>NC_058519.1:389968973-392487723 GCF_904849725.1 Hordeum vulgare subsp. vulgare | reverse complement strand
AGTTGACTTGCGATCCACACGGTCACCAGCATAGTCTGAATCAGAATACCCTACTAGATGAAGATTGGAGCCCTTGGCATACCATAATCCTAGTGTTGGTGTGTGAGCTAAGTATCGAAGAATATGTTTCATAGCCTTATGGTGTGATTCCTTCGGTTTTGCTTGAAAACATGCACACATGCAAACACTAAGCATTATGTCTGGCCTAGATGCACATAGATACAATAAGGAGCCAATCATAGAACGGTATACCTGCTGATCGAAATCTTTACCATTTTCATCAGTGCGAGGTGGCCATTGGTAGGCATCGGAGTCTTGGCACCTTTGCATTTGTGCATGTCGAATTTCCTCAGAACATCCTTGAGGTATTTCTCCTGTGATATGAAGATTCCATTACTTTGTTGACGAATTTGAAGACCTAAGAAGAATTTCAGCTCCCCCATCATGGACATCTGATATTCTTCACTAATCATGTAGGCAAATTCATCACTGTATCTTTTGTCAGTACATCCAAATATGATATCATCGACATATATTTGACATACAAATAGCTCATTATCATAGGATTTTGTGAAAAGAGTAGGATCGAGTGAACCAGGTTTGAAGCCTTTCTTCATGACGAATTCCTTCAATGTATCATACCATGCCCGAGGGGCTTGCTTGAGGCCAATAAGAGCCTTTTTGAGTCTGAAGACTTTGTCTGGATTCTTTGGATCCTCAAAACCTGGAGGCTAAGCAACATATACTTCTTCCTCAAGCTTACCATTGAGGAATGCACTTTTCACATCCATTTGATATAAGGTGATGTTATGATGATTAGCATAAGCAAGTAATATTCTAATAGCTTCAAGTCTAGCAACAGGTGCAAAACTTTCATCGAAATCTATTCCTTCAACCTGGGTGTAGCCTTGGGTTACAAGTCGTGCCTTGTTCCTCACCACTTGACCGTCCTCATCTTGCTTGTTTCGGAAAATCCACTTGGTGCCGATGATGTTGTGCTTGCGAGGATCTGGTCGTTTGACGAGCTCCCATACGTCATTCAGCTTGAATTGAAGAAGTTCGTCTTGCATAGCTTGGATCCACTCCGGTTCCAGAAAAGCCTCAGCAACTTTTGAGGGTTCTGTGATGGATACAAAGGAAAAGTGCCCACAAAAGTTAACTAAGTGTGAAGCTTTTGAGCGAGTGAGAGGACCTGGCGCGTTGATGTCGTTGAGGATTTTGTCAAGGTCTACTTCGTTCGCAATCCTCGGATGAGCTGGTTGAGGATTTTGTCTGGGCTGAGGAATTGGTGCTGGTGCAATTTCCTCAGGAGCATCTTCTTGGTTTTTACCAGCGATGGGAATCGTTTCTTCATCAATTTCCTTAGTGGGGACAATGTCTTCAGTAGGCTTGAGCTTTATTGCTTCCTCAGGAGACAGCTTATCTGGATCAGAAGGCAATTGCTCTCTTTGCGAGCCATTAGTTTCATCAAACCGTACATCTACAGTCTCAACAACTTTGTTGTGATAGTTGTGGAAGACTCTGTAAGTGTGCGAGTCCTTTCCATAACCGAGCATAAAACCCTCATGTGCCTTAGGTGCAAATTTTGAGCTATGGTGAGGATCTCTAATCCAGCATTTTGCACCGAAGACTTTGAAATAACTTACATTGGGTTTCTTGTCAGTGAGGAGTTCATATGAGGTTTTCTTGAGGAATTTGTGAAGATATACCCTGTTGAGTTGATTGCTTTAGGCCAAAAGTGACGAGGAGTCTGATATTCTTCAAGCATAGTTCTAGCCATTTCAACCAGAGTCCTGTTCTTCCTTTCGACGACACCATTCTGCTGAGGAATATAAGGAGCAGACAATTCGTGAGTAATACCAAGTTCATCAAGATAATCATCAAGACCAGTGTTTTTGAACTCGGTTCCATTATCACTCCTGATATGTTTGATCTTGATGCCGAAGTTCGTCGAGGCCCTTGAAGAAAATCGTTTGAAGATTTCCTGCACTTCAGTTTTATACACTATGATATGCACCCAAGTATATCTTGAATAATCATCAACTATTACGAAGCCATATAAAGATGCTGCATTGGTTAGTGTGGCATAGTGAGTAGGTCCAAATAGATCCATATGAAGCAATTCGAATGGACGTGTAGTGGTCATGATAGTCTTAGAGGGATGCTTGGATCTGGTCATTTTCCCAGATTCACAAGCACCGCAGAGATGATCCTTGAGGAATTTTACTGATTCGATGCCGATGACATGCTTCTTCTTCGCGAGCGTATGCAAATTCCTCATGCCTGCATGACCTAGTCTTCGGTGCCACAGCCATCCTTCTGAGGTTTTTGCTAGTAAGCAAGTGGCTGGTTGAGGACCTGTAGAGAAATCAACAATGTACAAATCCCCTCTTCTTACACCTTCGAAGACTTTGGATCTGTCAGATTCCATGATGACTACACATCTGTATCTACCAAAGATGACAATCATATCTAGATCACAAAGCATCGAGACTGACATAAGGTTAAAACCTAGGGATTCAACAAGCATCACTTTGTCCATATGTCTATCCTAGGAAATAGCCACTTTGCCAAGTCCCAATACCTTGCTTTTACCTTTGTCAGCATATGTGATTTGCTTCAGAGGTGATGGAGTTAGTGGCATATTCATCAGTAGGCTTTTATCACCAGTCATGTGATGTGTGGAGCCACTATCAAGAACCCACTCAGTATTCTTGGGTTTGTCATCCTGCAGATGAATTAGTACAGCTTACCATCTCATATGCTTCAGATTTGAAGAATATGACACTAATTTCATCAGATCATTAATTTCATCATAACAGAAATGTAAGGACGAGTGATATATTTCTATTTCATCAATTTTTAGCTTGCGTCCTATCAAGCATTTCCTGAGGTCTCCAGCAAATTCTTTACATGATGATTTTCATCTGGAGACCTGTCCTCCAGAAGTGATTAGTTTGATTTCTTCACCACCCACATCTGAAGGGGTGGCAAAGCGTTCATCATCCTGCGAGCACCATATGAGAAAGGTGGCATTGAGGCCAATGCACTTCTCTTAACAGTAGGGGGATTAAAGTACTCATATGAATATGCAGAGAACTGGTTTGAGGATTTATGAACATAATGATTTGAGGAGTAACACTCATATTCATATTCCTTGTAGTTTCCCTGCATGTTAGACGCATTAGCACGGGTACGAGCATAGTTTTGACCAGTTGAGGATTTTGATCCTCTTGAAGACTTTGGTCCTCCTGAGGAATTTGATCTGGGGTTCAGATTCTTCAGTGGTGGTGTCATGAGGACATTCACCTGAAGATTTTCAAGACAACTTTTGGGAACCCAGATTTTCCTCAGAGGAGGGCCATTCCTGCAGTTAGTTCCAACATATTGAGCAAATACTTCACGAGATTGATTTTTGAACAGTTTATAGTTGGAGTCAAATGACTCATCTGAGGAATAGGATAATTCACATGAAAAACTAGTTAGATTAGATGGATCAAAAGGAGGCACAGTAGCAGCAACCCATGAGGTTTTGGGATACTCCTCAGGTTTCCAATAAGATCCATCAGCATTTAATTTCCTCTCAAAGGCAATTCCTTCTTTCCTCGGGTTCCTGTTCAAGATCTGCTTTTTGAGCACATCACAAAGGGTTTGATGTCCTTTGAGGCTTTTGTACATGCCTGTCATGTACAATTCCTTCAACCCTGCATTTTCATCAGTAACATTTGTGTTTTCCTCAAGTGAGGAAATAGACACAGCAGATGCAGCTGAAGAATTTGTAGCAATAGTAGCATTTGATGATTCTGGTGAGGAATTAGCAGTTTCACGTTCAATGCATTTAAGACATGGACGAATGAAATAAACTTGACCAGCGCTAATCTGTTGAGCTAGTAATGAATCATTTTCCATGTGAAGATCATCATGAGACATCCTCAGCTTCTCAAGATCAAGCTTCCTTTGAAGAAATTCATAGGAAAGCTTCTCATGATCAGTGAGGAGTGTATCATAACGATCCTGAAGATTATCAAATCTAGACTGAAGACTTTTCACATCTTCAGTGAGGATTTGGGTAAGATTCATTTCATCATTCAACAGATCATCACTTTTATCTAGCAGTTTCTGAAGCTTTTCCAGAGCAGTTTGTTGTTTAGTAGCAATGATAGCAAGTTTACTGTAACTGGGTTTCTTATAATTATCAGGTTCACAGTCACTTGAATCAGAGGAGGAGGCATTATTTGGTACCTTTGAACCCTTTGCCATGAAGCAATAGGTTGGAGGGAAGTCATCAGCATAGTCATCAGTATGGATGGTGCAATCATTTTCTTCAAGATTGAAGATTGACTTGCTGACAAAAGTGGTTGCCAGTGCAAGACTAGCCTGTCCGGATTCTGAGTCTTCATCAGAACCCTCTTCTTCATCACATTCCTCTGATTCTACCTCGGAGTCCATTTCCTTGCCAATAAGTGCCCGAGCCTTTCTGAAACTAGTCTTCTTGTGCGATGAGGGCTTTGAAGATGAGGATTTTGAAGATTTCTTCTTCTTCTTCGAGTCATCAGAACTGTCATCCTTGTATTTCTTCTTCTTTGATTCCTTTGCCCAACGAGGACAATCAGCAATGTAATGACCTGATTTCTTGCACTTGTGACAGGTTCGTTTCTTGTAGTCCTCAGATGAAGATTCTGATTTCCTCATGTCTCTTCTTGAAGATTTACCGAACTGACCACGTCGTGTAAATCTCTGGAATTTCCTAACGAGCATTGCAAGCTCATGTCCAAATTCTTCAGGGTCACAAATGTTGTCATCTGTGTCTTCGTCTTCAGATGAGGAAATTGCTCTAGCCTTCAGTGCACGTGGTCTGGAATAGCTTGGTCCATATAGATCTCTCTTTTCTTCTAGCTGGAATTCATGAGTATTTAGCCTTTCTAGTATATCAGCTGGATCAAGCATCTTGTAATCTGGTCTTTCTTGAATCATCAGAACTAAAGTATCAAATGAAGAATCCAGAGATCTCAGCAGTTTCTTCACAACTTCGTGATCAGTGATGTCTCGAGCTCCCAGTGCTTGCAGTTCATTTGATATGTTAGTGAGGCAATCAAAAGTGTCTTGGCAGCTTTCATTTTCTTGTCTCTTGAAGCGATTGAAGAGATTGCGAAGAATATCAATACGAGAGTCACGCTGGGTTGATACTCCTTCATTTACCTTGCACAGTCTCTCCCGGATCAGTGTTGCAGAGCCCAAAGCACTTACTCTTCCAAACTGGCCTGGGCTCAGATGGCCACAGATGATGTTCTTCGCTTGAGAATCGAGTTGCTTGAATTTCTTCACATCAGCCGCAGTGACACTGGCAGAGATGATGGGGACACCATTTTCCACAATATACCAGAGATCATTATCAATAGCTTGTAGATGCATTTGCATTTTGTTCTTCCAGAAGGGAAAGTTCTTTCCTTCGTAGGTATAGGACATGCTGCAGTCACCTTAAACATGCCTGCAGTCGACATAACTAAAACTCCAGGTGGTTAAACCAAAATCACACAGAACAAGGGAGTACCTTGCTCTGATACCAATTGGAAGTGCGTTATATCGACTAGAGGGGGGTGAATAGGAGATTTTTAGAATTTCATCACTGAGGAAATTCCTTTTGAGGAAATTCCTCACTGATGACTAACTTACAGCGGAAACAGTAAAGGATCAGAAGTGCAAGGTTTCACAACAACAGTTTTTCAGAGTGAAGAATGTGAAAACAGATTGCACAGTGAGCAGGCACGCAGAATACAGATGAGGAATAACTAAAATGAATAATTGGGGGTTGAGGAAATTCAGGGAAAGTCTTCAGCAAATTCTTCAAACAGTCACAGTGAAAGTCATCAACACATAATACGGGGAAAGTAAAGAGTTGAGGAATTAGAACCCGTTTCTCAGTGAAGACAGTCGTTGATGATCCAGTTCCAACTGTTGTGACATTCGTACATCTGGTTTGGAGCGGCTTGGTATTTTAACCAAAGGACACCCAGTCCCGGGACACACAGTCCCTACCGTATTCTCCTTGAGCTAAGGACACACAGTCCTCGCCCAACACTCGTGGTAAGTTTTCAGGGCAAACTTCCAAACCCTCACAAACTTGGTCACCCGGCGATCCACAATTGACTGCTGGAAAGCTCTAGACCATGACGCCTAACCGTCTGGAGGATGCACAGTCCTCAAAGGTAAAAGGCTTCAGTCCCACACAGGAACAACTTCTTAAGTGATGCTCAATCACTAGGTTTGCTTTCTGGTTTCGGTGGGTGGTGTATTTCCTCACTAAAGAATTACTCTCGAAGGCTCTGAGGAACTTGGGTTGCTCTTATGACAAGTGCCAGTTTCTAACGGAGCAGCCAACCAGCTAGTGGTTGTGGGGGGTGGCTATTTATAGCCTGGGAGCATCCCGACATGATTTGACCCTAATGCCCTTAAATAATATGACCGTTGGAGTGGATAAGACTAGTGACTTGGCGTGGTTATCGAAATGGTCGGAACCCTCAACTGAGAGAGTCCTCATGTCACTCATATTCTTCACTTGAGGCTTTTGATAGGATTAGGCTTGGGTTGAGCATCATGAGGAAATTCATTCCATAGTGTAACTTCAACCCCCCTTTAACAGTACGGTGTTTCTATTACTCAAATGCGAAGAAAGTAAAGGAGAAAGTGTATCTTCATGCTTCAAATTCTCCAGAATGATTTTCTTCAGGAACCGCCAGACTTCTCAATATCAGTATCTTCATGAGGAATATCAATTTCATCGCAGATTCTTCGCGATTCATTTCTTCAGCTTCAGACCAATTTCTTCAACTGAAGACATATAATTTTAGGGGTCGATATTCTTCAAATATATCAAACTCCACAATGACTTATAGATCCTGTGTACACTCACAAACTCATTAGATACTTAACCTATAAGTCTTCAAACCACCAAAATCACTAAGGGGCACTAGATGCACTTACACATTTGGATCTAGAGGAGCACTTTTACTAGCAAACAACTTTATTAACTCATCCATCTTAGCACTCAAAGAGTTAATTTCTTCTATAGCATGCACTTTTTTACTAGTAGGTGACCTTTCAGTGTGCCATTGAGAATAATTTGTCATGATATTATCTAGGAGTTTTGTATCTTCTCCTAGTGTGATTTCCATAAAAGTTCCACCACAGGCGGAATCCAAGATATTTCTCGAAGCAAAATTCAAACCAGCATAGAAAATTTGTATAATCATCCAAAGATTTAGGCCATGAGCGGGACAATTTCTAAGCATCAATTTAATTCTCTCCCAAGATTGTGCAACATGTTCATGATCTAGTTGCTTAAAATTCATGATATCATTACGGAGAGAGATAATATTAGCAGGTGGAAAATACTTGGAACTAAAGGCATCTTTACACTTGTTCCATGAATCAATACTATTTTTGGGTAAAGATGAAAACCAAGTTTTTGCTCGATCTCGTAATGAGAATGGAAATAGCTTCAATTTAATCATATCATTATCCACATCTTTCTTCTTTTGCATATCTCATAACTCAATAAAGGTATTAAGATGGGATGCAGCATCTTCACTAGGAAGGCCGGAAAATTGCTCTTTCGTAACAAGATTCAACAAGGCAACATTAATTTCATATGAATCCGCACTAGTGGCGGGAGAAATTGGAGTACTAATAAAATGATTGTTATTAGTATTAGAGAAGTCACGCAATTTAGTGTTTTAAGACATGGTGACTTAGCAAGCAGACAAGCACACAAGCAAACAGAATGCAAGCGCAAGAAAGGGCGAATGAAAAAGGCAAATAAAGAAAGGCAAATATTTTTGTAAATTTTGTTTTAGAAGTGGGGGATAGGAAAACGAGAGGCAAATGGAAAAAATGTAAATGCAAGAGATGAGTTTGCGATAGGTACTTGGTAGATATGCTTGACTTGAATACTCCCCGGCAACGGCGCCAGAAATTCTTCCTCCTACTTCTTGAGCTTGCGTTGGTCTTTCCCTTGAAGAGGAAAGGGTGATGCAGCAAAGTAGAGATAAGTATTTCCCTCAGTTTGAGAACCAAGGTATCAATCTAGTAGGAGTATCAAGATGAGGCACCAAGGCATGTGCGCAAAGACAAACAAACTTGCACCCAACGCGATAAAGGGGTTGTCAATCCCTTTACGATTACTTGCAAGGTGAGATCTGATAGTGATAATAGGTAAATATAAATAAATAAATAAATAAATAAATAAAAGTGCAGCAAGGTATTTTTGTATGTAGATCTGAATATATAATGTGTAAAATAGACCCGGGGGCCATAGTGTTCACTAGAGACTTCTCTCATGATAGCAAGTATTACGGTGGGTGAACGAATTACTGTCGAGCAATTGATAGAATCGCGAAAAGTCATGACGATATCTAAGGCAATGATCATACATATAGGCATCACGTCCGAGACAGGTTGACCGATACTTTCTGCATCTACTACTATTACTCCACACGTCGACCGCTATCGAGCATGCATCTAGTGTATTAAGTTCATAACAAACAGAGTAACGCCTTAAGCAAGATGACATGATGTAGAGGGATAAATTCATGCAATATGATATAAATCCCATCTTTTTACCCTTGATGGCAACAACAAGATGCGTGCCTCGCTACCCCTTCTATCACTAGGTGAGTACACCGCACGGTATGAACCCAAAACCAAGCACTTCTCCCATTGCAAGAATTATAGATCAAGTTGGCCAAACGAAACCCATAACTCGAAGAGAATTACAAGGATACGAAATCATGCATATAAGAAATCAGAGGAGACTCAAATAATATTCATAGATAATCTGATCATAAATCCACAATTCACCGGATCTCGACAAACACACCGCAAAAGAAAGTTACATCGGATAGATCTCCATGAAGATCATGGAGAACTTTGCATTTAAGATCCAAGAGAGAGAAGAAGCCATCTAGCTACTAGCTATGCACCCGAAGGTCTGTGATACGTCTCCGTCATATCTACTTTTCCAAACTCTTTTTCCCTTGTTTTGGACTCTAATTTGCATGATTTGAATGGAACTAACCCGGACTAACGCTGTTTTGAGCAGAATTGACATGGTGTTGTTTTTGCGCAGAAATAAAAGTTCTTGGAATGACCTGGAAATTTACGAGGATATTTTGTGGAATATATAAAAAATACTGGTGCAAGAATCAACCGGAGGAGTGGAACGAGGAGCCCACAAGCCCATGAGGCGCGGGCCCCCTGGCCGCGCCTAGCGGGCTTGTGGGGTCCTCAGCGCTCCGCCGCCTCCAACTCCAGCTCTATTTAGTTCCTTTCGCCCGGAAAAAAACAAGGAGAAGAGTTCATCGCGTTTTACGATACGGAGGCGCCACCACCACCTGTTCTTCCTTTGGAGGGCAGATCTGGAGTCCTTTCTGGGCTTCGGAGAGGGGAGATCGTCGCCATCGTCATCACCAACCTTCCTTTCTTGCCAATTCTATGATGCTCTTCACCGTTCGTGAGTAATCTCATCGTAGGCTTACTGGACAGTGATGGGTTGGATGAGATCTATCATGTAATCGAGTTAGTTTTGATGGGGATTGATCCCTAGTATCCACTATGTTCTGAGATTGATGTTGCTACTACTTTGCCATGCTTAATGCTTGTCACCAGGGCCCGAGTGCCATGATTTCATATCTGAACCTATTATGTTCTCATCAATATATGTGTATTCTTGATCCTATCTTGCAAGTTGTAGTCACCTATTATGTGTTATGACCCGGCAACCCCGGAGTGACAATAGCCGGAACCACTCCCGGAGATGACTATAGTATGAGGTGTTCATGTATTCACTAAGTGCTAATGCTTTGTTCCGGTTCTCTATTAAAAGGAGAACCTCAATATCCCGTAGTTTCCATTAGGACCCCGCTACCACGGGAGGGATGGACAATAGATGTCATGCAAGTTCTTTTCCCTAAGCACGTACGACTATATACGGAATGCATGCCTACATTACATTGACGGATTGAAGCTAGTTACATATCTCCCCATGTTATAACTGTTGCATGATGAATGTCATCCGGCATAACTATCCATCATCGATCCAATGCCTACGAGCTTTTCCTACTGGTCCTTGCTACGCTACTTTGCCGCTACTACTGTCACTGCTGCTACTGTTACTCTGTCGCTACTGTTGTCACTGCTGCTACTGTTACCGCTACTGCTGTCACTACTACTACTGTTACCATTGCTACTGTTGCTATCACACAACTTTGCTACTGATACTTTGCTGCATATACTAAGTCTTTCAGGTGTGGTTGAATTGACAACTCAACTGCTAATACTCGAGAATATTCTTTGGCTTCCCCTCGCGTCGAATCAACAAATTTGGGTTGAATACTCTACCCTCAAAAACTGTTGCGTTCCCCTATACTTGTGGGTTATCAAGACAATTTTCTGGCGCCGTTGCGAGGGAGGCATAGCACTATTCTCTGAGTCACTTGGGATTTACGTCTGCTGATTACTATGAGGAATCCAAGAGATCCAAAAACTAAAGTCTTGCCCTCAACTACGAGGACAGGTAGGGAACTGCCATCTAGCTCTGCACTTGATTCAGCTTCAGTTATGAGTAAGTTTGCGACACCACCTCCTGCTAGAATTTTTGATGTGTCGCCTGTGCTTGATGATGGTACTTCTGCTATCCATGATGATTGTGATGATGCTTTTCTTGATACTGCTTTGCCACTAGGTGCATTCCTTGATGCACAAATTGCTAGAGTTGCTCCTGAATGTGATGATGCTTCTGAAACTGCTGAGATTATTAAAGTAGAACCTGATGTTTCACCTGTTAGAAGTAGCTCTCCTAGATATGAATTGCCTGATATACCTGAGGGTTACGTTATGGAGGGAGAGATAGCTGAGGACTTTCTTGCTTGTAAGGATAGCTACGATCTTGAGAAATTACTGTGCAAGTGGAAAGAAAAATCTTTGAACGCTAGGATGAAATACGACCCGAAGTTTGCTACTTCGCCTATCTTTGTGACCGATAAGGATTATGAATTCTCTGTCGACCCCTAGTTAATCACTCTGGTCGAATCTGATCCTTTTCATGGTTATGAGTCTGAAACGGTTGTAGCACATCTTACTAAGCTGCACGATATAGCCACCCTATTCACAAGTGAGAAAAAGATCCGTCACTACTATATCCTTAAGCTGTTTCCTTTATTGATAAAGGATGATGCTAAGACTTGGTTCACTTCTCTTGCTCCTGGTTGTGCATAGTCCCCAGGATATGATCTACTACTTCTCTGAAAAATATTTTCCTGCCCATAAGAAGCAAGCTGCCTTGCAGGAAATATATAACTTTGCGCAAGTTGAAGAAGAGAGTCTCCCACAAGCTTGGGGTAGGCTTGTCTAGCTGCTGAATGCTTTGCCTGATCACCCTCTTGAAAAGAATGACATACTTGATATCTTCTATAATGGACTAATATATGCTTCTAGCGACCACCTAGATAGTTTTGCTGGTTGTGTTTTCAGGGAATGAACTATGTAACAAGCTGAGATCCTATTGAATAATATCTTGTGCAATAAGAATTCTTGGACTATTCCCGAACCACCTCCGAAGCCAACTCCGAAGAAAAGAGGTATTCTATTCCTCAGTCCTGAAGATATGCAAGAATCTAAGAAATCTATGAAAGAGAAAGGCATTAAATCTGAAGATGTCAAAAATCTACAACCTATCGAAGAGATCTATGGTCTTGATAACCCAACACAGGTAGTAGAGGTAAATTCTCTTCGTAGATTCAATGAGAGTGATATTCCTTTTGATAAACCTCCTAGCTTATGCCTGGATGAATTTGATAACTTTGTTGCCAAACAACAAAGTTTCAATGATTATGTTAGCAGACAATTGGAACAGAATGCTCGTATGCTTAGTCATTTAAGTGCTTGTGTGGATAGAAATGTCAATGATCTTAAGCTTCTGAGTAAACATGCCTCTATGGTTACTACTTAGGTAGAACAAGTACTTAAGGCTTAGAATGACTTGCTTAATGAGTTGAATGACAATTCTGTTAGAGTCATCACTAGAGGCGGTAGAATGACCCAGGAACCTTTGTATCCCGAGGATCATCCTAAGAGAATTGAACAAGATTCTTAAGGAGTTAGCACTGATACACCTAGTCATCCTAGAAAGAAAAAGAAAGATGATAGGAACTTGCACGCTAGCAACCCTGTTGGTGTTACACCCGAGAATCCAAACGATGTCTCTGTTTCTGATGCTGAAACACAATCTGGTGATGAACATGAGCCTAATGGTAATATCAATAGTGGTGTTCATGATGATGCTCAACCTAGCAATGATAAGGATGTGGAGATTGAACCAGTTGATCTTGATAACCCACAACCTAAGAATAGGAGATACGATAAGAACGACTTCATTGCTAGGAAGCATGGTAAAGAAAGGGAACCATGGATTCAGAAACCCATGCCCTTTCCTCCCAAACCATCCAAGAAAAAGGATGATGAGGATTTTGAGCGATTTTTTGAAATGATTAGACCTGTCTTTCTGCAAATGCGTTTGACAGATATGCTCAAAATGTCTCCTTATTCTAAGTACATGAAGGATATTGTGACTAATAAGAGGAGGATACCTGAGGTTGAGATTTCCACCATGCTCGCTAATTACACCTTCAAGGGTGGAACTCCTAAGAAACTAGGTGATCTCGGAGTGCCCACTATACCTTGCTCCATTAAAGGAAACTACGTTAGAACTGCTTTATGCGACCTTGGAGCCGGTGTTAGTGTTATGCCTCTCTCTCTTTATCATAGACTTGAATTGGACAAGTTGACACCCACTGAAATCTGTTTGCAAATGGCCGACAAATCAACCGCTTTCCCTATCGGCATTTGCGAGGATGTGCGTGTTGTGGTTGCTAACGTTACTATCTTAACAGACTTTGTTATTATGGATATTCCTGAGGATGATGCCATGGCTGTCATCCTTGGAAGACCCTTTTTAAACAGTGCAGGGGCTGTTATTGATTGCAACAAAGGCAATGTCACTTTCCATGTTAATGGTAATGAGCATATGGTGCACTTTACGAAGAAACAATATCAAGTACATTGCATCAATGCTATTGAAAAAACTTCATCGATTCTTATTGGAAGCTTTGAATGCCCTATACCTACTGTTAAGGTGAAGTATGATTTGCTTGTTGGGGTTATGCACATCCCCATTGAGGTAACCTAGTGACTATTCGAAAATCCTCCGATTTTATGCGATCCGAAAAAGTTTGTCAAGGAGACTTGATCAACCTCACTGACATATTTCTTTTGATGACCATGAGAGGGATAAATCTAGGAGTCACAACCCTATGTTCCAAACCTTTACCTTCGGTTGCTTAGAAGAAAAATGATAGATTTAGCTTTAGTTTTCCCTGTTTTCTCCTTCTTGCGTCCCGTAGAAAAGTGTCCCGAAAATAAAAGTTCTTCAAATGCCCTAAAAATCAAGTATGATATTTTATGGAGTTTCTGAAAAATTCTGAGACAGAGAGCTAGTCAGGGGGATGGACCAGTGGGCCACCAGCCCAGGAGGCGCGGGCACCCTCCTAGCCACGCCTACTAGGCTTGTGGGGCCCACGTGTCCCCCCTCCACTTATTCCAGCTCCCATCTCCTTCTCCTACGTCCATAAAAATTCATTCTACAGCTCAAACCCGTGTTCTTGCTCTTCTTACTGCGATTTTTGATCTCCTTGTGCAAAGCCCCATTCACCAAACTGTTTTGGGGGAAATTGTTCCTTGGTATGTGAGTCCTCCATTGGTCCAATTAGTTTTTGCTCTAGTGCCTTGTTCGTTGCGTATTTTTTCTGCCTTGCTGACCCTGTTCTTGAGCTTTGCATGCTAATTTTAGCTGGTCCCAAGTAGTTTTGATGCGTGATATGGCCTCTAGGCACTTGTAGGAATAGTTGCTATGAGTTTTGTTGAGCCTTGTTCACTTTTCCTTTGAGTCACTAATAATTTCAGAAATTTTCAGAGAAAGAAAAAGGAAAAGATGAGGAGGTTCCTAAGAGGCTCTTCAAGCCGTGACCCCAAGGATGATGAAAATGAGAAGAAGAAACCCAAGTATCCGGTCCCCCGACTTGCAGAAGTTTGAGCGTGCGAGTGGCCAAGCGATGTGTTCTTACGCGCCGCCGGACTTTATGAGGACTTTTACTACTTGGTGGAAGACGCATGCCTTACCACCTTCGTTGAAGATAAGTGTCCGCAATACCTCCTCCTCACTAATATTTTCGTGCAAAGTTTAATTTCTATCCAAGGAAGAGTCCTCCTATGGTTGAGTTCAAGTTATATGATATCCCCCAGCGCATGTCACTTCAGAATTTTTGCAATGTTTGCAAATTACCTTATGTTGGGGATATTCATGAACCTCGTCCACGGGACTTGAAGGCTTTCATAGATACTATTGCCGTAGGAGAGGAGAGAGGAGTGTCTTGTGCTAGAGCTGCTAGCATACATTTTCCCGTGCTTCGGTACTTCTCATTATTCATGGGAAAATGTTTGATTGGTCATGAGAAAGCTGGGGCCCTTGGCTCCCCAGATCTTGCGGTTTTGCACGAAGCCCTTTATAATGATAAAACTTATAGCTTGGGCGCTATAGTAGCTCAACGGTTGAACACGAACCGTTTTAAAGGCGTTTGTTTATGGAGGTATCTATGCTACCCGTCTTGCTAGACATTTTGAGATACCCATTAGACTGCACGAGGAAGAAGAGATTCTTCTTCCTGAGAGATATCTAGATTATGATAGCATGGTTCGCCATGACTTCCTTGATAAAGATATAAATAAGAGGATGATTTATAATCTGGTATTTAGTCAGGGTACTCGTGAGACTATTGCTTTGCCTGCTCATTCTTTGTTCATTCTTCATCTAGGCAGGTACATTATTATGCTCTCGGACATCTACGCATATTGGGACATAGCCCAACCACACGCGCCCCTGCCCGAGCTACCAGTCGTGTACGGGACGCCAGTTTATCAGTGGGAGACAGAGGAGCTCACCCAGCAGTGGCACCCTCAGTACACTCCGGAGTACCCCGGAGACGGTTATTTCCCTCCTTGGGAGAAGACCAACTTAGGCCAAAAGCCTATGCTTGGGGGAGTACGTGTTTCTCACCGACTTTATATTCTTGCTCACACTTTCACTTTGTTAGTCGGTGTTCACACCTTTCCACTTTATCATCCATGCTAGTTTATTTCTTTTTCTCGCTTTCTTCTTGTGTGTTTGTCTAGTTTGAAAAACCCAAAAAGATTTATCGTTCTTCTTTTGCTTGTTGGGAGCCTTCCCGTGTGAATAGTTTTCTTTTTCTTTGGGTCAAGATAGAAGACCATGGTTACAATGTTTAGTAGCTCTCGCATGCATATCTGTTTATCTGTCAAAGAGCCATATTACTTTGTCTTCTCCTTTGTGTTTGCTTGCAGATTCCAGCTTAGTCCAATGCACGAACACTCTTATTATTGTTCACATCATTCGGTCGTGCAAGTGAATGGAAATAATGACGATATATGATGAAGTGACTGAGCCTGGAAAAGCTGGTATGAACTCGATCTATTTTGTTTTTGTAAATATGACTAGCTCATCGTTCCTAGTCCAACTTTGTTGTGAGAGAAACATGTTTGCAATGACAACTTAGAGATCATAGTTTCTGATGTCATACTTAATTAGCTAGGAGCTTATAATCGTTTGTCTTGGATACCAACATGAATTTTGAGATGATTATCATGTAGTATGATAGGATGGTATCCTCCTTTGAACGATTCAAGTGGCTTGACTTGGCACATGACCACGCATGTAGTTGAAACAAAATCAACATAGCCTCTATGATATTCATGTTTATGGTGATTTATGTCCTACTCATGCTTGCACTCAATGTTGGTTAATCTCAATGCATTTTGATGACTGTTGTCGCTCTCTAGTTGGTCGCTTCCCAGTCTTTTGCTAGCCTTCACTTGTACTAAGAGGGAATACTGCTTATGCATCCACTTCCATAAACCCAAAGTTGTTCCATATGAGTCCACCATACCTACCTATATGCGGTATCTACCTGCCGTTCCAAGTAAATTTGCATGTGCCACTCTCTAAACCTTCAAGAAATAATCTATTTTGCATGCCCGAACCGCTCATGTGGTGACAAGGGGCGATCAGTATCTTCCATGCTAGGCGTGTTATCTTCGATATGTGTTTATTCACTATCACTCACGAGAAAGGGGCCGGTAATTGGAATGCCCAGTTCCATGCTCAAATCGAAAAGAAATTGCAAACAAAACTCCCCCTGGATTGTTGTTGGTATGGACGACACCCGAGTATTTCGCAACCCGTGGAGTGTGATTGATCGGTGGTGGGGGAGTCAAAACTTTACTTTTCTGTTTGGGAACCGCCTATAGTATGTGTAGCATGGAAGATGGTGAAAACTCTTGGTCATTGCGTTGACAATGAAAGCATGCCACCCAAAATTATTATCTCTGTTTTAAAAGCTTGATCTCTGGCACCTCTACAAATCGATGCTTCCCTCTACGAAGGGCCTGTCTATTTAGGTTTCTATTTAGTCATCCTCTTTTTTCAGAAATCACCAATTAGAGAGCACCTCTATCACTTTTATGCTTTTCTTTTAATTGATATTGAGTATGACTGTGACTGGATCTTCTTTGCCATGAATTGCAATGTTCAGTCAGCCCTTGGTCTTTCAAGGTGCTCTGCATTTATGTTTTGCGGTCTCAGAAAGAGCTAGCAAGATACCATCTATTCATATTGCTTCATGATTGTTTTGATTGAAGTGTTGACGTTTGAAACTTATTATTATTGCTCGCTAGTTGATTATGCCATTGATATGAGTTCCTCATGAGACCTAAATGTCATTGATTATGTGGTTTGCTTATGATCTTGCTGGAAATCTGAATATGAGTTAGACATAATTGCAACAACAAGATCAAACAGGGTTCGTAAAAGTTTTTCTTTTTGTCTCTTTTAGTTTGTCAACTGAATTGCTTGAGGACAAGCAAGGTTTTAAGCTTGGGGGAGTTGATACGTCTCCATCGTATCTACTTTTCCAAACTCTTTTGCCCTTGTTTTGGACTCTAATTTGCATGATTTGAATGGAACTAACCCGAAGTAACGCTGTTTTCAGCAGAATTGCCATGGTGTTGTTTTTGCGCAGAAATAAAAGTTCTCGGAATGACCTGGAAATTTACGAGGATTTTTTGTGGAATATAAAAAAATACTGGCGCAAGAATCAACCGGAGGAGTGGAGCGGGGAGCCCACAAGCCCATGAGGCGCGGCCCCCCTGGCCACGCCTAGCAGGCTTCTGGGGCCCTCGGGTCTCCGCCGCCTCCAACTCCAGCTCTATTTAGTCCCTTTCGTCCGGAAAAAAATCAAGGAGAAGATTTCATTGCGTTTTACGATACGGAGGTGCTGCCACCACCCATTCTTCCTCTCGAGGGCAGATCTGGAGTCCGTTCTGGGCTCCGAAGAGGGGAGATCGTCGCCATCGTCATCACCAACCTTCCTTCATCGCCAATTCCATGATGCTCTTCACCGTTTGTGAGTAATCTCAACGTAGGCTTGCTGGACGGTGATGGGTTGGGTGAGATCTATCATGTAATCGAGTTAGTTTTGATGGGGATTGATCCTTAGTATCCACTATGTTCTAAGATTGATGTTGATACTACTTTGCCATGCTTAATGCTTGTCACTAGGACCCGAGTGCCATGATTTCAGATCTGAACCAATTATGTTCTCGTCAATATATGTGTGTTCTTGATCCTATCTTGCCAGTTGTAGTCACCTACTATGTGTTATGGCCCGGCAACCCCGGAGTGACAATAGCCGGAACCAATCGCGGAGATGACCATAGTATGAGGAGTTCATGTTCACTAAGTGCTAATGCTTTGTTCCGGTTCTCTCTTAAAAGGAGAACCTTAATATCCCGTAGTTTCCATTATGACCCCGCTGCCACGGGAGGGATGGACAATAGATGTCATGCAAGTTATTTTCCCTAAGCACGTATGACTATATACGGAATGCATGCCTACATTACATTGACGAACTGGAGCTAGTTACATATCTCCCCATGTTATAACTGTTGCGTGATGAATGTCATCCGGCATAATTATCCATCACCGATCCAATGCCTAAGAGCTTTTCCTACTCGTCCTTGCTATGTTACTTTGCTGCTACTGCTGTCACTACTGCTATAGTTACTCTGTCGCTACTGCTGTCACTGCTGCTACTATTACCACTACTGCTGTCACTACTGCTACTGTTACCATTGCTACCGTTGCTATCACACTACTTTCCTACTGATACTTTGCTGCAAATACTAAGTCTTTCAGGTGTGGTTGAATTGACAACTCAACTGCTAATAGTCGAGAATATTCTTTGGCTTCCCCTTGTGTCGAATCAACAAATTTGGGTTGAATACTCTACCCTAGAAAACTGTTGCGATCCCCAATACTTGTGGGTTATCAGTCTATGGTGAACTACTCACGCATCATCAGAGAGGCAATGGTGTTGATGAAGAAGCCCTCCGTGTCCGAATCGCCCTCCGGCTGGGCACCAGAACGGTCCCCAGATGGGATCTCCCAGAAATAGAAGCTTGCGGCGGCGGAAAAGTATTTTCGTGGCTCTCTCTGTTGGTTTGGGGATTTTAGAGAATTTATAGGCGACAGAGGTAGGGCAAAGGAGGCACGGGGGGCCCAGGAGCCTGCTAGGCGTCCCCCCTGGGACGCGCCTAGGGGGCTCGTGGCCTCCTCCGTGGCCCTCTGCCTTGGTTCTCAAGTCTTCTGGATCCCTTATGTTATGGAAAAAATCACCCCGAAGGTTTTATTCCGTTTGGACTCCGTTTAATATTCTTATATGAAAAAGGTCAAAAACACGGAAAAACAGAAACTGGCGCTGGGCACTGAGTTAATAGGTTAGTACCAAAAATGATATAAAATAGCATATAAATGCATATAAAACATCCCAAGTTGATAATGTAATAGCATGGAACAATCTAAAATTATAGATACGTTGGACTTTGGAGACGTATCACCCTCCTTTGTCTTTGGGCGACAAACAACACTCCATTTAGCGAGTCAATACTTATTTCCCTCACTATCTCCTTGTTGAAAGAACTTGATCGGTAGTAATCCAATCTAGGTAAAACTCCTTTCGGAAACTGGAAGAAGGAAATCATATGCAGTACAATATTACTTAGGACTCAGGATCGAATTTATGAGGACCCGTCTTCCACCGAGAGACAACAATTTACCTTTCCAACTGCTAAGTCTTTTTTGCAGTCTCTCGTCAACGTGTTTCCATTCAATGTTTGTGAGTGTTATAACCTTTGTTATGTATTCTCCTCCACTCCCTCGGTCCTAAATATAATACCTTTTAGAGATTCACATATGGACTACATATGAAGCAAAATGAACAAATGTATACTCTAAAATATGTCTATATACATGTGTATGTGGTTTATATTGGAGTATTTAAAATGAGTAGTGTTCTAGTTTGGCTTCTCTTTGTGTGTCCACCCTCTCACCTCCATTTTTTGGTACATCCCTTCATGGCACTGAAAATATGGTTAAGTAGACAACACAAGAACACACATGTGTTCTTGGAAATTATACTCTTCAAGAACGAACTTCAGGGTGAGCGCTCACATACTCGACATCGGCAACTTTTACTGTGGCGACTTAGCTATGCAAAGTGTTTGAAGTAAAATCTAAGAGACAAAGCAAATGATTCAAGTGAGTCTTTATTGATAGATGATATGCGTTTATATATAATGTGAACGCATGTCTCTAAAGGAGGCAACTGTTCCAGAAAGGTCGCCTCCAAAGGATGAAACACTCCAAGGTGAAAACCCCTGAGACAGTTGGAACTACCCATGCGGGAAGAGTGGGGATTATCCCATAATTAATGATGAATTAATTATTATTAAAACACCCGAATCACCGCTTGACCACATAAGGATTCATCATCTTGATTTAAGTCTCCTTTAGAAACCCCATGGGAAAAATGTGCGAACTGGCGTAGGATATGCTGCTAAAACTCCTTCAAACCGAGTGGAAAAAATAAGGAGAAAATGATGCAATGTATAATGGTTATTGTTTCTTTTAATTCAATATGAGAAAACCCATAGAGTTTAGAGGACAATAAATATGTCATATATACTTTCCTAAAAACTCCGGCGCGGGGAAATGGAAAGTATGACATATGATCTCATGTTGATATTACCTCATTAAAAACCTGTATGAGAACTAGTAACTAAACTCATGAAGGGAAAAAGAGTATAATATGATGCTTTGAACATGAATAAGTACGGAAGATACCCCCCTAATTCTTGCAAATTCAGAAGTCATCACGTACCAATTCCATGAATATATTTCTAGAATATACAAGTTGGTATAGACTTGGTGAAAAAATCAGTCGCATGATTTGGCTTGCAAGATATGCAATATAGTGATATTCCTTATTGCGTAACCTATTTGCATCTGGGAAATATAAGCCACATTATTGTTGAGTGTCGGTGCACTAGAGACAGGGGTCCCTTGTGCCCCAGACTTGTGCACGGGCACCGGCTACGCCCCTCGTGGAAGCACACATGGAAGATTGGCACAAAGACAAACCAAGACCCACTGTCGGGGATATACCCTGCGGTGTAACCCGCCTTGAAGTATGACCCGGCTGGGAGTTGACGATTCATTGGTGACTCATAGGTGACCTGGCGGGCGACTCATACTTGACCCCATAGGCAACTTACAAAAACGATGAAGGCCCAAGGCCCGTGTGCACCCTGACATAAGGCGACTCAAAGAGAGGCTAGGAGGGCCAGCTCACAAGAGAAGGCCCAAGAAGAGGAAAGACTCCCACAACAAGGAAACAAGACCCGTATTAGGATTTAAGAGAGACTAGTCCTATTCCTACTCCAAGTAGGACTCTACATGTAAACTTACCCTTCCACCTATATAAGGAGGGGTAAGGCGCCCCAAGAGGGACAAGATTCACAACTTAGGTCTAGACAAGACAAATCATGAGATAGACAGATTAGACACCCACGAGATTAGAGGTGGCGAGTCTGCACCCTTGTAATCGAGATCATCATCTTCATCAATGAAACACAAGCGTGACGTAGGCTTTTACCTCCATCGGAGGGGCCGAACCTGGGTATACTCGCGTCTGTCGATTCCGACCAACCCCTCTGAAGCCGCCATAGGGTCGCGATGGCCTCACACCTAAGTCCTTGCATGAGGACATATGTCGTGACAAAACCACGACACCCACCAGTCCACGCCCCCTCTCCGAGGGCGTAGAGTACAAGAGCTCTAGATATGAGGCCCCAACAAGGCCTCCTTGTCGGGAAGATTTGCAAGGCCCCGACAAGCCCTCCTTGCCGGGAAGACTCCCGAAGGTTCGTAACGCCCCGGTAAGCCCTCCTTGCCAGGAAGACTCGCAAAGACTGGCAAGGCCCCGACAAGCCCTCCTTGCCGGGAAGACGTTCAAGCCCGCGGCAAGCCCTACTTGCCGGGAACATAATCAAGTCCTCCGACAGGGATGCCAGGCCAGCAAGCCATTTTCGCTTGCCAGGTGTCCTCCCATATTTCTACCATAGTCCAACCGCTCCAGCGCATCCCACATCCGCCAGCGCAAGGCCCATGTGTCGATCCACCTGGGTACATGTCTTGACCACCTCGCTACAGGTCAGGGGCCAGACAAGGCATTTACTACCCCTGACACCAGTGTAGAAGATAAGCGGTGAACCTTATTTACTAGGCAAACCCGTGAGCACACTGTTGGTGACCCCTTGCCTATAAAAGGAGGCTCAAGGCTCATTCTCGGGGGGTTAGACTTTTTGGGATTTGAGACTCCCTAATCACCAGCTATGTTACTATAGAAAATCACCCTATAGTAAGCACCCAATACAAACTAAGCAGGAGTAGGGTTTTACGCGCCAAGCGGCCCGAACCTGGGTAAATGACTTTGTCGATGTTGATCGCTAGCTCTGCCCTCAGCGCCACCTCTCTCTCCCTCTGCCGAACGATCAAGGGACCCTTCGAGCTTAAAATAGGTGTCGATTTCCCCGACATCTTTGGCGCGCCAGGCAGGCGGAGGTGGTTGAGAGCTTTTTCGCGGATTCGAGCAAGTTCCGCACCAGATCTTGAGCGCACCACTGCGGTTCCCAAAGGCAGGGCACGGCATTGGCCGCTCTACTTCGCCATGGCATCCTAACGCCTGTGCGAGTGCCCCGTTACGCGAGCGCATGCCAGGGAGGCGGAGATCCCAACCTCAAGGGCGTCAGGTTGATGCTCCGCTCCAGGACAGTGCGCTGCTGTCGAGGGTGTGCCTGAGGGCTTCGGCGAGGCCTCCGGCGCATACGTCGGCCGACGCACCTCCGCAGAGTGATGCATAGCCGCTGAGGATGCGTCAATAGGCCTCGAATCCTAGGCACGAACTCCTACGGAAACGCTTTCCCCCTTGGAAATGTCACGTCTCTGTCGAAGATGCGTTCGGGGGCTCCGCCAGCACGGCCTGACAAAAGAGGAAAAGGAGTTATACTCTAGCAACCCCTCTTTCTATATGATAGTCAAGGACTATCGATAAGAATCTTGCCAGAGGGGAAGTTGCCGGGAGAGTCTAAGCTCCTTCTTGCCGGGGATCTGAGACCTCGGCAAAATACCCAAACGTCGCGGGAAGAAGTGCCGCGACACAAGAGATAAGTGATAGAGAATCTAGATGAAATTTTAGAATAGATAGGTTGTTTCCTTTCGAGAAATCCCGAACTTTGTTTGAGAAGCTTGCGTGTAGATGGGACCTTGTCAGGATCAGTGCAGCTTGGCTCTATTTCAAACTCATTCAACGACCTGAATGGCTACAAAGCGCCTTCACACTGTTTCGAACTGGTTCAATAGACCAAGCGGCTACGCAGCGCCTTATTTCGCCTCGAGCCGCGCTCGACAATCTAATGGTTGCACTGAGTGGGGCAAGGAGCCTTGCCGGTAACGACCCCTCCGACGAACTGCTAAGGGTCTGTTCCTCAAAGCACTAGCGGCGGGACCAGTCATGCCGGCAAGCTTCCGGAAAACACAAAGGGTGTATCATACAAAGAGAAGGATGAGACACATAGGAAATGACATTTCATTCATCTGTTTGGGGCAAACTCAGACATATTACATGGATGATTTTTACTACTCTAACCTATGACACTGTCTTTTGGCGAGGAACGCACTTGCCGGAGAGGAGTTCAAGAAGACAAAAAGCGGCACGGCCCTCGGCGCAACCCAGGCTGGTTCCTCCTGGACCATCACTGCGCAGAGGAGAACGAGGACGAAGGACAGGGTGACCGGAAGGGATGAAGAAGCCGGAACCCACAATCTTGCCTCCTCAAAGAAGAGGCGTCGATGCCGGCTCCGGCAAGGTAACCCCGCCGGGCGGGGAGAGGCGTGAGCAGGCCTCGGCAGCATGGCCGACGGTCAGTCAAAGCTCGAGGTGTCATACTCCGACTTGACCCCCCGAGATCCTGACCTACCAAGAGCGCCACTGTCGCCGCTGTCCTCCTCGTCGCTATCGCTCGAGGAGGGATATTCGGTGCCGCTCGAGCCCTCTTCGCAGCAGTCGAGCCGCGCACCTGAGCGCCCATAAAACTTGACGGGTAGCATATTATCCTCAGCTAGCTTGAAGCGGAGGACATGCCCGTCCTCGAGACTGTGGGCGCGGGCGAAGGCTTTCAAGCCCCACCCGAGCAGCATGGAGCGTCATTTCGGGTACTGCACGTGCACCTGCATAGCACCGTGGGAGCAATCGTACGCCCGCAACCACTAGACGGGAGGATTGGCGGCCTCCATCGCCTTAGCAAAAGAGAGAGGGAGGTGGAGATGGCCCCGAGGGACGCCGTGCTGTTCCACGATGAACTCCAGGGCCGTCTCGTCCGAGTGCTCGCCCCACAAAGGAGAGGCTTGCGCTGGGGGAGAAGACGGAGGTGCTGGAGTAGCACTCCACCTTCCCCGGCCACGGCCTCCGCGACGACCGCGACCCTTCGCCAATCCGCCACCTCGGGCGCTCGTGCCGCCCTCCGCACCTGCAGCCCCTGAATTGTGGCATGATCCGAATGGGATCCTCTTGCCGCTCTAGCGGCCGATGGTGGCCGCCCTCGTCCCCTAGCCATGGTTAGGGGCGAACGCCAACTCGAACTAAAGAAGACTCCACAGATGCAAGCCGGGGATGCTAAATGTTTCGGGAGTTGGATCGATGAGCAAAACCCCCTCGCAAACCTCCTAATTTATAGGGCGAGGCGGGGGTGCTAGCTCTCGTCACTCCAGAAACCGCCGCCCCTCTCACCCATTCACCCGTGATCACGGGCGAACAGGGAATCACGCTGCTGCACCAATGCATGCAGGGGCGGTCCCTGCCATGACTGTGGCCTTTAAGGCCACGAACGCCACTCACCTGACCATTACTATGCATGCCTCACGCGTGGCAGTAATGCTTCGGGGGGTGGGGAGGCAATTGTGCGCACACCTCTCCACCTCGTGTGCTCGATGCGCGACGTGGGAAAGTGCCGCTCACAACGGCTCCAAAGATACAGAGTGCCCTATCATGGAAGCTCGTGGACCACTTTGGGCCTGGCCTAGCAATGCCTCGCGCGCGTGCGTGGCCTAGGCCCGGGGGCTCCTATCGGTGCCCGAGAGACTGGGTTCCCTTGTGCCCCAGACTTGTGCACGGGCACTGGCTACGCCCCTGGCGGAAGCACACAAGGAAGATTGACGGGAAGACAAACCAAGACCCACCAAGGCCACGCCCCCTCTCCGAGGGTGTAGAGTACAAGAGCTCCAGATACAAGGCCCTGATGACCCACAAGTATAGGGGATCAATCGTAGTCCTTTTGATAAGTAAGAGTGTCGAACCCAACGAGGAGCAGAAGGATCTCACAAGTGGTTTTCAGCAAGGAAATATCTGCAAGCACTGAAATTGTCGGTAACAAGTGATTGTGTGGTGAGATGATTCGTAGAAAGCAACAAGTAACAAAAGTAGAAACGGTGCAACAAAGTGTCCCAATCCCTTTTGTAGCAAGGGACAAGCCTGGACAAAGTCTTATAGGAGGAAAAACGCTCCCGAGGACACAGAGGAATTTCTGTCATGCTAGTTTCATCATGTTCATATGATTCGCGTTCGTTACTTTGATAGTTTGATATGTGGGTGGACCGGCGCTTGGGTACTGCCCTTACTTGGAAAAGCATCCCACTTATGATTAACCCCTCTCGCAAGCATCCGCAACTACGAAAGAAGAATTAAGACAAAGTCTAACCATAGCATTAAACAAGTGGATCCAAATCAGCCCCTTACGAAGCAATGGATAAACTAGGGTTTAAGCTTCTGTCACTCTAGCAACCCATCATCTACTTACTACTTCCCAATGCCTTCCTCTAGGCCCAAATAATGGTGAAGTGTTATGTAGTCGACGTTCACATAACACCACTAGAGGAAAAACAACATACAACATATCAAAATACCAAACGAATACCAAATTCACATGACTATTATTAGCATGACTTATCCCATCTCCTCAGGAACAAAAGTAACTACTCACAAAGCATAATCATAATCATGATCAGAGGTGTAATGAGTAGCATCAAGGATCTGAACATAAACTCTTCCACCAAGTAATCCAACTAGCATCAACTACAAAGAGTAATCAACAATACTAGCAATCTTACAAGTACCAATCGGAGTCGCGAGACGGAGATTGGTTACAAGAGAAGAACTAGGGTTTGGAGGTGAGATGGTGCTGATGAAGATGTTGATGGTGACGAGTCCCCTCCGATGAGAGGAGTGTTGGTGATGACGATGGCGATGATTTCCCCCTCCGGGAGGGAAGTTTCCCCGGCAGGATCGTCCTGCCGGAGCTCTAGATTGGTTCTGCTCAAGTTTCGCCTCGTGGAGGCGGCGAAACCACGAAAAAGCTCCCTTCTGATTTTTTTCTGGACGAAACCCTCCATATAGAAAAACAGGGGCGCAAGTGGGCCAACAGGGTGCCCACAAGCCCCCATGGCGCGGCGTGGGAGGGGGGGGGGTATCCGCGCCTTGCAGGCTTGTGGCCACCCCCAGGCGTCCCTCTGGTACTTCTTCGGCCCAGTATTTTTTATATATTGGGAAAAAAATCTCCGTTGATTTTCACGGCTTTTGGAGTTGCGCAGAATAGGTATCTCAACTTTGCTCCACTTTCAGGCCAGAATTCCAGTTGTCGGTATTCTCCCTCTTCATGTAAACCTTGCAAAATAAGAGAGAAAAGGCATAAGAATAGTACTGTGAAGTGAAATAACAACCAAAGAAGCGATAAATATCAACGTGAAAACATGATGCAAAATGGATGTATCAACTCCCCCAAGCTTAGACCTTGCTTGTCCTCAAGCGAAAGCCGAGCTCAATAAATATGTCCACATGTTTAGGGAGAGAGGTTTCGACAAAACAAGATACGAACATGCATGCATCATGATCATCATCAGAATAGCATACCAACATATAATCTCTCATGCCAAAGTGATAATTTCTTCACAAAGTAAAGCATGGATCAAGAACCTTACCGAGAAGTAACAACCGATAGCCTTTAGTCATTGAAGCAATTGCAATTTATCACAACATCAGAAAGAGTCAAGTAAGAGCTTGTAAAGAAAATCCACATACTCAACCATTCTTTCGTTCTCTAGAATTGCTACAACTCACGTGGTACTCATGAGATCAAAGTTTCAGCTGAACACAGAGAAAGATAGGGGCTTATATTTGCCTCCCAACTGTTTACCTCAAGGGTAATGTGAACAATAATAATTCATGGATACCTACCTCCAAGTTGACATATGAATATAGATCTTTCCCAAGCATGTGACGGTAGCCAAGACAAAGGCAAAATAGGGAATTGGTGAAGATTACCATGACTCTTTCAAGGGCAAAAAGTAAAGGTACAAGATAGGCCCTTCACGGAGGGAAGTAGAGGTTGTCATGCACTTTTGAGGTTTGGATGCGTGTCCTCTTAGTGTGGAGGAACGTCACTTTATATTGCCTCCTGTGATAAAGAACTTTATTATGCAGTCTGTCGCTTTTATGTCTTCCTCATCACAGGTTCATATAAAGCTTATTTTCCACACACTAATAGATCATACATATTAGAGAGCAATTTTTATTGCTTGCACCGATGACAACTTACTTGAGGGATCTTATTCAATCCATAGGTAGGTATGGTGGATACTCAAGGCAAAACTGGTTTGAAGGTTTATTGATGCGCAAGTAGTATCTCTACTTGGTGCGGGAGTTTTGGCTAATGTGAGGTGGAAGCAATCGTCACATGCTAAGGGATCTCTAATCTCATAACATTGTTCAGAGCCAAGCAAACACAATTCATTATGTTGTCTTCCTTGTCCAACATCTACTTCTAGGCATGCAATAGTTTAGTGAGTGTTCACAATCATAGATGGTGTCAGAGATGATATATTTATATGTGAACCTCTCCTTCCTTATCGCTTCCTACTAATTATAGCTATGACCAAGGTCTACGTTTTCCTACCCTCAACAAGTTTCAAACCTCATTCTTTTTATATGTGAAGCCATCACTTCCCATAAGATCACTACATGATCTTTCATGCTTTTGTTCTATTCTCACTCTTTTGATCATGGCAAGAGGCAAAGCCCTCCAATTAAGACACTCTTTATTATATGTCTCACGAGCAAGAATACATCAGGGGTGACACAAAGCAAAACTCAAGACTAAAACACTAAGACTTTTAAACTACTAGAGAAAAAAGAAAACTGAAATGGAAAACTAAAACAAAGGTAAAGGCAAAAGAAGTGATGGTGATACGATACCGGGGCAACTCCCCCAAGCTTGGAAAAAGCCAAGGGGATTGCCCGTACCAATGCTTAGTTGTATTTCTTTGGTGGTGAAGATGGAGAAGTGGTTGCAACCTTTGATTCCAAGAGGGCCATCAATCTTCGATTTATACTTTGGAGATCTGTGATATGTTTCTCCAGCAAAACAACTTCACGAGTGAGATAAGTATTGCGAGCACGAGTTGTTTCACAAAACCTCAAGAGTTCAATCAAAGATGGAGATAGTAGGTGGAGGTAGGGTTGGAGGAAATCCAATTTTTCAACTTCTTCCTTGTTGAGCACAGATTGCACTTCGTCCCATGCCTGATCCTTCTCCTTAGCCTTGCCCTTGGTTTCTTTAGGTAGCCTCTCCTTAGCCTCCATGACCTCCATCCTTTTCAGATCAGCATGAACTTCTCCATAGATTTGACGGAGGTTGTTCTCCCCCACAGACTCTTGAGAAGACATCTTGACCTAGATCTGCGGCAGAAAACAGGCTCGAAACGAAAAACAGAGGAAATCCGTGTGATGCAGGGGTCAGACCAAACAGAAGTATATATAATGATTTTTCAGACCAGAAGGAGTCCCCTGCACGAAAACGGAGTCCAGGAGGCGCACGAGGTGGCCACAAGACCTCATGGCGCGGCCAGGGGGTGGGCCCGCGCCGTGCAGGCTTGTCGCCTCCTCGCGCACTTCCCGGACTACTTCCAATTTTTGTATTTTTTCAAATATTCCAAAACGGAGAAAATTTCCTATGGGAAAAGTTTTGGACTCTCTTTTCTTACCGAATCTCATACCTCTTTGTTTTCGAAGTCTGGAACAGGTTGATAAATGTCCCTAAGGTATTCTTCTGGAGTTATGGTATTGATGATATTTCTTTCAACATTTATGGGAGTACTTGAGATATAATGCTTGATTCTCTGCCCATTTACCACTCTCGGACAATTACCATTCGTAGTGTTGATCTTGATAGAACCTGAACGATATACTTCCTCAACAACATAGGGACCTTCCCATTTAGAGAGAAGCTTGCCTGCAAAGAATATTAAATGAGAGTTATATAGCAAGACATAATCACCTACATTGAACTCACGCTTTTGTATCCTCTTATCATGCCACCTCTTAACCTTCTCTTTGAAGAGCTTGGCATTCTCATATGCTTGAGTTCTCCACTCATCAAGCGAGCTAATGTCAAATAACCTCTTCTCACCGGCAAGTTTGAAATTAAAGTTGAGCTCTTTGATTGCCCAATAAGCTTTATGCTCTAGCTCAAGAGTTAAGTGAAATGCTTTACCGTACACCATTTTGTACGGAGATATGCCCATGGGATTCTTATAGGCAGTTCTATAAGCCCACAGTGCATCATCGAGCTTCTTAGACCAATTCTTTCTAGACCTGTTGACAGTCTTTTGCAGAATCAGTTTAATCTCTCTATTACTTAGCTCTACTTGACCACTGGACTGAGGGTGATAGAGAGACGCAATTCTATGGTGGACATCATACTTAGCAAGCGTTTTACGGAAAGCACCATGAATGAAGTGTGAACCACCATCGGTCATTAGATATCTAGGGACTCCAAATCTAGGGAAGATAACTTCTTTCAGCATCTTGATAGAGGTGTTGTGATCAACACTACTAGTGGGGATAGCTTCTACCCACTTAGTGACGTAATCAACAACAACTAAGATGTGAGTATACCCATTGGATTTTGGAAAAGGTCCCATATAATCAAAGCCCCAAACATCAAATGGTTCAATGACAAGTGAATAGTTCATAGGCATTTCCTGATGTTTGCTAATATTACCTATTCTTTGACATTCGTCACAAGACAAGACAAACTTACGGGCATCCTTGAAGAGAGTGGGCCAATAGAAACCTGATTGCAATACCTTGTGTGCAGTTCTACCTCTCGCATGGTGTTCTCCGTAGGCCTCGGAGTGACACTTCTGTAGGATATGTCCCTGTTCATGTTCAGGTACACAATGTCTAATAACACCATCTACTCCTTCCTTATAAAGGTGAGGATCATCCCAAAAGTAGTGTCTCAAGTCAAAGAAGAATTTCTTCTTTTGCTGGTACGTTAAACTAGGTGGTATATATTTGGCAACGATATAGTTTGCATAATCAGCATACCACGATGCACTACATGAAGCATTGATGACATTCAGTTGCTCATCGGAAAAGCTATCATCAATAGGTTGTGGGTCATCAAGAACGGTCTCCAACCTAGACAAGTTATCTCCTACAGGGTTATCACCACCCTTTCTGTCGACAACGTGCAAATCAAATTCTTGTAGCAAGAGAACCCATCTGATAAGTCTAGGTTTAGCGTTCTTCTTCTCCATAAGGTACTTAATAGCAACATGATCAGTGTGAATAGTGACTTTGGAATCAACTATGTAAGACCTGAACTTTTCACATGCAAACACGACTGCTAAAAATTCCTTCTCCATAGTGGCATAGTTTCTCTGGGCACTGTCTAGAGTTTTACTAGCGTAGTGAATAACATTCAACTTCTTATCAACTCTTTTGCCCTAGAACAGCACCAACAACATAATCGCTAGCGTCACACATGATATCAAAAGGCAAGTTCCAATCAGGTGGTTGAACAATAGGTGCAATTATCAAAGCCCTCTTAAGTATTTCGAAGGCTTCTTCACAATCATCGTCAAAGACAAAAGGGATATCCTTTTGCAAGAGATTGGTAAGAGGCCTAGAAATCTTAGAGAAGTCTTTGATGAACCTTCTATAAAAACCAGCATGACCAAGGAAACTTCTTATACCTCTGATATCTGTGGGGTATGGAATTTTCTCGATGGCATCAACCTTAGCCTTATCTCCTTCAATACCTCTTTCAGAAATTTTATGTCCTAAGACGATGCCTTCATTAACCATAAAGTGTCACTTCTCCCAATTCAAGACAAGGTTGGTGTCTTTACATCTCTGTAAGACTCGATCAAGGTTGCTGAGGCAATCATCAAAGGAAGACCCGTAAACGGAGAAGTCATCCATGAAAACCTCAACAATCTTTTCACAAAAGTCAGAGAATATAGCCATCATACATCTTTGAAAGGTGGCAGGTGCATTACATAAGCCAAAAGGCATACGTACATAGGCAAAGGTACTGAAAGGGCAGGTGAAAGTGGTTTTCTCCTGATCAGATTGTGCAACTGGTATTTGGGAGAAACCAGAATAACCGTCTAGAAAGCAGAAGTGTGTGTGTTTGGATAGTCTTTCTAGCATTGGGTCGATAAAAGGCAGAGGGTAATGATCTTTCCTAGTGGCCTTATTCAACTTCCTAAAATCAATCACCATCCTATAGCCAGCAATAATCCTCTGTGGGATCAACTCATCCTTATCATTAGGGACAACGGTGATGCCTCCCTTCTTAGGAACACAATGCACTGGACTCACCCATCGCTATGAGCAACATGATAGATAATACCCGCTTCCAGGAGCTTCAGTATTTCTTTTCTCACTTCTTATTTCATCTTAGGATTCAATCTCCTTTGATGATAAACAACTTGTTTGATAATAGGATCAATTTTGATCTTCTGCTGGCATAGAGTGGGACCAATGCCCTTAAGATCATCAAGAGTATATTCTATAGCAGCACGATGCTTCCTTAGAGTTTTTAGTAACTTCTTTTCTTCCTGCTCTGAGAGGCTAGCACTAATAATAACAGGATATACCTCCCTTTCATCAAGATAGGCATACTTAAGAGTATCAGGCAACTGTTTAAGCTCGAACAGAGGATCACCCTTTGGTGGGGCGGATCCCCAAGCAGTTCAACATGCAAGTTATTCTTAAGGATAGGAAATTGTTCTAAGACAACTCTATCTATTTCATCCCTTTTGTCCATATGCATATCATTTTCATGCTCAAGCAAGTATTGCTCTAAGGGATCAGTAGGAGGCACGACAATAGATGCTAAGGCAATAGTTTCATCCCTACTAGGCAACTCCTTTTCATGAGGTTGTCTACCAAACTTAGAGAAATTGAACTCATGTGACACACCTTCAAAGCCAACAGTGACAGTTTGCTTCTCACAGTCAATATGAGCATTGATGGTACTGAGAAAAGGTCTGCCAAATATGATGGGATAAAAGCTATCTTGAGCGGTAGCAAGAACGAGGAAATCAGCAGGATACTTCTTTTACCACACAAGACTTCAACATCCCTAACAATTCCCACAGGGCAGATTTTATCTCTATTGGCAAGCTGAATAGTGACATCTATAGGTTCTATCTCAACAGGTGCAATCTCATCTTTGTCTTCATCGTATAAGGATTGAGGTATTGCACTAACACTAGCACCCAAGTCACATAAACCATGATAACAATGATCTCCTAGCTTAACAGAAACTACGGGCATGCCAACAACAGGCCTATGTTTGTCACTAACGCGAGGTTTAGCAATTCTAGCAGCATCTTTACAGAAGTGAATATCATGCCCCTCAACTTCTTCAGACAGAAGATCTTTGATAATAGCATTGCTAGGTTCAACTCTAAATTGTTCAGGGGGTGTAGGTGTTCTAATATAGCCTCTGCGTATCACAGTTGAAGCTTTAGAATGATCCTTTATCCTAACAGGGAAAGGTGGTTTCTCAATGTAAGCACTGGGTACCACAGGATCATTATGGGCAATGACTTTCTCCTCAACTGGAGTGGGTTTAACTACATTGACTTCTAAAGGAGGATGAAATTTAAACCACTTCTCTTTGGGGAGATCAATATGAGCAGCAAAAGATTCACACAATGAAGGTACTATCTCAGAGTCAAGTCCATACTTAGCGCTAAAATCACAAAAAATATTTGTCTCAACAAAGGATTTAACGCAATCAAAAGTGAAATTTGTACCTGACTCCTTACCTTCTTCAAGCTCCCAATCTTCAGAGTTGCGTTTAATTCTCTCCAATAAATTGCACTCGAAGTCAATATCTCTCTTCACAAAAGAACCGGTAAAAGAAGTGTCAAGCATGGTGCGATCATCATGAGAAAGCCGAGCATAGAAGTTCTGAATGATAATTTCTCTAGAGAGCTCATGATTGGGGCATGAATATAGCATTGATTTAAGCCTCCCCCAAGCTTGAGCGATGCTTTCTCTGTCACGAGGCCAAAAATTATAAATATAATTCCGATCACGATGTATTAAATGCATAGGATAAAACTTTTGATGAAATTCCAATTTCAACCGATTGTAGTCCCATGATCCAATATCATCACATAGCCTATACCATGTCAACGCCTTATCCTTGAGAGATAAAGGAAAGACCATCTTCTTGACCTCATCCTCGGGCACACTTGCAAGCTTAAATAAACCACAAACTTCATCTACATAGATTAGATGCAAGTCTGGATGTGATGTTCCATCTCCTGTAAAAGGATTAGCCAACAGTTTCTCAAGCATACCCGAATGAAATTCAAAGAAAATATTTTCAATAGGTGCAGCAACTTGAGGAGCAACTCTTTGTGCTTCCGTTCGAGGTGAAGATACCCCGAACAAGCCCCTTAAACGATTAGTATCCATAGTGACAAGTGACAATAAATTTCAGCACACTATATGAATGTTTCCTTACCAAGTTCCACTTACCAAAGGCGCTTCAGTCCCCGGAAACGACGCCAGAAAAGAGTCTTGATGACCCACAAGTATAGGGGATCAATCATAGTCCTTTCGATAAGTAAGAGTGTCGAACCCAACGAGGAGCAGAAGGATCTGACAAGTGGTTTTCAGCAAGGAAATATCTGCAAGCACTGAAATTGTCGGTAACAAGTGATTGTGTGGTGAGATGTTTCATAGCAAGCAACAAGTAACAAAAGTAGCAATGGTGCAGCAAAGTATCCGGGGTCTTCGAGGTCTTCCGCTCCGATTCCCTCGTCACACGGGTTTTCTATCATCGATAAAACAATAAATAAGGAATAGCTAACACAAAAACATTCCACAAAGTCATTTTAAAAATGTTCCCTATTACTAATAAATGTAAGATATCATTTTAAAAATACTTGCCTTAATTTTCCTTGAAGGAATATTTTTGAAAACAACCAAGTAGAAGGAAAACTATTCCATTTTAGCCCTTTTTAATATTGTAAAATAGGATAGTTGATGGAAAAATTCGTCTAAGCATACCATTAAATACTACACATTTTTATAAAAATAACAGTGGAAGAATTATATTTTTACACTGGTTAAATGTTTTTATAAAAATCTTAGAAATACAGGTTTAAAAATAAAAAGAAAAACAGGTCAGCTCCTGGCCTGGCTCGGCCCAGAACTGGGCTGGCCCATGGCCAGCCGACGGCCTGCCGAGGCGCGCGAGCCGTCAGGTTTGAACCTGACGTGCGGGGCCCTGCGGTCAGTGGCCGAGGCCAGCGCGGGGGTCGAGGCTGGGCCACCGACAAGTGGGGCACACCTGTCGGGGTCGTCTCCTACCTCCGGCTAGAGAGGAGGAGGAGGAAGCCGACGAGGTTGCCGACGTGCTCAAGCTCCAATGAACACGGGAATGGGTCTGCCTGACCGTCGCCTACCTGCTCGTGGTAGAAACAACGACGGGGAGGCAGGGGTTCGCCGACGATGAGGAGGCCGTGGCGGAGGGGTTTCGGGAAGTGGTCGAGGGGGTGGCTAGAGACACGGAAAAGCTCGGGTGAGTTGGGGGAAAGCTTCCTGGGGTCAAGGGGGTCGGTTTGGTGGGTCGAGGGGCGCAGGAGCCGACGTTTAGTCGGAGATCGACCGGAGCTCCGAGGAGGAGGGTCCTCAGTCGACCTCAAGCACCGGGGCTCTGCTGGTTTGTTGGGGTGGCTAGGGAGGTGCTAGTGGATGCAACGAAGTTATCTGAGGGGTGCTGGAGCGAGGGGGTGGGTTATTTATAGGCCCGCGACGGTGAGCAGATTCGGGAGCGTCGGTGACTCACCGTGCCGCGCATGGGGGTGCAGAGAGACGTCGGGGTTGAAACCACGGTCTCAGGACGTGATATTGGACTGCCCGAACCGTCTACAGCAGAGAGAGAGAGGAGAGCTGCACATTCGTGGCCGCGCAAGCTTGGCCGATTCTAGAGCGTGCGGGCACGCGTCACGCGAGCTCAAGCACGAGAGAGGAGGGGCCCTGAGGCTTGACCGACCCAGAGGGGCTGTCGAGGAGGAGGTTGGACATCTCGGGGGAGGCTGGAACTGGCCAAGGGCATCGCCCCCACCTCGGTGACTCCCTGTAGCGCACCCAGAGCGCAGTTTTGGCATGCCACGGCATGTTGGTGCGCTCTGAGGCACTTTGGACGTGTCTAGCATGTCCTGGCACTTGCTGGGGGTGTGGCTAGCCGTTTGGTTTTAGTGGGAGCTTCGGCTGGTCAAAGGAGGCAAGAAATACTCGTGCTGTCAGTCATGAACTGAGGTCTAAATTGGGGTTTTTGGCCTTTCCACTTTAAACCAGTGAGGGGTCAGTTGAATGGGGTTAGATACAGGTGCTGGCTACTTAATCTAAGAGTTTGAAGCAAAGGAGTTTGGTTTAGCTGTGGCTAAGGTGGCTTTTTTCTATCTGTTAGAAGGTGTTCGACAGTGGTCACAGGGGGTTGAACCCCACCACTGGTGCTGAGACTTAACAGGTTTGCTTTTGGTGGTAAACCATGGAGTTCCACCAAATTTGAGCTCCAAAGGACAAGTTTAGCTTTCTAAACTTGAAATCACTCCAATATGACCAAATATGTTCCTTTCAAAGGGAGTGTGGGCAAACAAAGTCTGAAAAATCCCATTTCTGGTGTAGAACCCTCATTTGAGGTACTAGGCACTCCTCCAAATTTTTAGCCTCATTGGACAAACTTTGCTATGTAGAGTTGCTCTAACTTGATTATGGACAGACAGGGTTTTTGGGTTATTTGGGGTCCTTATCCACCTTTGATCAAGGCGAAACTTTATGTGCACACCAAACTTGGCTTAGGGACAACACTGGAATTTTCTAGGAATTTATTGAGAATATTTCCTTTGGAAATATTTCAAATTGCCAAAACAGACAGAATAGCTTTTTTTTTCAAAGCAGAAAAGTATTTTTCCATGTTGGAATACCAATTCTGACCTTAGAAATGGACAGGTTATTTAGTTAGGAAAATACTCACAAAAATAATTATTTTTGTGGTTTTGAAATATAAAGATAGGTAAAAATCAGATTACCAAATATGAGTAGTAGCATTGCTTGTTATCCAAGACATGTAGTGCAACTCAAGGTGGTTTTACTTTGGTTATCAAAGGTTTTTGGAAATCAGTAAAATACCAAAAGGAATTTAGGGTTTTAGAACCTCACATGATCAAGCATACAAGCATACAATGTCAATCATGGCACTCGCTACATTAGTTTTGAAAAAGTTTTAACAAGCTCAGAATTTTACAATAAAGACAAGTGATAGCAAAACAGGGTGTGACAGACCTATCCCCCTAACAAGAATCTCGTCACCGAGATTCCTAAGCTAGGTGCTAAAAAGGTCTCAAAACTCAGATCGGAGATAGTCTTCACGTTCCTAGGTAGATTCGGCTTCGGTGTGGTTGCTCCATTGAACCTTGAAGTACTTGATAGTGCGGCTTCTAGTGCATCGCTCTGCTTCATCCAGAATGCGGATTGGCCTCTCGCGGTAGGTAAGATCAGAATAAAGGTCAATGGCCTGGTGATCGATGTACTTATAAGGATCGGAACGACTTGGCGTCTGGAGACACTTCCGAAGCTGTGACACGTGGAAAACTTTGTGCACACCTGAAAGTTCCATAGGTAGCTCCAACTGATAAGCGACCTCTCCACACCTTGCCGTGATCTTGAATGGCCCAATGAACCTTGGAGCGAGTTTCCCCTTAACGTGGAAACGCTTGGTTCCCTTGAGAGGTGTGACATGGAGGTACACCAGATCTCCGAGAATGAACTCCACATTCCTGCGGCGAGAGTCCGCATAACTCTTTTGTCGCAACTTGGCTGCCTTCAGATTTTCTTGGACTAGTTGCACCTTCGCTTCTGCCCGGTGCAAAACTTATGGTCCGAAAATCAGCCCATCTCCGGTTTCTGACCAGTTGAGCGGGGTGCGGCATTTCCGTCCGTACAACACTCCGAACAGGGCCATCTGGATACTAGACTGGTAGCTGTTGTTGTAAGAAAACTCAGCGAATGGCAGACATGCTTCCCATTTGGCTCCATGCTCTAGGACGCATGCGTGGAGCATATCTTCGAGTATCTGATTCACCCTTTCTGCCTGTCCTCCCATCCGCGGGTGGAAGGCGGTGCTGAAAGAGGGCTTCCTGAACTTTCCTCGAAACCGTGAGGTGAACTGCGTACATCGGTGAGATACAATCTCCTTGGGAAATCCATGAAGGCTTACTACGCGCTCGATATAGAGACTAGCCAACTTGTTCCCCTCATAAGTGGTGTTGACACGGATGAAATGGGCCACTTTGGTCAAATGGTCGACAACAACCCATATCGAGTTATGTGCCTTCCTAGACCTAGGTAGGCCGGTAATGAAATCCATCCGTACCTTGTCCCACTTCCATTCCGGCACCTGGAGAGGTTGTAGCAGTCCTGCGGGTCGCTGATGCTCAGCCTTAAGTTGCTGGCACACAACGCACTTGGCCACATATGACGCGATTTCCCTCTTCATGTCGTGCCACCAGAATCTTTCTCACAGATCTTGATACATCTTGGTACCACCGGGGTGAATGGAGTAGGGTGTATCATGAGCCTCCCGTAGGATGAGTTCCTTGAGTTCGGCCTTGTTGGGTACGCATAAACGTTCCCCAAACCACACCACTCCTTTCTGGAATCTTCACGAATCCTGGGACTTGCTTTCTGGAATCTTCCTCTAGATACCTTCGATGCTCTTGTGACCCTTCTGGGTCTCCTTGATGTCGTCTTCCAGCGTTGGTTTGACTTGAGATTATCTAGGAATCCTGGTTCCACCACTTCCAATCCGAAGTTCTCCAATTCTTCGTATAAGGCGGGCTGCCTTTCCTTAAGCATGATGTTGAAGGTGCTGGTCTTCTGACTCAAGGCGTCGGCCACTACATTTTCCTTACCGGGGTGATATTGAATGCTGAGGTTGTAGTCTTTGATCAACTCTAATCATCTTCGTTGCCTCATATTCAATTCCCTTTGGGTGAAAATATACTTCAGACTCTTGTGGTCGGTATATATTTCACATCGCTTCCCCAGAAGGTAATGTCGCCATGTCTTCAGGGCATGTACTACTACTGCCAACTCGAGATCATGGGTGGCATAATTCTCCTCATGCGGGCGCAGTTGCCGTGACAAGTATGCCACGACCCTGCCATCCTGCATCAGAAACCCACCTAGCCCGGTCCTTGAGGCATCGCAATATATCACAAACTCCTTGCTGATATCTGGAGTGGCCAATACCAGGGCGGTGGTTAGCCTCTTCTTCAACTCTTGGAAGCCGGCCTCACATTCCGGCGTCCATTCGAACTTCTTGCCTTTCTTCAAGAGCTGAGTCATAGGTCGCGCGATGCGGGAGAATCCTTCTATGAACTTGTGGTAGTATCCTGCGAGTTTGAGGAAGCTCCTGACTTCCTTCACGTCGATTGGCAATTCCCAGTTGGTTACCGTGGTAATCTTAGAGGGATCAACTGCCAATCCACTTGCTGTCATGGTATGACCTAGGAAACCAACTTCGTTCAGGAAAAACTGGCATTTGCTCATGTTGGCATACAGTTGGTGCTCTCGAAGCTTTTCCAATACTAACCTCAAGTGTTGCTCATGCTGTTGTTCAGACTTGGAAAAGATTAATATGTCGTCAATGAATACGATGACAAACTTGTCCAAATATTCCATGAAGACCTTATTCATGAGGTACATGAAGTAAGCTGGGGCATTCGTCAATCCGAAGGACATGACAGTGCATTCGTACATACCGTACCGGGTCACAAATGCCGTCTTCGGAATGTCTTCAGGTCGAATCTTTAGTTGGTAATATCCAGATCGGAGGTCGATCTTGGAGAATACCTTTGCTCCATTAAGCTGGTCAAACAAGTCTTCAATCTTGGGGAGTGGATACTTGTTCTTGATCATGACCTCATTGAGTGAACGGTAATCGACGCAAAGTCGGATTGTCCCATCCTTCTTGGACACGAAGAGAACATGCGATCCCCAAGGTGACGCACTTGGACGAATAAACCCTTTCCGGAGTTTCTCATCCAGTTGCTTCTTCAACTCTGCTAGCTCTTCGGATCCCATCCTGTAAGGCTTCTTGTAGATAGGCCTTGATCCGGGCATGAGTTCGATGATGAACTCGATGTCTCGGTCTGGAGGCATCCCTGGTAGCTCATCAGGAAAGATATCTGGGTATTCACAGACTATTGGCACTTGGTCGAGTCCTTCCTCTGACAGGCTATTAACTCGTGGCACTCGAGTGAGTACTGGCTCAGAGACATACTTGACTTTGACCCCTTGGTCACTTATCATGGTAATGGCCCTGTTAGCACAGTCCAAAATACTCTGATGCTTAGCCAACCAGTCCATACTGAGGATGACTTCTAGGCCTTGCGACTTAAGCACAGTGAGATCCACTGAGAATCTCGTCCCATTGATAACTATCCCAACCTTTCTACACCCTAGGTTGGTTCGCAAAACTGCTCCCGGGGTTTGAATTGCCATATGCCCACGAAGCAAGGTAGGTTCTAGTCCACACTTTTCCGCAAACTTTTGCGTAACAAAGGAATGCGAAGCACCACAATCAAACAATACTGTTGTTGGGGTAGAGTTGACGAGGAACGTACCCAGAATGCAGTCCGGGTCTTCATGTGCCTCTTCTGCGGATATATGATTAATCCGCCCCTTGCTGTGATACTGCTGATCGCGGGGAGCCTGGTTCCTGGCTGGTGCTCCTTGGCCTGGATTTGGCGCATTGGGGCGCGAAACATCGGGTTTCTTATTGGGGCATTGCCTGGAATAGTGCCCTGGTTGTCCACACCCGAAACAGGTAACTTGCGCTAGAAGATTGTTCTTTCTCCCACCGTTGTTTGGCGGAGTGTTTGCTGGCTTGACGTTGACTTGCTGAGGTTGGTAATTCTGGTGAAATGTTGGATGCTTGTACTACTGCTGCTGATAGTTGGGTCTTGCTGGGGCTAACTGCCATGGTCGTGGTTTGGAGTTGATCGGTCCTCCACTACCCATCAGCTTGCGCTTACAGTGTCGTCGATTGCACGACGCTTGTCTTCCAACATAAGAGCCTTATTAACCAGGTCACTGAAGGTCCGACATTCACAAACAACCTGTTGATATTGGAGTGACTACTGTAGTCCTTCCATAAAGCGCTCCACTTTGGCAGCCTCAGTGTTGACATCTTCGGGTGCATACCTTGATAGAAGGTTGAACTTCTGCAAATACTCCTTCACTGATCCACTGCCTAGCCTTAAGGCTTGGAATTCCCGCTTCTTAATGGTCATCATTCCCGGAGGAATGTGAGCGGCGCGGAATCCATCCTTGAACACAGCCCAAGTGATGACTTGCCCGGCTCGCATGATCTGAAATCCATCCCACCAGGCTGTGGCTATGCCTCCGAGACAGTGGGTTGCATAGAGAACTTTCTCGTTGTCGTCAGTGCACTTGACCAACGCGAGAAGGTCTACGATAGTGCAGATCCAGTCATCAGAATCCAAGGGCTCAGTCGTCTCCGTGAATATGGGCGTCGTAGTCCACATAAACTCAGAGAGAGTTGAGCGACCGTTGCCATTCCCGTTCTGCGGCGGGTGGTTCAACAAAGTTTGAGCCAGCTGCTGGATAGCGGCATTGTTGGCTTGACGCTCCTGCCGGAGAGCTTGAAGGAACTGAGCCATGGTCAAGCTTTCAGGGGGAAGCTGCGGCGGAGGAACATCGTCTTGCTGCACATGGTGTTCTCCAACTTGAGCTTCCCCTCCGGTTCCCTGCTGCTATCCTGAAGAGGCAGAGTTGGGGTTGCCGAAAGTGTTGTTGTGAGTTGCATTCACCATCCTTTCAAGGGAGTAGACAGGTCAAATTCTGCTGAACCGGTTGCTCTCGAAAGGGATGACGTTCTAGTAAAGAGGGGGTCGGGTGCGTGCTAGTGTGCAAGGTTTTATGACAAAGGTTTTTGAAAAGAACTACTGCATTAATTCTAAAGCAAGTGATGCAGTCGCTCACAAGCTGCTCTCGGCAGAATGCGACTTGCATCCAACAGGTTCACACAACATCCGAGTCATAAAATCCTGATACAAGAACTCCTACGTTCGGTACATCCTATGCTGCTAAGCGATCGAATGCGCGGTCTCATAAGCCGGCTCTGTGGGATCTTCGTCTTCATCTTCATCTTTGTCTTCATCTTCATTAGTGCTTCCTTTCCTTGAAGGGGTAGGGGAAGGAAGTAGACCATCTCGACGTCTCTTGGTTGGTGAGGTAGCGAAAAGCTCGGTGTACTCTTCTGCGGTTAAACATCGACTCTGAAGAGGAACAACCTGAAGAGGGGGTATTACTCCTCGGAAAGCAAAGCCAGGTGATATCACAGGTGCTCCTTCTTTCTTCACCTTGCGGTTCTTCATCTTCTCCATATGGAGTAGGTCCTTAACTTGGTGCAGCTCTTGGCGAATCCTAGTTGACTCCTTGATCAAAAGATGCGTCATGGTGTCTGAGGAGAGGCTGAAGTAGGTCTTAAACCTTAATGGCATCCCGTCCTCTGGTGAGGGGTTGAGTATCCAGCTTCCGTCTATCTTATCCTTAACAAAAGGTAAGTGATGAGTAGCGGGTTCCTTCGCCATCTCAGGAAGGATGTCGCGGAGTCGCACGAGTGCCTCTCGTGCTGCAGTCTCCACGGCCAACATCGGATCCTCCATTTGTGGCCCTTCAAAGAACCAGCTAGTTGGGGAGTCATTAGCCTTCACTATCACGTCCACGTGATACTCCTTGGTGTCGGCATTGATCCAGTGTTCGTCGTAGAGAAAGACGGGCGTACGACGCACTTGACACTTCTCGAGGCTATCACTCAAAAGCATAGGAAAGCCTGTTTCCAGAAGCGTCTCGGGTACGGCAGCCATCTACAAGGTGTAGAGGAGAGGGTTAGAAATATATAGTGGGTGCAGTTCTCGCGTCAATCTATGTGCACTAATTGTCCGGCTATCGCCCATGCTACCTAAGGCTTCCTATAGTCAGGATGGCTCTGATACCAGCTCTGTGGGGATCCCGACTTACTAGTCAAGAATCGCCGAGCTCAGTGATCCCAGAGATCAATGCTCACCGAACACAGATACTGAATAAAGAGTCTTAGATCCAAGTACCGATTATTACAACACGTGACTGAAAGGTCAAGTTCACAAGACAGGGCCTAAGGCCAAATCACACGGATACACTAATAGCGGAAAACAAAGGGGCTAAGGGGGTGCCCATGCCATCAATCCTACACCGACAGGCACTCTGACTCGGAAGCGTCCTAGTTCGCAGGGGTGTCGCCGAAGACATACTCATCTCCAAACTCCGGTCCTTCCATGTGTGGTCAATAACATAACGAGTGGCAAGCCAATGAGTACTTTGAATGTACTCGCAAACAGCTCAAGATATGAACAATGAAAGTGAAGGATAACAATATCATGCATCTCTAGTGTAAATCATCTGGGTAGAATGATCATGAATATGCATCAAGTTAAAGAATTACACTTGAAGAATAGGTTACAGATATCAACATATTTGCTAAGGGCTGAACCATCTAGGTTCACCCTATATGCCAAGTCACCGAACTTGGTCATATCATCAATATATCAGTTGAGGGCTGAACCATCCAGGTTCTCCCTATATGCCAAGTCACCGAACTTGGTCATAATATTACTTTCATAACAACACCTTTTTCCAACACCACACACACTCACTCACACACACTTGGTATATGCGGAAATATCAGGACGTAGTTTAAGCAGGATTACCCAACTGTCCTTGACCGTGGACATGACTATTCGAATAGTTTACACTCTGCAGAGGTAGTACGATGGACCCACGAGATGCGGGAAACTTCCGTGTCATCCACGACTCACGGTATATCACATACCCGAGGTAAGTACCCGTTCAATGCCTTTCCCCTGACGATACTAGACAAAGAGGTCCACTCGATTGGTACCCAGCCCACGTGTTGTAGGTCTTACGAGCACCAACTCTGGACAGTACCAACCATGCGGGGACCAACGGTGTGACTGGAACTCATAAAAATGGCATAGTCATCCTACCCGACACGACCCCATCACGAGAGTGACCACATATCACTCCCGCCACTAGTAATGTGGCTCTTTGCTAGCACCGACCAGAGTAATTAACATAGCCCCGTCCCATAAGGGGTAACATGGTCATACTGGTAAGGTTTGGACGGTCCATACATCATAAATCTAATCCCATTTCCAAAACCTTACTCACACAAATACCGGGTGCATCACGTCACCAAAAGTGACCACCTAACTCATCATCACCCTCGGGAATTAGTGGCACCCGACAGGGTTTTCATAAACTCTTGCTTTAGGACAACATCGTGCTCATGATAGAACTACTGCTACTTTTTCTTGTCAACATGGTATTAGCATGAACCTAAGGGGTAGAGTCAAGCTCAATGCAAAATTCTCCGACGGAGCCTTCGGTAACATCATTTCAAATGGTTACCGGCACTATGATCATATGCAACGGGAATACTTGCTATTATAACATGCAAAGTAACATATGCTCAGTTATGGTCCAAGGGCTGCTTACCTTGGTCAGCTATGTATCCGGGGTCTTCGAGGTCTTCCGCTCCAATTCCCTCATCACACGGGTTTTCTATCGTCGATAAAACAATAAATAAGGAATAGCTCACACAGAAACAGTCCACAAAGTCATTTGAAAAATGTTCCCTATTACTGATAAATCTAAGATATCATTTAAAAAAAACTTGCCTTATTTTCCTTGAAGGAATATATTTGAAAACAACCAAGCAGAAGCAAAACTATTCCATTTTAGCCCTTTTTAATATTGTAAAATAGGATAGTTGCTGGAAAAATTCATCTAAGCATACCATTAAATACTACACATTTTTAGAAAAATATTAGTGGAAGAATTATATTTTACACTGGTTAACTGTTTTTATAAAAATCTTAGAAATCCAGGTTTAAAAATAAAAAGAAAAACAGGCCAGCTTCTGGCCTGACTCGGCCCAGAGCTGGGCTGGCGCATGGCCAGCCGATGGCCTGCCAGGCGCGCGCGCCATCAGAGTTTGAACCTGACACATGGGGCCCTGCGGTCAGTGGTCGGGGCCAGCGCGGGGGTGGAGGCTGGGCCACCGACAGGTGGGGCACACCTACAGGGGTCGTCTCCTACCTCCGGCTAGAGAGGAGGAGGAGGACGCCGACGAGGTTGCCGACGTGCTCAAGCTCCAATGAACACGGGAATGGGTCCGCCTGACCGTCGCCTACCTGCTGGTGGTCGAAACAACGACGAGGAGGCAGGGGTTCGCCGGCGACGACGAGGTCGTGGCGGAGGGGTTTCGGGAAGTGGTCAAGGGGGTGGCTAGGGACACGGAAAAGCTCGGGCTAGTTGGGGGAAAGCTTCTTGGGGTCAAGGGGGTCAGTTTGGTGGGTCGGGGGGCGCAGGAGCCGACGTGTATCCGAAGATCGACCGGAGCTCCGAGGCGGAGGGGCCTCGGTCGATCTCGAGCACCGGGGCTCTACTCTGGGGTGGCTAGGGAGGTGCTAGTGGATGCAGTGAAGCTATCTGAGGGGTGTTGGAGCTAGGGGAGGGCTATGTATAGGCCCGCGATGTTGAGCAGATTCGGCAGCGCCGCTGACTCACCGTGGCGCGCATGGGGGTGCACAGAGACGTTGGGGTCGAAACCACGGTCTCAGGACGTGGTATTGGACTGCCCGAACCGTCTGCAGCAGAGAGAGAGAGAGGAGAGCCGCGCATTCGTGGCTGCGTAAGCTTGGCCGATTATGGAGCGCGCGGGCACGCGTCGCGCTAGCTCTAGTTCAAGAGAGGAGGGGCCCTGAGGCTTGCCCAATGCATAGGGGCCGTCGGGGAGGAGGTTGGACATCTCGGGGGCCGGGGGGGGGAAGGGGGGCTGGAACTGGCCGAGGGCGTCGCCCCCACCTCGGCGACTCCCTGTAGCGCGCCCAGAGCGTAGTTTTGGCATGCCACGGCAAGCTGGTGCGCTCTGAGGCACTTTGTACGTGTCTAGCATGTCCTGGCACTTGCTGGGGGTGTGGCTAGCCGTTTGGCTTTAGTGGGAGCTTCGGCTGGTCAAAGAAGGCAAGAAATATTGGTGTTGTCAGTCATGAACTGAGGTCTAAATTGGGGTTTTTGGTCTTTCCACTTTCAACCAGTGAGGGGCCAGTTGACTGGGGTTAGATACAGGTGCTGGCTACTTAATCTAAGAATTTGAAGCAAAGGAGTTTGGTTTAGCTGTGGCTAAGGTGGCCTTTTCCTATCTGTCAGAAGGTGTTCGACAGTGGTCACACGGGGTTGCACCCGACCACTGCTGCTGAGACTTAACAGGTTTGGTTTTGGTGGTAATCCATGGAGTTCCACCAAATTTGAGCTCCAAAGGACAAGTTTAGCTTTGTAAACTTGAAATCATTCCAATTTGACCAGATCTGTTCCTTTCAAAGGGAGTGTGAGCAAACTAAGTCCCACAAATCCCATTTTTGGTGTAGAACCCTCATTTGAGGTATTAGGCACTCGTGCAAAGTTTTAGCCTCATTGGACAAACTTTGCTATGTAGAGTTGCTCTAACTTGATTCTGGATACACAGGGTTTTTGGGTTATTTGGGGTCCTTATCCACCTTTGATCAAGGTGAAACATTATGTGGACACCAAACTTGGCTTAGGGACAGCACTGGAATTTTCTAGGAATTTATTGAGAATATTTCCTTTGGAAATATTTCAAAATGCCAAAACAGACAGAATAGCTTTTATAGTTTTAATAAATAATATAATATAAAATGGGGTTTAAAATCATATGTATGGAAAATATATGTCCTTCTGATCATCTCTAAATTTAATCAGATTTTTCCAAAGCACAAAAGTATTTTTCCATGTTGGAATACCAATTCTGACCTTAGAAATGGACAGGTTATTTATGTAGGAAAATACTCACAAAAATAATTATTTTTGTGGTTTTGAAATATAAAGATAGGTAAAAATCAGATTACCAAATATGAGTAGTAGCATTGCTTGTTATCCAAGACATGCAGTGCAACTCAAGGTGGTTTTACTTTGGTTATCAAAGGTTTTTGGAAATCAGTAAAATACCAAAAGGAATTTAGGGTTTTAAAACTTCACATGATCAAGCATACAATGTTAATCATGGCACTCACAACATTAGTTTTGAAAAAGTTTTAACAAGCTCAGAATTTTACAATAAAGACAAGTGATAGCAAAATAGGGTGTGACACCCCTTGCCTATAAAAGGAGGCCCAAGGCTCATTCTCGAGGGGTTAGACTTTTTGGGCTTTGATACTCCCTACTCACCAACTAAGTTATTGTAGCAAACCACCCTATAGTAAGCACCCAATACAAACTAAGCAGGAGTAGGGTTTTACGCGCCAAGGGTAAACGACCTTGCCGGTGTTGATCGCTAGCTTGACTCTCAGCGCCACCTCTCTCTCCCTCCTGAAAAGGATCGAGATGGACCTAGAGGGGGGGGGGTGAATAGGTACAGTTCCAATTTTAATAATTACTTAGCAATTTTAGGCAAAAGTGCGGAATATGAGTGTAGGCCTAATAATTGCTACGACAAGGAGTAAGCTATTTAGAGTGAAGTAAGGCAAACGGTAAACAATAATTAAATACAAGTACGTAATAAGGATTAACACAAGTAGAGAGTTAGGGTTAGGAATAACCGAAACTCCAAGAGAGACAAGGATGTATACCGATGTTCACTTCCTTGGAGGGAAGCTACATCACCGTTAGAGGGGCGGATGTTACCACGAAGGCACACCAACGCCACGAAGGCTCACCCTATTCTCCCTTTGAGATAACTCCACGAAGGCGTTTCTCAACTACTAGTGGTAAGCCTTGAGGTGGCTTCCAAACCTTCACAAACTTTCTGGGGGAAATCACAATGGTTTGATTCCTCTCCGAAGTCTCCTACCGCCTAGGAGTCTCCAACCTCCAAGAGTAACAAGATCACGGGGATTGCTCAAAACTTGCTCAAATCACAAATCACTTTGGTGGGAAGGAGGAGAGGGAGACGATCTATCTTTTGATTGGAACAACACTCAAAGGGACTCACAAATGCTCTTGGGATCTAAGATTTGGTGTAGACAAGAGTGAGTGAGAAGAAAGGTGTTCTTGGATGTGTTCTAGCTGTGTTGGACACCCTCTCACAAAGTGGGAGAGGGGTATATATAGTGGGGAGTGTAAAACAGCCGTTGGGGACACTTTAAGTCACACAGGGTCCGGACGTCCGGCAGTTTACGGAAGTCCGGGCGTCCGCAAGGGGTCGGTCGTCCGAGGGCTGTAGATATGACTGGAAACACTATGAATTGAACAGCGACCGGACGTCCGGAGAAGGCCGGAAATCCGAGTTATTCGACTCAACTTCTTCTAGTGGGAGATTCCGGATTTCCGAAAGGGGACGAACGTCCGGAGGGAGCCGGAAATCCGAGTTATAGAGCTCACGTTTTCTGGTGCAGGGCTCCGGATTTCCGAAGCTGGTCGTTCGTCCGGCCCTCGGATGTCCGGAGGGAGCCGGAAATCCGAGTTATAGAGCTGAATTTCATCTGGTGTAGAGCTCCGGATTTCCAGAGCCTGTCGGTCGTCCGACCCTTGACCGGCCCTCGGACGTCCGGAGGGAGCCGGAAGTCCGAGGCAATAGACTTGTTTTGAGATAGGAGCAGAGTAGAGAATATGTGGTATTGAGTAGAATAGTGAAGATGTGGTATGAGCAAGTTCATCGCAAAACCTGTGATCCCCTCTTAATAGTGCGGGATTCCTATACTCAAGAATAGTAAACTCAAAAGCATAGTCTACATCATCTTTTATCAATCCCGAGCCTTCTTGACATATAAATCCCGATCTTCTCAGACCACCTTTGGCACATAATTCTCAATCTACTAAAGTACTTGCCATCCTGAGATACACTCAACAAATAGGATTAGTTTCCTATGTATGTGTTGTCATTAACACCAAAAGTCGATTAGGGGCATAGCATGCACTTTCAATCTCCCCCTTTTTGGTAGTTGATGACAAAAATATACATAGGTCTCAAAAAGATTTAACTTACATTATAGCCTGGGAGATATTTAGTACGGAGCTCCCCCTTAGTATGTGCATGATAAAATATCGGAGCTCCCTTTTAATGTGTTTATCGAACATATAATGGATTATCATGTAAAGATTGTAGATCATCATAGAAAGACAATAGATCATCATAGAAGTAGTGGAGCAAAACATAATAGTCTATGATGATATCATAGCAATCCATAGCAATCACAATCATTCATAAGTAGCCATACATGAGTTTATCCATTACATTAAATCTCCAAAGACTAAAAAACTACGATACATTACTCGCCCTTTGGCACCAAGTACCAAAAACGGAGGCACCAACAACATGAACCATGCTCAGAGCTCATCAACATCATCATCAGCATCATCCTCATCGTCAGGCAAGCCACTGTCACCAGCCTCGTCAAGGAAATCAGCCCACTCAGGACCAGATGGGAAGCCAAAGTCAGAAGGAGGAGAAGCAGGAGGGGCCTCATCATCACTCACATCAAGAGCGCCCGAGGCTCTCAGACGAGCCTTGAGGGCATTCTTGGAGGAGACTAGGCGAGAAACCACATCATGGGTTTGACCACACTGGAAAGAGACGGCCTTCATCATAGCAGAATGTGCCTTGCCAAGGAATTTGGCAATGCGACCGAGAGGAGCGGAGCTAGATGAGGGGGTGGCTGACCGGGCAGCAGTGCGGCGAGTGGATGTGGAGGATGGGGCTTTATTGGGAGCATAGTTATCCGCCATGTGAGCGGGAATGACCCACTTGCGATGTGTGTGAGTGACAGCAACAGAGAAATCAGCAACATGATTAATAAGAGCCTGGATGAAGGGGCATGAGTAAAGGCTCGCTTGTATTGAAAGCTAGCAAGCCGAATCTCATGCGATAGAAAGTGAGGCGCATTAATTTTGCTCTTGGGGTGCTCGTATAAGTGAGACATGATGTCAATACAGTAGCCACTACAAGAGCCTTTATCACCCATCCTGGGATAGATGGTGCGGATAAGACACTGAAAGATGATGAAGTAAGGTGAGCGCCAGATGGATACCTGGTTAAGATCCTTCATGCGTTCATCCGCATCAGGCTCACTGAGTGGTTTGAGAAGATACCCACACTCCTCAATGGACTTAGGTGCATGGTTAGGATCATTCCTATGTATTTTGAAGCCGGAGTTGGGGAAACCAAGTGCGGAAACAAATGTAACATAAGAAGCTGTGAAGCCAACGTCAGAGGTGATCCAGCTAACAGTGTGGTTTGGAGCAAAGAAGCATGTGGCATAGAACTGGTGAATGGCAGCAACATTAAAATCGCGATGAAAAGCAAACGGGGCGGCAAGCCCCGATGCCTCGATAAGCTCAATGGCACCCGGGTATTTTTCCGGGTGCATGCGAATATGCTCAAGATCTATGTAGAGATGAACAGAGAGACCCTTAGGAACTATGTCTGTAGTAAAAATGTCCACCTGGACGTGTATGCGGAAACGTGAGTCCGTAGAGTCACGTACGACAGCGAATTGATCAATGTCGTGACGGAAAGTGAGGTATGAAGACTTGGCAAGTGTGGTGAAGTTCGTGATTGCACGACCTAAGGTAGCAGGGGGTTCTAGTGAGATGCGACGAGCTTCACTTGCGGGCTGTGCAGGAGGAGGAGGTGGCATATAGGACGCCCTGCGTGTCCCGGGCATTGGCTTGGACCTCCGATCGGCGGGCTGGTCAGCAAGGTCCTCGGCGGCAAGCTCATCCTCGAAGAGTCATCACCATCAAACGATGAGGGGAGCTGTGGAGACGGAGAACGCCGGGCAGTCCGTTTGAAGGGACGACGTGGCCCTTCCGAGTCCGACCCCATGCTAGTAGGGGCGCGAGAGGATGAGCCAGCAACGTTCTTCCGTGCGGCGTGCTTGACCTTGGGCATGGTGCACAACAACCTACACGGATGGAAACCCCAAATGAGGAACGAAATGGTCAAACCATAGGAACGAACACGTGGACTTGGGAGAGAGGGAACCAAACGCGAGGGGAACAAAGGAGATACCTGTAGACGGATCCCGCGGAGGAAGAAGAGGAAGAAGAGAAGGATCCGCGGAGGAGATCGGGTAGATCTCAGGAGTGGCGGCGCTGGCGAGCGCACTGGAGCTGGCGGCGGCGGGGCAAGGGAAAAAAGGGGGCGCGTGAGGGCTAGGGCAAAGCCCTGCCCTGCGCCCAGCTATTTATAGGCCCCGATGTGTCGGTCGTCCGACAGGCGTCGAACGTCCGGAGAGGATTGTGCCGTCGGACGACCGACACTGGTCGGACGACCGGAATGAGATTTGGCGCCGGACGTCCGAGACATGTCGGACGACCGAGAGAGAGGAGGAGGCAGAGGCTGATTCTGGAGTTTTTGATGGTGAGATGATGATTTTTCATGGTTTCTCACAAAAAGTACGAACATAGTTGCCTACAAGCATTACATATACTACTTGTGGACAGAAATTGATTTATGCGTACTTTGTAGTCTCAAAAACAGAAAATTAAGACTCACTCCCCCTGAATGCATGCCCACATCAAGACACAAACATAATGTGAGTGTGTGTATGTGTGCAAGGTTTCAAGTTATGTTGTCAAGCTCCAAGATACCAAGTTCACGCCTAAGTTGACAGAACCTAGCTACGCTATGTGGCTTGGTGAAAATGTGGGCTAGCTGCATGTCGGTACCCACATGGGTAATATCAATGTCACCCTTTTGCACATGGTCTCTCAAGAAATGATACCTAATATCAATATGTTTTGTGCGAGGGTGATCAATGGGGTTCTCGGAGATCTTTATGGAACTTTCATTATCACAGAGAAGAGGAACGTGTCGATACGTGATACCATAATCCTTTAGGGTTTGCCTCATCCATAGCAGTTGGGTTGCACAGCTTGCGGCTGCAATATATTCGGCCTCGGCCGTGGAGAGAGAAACACAGTTCTGCTTTTTCGAGGACCAACTTACCAAGGAGCGTCCAAGAAACTGACATGCACCGGAAGTGGATTTCCGTCCCATTTTGTCACCGGCCCAATCCGCATCGGAGTACCCAATAAGATCAAACTTTGCATCCTTAGGGTACTATAAGCCTAACTGTGGGGTGTGAACAAGGTATCTAAGAATATGCTTAACCGCCGTATGATGGCTTTCCCTAGGGGAAGCTTGAAATCTAGCACATATGCCTACACTTAACATGATGTCCAGTCTAGATGCGCAAAGATAAAGTAGAGAACCAATAATGGAGCGGTAAGTAGATGGGTCGAAAGGAATACCATTGGTGTGTTCATTTAGAACTACATCTGTGGCCATGGGTGTCTTCCTTGGTTTAGCATTTGTCATATCAAATTTTTCAAGAATGTCCTTGAGGTACTTAGTTTGAGATAAGAAAATCCCTTCTTGAAATTGTTGTATTTGAAACCCAAGAAAGAACTTCAAGTCCGTGTTGAGTGACATCTCAAAGGTCTTGGTCATGGAAGCCACAAACTTCTTACATAAATGGATGTTAGGAGAACCAAAAATGATGTCATCTACATAGATTTGGCATAAGATCAAATGGCCATTTTCCCTCTTAGTAAAAAGAGTGGGATCGATCACCTCCACCACAAAGCCATCATCGAGTAGGAACTTCTTAAGATGATCGTACCAAGCACGGGGTGCTTGTTTGAGGCAATACAGAGCCTTGTGAAGTCTGTATACATGGTCTTTGTGGTGAGGGTCAACAAACCCAGGTGGTTGTGATACATATACCTCTTCTTGTAGAGGACCGTTAAGAAAAGCACTTTTCACATCCATTTGATGAAAAGTAAAACCATTGAAAGCAGCATAGGCCAATAAAATGTGAATGGATTCAAGACGAGCAACAGGGGAGAAAGTTTCACCAAGGTCCAAACCTTCAACTTGGGAGTACCCCTGTGCTACTAACCTTGCCTTATTGCGCAGGACAGTCCCATTCTCATCTTCCTTGTTCTTGAAAATCCATTTAGTTCCAATGACATTATGTTCCTCAGTTGGTCGTTCTACCAATGACCATACTTTGTTGCGTGTAAAACTGTTTAACTCCTCTTGCATAGCAAGGAGCCAGTCATTGTCACACAATGCATCCTGAACCCTGTGTGGCACGGTACTAGAGACAAACGAAAAGTGAGCACAAAAGTTTGTTAATTGTTTACGAGTCACTCTACGTTCCGACACGCCAGTGAGGATTTGATCAATATCAACACGACCGGCCACACGTGGCATTGGTTTAGGGTTTCACGAGGTTCGACTTCGTTTCCATCATCAACGTCCTCAACATATGGATCATTTATGTGCAGAGGAAGATATTCTTCTTCTCGTTGCACCTGTTGAGGTTCATCATCAAACATACCCATATTTTGGTCTAGCTCTTGAAGATCAACTTGTTCTTGAGTGTGATCAGAGTGAGAGACATGTTCTCCTTCTTGATCCTCAACAACTGGCATGATATGTGTGCTAGTATCTTGTGGAGATACGGGCAGTGAACTGTCTTGAGGATGAGAAATACTCTCATCATCTTCATCATCATCATGGGGTCTTTGTTCCATGGGAAGAAGTGCACCTACACCCATGTTCAAGATATCTTGTGAGGAGTCTTCTTCACATGCATCATTTAGATCAACTTGCTCCCCATGGGAGCGGTTAAATTCATCAAACGTCACGTCACAGGTTTCTATAACACATCCAGTGGATTTGTTGTAGACTCTGTAGGCGTGAGAGTTTGATCCATACCCAACAAATATCCCTTCAGTTGTTTTGGATTGAAATTTTCCTAACCGTTCCCGTTTGTTGAGGATGAAACACTTGCATCCAAACACACGAAAGTACTTAACATTGGGCTTGTTCCCAGTTAGGAGCTCATATGGAGTCTTCTCCAATATTGATCGAAGGAAGAGCCGGTTTGATGCATGACATGCTGTGTTGACGGCCTTAGCCCAAAAACTATGTGGTGACTTGTATTCGTCTAACATGGACCTTGCCATTTCCACAAGTGTCCGGTTCTTCCTCTCTGCCACACCATTTCGCTGAGGGGTGTAAGGTGCGGAGTACTGATGTTCAATTCCCTCATCACTAAGAAATTCTTCTAAGGTGTAGTTCTTGAACTTAGAGCCATTATCACTTCTTATGGCCTTAATGTCCTTGTCAAACTTCCGCTGGGCTTGTTTGGCAAAATCAATGAAGGTGATCTTCGTCTCGTCCTTGGACTTGAGAAAGAACACCCATGTATATGTTGAGTAATCATCAACAATGACTAGGCCATACTTTTTCCCTCCAAGACTTGCCCATGAAGGAGGCCCAAACAGATCCACATGAAGGAGCTCTAACGGCCTCGAAGTGGATACAATGTTCTTGGGTGGATGTTTTGATTGATGTTGTTTCCCAGTTATGCATGCACTGCACACACGATCTTTCATAGAAGATACATTTGTTAGTCCAAGGATGTGATTGCCGTTTAAGAGATTTTGAAGATTTGTCATGCCCACATGGGCGAGCCGGCGATGCCACAACCATCCCATGTCGGCCTTGGCCATTAGACAAGTTGTATGGAAGGTGCTCTCTTTCGACAAATCAACCGTGTAAAGGTTGCCATCCAACTCTCTAACAAAGGCCACTTCGAGAGTGTCTCTCTTAAATACTTTCAAATCCGTTAGTCGAAATAATGTGTCATAACCAACGGAAGCCAATTGGCGAACTGAAAGTAAATGATATTGAAGAGATTGGACAAGCATGACATTTGCAATAGACATGTCATTAGTGATTGCCACCTTGCCCAACCCAATTACCTGCCCTTTCGACCCTCCACCAAATACAATGCTCATGTATGGTCGAATGGCTTGCATGAAGTCATAGAGAAAGTTACTATCTCCGGTCATATGATTGGTGCATCCACTGTCGATCACCCATTTGGCTCCTCCGGAGAAAACAACCTGTAACTAATTAAGACTTGATTTGAGGTACCCATTTCGTCATGGGGCCTTTCACATTAGTTACAAGAGTCTTAGGGACCCAAATAGCATAAAATCGGAATGCATTACGGGGACCAACGAATTTAGCATAAACCTCTCCTTCCTTTGATTTGCGTAGTACATAGGATGGAGGCATGAATTCAGTTGTCTTGTTGTGAGTAGGCGAACCCCTAGTGGCCGACCCACTCACAACCTTACCTTTCTCCTTGTGTCCCTCTCATACAAATATCTCTTTAAGCGGAGTGGTACACTTGAGAGGAGATGCAATTTTCTTGGCGGTGCTTGGGTTGAACCCAAGCCCTTCCTTGGCAAGGCCTCCATTGTGTCGACTTAAGATCTCATTTAGAGTCTTTTGTCCTTGTGCACATGTCATGAGACCTCTGTCTAGCTGTGCCTTTAGCGAACAGTTTTCCTCAAGGATAGATGTTAGTTCACTACTAGAGTTAGTAGTGCAGGTATCAACATTAATAATAGGCCTTAGGTGAAGTGTCAAGATAAGTAACCTTGAGTGCCTCAAAGCTCTTTGTAAGAACAGTGAGTTTCTCTTCCTTGTCTTTGAGAGACAAGGATAGACGCTCACAATCCTTAGAAAGGGAAGCATGAGAGTTCACTAGTCGGTTTTTATCATTTAGTAACTCTTTGCACACAGATTCAGCCTTTTCAAGGAGGCGAGATCATTAGCATGTTTATCAAGGTTGTCACCTACTTTTGAGCATAATGCATCATTTTGTGCTTGCTCATACAGGACTTTCTGCTCAAGGATTTCATTTCTTTCCTTCTCCTCAGTGACGAGGGTTTCGAGTTCCTTGATGATATTGGTGTGCTTACTCACCATTTCCATAAGTATGCGAAACATAGTGAGTTTCTTTCCTTTAAGAGAGCACATAAATTTGTTTATTTTAGCAAACATGGGATGATCTAAGTCATTATCCTCATAGTGATCTTCCGCATCAAGATACTCATCAGATAGGGTAGAAGCTAGACTGAAGGAGTTTAACCATGGAGTTACCTTAACCTTATCATGAGAGCTTTGGTCTTCCTCATCTCCCATGGTAGTCTTTTCCAACAAAACACTTGTGAGCGTTGCCCTTGTAGTCCTTCATATAGTTGTAGTAAACAACATCACCACTTTTGTTGACTAGCCTCAAGGTATTTTGTGTATCCTGAGCTACTCCGGCAACCCCACCAACATCTTCTGGATCTGATTCTTCTTGTGCAACCATTGCTCTTCCATCTGTCCTCTTGAGCTTGGAGTTCATGGGGTTTGGCAACTTCTTCTTTACAAATGTCTTTGGAAACCTTGGTTTGTCTTCTCTCTTCTCATAAGGGCAGTCATTGGAGAAGTGGTTGGTTTCCTCACAGTTGTAGCATTTCTTTACCTTCTTCTTTGCGAATCTTCCCTTGAATTTTCCTGCACTGAACTTCTTTACAAAGAGAGCAATGTCCTCATAAGATGGGCTTTCATCAGAGTCAACATCATCACCATCTTCGCAGTCATCATCACCCTCTTCTTCTTCACTTTCTTCTTCGTCACATTCATGCTTGGCTTTCAAAGCAAGATTGATCTTTGATGTTGAAGTGCCATGCATGGCAAGGTGCTTTGTTGCATTTGCCTTTGACTCTTCAAATAATTGGAAAGTGGATATGATGTCATCTGGAGTCATTTCTTTGAACCCACGATGCTGCCTCATGTCCCATACCATTTGATGATGATACGGAGCAAGAGCATGAAGTAACTTGTCCACGAGAAATCTCTTGGTTAGATTGAAACCATCTTGCGTCTTGTCACAGTCACATGACTCAATGTCTGCGGCGAGAGTCATGAGCCGTTGTAGTAGTTGCTTCGGAGATTCACCCTTTTCCATACAGAAATTCTGTAATTTCCCCTTGGCAATTTCGTATTGAGCAAGCCGAAGAGTGGAGGTACCGGTCTTGATCCTTATAATGATATCCCACAGTTCCTTGGCACTTGTGATGTGAATGTAAGGTCTCCGTTGCTTGTCATTCATTCCTTTTCTTATGCACATGATCGCAATGTCATTGAGATGCTTGTCATAAGTTTCTCTAGGGGTGAGGCACCTTGGATCTACAGGATTGTACCCATGCTCGAGGATGTCCAACATCTCATCATTGGCGTACCTAAGATGATCCTGCATACCAACTCTCCACAAAGCAAAATCGGAATTGTCATCAAGCAAGGGAGGTTTTCCTCCAGGATTGTACTTAGGTTTCTCAATTTGAGATCTAGCATAAAGCCATGGAACGCTGGCTTGGTTCCTTTCCGGAGGTTGTTGGCCAAATGAAGAACCGTGCACATGTGGCCCTGCGGCCCTCGGGGACGTGGCTGTCCCCGTGGTTAGTGATGCCAGTCTCATTTGGACCAAGGCCTCAAGAGAAGCATCATGCTCCTCTTTTTGCTTGGCAAGAGCCTGTTCGAGGTCCTCAGAGGTGAAAGACTTGACTTCCGTGGAAGTCCCGTCCCTCTGCATTGGAGCTACCGTAGCTGGAATCCCGTCCATCTCGCTCTAGGGCGGTTAAGCCACAAGAATAGAGCACGAGGCTCTGATACCAATTGAAAAGGATCGAGATGGACCTAAAGGGGGGGTGAATAGGTACAGTTCCAATTTTTAATAATTACTTAGCAATTTTAGGCAAAAGTGCGGAATATGAGTGTAGGCCTAATAATTGCTACGACAAGGAGTAAGCTATTTAGAGTAAAGTAAGGCAAACGGTAAACAATAATCAAATACAAGTACGTAATAAGGATTAACACAAGTAGAGAGTTAGGGTTAGGAATAAACGAAACTCCAAGAGAGACAAGGATGTATCCCGATGTTCACTTCCTTGGAGGGAAGCTACGTCACCGTTAGAGGGGCGGATGTTACCATGAAGGCACACCAACACCACAAAGGCTCACCCTATTCTCCCTTTGAGATAACTCCATGAAGGCGTTTCTCATCCACTAGTGGTAAGCCTTGAGGTGGCTTCCAAACCTTCACAAACATTCCCGGGGAAATCACAATGGTTTGATTCCTCTCCCAAGACTCCTATTTCCTAGGAGTCTCCAACCTCCAAGAGTAACAAGATCACGGGGATTTCTCAAAACTTGATCAAATCACAAATCACTTTGGTGGGAAGGAGGAGAGGGAGACGATCTATCTTTTGATTGGAACAACACTCAAAGGGACTCACAAATGCTCTTGGGATCTAAGATTTGGTGTAGAGAAGAGTGAGTGAGAAGAAATGTGTTCTTGGATGTGTTCTAGCTGTGTTGGACACCCTCTCACGAACTGGGAGAGGGGTATATAGTGGGGAGTGTAAAACAGCCGTTGGGGACACTTTAAGTCACACAGGGTCCGGACGTTCGGCAGTTTACGGAAGTCCGTGCGTCCGCAAGGGGTCGGACGTCCGACAGGGGTCGGTCGTCCGAGGGCTGTAGATATGACTGGAAACACTGTGAATTGAACAACGACCGAACGTCCGGAGAAGGCCGGAAATCCGAGTTATTCGACTCAACTTCTTCTGGTGGGAGGTTCCGGATTTCCGAAAGGGGACGGACGTCCGGCCCTCGGACGTCCGGAGGGAGCCGGAAATCCGAGTTATAGAGCTCACGTTCTTCTGGTGCAGGGCTCCGGATTTCCGAAGTTGGTCGGTCGTCCGGCCCTCGGATGTCCGAAGGGAGCCGGAAATCCGAGTTATAGAGCTCAAGTTCTTCTGGTGCAGAGCTCCGGATTTCTGGAGCCCGTCGGTCGTCCGACCCTTGACCGGCCCTCGCACGTCCGGAGGAAGCCGGAAGTCCGAGGCAATAGACCTGTTTTGAGATAGGAGCAGAGTAGAGAATATGTGGTATTGAGTAGAATAGTGAAGATGTGGTATGAGCAAGTTCATCGAAAAACCTGTGATCCCCTCTTAATAGTGCGGGATCCCTATACTCAAGAATATTTAACTCAAAAGGATAGTCTACATCATCTTTTATCAATCCCGAGCCTTCTTGACATATAAATCCCGATCTTCTCAGACCACCTTTGGCACATAATTCTCAATCTACTAAAGTACTTGCCATCCTGAGATACACTCAACAAATAGGATTAGTTTCCTATGTATGTGTTGTCTTTAACACCAAAAGTCAATTAGGGGCATAGCTTGCACTTTCACCTACGCTAAACGATCAAGGGACCCTTCTAGCTTCTCATAGGTGTCGATTTCCCCGACAATGAGATAATGGTTGGTGGATGTAGCCATGTGGTCTGTTTCAAAGACTTCCGTGGGATGGCTACCACACCTAGTAGGAACTCAAAGCTTGTCTATGATCTCACAAAGTAGGGGTCTGATGGGTGTATACAATGATATTTGTATCCAGTTTTCTCTAAAGATGATAGACTAGGACAAGATTATTGATGCATTGTAGATATCGAAAGATATTCTTGAGTCTCAACCAATTGTGTTTGGTAGATCCAATGCATGCACTTCCATGTGGAACCTTAGGCCCCATCATGTTATTTCCATCTCATGGTTTAGATGAATCTTTCTCGTTTCTAGAGAACGAATAACCACGAAAATTATGGATGGATAAGACTTGTCCACAATCAATTTCTATAGTATAATCTAGATATAGACAACATGGTGTACCATGATGTAAGAGTGAAGGTGCTTGATGTTTTACCCAAATCCTTCATCTCAAATTCCGCCATTTTGGTGATCACATGCTTAACATGCATGAGTAATCATCAGTGTAGGAGGAGTCCTTGTGTGTAAGGAACTCACTATGTTGGTTTTACCAAATGTATTGACAATTATAGTGCATATGGTGACTTATTGATTTTACATAATGCATGTTGTGTTTTGCATTTCGATTCAGAAGTGAGATTCCATCGGGAACCATCTACATTTGAATCTAGTGATCCACATGGATGATTGATCACGACATCTATAAACTACAGAGATAGATGATTTTGTACTACCAACGAGATAAATTATCACAAAGAGATTTCAACTCTCAAGAATAGTTGGGTATCTGCATGAACCCTTGTGCTACAATACTTGCTATATGCTTCACCACCTTGTTGTTCTCAATTCTATTTCGACAACAAAACTGGTGCATGTATTGCTTGAGTGTTGAGGAGACTATATTTTGAAGCACAAGAGTAAGGAGTTCATCGTAAACACAACACCTATTACCTCTTGGAGTGGTGTCTCCTAGATTGGTCAGGTGTCGTTTGGGAGCCTCCAAATCGTGTGGAGTTGAAGCAACAAGTTTGTAAGGGCAAGGAGATCGCCTACTCCGTGAAGATCAACACAGAGTGAGGCTAGTCCACCATGGACGTAAGCATGGTGGAATATACAAGGTTGATTCTTCGTGGACCATTCGTGTGTGGAGCCCTTTCAGGACTCGCGCGACAGTTACCCGATGTTGGTTGAAGTCTACATAATGTAGACATACGCTAGCACCACCTATCGGAACCACGCCAAAAATCTTCGTGTCTTTATTGCGTTTGATCTTCCAACTCTACCATCCTTTATGTTTCTTGCAAATGCATGAAGTTTACATCCTGCTATTTGATTTCTAGATATGCATGTGTAGGACTCACTAGATGCAACTGAAATTGTGCTAAAATCTGCCTAGATCTCAAGCAAATTAAAAACTACACATTTTCCTTATTAAATGTCTATCCCCCCTCTAGAAGCAACTTCTCAATCCCACAAGAGGGAAATTACCGGTAGCTGGAATTCTAGACCTAAACGAGCCACACCAGAGATAGATATTCTACGGAGCTCCAAATGACAAAAAACTTCATGGAGATTGTTTATTTAATATAAAAAATATTGGAACAAAGAAATACGAGAAGGGGTCACCTCTTGTGCACAACACAAGAGGGCATGCCCACCCCCAGGGCGTGCCCTGATCTCTTGTGGGGCCCCTAACTAGCCTATGGTGCCCTCCTATGGGTGTAAGAGTCCTTTTGACCTATAAAAATAATAAGAGGACCACTTTTGGGATGAAGCACCGCCGTCTCGAGGTGGAAACTGAACAAGAGTACTTTTCCTCTCCGACGGAGTGATTCTGCCGGGAATATTTCCCTCGAGGAGGGGAGAATAAAAGTCATCGGCATCAGCAACACTTCCTCCATCGTGGGAGGACCAATCTTCATCAACATCTTCACCAACATCGTCTCATCCCAAGCCCTAGTAAATCTCCTGTATTCAATCTTTGTCCCAAAACCTCAGATCTGTACCTCTTGGTTGCTAGTAGTGTTCATTACATCTTGTAGTTGATGCTTGTTGGTTTATTTGGTGAAATATTATATGTCCAGATCCTTAATCATAGTCAATACTCCTATGATCTTGAACATGCACATCATTTTTGAGTATTTACTTTTGTTCTTGAGACATGGGAGAAGTCTTGTTATAAGTAATAATGTGAAGATGATATTATTTTGATGATGTGTATGTTGTTATTCCTTTAGTGGTGTCATGTGAACATCAAATACATGACACTTCACCATGTTTGGGCCTAAAGGAAGGCATTGTGGAAGTAATAAGTAGATTATGGGTTGCAAGAGTGATACAAGATTAAAGCCTAATTTATGTATTATTCCATAAGGGGCTGACTTGGATACATATGTTTCATACTATGGTAAGATTTATGTAAGTGCATCTAATGCCCCTTAGTGATTTTGGTGTATTGAAGACTTATAGGTTAAGGGACTAATATGTTTATGAGTGTACATACGCTCTATAAGTCGTTGAGGAGTTTGATATATTCAAAGAATGTTGACCCCTAAAAATCAATGTCTTCAACTGAAGCCTTTGAAACTTTCGTGAAGATTTTGAAACTGAGGAAATTGGTGTGTCCTTGAAGATACTGATGCGAGGATTTTGAAGTGTGAAGACTTTTATTTTCGTAGTTTCATTTCCTTTCTTTTGAGTCATAGGAACACCATACTGTTAGGGAGGGGGCGTCAAGGTAGTACTAAGGAAACTTTTCCAAGTGATGCTCATCTCAAAGCCTACACATAACTAATCCTTCTAGTGAAGCCTTTGGAAATCTCTTGTAGTTCAATCAATTTGTTCAGTAACAGAGATGAAGTTCTTGTGTTCTTCGAGGAAATTGTTCTGGGTGAGGATTTAGGATTTCTCTAGTGTGAATTGCCTACAAGTGAGGAACATGATAGATCTGAGGATTTTCATAGTTCGAAAATTCTGACCGTTGGTGTGCTTTGCGCCACCTATCTCCCAAACCCTGTCCAGATAGCGATCATATCATTAGGGGGCATTTCTGTCTTACCATGTCAGGATTGCTCCCTGGCTATAAATAGCCGCCCCTACAACCACTAGCTGGTTGGATACTCCGAGAGAGAACTGGACACTTGTCATTTGAGAGCATCCCATCCTCTGAGGACTTTGAGTGAAAATCATGAGTGAGGAAAAATGCCCAAAACCCATACCAAAACCAAAAACCCAAAGTGATTGATTATCACTGAAGAAATTTTTCGTGTGTGCAACCGACACTTGTTACCTCTCAAGATTGTGTATCTTCTAGACGGTTAGGCGTCAATGGTCTAGAGCATCCAGTAGTAAATTGTGTATTGTCGGGTGACCAAGTTTGTGAGGGTTTGGAAGTATGCCCTGAAGACTTACCACGTGTGTTGGGCAAGGTCTGTGTGTCCTTAGCGCAAGGATAATACGGTAAGGACTGTGTGTCCTGGAACTGTGTGTCCTTTGGTTTAAATACCAAGCCGCTCCAAACTAGACGTCTGACTATGACAACAGTTGGAACTGGGTCATTAAACTACTGTCTTCATGTACTTGTCGATGAAATTGATCGTTACTGTTTGAAGACTTTGACTGAATACTTTCTCAATTTCCTCATCTCAAATTCTTCAGTCACCTTCTTCTTCACCTGCTTATCCTGTTTACATGCTATACCTGTGCTCTGTGTATGTTTTGTTTCATCACGATGACTATGTTGCTGCTATGTTTCGCATGCACTTGAGTACTTATTCCGATGCTTGTATTTCGTTGCTTAGCAAATTCCTCAATGATTAACTCCTCAATGAAGAATTTGTAAAATTCGCCTATTCACCCCCTCTAGTCGATATAACACACTTTCAATTGGTATCACAACAAGGTACTCCCTTGTTTTGTGTGATTTTCGTTTAACCATCTGGAGTTTTAGTTATGTCGGCTGCAGGTATGATCAAGGTATATGCAGGTGGTCCTAACTTTGAAGGAATGGACTATCCGTACTTGAAGAAGAAGATGCACATGCATCTTAAAGTAATTGACAACGATCTCTGGTATGTTGTGGAAAATTGTGTTCCCTCAGACACCCCATCCATCAACGCCGCTGATGTGAAGATATTCAAGCAACTCGACTCTCAAGCAAAGAATATCATATGTGTCCATCTGAGAAAAGCAAGTATGGCGGAGTGAGTGCTTTAGGATCTGCAAAGCTATTCTGGAAAAAATTCTCTAAGGTTAATGAAGGAATCTCAACTCAACACGACTCTCGGGTTGATGTTCTTCCCAATCTCTTCAACCTCTTCAAAAGACTCGACAACAAAAATGTTCAGCAAACTTTCGATTGCGTCACGAATATCTCCAATGAGCTCGAGTCTCTTGGTGCCATTGACATCATCGATCATGAGGTGGTGGAGAAATAGGTGAGATCTCTTGATTCCTCATTCGATACACTTGATTTGATGATTCAAGAGTGTGGAGACTACAGATCACTAGATCCTATTGATATTCTTGAGAGACTCAATACTCATGAATTCCAACAATTGAGAAAAGACCTATGGAATATATCGTGCACTGAAGGCAAAGGCAACTTCCTCATGTGCAGAAGAAGAATCGTATTATAGTCTAGGTGACCATAAAGAACTTGGTCAGGAACTTGCAATGCTTGCGAGGAAATTTGAGAAGTTCTCCAAATGAGGTCAGTTTGGAAAATATTCAAGAAGAGATATGAAGAAGTTAGAATCTTCATCTCATGACTACAAGAAAAGAACTTGTCGCAAATGCAAAAAATCCAGCCATTACATTGCTGATTGTCCTCACTGGGTAGAAGAATCAAAGAAGAAGAAGTACAAAGATGGCAGTTCTGATGAATTGAAGAGAAAGAAGAAATTTTGAAAGTCCTAATTGCACAAGAAGAACAGTTACAGAAAGGCTCGGGATATTATTGGCAAAGAAATGGATTCTGAATAAGAATCTGAAGAATGTTAAGAAGAGGAAGGATCTGAGGAGGAGTGAGAGTCTAGTGTGGCAAGCCTAGCTCGTGCCACCATGTTCGTCAAAAAATTCGTATTAAACCTTGAAGAAAATGATTTCGTCAATAACACAAATGACTGTGACAGTGACTCCGCCCCACCTAGTGCTTCATGGAAAATGGTTCCAAGGTACTCAATCATGCTTGCTCGTCTGATTCAAGTGATGAACCTGATGATTATTAGAAACCTCGCGACTACAAACGTGCTAATATTGCCACTAAGCAATAGAATGCTATTGGAAAGCTTCAGAAACTGCTAGACAAAAATAATGTCCCGTTGAACACGGAAATGGATTAGACACAAACTCTGACTGATAACTTTCAACTTCTTCAATCCAAGTTTGAATGCCTTCAAAGTCGTCATGAAACTCTCTTAGCTAATCATGAGAAAATTTCTTATGAATTTCTTCAAAGAAAGCAAGGTCTTGAGAAACTAAGAATGTCTCATGATGATCTTCAAAGGGAAAAGATTCCTTGCTTGCTCACTAGACCAGTTCCGCTCAGGAAGAATTCATTCCACCATGTTTGAAATACATCAATCGTGAATCTATTAATTCTTCACCTGAATGTTCAAATGCTTCTATTGTTGCGAATTCTTCAACTATATCTATGGTCACAAATTCCTCACTTGAGGAACCCACAAATGTCACTGACAAAAATGCAGGGTTGAAGGAATTCTATGTGACAGGAATATACAAAATTCTCAAAGGGCATCAAACCCTTTGCAATATCCTCAAAAAGCAGATTCTGAACAAAAACTCTAGAAAAGAGGGTATTTCATTTGAGAGGAAATTGAATGCTAATGGATCATACTAGAAACCTGAGCAGTATCCCAAACCTCGTGGGTTGTTGCAAAAGGACCTCCTATTGATCCATCTACATTATCTGGATTTACATGTGAATCTTCATATTCCTCTAATGAGTCACTTGACTCCAACTATAAACTATTCAAAAATCAGAATGGTGAAGTATTTGCTAGATACATTGGAACTAACTGTAGGAACGGACCATCCTAGAGGAAGATCTGGGTTCCCAAAAGCTGTTTGGAAAATGTTCAAGTGAATGTCCTAATGACACCACCCATAAAGAATAGAAACCTAGATCAAATTTCTCAAATGGAGAAAAGTCTTCACATGGATCAAATTCCTCATATGGCCAGAGTTCTTCTCATACTCGTGCTAATGCTTCTGTTATGCAGGGAAACTACAAGGGTCATGAATATGTGAATTATTCTTCAAATCATTATTTTCATAAATCCTCGAAGAATTTATTTGCATATGCATTGGAGTACACTACCCCCACCCCCCATTGTGAAATGAAGTGCATTAGCTTCAATGCCTAAATTTTCATATGGTGCTCGCAGAATGATGAACTCTTTGCCACCCCTTCAGATGTGGGTGGTGAAGAAAAAGAACTAACCATTTATGCATGTCAGATCTCTAGATCAACTTGAATGTATGAGTAATTTGCTAGAGACCTGAGGAAATGCTTGAAAGGACGCAAGATAATCATGATGAAATGAGACAATCATTTCACACATTCTTATGTTATCTTACCTCTCACTATTTGATGAAATTGAAGTCTGATGAGTATGATATCATATTCTTCACTCCGAAGCATATGGGATGGTAAGTTGTACTAATTCATCTGCAAGATGAAATCCTAAAGTCAGTGAGTGGGTCCTCGACAGTTGTCGGTGAATACTCACAACATATGCCATAGGTAGGCTAAAGTCGGTGAGAACCAAAGGGACAACGGAGGGCGTTGGGAACGAGGTTGGTACAAGCATGGGATGCACGATGTACCCAGGTTAAGGGCTCTCTGTAGAGATAAGACCCCTAGTCCTGTCGGAGTGTTTGATGTGTATGGGTGGATTATAATGTCGCTCCTGGAGCTGTGTTGGGAGGAGGAAGAGGGGAGCAGCCTAATCGTCTCTGCCTCTCTCTATGTGGTTGGTGGGTGTGAAGTGTTGTTCGACCGTGTAGTGAGATCCCCCTGCATGGAGGGTGACCGGGGGATTTATAGACGAACCCACCGGCCTAAAATAAGGATAAAGGGTACAAGAGTGGGACCCGACTGGAAGCCTCGCCGGCTGACCAGGGGCTCACGAGAGTCTTGTCTTGTCGCTTGAGGGGCCCGCCGGCAGCATGGTCTCGACTGGCTGTGGGACCCGCCGGCTGGCCAATGAATCTCTCGCGTAAGGTTGACGCCGAGCATGCGTTGTACGTCGAGCGTCGTCCATCGAGATTCGTCATGGGCAGGTAGTACGACCGCCTCCAATATTCCCCACGTCGAGTGCAGTAATGGAGTGGGAGTGTGACGGTCCGACACTATGCTAGGTGATGGATCAGAGCCGGGGTAGGTCAGCGGCGTGGCCGTTGATGCTCGTACCTGCCGGACACTCCGATCCAGTACCTTTGCTAGCGCATAGCTACCTTTAATCGTAAGGTCTCATCCTGACCAACGATGTGATGTGACTGGTGATCCCTGGACGGCTAGCCTGCTTGGCTAGCCGGCTTGGGCATGGCCGCCTCGTTCCTAGCCGGCTGGACTGACCAAGCCGGTCAGGAAGAGGTAACCGCCTCGACTCTAGCCGGTAGGGGTTGCCTGGCCGGCCAGAGAGATGGCCGCCTCGTCCTCCAGCCGGTAGGCGCGGCCTAGCCTGCCAGAAGACTTGGGCCTTGGGAAACTGTGTTTGTTCGTATCCTTTGGACAGGAAATGAAGGAGCAAGCTTGATGAGCCTACCCCGGGGTTATCCCCCCGACAGTAGTCCCCGAAGCTGGAGAGGCCTGCCGCCTGCGGGCGGGCGGCCTCACCGGCTTGATGATTTTTCTTGGTATTTCGGCCGCCATTCGTGACGGGGAGCGCCAGATCTGAAACCGGCTGGCTTCGAAGCGACGCCTCGGCTTCGTTGTAGGTCGCCCAGAAGACGCCACGTGCCGGGCCCCGCCTGACGTAATGATGGTGATTACTGGTGACGGGACCGGGCCTGGCCCGTGGGTCCCGCCATGACGCCCCCTCGTCCTCCGCGCGAGAGATCCTCTGCGTATTTACTCCGCGACGGTTGGGCTTAGGGAAGCGTTACCGTCCGTAATACACGGGGTTAGTGGGGGTCCCGTGCGCACCGGATCCCCTCCCCACGACGCTTCGTGGGGGTTTAAATGGGACGCGGGAGTTCCAAGGAGGCCATTCGCCCCCCTTCTCGCCCCGCATCGACGCTCTCTTCCTCCCAGAGCCCAGAGAGAAAGAGCTCGCCTTCTTCATCTTCCTCGCCTTTGTCGCTGCAGAGCCACCAGTCCTTTCTAGCTTTAGCCGCCCGCAGCCATGGCCGGCGGCTCCACATCAAAAAGGTCCTCGTCGCAGAAGGCCTCGTCACAGGGAGCCTGGCTCATTACAAGAAATATGCTCATACATGACATTTTTTAAAATATCGTTGATGAATACGTCATAAATCTATGACGATTTCATCCGAGATTTTCGTAAGCCGTTTGAGGGGAGCAAATCTACATATAAATTACGACGATGTGAGTCAAAAACGTCGTAACCGCATAAGATGAGATCGTCATAACTTTTACGACGATTGTAAAAACGTCGTAACATGTTCAAACTATATTGACATGTCACTCGTGGGTCCATTCTATCCCACCTCATCCTAGTTTGTGAAAATATCCCAAATCACATTGTTTTCTTACAAATTCTGTTTTCACACAATCTGTTTTCATACAAATTATAAGAAAATGAAAATATCCCAAATCACATTGTTTGTCATCCCAAAGTAGACACATATGCATAATACTGATTAATTTTGACAAACTGTATTTTTACCCCGAATAATAGGGTGAAAAATATAAGAGAAACAAAAGGAAAAGAGAAAATTACACCAGCTTAAGTCTGATTGGTGGAATGAGTTTTGACATGGATCGCTGACATGGCAAACATCCGGCCATCCATCCACCCGTCCATCCATCCATCCGGAGCAAACCTCACCCAACCCATCGTGCCCTCCTCTTCCTCTCTTTCCGCTAACCCTAGCTGGCGCCTCCCTCTCTCCCCCGATTCCACCCGATACGGATCGACCAACCCTAGCCGCCACCGTGATCTGACCCGGGGCGGCCGCGACGGCGACGTGGAGAGGAGTGCTGCCCCGTAGAGTGACTGCGTCGTCTGTTTGGAGGCCGTCGACCAGGAGGGCAATGGCGCCGGTGGCATGGTGGCCACTGCGGAGGGCAACGACTGCGATGCCGTGGAGACAACCTGTGGCCCTCCTCTTCGCCTCTCTTCTCAGCGGCAGTCACCAGCGCCGCCGCCACCCTCGGACGCGAGCTCCTCCTCCGGGCGTCCCTCCCAAGGCATGGCTGGCACTGCGCCCACCCTCCTCCACCACTACGGCACCGCACAGCCCCCACCCCTCCCCCTCCTCAGCCTGCCCGCCTCCCTGTCCACTATTACAGTCTCGTCTAGGGTTTCCAGATTTCCGCCGCGTGAGGAGCCGCATGTCTGCTCCACCGCCGCTGCCGCCCACCGCGCAGTTCCCCTTGTCTTTGCAGCGTGTAGCATTGGTACACTGACCCGTAGCAGTGGTATCCAGGAGGAGCAGCAGCAACACTAATACGGTACTGTGCTAGCACTATTTAGGCCGCTGCGTACGCACCCGTGTCGCGGAGGTGCCCAACGTGTAGGAACTCAGCCTCGTCTTTATTGGGGGCAGAATCATACATGTGCGCAATACCCAAAATGTTATCTATGGTGAATTGTGAGATTGAGCATGTAGCATCCTACTAAGGATCAGTGATAATTCGGCTACCATAGATAATGGCTTGGGACAAAACTTGCGTCTTCTGATGTTGGAGAATTTCTGAATTTGTATTCTCCATGATGGCATACGCAATGGACAGTTAGAAAAATGTGGTTGTGTTTACCTGCATTAACCACCTCGTTAGGTAGTAAGTGGGGATTTGAATCCATTTCTTGTCAAGCTCGTCACTGGATCTCTAGCAATATCGTATTTGTGATCACCTTCTGTGTCCTGGTATGCTTGTAACATTATCGTGTTAAAGAAGCATCCATTCAAATGCAGCTCAAATGATGATGAATCCTTAGTCTGCAGCATTGCTCAGGATTCTATGGAGCATTTACCAGAGATGGGCATTGTCTAAGAGAGTCGAGCAAATATATGAGCAGGTGTGATTTCCCTACTTGTTCTTTCATTCCTTCAGGTGTTTATCCTGTGAAGTATCATTTGTTCCAGATCTCTGCATTACAATGATTCGATGCAATGTGTTATTGGTAAATGCAGTATGTTGTGCAGTGTCATGTACCGTTGGTAAACACGGTACTAAGAATAGGCTAATGGTCGTTGTTTTTAAATCGTCTCATGTATCCCCACTGCCACTGTATCCCTGAAATAGTGGACAAAGGACAATGACCTCTACACAACGGCTGCCTGTAGTAGTTTACTGCTTGGTAGTTTGTACAGGTTTATCTCTCAACGAAACCCGCAGCGCCCCAGTACTAATACTAGTACATTTCAGAGTTTTATATGATTCCTTTGTTTCATATCTTGAATCATTAATCCAAGACTTCATATGAACCATTTCAATCAAATTTGATTTATTTCAATTTGGATTCTACTGATATATCCAAGCGTATTGCTCCAATTACATTATCAATATCCCCAATCCGACACGGAAACTCTCTGCCCCTATGCTTCTGCAACACGCTATTTGAGAAAAGGATAATTCAAGTCACCACGATGAGCAGATTAAATTTACGTGGGGTAAGTAACAAAATAGGGAATGTACTATACGCATTATATGTTCTTGTTTGATTGAGTGGCTATACTGTTAGCATTTATTTTTGTGCAATTACTAGCACTTCCTCCACATGCTCCTCTAGCATCCCTCCCCCACTTTGACTACATGAGTGGGTGGTGGAAGTGGAGAGACTTACAATTTTTTTCCGTGTATCCAAAGTTTTTTTGGGGAATCATTTACTGTTGCATATACATTTTCTCTGCTTTTATGAACTTTTGTTGAAAATTTGCAGGTATGTGAGATCCTTGAAGATAATGCCATAAGTGCAAAGGTTGGCAACTCCGAATGCGAGCCTTGGGTGGTCACCTCCTGGTTGCGTGATCATCTACTGTCTACTCGAGAGACAGAACACTTTGTTGTGGAAGAAGGTATTTCTGTTACAACATATCTCACTTAATTATGCAGCCGCTGATTTGTACTCATTGGTTAGCACTATCCAAATTTAATGATGGAAAGTTGGACAGGGTAACCATTTTGTGTACGATTTATTATTTTGTTATTACTATCCAAGGCAATACATATACATGTGAGCATATGAAGCAGTTGTAAGGACATTGACACCCCATATATGGCAATCAAACTCATTTTACTTTTCCTTATTGAACTTGGATGATACTTTCCATATATGGCGATCGAATTAGTTTTCCTTTTGGAAAAGTAAATGGTGACCGTTTGTTGGGAGAGCATGGCATTTCGAACGTTTTTTGTGGCAGTTTTAGTTGTATCGGGAATGCCAGTTTCATCAGAAGAACATGGCATTTTCTGGGAGGATGGCAGTTTTGAGCCTTCATTCCAGAAAATGCCATGCTAGTAGTGACGATACTACAAGCAAGAGGTTCTTAAAACAGTATTATATATGATTTAGTGATTGTGAAGAAACTAAATCTATGATGTTGCTGTCTGTTGAGCCGTCTTGACATTAGTTTTTTACATACACAGGAACCCAACAGTTCATTTTAGCTTTGCAAAAACAATTCTTGGAGAATTGATAGGCCCTGAAGTTGCATACTTCTCATCTAGGGGCCCAAGTTCTCTGACTCCATCTATTCTGAAGGTAAACATGTATGTATTAACGATCACTTAACCATTTCTTGTAGTGAATGAACCTTTTGGTTGGTTTTCTTCCCCCACAATGTTATCTTAGCTGATAAGCTCCACCATGACATAGGCTGGAATGGGGCTCATCTTGTCTGTCTATTCCTTAGTTGCCTCTCTCCATGACAGCTATGCAGACTAGTGGTAGCAGCATATATATGTTATATTTTTTAGACGTGGTCTTGAATTTATGGTGTATAAAGAAGTTTTCCGATATAAATGGCATGGGAGAAATCCAGCGCTGCATATGCGGAGCGAGGACCCAGGAGCACCCAAAAAATGAAGATGGTAGGCAAAGTATCTGGTCAAATTGATTTTTTTTCCTTTGCCTCCTAGGACGTTTCACTTTCACCTGGACTGGATGTGTCGCTTGAAATGTGCCATAGGTGTCGAGGCAGGCTTCCTATGGCTACTGGCTGCTGCTGACAACTTGTCTTGTAGGTGGTTTTGTCACTGGCCACCCTCATTTCTTTTTACCTTTGTTCGCGGCGCGCTTGTCTTTTATCCTTTGACATGGTCTGTAGATGTCCCATTGAAAATTCACGAGTGGGCGGGTGATCATGGTTGATTGTTTATTATTAGTATTCTGGTTCTCCACAGGTGATCTGGATGCTCGCTGCCTGGTAGTGGCATGGCATCCAAAGCCTCCCTTGTTTGCTTGCTGGGCATAGTCAACTATGACAATGCGGTCTCTCTCGGTTTTCTTTTCTTTTCTTTTTGTGGATGCTTGCCAGTTTCTGCAACCTCTGTGCTCCACCTTCCTCTTCGCCCCGTCGAGAACGTGCCTACGCTACTGCCGCCTTGTACCACCAGCAGTCCAGCACATAGATGCACATAGGATTCCCCTCGAGTTGGGGTAGCCAGTGTGTGTGGGCACTTGTGTTTACATGTTGTGTGACACTTGTTGTTTCGTACAACAGCGCATGTGACCTGGGGCATGGGGGGGGTCGATATTCGACCGGCTAGTTATTATCGGTGGGGCTTCTGTGTTCCGAGCTTTTCTATCCTGATGATCTTTCGGAGGTAATCCCACAGCCGCTTGAACAGGAGATCAAGGGAGGGTTAATAGTGAGTAGTGGTACTCGATCAAACCAGATCTTCCCCATGTCTTTTCTCTGATGCTAAAACTTTCTGGAGCAAAATGATGTACGCCTCCGCATCCTGCTGCTGAGCGGACATTAAATTGCGCCTTCAACTCTCGCAGTTTACGCTCTACAGTGACCTGCCTGAGCAAGTGTAAATGATAAATCGAGCGTACTTCCGTAACTGCATTTATTCCTTTTAAGTCACTATACTTATTTGAATGTGCTTGATAAGTCAATGTACTTACTTGAATGTTAAGGAATAACACTAGAAGAGTTGGTATTCCGAAGCTAGTAGTTTGTTGTTCTCATGCAATGAATCTGTAAAGTGAAAATTCAACACATCAGTTTATTTAGTCTCATAGTTCTAAATCTCATAGTTATTGACTATTATATTATGCACTCACAATTCTTAATGTTTTGCTCCTCGTGGGATGGTAACGAATTGATCATGTTTACTGCTACTGTATTTTACAGCTATTTTTAGTTAACTGCTTATTTTCAGAAAATTTCCTAAGAGTGTGCTTCTGAATTGCATTTGTAGGAGAAGGGCCATGCCTAGACAAGCACAAATATGCGACTGCCTCGGGCTGGGGTGGTGCACCTTGGGCCGGGGCTAGTGTTGTGCTGGATCAGCACCATCGAGGTTGGGGCTGGGTTGGATCAGCTCCGCCTAGGAGAAGTTGCAGCAGTGCCTGAGCGACAAGGAGAAGGCCTGGGTGCTGATGTGCCATTTTATTGTGCATATGTGTCATTGTTCTATAGTACAATTCGGTTTGTTCTTGCTATATTGCTGTATAAGGAAATGTATTCAAGAGATGACTTATTGTGTTATTAAACCTGGGAGATGTATTATGTGATGTTATATGATGGATTATTTTAATTTGTCTTGGAGTTTTCTTGATTTGAATATGAAATATTTTTGGATTTAATACTGGACAAATAATTTGGCTGAAAAGGCCCAACAAATAAAATGAAACCAAAAATATAAAAAGGCCAAAGCTGAACTGGACCAAACATATTTGCGCACTAAAAGGCCACAGCCCAAATTATAATGATAAAAAAATCAAAAAAAATACTAAAGTGGGTGTAAATAGGCTAAGGCCCAAAAAGGAGCCCAGTAAGAAAAAGCCCAAAAAAATAAAACCAGCCCATGTGATCAATTGAAATGGGTTGGGCTGATTTCAACCATGATGTTTTGATTTCGTCGTAATTTTGCCACGTAGGACTGCCACGTAGGACTGGGTTTGATTGCCAACGACAATTTAGGATCGTCGTAAAGGTTACAACAATCCAGGATTCATCGTAAAAGTTACGACGATTTTGATCAAAACATCGCTGTTGTTCATTTGTGACGCTCCGTTTTCGACGCTTGGTTTTTCGTCGTGAGATCGTCGTAAATTAAAAACCGTGACGATGTAGCGATGAAAAAATAGCGTCGTGTATTAGCATATTCCTTGTAGTGGCTGGGCAGCCACATCGAGGCGCTCCGCCATCATCGGCTGCTGCCCCCAGCCTCCTAGGTGCTGGTGCGAATCCCCGGCGTCGATACCGCTCCCTAAACCCTATGGTGGGAGAGGTCGTGGTCTTCAATGAGCACTTCTACCGGGGCTTTGGGCTTCCGGCCAGCGCCTTCTTCTCCGAGTGGCTTCGCTTCTTCGGCCTGCAGCCGCATCATCTCGCGCCGAACGCCATACTGCAGCTGTCGGCCTTTGTGATCCTGTGCGAGGGCTTTGTGGGGATCGACCCCCGCGTCGACCTCTGGCGTAGCTTGTTCTTCTTCAAGCAGCAATCCATCGCCAGGGAGAAGTCTGAGGTGGAGAAGCTCGTCGGACCACGCCCTATGACGCCGTGCGGAGCCGCGCTAGTGCATCACTGCTCGAAGTCGGGCTTCCCCCAGATGCCGCTTCAGGAGTCCATCAAGCAGTGGCAGAGGGGCTTCTTCTACGTGAAGAACGCCGACCCCACCCACGACGCCCTCAACATGCCCCCGTTCAACATCGACCAGCCGATGAAGATGAACTAGGTGGCGAGGACCCCCAAGCCGATTCCCGAGGTGGCGCTGATCTGTGCCCACCTCGAGATCCTGGAGAAGAGCAGCCTCCTCGGCCGCGACCTGCTCACCACCATGGTGACCCACCGGATCCTGCCGCTTCAGAGGCGGCCACATCTGGTCTGCCAGATGAGCGGCCGGCATGATCCCTGCAGGCTGTCCACCAAGAGGTTCACCCCCGGCGCGGTAGCGCGAAGGGTGAACCTGATCTCCACCGCCCGCAAGGACGACAACGACAACTGGTCGTGGGGGATGACCCCCTTCAACAGGTCCCTTCCGCCTCCAATAGTAAGTGGTTTCTTTGTTCTTCGTTGTTCGTCTTGCAACCGACCGTCTCGCTGAGCCGGCGGTCGAATCCTTTTTCTTAGATGTTCGAGAAGCTACAGGGATCCCTCTGTCCGCCTGCTCCCAACGTGGATGTGTCTAATGCCTTGGAGATTGAGGACGAGGGCATGATTGAGTCCCGCTCAGACTCCTCCGCAGGCTCAGAGAATGCCCTGGAGTCAGAAGTGACAAAGCCGTCCGGTGAGTACCCGTGGCCCTCCATCGCAGACTGACTGATGACGACGAGACTCCTTCATTCTTCTCTGATGCAGCCTTCGAGGAGGACTCCGACGGGGTGGAGGAGGTTACCAGCCCGCCACTGACGCGCGGTCGGCGTCCGAGGGCTGGTGCAACCGCCGCTGACGAGGCGGCCGGGAGGAAGGGCAAGGTTGCCACAGCATCCAGGCGGGCTCCTAAGCGGCCGGCGCCGGGTCCTTCAGCCGGAGCACGGGCACGCGGTGCCAAGAAGCGCCATGGCGCCGGCAGAAGGCAGGTGCCCATGGCCGCGGGGTTAGATTCCCTCCCCCTTTTCTTCGTTTATCTTGTGGGAAGCTTTGTTCCTTAAGAATGTCGCTCGACAGGGAGGCAAAGGACGTGGAGGAAGACACCGCCTCCGTAGCCGAGAGGGCTGGCTGGGCAGCAGCCGATGCTGCCCAGAGGGAGCTTGAGGAGGAGTCCAAGCACCGGTGGGTGATACATCTCCGTCGTATCTATAATTTTTGATTGTTTCATGCCAATATTCTACAACTTTCATATACTTTTGGCAACTTTTTATACTATTTTTGGGACTAACATATTGATCCAGTGCCCAGTGCCAGTTCCTGTTTGCTTCTTATTTTTTTGTTTCGCAGAATATCCATACCAAACGAAGTCCAAACGCAATAAAAATTTACGAGGATTTCTTTGGAATATTAATGATTTTTGGGAAGAAGAATAAATGCGAGACGGTGCACGGAGTGCCCACAAGCCCACCAGCCGCGGCCAGGGGGTGGGCCCGCGGCTGGCAGGCTTTTGGCCACTCCTTAAGGCGATTGGTGCCCTTCTTTCGCCGCAAGAAAGATAATATCCGGAAGAAAATCGTGTAAAAATTTCAGCCCAATCAGAGTTTCGGATCTTCGGGAATTTAAGAAACGTGGAACGCAGAATCTGGGAGCGCAGAAACAGAAGGACACAGAGAGAGAGAGAGATCCAATCTCGGAGGGGCTCTCGCCCCTCCGCCGCCATGGAGACCATGGACCAGAGGGGAAACGCTTCTCCCATCTAGTGAGGAGGTCAAGGAAGAAGAAGAAGGAGGGGGGCTCTCTCCCCCTCTCTCCCGGCCGCGCCGGAACGCCGCCCGGGACATCATCGTGTGACGGCGATCTACACCAACACCTCCGTCATCTTCACCATCTCCATCATCTTCCCCCATCTATATTCAGTGGTTCACTCTACCGCAACCCGCTGTACCCTCTACTTGAACATGGTGCTTTATGCTACACATTATTATCCAATGATGTGTTGCTATCCTATGATGTCTGAGTAGATTATCGTTGTCCTATCGGTGATTGATGAATTGCTATGATTGGTTTAATTTTCTTGTGGTTATGTTTCTGTCCTTTGGTGCCCATCATATGATCGCGCGCGTGGATCACACCATAGGGTTAGTTGTATGTTGATAGGACTATGTATCGGCAGGCTAGAGTGACAGAAGCTTCAAACCTAGCATAGAAATTGATGCATATGGGATTGAAGGGGGACCAATATATCCTATTGCTATGGTTGGGTTTTACCTTAATGAACGTTAGTAGTTGCGGACGCTTGCCAATAGTTCCAATCATAAGTGCTTAGAATTCGAAGTAAGGGATGACATGCTAGCAGAGGCCTCTCCCACATGATACTTGCTATCGATCTAGTAACGTAGTCAATTGCTTAGGGACAATTCAGTAACTCCTACCACCACTTTTCCACACTCGTTAGACACTCGTAGTTGCTTCTTTATCTAACCAGCCCCTAGTTTTATTTACGTGTTCTTTACTTTCTTGCAAGCCGATCCTATCACTCCTACAAAGTACTTCTAGTTTAATACTTGTTCTAGGTAAAGCGAACGTAAAGTGTGCGTAGAGTTGTATCGGTGGTCGATAGAACTTGAGGGAATATATGTCCTACCTTTAGCTCCTCGTTGGGTTCGACACTCTTACTTATCAAGAAAGGCTACAATTTATCCCCTATACTTGTGGGTTAGCAAGACTTTTTCTGGCGCCATTGCCGGGGAGCAATAGCGTGGGGTGAATATCCTCGTGTGTGCTTGTTTGCTTTGTCACTAAGTAGATTTATTTGCTATTCTAAGTTGTTCTCTCTCTTTAGTTATGGATATGGAACACGAAATACCAAAAAAATTAGGTGTACTTGCTACTCATGGAGATGGGGAACCTCCTGAAAACCCCGAGGCTCGTTATGTGGAAAATATTATGCACTTCTTTAATAATCCTGAGAAAGCCCCATTCAATTATATAATGGGATACACGTTGGATCAACGTGAATACTTTAGGGATTATCCCTTGACTCAAAAAAAGGAAACTTTTATGGGATCAAATCCATTTGTTGAAATGGTATGCTTGGGGAGTATGCAAGATATATGGTGTTACTTGTTGCTCTAGGATGAAGGCTCCACACCTTCCCTTTTCTTGTGAATTTAATGATCATAGAACCTTGTCTTCTTATGCTAATGGTATATATGATTACTATGATGTGGAGCAAATAGAAGAGTTTGTTGCCTTTATGGGTGCTTATGAAATTGAGGCTGTCTTTAAAGGGTGTGATGATAATGATGATGCTCCTTACCGATCTGAAAATTTGGCTATGCTTCGTTATTGTTATACTAATTATGAATATAATGCCCATATTGAACGATTTAAGGAGAAATTCTATGCTGCCCAAGAAGAGACTATTATTTTGCAGGAAACTATGGAAGAAGAAAATGCTGAAATTGTGAGCTCATTAGATGAAAAAGATGAAGAGGAGAGCGAAGAACAAAAGGAGGAAGAGCGGACTAGCTACCCGTGACCACCTTCTAATGAGAGTAACTCTTCTACTCATACATTATTTAATTTCCCTTCGTTCTTACCGAAGGATGAATGCTATGATCCCTTGGATTCGTTTGAAATATCCCTTTTGGATGAAGTTGATGCATGCTATGCTTGTGGCGATGTTGCCAATATGAATGATGCTTATGAAGATGAGCTAGCTATAGTCCCTTATGTTAAACATGATGATTTTTATGAATATAATATGCATGTGCTTTCTGCTCCTACTTGCAGTTATTATGAGAGAGGAACTACATCTCCACCTCTCTATGTTTCCAATACGATGAAATTGCAAGAAACTGCTTATGCTATGTATTGGCCTTTACTTGGTGTGCATGAATTGTTCTTTTATGACATGCCAATGCATAGGAAGAGAGTTAGACTTCGTCATTGCTTGATATATGTTACCTTGTGCTCACTACTAAATTTCAAATCATTGCTAATTTAAATTGGCTTTGATATACCTTGGGATCCGGGTGGATCCATTACTTGAGCACTTTATGCCTACTTAATGGCTTTAAAGAAAGCGCTGCCTGGGAGACAACCCGGAAGTTTTAGAGAGTCATTTATTTCTGTTGAGTGCTTTTATTTAGTTTAAAAACAAAAAAATATAGAGGGGAACTTAAAACTTTTTCAAAAAGAGAAGCGATTGAAAGGTGATGCATTGCGGAAGTGAGGGTCGACCTTGAGCACTTGTGTTCATGCTCATGGAAACAATGTAGAATTTTTCATGGAAGTTTCTCACAAAAATAATTATCCCCTTGTAGAATTACTTTGTGTTTTTAAAAATAGTGTGCCAAGTAAAGCTTTTATGATTACTTTGGGTGATAGTTGTTTGATCCCGCTGAGAAAAGACAGAAACTTTCTGCTCGCGAAATTAATTTTTATTTTTATTCTGGAAGATATTTTGAGTTGATTCGTTTTGCTACTGATTTATCTGCAAATTTTCCAGAGGTTCGTAATTTTTCAGATTTTTTGAGATATCAGAAGTATACGGAATATACATATTGCTACAGACTGTTCTGTTTTGACAGATTCTGTTTTCTATGCATTGTTCTCTTATTTTGATGAATCTATGGGTAGTATCGGGGGGTATGAACCATGGTGAAGTTGGATTACAGTAGATATAATGCTAGTATGAATTTAGAATGAGTTCACAACAGTACTTGAAGTGGTGATTTATTTTATTATACTAACGGATCTCACGAAGTTTTGTTGAGTTTTGTGTGATTGAAGTTTTCAAGTTTTGGGTGAGAGCACGATGGATGAACGAATAAGGAGAGGCAAGAGCCTAAGCTTGGGGATGCCCGAGGCACCCCAAGGTAATATTCAAGGAAGACTCAAGCGTCTAAGCTTGGTGATGCCCTGGAAGGCATCCCCTCTTTCGTCTACAATCTATCGGTAATTTTACTCTGTGCTATATTTTAATTCGTCACATGATATGTGCAAATGCTTGGAGCGTCTTTTGTGTTTATTTTTCCTTTTTCTTTTATGCACCATGCTGGTATGAGATAGTCCTTGGTTGGCTTTATAGAATGCTTCTTGTGCTTCACTTATATCTTTTGAAGTTTGGATTGTCTCTTTCCCTACACATAGAAAACCGCCATTTGTAGAATGGTCTTTTGCTTCATTTATGTTTGTTAGAGCGGGGAATATATTTTGTAGAAAGAATTAAACTCTCATGCTTCACTTATACCTATTTAGAGAGTTAACAGGAGTTGGTCATTCACATGGTTAGTCATAAAATCCTACATAAAACTTGTAGATCACTGAATATGATATGTTCGATTCCTTGCAACAGTTTTGCGACATGAATATGTGATATTAGAGTCATGCTAGTGAGTAATTGTGTATTTTTTAGAAATATTTGTGTTAAGGTTTGTGATTCCCATAGCATGCATGTATGGTGAACCGTTATGTGATGAAATCGGAGCATGATTTATTTATTGATTGTCATCCTTTGTGTGGAGGTCGGGATCGCGCGATGGTTAACTCCTACCAACCTTTCCCCTAGGAGCATGCGTGTAGTACCTTGTTTCGATGACTAATAGACTTTTGCAATAAGTATGTGAGTTCTTTGTGACTAATGTTGAGTCCATGGATTATACGCACTCTCACCGTTCCACCATTTCTATCCTCTCTAGTACCGCGCAACTTTCGCCGGTGCATTACACCCACCATATAGCCTCCCTCGAAACAGCCACCATACCTACCTATTATGGCATTTTTATAGCCATCCCGAAATATATTGCCATGCAACTACCACCGTTCCGTCTCATGACATGTGCCACCACTTCCATATTGCCATTGCATGATCGTAAGATAGCTAGCATGATGTTTCCATGGCTTGTCCGTTTTTTGATGTCATTGCTATGCTAGATCATTGTCACGGTACACTACCGAAGGCATTTCATATAGAGTCATCATTGCTCTAAGTATTGAGTTCTAAGTGTGATGATCATTATTAATAGAGCATTGTCCCATGTGAGGAAATAAAAGAGGCCAGCGAAGCCCATTTACAAAAAAGAGGCCAAAGATGCCCACCAAAAAAAGAAGAGGCCAAAGATCCCACAAAAAATGAGAGAAAAGAGAGAAGGGACAATTGCTACTATCCTCTTTCCACACTTGTGCTTCAAATAGCACTATGATCTTCATATGAGAGAGTCTCCTATGTTGTCACTTCCATATACTAGTGGGAAATTTTCATTATATAACTTGGCTTGTATATTCCAATGATGGGCTTCCTAAAAATTGCCCTAGGTCTTCGTGAGCAAGCAAGTTGGGTGCACACCCGCTAGTTTCTTCTGTGAGTTTTCATACACTTATAAGCTCTAGTGCATCCGTTGCGTGGCAATCCCTACTCACTCACATTGATATCTATTGATGGGCATCTCCATAGCCCGTTGATACGCCTAGTTGATGTGAGACTATCTCCTCCTTTTTTGTCTTCTCCACGACCACCATATTCTATTCCATCTATAGTGTTATGTCCATGGCTCACGCTCATGTATTGTGTGAAAGTCGAAAAGGTTTGAGAACACTAAAGTATGAAACAATTGCTTGGCTAAAACCGGGGTTGTGCATGATTTAAATACGTTGTGTGGGGAAGATGGAGCATAGTCAGACTATATGATTTTGTAGGGATAACTTTCTTTGGCCATGATATTATGAGAAGACATGATTGCTTTGTTAGTATGCTTGAAATATTATTGTCTTTATGTCAAATGATAGACTATTGCTTCAAATCACTCGTGTTTTAGTATTCATGCCATGATTAGATTATATGATCAAGATTATGCTAGGTAGAATTCCACATAAAAATTATCTTTTTTATCATTTACCTACTCGAGGACGGGCAGGATTTAAGCTTGAGGATGCTGATACGTCTCCGTCGTATCTATAATTTTTGATTGTTTCATGCCAATATTCTACAACTTTCATATACTTTTGGCAACTTTCTATACTATTTTTGGGACTAACATATTGATCCAGTGCCCAGTGCCAGTTCCTCTTTGTTGCATGTTTTTGGTTTCGCAGAATATCCATACCAAACGAAGTCCAAACGCAATAAAAATTTACAGGGATTTTTTTTTGGAATATTTATGATTTTTGGGAAGAAGAATCAACGCGAGATGGTGCACGGAGTGCCCACAAGGCCACCAGCCGCGGCCAGGGGGTGGGCCCGCGGCTGGCAGGCTTGTGGCCACTCCTTAAGGTGGTTGGTGCCCTTCTTTCGCCGCAAGAAATATAATATCCGGAAGAAAATCGTGTTAAAATTTCAGCCCCATCGGGTTACGGATCTCCGGGAATTTAAGAAACGGTGAAACGTAGAATCTGGGAGCGCAGAAATAGAAGGATACAGAGAGAGAGATCCAATCTCGGAGGGGCTCTCGCCCCTCCGCCGCCATGGAGACCATGGACCAGAGGGGAAACCTTTCTCCCATCTAGGGAGGAGGTCAAGGAAGAAGAAGGAGGGGGGCTCTCTCCCCCTTCTCCCGGCGGTGCCGGAATGCCGCTCAGGACATCATCGTGTGACGGCGATATACAACAACACCTCCGTCATCTTCACCAACATCTCCATCATCTTCCCCCATCTATATTCAGCGGTTCACTCTCCCGCAACCCGCTGTACCCTCAACTTGAACACGGTGCTTTATGCTACATATTATTATCCAATGATGTGTTGCTATCCTATGATGTATGAGTAGATTATCGTTGTCCTATCGGTGATTGATGAATTGCTATGATTGGTTTAATTTTCTTGTGGTTACGTTGTTGTCCTTTGGTGCCCATCATATGATCGCGCGCGTGGATCACACCAAAGGATTAGCTGTATGTTGATATTACTATGTATTGGCAGGCTAGACTGACAGAAGCTTCAAACCTAGCATAGAAATTGATGCATATGGGATTGAAGGGGGACCAATATATCTTATTTCTATGGTTGGGTTTTACCTTAATGAACGTTAGTAGTTGCGGACGCTTGCTAATAGTGCCAATCATAAGTGCATAGAATTCCAAGTAAGGGATGACATGCTAGCAGAGGCCTCTCCCACATGATACTTGCTATCGATCTAGTAACGTAGTCAATTGCTTAGGGACAATTCCGCAACTCCTACCACCACTTTTCCACACTCGTTAGACACTCGTAGTTGTATATTTATCTAACCAGCCCCTAGTTTTATTTACGTGTTCTTTACTTTCTTGCAAGCCTATCCTATCACTCCTACAAAGTACTTCTAGTTTCATACTTGTTCTAGGTAAAGCGAACGTAAAGTGTGCATAGAGTTGTATCGGTGGTCGATAGAACTTGAGGGAATATTTGTCCTACCTTTAGCTCCTCGTTGGGTTCGACACTCTTACTTATCGAGAAAGGCTACAATTGATCTCCTATACTTGTGGGTTATCAAGAGTGGGACGCGGCCGCGGGGAAGACGGTCGAGGGCTAGTCTCGCCCTAGCTGGGCCGAGAAGCCGGCGGAGAAGCGTGCGAAGGCTACACATGACCCCTCCGCGCATGCTCGCGCGGAGGAGCTAGCTAGCGAGGCGGCCCCAAGGCATGCCCCAAGGGCTGAGGGGGCCCGGTCCTCCGAGCCGGATGCTTTGGCGCCGGTGGACTTGGAGACGATCCCCGACTCCCCCAGGGCCGAGGCGGCGCCCGACGCACAGGAACTGATCCTGGACGTGCCGGACGCGGCCCCTGATGTGCCAGGGGTGGCCATGGATGTGCCAGATGCGGCCCATTTACCTCCCGTTGAGGAGGCAGCGACAACCGTGATATTGGCGGAGCCGGCTGTTGAGCAGGCGCCATCGTCGTTCCCCACCATGGTCCAGCTGCGTCGGGAGCTGGAGGCCGGTCGGGAGTCGGCCCATGAAGACGTGGAGGGCGGCAAACTCGGCGTACCCGTGACTACCCGCCGGCACTGCGCTCACCGGTGTCCCGGAGCTGGTGTCGCTGATTTCCAGCAGCCGGTCCAAGGTGGAGCAGTCGGCCCGTGTGGTGTGCCGCGACTTGGAGCACCTGGAGGCCCTCACCAGGGTAAGTGCCTCATCTTGGGTTTGGATTTTTTCCTTTTGCTTCAGTGGGGGCTCGCCAGTGCACCCACTGGGTGTAGCCCCCGAGAATCGGGCCAGCCGATCATCAGCCGGGCCGAATCTCTTTGAGCCTCTTTTCTTGTTTTGCTTCTTTAGTGGGGGCGCGCCAGCTCACCCACTGGGTGTAGCCCTCGAGAATTGGGCTGGTTATGTCTTAACCAGGCCGAATCTTATTCCTGCTTCTTCTTTGCTTTTTGGCAGAAGCTTTATCATGCTCAGGCGCAGGCTTATAATGAGCTGCGAACTCAGCACCAGGCAGCTGACGGCCAGATCGCCGAGCTCAAAGTTTGGCTGGGCGAGGTCGCCATGGAGCGGGACGCTCTGCGAGGCGCTGGCGACCGGCTCCAGGAGCATCTGGCTCTTTGACGTCAGCTGTGCTTCCCTGGCAATGGCTCCAGAAAAGGGCTGATCCTGCAATCTCTAGTGTTAGCTAGACGAATGCTTATAAACAACTAACCTTCTCCTGCAACGGCACCAGAAGAATGCTAATAGCACTCCCCGGCAATGAAACTGGAAGAATGTTGTTAATGGCCCACCAGCGCGTGGGTTCGCAACAGTTTTCGAGGGTAGAGTATTCGACCCAATTTGTAGGTACGCCAGACAGGAGGTGAGAGTATACTCTCAAGTATTAGCAGCTGAATTTGTCAGATTCAACCACACCTGAAAGATTAGTATCTGCAAGCACAATAGTAACACCGAAGTAGTAACAGCGAAGTAGCGGGTATCGGCAGTGTAACGAGCAATAACAGTGGCAAGGAACAACAGTAGTGATAGCAGTAGCAAGTAGCAACAGTAGCAAGCGACAGTAGTAGCAACAGTAGTAGCAGCAGCAGAGCAAGACAAGTAACAACAGTAGCAACAGTAGTAGCAGCAGAGCAAGACAAGTAACCGCAGTGGTAACAGTAGGACAAACTCGTAGGCATTGGATCGGTGATTTGTTTGGATGATATTCATCATCCAACAATTATAACACGGAGAGATATGTGGCTAGCTCCCTTTCGTCAATGTGATCTAGGCATGCATTCCGTGTGTCGTCATACGTGCTTAGGGAAAAGAACTTGCATGACATCTATTGTCCATCCCTCCCGTGGCAGCGGGGTCCAAAAGGAAACTACATGATATTAAGGTTCTCCTTTTAATAAAGAACCGGACCAACGCATTAGCACTTGGCGAACACCTGAACTCCTCAAACTTTGGTCATCACCGGGAGTGGTTCCGTTTATTGTCACTCCGGGGTTGCCGGATCGTAACACATAGTAGGTAACTACAACTTGCAAGATCGGATCTAAAACACACATATATTGGTGACAACATAATAATTTCAGATCTGAAATCATGGCACTCGGGCCCTAGTGACAAGCATTAAGCATGGAAAAGTAGTAGCAACATCAAATCTCAGAACATAGTGGATACTAGGGATCAATCCCCGTCAAAACTAACTCGATTACATGATAGATATCATCCTACTCATCACCGTCTAGCGAGCCTACGAACAGATTACTCACGAACGACGAAGAGCTTCATGGAATTGGAGAGGGAAGAAGGTTGATGATGACGATGGCGACGATTTCCCCTCTCCGGAGCCCAAGATGGACTCCAGATCTTCCCTCCAGAAGAACAACAGGTGGTGGCGGCGCCTCCGTATCGAAAACGCGACGAAAACTTCTCTTTTTATTTTTCCTGGGACGAAAGACAACTTATAGAGCTGGAGTTGGGGGCGGCAGAGGCTTGTGGGCCCCACAAGCCTGCCCACCGCCACCAGGGGGTGGTGGCGGAGTAGGGGCTTGTGGCCCACTAGCCCACCCCCTCAGGTGGATTCTGGCGCAGATATTTTTGATATTTTCCAAAACTGCTCCACGTAAATTTTCAGGATGTTTGGAGAACTTTGATTTCTGCACAAAAATAACACCAAGGCAATTCTGCTGAAAACAGCGTCAGTTCAGGTTAGTTCCATCCAAATCATGCAAATTATAGTCCAAAACAAGGGTAAAAGAGTTTGGAAATGTAGATACGTTGGAGACGTATCACTCTTCTCGAGACGGAGAAGAAGGAGCTCAAGGCGGCCAGCCGGGTCGAGCTGGAGCAGCTGCGCGGCACGCTGCAGGAGAAGGAAGCCTCCTATTCTGCAGACATGGATCATCTTGCGTCAGTTCATCTCAAGGATATGGAGCTCAAGGACGCCGCCTTGAGGGAGAAGGAGGGGGCCCTTCTCCAGATGCAGTCGCAGCTAGCCAAGGCCCTGGAGTGTGCGGCGACTCTCCAGGAGGAGGTTGCCCGCCTTACTCATGCGAGCAAGGTGCGGGAGCTCGAGGTCCTCGAGAGCGCCCATGAGACCGATGGCGCCTTCCAGCGTGAGTCTCTCTTTTTTGTTTTGTCTTGAGCTTTCTTGGCCGTCTCCTCTTCTTACTCGCTTATGCGCCCTTGTTTTCCTGTCTCAGGCCTCTTCCCTGCGACCCAGGTCACAGCCGACACGGCCGTCAAGGTGAGCCGTGAGGAGCGCCGCGCGGTTGGGCAGGAGGTAGATACTACCTCCGGCTGGAGCGTGGAGGAGATAGGTGTGGGCCTCCGGGCCCGCCTGCACGCCCTGGGCGAGTGTGTGGCTCAGCTCCAGGTTGCAGGCTCCTCGATGGTGGCGGCCCTGTGGCCGGATGGCGTGGAGCCGGCGTCGATGAGACAACTGGCCCGCTATCTTGCAGCTGGCGAGGAATGCCTGGATGCCTGGCGCGCCTCTGTCGCGTGCGCTAGAGCCTACATGGCCCTGCGCTTGGCCAAGTCCTGGTATCGAAACCTGGACTTGGGCAAGCTTGTCGCTCGGCGCGACAGCTCGAAGGCGGAGCTGCAGGCTGTTGAGAAGGCGATGCGCGTGAGGACCAGCGGCATCGCCGAGCACGCCGCTTGGGACGAGCTCGTTTTGGAGCGGGGTGAAGATGGCGGTGTGATCACTGAAGATCTGCGCGGCCTTCAACCCTATGACCCTGATGGCAGCTCCGGCGAGGCGTCCCACGGTGTGGATTCTGCTGCCGCCTCCAACGGTGCGGCGTACGCCGACTCCGGTGCGGATGGAGCTGGGAGCCCTCACGAAGGAGACGGCGCAACCGCCTCGCGAGCAGCCGGGGATTGTGAAGCCACCACTTTAGGAGCAGCAGCCCGGGCGACCGATGAGGCCGCAACCCCGTTGCCGGTGTCCTGTTTGTTGTCTGCAATTTTCTTGTCAGTCCAACAGTTCCACCCACTGGGGGGTGTAATGAACCTCGGCCGTGGACCAATGCATTTTGAATGTATGTATTCAGCATTATATTCGTATTGCCATGCGTGCTGTTTTTTATCTTTATCTTTTGATTCCTGGTTGACTTCTTTTTCTCCAATCCTTGTATTCCTAAGTTTCCACCCTGCCAGCCCGACAGCCGGGAGTCGGTCTATGACTGGGTCGAGGTTTCTGGCCTTAGAACACAAGAATTAGATTTTTCGAATCCATCAAGACTTAAAGATTAAGACATAAACCAGCAGAGGCCGACCTGAATGAGATCGTAAATTTGATCGAGCCAACCCGAGCCGGCGACCCTTTTGTAGTCGAACTTTGCATGCATCCGGCCTTACCTGGCGTCGCCATGCAAGCCGGACGGCCGGAGCCGGTCTGCAAGCTGATACGAGGTGACCAGGGATCGGTCTGGCTTACACAATGTGTTTTTCTACAATATAGGGAAGGCGTCCGGGCCGCTAGCGAGCCCTCAAGCTTACTAAAGCCAGCAAGGGGCGTACGCAGTGTAGCCCCCGAGCTAATTAAAGCCAGCAAGGGGCGTACGCAGAGTGAGCACTCTAGACATGAACTCTAAAAAGAAGCATGAGGCATGCTCTTTCTATTGCATTTATTGAGGATCCCTAAAGAGCGAGAAAGATACATATGCATGCTCTTTCCATTGTTTGATACTTTCCTTCTAGTAATAGAACGGGCGAAGCAACGCCGCATTCCATGGACGTTCCGTCTCCTGGCCGGAGTCTTCCCTCTTGCGCTTCCTTGGCTTTTGGGCATCGATCAAGTAGTAAGTGTTGTTGTGCAACGCCCTACTGATGATGAAGGGTCCCTCCCATGGGGATGAGAGCTTGTGCTGGTCGGCAGTGCGCTGGATTCTTCGGAGAACCAAGTCTCCCTCCCGGAAAGAGACAGGCTTGATCTTTTTGCTGTGGTAGTATCTCTGCTTCTGTTGATAGATGGTCGTCCGTCTCAAGGCCAAGTCCCTTTTTCCTTCGATGAGATCCACACCGTCTTTTCTTGCCTCCTTCGCCTCCGTTTTCGTGTATAGGGTGACCCAAGGCGAGTCAAACTCGATATCCATGGGAATAATAGCCTCGGACCCATATACGAGGAAGAACGGAGTGAAGCCGGTCGACTGGTTGGGCGTGGTGCGGAGGCTCCATTACACAGCCGGCAGTTCTTCGATCCAGCAGTCGGCCGATCTGACAAGTGGTGCCACCATTCTTGGCTTGATGCCGGCCAGAATCAGGCCATTGGCCCTCTCCGCTTCGCCATTCGATTGGGGATGTGCCACTGATGCCAAATCGAGTCGGATGCCTACCTTGGAACAGTAGAGCGCTAGAGCGCCTTTGGCGAAGTTGGTGTCGTTGTCGGTGATGATGCTGTGGGGGACGCCATATCGAACAGAGATGTCCGTGATGAACTTGACGGCCGTGGGGCCATCAAGCTTCTTGATAGGTTTGGCTTCAATCCACTTGGTCAATTTGTCGACAGCTACCAAGAGATGAGTCATTCCACCACAAGCCGTCTTGAAGGGTCCTACCATGTCCAGCCCCCAGACGGCGAACGGCCATGACAGGGGGATGGTTTTGAGGGCGAAGGCGGCATGTGGCTCTTTGCGCTGAAGAACTGGCAACCTTCGCATTTGTCTACCAGATCCACGGCCTCCTCGATGGCCGTGGGCCAGTAGAATCCATGGCGAAATGCCTTGGCAACCAGGGTTCTAGAGGTGGCATGATGCCCGCACTCCCCCTGGTGAATGTCTATGAGAATCTCCTGTCCCTTTTCTGATTCGACGCAGCGTTGGAACACGCCGGTCACGCTGCGCCGCACCAGCTCACGATTGATGATGGCATAGGCTGTGGACCTGCGCTGGATCTGCCTCGCCTCCGCCTCGTCTTGAGGAAGCTCGCCGCGAAGGAGGAAGGCCAGGATGGTTTGAGCCCATGACGGAGCCGACACAAGGGTTGGCTCCACCTCGACCTGACTGTTAGGGGCTTCTGCAGCCCCCGTGCTTGTTGGAGCGGCGGTCGTGGACTCGAGACAAGGTGTCTCTGGTGCTGCTGTGGCAGCTGGGTCGCCGTCTACCTCCATGACGTCCACCCACTGGGTGTCGAGACGACTAGATTCGAGGCAGGGCGGAGCCGGAGTCGTTGTTGTAGCCGGTGCCGCTATTGGAGTCGGCATGGCCAGCGTAGCCGGCACAGAAGCTGTAGCCGGCGTAGCTGGTGGAGCCGACGACGCTTGCACCATGGACTGTGTCGGTGCCTCTATTGGAGTCGGCATGGCCAGCGTAGCCGACACAGGAGCTGTACCGACGTAGCTGGTGGAGCCGACGATGCTTGCACCGTGGACTCAGCCGGTGCCGCTATTGGAGTCGGCATAGCCAGCGTAGCCGGCACATGAGTTGTAGCCGGCGTAGCTGGTGGAGCCGACGTCGCTTGCACCATAGAATCAGCCGACACGAAGATTGATGCCGACTCAGGAGACGACCTGATAGACGGCTTATGGAGTTGCTCGAGGGAGACGCCAACTGGGATAGCCTGTCTCATGGAGACAATCTTTGCCACTGTATCAGCCACCTCATTGTCTGCTCTAGGAACGTGGTGGAACTCACAACCCTCGAAGGGGCCGCTGAGCTGCTGGATGAGGAAGCGGTAGCTTGCCATGTTGGCGTCCTTGACGTCCCATTTTCCAGAAACTTGATGTACCACCAAGTCTGAGTCGCCGAAGCATATGAGCCGCCGGATGCCAATCTTCTTGGCGAGCCGGAGGCCGTGAGCCAGTGCTTCGTACTCGGCGACGTTGTTGGGGACGGCGAAGTGGATCTGGAGAGCATACTTGAGCTGGTCTCCTTTCGGAGACGTCAAGACAATGCTGGCTCCCAGACCCGTCCACATCTTCGAGCCGTCGAAGTGCATCCGCCAATGCGTAGAGTCTGGAGGCGGCGGCTCGAACTGGGTCTCGGCCCAGTCGACTAACAAGTCGGCCACCACCGGAGATTTGATAGCGTTGCGAGGCTTGTACCGAATATTATGGTCCGCCATGGCGATGGACCATTTGGCAATCCTGCCCGTGGCATCACGGTTGCCCATGATCTTTGAAAGTGGAGCAGTGCTCACCACAGTGATGGCATGCTCTTGGAAGTATTGCTTCAACTTCTTTGCAGCAAGGTAAACACCATAACACATTTTTTGATAATGTGGGTAGTTCTGCTTGGAGGCGGACAAGATCTCGCTGAGGTAGTAGATAGGGCGTTGCACTGACAGTACCTTGCCCTCCTCCTTGCGCTGAACTACCAACACTACACTAACCATGCGAGTGGTCGCGGCAATGTATATGAGTATGGGTTCCCTTTCAGCCGGCGCTGCCAAGATTGGCAGGCTCGAGATGACCCGCTTGAGGTCGCGAAAGGCTTTGTCCGCCTGGTCGTTCCACTCGAATTTTGTCATCTTCTTCATGAGCTGGTAGAGTGTAAGGGCCTTCTCGCCAAGCCAGCTGATGAACCGGCTAAGGGACGCCAAGCAGCTGGTGAACTTCTGGACGTCTAGGATTCGAGCCAGCCGCACCATCTGCTCGGTGGTGCCGATCTTCTCGGGGTTCGCCTCGATGCCGCGAGCAGACACGAAGAACCCCAAGAGTTTGCCGCTTCGAACCCCAAAGACGCACTTCTCCGGGTTGGGCCGGATCTTGTACTCACGCAGGTTGGCGAATGTCTCCCGCAGGTCGTCGAGGACGCTGAAGTGCTGCTTCGTCTTGACGACGATGTCATCCACATAGACGTGGATGTTTCTGCCAATCTGTGGCAGTAGGCACTGCTGCATGCAGCGTTGGAACGTTGCACCAACGTTCTTTAGACCGACCGTCATGGTGGTGTAGCAATAGGCCCCGAAGGGCATGATGAAGGAGGTCTTCAGGCAATCAGCTGGATCCAGCTTGATTTGATGGTAGCCTGAATAAGCATCCAGAAACGGCAGCAATTCGCAGCCTGCAGTGGAGTCGATCACTTGATCTTTCCTAGGCAACGCGAAAGGGTCTTTCGGACAGGCCTTATTCAGGCTAGTGTAGTCGATACACATTCGCCAGGTGTTGTTCTTCTTCAGCACCAAGACTGGGTGGAAAACCTCCATGATGAAGCCGGCTGCAAGGAGCCGGGTGATCTCTTCTCCGATTGTGCGTCGCTTCCCCTCGGTGAAGCGGCGAAAAGGTTGTTTCACCTTCTTTGCATCCGATCGCACGTGAAGTTTGTGCTCGGCGTACTTCCTTGGAACACCCGGCATGTCCTTGGGGGACCATGCGAAGTTGTCCCGATTCTCACGGGGGAAGTCGACGAGCTCGCCTTCATATTTGGGGCTGAGGCCAGCCCGGATGGTGATGCACTGCTTGGGGTTGGCAGGGTCGAGTGGGACCTGCTTGGTCTCTTTGGCTGGCTTGAAAGAGCCCTCGCCGTCCGACTGGGACGGAGGAGAAGGAATCGCGGGCTGCTCGGTGGCCTGGGCCACGAGCCGGTCGATCTGCCGCTTCTCCTCGGCGATCACCAGGGCGTCGGCGAGGCGGGTGCTCTCTTGGGCACACTCGAGCGACTTCTTGTAGTCGCCAACAACGGTGATGATGCCCTTGGGACCCCACATCTTCATCTTCAGGTAGGCATAGTGCGGAATAGCCATGAATTTGGCCAGAGGCGGTCTGCCCAGCAGTGCGTGATACGGGCTGCTGAAGTCCACTACCTCGAACCATATGGACTCTCAGCGGAATTGAGCTTTGTCGCCAAAGAGGACGTCCAACTGGATTTTGCCAACGGGCGAGCAGGACTGCCCACACACGATGCCGTGGAAGACAGTACTGGTCGGCAGGACATCCGTCTCCTTGAGCCCGAGCTTGAGGAGGGTGTCGAGGTAGAGGATGTTGATGCTGCTGCCGCCATCGACCAACACCCGGGAGAACTGGCAGGTGAGCCTCTTGGAGGCGAAGGTGGGGTCGAGGACGAGTGCGTATGAGCCCGGGTTGGACATCACCGCAGGATGGTCCACCCGGCTCCATGTGATTGGTCTATCAGATCAATGCATGTACGGGGGAACCAGGGGAACCGTGGCATTCACCTCGCGCCGTCTAGGGCGCAGGTTGTGCTTGTCGTCGCCTTCGCTGGTGAAGATGACGAATGCTCCATCTTGATGAGGGTAGTCGTCCTGGAGGCGGCCGTCGTCGCGAGGCGGCGGCGGTGGAGCCGGAGCAGGACCAGGAGCCGGTGCGCGAGGCGCCTCCTGCGCACCTGGGGGAGCCGGCAGGCCATCCCCTTGCGACAGCCGGCGTGCAAAGCTGCACTGTCGAAGGGTGTGGTTGGACGGCTGCGCCCCATAATGTATCTTGCAGGGGGCGTCGAACAGTTGCTTGAAGGACTGCTTGGGCAGCCAGTTGATGTTGTTCCTGTTGGAGCGCTTCCGCGGAGGGCCGGCTTGAGGAGCGGACGTCTCGCCCTCCACGCTGCCTACCAACTTGCTATTGGAGCGCGAATCCATCTGATCCGCCTTGCGCTTGCTGTTGTTCTGGCCGCCTCGATTGTCTCCAGCCGGCTTGGGAGTAGCCGGCGTGGGGACAGCCTTGTCCAAGGCGGTCACCTTGATGCGCATCACCGAGTCGGTCGTGGCGTACTTGTCCGCCTTGGCCATGAGCACCACTAGAGAGGTGGGCTCGGAGCACATAAGCTTGTGCTTGAGGAGGGTGCCGTCTCGGCAACAGTCGATGAAGTACTGGATGGCTTGTACCTCATGCACCCGCTCGCAGGAGTTGTGGAGCTCTGTCCACCGGGTGACGTAGTCACGAAGGGGTTCCTCGGGCCTCTGGATGCACATGGCCTGCTCGCGAGGCCGGCCAGGGCGCTTGTAGGTGCCAGTTAAGTTGCGGACAAATGCCTCCTCGAAGTCCACCCAGGAGTTGACGCTGCCGGCCGGAACGCTGTTAAGCCAAGTCCAAGCCGAGCCAGCCAACATGAGTGGCACGTAGCGGGCCGCTACGCGCTTGTTGCCACTGGCGATGCCGACCGCCGTGGTATAGTGGATCAGCCAGTCCTCTGGCTTGGTCATGCCGTTGTACTTAGGCGTTTCCCGAGGCAAGGTGAAACCTCGGGGGAACGGCTCCCCTCGGATCCAGGGGCTGAAGCAGGCCGGACCGATGGGGTCGTCTTCCTCCAGGAGGGCTGACTGGGCCAGGTCGATGAGACGCCTGCGGGCGTCCCGATCATCCTGGGGAGTGCGAGCGCCAATCCGAGTAGCGAGAGGGGAGGCACCTCGTGAACCAGAGACATGAGTTCTTCCCGGGTGAAGAACCTCACACTCTGAATCGCCCTCGTCGCCTCCGCGACGCTTGCTCGAAATGTGCTCACCCTGGCGTTGGGAGCGCTGGTCTTGGCTTCCTTCGCCCCTCCGGCTGGAGGTGCGATGCAAGGAAGATCCTTCTGCGTGATGCTGACCGCTAGGGTTGCGGCGTGCTCCAAAGTTGGGTCCCGGAGACTCTGACTGGGTCTGACCGGGGTCAAGCCGAGCCTGTTGTTTGTTGGTGGCATCAAGGAGATCCTTGACCCGCTTCTCCTGGAAAGTGTGCTCCTCGCCATCCAGGCTCGCCATCTCCTCCATGGCCGCCTGCGCCGCCCGCATGTTGGCCGCAGGGGTCTCGTAGGTGAGCTGATCGCCACCTAGGACCTCGGCAATGAATCGGCCGCGGCTGCGGACCGATCCAAGCCGGCTAGGGGCCTCGAAAATCGGAGTGAGGCCGTATGCGGAGTTATACTCGCGCTGCGTGGCCTCCATCCGACGTTTTATCGAGGCGATGGCGATGCCCTCCTCGAAGATACGCTTGCGAGCCTCCTCCTATGAGGCCCAGGCATCGCTAGGGTTCGCGGAAGCAGCGACGGGTGTCTTCAGGCCGGCGATGGCGTCCTGAAGAGTATCAGTAGTGGCAACAACGGGCTCACTAGCGTCCGCTGACGCCTTGCCATGAGCCGCGCTGGTGCCAGCGCAGATAACCATCACCTCCACGATGTTGGAGACGGCAGCGACATGGTATAGGGTGAAGAACCCCACCGATGGCGGAGGGCCGTCGAAGACGAGGACGTTGCTGGGGTGCACGTCATGGGCAGGCGTCTCGGCGATAGAGAGCCTGCTAAAGCTGACACAGAGCACCTCAACATCGAAGCCCTCGCCGAAGTAACGAGGACCGTCAGTGAGACGTAAGTCGCTAAAGAGAACGTTGAGGTTCTCCATAGCAGCGACGAAGATGCTAGGAAGCGCCTCGTCATTAGAATCTTCGTCCGAATCCACTTGGCAGACGGGGACGTCGATCATCATCGGTGTTGCCTCGTCGAAAGCGGGCTTCACGGGCATGGAGACCGATCCGGACGAGATGCCTTTGGTAGCGTAGGTGTGGGGCCCCGCGCAACGCATAAAACCAGGCGATGCCGCGATCGGCACCACGGTGGGCGCCAAATGCCGGTAAATACTCACAACATATGCCATAGGTAGGCTAAAGTCGGTGAGAACTGAAGGGACAATGAAGGGTGCTGGGAATGAGGTTGGTACAAGCATGGGACGCACGATGTACCCAGGTTCAGGGCTCTCCGTAGAGATAAGACCCCTATTCCTGCCAGAGTGTTTGATGTGTATGGGTGGATTACAATGTCGCTCTTGGAGCTATGTTGGGAGGAGGAAGAGGGTAGCAGCCGGCTCGTCTCTGCCTCTCTCTATGTGGTTGGCGGGTCTGAAGTGTTGTTCGACCGTGTAGCAAGATCCCCCTGCATGGAGGGTGACTGATGACCTGCAAGTATAGGGGATCAATTGTAGTCCTTTCGATAAGTAAGAGTGGCGAACCCAACGAGGAGCAGAAGGCTCTGATAAACGGATTTCAGCAAGGTAATAACTGCAAGCACAGAAAGTAGCGGTAACAAGTGATGGTGTAGCGAGGTGAAACGTAGCAAGCAAAGAGTAACAAGTAACAAGTAGTAGCAACGGTGCAGCAAGTGGCCCAATCCCTTTTGTAGCAAGGGACAGGCCTGAACAAAGTCTTATAGGAGGGAAAACGCTCCCGAGGACACACGGGAATTTCTGTCATGCTAGTTTCATCATGTTCATATGATTCGCGTTCGTTACTTTGATAGTTTGATATGTGGGTGGACCAGCGCTTGGGTACTGCCCTTACTTGGAAAAGCATCCGACTTATGATTAACCTCTCTCGCAAGCATCCACAACTACGAAAAAAGAATTAAGACAAAGTCTAACCATAGCATTAAACTAGTGGATCCAAATCAACCCCTCACGAAGCAACGCATAGACTGGGGTTTAACCTTCTATCACTCCAGCAACCCATCATCTACTTACTACTTCCCAATGCCTTCCTCGAGGCCCAAATATGATGAAGTGTTATGTAGTCGACGTTCACATAACACCACTAGAGGAAAAACAACATACATCATATCAAAATACCGAACGAATATCAAATTCACATGACTATTATCAGCATGACTTATCCCATGTCCTCAGGAACAAAAGTAACTACTCACAAGACATAATCATAATCATGACAAGAGGTGTAATGAACAGCATCAAGGATCTGAACATAAACTCTTCCACCAATTAATCCAACTAGCATCAACTACAAAGAGTAATCAACACTACTAACAACCTTAAGAGTACCAATCGGAGTCGCGAGACGAAGATTGGTTACAAGAGATGAACTAGGGATTGGAGAGGAGATGGTGCTGATGAAGATGTTGATCAAGATGCCTCCCCTCTGACGAGAGGAGTGTTGGTGATGACGATGGCGACGATTCCCCCCTCCGAGAAGGAAATTTCCCCGGCAGGATCGTCCTGCCGGTGCTCTAGATTGGATCTGCTCAAGTTCCGCCTCGTGGCGGCGGCGAAACCACGAAAAAGCTCCCTTTTGATTTTTTCCTAGGACAGGACGCTTCATATAGCAAAAGAGGGGGGCTAGTGGGCCTTCAGGCAGCCCACAAGCTTGCTCACCACCACCAGGGGGGTGGTGGCGGAGTGGGGGCTTGTGGGGCCCTGGTGGCCCCCTCCGGTAGTTCTTTCTCCCAGTATTTTTAATATATTCCAGAAAAAATCCACGTAAATTTTCAGGGCATTTGGAGATGTGCAGAATAGTGGACTAGGATTTGATCCCCTTCCAGTCCAGAATTCCAGCTGCCTGAATTCTCCCTCTTCAAATAATCCTTGCAAAATAAGAAAGAAAGGCATAAATATGGTACCACAAGTAATATAACAGCCCAAGAAGCAATAAAAATCAACATGAAAGCATGATGCAAAATGGACGTATCAACTCCCCCAAGCTTAGACCTCGCTTGTCCTCAAGCGAAAACCAAGTTCCATAACCATGTCCACATGTTTGGGGACGAAGGTATCGATAAAAATAATACGGACATGAGAGCATCATGATCACACATAGAACAACAATATGTCATAAAGATTCTTATGGGAAAGTAACAATTCCTTCACAAAGCCAATCATGAAGCAAAAACCTTACCGAGAAGTAACCAACAATAGTCCATAGTCATTGAAGCAATTGCAATTTATCACAACATCAGAAAGAGTCAAATACGAGCTTGTAAGGCAAACCCACATACTCAATCATCTCTTTTGTTTTCCACAATTGTTATAACTCACATGGTACTCGTGGTGTCAAAGTTTCAGCTGGACACAGAGAAAGATAGTGGCTTATAGTTTTGCCTCCCAACGGTTTACCTCAAGGGTAAAGTCAACAACAATAAAGCATGAGTACTCAACTCCAAGTTGATATATGAATATAGATCTTTCCCAAGCATGCGACGGTAGCCAAGACAAAGGCAAAAAGGGAATTGGTGATGATCACCATGACTCTTACGAGGGTAAAAAGTAAAGGTACAAGATAGGCCCTTCGCAGAGGGAAGCAGCGGTTGTCATGCACTTTTGAGGTTTGAATGCGTGTCCTCTTAGTGCGGAGGAACGTCACTTTATATTGCCTCCTGTGATAAAGGACTTTATTATGCAGTCTGTCGCTTTTATGTCTTCCTCATCACAGGTTCGTACAAAGCTTATTTTCCACACACTAATAGATCATACAAATTAGAGAGCAATTTTTATTGCTTGCACCGATGACAACTTACTTGAAGGATCTTATTCAATCCGTAGGTAGGTATGGTGGACTCTCATGGAAAAACTGGGTTGGAGGCTTATGGATGCACAAGTAGTATCTCTACTTGGTGCGGGAGTTTTGGCTAATATGAGGTGGAAGCAATCGTCACATGCTAAGGGATCTCTAATCATATAACATTGTTTGGAACCAAGCAAACACAATTCATTATGTTGTCTTCCTTTTCGAACATCTACTCCTAGGCATGTAATAGTTTGGTGAGTGCTCACAATTGTAAAAAAAAGTGTCTAAGATGATATATTTATATGTGAACCTCTCTTTCCTTATTACTTCTTATTAATTGCAACAATGAGTGAGGTCTATGTTGATTTACTCTCAATAGGTTTCAATCATCATACGTGTCATAAGTGAAGTTATCACTTTCCATAAGATCGTCTCATGATCTTTCATGCTATCATTCTTTTCATACTATTGATCATGGCACAAAGCAAAGCCCTTGACTATGACACTCTTTATTATATAGCTCGTAAGCTCGAATACATCGGGGGAGAGACAAAAGCAAAAGACTCAAACTAAAAAGTAAAGACTTATTCCTCTAAAATAAGAAATAAAAACTGGAAAGGAAAGAACTAAAACAAAGGTAAAAGCAAAATATATAAATGTGATACGATACCAAGGAAACTCCCGCAAGCTTGGCAGAATCCAAGGGGATTGCCCGTACCAATGCTTAGTTGTCTTCCTTTGGTGGTGATGGTGGTGTTGTTGGAGCAGTCTTGAGCTTGTCTAATTTCCGCTTGAGCAAAAAGTTATGCTCCCTTAGATCGTCATTTTCTTCCTCAAGTTTCAACACTCTATGGCAAAATTCCTGCTTACTCTCCTGCAAGAAACGAGAAGGGATAAACAAGGTCTTAGGCTTCTTCCTTTCGTGAGGGAGGCTTGACTTCTTGAACTCCACATGGGTGTTTGCAGGTTGAGGTAGAGGAGCCTCCTCTTCATCGGAACTCATTTTCTCCTTCCCTTTGGGCTCATAGTCCTCTTCCTCATAAGTGGTCCAGCCATATGGTTCCAAGTCCCCATAGACCTTGGGGTTAGCAAGGTAGTCAGCCATATAGCTCTCTCCCTATGAATCTTGAGAAGACATCTTGACCTAAATCTGCGGCAGAACAAGCTCGAAACAAAAACATAGGAAAACTGCGCGATATGGAGATCAAAACCTTCGGGCGACTATATATTGATTTTTTCTAGGCCAGAAGGAGTCCTCCGCAAGAAAATTGAGTTCGGGAGGCACACGAGGTGACCACAAGCTTGCCCACCGCCACCAGGGGGTGGTGGCGGTTGGCCCATTGTGGCTGCCTCGTTTTCTCTCCGGACTGCTTTTTATTTTTCTAATTTTCCAAAAATCCCAAAAATGAGGAAATTTCCTATTGGAAAAGTACCGGAGTCCAATTTCTTGCCGAAACAGACACATCTTCATTTTCACGGTCTGAAACAGGCTGATAAACATCCCTTATGTACTTCTTTGGAGTTATGACATTGATGATATTGGTCTCAACATTTATGGGAGTACCAGAGATGTAATGCTTGATTCTTTGCCCATTTACCACTCTAGGAAAATTTCCTTCCGTGTTATTGATTTTGATGGCACCGGAACGATATACTTCCTCGACAACATAGGGACCTTCCCATTTAGAGAGAAGCTTGCCTGCAAAGAATCTCAAACGAGAATTATATAGCAAGACATAATCACCTACATTGAACTCTCGTTTCTATATTCGTTTGTTGTACCATCTCTTAACCTTTTCCTTGAACAACCTCGCATTCTCATATGCCTGGGCTCTCCATTCATCTAACGAGCTGATATCAAACAACCGCTTCTCACCAACAAGTTTGAAATCAAAGTTGAGCTCTTTGATTGCCCAATAAGCTTTGTGTTCCAGCTCAAGAGGTAAATGACAGGCCTTACCGTAAACCATTGTATATGGTGACATGCCCATGTGATTCTTATAAGCAGTCCTATAAGCCCACAGTGCATCGTCAAGTTTGCTAGACAAGTTCTTTCGAGATCTATTGACGGTCTTTTGTAGGATCAACTTGATCTCCCTATTACTCAACTCAACTTGATCACTGGACTGAGGATGATAAGGAGATGCAACTCTATGGTTGACATCATACTTAGCTAGCATCTTACGGAAAACGCCATGAATGAAGTGTGAACCGCCATCAGTCATCAAGTATGTAGGGACTCCAAATCTTGGGAATATGAGTTCTTTAAGCATCTTAATAGAGGTGTGGTGATCAGCATTTTTAGTGGGGATAGCTTCTACCCACTTAGTAACGTAATCCACATCAACTAAGATGTGAGTGTACCCGTTGGATCTCGGGAAGGGTCCCATATAATCAAAGCCCCAGACATCAAAGGTTCAATGACAAGTGAATAGTTCATAGGCATCTCATGACGCTTACTGATGTTCCCTATCCTTTGGCATTCGTCACAAGACAAGACAAACTTACGAGCATCCTTGAAGAGAGTGGGCTAATAGAAACCTGATTGCACTACCTTATGGGCAGTTCTATCTCCAGCATGGTGTCCTCCGCAGGCTTTGGAATGACACTTCTGCAGGATCTGTCCTCTTCATGTTCAGGCACACAACATCTAATAACACCATCTACTCCTTCCTTATAAAAGTGAGGATCATCCGAAAAGTAGTGTCTCAAATCATAGAAGAATTTCTTCTTTTGTTGATAGGTGAAACTGGGTGGTATGTATTTGGCTACTATATAGTTTGCATAATCGGCATACCACGGTGCACTAAGTGAAGTGCGGATGACATTTAATTGCTCATTAGGAAATCTATCATTAATAGGTAGTGGGTCATCAAGGACATTCTCTAGCCTAGACAAGTTATCTGCTACACGGTTGTTAGCACCCTTCCGGTCAACGACGTGCAAGTCAAATTCCTGTAGCAGGAGAACCTATCTGATCAGCCTAGGCTTAGCGTCCTTCTAGTGCATGAGGTACTTAATAGCAGCATGATCAGAGTGAATAGTGACTTTGGAGTCAACTATGTAAGATCTGAACTTCTCACATGCAAACACGACTGCTAAAAATTCCTTTTCCATAGTGGCATAGTTTCTTTGGGCACTCTCTAGAGTTTTACTAGCATAGTGAATTACATTCAACTTCTTGTCAACTCTTTGTCCTAGAACAGCACCAACAGCATAATCACTAGCGTCACACATGATTTCAAAGGGCAAGTTCCAGTCAGGTGGTTGAACAATAGGTGCGGTTATCAAAGGCTTCTTAAGTATTTCAAAGGCTTCCTCACAATCCTCATTAAAAACAAAAGGAACATCCTTCTGCAAGAGGTTGGTAAGAGGCCTAGAAATCTTAGAGAAGTCTTTAATGAACCTTCTATAGAAACCAACATGACCTAGGAAACTTCGTACACCTCTGATATCTGTGGGGCAAGGCATTTTCTCAATTGCATCAACCTTAGCCTTATCAACTTCAATGCCTCTTTAATAGATTTTGTGTCCTAAGACGATACCTTCATTAACCATAAAGTGACACTTCTCCCAGTTCAAGACGAGGTTGGTTTCTTCGCATCTCTGTAAGACTCGATCAAGGTTGCTGAGGCAATCATCAAAGGAAGACCCGTAAACGGAGAAGTCATCCATGAAAACCTCGACAATCTTTTCACAGAAGTCAGAGAATATAGCCATCATACATCTCTGGAAGGTGGCAGGTGCATTGCATAAGCCAAAAGGCATACGTCTATAGGCAAAGGTACCGAAATGGCAGGTGAAAGTGGTTTTCTCTTGATCAGATTGTGCAACAGGTATTTGCAAGAAACCTGAATAACCGTCTAGAAAGCAAAAGTGTGTGTGCTTTGATAGCCTTTCTAGCATTTTGTTGATGAACGGCAACGGATAATGATCTTTCCTGGTTGCCTTGTTCTGTTTCCGGAAGTCTATCACCATTCTATAGCCGGTAATAATCCTTTGTTGGATTAGTTCATCCTTATCATTAGGAACGACGGTGATACCTCCCTTCTTGGGTACGCAATGTACTGGACTTACCAAATCACTATGAGCAACAGGATAAATGATTCCTGCTTCCAGAAGCTTTAATATTTCTTTTCTAACGACCTCTTTCATCTTAGGATTTAATCTCCTTTGATGATCAGCAACTGGTTTAAAGTCAGGATCGGTTTTAATCTTGTGCTGACATAGAGTAGGACTAATACCTTTAAGATCATCAAGAGTATATCCAATAGCAGCGCGGTGCTTCCTCAGAGTTTTTAGCAACTTCTTCTCTTCGCGCTCTGAGAGGAGAGCACTAATAATGACAGGATATATCTCCTTCTCATCAAGATAGGCATACTTGAGAGTATCAGGCAACTGTTTAAGCTCGAACACAGGATCACCCTTTGGTGGGGGAGGATCCCCAAGAAGTTCAAGACGCAGATTATTGTTGAGAATAGGATGTTGTTCTAAGACAATTCTATCTATCTCATCTCTCTCCTCCATATGCATATCCTTTTGATGCTCAACCAGATATTGCTCTAAAGGATCCGTAGGAGGTACGGCAATAGAGGCAAGAGCAATGATTTCAGCCCTACCAGACGACTCTCTTTCATGGGGTTGTCTTCCAAACTTGGAGAAGTTCAATTCATGAGACACACCCTCGAAACTTACTGTGACAGCCTGCTTAATGCAATCAATGTGAGCATTGACTGTGTTGAGAAAGGGTCTACCAAATATGATGGGACAAAAGCTATCTTGTGAAGTACCAAGGACGAGGAAATTGGTAGGATACTTCGTCTTACCACACATGACTTCTACGTCTCTCACAATTCCCAAAGGGCATATAGTGTCTCTATTAGCTAGCGTGATAGTGACATCAATGGGTTCTATCTCAGCAGGTGCAATCTCATCTTTTATTTCATCACATGGAGAACGGGGTATTGCACTAACACTAGCTCCCATATCACATAAACCATGGTAACAGTGATCTCCTATCTTAACAGAAACAACGGGCATGCCAACTATAGGTCCGTGCTTGTCTTTCACGTGAGGTTTAGCAATTCTAGCAGAGTTCTCACAGAATTTAATAACATGCCCGTCTATGTCTTCGGCTAAGAGATCTTTGATAATAGCAACACTAGGTTCAACTCTAATCTCCTCAAGGGGTGCAAGTGTCTAATGTAACCCCTACACATCACAGTTGGAGCTTTAGAATAATCCTTCATCCTAGCAGGGTATGGTGGTTTCTCAGTGTAAGCATAAGGAACAACAGGATTACTAAAAGCTATGATTTTCTCCTCAACTAGATTGGTTTTGGCTATGTTTCTTTCTACAGGAGGATGATATTTAAACCACTTCTCTTTGGGAAGATCAACATGAGCAGCAAAAGATTCACATAGAGAAGCTACTATCTCAGAGTCAAGTCCATACTTAGCGCTAAAATCTCTAGAAGTGTTTGTCTCAACAAAAGATTTAACGCAATCAAACTGGACATTCATACCTGACTCCTTACCTTCCTCCAGCTCCCAATCTTCAGAGTTGTGTTTGATTCTCTCCAATACATTCCACTTGTGATCAATATCCTTCTTCATAAAAGAACCAACACAAGAAGTGTCTAGCATGGTACGATCTTCATGAGAAAGCCGAGCATAAAAGTTTTGAGTGATGATTTCTCTCGAGAGCTCATGATTGCGGCATGAATATAGCATTGATTTAGGCCTCCCCCAAGCTTGAGCTATGCTTTCCCTGTCACGAGGCCAAAAGTTATAAATAAAGTTCCGATCACGATGTACTAAATGCATATGATAGAACTTTTGATGAAATTACAATTTCAACCGATTGTAGCCCCATGATCCAGCATCATCACATAGCCTATACCATGTCAACGCCTTATCATTCAAAGATTAAGGAAAGACTTTCTTCTTTACCTCATCCTCGGGCAAACCTGTAAGCTTAAATAAACCACAAACTTCATCTACATAGATTAGATGAAAGTGTGGATGTGAAGATCCATCTCCCTTAAAAGGATTAGCCAACAGTTTCTCAAGCATACCCAAAGGAATTTCATAGAAAATATTTTCAGTAGGTAACTCAGGTTGAGGAGCAACTCCTCGTGCTTCCGTTCGTGCTGAAGATACCCCGAACAAACTCCTCAAAGGAAGAGTTTCCATAGTGACAAGTGACAATAAATTTCAGCACGGTATAAAAATGTTTCCGTACCAATTTCCACTTACCAAAGGCGCTTCACTACCCGACAACGGCGCCAGAAAAGAGTCTTGATGACCCACAAGTATAGGGGATCAATCGTAGTCCTTTCGATAAGTAAGAGTGTCGAACCCAACGAGGAGCAGAAGGCTCTGATAAACGGATTTCAGCAAGGTAATAACTGCAAGCACTGAAAGTAGCGGTAACAAGTGATGGTGTAGCGAGATGAAACGTAGCAAGCAAAGAGTAACAAGTAACAAGTTGTAGCAACGGTGCATCAAGTGGCCCAATCCCTTTTGTAGCAAGGGACAGGCCTGAATAAAGTCTTATAGGAGGGAAAACGCTCCCGAGGACACGCGGGAATTTCTGTCATGCTAGTTTCATCATGTTCATATGATTCGCGTTCGTTACTTTGATAGTTTGATATGTGGGTGGACCGACGCTTGGGTACTACCCTTACTTGGACAAGCATCCCACTTATGATTAACCTCTCTCGCAAGCATCCACAACTACAAAAGAAGAATTAAGACAAAGTCTAACCATAGCATTAAACTAGTGGATCCAAATCAGCCCCTCACGAAGCAATGCATAGACTGGGGTTTAAGCTTCTGTCACTCCAACAACCCATCATCTACTTACTACTTCCCAATGCCTTCCTCTAGGCCCAAATATGGTGAAGTGTTATGTACTCGACGTTCACATAACACCACTAGAGGAAAAACAACATACAACATATCAAAATACCGAACGAATATCAAATTCACATGACTATTATCAGCATGGCTTATCCCATGTCTGCAGGAACAAATGTAAATACTCGCAGGACATAATCATAATCATTACCAGAGGTGTAATGAATAGCATCAAGGATCTGAACATAAACTCCTCCACCAAATAATCCAACTAGCATCAAATACAAAGAGTAATCAACATTGCTAGCAACCTTACAAGTTCTAATCGGAGTCGCGAGATGAAGATTGGTTACAAGAGATGAACTAGGGATTGGAGAGGAGATGGTGCTGATGAAGATGTTGATGAAGATGCCTCCCCTCCGACGAGAGGAGTGTTGGTGATGACGATGGCAACGATTCCTCCTCCGGGAGGGAAATTTCCCCGGCAGGATCGTCCTGCCAGAGCTCTAGATTGGAGCTGCTCAAGTTCCACCTCGTGGCGGTGGCGAAACCATGAAAAAGCTCCCTTTTGATTTTTTCCAGACCAGGACGCTTCATATAGCAAAAGAGGGGGGCTAGTGGGCCTTCAGGCAGCCCACAAGCTTGCCCACCGCCACCAGGGGGGTGGTGGCGGAGTGGGGGCTTGTGGGGCCCTGGTGGGCCCCTTCCGGTAGTTCTTTCGCCCAGTATTTTTAATATATTCCAGAAAAAATCCACGTAAATTTTCAGGGCATTTGGAGATGTGCAGAAAAATGGACTAGGATTTGCTCCCCTTCCACTCCAGAATTCCAGCTGCCTGAATTCTCCCTCTTCAAATAATCCTTGCAAAATAAGAGAGAAAAGGCATAAATATGGTACCACAAGTAATATAACAGCCCAAGAAGCAATAAAAATCAGCATGATAGCATGATGCAAAATGGACGTATCAGTGACCGGGGGGTTTTATAGACGAACCCACCGGCCTACAATATGGATAAAGGGTACAAGAGTGGGACCCGGCTGGCAGCCTCGCCGGCTCACCAGGGGCCCACGAGAGTCTTGGCTTGTCGCTTGAGGGGCCCGCTGGCTGTATGGTCTCGACTGGCTGTGGGACCCGTCGGCTGGCTAATGAAGCTCTCGCATAAGGTTGACGCCGAGCACGCGCTGTACGTCGAGCGTCGTCCAGCGAGATTCATCATGGGCAGGTAGTACGACCGCCTCCACTCTCCCCACGCCGAGTGTAGTAATGGAGTGGGAGTGTGACGGTCCGACACTATGCTAGGTGATGGATCAGAACCGGGGTAGGTCAGCGGCGTGGCCGCCGACGCTCGTACCTGCCAGACACTTCGATCCAGTACCTTTGCTGGCACGTAACTACATTTAATCATAAGGTCTCATCCTGACGTACGATCTGATGTGACTGGTGATCCCCGGCCGGCTAGCCTGCTTGGCTAGGCGGCTTGGGCACGGTCGCCTCGTTCCTAGCGGGCTGGCCTGACCGAGCCGGTCAGGAAGAGGTAACCGCCTCGACTCTAGCCGGTAGGGGTTGCCTGGCCGGCCAGAGAGATGGCCGCCTCGTCCTCCAGCCGGTAGGCGCGGCCTAGCCGGCGAGAAGACTTGGGCCTTGGGAACTGTGTTTGTTCGTATCCTTTGGGCAGGAAATGAAGGAGTAGGCTTGGTGAGCCTACCCCAGGGTTATCCCCCGACAACAGTGGATGTACTATTCACATGACTGGTGATAAGAATTTATTGATGGACGTTCTATTAACTCTTTCTCATCTGAAGCATATCACCTACGCAAACAAAAGAAAAAAAAGCAAGGTATTGGGTCTAGGTAAGGTTGCAATCTCAAAGGACCGAAACATGGACAAAGTCATGCTTGTCGAATCCCTCAGATTCAACCTCATGTCAGTTTCAATGTTGTGTCATCTTGATATGGTTTTAATCTTTGGCAAATATTGTTGCATAGTCATCATGGAATCTGACAAATCCAAAGTATTCGAAGGCTTTAGGAGAGGAGATTTGTATATTGTTGATTTCTCTACAGGTCCACAACCGAACACGTGTCTACTTCCAAAAGCTTCAAAGGGTTGGCTATGGCATCGACGACTTGGTCATGCTGGCATGAGGAACTTGCACACTCTCATGAAGAAGAAGCATGTCATTGGCATTGAGGGCGTCAAATTCCTCAAAGACCACTTGTGTGGGGCTTGTGAGTCTGGAAAGATGACCAGATCCAAGCATCCCTCAAAGACCATCATGACTACTACTCGTCCCTTTGAATTGATTCGCATGGACCTCTTTGGCCCTACTCATTATGCCACACCACCCAATGTTGCATCTCTAGATGGCTTTGTCATTGTTGATGATTACTCACATTACACTTGGGTGCATATTATCAGTTACAAAACTGAAGTGCTGGAAGTGTTCATATGATTTTCCTCAAAGGCATCGGCGAATATCAGTGTCAAGATCAAGCACATTCAGAGATAATGGGACCGAGTTCAAGAACACTGGTCTTGATGATTATCCTGATGAACTTGGTATTAGTCATGAGTTATCTACTCCGTACACTCCTCAGCAGAATGGCGTCGTGGATCGCAAGAATAGGACTCTTGTTGAGATGGCTCGCACTATGCTAGAAGAATATCACACCCCTCGTTGTTTGAACCTGAGGCAATCAATACTGCCTGCCATATCATCAACAGGGTATATCTTCACAAATTCCTCAAGAAGACTTCGTATGAACTCCTCACTGACAATAAACCCAATGTAAGTTATTTCAAAGTCTTCGGTGCAAGAGGCTGTATTAGAGATCCTCGCCACAGTTTTAAATTTGCACCACAAGTACATGAGGGTTTTATGCTTGGTTACGAAAAGGACTCACACACTTAGAGAGTCTTCAACAACTATCACAACAAAGTTGTTGAAACTGTAGATGCGCGGTTCGATGAAACTAACAGCTCGCAAAGAGAGCACCTACCTCCTATATTAGATGAAATGCCTCCTCAGGAATCCATTAGGTTCAGGGCTATTGAAGATATCATACCCACTCAATAATCTTTGCCTGATGTGGAAGTCATCCCGAACAATGAATAAATCCATAATGGTGTACCTGAGGAAAATGTTGCTGATGAAAATCCCCAACCTCAACAAAGACGTCAACGTACTCATCCAAGGGTGGCAAATGAAGTGCAGATTGACAAAATCGTCGACGATATCAATGCATCAGGTCCCCGCACTCTCTCAAACGCTTCACATTTAACTAACTTTTGTGGGCACTTTTCTTTTGTTTCTATCACAGAACCCTCAAAAGTTGATGAAGCCTTTATGGAGCCTGAGTGGATTCAAGCAATGCAAGAGGGATTACATCAAGTCAAGCTCAACAACGTGTGGGAACTTGTCAAGCGGCCCGATCCTCGCAAGCACAATATCATCGATACCAAGTGGTTCTACCGCAACAAGCAGGACAAAAATGGTCAGGTGGTGAGGAACAAGGCTCGTCTTGTAGCAAAGGGAAACACAAGTTGAGGGAATTAACTTTGATGAAACCTTTGCACATGTTGCTAGACTTGAAGCTATTCATATATTGCTTGCTTATGCTAACCATCACAATACCACCTTATATAAAATGGATGTGAACAGTGCATTCCTCAATGTTAAGCTTCAGGAAGAAGTATATGTTGCTCAGCCCCTAGGTTTTGAAGACCCCAAACATCCTAAGACTTATGCAAAATTGATGACTTACATGTACAACACACGAAGTTATGTTTTTCTTCAATCAATGAAGAATAACAGTCTAAGTGTGAATAAATTAATGAAGAATTTGATTCTCAGGACCCAACGACAATTGTACGCGGTGTCTGAAATCATCATTCTTATACGGTGGGTCACGCCACTAACCTAATTCAAAATTATACAAATTGAAATTCTTCAAAGTTGAGATTTTTGCAAATTCTTCAGATCTTCAAATTCTTCAGAATTTCAAATTCCTCATGTTTGCAAATTCCTGAAAAGTTCAAATTCTTCAAACTTCTGAAAATGTGTTCTTCATTGACTATATACATATTTGTGAGCTTTCAAAGTCCTCAACGGCATTCACTTATTGCTAAGTCTTCATGTTGCGGTTTTCCTCTAAATGAATGTGATCAGACCCGTTCCCCCTCAATGCTAAGCTCAACTCAGTCTGTTCTCAAATTCTTCATATGCATTTTATTTGAAACTCTTTCAAAGTCTTCACTGAGTCCTGGTCAGCTGAAGAGTTTCCGAACAAAGTCCTCAATTTTTTTAAATTTTTTCAACCATTACCGCTTAAACCACACCCATTACCCATGATTGGATAAGCACGATTTTGCACGATCTCCACTAACACCGCCACTTAATATGTGAGTGCCACATGTCGAGTGAAGAGGAAGGGCCACGGGCAATCTGGTACAAAAACTTTGGGCCAGAACGCTTTCACCTCGGCTATTAATACCCCACTCTCACTCCTTAGTCACTTTCTTCCTCTCGCTCCCACTTCTCACCACTCGAAGCCAGACCTAGCGACGCCACTAGAAATCATCATCGCCGGTGATGAAGAGCTTCACTACCTCGACCTCAGCGTCACCGTAATCCTCCCGACTGCGGATCTCCTCCCTCTGCCGTCCCCATGGTTGTATTCAGCCGCCAAGTTAGGGCACTGAAGACCTGAACTGATGAAGTTCTATTTCACCCTCTATAGTTTGTCTCGTTCTTCGTGTTCTTCGGCAAGGGTAATCAAAATCTAATTTTACTGCCCTTATAGATCTTTGTGTTTCCAGAAAATCTTCAAAAAGTGTTATTCCACAGCAAATTCATCACATGAACACTTTTATGTCTAGAACACTTGATAAATTTCACTAAGCTACTCAATTCTTTAAGAGATTCCTCAATTGTGTGAATTTTTGGATCTGCACAACTATGGAACCCACAACAAGAACACTTAGCGAAATTCCTGAAAAAACAGTAATGGTAAATTTCCTCAACTTGAGTCGTTTTTGAAAATCTTCTGAGAATGCATATGACATCTTTAAATTCTTCACACATATACTCTGTTCACACATACAAAATGCGTGTGACGAGTCACTAGGTTCTCATCAACTTAACTCATTTGCATCAGTTCTTGCAGAAAATTTGCATACCTCACCGGATTCCTGGAAAGTTCATATTCCCCAAGTGAAGAAAATGGGTGAATAGAACAAATAGCACAAGGGTGGAAAGAAGGCTGATACCGAGACTTCTTTTGAAATATGTGAAGACATATATGATGAATACTGCACCCCTGATGAAGAAATTTATGGGAAAGAGAAAAAATAAAAGCACAAGATGCGCTTACAGAAAATGGAGAAGAGATGGGTCAGAGAATGGAATGAGTACGGGTATGTGACTCCAAAATACATGAAGGCTTTGAAGCCTCCATGCCAAAGGCCTCTTCTGGGCAATCAAGAAGTATCTGATCCCACAAGCCTTGCCACTCGTGAAGACTATCCTAAACAATTGGCAAAGCAACACGCCAAACTGTAGAAAGTTGCAAAACAGGCCGTGAAGAGATTCAATGAGGAATCTGCTGCCGCAACTCCTGCTGCCTCATCCGCTGCTGCTGAGGCCTCTGGTACTGAACCTGCTCCGAAACGAGCTATGTTGAAGAAATCAATTGCCAAGCCAAAGTACTCAACTGCAAATACCTCACAGCAAATTCCTCAGTTCGCTCCTAAGGTGGCAGCAAAGTCGTCAACAACTGCCACACAGTCCTGAAAGCCACTGAAACCGGCTACAAGTCAGCATCCAATGGGGACGTCAATTCTCTCATGACCCTCGGTTTCTGGCTCTGCACATACTTCTTCAAGTGCAAACGTGAAGAAGAAGATGACCGCTGGGTGAGGAAAAAGGACCAGCCCTAGCAAGATAGTCTTCGATGTTCCTTCTTGAGCGGAAGAAGAAGAAGAAGAAGTTGATGATGAAGTATTTGATGCAATCATCAGGAACAAGCAGGAGAGGGTTGCACAGGCCAAAGGCACAATAGTTCCTCTCATGATGGATCCAAAGGTGGTGTTAGTCTTCATTGATCTCTGGTATAAAGATCCGCAAACACCTATTGATGACTTGAAGCTTCCACCTGGACCGAGAGTTCGAGCATATTTCTCCATATGTGGTTTTGGTAATTGATGACAATCCCTATGGACTAATGGTTGCCTTAAGTTATATTCAAAGGATTTGTCCATAGGCACTTCTTGAAGTCCATCTGTTGCTTTCAAGGAGTTTATATGATGATCAAGGTGGTTCAAGGTATTATCCAAAGAATGGTCATAAAGACAAAAGGTGATCAATACTAAGACAAAGAGTACATCAAGTTGATCAACACACAAAGCGTACAAGATGTACCGAGAGGAATTAAGTGATCCCATGGTATGGTAGGAATTATCTATTATGCTTTTGTATACTAAACCATGGTCTTCGTGAGAGTTCTATGTGGGGTTAGGTGTGTTTCCATGTGCTTCCATCAACAGGAAGATCTCATTCAACACATGAAGGATGACATCAAGTGGTGGTCGTCATCAAGTTTGTGGTGTGCAAATTCAAGTGGAGCATCACGAAGATATCATGCTTGAAGCTTGTCATCCATTGTGGTGGCAATGGACTTGTCAAGATGAGCTAAAGAGTTGTTAACTCATAGTGATTATGGGGGAGCAATCAACTAGTCTTCATCAAGCCAACACAATCAAGAAAGGTGGTCCATCTTGAGGAAGTTAAGATCATCATAATCTAACTCAAGTGGACTATGTAGCTTTGCCCTTGATAGGTTTTTCTATTTTATGATAGATTGCCATATCATTCATACATGGCTCAAATCATTTGCATCCTTGCATCATATTTCTTGGTTCTTGTTTGGTGTGTCTCTTTTTGAGTTTTAGAGCTTATGGTCATCTTTATGACAAGCTCGAGTTCATAAAAAATGGAGTTCATGTGGATCTTCTATGATATTTTTTTATGTTGGAGATTGTCTCGTTTCTTCATTCATAGAGTGTTCGACTTTGTGCTGTTTGGATAGTCTTGTCGTGTGTTATCCAACAAGCTTGACTTTGCTCAAGTCGGAGCTCGTATGTGAAAGTTATGGCAGTTCTGGGAAAGTTTTCTCTCTCAAGCGTAAGTACCGCAGGGGTTGAGCGGTAATACCGCTCTAATGGTACTACCGCCCACCCCTTCCGTCCCTACTTCCGCTTGTTTTTTCTTTGTGTGTTCCAATGAGTCGTTGGCCTTTTTGAGCGGAAGTACTGCTTGGGTTGGAGCGGTAGTACCGCTCAAGTGGTAGTATCGCTTGGACCAGCGGTAGTACCGCTTGTGCACAACATGTGCACATAACGGTAGGATTTGGAGAGTCCTATAAAAGGGGGTCTTTTCCCCAATGGTTTTATAACGTTGAGCTTGTATTTTCACCCCACTATTGACCCTCTTTGATCTTGCTAACTTTCAATCCCTCTAATGATTCTTGCTTGTTCTTGAGGGAAAAGAGAGAGGATATCTAGATCCACATTTCCACCAATCACTTTCTCCTCTATGTGATGGGAACCCCTTGAATCTTGATCTTTGAGTTCTTTGTGAGCTCCTTGTTCTTCCTCTCATATTCCTCCAGAGCTTTTATTGTTGTGGAGGGATTTGAGTGTGAGGGATTTGACTACTTCGTGTGTTCTTGCCATTCCATTAGTTGCATCGGTTTGAGTTCTCCGCGGTGATACGTGGAAGTGAAGTTTGAGAAGCTTATTACCCTTGGGGTGCTTTGTACCCTAGAGATTGTTCTTCGTGGATGCTTTCGCATCCTAGAAGCTTGGTGGTGCCTTGGAGCTCAATCATTATGGTGTAAAGCTCCGCGCAAGCGTCGGGGTCTCCAATTAGGTTGTGGACATTGCCGCGAGCATTTGAAGTTACCTTGAAGCCATATTCCATTCTCGTAAAGCTTGGTGGTGTTGTTGGGAGCCTCCAATTAAGTTGTGGAGATTGCCCCAACCTTGCTTGTACGGGTTCGGTGACACCGCCCTCAAGGGTCCCTTAGTGGAATCACGACAACTTGCATTGCACGAGGGCGCGAGGAGATACGGCGGCCTTTGTGGCATCTTGGGGATCATTGTGCCTCCACACCGCTCCAAATGGAGATTAGCATCCACATGGGTGTCAAATTCGGGATACATCATCGTCTCCACGTGCCTCGATTACCTCTTACTCGAGCCCTTTACTTATGCACTTTTGTTTGTGATAGACATATTGTTTCTTGTTATATATCTAGTTATCACTTAGTTGTCTATCTTGCTTAGCGTAAGTTGTTGGTGCACATAGGTGAGCCTAGTTGTTTTAGGTTTTGTTCTTGAAAAATTAAACATTAGTTTTATTCTGCATTTGTTCAAGCCTATTCACCCCCCTCTAGGCGACATTCACATCCTTTCACCGAGTCATATGCTGACTACCTTCATAAATGAAGAAAAATGGAAGGTTGAGAAGGCCAAACGGGCCAGAAAAGCACATGCACAGAAATAAAAAAAATTGAAGAAAAACATTCTGTCTTTGACCCCTGATCAGCTCGTCTCCACACGAATTGAGATCAAAAAGCTCAGTGAAGAATATAGTAGTTTTCTTGCGGACTGGAAGGGTGCAAAGGTCCGATTCATCAACATGGTGACAAAAGTCATCACAGACCACACCAAAAGGGTTGCAGACTCAACGCAACCACTAATTTCTCAGGCCAGCTACACCATTGAACTGTCTGAAGACTTTGACAGGGATGAAGAAATTCATGTGCCTAACGAACTTGTACCTGACAAACCTCCGAGGGCAACTGAAGAAATGGTTGCGCCTGAAGAAACTGCTATTGCGAGGCTGACTACATCAGTTGTGCCTAAAGTATCTTCTCCGGTAGCAAAGTCTTCAAAACTGAAACTTACTTCTGCATCAGAAGTGAAGAAAATAAAGTTTGCTGGAAAGGAAGCAGCTAAGAAGTGAAAGGCTTCAACAAGTTTAGAGTCCGAGAAGCAAAACGCTTGAGGACTTTCACAAGTTCCTCAACTGCTCGTATTGACGCCGCTCCTATCAGCAAGGTACCCTCTTACCAAGTGGTGTCATTTGGTGTCGAACATGTCATCCCATAGGGGATGAAGAAATGGAAGATACTCAATGTGTTTCTTCCACAGAGCAGCTCGATGAAGAATTTGAAGCAGAACCTAATCCTTCAATTCCTCAAGCCTCATCTCCCTAGCCTTAGCAGAGAACATATGTTGGAGATGAAGGAAAACATGAAGAAGTGGACATTGGCATCACACCACCTATCATTAGTGACAAATACTAGGAAGGAGCTCATCCCAACTCACCAATGGCAACTCCACTTCCTCAAGTTCCTCAGTCCCCCGCAGTTAGTGAAGAAATTCACAAAGGGCCTGATGACAAAAACACTCCGATGAAGCCACACCACAGAATGAATCAGCTGTGTCAGCTAAAGATACTATGAATCAAACAACCATTGAGGAAACTGCTGCACCAAAAATTGATGAATCTGCACAACATATTCCTCACACTGACAAATGTGTGGATGGAGAAAATGCTCCTCCTTAAAGTGAGGACACTGCCTCTGAACCTCATGTGAAAAATCCTCAGTGTGCAATTGCCGTGGCTGACATTCCTCGGACTGAAGATCTCCGAAGACTTATGGGTTGTTACAAGCCAAATCTTCAACCCAAGACTCTTTATCCTTACACTAGTACAAAAAGGCCAAAATTTCATAAGGAGAGATTCTTCGATGAACAACAATATTTCATCGGCACAAATCCATTTGAACCCCAAGGATAAGGCACAAGAGATGATGGACCACTACTCAGTTGAACTACTATGGTGATGTACTCTTTAACAAGCACAAAAAAATTCAGCATCAACAAATTCCTCATGCAGATATGGAGAACATTCCTTGCTTGGAGCCAGTCCTCTGCGTTCTTTTTGAAGTTGAATTACTGCCATTCTGCATGGACATCTGCAACTGGAATGAAGAAATAATTCTTAAATTTTAGGCTACCTTGCATATCTCAGCTGGTGCGTCAGATGTAAACACTTGGGTTTTGGACTCGATGACTGAAGACACTCAAGACACAGATCCTGCCACAGAATTACTTCATGCAGTCCTAGTTCCAATTCCCTTAGAAGGAGCCAGATGCATCTATGATGAAACTGAACTACCCAATCACCTGATGCAAGTGCTGATGAAGCCTTTGGCTCCTGGGAGGTCGCCAAGAACCACATTCCTCTTCAAGGAACCGCTCTATGTGTCGAGGACAGTATATCGCATATTGACCAAAACCATCAGTCCCATCAAAGGCGACAACTCTGAAGAAGAAAACATTGTAGGAATCATGAAGAACTTGCTACTCTGTATCATTCATAGGATTCCAATAAATCTTCACGATTTCTTCATGTGGACTTTGGCCAAAAATGTTCTGCCACCTTTTGATCTCAAACCTTATGTGTCGTAGATTATGAAATTTATCATGGCCAAATTTCAATTCCTTACAAGGCAGATTTTTAGAATCACCTCGGCTATTTTCCTCCACTTGAAGTCGCCAAGAAATCCTTCGAGATGATTGAAGGCAAAGGAAATCTATGATTGATGAGGGATCTCGGCCGCTTGATGGCCAATTTCGCAAAGTTGCGTCGTATTTCACAAATGGTGACGCTGCATCTGAAGACTAAGTTATAAGAGCTAAAGCCCCTCGCGAGTCTGCCCACACGTGATGAATGACTGTGAGCTCTTGCTTAGTATTCATCAAAAGGTTGATCGTAACCACAAGTGGCTAAAGCATCAGTTTGGAGCCATTGTGCGTGATCACCGAACCTTAAGTGTGCACAAACATACATAACTCAACTATACAGAAACATCACCGAACCTTAAGTGTGCACACCCTGTGGGTTCGAGAACTATGTAGACATGACCTGAGACACTCACCGTTCAATAATCAATAGCGGTACGTGGATGCCCATATTGGCTCCTACATATTCTATGATCTTTATCAGTTGAACCACAGTGTTATGGATTCAATCAATCCCTTATAATGTTCCCTTTGTCCATCGGTATATTACTTGCCCGAGTTCGAATCGTCGGTATCTCCATACCTAGTTCAATCTCATTACCGACAAGTCTCTTTTCTCATTCCGTAATACAAGATCCCGTCACTAACTCCTTAGTCACATTGCTTTCAAGCTCATTGTGATGTTGTATTACCGAGTGGGCCCAGAGATACCTCTTCGTCATACGGAGTGACAAATCCCAGTCTCGATTCACGCCAACCCAACACACACCTTCGGAGATACCTGTAGAGCACCTTTATAGTCGCGCAGTTATGTTGTGCCAGGGAGTTGCATGATCTCATGGTCATAGAAACAGATACTTGACATGCAGAAAAAGTAGAAATAAACTGACACGATCATATGCTACATTCATAATTTAGGTCTTGTCCATCACATCATTCTCCTAATGATGTGATCCTCTTACCAAATGACAACTCATGTCTATGGTCAGGAAACTTTGACCATTTTTTATCAATGAGCTAGTCGTTAGAGGCTCACTAGGGATAGTGTGTTGTCTATGTATCCACACATGTATTTGAGTTTCCAATCAATACACTTCTAGCATGGATAATAAAAGATTATCTTGAAAAAGAAAATACAATAATAAATAATTTATTATTGCCTCTAGGGCATATTTCCAACAGTCTCCCACTTGCACTAGAGTCAATAATCTAGTTCACATCACTATGTGATTCACACCCAATGAGTTTTGGGGTTTACCATGTTTTGCTTGTGAGAGATGTTTTAGTCAACAGGTTGGAACCTTTAAGATCTATGTGTGCTTTACAAATCTCTATGTCATCATGTAGATGTTGATACCACGATCCATTTGGAACTATTCCAAATGACTGCTCCATTATATGAATCTGGTTTGCTACTTAGAGTCATCCGAATTGGTGCCAAAGCTTGCGTCGACGTAACCCTTTACGACGAACTCTTTTATCACCTCCATTATCGAGAAAACATTTCCTTAGTACTCAAATTACTAAGGATAATTTTAATCGATGTCCTGTGATCCATTCCTGGATCACTCTTGTACCCCTTAACCGACTCATGGCAAGGCACACATCAGGTGCAGTGCACAGCATGGCATACTATAGAGCCTACGGCTAAGGCATAGGGGACGACCTTGGTCCTTTCTCTTTCTTCTGTCGTGGTCGAACTTTCGGTCTTACTCAAATTCACACCTTACAACACATTCAAGAACTCTTTCTTTGACCGATATATTTTGAACTCCTTCAAAAACTTGTCAAGGTATGTTATTCATTGAAAGTTTTATCAAGCGTCTTGATTTATCTCTATAGATCTTGATTCTTAGTATTCAAGTAGGTTAATCTAGGTTTTCCTTTGAAAACTCCTTTCAAACAGCCATATATGCTTACAGAAATCCTATGTCATTTCCAATGAATAATATGTCAACTACATATACTTATCAGAAATTCTATAGTGCTCACACTCACTTTCTTGGAAATACAAATTTCTCATAAACTTTGTATAAACCAAAAAGCTTTGATAATCTCATCAAAGTGTATATTCCAACTCCGAGATGCTTGCTCTAGTCCATAGAAGGATTGCTGGAGCTTGCATACTTGTTAGCATCCTTAGGATCGATAAAACCTTCTGGTTGTATCACATATAGCCTTTCCTCAAGGAAATTGTCAAGGAAACAATGTTTTGACATCCATCTGCGAGATTTCATAATCGAAAATGCAGCAACTGCTAACATAATTCCAACAGACTTTACCATCGCTACAAGTGAGAAAGTCCCATCGTAGTCAACCCCTTGAACTTGTCGAAAACCTCTTTGCGACAAGTCAAGCTTTCTAAAATGGTGACATTTACCATCATCGTTTGTCTTCCTTCTAAAGATCCATTTGTACTTAATAGCCTTACGACCAGCAAGTAGTTCTTCCAAAGTCAACACTTTGTTTTCATACATGGATCCTATCTCAAATTTTATGGCCTCCGGCCATTTGTCGGTATCCTAGCCCACCATTGCTTCTCCATAGCTCGTAGGTTCATTGTTATCCAGAAACATGACCTCCAAGCTAGGATTACCGTAGCACTCTGGAGCAGTACGTGTCCTTGTCAACCTACATGGTTTGGTAGTAACTTGATCTGAAGCTTCATGATCACCATCGTCAGCTTCCACTTCAACTGGTGTAGACGCCACAAGAACAATTTCCTGCGCCCTTCTACTCTGTGGTTGAAGTGAAGGTTCAAAAACCTCATCACGTTCCACCATCCTCCCACTCAATTCTTTCGTGAGAAACTTCTTCTCGACAAAGGACCCATTTTCATCAACAAACACTTTGCTTTCGGGTCTGAGATAGGAGGTATATCTAACTGATTCCTGTGGGTATCCTATGAAGATGCAATTACCCGATTTTGGTTCAAGCTTATCACGCTAAAGCCTTTTGACATAAGCATCACACCCCAAACTTTAAGAAATAACAACTTAGGTTTCTCTAAACCATTGTTCATACGGTGTCATCTCAATGAAATTAAATGGTGCCCTATATAATGTGAAGGTGGTTGTCTCTAATGCATAACCCCAAAATGATAGTGGTAATTTGATAACAGACATCATAGTATGCACCATATCCAATAGGGCCCGACTATGACGTTCGGACACACCATCAAACTATGGTGTTCAAGGTGGCATGAGTTGTGAAACAATTTCCACATTGTATACCAAACTCGCAACTCACATATTCATCTCTACAATCATATCGTAGACATTTCATCCTCTTGTCACGACGATCTTCAAGTTCACTCCGAAATTGCTTGAACTTTTCAAGACTTCAGACTCATGATTCATCAATTAAATACATTTGTATCTACTCAAATCATCGGTGAAGTAAGAACATAACGATATCCACTGCGTGCTTTAGCACTCATTGGGCTGCATGCATCAAAATATATTATTTCCAATAGGTCACTTGCTCGTTCCGTCTCACTGGAAAAGGAGGCCTTCAGGTATCTTGCCCATGTGGCATGATTTGCATGTCTCAAGTGAGTCCAAAAGATACATCTGCATGGAGTTTCTTCATGCATTTACACCAATAGGCATGGTTCGCATGTCTCAAACAATTCAAAAACGAGTGAGTCCAAAGATCCATCAGCATGGAGCTTATTCATGTGTTTTATACCAATATGACTTAAGCGGCAATGCCACAATTTAGTGGTACTATCATTACTGATTTGTATATTTTGGCATCAATATTACGAGCATGTGGTAATATGAGATTCAATAAACCATTCATATTAGGTGCAAGACCATTGAAGGTATTATTCAAGTAAAAAGAGTAACCATTATTTATCTTTAAATGAATAACTGTATTGCAATAAACACGATTCAATCATATTCATGCTCAACGCAAACACCAAAAATCATTTAGGTTTAACACTAATCCCGAAGGTAGAGGGAGCGTGCAATGGTAATCACATCAACCTTGGAAACACTTCCAATACACATCGTCACCTCGCCTTTAGCTAGTCTCCGTCTATTCTGTAGCTTTTATTTCGAGTTACTAACATTTAGCAACTGAAGCGGTATCTAATACCCATGTGCTACTAGGAGTACTAGTAAAGTACACATCAATAACATGTACATCTAATATACTTTTGTTGACGTTGCCAACCTTCTTATCTACCAAATGTCTACGGTAGTTCCGCCTCAGTGATCATTCCCCTCATGATAGAAGCACTTAGTCTAGGGTTTGGGTTCAACCTTGGGTTTCTTCATTGGAGTGACAACTGACTTGTCTTTTCTCGAAGTTTCCCTTCTTTCCCTTGCCCTTCTTGAAACTAGTGGTTTTACCAACCATCAACACTTGGTGCTCCTACTTGATTTCTACCTTCGCGGTGTCAAGCATTGCGAATAGCTCAGGGATCATCTTCTCCATCCCTGGTATGCTATAGTTCATCACAAAGCTCAGTACCTTGGTGGAAGTTACTTTCGAGAACTATGTCAATCACTATATTATCTAGAAGATCAATTCCCACTCGATTCAAGTGATTGTAGCACCGAGACAATCAGAGAACATGCTCAACGATTGAGCTTTTCTCCTTTAATTTGTAGGCGAAGAATCTTGTCAGAGGTCTCATACCTCTCAATAAGGGCATGAACCTGAAATCCTAATTTCAGCTCTTGGAACATCTCAGATGTTCTCTGACGTTCAGAATGTCTTGGGCTCCTCAATTCTAGACTATAAAGCATGACACACTAAACTATCATGTAGTCATCAAAACGTGTATGTGAGATGTTTGAAACATTCACAAACGACGCTTGGGGTAGCACACTGAGCGGTGCATTAAGGACATTGCCATCTATGAAGCAATGAGGACAATCCTCAGTTTACGGACCCAGTCCACGTAATTGCTACTATCATCTTTCAACTTAGTTTTCTCTAGGAACATATAAAAATATAGGGGAGATACAGCGCAAGCTAATCATCTACAACATAATTCGCATAGACATTTGATAATGAGTTAAATTAATCATATTACTTAATAACTCCCACTCAAATTGACATCCATCTAGTCATTCTAATGGTACATGATCCAAATTCACCAACCCATGTCCGATCATCACGTGAGATGAGGTGTCTCCAATGATGAACATCTCCATGTTGATCATATCTACTTTATGAATCATGTTAGACCTTTCGGTGTCCTGTGTTCGGAGGCTATGTCTGTACATGCTAGGATCGTCAAGTTTAACCCGAGTGTTCCGCGTGTGCAAAGCTGTCTTGCACCCGTTGTATGTGAACATAGAGTCTACCACACCCTATCATCGCATGGTGTCTCGAAACGGCGATCTTCCGCAACAGTGCACACTCGGGTAGAACACAATTTTATCTTGAAATTTTGTGAGGGATCACCTTATAATGCTACCGTCGTCCTAAGCAATACAAGGTGCTTAAAAAGGACTAACATCAAATGCAAATCATAAGTGACATGATATGCCCATGATCTTGTGATTTTGATCTCCATCTCTAAAGCACCGACATGATCTCCATCATCACTGGCACCACACCATGATCTCCATCATTGTGTTTCCATCGAGGTTGTCGTGCCATCTATCCTTGTACTACTATTGCTACTAATTTAGTGATAAATTAAAGCATCATTAAGCGCTCAAAAAATAAAGACAACCCTATGGCTCTTTCGTGTTGCCGAAGCATCGACATGCAAGTCAATATTAACTATTACAACATGATCATCTCATACATGAAATATATCACATCATGTCATTGGCCATATAATATCACATGCATACCCTCCAAAAACAAGTTAGACGTCCTCTAATTTATTGTTGAAAATTTTACGTGGCTGCTATGGGTATCTAGCAAGAACGTTTCTTACCTACGCAAAACCACAACAGTGATATGCAAGTTGCTATTTAACCTTCTACAAGGACCGCATTTTGTTGAATTTGATTCAACTAAAGTAGGAGAGAGACACCCGCGAGCCATCTTCATGAAACAAGTTGCATGTCAGTCGATGGAACCGGTCTCCCATATGTGGACGAGTAAAGTTGGTCCGGGCCACTTCATCCAACAATACCGCTGAATTAAGAAAAGACTAAGGAGGGAAGCAATCGGAATATCAACGCCCACAAACTCCTTTGTGTTCTAAGAGATGTCATCTATGCATAGGCCTAGCTCTGGTGGCACTGTAGGGAAACGTCGCATGGGAAACAAAAAAATTCTTATGCTCACCAAGATCAATCTATGGAGACTAACATCTACGAGAGGGGGGTGCATCTACATACCCTTGTAGATTGATAGCGCAAGCTTATATAACGCGGTTGATGTAGTCGAACGTCTTCGCCATCAAATGACAATCCATCCCGCGATCTCACCATGATCAGTCCCGCAATCCCGTCACGATCCGTCCCGATCTAGCGCCGAACGGACGAAACCTCCACGTTTAGCACACGTACAGCTCGATGATGTTCTCCACCTTCTTGATCCAGCAAGCGAGGGTGGAGAGGTAGATGAGTTCTTCGTCAGCACGACGGCATGGCGGAAATGGTGGTGGAGCTTCTCCGACAGGTCTTTGCCAAGCAATACCGAAACCTATCTACACGAATAACTAATCTATGGGAGAGAAAGGGCTGCACCGTGGCATACGTGTGTTGCAGCCCTCTCTCCCCATCTGTATATATGGGGGGAAGGGAGAGGAGCCTGCACCCTAGGGTTTCCCCCTAGGAGGGGCGACAACAAAGAGAGGAAGGGGCGGCTTCCCTAGAGGTGGCTTGCCACCCAAGTTAGGGTGGTGCCCCCTCTAGGGTTGGCCCTCCACGAGCCCAGCCGCATGGGACTTAGGTGGCGAGGTCTGCCCAGCCCACCAGGGGCTGGTGCGCATCCTTCACAGCACATGTGGCCCCTCCGGGGCTGGTGGCCCCTTCTGGTGGATCCCTGGAACCCTTCCGGCACCCCCAATACGCTATCGGTGATGCTCGTACTTTTCCGGTGACCAACACGGAACTCCCCATATATCAATATTTACTTCTGGACCATTCCGGAGCTCCTCATAACGTTCGGGATCTCATCTAGGACTCCAGACAACCTTTAGTCACCAACATACATAACTCAACTATACCAAAATGTCACCGAACCTTAATTGTGCACACCCTGCGGGTTCGAGAACTATGTAGACATAACCTGAGACACTCTCCGGTCAATACCACTAGCGGGACTTGGATGCCCATATTGGCTCCTACATAATATGTGAAGATCTTTATCAGTTGAACCACAATGTCAAGGATTCAATCAATCACGTATATTGTTCCCTTTGTCCATCGGTATGTTACTTGCGCGAGATTTGATCGTCGGTATCTCCATACCTAGTCCAATCTTGTTACCGACAAATCTCTTTACTTGTTGCTTAATACAAGATCCCGTGACTAACTCCTTAGTCACATTGATTGCAAGATCATTGTGATGTTGTATTACTGAGTGGGTCCAGAGATACATCTCCGTCATACGGAGTGACAAATCCCAGTCTCGATTCACACCAATCCAACAAACACCTTCGGAGATACCTGTAGAGCAGCTTTCTAGTCACGCAGCTATGTTGTGACATTTGATACACACAAGTTATTCCTCCGGTGCCAGGGAGTTGCATGATCTCATGGTCATAGAAACATATACTTGACATGCAGAAAACAATAGCAATAAACTGACACGATCATGAGCTACGTTCATAGTTTGGGTCGTGCCCATCACATAATTCTCCTAATGATGTAATCTCGTTATCAAATGAAAACTCATGTCTATGGTCAGGAAACCATGACCATCTTTTATCAATGAGCTAGACCTTAGAGGTTCACTAGGGAAAGTGTGTTGTCTTTGTATCCACACATGTATTTGAGTTTCCAATCAATACAATTCTAGGATGGTAATAAATGATTATCATGAACAAGGAAATATAATAATAACTAATTTATTATTGCCTCTAGGGCATATTTCCAACAAAATCTTTGACCGCACATGAGCAATTGTGTTTCACCTCAAGAAAGAAGAGGAACTCGGTGAAATGGATTTCCATCAAGATTTTGATTGGTCTTGGTCGCCTAAGAAGAAATTCAAGAAAGTTCGAGTTCCTCATTTGGTGGCGAGGAACTTGAGGAATTTTCGTTGGAATGCAAATGCACAGTGTAGGTTTATACCATGGAGATCTCCCCCTATATCTTGTAATCCATGCAAGCATTTGATATATATCATGAGGAAAGTAAAATGCATGATGGCGTCTGACAAATTTCAGCATGCGTGCATTAATCAACATGAGGAATAAGCATGCGAAGAAAATGGTTCAAAAGTTCCACACCACCACCGGGAATAAGTTTACAACTCATACAACCAAAACACTTCAGACGAACGGGAGTTGCAACCTTAAAAAATATAGTTCATGAGCCCATAAGGTAGACCCGCTTGAAGACTAGCCCAGATTTCTCCCCTTTGTCATGTGACAAAAAAAGGCTGAAACTGAGGACTAACTAACTCCCGTGAAGAATATCAACTTGTTGTTGGAGGAGGGGCGCCAGCGTTGTCGGGGTCTTTCATTGTGATTGGACCGATAATAGTGTCTTCAAGATCTTCATCTTTATCAGTTGTGCGTGATGAAGAATATGAACTGTCCACCAAGTAAGGAACTGGAACTTTCTTGAATTTCTTCTTGGGTGGCCAGGACCAATCAAAATCTTGTTGAAACTCCATTTCAACGAGGTCCTTGTATTCTTGAGGTGAGACAAAATGGCCCATGTGCGGTCGAAGATTTCATGAAGATAAGAGTGCTTTTTCTTCACACCATTTTGTGTCGCATTTATGTCACGCACAGTTGCTCCAAACTGATGCTTTACGGACTTGTGATTGTGATCAACCTTTTGATGAAGACTAAGCAAAAGCTCATGATCAGTCATCACGTGCGGGGTGGACTCGTGAGGAGCTTTAGCTGGGGCTTTTGCGGCTTAGTCTTGTGATGAAGTGTCATCATTTAAGGAGTAGGATGCAGCCTTGTGAAATTGGCCATCAAGGGACCGAGATCCCTCATCAATCACTGATTTTCCCTTTCCCTTAATAAGATCGAAGGATTTCTTGAAGACTTCAAGTGGGGGCAAATAGTGAAGTGATTCTGAAAGTCGGCCTTGTAGGGAATTGAGGATCTGGTCGTGATGAATTTCATAATCCATGGCGCATAAGGCTTTAGGTCAAAAGGTGACAAAGCATAGTTGGCCAAAGTCCTCATGAAGAAATCGTGAAGATTTATTGGAATCCCATGAATGATGTTGAATAGAAAATTCTTCATGATTCCCACAATGTCTTCTTCTTCAGAGTTGTGGACCTTGATGGGTCTGAGGGTTTTGGTCAAGATGCGGTATACTGGCCAGGGCACATAGAGTAGTTCTTTGACGAGGAATGTGGTCCTTGGTGGCTTGCCAGGAGCCAAAGGCTTCATCAACACTTGCATGAGGGGATCGGGCAGCTCAATTTCATCATAGATGCATGTGGCTCCTTCTGAGGGAATTGGAACTCGAACCGCACTAAGTAACTCTATGGCACGAGTCGTGTAGTGAGTGTCTTCAGTCGTCTAGTCCAGAACCCAAGTGTTGACATCTTTCTGTGGCACGAGCAGCGTAGTGAGTGTCTTCAGTCATCTAGTCCAGAACCAAAGTGTTGACATCTTCTGCTACACCTGAGAGATGCAAAGTAGCATATAATTGAAGAATTAGTTCTTCATTCCAGTCGCAGATGTCCATGCAGAATGGCAGTAGGCCAGCTTCAAATAGAACTTTGAGGACACACTCGAAGTATGGAATGTGTTCCATGTCTGCATGAGGAATTTGCTGATACTGAAAAAGCTTGTTCTTGTCAAAGAGCACAACACCATAGTAGTTCAGCTACGCACCAGTCCAGAATCTCTTATGTCGTATCCTTGGAGAGTCAAACGGATTTGTACCAATGAAATAATGATGTTCATCAAAGAATCTCTCCTTTTGGAACTTTGGTCATTTCGTACCACTCTAAGGCTTGAGATTCTTGGGTTGAAGATTTGGCTTGAATTGGCCCACAAGTCGTTGGAGATCTTTTCAGCCACGACCACTTCAAACTGAAGATTTTCAACATGAGGTTGTGCAGCAGTGTTCTCACCTTGAGGAGATGCAGTTTCTTCAGCAACATTTTTTGAAGTTTGAGGAATATGTTGTGCAGATTAATCAATTTCTAGTGAAGCAGTCTCCTCTCTGTTTGTTTGATTCACAGTTTCTTCAGCTGATGCAACTGATTCATTCTCCAGGATAGACTTCATCAGAGTATGTTTCTCATCAAACCGTGTATGAATTTCTTCAATGATTGCAGGGTACTGAGGAATCTGTGGAAGTGGAGTTGCAAGTGGTGAGCTGGGATGAGCCTATTCCTAGTAGTCGTCATTAATCACAAGAGTTGTGTTGCCAATGTCTACTTACTCATCTCTCTGCTGGTGCAGATGAGATGAGTCTTGAGTAATTGAAGGATTTGGTTCCGCTTCAATTTCTTCATCAAACTACTCTATGGAAGCAACACATTGAGTATCTTCCCTTTCTTCATCCCCTTCTACGATGATATGTGCAACACCAAATGGCACCACCTTGTAAGAGGGTACTGTGCTGATAGGAGTGGCATCAATAGGTGCAGTTGAGGAACTTGTAAACGTCCTCAAGCATTTTTCTTCAGAGGACTCCGAGCTTGTTGACGCCTTCTCTTCTTTGCTGCTTTTTTAGTAGCCTTCGTTTTCTTCACTTCTGATGCAGAAGGAAGTACCACTTTCTTCATTTTTGAAGACTTTGGTGCCGGGGCAGATTCTTTAGGCACGACTCTTGAAGTCATCCTGGTAGTAGCAGTTTCTTCAGGCGCAACACTTTCTTCAGCTAGCCTCATAGATTTTTCAGGTGCAAATTCATTAGGCGCTTGAATTTCTTCAGCCCTGACACTTTCTTTAGGCAGTTGAGCAAAGGAGTTGGCGTGAGAAAATTGTGTTTGCGTTTGGACTGCAGCCCAGGTGTCGTGGACAGTGATGGCTTTGGTGGCCACATTGATGAATCTGACCTTTCAACCCTTCTAGTCCACATGATAGCGACTGAATTCTTCACTGAGGTTTTTGATCCTAATTTCTATGGAGATGAGGTGTTGAGGAGATAGTGCGAAAATGTTGTTCTTTAGAATTTTTACTCTCTGATTCTATGCTTTTTTGGCCCTTTTGGACTTCTCAACTTTCCATTTTTCTTCTTGAATAAATGCAGTGAGCTCATGGCTTGGTCCAGGCGGGAGCTTCAAATCATCAATTGGAGTTTGAGGATTTTGATACGAGGTGCAATGAAGTCTAACACCACCTTCGGATCGAGCATGAGGGTAATATTGGTGCCTTTAACCTGTGCAACCCGCTCCTGATTGTTTGTGATGATTGCGGCAAGTACTTCATCGTGAGCTTCTTCCTCTTCCTCTAATCCAGAGGGAACATCGAGGACCACCTTGTTTGGGCTAGGCCTTTTTCCTAGCCTAGCTGTCATCTTTTTCATCATGGTTGCACTAGAGGAAGCATGTGCAAAGCCAGAAGTAGAGGGTCATGACGGAATTGAAGTCCCCTTTGGATGCTGACTTGTCTCCAGTTGCATTGGCAGTGAGGACTTTGTGGCTGTTACTCACGATTCTGCAGCCATGTTTGGAGCTGACTGAGGAATTTTCTATGATGTATGTGTAGTTGAGGACTTGAGCTTGATAGCTGATTTCTTCAACAAAACTCGCTTTGGAGAAGTTTCAGTACCACAGACCTCAGCAGCAAAGCAGGAGGCAGCAGCAACTGTGGAAACAGATTCCTCATTGAATCTCCTCATGGCCTGTATTGCAATTTTGTGCAGTTTGGCCTATTGCTTTGCCCATTCTTCAGGATAGTCTTCACCAGTGGCCAGGCTTGAGAGCTGAGCAACTTGTTGATTATCGAGAGGTGTTGGGCCTGAAGTCTTCCATTAAATTTCTTCATGTATTTTGGAGTCACATACCTATACTACTTCCATTGCCTGGCCCATATCCTCTCTACTTTTTAAATGTGTGTCTTGTGCTTTTATTTTGTCTCCTTCCCATACATTTCTTCATCAGGTGTGCAATATACATCATAGATGTCTTCAAGTATCTCAAAGGCAGTGTTGGTCTCGGTCTTATTTCCACGCTTCTGTTCTTTCTTCTCATCGGTCATTTTCTTTACTTGAGGAATTTGAACTTTTGAGAAATCTGATGAGGTGTGCAAGTTTTCTTCAAGAAATGCTGCAAATGAGTTAAGTTGATGAGAACCTAGTGATTCATTAGCAGACATTTTGTACCTGTGAACAAAGTATAGATGCGAAGAATTTGAAGAGGTCGTATGCGTTCTCAGAAGATTTTCAATAATGACTCAAGTTGAGAAAATTGACCAATACCGTTTTGAAGAATTTTGCTAAGTGTTCTTGTTTCGGGTTCCACAGATTTGCGGATTCGAAAATTCACACAATTAAGGAATCTGTTGAAGAATAGAGTAACTTAGTGAAATTTATCAAGTGTTCTAGGCATAAGAAGTGTCCATATGATGAACTTGCTGAGGAATAACACTTTTCGAAGATTTTATGGAAATGCAAAAGATCTAGAAGGGTATTAAAATTAGATCTTGCTTCCCCTTGCCGAAGAACATGAAGAACATGACAAACATGAGGAGGTGAAGTAGAAGTTCGTCGGTTCGCGGCTCAAGACGGCTACGACAGCGATGGAGGGTGGATATCTGCGGCCAGCATGAGTACGATGACGATGAGGTCGAGGCAGTGAAGCTCTTCCTCATCGGTGACGATGATTTCTAGTGACGGTGCTAGGTTTGGGCTTCGAGCAGTGAGCAGTGGAAATGAGAGGAAGAAAGTGATTGAGGGGTGAGAGTGGGGTATTCATAGCCGAGGTGAAAACGGTCCGGCCCGAAGTTTTTGGACCAAACCGCCCCTGACTCTTCCTCTCCTCCCGACGTGTGGCACCCACGCATTTAGTGGTGGAGTTAGTGGAGATCGTTCTTATCCAGTCATGGGTAGTGGGAGCGGTTTGAGCAGCAACAGACGAAAATATTGATAAAATTTGAGCATTTTGTTCGCAAATTCTTCAGCTGACAAGGACTCAGTGAAGAGTTTGAACAAGTTTCAAATAGAACACATATGAAGAATTTGAGAACACACTGTGTTGATCTTAGCATAGAGGGGGACCGGGTCCGATCAGATTCACTTAGAAGAAAAACCAATATGAAGACTTAGCAATAAATGAATGCTATTGAGGACTTTCAAACCTCACAAATAAGTATATAGTCAATGAAAAACACATTTTGAAAAGTTTGAATAATTTGAACTTTTGAGGAATTTGCAAACTTGAGGAATCAAAAAATCTGAAGAATTTGAAGATATTAAGAATTTGCAAAAATCTCAACTTTGAAGAATTTCAAATTGGGTTAGTGGCGTGACCCACCGTATAAGAATGATGATTTCAGACACCGCGTACAATTGTCGTAGGGTCTTGAGAATCAAATTCTTCATTAATTTCTTCACACTTAGAGAGTTATTCTTCATTGATTGAAGAAAAACATTACTTCGTGTGTTGCATATCTAAGTCATCAATTTTGCATAGGTGTTAGGATGTGTATCCTTTCATAGAACATTCAAAGATTCAAAGATATTTAGCTCACACCACAACTTGCAAAATATATTTTCATCCAAGGGCTTAGTGAAGACATATGCGAGTTGTTCTTCAATCTTCACGTGGTCGGGGAAGATATTTCCCTTGAGTACATGATCATGAAGAAAATGATGACGAATCTGGAAGTGCTTGGTCTTCGATTGTTGTACTCGGTTGTTTGCAATCTTGATTGCACTCTCATTGTCGCAGTAGAGTGGTATATTCTTCATCTTGATTCCGTAATCCTTGAGGGTTTGCTTCATCCATAGTAGTTGAGCACAACATGAACCAGCAACAATATACTCTTTAGCAGTCGAAAGGGACATGTAGTTCTGCTTCTTCGAGGACCAACACACTAAGGATCGTTCGAGGAAATGGCAGGTGCGTGATGTTGACTAACGACCCACACGGTCAACAACATAGTCAAAGTCAGAATATCCGACGAGATGAAGATTTGAGCCCTTGGGGTACCATAATCCAAGCGTTGGTGTGTGAGCCAGATATCGAAGAATATGCTTCACAGCCTTATGGTGTGATTCCTTCGATGTTGCTTCGAAACTAGCAAACATGCAAACACTAAGCATTATATCTGGCCTAGATACACATAGTTACAATAAGGAACCAATCATAGAGCGATATACCTGTTGATAAAATATTTACCATTTTTGTCAATGCAGAGGTGGCCGTTGGTAGGCATTGGAATTTTGACGCCTTTGCATTCATGCATGCCGAATTTCTTGAGGACATCCTTGAGGTATTTATCTTGAGAGATGAATATACCATTGCGTTGTTAACGAATTTGTAGTCCTAGGAAGAATTTCAACTCCCCCATCATGTACATTTGATATTCTTCACCATCATGTAGGCAAATCAGTCACTGTAACGTTTGTGAGTACAACCAAAGATAATATCGTCTACATATATCTCGCACACAAACGGTTCATTGTCATAGGATTTTGTAAATAGAGTAGGATCAACTGAAACTTACTTCTGCATCAAAAGTGAAGAAAACGAAGTTTGCTGAAAAGGAAGCAGCTAACAAGTAAAAGGCTTCAACAAGTTTGGAGTCCCCAGAAGCAAAACGCTTGAGGACTTTCACAAGTTCCTCAACTGCTCGTATTGACGCCACTCCTATCAGCACGGTACCCTCTTACCAAGTGGTGTCATTTGGTGTCGAACATGTCATCCCAGAAGGGGATGAAGAAATGGAAGATACTCAATGTGTTGCTTCTACAGAGCAACTCGATGAAGAATTTGAAGCAGAACCTAATCCTTCAATTTCTCAAGCCCCATCTCCCCAGCCTTAGCAGAGAACATATGTTGGAGATGAAAGAAAATATGAAGAAGTGGACATTGGCATCACACCACCTATCGTTAGTGACAAATACTAGGAAGGATCTCATCCAAACTCACCAATGGCAACTCCACTTCCTCAAGTTCCTCAGTCCGCCGCAATCAGTGAAGAAATTCACAAAGCGCCTGATGACAAAAACACTCCGATGAAGTCCACCCCACAGAATGAATCACCTGCATCAGCTAAAGATACTATGAAACAAACAACCATTGAGGAAACTGCTGCACCAAAAATTGATGAATCTGCACAACATATTCCTCACATAGACAAACGTCTGGATGAAGAAAATGCTCCTCCTTAAAGTGAGAACACTGCCTCTGAACCTCATGTTAAAAATCCTCAGTGTGCAATTGTTGTGGCTGACATTCCTTGGACTGAAGATCTCCGAAGACTTATGGGTTGTTACAAGCCAAATCTTCAACCCAAGACTCTTTAGCCTTACACTGGTACAAAAAGGCCAAAATTTCAGAAAGAGAGATTCTTGGATGAACAACAATATTTCATCGGCACAAATCCATTTGAACCCCAAGGATAAGGCACAAGAGATGATGGACTCTATGGTGATGTACTCTTTAACAAGCACAAAAAATTTCAGCATCAACAAATTCCTCATGCAGATGTGGAGAACATTCCTTGCTTGGAGCCAGTCCTGTGCATTCTTTTTGAAGTTGAATTACTGCCATTCTGCATGGACATCTGCAACTGGAATGAAGAAATCATTCTTGAATTTTAGGCTACCTTGCATATCTCAGCTGGTGCGTCAGATGTAAATACTTGGGTTTTGGACTCGATGACTGAAGACACTCAAGACACAGATCCTGCCACGGAATTACTTCATGCAGTCCGAGTTCCAATTCCCTTAGAAGGAGCCAGATGCATCTATGATGAAACTGAACTACCCAATCACCTGATGCAAGTGATGATGAAGCCTTTGGCTCCTGGGAAGTCGCCAAGAACCACATTCCTCGTCAAGGAACCGCTCTATGTGGCAAGGACAGTATATCGCATATTGACCAAAACCCTCAGTCCCATCAAAGGCCACAACTCTGAAGAAGAAAACATTGTAGGAATCATGAAGAACTTGCTACTCAGTATCATTCGGAGGATTCCAATAAATCTTCATGATTTCTTCATGAGGACTTTGGCCAAAAATGTTCTGCCACCTTTTGATCTCAAGCCTTATGTGTCGTAGATTATGAAATTTATCATGGCCAAATTTAAATTCCTTACAAGGCAGATTTTTAGAATTACCTCAGCTATTTTCCTCCACTTGAAGTCGCCAAGAAATCCTTCGAGATGATTGAAGGCAAAGGAAATCTATGATTAATGAGGGATCTCGGGCGCTTGATGGCCAATTTAGCAAGGTGCGTCATATTTCACAAATGGTGACGCTGCATCTGAAGACTGAGTTACAAGAGCTAAAGCCCCTCGCGAGTCTGCCCACGCGTGATGAATGACTGTGAGCTCTTGCTTAGTATTGATCAAAAGGTTGATCATAACCACAAGTGGCTGAAGCTTCAGTTTGGAGCCATTGTGCGTGATCTAAATGCAACACAAAATGCTGTGAAGAAAAACCACTATTATCTTCATGAAATCTCTTGGGGAACATCACATGAGAAACAAAAGAATTCCGACGCTCACCAAGATCAATCTATATACCCTTGTAGATTGCCAAGAGGAAGCGTATATAACACTGTTGATGTAGTCAAACGTATTCATGATCAAATCACGATCCGTCCCATGATCTCAATCACGATCCGTCCGGCGATCCCATCACGATCCATCCCGATCCAGTGCCGATCGGACAACACCTCCGCGTTCAGCACACATACACCTCGATAATGTTCTGCATCTCCTTGATCCAGCAGGCGAGGGTGGAGAGGTATATAAGTTCTCCGTCAGCACGACGACATGGCATCAGTAGTGGTGGAGCTGTTCCAGCAGGGCTTCGGAAGGCAATACCAAAACCGATCTAGACGAAGAACTGATCTATGTGAGAGACAGGGCTGCGCTGTGGCATAGGTGTGTTGCAGCCCTCTCTCCACATCCATATATATAGGGGGAGGAGAGATTAGTATGTGCCCTAGGGTTCCCCCCCTAGGGGGGCGGCAGCCAAGAGAGGGAGGGGCGAGTGCCCTAGGGGTGGATTGCAACCCAAGTTAGGGTGGCGCCCCCTCTAGGGTTGGCCCTCTGCCAACCCAGCCACATGTGCCTTAGGTGGTGAGGTGTGCCCAGCCCACCAGGGGCTGGTGCACATGCCTCACAGCCCTTCTTTCCCCTCCGAGGCGGGTGTCCCCTTCCGGTGGATCCTTGGAACCCTTCCGGCACCCCCGATACGCTACTGGTGATGCCCGAACTTTTTCCAGTGATCAACACGGAACATCCCATATATCAATCTTTACCTATGGACCACTCCGGAGCACCTCGTAACATCTGGGATCTCATCCGGGACTCCAAAGAACCTTCGGTCACAAACATACATAACTCAACTATACAGAAACATCACCGAACCTTAAGTGTGCACACCCTGTGGGTTCGAGAACTATGTAGACATGACCTGAGACACTCACCGTTCAATAACCAATAGCGGTACCTAGATGCCCATATTGTCTCCTACATATTCTACGAAGATCTTTATCAGTTGAACCACAGTGTCATGGATTCAATCAATCCCGTATAATGTTCCCTTTGTCCATCAGTATATTACTTGCCCGAGTTCCAATCGTCGGTATCTCCATACCTAGTTCAATCTCATTACGGACAAGTCTCTTTACTCATTCATTAATACAAGATCCCGTCACTAACTCCTTAGTCACATTGCTTTCAAGCTCATTGTGATGTTGTATTACCGAGTGGGCCTAGAGATACCTCTTCGTCATATGTGACAAATCCCAGTCTCGATTCACGCCAACCCAACAGGCAACTTCGGAGATACCTGTAGAGCACCTTTATAGTCACCCAGTTATGTTGTGACACTTGATACACACAAGGTATTCCTTTGGTGCCAGGGAGTTGCATGATCTCATGGTCATAGAAACAGATACTTGACATGTAGAAAAAAGTAGCAATAAACTGATACGATCATATGCTACATTCATAATTTAGGTCTTGTCCATCACATCATTCTCCTAATGATGTGATCCTCTAATCAAATGACAACTCATGTCTATGGTTAGGAAAATTTGACCATTTTTTATCAATGAGCTAGTCGTTAGAGGCTCACTAGGGATAGTGTGTTGTCTATGTATCCACACATGTATTTGAGTTTCCAATCAATACGCTTCTAGAATGGATAATAAAAGATTATCTTGAAAAAGAAAATATAATAATAAATAATTTATTATTGCATCTAGGGCATATTTCCAAAAGTCTCCCACTTGCATAGAGTCAATAATCTAGTTCACATCACTATGTGATTCACACCCAATGAGTTTTGGGGTTTACCATGTTTTGCTTGTGAGAGATGTTTTAGTCAACGGGTTGGAACCTTTAAGATCTATGTGTGCTTTACAAATCTCTATGTCATCATGTAGATGTTGCTACCACGATCCATTTGGAACTATTCCAAATGACTACTCCATTATATGAATCTTGTTTGCTACTCAGAGTCATCCGAATTGGTGTCAAAGCTTGCGTCGACGTAACCCTTTACGACGAACTCTTTTATCACCTCCATTATCGAGAAAAAATTTCCTTAGTACTCAAATTACTAAGGATAATTTTAATAGATGTCCTGTGATCCACTCCTGTATCACTCTTGTACCCCTTAACCGACTCATGGCAAGGCACACATCAGGTTCGGTACACAACATGGCATACTATAGAGCCTACGGCTAAGGCATACGGGACGACCTTGGTCCTTTCTATTTCTTCTGTCGTGGTTGAACTTTTAGTCTTACTCAAATTCACACCTTACAACACATTCAAGAACTCTTTCTTTGACCGATCTATTTTGAACTCCTTCAAAAACATGTCAAGGTCTGTTATTCCTTGAAATTTTTATCAAGTGTCTTGATTTATCTCTATAGATCTTGATTCTTAGTGTTAAAGTAGCTTAATCGAGGTTTTCCTTTGAAAAACTCCTTTCAAACAACCCTATATGCTTTACAGAAATCCTACGTCATTTCCAATGAACAATATGTCAACTACATATACTTATCAGAAATTCTATAGTGCTCACACTCACTTTCTTGGAAATACAAATTTCTCATAAACTTTGTATAAACCCAAAAGCTTTGATCATCTCATCAAAGTGTATATTCCAACTCCGAGATGCTTTCTCTAGTCCATAGAAGGATTGCTGGAGCTTGCATACTTGTTAGCATCCTTAGGATCGATACAACCTTCTGGTTGTAGCACATACAACCTTTCCTCAAGGAAATTGTCAAGGAAACAATGTTTTGACATCCATCTGCGAGATTTCACAATCGAAAATTCAGCAACTGCTAACATAATTCCAACAGACTTCAGCATCGCTACAAGTGAGAAAGTCTCATCGTAGTCAACCCCTTGAACTTGTCGAAAACCTCTCTGCGACAAGTCGAGCTTTCTAAAATTGTGGCATTTACCATCATCGTTTGTCTTCCTTCTAAAGATCCATTTGTACTTAATAGCCTTACGACCATCAAGTAGTTCTTCCAAAGTCAACACTTTGTTTTCACACATGGATCCTATCTCAAATTTCATGGCCTCCGGCCATTTGTCGGTATCCTAGCCCACCATTGCTTCTCCATAGCTCGTAGGTTCATTGTTATCCAGAAACATGACATCCAAGCTCGGATTACCATAGCACTCTGGAGCAGTACGTGTCCTTGTCAACCTACGAGGTTTGGTAGTAACTTGATCTGATGCTTCATGATCACCATCGTCGGCTTCCACTTCAACTGGTGTAGATGCCACAAGAACAATTTCATGCGCCCTTCTAATCTGTGGTTGAAGTGACAGTTCAAAAACCTCATCACGTTCCACCATCCTCCCACTCAATTCTTTCGTGAGAAACTTTTTCTCGAGAAAGGACCCATTTTCATCAACAAACACTTTGCTTTCGGTTCTGAGATAGGAGGTATACCTAACTGATTCCTTTGGGTATCCTATGAAGATGCAATTACCCGATTTTGGTTCAAGCTTATCACGCTAAAGCCTTTTGACATAAGCATCACAGCCCCAAACTTTAAGAAATAACAACTTAGGTTTCTCTAAACCATTGTTCATACGGTGTCATCTCAATGAAATTAAATGGTGCCCTATATAATGTGAATGTGATTGTCTCTAATGCAAAACCCCAAAATGATAGTGGTAATTTGATAACAGACATCATAGTATGCACCATATCCAATAGGGCGCGACTATGACGTTCGGACACACCATCACACTATGGTGTTCCAGGTGTCATGAGTTGTGAAACAATTTCCACATTGTATACCAAACTAGCAAATCACATATTCATCTCGACAGTCATATCGTAGACATTTCATCCTCTTGTCACGACGATCTTCAAGTTCACTCTGAAATTTCTTGAACTTTTCAACACTTCAGACTCATGATTCATCAATTAAATACATTCGTATCTACTCAAATCATCGGTGAAGTAAGAACATAACAATATCCACTCCATGCTTTAGCCCTCATTGGGCTGCATGCATCAAAATATATTATTTCCAATAAGTCACTTGCTCGTTCCGTCTCACTGGAAAAGAAGGCCTTCAGTCATCTTGCCCATGTGGCATGATTTGCATGTCTCAAGTGAGTCCAAAAGATCCATCGGCATGGAGTTTCTTCATGCGTTTATACCAATAGGCATGGTTCGCATCTTTCAAACGATTCAAAAACGAGTGAGTTCAAAGATCCATCAGCATGGAGCTTATTCATGTGTTTTATACGAATATGACTTAAGCGGCAGTGCCACAAGTTAGTGGTACTATCATTACTGATTTGTATCTTTTGGCATCAATATTACGAGCATGTGGTAATATGAGATTCAATAAACCATTCATATTAGGTGCAAGACCATTGAAGGTATTATTCAAGTAAACAGAGTAACCATTATTTATCTTTAAATGAATAACTGTATTGCAATAAACACGATGCAATCATATTCATGCTCAACGCAAACACCAAAAAACATTTAGGTTTAACACTAATCCTGAAGGTAGAGCGTGCAATGGTAATCACATCAACCTTGGAAACACTTCCAATACACATCATCACCTCGCCTTTGCTAGTCTCCGTCTATTTTGTCGCTTTTATTTCGAGTTACTAACATTTAGCAACTGAAGCGGTATCTAATACCCATGTGCTACTAGGAGTACAAGTAAAGTACACATCAATAACACATATATCTAATATACTTCTGTTGACGTTGCCAACCTTCTTATCTACCAAATGTCTAGGGTAGTTCCGCCTCAGTGATCATTTCCCTCATGATAGAAGCACTTAGTCTAGGGTTTGGGTTCAACCTTGGGTTTCTTCATTGGAGTGACAACTGACTTGCCTTTTCTCGAAGTTTCCCTTCTTTCCCTTGCCCTTCTTGAAAATAGTGGTTTTACCAACCATCAACACTTGGTGCTCCTACTTGATTTCTACCTTCGCGGTGTCAAACATTGCGAATAGCTCAGGGGGTCATGTTCTCCATCCCTGGTATGCTATAGTTCATCACAAAGCTCAGTACCTTGGTGGAAGTTACTTTCGAGAACTATGTCAATCATTATATTATCTAGAAGATCAACTCCCACTTGATTCAAGTGATTGTAGCACCGAGACAATCAGAGCACATGCTCAACGATTGAGCTTTTCTCCTTTAATTTGTAGGCGAAGAATCTTGTCAGAGGTCTCATACCTCTCAATAAGGGCATGAACCTGAAATCCTAATTTCAGCTCTTGGAACATCTCATATGTTCCGTGACGTTCAGAATGTCTTGGGCGCCTCAATTCTAGACTATAAAGCATGACACATTAAACTATCATGTAGTCATCAAAACGTGTATGTCACATGTTTGAAACATTCACAAACGACGCTTGGGGTAGCACACTGAGCGGTGCATTAAGGACATAGCCTTCTAAGAAGCAATGAGGACAATACTCAGTTTACGGACCCAGTCCGCATAATTGCTACTATCATCTTTCAACTTAGTTTTCTCTAGGAACTTATCAATATATAGGGGAGATACAGCGCAAGCTAATCATCTACAACATAATTCACATAGACATTTGATAATGAGTTAAATTAATCATATTACTTAATAACTCCCACTCAAATTGACATCCATCTAGTTATTCGTATGGTGCATGATGCAAATTCACCAACCCATGTCCGATCATCACGTGAGATGAGGTGTCTCCAATGATGAACATCTCCATGTTGATCATATCTACTATATGAATCATGTTAGACCTTTCGGTCTCCTGTGTTCCGAGGCTATGTCTGTACATGCTAGGACCGTCAAGTTTAACCCGAGTGTTCCGCGTGTCCAAAGCTGTCTTGCACCCGTTGTATGTGAACATAGAGTCTACCACACCCGATCATCACGTGGTGTCTCGAAATGGTGAACTTCTGCAACAGTGCACACTCGGGGAGAACACAATTTTATCTTGAAATTTTGTGAGGGATAACCTTATAATGCTACCGTCGTCCTAAGCAATACAAGGTGCTTAAAAAGGACTAACATCGAATGCAAATCATAAGTGACATGATATGTCCATGATGTTGTGCTTTTGATCTCCATCTCTAAAGCACCGACATGATCTCCATCGTCACCGGCGCCACACCATGATCTCGATCATTGTCCTGCCATCGAGGTTGTTGTGCCATCTATCCTTGTACTACTATTGCTACTAATTTAGCGATAAAGTAAAGCATCATGAAGCGCTCAAAAAATAAATACAACCCTATGGCTCCTGCGTGTTGCCGAAGCATCGACATGCAAATCGATATTAACTATTACAACATGATCATATCATACAGCAAATATATCACATCATGTCATTGGCCATATCATATCACATGCATACCCTCCAAAAAAAAGTTAGACGTCCTCTAATTTATTGTTGCAAATTTTACGTGGCTGCTATGGGTATCTAGCAAGAACGTTTCTTACCTACGCAAAACCACAACAGTGATATGCAAGTTGCTATTTAACCTTCTACAAGGACCGCCTTTTGGTGAATCTGATTCAACTAAAGTAGGAGAGATAGACACCCGTGAGCCATCTTTATGAAACAAGTTGCATGTCACTCGATGGAACCGGTCTCCCATATGTGGACGAGTAAAGTTGGTCCGGGCCGCTTCATCCAACAATACCGCTGAATTAAGAAAAGATTAAGGAGGGAAGCAATCTGAATATCAACACCCCCAAACTCCTTTGTGTTCTGAGAGATGTCATCTACGCATAGACGTAGCTCTGATGCCACTGTAGGGAAACATCACATGGGAAACAAAAAATTTCCTACGCTCACCAAGATCAATCTATGGAGACTAACATCTACGAGAGGGGGGTGCATCTACATACCCTTGTAGATTGATAGCGCAAGCTTATATAACGCGGTTGATGTAGTCGAACATCTTCGCCATCAAATGATAATCCGTCCCGCGATCTCACCACGATCCGTCCCGCAATCCCATCACGATCCGTCCCGATCTAGCGCCGAACGGACGGCACCTCCTCGTTTAGCCCACATACAGCTCGATGACGTTCTCCACCTTATTGATCCAGCAAGCGATGGTGGAGAGGTAGATGAGTTCTTCGTCAGCACGACGGCATGGCGGCAATGGTGGTGAAGCTACTCCGGCAGGTCTTCACCAAGCAATACCGAAACCAATCTAGAGGAAGAAGTAATCTATGGGAGAGACAGGGCTGCACCGTGGCATGCGTGTGTTGCCGTCCTCTCTCCCCATCCGTATATATAGGGGGAAGGGAGAGGAGGCTGCACCCTAGGGTTCCCCCCCTAGGAGGGGCGACAACCAAGAGAGGAAGGGACAGCTGCCCTAGGGGTGGCTTGCCACCCAAGTTAGGGTCGTGCCCCCTCTAGGGTTGGCCCTCCACGAGCCCAGCCGCATGGGACTTAGGTGGCGAGGTCTGCCCAGCCCACCAGGGGCTGGTGCGCATCCTTCACAGCACATGTGGCCCCTCCGGGGCCGGTGGCCCCTTCCGGTGGATCCCTAGAACCCTTCCGGCACCCCGAGTACGCTATCGGTGACGCCCGTACTTTTTCCGGTGACCAACACAGAACTCCCCATATATCAATATTTACCTCCGGACCATTCCGGAGCTCCTCATAACGTTCGGGATCTCATCCGGGACTCCAAACAACCTTCAGTCACCAACATACATAACTGAACTATACCAAAATGTCACTGAACCTTAAGTGTGCACACCCTCCGGGTTCGAGAACTATGTAGACATGACCTGAGACACTCACCGATCAATAGCCAGTAGCGGGACTTGGATGCCCATATTGGCTCCTACATATTCTATGAAGATCTTTATCAGTTGAAACACAATGTCAAGGATTCAATCAATCGTGTATATTGTTCCCTTTGTCCATCGGTATGTTACTTGCCCGAGATTTGATCGTTGGTATCTCCATACCTAGTCCAATATTGTTACCGACAAATCTCTTTACTTGTTGCTTAATACAAGATCCCGTGACTAACTCCTTAGTCACATTGATTGCAAGATCAGTGTGATGTTGTATTACTGATTGGGTCCAGAGATACATCTCCGTCATATGGAGTGACAAATCCCAGTCTCGATTCACACCAATCCAACAAACACCATCGAAGATACCTGTAGAGCACCTTTATAGTCACCCAGCTACGTTGTGACATTTGATACACACAAGGTATTCCTCCGGTGCCAGGGAGTTGCATGATCTCATGGTCATAGAAACATATACTTTACATGCAGAAAACAATATTAATAAACTGACACGATCATGAGCTACGTTCATAGTTTGGGTCTTGCCCATCACATAATTCTCCTAATGATGTAATCTCGTTATCAAATGACAACTCATGTCTATGGTTAGGAAACCTTGACCATCTTTTATCAACGAGCTAGACCTTAGAGGTTCACTAGGGAAAGTGTGTTGTCTATGTATCCACACATGTATTTGAGTTTCCAATCAATACAATTCTAGCATGGTAATAAATGATTATCATGAACAAGGAAATATAATAATAACTAATTTATTATTGCCTCTAGGGCATATTTCCAACAAAATCTTCGACCGCACATGGGCCATTCTATTTCACCTCAAGAAAGAAGAGGAACTCGCTGAAATGGATTTCCATCAAGATTTTGATTGGTCTTGGTTGCCCAAGAAGAAATTCAAAAAAGTTCCAGTTCCCCATTTGGTGGCGAGGAACTTGAGGAATTTTCTTTGGACTGCAAATGCACAATGTAGGTTTATACCATGGAGATCTCCCCCTATATCTTGTAATCCATGCAAGCATTTGATATATATCATGAGGAAAGTAAAATAAATGATGGCGTCTGACGAATTTCAGCATGCGTGCATTAATCAACATGAGGAATAAGCATGCGAAGAAAATGGTTCAAAAGTTCCACACCACCATCAGGAATAAGTTTACAACTCATACAACCAAAACACTTCAGAAGAACGGGAGTTGCAACCTTAAAAAATATAGTTCATGAGCGCATAAGGTAGACCCGCTTGAAGACTAGCCCAGATTTCTCCCCTTTGTCATGTGACTAAAAAAGGATGAAACTAAGGACTAACTAACTCCCGTGAAGAATATCAACTTGTTGTTGGAGGAGGGGCGCCAACGTTGTCGGGGTCTTTCATTGTGATTGAACCAATAATAGTGTCTTCAAGATCTTCATCTTTATCAGTTGTGCATGATGAAGAATATGAACTCTCCACCAAGTAAGGAAATGGAACTTTCTTGAATTTCTTCTTGGGTGGCCAGGACCAATCAAAATCTTGTTGAAACTCCATTTCAACGAGGTCCTTGTATTCTTGAGGTGAGAAAAAATGGCCCATGTGCGGTCGAAGATTTCATGAAGATAAGAGTGTTTTTCTCTTCACAGCATTTTGTGTCGCATTTATATCACACACAATGGCTCCAAACTGATGCTTTACGGACTTGTGATTGTGATCAGCCTTTTGATGAAGACTAAGCAAAAGCTCACAGTCAGTCATCATGTGCGGGGTGGAGTCGTGAGGAGCTTTAGCTGGGGCTTTTGCGGCTTAGTCTTGTGATGAAGTGTCATCATTTAAGGAGTAGGATGCAGCCTTGTGAAATTGGCCATCAAGGGACCGAGATCCCTCATCAATCACTGACTTTACCTTTCCCTTAATAAGCTCGAAGGATTTCTTGAAGACTTCAAGTGGGGGCAAATAGCTGAGGTGATTCTGAAAGTCGGCCTTGTAGGGAATTGAGGATCTGGTTGTGATGAATTTCATAATCCATGGTGCATAAGGCTTCGGGTCAAAAGGTGACAAAGCATAGTTGGCCAAAGTCCTCATGAAGAAATCGTGAAGATTTATTGGAATCCCATGAATGATGTTGAATAGCAAATTCTTCATGATTCTCACAATGTCTTCTTCTTCAGAGTTGTGGCCCTTGATGGGTCTGAGAATTTTGGTCAAGATGCGGTATACTGGCCAGGGCACATAGAATAGTTCTTTGACGAGGGCTGTGGTCCTTGGTGGTTTGCGAGGAACCAAAGGCTTCATCAACACTTGCATGAGGTGATCGGGCAGCTCAATTTCATCATAGATGCATGTGGCTCCTTCTGAGGGAATTGGAACTGGGACCGCACTAAGTAACTCTGTGGCACGAGCAGCGTAGTGAGTGTCTTCAGTCATCTAGTCCAGAACCAAAGTGTTGACATCTTCTGCTACACCTGAGAGATGCAAAGTAGCATATAATTGAAGAATTAGTTCTTCATTCCAGTCGCAGATGTCCATGCAAAATGGAAGTAGGCCAGATTCAAATAGAACGTTGAGGACACACTCGAAGCATGGAATGTGTTCCATGTCTGCATGAGGAATTTGCTGATACTGAAAAAGCTTGTTCTTGTCAAAGAGCACATCACCATAGTAGTTCAGCTACACACCAGTCCAGAATCACTTATGCCGTATCCTTGGAGAGTCAAACGGATTTGTACCAATGAAATAATGATGTTCATCAAAGAATCTCTCCTTTTGGAATTTTGGTCATTTTGTACCACTGTAAGGCTAGAGAGACTTGGGTTGAAGATTTGGCTTGAATCGGCCCACAAGTCATTGGAGATCTTTTCAGCCACGACCACTTCAAACTGAAGATTTTCAACATGAGGTTGTGCAGCAGTGTTCTCACCTTGAGGAGATGCAGTTTCTTCAGCAACATTTTCTGAAGTGTGAGGAATATGTTGTGCAGATTAATCAATTTCTGGTGAAGCAGTCTTCTGTGTGTTTGTTTGATTCACAATTTCTTCAGCTGAGGCAACTCATTCATTCTCCAGGATAGACTTCATCGGAGTATGTTTCTCATCAAACCCTGTATGAATTTGTGGAAGTGGAGTTGCCAGTGGTGAGCTGGGAAGAGCCTATTCCTAGTAGTCGTCATTAATGACAAGAATTGTGTTGCCAATGTCCACTTACTCATCTTTTTCTTCATCACCTGCCTTTGTTCTCTGCTCAGGAAGATGAGATGAGTCTTGAGTAATTGAAGGATTTGGTTCCGCTTCAATTTCTTCATCAAACTACTCTATGGAAGCAACACATTGGGTATCTTCCCTTTCTTCATGCCCTTCTATGATGATGTGTGCAACACCAAATGGCACCACCTTGTAAGAGGGTACCATGCTGATAGGAGTGGCGTCAATAGGTGCAGTTGAGGAACTTGTAAAATTCCTCAAGCATTTTTCTTTAGGGGACTCTGAGCTTGTTGACACCTTTCTCTTCTTTGCTGCTTTTTTAGTAGCCTTCGTTTTCTTCACTTCTGATGCAGAAGGAAGTACCACTTTCTTCATTTTTGAAGACTTTGGTGCCGGGGCAGATTCTTTAGGCACGGCTTTTGCAGTCATCATGGTAGTAGCAGTTTCTTCAGGCGCAACACTTTCTTCAGCTAGCCTCATAGGTTTTTCAGGTGCAAAATCATTAGGTGCTTAAATTTCTTCAGCCCTGACACTTTCTTTAGGCGGTTGAGCAGAGAAGTTTGTGTGAGAAATTTGTGTTTGCTTTTGGACTGCAGCCCAGGTGTTGTGGACAGTCATGGCTTTGGTGGCCACATTGACGAATATGACCTTTCAACCCTTCTAGTCCACATGATAGCGACTGAATTCTTCACTCAGGTTTTTGATCCTAATTTGTGTGGAGATGAGGTGTTGACGAGTTAGTGAGAAAATGTTATTCTTTTGAATTTTTTTCTTTCTGATTCTATGCTTTTTTGGCCCTTTTGGCCTTCTCAACTTTCCATTTTTCTTCTTGAATAAATGCAGTGAGCTCATGGCTTGGTCCAGGCGGGAGCTTCAAATCATCAATTGGAGTTCGAGGATTTTGATACCAGGTGTCAATGAAGTCAAACACCACCTTTGGATCGAGCATGAGGGTACTATTGGTGCCTTTAGCCTATGCAACCCGCTCCTGATTGTTTGTGATGATTGCGGCAAGTACTTCATCGTGAGCTTCTTCATCTTCCTCTGATCTAGAGGGAACATCAAGGACCACCTTGTTTGGGCTAGGCCTTTTTCCTTGCCGAGCGGTCATCTTTTTGGTCATGGTTGCACTAGAGGAAGCGTGTGCAAAGCCAGAAGTAGAGGGTCATGAGGGAATTGAAGTCCCCGTTGGATGCTGGCTTGTCTCCAGTTGTATTGGCAGTGAGGACTTTGTGGCAGTTACTCACGACTCTGCAACCATATTGGGAGCTGACTGAGGAATTTGCTATGATGTATGTGTAGTTGAGGACTTGAGCTTGATAGCTGATATTTTCAACAAAACTCGCTTTGGAGAAGATTCAGTACCACAGACCTCAGTAGCAAAGGAGGAGCGAGGCAGCAGTTGCTGCGTCAACAGATTCCTCATTGAATCTCCTCACGGCTTGTATTGCAATTTTGTGCAGTTTGGCCTATTGCTTTGCCCATTCTTCAGGATAGTCTTCACCAGTGGCCAGACTTGCGAGATGAGCAACTTTATGATTACCGTGAGGAGATCTTGGGCCTGAAGGCTTCCAGGCAAATTTCTTCATGTATTTTGGAGTCAGATACCTATATTACTTCCATTCCCTGACTCATATCCTCTTTATTTTTTAAATGCGTGTCCTGTGCTTTTCTTTTGTATCCTTCCCATACATTTCTTCATGAGGTGTGCAATATTCATCATAGATGTCTTCAAGTACCTCAAAGGCAGTGTTGGTCTCAGCCTTCTTTCCACGCTTCTGATGTTTCTTCTCATCAGCCATTTTCTTTACTTGAGGAATTTGAACTTTTGATAAATCTGATGAGGTGTGCAAGTTTTCTTCAAGAAATGCTGCAAATGAGTTAAGTTGATGAGAACCTAGTGATTCATTAGCAGACATTTTGTACCTGTGAACAAAGTATAGATGCGAAGAATTTGAAGAGGTCATATGCGTTCTCACAAGATTTTCAATAATGACTCAAGTTGAGAAAATTGACCAATACCGTTTTGAAGAATTTTGCTAAGTGTTCTTGTTTGGGGTTCCACAGATTTGCGGATTCGAAAATTCACACAATTAAGGAATCTCTTGAAGAATAGAGTAACTTAGTGAAATTTATCAAGTGTTCTAGGCATAAGAAGTATCCATATGATGAACTTGCTGAGGAATAACACTTTTCGAAGATTTTATGGAAATGCAAAAGATCTACAAGGGTATTAAAATTTGATCTTAATTACCCTTGCCGGAGAACACGAAGAACGTGAAGAACATGAGGAGGTGATGTAGAAGCTCGTCGGTTCACATCTTCAGTGCCATAAGTTGGCGGCTCAAGACGGCTACGACGGTGGTGGAGGGTGGATATCTGCGGCCAACATGAGTACGACGATGACGAGGTCGAGGCAGTGAAGCTCTTCCTCATCGGCGACGATGATTTCTAGTGACGGTGCTATGTTTGGGCTTCGAGCAGTGAGAAGTGGAAATGAGAGGAAGAATGTGATTGAGGGGTGAGAGTGGGTATTTATAGCCGAGGTGAAAACGTTCCGGCCCGAAGTTTTTGGACCAAACCGCCCCTGACCCTTCCTCCCTGCCCGACGTGTGGCACCCACGCATTTAGCGGTGGAGTTAGTGGAGATCGTACTTATCCAGTCATGGGTAGTGGGAGCGGTTTGAGCAGCAACAGACGAAAATATTGATAAAATTTGAGCATTTTGTTCGCAAATTCTTCAGCTGACAAGGACTCAGTGAAGAGTTTGAACCAGTTTCAAATAGAACACATATGAAGAATTTGGGAACAGACTGTGTTGAGCTTAGCATAGAGGGGGACCGGGTCCGATCAGATTCACTCAGAGGAAAAACCAATATGAAGACTTAGCAATAAGTGAATGCTATTGAGGACTTTCAAACCTCACAAATAAGTATATAGTCAATGAAAAACACATTTTGAAAAGTTTGAATAATTTAAACTTTTAAGGAATTTGCAAACTTGAGGAATAAAAATTTTTGAAGAATTTTAAGATATTAAGAATTTGAAAAATCTCAACTTTGAAGAATTTCAAATTGGGTACGTGGCGTGACCCACCGTATAAGAATGATGATTTCAGACACCGCGTACAATTGTCGTAGGGTCCTGAGAATCAAATTCTTCATTAATTTCTTCACACTTAGAGAGTTATTCTTCATTGATTGAAGAAAAACATTACTTCGTGTGTTCATATCTAAGTCATCAATTTTGCATATGTGTTAGGATGTGTATCCTTTCATAGAACATTCAAAGATTCAAAGATATTTAGCTCACACCGCAACTTGGAAAATATATTTTCATCCAAGGGCTTAGTGAAGACATATGCGAGTTGTTCTTCAATCTTCACGTGGTCGGGGAAGATATTGCCCTTGAGTACATGATCATGACGAAAATGATGACGAATCTGGATGTGCTTGGTCTTCGAGTGTTGTACTCGGTTGTTTGCAATCTTGATTGCACTCTCATTGTCGCAGTAGAGTGGCATATTCTTCATGTTGATTCTGTAATCCTTGAGGGTTTGCTTCATCCACAGTAGTTGAGCACAACACGAACCAGCAGCAATATACTCAGCTTTAGCAGTGGAAAGGGACATGTAGTTCTGCTTCTTCGAGGACCAACACACTAAGGATCGTCAGAGGAAATGGCAGGTGCGTGATGTTGAGTTACAATCCACACGGCCACCAGCGTAGTCAGAGTCAGAATATCCGACGAGATGAAGATTTGAGCCCTTGGGGTACCATAATCCAAGCGTTGGTGTGTGAGGTAGATATCGAAGAATATGCTTCACAGCCTTATGGTGTGATTCCTTCGATGTTGCTTGGAAACTAGCACACATGCAAACACTAAGCATTATATCTGGCCTAGATATACATAGTTACAATAAGGAGCCAATCATAGAGCGATATACCTGTTGATAAAATATTTACCATTTTTGTCAATGCAGAGGTGGCCGTTGGTAGGCATTGGAATTTTGACGCCTTTGCATTCATGCATGCATAATTTCTTCAGGACATCCTTGAGGTATTTATCTTGAGAGATGAAGACGCCATTGCGTTGTTAACGAAATTGTATTCCTAGGAAGAATTTCAACTCCCCCATCATGTACATTTGATATTCTTCACCATCATGTAGGCAAATCAGTCACTGTAACTTTTGTGAGTACAACCAAAGATAATATCGTCTACATATATCTGGCACACAAACGGTTCATTGTCATAGGATTTTGTCAATAGAGTAGGATCAAGTGAAACTTACTTCTGCATCAAAAGTGAAGAAACCGAAGTTTGCTGAAAAGGAAGCAGCTAACAAGTAAAAGGCTTCAACAAGTTCGGGGTCCCCAGAAGCAAAAAGCTTGAGGACTTTCACAAGTTCCTCAGCTGCTCATATTGACGCCACTCCTATCAGCACGGTACCCTCTTACCAAGTGGTGTCATTTGGTGTCGAACATGTCATCCCAGAAGGGGATGAAGAAATGGAAGATACTCAATGTGTTGCTTCTACAGAGCAGCTCGATGAAGAATTTGAAGCAGAACCTAATCCTTCAATTCCTCAAGCCTCATCTCCCCAGCCTTAGCAGAGAACAGATGTTGGAGATGATGGAAAAGATGAAGAAGTGGACATTGGCATCACACCACCTATCATCAGTGACAAATACTAGGAAGGAGCTCATCCCAACTCACCAATGGAAATCCACTTCCTCAAGTTCCTCAGTCCCCCGCAGTCAGTGAAGAAATTCACAAAGGGGCTGATGAAAAAAACACTCCGATGAAGTCCACCCCACAGAATGAATCAGCTGCATCAGCTAAAGATACTATGAATCAAACAACCATTGAGGAAACTGCTGCACCAAAAATTGATGAATCTACACAACATATTCCTCCCACTTGCAAACGTGTGGATGAAGAAAATGCTCCTCCTTAAAGTGAGAACACTCCCTCTGAACCTCATGTTAAAAATCCTCAATGTGCAGTTGTCGTGGCCTTGTCGAGTGTGAAGACTTTGTCAGGATGCTTTGGGTCTTCAAAATCTTGTGGCTGAGCAACATATACTTCTTCTTCAAGCTTAGCATTGAGGAATGCACTTTTCACATCCATTTGGTATAAGGTGATATTGTGATAGTTAGCATAAGCAAACAATACACGAATAGCTTCAAGTCTAGCAATAGGTGCAAAAGTTTCATCAAAGTCAATTCCTTCGATGTGTGTGTAGCCTTATGCTACAAGTCGTGCCTTGTTCCTCACTACCTGACCATCTTCATCTTGCTTGTTTCGGTAAATCCACTTGGTACTGATGACATTGTTCTTGCAAGGGTCAGGCCGCTTGACAAGTTCCTACACATTATTAAGCTTTAATTGATGAAGTTCTTCTTGCATTGCTTGAATCCACTCAGGTTCCATGAAGGCTTCATCAACTTTTGATGGTTCTGTGATAGACACAAAGGAAGAGTGCCCACAAAAGTTAATTAAATGTGAAGCTTTTGAGCGAGTAAAGGGACCTGGGGCATTGATGTCATCGAGGATTTTGTCAATTTGCACTTCATTTGCAATCCTTGGCTACGCAGCTTGAACACTTTGATGAGGTTGAGTAATTTGATCAGGAGCAATTTCCTTAGGTGCACCAGCCGAAATTTCTTCGTTGTTTGGGATGACTTCTTGAATAGGCGGTTGTTCTTCAGTGGGAATGATATCTTTAGTATCCTTAAACCTAATTGATTCCTAACGAGGTATTTTATCTAGCACAGGAGGCAGGTGCTCTCTTTGCGAGCCGTTAGTTTCATTGAACCGAAGGTATACAGCTTCAACAACTTTGTTGTGGTAGTTGTTGATGACTGTGTAGGTGTGCGAGTCCTTTTCGTAACCAAGCATAAAAGTCTCATGTGCTTTCGGTGCAAATTTTGAATTGTGGTGAGGATCTTGAATCCAGCATCTTGCACCGAAGACTATGAAATAACTTACATTGGGTTTCTTGTAATTGAGGAGTTCATATAAGGTCTTCTGGGGAATTCATGAAGATATACCCTATTGATGATTTGGCAGGCAATGTTGATTGCCTCAGCACAAACGCGATGAGGAGTCTGATATTGTTAAAGCATAGTGTGTGCCTTCTCAACAAGAGTCATGTTCTTGCACTCCACGACACCATTTTGTTGAGGAGTATAGGGGGTAGACAACTCATGAGTAATACCAAGATCATCAAGATAGTCATCAATACCACTTATCTTGAACTATTTCCTGTTGTCACTCCTGATGTGCTTGATCTTGATGCTGAAGTTCATTGAGGCCCTTGAGGAATGTCATTTGAAGACTTCTTGTACTTCAGTTTTGTAAAGGATAATATGCACCCAAGTGTAACGAGAATAATCATCAACGATGACAAAGCCATATAGTGATGCTACATTGGTTAGAGTAGCATAATGAGTAGGTCCAAAGAGGTCCATGTGAAGCAATTCAAAAGGAAGAGTGGTGGTCATGATAGTCTTCGAGGGGTGCTTGGTTCTGGTCATCTTTCCAAACTCACAAGCCCCACACAGATGATCCTTGAGGATTTTGATACCTTTGATGCCAATGACATGCTTCTTATTTGCGTATGTGTCCACATTCCTCATGCCTGCATGACCAAGTCGACGATGCCATAGCCAGCCCTCTGATGCTTTTATAAGTATACACTTGGCCGGCTGTGGACCTGTAGAGAAATCAACAATGTACAAGTCTCCTCTCCTAAAGCCTTCAAAGACTTTGGATTTGTCAGGTTCCATGATAACTACGCATCGTTATTTGCCAAAGATGACAATCATATCAAGATCACAAAGCATTGAGACAGACATGAGGCTAAACCCATGGGATGCGACAAGCATGACTTTTTCCATGTGCAGGTCCTTGGATATAGCCACCTTACCGAGGCCCAATACCTTGCTTTTTTTCCTTTATCTGTGTAGGTGAAATGCTTCGGTGGTGATGGAGTTAGTTGGATATTCATTAATAGACTCTTGTCACCAGTCATGGGATTTGTACATCCACTGTCAAGAACCCAATCTGTGGTTTTGGGTTGTCATCCTGCAGATGAATTAGTACTGCTTACCATCTCATATGCTTCGGAGTGAAGAATATGATATCAAATTCATCGGATTAGAATTTCATCACATAGAGTTAAAACAAGATTAGGACGCGTGAAATGATAAACATTTCATCATGATTAGCTTGCGTCCTTTTAAACATTTCCTTAGGTCTCCAACAAATTCTTCAAATGATCATGTTCATGTGGAGACCTTACCTGCAGAAGAGATTAGTACAGTTTCTTCACCACCCACATCTGAAGGGGTGGCAAAAAGTTCATCATCCTGCGAGCACCATAAGAGAATTTTGGCATTGAAGCTAATGCACTTTGTTTCATGGGAGGGGGTTAGTGTACTCAAATAAATATGCAGAGAAATTCTTTGAGGACTTATGAACATAGTGGTTTGAGGAATAGTGCACATATGCATGCCCCTTGTAGTTTCCCTACATATCAAAAGCATTAGCACGAGTATGAGAAGAATTTTGACCATATGAGGCATTTGATCCTCGTGAAGACTTTGCTCCACTTGAGGAATTTGATTTGGGGTTCCTATTCTTCACGGGTGGTGTCATGAGGACATTCACATGAAGACTTTCCAAGCTGCTTTTGGGGAACCCATATTTTTCTCAAAGGGTGGTCCATTCCTGCATTTAGTTCCAACATATCTAGCAAATGTTTCACCATTTTTATTTTCGAATAGCTTATAGTTGGAGTCAAGTGACTCACCAGACAAATATGAAGTTTCACATGCAAAGCCTAGTAAAGTAGATGGATCTCCTTTTGCAGCAACCCATGAGGTCTTGGGCTACTGCTCAGGTTTCCAGTATGATCCATCAATATTCAATTTTCTCTCAAATGCAATGCCCTCTTTCCGAGGGTTTTTGTTCATAATCTGCTTTTTGAGCACATCGCAAAGGGTTTGATGCCCTTTGAGGCTTTTGTAAATGCCTGTCACATACCATTCCTTCAACCCCGTATTTTTGTTAGTGACATTTGTCGTTTCCTCATGTGAGGAATTTGTAACCACAAATATAGTTCAAGAATTTGTAGCAATAGAAGCATTTTAACTTGCATGTGAAGAATTAGCAGATTCGCGTTCAATGCATTTCAAGCATGGTGGAATGAATTCTTCCTGAGCGGTACTGATTTTTCACGCAAGCAAAGAATCATTTTCACTTTGAAGATCATCATGAGACGCCCTTTGTTTCTCAAGATCTTGCTTTCCTTGAAGAAATTCTTAAGAAAACTTCTCATGATTTGCCAACAGAGTACCATGACGTTCCTGAAGACTATCAAACCTAGACTCAAAACTTTGAAGATCATCAGACAGGGTTTGAGCCCGATTCATTTCCTCATTCAATAGGTCATCGCTTTTGCCTAGCAGTTTCTGAAGCTTTTCAAGATCAGTTTGTTGCATAGTGGCAATATTTGATAGCTTGTAGTAACATGGTTTTTGATAGTCATCAGGTTCACCTAAGTCATAATAGGAAGTGTGTTTGGGTACCTTGGAACCTTTTGCCATGAAGCAATAGGTGGGAGCAAAGTCGTCGTCACAGTGATCATTGTTGTTGACGTGGTCATTTTCTTCGAGGTCGAAGATGGACTTGCTGACGAATGTGGTAGCAAGGGCTAGGATGGCCACACCATACTCTAACTCCTCTTCAGATCCTTACTATTCATCACATTCTTCAGATTCTTCCTCAAAATCCATTTCCTTGCCAATAAGAGCCCAGGACTTTCTGAAACTGTTCTTTTTGTGCAATGAGGACTTTAAAGATGAGGATTTTGAAAATTTCTTCTTCTTCTACGAGTCATCAGAACTGTGATCCTTGTATTTCTTCCTCTTTGATTCCTTCATGCAGCAAGGACAATCACCAATGTAATGACCAGACTTCTTGCATTTATGGGAGGTTCTTATCTTGTAGTCCTCAGATGAAGATTCTGATTTACTCATAACTCTTCTTGAAGACTTTCCGAACTGGCCACATGTGGAGAACTTCTGGAATTTCCTCACGAGCATAGCAAGTTCCTCACTAAGTTCTTCAGTATCACCAAGACTTCAATCGGAGTCTTCTTCTTCAGATGAGAAAACAACCTTTCCCCTCAGCACACGAGGTCTACCATAGCTTGGTGCATAGAGGTCTCTCTTCTAAGCTTGTTGGAATACATGACTATTGAGTTTGTCAAGAATGTCAGCATGATCAAGTAACTTGTAGTCTCTTCGCTCTTGAATCATCAGAACGAGTGTATCGAATGAAGAATCAAGAGATCTCATAACTTTCTTGACCACCTCGTGGCCAGTGATGTCTCTGACCCCAAGAGCATGTAGCTCACTGGAGATATCAGTGAGGCGATCGAAGGTTTGCTGACAGCTCTCATTATCGAGTCTTTTAAAGTGGTTGAAGAGATTGCAAATAACATCAACCCGAGAGTCACGTTGAGTAAACACTCCATTGACTTTGGACATCCGGTCCCAGATAAGCTTTGCAAAGCCCAATGCACTCACTCTGCCATACTCACCTTCGCTCAGATGGCCACAGATGATATTCTTCATTTGGGAGTCGACTTGCTTGAATCTCTTCACATCAGCAGCGGTGATACTTGTGGTGACACATGAACACCATTTTCCACAACATACCAGAGATCATCGTCAATTGCTTCAATGTGCATGCGCATCTTGTTCTTCCAGTAGCATAGTCCGTCCCTTCAAAGGTAGGACAGCCTGCAGTGACCTTGATCATACCTATGATTGATTTAACTAAAACTCCAGGTGTTTAAACCAAAATCACACAGAACAAGGGAGTACCTTGCTCCGATACCAATTGAAAGTGCGTTATATCGACTAGAGGGAGTGAATAGGCGATTTTTATGAATTCATCACTCAGGAAATTCCTTGTGAGGAAATTCCTCGATCATGAAAGGTGAGCAGCGGATTAAGTACTCAGGCAAGATTGCAAAGCAGCAATAGCATAGTCTTCAGAATGAAATGAAACATTCGGTTTGCACAAGTAGTGTGCTCAAGATGCATAGATGAAGAACAAGTTAAGTGAAGAATTTGGGGTGACGAATTTATGGAAGTCTTCAGTCAAATTCTTCAAACAGTAATGATCAATTTCATCAACACATAAATGAGGAAACAAAAACAATGAGGAAATAGAACCAGGTACTTGGTGAAGACAACGATTTGATGACCTAGTTCCAACTACTACGACAGTTGTATGTCTGGTTTGGAGCGAATTGGTATTTAAACCAAAGGACACACAGTCCTAGGACACATAGTCCTTACCGTATTCTCCTTGACCTAAGGACACACAGTCCTCGCCTAGCACTCGTGGTAAGTCTTCAGTGCAGACTTACAAACCCTCACTAACTCGGTCACCCCAGTGATCCACAATTGACTGCTGGATGCTCTAGACCATGACGCCTAACCGTCTGAAGGATTCACAGTCCTCAAAGGTAACAAGTGTCGGTTCCACACATGAACAATCTCTTCAGTAATGCTCAATCACTTTTGGGTTTGGGTTTTGGTTTGGATGTTTGGGTTTTTTCCTCACTGGTGATTTTCTCTCAAAGTCTTCAAGGAATGGGTTGGTCTCAAACGACAAGTGTCAGTTTCTCTTGCGGAGCACCCAACCAGCTAGTGGTTATTGGGGGCGGCTATTTATAACCTCAGAGTAATCCCAACATGATTTGACATAAATGCCCCAATGATATGACCGTTATGTGGATAAAGTTGGGGACAGCTGGCGTGCGGCGCAGCAACGGTCGGAGCATTTCAACTGTGAAAGTCCTCATGTCTCTCATGTTCCTCACTTGTAGGTAATTCGCACTGGCGAAAACCTAACTCCTCAGTTAGAGAAAATTCCTCAGAGACTAGAAGCTCTCTGTCTCTGTCATTGAAGAATTTCACAAAACTCTAAAAGATTTCCAAAGGCTTCACTTGAAGTATTGGGTATGTGTAGGCTTTGAGATGAGCATCAGTTGGAAACTTTTTCTTAGTTTTACCTCGACCCCCTTTAACAGTATAGTGGTCCTATGACTCAAAATAAAGGAAAAGAAACTACCAAAACAAAAGTTTTCATGCTTCAAAGTCCTCGCATCAATTTCTTCACGGACACACCAATTTCCTCACTTTCAAAGTCTTTGAGGAAGTACCAAAGTCTTCAGCGAAGACATACATTTTTAGGGGTCGATATTCTTCGAATAACTCAAACTCCTCAACGACTTATAGAGGAGGTGTACACTCAAAAACACATTAGTCTCTTAACCTATAAGTCTTCAATACATTAAAATCACTAAGGGGCACTAGATGCACTTACAAGGAGCAGACCAAGAAGGAGCAATTTCTGAAGAATAACGTGCTCTCCTTGACTCCTTAACAACTCATCTCTGCACAGACTGAGATCAACAACCTAGGTGAAGAATACAATCGATACCATGCTAACTGGAAAGTCGCCAAGGTCAGATTCGTCAACCTAGTGACCAAGGCCATCACTCATCACAACACAAGGGTTGGTTCTCCATTGCAACCATCAAATGATCAGGCCAACTCCTCTACTCAGTGTGAAGAAACTGCTCAACCTCCTAAAGAAGTTCTAGTGGCTGAAGAAATTTTCAGGACTGCTGAAGAAACTACAGCTCCTAAAGATACTGTCAGGACTACTGAAGAAATTGTAGCGCCTAAAGAAACTGCACTGGCAACCTCCATTGTTACTCCTGAAGAAACTCCCTGACCACCTGACGAAATTATTGTGCCTCAGGAAAATGCTCCTGTCACGACGACTGCATCAGTCGTGCCTCAAGAATCACATCAATTTCACCCTATGCTCCAACTGCAAAATCTTCAATGGTGAAGAAACTAACACTTCCTTCTTCATCAGAAGCGAAGAAGACATAATGTCCTGAGAAAGAAGTCGCACAAGGAATCAACCAACACAGAATCCTGAAAGATCAAACGCTTGAGGATTTTGCCAAGTTCCTCCAATGAGCCTATTGATGCAACTCCCATCACTACGGTACCATCTTATGAAATGGTACCGTTTGGTGAAGAATATGTCATTCCTAAAATGGATGAAGAAAACCGATATGCTACTTCCACAAAGCCGATCGATGAAGAAATTGAAGTGGATCACAACACTTCAACCTCTCAAGCATCATCACCCCAGCCTCAGTTGTCTGCTTAAGAGGCTGGTGTTGAAGAAATTAAAGAAGAGGTGGACATTGACTGCACCATCCCTGTGATAAGTGATGAATATTGGGAAACAAACTCACCCAAATTCTCCACTAGCCAACCCACTCCACCAAATTTCTCAGTCGCCTGGTTGAATTGAAGAAATTAATACAGGCTCTAAATGACGTCCCACTTCGATGCAGTCTATTCCAGAGGGTATACCAACTGCATCAGGTGAAGAATCTATTGACCAAAGTTCTCAACCAACAGAAAAGATGGCTAAAGATATTGTCGCACATGTTCATGAGTCCACTGCACATGAAACTGTAGCTGAAGAATCTGCTCCACAAATTCCTCAGACTGAAGGAACATTGTCTAAAGAAACAACACCTTAAATTCATCTGCTAATAGTTGAGGAACCTGAGGTTGATATAATCAACAGTGAGACTGTTGCTGATGAGCCAATCGTTCAAAATCCTTAGTCTGAAGTTGTTGTGGCACCAGCTCCTCAATCTGAAACTCATATTGTGCCCAAACGACCTCTAGGGATATAAAAGACAAATTTTTAGCCCAAGCTAGTCCAGCCATACAAAGGCACCAAGTGACTTCCTCAAGGAGAAATTCTATGATGAGAATCATTGCTTCATGGGTGCAAATCCCTATGACTATTCGAGTATAAGGCACAAGAGGTTCTGGACATCAACACATATCAACTTTTACGGTGTTGTGCTCTTTGAGAAGAACAAAATCTTTGAGCACCGTCAAATTTATGATGCAGATATGTAGTTCATTCCATGCTTCACACTAGTACTCAATGTTCTTCATGAAGCTGGACTATTGCCGTTTTGCATGGATATCTATGACTAGAATAAAGAACTAATTCTTCAATTCTATCCAACTCTGCACATTTCTGGTAAAGCATAGGATATCAACACCTAGATACTGGACTGCATGACCGAAGACACAAACTACACTACTCGAGCAACAGAATTGTTTCATGTGGTCCTAGTTGGTATTCCCTCAGAAGGGGCAAGATGCAACTATGATGATCTTGAACTGCCAAATCATCTTATGCGGGTGCTGATGAAGCCTTTCGAACTGGGCAAACCTCCGAGAACTAGTTTACTCATGAAGAACTTGCTCTATGTGCCAAGAATGTTCTATCACATCTTGACCAAAACCCTGAGTCCTATCAAGGGTTATAATTGGGAAGAAGAAGATGTGGTGGGAATCATGAAGAATTTGTTGCTCAACATTATTCATGGGATTCCCATCAACCTTCATGATTTCTTCATGAGGACTTTGGCCAACATTGCCTTATCTCCGTTTCAACCGAAGCCATATGCTCCCTGGATCATGAAATTCATGAGAGCAAGATCCCCAATTCCTTATCAAGCGGATTTTTAGAATCATTTCAGCTTTCTGCCCCCGATTGAAGTCATCAAGAAAACATTTTCCTCAATGGAAGGAAAGGGCAAAACAGTCATAGATGAACGATCTCGCCCCCTTGCTGGAAAATTTCATCAAGCTGCTTCTTACTCCACCAATGATGACACATCATCACAAGATTTTGGAGCAAAAGCTTCATCACAGATGCCTCGAGAAACTGCCCCACGAGTAATGACTGATTATGAGCTTCTCCTAAGTCTGCATCAGAAGGTTGATCGCAACGACAAGCCGATAAAATGTCAGTTTGGTACAATTCTTTGAGACATGACTGTCACGCATAACGTTGTGAGGTAATATCAGTACTATCTGCATGAAATCTTTGATCGCACATGCTCGTGGTATTGTCACAGCAGATGTCCTCGTGAAAGGACTTAGTGGTGAAGCCATCGCAACTATGTGGCGACTCAAAAGGGTTGATCGGGAAATGGGAGACGAGTTTATCCAGGTTCGGCCCCTCAGATTAAGGTAAAAGCCTACGTCCTGCTATGTGTATATTGCTGTGGAAATCGATTACAAGGGTGTGGATTCTCCTGACCTAGCTCTCGATTGATGTTAACTTAGCCCTATCAACCCTAGAGACTCACCTTTATATACTGTCGAGGCTCTAGGTTTACAAGACTCCGGATCATATTACGATTCATTAGCCGGTACGTCTCTAACTCGCCTTGTCCCATATGCAAGGAAACTCCAGGCGACTCTTTTCCCATATGGGCCGTAAGTCGCCTTCTTCGTGTCTTGGGCCCCAGCCGGCTCTCACGGTATACACCTGGTGTCTTCTGCTTCATAAGTCATTGCCCATCTTGAACATGGAATGTAGAGCCGCCATTATCCTGACCCGGCCCCTAGGGTGGGTGTCATGACGGGATAATATCCCCAACATTAGGCCCCAGATTGACTTCACCTAAAGCGGGATAATACATGTGTAAGTTTTCTATCAATTCCAAAATTTAATGCGCCCCCTAAAATCTCGCGCGTGTCGTTTCCATTTCCCACTCGGTCTTTAAATACCGAACGGGGAATCTCTTTTTACTTTTACCCTAGCTTCTCTTCTTCTTCTACCACGAGTCTTCAGTCAACGACGCGCCGCCGCTGCGACTTCCTCCGGTTAACACTCCGATGCAAGGGTTTCGCCGCCATACGTGTTCTGCACCGAGCCGCAACCATCTTCACCTCCGTCGACGCCATGAGGTACGTCTTCATCTCCTGTAGTAGATCTATTTAGATCAGTCACAATGGCTCACCGGAGCTCTTAGGGTTCGTCGCGCAAAATACTCCACGTCGATAAGTTGCAGAATGGCACGAGTTCATCCGATTCCTTTAGCAAAATACTCCACGTCGATAAGTTGCAGAATGGATATGAAATCAATCTCGCACAAACTTCATAGATATTTCTGCGAGAACCATATGGTCATTAGATGTTGCAACCACCATACTTCAATGTTATCCGAGCCATTAAATTTTCTTTCTCGTACTGCTGGTAGATCCATCTCTCTCCGTGCTTTGATAGAAAACTTTTTATCCAACACTTAGTAGAATCCAACATCATAGTTTCCTCATGATCCAATGTTACCTTCTCATAAGCCGGTTTAAATATTTTTGTAACTCACCACCTTCGTGAGCCGCCTTCTAGTCAAATGACTCAAGTATAATAAATTTCTTTATTGCCTGTTTCCTGAACTCCTTGCTTCTCCCAGCGATTTTTATTTTTTTAGAATAACTCACCATCATGCTTATGCAGCTTGCTTCTTTCCGATTCTAAAAATCATGTCGAAACCATCAAAGTGTGATTGGGTACCTTCTGACATTGATGAAGCCGCCTTGCAACGATTCGTGTCAGTGGGGACCTTGTCTTCTAAAGAAATAATTGGATGTAGAGCCGCTGCTGGAGAAGTGCGACCTCAACCCGCCGAAGGGGAAGTAGTGGTTTTCGTAGACAATCTAGAACGAGGCTTCTCTCCTCCCGGATCAAAATTCTTTCGGGATGCCCTCAACTTTTTCAACCTTCACCACCAAGATCTAGGTCCCAATTCCACCATCAACTTATGTCAGTTTCAGGTCTTTTGTGAAGCATATCTAGGAATAGAACCCAATGTTCCCTTATTTAGGGAATTCTTCTACTTAAACCGCCAAAGAGAATGGGCTGATGGCCCCAGCTTAGAACTCGGTGGAGTCACAATCCAAAGGCGATGTGAAATTGGCATTCCCGCTGCCGCCATACCCAGCCACCCCAAAGGCTGGGAAAAAACCTGGTTTTATTGCAAGAATACTACACCGGCTCCGGAAAATACTTTGTCGGGTTACAGAGAAGAGCGTTTTCCAATGGACTTCCAACTCCCCGTGGCTCTGACCTAGGAAGAACGAGCCGCCCACAAATTTGTTTGGCCACAGCTGAGAGTTTTGAATGCTATTGGTTTGACAGGGATTTATTTAATCCGATGCTGGCTAGAATGGCGAATTATGCCCCTAAGTCATCGAGATGGACTGAAGTGTCATTATGATGGTGATTTAAACAATGCTCAGCATTTCACCAACGTAATGCTTGACTTTGAAGAAGTCAACAGTCTTGTGAAGAAAATATGTGGTGAACCCAAAGAAACTTGTTCCAAAATTGGTTTGAAACCATTGTGCGTTGCGAATCCAGCTCTTGAGGTAAATAAATCCATCATTTACCTGTCTTATTTGGTATTTCCCTTTGTTCTCTTGTAGGACTAACTTCCCCTGTTGTATAAAAACATGCCCTTCTGGAAACGTAGGCTAGTAAAGCCGCATGTTAAAAGGGTCAACACTCTCACCAAGAAGAAGAAAGCCAAGACAGGTGCGGGCGAGTCATTTGTCGTGGGCGAGTCACAAAATATTGAAGAAATTCTCTGAGGTAAATGTCTAGACTATCCCTTTGTTGTATCATATACTTGTTCTAACCATTTATCTTATTCTCAGGGGAATGACGTTGAAAGTGATGCTGAAGATGCTGAGGTAATTTCAATATCTTCTGACTCAAATATTTCCTTGGAAAGACCTCAAAGGCAGGTTTGTAGGAAAGTCCCTATGAATCACCCAGATGCTCATTTGGATCCTAACTTCCTTTTGAAGAAGGCTCTGTATACTCCCAAACGCCACACCCATAGCTCATCAGGTAATCTTATGGAGGGTCTGCCTGAAAAAACATCCGACCGCAAGCGCCGCCCTGAGGTACCTTATCTTTCCTCATCAAGCATATTGTCAACTTGCTCAAACCCACCAAATTTTTCTACTGTAATAGGTGTCTCCTCCTTCATCTAGCGACTCAGCATCCTCAAAATTGCCACCCCTTGTTTCAATACTTCATATGTCATTCACATGTCATTATATATGCCTTAACCTTTCATTGTTTAGATCTCAAGAAAAGAAACAGAAAACCAGCGGGTTAGCTCTAAATATTGAAAATCCTGAAGTGGAAGAAACAAATGCATCTATCCACGATATTCCATACGAACCAACTGGAACTTATACCGATCCTCCAGAAAGCATTGCCATGGATAATATCCCTGATGTTCAAGCCAATCCGCCAAAAACTGATGACATGACCAGGGATCTGAGTCAGAATGAAAATCTCAACCCGCCAAGTCACATGAAGTCATCCAAAGGCGCCATGCCTGAAGAAGATGTCGTTTTCATTATTGGGACGGGTCATACGACATCCGTTCGTAATGTGTTGCCTAAGCATACTGCCGAGGACGTCTCAACTAAGATAGTCAAAGGAAAATCTGCACTTGAACTCCCCAATATCGGGAGCTGAATTTTGAAGAGCTGCATGCGGGATATTTAACCCGCCTTTCCATGAGACGAGACTTTGAAGCTGGACTGGTGAACATGATAAAAAAATGAGGTATGGTGTTATGGAATAAATTACCCCGTATATCCCTCTGTAGCCCCCAAGGGTCGGGTCATCTTCTTGAAGATGAGCTTGGTCTTGTTTAATAATCTTGAAAAACTTCAACATGTAGCCCCCAAGGGTTGGGTCATCTTCTTGAAGATGAGCCGGGTCTTGTTTAATAATCTTGAAAAACTTCAACATGTAGCCCCCAAGGGTCGGGTCATCTTCTTGAAGATGAGCCGGGTCTTGTTTAATAATCTTGAAAAACTTCGACATGTAGCCCCCAAGGGCTGGGTCATCTTCTTGAAGATGAGCCGGGTCTTGTTTAACAATCTTGAAAATTTCAACCTGTAGCCCCCAAGGGTCGGGTCATCTTCTTGAAAATGAGCCGGGTCTTGTTTAACAATCATGAAAATTTCAACCTGTAGCCCCAAGGATCGGGTCATCTTCTTGAAAATGAGTCGGGTCTTGTTTAATATTCTTGAAAAACTTCAACCTGTAGCACCCAAGGGCCGGGTCATCTTCTTGAAGATGACCCGGGTCTTGTTTATTAATCCTTTCCCTTTTTTAGTGAAGCAAATCCATTAGCCCCCAAGTTTCAAGTGTATTGCTTGCGATGTGCTTGAGACTTGATGTCAACCGATCAATGCGACCAAGTAGCGATAAGGTCACTGATCCTTCCTGCTTGATTTTGTAGGAGACTATAAGTAAAACTGACGCATCCTTAAGTGGGATGAAAAAAGGTTGGTACGTCAGCAAGACGCCGGGGCTGCGGCGAGTTCGAGCCATGTTGATAGAACTTGAAAAGGTCAAGGCTGAGCATCTTTGTTACAAAGAGTCAACTGAAGCTGAGAAAACCGTTGTGGTGAAATGTGCTGAAAATGCCGAGGGCCAATTGAAACAAGTCACGGAAGAATTGACTGGTCTTCGTAACACATCTCCAATATGACCAATGCTATCTTTGGTATGTCCTTGATATAGTACCTGTTATAATCTTTGTAAAGGACACAAGGTGCGAGACGACTTATATTTTATTTGCTCCTTGCAGGCCCACGATCCGCCAATCTTTAGGATGATTCTATTCTGAAGCTAAAAGCGATATATACCCTGACAGAGCAACTCTATGTTGGCGGCATACTGACCGTTAAGGATGTATGGCGGGATAAAGACTGAGTGAAATATATCACGGATATGCTAAGGCAGCTCTCAACCATTCCTCAACATCAAGGAGGACAGAGACCACCCTTTCTTCAGCTGCTCTTTTAGCATGAGGATATGGACCTATCTACAGATTTCATGGCAGGGATCTAACATGTACAAAACCACTCTTGCTGCAAGGAAGGACTTTGCCCACCCTTTTTTCTCAAAGACAGTTTTCATTGCTTGCTAGAACACTTGGACTGTCAGGAATGCCAAGGTTTTCAGGAATGATCAACCTAGCTTCAGGAGATGGAGGTCTGGTTTTATTTATGATATGTCCCTTCTAGCTTACAGAATTAAACCTAGGCTTAGGGAGGCTCTCTTGAGATGGATTTCCTTTTTACCTCCTTGAGGTTTGTAATATCTACCCCACCCATGTACATTCATTTCCCCTTTGCTGTAATTATTGTAAATATTGATTAATAAAACTAAGAGCTGTGGGGTGTTTACCTACAGTAGCCGGTCAAAAAAAACATCCTCAGCATATAAAGGAAATAAGGAAATCATCCGCATGGAAAGGCCTGATCACAGCTATGAGCCGATCAATAGCCTATGCTCCAGAGCTCAAGCCGGATGAAATAGCTGGCGGGTTTCCTAAATATAAGGGTGACGACTCAAAATTTACACAAGAACACTACGCTTAGTGCATAAAGGATGTTTGCCCTGGGGCAATCTGGCTTGCTGAGAGCCTTGATCTGTCAAAGTATCAGGCGACTTATGATGATGACTCTAAGCGTGTGGCGGCTCCCAGTTTTGCACCAATGGACTTGACTCCTCAGTGTCGTCAACCATCTTGATAGAAGAAGCTGAATTTCATGCCTTTATCAATTGCACCTGGGATGTGGATAACTTCCAGATCCAAGACACCGAAAACTCGGCACAGGGTGCACCGGAGGCGGCTTAGACGTGGCGACATTCGAAAGTTCAACCTGAAGAAGAAACTGAACCCGGAGGAAACTTGCCACCGGGTTAATATAGAAAGACTTTTGGCCTTTACGAGCCATGTAATTTGGTGTTGAGCATACTTAAAACTGCTTATGTACTTGCATTAAGATGGATTCCAAACTTTCCTGGCGTTACCTTGTAATATAAGTCGCCTTGTTTTGGCTATTGGTGATTTAGGAAGTATTGAGTTCTTTCTTCCTTGATCATCACCCAATTTGAATGAGTCAACACAGTTGTTGAATCTCTGCCTAAAAATATAACACCATATGAGGTGGAAAATAAGCCGACTGAGTGAGTCACGATGGGTAGACAGGCTTGCAAGGCTCTAGTCATACCCTAAGAGGTTTTTGTCGAAACCTTTATGTGTTTAGACTGGCTGACCAGGCTCAAGTCAAGTTTCAGTGAAGCAGGTTCAGTGAACCCATGGTTTGTCTATTTTCCATATGCTGGCTTTCGCAAGTACCTCAATGTTTTAACCTTGGAAGTTCACGGTCCAATATTGGATTGACTCGCCAAGAGTACACGGGTCTTATGGGCGAGTTGCAAAACATACAGTCCAGTATAACCATTTTAATGCGTTAATTTTTCGCTAGCCAAGAGGGTAGTAAGGAGGGACTCAATGAGTCGGAAGCCCCCAAATGACCTATGATCAAGGAAAATGGGCACACGATAGCAGAAGACAATGCTATTACTACTAAACAACCTGAGTACTAGTAGCCCCCAAGTAAGCCGGTTTTTATCGTTCATGATCATACATTGGCGCCTATGTTGGAACCGTGCATCATGGCACTTGATCCTCGTTGGCTTACTAGTATCCATGTTTGAGCGGTCACATTAGGGCGACTCACTCTCTTTGATACTAATAGCGTCCATGTTTGGATGGCCTCCTTGGCGGCGACTCATCCTCTTGGGCGGTTTATTTTAATCAATAAAGACTCATGCTCAAATATAGGTTGAAACGGCAAAGACCCCAAATTTCATGGGTGTCGGCTTTATTGATGTAATGTAAAGAGTACACAATTACCTAAGTATGTACATGGATAAGGAGCCAATGGTTCTAAGTATAGTAGGGCCGCAGATGAGCAAATTTCCATGGGCGGGTTGTCTCTTCCTTTGTGGTTGGCTTGTGAGGGCGTAGATTAATCAAGTAATACGAGCCGTTGCAGAGTTTTCTGTTGACGATGAAGGGTCCCTCCCATGGAGGCGAAAGCTTGTGCATGCCTGTATGAACTTGAATCAGTTGAAGCACCAAGTCGCCCTCCTGGAAGACCCGGCTCTTGATTCGTCGACTGTGGTAACAACGCAAGTCTTGTTGGTAGATTGCCAATCATGTTGCGGCTAAATCATGCTCCTCCTCGAGAGCATCCAAAGAATCCCGACGTGCTTGCTCATTATCGGCTTCTACGTATGCGGTGACTCTGGGAGAATCATGCCTCATATCACTTGGGAGAACCGCCTCCGCCCCATAGACGAGGAAAAAAGGAGTGTAACCAGTAGATCTATTTGGTGTTGTTCAGATACTCCAAAGTACGGAAGGAAGTTCTTCGACCCAACAACCCGGGGTATGCTACGGAGGAACCATGAGCTGGACTTGATCCCACGCAAGATTTCCTGGTTAGCCAGCTCAGCTTGACCATTAGACTGTGGATGAGCTACTACGAATACATCAAGCCGGATGTGCTCTCCTTGGAAGAACTCCTTCATCGCCCCTTAGACAAATTAGTACCACTATCAGTAATGATGCTATGGGGATAACCAAAACAGAAAATCAGCTTCTTGAGGAATTTTACCGTCGTCTCTGCTTCGCAATTGCTGACCCGCTCTGCTTCAACCCGCTAGGTTAACTTATCAACCGCCACTAGAAGATGGGTCTTTTTGTTGGAAGACATTTTAAACGGGCCGACCATGTCAAGCCCCGAAACTGCGGAAGGCCATGTAATTGGGATCATGGGCAATTCCTCAGCCGATACATGTGCCTGACTTCCAAACTTCTGACATCCGTCACATCGACGCACTATATCCTCTGCATCGGCATGAGCCGTAAACCAGTAGAAACCATGGCAAAAAGCTTTTGACACCAAAGATTGTGACCCGACGTGGTGTCCACAGTCGCCCGCATGTATCTTGTTGAGAATATCTCGCTCTTCTTCCGGCGAGACACAACGCTGGAAAACCACACAAGTACTTCATTTTTGCAACTCGCCTTTGTGTATAACCATGGACTTGCACTGTCGCGCGATTTGCCTACCAAAAACTTCATTAGCCGGCAACTCGCCTCGAGCTAGATAAGCCATGTAGGGTATCGTCCAGTCAGGAGTTGCCCGAAGAGCTGCCACCAACTGTGACTCCGGGTCAGGAACCGCTATGTCTTCTTCAGAAAGCAACTTCACAAAAGGAATATGTAAGACATCCAAGAACACATTGGGGGAACGGGCTTACGTTGTGATCCGAGTCGGGAGAGAGCGTCAGCTACCTAGTTCTGTCGACGATCGATATGATCAACCCGATAGCCATAGAAATAACCCGCCACCTCAGTAACCGCACGCCTATAAGGCGCCATCAATGGATCCTTAGAGTCTCAGGTTCCTAACACTTGTCGAGCCACTAAATCTGAGTCGCCTAAGCACCTGACTCGGCTTAGGTTCATCTCCTTAGCCATCCTGAGCCCATGAAGCAAAGCCTCGTACTCAGCTACATTGTTTGTGCAAGGAAACATGAGCCACACAACATAGAAAAACTTGTCTCCTCTTGGGGATGATAGCACCACTCCTAAGCCTTCCAACTGCCTAGAGCCATCAAAATGAATAGTCCAATATGTGCTATCAGGCCTATCTTCTGGAATCTGCAACTCGGCCCAATCGTTGATGAAATCTACTAGGGCCTAAGACTTGATGGATGTGTGAGGCATATACTTCACATGATGAGGACCAAGCTCTATGCCCATTTAGCAATCCTCCCAGTGGCTTCTCGGTTCTGTATAATATCCCCTATTACCGCAGAACTGACCATAGTGATTGGGTGCTCCAAGAAGTAGTTCTTCAACTTCTGGCTCACCATAAAAATCCCAAAGACCAACTTCTGCCAATGTGGATACCGCTGTTTAGACAGGGTCAATACCTCACTGACGAAATACACTGGCTGCTGAATAGGATATTCTTTGCCTTCTTCTTATGTTCAACAACCACCGTCACACTCACCGCCTTAGAATTAGCGGGAACGTACAAGAGCATTGGCTCTTTGTCAATCGGGGCTGCCAGCACGGGCGGCTCAGCAAGTTTCTTCTTGAGGGCCTCGAAAGCCTCATTAGTTGCATCGGTTCGGACAAAGTGATCTATTTTCTTGAGAAACTCATAAAGAGGAATAACTTTCTCACCAAGGCGACTTATGAAACGAATCAGTGCCGTGATATGCCCCGCCATATGCTAGACCTGATTAATGTTAGCCGGCTTCCCAAGCGAAGTTATCGCCTTGATCTTGTCCGGGTTAGCTTCTATGCCACGCTCGGACACCAGGAAACCCAGCAATTTTCCCGCGGGAACCCCAAACACGCACTTGGTCGGGTTAAGCCTCATCTGATACACCCGGAGGTTGTCAAACGTCTCCTTGAGGTCACCTAGAAGTGTTTCCTTCTTCTGTGACTATACCACGATGTCATCGACATAAGAATGGACGTTACATCCAATCTAACCGTGCACACAATTCTGAATGCAACACTGATAACTCGCCCGAGCGCTCTTGAGCCCAAAAGGCATTGAGACATAGCAAAAAGGACCAAAGGGGGTGATAAAGGTTGTCTTCTCCGCATCCTCCTTGGCCATCTTGATCTGATGATAACTAGAGTACGCATCCAGAAAGCACAGTCGCTGATGACCCACAAGTATAGAGGATCAATCGTAGTCCTTTCTATAAGTAAGAGTGTCGAACCCAACGAGGACCAGAAGGCTCTGATAAACGGTTATCAGCAAGGTAATAACTGCAAGCACTGAAACTAGCGGTAACAAGTGATGGTGCAGTGAGGTGAAACGTAGCAGGTGAAAAGTAACAAGTAACAAGTAGTAGCAACGGTGCAGCAAAGTGGCCCAATCCCTTTTGTAGCAAGGGACAAGCCTGAACAAAGTCTTATAAGAGGAAAAACGCTCCCGAGGACACACGGGAATTTCTGTCATGCTAGTTTCATCATGTTCATATGATTCGCGTTCGTTACTTTGATAGTTTGATATGTGGGTGCATCGGCGCTTGGGTACTGCCCTTACTTGGACAAGCATCCCACTTATGATTAACCCCTCTCGCAAGCATCCGCAACTACGAAAGAAGAATTAAGACAACGTCTAACCATAGCATTAAACTAGTGGATCCAAATCAGCCCCTTACGAAGCAACGCATAGACTAGGGTTTAAGCTTTTGTCACTCTAGCAACACATCATCTACTTACTACTCCCCAATGCCTTCCTCTAGACCCAAATATGGTGAAGTGTTATGTAGTCGACGTTCACATAACACCACTAGAGGAAAAGACAACATACAGCTTATCAAAATACCGAACGACTACCAAATTCACACGACTATTATTAACATGACTTATCCCATGTCCTCAGGAACAAAAGTAACTACTCACAAAGCATAATAATAATCATGATCAGAGGTGTAATGAGTAGCATCAAGGATCTGAACATAAACTCTTCCACCAAGTAATCCAACTAGCATCAACTACAAAGAGTAATCAACACTACTAGCAACCTTACAAGTACCAATCGGAGTCGCGAGATGGAGATTGGTTACAAGAGATGAACTAGGGTTTGGAGAGGAGATGGTGCTGATGAAGATGTTGATGGAGATGACTCCCCTCCGACGAGAAGAGTGTTGGTGATGACGATGGCGACGATTTCCCCCTCCGGGAGGGAAGTTTCCCCGGCAGGATCGTCCTGCCGGAGCTCTAGATTGGTTCTGCTCAAGTTCCGCCTCGTGGCGGCGGAGAATCCACGAAAAAGCTCCACCCTTATTTTTTCTCGGACGAAACCCTTCATATAGCAAAAGAGGGTGGCCATTGGGCCACCAGGGTGCCAACAAGCCCTGTTGCCGCGGCCAAGGGGTAGGCCGCGGCACCCCTCGCAGCTCCCCTCTCACACTTCTTTCGCCCAGTATTATTTATATATTCCCAAAAAAATCCGCGTTGATTTTTAGGGCATTTGGAGTTGCGCAGAATAGAGGACTCAGATTTGCTCCTTTTCTAGTCTAGAATTCCAGCTGCCGGTATTCTCTCTCTTCAAATAAACCTTTCAAAATAAGAGAGAAAAGGCATAAGTATGGTACCACAAATTATACTAATAGTCCATAAAGCGATAAATATCAACATGAAAGCTTGATGCAAAATGGACGTATCAACTCCCCCAAGCTTAGACCTTGCTTGTCCTCAAGCGAAAACTAAGACCCAAAACATGTCCACGTGTTTAGGGATGAAGGTGTCGATAAAACATAATACGGAAATGAGGGCATCATGATCACACATAGAACAACAATACATCATAGAGATTCTTATGGGAAAGAAACAATTCCTTCACAAAGCAAAGAATGAAACAAAAACCTTACCGAGAAGTAGCCAACAACAGTCCATAGTCATTGAAGCAATTGCAATTTATCATATCATCAGAAAGAGTCAAATAAGAGCTTGTAAAGCAAATCCACATACTCAATCATCTCTTTTGTTTTCCACAATTGTTACAACTCACGTCGTACTCATGGTATCAAAGTTTCAGTTGGACACAGAGAAAGATAGGGGCTTATAGTTTTGCCTCCCAACCATTTACCTCAAGGGTAAAGTCAACAATAATAAAGCATAAGTACTCATATCCAAGATGATATATGAATATAGATCTTTCCCGAGCACATGATGTTCACCAAGAAAAAGGCTAAATAAGGAATTGGTGAAGATCACCATGACTCTTATAAGGGCAAAAGGTAAAGGTACAAGATAGGCCCTTCGCAGAGGGAAGCAGAGGTTGTCATGCGCTTTTGAGGTTTGGATGCGTGTCCTCTTAGTGCGGAGGAACGCCACTTTATATTGCCCCCTGTGATAAAGAACTTTATTATGCATTATGTCGCTTTTATGTCTTCCTCATCACATGTTCGTATAAAGCTTATTTTCCACACACTAATAGATCATACATATTAGAGAGCAATTTTTATTGCTTGCACCGATGACAACTTACTTGAGGGATCTTATTCAATCCATAGTTAGGTATGGTGGACACTCACGGCAAAACTGGTTGAAGGTTTATGGATGCACAAGTAGTATCTCTACTTGGTGCGGGAGTTTTGGCTAATATGAGGTGGAAGCAATCGTCACATGCTAAGGGATCTCTAATCATATAACATTGTTTGGAACCAAGCAAACACAATTCATTATGTTGTCTTCCTTGTCCAACATCTACTTCTAAGCATGTAATAGTTTGGTGAGTGCTCACAATTATAGAAAGTGTCTAAGATGATATATTTATATGTGAACCTCTCTTTCCTTATTACTTCTTATTAATTGCAACAATGATTGAGGTCTATGTTGGTATATTCTCAACAAGTTTCAATCATCATACTAGTTATATGTGAAGTTATCACTTTCCATAAGATCACCTCACGATCTTTCATGCTATCGTTCTTTTCAAACTTTTGATCACGGCACAAAGCAAAGCCCTTGACTAAGATACTCTTTATTATATTGCTCGCAAGCTCGAATACAACGGGGGAGACACAAGGCAAAAGACTCAAACTAAACACTAAAGACTTATTCCACTAAGAGAAGAAATAAAAACTGAAAAAGAAAGAACTAAAACAAAGGTAAAAGCAAAATATAAAAAGGTGATACGATACCAGGGCAACTCCCCCAAGCTTGGCATAAGCCAAGGGAGTTGCCCATCCCAATGCTTAGTTGTCTTCCTTTGGTGGTGATGGTGGTGAAGTTGAAACATGAGTTTGATCCTCCGTCTTCCAAGGCATAGGTGCTCCATCATGGCAGGATGAACGAGTCGCCAGAATCCTCAAATTGGCAGCCAACCGTATTGATTTAAATCTATACTCATACTCACAGTTTTCGTTCTGCAGGTCATAGATTTGGCCCTGGAGCTGATCAACCCTGTCATAGAGCCTGGAGAGGTGCTTCCCAATGTCAATGGAATCCATCTTGTGATTGTTGGTGAACTCCGTGATCATCATGTGGTTGGCGTTGAGTCCACGCTCCACCATCCCTTGGCACTTGAAGACTTGCTGCTCCATTGCTTAGAGCCTCATCTCCACGCTTCCGGTCTTCTTAGGCCCCTCAACATCACGGATGTGCAACATCCCCTCGCTCATCTTGATAGATTGGGGGTGCTGCAATACTTCCGTGAGGTAAGGATTGATGACCTTCTCGAAGATCTTGTCCTTAGGAACTTTTGGGGAAGTCATGACGATCTAGATCTGCAAAAGAAACAGGCTCGAAACAAAAACAGAGGAAAACTACGCTATACGGAGATCAAAACCCTCGGGAGTATATATAATGATTTTTTCTGGACCAGAAGGAGTGCTCCGCAAGAAAACGGAGTCCGGGAGGCACACGAGGTGCCCACAAGCGTTGTTGTCGCAGCAAGTTGGGAGGCCACGACAACCAAGCTTGTGGCCTCCTCGTGCGCTCTCCGGACTGCTTTTTATTTTTCTATTTTTCCATCAATTCCAAAATGGAGAAATTTTCCTATTGGAAAAGTTTCGAAGTCCAATTACCTACCGAAACACATACCTCTTCGTTTTCAGGGTCTGAAACAGGCTGATAAACATCCCTTATGTACTCCTCTGGAGTTATGATATTGATGATATTGGTCTCAACATTTATGGGAGTACCAGAGATATAATGCTTGATTCTTTGCCCATTTACCACTCTAGGAAAATTACCTTCCGTGTTATTGATTTTGATGGCACCGGAGCGATATACTTCCTCGACAACGTAGGGACCTTCCCATTTAGAGAGAAGCTTGCCTGCGAAGAATCTTAAGCGAGAATTGTATAGCAGGACATGATCACCTACATTGAACTCTCATTTTTGTATTCTTTTATCGTGCCATCTCTTAACCTTTTCCTTGAACAACTTGGCATTCTCATATGCCTGGGCCCTCCATTCATCTATCAGCTGATATCAAACAACCGCTTCTCACCGGCAAGTTTGAAATCGAAGTTGAGCTCTTTGATTGCCCAATAAGCTTTGTGTTCCAGCTCAACAGGTAAATGACAGGCCTTACCGTAAACCATTTTATACGGCGACATGCCCATGGGATTCTTATAAGCAGTCCTATAAGCCCATAGTGCATCGTCAAGTTTGCTAGACCAATTCTTTTGAGATCTATTGACAGTCTTTTGTAAGATCAATTTGATCTCCCTATTACTCAACTCCACTTGACCACTAGACTGAGGATGATAAGGAGATGCAAATCTATGGTTGACATCATACTTAGCGAGCATCTTGCGGAAAACACCATGAATGAAGTGTGAACCGTCATCAGTCATTAGATATCTAGGGACTCCAAATCCTGGGAAAATGACTTCTTTAAGCATCTTAGTAGAGGTGTGGTGATCAGAATTTCAAGTGGGGATAGCTTCTACTCAATTAGTGACGTAATCCAAAGCAACTAAGATGGGAGTATACCATTGGAACTCGGGAAAGGTCCCATATAATCAAAGACCCAGACATCGAATGGTTCAATGACAAGTGAATAGTTCATAGGCATTTCCTGGCGCTTACTGGTCTTCCCTATTCTTTGGCATTCGTCACAAGACAAGACAAGCTTACGGGCATCTTTGAAGAGAGTGGGCCAATAGAAACCTGATTGCAATACCTTATGAGCAGTTTTGTCTCTAGCATGGTGTCCTACGTAGGCCTCGGAATGACACTTCTGTAGGATCTGTTCCTGTTCATGTTCGGGCACACAACGTCTAATAACACCATCTACTCCTTCCTTATAAAGGTGAGGATCATCCCAAAAGTAGTGTCTCAAATCAAAGAAGAATTTCTTTTTTTGCTGGTAGGTGAAACTGGGTGGTATGTATTTGGCTACGATATAGTTTGCGTAATCAGCATACCACGATGAACTATGTGAAGTGCGGATGACATTCAATTGCTAATCAGGAAAGCTGTCATCAATAGGTCGTGGGTCATCAAGGACATTCTCTAGCCTAGAAAAGTTATCTGCTACAGGGTTATCAGCACCCTTTCGGTCAACAACGTGCAAATCAAATTCCTGTAGCAGGAGAACCCATCTGATTAGCCTAGGCTTAGCATCCTTCTTCTCCATAAGGTACTTAATAGCAGCATGATCAGAGTGAATAGTGACTTTGGAGTCAACTATATAAGATCTGAACTTTTCACATGCAAACACGACTGCTAAAAACTCCTTCTCCGTAGTAGCATAGTTTCTTTGGGCACTGTCTAGAGTTTTACAAGCATAGTGAATGACATTCAACTTCTTGTCAACTCTTTGTCCTAGAACAGCACCAACAGCATAATCACTAGCATCACACATGATTTCAAAGGGCAAGTTCCAATTAGGTGGTTCGACAATTTGTGTGGTTATCAAGGCCTTCTTAAGTATTTCGAAAGCTTCCTCACAATCCTCATAAAAAACAAAAGGAACATCCTTCTGCAAGAGGTTGGTAAGAGGCCTAGAAATCTTAGAGAAGTCTTTAATGAACCTTCTATGGAAACCAGCATGACCTAGGAAACTTCGTATAACTCTGATATCCGTGGGGCAAGGCATTTTCTCAATTGCATCAACCTTAGCCTTATCAACTTCAATGCCTTTCTTAGAGATTTTGTGTCCTAAAACGATGCCTTCATTAACCATGAAGTGGCACTTCTCCCAGTTCAAGACGAGGTTGGTATCTTTGCATCTCTGTAAGACTCGATCAAGGTTGCTGAGGCAATCGTCAAAGGAAGAACCATAAACGGAGAAATCATCCATGAAAACCTCAACAATATTTTCACAAAAGTCAGAGAATATTGTCGTCATACATCTTCGAAAGGTGGCAGGTGCATTGCATAAGCCAAAAGGCATACGTCTATAAGCAAAGGTACCGAAGGGGCAAGTGAAAGTGGTTTTCTCCTTATCAGATTGTGCAACAGGTATTTGCGAGAAACTTGAATAACCGTCTAGAAAGTAGAAGTGTGTGTGTTTAGATAGCCTTTCTAGCATTTGGTCGATAAACGACAAAGGATAATGGTCTTTCCTGGTTGCCTTGTTCAGTTTCCAGAAATCTATCACCATCCTATAGCCAGTAATAATCCTGTGTGGGATTAGTTCATTCTTATCATTAGGAACGACGGTGATACATCCCTTCTTAGGTACGCAATGTACTGGACTTACCCAATCACTATGAGCAACGGGATAAATGATTCCTTCTTCCAGAAGCTTTAATATTTCTTTTCTCATGACCTCTTTCATCCTCGGATTTAATCTCCGTTGATGATCAGCCACTGGCTTAGAATCAGGATTGGTTTTAATCTTGTGCTCACATAGAGTGGGACTAATACCCTTAAGATCATCAAGAGTATATCCAATAGCAGCACGGTGCTTCCTCAAAGTTTTTAATAACTTCTTCTCTTCGTGATTCGAGAGGTGAGCACTAATAATAACAGGATATATCTCCTTCTCATCAAGATAGGAATACTTAAGAGTATCTGGTAACTGTTTTAGCTCGAACACAGGATCACCCTTTGGTGGGGGAGGATCCCCAAGCAGTTCAACAGGCATATTATTCTTGAGAATAGGATATTGTTCTAAAACAATTTTATCTATCTCATCTCTTTCATCCATATGCATATCATTTTCATGCTCAAGCAAATATTTCTCTAAAGGATCCGTAGGAGGTATAGCAATAGAGGCAAGAGCAATGATTTCATCCCTACCAGACGACTCTTTTTCATGGGGTTTTCTTCCAAACTTGGAGAAGTTAAATTCATGAGACACACCCTCGAAACTAACAGTGACAATCTGTTTAATGCAATCAATATGAGCATTGACAGTGTTGAGGAAGGGTCTACCAAATATGATGGGACAAAAGCTATCTTGTGCAGTAGCAAGGACAAGGAAATCAGTAGGATACTTCGTCTTACCACACAAGACTTCTACGTCTCTCACAATTCCCAGAGGGCAGATAGTGTCTCTATTAGCTAGCGTAATAGTGACATCAATGGGTTCTAACTCAGCAGGTGCAATCTCATCTTTGATTTCATCATATAGGGACCGGGGTATTGCACTAACACTAGCACCCATATCACATAAACCATGATAAAAGTGATCTCCTATCTTGACAGAAACAACGGGCAGGCCAACTACAGGTCCGTATTTGTCTTTCGTGTGAGGTTTAGCAATTCTAGCGGAGTCCTCACATAATTTTATAACATGCCCGTCTATGTCTTCGGCTAAGAGATCTTTGATAATAGAAACACTAGGTTCAACTCTAATTTCCTCAGGTGGTGCAAGTGGTCTAATGTAACCCCTACGTATCACAGTTGGAGCTTTAGAATAATCCTTTTTCCTAGCAGGGTAAGGTGGTTTCTCAGTGTAGGCACCAGGAACAATAGGATCACTAAAGGCAATGACTTTATCTTCAACTAGATAGGGTTTAACTATGTTGACTTCTACAGGAGGATGATACTTAAACCACTTCTCTTTGGGAAGATCAACATGAGCAGCAAAAGATTCACATAGAGAAGCTACTATCTCAGAGTCAAGTCCATACTTAGCGCTAAAATCTCTAGAGGTGCTTGTTTCAACAAAAGATTTAACGCAATCAAACTGGAAATTCATACCTGACTCCTTACCTTCTTCAAGCTCCCAATCTTCAGAGTTACGTTTGATTATTTCCAATAAATTCCACTTGTGGTCAATATCCATCTTCATAAAAGAACCGGTACAAGAAGTGTCAAGCATGGTACGATCTTAGTGAGAAAGCCGAGCATAAAAGTTTTGAGTGATAGTTTCTCTCGAGAGCTCATGATTGGGGCATGAATATAGCATTGATTTAAGCCTCCCCCAAGCTTGAGCTATGCTTTCCCTGTCACGAGGCCAAAATTTATAAATATAATTCCGATCATGATGTACTAAATGCATAGGATAAAACTTTTGATGAAATTCCAATTTCAACCGATTGTAGTCCCATGATCCAGTATCATCACATAGCCTATACCATGTCAACGCCTTATCCTTCAAAGATAAAGGAAAGACTTTCTTCCTTACCTCATCCTCAGGCAAACCTGCAAGCTTAAATAAACCACAAACTTCATCTACATAGATCAGATGCAAGTCTGGATGTGATGATCCATCTCCTGTAAAAGGATTAGCCAGCAGTTTCTCAAGCATACCCGAAGGAATTTAATAAAAGATATTTTCAGTAGCTACCTCAGGTTGAGGAGAAACCCCTTGTGCTTCGGTTCGTGGTGAAGATACCCCGAACAAACTCCTCAAAGGAACAGTTTCCATAGTGACAAGTGACTATAAATTTCAGCAAAGTATATAAATGTTCCCTTACCAAATTCCACTTACCAAAGGCGCTTCCCTCCCCGGCAGCGGCGCCAGAAAAGAGTCTTGATGACCCACAAGTATAGGGGATCAATCGTAGTCCTTTCGATAACTAAGAGTGTCGAACCCAACGAGGAGCAGAAGGCTCTGATAAACGGTTTTCAGCAAGGTAATAACTGCAAGCACTGAAAGTAACGGTAACAAGTGATGGTGTAGTGAGGTGAAACGTAGCAGCTGAAAAGTAACAAGTAACAAGTAGTAGCAATGGTGCAGCAAAGTGGCCCAATCCCTTTTGTAGCAAGGGACAAGCCTGAACAAAGTCTTATAAGAGTAAAAAACGCTCCCGAGGACACACGGGGATTTCTGTCATGCTAGTTTCATCATGTTCATATGATTCGCGTTCGTTACTTTGATAGTTTGATATGTGGGTGGACCGGCGCTTGGGTACTGCCCTTACTTGGACAAGCATCCCACTTTTGATTAACCCCTCTCGTAAGCATCTGCAACTACGAAAGAAAAATTAAGCCAAAGTCTAACCATAACATTAAACTGGTGGATCCTAATCAGCCCCTTACGAAGCAATGCATAGACTGGGGTTTAAGCTTTCTGTCACTCTAGCAACCCATCATCTACTTAGTACTCACCAATGCCTTCCTATAGGCCCAAATATGGCGAAGTGTTATGTAGTCGACGTTCACATAACACCACTAGAGGAAAAGACAACATACAGCTTATCCAAATACCGAACGAATACCAAATTCACATGACTATTATTAACATGACTTATCCCATGTCCTGAGGAACAAAAGTAACTACTCACAAAGCATAATCATAATCATGATCAGAGGTGTAATGAGTAGCATCAAGGATCTGAACATAAACTCTTCCACCAAGTAATCCAACTAGTATCAACTACAAAGAGTAATCAACACTACTAGCAACCTTACAAGTACCAATCGGAGTCGCGAGACGGAGATTGGTTACAAGAGATGGACTAGGGTTTGGAGAGGAGATCGTTTTGATGAAGATGTTGATGGAGATGACTCCCCTCCTACGAGAGGAGTGTTGGTGATGATGATGGCGACGATTTCCCCTCCGGGAGGGAAGTTTCCCCGACAGGATCGTCCTGCCGGAGCTCTAGATTGGTTCTGCTCAGGTTCTGCCTCGTGGCAGCGGAGAATCCACGAAAAAGCTCCACCCTTATTTTTTTCGGACGAAACCCTTCATATAGCAAAAGAGGGGGGACAGTGGGCCACCAGGGTGCCCACAAGCTCTCTTGCCGCGACAACCAGGCTTGTTGGCCCCTGGCAGCTCCCCTCTGACACTTCTTTCGTCTAGTATTTTTTATATATTCCCAAAAAATTCCACGTTGATTTTCAGGGCATTTGGAGTTGCGCAGAATAGAGTACTCAGACTTGCTGCTTTTCCATTCCAGAATTCCAACTGCCGATATTCTCCCTCTTCAAATAAACCTTGCAAAATAAGAGAGAAAAGGCATAAGTATGGTACCACAAAGTATAATAACAGTCCATAAAGCGATAAATATCAACATGAAAGTATGATGCAAAATGGACGTATCACCGCTCACAACACGAGTCAATAATTTGATCGATACAGGGAAGGGCAAAAGGATCCTTCAGACAAGCTTTGTTGAGGTCTATGTAGTCGACGCACATGCGATAAGTGTCGTTCTTCTTGAGAACCAAGACCAGGTTAGCCAACCACTAGGGGTGAAAAACTTCGAAGATGAACCCGGCGGCCAGAAGCCGGGCGACTTCTTCTCCAATTGCCTTGCGCCTCTCCTCATCAAAATGAGAAGGTACTGACGAACCGACTTCATCTTGGGATCTACATTGAGATGGTGCTCAGTGAATTCCCTCGGTACACCTGGAAATGTCAGAAGGTTTCCATGCGAAGATGTCCCGATTCTCCTGGATGAATTCAATGAGTGCGCCTTCCTATTTGGGATCCAAGCCGATCCCAATAGTGAACTGCTTGGAAGAGTCGCCAGGGACGAAATCAACCTGCTTGGTATCATCTGTCAGTTTGAATTTAAGGGGCGGATCGGAATCAACTGTCGGCTTTTTCAATGGGCTCATGTCAGCTGGATCCACATTGTCCTTGTGGAACTTTAACTCCTCCGCAACCTACGCCCACTCGGCATATGCAACATCTCCGTCTTCACAGTCCTGAGCTATCTTTTGGTTCCCATTGACTGTGATGGTGCCTTTGAGACCCGACATTTTAAGCTTGAGGTACACATAACAAGGTCCGACCATGAAACGAGCATAAGTCGGCCGCCCGAACAAAGCATGATAAGGACTTTTAATTTTGACTACCTCAAACATCAATGACTCGCTCCAGTAATTCGAATCATTACTGAAAGCCACATTCAACTTGATCTGCCCAACAAGCCATGCCGACTTGCCCGAAACAATGTCATGAAAAACCGTGGTTCAGGGCATTAAGTCCTTCTCATCAAAGTTCATCCGCCGGAAGGTGTCATAGTATAAGATGTTGATACTGCTACCTCCATCCATGAGGACCTTAGAGAGCATGTATCCACCAACCTGAGGCGCCACCACCATTGCCAAGTCGCCAGGATTATCAATTTGAGGCGGGTGATCAGATCTACTCCACGTGACAGGTTGTTCACACCAATTTAAGTATTTGGAAACCGCCAGCTCGGCCATATTGATGGACCTCTATTTTACCTTCTTATATCTTTTACACGTGTCCGTGGTGAAGTCGTGGTATTGCCCAGCATTCAACTACTTAGGGTTACTCTGAAAACCTCCTTGGTTGTTTGGCTCCTGGAAATCATCCTCGTCATTATACTGCTGACTACCTTGGCCCGATGATTGTCCACCGTTATTATGTGAGCCGCCTTGCCCCTTAGGCCCTGGGTTAGGAAAGTCACTGAACCAAACTCCTCGTGACCCACCCGGGCCAAACTAACCCTGCTGGGCTCACTCGTTGCCTCCTTGGTGATCCCGGGATGCCTGAATACGAAACTCCTGCATCACAATACAGTTTTCCCAAGAGTGAGTAGACGGGGCACCTAGGGTACTATGTTTAGGGCAAGGTCCCTTGAGCAGCTCTTCATAATTGCACGACTTCCTTCCACTAAAGCCCCGGTCCTGAAAGTTGTCCTGATTCATGTTCCGACTTTGATTCCGGGGTCAGGCGTTGGTGTTAGCAACAAAATCAGACACGCCATCCTCCTGCCTTCTTTTTCCTTGACCTCCCTGGTTGTTATTGCGCACAGAAGTTTGGAAGTGACCCTAGTCTCCATCTCCCCTTTTAACTTCACTGGCCCTCTCGTCATCAGAGCCGGCGTCCTTCGTGTCGTCTGACTTAGCATACGTGGTGAGGGTGTCCATCAACACGCCCATATCTTGCACCTTCTATTTGAGGTGGCCAAGCTTCAACACCACAGGCTGAAAATGACAGCTCTTCTCCAAGATCAACACGGCCTAAGCCGCCATAATGTCATTCGAAGAGTGGATGATTTCTGCGACCCGCCTTGTCCAACGATGAGCTGATTCATCCACCCGCTAAACACAATGTTGGAGATCTACGATGGTCATCGGACGCTTGCAGGTTCCTCTGATGTTTTTGACGAGGCTCTCCTTGAGCTGCGCCCAAGTGTTGATGGAGTTGGGTGGTAAGTTCTTCAACCACGTGCGACCGGCCCTTCCAACATCATGGTGAAATACTTGGCATAGACCGCGTCACTAGCATCAAGCTTATCCATAGCCAGTTCGTAACTCTCAACCCACGCCCCCGGCTCAAGATAGGGTGCATAGTTGGGTACCTTACAGGGGCCTTTGAAGTCTCTGGGCATGCACTCATTGCACACAGAAAAAGATAGGCAGGGGACCCCTACATTCCTTCCTCCTTGCCCACTATATCCAGGAGCCGGCTGGGCATAAGGTGGAACTCCCTGACCCGCCAAGGCTGCCACTGCCTCTGCCTCGGCCTGCCGGGCGGCTCGTGCAGCATTGACAAGCGCCTGAGCGTTCGATGCTGGCGGCTCTGGTGGACTGATCAAAGGTTGGTGTCGAAGGACATTGTTGGAAACCGCCGGAGGGTCATCTGGGCGACTCTTCGTGTGGCTTGCCTTCGGTGTGGAGTGCAGACGATCACGACGGTATGAAAATTGCGCATGCTGGACCACCGCCATTTTTAACATCTCGATGGCGTTCCTTGTCTCCACCTCCAGCGTCGTATACCCATGAATAGGAAGAGATTCCAAGTGGCAGGTCGCAGCTAGCACATTATCCACTGGGTTGGTTAAGTGACCCTGAGGTGTTTGGAAGTGTTGAGCCGCCTGCGGGTTCAATGGGGGCTGCATTGGTTGCTGGACAGTCTTACCATGTGGATTGCTCTGGCATGGCGGGTTATGGTCCACGCCGGGCGTTTGTGGGCTGCTGAACAGACGAGTAGGGTTAAGATTGGGTGGGACACGACTCTGATGACTTCTCTGATAGACAATGTCCGACGCAACTCGCTGGCGGTCGAGTCGCCATGCCTCCAATTTCAAACGCTCCACCTCTTCGTCGATCCGAACCTGCTGATCTGCCATCCGGGTCTTCTCTGCATCGATATGGCATTGTATCTGAGCCATCCCTTCACGAAGTTTAGCCAATTCAACATTAACTTCCTCTTGGTTATCAGGCGTCACGGCTACTGCCATGAGTTTGACATCTCAGCCATCAGATCAGACATGGCCTGAGCCAGGGTCTTCCTAGATCCACTGGCCCCATTGGTGGTTACCGCGTTCGGCTGGTCATGTGCCACCCTGGCTCCTGCCATACAGATGGCGACTTGGCGGGGTGGTTCCTGCGGCCCTTCAGAGATAGCCGCCTCAGGGAACCCGCCCAACCATCCCTCGTAGAGAGGGCAGATCAAGTCAGTATCTCCGATCTAAGACTCACCATCAGAATCGATAGGGGTATCTCCACCAGCTTCCGGCTCATCCAGGAGGCTAGCCCCTTGCGTGAAGACGATGAAGACGCGACGTCATCCAATCCAAGACATGGTGGGTTGGGCGAGCCGAGCTGGCTCGACGATGTCAGTGCAGATGTCCGGCTCGGGAACCGTCATTCCGATCTTGCCGATGAATACGTGGATCTTGCCAAAGGGGACCCGGTATCCTGATTCGATTGAACCGGCCTCGGGACCCCATCTTGAATTGTCGATGTAGTACTTGCCACAGCGACTCTTAGTCATGAGGGCGACCGCATAGCTCCTGAACCCTGGAAGGGCTCCCTTCGAGAACTCAACTCCACCATGCGCAGGCCCCACGGTGGGCGCCAACTGTCGTGGTTTTATCATGGCAGATGTCCTCGTGAAAGGACTTAGTGGTGTAGCCATCGCAACTATGTGGCGACTCAAAAGGGTTGATCAGGAAACGAGAGACGAGTTTACCCAGGTTCGGCCCCTCAGATTGAGGTAAAAGCCTACGTCCTGCTATGTGTGTATTGATGTGCAAATTGATTACAAGGGTGCGGATTCGCCAGACCTAGCTCTCGATTGATGTTAACTTAGCCCTATCAACCCTAAAGAATCTCCTTTATATACAGGTCGAGGATCTAGGTTTTCAAGATTCTGGATCATATTACGATTCATGAGCTGGTACGTCTCTAACTCGCCTTGTCCCCTATGCAAGGAAACTCTAGGCAACTCTTTTCCCATATGGGCAGTAAGTCGCCTTCTTCGCGTCTTGGGCCTGAGTCGGCTCTCACGATATACGCGTGGTGTCTTCCGCTTCATAAGTCATGGCCCATCTTCAACATGGAATACTGAGCCGCCATTATCCTGACCCCCCCCTAGGGAGGGTCTCATGACGGGATAATATCCCCAACACACATGGACCATTCTGTCTCACCTCAAGACTCCTGAAGAACTTGTAGAGATGAAATTTCAACATGACTTTGACTAATATTATCCGCCAAAGAAGAAATTCAAGAAGGTTCAAGTTCCTATGCTGTCCCATTTCGTTCATTGCGCTCGACGGATGAAGCTGAGGATCTTGACGACATTGTGCGGGCCCTTCATCGACAAACAACCCCGATAACGCTCGCGCTCCTCCACCACCATCAATATGATATTCTTCATGGGCGTTAGTCCTCAAGTTCGTCCCTTTTCGTCACTTGATGATAAATTAGGAGAAATTTGAGTTAGTCTTCAAGAGGGTCTACCTATATGGGTTGTTTTTTGTTAAGTTGCAACTCTTGTTCTTCTGAAGTGTTTGGTTGTATGAGTTGTAAACTTAAGTATGATGGTGGTCTCACACTTTTGAACTTCTTTTCTTGCATGCGTATTCATCATGTTGGTTAATGCATGCATGCTTAATTTCGTCAAACACCACTTTCCAACATGCATTTCAATTTCCTCATGATATATGTTAAATGCGTGTACGAATTACAAGATATAGGAGGTGATCTCCATGGTATTAACCTACAATGTGCATTTGCAACCCAAAGCAAATTCCCCAAATATGCACATATTCACGGGGAGTTTCTCTATATCTTGCAATAAAATTCCTCAAACTCAGTACTTACATGTCACGTGTTTATCCCCATTGAAAACTTAACCTATTTGTCATCAATCACCCAAAAGGGGGAGATTGTAAGTGCATCGAATGCCCCTTAGTGATTTTGGTGTATTGAAGACTTATAGGTTAAGGGACTAATATGTTTATGAGTGTACACCGGTGCTATAAGTCGCTGGGGAGTTTGATATATTCAAAGAATATCGACCCTTAAAAATGAATGTGTTCAACTGAAGACTTTGATACTTTCCCGAAGATTTTGAACGGAGGAAATTGGTTTGTCCTTGAAGATACTGATGCGAGGATTTTGAAGTGTGAAGACTTTTGTTTTTGTTGTTTACTTTCCTTTATTTTGAGTCATAGGAACACCGTACTGTTAAGGGGGGTCCACATAATACCAAGCAAAAATTTCCATGTGATGCTCATCTCAAAGCCTACACATAAACAATCCTTTGCGTGAAGCCTTTGGAAATCTCTTGTAGTTCAGTCAATTTCTTCAGTAATAGAGACCAAGTTCTTCTGGTCTCTGAGGAAATTGTTTTGGATGAGGAGTTTGGATTTCTCAAGTGTGAATTGCCTAAAATTGAAGAACATGATAGATCTGAGAATTTCATAGTTCAAAAATTCCGACCGTTGCAATGCTTTGCGTGAGTTTTCCCAAAACCTTATCCACATAACAGTCATATCATTAGGGTTCATTTATGTCTTATCGTGTTGGGATTGCTCCCTGCATATAAATAGCCGCTCCCTACAACCAGTAGCTGGTTGGCTTCTCTGAGAGAAAACTTGACACTTGTCACTTTAGAGCATCCCCTCCTCCAAGGACTTTGAATGAAAATCATCAGCGAGAAAAAGCCAAAATCCAAACCAACACCAAAACCCCAAAGTGATTGACCATCACTAAATAGATTGTTCATGTGTGGAACCGATGCTTGTTACCTTTGAAGATTGTGTATCATCCATATGGTTAGGCATCAATGGTCTAGAGCATCCAGCAGTAAATTGTGGATTGTCGGGTGAGCAAGTTTGTGAGGGTTTGGAAGTATGCCGTGAAGACTTACCATGAGTGTTGGGCAAGGTCTGTGTGACCTTAGCTCAAGGGGAATACAGTAAAGACTGTGTGTCCTGGGATTATGTGTCCTTTGGTTTAAATACTAAGCTGCTCGAAACTAGACGTATGACAGTCACAACAGTTGGAACTGGGTCATTAAACCACTGTCTCCATTGAGCTCCTGGTTCTATTTCCTCAACTCATTTATTTCCTCGTGTACTTGTCGATGAAATTTATTGTTACTGTCTGAAGACATTGACTGAAGACTTTCTCAATTTCCTCATCTCAAATTCTTGAGTCACCTTGTTTTTCACCTGCTTATCTTGTTCACATGCTACATGTGCTCTCTGTATGTTTCATTTCATCACGATGAATATGCCGCTTCTATGTTTAGCATGCACTTGATTACTTACTCCGCTACTTGTATTTCGTCGCTTATCAATTTCCTCAACGAGTAATTCCTCAATGACGAATTTGTAAATATTGCCTATTCAACCGCCTCTAGTCGATATAACGCATTTTCAATTTATCTTAATTCTTATTTCGTAGTTGCGGATTCTCTAAGAGAAATCATAAGTAGGTTGTTTGTTCAAGTAAGAACAACACCTTATCACTGGTCCATTCACATATCTGATTGTCACAGTAATTTACGTGAATCAACTAAACATGATGAACATGACTAGACAACAATTCCCATGTGTCCTAGATGATGATTTGCTCACTATAGAAAGTGTTTTTGGCTTATCCTTTGCTATAAAATGGATTTGTCCACCTTGCTGCACTCTTGTTACAATTTGTACTTGTTACAAATTATTTTTGCTAAAAAACTATATGTTATCACTATTTATAGTAGTTGCACAAAATACCTTGTAGAAAACCGTTTGTCATTACTTATGCTCCTTGTTGGGTTCAACACTCTTACTTATCGAAAGGACTACAATTGATCCCTATATTTATGGTTAATAAATAATATTTTCTGGCTCCTTTGCCGAGGATGAAAACTATCTTTGGTAAGTGGAATTTGGTAAGGAAACATTTTTATTACATGCTGAATTTTACTATAACTTGTCACTATGGAAAGTAATCCTTTTAGGAGATTGTTTGGAGTATCTTCACCTCGACCAGAAGTGGTAAGAGAGTCTCTTAAACCTAATGAAGCTACTATAAATATTCATTATGAAATCCCTTATGAAACGAAGGAAAAAATTGCGAGGTCATCCCAATACAGGAGATGGAACTGCGCATCCTAACATGCACTTGGTCTTTATCAATGAACTTTATGGATTGTTTAATATTTCACGTTTATCAAATGATGGAGTTAATAAGAAGTTATTCCCTTTATCTTTGGAGGGAAATCATTTCTATGATATAGGTTATTGGATGAACCTGGCACGTGGGACTGGAACAAGGTGAAACTAGAATTTCCTAAAAATATCCTATGCACTTGGTTCATCGTTATCAAGATTATATATATAATTATTTGGCCTCGGGAAGCAGAAAGTATCGCTAAAACTTGGGGGAGGTTAAATACATGATGCACACTTGCCCCAATTATGATATCTTAAGAGGTATGATTATGAAAAAATATGCTCAACTTTCTCATAATTATCAAAATACGGTAGATTCTTCTTCGGCTGATTCTTTTATGAAGAAAATTAATGAATTCGAATGGGATCTTCTTGAGAGAATTAATGCAACTTTGGAGATTTGGAAATCGACAAAGGTAATGAGTTAGACATAATCCTTGAATATGATTGTGTTAAGTCTTTTATAGAAACAAATGTTTTTAATAAGCTTAGTCCAAAATATGAACTTGACTCTGTGATAGTAGTTACTTTTTGTGAATCCTTTGTTGCTCATGTTGATATCCCTGAGGAGAATCTTTAAATTTCATCCACCCATTAAATAAAATCGTGAACATGTTATAGCTAATATTGAAATATAACATATTCTATCAATCTAGTTTTGCCTACTTCTTACATTAAGAAACCTCCTTTCCGTGTTACGATAATGGAACATGCTAACGCCACAACCATAGTTCATAAGAGTAATGTTAAACCTTATAAATCTTCTGAAGAAATTAAAGTGGAACCTAATATTGCAATGGTTGAAGATCCCCTGGCTGATAATATTGATGAACATGTCATTTATTTTTGTAAAGAAGCAACTAGCATTGCTAAGCAGGTTAATACTAAAAAGGATAAATTAGATAAGAGCAAACATGTAGTTGGCATGCCTTTTGTTTGTGTTAAGTTTGTAGATCTTTGCAATCATGGTTTATGTGATATGGGTGCGACGATAAGTGATATTCTGTTTACTTTATATCAAGAAGTTATGCATGATATTGCACCCTTGGAGATAGAGGATATCGATGTCACTATTAAGCTTGCGACCATGGATACTATTTCACTGCTTGGGATGTTTAGAGATGTTGAAGTCTTGTGTGGTAAGATCAAATACCCAATTCATTTTCTATTTCTTGGATCACCACAAGACGATGTTTGACCTACTATATTTGGTAGGCCTTTCTTGAATACTGTGAATGTTGAAATTTATTGTCTTAGAGAAAAGTTGGTGTTAAATTTGAAGATGCATCTCATGAATTTAATTTCTCCAAGTTTAGTAGACAGCCTCATGATAATTAATTGCCTAATAAATATCATATCATAGGACTTGCTTCTATTGATGTACCTTCAACTGATCCACTAGAACAATCTCTGTTAGAACATGAGAATGATATGTTTATATCAGTGAAAAGAAGATATATCTTGCTATTATCAATTCTAACCTTTTAGTGCACGAAGAAACAAGATTACTCAAAGATCTTAGGTAGCATCGTGTTGCAATTGGATATACTCTTGATGATCTCAAAGGCATCAGTCCGACCTTATTTCGACACATGATTAATATGGAGGGTGATGCGAAATCTGTTGTCAGTCATCAATGTCGTGTGAATCATAAAACGAAGGATGTGGTAAGAATTAAAATATTGAATCTTCTCGAGGTAGGAATAATTTATTATATAGGTGGTAGTAGATGGGTAAGTCATGTTCATTGTGTCCCTAGGAAAGGAGGCATTAGTGTTGTTCCTAATGATAAAAATGAACTTATCCCACAATTTATTTGTAACTGGTTATAGGATGATAATTGATTTTAGAAAATTAAACAAATCTACTAGAAAAGATCTTTATTCACTACACTTTATTGATCAAATGTTAGAAATATTGTATAAGCACACACTCCTTTTTTGCTTTCAAGATGGTTGTTCTCGCTTTTCTCAAATACGTGTACCACAAGAAGATCAAGAGAAAACTACCTTTACGTGCCCCTTTGGAACTTATTCTTATACATGTACACCTTTTGGTTTATTTATTGCACTTGCAACCGTCCAAAGATGTATGTCTGTCATATTCTTTGATTTATGTGAGAAAATTGTTGAGGTATTCATCGATGATTTTTTCCATTTATGAAACTTCTTATGATGATTGCTTGAGCAGTCTTGACCGAGTTTTGTTGCGATGTGAAGAGACTAATCTTGTCTTGAACCGGGAGAAGTGCCACTTTACGGTGAATGAAAGTATAGTCCTTAGTCATAAATTTTCTGAAAGAGGTATTGATGTAGATAAAGCTAAGATTGATGCAATTGACAAAATGCCATGTCGTAAATATATCAAAGGTATATGAAGTTTCCTTGGTCATGTTGGTTTCTATAGAACACTTATCAAATACTTTTCTAAGATATCTAAACCTCACACTAATCTCTTACAAAAGGATGTCCCGTTTGTTTTTGATGATGATTGTGCAGTAGCCTTTGAAATACTTAAGAAATCTTTAATTTCTGTATCTATCATTCAACCACTTGATTGGAACTTACCCTTTGAAATTATGAGTGATGCTAGTGATTATGCTATTGGTATTGTTCTAGGTCAAAGATTTGAGAACAAACTAACACTACTACGGGATGATCCAAATACGATAAATCAATCACACACCCTTCGGCCAAACTGTGTGCGATGCATGAATCGCAAACGACATAGCTATATCTCCAACGCCAATGACAAGAACTGTGTGCGATGAAGGATCCATAAAATATGATTCAGAAACGAGTTGCGTGTGCAATCTAAGGCAGAAAGTGGACCCCGGCAAACTGTTTGTGGTGAACCAAAATAATTCAACCGATTAATATAATACAAGTGTGTGTGATGTACGACATATAGTTCAGTCGGATAAACTATTTGCACTAATTAAGTAGAACACAAATGATTGTTGAGATAATTATGTGTGCGATCGACGGAATACACGTAAGCCGGATAAATTGTTTGTGATGACATAAAATAACACAAACTAAAAGGACGTGAATATCACCTAGAGGGTGTGAGTAGACACTTTAAAATAATTATGATTTAGGCTTGAACAAATGCGTAATAAAACTAATGTTTAATTAGTCAAGCACAAAACCTAAAACAACTAGGGCCACCTATGTGCACCTACAACTCATGCTAAGCAAGATAAACAAATAAGTGATAACAAGATATATAACATGAAACAATGTGGCTATCACAAAGTAAAGTGCATAAGTAAAGGAATCGGGTAAGATATAACCGATGCACGAGGAGACGATGATGTATCCCAAAGTTCACACCCTTGCGGATCCTAATCTCTATTTGGAGGGGTGTGGAGGCACAATTCTCCCCAAGAAGCTACTAGGGCCACCGTAATCTCCACACACCCTTGCACAATGCAAGATGTTGTGATTCCACTAAGGGGCCCTTGAGGGCGGTCACCGAACCCATACAAATGGCAACCCTTGGGGGTGGTCACCGAACCTGTAAACTTTGGCAACCCTTGGGGGTTGTCACCATAACCCGTACAAATTTCTAGGGCAATCTACATAACCTAATTGGAGAACCCGATGCTTGCGTGGAGCTTTACACCACAATTATTAAGCTTCTAGGCACCAACAACCATCTAGGGTGCCAAAGAACCGAGGAGGAACAAGCTCTAGGGTACCAATCACCCAAGTGTAATAATCTTCTCAACTCTTCACTTCAACGTATCATCATGGAGAACCCAAACCGATGCAACAAGTGCAATAGCAAGAACACACAAAGTGTTCAAGTTCTTCACACTCAAATACCACCACAAAAACAAAGGCTATGGAGGAATATGAGAGGAAGAACAAGGAGCTCACAAAGAACTCCAAGATCTAGATACAAGGGGTTCTCCTCACATACATGAGAAAGTGATTGGTGGAAATGTGGATCTAGATCTCCTCTCTCTTTTCCCTGAAGAACTGGCAAGAATCATTGGAGGGATTGGGAGATAGCAAGCTCGAAGAAGGTCAACAATGGGGAAAGAACATGAGCTCAAGAATTGAAAAAAACTAGGGAAGAAGAACCCCTTAAATAGGTCTCGCCAAATCCAACCATTATGTGCACTCGTCATGCACAAGCGGTACTAGCACTTGCCTGAGCGATACTACCGCTCAGTGCAGTAGTTCCAATGAAAAGCATGAAAATAGCAAAAACATTGAGGTGGTATTGCCGCCAGAGTGGTACTACTGCACCCACCAGCGGTAATATCGCTAGGAGCAGCAAGTGTGGGTGAAACTGCGGTAGTAGAAAAAAGAGAAAAATCCATAAAGAGAAAAATAAAAGTGGAAGTAGCAACTATTATACAATAGAAGTATCGCCTAAGAGGTGCTACCCTAATACCAAGTGGTACTACCGCATGAACAGAGAAATACTGCCGTGGCACTAAAACTGTCATAACTTTCGCATACGAGCTCTGAATTGAGCAAACTCAAGGCAGTATGAACATGTCAATGATATAGAGATGTGAAACCTCTATGAACGAGGAACTGGCAAAAACTCCAACATCGAAAACATCACAAAAGATGCATATGGACTCTGTTTTTTATGAACTCGAGCTTGTCATCAAGATGACCATAAGCTCTAAGACCTAGAAAGATAAAAGTCAAATAAGAACCATGAAAGATGATGATGCCAACAATGCAATGGTTTGAGATCTCAATGAATGAAACAATCAAGATACTCGCTCGAGAGCCCCCCCCCCCCCCCCCCCGTGATAGTACGACAATCGGTCCTATAACTCGATACCCCAACTAACGCCATGAGACCGCTAAAATAGTTGACCTATCAAGGGAAAATATTTGCCTTGCGCATAGTCCACTTGAGCTAGATTATGAATATGTTGTCCTCCTTAAGATGGACCACCTTTCTTGATTGTGCCAACTCGATGAAGACTAGCAGATTGCTCCCCACATACTGATCTATAGGTGAGACACTCTTCGACACATCTTCACCAGTCCATTGTTACCATAAAGGACGACAAGCTTCAAGCGTGATCTCTTCATGATGCTCCAATTGAACTTGCACACTGATATAGGCGAGGATTCCGATCTTTCGATGAGATGATAACTATCGATTTGGTGGAGACGACTTTGACAATCCGACTACAAACATGCAAGATGTTGCGCCTTAGCAATCACTAAACTAACTCCAGGAGGTTATTGACCATGCCGGAGCATGATCAACATGACCATGAAGGTCTATTCCTGTAAGTAATCAAAGAACAATCAAGAATATGATAAGGGTGGGGATCCGAAAGTGGTCCTGGTCTGGTCGTTGGACACAAACGAAGTGCATGAAGTTGTAATGGCTAACTTTTAACTAAACAAATACCATGTAAAAAGCTACTAGGTTGGTCTACTTATAGGAGAAAGTGGTGGCGGCCAAAGAGGTGGTAGGACGTCCCAAGGCACCCTAAAACTAACCCTAGGTCGTACAAGGCTCATGGGACCAAGTGGAGGTGATGCAACATCTTTGGACTTGTAGTTTGACTCGGATTCTGGTGTAACGCCAGATTGTTTCATCAATATCTCCACGCTCCAGACAATTTCAAGGTGATTCCAATTGGGATGGAACGTACATAAAATCTACTTTCCAACAAAAGAAGAATCACCCAATTCGGAGTCTGTATGCGGAAGTTCTTGGCATTTTGAGACGGGTATGTTTGTACAGTCCGAATCTTAGTCCAGAATTTAAGATACTTGGATTATATCTTCTCTTGGACTGAAAATGACGTGTTAGAACTTTTTGAACAATGCCTAAGTGTCTCTTTTTACATTATCTTCATATGTGGATTGTACAAGTTTCCGGTAGTTCTGCAATTAGGCATGAAACAAAAAGAGGTGAAGTACTTTTGTTCTGTATAACACAAATAAATTATTGCAATTTTTTATCATAAATCACCTCAAATAAATATGCATATGCAACATTTGTGATCATATTGAAGGTAGCCATGTCCTCATCATCTTCCCTTCTTGAAAACAAAGTCATCCTCGGTATTGCTTAATCTAAAATGTGGCGAACAAATGTGACAAGGTGTACATGTTGTATATGTATATGTAATCCATTTTTTACTTCCCTTGGTTTTTGCAGACATGACACATGTATACATGAGTAAATTTCATATGTTACGAAATATAAAGCCAAAATATAATGACAAGAAGAAGAATGCATGAAAATATTGCAACTCAGTTTTCACATATAAGTGAAGTCCTTATTCATATCAAAAGATTGACAATGTTGATCATTAAACCATCCCAACATTGGTGAATAAAATTGAATTGTTTCAAATTTACATGCTACAACATGCTTAAATAATCAAACATGCAACATGACATTTGACAAAGAATCATCACCAAGATTGGAGGTCATATCAAAATGATAAAACAGTGGCACTATCAATTTCAAACATATTTGATTCAAAGTTGATTTATTTCCTGATTCACATGGTTCTTTCTCATCGACAATGAGTTCAATGGGTGCACTCAAAATTGTTGATATTGTAGTTATTTGATCATGTGGCAAAGTCAAATCATGAAGATTGTCTTCTAAAATAGGTGGTGCAATGAAAGTAATGGATAGCTCATCACATGCTACATTCAAATTGACAAGGCATTCATCATACTCATATGGAGGTGGAAGATCAGTATCTTTGTTATTACCTCTTGTGATCAACTCAGATGATGTGGTCACTCTCGGTGGTGACGTGTCACATGGTAAAGGTGATGTACCCTCACAACACTAGATGTGGTTGTCATAATACGCCTAATAGTTGAAGGAACAACCATATCAACTTCTGGAATGTGCACCTTGCATTTGTTCTCCTTGTGGCCAACACGTTGTTTTATTTCCTATTCAGCTTTGCAAGCAAGATGAAACAAACGATCGATAGGATAACACTTTTCATGAATTAGTATCTCCTGAATATCACGGTTCAATCCTCCCCAAAATTTATCCATAAAATCTTCTTCACTTTCTTCTAATGAGGAATGCAACAAGGTCGTTCGTAAATCATCATAATATTTTGTTACGGTGTCAATACATTGCTTTAAGTGTTGTAAATTTTTAATCATGTCAGAAGTATAATAATCAGGAATGAATCGAAAATCCATTTCTGAGCTCAGGCTCATCTGCACCCCTTCTGAGTAAAAAAATTCAAAAAGTTCCAGAAAAAATTGGGTGATAGATAATTTGATGCGTGAGGTTCGCTCCAAATTTTGTACAATTTGAACGACTGAGCAGCTCAAGGCAAAAAAAGACAAATTCTATGTCTCTAAAAAAGTTCACTTTACATGCACCATTTTGACCCGATTTGTCTTTTTTTGCCGAGAGCTGCTCAGATATCCAAATGATACGAAAATTGGAGCGGATATCATTTACCAAATTATCTATCAATTTTTTGAATTTTTTTAGTATTTGTTTTGAATTTTTACTAAACGGGTGGAGATGGGCTTGGGCACCGAAAAGGCCGCACTCAGAACGAATGTGTGTCTCATGGCATGCTTCAAATCATCCCAAGTAGTAGGCATCTAATCCGGAGGTAACCGACAATATCCGCTCCACCAAACTGAAGCATAACCGATGAAAGAACCTACTGCGACCTTAACTTTCTTATGTTCAGCAAAACTATGGGAAGCAAATATATCATTTATTTCAAATTCCCATTCAATATATAAAGCAGGTCTAAAACGGTCATTAAATGATGGTATAGAAACATTAACCTGATCATGCGCATTTGGATCTCTATGCACCTCTCGTAACGGTTGATGTGGTAGCACGTCTCCCACGATCGAAGAACCCATGAAGTTATTAGTATGGATCCTGTCATGACCAGTAGAAACAAAAAAACAAAAATATAAGAATATTATTCCTATGAACTACTTGGATGTGGTGGTAAAACACTCACTGGTAAAGCAAATATCAGTTTCTTACAAAGTATTACCATGCAGCAGGCGGTGAACGGCAACCGACGGTGTCAATATCTTCGAACACTGAGTAAAGCGATTACCGGATGAATGAATATGTGGATCTTGGTAGGCTTACTATATGATAGCAAAACGTTAGCAATAATCAACTAAGAGATGCAATGTTTAATAAACGCTCAACAACGGTACTGTAATGATCATAGGCTAGACCAGACTAGGGACACGAGCCTATAATACTAACAGAGTCATGACAAAGGACAAATAGCAGCAACGGGTGATATGAAGTATCTCTCGATAGCAAGATACAAGTGAAGATCACAATGGCAGTAAAGATAATGATAAACAAATGACTACCAAGTAGGATATACCAAAACTCTCTCTCCAACTTTCCTCCGGAAATATTATCTCAAGTTTTTTTCAATAATGCTATTGACTCATACTTTCTAATGAAAAAATGATCACTCAATTATGAGTTCATATGAGGAGTCAAAAAATTTAGGAACATGCCTAAAAAATATTAATAAAGTGTGTTCGCGACCTTCAGTGGGAAAAATGTCCTATTTAGAAGTTGATTTGGAGGTGACAATAATGAACTTGTTGGATGAACTATTCAAATGAGGCTCGTCGATAGCTTGAATTTCAGTTCCCATGGAGCCAAAACGGACTTCGTATGAGGAAGATATGTTTGTTTTACTGAACACTGCACAAAAAGATTTCAATGTGAATTCAGATACGAGATTGAGTCTAGGTAGGTCTGTTTTTTTTATCTCTTTATTTTTTCTCACTTTTTTTCTTCTCTCTATTTTTCTCTGAGTTTTTGTTTCTACTTTTTTTATTCTCTCCAACAAACCAGATAAGATGTAGATTTAATCAAGCCTAGATGTGAACGACCTCACGTATGATAATGACAATGAACAATGGGAGCATGTGGTGAAAATTGATGGATGGTGGGCGATAATGGAAGGGTTGATGATGTAGTGGTGGTGTGACTAATTGGAACAGAACTCGAAACTCTAACGGAACTAGACACTAAGACCAGCAACTTGACACGGAGATGCAAGTGATAATTCAACTATGCAAGCACTAAAATGAAAATTGAAAAGGCCATGACTGGCTTGGACAAAGGATGAATAGATCTAACTCTTTTTTGTGGCTTTTTCTTGCGCAATAGGTAAGAAAAATAAATCTAATTTAGCGATAACTGGAAATTCTCACCGAGCAACCTCAAAACTGGTACCACTTGATAGAGGCGAGGGTCCCAATCTTTCGATGAGATGATAGCTATCGATTTGGTGGAGACGACTTTGACGATCCGACTACAAACGTGCACGATGTTGCGCCTTAGAAATCGCTAAACCAACTCCACGAGGTTATTGACCACGTCGGAGCACGATCAACCTGACCACGAAGGTCTATTCTTGCAAGCAACCAAAGAATAAGCAAGAATATGATAAAACAAATCTGAATATTGCCAATATAGATGAAGTATTGAGAAGGGTGGGTATCCATAAGCAATCTTGGTCTGGTCGTTGGACACAAACGAAGTACACGAAGTTGCAATGGTGAACTTTTAACTAAACAAAACACAAGCAAAAAAAGCTACTAGGTTAATCTACTTATATAGGAGCAAGGGGTGGCGTCAAGGAGGTGGTAGGATGTCCCAAGGTACCCTGAAACTAACCCTAGGTCGTACAAGGCTCATGGGCCCAAGTGGAGGTGATGCAACACCTTTGGACTTGTAATTTGTCTCGGATTCTGGTGCAACGTCATATTGTTTTGTCAATATATCCACGCTCCGAACGAATTTGAAGCCGATTACAATTGTGATGTCACGTACATAAAATATATTGTCCAACAAAAAAATAATCACACAATTTGGAGCCCGGATGCAAAAGTTCTTGACGTTTTGAGACAGTTATGTTTGCGCAGTCCGAATTTGAGTCCCTAACGTGAGAGAATTGCACTCTATCTTCTCTTGGGCTAAAATTGATATGAGAGAACTTTTTGAATAGCACCTAACGTCTCTTTTTCCCTTATCTTCATATATTGATTGTACAAGTGTCCGGTAATTCTGCAATTTGGCATGAAACAAAAAGAGGCGAAGTACTTTTGTTCTATATAGCATAAACAAATTATTGCATAACTTTTATCAAAAATCACCTCAAATAAATATGCATATGCAATATTTGTGATCATATCAAAGTTAGCCATGTCCTCATCACACACCGCAGTCTTGATGGCGATCACCACTTGATGTCATCCTCCATGGGTCATATGAGATCTTCCTCTTGACGCAAGCCCATGTAAACATACCTAACCTCACATAGAACTCTCACATAGATCATGGATTAGTACACAAGGAGTAATCGACAATGATTACCATACCATGGGATCACGTGATCCCTCTCGGTAAATCAAGTATGCTTTGTGTGTTGATTGACTTGACTCACTCTTTGACTTAGTCTTCATCAACCTTGTATCTTATATTCCCTGTTCATAAAGATGATGTCATGAAGATAAACATGAATGTTCACACAATCTTCTTCTTCAGGAAATGCTTCCAATAAGCTCAACTCTCACATGACCAATCTTTGGGTAAAACCTTGAATACCATCTTGGTCGCCATATAAACTCCTTGAAACCAACAGATGGACTTCAAGAAGTGTCGATGGGAAAATCCTTCAAATATAACTCGAGGCAACCATTAGTCCACACGGATTGTCATCAATTACGAAAACCACACATGGAGAAATAGGCTCTAATAGAGATGATCACGCAGGTCAAGATGTGTGCGATAGACGGCAAACACATTGCCCAAATGAATTGTTTGGAATGAGCCAATTTTGACGCAAACGGTTGCACAAATGAAGATGTGTGTGTGATAAACAGCATAGGGATAACTCACATGAATTGTGTGCGATGAGCCAAAATAACACAAACAATGAAAATGATTGCATAACCAAATTAAACATCCAAATACATAAGTGACTACACACATAGCATTGGCATGCCTCAATAAATAATTACACACATAACAACATGATTGCATAACCTAATTAAGCATCCAAAAACCTAAATGACTACACACATAACATTGGTGCACACCTCCTATTACATGCATAATAAACAATGGAAAACGATCATCAAATCACCTACTTCTTGTCACGCTTGCCGCCACCACTCTGCTTGCGGCGCGATCCCTCGTTCTCTTCACGTAGGAGGCACTTCCTCATGTCAACGATCCGTCTGAACATCTCGTAGAATGTGTACGCTTCCTTGGCCACGGTCTGGATGTGATATTAATCCAGTCTCTTCACCCGGTCCATGTGCTAGACATGCTTGTTCTTCTCGCCCTAAGCCTTAATGCCTTCGTAGTAGGAGTCGATGATGGCCACGGCGAGGTCAAAATGGGAGTCATTGTGTTTATTGCTGCCCCACACCTTGTAGTGGTCGTGGATGTCGACAACCTTCTGGCATGCCAAGACCTAAGTATTGAGCACCTTTGGATCGTTGGTGGTTTCCACCGTAGCAAACCTGTAGTCGAGGTTGTTGACAAACCTAGTGAAACATTCACAAGGCTTTGTGGCCAGGCAGTTGTGGTAGAGGAGGACGTGATGGCACACACAAAATTGGGATGACAACCTTCTCATCATGCCCGATACGAAGGTTGGTGTACACGAGGTCGAAGCCTACCACTTTGTACTTGTCATATATAGCAAGCAACCACTCCATAGTGTTGATGGAGTTATCCACCACGACTGGGTCATTGTTGTACACCACTGTGAGGCCCGTCTTCCTAATGTGGGTGTCCACATGATGCACGTCAAACTCCATTGGAGCGTTGCTGGTTATCCTCTCTGCATGCATTGTCGAGGGTGTTCTTATTGTGTTGTGGGGCGTGATCGAAAGTGTGAAGAGACCATGGTTAATGGCCGCGGGTTTAAATGGGACCCGAACGTCCTGGGAAACCGGCACGTCCGGATGGCAGTTTTTTTAGCGTGTGATTCAGTCATGGAGCATGTAACTCCATGGGGCGACATGCGTGGCACAACTGCACGCATATGGAGCGTTGAATGTGATCATGCGCCGGCCACAACCGCTGGCAGAGTGCACGCGGAGGGGCGCGAGAGCAGAGCACGGGCAGGGACGCGAGAGCAGAGCGCCATGAGGAACACGAGGTCGAACCAGACCATTTTGTACTTGTCCTCGTCAAGAAATAAGTCCATAAAGTTGGAGTTCTCCACCCAACTCAGATGGTTGGTGTACACCACCGAGAGCCGTGTGAACCTTTTGTCCGTGTCCACTATGACATGCTTGGTGAACTGGCGCTCATCGTCGGCAGCCACTAGGAGCGACATTGGAGCCGCGTAGGATACCCTTGGTCATGGTTGCGCTTCTTAAGGTCTAGATATTAATCTTCGATTGCATATTAATGTCCAGATATTAATCGTCTCTTGCATACTTAGGGAAAACAGTACTACCAAAATACGAGTCTCATATGATGCCATTTGAATGATTGTATCACAAATGATAAAACATAGTACAAAGATTCAAATTTTTCCAGCATTACAAGGCTCAAATTCAAAAATTACAAGGTTCAAACCGATAATAGAAAATAAATTTAGCTTCTGCAGAAACTTTTTCATGCAGATCTAGACTCCCGCGTTGATCAGCTGAACATGAACATATGAGAGGTTCATAGTGATATTACAACTAGTTTCACAACTTCAATATTTCTGCAAAGGGATCCGCCACTGACATGTCATGTATGGGCTTGACATAACGACTTTCGAATAGTCTGTCAAGTGAAGCTATATACTGAAATGGAGCTTCTGTAGATCCTTTTCCAATATGTCCTAGTCGCCACAGCTGATGAGCAAACCATTTTTTGCGGAGTAAATGTAGTGAAAATTCCATTATCTTTAGCACACTTGCTCTCACAACAAAGAACCTGGCGAATATAATCTTCGGTAAGGTCCCTCGATAGGAGTTCAAAATAATTTTTAGAGATGGAGATTGAGGCATTTGATGGGGTTGTTATATTGTATCACGTCATCCACTATCGGGCCTAATTGTATCTACAAAAGAAGAGAATGTATTAGTGCTTGGACACACAAGGGACCTCTTTGATTTATAAGGTTTCCAAAATTGTACTCCCTTATGGTTAACATTTAACATTAAAGGATCATCACCTCAATATATAGCTTCTCGAGGCACGGAAAGCATCTTATGAATCTGACAACTTGGTCTAGGTCGGGACCGATAGATTACAATGCTAAGACCTTCATTGTGCATAGATACGTGGCCGAGCTTGGCAGAATCATTTTCTGGATGATAGACGAACATACATGTTGAATAGACAAAAATAAATATTAATTTAAAGAAGAAGAAGAAGGCGACTCTTGTACCTAGCCGGTTATGGATCCAATAACAAGTTCACAGAAGTTGAAAGGCGAGTAGCCAAACACAGTCAACTTCAGCGCATAAACGGCCCTGATTCTTGTTGGACCTTGTTGATCAACTACAAGTAATCTCTCAAGTAAAGGCACGTCCTCAATGACCATTTGGTGATTACCTTGTGTGACCTCCTGTTGCAGCACCAACAATACACACAGATTGTCCGGAGACTCATGGAGGCGATGTGGAGGCTACTCAACCCATGGATCGCCTGAAGATGAAGGTAGTCAAGCATAGTACAGTCGCGCAGCTGGCGGTCCATGTCGCCATTGGGGATGTTGACGGTGACGAGTGAGGGAGACCGAGACTAAGGGGTCCTCGGTCCGCCTATCCATTCTCATGGGTCGGACTCCCGAGCTTTATCAGTCATCATTAGAAGTATCAGAATCAAGATGGACTCTTTCGAAGACTTGGCATACAATCCAAGGTGACGACGATATCAGAATATTCCTTCCCTATTGTAACTGACTTTGTGTAACCCTAGCACCCCTAGTGTCTATATAAACCAGGGGCCATACTTCGTACTCGAGATAGATCAACTCTGTACTCTATACTACTTCATCAATACAATTAGAGCAGGACGTAGGGTTTTACCTCCATCAAGAGGGACCAAAGCTGGGTAAAACACCGTATCATTCGTCCCCTGTTACCCATCGACCCAAGATCCGCAGTTCGAACCCCCTACTCGAGATCAGCCGTTTTTGACACCGACATTGGTGCTTTCATTGAGAGATCCATTGTAGGATCGCAAGAAGGATCAACGGTCGTGTCATTATTAACGACGACATCCGCACCAGGGACATTTTCATACCTGGGCAGATCTTTGTGTTCGGCGCATGGTGTTGTATGCCGATCCGACAGATCGCTTAGACCAGGTCAGAAGACTCGCCCTCAGTAAAGAGATCAGGTTCGGGAACTTAGAGTTCGTCACCGATACCCGGGGAGACCTTATTCTAACAACACCCCTTACCTTTGATGCCTCGGCATCGGAGGAGGTGTATCTCGTCCTCGATATGGACCCTGATCAAGCTCCGATCTTGAATCCTTGGCCAGGCACATTGTGCGAGTCACCGATGGGTGAATGCGGCTCGGGCACGGCTCCGAATATTCCAAAGACGGCAACGCCTCTGGTTGATCCCATCGATTCCGGACATACTGGCATTGTGAATGTTAAGGAATTAGATGGGTTGCTTGGCCGAATTCACGCCATGGGAGTGTCCCACGTCCAACCGTTGATCTATGACCAAATCGGGATCACACCCGATGACACGGAAATGCATGTCCCACCTATTTCTCACCTAAGCGCCACGGTTGAGGAACCAGCGGGAGGTTCACCCTCCGACCACCGGAACTTAGAACAATCTGCCTCCCGGTATCCGGTAACCCGGACTCTCCAGGCCATCCCGCAAATGAGTTATGCCCCCAACTCAATTCAGAGTGGAAGAAGTCGTGTCCATCTGGCCGTATAGGCTCCGAACTCCTCAATGGTATCTGATACGATTAGCGATACCAGAGGCACGTGTTTTGTTGGAACACCAAATTTTTTCGCACCCACCTCCCAATATAGGAGTCATCTGAACATCTCAGAAAGGCCTAGCATGCGGGACCTTCATCCCGTCCGGACGGAGCTAGGGAGACAGTCCAACACTTTTGGGCTAGATTCCTGCTAACCATAAACCAGATACCATATTGCAACGGCCTGGATATTATTAACATATTCCAGCATAACTGCCACGAGGAGGGAACTTTAAATGTCGTCGCCCGTCGCCGCATACAAAGCCTTTCCGAGCTCTCTGCACTGATATGTAAATATTGTGTCATGGAAAGTACTTGGCAGTCTCAACAACTACAAGTGGAACCAATCCATGCTGAGGAGCCCAGAGAAGTTCGGACGAAGCGCACACCCCCAACAGTGAATAATCGAGTGCGGACCCTCGAAAAAGAAGAACAAGCCCCTTGACGGGTCCCAAACCGTAGTTGGTAAGCTACTGGACAACCCATGTCGCAGGCATTCTGCATTACCAGAGACTATTTCGACTCACATGCTTCGAGCCTCTTGGGTCATCAGGTAGGTGGCTAATAGCGGAGAGGTTATCCTTGGGACCCAACCACTACAAGGGCGTTCATTCAAACTACCTCATGAAGTGTTGATGTACTGACAATTTACGAGACTTTCTCCTCAAATAATCAAAGGAAAAGCGCTCTTCGAGAAACCAACCATGTATTCATGGTGGCAGCAACAAATCCTTGGACAAACACGCCTATAACCTTTACGGAGGGTGACCATCCCAGAATACATTCTAACCAAACACCTGTTGCATTAGATCTTAATCCCACTATAGATGGTTTCAAGCTATCCAACGTACTAATGGATGCCAGCAGTGGCTTAAACCTCATTTGGGAGGATACCTTGGATAAAATGCAGTTCGATAGATCTCGCATTGAATGGAGTAACACAACCTTTCAAGGAACTATCCCTGGAAGAGAAGGGTGATGCACAGACTGAGTCTCCCTCGATGTAGTATTCGGCACCCATGAGAAATACAGGTCCGAAGGACTCACTTTCCATATCCTACCCTTCAAAAGCGGCTATCACGCTCCTATGGGACGAGAGGCCTTCACCAAATTATAGGCCATACCACATTATGGGTACATGAAACTCAAAATGCTCGGACCTAAAGGTGTCACTACCCTCATAAGAGACCCAGATAGGGCTCTACAGACTGGGAATAAAACTGTAGCGCTCGCCCTCGAGGCACTTTCGGAGGCCCTTGTGGTTGAAGAACTCATTGGACTAAGATTGGTGGTCGACAGGGATGATGTAACTCTTGGCGAGAGAGCCAAGTCCACATCCTTCAAACACCCTGACAAAATAGTAAAAATTCCAAGTGCACCCAATGGACCCCGCTAAAAAGTGTCCATTGGAGCACAACTCGACCCTGGAGTGGATGAAGCATTGTGCACATTCTTACTAGAAAACTGGGATATATTTGCCGGACACCTTCAGACATGCCAGGAATCCCACGGAGACTGGGCAAGCACAACTTGAATAATAATCGATGGCTTAAAACTTGTCAAACAGACATTATGTTTCTCGTTGAACCCAAGCGTCAAACCATGGGCACCAAACTAGCAAAATTGCTTGAAGCCTGATTCATTCGTGATATCAAACACCTCAAGTGGTTGGCAAATTTGGTCCCAAAATAGGACAAATCCTGGCAATTATGCGTCGATTTCAAAGACCTCAATAAAGCATGCCCTAAGGATTAATTCCATTTACCTCCCATAGATCAAATCATTAATGCCACCACGGGACACAACTCACTATGTTTCCCTCGATGCTTACTTCAGTTACCATCAAATAAACATGAAGGAATCCGATCAGTCTGCAACTGCTTTCATGACTCCCTACAGACCATTCTGCTTCAATACAATGCCCTTTGGGTTAAATAACAGAGGCACCACATGTCAACACATGATTCAAACATGCCTAGAAAAACAAATTGACGAGACAAGTGAGGCATACGTGGATGATGTAGTCTTCAAGACCAAACACGCCAATCAGCTGGTGGACGACCTCCGACGAACCTTCCACAATCTCCGGCAATATGACGTACGGCTCAATCCAGATAAATTTGTCTTCGGTGTCCCCACAGGTAAAGTGCTTGGTCTCATCATCTCCCGTAGGGGAATAGAGGCCCACCCGACAAAAATCCGATCTCTAGCCTAGCTGGCGATCCCGACGGAGTTGGAACATGTAAAAAAACTAGAGGGATGTGTGGCGGCTTTAAGCTGTTTTATCTCCCGCCTCACTGAAAAGGCACTACCGCTCAATCGGTTGCTCAAGCGAACCAAAAACTTCGAGTGGACCGAAGAAGCAACAACAGCACTGGAGGAAATTAAAACAGTGCTAGCTAGCAACCCAATACTGGGAACACCTTCAATAGGAGAACCAATACTATTGTACATATCAACAATAAATCAATTTGTCAGCGCAGTACTCATGGGTGAACGAGAGGCAGCGAACCACAAACTATGGGTAGAGAAACCAGTTTACTATGTGTCTGAAGTCCTCATCCCGTGCAGAACTCGCTATTCTCACTACCAGAAGACGGCCTTATAGTCTTTATGGCATCTCGCGAGCTCCAACACTACTATCAAGAGTGTTTGGTAACGGTAGCATCTGAGGTAACCTTGAATGATATAATCAATAATATGGACGCCATGTGACGCATAACTAAATGGGCTATAGAGCTCTTACCCTTTGAAATCACTTACACAACACGCTTAGCTATTAAATCTCACGTGTTGGTTGACTTTCTAGCATAATGGACAGAAGCCGAACTCCCTAAAGAGATAGTACATGTTCCCATTGGACTATGTACTTCGATGGATCCAAGATGCTTGCTGGCCTGGGGGCTCGTGTCATACTTACATCCCCCACCGGTGATAATATTCGGTACGTGTTGCAAATCATGTATGTTGATTCTAATAATGCGGCTAAATACGAAGCTCTACTACATGGTTTAAGGACGGAAACATCGATGGGCGTATAGAGGCTAGAGGTATGGGGGGGACTCGAACCTCACTATCTCTCAAATCAATGGCGAATTTGACGCCAAAAGTGTGAAGATGTGAGCTTATAGGAATGTCGTCCTCAAAATATCTGATCGGTTTGAAGGCCTTGAGTTCCACCATGTTTCTAGAGACAATAATCAGGCTACCAATCTCCTCACTCGTACGGGTGCCGAGCGCAACTCTGTCCCTAAAAATACCTTCCTAGAATGACTTTTTAAGTCTTCCGTGGTATGGCAGGACAAGAGCGGGTGAGGGAGTCCGGGATTAGGGGTCCTTGTGCCATCTATCTACTCTCATGGACCGGAATCTCTCGGTCGTTCGATCATCGACAGAAGTGTTGGATTCGAGATGGACTCTTCCGAAGACTTGGCCTATAATCCAAGAAGATGAAATAATCGGCATATTCCTTCTCTGTTGTAACCGACCTTGTGTAAACCTCGACACCCTGGTGTCTATATAAGTCTGGGGGCCATAGCTCGTAGGACACATCAAGCTCATTATGACTAGGGTTTAGAACACAACATCTATCTTGTACTAGATCAACTTTGTACTTTGTACTACCCCATCAATAACAACAAGAGCAGAACGTAGGGTTTTACCTCCATCAAGAGGGCCCGAACCTGGGAAAACGCCGTATCCATCGTCTCTTGTTACCCATCGACCTTAGATCCACAATTTGGACCCCCTACTTGAGATTGTGGTTTTGACATCGACATTGGTGCTTTTGTGAGAGCTACGCTGCAGGATCGTGAGAATGATCGATGGCTTGCCTCATCATTTGCAACAAAATGTGCACTAGGGATATCTTTATGTCTCAACATATTTTCGCATTCAGCAGCGTGTGTTGCATGCCGATCCCACCGGTCACTTAGACCAGGTCGGAAGCCTCGCCTCCAATTAGGAGATTCGATTCGGGAACTTGGAGTTTGTCACTAATCCCCGAGGAGACCTTATTTTGACAACTTCCCTCCCTAATGATGTTTCAACATGGGAAGGGCGGATTTCGGCCTTGAGACGACTCGTGCTCATGCTTCGGTCTTGGATCCCAAACCGGACATGCCATATGAATCACCAACACATGGCCTCATCCAGGCACATCTCCAAATACTCCAAAGGTGGCAACGCCGTTGATCTCGTAGGCGTCGGACATAAGCAAACCATGGATATTGAGAAATTAGATGAGCTGCTTGGCCGAATACAGTCCATGGGTGTATCCCATGACCGACCATCGGTCTACGACCAGATCGGGATCAGACCCAATGACAGGGGAATTTATGTCCCACCTATTACTCACATGGTCGCCACTATTGAGGAACCAACGGGGGGGACCCGCCTCGCGATCATCGGAACTCAGGACCATCTGCGTCCCAGTATCCGATAACCCGGATTCTCTATCGAACGAGTTACGCCACAAACTCAATTCGGACTCCGAGATGTCATGTCCGGTCAGCCATACGGGCCCCAGACCTGGCGCTCCAAACTCTCCAACGATATCATATACGATCAATAATACCAGAGGAACGCGTGTTGTCAAAACACCGAATTTTTTCCACCCACCCCCTAGTCTAGGAATCATCTGAGTATCGCAGAAGGGCCTAGTATACGGGACCTTCACCATGTTCGGCACATGCTAGGAGAGTTAGTCCAACACTTCTGGGCTAGATTCCTGCTAAACATAAATCGGATACCGGATTACAACTACCAGGACATTATAAACACATTCCAACATAACTGCATGAAGAGGAAATCTTGAATGTCATTGCTCATTACTGCATCCAAAGCCTTAGTGAGCTTTCAACACTGATACATAAATATTGTGCCATAGAAAGTACCTGGCACTCTCAGCGACTATAGGTGGAACCAATCCACACCGAGCAACCCAAAGATGCTCGGAAGAATCACGTACTTCACCAACAACTAAGTAAATGCGGGTTGTCAAAAAAGAACAAGCCCCTTGATGGATCTCAAACCGTACTGGATAGGCTATTGGATAGACCTTGCCCCATCCACTCCACATTACCTCACACCGTCTCAACCCACATGCTTCGAGCCTATTGGGTTGTCAGGCATGTGGCTAAAAGTGGAGAAGCTATTCTTGAGGCCCAATCACTCCATGGGCGTTCACTCGAACCCCCCATAACAGTGTGGATGTGCTCACAATTTACGAGACTTTCTCCCCAGATAATCAAATGAAAAGAGCTCTCCGAGAAGCCGACCAAGTATTCATGGTGGCAACAGCACACCCATGGACAAACACACCCATCACATTTACGGAGGAAGGTCATCCTGGAATACTGTCCAACCAAACACCAGCTGCATTAGTGCTCAATCCTATTATAGATGGTTTCAAACTATCCAAGGTGCTAATGGACGATGGCAATGGCCTAAACCTCAGCTACGAGGATACATTGGAGAAAATGCAGTTCGATCGATCCCGCATCAAACGCAGTAGCACCACTTTTCAAGGAATCATCCCTGAAAGAGAAGCTCGATGCACAGGTCGGGTCTCCCTCGATGTGGTATTCGGCACCCATGAGAATTACAGGTCCGAAGAGCTGACCTTCCATGTTGTACCCTTCAAAAGCGGCTATCACACCCTTCTGGGATGGGATGCCGTCACTAGATTCCAAGACGTACCCCATTACGGGTATATGAAACTCAAAATGACCAGATCCAATGGTGTCATTACCCTGACAAGTGATCCGGATAGAGCCATACGGACTTAAAATAAAAACCGCAGCGCTCGTCCTCGAGGCACTCTCACAAGCCCTTGCGGTTGAAGAACTCATCGAACTAAGATCGGTAGTTGACAGTGACGATGTGGCTCTTAGCAAGAGGCCCAACTCCGCATCTTTTTGGCCTGTCAGCAAAATAGTCAAGTTTCAAGTACACCTGATGGACCTTGCCAAAACAGCATCCATCGGAACATAGCTTGACCCTGCGATCGATGAAGCACTATGCAGATTCATGCAAGAAAACTAGGATATATTCGCGTGACACCCTTCAGACATGTCAGGAATCCCGCGAAGACTGGCCGAGCACAGCTTGAACATAACATACGGCTTCAAACCTATCAAACAAACGTTTTGTCGTTTTTTCGAACCCAAGCGTCAAGCCATGGGCATGGAACTAGAAAAGTTTCTCAAAGCCGGATTCATTCGGGACATCAAACATCCCGAGTGGTTGGAAAACTTGGTCATCGTCCCCAAAAAGGACAAATATTGGCGATTATGTGTCGATTTCAAAGACCTCAACAAGGTCCGCTCTAAGGATCCGTTTCCTTTATCTTGCATTGACCAAATCATTGATGCCAACGCAGGACAAGACTCACCATGTTTCCTCGACACTTACTCCGAATACCATCAAATAAAGATGAAGGATTCCGATAAGGCGACAACCGCTTTCATCACTCCCTACGGTCCATTATGCTTCAACATGATGCCCTTTGGGTTAAAAACGCAGGTGCCACATATAAACACATGATTCAAACATGTCTAGAAAAACAAATTGGCAAGACAGTCGAGGCATACATGGACGATGTGGTCATCAAGACCAAACACGTCAGCCAGCTAGTGGACTACCTCCGGCAAACCTTTGACAATCTCCAACAATATGACAAATGACTCATCCTAGAGAACTATGTCTTTGGTGTCCCTGCAGGTAAACTGCTCGGATCCATCATCTCCTATAGGGTAATAGAGGCCAATCCGGCAAAAATCCTAGCCATATCCCAATTGGTGATCCCAACGAAGCTGAAACATGTTCGAAAACTAGCAACTTGCATGGCGGTGCTAAGCCGTTTTATCTGCCGCCTCGGCAAAATGGCACTGCCGCTCTATCGCCTGCTCAAGCGAACCAAAATTTTCAAGTCGAACGAAGAGGCAACAGCAGCCATGGAAGAAATCAAAACATTGCAGGCCAGCAACCATATACTGACAGCACCCACAACAGGGGAACCAATGCTATTGTACATATCGGCCACTAATCAGCTTGTCAGTGAAGTACTCGTGGTTGAACGAGAGGGGGCAGACCACAAATCACGGGTATATAATCCAATTTATCATGTGTCTGAAGTCCTCACCCCGTGCAAGACTCGCTACCCTCACTACCAAAATATAGCATATACAGTCTTCATGGCATTGCACAAGCTCTCACACTACTTTCAAGAGTGTTCGATAATGGTAGCATCTAAGGCACCCTTGAACGACATAATCAATAATAAGGATGTCACTACACACATAGCTAAATGGGCCATAGAACTATTACCCTTTGAAATTATATACATGCCACGTCGAGGTATTAAATCCCATGTGTTGGCTGACTTTCTAGCACAATGGATGAAAGTCGAACTCCCTAAAGATTATAGTACATATTCCCATTGGACGATGTACTCTAACGGCTCCAAGACGCGAGTTGGCCTCGGGGCTGGTGTCATACTTACACCCCCACCGGTGAAAATATTCGATACGTTCTGCAAATCATGTGTACTGATTCCATTAACGCAGCCGAATACGAAGCTCTGCTACATGGCTTAAGGATGGAAACTTCGATGGGTGTATAAAGGATGGAGGTACAAGGAGACTCGAACCTCACTATCTTGCAAATCAATGCCAAATTTGATGCCAAAAATCCAAAGATGGAAGCTTATAGGAACGTTGTCTTCGAAATATCGGCTTCGTTTGAAGGCTTGGTGTTCCACCATGTCTCTAGGGACAATAATCAGGTCGCTGATATCCTCGCTCGCATGGGTGCTAAACATGACCCTATCCTCAACAATACCTTCTTGGAAGGTTGTTTAAACCTTGTGTGGTATGGCAGGACGAGCATGGGGATATTGAAACCATAGAGAAGGAGCAAAGTGATCCTCCTACAGTTGATCAAGATGATCAAATCATCGGTGGGTCCGCGTTAAAGGAAACGCTCTCAGCTCATGAGGTTATAGCTGTAATCGAGCCACGGACCAAACCATTTTTGGGTCATTACCATCGCCAGGAATTTCCTCATGACCAAACAGAAGCAAGATGGATAGTTCGACGATCCAAGTCTTACAAAGTTCATGAAGTGGAACTTCATAGAAAAAGCACTACCGGTGTCCTCCAGCGATGCATATCCGAAGAAGAAGGTAAAAAACTCTTAACTGAAATACATGCAGGTATGGGTGGCCATCACGAAACGGCTAGAGCTCTGGTAGGCAAGGGATTTCTGAGTTGGTTTCTTTTGGCCAACGGCTCGAACGGACGCTCATTCGCTTGTCCAGCATTGTGTTGGTGTCAAATCTTTGCAAACTAGAGCAACATTCCTTCAACAGCTCTTCGGACAATACCGATCACTTGGCCATTCGTGGTTTGGGGGCAGGTATGGTTGGACCTCTGAAAGGAGGATCCAAGAAAAAGAAGTACTTAGTAGTTATGGTCGATAAGTTCACAGAGTGGGTCGAAGCCAAACCAGGAACTTAGGCCAAATCTGGACAGGTCTTCAAGTTTATATCATATGTGGTTCACCGTTATGGTCTTCCGCATAGTATAATCATGGATAACGGGTCCAATTTTATAGCCCACGAGGTTAAGGACTAGTGCACGAATTTGGGCGTCAAGCTCAACTACGCCTCCATCTACCACCCACAAACAAATGGACAGGTCGAACGAGCTAACGGTTTGATTATGAGAGGCACTAAGCCTCGTCTAGTCTGGTCTCTTAAAGAATCTGATTGCCACTGGGTAGAGGAGCCCGACTCCATATTGTGGGGCCTGCGAACAACTCTGAATAGGTGCACGGGTTACACATAGTTTTTTATGGTGTATAGGGAAGAGGTAGTCCTCTCGTGCGACATTATCCACGATGCACCTAGAGTGCGCATGTACGAGGAAAAAGAAGCTGACTTAGATCGGCAGGATGACTTGGACGCATTAGAAAAGGAGCGCGACATAGCCCTGGAGTGGTCCACCTTTTATCAACAGAAGGCTCGGCACTATCAAATTAGGGAAGTTTGTGAAAAGACTTAAAACATGGGCGATCTTGTGTTAGCCTCCCTGAGAAGAATAATAACAAGCTTGCACTCAATGGGAGGGGGCATTCATCATCGCTGGCATACTTACCGAAGGGGCATATCGTCTCCATGATGCGTCGGACAATCATCTTGAACCAAACCCCTCGAATGCGGCTCGTCTTCGATGTTTCCATAGCTAAGCTGACGCAGTTACACTTACCCATTTCCTAGTTGTCTTTTTTCAATTTTTGTTGTATCCTTTTTCCTGTGTCAAATGGGGTTAGCATATTCCAATTCATGTTTGGATTAACCGAATTGTCTGTGTGAAATATGTAATCTCTATAGACGCATGGGGGCTTGTAAAGGCGATCATAATACATTTGTGCATCATTTTATAATGTGTCTTCTCTTCCTATAATTAAAGCCTCAATATGCACTAAATTTGACTTAATATTTTGCCAAGACGGGTTGCCTGGCTCCTGTATTTATCCTCTACATCCCTGATTGTTCGACTAGAGGATAAAGGGACCACCTCTGTGATTGTTATGACCGGGTAATCCGGATACGTACCTCACACGGGTGAAGCCAAAAGTTAGGGTTATTAATGATGAATTGGTCTGGCAAAGGAAGGTTATAGCAATAATTCTGTGGCTAACACCAAGGGTTAAAATTCCCAAACATACACTAGCTCCATACAAAACGGATGCTCACAAAATCCCAAGAAAGGAACCTATAAAGGAACTATTTCCTTGGGAAGATGTTTCTTGCTAAGTAAAAGTGATATAACATTACTCCATGATAATTATATATCTATTAGCACCACTTGTATGGATTGCCTTTTTCCCTGAACTGTTTACCTACTTCACAGGTTACATAGTACGAAACACTTCCTTATGGTTATCCACGAAGGTAGAAGCGGATGGTCGGTTAAGATATCATTAACACATTGGATGGAGAATTGCAAATACTAAGTTATATAAAGTCATGCTTTAGGCTGCTAATCTAAGTTATCTATTATTGCATCTAGGCAGCAATCTTGTTGCGACAAGTGTGTGGCGGGCGTTACTTGGTCGTAAGCCAGGTGAAGAGGCACCTCTTGACCATCGGGCCCCGTCGGCCTGACTTGTGCCAATTCTTTGGGATTGAGCTTCATAAATCTTGTCTTCACCATCGCCCACACCTCCCAAGCACCCTCCTGGCAGGCTGGCGTCTTCCACAGCTCAAATCGGCTCCGAGCCCCTTTAAAGAACCCAGTCAGTTCCAGCATCCTTTCTGGGGGCTTCTCGGCCAGCCATAAAGCCTTTAACATGCTTCTCATTTCTTTGCACCTACACTCATAACTTAGGGACAAATATTTTAGAAGGTCGCAACTAAACGAACTGGCTTCTTCCTCAGGACACCCCGTCAAGAGTGCTATACCAAAGGAATGGAATCATTGATCACATTTCAGAAGTCATTTCAATATATTCATACAATTCGGCATGTTACTTACCAAACATTCCACCTTTTAGTCTCTTGTTTTCTTCCGTGACTTGTCCCAGTTGAGTCTTTAAACTCTCAATCTGGCTTATATGTTCTTGCTTTTCTGCAATAAGTTTCTTATTCTCGTCTACACTTCGGAATAACGAGTTGTAGTTGGCCTCGTTTTGAGACTCGCGTATCTTTGTAATTCTTTGGCCGTCTCCAGATCTTTTCGCAATTGGCCTATAGGTTCAGCTGCTACAAAATATGCTTTCATTTTAAAAAGGGGGACAATAGGACAACTATGCATATGAGTTCAAAAAAAAAACTCTAACCATGTGCTTGTCTTGTGAAACTCTTAACTTCTTAAAACTCAGCTTTAGCAGTTTCGACTTGTGTCCGGTAAGTCCCAGTCTCTTGGGATGATACTTTATTTTTGTCTCTCACAGCCTACAAAGCATGGCAACAGTGAGGGTTAGACCCTTTGATAGGCCATGCTGCACAATCGAGGTTTGGGGCTAGTGGTTGGGAACTTACATGCAAAACAACAAAAAATTGAATACATACCTTAAGGTATGTTGACATACGCCTAGCTACTCCTTTGAGTCCTTCTCGGGCAGCTCCGAGGTGTGCGGCAGGATGGTGTGCATGGATTCTTTCTGTCGACGATGGTTCATTACACTCAAGGCGTTAAACTCTAGTTCAGTAAAATCAGGATGGTGCATGGATTCTTTCTGTCGGCGATGGTTCATTACACTCTCCACTTCGGAGTTGGTAACTAAAACACCATCATAATCCTCGATGGACTAACATACATGAGGGATTTCCACATTGTCCATCATCGTTGAAGGAGGTGGTTGTGTTCGGGTCTTATCAAATATAGCGGCAGATGTAAATACTTGTCATTTATTGGAAAAAAAACAATGCTTATTGTTAACATGATACCTATTGGAGGGGAGAGCAGTGTGGGCGGTCTATGTAGAGGCTCCGCGTTTAGAGGGTCGACCAGTGTTCGACGTGGAATCGACAGACCCTATAATAATAGGTGTTCGGCATGTGGAGCGACGGCTCATTGTAGCAGGAGCGGCCGTTGAGACAGTTGAACGGCCTTTTCGTGAAGGCACTTTCTTATTTTTCTGCTTGTTCGATGAAGGAGGTATCTTCGGATAGTCAGCAATGAGGGTGACCTCGATGTCATTTATACCCTTCTCATAAAAGAACCCATTTGCGAAAATTATCGATGGATTTGGATCATCATGGAATATGGGTCATCGTCCTTGGCACTTGATTTTTTCTACCACACGCCTCCAATCCTGTTTAAAAAAATCTAGGGACTTAGTCAGTCCAGAAACAACATAAGAATCTGAATTAGGGGAATTGAACTATACTAACCCATTCGATGGGATTGTGGTTTGAATAACCATCCTGATAAATCCTTCCTTCTCGCCCTTGTAAAGATCAGTTACACGGCAACTAATGCCATCGGATCGACCGGACCTTCCCACTTGAATTGATAGAGAGGATGAGATCTCTGTTGGAGAGTTTGAACGCACCGCCTTATGGCTTCGGCCATAACGTCGATCATGGTAAGCTGGTAGTGTGTCAACAGCTTTACCTTGGATACCAGCTGCTTCACCTCTGAGTCGTCTTCTTTATACGAACTTCTTGGGCACGAGTTGAACACTTCTTAAGAGGAGCGCTTGAGAATTCGGGGAGACCCCTTACAAAGGGATCAAACAAAGGCACGTCTTCAATATAGAACCATTCGAAGGTCCACTCTTCGGGAGCTGCTGTCGGGGTACCTACCGGATACTCGACCCCAGCTATGCGCCATACTTTGTATTGGGGATATTATCTGTTGATAACCCGCCCTAGTTGGGCCGGGTCACCAAAGCTGGCGGCTCATCTAAAATGTAGTTTGGGCCTTGGTTTGGTAAAGCCGAGAGTAGTATGGCGGTTTATGACTTTCGGAAGGAGTCCATAATAAAGAAGGTCTCCAAGCTTCGGAAGGGCAGCGACTTAAAGATCGCAAGAGTCACGATTTGTGTAAAGGAAAGGACCCTTGTAAACCCTAAGGACTCGACCTGTATATAAAGGCGAGTCCCAGGGGAGAAGAGGACAGGTTAGAAATCATCGAGTACTAGGTCTGGCGAGTTACGCCCTCCTTGTAATCGAAACTCCATCAATACAACTCAAAGCAGGATGTAGGCCTTTACCTCCTCACGAGGGGCCGAACCTGGGTAAATCGCTGTCTCACTCCCGTTCAACACCTTTAAGTCGCCACCAAAGTGCGATGGCTCCAGTACTAAGTCCTTTCACAAGGACATCTGCCGTGACAAAACCACGACAGTTGGCGCCCACCGTGGGGCCTGCGCACGGTGGAGTTGAGTTCTCAAAGGGATCCCTACCAGGGTTTGGGAGCTACGCGACGGGGCTCATGACCCGGAGCCGCCGTGGGAAGTACTACATCAACAACCTGCAATGGGGGCCCGAGGCGGATTCGATCGAATCTGGTTACAGGGTCCCCTTCGGCAAGATCAACGTCTTCATCGGCATGATTGGATCATCCGTGCCTGAGCCGGACATTTCCACCGACATCGTCGAGCCGGCCAGGTACGTCCGCCCACTAACGACGCCAAATCTGATTCTCCCGGTCTTTGTTGGATTCACGCAGGGATCGGAGGAACCAGAACACTCAGCGACCCAGGAAACCACACCAGTCAACACTGATGACGAATCATCCATGGGCGATTCAGATTCAATCCGGTCTCTACATGGGGATTGCCTTGGGGGCTTATCGTTGGCCATGGACCCCGAAGTCCTTGACCAAACCCGCCGCCAGATCGCCATTTACATGGCTGGGGCGACTCAACCCTCGCCAAACCCGGCAGGCGGGGATGGGCCTGGCAAGACATCTAGAAGCCCGGCCGCTGTCTTGGTGGAATTAGAAGTGGAAATTACAAGGCTTATGGCGACCCCCATCACACCGGAAAACCAGGAGGCAGTAAACACGGAATTGGCAAAGCTAAGAGAGGCTGTGGCAAAGGCTCATCGGGATGCCGAGGTGGAGTCCACCAGGATCGAGACCCGACAAGCTCAAATTACCGCCGAGAGAACTCGCTTAAATACTGACAACTGGCGGCTCGAAAGACACCAGCGTGCATCTGACGCCCTCCATCAGCGGAGGCACCAGGGTCGCCTACCCCCTGATCTCAACCCGACCCGCCTGTTCGATACTCCGCGAACTCCCGGGGCGGGAGCCGCCCCCGGGGGAGGACCGGGCCAACCACCTAACCCGCACTACAAGGAATATGCTAATACATGATGCTATTTTTTTGTCGCTACGTCGTCACGGTTTTTAGTTTACGACGATCTCACGACGAAAAACCAAGCGTCGAAAATGGAGCGTCACAAATGAACATCAGCGATGTTTTGATCAAAATCGTCGTAACTTTTACGATGATTCCTCGATTGTCGTAACCTTTACGACGATCCTAAATCATCGTTGGCAATCTAACCCAGTCCTACATGGCAGTCCTACGTGGCAAAATTACGATGAAATCAAAACATCATAGTTGAAATTAGCCCAACCCATTTCAATTGATCGCATGGGCTGGTTTATTTTTTGGGGCTTTTTCTTATTGGGCTTCTTTTTGGGCCTTAGCCTTTTTACACCCACTTCTAGTATTTTTTTTGTATCATTATAATTTGGGTCGTGGCCTTTTAGTACCCAAATACATTTGGTCCAGTTTCAGTTTTGGCCTTTTTTATTTTTGAATTCAACAATTTTTTATTCCAGAACTTGGTTTCATTTCTATTTGTTGGGCCTTTTCAACCCAAATTTTTGTCCGATATTAAATCCAACATTATTTCATATTCAAATCAAGAAAATTCCAAGTCGAATTAAAATCATCCATCATATAACATCACATAATACATCTTCCAGGTTTACATAACACAATAACTCATCTCATGAATACATTTCCTTACACACGAATATAGCAAGAACGAACAAACTTGCACAAGAAAAGGTTGATTTGAATGTCCCAAGTAGGAATCATCAACATCTTCTCACCACTTTCCTAGCAATAGAAAAAGAGACAAAAAAAAGACATTAAATAGTCCAATAACAAATCGATAAACAAGGACCTAGTTCATGGGCACATGGAACAGTGGACTTAGGACATAGTTAACGACATCTAGTTTATAGCAACCATTGTAGAGACACGTAACAACAAGGTAATGAAAGCATCTACTCGACATAACAACGAGCACGGCAAATATAAAAGGGGTAGTTGCCCAGATTTTCCTATGCAACTATGTGGGAGCACATTCCGCAGAACACGCTAAGGCAAACAAATTCGCCAGCATTAATATGCAAAGACGACGACAATTTCGCTGACTTGTCGACAGGCACCTAGATCTCATGACTGGAGAAAGTAAAATTAGCCACTAAGCACCATTGAAGAGACACATAATGATGTACAAGCCTACAGGGTAATGAAAGGACCCCCACAAATTAAACTGCCAAAAACGTCTTACATTTGTGAACCAAGGGTGTACTACAGATCTTGTTTGCATATTGTTGATTTCGTGGGGGCCTAATACAATTGTGGTGTCTGCACTGCCTTGTAAACACGAGTGCTAACTTATTATGATTCACCAAAGCATGTTTGCACAAGGAATGGCTTCTGTTACTTTCAAAAAAGAAGGGATGGCTTTAGTTAGATTTTACTACTCAGCCAAAGGGCTTGGCCCAAATCACTGCAACATATTCTACTGCTGATTTTACAGTAATTTTTGTCAGCAGTTTTAGTTGAATAGTTTACTCTGGTTCCAATGCGCTCAAGAGATGGTTGTTCAATACATTTAGTTATCCTATTTCACAACAATGGCCTAACGGCGAGAGGAATTATGATATTCACTTATCTTGTACCAAAGAATCCACTGCTTTGTGGAGTCTGTTTTTCTGAATGAAACTACTAATATTACTTGACAGGATTTGATACGAGTAATACATGCACTACATGCTACTGGTGCTGCATGCAAATTTTGTGAACCTAACTATTTTTGAATCGAAGTAAAATATTTGCCCAACTCACTAATTAAGAAGATGAAGGAATAGATGGTTCAACATTTGGCTGGACCCATAGCTCGTTAGATTGTTTTACATAATGTTATTTTAGATCACATGAGTGGTAGGCGACTACCTTCTCCATAGGGGGACTTCCTGGTGGTGATGTTGAGCACCTTGGTGGGCATCCTGGCGGGGCCCTTGACCTTGAGCCGCTTCTCCTTGGATCCCTTCACCAGATTTGAGCGCAGTCCAAGCAAACGAAGCGGCCACGCAACGCGAACGACAAAAATCGCAAATAGTTTTGCAAGGTACCTAGAAAGAGAGGAGCATACTCATCATCTGTTCTAGAATAAGAATTCGGAAATGGTTACTGGTTGATTGGGCTTTTTGGGTATTCATTGAATCTGTGGAATATAGTAAATTTTATGTAGCCTCCTTTGATTATATTAATAAGTTTCAGAAAAACTATCCTATACTAATATCCTGAAAATATTCATAGTTGCAATATAACTAGTTGCATGGTTTACTTTATTTAGCAAATAAATCAGAAGAGAACATTGGGAGTAGACGAGTAGTGAATGTTCAATATGAGTAAATCTAAGATCCTGGTTTCCTGTAATTACCAAATAAATTGTCTAGCACGCATCGAACCCCGCCGGCACACGCATGAAGCACGCAGGAAACACGTCGACAGGAATGAGAGAGAGGAACTAAAGTAAAGATGAGATAGGATGGTAAAACAGTTTGTGAAAAAGCTGACCTGAATATGTGTTGAAATCTCAACAACAGTTAAACACTTTTTGCATAAGCCAGTCCCACGTGTACCTAACTTTGCCGCTGCACGTTCAATGCAAAGATTGTCGATGGGGATGCAGGCTAGTGAATGAGGACATTGTTTGCATCTATAGTTCCAGTCTAAAATTTATTCGTCAACATATCAGAACAGGACCATGCAATCTACATTTATTTGACTAGAAATTATTGAGTGCCAACAATGAAACATATCTTAGTTTGTATGCCAGTTTCTTCTTATAGCCTGAGTACAGTACACCCATTTTTCTTTGATATAAATGCTTGTGGTAGTTGTTGACATGCAACCATACATCCACCATACTGGGGGCAAACATTAACTGTGGACAACTGCATAAAACCTAAAAGTGCATCACTCTAAAGCAGGACATAGTTACTGATTTGCTACTGAAAAAAATACATGCATAAGAAACTGCTGATTGCAGGGCCTTCATCTCCTACTCCTTATTCTCCTGGGCGTGCCCCTTCTTCTCCTGCAACAGCAACAACAGCAGGTCAATAACAATAGCAGTTTGGCATACTCCCGGGAAACTTCAATTTACTCCATTTCTTTGATCAACAACTTATGCTAAGGAAAACGTTCTATTGAACAAATCCATTTATTTGATCCAACAAGTCTTCATAGATCAGTTTGACACCAGCAACATCAGATATTAGAGAAGAATGAATATGACAGCAGCAATAGCAGTTTGCCACCAGCATACAAAATTTCTTTGAGTAGCTATCATGTTCAATAATCAAACTGGATCAAATACATGCACTGCAATACACTTCTCCACTGCATGTTTAATTAAAGTAACAGAACTGCTAATGCTACTGCAAGCAAACAAGCAGTTCAAGCAAACAAGCAAGAACATGAAAATCTGATAGTAACAAGCAAGCACATGACAATCTGAATCTCGGGAGAGAAAAAGAGACTACTCCCAGTAGGTGTGTGAAAGCAAATCATAGCAAGCAAATGTGCAGAGAAAAGAAGAGAGCTTGTACTCCCAGTACATCATCATGGCAGTGCACCAGAGATTTTCAAGTTAAAAATACACCCAGGAGTAGATGAAGAGAGAGCATCATGAAGGTTCAATTTAATTTCAATAAACTATCACTACAAGAAAAATGCTCAATTATGACCAAAAATAAGGACGGTGGTTTAATTGGTCATTGATCCATGACCAAAGTTCCAAAATTAGTCATGGCAAGTCTAAGAGGGTCCAAAGCCCATAACGTTATGACCTTTTGCGTCCATTAGGTCATGGTCCTTTTGCACAAAATGGTCATTAAGATGCGTAGCATTATTTATGATCATATTTCAGTGCTACCATGACTAAATATAAGGTCGTAAACATGTGCGTGGAGGTGACTAGACGACACCTCACCAATTTTGCCTATGTGTCATGTATACAGAGCAAAATTTTGTTTTATATGTATATGGATGAAGTAAATTATATTAGATAAATACCAATAAATTATAATTGTTCATTTTAATATCCTAAATATATTAGAAAATACAATACAATTGCCAAAATGAAATATATGAGCCCATGCTAATCTCATAATGTGTAGACCCTATTTAGATAAATATTTTTGAAAGGTGGTATAGGGTACCTTAACTTGGTGTTTGAGACAATAAAAACTCAAACATGACAATAAAAAATATGTGGGTGAATTTTTCTGTAATGCTAAATACTATCATAATTAAATGAAAATTGTTTACACCCACAACACACAACCAAAAAATATAGCTTTCTTTTGAGGGAAATAATAAATATTCTACAACTCTTTTTAGGCAACCAAAAAATACAACTAGAGACAACAATGTGGGTCCATATTTTCTAAATCCGATATCTATATGGACTTGAGCAGACCCATTAGAGCATGTACAACGCTCCACGTTGGACCAATGCGCCAGCACACCACATCAACTCAAATGCTCCACCTCATCCCAACCTGCTGCTTGCAGAGTGAAACGGGATCCTGCAGAGAAACCAGCTTCCTCACTTGCAAAAGCCAACTTTCGAGGGTAAAAGCATGAGGGAAATGAGCTCATTGATGGGACAACGAGTCATGAGAGAGAGCGTCAGGTGTGAAAAAGCTGAAGTGATGGGTCCAAATAAGATGATGCCTGCGATGGAAGCTAGTGGTCTCCAAGTAGCTGCTTCATACAATTTTACCTAGGTGAAGCATGGAGCATCACCATACAACTGCCACCATTGTACATGCCCTTAAGTGAAAGGATATAATTCAATCAAAAAAAATTGAATAAGATATAAGTGAAAGGATATAATACAACTACCTCCATTGTACAAAACTAACCCTAACCCTATCTCCAGACCCGTCCCCCTCGACTCCCCTCCCACCCCTCCCGCCGCAGCCTTCCCCTCCCACCCCTCCCGCCGCAACCTTCCCCTCCCACCCCTCCCGCCGCCAGCCTTCCTTCCACTCGCCCCTTACCAGATCACCGCGCAGTTCGAGCCCGACCCCTCCCCGCGCCGCCTCGCAATGCCGGGCCTCGCCGCCGCCGAGCAGGGCGCCGTCTCGCTGGTGCGTCGCGTCGCCCGGGCCCTCAACCGCCGGATCTCCGACCTCGTCGCCCTCCTCTTCCACCACAAGGTAAGCGACCCCGCCACCCGCAGGCCTCCCCTTCCCCTTCACCCACCCAACCCTAACCCTAGATGACTACCTGGGAGAGCGCGGGGTCATTGGGCGCCATCGCGGGCTTCGCCATCATCGTCGTCTTTGCGTGGAAGTTCATGCGCTCCTCCTCGCCCGCGCGGCCCCGCGGCCCCGCCGCCGCCAAGCGGCCCTCGCCCGTCGGCTCCACAGCGCCTGCACCCGACGACCCGGCTCTTACTTCTTCCACCAATTTTAGGAAATTAAGTTCGAGCCAAATGTGATGTGTGAATTAAGTACAGATATCGTTCTTGTTTCTCTGAAATTGTCGTACCTGAAAATTATTGTTACTCTCAACAGCCTAAGCCTCAACCAATTAAGTACAGAGGCATTGAACGTTTGCTAGATATGCTGATTCATTATAATCAGGTTTGCGTTGAACGTTGGCTAGATATGCTGATTCATTATAATCAGGTTTGTGTTGAACGTTTGGTACTCTCTTTGTTGCTTATATCATGCTAGCTCATGTTCTATGCATCCTTTCTGTCATTGTCAATCAGGTTGATCTGTCCCATCCTGATGCTGAACATAGATTGCTTGAAGTATTCTACCACAAGATATATAAGGTGGTACAAATGCTAGTTTAACACCTCTTAGTTGCATTTAGTTCCTCAAAATAGACAAGTGTTAGTTACCATGTATTTGCTGCACATTTTTGCACCGAGTGAAACGATAGAAAACATCAACGATCAGTACTGGACACTACGTGCAGAGGAGGTATGTGATGATATGCCATGCTTTATTATATTAACCTTACCAGTATTTACTATAATATTACATAAACTACTATCATGACAAATCTAATGATATTATTATATTAACCTTACCAGTATTGGCGAACTGAACAATTACGAACAACTATCTGAAGAAATTTTTTATGTTAGTATTCAAAGTTTGAGGAAAAATAGTGTTTATACTGGAATACTCGGTATAGCTATTTTCTATTTGAACTACGTATATAAGAGTCCATAGAGTGGTTTGTTTGTATCCTCAATTTGAGAGGTCTGCTAATTGTAGGTTCATAAATATTTTAACAAAGCGATCATGGTAAAATATATAGAAATATACTTTCTTTATCAGATCGGTATACCTAGCAAACTACTGTTCGTGATAGTATTGTCCTATGCAATTGCTATTTTCTATCTTGTAGTTTTTTTACTTTGGATCTTTATGTGGTGAAGTACGTGCTTAATTTCCTCAATTTTCATAAACGATACTTATGGTCTGCAATGGATGCATGCGTAATGTTCCATGGTACATTCTTAGGGAGGAGCACACAGAGTAGCACAACATTTGTTTTTGTCTGAGTACAAACCTGGTTAAACAATCTGCAGATAGATTCAGTTTTGTGTGCAAATTCTTTAAGGGTCGGTCCAAGCCTGATTTTGCAGCTCACATCCACTGGTGCACAAAAGGGGACCTCCTCGACCAGTTTGAAGCCATGAAGTAGGGTTTCCCTTATCCTTTCCCAGCTTCTGGACCTGACCGCCACTGTCGTAAGGTGTCGCGGCCGGTGCTTGGGCCTGACCGCTGTCGTCCCACAAGTGCAGCAGCATCTCCTCCCAATGGCAAGCAAGCTGGAGCAGGTAACTTAGACTTCTACTAGCCTGTAGTGCGCGGCGGCACGCCACGCCATACTTATTGTTATGCGATGATTTTCTGTATATGTGGTACAGTGGTACAAAGTTGCACCAAGCTTTATTTGCATGTTAAAGTGTAGTTCTGTATATGTTGAGAAAAGGTTCATTTGTTGGTTATCCCTCTGTTTGTCCTTACCTTTGGGAATGCGAGTCTTGTCTACACGTAGCATTGCGCCTTAGTCTACGTGTCAAGAGATCGATGAATATAAATAGTGTTTATTGGTAATGCACACATAGTAAGCCAACAAACTTATAAGCGAGTTGCTACTACATGCATCTATAGCCACTCAATAAAAACAGGACTGTTTTTCAAACCATGCAAGTCACTGCTGCTATATATATCACCCAATAATATATGTTCTACGATTTGCTCAATTATTAATCCAAGGCTATTTACTCTACTCTTTTGGGACAGTAGGTTCGTAAGTAGGAATAGCAGTAAACCAATGAAGAAATCAGAGCTTTACACGAGTCTAGTAGCATTGTCACAAAGTACTGATTTATTCTTGGATAAAATGACACTGTATTTTTTAATTTAGAAATTATGCGCTCCGACTAAACATACCAAGTATTCAACATGCAGCTGCTCACATACACTGAGAATACACAAATACTACATAGCACACAACCATGCATGTGTGTTGTCACAACACGGATCAGTAGCAGCAATCAGCAGTTCTCATTAAGCATAAATAAAATAAAATAAAAAATCCTGCATAGTACACCCATTGTTGCATGCACACTTGTCATAAATTTTTCTAAACCAAACCACCAATTAATGATGAGACTCTTCATGTCCTTATACAGCTTACCCCTCATAATCTCAGTTAGTTCATTTTGTTTTATCTCAAGCAGTTCCATTCCATATCGAATGTAACTCAATTAGGTATATCGTGTAGACTTTAAAAGTTTACATGCAATGCATTTTGTTTCATAGGTTCAGTTAGTTCTTAAACAGAGAAGTAGTTCTTTTAGTTTGTAAGTAATTTATTACATGACTATGCCTTTGCTCTCTAAAAAATCCACGTGATGTATCTAATATGTATATCTCGTTTGTGCATTAAGCTAATGCTCTTATGATCTCTAATATCGCACTGAAGCCTGAAGTTCTAATTTATTTATTACTTGTACATTATAATATTTGATTATTTCGTATGCTTTTTATGTTTGATTATTTTGATTACCAGGATGATTTGAAGCACCCAGAAGAAGTAGAGGACATGACGGGAGGAGGGAACAAGAAGCTTTGTTTATCATTGATGTTATGTGTGATCAACAAAAACTTGTGATTCTCATTCAATCTTTGTCGAACTATGTTGATGTGTGATTATGCACTTGTTGGGCCTTTTGTTGTACACATGCACTTCTAGAACTAGTTTGTTGTGCACTTGTTGGGCCTTGAACCTTTATGTGTAGAGGAGTCGATGAATGATGTATGGTAATTCATGTGATGTGTTATTGAAATAAAATATGTACAACTAATTTGTAATCTTGTACTTGTTTTTTAATGGGCCTATCCTGAGATATACATGCTTTTGGAAAAATAATGCATGAGCCTAAACAATTTAGACATTTTTAATAATAAAATAGTATTGGTGGGGGGGCATATAGACTAGATTATTGAATTGGGCTGTGAAATTTATGATGATTCCATTTGGTCACTAGCAATGCCATGTCAGCATAGCCACGTCAGATCCTACGTGGTGCACACAATTGGGTAATGACCAAACCAAAATTTTGGTCAATAGAGATCTATGACCAAAATTTTAGAAAGGTCAAGTTTGTTCATTCTTGACGGCAACTGTTGACCTTGTAAATTTGGTCAAAAAAAGGTCAATAAACAACAACAATGACGAATCAATGACCAATATAGGGAGTCATAATTGACCTTATTTCTTGTAGTGTATTAACTAAATGCTCCAAAATGGGCATGCACGGTGTTGTTTAAACAAAGGAGACGATGATTGTACAACTCAAATCTGAGATCAAGCCAACCCGGACCACCTCCAAACTGGAAAACCCATCGAGCAATGCCTTTAGAACAGAGAATGGCATGGCCAAGCCCCTCCGATCAGCAAGTGAGTTCAGAGACAACACCCTGCATCTAAGAAAAAGTACCAAGTATTTATGAATGTCAACCTCATGCTACACAACAGAGCCAAACATAACTTACCAGACACAAGTGATTTGTGATATGCATACAGGTGGGAGCGCAGCCAAACAAATCACACCGTGCGGAGGTAACTAACAGGGGTTAATACCTGAGATGCGGGGCTTCGGAGGAAATGTGCAGCCAGGGATGTGAAGAGCCTGAGCAGATTCAGGGCCGAAAACAGTCAGGCGGGTGAGCATTTAGGAACGACGGGAACGCATTGACACCAACGGGGTGAGAAAGGCAACCGAGGCGGACGAGGGCCTGACCGGTCTCCCGGATCCATAACCCCACCGCGTAAGATGCCTTCACCATCTCTCAGGGCTGTAGCGGCGGCGGGCAAGATCGCAGATGCGGAAACTGCGGTTCCGGTGGCCTTGCGTTTGTTTGCGACGCCATCTTCCGAAGCTCGGCCTCTAGCTCGCAGTGCGTGTCGTCGAGATCGACGGAGCGGGGCGCCCCGACGGCGGCGAGCAGGGCCGATCGCGCGGCGGGGGTGGGGCGGCCGCGCACGCACTCCGCCGTCTCGAGCTGGATGTCGAATTCGACGACCTTCTTGAGGCCCGTGAAGCCGCACTTGTGCGTGTGGTGGCTCAGCAGGCCCCAGCCGAGCGCGGCCCCGTCCGCGGCGGCCCCCGCGAGCAGCGTGGTCGAGAGGAGTTGGTGGAGAAGGTGGTGGTGCGTTTGGAAGTCGGCGGTGGTAGGGGAGTTGGTGGAAGGGAGCGGCCGAAGGAGCCGTGGTGGGAGGCGGCGACGAGGGGAGAGGGAGGTGGGTGGCGGATTTGGATCGGGAGAGGAGTAGGGTTCCTCTGCGCGAGAGAGAGGGATGGATGGATGGATGGGGATGGAGAGATGGATGGATGGATGAACGCAATGTCATCGATCCATGTCACAACCAATTCCACCAATTAGAATAAAGCATATGTAATTGTATTTTTCCTATTGTTTTGCTTCTACTTTTTCACATGATAAAATCTAAATATAATCTATTGGAGTAGACAAGTTTGCGTCTTGGAATTACAAATAATGTTGCCAAAGGGACTTTTCATTTTCTTTGCACGAAAAATCGATTTTCCATTTTTTGAGTGCCCAAAGTGAGTTTTTTTTAAGGACCTACCAAATATTTGTTGCAAAATTGGACCAAATTATTTTTCTAAAATTTTAAGTCTTATTACATGTACAATTGACCAAATGGTTTGGTGCCAAAAGCTTTTGATCCACCTCTCGTGAAAAAGACAAATTTCCTTTGATTCAGCTCGAAGCAGGTCAAATTTCAACTACAACTGTTTGATAGATTGCTCTTTAATTTTCCCAAAAATTATTTCTAAGTACATAATTATCTATTTAATCATAAAAACACCAAAAAAATTGCAAGAGTCAAGCCCTAGCTACGAACAGTCATACCGGCCGTTTGGACCGCATTTTGAAACAGGCATGAAAAATTCAAAAAAATCAAAAACCATCGCACTATGTCATTATATGTGACCAAGTTACCAGGAAAAATAATGAAGTTTTAATATGGAAATTAATTAAAAAAAGTGTTCTCAGATATGGGCTATCATGTGTGAAGATTCATGTCTTTCAAGCCAAATGATCAATCTTATGGCCACATTCATGGCATAGTTTGTTCAAATGATCTAATATTGTGCACAAGGGTGTGTATTGGAATGGCAAACAATGTTACTTAAGGAAGTTTTCATTTTCCTAGTATGAAAAATTCATTTTCCATTTTTCAAGTGTCCAAAATGAGTTTTTTGTGAAGGACCTACCATATATTTGTAGCAAAATAGGACCAAATAATTTTTCTAACATACTAGGACATATTTAATGTACAATTGACCAAATGGTTGGGTGTTACAGGATTTTATCGACCTCTCGTGAAAAACACAAATTTTCGTTGAATTAGTTGAAAACGGTCAAATTTGAACTGCAACTACATTATAGTTTGCTCTTTAGTTTTCCTAAAAATCATTTCTAGGTACACAAGTATCTATTTAATCATAAAATACCAAAATATTTTCAATATTCAACCACTAGGTAGGAACGGTCATACCCGCAGTTTTGACCGTGTTTTGAAATGGCCATGAAAATTCCAAACAAATTCAAAAAAATGGAAAACCATTGCATTGTATCATTATATGTGACAAAGTTACAAGGAAAAATAATGAAATAGTAATGCGACAATTATTTTAAATAAGTGTTCTTAGAAATGGGCTATCATGTGTGAAGATTCATGACTTTCAAACCAAATGATCAATCTTATGGCCACATTCATGACATAGTTTGTTGAAATGATATAATATTATGCAGAAAGGTGCATATTGGAATGACAAACAATGTTGATTAAGGAAGTTTTCATTTTCCGTGTATGAAAAATTCATTTTTCAAGTGACCAAAATGAGTTTTTTTGTGAAGGACCTACCATATATTTGTTTCAAAATTGGACCAAATCATTTTTATAAAATACTAGTCCATATTTAATGTATAATTGACAAAATTGTTGGGTGTTAAAAGCATTTATCCACCTCTCGTCAAAAAGACAAATTTATATCGATTCAGTTGGAAGCGGGTTAAATTTGAACTGCAGTTGCATTATAGTTTGCTCTTTATTTTTCCCAAAAATAATTTATAGGTATATAAGTGTCTATTTAATCATAAATACATGGTGTGGTGCCTTAACGTCGAGGTTTGGATGGTGGTCGAGGGCCCCAACTCCAGAGCGCGTGAACTTGCATGCCAGCCGCATGGTCACCGCCTGACCGTTGCGTTGCCACGCGTTCTAGGTGGAATAGGCATGTCTGGTGGGTTGGACAATCCCTCGGTAGGTGTTAGCAAGAAGAATACAATAGAAGAATCTCACGAGGAGACTGATCTAACCTCAAAAATGAATTAGCAGCCAAGTGTTCGATTAGCGGTGCGGGTAATTGGCATAGCCAATGGGACTAATTTTTGGCTGAGGATGATCATCTACTAAGGGGACTCTCTTGGCAAATTTTTAGCTCAAATGGATGAATCTAGGCATCACTTTCTTTGCAAAGTAACACACTGTGTGCAAAAATGTGGATGTTGAAGCTTGGATCAAATGAATGAATGGATTGAGCTAAAATTTGGTGTATGATGTTAATTTGGGCATATGAAGGCACTGTATAAAAATTATACCATTTGGACATGCCAAAGTGACACTTCCTTCACAATGTGCCAATCTGGACAGAAAATGGTAATTGAAACCGGGCTCACATAGATGATTGGATTGAGCTGAAATTTCGAGGAGGAGGATAATTTGGGCACATTAAAGTACTGTAAAAATTTCATAAAATTTCGATAAACAAAAATTGTACTTCCTTCACAATGCTCTCTACTGAACAGAATATTGGGAAAAATATTGAGGGAAACTGGCTGAATTAAAATGAGCTAAAATTTTGTGGAGTGAGGTTATATGGTGAGTGCCATCCCGTGGTAAATTGTCATCAACTATCAAGCAATATAAAATGTAGTTGCTTCACAAAATGAAAATATTACCACAAACAAAGATTGGATGATGAGCTCACATGGATTGTTAGATGTGGCTAAAATTTTATGTAGAGCTATGTTTTGGGCACATAGATGATGTGGAAACAATTCAACTCATCAGGATATTCCTATCTAGTACTTCCTTCACAAAGTTGTTAGCTGAACACAAACTTTGGAAATTTGCTGAGAAAGATTTACTAGGCAAATCGTTACGAAGGTCTTCATGAGGCAATGATTTGGATAGGAAAGAGTGCCCAAAAAATATGAGGTTAATCAGAGAAATATAAATAGCACTTCCTTCACAAAGTGCTATTTTGAATAGAATAGGAAAATGAATACCGCTGAATTATTTTTGAACTATCGAAGGAAGGGTTTTCAAATATTTGAGAAATATATGATCCAAAGTATTATGAGAATTTTTCGAGAATTTTTGGAATGACAGAATAGTAGGTTGCTTCACAAACTAGGATGAGGTGGGATAGAATGGACCCACGAGTGACATGTCAACATAGTTAGAACGTGTTACGACATTTTTATAATCGTCGTAAAAGTTATGACAATCTCATCTTATGAGGTTACGACGTTTTTGACTCACATCGTCGTAATTTATATGTAGATTTGATCCCCTCAAAAGGTTTACGACGATCTCGGATGAAATTGTCATAGATTTATGACGAATTCATCAACGACATCTTAAAAAACGTCATGTATGAGCATATTTATTGTAGTGCCACCGGTTCAACCAATTGAGGATCGCATTCCCCGATTCCGGACACCTCAAGGTCACTTTTCCAACCCAGTGGACAACGTCCTTCCTGCAACTCGCCATTTGGAATCTCTTCCGATTCACGGCAATACTCCTGTCGAGATAGAAGCAAGAAATGCCATTGAGATGTTGAAGATGGCGGTGGTTCAAAACGCCCAGTTCTCACATAGCCTAGATAGGCTGCATTCCACTCCCCAGGCGAGTCACACCAGGAGTCGGCCAGAGGACCAGCCTGCTGTAAACAGCGGACCGTGACTCATCCCCGAGGACAACCCGCCTGATCATCAAAACCCGCCGGGCTGGGATCTCCCGAACATCAAAATCGCCCCAGTCCCTCTCGTCGGGAGTGGTGGACGAGTGGGGGTGCCGTGCTTGGCCCCCGCCCTTCGCAACGAACGAATGCCTAAGGATTTTAAAGGACCAATAAAGGTGCCTAACTACACCCCGAACCTTGAGCCGGCGTCGTGGGTCGAAAGTTATGAAATCGGCATGGACATTCTCGACGTAAACGAAGCAGTTTGCGCCAGATACTTCAGAATGATGCTCGAAGGGTCAGCACGTACTTGGTTGAAAAACTTACCCCCCAACTCCATCCAGACCTGGGCTGAATTGAAAGAGCGCTTCATCAAAAACTTCTGAGGAACCTGCAAGCGTCCAATGACGATTGTCGATCTGCAGCACTGCGTTCAGCGCCCCGATGAGTCGGCCCACCACTGGTCACGGCGGGTCGTGGAAATTATCCATTCATGAGACGGTATTACGGCGGCTCAAGCTGTATTGATCCTCGAGCAGGATTGCCACTACGAAGCCCTGGTGCAGAATTTGGGGCGACTCAAGAGAAAGGTCCAAGACATGGGGGAGCTAATGGATACCCTCCCTAGATACGTTGAAGGGGACGACACCAAAGATCCCGGTGAGGACGGTAAAGCTAACTCGCCAAAGAAGGGCGAGTCATCCAAAAATCATACCCGATTCCAGGGACGTAACCGCCACAATCAGGGAGCCAATGGCAAGAGAAGGCAGCAAGAGGAATCTTCGGATTTAGTCGCCAATACCAACACCAACAATGGCAACCAACGCCAGAAGAAAAACAGGGGTTACAATGGTAAGAAGCCGCGTAACTATGAAGAGTTACTCAAGGGACCTTGCCCGCACCATGCCATGGCAGACGGACCGGCGACTCATTCCTGGGAGAACTGTTTCATGATGCGGGAGTTTCTGGCGGAGGCGATCAAGAAAAGCCAAAATGGTGATCCGGACCAACGGCAGGAGCAGTTTGCTGCACCCAACCAACGTCAGAACCCCTTTGGTGGTTTTCCCGAGCCGGGTGCTCAGGGGGGCTCGCAACCGAGCAGCGGCCAGTATCCAGTGCATCACCAGCGGCGGTATAACCCGCCTGGAGCTTTTCAGCAATCACCCCCATAGGGGGCTTCGCAGGGTCAGGATGACAACGGCGGCTTTCGCAACAACCCAAAACAGTTAAGCAATGGGCAGTACCACGTTTTCACCACCAATGCTTGCAGGCGTGATAAGAAGGTGAGTCACCGGGCGTACAGTGTGACTGAGCCGGCAGTTCCCAGGTACCTCCACTGGTCCGAGCAGACCATATCATGGAGTAGGGAGGATCATCCGCCAAGAGTTGACAATCCTGGCGACTTAGCGTTGGTCGTAGCTCCCCAAGTTGGGGGGTACACCCTGTCGAAGGTGCTAATGGACGGTGGCAGCAGCATCAATATCTTATATTTTGACACTTTCCAAAGGATGAATCTATTGGAGAAGGATTTGATGCCTACAACCACGGTATTCCACGGAATCGTCCCGGGCAAGTCGGCGTACCCCATAGGCTGAGTCAGAATCACAGTCGCATTTGGAACATCATATAACTACAGGAGTGAGTCGCTGATGTTTGAGGTGGTCAAATTGAAAAGCCCCTACCATGCGCTATTTGGGCGGTCGGCTTACGCCCGGTTCATGGCTCGCCCATGCTATGTTTACCTTAAACTCAAGATGCCTGGTCCTAAGGGACCCATCACGGTGATAGAAGCATTGCAAAGGAATGTGAAGAAGGGGACGCGGCTTATGCAGAAGTCGCCTGCGCTGAAGAAGAGCTCAAGTATCATCGGGCCAATGTTGATCCTGCTGACATGTCACCCTTAAATAAGCCAACGAAAGATGTTGAGCCGCCCCTCAATTTCAAACCAACGGATGACACTAAAACGGTTGACTTCGTTCCTGGCGATTCATCCAAGCAGTTCACCATTGGGACGGGTCTGGATCCCAAATAGGAAAGCGCGCTCATCGAATTCATCCATGAGAATCGGGACATCTTCGCATTGAAACCTGACATGCCTGGTGTGCCGAGAGAATTCGCGGAGCACCATCTTAATGTTGACCCAAAAGCAAAACCTATCCAGCAGTATCTTCGCAGGTTTAACGAGGAACGGCGCAAGGCAATCGGGGAAGAGGTTGCCTGTCTCTTAGCCACCGGATTTATCGTGGATGTTTTCCACCCAAAATGGTTGGCTAACCCGGTCTTGGTACTAAAAAATAATGGTACTTTCCGTATGTGCATTGATTACACGGACCTCAACAGAGCTTGTCCAAAAAGATCCTTTCGCTCTTCCCCGCATCGACCAGATTATTGACTCGGTGGAGGGATGCAAACTTTTGTGCTTTTTGGACGCCTACTCTGGATATCACCAAATCAAGATGGCCGTGGAGGATCAAGAGAAAACAGCCTTTATAACCCCCTTTGGGGCTTTTTGCTATGTATCCATGCCGTTTGGGCTCAAGAGCGCACGGGCGACTTATCAACGCTGCATCCAGAACTGCCTTCGCAGCCAAATCGGACGCAACGTCCACGCCTATGTCGATGACATTGTGTTTAAGACCCGCCAGGGGGAGACGCTACTCAAGGATCTCAAGGAAACTTTCGATAATATGCGGGTGTATCAGAAGAAGTTGAATCCCACCAAGTGTGTTTTTGGTGTTCTTACAGGGAAATTGTTGGTCTTCATGTTGTTTGAGCGTGGCATTGAAGCTAACCCGGACAAAATCGAAGCAGTCTCGTCCATTGGGAAACCGGCAAATGTTAACCAAGTCCAACGGATGGCGGGTCGCATTGCGGCTTTAAGTCGCTTCATAAGCTGCCTGGGAGAAAAGGTGATTCCCCTTTATCAATTACTAAAGAAATCTGACCATTTTGTCTGGACAGATGAGGCAGATGAGGCTTTCAAAGCCTTGAAACGGCAACTGGTCAACCCGCCGGTCTTGGCCGCCCCGACTGAGAAAGAACCCATGCTTTTGTATATTGCGGCAAACTCTAAAGCAGCAAGTGTGGCGGTGGTCGTTGAAAGGAAGGAGGAAGGGAAGGAATACCCAGTTCAGCGCCCGGTGTATTTTGTCTCCGAAGTGCTAACTCTTTCCAAGCAACGGTACCCACATTGGCAAAAGTTAGTGTACGGGGTGTTTATGGCGAGTCAGAAGCTTAAGCATTATTTTCAAGAGCATCCCATCACGGTGGTTAGTTGCGCTCCCCTCGGGGACATCATCCAGAATCGGGAGGCAATAGGGAGGATTGCCAAGTGGGCGATTGAACTCGGCCCGCATCATGTGCGATATAGCCCTCGCATAGCCATCAAATCCCAAGCTTTAGTTGATTTCGTCAATGATTGGACGGAGTTGCAGGCCCCGGAAGACAGGCCTGATCTTACATACTGGACTATTTATTTTGATGGATCCAGACAGCTGGAAGGCTCGGGGGTTGGTGTGGTACTGGTGTCCCCTCAAGGAGATAAATTCTGTTATGTCCTCCGACTCATGTTTCCGTGCACTAACAATGATGCGGAATATGAAGCTTTGCTTCACGGCTTGCGACTCGCCAAGGAGATGAACCTTACGCGGGTTAGATGTTTTGGCGATTTTGATCTGGTGGCGCAGCAAGTTTCAGGCACTTGGGATTCTCGAGACCCCTTGATGGCGGCTTACAGAAGAGCTGTGTCCGATGTGGCGGGTCATTTCCATGGCTATCAGGTTCATCACATTGACCGGCGCCTTAACGAGGCAGCTGACGCCCTTTCACGTCTTGGTTCCCAGCGAAAGCCGGTTCCCCCCAACGTTTTCCTGGATATTTTGCATAATCCCTCCGTAAGTTTGCCGTTAGAGGAGGAGTTGGCGATACCAGATCCTGAGTCTCATTTCGTGGCAGCTCTCCACGTCACGCCGGATTGGGTTCTTCCCTATCTGGCCTATCTCGCCCGGGGCGAGTTACCAACAGACGAAGTTTTGGCCCGCCAAATTGTTCGGCGAAGCCAATCCATGGTGATCATCAATGGCGAATTATATAAGCGGAGTGCCTCTGGGGTTTTTCAACGATGCGTTTCCTCCGAAGAAGGATGCATAATCCTAAATGACATTCATTCCGGTGATTGTGGGCATCACGCCGGGGCACGCTCTTTGGTTTCAAAGGCATTCCATCATGGTTTCTTTTGGTTGACGGTTCATGCAGATGCAGAAGAGATAGTTCGTCGATGCGAGGGATGCCAGCGTTATGGATGACAAGCTCATGTGCCGGCTCAAGAACTAAAAATGATTCCCATCACTTGGCCTTTCGCGGTCTGGGGGTTAGACATGGTTGGCCCCTTTAAAATGTCATCTAACAAGAAAACCCATTTGCAGGTGGCGGTTGATAAGTTCACCAAGTGGGTCGAGGCAGAGCCTGTTTGAGCTTGCGATGCGGAGACGGCGGTCAAATTCTTGAAAAAGCTGATCTTCCGGTTCGGATATCCACACAACATCATTACTGATAATGGCACTAATTTGTCTCAAGGGGCGATGCAGGAGTTTTGCCGTCGAGAGCATATCCGGCTTGATGTTTCTGCAGTCGCTCACCCTCAGTCTAATAGGCAGGCGGAACAGGCGAATGAGGAAGTTTTACGGGGAATCAAGCCCCGGCTCATGGTTCCTTTGGAAGAAACCCCGGGATGTTGGGTTGAGGAGTTGCCTTCAGTGTTATGGAGCATCCGGACCACCCCGAACCGGTCCACAGGTTTTACCCCTTTCTTTCTGGTCTATGGAGCAGAAGCTGTTCTTCCCACTGACATGAGGCATGACTCGCCCAGAGTCGCCGCTTACGTGGGACAGGACAACGAACTGGCGCGTCAAGACTCTTTGGATGCCTTAGAGGAGGCGCGTGACTTGGCTGCGGCCCGATAACCCATTTATCAGCAGGATTTACGGCGTTATCACAACCGCCGGGTCAAAAGCCGAACCGTTCAGGAAGGCGACTTAGTGCTTCGGCTGATACAGGATCGTGCTGGCATGCATAAGCTATCACCACCATGGGAAGGACCGTTCCTGGTGGATTTATGGCCTGGCCGGCCAACCACGGAGGCTGAGTCGACTCGCCCCTGGAATATTGCCCACTTGCGGCCTTACTACACTTGAGCTTTTTAGCTCTGCATTTTGTAAGTTTTTTAGTCCGTATTATAAAGCAATAAAATTAAAACACCTCCCGACTTGGGGGCTTCCTCTTATTGAGATCAGTTTTATTATACATTTGGCCTATGAAATTATTATGTTGGGTGGCGCTTGAGCTTTTTGACTCGCCCTATCCTGTCGCAACCTTATGAGCCGACGAAATCATTCTTGGGTGGCGCTTGAGCTTTTTGACTCGCCCTATCCAGTCGCGACCTGATGAGCCGACGAAATCATTATCTTGGGTGGCGCTTGAGCTTTTTGACTCGCCCTATCCAGTCGCGACCTTATGAGCCGACGAAACTGCTATCTTGGGTGGCGCTTGAGCTTTTTGAATCGCCCTATCCAGTCGTGACCTTATGAGCTGACGAAACTGCTATCTTGGGTGGCGCTTGAGCTTTTTGACTCGCCCTATCCTATCGCGACCTTATGAGCCGACGAAACTGCTATCTTGGGTGGCGCTTGAGCTTTTTGACTCGCCCTTTCGTGTCACGACCATATGAGCTGACGAAACTGCTATCTTGGGTGGCGCTTGAGCTTTCTGACTCGCCCTATCCTGTCGCGACCTTATGAGCCGACGAAACTGCTATCTTGGGCGGTGCTTGAGCTTTTTGACTCGCCCTATCCTATCGTGACCTTATGAGCCGACGAAACTGCTATTTTGGGTGGCGCTTGAGCTTTTTTGACTCGCCCTATCCTGTCGCAACCTTATGAGCCGACGAAATTACTATTTTTTTACCTTCCTCGCACTCCGCAAGGTTTTTCAGCATTTTTTTCTAATTTTCCTCAGAATATTTTGGCACGACTGCTATTTGTTATCACTTATTATTCATTGAGATGGTTTCACATATGTTTTTCAAAGCTTAGAACAGGTTGATGATCGAAATCATTCTATCCATGGCGGATTAAGCATCATAAAAAAGCCTCAAACGGCGGATCGAGTATTTCAAATCGCCTTAAGGGCGACATAAGGATTTTTTAAAGGTATCACAAAAGCAGTATCAAGTCCTAAAGGAGACCTATTACATGGCTCTCATGGCCAATTCAATGAAAATTTATTCTGTTGACGCCCTTCGATCAGCCTGCTGCGAGCTTTGGCCAACCTCAATCTGCAGGTCGCCCAGTACCCAGTTACACTTGGACAAAGTGCCAAATTCATCTTCATCGGTCAGGATTGATGAGAGATCCGCGTCCAAGTCAAAAGGATTCTTGGGTCGGCGCGGAGTTAAGCTGGTCGTCACAAAGGTTGGCGGGTTGACCTTCTTGTTCTTATTGTCATAGGCGGCCTAGTATTTTGATAAGTCCAGGATTGCAGCAAGCTGAATCGCCGCCAGACGGGAGTCCTTGACAACACGCTGATAGTCCTCTTCGGCGAATTCTGACCCATCATCCTTGAGTTGAGGAAAGCCCGCCGCTACTTCTTTTGGGTTGATCTCTGGAGCATATGCTAAGCATCGACTCAGCGTAGTCAGCACTCCTTTCCGGGCGGCTGACCGAGTTAACTCGCCAATCTGGGGAGGAAGCGTGGATAGGCAACCAAGCATCTTCTTTATTGATGTTATAGGCTCCTTGGCGCCCATCACCGCTTTCACAGTCAGCACACTGCCGGTATATAGCTGCTCTGTCAGCGTGTAAATCGCCTTCAGCGTCAGGACGCAATCATCTTGAAGATTGGCGGCTCTCGGACCTGTATAAGGGGTAAGGATAGTCAGCGACTCAGATAAGAGGTATTTGTTTACAAAAGTCAAGAGTTAGTTATTTACCAAAGACGGCTTGTGCCATGTTTGAGATATGATGTTTTAAGCCGGACAGTTCTTGTTGCACAGTATCCAATTTGGCCTCAGCTTTCTCTGCTCGCTTTGTTAAAACATCTTGGTCAGCTTGAGCCCTTTTTAAGTCGGCTTTTAGCTTTTCCATCTCAGCTAGGACCAGTCGATACTTCTCCTCCGATTTGTCTCGGGCATCCTGCTGATCAGATAAGCTTTTCTTCAAGTCGCCAAGTGCTGATTCAGTCTGGATAAGAGATTCATGTTGAAGCATATGATTAAGGGGCAAGTCTCAGAACTATTGCAAGCAATATCCCTGACACTTGGGGGCTAATGTATAATTTTCAGACAAAATTATACAGCATCAAGACCCGGCTCATCTTTTTTCTGATGACCCGGCCCTTGGGGGTTACTGGTCGCAAGTTTTAAGTCATCACGACCCGGCTCATCTTTTTACTGATGACCCGGCCCTTGGGGGTTACTCGTCGAAAGTTTTTCAAGTCATCAAGACCCGGCTCATCTTTTTCTGATGACCCGGCCCTTGGGGGTTACTGGTCGAAAGTTTTTAATTCATCAAGACCCGGCTCATCTTTTTACTGATGACCCGGCCCTGGGGGGTTACTGGTAGAAAGTTTTTCAAGTCATCAAGACCCGGCTCATCTTTTTACTGATGACCCGACCCTTGGGGGTTAATGGGGATAATATAGTATACAACAAAATTTACCTCATGTTTGTTTTTCAGCATCCGAAGCAGGATTTTCTCCATCTCATAACTCGCCTCCAGGCAACTTGCAAAACCAGAGCAAAGTTCTTTGAATCCCAAATGTTCATATTGAGAGAGCTTGGCCTTGGAGAGTTCATACTCGGGAACAGTTTGAGATGATGGTGATACATGCTTCGATAAAACCGCTGTGTCCGGTTTAGAGAAGCTAGTACCAGTGATAATAACAGCGTTCGGGTCTTCTGTTGTTGTCAATGGACTTGGCGGCTTGGGGGCATCCATTGTTTCCTTGGGAGAGCTAGGGAGATCCACTTGATCTTCAGGTTTGTCTTGGTTCGGGTTATCTTGGATCGGCGCCGATTTCTCGGTAGGCTTCGAGATTATGATAGGAGTTGACCCGCGAGTCTTTCTTTTCTTCGCCTATGCCCTGAAAGGAGCAGGGGTTGCGTTTAAAGGACTGAAAACTTATCACCATCAGATTCAAAGTAAAATTATCAAAAGACTTACCCAGGGACACGGATCATTGGCGGAAGTGCCGACATTACTGAGTCGCCAGATGTAGGAGAACTCTGCAAGAATTGTACGTCGAAGATATGAGCAGGTTGCAAATGCGATCCAAAAAGACGTGAAGAAGTGTTGATTAAAAGATACCTCATTTGTCCTTTTCTTGTTCCTTGTTGGTAAACCAGATACCAGATCGCCGGAATGACTTCGGGTCTTCTGCTTTGAAGTGTGTTGTGCTTTCTTCAGAAGAAAATTTGGGTCCAAACAAGCATTTGGGTGTGAGAAGGGAACTTTCCCACAAATTCGCCTGGCCGGCTTAGGTGGAGAAGGAGATGAATCGGAGGAAACACAAATTACCTCTACAGAATCCTCCTGGCTTTCGTTGTATTCATTCTATTCAAGAGATGCAGAGGTATAAATACAAAGTTATCAGTAATGAATGGCGAGTTAAGAAAGGATAGGTTTTTACCTCCGAAGGTGCGTCCCCGACTTGGGATTCATCGGCCTCAGATGGTTCAGTCACAGCAGCTTTTCCCTTGCCCTTGGATTTCTTCTTTGGAGGCGGCCTAGCTTGCTTCATGGCTGGCTTTTTTGGCTTCTTGGACCAAAATTTATCACCTTTGTGAAATGGCATATTTTTTAAGAAGCCATAGTTCGAATGAGACATAAAGTAAAAGACAAAAGGCGGGTTAAAGTTGTTTACCTTGGGTGTCGGGTTAATTTTGTAGAAAGGTTTGAGACCTATTTGGCCCCATTTTCCCACGGGCTCGCCGGTCAGCTTCTTGATAATGGTGACAATATCACTTTCCGTAAGAGTCGTGTGGAAGTAGCATTGAGGATGATCTAAAGTGTCGTCGAATTCGCACATTAGCCCGTCCCGGCGACTTAAAGGGAGGATGTGCCATTCGACCCAGCAGCGGATCAAATAAACTCCAGTAAGGCCGTTGTTTGTCAAAGATCTTAACTCGGACAATACTGGGATGAAATATGACTCCTCCTCTTCGGTGAGCTTGTCCGGGAGCTTGAAATTCATTGGAAGGCGATCTTCCCTATAACCCAGAAGTTTGTTTTCACCTAGAGGCGAGGTTTCTTGACAATAAAACAAAGACTCGCACCAGCCTTTGGGGCAGCTTGGCATGGCGAGTGACGGAAATGGGCTATCCCTGCGGTGTTGAACATTTACACCGCCGAGCTCCAAGCTGGGGCCATTGTGAAATTCTGTTTGGCGATTTAAGTGGAAGAAATACCAGAATAAGGGAACTGAGGGTTCCATCCGCATGTAAGCTTCACAAAACACCTGGAATTGGCATAGGTTGCTTATCAAATTGGGCCCTAGATCTTGGAGGCGGACATTCCTGAAAGCCGTGGCGTCTCTGAGGAACTTCGATCCAGGCGGCTTAAAACCCCGCTCAAGGGGTTCAACGAAAACAACTATTTCCCCTTCTTTCGGATTGGGGATTTCTTCTTCGAACCCGGTACGCCAACCGATAACATCCTGAGGGTCCAGATTTCCCGTTTTCACATAATCCTCTAGTATGGCATCATTAACCTTGGTAGGGAGCCAGTCACATTTGAAGACGGCGCCCATGCTACAAAGGGATAAAGTACGGGTGAATTGACACGCCAAAACATCTACTGTAAGAGGTGAAACGATTTCATTTGACTCTCCAAGTAATTTATCCGCTGGCTGAGGAAATTTTTTGATCCGCCAATGAAGGCCCGGGTCAGGTTGCTAGGGCGACTTACAAAACTTTGGCTACTTAAGGGAGCGATGTTTCCAGGGCGTTAGAGGCATTTATCCAAAAATGGCGAAGTATGAAGATTACAAACAGTTTTTACATAACAAGCGGTAGCTTATGGATCTACTGGACAGATGGAAATAAACACGAAAAATAACCGAAGACGGCAACCTACGACTAAGATGGGATAATACTGTTGATTTCATGAAGTGCTACTCTAAGTGTGCAAATCGAGAGCGGACAGATAAAGGTATCAAGGACAATGGTTTTCTCGTCATCATCGCCATCAATTAAACAGGAATAAATAGAGCCATTCGGGAGATGCCCAAAGCACAGTAGGTATGAACTTCGGAAGAACTTGGATCTACTCTTAAAATGGCGGAAGCTAACCTGGTGGATATGGCCAGGGACGTCCGAAGAAGTTTTTGCCGCGAGTGCTGCGCGGACGGCGACGAAGGTTTCGCACGAATGCGAAAGCCTCGAGGTGGCGACGAGATGTTCGGCGCCGACGAGGTGTACGACGGCGACGAAGTGCTCGACGGCAGCGAGGCGTTCGACAGCGACGAAACTGCTCGGCCCCGACGGGGTGTTCGGCGGCAACGAAGTCTTCGGGCAGCACCCAAGCTTTCGGGCGGTGACGGGGTCTTCGGACGGCGGCGGAGCTCTCGGGTGGCGATGAGATTTTCGCTGCGATAATGGGGGGAGAAGGGCGATAATGCGGGTAGGTGAAATGCGCCCAGTCCTTTCCCCCACCTATTTAACAGGGCAGGCACTGGAATCGAGGCGACGTGAGCGGGAACTGCCAAACGATAAAGATTCGCCATGATGGCGCCCTGAAATTTTTGGGATAACGATATCGAAGGATCCGTTGAGAGATTACGTCGTTATCCTTTCCGGGATTCGAGGAAGGAGCTAACAAGAAGCGGTTTGGCGACTCAGGTTTTTCCGCAACAGATGGCGGTTTGAGTGCATGGTGCATAAGAAGAGTGAAGATGAATCACCCTTAAATTGAGCAAAGATATTGGCGTGAAGGAAATTCAAGTCAATCTGGGGCCTAATGTTGGGGATATTATCTGTTGATAACCCGCCCTAGTTGGGCCGGGTCACCAAAGCTGGCGACTCATCTAAAATGTAGTTTGGGCCTTGGTCTGGTAAAGCCGAGAGTAGTATGGCGGTTTATGACTTTCGGAAGGAGTCGATAATAAAGAAGGTCTCCAAGCTTCGGAAGGGCGGCGACTTAGAGATCGCAAGAGTCACGATTTGTGTAAAGGACACGACCCTTGTAAACCCTAAGGACTCGACCTGTATATAAAGGCGAGTCCGAGGGGAAAAGAGGACAGGTTAGAAATCATCGAGTACTAGGTCTCGCGAGTTACGCCCTCCTTGTAATCGAAACTCCATCAATACAACTCAAAGCAGGACGTAGGCCTTTACCTCCTCACGAGGGGCCGAACCTGGGTAAATCACCGTCTCACTCCCGTTCAACCCCTTTGGGTCGCCACCAAATTGCGATGGCTCTAGTACTAAGTCCTTTTACCAGGACATCTGCCGTGACAAAACCACGACACTTTGGCTCCTCCAGCTTAATGAATAGTCCCGCCCTCAGTTTAGGGGATGAGGTTGAAAAACTTCTGCCACAATTCAAAATGGGCTTCACAACCTAGGAACATCTTGCAAAGAGCAATAAATCCTGTGATATGGAGAATCGATCTAGGGGTAAGGTGGTGAAGTAGGATCCTACACTATTTCAATAGGCCTCATAGAAAGGTATGGATAGGGAAGCCTAGGTCTCGTAATAGGTAGGTAACGAAGCATACCCTCTCCAAAGTATTGGATTTCTGGGTCATACCCTGAAGGCACGCGGTTTAGCCGTGGATCAGTCCAAGATTTCTAGAGTGACCAACTGGGAATCACCCAAGGACGTGAAGGATGTCAGGAGTTTCCTCGGGCTCGCGGGATACTACCGAAAGTTTGTCGAGGGATTATCTAGCATCGCTCGACCTATGACTCGGCTCTTGAAGAAAGGCCGGAAGTTCGAGTGGACACCGGCGTGTGAAGCAAGCTTCCAGGAGTTGAAGAAGAGGCTAACTACCGCTCCAGTATTGGCTACCCCACACATCAACAAGGAATTTGTGATATATTGTGATGCCTCGGGAACTGGGCTCGGTGGAGTCCTGATGCAAGATGGCAGGGTCGTGGCGTACTTGTCACGGCAACTCGGACCGCATGAGGAGAACTACGCCACCCATGATCTCGAGCTAGCAGCGGTAGTGCATGCTCTGAAGACGTGGCGACATTACCTTCTGGGAAAGCGATGCGAGATATATACATACCACAAAAGTCTGAAGTATATCTTCACCCAGAGAGAGCTGAACATGAGACAGCGGAGGTGGCTTGAGTTAATCAAGGATTACGACCTCAACATTCAGTACCATCCCGGCAAGGCGAACGTGGTAGCCGATGCCCTGAGCCGGAAGGCAGGCTCCTTGAACGTCGCGCTCAAGGAAAGGTTACCCGCCTTGTATGAAGAGATGGAGGGCTTAGGACTTGAGATAGTCGAACCAGGGTACCTGGCCAACCTCGAAGTCAAGCCTACTCTGGCAGACGACATCAAGGAAGCCTAGAAGGGGCACAAGAGTATCGAAGGCCTCAATAGGAAGGTGCGAGAAGGCAAAGCCCCAGGATTCTCGATTGATGAGCAAGGAGTACTGTGGTACGGGAAGCGCTTATGCGTACCCAACAAGGCCGAACTTAAGGACTTGATCCTGCAAGAGGCACATGACACACCGTACTCTATCCATCCAGGTGGTACCAAGATGTACCAAGACATCCGAGAACGATTCTGGTGGCATGGCATGAAGAGGGAAATTGGCTCCTATGTCGCTAAATGCGATCTATGTCAGCGAGTCAAGGCTGAACACCAACGACCCGCTGGATTGCTACAACCTCTTCAAGTGCTAGAATGGAAGTGGGATACAGTCGGCATGGACTTCATCACCGGGTTGCCCCAGTCGAATAAGGGTCATAACTCCATTTGGGTCATAGTTGATCATTTGACCAAGGTGGCCCATTTCATCCCCGTTAACACCACTTACGACGGCAGCCAGCTGGCCAGTCTGTACATTCATCGAGTGGTGAGTCTCCATGGAGTCCCCAAAGAGATTGTGTCCGACCGCGGCACGCAGTTCACCTCAATATTCTGGAAGAAGTTTCAAGAAGCTCTCGGAACCAAACTCTCCTTCAGTACGGCTTTCCACCCACAGACGGGCGGACAGACCGAGAGGGTAAATCAGATACTTGAGGACATGCTCCGCGCTTGTGTTTTGTCCTATGGTGCCAAGTGGGAAGACTGCCTACCATTTGCTGAGTTCTCTTACCACAACAGTTACCAGTCCAGTCTTCAAATGGCCCCATTCGAAGCATTATATGGGCAGAAATGCCGCACCCCGCTCAATTGGTCCGAAACCGGTGAAGGGCTAGTTTTCGGGCCAGAAGCACTGCAGGAAGCAGGGGACAAGGTTGAGCTTGTCCGAGAGAACTTGGAGGCAGCTAAGTCAAGGCAGAAGAGCTATGCGGACCCTCGCCGCAGAAACGTGGAGTTTGTTCCCGGAGATCAAGTGTACTTGCGAGTCACGCCTCTCAAGGGGACCAAGCGTTTCCATGTCAAGGGGAAGCTAGCTCCAAGGTTCATTGGACCCTTCAAGATCACGGCAAGGCACTGGGAAGTAGCTTTTTAGTTGGAGCTACCTCCTGAACTTTCGGGTGTGCACAAGGTGTTTCACGTGTCACAGCTCAGGAAGTGTTTGCAAGTGCCGAACCGTCCCGATCTTTACAAGGACATTGATCATCAAGCTATTGACCTTAAACCAGAACTTACCTACCGCGAGAGACCGATCCGCATTTTGGACGAAGCAGAGCGTTGCACCAGAAGCCGCACCATCAAGTTTTTCATGGTTCAGTGGATCAACCATACAGAAGAAGAAGCCACGTGGGAGCGTGAAGACTATCTCCGATCAGAATTTCCCGAGCTGTTTAACGCTTAGCTTACGAATCTCGGGGACGAGATTCTTGTAAGGGGGTAGGTCTGTCACACCCTGTTTTCCACCCCAAGTTTTCTGTATGGCAAAAATCAGAGCTTGTTAAAACTTTTCCAAATAATGTTGTGAGTGCAATGTCAACCATTGTTTGAGTGTATGCTTGCTTGTTTGATGACTCAACCCATGAAAAACTTATTATTTTGCTCTCATCAAAAACCCTTTTTCCTTTACATCAAGATCACCTTCATCATGTTGGGATACACTACTAGCTCATGAAGCCAAGTGGCACTTTCAACTAAAGTTGGTGATCTGATCCTAATATCATTTTCATTCATTAAAAACACTATTTAGTGATTTAAAATATTATTTTTCTATTTTATATCTATGTCTATTTCTAAGGCCAGTAATGATATTTCCACAAGGAAAATTACTTTCCTGCCTTAGAAAATTCTGAGTAAATTCATGGAAGCTCAGAAGGACATATATTTTCCATACATAAGATTTTCAACCCTATTTTATATTAATATTATTTGAGTAAAACCCTAAAAACCATTTGTGTCTGTTTTAGCTTTTTGAGATGTTTCCAAAGGAAAGTATCTCGGTAAATTCCCATAAAATTACAGGAGCCCTCCCAAACCATATTAGGTGCTCACCTAAAATCTCACCTTGATCCAAGGTGGGTAAGTGCACTTAGAGAGCCCAAAACCCTCTCTGTCGAGAGTAGAGTTGGAACAACTCTACATTGCAAAGTTTCTCCAATGGAGCTGAAACTTTGCAGAGGTGTTTAACACCCCAAATGAGGACTCCACACCAAAAATGGGATTTGTGAGACTCTGTTTGACCACACTTCCTTTGTAAGGGACAGTACTGGTCACTTTGAGACATTTTCAAGTTTGCAAAGCCAAACTTGTTCAATGGAGCTCATATTTGGTGGAACCCCATGTTTTTACCCCAAGACCAAACCTGTTAAGTTTCATTTACAGTAGTGGAGTGGAAGCACCCCAAGTCACTGTCGAACACCTACTGACAGGAAGGTAAAAACCTTCCTAGCCACTGTTTTACCCAATGTCAAGGCCCCAAACTTGGTGGGTTAGAGCACCAGAACACCCTGAGCACCCAGTCAACCAGCCCCTTCCCAATTCCAAGCACAAGTGACAAGAACTCCAATTTGAGCTGCAGGATAGTACTGGCAACACTGGTGTTCCTTGCTCCCTTGACCAGCTCGAGCTCCCACTAAACCACAACGGCTAGGCACACTCCCAGCAACACTTAGGACATGGAGGACACGTCCCAAGTGCCCCAGAGCGAGCCAGCATGCCGTGGCATGCCAAAACTGCGCTCTGGGCACGCTGCAGAGAGCCACCCGCAAGGGGCCGACGCTCCGGCCGGTCCCAGCCTCCCCAGTTGTGTCCAAGCACTCCCCCGACAGGCCCTCAGTGCAAAGCTACCCCAGAGACCCTCTCCCCCTCGCGCAAGAGCTCAGGCGACGCGTGCCCGTGCGCGCCCGACGTGGCCAAGCATGCACGGTCGCTGCAGCTCGTCCCCACTCACTTTCCCTCTACGGCCGTTGCATCAGGAGGCCCTAAACCACGTCCCGAACTCGTGGTTTCGCGGCCAGCGCCTCACTGTGCTTGCACGCGTGCCACGGTGAGTCACCAGCGTGCCCGAGTCGGGTCACCGTTGTTGGCCTATAAATAGACCCCCCCCCCCCCGGCACTCCAGCACCCTCCAAGCAGCTTCAGCACAACCAGTAGACACTCCCTAGCCGCCCAATCGAGCTCGCAGAGCCCCGGTGCTCGAGATCGACCGAGGCCCCTCCGCCTCGAAGCTCCGGTCGATCTACGGCTACACGTCGGCTCCTGTGCTGCCCGACCTCTCATTGCACTCCCCTCGACACCAGGAACGTTTCCCCTAACTCTCCCGAGCAAATCCATACCTCTAGCCCCTAGTTCAACACGAACCCGAAACCCTTCCGCCACAAGCACCTCGTCGCCGGCGACCCAGACCACCTCCGGTGACGTCTCGACCACGAGCAGGTAGGCGGAGGCACGAGAAACCCGTTCCCGTTCCTAGCTAGGCCTGAGGACAACGGCAGCCTCGCCGGCATCCATCTCCACCTCTTTGGCCAGAGGAAGGAGAAGGACCCGACACGTGGAGCCCACATGTCGGTGTCCTGGGGCAGCCAGCGCGTGCAGCCGCTGACGCTGACCCCAGGGGCCCGCAGGTCAGGTTTGAACCTGGCCCGCGTGCGCCTGGTGGCCAGGCCTGCTGGCTGGGCCGGCTAGATCTGTTTCCCTGGCCTTTTTCTTTTGTTTCAATCCAGCAAACTAAATGATTTTTATAAAAAGATTTAGCCAGTAGAAAATATAATTCTTCCACCAGTATTTTTCTAAAAATGAGTAGTATTTGATTCTGTAATAGTTGACATTTATCAATAACAGAAACTATTTTGGTATAATAAAATGATATAAAAAGCACTTGTTTGCTTCTGTTTGCTTTTAAATAAATATGCTTAGCTAATAAAACAGTAGGGAACATTTTTCAAAATAATAACCTGAATTTGTTCAAGCCTTGCAACATTTTTAAAAGCACTTTGTGAACTGTTTTAGTAAAAGCTAGTATTTATTTATTCCTTTCTCGACGGTAGAGTTACCGAATGACGGAGGATCCGGAGCGGAAGACCTCGAAGACCCCGGATACCTAGCTGACCAAGGCAAGCAGCCCTTTTGCCATGACTTAAGTAAATTAAATGATGCATGCTTGAATAGCAAGTATTTTCCGTTGCATGTAATCACGATGCTGGTTCATCATTGATGTGATGGTACCGAAGGCTTCTTCGAAGCCCTTGCATTATAGTAGTGATATTCACATAGCTCCTCGGAGCACAAACATGATGAGCTTGATCTTACCATCTACGAGGATCATGCTACTGTCATGTTGGCTAGTAGAGTAGAATCACTGCATTGAGCTTGACCCCGTGAGGGTCATGATATTATCATGTTGACAAGTAATAATATAGCATTTTATCATGAGCATGATGATGAGTTAAATAAAGAGTTTATGAAAACCCCGTCGGGTGCCACTAATGCCCGAGGGTGATGATGAGTTGGTGATCACTTTCGGTGAAGTGATGCACCGGTGATTTTGGTGTGAGTATGATTTTGATGTGTCACCGTCCCAACCATACCCAGTACGACCACGATACCCCTTTATGGGACGGAGCTTTGTTGATTACTCTGGTCGGTGCTAGCAAAAAGCCACATTACTAGTGGCGGGAGTGATCGGTGTCACTCTCGTGATGGGGTCGTGCCAGGTAGGACGACTATGCCATTATTATGAGTTCCAGGCACACCGTTGGTCCCTGCATGGTTGATGCAGTCCAGAGTCGGTGCTCGTAAGACGTACAACATGTGGGTTGGGTACCAATCGAGTGGATCTCTTTGTCTAGTATCGTCAGGGGAAAGATGATGATCGGGTACTTACCTCGGGTATATGTGATATACCGCGAGTCGTGGATGACATGGAAGTTTCCCGTTTCTCGTGGGTCCAGCGTACTACCTCTATAGAGTGTAAACTATTCGAATAGCCGTGTCCACGGTCAAGGACAGTTGGGTGGTGTTGCTTAAACTACGTCCTGAGTTTCCGCATAAACCAAGTGTGTGTGTGTGGTGTTAAAAAGGTGTCGTTATAATCATGATAATCACAATAATATGATCAAGTTCGGTGACTTGACATATAGGGTAAACCCGGATGGTTTATCCCTCATTAATACCTTGAGATTATGACAAGTCTGATGACTTGGCATTTAGGGTGAACCCGGTGTGTTCAACCCTTTACGGATATGTCAATATCTGTAACCTGATATTCACAAGCAATTCTTTAACCTGATGCATATACATGATCATACCACCTCATCGCATTCCACCCAAGATACTGTCACTTTTATTCATTACCATTTATGTCATGGGCTGTTTGCGAGTACATTCAAAGTACGCATTGGCTTGCCACTGGTTATGTTATTGACCAGACATGGAAGGACCGGAGTTTGGCGATGAGTACGCCGTCGGAGACGGACCTGCGATCTAGGACGCTTCTGAGTCAGAATGTCTGTCGGTGTCGGCTTGATGGCATGGGCACCGCTTAGCCCTTACGAGTTTCCGCTACTCGATGTATCCCTTTATTTGGCTTTAGTCCTTGCTCTTGAACCCGACCCTCTGGTCATTTGATGTAATAATTTGGTACTTGGGTGTAAGACTCTATTATTCAGTATCTGCGTTCAGTGAACATTGATCCTTGGGGTCACTGGGCACGGCGAACTCGACTTGCTAGTCGGGGTCCCCACATATCACCACTCTTTGTCGGCCCTGTGGTGATTCGTCAGTCGCGAGTGAACGAACAATGCAGAAAAAAGGACCAATTGGGTACAATGTGGAACTCGCCTTGCAAGTGAAAGACCATAGAAACGAGGAAGTGGTGGAGTGATACGTCTCCAACGTATCTATAATTTTTTATTGTTCCATGCTTTTATATTATCAACTTGGGATGTCTTATATGCATTTATGTGCCATTTTATATCATTTTTGGGACTAACCTATTAACTCAGTGCCTAGTGCCAGTTTCTGTTTTGTTCGTGTTTTTGACCTTTTTTAGAAAAGAATATTAAACGGAGTCCAAACGGAATAAAACCTGCGGGATTATTTTTTCCATAACAGAAGATACACAGAGGACTTCAGAACCAAGGCAGGAGGTCTCGGGGGAGGTCACGAGCCCCCTTGGCGCGCCATAGGGGGGGCGTGCCTCGCAGGCTCGTGGGCCCCCCTTGTCTCCTTTGCCCTACCTCTTTCGCCTATAAATTTCCAAAAATCCCAAAACCTCCAGAAAGAGCCACGAAAATACTTTTCCCCCACCGCAAGCTTCTGTCTCCGCGAGATCCCATCTGGGGACCGTTCTGGTGCCCTGCCGGAGGGGGATTCGGACACGGAGGGCTTCTTCATCAACACCATTGCCTCTCCGGTGATGCGTGAGTAGTTCACCACAGACCTTCGGGTCCATAGCTAGTAGCTAGATGGCTTCTTCTCTCTCTTGGATATTCAATACAAAGTTCTCCATGATCTTCATGGAGATCTATCCGATGTAACTTTCTTTTGCGGTGTGTTTGTCGAGATCCGATGAATTGTGGATTTATGATCACATTATCTATGAATATTATTTGAGTCTCCTCTGATTTCTTATATGCATGATTTCGTATCCTTGTAATTCTGTTCGAGTTATGGGTTTCGTTTGGCCAACTTGATCTATAATTCTTGCAATGGGAGAAGTTCTTGGTTTTGGGTTCATACCGTGCGGTGTCCTCGCCTGGTGACAGAAGGGGTAGCGAGGCACGCATCGTGTTGTTGCCATCAAGGGTAAAAAGATGGAGTTTATGTCATATTGCATGAATTTATCCCTCTACATCATGTCATCTTGCTTAAGGCGTTACTCCGTTTGTTATGAACTTAATACACTAGATGCATGATGGATATCGATCGATGTGTGGAGTAATAGTAGTAGATGCACACAGTATCGGTCTACTTGTCTCGGACGTGATGCCTATATGTATGATCATTGCCTTAGATATGGTCATGACTTTGCACAATTCTATCAATTGCTCGACAGTAATTCGTTCACCCACCGTAATACTTGTTATCATGAGAGAAGCCTCTAGTGAACACTATGGCCCCCGGGTCTATTTTACACATTATATATTCAGATCTACATACAAAAATACCAAAAATACCTTGCTCCACTTTTACCTATTTACCTTTCATCTCTATCAGATCTCACCTTGCACTACTAGGAAAAGGCCTGCTAGTGGCGCACCTATTTTGGCTACTAATGGCGCACTACAGGTGCGCCACTAGCATCACGCCATTAGAATTTTTTACTAATGGCGCACCACAGGTGCGCCATTAGTATCTGGTATACTTTTAGCGCACCAGGAAGTGCGTCATTAGTACATCCCATGGTGCTCCATTAGTATGCCTCCCAGGGCATATATACTAATGGCGCACCACGCAGTGCGCGCCATTAGTATAGCCCATGGTGCTCCATTAGTATCTGGTATTCTGGTATTTATATGTTTTGCTTCAAAACCACAAATTCAACAGCACATAACATATATATCAAATATATAATACATAATATGTGCCCAATAGTTTTACTGATCCACAACACGTAACATATATGCAAAGTTGCATAACAAATTTCATGATCCATATATCAAAATTCCATAGCATCCATACATCCAAAATTCCATAGCATCCATATATACATATAGTTCCATAGCATCCATACATACATAGCTCCATAGCAAATATAATACACAATGATACTTTGCGGGCATTAGTAAGTAATATTTGGCACTAAAACAAATGGCTTCAAGTCCATATCGTAGTCCAAAGAGCATCCGCGTGGCAACCTACAAGATGAAAAGAGATGCAGATTGGAACTGACGTGACCAGTTCAAGTCTATTTTGCAAGATAGATGGGCCATCACACATGATCATTTTCTAAAATATGAGCAAAATAACCCGAAATCCTTCTAAGAAATCTAGCTAAGAAATGCCGCATAGATTATTGTGAGTAACTCCACACTATTGATTATTCACAGAGATAATTGTGATGTCCTTAATTGTATGCACCTTGTTTCACTTACTAGGTGATACCCCGCGCGTTGCTGCAGGATATTTTAGTATGCAATGTTGCAAACATTAATGAGGTGTATTCTTAGAGTGCAGATAAGAGATAAGAGGAAAATGAACTTGTCGCTCAAGTAGCATGTTTGTGAGATCATGCAATCCACACTTGTAAAATGTATAAGTGACTGCAAATTACAGTAAGCTTGTAAAATCAATGAAGCAATTGTGGCAATTGTAGTGGGGTAATGTTCTGCAACGTCTCTTTACAACACAACAATAAATAAATATAGATGGATAAAAAATAACTTCGAGGACCATAACAGCTAGGCCATGTAAGCGCACGTACGCAATATGATATCTGGAAATTCTCTCTAAGTTCAGATATATATATATATATGAGTAATGTAATCAGCTCAAGCAAGCTTGGTGTATTATATAGATATAGATATTCACTCATAAGGAAATAATTTACTTCTCTTATAATGATCCGAAGTTTATTCTAGGTACAAACTAACCCAATTTCATACATGCAAATTATTTCACCATGCAAAATTTGTTGAGAGATATATTTCTCTAGATCTTAGAATATAAGTAAAAATGACCAGAACCATAAAAATAATTTTACTTGCGAGAAAGCCAATCTGTTCATACCAAAAAATACAGCTTGTCCAGCAAGTCCGTATGCATGCTTCAATCTTTCTCCATGGCAGTTTGAGACATGTATATGTCACTGTTGAGGACATATAGGGTAGCTGATACAAAAGAGAGAGGACCTTAATACATGAATGTAAGACGTATAACCATATGTTGAAGGAATAAGACACTTAGTAGTGTATCAATAGAGATTTAGTGCAAGGAACTAACTTTTAAAATTCCACACTTCTTGCATGTATGCATCACACTTGAAAAAATGTCATGTGACCAAAAATTATAATTAAGCAAGATGAATAGGGGACATTTAAATCAATAATAGAAGTATAGACAAAAGCTTCCCCGGCAATGGATGATGAACTGTAAAAAGGGACTGGGAATTAATCCTTGACAGGAACACGTGAATTATGGTCCTCTTGTTGTTATCCCTTCGTGTTCGTCTTCTAACACTTGGTCACTGGCATCTTCATCATGACCAGGATCTTCCCCAAGGATCAGGCAAGGTGGATCTGTTTCGAAAAGTAACTTAGTAATGTTTTTGTTTAGACCGGCAAGAACAACCACTAGCCAATCTATGTTCTTGCCCAACGAATAAGTAAGATAACTGACAGATCAAACATGGGAAGCAGCACGAATCGCTCACCTGGAATCCTTCTGACATACTTCTGTCACCATGCAGTTCCCCTTCCCGCAGGCCACCGCCTTGCATAGTGACTCTGCTCACCTCGGCCACACAACTCCAGGTTAGAAGTGCAGGGGAAGAAGGATTGATGAGCTGGTCCGTTACTCACCGACGTCGTCCCTGGGATCCAGATCTGGCGAGGAAATCAAGTGTCCCCCTCCCCCAGGGCCGTCTGGAAGAGCAGCATCACACTTGAGAGGTCCCTGATGCGGTCGGCACAAAGCTTGACCTGCCCGTCAAGCTGGTCCCGCGGTGCGTCGCGTACCTCGCGGAGGGTGGCGTACATGACGGTCAGCTCTGTGCGGAGACGCTGGACGTCTTTCTTGACTCTGGCATGCAGCATGTACTCCTCCATGAGGAGTTCCCCGAGCTTAGGGAGGAGGCTTTCCATGGCCCCCGTCGCCACATCCATGGCTCGCGCGGCTAGTTGAGCCGGGGTCGCCGGGTCGGGGCGGCCGGCGGCGCTGGGGTGGGAGCGGCAGATCCGGCGTTAGGAGGCCGCGGGATGGCGCTGCTATGGTCGTCGGGGTGGAACTGAAAGAGGCGGGCGTTTGTCGGTGGAGGGAGGACGGCGAGGCTGTGCTATGGCCGGCGGCGGAGGCGGCGGGATTTAGGGACCTGTGTGAAGGGGAGTGTGGAGTGCAGAGTGGGAGATGTGGCTGCCGGCAGTGCGAAGACCGACCGACAGGGTTATTCATTCAACCCTCTTACCCTGTGATGGGGAGGAGGAGGAGTGGGGGAGGCCATGGCCGGCGGCGAGGTCCATCCATCGGAGGCGAGCAGAGGTCTCTCTCTGAATCTGGGCAGGATGTGGATGGGTTGGGTGGGGTGGGGTGGGCTGAGAATTATGGCAATGGCGCATCCCAGAGAGGTGCGCCATTAGTAACCCTGGTTACTAATGGCGCACCAGCTGGTGGTGCGCTATTAGTAGTTTTGCAAAAAAAATAGTAGTGGCGCACTGGGTGAGTGGTGCGCCATTACTAGTTTAACTAGTAATGGTGCACTCTGCCTCGGTGCGCCATTAGTATTTTTAGAAAAAAAAGTTTGTTAGTAGTGGCGCACCGAGTGTGTGGTGCGCCATTTGTGTCCATCACACTAATAGCGCACCTGCACATGGTGCGCCATTGCTATATAGTAGTGGCGCACTACTTGTGTGGTGCGCCATTAGTGTCTATATTATCTATAGCCCTTTTCCTAGTAGTGTTGCAAGTAATCATGAAGGGATTGACAACCCCTTTATCACGTTGGGTGCAAGTTTGTTTGTTTTTGCGCAGGTTCATTGGTCCCTCATCTTGATACTCCTACTGGATTGATACCTTGTTTCTCAAACTGAGGGAAATACTTATTTCTACTTTGCTGCATCACCCTTTCCTCTTCAAGGGACAAACCAACGCAAGCTCGAGAAGTAGCATGGACCTAAACTACGGCATTGGAGGCTAGTTTGGGGGCTACTCAGGGAGTCTAGAATTAGGGGGTCCTTGGCCCATCTACCTACTCTCATTGGCCGAACTCTCTCGGCTATTCAACCATCGGCAGAAGTGTTAGATTCAAGATGGACTCTTCTGAAGACTTCATGTGTAATCCAAGAAGGTGAAGCGATCGGCATATTCCTTCTCCGTTGTAACCGACCTCGTGTAAACCTTGACACCCCTAGCATCTATATAAGCCTAGGGGCATAGCTCGTAGGATATGTCAAGCTCATTATGATTAGGGTTTAGACCACAATATCGATCTCGCAGTAGATCAACTCTATACTCTGTACTACCCCATCAATAACAACAAGAGCATGATGTAGGGTTTTACCTCCATCAAGAGGGCCTGAACCTGGGTAAAACACCATCTCCATCGTCTCTTGTTACCCATCGACCTTAGATCCACAGTTCGGATCCCCTACTCGAGATCGGCCGGTTTTGACACCGCCAGTGAGGACATTGGAACCACAGGAAAGGAACAAGTTACTCCTCCTATAGTTGAGCCAGATGATCGAATCATCGACGGCTGTGCACTGGAGGAAACACTCTCGGCTCACAAAACTATGGTTGCAATCGTGCCATGGACCGAACCCTTCCTAGCTTATCTTCTTGGCTAGGAACTCCCTGATGACCAAATAGAAGACGGATAGTTTGATGATCCAAGTCTTATAAGGTTCATGAAGGGGAACTCTGAAGAAAAAGCACTACCGACGTCCTCCAGCGATGCATATCCGAAGAAGAAGGTAAGAAACTTTTGTCTGAAATACACGCAGGTATGGGCGGCCACGCAGCAGCTAGAGCTCTGGTAAGCAAAGAATTCTGTGATGGCTTCTTTTGGCCAATAGCTCGAGCAGACGCCCATTCGCTTGTCCAACATTGCGTTGGGTGTCAACTCTTCGCAAATCAGAGCCACATGCCTGCAACACCTCTTCGGACAATACCGATCACATGTCCGTCCGCGTTTTGGGAGCTGGACATGGTTGGACCTCTTAAAGGTGGATCGAATAAAAAGAAATATTTACTAGTTATGGTCGATAAGTTCACTAAGTGGATCGAAGCTAAACCAACAACTCGTGCCAAGTCCGAACCAGTCATCGATTTTATATCAAATGTGGTTCACCGTTATGGCGTTCCGCACGGTATAATAACGGATAATGGATCCAATTTCACAGCCCGGGAATTTAAGGACTGGTGCGCGAACTTGGGCATTAAGCTTGACTACACTTCTATGTATCACCCACAACCAAATGGACAGGTCGAACGGGATAATGGCCTCATCATTACCGGCATCAAACCTCTTTTTGTACGATCTCTTAAATAATCCGATTACCATTAGGTAGAGGAGCTCGACTCCGTATTGTGGGGTTTGGGCCCTAGTTTAAAAAACTGGACTGGACCGGCGACCAGACCGAAAAAACCAGAACCAGAAGCCTTATCGGTTTTTGAGCTAATAAGACCGTTCTGCAATCGGACCGGAGAAAACCGGTCAAACCGTCCGGTTTTCTGGAAAACCAATGAAAAAACCGGGTCACTAAACCAGAAAAAAATCAGCAATTTTTTTAATAGAAATTGGTAGAAATGGGATTCGGTCCCAAGTCGTGTGAGCAATGCGCGAGACGTGCCCACGGTCCAATAACCAACTCACTTATGCTACTTTGTTGTCCACTACATGGAAATAGTTTTATGAGAGCTGCTATACATACGACTGTTTCTGTACGATTTTCGTACGACAATGCACGGGAGCCGTCCGTTCAATTCAATGGAGGATTAGTATAGCGTCGGACGGGAATCGTACATAGATTCATCATACGCTGATCAATTCCGTAGTTTTATTTCACCATTGTTTCACACTATATTAGCACACATGTTAATCAAAATTTATTATTCTTTTTCTTAAAAACTGACAATCGAATCGGTGAACCAGCAGTCCGACTGGTAATAAACTGAACGGGCAACCTACCCGGTTCGATTTCCGGTTTGGTTTTTTAGACTATGGTTTGGGCACAACTCCGAACAGGCCCATGGGTTATAAGCCATTATTTATATTGTATGGTGTGGTAGAATTCCTCCTTTGTCATATTATCCATGATGCACCTAGAGTGCGCATGTACGAGGAAAAATAAGATGAGTTAGATCAGCAGGATGACTTGGACACACTAGAAGAAGAGCGTGATATAGCTCTGGCACGTTGCACCTTCTATCAACAGCAGGCTCCACACTATCAGAGTAGGGAAGTTCGGGCGGAGACTTACAACGTGGGTGAGCTTGTGCTGCCTCTCCATTGGAAGAAAAAGCATAAACTTGCACCCAAATGGGAGGGGGCCTTCATCATTGACGACGTACTTACCGGAGGGGTGTATCGTCTCTGCAACATATTGGATAATCGTCTTGAACCAAACCCATGGAACGCGGCTCGTCTTTGGCTTTTCTACATCTAAGCTGGTGCAATCATGCTAATTTAGTCCCTCGTTATCTTTTGAGTCCTTTGTTTGTCATTTTTCCTCCTTCAAGTGCATTGGCACATCCTAGTTTGTGTTTGGATTAATCGAATTGTGTCCATGAACATGTATTTTTTGTAGACACCCGGGGGATTTTTAAAGCCGATAATAGTACAATTGTGCATCTCTTTCATGATGCATCTATTCTTCCTATACTTAAGCTTGAATATGCACTAAACTTGAGTTAAGATTTTGCCAAGCTGGGTTGCCTGGCTCCTGTATTTATCCTCTATGTTCCCGATTGTTCGGCTAGAGGATAAAGGGACCACCTCTAAAAATTGTTATGACCCGGTAATCCGGATATGTACCTCATACGGGTGAAGTCTAAAGGTAGGGTTCGTAAAGAAAATTTGGTACGGCACTAGGAAGGTGATAATAATTAGGTGGTTATCACCAAGGGTTAAAATTCTGAAGCATACACATGATCCGCACACAACGGATGCTCGGAAACTCAGAGAAAGGAACCTATAAAGGAACTAAGTTCTTGCGAAGATTTTTCTTACTAAATAAAAGTAATATAACATAACTCCATGATAATTGTGTGTCTGTTAGCACCGTATGGCCGGATTTCCTGGTTCGTCAAACTGTTTACTAATATGTCTCCAACGTATCTATAATTTTTTATTTTTCCATGCTGCTATACTATAATTCTTGGATGTTTTATGATCATTTTATAGCAACTTTATATCATTTTTGGGATTAACCTATTGACATAGTGCCTAGTATCAGTTGTTGTTTTTCCTGTTTTCTCCTTCGCAGAAAATAAATATTAGATGAAGTACAAATGCCACGAAACTTTACAAAGATTTTTTTTGCACCACAAGGAAACTTGGGATCCAAGGAGAATCACGAGACGAGGCCAAGGAAGCCCACTAGGCACCAGGGCCCGCCTAGGGGCCCTAGAGCGACCTGGTGCCTAGTGTGGACCTCGGGGGCCTCCTCCACCGCCTATGACATCTATAAATACCCCAATATTCAAAAAACCTAGGGGAGTCGATGAAAAATCGTTTCAGCCGCCGCAAGTTCTAGAAGCCACGAAATCCAATCTAGAGCCCGTTCCGGAGAGGAACACGATCACGGAGGGGTTCATCATCCTCATTGGTGCTCCACCGATGATGCGTGAGTAGTTCATATTAGACCTATGGGTCCATAGGCAGTAGCTAGATGGCTTTCTCTCTCCTTCTGTTTCTCAATACAATAGTCTCTTGGAGATCCATATGATGTAACTCATTCTTTTGCGGCATGTTTGTTGGGATCCAATGAATTGTGAGCTTATGATCATATCTATGAAATTATATTCATGCTTGATTATTAGACCCTCGTATTTCTTCTCTGATATTTGGTTTTTGTCTGGCCAACTTGATCTTTTATCTTGCAATTGGAAGAGGTGCGTTGTGATAGGTTCGATCCTGCGGTGCTCAGTCTAAGTGACAGAAAGATACTTGACACGCATGTATCGTTGCTATCAAGGATAAAATGTTCCTACATAAATAGATCTTGTCTACATCATGTCATCGTTCTTAAGGCATTAATCTGATTCTCCATGAACTCAATACACTAGATGCATGTTGGATAGCGGTTGATGTGTGGAGTAATAGAAGTAGATGCAGGCAGAAGTCAATCTACTTGTCTTGGACGTGATGCCTATATACATGATCATTCTCTTGGATATCATCATAATTATTTTCTCTTCTATCAATTTCCCAATAGTAATCTGTCTACGAACCGTTTCTATTTTCTCGAGAGAAGCCACTAGTGAAACATATGGCCCTCTGGTCTATTTCACATCATCTATTTGAAATCAATACTTTGTTATTCGCGTTTCCATTTTATTTGCTCTTTTATTTTCAGATCTATATTATCAAAAACCCTAAAATACCTTGTTGTATTTTATTTTCCATCACCTTATTTTCATCTATCAGTCTATCCTTTATTTTACCCACGAGGGTTTGACAACCCCTACACGCGTCGCTTGCAAAATTTGATATTTGTGTGCAAGTACTGCTTACATAGTCTTGTAGGTCTTCCTAGTGGATTGATCTTGGTTTCATAACTGAGGGAAATACTTGTCGTCGCTGTGCTACATCACCCTTTAAGCTTGGAGGGAAACCAACGCAATCAGTGAGGAGTCAAAATTTCTGGCGCCGTTGTCGGGGAAGATCTACACACAACTCTCATGTCATTGTAATTACATTATTTTCCATTTTCCTCTCGTTTTCGTCTCCCCAACTTTACAAAAATTGTCTTTTATTTGCCATCTTTCCATTTGTCGTTTTCTTGCCGGATCTCTTGTTTCCTTGTGTTCTTGTTTGCGTAGTCAAGATGACTCAAGAAAACACTAAGTTGTGTGACTTTTCCAATACCAATAAGAATGATTTTATTAGCACCCCGGTTGCTCCTCCCACCACTAGTGCATTATCTTATGATATTAATGTTGCTTTGTTGAATTTTGTAATGAAGGAGCAATTTTCCGGTATTCCTAATGAGGATGTCGCGCCATATCTAAATTGAAAGTGCGTTATATCGACTAGAGGGGGGTGAATAGGCGATTTTTACAAATTCATCACTGAGGAAATTCCTAGTGAGGAAAGTCCTTAGTCACGAACTAAGTGTGGCACAGATAGTTCTTAAACAGATATGCAAAACCGACAATAGCTAAGTCTTCAGAGTGAGTTGAAGTGTTCGGTTTGCACAGGTCACATGAACAGGATAAGCAGGTGATGAATAGCTCAGGTGAAGAATTTGTGGTGAGGAATTCAGAGAAAGTCTTCACTCAAATTCTTCAAATAGTACAAATCAAAGTCATCAGCATGCAATTGACGAAATGAAAGAGTTAAAGAAATAGGACCCGTAGCTCGATGAAGACAATGGTTTGATGACCGAGTTACAACTGTTGGGACAGTTGTACTTCTGGTTTGGAGCGGCTTGGTATTCAAACCAAAGGATACACAGTCCCGAGACACACAGTCCCTACCGTAGTCTCCTTGATCTAAGGACACACATTCCTCGCTCAACACTCGTGGTAAGTCTTCAGGGTAGACTTCTAAACCCTCACAAACTTGGTCACCCGACGATCCACAATTCACTGCTGGATGCTCTAGAGCATGACGCCTAACCGTCTGGAGGATGCACAGCCCTCAAACATAACAAGCGTCGGTTCCACACAAGAACAATCTCTTCAGTGAAGCTCAATCACTTTGGATTTTGGGTTTTGGTTTGGGTGTTTGGAGTTTTTCCTCACTTGATGATTTTCGCTCAAAGTCCTCGAGGATTGGGTTGCTCTAAATGACAAGTGACAGTTTCTCTCGGAGCAGCCAACCAATTAGTGGTCGTGGGGGCGGCTATTTATAGCCTGGGAGCATCCCGACATGATATGACATGAATGCCCCCGATGATATGATCCTTGTGTTGATAAGATTAGGGACATGTGGCGCATGGCGCGGCAACAGTCGGATATTTCAAGTGTGAAAATCCTTATGTCTCTCATGTTCCTCGCTTGAAGGATTTGCTATGTGTAGGTTTGAGTTGAGGATCATGAGGAAATCTTTACTTAGTACTACCTCAACCCCCTTTAACAGTACGGTGTTCCTATGACTCAAGAAAGAAGAAAATGCAAAAGAAAGAGTAAATCTTCAAGCTTCAAAGTCTTCAGAGCATTTTCTTCGGGATACACCAAATTCCTCATCTTCAATGTATTCAGGAGGAATAGAAATTTCTTAGCTATCAATGTATTGAAGGAATGACCAAAGTCTTCACCCGAAGACATACATTTTTAGGGGTCGATGTTCATCGAATAACTCAAACTCCTTAGCGACTTATAGAGCCTGTGTATACTCACAAACATATCAGTATCTTAACCTATAAGTATTTAATCCACCAAAATCACCACGGGGCACTAGATGCACTTACAGTCTCCCCCTTTTTGGTGGTTTATGACAAATAGGTTAAGTTTTCAACGGGGATAAAAATATGAAGAGTGAGTACATAGTTTGAGGAATTTGATTGCAAGGAGAAACTCCACCTGAAGATGTGCATGTTTGAGGAATTTGCTTTGGACTCCAAATGGACATTGATGATTTATATCATGGAGATCTCCTCCTATATCTTGTAATTCATGCATGCATTTAACTTATAGTATGAGGAATTTGAAATGCATAATGAAAAATGGTGTCTAACGAATTTCAGCATGCATGCATTTAACCAACTTGAGGAATAAGCATGTGAGAAAAAATGTTCAAAAGTGTCACACCACCATAAGGCTTAAGTTACAACTCATTACAACAAAAAAACTTTAGAAGAACGAGAGTTTTTAACTTAATAAAGTTTATAGTAGCCCATAAAGTAGACCCACTTGAAGTCTAACTCTCTGATTTCTCCCCCTTTGTCATCAAGTGACGAAAAGGGACAAAATCTGAGGACTAACACCCCTAAAGAACTTCACTTCTATGTTGGAGGAGGAGCCTTTGGGTCGGCCGTTGCAGTAGTGTCGTCAAGGTCTTCATCTTCATCGGTGGTGCGTGTTGAAGAAAATGAGTTGGCCACCAATTGAGGAACATGAATCTTCTTGACCTTCTTATTTGGAGGCGAGGATCAGTCAAAGTCTTGCTGGAACTCCATTTCAGTGAGTTCCTCAGAGGTCTTGAGGTGAGACAGAATGGCTCATGTGCGATCAAAGAACTCATGAAGATAATAGTGATTTTTCTTCACTGCATTCTTGGTTGCTTTGAGGTCATTCACTATTTCACCAAACTGACGCTTGACCCATTTCTGGTTGCTGTCAACCTTTTGACAGAGACTTAGCAGGAGCTCACGGTCAGTCATCACATGTGGTATAGTTGGGCTTGGTGGTTCTTGTGATGCAGTGTCGTCATTGGTGGAGTATGACGCTGCTATGCGAAATTGGCCATCAAGGGGCCGAGTGCCTCCATCGATCACAAATTTGCCTTTGTCGTCAATGGCATCGAAGGACCTCTTGACTACTTAAAGTGGAGGCAAGTAAGTGTGGTGATTTAGAATATCAGCCGTATAAGCAATTCCAAACCTTTTTCTGATGAATCTCATGATCCATGGTGCGTAAGGCTTCATATCAAATAGTGAGAGAGCAGAGTGGGACAAAGTCCTCACGAAGAAATCATGAAGGTTTATGGGAATTCCATGTATGATGTCAAAGAACAAATTATTCATGATTGCCACAATTTCTTCTTCATTTGAGTCATGGCCCTTGATTGGACAGAAGGTTTTGGCCAAAATGCGGTAGACTATCCTTGGCACATATGTCGGTGCACTAGAGACTGGGGTCCCTTGTTCCCCATACTTGTGCACGGGCACCGGCAACGCCCCTGGCAGCAGCGCACGAGGGAGACCAGTGGGAAGACAAACCAAGACCCACCGAGGCCACATCCCCTCTCCGAGGGCGTAGAGTACAAGAGCTCTAGATACAAGGCCCAGGCAAGCCCTCCTTGCCGAGAAGATTCGCAAGGCCTCGGCAAGTCCTCCTTGCCGGGAAGATTCACAAGGCCTCGACAAGTCCTCCTTGCCGGGAAGACTCCCGAAGACTCGCAAGACCCCGGCAAGACCTCCTTGCCGGGAAGACTCGCAAAGACTAGCGAGGCCCCGGCAATCCCTCCTTGCCAGGAAGGTGTTCAAGCCCCCGGCAAGCCTTCCTTGCTGGGAAGATAATCAGGTCCTTCGACAGGGACGCCAGGCCAGCAAGATCCTCTCGCTCGCCAGGTGTCCTCCCCTGTTTCTACCACAGTCCAACCGCTCCAGCGCATCTTTCATGCGCCACCACAAGACCCACGTCTCGATCCACCTGGGTATGTGTCGCGACCACATCGCTGAAGGTCAGGGGTTAGACAAGGCATTTACTGCCCCTGACACCACCGTAGAAGATGAGCGGTGAACCCTGTTCACTATGCAACCCGTGAGCACATTGTTGGTGACCCCTTGCCTATAAAAGGAGGCCCAAGGCTCATTCTGTGGGGGGTTAGACTTTTTGGGATTTGAGACTCCCTAATCACCAGCTAAGTTACTATAGCTAAGCACCCTACAGTAAGCACCCAATACAAACTAAGAAGGGGTAGGGTTTTACACGCCAAGCGGCCCGAACCTGGGTAAACGACCTTGCCGGTGTTGATTGCTAGCTCCGCTCTCGGCGCCACCTATCTCCCTCCGCTGAACGATCAAGGGACTCTTCGAGCCTCCCATAGGCGTGCTGATTTCCCCAACATCTTTGGCGCGCCAAGTAGGGGGAGGTGGTTGAGAGCTTTCTCCCGGATTCGAGCAAGCTCCGCATCAGATCTTGGGAGGTTGAGCGCACCATTGCGGTTCCCCAAAGCAGGGCGCAGCGGTGGTCGCTCTACTTAGACATGGCCTCCTAACACCCGCGCGAGTGCACCACTAGGCGAGCACGGGCCAGGGAGGCGGAGACCCCAAGCTCAAGTGCGTCAGGTTGATGCGCCACTCTAGGACAGTGCGCTGCTGTGAAGGGTATGCCTGGGGGCTTCGGCGAGGCCTCCGGCGCATACTCTGGCCGGCGCACCTCCATAGAGTGATGCATAGCCGTCGAGGATGCGCCAACAGGCCGTGAAGCCCAGGCACGCACTCCAGCGGAAACGCTTTCCCCCTTCGAAGCGTCACATCATCGGCGAAGATGCGCTCGGGGGCTCCGCTAGCACGGCCTGGCAAAACAGGAAAAGGAGTTATACTCCGGAAACCCCCTTCTATACGATAGTCAAGGACTATTGGCAAGGACCTTGCTGGAGGGGATGTTGCCGGGGGAGTGTAACCTCCTGCTTACCGGGGATCTAAGGCCCCGGAAAGGACCCAAACACCGCGAGAAGAAGTGGCGCAGCACAACAGATAAGTGATAGATATTCTACATAAAATTTCAGAGTAGATAGGTTTTTTCCTTTCTGGAGATCCCAAACCTTGTTTGAGAAACTTGTGCATAGATTGAACCTTATCAAGATCAGTGCACATTGGCTCTATTCTGTACTAGTTCAACAACCTGAATGGCCACAGAGCACCTTCACAATCTTTCGAACTTGTTCAACAGACCAAGCGGCTACGTAGTACCTTACTTCGCCTTGAGACGCGCTCGACGATCTAACGGTTGCACTGAGTGCGGCAAGGAGCCTTGCCGGTAACGACCCCTTTGAAGAACTGCTAAGGACCCATTCCTCAAAGAACTAGCGGTAGGACCAGTCTCACCGGCAAGCTTCCGGAAAATGCAAAGAGTGTATCATCCAAAGAGAAGGATAGGACGCAAAGGAAACAACATTTCATTGATCTGTTTGAGACAAACTCAGACATATTACATGGATAATTTTTACTACTCTAACCTATGATACTGTCTTTTGGCGAGGGACATGCTTGCCGGACAGGAGTTCAAGAAGACAAAAAGCAGGGCTCGCAACACAACCCACGCTGGCTCCTCCAAGACGAGCATTGTGCCGACGAGAGCGGGACTAGCCCCGACAAGCACCACCTGGCCCCTCTGGCTTGGTACCAGAGGACAGGGCCGCAGGAAGGGGCGAAGGATCCGGAGCCCGCGAGCATGCCTCCTCCTGGGAGACAGAGCACCGGAACCAGCTCCGGTGAGGTGGCCCAAACAGGAGGGATGGAAAAGTCAGAGCTTGCGGAGGTGCCTCCTCCTCGAACACGAGACACCGACGCCAGCTCCGGCAAGATAACCCTGCTAGGCGGGGAGAGGTGTGAGTGGGCCTAGGCGACATGGCCGGCGGTCAGTCAGAGCTCGGGGAGTCATACTCCGACTTGACCCCCCAAGATCCTGACCTACCAAGAGCGCCACTGCCACCGCTGTCCTCCTCGTATCTATCGCTCGAGGACGGATATCCACCACCGCTCGAGCTCTCTTAGCAGTAGCCGAGACACACACCTGAGCGCCCATAAAACTTGACGGATAGCATATTATCCTCCGCTAGCTTGAAGCGGAGGACATGCCCATCCTCGAGACCATGGGCGCGGGCGAAGTCTTTCCAGCCCCGCCCGAGCAACATGGAGCGGCGTTTCGGGTACTCCACGTGCACCTACATAGCATTGTGGGAGCAACCGTATGCCCGCAACCACAATATGGGAGGCTTGGCGGCCTCCATCACCCTAGAAAAAGGGCGAGGGAGGTGCAGATGGCCCCGAGCGACGCCGTGCAGTTCCACGAGAAACTCCAGTGTCGTCCCGTCCGAGTGTCCGCCCCACAAAGGAGAAGTTGGCGCTGGGGGAGAAGATGGAGGTGCTGGAGTAGCACTCCGCCTTCCCCGGCCATGGCCTCCGCGGTGACTGCGACCCCTAGCCCCTCCGCCACCTCGGGCGCTCGTGCCGCCCTTCGCAGCTGTGGCCCCTGAAGCTGTGGCATGATCCGAATGGGATCCTCTTGCCGCCCTGGCGGCCGATGGTGGCCGCCCTCGTCCACTAGCCATGGTTAGGGGCGAGCGCCACCCAGAACTAAAGAAGACTCCACAGACGCAAGCCGGGGATGTTGAATGTTTAGGGAGTTGGATGGATGAGCAAAACCCCTCGCAAACTTCCTAATTTATAGGGCGAGGCACGGGGCTAGCTCTCCTCACTCCAGAAACCGCAGCCCCTCTCGCCCAATCACCCTTGATCACGGGCGAAAAGGGAACTGCCCTGCTGCACCAATGCATGCGGGGGCGGGCCCTCCCATGACTGCAGCCTTTAAGGCCATGAACGCCACTTGCCTGACCATTACTACGCATGCCTCACGCATGGTAGTAATGCTTCGGGAGGTGGGGAGGCCACTATGCGCACGCCTCCCCACTTCGTGCGTTCAATGCGCGACGTGGGGAGAGGCCGTTTGCAACGGCTCCAAAGCTACAGAGTGCCCTGTCATGGAAGCCCGTGCACCACTTTGGTACTGCCCAGCAACGCCCGCACGCATGTGTGGCCCAAGCCCAGGGGCTCCTGTCGGTGCACTAGAGACTGGGGTCCCTTGTGCCCCAGACTTGTGCACGGGCACCGGCAACGCCCCTGGTAGCAGGGCACGAGGAAGACCGGACGGAAGACAAACCAAGACCCACCAAAGCCACGCCCCCTCTCTGAGGGCGTAAAGTACAAGAGCTCTAGATACAAGGCTCCGTCAAGCCCTTCTTGCCGGTAAGATTCACAAGGCCTCAGCAAGTCCTCCTTGCTGGGAAGATTCGCAAGGCCTAGGCAAGTCCTCCTTGCCGGGAAGACTCATGAAGAACCGCAAGACCCCGGCAAGCCCTCCTTGTCGGGAAGACTCGCAAAGACTGGCGAGGCCACGGCAAGCCCTCCTTTCCGGGAAGGTGTTCAAGCCTCGGGCAAGCCCTCCTTACCGGGAAGATAATCAGGTCCTCCGACAGGGACGTCAGGCCAGCAAGCTCCTCTCACTCGCCAGGTGTCCTCCCCTGTTTCTACCACAGTCCAACCGCTCCACCGCATCCTTCATGCGCCAGCACAAGACCCAGGTGTCGATCCACCTAGGTACGTGTCGCGACCACCTCGCTGCAGGTCAGGGGTCAGACAAGGCATTTACTGCCCCTGACACCACCGTAGAAGATGAGCGGTGAACTGTGTTCACTATGCAACCCATGAGCACACTCTTGGTGACCCCTTGCCTATAAAAGGAGGCCCAAGGCTCATTCTCTAGGGGGTTAGACTTGTTGGGATTTGAGACTCCCTAATCACCAGCTAATTAAGTTACTGTAGCTAAGAACCCTAAAGTAAGCACCCAATACAAACTAAACATGAGTAGGGTTTTACATGCCAAGCGGCAAGAACCTAGGTAAACGACCTTGCCGTTGTTGATTACTAGCTCCGCTCTCGGTGCCACATCTCTCCCTCCTCCAAACGATCAAGGGACTCTTCGAGCTTTCATAGGTGTCGATTTCCCCAAGAACATAGATCAATTCCTTTGCGAGGAATGTGGTCCTTGGTGGCTGGCTAGGTGCCAAAGGCTTCATGGGGACTTGCATGAGGTGATTTTCCAGTTCAGGTTCCTCATAGACACATCTGGCTCCTTTTGTGGGGATTTGGACGGGAAGAGCCCGAACTAATTCAGTTGCAAGGGCTTTGAAGTGTGTATCTTGTGTCATCCAATCCAGAACCAAAATGTTGACATCTATGACGTCTCCTGAAAGGTGTAGTCTAGCATAGAACTGGAGAATGATTTCTTCATTCCAGTCATAGATATCAGAGCAAAATGGCAGCAGTCCGGAATCGTGAGGAACTCTAAGTATTGGTTCGTAGCAAGGAATGTCCTCCATATCTACATGAGGAAGTAGCGTGTGAGGAAAGACCTTTTCCTTATTGAAGAGCACAGCGTTGTAATAGTTCATCTGGTTGTGGGTCCAAAATCTGATTCACTTGAACTGAGGAGATTCATGTGGACTAGGGCCAGTGAAGTACTGATGTTCGTCAAAGAATTGGTCCTCTCAAACTTTGTCCTTTTTCCTTTGTAGGGTTGAATACCTGTTGGTTGAAGATTTGGCTTGAAGCGGCTTACAAGTCTTCGTATATTTCCTCTCTGAGGAATGTCAGCCACAACAACTAATGTCTATGGATTTGCAACATGTGGTTCACCAGCAGATTCTTCATTTTGTGTCGGAGCAGTTTCTTCACGCACATGTTCTTCAGTTTGAGGAATAGGCTGAGCCAATGTATCAGTTTCTCGCACAATAGTTTCTTCAACATTTGCAGTTTCACCAGCTGATGCAGTTGATTCTTGTTCTGGGATAGACTTCACGGGAGAGTTCTTTTCTTCCGAGCCATTCAGAACTTCATTGGCTGCAGGGGACTCGTGTACTTGAGGAATTGGAGGGACCATTGGTAAATTTGGATGAGTCTTTTCCCAAAAGTCATCATGTATCACACGTGTGTTGCAGCCAATATCCACATCATCTTCCTTTTCTTCAGCAGACATCTTAGGTTTCTGAGGAGGAGGAGTTGAGCCTTGAGGAATTTGATCAACTTCAATTTCATCATCAATGGGTGTGGAAGCAACAAAGCAATTTTCTTCCATTTCCTCACTCCTTTCTTGAATGACATCCTCCTCACCAAAGGGTACAATCATATAGGAAGGTGCTACATTGAGAGGAGTTGCATCAATTGGAGCAGTTGAAGAAGTTGTCAAAGTTCTCAAGTGTTTTGCCTCTCAGAACTCTCAAGTTGTTGATGCCTTTCTATTCTTGGCTTCTTTTTCACCTGCTTTTGTTTTCTTCACTTTTGATGCACAAGGAAGAGTAATTTTCTTCATAGTTGAAGACTTTGGTGAAGGAGCATTTTCTTCAGGCATTGCATATTCATTTGCAGGCTTGGCAAGTTCATTAATAGTAGGTTCATCAGTTGTAGGTTCATCGGCAGTAGGTGCAGCAGTTGTTGGTTCATCATATTCATCAGTGAGTTAGACAATGTAGCTGGCCTGAGGAATGGATGGTTGTGTTGGGGTTGCAACCCTGTTGTTGTACTCTGCTATGGCTTTAGTGGCAGCCTTGACTAATCTCACTTTGAGTCCCCTTCTGTCAGCATGATAGCTTGTGAATTTATCACTGAGGGTTTTGATCTTAGCTTGAGTGGAGACAAGTTGGTCTGGCGTCAAGGTCAGAAAATTTTTCTGCAAGTACTTCTCCTTTTGAACCTTTGCTTTTTGAGCTTGTTTGGCTTGTTGAGCCTTCCATTTTTATTCATTAATGAATGAGGCCACCATGTGACTGGGTCCAGGTGGAAGCTTCAAATCATCAATGGGTGTCTTGGGATCTTTGTATCAAAGATCGGTGAAGTCCATTACCACCTTTGGATCCAGTGCAAGGGGAATGGTGGTACCTTTAGCCTGAGCGACTCTTTGTTTGTTTCTGATGATGGCTTCAAGTGTTTCATCATCATATTCATCATCTTCCTCTGATGCAGAGGGAATATAGAGGACAACTCTGTTTGGACTAGACCTTGTTCCTCGCCCAGCAGTCATCTTTCTCTTCAGTATGCCACTTGAGGATTTGTGTGCCATGCCAGAGGTAGATGGTCTTGAGGGAATTGGGGTCCCTGTTGGTTGCTGACTAGACTGGGGTTGCCGAGGAAGTGAAGACTTGGTTGCACTTGAGGGCATTACAGCAAAAGTTGGAGCTGTGTGAGGATTTTGGTGTTTTGATAGTGCTGTTTTGATAGTGTTGTTGAGGACTTCGGCTTGACACCTGATTTCTTCATCACGGCCTTCTTGGGAGGTGGCTCAGTGGCAGAAGCATCAGTAGCAGAGGAGGAGGCAGCAACAGCTGCAGCAACAGATTTCTTTGGAGATTTTGTTCAATTTTGCCAAATACTTGGCTTTTTCCTCAGGATAGTCTTCAATAGTGACCATGCTTGAGGGATGGGAATTTTGTTGATCTCCCAAAGGCGGTCTATTGCCACGACGCTTGAGACAAAATTTCTTGGCATACTTGGGAGTGACATACTTGTATTCCTTCCACTCCTTAACCCATCTCATTTCAATCTTCTGAAGCCTGATCTTGTGCTTGGCAGTGGTTTCCTTCCCATATATTTTTTCATCATGTGTGCAATAATCAGCATAGATGGCATCGGGAATCTCAAAGGCAGTGTTCTGCTCTGGCTTCTTGCCACGCTTCTAATTCTTGTCATCCTCCTTTTTCTGAAGTTGAGTACTTTGCTGAGGAATTTGAATTCTGGAGAAATCTGATGACACAGACAGATTTTCTTCAAGAAACACTGCAAATGAGTTAAGTTGATGAGAACCTAGTGATTCATCAGCTGACATTTTGTACGTGTGAACAGAGTATAGGTGCGATGAATTTCAAGAGGTCGTATGCGTTCTTAGATTTGAGGATTTTTTTTTAAAAATGACTCGAGATGACGAATTTGACCAATACTGTGTTGACGAATTTCGCTAAGCATTCTAGCCTTGGGTTCGAGAGTTGTGCAGATTCAAAAATTTACACAATTGAGGAATCTCGTGAAGAATTTATTAACATAGAGAAATTCATCAGGTGTTCTAGACATGGATGTGTTCATCTGAAGGATTTTCTGAGGAATAGCAGTTTTCACAGGTCTAATGAAATTATATGGATCAACGAGGGCAATAAAATTAGATTTTTAATTACCGTGTGTGAAGAACATGACGAACTGAGGAAGTGAAAAACGGAAGCTCGTCGGTTCACATGTCCAGCCGCCTAACTTGGCGATTGAAGACAGCTATAGTGGCGGCGGAGGAAGATGGTTCGCTATCGGCATAGTCTGGCAAGATCGAGGCAACAAAGCTGTTCCTCAGCGGCGATGAAGATTTCCAATGGGGACGCTAGGGTAGAGCTCGAGCGGGGAAGGATGAAAGCGAGAGGAAGAGTTTTTACTCAAGGAGTTAGGTCATATTTATAGCTGAGGTGAAAATGGTCCGGAGCGAAACTTTTGGACCGAACTGCCCCTGGCCCTTCCTCTCCGCGTGACACGTGTTACCCACGTACGAAGAGGTGGACATAGTGTAGATCGTGGTTATCCTATCGTGGGTAATGGGTACAGCTAGAGCGGTAACGGTTGAAAAATTGAAATTGGAAAATTTTGAGGATTTTGTAGCAAAGTCCTTGGCTGACAAGGACTCAGTGAGGACTTTGAATAAGTGTCAATTAGAACACATATGAAGAATTGAGAATAGTTTGGGTTGAGCTTAGCATAGAGGGGATACGGAGCCGATCACATTCACTCATATAAAAAACCAACTTGAATACTTAGCAATAAGTGAATGATGTTGAGGACATTCAAAGCTCATATATTTATATATATAGTTAATGAAGATCATCACATATTTTTTTGAAGAATTTGAAGTTTTTGAGGATTTTGAAAACTTTTGAAGTCTTTGAAAATTTTAAGAATTTGTAAAAAGTATCAGTTTTGAAGATTTTCAACTTTGAAAATTTTGAACTTCAAGAATTTCAACCTTGGTGGTGGCGTGACCCACCATATAAGAACGATGATTTCAGGCGACACATACAATTATCGTATGGCCCTGAGAATCAAATTCTTCATTAATTTCTTTTCACTTAGAGTGTTATTCTTCATTGAGTGAAGAAAAATGGTACTTCATGTGTTGAGCATCTAAGTCATCAATTTTGCATAAGTGTTAGGTTGTGTGCCTTTTCACGGAACATTAGAAGATTCTAGGATATTTAGCTCACGCCGCAACTTGCAAAACCTTTTCTCATCCCAGGGCTTAGTGAAAATATCTGCTAGCTGGCCGTCATACTTCACATGGTCGATGACAGTGTTGCCGTTGAGTACACAAAGAAAATGATGACGAATTGGGATGTGCTTGGTCTTTGAGTGTTGTACTGGGTTGTAAGCAATCTTGATTGCACTCTCATTGTCACAGTAGAGGGTCACATTCTTCATGTTGATGTCGTAGTCCTTGAGGGTTTGCTTCATCCACAGCAGTTGAGCATAGCAAGAACCAGTGGCAATGATTCAGCTTCAGAAGTGGAGAGTGATACGGAGTTCTGCTTCTTTGACGACCAATACACTAAGGATCGTCCGAGGAAATGACATGTGTGTGATGTTGACTTGCGATCCACACGGTTACCAGCATAATCAGAATCAGAATATCCAACAAGGTGAAGATTTGAGACCTTGGGGTACCATAATCCAAGTGTTGGTGTGTGAGCTAGATATCAAAGAGTATGTTTCATAGCCTCATGGTGTGATTCCTTCGGTTTTGCTTGGAAAAATGAACGCACGCAAACACTAAGCATAATGTCCGACCTAGATGCACATAGGTACAATAAAGAGCCAATCATAGAGCGATATACCTCCTCATAGAAATCTATACCATTTTGGTCAGTGGAGAGGTGGTCGTTGGTAGGCATGGGAATTTTGATGCCTCTGCATTCGTTCATGCCTAATTTCTTCAGGACATCCTTGAGGTATTTCTCTTGATAGATGAAGATGCCATTGCGTTGTTGACGAATTTGAAGCCCTAGGAAGAATTTTAGCTCCCCTATCATGGACATTTGATATTCTTCACCCATCATGTAGGCAAATTCATCACTGTAATGTTTGTCAATACAACCAAAGATGATATCGTCCACATATATTTGGCATACAAATAGTTCGTTATCATAGGATTTTGTGAAAAGAGTGGGATCGAGTGAACCGGGTTTGAAGCCTTTCTTCACTAGGAATTCCTTCATTGTATCGTACCATGCCCGAGGGGCTTGCTTGAGGCCATAGAGTGCCTTTTTGAGTCTGAAGATTTTGTCTGGATGCTTTGTGTCTTCAAAACCTGGAGGCTGAGCAACATATACTTTTTCCTCAAGCTTACCATTGAGGAATGCACTTTTCACATCCATTTGATACAGTGTAATATTTGTGATTATTAGCATAAGCAAGCAATATACGGATAGCTTCGAGTCTAGCAACGGGTGCAAAAGTTTCATCAAAGTCAATTCCTTCAACCTGTGTGTAGCCTTAGGCTACAAGTCGTGCCTTGTTCCTTACTACCTGACCATCCTCATCTTGCTTGTTTCGGTAGATCCACTTGGTGCCGATGACATTGTGCTTGCGAGGATCGGGCCTTTTGACGAGTTCCGAGACGTCATCCAACTAGAATTGAAGAAGTTCATCTTGCATGGCTTGAATCCACTCACGTTCCATGAAGGCTTCATCAACTTTTGAGCGTTCTGTGATAGACACAAAGGAGAAATTCCCACAAAATTTAATCCAATGTGAGGCTTTTGAGCGAGTGAGGGGACCTGGTGCATTGATGTCATCGAGGATTTTGTCAATTTCCACTTCATTTGCAATCCACTGATGCGTAGGTTGAAGACTTTGGTTGGGCTGAGGAATTTGATCTCGAGCAATTTCCTCAGGAGAACCCACTTGAATTTGACCATTATTGGGGACGACTTCTTCAACGGGAGGTTGTTACTCAGTAGGGATGATATATTCAGTAGCCTTATTCTTAATAGCTTCCTCGGGAGTCAATTTATCTGGCACTAGAGGCAGTAGCTCTTTTTTCGAGCCATTAGTCTCATCGAACCGCACATCTTGAGTTTCAAAAACCTTGTTGTGATAGGTGTTGAAGACTCTGTAGGTGTGTGAGTCCTTTCTGTAACCGAGCCTAAAACCCTCATGTGCTTTTGGTGCAAATTTTGAGCTATGGTGAGGATCTCTAATCCAGCATCTTGCCCCAAATATTTTCAAATAACTTACATTGGGTTTATTGTCAGTGAGGAGTACGTATGAAGTTTTCTTGAGGAATTTTTGAAGATGTACCCTGTTGATGATGTGGCAAGCAGTGTTGATTGCCTCGGGCCAGAAGCGACAAGGAGTCTGATATTATTCAAGCATAGTTCATGCCATTTCAACCAGAGTCTTGTTCTTGCGCTCAACGACTCCATTATGTTGAGGAGTATAAGGAGCAGACAATTCGTGAGTAATACCAAGTTCATCAAGATAATCATCAAGACCTGTATTCTTTAATTCTGTCCCATTTTCACTCCTGATGTGCTTGATCTTGACGCCGAAGTTCGTCGAAGCCCTTGGGGAAAATCGTTTGAAGACTTCCTGCACTTCAGTTTTGTATAGAATGATATGCACCCAAGTATAACGAGAATAGTCATCAACGATGACAAAGCCATATAGAGATGATGCATTGGTTAGAGTAGCATAATGAGTAGGTCCAAAGAGGTCCATGTGAAGCAATTCAAAAGGACGAGTAGTAGTCATGATAGTCTTCGAGGGGTGCTTGGATCTGGTCATCTTTCCAGACTCACAAGCCATGCAGAGATGGTCCTTGAGGAATTTGAAGGTGCGATCCCAATGACATGCTTCTTCTTTACTAGTGTGTGCACATTCCTCATGCCTGCATGACTAAGTTGTCAATGCATATGCATCCTTCTAAGGTTTTTGCTAGTAGGCACGTGGTTGTTTGAGGACCTACACAGAAATCAACCATATACAAGTCTCCTCTCCTAAAGCCTTTGAGGACTTTGGATTTGTTAGGTCCCATGACGACTACACATCTATATTTTCCAAAGATGACAATCATATCAAGATAACAAAGCATTGAGACTGACATGAGGTTAAACCCAAGGGATTCGACAAGCATGGCTTTGTCCATGTGTCGGTCCTTAGAGATAGCCACTTTACCAAGTCCCAATACCTTGCTTTTACCTTTGCCAGCGTAGGTGATATGCTTCAGTGGTGATAGAGTTAGTGGGATATTCATCAATAGGCTTTTGTCACTAGTCATGTGATTTGTACACCCACTGTCAAGAACCAACTCTGTGGTCTTGGGTTGGTCATCCTGAAGATGAATTAGTACTGCTTACCATCTCATATGCTTCAGATTGAAGAATATGGCATCAATTTCATCAGACTTGAATTTCGTCACAAAATATATTTTAGACATAATTAGTACATGTGAAACCATAGATCATTTCATCAGTTTTTAGCTTGCGTCCAATCAAGTAATTTCCTCATGTCTCCAGCAAATTCTTCAGATGGTGACTTTCATGTGGAGACCTGTACTGTAGAAGTGATCAGTCCGATTTCTTCACCGCCCACATCTGAAGGGGTGGTAAAGAGTTTATCATCATACGAGCACCATATGAGAATTGAGGCATTGAAGCTAATGCACTTCGTTTAACAGGAGGGGGTTAGAGTACTCAAATGAATAGGCACATAAATTCTTTAAGGACTTATGAACTTAGTGATTTGAGGAATAGTGCACATATTCATGTCCCTTGTAGTTTCCCTGCATATCAGAAGCATTAGTACAAGTATGAGCATAGTTTTGACCATTTGAGGAACTTGTCCCTCGTGAAGACTTTGGTCCACCTGAAGAATTTGATCTGGGGTTCCTGTTCTTCACTGGTGGTGTCATGAGGACATTCACGTGAAGACTTTCCAAGCTGATTTTGGGGATCCAGATTTTCCTCAGGGGTGGTCCATTCCTACAGTTAGTTCCAACATATCTAGGAAATACTTCACCAGCTTGATTTTTGAACAGTTTATAGTTGGAATCAAATGAGTCATCACAGGAATAAGACATTTCACATGCAAAGCTTGTTAAGGTGGATGGATCAACAGGAGGACTTTTTGGAGCAACCCATGAGGTTTTGGGGTACTGCTCAGGTTTCCAGTATGACCCATCAACATTCAGTTTCCTCTCAAAGGCAATACCCTCTTTCCTCGGGTTCTTGTTCATAATTTTCTTTTTGAGCACATCGCAAAGGGTTTGATGCCCTTTGAGGATTTTGTATATGCGTGTCACATACACTTTTGTCAACCTTGCATTTTCGTCAGTGACATTTGTGGTTTCATCACGTGAGGAATTTGTTACTACAGAAACAGTTGAAGAATTTGTAGCGATAGAAGCATTTGAAGTTTCAGGTGAAGAATTAGTAGTTTCACATTCGATGCATTTTAGACATCGTGGAATGAATTCTTCCTAAGCGGTACTGATATGTTGAGCAAGCTATGAATCATTTTCAATTCAAAGATCATCATGGGAAATTTTCAGCTTCTCAAGATCTAGCTTCCTTTGAAGAAATTCATAGGAAAGCTTCTCATGATCAGCCAAGAGTGTACCAAAACATTCTTGAAGACTATAAAATCTAGACTGTATCATTTGAACATCTTCAGTGAGGATTTGAGTATGATTCATTTCATTGCTCAACAGGTCATCACTTTTATCTAGCAGATTTTGAAGCTTTTCAATAGTTGTTTGTTTCTTATTGGCAATGTTAGCAAGTTTATAGGAACTGGGTTTTCGATAATCATCAGGTTCATAGTGACTAGAATTAGAAGAGGATGTGTGTCTTGGTACCTTTGAACCTTTTTCCATGAAGCAATAGGTGGGAGCAAAATCACATCATAGTCATCAGTATAGACGTTGTCATTTTCTTCAAGGTTGAAGATGGACTTGTTGAGGAATGTGGTAGTAAGAGCTAGACTTGCCACACCAGACTCTGACTCCACTTCACAACCTTCCTCTTCATCACATTCCTCGGATTCTTCTTCAGAATCCATTTCCTTCCCAATAAGTGCCCGAGCCTTTCTGAAGTTGGTCTTCTTGTGCGATGAGGACTTTGAAGATTTCTTATTTTTCTTTGAATTATTCGAATTGTCGTCCTTGTACTTGTTATTCCTTGATTCCTTCACCCAACAAGGACAATCAACAATGTAGTGACCAGACTTCTTGCATTTATGGCAGGTTGTTTTCTTGTAGTCCTCACGTGAATATTCTGATTTCCTCATATCTCCTCTTGAAGACTTTCCGAACTGGCCACGCCTTGAGAACTTCTGGAATTTCCTCACGGGCATAGCAAGTTCCTAACCAAGTTCTTCAGGATCACCAAGGCTGCAATCAGAGTCTTCTTCTTCAGATGAGAAAACCGCCTTTGACTTCAGCGCATGAGGTCTTGAATATCTTGGTCCATAAAGGTCTCTCTTCTCTTCTTGTTGGAATTCATGAGTATTGAGTCTTTCAAGAATATCAGCATGATTAAGCATCTTGTAGTCTCTACGTTCTTGAATCATCAGTACCAGTGTGTCAAATGATGGATCAAGGGGTCATAGCAGTTTCTTCACAACTTCATGGTCAGTGATGTCTCTAGCTCCAAGAGCCTGAAACTCATTGGAGATATCAGTGAGGCGATCAAAGGTATCTTGGTAGCTTTTATTATCACGTCTCTTGAAGCGGTTAAAGATATTGTGAAGAACATCAACTCGAGAGTCACGCTATGTGGAGACTCCTTCACTGACTTTGTACAACCTTTCCCGGATAAGCTTCACAGAGGCCAAAGCACTCACTCTGCCATACTGACCTTTACACATATGGCCACACATGATATTCTTCGCTTGAGAATTGAGTTGCTTGAATATATTCACATCAGTGGCAGTAATATTTGAAGTAATAGAGGTAACACCATTTTCAACAACATACCATAGATTGTTGTTAATTGCTTCAAGGTGCATGCGCATCTTGTTCTTCCAGTAGGGGAAATCCTTTCATTCAAAGGTAGGACAACCCGCAGTAACCTTGATTATACCTTCGGTCGACATAACTAAAACTCCAGGCGGTTAAACCAAAATCACACAGAACAAGGGAGTACCTTGCTATGATACCAATTGAAAGTGTGATATATCAACTAGAGGGGGTAAATAGGAAATTCTTACAAATTCATCACTGACAAAATTCCTAGTGAGGAAAGTCCTCGGTCATGAACTAAGTGCGACACATATGGTTCTTAAACAAATATGCAAAAGCTACTATAGCTAAGTCCTCATAGTGAGTTGAAGTGTTCGGTTTGCACAGGTCACATGAACACGATAAGCAGGTGATGAATAACTCAGGTGAAGAATTTGAGGTGAGGAATTCACAGAAAGTCTTCAGTCAAATTCTTCAAACAGTACAGATCAAAGTCATGAGCATGCAATTGAGGAAATGAAAGAGTTGAAGAAATAGAACCGTAGCTCGATGAAGACAATGGTTTGATGACCCAGTTCCAACTGTTGTGACAGTTGTACGTCTGGTTTGGAGCGGCTTGGTATTGAAACCAAAGGACACACAGTCTCGGCACACACACTATCTCTACCATAGTCTCCTTGAGCTTAGGACACACAGTCCTCACTCAACACTCATGGTAAGTCTTCAGGGCAGACTTCCAAACCCTCACAAACTTTGTCACCCGGCGATCCACAATTCATTGCTGGATGCTCTAGACCATGACGCCAAACCGTGTGAAGGATGCACAATCCTCAAAGGTAACAAGCGTCGGTTCCACACAGGAACAATCTCTTCAGTGATGCTCAATCACTATGGGTTTTGGGTTTTGGTTTGGATGTTTGGCGTTTTTCCTCACTTGATGATTTTCGCTCAAAGTCCTCGAGGATTGGGTTGCTCTAAATGACAAGTGTGAGTTTTTCTCGAAGCAGCCAACCAACTAGTGGTTGTGGGGGCGACTATTTATAGCCTAGGAGCATCCCGACATGATATGGCATTAATGCCACCAATGGTATGACTGTTGTGTGGATAAGACTGGGGACAGGCGGCGTGTGGCGTGGGAACGTTTGGATCTTACAACTGTGAAAGTCCTCATGTCTCTCATGTTCCTCACTTGAAAGATTTGGTATGTGTAGGTTTGGGTTGAGCATCATGAGGAAATATTTCCTTAGTATTATGTTGACCCCCTTGAAAAGTATGGTGTTCCTATGACTGAAGAAAGAAGAAAATGAAACAGAAAGAGTCAACCTTCAAGCTTCAAAGTCTTAAGAGCATTTTCTTCGGGATACACCGAATTCCTCATCTTCAATGTCTTCATGCGGAATAGAAATTTCTTCCTTATCAAAGTCTTCAAGAAATTACCAAAGTCTTCACCTGAAGACATACATTTTTAAGGTTCAATAATCATCGAATAACTCAAACTCCTCAGCGACTTATAGATCGTGTGTACACTCACAAACATATCAGTCTCTTAACCTATAAGTCTTCAATCCACCAAAATCACTAAGGGGCACTAGATGCCCTTACATAAACACTTCCGTAGAATATAGTGATATGCAAAAGAAGAAAGATGTGGACAATGATATTGTCACGTTGAAATAATTTATGTTCTCTTTGTGTGATCATGATGAAATTTGGTTTTATTCTTCGCCACGAGATAGTATTGATTCTTGGAACAAGTGCAAAGATGATTTTATCGCAAAGTATTTTCCTCCCGCGAAATTATTTCTCTTAGAAATCATATTCTAATTTTAAACAACTTGAGCATGAGCATGTTTCCCAATCTCGGGAAAGGATGAAATTGATGATAAGAAATCACCCAACTCATGGTTTGAATTTGTGGATGATCGTACAATTTTTTTATGCAGGATTGAATTTTGTTTCTAGACATATTTTAGATTCCGCCGCGGGTGGTACATTTATGTATATTAATTAGGGTGATGCTACTGAATTTCTTGATAATATTATGTCTAATTATTCACAAAGGCATACTGAAAGAGCTCATGCTAGTAAAAAAGTTAATTCTATTTAAGAAATTGATGCTTTGAGTGATAAAGTTGATGCTCTTATGAAATTGGTTGCTAGTAAGCATGCTCCTACTGATCCTACTGATGTGCCTTTGTCTACTTTGATTGAGCAAAATAATTATCCGTAGATGTGCATTTTGTCTCTCAAAACAACTTTAATAATAATGTTTATAGGAACAATTTTAATCCTAGGTCGCATCTCGGAAGTTCCTCTAATAATTATGGTAACTCCTATGGTAATTCTCATAATAATAATGCTAGAATTTATCAATGCGCAAAAAGCTTTCAATACTACGATAGAAGAAAACTTGAAAAAGAATGATGATATATCTAGAAGCATTGATAGAATTTCGCACGATGTAGAAAATCTCAAGAATAAAATTATCCTAAGGTTTATATTAATGAATCAATTAAAGCTTTATATGTTTGAGAGATGAAAGTAAGCAAAGGACCGCTATGCTTAGAGCTAAAAGAGAATTTTTAGAACGAGCGTTTCCCGATTGCTTTCATAAAAATAATGAAGAGATTAAAATGATTGGTGTTTATTCTATTGTTTACCTATTTAGTAATGTTAAAATTAATTATGAGGGAACTGAAGAAGAGTCAACTTTATCTAGAGTGTGTTCCCATGATTTGGAGGGTGAAAATCCTATTAAAATGATAAAGTGGGATTGAAGAGGTCAAAACTTTAGCTGGTGATGCACGCACTATTTTAGATTGCAAAAACTTTAATTTTGATAGTTGCTCTTTGATTCATTGTATTTCTATGTTGCAATCTGTGATAAATTCACCCAATTCCTATTAACAAAATATAGATTTTACTAAACATATTTTAGATGCGGTAATAAAAGCTTTGGAAGAAAAGTTAGAGCTAGAGATTTGAATTCCTAGAAAATTACATGATGAATTGGAACCCACCATTAAGATCAAAATTAAGAATTTTTTGTGCTATGCTTTATGTGATTTGGGTTCTAGTGTTTCCACCATTATATATCTTTGTGATGTGCTTGGTCTTACCAATATTGAAGAATGTTCTCTAAACTTGCACTTGGCGGATTCTACTATTAAAAAGCATATGGAAAGAACTAATGATGTTCTTATTCTTGCAAATAGGAATTATTTGCCCATATATTTTATTGTTCTTGATATCGATTGGAATTCATCTTGTCCAATTATTCTTGGTAGACCGTTCATACATACTATAGGGGAGTGATTGATATGAAAGAAGGGAATATTAACTTCCAGTTTCCGCTAAGAAAAGGCATGGAACACTTCCCTAGAACTAATATTAAATTACCATATGAATCAATCATGAGGGAAACCTATGTTTCAATCACTAACGATGACAATACTTGCATCTATGCCATATACCTAGCTAGGGGCCTAAAACGATAACGCTTGTTGGGAGGCAACCCAATGAATAAAATTTATTTTTCACTTTTCCTTTCTGTTCTTGAGTATTTGCACAATTATGCTACTATTAATTGTGTTTTTGTGTTTTTTTAGTGTTTGAGCCAAGTAAAGTCTTTGGGATCATGCGGGGTGTTAGTTGCTTTAATCCTGTTGAAAAAGGAAACTTTTGCGTCCGGTAGAAAAAATCCTAAAAAACACAGAAACGACAAAAGTGTTTGAAGTAGTTAGACAAGATTGATACACAAATTCCGTACGTTTTCTTAACTTTTCAGATTTTTTGGAGTTACAGAAGTACGAGTAAAACTCAAGTCTTTACAGGGTGTTCTATTTTTGTCAGATTGTGTTTTCTTTGTGTTATGTGCTTGTTTTGATGATTCTATGGTTTGTATCGGGGGTATAAGCCATGGTAAAGTTTGAATACATTAGGTTTTCAACAGTACCTAAAGTAAAGTTTGGTTTTCTTGTACTCACGGATCTGACAAAAAATTTGTTGAGCTCTGCGTGATTCAAGTTTTCAAGTTTTGAGTGAGATCATGATGGATGAAGGAGTAAGGAGTGATAAAAGCCTATTGGGGATGCCCCATGGCACCCCATTGTACTATCCAAGGAGTTCCAAGCAACTAAGCTTGGGGATGCACCGGAAGGCATCCCCTCTTTCTTCTAACAACCATCTGTAATTTTACTTGGAGCTATATTTTTATTCGTCACATATCATGAATTTTGCTTGGAGCGTCTTGTATAATTTGTGTCTTTGCTTTATTTGTTGGTTAATTTTTCATAACAAACCTTGCTGGACACACCCATTTGAGAGAACCAAATTATGCTATGATTTGTTAGAATCGCTCTTTATGCTTCACTTAATTTTTTTAGCCATGGAATTGCTCAAGTTCTTCACTTATATCTTTTTGAGCACGGTGGTGCTGTTATTTTGAATAAATTTGCTCTCATGTTTCACTTAGAATATTTTGATAGTAGTATAAACTTTGGAGAAATCCTCTTTTGCTTCACTTATATTATTTTTAGAGTTGAAAATTTTAAAGAAACTTGTGCTCTCGTTCTTCACTTATATTTGTTTGACAACTTGCTATTTGCAATGGAAATTTGCTTTAAATGAAATTAGTCCCAAAGTGATGAATCTCTAGGAAATATATAATAAAACATTCATGAATATCATTGGATATTAAACTTGATTCTTTGCAATAGTTTTGCGGTATGAAGATAGTGATATGTGAGTTATGTAGATGAGTAAATATGCTTTAGTAAGAACATTGGTGTTAAGGTTTGTGATTCCCTATGCATGCACATGAAGTCAATAACTATGCTATGAAATTACATCCTACTTGTGTTGCATTACTCGGTGTTAGTTATGTTTAATGTCCGTGTATGATGATTTTCGTTTCTTGGTTGAACGCTTCTCAATCTATTTGTTAGCCTTCACTTGTACTAAGCGGGAATACTACTTTTGCATCCAAATCCAAAACCCAAAGTTGTGCCAAATGAGTCCACCATACCTACCTATATGCGGTATTTCAACGTCGTTCCGAGTAAATTTGCAAGTGCCAACTCTAATGTTCAAAATATATTTTTTTTGTTTTTTGTGACCATACCGCTCATGAAGCGGTGAGGGGGTGGTATCTTCCATGTTAAATAGGTTATTCCCACGATGAGTGTTTATTCACTTGTCATTGCACGAGAGTATGGTGGTAATAGGGATGCCCAGTCCCAAAATGCAAGCAAAATATATTTTATGTTGTCAATAAATTCCTTGGAAAATGTTGGTCTGGATGGTACCCGTGGATACGGCTAGCCATGGAATGTGAAAGAATGGTGGAAAAAGGAATAAAAATTATTTTAAGTTTGGAAACCGCCTATGATTTGTTTAGCATGGAAGATATTGGAAACTCTTAATAGTTTTTGTTGACAGGAAAAGCATACCACCCAAAATATTTTATCTCTAAAATTTTCACTTTGAGCTTTGGCACCTCCACAAATCCCTGCTTCCCTCTGTGAAGGGCCTATCTATTTACTTTATCCAATTTTTATTTTGACTTTGAGTCTACATCTTATCTTATAAAGCACAAACTAGGGAACACCAGTATCATACTTGAGTATTGTATGTAGTTAATATTTGGGTGTGTTGCATGAATGGATCAATGATAGAGCATGACGGGCTAGCGATAGTGTTCTTTAGCATTGATATTTTGAAATACTTGGTTGCTTGTTGATATGCTTGAGTATTGAAATTTTCATGTCAAACTATAGACTATTGCTTTGCATCATCTACAAGTCCATATGTCCATGCTAAAAAGAAAAAGAATGTGATGAACATGTTAGGCACATTCCACATCAAATATTCTATTTTTATCATTTACCTACTCGAGGACGAGCGGGAATTAAGCTTGGGGATGCTGATACGTATCCAACGTAACTATAAATTTTTATTATTCCATGTTGTTATATTATCATTCTTGGATGTTTTATGATCATTTTATAGCAACTTTATATCATTTTTAGGGACTAAACTATTGACGCAGTGTCTGGTACCAATTGTTGTTTTGTTCCTTCGCGGAAAATCAATATCACACGAAGTACAAATGCCATGAAACTTTGTGGTGATTTTTTTTTACCAGAAGGAAACTTGGGAGCCAACGAGGATAACCAGATGAGGCCAAGACATCCCACTAGGCACTAGGACAGACCTAGAGCCATTGGCATAGCCTGATGTGTAGTGGGGCCCTTGGGCACCTCCTCCACAGCCTCTGAGCACTACAAATACCCCAATATTCAGAAAACCCTAGGGGAGTCGACAAAAAATCATTTCAGCCGATGCAAGTTCCAAAAGCCATGAAATCCAATCTAGACCCCGTTCCGGAGAGGAACACGATCACGAAGGGGTTCATCATCCTCATTAGTGCTCCTCCGATGATGCGTGAGTAGTTCATATCATACCTACGGGTCCGTAGGCAGTGGATAGATAGCTTTATCTCTCGTTTTGTTTCTAAATACAATGGTCTCTTGGAGATCCATATGATGCAACTCATTCTTTTGCGATGTGTTTGTTGGCGTCCGATGAATTGTGAGTTTATGATCAGATCTATGAAATCATATTTATGCTTGATTATTATAGCCTCGTATTTCTTCTCTGATATTTGGTTTTTGTTCGTCCAACTTAATCTTTTATCTTGCAATGGGAAGAGGTGCTTTGTGATGGGTTTAATCTTGTAGTGCTCAATCTCAGTGACAAAAAGAGACATCACACGCGTGTATTGTTGTTATCAAGGATAAAATGATGGGGTCTATTCCTACAAGAATAGATCTTGTCTACATCTTGTCACCATTCTTAAGGCATTACCCTGTTTCTTCATGAACTCAATACACTAGATGCATGCTGGATAGCGGTCGATGTGTGGAGTAATTGAAGTAGATGCATGCAGAAGTCGGTCTACTTGTCCTAGAAGTGATGCCTATATATATGATCATTGTCTTGGATATCGTCATAATTATTTGCCTTTTTATCAATTGCCGAACAGTAATTTGTCTATCCACAGTTTGCTATTTTCTAGAGAGAAGCCACTAGTGAAACCTATAGCCCTCGGGTCTATTTCACATCATCTATTTGCAATCTCTACTTTTCTATTCGCGTTTCCATTTTATTTGCTCTTTTATTTTCAGATATATATTATCAAAAAACCCAAAAATACCTTGCTTCATTTTATTTGCCATCACCTTATTTGCATCTATCAATCTATCCTTTATTTTACCCATGAGGAATTAACAACCCCTACACACGTTGGGTTGCGAGGATTTGCTATTTATGTGCAGGTACCGCTTACATAGTCTTGTGGGTCTTCCTACTGGATTGATACCTTGGTTGCATAACTAAGGGAAATACTTCTCGTCGGTGTGCTACATCACCCTTTAAGCTTGGAGGGAAACCAATGCAATCGGCGAGGAGTCATTTACCTATTTCACAGGTTACATAGTATGAAACACTTCCTGATTTCTATCAAGGGAGTCAGAAGCGGATGGTCGGTTAAAATAGTATTAACACATTGGACGAAGAATAATGTGATATAAATACTTAGTTACATAAAGTCACACATCAGGCTACTGGTTTAGGTTGTCTATTATTACATCTAGGCGACAATCATGTTGTGACAAGCGTGCGGCGGGCATCACTTGGTCATAAAGAAAGTGAAGAGTTACCTCCTAACCATCGGGCCCCGCCTGCTCGACTCATGCGAGTTCTCTAAGATTAATCTTAGTAAACATCATATTCACCATTGCCCATGCCTCCTGAGCACCTTCCTGGCAGGCCAATTTTTCCATAATTGAAATTGGCGCCGAGCTCCTTTAAAGCGCTCAGCCAGTTCGACATCCTTCCCGCAGGCTCCTCGTCCGGCCATAATGCCTTCAGCATGCTTTCCATCGCTTTTCACCCATGTTCTTAAGCTATGGACAATTATTTTAGAAGGTCACCACGAAATGAACTGGCTTCTTCCTCAGGCCGCCCAGTGAGGAGTGTTATAACGAGGAATGGAATTTCTCTTAATATCAGAACTTGTATTTGTATATTTACAAAGTTTGGCATATTACTTCCCTAACATTCCACCCTTCAATCTCTTGTTCTCTTCAGTGGCTAGTGCGAGTTGGGTCTTTAAACTTTCAATTTGTCTTATATTTTCTTGTTTTTGCGCCTTAAGCTTTTTATTCTCGTCAACACTTCGGAATAACGAGTTACAACTGGCCTAATTCTGAGATTCAACGTATATTTGTGATTCTCTGGGCGCTTCCAGATCTTTTTGCAATTCAACTATAGATTCAACTACTACAAAATATACTTTTGTTTAAGGACAATAGGGCAACTATGGACATGTGTTAAAAATAAAAATTCTCACCATGTGCTTGTCTCGTGAAACTCTTCACTTGTTCTAGTTCGGCTTTCGTGGCCTGGAGTTGTGTTCGTTACGTCCGAATATCCTAGGGTAAATCCTTATTCTTCTTCCTTGCAGCCTAAAAAGCATGTCGACGGTTGTGGTTAGACCCTCAGATCGGCCATATTGCCCAATCGAGAATCGGGGCCTACTGGGTTGAGATTTGTACACAATGGTGAAAATTTTGAATACATACCTTAAAGATTGTTGACATATGGCTGGCTACTCCTTCAAGTCCTGCTCACGCGGCTCTGAGGTGCGCCTCTACCGAACTCAAGGCATTAAACTCGTGTTCGGAAAATTTAGGATGGCGCAATGATTTTGTAGGATCGAAAGTATGTCTAGAGGGGGGGTGATTAGACTACTTGACAATATGATTTTTTTGCCTTTTCCCAATTTTACTTCACCTACGGCAGTTATAACAACTCAAGTACACCCTACACATGCAGTTATAATAGTAGAGCAGTGGAAAGTAAAACATGCAATTGTAGAGTAGAGGAGTAAGGTAGGGAGATCAGACGCCTGAGGTTGACACGGCGAGTTTTGGCATGGTTCCGATAGGTGGCGCAATCGTACGTCCATATTAGTGGAGACTTCAACACACAGAGGGTAATGGCTGCGAGAGTCCACAAAGGGCTCCACCCAAAGGGGTCCACAAAGAAGCAGCCTTGTCTATTCCACCATGGCTTACATCCACACAGGACTAGCCTCACTCATGGTAGATCTTCATGAAGTAGGAGATCTCCTTTCCCTTACAAACATCTTGGTTCAACTCCACAACACGAAGTAGGAGGCTCCCAAGCGACACCTAACCAATCTAGGAGGCACCTACCTCCAAAAGGAAATAGATGGGTAGCTCAATGAACTCCTTGCTCTTGTGCTTCTAAAGATAGTCTCCTCAACACAAATCACACTCTTATAGAATATGCATGGGTAGGAGAGGTTGATTTTGTGGAAAGCAGTTTGGGGAGGAAAGAGATCAAGTTTCAAATGATTGGATTGGAATATCTTGGTTTCAACACATGATTCGGTGGTTCTCTCTCAGAAAATGGATCCGGAAATGAAGTGTATGTTCTGAGTGCTTCTCCCACGAATGAGAGGTGGGTGAAGGGGTATATATAGGGAGCAACCAAAATCCAACCATTACACACAAAAGTGCAAACTCGGTGACACCAAAGTGAACAACTTGGTGGTACCGACTAGTACTAAAGGTGTGAACTTTGAATCTCGGTGAGATTGATATATAGAACTCGGTGGCACTGAAAAGGTGACTAACAGTCTGATGGCGAAACTCAGTGGCACCAATACTCAATCTCGGAAATTTTGATTTTGTGTTCCTTTTTCGAAATCCCGAACTTTGTTTGAGAAACCTGCGTGCAGATGGAACCTTGTCAGGATCAGTGCACCTTGGCTCTATTTCGAACTCGTTCAACGACCTGAACGGACACAGAGCGCCTCCACACCATTTCCAACTTGTTCAACAGACCAAGCTGCTACGCAACACCTTATTTCGCCTCGAGACACGCTCAACGATCTCATGGTTGCACTCAGTGCGGCAAGGAGCCTTGCTAGTAACGACCCCTCCAATGAACTACTAAGGATCTGTTCCTCAGAGCACTAGCAGTAGGACCAATCGCGCAGGCAAGCTTCCGAAAAACGTAAAGGATGTATCATACAAAGCGAAGGATCAGACGCAAAGGAAACAACATTTCATTCATCTGTTTGAGGCAAACTCAAACATATTACAGGGATGATTTTTACTACTCTAACCTATGATACTGTCTTTTGGCGAGGAGCATGCTTGTCGGACAGAAGTTCAAGAAGCCAAAAAGCTGCAAGGCCCCCGGTGCAACCGGGGCTGGCCCTTCCTGGACCAACATTGTGCAGTGGAGAACGGGGCCAGAAGGGACGGCGGAGATGGGAACTAAGCGGCTTCCCACAATATGCGACAGCGTCGGTTCTCCTGGCTCGCCGGTCCCAACTTGGGAGGAGGAGGACCGCGGACTAACGGTGATGGTGAGACCGACGTTAGTCCGAGGTCAGATCCTCTTACCCAGGCTTAGCCTGCCGAGGGTCTGACCCATACCCATTGTGGCTACCATCTGTCCCCTCCTCGTCGCTCTCTCGCGAGGAAGGGCTTTCAGTCCCGCTCGAGCTTTCTTTGCAGCATCTAAGGCGCACACCTGAGCTCCTGTATATTTTGACGGAGAGCAGGTTGTCCTCCATCATCTTGAAGCGAAGAACGTGCCCATCACAGAGATTAGGGGCACGGGAGAAGCCCTTTTACCCACGGCCGAGGAACAGGAGCCGAGGCCCCGGTTGCTCCACGGCCACAAGCACAGCGCCATTGCTGCAACCATGCACCCGAAGCCACAACATCGGGAGCTTCTCTTCGCTCATCACCTTGGCGAAGGCGATGGGGAGTTGAAGTCGGGTCCTGATGCGGCCTTGCAGTTTGACAAGAAACTCCAATAGAGTCCTTTCAACGTGAGTCCCCGCGGGAATGAACCTGGGGGAAGACAGAGGTGCTGGAGTAGCACTCCGCCTTCCCCGGCCACGGCCTCCGCGGCCACCACGACCCCTCGCCCCTCCGCCACCTCGAGCGCTCGGGCCGCCCTCCGCAGCTGCGGCCCCTGAAGTTGTGGCATGATCTGAATGGGATCCCCTTGCTGTCCTTGCAGCCGATGGTGGCCGCCCTCGTCCCCTAGCCATGCTTAGGGGCGAGCGCCACCTGATGCTGAAGAAGACACCGCAGACACAAGCCAGGGATGCTGAATGTTTCGGGAGTTGGATGGATGAGCAAAACCCCCTCGCAAACTTCCTAATTTATAAGGCAAGGCGCGGGGGCTACATCTCCCCACTCCAACCGCCGCCCCTCTTACCCAATCACCCATGATCATGGGCACACAGGGAACCGCCCTGATGCACCAATGCATGCGGGGGCGGTCCCTGCCACAACTGTGGCCTTTAAGGCCACGAACGCCACTTGTATGACCGTTAATGCGCATGCCTCGTGCGTGGCAGTAATGCTTCGGGAGGTGGGGAGGCCACTGTGTGCACACCTCTCCACCTCGCGTGCTCGATGCGCGACGTGGGGAAGTGCCGCTTGCAATGGCTCCAAAGCTATAGAGTACCCTATCACGGAAGCCCGTGCACCACTTTGGGCCTAGCCCAGCAACGCCCCGTGCGCGTGCGTGGCCTAGGCCCGGGGACTCCTGTCGATGCACTAGAGACTGGGGTCTCCTGTTCCCTAGATTTGTGCATGGGCACAGGCAATGCCCTTGGCGGCAGCGCACGAGGAAGACTAGCAGGAAGACAAACCAAAACCCACCAAGGCCACGCCCCCTCTCCGAGGACGTGGAGTACAAAAGCTCCAGACACAAGGACCCGACAAGCCCTTCTTGCCAGGAAGTCTCACAAGGCCCCGGTGAGTCCCCTTCGCCGGGAAGACTCGCAAGGCCCTGGCAAGCCCTCCTTGAGGGGAAGTCTCACAAGGCCTCGACGCGTCCCCCTCGCCGGGAAGACTCGCAAGACCCGGCAAGCCCTCCTTGCCGGGAAGACTCACAAGACACTGGCGAGCCCTCCTTGCCCGGAAGTCTCACAAGGCCTCGGCGAGCCCTCCCCGCTGGGAGTACTCGCAAGGCCTGGCAAGCCCTCCTTGCCAGGAAGATAATCAAGTCCTCCAACAGGGACACCAGGCCAGCAAGCTCCCTTCGCTCGACACGTGTCCTCCCCCGATTCTACCACAGTCCCACCAATCCAGCGCATCCCTCATGTGCTAGTGAAATACCCAGGTGTCGATCCACCTGAGTACGTGTCGAAGCTTCCTTGATGCAGGTCGGGGGCCAGACAAGGCATTTACTGCCCCTGACACCACAGTAGAAAGATGAGCAGTGAACCCTGTTCACTATGCAACCCGTGAGCACACTGTTGATGACCCCTTTGCCTATAAAAGGAGGCCCAGGGCTCATTTTCTAGGGGTTAGACCTTTTGGGATTTGTGACTCCCTAAATCACCAGCTAAATCACTGTAGCAAGTAACCCTACAGTAAGCCCCCAATACAAACAAAACAGGAGTAGGGTTTCATGCGCCAAGCGGCCCGAACCTGGGTAAAGGACCGTGCCAGTGTTGATCACTAGCTCCACTCTCAGCTCCACCTCTCTCCCTCCACCGAATGATCAAGGGACCCTTAGAGCTAACCATAGGTGTCGATTTCCCCCAACAACCATTGCAAAGCATTTGCTCGTTGATAAGGTCAAGAGGGTCACAACGCCATAGTGGGTGCCACCATTTGGAGAGGACGGTTGTCACATGCCATCTTCGATTGGGAGGAGGGAGATGATGTTTGTCAACATATCATCAGGGAGGCTGCTGCTGAAGTCTAGGCCTGTCAGGTCACTTGTGTTTCTGGCTCGGCACTCATCCGCTTGTTGGGACCTCGTCCTCTACCTCCGGAGTATCGGCGGCGACAACACTTTCTTCCATGAGTAGAGCAATGGGAGGATAGTGATTATGTAGCTAGATCAGGGCAGCTGAGTAGTGCATTGGTAATTACAAGTTACTAGGTAGGAATATATTTAACAAATTTAGATATGAAATCCCAATTGCTCGCTGAAATACTACACAATTACTTTGATATTGCTACGCAAGTCAACATGTAGATACTAGAAAGAACACTTCTTCCAACAAAGAATGGACGGCTGATTATGTCGGGGAATATAGCTGTTATCGTATGGCCATGCTATTTTAGGTGCAGCGTAATTTTAGTGCCAGATTTCAGTACATAAAACTTAGAAATTTCTAGCCAAAGGCCTTCTTCGAAATAGGAGTGACAATATTTATCAAGTTTTATAGAAACAATGATTGTAAATCCATGTTTTTTGCTCAATATGACATCCCTCGAGTCTTCAGTTATGTAAAGGCCAAGATTTAGCGCTACAGTTGTTGTTGCAAAGCAAGGGATATACTGCGGGAATTGATAAGATTGTTAAAGAAGAGGGTAACATGCTAGTATGGGATTAGTTAAAAGAACAACACATCAGTTGATATGAAAGGACAAATAAATATAAGTAAACAGATAATGTAACCATGCTTTCATGCAAATATATACGAGAGTAAAAGAAATAAAAATACAACATTAATTTTCGTAATATAGAAGAAGAAATCACCTTTGACGTATATGTTGCATGTGGCACCTTTTATCCAAATGTAGCATTATATAGTATAGGTTCAGAAAAAGTATAGGCCATGTCAACCCAAGTAGTGTGAGATTGAACATACCATGCACTTTATGAAGTCGTATGGTACGGTGAGATGGAAATCCTCGATTGTATGGCTTAGGCCGCATAGCCCTGATGTGCCCTTGTGCTATACACTATATGAATGAAAAGTTGAAAACCCTCGAACTAGCTATAAGAAACATGAGTCCATGATGATTTCGGACGGGTGATTAAAAGGGGTAGATGGACTAGGTTAAGATATGAGGGAAAATATTTCAGTAGATTAGTTACCTAGTTCTCCATGGCAAAAAACCAATGCCGAAGATTCCCATATCGGGCGAGATGGGTTAACGATGAGTAGCATAGAAAAAGTCAGTGTCGATAGGCCACGGCAAGCGACAATGCCGAAATGTGGTGGCGTTTGGTGGCAGCCGGCAGTGGCAACATGCGTCGGGCTAAGTGGCAACACGAGGAGGAGTGTAGGTGCTATGTGGGATGGGGAGGGTAGGGTAGCGGGCGGGGGTGAGGGTTTTGTGGCGTCTGGGTGCTGAGGGTTTTTTGTCCTAGAATAATGTGCTTCCCATGCAACATAACATAGACCCAACTATGTGTGATAATGCGTAAATATTACTACTCTAGAATAATGTGCTTAGGAGGAAACGGTTTACTAGAACCAACTGTGTGTGATAAATCATAAATATCAGTCTAAAAAACTATCACTCGGGTGTGATGGAGATATGAACAACCACTTCGATCTGTGTACATCCCGCGTTTCACATGTGTGATCCATGGGGGTGCGTTCTGTCCAATCAGAACACAAGTTATGTGGCACAATGAAATTATCGCCCTAAACATTCACCCTAATATGCATCGTGTGTGTTCAATTTTTTTTGCCAACTCCAACAAAAGTTGTGCGTGTTGTGGGAAAATGGTTTCTCTAATAAAACTATGTCGAAAGACTGAAAGTAATACAGATGATTCACGCTAATAAGCTATGTGTGATGTGGGCAATCATAGGTTGGTCTAACTAAGAGAGGCATAAAATCAAATAAACCATAGTGATTGCAGCTCAAAACTGCAATTTCATTGCACTATTAGTTCATTACACATAATCTCACCAACATGTAGTTCAACCAATAAGCATATATACCCAAGCATCGATATAATACACACAAACTATATAGACTCAATCCAACATCTCATCTTCATGCTTGATCCTTAAGATTCTCGAGGATCTTGGTATACGCCGCGGACGCCATCCTGCGAGAATAGTTCTGCATGAAGGTGCCAACGGCTCATCCTCTTGCATGCGCCAGGACACTAGGATACGCATTGCCAATCTTATGGTTACAGAACGGGCATACATAGCCCCCATTGTTCTAGACATAGTTGTTATGCTTTCTAGCCTTAAGCTCCCTGAGCGTTTGCCTCCTGAACTTCTCCTAGACGTCTTTATCCTCGTTGTCAACATCGTCACATAGCACCTATACATATAGTAATAAATGTGACCTTAGTATATTTGTAATGTGAATTCAGCAAGGTAGAGTTTATGAAACATAATATATCATGTGACAACGTGAACCCTAAATCCTCAAGTGATATTGATGAAAGAAATGCATAAACTAAGAGCACACAAGTTAGTGCAACATATTTAATTCATGCATGCCTTAAATGCATGAAGTGGTAATTGTGAGAAAATATAAGAACATTCAAGGTAAATACTAGTATATGTCAAAAAATGGCAGTCATCTATGTAGAACATTCAAATGGAGTGTACGATCTCGCTAAGAATAATTAGCACAATCACTTAATCTTGTCAGATTATTAGCAAAATCATTTGTACACACACTTTGTAACAAGAGAAAACCTAGATAGGATGTAGTATTTGGCAAAAATGTGTATAGATGACCAAGTGGTTCTCCATGAGAGTCGTTGTGGACCACCGGCTCGGTTGGGGAAGCACGACGACGTCGACGATGTCAAGACAGCTCTGCTATTCGCGCGAAACATCATCTGCGGCGACGGCAATCTATGTGCCCACCTTCACGCTATACTCGGCTGCTTCATCGGCCCCAACATGGTCACTTACTGCCATGGTGCACTTAGGGGAGGCTACTAATGACGACTGAGAATGGCGGCGAGGATGCAGGGGGAGATAGGATTGTGTGTGTGTGTGTGTGTGTGTGTGTGTGGCGAGAATGGAGAGTGCGGCCGCCTGTTAAAACTAGCGGCTCGGTGTCGTTAATAAAGAGAAGTTGGGAGGGAGGCGTATGGTGGTTCAAAGGGATGGCTTGCCTCCCGGTGAGAATGGACGATGGACTGCTGACATGCGCACTCACAACACGTCTCCCTACGATACTGCACGGCGAACACGCCTCCCATCAATTCACACACCTGCTCGCACACATCCTGGTCAGCGTGCACGGCAACCTCCTAGCATGTGTCCTATCAAATCGTATCTGCTGGCACGGATCGCGGGGTATGTATTGTTTTTCTTTTTGAGGATTGATAGTACCGCTTTATTATTACTTAACCTACATTGTGGTTGTAATGCCAACGGTTTGTACTAATAAAACATTTGCAATGTTAATGTGATAGTTCTGTGTTGCCTCTATTAATAAGCCCCGGTTTCCAACTAATTTATATGAAAACTTGTCTCAAATTGGATGATTTATTTACCATGACCTATTAGTTCATATCATGAAATCATGTCAATGTTTCATGAATTTTAGCTTAGTTGGGAATTTTCTTGCATTTGAAAACAAAGACTCACAATGTTTCTGGCTGAGCCGTGATGCCAAGATGTTTGAAATTTATTGCCATTCCTTGCATGGGGACTAAACATGCACCCAAGACACAAAAATTGATTTTCTGATCCATTTTGGCGCCCAGCCATGTGTACATATAGTTCAAATTTGAATTATAGAAAATAAATACCTAAGGAATCAATTTAATTTATAAAAATGTCTTAATGTTCTCTACAAAAATTAAATTTTACCAAGGCACTCTCAAAGGACGTGGATGTCGCCTAGAGGGGGGTGAATAGGCGCTTTAAAATAATTATGGTTTAGGCTTGAACAAATGCGTAATAAAACTAACGTTTAATTTGTCAAGCACAAAACCTACAACAACTAGGCTCACTTATGTGCACCAACAACTTATGCTAAGCAAGATAAACAACTAAGTGATAGCAAGATATATGACAATAAACAATGTGGCTATCACAAAGTAAAGTGCATAAGTAAAGGGTTCGGGTAAGAGATAACCGAGGCACACGGAGACGATGATGTATCCCGAAGTTCACACCCTTGCTTATGCTAATCTCCGTTGGAGCGGTGTGGAGGCACAATGCTCCCCAAGATGCCACTAAGGCCACCGTAATCTCCTCACACTCTTGCACAATGAAAGATGCCGTGATTCCACTGAAGGACCCTTGAGGGCGGCCACCGGACCCGTACAAATGGCAAACCTTGGGGCGGTCACCGATACCCGTACAAATTGCTCGGGCAATCTACACAACCTAATTGGAGACCCCGACGCTTGCTCGGAGCTTCACACCACAATGATTGAGCTCCGAGACACCACCAAGATTCTAGGACGCCAAAGCATCCATGAAGAACGATATCTAGGGTGTTGGGGAACGTCGCATGGGAAACAAAAAATTTCCTACGCGCACGAAGACCTATCATGGTGATGTCCATCTACGAGAGGGGATGTGTGATCTACGTACCCTTGTAGACCGTACAACAGAAGCGTTAGTGAACGCGGTTGATGTAGTGGAACGTCCTGACGTCCCTCGATCCGCCCCGCGAACCATCCCGCGATCAGTCCCACGATCTAGTGCCGAACTGACGGCACCTCCGCGTTCAGCACACGTACAGCTCGACGATGATCTCGGCCTTCTTGATCCAGCAAGAGAGACGGAGAGGTAGAAGAGTTCTCCGGCAGCATGACGGCGCTCCGGAGGTTGGTGGTGATCTTATCTCAGCAGGGCTCCGCACGAGCTCCGCAGAAACGCGATCTAGAGGAAAAACCGTTGAGGTATGTGGTCGGGCTGCCGTGGAAAAGTCGTCTCAAATCAGCCCCAAAACCTCCCTATATATAGGGGGAAGAGGGGGAGCCTTGCCTTGGGGTCCAAGGTCACCTAAGGGTTTCGGCCGAGCCAAAGGGGGCAGCCCTCCCCTTCCAAACCGAGTCCAACTAGGTTTGGAAGGAGGAGTCCTTCCCCCTTTTCCCACCTCCTCTTTTTTTTCTCTTTGATTTTTCTTCCTATGGCGCATAGGGCTCTTTTGGGCTGTCCCACCAGCCCACTAAGGGCTGGTGCGCCACCCCCAATGCCTATGGGCTTCCCCGGGGTGGGTTGCCCCCCCCCCCCGGTGAACTCCCGGAACCCATTCGTCATTCCCGGTACATTCCCGGTAACTCCGAAAACCTTCCGGTAATCAAATGAGGTCATCCAATATATCAATCTTCGTTTCCAGACCATTCCGGAAACCCTCGTGACGTCCGTGATCTCATCCGGGACTCCGAACAACATTCGGTAACCAACCATATAACTCAAATACGCATAAAACAACGTCGAACCTTAAGTGTGCAGACCCTGTCGGTTCGAGAACTATGTAGACATGACCCGAGAGACTCCTCGGTCAATATCCAATAGCGGGACCTGGATGCCCATATTGGATCCTACTTATTCTACGAAGATCTTATCATTTGAACCTCAGTGCCAAGGATTCATATAATCCCGTATGTCATTCCCTTCGTCCTTCGGTATGTTACTTGCCCGAGATTCGATCGTCAGTATCCGCATACCTATTTCAATCTCGTTTACCGGCAAGTCTCTTTACTCGTTCCGTAATACAAGATCCCGCAACTTACACTAAGTCACATTGCTTGCAAGGCTTGTGTGTGATGTTGTATTACCGAGTGGGCCCCGAGATACCTCTCCGTCACACGGAGTGACAAATCCCAGTCTCGATCCATACTAACTCAACGAACACCTTCGGAGATACGTGTAGAGCATCTTTATAGTCACCCAGTTACGTTGCGACGTTTGATACACACAAAGTATTCCTCCGGTGTTAGTGAGTTATATGATCTCATGGTCATAGGAACAAATACTTGACACGCAGAAAACAGTAGCAACAAAATGACACGATCAACATGCTACGTCTATTAGTTTGGGTCTAGTCCATCACCTGATTCTCCTAATGACGTGATCAAGTTATCAAGCTACAACACCTTGTTTATAATCAGAAGACACTGACTATCTTTGATCAACTGGCTAGCCAACTAGAGGCTTGCTAGGCACAGTGTTTTGTCTATGTATCCACACATGTATATAAGTCTTCATTCAATACAATTATAGCATGGATAATAAACGATTATCTTGATACAGGAATTATAATAATAACTATATTATTATTGCCTCTAGGGCATAATTCCAACAGTCTCCCACTTGCACTAGAGTCAATAATCTAGCCCTCACATCATCATGCGAATTACATTGTAATAAATCTAACACCCATACAGTTCTGGTGTTGATCATGCTTTGCCCGTGGAAGAGGTTTAGTCAGTGGGTCTGCTACATTCAGATCCGTGTGCACTTTGCATATATTCACGTCCTCCCCTTCGACGTAGTCGCAGATGAGGTTGAAGCGTCGTTTGATGTGTCTGGACTTCTTGTGAAACCATGGTTCCTTTGCTAAGGCAATGGAACCCGTGTTGTCACAGAACAAGGTTATTGGATTCAGTGCACTTGGCACCACTCCAAGATCCGTCATGAACTACTTCATCCAGACACCCTCCTTAGCTGCCTCCGAGGCAGCCATGTACTCCGCTTCACATGTAGAATCTGCTACGACGCTTTGCTTGGAACTGCACCAGCTTACCGCACCCCCATTAAGAATAAATACGTATCCAGTCTGCGACTTAGAGTCGTCCGGATCTGTGTCGAAGCTTGCATCGACGTAACCTTTTACGGCGAGCTCTTCGTCACCTCCATACACGAGAAACATCTCCTTAGTACTTTTCAGGTACTTCAGGATATTCTTGACTGCCGTCCAGTGATCCACTCCTGGATTACTCTGGAACCTACCTGCCATACTTATGGCCAGGCTAACGTCTGGTCTAGTGCACAGCATTGCATACATGATAGAACCTATGGCTGAAGCATAGGGGACGGTGCTCATATGCTCTCTATCCTCATCAGTTGCTGGGCAGTGAGTCTTACTCAATCTCGCACCTTGTAAAACTGGCAAGAACCCTTTCTTGCACTGTTCCATTTTGAACCTCTTCAAAACTTTATCAAGGTATGTGCTTTGTGAAAGTCCTATCAGGCGTTTTGATCTATCCCTATAGATCTTAATGCCTAGAATGTAAGCAGCTTCTCCTAGGTCCTTCATAGAAAACTTTTATTCAAGTAATCCTTTATGCTCTCCAAAAATTCTACGTTGTTTCCAATCAGCAATATGTCATCCACATATAATATTAGAAACGCCACAGAGCTCCCACTCACTTTCTTGTAAATACAAGATTCTCCAGCCACTTGTATAAACCCAAATGCTTTGATCACCTCATCAAAGCGTTTGTTCCAACTCCGAGATGCTTGCACCAGTCCATAAATGGATCGCTGGAGCTTGCACACCTTGTTAGCATTCTTTAGGATCGACAAAACCTTCGGGTTGCATCATATACAACTCTTCCTTAAGGAAACCGTTAAGGAACGTCGTTTTGACATCCATCTGCTAGATTTCATAATCGAAAAATGCAACTATTGCTAACATGATACTAATGGACTTAAGCATCGCTACGGGTGAGAATGTCTCATCGTAGTCAACTCCTTGAACTTGCGAAAAACCCTTTGCCACAAGTCGAGCTTTATAAACAGTCACATTGCCGTCAGCGTCCGTCTTCCTCTTAAAGATCCATTTGTTCTGAATAGCCTTACGGCCCTCAGGCAGTACTTCCAAAGTCCACACTTTGTTCTCATACATGGATCCTATCTCGAACTTCATGGCTTCTAGCCATTTGTTGGAATCTGGGCCCACCATTGCTTCTTCATAATTTGCAGGTTCATTGTTGTCTAACAACATGATTGATAAGACGAGATTACCGTACCACTCTGGAGCAGCACGTGGTCTCGTCGATCTGTGTGGTTCGACAGAAACTTGAACCGGAGTTTCATGATCATCAACATTAACTTCCTCCTCAACCGGCGTCGCAACGACAGAGGTTTCCCCTTGCCCTGCGCCACCATCCAAAGGGATGAGAGGTTCGACAACCTCATCAAGTTCTATCTTCCTCCCACTCAATTCTCTCGAGAGAAACTCCTTCTCGAGAAAAGCTCCATTTTTAGCAACAAACACTTTGCCCTCGGATTTGAGATAGAAGGTGTACCCAACTGTCTCTTTTGGGTAACCTATGAAGATGCACTTTTCCGCTTTGGGTTCCAGCTTTTCACGCAGAAGCTTTTTGATATAAGCATCACATCCCCAAACTTTAAGAAACGACAACTTTGGCCTTTTGCCATACCACAGTTCGTATGGTGTCGTCTCAACGGATTTTGATGGTGCCCTATTTAAAGTGAATGCAGTTGTTTCTAATGCATAACCCCAAAACGATAACGGCAAATCGGTAAGAGACATCATAGATCGCACCATCTCTAATAAAGTACAATTACGACGTTCGGACACACCATTACGCTGTGGTGTTCCAGGCGGTGTCAACTGTGAAACAATTCCACATTGTCTTAAGTGAGCACCAAACTCGAAACTCAGATATTCACCCCCACGATCAGACCGTAGGAACTTGATCTTCTTGTTACGATGATTTTCAACTTCACTCTGAAATTGCTTGAACTTTTCAAATGTTTCAGACTTGTGCTTCATTAAGTAGACATAACCATATCTACTCAAATCGTCAGTGAAGGTGAGAAAATAACGATATCCGCCGCATGGCTCTACGCTCATCGGACCACACACATCGGTATGTATGATTTCCAACAAGTCACTTGCACGCTCCATTGTTCCGGAGAACGGAGTTTTAGTCATCTTTCCCATGAGGCATGGTTCGCACGTGTCAAGTGAATCAAAGTCAAGTGACTCCAAAAGTCCATCGGCATGGAGTTTCTTCATGCGCTTTACACCAATATGACCTAAGCGGCAGTGCCACAAAAATATGGCGCCATCATTGTTAACTCTAACTCTTTTGGTCTCAATGTTATGTATGTGTGTATCGCTATCAAGATTCAATATGAACAATCCTCTCACATTGGGTGCATGACCATAAAAGATGTTACTCATAGAAATAGAACAACCATTATTCTCTGACTTAAAAGAGTAACCGTCTCGCAATAAACAAGATCCACATATAATGTTCATGCTCAACACAGGCACTAAATAACAATGATTCAAGTTCATAACTAATCCTGATGGTAACTGAAGTGAAACTGTGCCGACGGTGATTGCATCAACCTTGGAACCATTTCCTACGCGCATCGTCACTTCATCTTTCGCCAGCCTTCGTCTATTCCGCAGTTCCTGTTTCGAGTTGCAAATATGAGCAACAGAACCGGTATCGAATACCCAGGCACTACTACGAGAGCCGGTTAAGTACACATCAATAACATGTATATCAAATATACCTGATTTTGCCTTTGGCCGCCTTCTTATCAGCCAGATACTTGGGGCAATTGCGCTTCCAGTGACCCATACCCTTGCAATAGTAACACTCTGTTTCAGGCTTAGGTCCAGCTTTGGGTTTCTTCGTCGGATTTGCAAAAGGCTTGCCGATCTTCTTTGATTTACCCTTCTTGCCTTTGTTGTTTCTCTTGAAACTAGTGGTCTTATTCACCATCAACACTTGATGTTCTTTACGGAGTTCAGACTCTGCGACTTTCAGCATCGCAAACAACTCGTCGGGTGACTTGTTCATCCCTTGCATGTTGTAGTTCAACACAAAGCCTTTATAGCTTGGCGGCAGTGATTGAAGAATTCTGTCAGTGATAGCCTCTTGCGGGAGTTCAATCCCCAGCTCAGCTAGACGGTTTGAGTACCCAGACATTTTGAGCACATGTTCACTGACAGACGAGTTCTCCTCCATCTTGCAAGCATAGAATTTATCGGAGGTCTCATACCTCTCGATCCGGGCGTTCTTCTGAAAGATAAACTTCAACTCTTGGAACATCTCAAATGCTCCATGACACTCAAAGCGACGTTGAAGTCCCGGTTCTAAGCCATACAAGACTGCACATTGAACTACTGAGTAGTCCTCCTTACGTGCTAACCAAGCATTCTTAACATCCTGATCAGCCGTAGCGGGTGGTTCATCTCCTAGCGCAGCATTAAGGACATAATCCTTCTTCCCAGCTTGTAAGATTAGCTTAAGATTACGAGCCCAGTCTACAAAGTTGCTTCCATCATCATCTACAAAGCTACTCATGCTATTACTACTAAAGCTACATCCTAGCAAAATAGTAAACGCATCTGCAAGCACAAACATTAGTATAAAGACAACCCTATGGCTCCTGCCGGTTGCCGTACCATCGACGTGCAAGTCGATATTATCTATTACAACATGATCATCTCATACATCCAATATATCACATCACATCATTGGCCATATCACATCACAAGCATACCCTGCAAAAACAAGTTAGACGTCCTCTAATTTTGTTGTTGCATGTTTTACATGGTGACCATGGGTATCTAGTAGGATCGCATCTTACTTACGCAACACCACAACGGAGATATATGAGTTGCTATTTAACCTCATCCAAGGACCTCCTCGGTCAAATCCGATTCAACTAAAGTTGGAGAAACTAACACCCGCCAGTCATCCTTGAGCAACGGAGTTACTCGTAGCGATGAAACCAGTCTCTCGTAAGCGTACGAGTAATGTCGGTCCGAGCCGCTACGATCCAACAATACCGCGGAATCAAGAAAAGACTAAGGAGGGCAGTAAAACGCACATCACCGCCCACAAAAACTTTTGTGTTCTACTCGAGAAGACATCTACGCATGAACCTAGCTCATGATGCCACTGTTGGGGAACGTCGCATGGGAAACAAAAAATTTCCTACGCGCACGAAGACCTATCATGGTGATGTCCATCTACGAGAGGGGATGTGTGATCTACGTACCCTTGTAGACCGTACAGCAGAAGCGTTAGTGAACGCGGTTGATGTAGTGGAACGTCCTCACGTCCCTCGATCCGCCCCGCGAACCGTCCCGCGATCAGTCCCACGATCTAGTGCCGAACGTACCGCACCTCCGCGTTCAGCACACGTACAGCTCGACGATGATCTCAGCCTTCTTGATCCAGCAAGAGAGACAGAGAGGTAGAAGAGTTCTCCGACAGCATGACGGCGCTCCAGAGGTTGGTGGTGATCTTATCTCAGCAGGGCTCCGCCCGAGCTCCGCAGAAACACGATCTAGAGGAAAAACCGTGGAGGTATGTGGTCGGGCTGCCGTGGAAAAGTCGTCTCAAATCAGCCCTAAAACCTCCGTATATATAGGGGGAAGAGGGGGAGCCTTGCCTTGGGGTCCAAGGACCCCTAAGGGTTTCGGCCGAGCCAAAGGGGGCAGCCCTCCCCTTCCAAACCGAGTCCAACTAGGTTTGGAAGGAGGAGTCCTTCCCCCTTTTCCCACCTCCTCTTTTTTTTTCTTTTCTCTTTGATTTTTCTTCCTATGGCGCATAGGGCTCTTTTGGGCTGTCCCACCAGCCCACTAAGGGCTGGTGCGCCACCCCCAATGCCTATGGGCTTCCCCGGGGTGGGTTGCCCCCCCCGGTGAACTCCCGGAACCCATTCGTCATTCCAGGTACATTCCCGGTAACTCCAAAAACCTTCCGGTAATCAAATGAGGTCATCCTATATATCAATCTTCGTTTCCGGACCATTCCGGAAACCCTCGTGACGTCCGTGATCTCATCCGTGACTCCGAACAACATTCGGTAACCAACCATATAACTCAAATACGCATAAAACAACGTCGAACCTTAAGTGTGCAGACCCTGCGGGTTCGAGAACTATGTAGACATGACCCGAGAGACTCCTCGGTCAATATCCAATAGCGGGACCTGGATGCCCATATTGGATCCTAAATATTCTATGAGGATCTTATCGTTTGAACCTCAGTGCCAAGGATTCATATAATCCCGTATGTCATTCCCTTTGTCCTTCGGTATGTTACTTGCCCGAGATTTGATCGTCAGTATCGGCATACCTATTTCAATCTCGTTTACCGGCAAGTCTCTTTACTCGTTCCGTAATACAAGATCCCGCAACTTACACTAAGTCACATTGCTTGCAAGGCTTGTGTGTGATGTTGTATTACCGAGTGGGCCCCGAGATACCTCTCCGTCACACGGAGTGACAAATCCCAGTCTCGATCCATACTAACTCAACGAACACCTTCGGAGATACCTGTAGAGCATCTTTATAGTCACCCAGTTACGTTGCGACGTTTGATACACACAAAGTATTCCTCCGTTGTTAGTGAGTTATATGATCTCATGGTCATAGGAACAAATACTTGACACGCAGAAAACAGTAGCAACAAAATGACACAATCAACATGCTACGTCTATTAGTTTGGGTCTAGTCCATCACGTGATTCTCCTAATGACGTGATCCAGTTATCAAGCAACAACACCTTGTTTATAATCAGAAGACACTGACTATCTTTGATCAACTGGCTAGCCAACTAGAGGCTTGCTAGGGACAGTGTTTTGTCTATGTATCCACACATGTATATAAGTCTTCATTCAATACAATTATAGCATGGATAATAAACGATTATCTTGATACAGGAATTATAATAATAACTATATTATTATTGCCTCTAGGGCATAATTCCAACATAGGGTACTAAGTACCAAAGGTAATAAGCTTCTCAACTTCTCACTTCCACGTATCACCGTGGAGAACTCAAACTGATCCAACTAATGTAATGGCAAGAACACACGAAGTGGTCAAGTCCCTCACACTCAAATCCCTCCACAACAACAAAAGCTATGGAGAAATATGAGAGGAAGAACAAGGAGCTCACAAAGAACTCCAAGATCTAGATCCAAGGGGTTCCCCTCACAAAGAGGAGAAAGTGATTGGTGGAGATGTGGATCTAGATCCCCTCTCTCTTTTCCCTCAAGAACAAGAAAGAATCATTGGAGGGATTGAGAGTAAGCAAGGTCTAAGAAAGTCAATAATGGAGGTAGAACATGAGCTCAACGGATGGATAAGACCAAGGGGGAAGAAGACCCCCTTTATATAGTGGGGGAAGGAATCAGACCGTTACCCCCACCTATAGCCCGAGCCCAGCGGTACTACCGTTGGCTCGAGCGGTACTACCGCCGGCTGCACAGGTACTACCGCTGACCCTCCAGCGGTACTACCGTTGACTACAGCGGTACTACCGCTGAGCCCATGGTAGCACAAAGATATTACCGGGCCAACCACTGCCAAGAAAGTCTTCGCAAAAAGTCTGACGTAGTACAGCCGCAAAGATGACGGTACTAAAGTCCTGGAGCGGTACTACCACTGACCAGGGGCGGTACTACCGCTGGGACAGCGGTACTACCGCCAGCCCTAGCGGTACTACTGCTAGGGCCAGCGGTACTACCCAAGCTTGTTGGATTCAGAACGACAAGATCTATCCAAAAAGCGATATAGAGATGTGAGTCCTCTATGAATGAAGAACCGGCAAAAACTCCAACATCAAAAACATCATAGTAGATGCGTATGGACTCCGTTTTCGATGAACTCGAGCTTGTCATGAAGATGACCATAAGCTCTAAAACTCACAAGGAGAAACACCAAACAAGAACCAAGAAGTATGATGCAAGGATGCAAATGGTTTGAGCTCTCAACGAACGATGCAATCAAGCTACTCACTTAAGAGCCCCCCTTGACAGTACAACAATCTATCCTAAACAGAAAACCTATCAAGGGCAAACCTATACCTTGCACCTCGTCCTCTTGAGCTAGATGATGATGATCTTGGCTTCCTCAAGATGGACCACCTTTCTTGATTGCTTTGGCTTGATGAAGACTAGTTGATTGCTCCCCCATACTCACTACGGGTGAGCCACTCTTCAGCATATCTTCACAAGTCCATTGCCACCACAATGGACGGCAAGCTTCAAGCATGATATATTTGTGCTGATCCACTTGAACTTGCACACCGCAATATTGATGACGATCACCACTTGACGTCATCCTTCATGGGTTGTATGAGATCTTCCTTTTGACGCTTTTGATGCAAGCCCATGGAAACACACCTAACCCCCACATAGAACTCTCACGAAGACCATGGGTTAGTACACAAACACGTAATGGACAATGCTTACTATACCATGGGATCACTTGATCCCTCTCGGTACATCTCGTACGCTTTGTGTGTTGATCATCTTGATTTACTCTTTGTCTAAGATCTTGATCAACCTTGTGTCTCTATGACCATTCTTTGGATAATACCTTCAATACCATCTTGGTCATCATATAAACTCCTTGAACCCAATAGATGGACTTCAAGAAGTGCCTATGGACAAATCCTATAAATATAACTTAAGGCAACCATTAGTCCATAGGAATTGTCATCAATTACCAAAACCACATATGGAGATATATGCTCTAACACACTCCTATTGTCACATGTGCACTATAGAAAAAGTTTGACATGCATGCCTCAAAGTGGTGGTGGTGTGGTGGGATGGGTGGGAGTGTGGGGGTCCAACACAATACGCTCATGTGCCACCATGTGGGATTGTTCAGTTATTGAGTCGCAATATTAGATATATATTTAAAGCATTGTATTCCCTTTTTCATGCATAATAGTAAGTTTGTGTCTCATAATAGCGGTGCTGGTCCTCATACACTCTCTCATGTGGTTACCACCAACACTACACCCATTCATTGCCCCCGCGCGTTCTATCAATTTGAATGGCGTGATGAGAAGGGTTGATCAAAGGTGGATTCATCTTAGTTTTTGTTTCGGTGTAGATTGGTGAGATTCTGGACCAAAGTTTGAATGCATGTGTACACGCACGTGCTCTCACCGGCTATAAGTGTGCACGGTGTGAACCTGTATGTGGTTGTTTTTGGTTTGAGAATTTTTCATGTCAAAGTTGTGCATTGGTATTCAAAACATCAAACAACACCTCCATACATATGTTAGGGCAACATGTAGGTAGTGATTGTCCTCGGACCCTGGCCCCCTCGCGCAGTTATCAGTGTTGCTTGCATCCATGGCCTCGTGTGCTTTGACCGCAACAAGAGAGGTTTATTACAGTGGGTTATTTTTTGGTCTGTGTTTGCACTAGGTCATGGTGTCAGATTACAAGGTATAATTTGTGCGCATGTGTACGCATGAATGCCTCCCACCACCTATACACATGAATGTGTCGTGAACCTTGTTGCGCGCACGAACTTTAGGATTACCGAGGAAGATGCCACATCAAAGTTTGTGTATTGGGTATTCAAACATCACACAACACTTCCCTACATATGTTTTATCCACGCTTAGACGATGGTTGTCTTGGAACACTTCTTCGTGCATTTGTTGATGAAAAGCATATCCCTGGGCCCCCGTGGATGTCCATCACATTGACTGACAACGAGAGAGAGGTTACCACGGTGGATTCTTCTTAGTTTATGTTATGGTTTATATTATAGTTCATTGAGTTTCTTTACCAAAGTCTGAGCGCATGTGTACGTATACGTGAATCGTTCCCACCGGCGTACGGCATACTAGCTGCACGCATCCTGAACACTCGCTCAGGGGTGGGGGCTTTATGGTTCCAAAGCATGTGCCACATCAAAGTTGAACATAAGGTATATTAATTAATTCAAATGCAACAAAACATTTCCGTACATATGTTTGTGCCACATGCACGTGATGGTTGTCTTCGCACACTCCACCACGTGGTTATCGGCATCACGTCTATTCATGGGCCTCGGTGGACGTCCATCAGTTCGACCGACAGCGAGAGAGTTCTAACCAATAAATGTTCATTCTTTGGTCGGGATGTCCATGTAGTGAGGCGCGTGTGTTATAGTCCACTTTTGACTGAAAACCGACATGGGATGGTTTGACCATGCTGGATGCATATAGGTTTCATTTTCGTGTTACGACAGGGTGAGACGCGAGACCTATTTGGGCATGTATTCGTAGCTAGGATTCCCTCCCGCCGACATGAAGTGGCGGTGGACAAGACATATGTATGTGCCACATCAAAGTTCCGCATTGGGTATTTTGAACGTATCAAACCACCCTTTCCATACATTTTTTTTGTTCCACCTGCAGGTGTGTTTGTGTTCTAACCCCTTTCCCACATTTTTTTGTTGAAATGCTCATATATATATATATATATATATATATATATATATATACATATACATACACGTATATATATATAGGAGTAAATAGCAAATGATTCGAATGAAACAACCATTTGCGATTGTAAACTCAACATACACCATTCCATCCGACTACCCATTTTTCACGGCCATGTCGTGTCACATCAACACGGTCCATTGGTGGGCACTGGACACGATTGGGCTCCACGAGACTTCCCTCGCAATCTGAAAAATATCTATATCCTTGAGCCATTTTAGAAATGGTGGTTACGTGGGGTTTTGCTATTTGATAGCACACACTTATTATGTTTGGGCTATGTGCGATGTTTGTTGCTCCCGCACGGATCGCGCCGCTTCAATCACGTAACCTACATTTTTAGTAGCCCCGACATCCTGGCATTACAATCCCACCTAGTAAAAAAATTCAGTAGCCATGATATTTCCTTGAACACCACCTGCCCCTGCTTCCCCCCCCCCCACCACAAAACCTTTGCTCAGATTACGTCAAAAAAGAAGAAGAGGAAAACCTATGCTCACACACACCACTCCTCCCTCACTTGAACCCTAGCTAGCTCGTCGTCGCTGCCGCCACCTCCGACTCCATCGTCAACCTCGGCCAAACTACAATGACTACCTGTAAGTCCTCATGAAGATCCATCACAAGGGGTTAGACTGAGTTGTGTGTGCATTCGACAGTAGTGCTCCTCCATGCCGGATGCACGCACAACCCTAGTCCACACGCCGGCCTGCGAAACACCCCCTTTCCCACAGATCCATGTCCCATCCCCACCCCACTCTAGAGCATTGTAGCAGCTCTACCATCCAGCTCGTCAACGACGATGGCTTGATGCGGGCTATGCTAGGGGTGGGCATAAAAACCGATGAACCAAATACCAAACTGAAACTGGAACAACAAAAACTGATTTTTTTTCATCACTTGTAGAGACAAATTTGATTTTTAGTTGTAATAACCGAATAGAGTTCGGTCAGTTCGGTGTTCACATTGGTTAAACCAAATATAACCAAAATGTACGTCACACTCATGATTCCAATGTAATCAACGGTGCAAAAGCACATCACCAATGCTAAGTACGCCTCCAATTCGAAATAATATAATACTCCTAAGTAGGCCTAGAGTCGCCAAACGAGGAGGCAAGGACTAGCAGCCACCACGTAGCCCACATGCTAGCATGCAAAAGGAGACGTGATTTTTTTCTATGCATGCAAAGTTCAAAGCCCACCGTGTAGCGGCAGACAACAATAGAAGTACATTTATTTAATCCCACCTTGCGCAGGTAGAGGAAAGCGGAGGAATAGCTCAGGTATAAGAACATGGGTTATGAGGGTGTGAGTACATGCACCCATGTGACACCGGTCAATGTAAATCGTGAACCGAACCAAATTTTTGACTAACCGGAAATTTGATTTCTTGTTTTATGCAGCCATTTTTTGTTAGAATTTTTAGTAACCGAATTTGCAAATAAACTGAATATCACTAACTGAATGCCCAGGCCTAGACTATGCCATAGGTTAAGTGGCGTACCCCCCCCCCCCCACCCCCTCTCGGGTTCAATCCCTATGGTTCTTCTCCATGTCCCTGCCGTTGATCTACTCTATTTCGTGGTGAGGAATTTTCCTTCATCGTCATCGAGACCCTTTTGTCATTTTTTAAGGTCGTCTTCAGTTTCACGAATGCATATGTTTGGTCGTGTGTAGTGAGCGTATACCTTGTTTAGGTGTTCTTGGTTGTTTGTAGTGAACATATGTCTAGTTGGAATTGCTAGATTTGGTTGTTCAATCATACAATTGGTTCTTGTTAAAGAAGGTGTAGTTAACACGCTCCTGTTTCTATCAGTTTTCTCACAATGTGATGTTCAATCATATAATTTGATGTTTAAGCATCGGTGCACCAAGCAATACAAAGTTGCTTCTAAATATGTATGATCTTTTATTGCAAGGGAAAATAAACTTGGTACGATCTTGTGATGACAAAGAAATAAAAGCGATAGACTGCATAATAAAGTTTGCTATCACAGAGGGCAATATAAAGTGACATTCCTTTGCATTAAGAGTTTGCACATTCAAAAACTTAAAAGTGCATGACAACCTCTGCTTCCCTCTGCGAATGGCCTATCTTTTATCTTTGAAGTTCACTCTTATGCATGAGTCGCTAAATTCATTTTTTCCTCTATCTATTAATTCTATAGTGGCAATCATAATGTGTTGAGGAAAGATTCACGCGAATGTAGATTATCATGATTTATTATTGTTGGCATTATCGTCGAGGTAAATGAGTTGCGTGGCAAATCATTTAAGCCCCTGTCTTCCGATGTGTCCTATGAAAACATGATCTCTAAAAATATGACTTGAGTAGGAGCAATCATAGAATAATAAATGATAGTTGAGTATGAGAACTTGACAATAAGAAAGCTCTTACATAGACTCTCCTCTGAAATATGTTTAAATATGATTGTCCCAATGACTGAGAACATAGTTTGTTGATTGTCAATAAAATTTATGCTTCATACTCCAATATTTATGAAAGGATTGTTACTTGTTTATGAGAAGATACATGATAAAATAGCTGTTGCTATGCTAATATTCAAGATGCTCTCATGTCCGTATTTTATTTTTATCAACTTCTCCCTCTCAAATCATGTGGCCATTATTCTCGAGCTCGGCTTTCGCTTGAGGACAAGCAAGGTCTAAGCTTGGGGCAGTTGATACATCCATTCTGCATCATGAATATTTATTGATATTTGTCTTATTATTGTCCATTATTCCCTATTATTATGTAATTCTTGTGTATTTTCTATGTGAATATACAAGGTACATTATGAAGAGGAAAGTATCTCCAAACTGGAATTCTCGACCGAGAAATCGAGTAAAAGGCAGAAAAATCAAGTTGCTCCAAATGACTTGAAACTTCACGGCTAATTTTTGTCAAATATATAAGAATTATTGGGCCAAAAATATACCACAGAGGGGCAGCCACCTGGGCACAAGCCATCAGCCCCCCTCCCCCCGAGGCCACGACCTGATAGCTTGTGGGGCCCCTATTGGTCCTCCGATGCCCCTTTTCTCCTATATGGTGTGTTTTACTCTAGAAAAAATCAATACATAACTTTCAGGATGAAGCGCTACCGTCTCGAGGTAGAAACCTGGGCAGAGGCCCTTTTCTCTGTGGCAAAGCGATTGTGCCGAAGGAATTCCTCTTCAAGAAGGGGAAATCGAAGCCATCGTCATCACGAACGCTTCCTACTTCATGGGAGGCCCAGTCTTTATCAACATATTCACCAGCACCACCTCATCTCCAACCCTAGTTCATCTCGCATATTCAATCTTGGTCTCAAAACCTCAGATTGGTACCTGTGGGTTGCTGGTTGTGTTAGTTACATCTTGTAGTTGATGCTAGTTGGATTACTTGGTGGAAGACATAATGCTCAGATCCTTCATCATATTTGTTATACCTCTGATGTTGAACATGTTGATGAGGTGTGAGTAGTTAATATTGTTCCTGAGGATATGGGAGAAGTCTAGTTATAAGTAATCATATAAAGTTGGCATTCGTTCGATATTTTGATGATATGTATGTTGTTACATCCTTTAGCGGTGTCATGTGAACGTCGACTACATGACACTTCACCATGTAATGGGCCTAAAGGAAGTCATTACGGAGTAACAAGTAGATGATGGGTTGTGAGAGTGACAGAAGCTTAAACTCCAGTTTATGTGCTGCTTCATAAGGGGCTGATTTGGATCCTCATGATTCATGCTATGGTTAGGTTTATCTTAATTATTCTATCGTAGCTGTGGATGCTTGCGAGAGGGGTTAATCATAAGTAGGTTATTAGTTCAAGTAAGAACAACACCTTAGCACCGGTCCACACACATATCAAATTATCGAAGTAGCGAACGCGAAATCAACTTAATATGATGAACATGACTAGACAAAAATTCCCATGTGTCCTCGGGAGCGCTTGCTTTATATAAGAGTACTTTCAGGCATGTCCTTTGCTATAAAAAGTATTGGGCTACCTTGCTACACCTTTGTTACTATTGCTAGTTGTCACTTGTTACGAATTACCTTGCTACAAAACTATCTACCGCTGCTATTTACAACACTTGCACAGAATACCTTGCTGAAAACTACTTATCATTTCCTTCTACTCCTCGTTGGGTTCGACACTCTTACTTATTTAAAGAACTATGATTGATCCCCTGCACTTGTGGGTCATCATTATCCTTTGTCTAGTTTCAGTTGCCATATTTGGTTGTTTGTGGTTAATACATCCACTGTGTTAGTATATTGGATGTAATTACATCTTATATAGTGTGACAAAGAGAGTATTGTACTACACCATTGTGCAATTGCAGTTTAACTTCTAATATTACTTGTTGCTTGTAGGTACATATGTCACTGGTAAAGATCTGCGCATAGACCCTTTTTGCGTATGGGGCAATGAGATATTCATGAACTAGCAACATTGTGTGAGGTAACTAATAATGTTAGTACAATCAATCAAAAGGTGGCAATTAAACTATTTATTTACAGTTTGTCCAAGACAACAGTGATCTATAGTATATTAACTCAGAACTTTGTAGCCTTTTACCGCCCATAATGACTTGTTAGATGACATTGTGTGTATCCTTTTCCTTTGCGGTGGTTCCCAACACAGTCTACTCAAGATCACCTCTCAAACTAGTCGACAGCGGGGTGGTTCCATAATGAGTGAACGGCAAAAAAAAGGTATAGTAACTCAAAACTTTGTAGCCTTTTTACTGTCCATAATGAGTTGTTAGATGGCAATGTATGTATCTTTTTCCTTTGCCAACGTTGTCTACTCAAGATCACCTCTCAAACTACATGATTGTTGGACATGCATATGTACATGTATTTCTACCAGATTACAATGATTATCTCGAAGTCGTCATGAAGATCCATCACAAGGGCTTGGATTAGAGTCGTGTGTGCATTCTGAAGTAGTGTTCATCCATGTCGAATGCACGGACTACTTTAGTCCACCCCTAGTGGTGGCCTGCAAAACACCCTCTTTCCCACAGATCCGCGTCCATGTCCTCGCCCCCGCTCCACAGCATCGCATCCTAAGCCCGGCTATGTGTGACATCCCCGAATTTCTGCTACAGCAAACTCTGTAATCAAGCTACAGTAATCTGAAGATTATGCTAATCCATGTGTGATCACTGTTGGGATCAAACTCTCGTTCGAATCCCTATGCAATTCAAATTACCTGAAATGTGAAATTAAAAGTTTTGCAAACTCCAAATTAAAAATCTTGCTTAGGTTGCAAATATTCCCTAAGCAATTCTAAAATTGGAACCAATATTTTATACATTGGTTTAGTGCCTCCAAGACATTCATAACCAGGCCAAAACGATTGTTAAATGCCCATTTGGATTTATGTAAGTTTCAATTATTCTCAAAAGCCCCTAGACTTTTTATGCTAATGCCCAAAATTTGCCCTTGTAATATTGGGCATGTGCTCTAAATTTTATAAAAAATATTTTATAGAGAAAATATTATTATAACCGAAACATTTAAAATAAAATCAAAAAAATAAAACAAAAAAGAAACCCCTGGCCCAACTGGGCCAATCGGCCCAGCAGGCCAGCCAAACCCCTCCCATAGCCCATTCCACGAGGGGGGTATTTAACCCCCCTAGGAACCCTAGTCCCTCCCCCTCGCTCCTAGTTCCCCCCATGCCGCCGCTCCCTCACAACCATGAGGGAACCCACTGGTTCCCTCCCATCGCCAGATCCCCCTGATCCCGCACGCTCACCCCGTCGCCCCAACGCCGCCACCCCACGAGCCCCTGCCTCCTCCCAGCGCCTCCCTCCTCTCCCCTCGCCACCAGGGATCCCCCACCGCGTCGCCACACCGCCGCCTCACGCCCCCTCGTCCCCCCAGATCGTTCCCCCTCATCCCCTTGCCGGCTCCACTCCCTCGCCGCCGCCCCTCCTTCCCCGCACCCCCCACCACCTCTCCTCACCGCCGTTGGGGGGCGCACCCCCCACCGGATCCGCCGCCGACAGGACGTCCCCAACCACCTGCGCTCTACCTGCTCCGGGTCGAGGCCACCAGGCCCCCGACCGGCCACTCCACCATCGGCCGGCCCCGCCTTCATCACTGGCCTCCGCCGCGCCCCGCATCTCCTCCGCCTACCTTGCTGGAACCGCGCCGCCTCCCCGTCGTCGACCTCCTCCACCGGCTTCTTCACCTCTTCCCCAACCGGCTTCCCTGAGCCTCGCCGAACCAGCCCCCTGCACCGCAAGTGAGCTTCGGGCCCCAGCCACCCTCTCCTCCTCTCCCCCTCCGATTCCATTCTGGCGTTCACCGCCTCGTCTCGGCGTCGTTGACCTCTCCTGTCAGAGGAGGAGGTGGAGCACATGAACTCCCGTTGTCAGTTGAGCATAGAGATGACAGAGACAGAAAAGAGATGTAAAGAAAATAAAAATAAAAGAAATGAATGTATGTATATGTGTATGTATGCAAATATATGTATGGATATGTATGAAATATGTGTGTATGTATATGGAATATGTGTATATGTGGTATGTATGAATTAGTGGTATGGATGTGTGTGCGTGTAGCGTATGTGTGGGCTCGCTGTCTGAAACGTCTCCAATGTATCTATAATTTTTGATGGTTCCATGCTATTATCTTGTCAACTTTGGATGTTTTGTATGCATTTTATATCTTTTTTGGGACTAACCTATTACATCAGTGCCAAGTGTCAGTTCCTGTTTTTCCGTGTTTTTGACCCTTTTCAGAGGAGAATATTAAACAGAGTCCAAACAGAATAAAATCTTTGGAATGATTTTTTCTGTAACAGAAGATACGCGGGGAACTTGAGAACCAAGGCAAAGGACCCCGAGGGAGGCCACAAGCCCCCTAGACGTGGACTTGGGGGCGCCTACCAGGCTTGTGGGGCCCCCGTGGCTCCTTTTCCCTACTTCTTCCGCCTATAAATTCCCTAAAAATCTGAAACCATGGGAGAGAGCCACGAAAATACTTTTCCGCCGCCGCAAGCTTCTGTCTCCGCAAGATCCCATCTGGGGCACGTTCTTGTGCCCTGCCGGAGGGGGGATTCGGACACGGAGGGCTTCTTCATCAACACCATTGCCTCTCCGATGATGCGTGAGTAGTTCACCACAGACCTTCGGGTCCATAGCTAGTAGTTAGATGGCTTCTTCTCTCTCTTGGATCTTCAATACAAAGTTCTCCATGATCTTCATGGAGATCTATCCGATGTAATCTTCTTTTGTGGTGTGTTTGTCAAGATCCGATGAATTGTGGATTTATGATCAAATTATCTATGAATATTATCTGAGTTTCCTCTGATCTCTTATATGCATGATTTCGTATCCTTGTAATCCTCTTCGATTTGTGGGTTTCTATTGGCCAACTTGATCTATAATTCTTGCAATGGGAGAAGTGCTTGGTTTTGGGTTCATACCGTGCGGTGTCCTTGCCCAGTGACAGAAGGGGTAGTGAGGCACGCATCATGTTTTTGCCATCAAGGGTAAAAAGATGGGGTTTATATCTATTGCATGAATTTATCCCTCTACATCATGTCATCTTGCTTAAGGTGTTACTCTGTTTGTTATGAACTCCATACACTAGATGCATGATAGATAGTAGTCGATGTGTGGAGTAATAGTAGTAGATGCAGAAAGTATCGGTCTACTTGTCTCGGACGTGATGCCTATATGTATGATCATTGCCATAGATATCATCATGACTTTGCGCGGTTCTATCAATTGCTCGAGAGTAATTCTTTCACCCACCGTAATATTTGCTATCATGAGAGAAGCCTCTAGTGAACACTATGGCCCCCATGTCTACTTCACTTCATATTTTCAGATGTACACTTTTACTTTGTTGCACTTTCCGCCTTCAGATCTCACCTTGCAATCAATCATGAAGGGATTGACAACCCCTTTATAGCGTTGGGTGCAAGTTTGTTTGTTTTTGCGCAGGTACTTTGGAGACTTGCCTTGGTACTCCTACTGGATTGATACCTTGGTTCTCAAACTGAGGGAAATACTTACTGCTATTGTGCTGCATCACCCTTTCCACTTCAAGGGGAAAACCAACACAAGCTCAAGAGGTAGCAAGAAGAATTTGTGGCGCCGTTGCCGGGGAGTATCAAGTCAAGAATAGTCTTCCTTCAACTTGTCAATTTCTGGCACCGGGGACTATTCTAAGAGAAGCTTATCCAAGTAACTGTCGCAAACTCATCTCTTGCATTTACTTTTTTGCCTCTCGTTTTCCTCTCCCCCACTTCTGAAAAACAAAAATATTTGCCTTTTTCGTTTTCCCTTTTCTTTCGCTTGCTTTCTGTTCGCTTGTGTGCTCATCTGCTTGCTAAAGTCACCATGACTGAAAACACCAAACTTTGTGACTTCTCAAATACTAATAATAATGATTTTATTAGTACTCTGATTGCTCCTGCCACTAGTGCAGAATCATATGAAATCAATGTTGCTTTGCTGAATCTTGTTATGAAAGAGCAATTTTCCGGCCTTCCTAGTGAAGTTGTCGCATCCCATCTTAATACCTTCATTGAGTTATGTGATATGCAAAATAAGAAAGATGTGGATAATGATGTGATTAAATTGAAGCTATTTCCGTTCTCATTGCGAGATCGAGCAAAAACTTGGTTTTCATCTTTACCCAAAAATTAGCATTGATTCTTGGAACAAGTGTAAAGATGCTTATTGATAACCCACAAGTATAGGGGGTCGCAAAAGTTTTCGAGGGTAGAGTATTCAACCCAAATTTCTTGATTTGACACAAGGGGAAGCAAAATAATATTCTCGAGTATTAGCAGTTGAGTTGTCAATTCAACCACACCTGAAAGACTTAGTATCTCCAGCAAAGTTTCACTAGCAAAGTAGCGTGATAGTAACAATAGCAGCGGTAACAATAGCAGCAGTGACAGCAGTAGCGGTAAGAGTAGCATCAGTGATAGCAGTATCGGTAAATCAGTGACAGCAGTAGTGACGTAGAAAGGACCAGTAAGAAGAACTCGTAGGCATTTGATCGTTGATGGATAATTATGCCACGTGACATTCATCATGTAACAGTTATAACATGGGGAGATATGTAACTAGCTCCAGTTCGTCGATGTAATGTAGGCATGCATTCCGTATATTGATGAAAACACATATATTGATGAAAACATAATAGGTTCAGATTTGAAGTCATGGCACTCGGGCCCTAGTGACAAGCATTAAGCATAGCAAAGTAGTAGCAACATCAATCTCAGAACATAGTGGATACTAGGGATCAATCCCCATCAAAACTAACTCGGTTACATGATAGATCTCATCCAACCCATCACCGTCCAGCAAGCCTACGATGAGATTACTCACGAACGGTGAAGAGCATCATGGAATTGGCGATGAAGGAAGGTTGGTGATGACGACAGCGACGATTTTCCCTCTCCGGAGCCCAGAACGGACTCGAGATCTGCCCTCGAGAGGAAGAACAGGTGGTGGCGGTGCCTCCGTATCGTAAAATGCGATGAACTCTTCTCTCTGATTTTTTTCCGGGTGAGAGAGAATATATAGAGCTAGAATTGGAGGCGGCGGAGCCACGAGGGGCTCACAAGCCTGCCAGGCGCGGCCAGGGGGGGCACGGCTCCTGGGCTTGTGGGCTCCTGGATCCACGTCTCTAGGTGATTTTTGCACCAGTATTTTTATATATTCCACAAAAAATCCTCGTAAATTTCCAGGTCATTCCGAGAACTTTTATTTCTGCGCAAAAACAACACCATGGCAATTCTGCTCAAAACAGCATCAGTCCGGGTTAGTTCCATTCAAATCATGCAAATTAGAGTCCAAAACAAGGGCAAAACAGTTTGGAAAAGTAGATACGATGGAGACGTATCAACTCCCCCAAGCTTAAAGCCTTGCTTGTCCTCAAGCAATTCAGTTGACAAACTGAAAGAGACAAAAGAAAAACTTTTACGAACTCTATTTGATCTTGTTGTTGTAATCATGTCTAACTCATATTCAAATTTTCAGCAAGATCATAAGCTAACCACATAAGCAATGACATTTAGGTCTCATAGTGAACTCATATCAATGGGAAAATCAACTAGCGAGCAATAATAGTAAGTTTCAAACGTCAACACTTTAATCAAAACAATCATGAAGCAATATGAACAGATGGTATCTCGCTAGCTCTTTCTGAGACTGCAAAACATAAATGCAGAGCACCTTCAAAGACCAAGGGCTGACTGAACAATGTAATTCATGGCAAAGAAGATCCAGTCACAGTCATACTCAATATCAATTAATAGCAAAGCATAAAAATGACGGAGGTGCTCTCTAATTGGTGCCTTTATAAGGAGAGGATGACTCAAGAGAAATGTAAATAGATAGGCCCTTCGCAGAGGGAAGCATTGATTTGCGGAGTTGCCACAGCTCAAGCTTTGAAGACAGACATAAATAATTTTGGGTGGCATGCTTTCATTGTCAACGTGATGACCAAGAGTTTTCACCATCTTCCATGCTACACATACTATAGGCGGTTCCCAAACAGAAAAGTAAAGTTTTGACTCCCCCACCAGCGATCAATCACACTCCACGACTAGCCGAATCCTCGGGTGCCGTCCATACCAACAACAATCCAGGGGGAGTTTTGTTTGCAATTATCTTTTCGATTTGAGCATGGAACTAGGCATTCCAGTTACCGGCCCCTTTCTCTTGAGTGATAGTGAATAAACATGTATCGAGGATAACACGCCTAGCATGGAAGATACTAATCGCCCCTTGTCACCACATGAGCGGTTCGGGCATACAAAATAGATTATTACTTGAAGAATTGGAGAGTGGCACATGCAAATTTACTTGGAAGGGCAGGTAGATACCGCATATATGTAGGTATGGTGGACTCATATGGAACAACTTTGGGTTCATGGAAGTGGATGCACAAGCAGTATTCCCGCTTAGTACAAGTGAAGGCTAGCAAAAGATTGGGAAGCGACCAACTAGAGAGTGACAACAGTCATCAATACGTATTGAAATTAACCAACATTGAGTGCATGCATGAGTGGGACATAAATCAACATAAACATGAATATCATAGAGGCTATGCTGATTTTGTTTCAACTACATGCGTAAACATGTGCCAAGTCAAGCCACTTGAATCATTCAAAGGAGGTTACCATCCTATCATACTACATCATAATCATCTTGAAATTCATGTTGGCATCCAAGACAAACCATTATAAGCTCCTAGCTAATTAAGCATGGCATAAGAAACTATGATCTCTAAGTTGTCATTGCAAACACGTTTCTCTCATAACAAGGCTGAATTAGGAACGATGAGCTAGTCATATCTACAAAAACAAAATAGATCGAGTTCATACCAGCTTTTCCACGCTCAGTCACTTCATCATATATCGTCATTATTGCCTTTCACTTGCACGATCGAATGATGTGAACAATAATAAGAGTGTTCGTGCATTGGACTAAGCTGGAATCTGCAAGAAAACTCAAAGGAGAAGACAAAGTAATATGGCTCTTTGACGGATAAACAGATATGCATCTGAGAGCCACTAAACATTTTAATCATGGTCTTCTACCTTGACCCAAAGAAAAAGAAAACTATTTACACGGGAAAGCTCCCAACAAGCAAAAGAAGAACATGAAATATTTTTGGGTTTTCTTTTTTTTAAACACCACTAAGCAAGCTGGAAAGCAAACTTACAACTAATTTATTTTTGTTTTTCTCAAACTAAACAAACACACGAGAAGAAAACGAGAAAAAGAAATAAACTAGCATGGATGATATAATGGCAAGGTGTGAACATCGACTATCAAAGTGAAAGTGTAAGCATGAATATAGAGTCGGTGAGAAACACGTACTCCCCCAAGCTTAGGCTTTTGGCCTAAGTTGGTCTACTCCCATGGAGGGAAATAACCGTCTCCGGGGTACTCCGGAGAGGACTGAGGGTGCCACTGCTGGGTGAGCTCCTCTGGCTCCCACTGATAAACTGGCATCTGGTACTCGACTGGTAGCTCGGGCACGGGCACCTATGGTGGCGCTATGCCCCAATATGCGTAGATGTTCGAGGGTGTAATAATGTACCTGCCTAGATGAAGATTGAACAAAGAAGGAGCAGGCAAAGTAATAGTCTCACGAGTACCCTGACTAAATACCAAGTTATAAATCATCCTCTTATTTATATCTTTATCAAGAAATTCATGGCGAACCATGCTATCATAATCTAGATATCTCTCAGGAAGAAGCATCTCTTCTTCCTCGTACATTCTAATAGGTATCTCAAAATGTTTGGCAAGACGGGTAGCATAGATACCTCCATAAACAGCGCCTTTAGTATGGTTCGTGTTCAACCGTTGAGCCACTATAGCACCCAAGCTATAAGTTTTATCACTATAAAGAGCTTCGCGCAATAGCGCAAGATCTGGGGAGCTAAGAGCCCCAGCTTTCCCACGGCCAATCAAACATTTTCCCACGAATAAAGAGAAATACCGAAGCACGGGAAAATGTATACTAGCAACTCTAGAGCAAGACACTCCTCTCTCCTCTCCTACAGTAATAGTATCAATGAAAGCCTCCAAGTCCCGTGGACGAGGTTCATGAATATCCCCAACATAAGGTAATTTGCAACCATTGCAAAAATCCTGAAGTGACATGCGCTCGGGGATATCATATAACTTGAACTCAACCATAGGAGGGTTCTTCCTTAGATAGAAAATAAAGCTTTGCACGAAAATATTACTGAGGAGGAGGTATTGTGGACACTTATCTTCAACAAATGCGGTAAGGCCTGTGTTCTCCACCAAATAATAAAAATCCTCATAAAGACCGGCGGCACGTAAGAACACATCGCTTGGCCACTCGCACGCTCGAACTTCTGCAACTCGGGGGACCGGATACTTGGGTTTCTTCTGCTCATTTTTATCCTCCTTGGGGTCATGGCTTGAAGAGCCTCTTAGGAACCTCCTCATCTTTTCCTTTTTCTTTCTCTGAAAATTTCTGAAATTTTTAGTGACTCAAAAGAAAAGTGAACAAGGTTCAACAAAACTCATAGCAACTACTCCTACAAGTGCCTAGAGGCCATATCATGCATCAAAACTACTTGGGACCAACTAAAATTAACACACAAAGCTCAAGAACAGGGTCACCAAGGCAGCAAAAATACGCAACGAATAAGGCACTAGAGCAAAAACTAATTGGACCAATGGAGGAGTCACATACCAAGGAACAATTTCCCCAAAAGAGTTTGGTAAATGGGGCTTTGCACAAGGAGATCGAAAAACGCAGCAAGAAGAGCAAGAACATGAGTTTGAGCTGTGGAATGATTTTTTCTGGAGGTAGGAGAAGGAGATGGGAGATGGAATAAGTGGAGGGGGGCCACGTGGGGCCCACAAGCCTGCCAGGTGCGGCCACGGGGGTGGCCGCGCCTCGTGGGCTTGTGGCCCACTGGTGCATCCCCCTCACTAGCTCTCTGTCTCAGAATTTTTCAAAAATTCCAGAAAAAAAATCATACTTGATTTTCAGGGCATTTGAAGAACTTTTATTTTCGGGACACTTTTCTAAGGGACGAAAAAAGCAGAAAACAGGAAAATAAAGCTAAATCTATCATTTTTCATCTAAACAACGGAAAGCAAAAGTTCAGAACAGAGGGTTGTCACTCCTAGATTCATCCATCTCATGGTCATCAAAAGAAATCTGTCAATGGGGTTGATCAAGTCTCCTTGACAAACTTTTTTCGAATCACATAAAACCGGAGAATTTTCGAATAATCACTAGCTTACCTCAACGGGGATGTGCATATCCCCAACAAGTAAATCATACTTCATCTTGACAGTAGGTATAGGGCATTCAAAGCTCCCAATAAGAATCGATGAAGTTTTTTCAATAGCATTGATGCAATGTACTCGATATTGTTTCTTCGGAAAGTGAACCGTATGCTCATTACCATTAACATGGAAAGTGACATCACCTTTGTTGCAATCAATAACAACCCCTGCGGTGTTTAAAAAGGGTCTTCCAAGGATGACCGCCATGGCATCATCCTCGGGAATATCCAGAATAACAAAGTCCGTTAAGATAGTAACGTTAGCAACCACAACAGGCACATCCTCGCAAATGCCGATAGGAAAAATAGTTGATTTGTCGGCTGTTTGCAAAGACATTTTAGTGGGTGTCAACTTATCTAATTCAAGTCTACGATAAAGAGAGAGAGGCATAACACTAACACCAGCTCCAAGATCGCATAAAGCGGTTCTAACATAATTTCCTTTAATGGAGCAAGGTATAGTGGGCACTCCGGGCTCACCTAGTTTCTTAGGAGTACCACTCTTGAAGGTGTAATTGGCAAGCATGGTGGAAATCTCCACCTCAGGTATCTTCCTTTTGTTAGTCACAATATCCTTCATGTACTTAGAATAAGGAGACATTTTGAGCATATTTGTCAAACGCATTTGCAGAAAGATAGGTCTAATCATTTCAACAAAGCGCTCAAAATCCTCATCATCCATTTTCTTGGATGGTTTGGGAGGAAAGGGCATGGGTTTCTGAACCCATGGTTCTCTTTCCTTAACATGTTTCCTAGCAATGAAGTCGTTCTTGTCGTATCTCTTGTTCTTAGGTTGTGGGTTATCAAGATCAACACTAGGTTCAATCTCCGCATCCTTATCATTACTAGGTTGAGCATCGTCATGAACACCACTGTCGATATTATCATTAGGCTCATGTTCAGCACCAGATTGTGTTTCGGCATCAGAAACAGAGATATCATTTGGATTCTCACGTGTAACAGCGGCAGGATTGCTAGCATGCAAGTTCCTATCATCTTTCTTTTTCTTCCTAATACCAGGATGACTAGGTGCATCAGTGCTAACTCCTTGAGAATCTTGTTCAATTCTCTAAGGATGGCCCTTAGGATACACAGGTTCCTGAGTCATTCTACCACCTCTAGTGACGACTCTAACAGAATTGTCATTCAACTCATTGAGCAAGTCATTTTGAGCCTTAAGTACTTGTTCTACTTGAGTAGTGACCATAGAGGCATGTTTACTCAAAAGCTTAAGATCATTGACATTTCTATCCACACAAGCACTTAAATGACTAAGCATACGAGCATTCTATTCCAATTGTGTGCTAACATAATCATTGAAACTTTGTTGTTTGGCAACAAAGTTATCAAATTCATCTAAGCATAAGCTAGTGGGTTTATCAAAAGGAATATCACTCTCATTGAATCTACGAAGAGAATTTACCTCTACTACCTGTGTCGGGTTATCAAGACCATGTATTTCTTTGGTAGGTGGTAGATTCTTAAGATCTTCAGATTTAATACCTTTCTCTTGCATAGATTTCTTGGCTTCTTGCATATCTTCAGGACTGAGGAATAGAATACCTCTTTTCTTCGGAGTTGGCTTCGGTGGTGGTTCGGGAATAGTCCAAGCATTATCATTGCTCAAGATATTATTCAATAGAATTTCATCTTGTTCCACAGTTCTTTCCCTCAAAACACAACCAACACAACTATCTAGGTGGTCCCTAGAAGCATCAGTTAGTCCATTATAAAAGATATCAAGTATTTCATTCTTCTCAAGAGCGTGATCACGCAAAGCATTCAGTAGCTGGACAAGCCTCCCCCAAGCTTGTGGGAGACTCTCTTCTTCAACTTGCACAAAGTTATATATATCCTGCAAGGTAGCTTGTTTCTTATGGGCAGGAAAATATTTCTCAGAGAAGTAGTAGATCATATCCTGGGGACTATGCACACAACCAGGAGCAAGAGAAGTGAACCAAGTCTTAGCGTCATCCTTTAGCAAGAAAGGAAACAACCTAAGGATATAGTAATGGTGAATCTTTTCCTCACTCATGAATAGGGTGGCTATATCATCCAGCTTAGTAAGATGTGCTACAACCGTTTCAGACTCATAACCATGAAAAGGATCAGATTTGACAAAAGTGATTAACTTAGGATCGACAGAGAATTCATAATCCTTATCAGTCACAAAGATGGGTGAAGTAGCAAACTTAGCATCGTATTTCATTGTAGCATTCAGAGATTTCTCTTTCCACTTGCGCAATAAATTCTCAAGATCATAGCTATCCTTACAAGCAAGAAAGTCCTCAGCTACCTCTCCCTCCATAACATAACCCTCAAGTATATCAGGCAATTCATATCTAGGAGAGCTAGTTCTAACAGGTGAAACAGCGGGTTATACTTCAATAATTTCAGCAGTTTCAGAAGTATCATCACATTCAGGAGCAACTCTAGCAATTTGTGCATCAAGGAATGCACCTAGTGGCAAAGTAGTATCAAGCAAAGCATCATCACAAGCATCATGGATAGCAGAAGTAGCATCATCAAGCACATGTGACATATCAGAATTTCTAGCAGGCGGTGGTGTCGCAAACTTACTCATAACTGAAGGTGAATCAAGTGCAGAGCTAGATGGCAGTTCCTTACCTGTCCTCGTAGTTGAGGGCAAGACTTTAGTTTTTGGATCTCTCAGATTCCTCATAGTGATCAACAGACGTAAATCCCAAGTGACTCAGAGAATAGAGCTAGGCCTCCTCGGCAACGGCGCCAGAAAATAGTCTTGATAACCCACAAGTATTGGGGATCGCAACAGTTTTCGAGGGTACAGTATTCAACCCAAATTTGTTGATTCGACACAAGGGGAAGCAAAAGAATATTCTCGAGTATTAGCAGTTGAGTTGTCAATTCAACCACACCTGAAAGACTTAGTATCTGCAGCAAAGTTTCAGTAGCAAAGTAGCGTGATAGTAACAATAGCAGCGGTAACAATAGCAGCAGTGACAGCAGTAGCGGTAACAGTAGCAGCAGTGACAGCAGTAGCGGTAACGTAACGTAGCAAGGACCAGTAGGAAAAACTCGTAGGCATTGGATCGGTGATGGATAATTATGCCGGATGACATTCATCATGTAACAGTTATAACATGGGGAGATATGTAACTAGCTCCAGTTCGTCAATGTAATGTAGGCATGCATTCCGTATATAGTCATACGTGCTTATGGAAAAGAACTTGCATGACATCTATTGTCCATCCCTCCCGTGGCAGCGGGGTCCTAATGGAAACTAAGTGATATTAAGGTCTCCTTTTAATAGAGAACCGGAACAAAGCATTGGCACTTAGTGAATACATGAACTCCTCATACTATAATCATCTCCGGGAGTGGTACCGGCTATTGTCACTCCGCGATTGCCGGGTCATAACACATAGTAGGTGACTACAACTTGCAAGATAGGATCAAGAACACACATATATTGATGAAAACATAATAGGTTCAGATCTGAAATCATGGCACTCGGGCCCTAGTGACAACCATTAAGCATAGCAAAGTAGTAGCAACATCAATCTCAGAACATAGTGGATACTAGGGATCAATCCCCATCAAAACTAACTCGATTACATGATAGATCTCATCCAACACATCACCGTCCAGCAAGCCTACGATGAGATTACTCACGAACGGTGAAGAGCATCATGGAATTGGCGATGACGAAAGGTTGATGACGATGACAGCGGCGATTTCCCCTCTCCGGAGCCCAGAACGGACTCCAGATCTGCCCTCCACGGGAAGAACAGGTGGTGGCGGCGCCTCCGTATCGTAAAACGCGATGAACTCCTCTCTTTGATTTTTTTCGGGCGAGAGAGAATATATAGAGGTGGAATTGGAGGCGGTGGATCCACGAGGGGCTCACAAGCCTGCCAGGTGCGGCCAGGGGGGGCGCGCCTCCTGGGCTTGTGGGCTCCTGGCTCCACGTCTCCAGGTGATTCTGGAGCCAGTATTTTTTATATATTCCACAAAAAATCCTCGTAAATTTCCAGGTCATTCTGAGAACTTTTATTTCTTCGCCAAAACAACACCATGGCAATTCTGCTGAAAACAGCGTTAGTCCGGGTTAGTTCCATTCAAATCATGCAAATTCGAGTCCAAAACAAGGGCAAAAGAGTTTGGAAAACTAGATACGATGGAGACGTATCACTTATATATATCCAAGTATTTTCCACCGGCTAAGATTATCTCTCTCCGTAATGATATCATGAATTTTAAGCAACTAGATCATGAACATGTTGCACAATCTTGGGAGAGAATGAAATTGATGATTAGAAATTGTCCCACTCATGGCTTGAGTCTTTGGATGATTATACAAATCTTCTATGCTGGTTTGAATTTTGCTTCTAGAAATATCTTGGATTCCACCTCCGGTGGAACTTTCATGGAAATCACATTAGGAGAAGCCACAAAACTCCTAGACAATATCATGGCAAACTGTTCTCAATGGCACACTGAAAGGTCACCTACTAGTAAAAAAGTGCATGCTATAGAAGAAATCAACTCTTTGAGTGCTAAGATGGATGAGTTAACGAAATTGTTTGCTAGTAAAGGTGCTCCTTTAGATCCAAATGATATGCCCTTGTCTTCCTTGATTGAGAGTAGCAATGAGAGCTTGGATGTTAATTTTGTTGGTAGGAATAACAATGCTTATAGAGGAAACTTTATTCCTAGGCCTTTTCCTAGTAATCCCTCTAATAACTTTGGCAATTCCTACAACAATGCTCATGGAAATTACAATAAATTACCCTCTGATCTAGAGAGTAATATTAAAGAGTTCATCAACTTGCAAAAGATTTTCAATGCGTCCATAGTACAAAAACTGCTCAAAATTGATGACTTGGCTAGGACCGTTGATAGAATGTCTCTTGATATTGATGCTTTGAAATTGAGATGTGCTCCTCCCAAGATCAATATGAATGAAACTTTAAAAGCTATGCGTGTTTCCATGAATGAGAGTAAAGAAAGAACCTCCCAAATTCGTGCTAGACATGAATGGCTTAAAAAGGCGTGTTCTCGTGATGAGAATCACGAAGATCTTAAAGTGCTTGGTGTGACTCCCATTGAATCCTTGTTTTCTAATGTCAAACCTAATGATGATGGGGCTGGATATGAATCCACTTTCATTGAGAAACGCCCCAATGATTCGGAGTCTGTCTATCTTGATGCTAAAAGCGTTGAAAGTGGAGTAGAGGATATCAAAACTTTGAGTAGTAAAGAAATTACTAGTTTGCATTTCAAGGAATTCAATTATGATAGTTGCTCTTTGATTGAATGTATTTCCTTGATGCAATCCATGCTAAACTCTCCACACGCTTATAGCCAAAACAAAGCCTTTATCGATCATATAGTTGATGCTATGATGAAATCTCTTGAAGAGAAACATGAGTTGGAAGTTTTTATTCCTAGAAAACTTCATGATGAGTGGGAACCTACTATAAAAATCAAGATTAAAAACTACGAATGCAATGCTTTGTGTGATTTGGGTGCTAGTGTTTCCGCTATTCCAAAGTCTTTATGTGATGTTCTAGGCTTCAATGAGATTGATGAGTGCTCTCTTAATTTGCATCTTACGGACTCTACTGTTAAGAAACCTATGGGAAGGATCAATGATGTTCTTATTATTGCAAATAGGAACTATGTACCCATAGACTTCATTGTGCTTGATATTGATTGCAATCCGACATGTCCTATCATTCTTGGTAGACCTTTCCTAAGGACTATTGGTGTTGTCATCGATATGAAGGAAGGGAATATTATATTTCAATTTCCATTAAAGAAGGGCATGGGACATTTTCCTAGAAATAAAATAATATTGCCTTATGAATCCATGATGAGGGCTACTTATGGTTTGAGCACCAAACACGACGATACTTCTATCGCCTTATGCCTAGCTAAAGGCGTTAAACAATAGCGCTTGTTGGGAGGCAACCCAATGAATTTATCTTTGCTTTTTGCTTTCTGTTTTGTTGTGTCCACACCATCATAATTCTGTTATGATTGTGTTTTCTGTGTTTATTTTTGTGTTTGTGCCAAGTAAAACCTTTATGACTAGTTTTGGTGATGGTTGTTTGATCTTGCTGAAAAAGACAGAAACTTTGCGCTCACGAAATTATTTTTTATTCCTATCCAGAAAGAACTTTTGAGTTGATTCTTTCTGCTGCTGGTTGATATGCCAATTTCCCTAGTTGTCATAATTGTTAAGAAGTTTTGATATACCAGAAGTATATGAAGTATACAGATTGCTACAGACTGTTCTGTTTTTGACAGATTCTGTTTTTGTTGTGTTGATTGCTTATTTTGATGAAACTATGGATAGTATCGGGGGGTACTAGCCATGGAAAAGTGAGAATACAGTAATATAACACCAATATAAATAGAAATCAAGTTTTCCACAGTACCTAAAGAGGTGGTGGTTTGTTTTCTTATGCTAATGATATCATGAGTTTCTGTTTAAGTTTTGTGTTGTGAAGTTTTCAAGTTATGGGTGATGTTCTCATGGACAATGGGATAAAGAGTGGAAAGACCTCAAGCTTGGGGATTCCAAAGGCTTCCCAAGCCAAATTCAAGGACACAAAAAAGCCTAAGCTTGGGGATGCCCCGGGAAGGCATCCCCTCTTTCATCTTCAATCCATCGGTAACGTTACTTGGAGCTATATTTTTATTCACCACATGATATGTGTTTTGCTTGGAGCGTCGTGTATTATAGGAGTCTTTTCTTTTTGTTGTGTCACAAATCATCCTTGCTGCACACCTTTTTCAGAGAGAGATGCACTCATCGTGATTTTGCTATAATACTCATTGAGCTTCGCTTATATCTTTTGAGTTAGGAAATTTAGCTCGCATGGGCTTCACTTATATCTTTTGAGCTAGATAACTTTGGTCTAGTGCTTCACTTAGATCTTTTTAGATCACGGCGGTGTCTTATTTTGGAGAAATAAGAACTCTCGATCTTCACTAATATCTTTTTGAGAGTGCTCTCTCTGAGTAACTTGGTAATTGGCTTGTGCTATGAAAGTAGTCCTAAAGATGATAGGTATCCAAAGAGGATATAATAAAAACTTCCATATTCATGTGCCTTGATTATAAAGAGAAGTTTGATTCCTCTCAATTAGTTTTGAGACATGGATTTGGTAATATTAGAGTTATGTTAGTAGGGTGCCGTGAATCAAGAAATACTTGTGTTGAAGTTAGTGATTCCCGTACATGCACGTATGGTGAACCGCTGTGTTAGGAAGATGGAGCATAATTGATTTATTGATTGTCATCCTTTGTGTGGCGGTCGGGATCACGCGATGGTTAACACATACCAACCCTTCCCCTAGGAGTATGCATTTAGCACTTTGTTTCGATTACTAATAAAACTTTCACAATAAGTATATGAGTTCTTCATGACTAATGTGAATCCATGGTATAGATGCACTTTCACCTTCCACCATTGCTAGCTTCTCTAGTGCCGCGCAACTTTCGCTGGTGCACAAACCCACCATATACCTTCCTCAAAACAACCACCATACCTAGCTATTATGGCATTTTCATAGCCATTCTGACATATATTGCCATGCAACTCCCACCGTTCCGTCTCATGACTTGTGGCGTCACTTTCATATTGCCATTGCATGATCGTAAGATAGCTAGCGAGATGTTTCAATGTCATACGCTAAGCTATATCATTGCACATCCCGGTACACTGCTGGAGGCATTTCCTATAGAGTCATCATTGCTCTTAGTGTTGAGTTGTGAATAAATAGAAGTGTGATGATCACCATTATTAGAGCATTGTCCCATGTGAGGAAAAATGAAAAGAGGCCAAAGTTGCCCACACAAAAAAAATGAAAAGAGGCCAAAGAGCCCAAACAAAAAATGAGAGAAAAAGAGAGAAGGGACAATGCTACTATCTTTTTCCACACTTGTGCTTCATAATAGCACCATGTTCTTCATGATAGAGAGTCTGTCATTTTGACACTTCCATATACTAGTGGGAATTTTCATTATATAACTTGGCTTGTATATTCCAATGATGGGCTTCCTCAAAAATGCCCTAGGTCTTCGTGAGCAAGCAAGTTGGGTGCACACCCACTAGTTTTCCGCTTGAGCTTTCACACACTTATAGCTCTAAGTGCATCCGTAGCATGGTAATCCCTACTCATCCACATTGATATCTATTGATGGGCATCTCCATAGCCCTTTGATACGCCGAGTCGATGTGACCATGTCCTCCTGTTTGTGTCACAACCTCAACCACACTCTATGTCACCTATAGTGCTATATACATGGCTCACGCTCATATATTGCGTGAGAGTTGAAAAAGGTTTGAGAAAGTAAGAGTGCGAAAACAATTACTTGGCCAATACCGGGGTTGTGCATGATTTAACTTCGTTGTGTGGGGATGATGGACATTGCCAGACTATATGATTTTGTAGGGATAACTTTCTTTGGCCTTGTTATTTCGAAAGTTCATGATCACCTTGCTAGTTTGCTTGAAGTACTATTGTTTTCATGTCAATAGAAAACTATTGTTTTGAATCTTACGGATCTGAACATTCATGTCACATGAAATAAGTTGCAAAGGACAAATATGTTAGGTAGCATTCCACATAAAAAATTCAGTCTTTATCACTTCCCTACTCAAGGACGAGCAGGAGTTAAGCTCGGGGATGCTTGATACGTCTCCAACGTATCTATAATTTTTCATGGTTCCATTCTATTATCTTGTCAACTTTGGATGTTTTGTATGCATTTTATATCTTTTTTAGGACTAACCTATTAACTCAGTGCCAAGTGCCAGTTCCTGTTTTTTCCGTGTTTTTGACCCTTTTCAAAGGAGAATATTAAACGAGTCCAAACGGAATAAAATCTTCGGAATGATTTTTTTCCGTAACAGAAGATACGCGGGGAACTTGAGAATCAAGGCAAAGGACCCTGAGGGAGGCCACAAGCCCCCTAGCCGCAACCTGGGGGCGCGCCTACCAGGCTTGTGGGCCCCCCGTGGCTCCTTTGCCCTACTTCTTCCGCCTATAAATTCCCTAAAAATCTAAACCCACGGGAGAGAGCCACGAAAATACTTTTCCGCCGCCGCAAGCTTTTGTCTCCGCAAGATCCCATCTGGGGCACGTTCTGGTGCCCTGCCGGAGGGGGGTTTCGGACACGGAGGGCTTCTTCATCAACACCATTGCCTCTCCGATGATGCGTGAGTAATTCACCACAAACCTTCAGGTCCATAGCTAGTAGCTAGATGGCTTCTTCTCTCTCTTGGATCTTCAATACAAAGTTCTCCATGATCTTCATGGAGATCTATCCGATGTAATCTTCTTTTGCGGTGTGTTTGTCGAGATCCGATGAATTGTGGATTTATGATCAGACTATCTATGAATATGATTTGAGTTTCCTCTTATCTCTTATATGCATGATTTCGTATCCTTATAATTCTCTTTGAGTTCTGGGTTTCGTTTGGCCAACTTGATCTATAATTCTTGCAATGGGAGAACTTCTTGGTTTTGGGTTCATACCGTGTGGTGTCCTCACCCAGTGACAGAAGGGGTAGCGAGGCACGCATCCTGTTGTTGCCATCAAGGATAAAAAGATGGGGTTTATATCTATTGCATGAATTTATCCCTCTACATCATGTCATCTTGATTAAGGCGTTACTCTGTTTGTTATGAACTCAATACACTACATGCACGATGGATAGCGGTCGATGTGTGGAGTAATAGTAGTAGATGCAGACAGTATCGGTCTACTTATCTCGGACGTGATGCCTATATGTATGATCATTGCCTTAGATATCATCATGACTTTGCGCGGTTCTATCAATTGCTCGAGAGTAATTAGTTCACCCACCGTAATATTTGCTATCATGAGAGAAGCCTCTAGTGAACACTATGGCCCTCGGGTCTACTTCACTTCATATTTTCAGCTCTATACTTTTACTTTGTTGCACTTTCCGCCTTCAGATCTCACCTTTCAATCAATCGTGATGGGATTGACAACCCCTTTATAGCGTTGGGTGCAAGTTTGTTTGTTTTTGCGCAGGTACTTTGGATACTTGCCTTGATACTCCTACTCGATTGATACCTTGGTTCTCAAACTAAGTGAAATACTTACTGCTACTGTGCTGCATCACCCTTTCCTCTTCAAGGGAAAAACCAACGCAAGCTCAAGAGGTAGCACTATCCCAATGACAGTAGGGCCCCAACACTCCCACCAAATGACAGGTGGGGTCGCTCCTAAAAAAAATTAAAAATAAATATAAAAATATATATATGTTTTTATTAATAAAATAAATAAATATATTATTTAATTAATTAGTTAATTAACTAAATAGATAAATTAGTAATATGTTAATATAGATAAATAATTATCCTATTAGACTATGACACGTGGGTCCCCCACTAAATTAATCTGATAAATTAATAATTAACCCTAATTAAAATTGTGTCTATGACACATGGGACCCACTAGTGAGTTGACCAGTCAACTGTTGATGTCAGCATGACATCATGCTGATGTCATAATAGTATTTAATAATTAATTAAATCTATTTTTAGTTCCTAATTATGGAATAAAACTTTAAAATTTAATATTAAATAAATTGTAAGTCAGATCAAAATGTTTTCAACATGAAAGTTGATCACCAGAACGAGACGAACCCGGATACGTGGTCCATTCATCTATCACGCATCCCTCGCATAGCAAACATGGAACTTTTCCATCGTTTTTCATCTGTCCGGTAGTAGCTAGAGACCCGGGAAATATAATATGATATTCTCCCGACACGTCTATGACGGATGTTACTGCGTTAGCTCATGCCTAGCCTGCATATTGCCATGTCATGCTTAGTGTTGCACCTGTTGCTGTTATTTATTGTTTCTCCCCGCTCTTCTTCCGGTAGACCCCAAGACTGACGCTGATGCTGGGTACATCTACCCTCCCGACGACCAGCCCTTTTCCGCAGAGCAACAAGGCAAGCAAACCCCCCTTGATCATCCTTATATCGCCTATGTCTTTCTTCCTCCTGCTTGCATTAGAATTTTTCTACTGTTGTAGTTAGCCCTATATCTCATGCATAGCCTAATTTTGATGAACTGCTACTTTTAGTACCGAAGTTTAAACTGTTTAGTATAGGTGGCGCAGTCTTCCCCTCTGACCCCGTAGTCCAGTTGCCCCGCTTTGTTTTCAAGTCTCGGTCCCTGATCGATGAGCCAGACCCGGCACAACACTTACACCCCCCTTAGTTGTGCGACGCTACAAAGATACTATCGGGTATCGAGGGTGACACCTCGTGAAGTACTCCTGATGATATCTGTGTAGTACAGCTAGTCGGTCGTGGCTATCGAGGGTGATTCCTCTTTCACCATTCCCGACGATGCCTCTGTCGTGCAACCCCTCAAATGTGGGCCGCCTGATGTTTCTACCACACAGTTACTTGACCATGTTACTAGGATCTTTGATGAATAGATGTTATGCGGGTGGATTCCCGCATGTTTGTGTAGATGACATAATTAAAATGATAATGGATTTGGGTATTTGATCTCGGTTGGTCGGAGACCTTTTCGCACTAACCGGCTACGCGGGAAGAATTATGGGTACTCGACATCGCAGTATCAGCCGAAGCTCTTCAGATGTCAGCAATGGAGCGATGCGCGCCCGAGTGGTCCCGAGATGCATCGCGCTTGTGATTAAGGGGTGCTAGGACTGACATCGGTCGCCCTTGCATCGTGCAGGAGCGCAAAGGGCAAGTGGGCCCACGACCCCTTTGTGCTTAGGATTTAGACCGGCGGGCTGGCCTCTCTGTTGAGATTAGGTGGGGCTGCGACGTGTCGATATTCCGAGTCGGGCATGACCCAGAAAAGTGTGTCCGGCCAGAGTGTTAGGGAGCGTGACGGGAAACTTGGTGCACCTGTCCAGGGATGAAAATTAACTATTTGGATAGCCGTGTCCATGGTTACAGGAGGACTTGGAGTTGTGCCCTGATTTTATACAACTACAATTGTTACTTAACTGGAATAGTTGCTCCGGGATTGCTTCCTTGCAGGGAGTCGAGGAAGGATCTCTCGACGTGACCTCATATTAATATTGCTGCAACAATATGACTTTTATTTGTGTTACCTGTTCTACTGTCGTCTATTGCTGCAAGACCCCTGAAGATGCTAGTCTTTCGATAGGACTAGGCCTTCTCTCTCTATTCTCGCATTGTTGCAGTCTGTCCACATATAAACCCCCCCTTCTTTGATACTAATGCATACTTAGCATAGTTCTGATATAATTCTTGCGAGTACTTTGGATGAGTACTCACTGTTGCTTTGCTGCCCCTTTGTCCCCTTGATCGGTTGTTGCGACCAGATGATGGAGCCTAGGAGATGGAGTTTCCTGTCGACGCCTACCACCCCTCGATGGTGACTTCTTCATGGAGGCCACTGAAGACCAGGAGTAGTTAGGAGGTTCCCAGGCAGGAGGCCTCGCCTCGTTCGATCGTGTTCCTTTTGTCCTAGCCTTCTCTAAGGCACCCCATGTTTTATGTCTGTACTCAGAAATTTGTTGCGTCCGCTGACTCGTGTGCTTAGAGCTTCTGTATTCTAGCCCTCGAGGCCTGTGGCTTGTAATATGAAGCTTGTATTGTTTTATTTGTGTCTAGAGTTGTGTTTTGATATCTTCCCGTGAATCCTTGAGTTTGATCGTACACATTTGCGTGTATGATTAGTGTACAATTAAACGAGGGTGTCACACTATGCTTCCCGGGGAGCTGGAGGAATGAATGGCAAAAGTAGGTATATCAAGGCATGTCCGCTAGAAGACGGCGAGGTGGTTCCGTAATGAGCGAATTGCAAAAAAGAGGTATATTAACTCAGAACTCTCTACCCTTTTTACTACCCATAATGAGTAGTTAGATGACAATGTCCGTATCTTTTTTTCCTTTGTAGTGGTTCCCAACGCATTCTACTCAAGATCACTTCTCAAACTATTCCCATGTACCACAATATTTGTATTTGGGGAACTTGTATTAATTTACCCCAACAAGAAGTATTTAGGTACAGAGTTAGTACATCATAGTTGGACATGCAAACATACCAATATTTCTACCAGAGTAGAATGACTATCTGTAAGTCCTGATGAAGATATTGAAGGATGGGTGGTCAGCCATCACAAGGGGTTGGGCTAGAGTCGTTAGTTCATTCGACATGGAGGAGGGCACACTACGGGCATTCTGCTTCACCTTTTACAAACACCATAATATCTTTTTGCCTCTTTCTTTACCATCTTTGATACAAGTATTCAACCATCGTTGATCATTCTTTATTTGGTGCTTATGTAATTCTTTTGTTGATGCAATTCTTGAATGTTTGTACGTGTGAATGGAATAATGCATTGGTTGTTGAACCTATCTACGTATATGATGGATATGTAAAAAAGCTATTCCCTACTTCAAAATTCAATTTTTGTACAATTTTAAATTGTAGTTATTAAAATAGAAAAAATATGCTATGCACGTCATGACGTCGCACACAGTTTGTAAATCCCAACGTTTGTGATATACCTCATGATCCGATACATTTCATAGATAGAAACCGTGTGTGACCATGCACACAATCACCCTTACCAAGCCGTGTGTGATATGAGACAATAGCGAAAATGGCGCAACCGAATTCAGCGATGGTCATAGAATCTCTATCGCACACAGTTTAAATTGATGAACAATTTGCGATGTAGTACGCGTCGCAAACGTTCGACCACAGAATAGCACGTACAGAAGTTATCTTGTCCGACACGAGAACGAATTCAGACGTTTCTGGAACTTATCTGACAATTGTACGATGCTTAAATTATCTTCTTAGTTAACAATCGCAAATGGTTTGGAGAATATAGATGTGTGTGATTGTCCTGCTATCTTACGCGCTTTATAATCGTGAACTGTTTGTGATACCTCGCACATCGTAAATCGTGCACTATAGAATAGCACGGGCGATGTTAGTGTGATCCCACATGAGTTGCAAGGATGGGCCATATGGGAAGTACGCCATATCTCAAACGATTGACTGGTGACTCTCGTTTGTGATAGATGCATACATCCCATACGCTTAGTTTTGCCAAACGTTTGCGTTCATTAGTCACCATCACTGGCAGGTTTTCTATGTAGTGTGGGATGGACCCCACTATCATCCACACATGCTACGTGACGGTTTGAAACTGTGTCGCAGAAATGGGTTAAAAACTATTTGTATAGCACGTCGTTGCACAAGTGTAAATGTTATTCATTATGCTAGCAAGACTTTGGATACTGCTCAAAGAAATTATGCTACTACCGAGAAATAATTTTTTAGCGGTTGTGTTTGCGTGTGATAAATTTAGAGATTATAGTGTTGATTCTAAAGTTACAATTCACGCAGATCATGTTGATATTAAATATCTTATGGAAAAGAAAGATCATAAGCCTAGATTAATTGGGTGGGTTCTTGTGGTACAATAATTTGAATTGCATATTGTTGAGAGGAAACGAGTTGAAAACCCTGAAGCGGATAATTTGTCTAGAATGGAAAATTTCCTTGATGACCCACTGCCTATTAGTGATAGTTTTCCTCATGAACAATTAGTTGTTATAAATGCTTCTACTTCTTGAAATAATCCTTGGTATGTAGACTATGCTAATTTCATTGTTACTAAATATATACCACCTAGTTACACGTATCAACAAAAGCAAAAGTTCTTCTTTGATTTAAGACATTACTTTTGGGGTGACCCACATTTATATAAATAAGGAGTAAATTGTGTTACTAGACATTGTGGACCGATCATGAGCAGGAACAACTCCTAAGAAGTTGTCATTCTGAGGCATATGAAGGACACCATGTGGGAGACCGGATTGCACACAAGGTATTGCAATCTATTTTTACTCGCCTACTCTCTTCAAACATACATTTAAGTTTGTCTTCTCTTGTGATGAAAGTCAAAGAATCGGTAATATTGGTAGACTTCTAGAAGTGCATATGAACTATTCACTTGTTATTGAACCATTTGATGTTTAGGTTTTAATTATATGGGACATTTTCCTTCCTCCAGTGGATACACTCATATTTTAGTTCTAGTTGATTATGTTACTAAATGGGTAGAAGCTATTCTAACCAATCATGTCCATCACCAAATATATATTAAATTTCCTAAAGAAAATAACATTACGAGTTTTGGAGTCCCTAGATATTTAATGACTGATGGTGGTTCACATTTCATTCATGGAGCATTTCGTATGATCTTAGCTAAACATGATGTAAATCGTAGAATTGCATCACCTTATCACCCTCGGTCTAGTGGGAAAGTTTAATTGAGCAATAGAGAAATAAAATTAGTGTTGCAAAATACTATTAATAGATCTAGGAAGAACTTGTCAATGAAACTTGATGATGCTTTGTGGGCTTATAGAATTGCTTATAAAAAACCTATTAGTATGTCCCCATATCAAATGGTCTATGGAAAAGCATGTCACTTACCTCTATAATTAGAACATAAGGCTTATTGGGCAATTAAAGAAGTTAATTATGATTTCTAACTTGCCGGTGAAAAGAGGATATTTGATATTAGTTCTCTAGATGAGTGGATAAGATAGGCTTATGAGAATGCCAAGTTATTTAAAGAAAAAGTTAAAAGATGGCATAACAAAAGAATTCTCACACGATAATTTAAATTGGTGACCAAGTTCTATTGTACAATTCTCATTTTAGATTCTTTACATGATCCAAATGGAATGGACCCTACATCGTCGAAGAGGTTTATTGTTCTCGAGCTATCAAGATCAATAATGCCGATGGTAATAATCCAAAGGTAGTTAATGGACAAAGAATTAAACATTATATTGCGGGTACACCCATTAATGTTGAAACCAATATTATTCAAACAATGACACCGGAGGAACATCTAGAAGAGACCTCCCGAAACGCTCAAGAACCCTGAAAAGGAAGAGGTATGTGATATGATAAGTAAACCAACTCTGAAAATTCCATCAAATTAATTTCTATCTATTTTGGCATATTCGAAAAAAACGACCGATAAGGCCCACGGGGAAGCCATGAGGCAATAGGGCATGCCCTACCTTTGTGGTTGCACACTGATGTCTTCTGGGATCCTGATAGCCCACAAGTATAGAGGATCGCGACAGTCTTCAAGGGTAGTATTTCACCCTAACTTATTGATTCGACACAAGGAGAGCCAAAGAATATTTATCAGCCTTGACAGTTGAGTTGTTAATTCAACCGCACGTGGGATATCCCTGTGCAGCAAAGACTTAGTAGCACAACAAATGGTAATAGTAGCAGTAGTAACTTATAAAGATTCACTATATGTAAAGCATAGGCACGTGGATCAGTGATGGATAATGGTTTAGATGGCATCCATCATGTAACAGTTACACACTAGGGTGACACAGAACTAGCTCCAATTCATCAATATAATGTATGCATGTATTTCATATATAGTCATACATGCTTCGATAAGAGCTTGCATGACATCTTTTGTCCTAACCTCCCGTGCTAGTGGGGTCCTATTGGAAACTAAGGGATATTGAGGACTCCTTTTAATAGAGAACCGGAACAAAGCATTAACACACTTCACCCTCCCCCCTCTAGACACATCTTCTATCGATCCCTCACAAGTACATAAGGAAAATCATATCTATTGGGAGAGCGAGGTGTAATAGGTGATTCAAAATCTTCCTTAGTTTTAGCATTTTCAAGTTCTCTACCTTTAGCCATATGAGCATCAAGTAACTCATTGAGTGGCAAAGTTTTAGTTTCATCATGTGTAGCAATAGTATCATCATTAATTTCAGAAGTAGCATCATCAAGTTCATGTGACATATCAAGACGATCAACCGGTGGTGGTGTAACAACCTGATTCAAAACAGTAGGTGAATCAAAAGCAAAGCTACATGGTAGTTCCTTACCTCCTCTCATGCAAGAGGGGGTGATATTAGTTTGAGTATATTTCAGATTTTTCATAGTGGAAATTGAATATCCTTAAGTTAGCATAACAAATATAGCTATGCTCCCTGATAATGGTGTCAGAAAAAGGTCTTGATAACCCACAAGTATGAGGGATCGCGACAGTCTTCACATGTAGTATTTCACCCTAATTTATTGATTCGACACAAGGGGATCCAAAGAATATATACCAGCCTTGAGAGTTGAGTTCTCAGTTCAACTGCACCTCGGATATCTCTTTGCAGTAAAGACTTAGTAGCACAAGAAATGGTAATAGTACCAGTAGTAACTTAGCAAGATTCGGTATACGTGAAGCGTAGACACGTGGACCGGTGATGGGTACTGATTTAGATGACATCAATCATGTAAGGGTTACACACTAGGGCAACACAGAACTAGCTCCAGTTCATCAATATAATGTAGGCAGGTATTCCATATATAGTAATACGTGCTTGCGATAAGAACTTGCATGACATCTTTTGTCGTACCCTCCTCTAGCAGCGGGGTCCTATTGTAAATTAAGGGATATTAAGGCCTTCTTTTAGTAGAGAACCGGAACAAAGCATTAAAACATGGTGAATACATGATCTCCTCAAACTACGACAATCACTTGAAAGAATCCCAATTATTGTCACCTTGGGGTATGCGGATCATGACATGTAACAGGTAACTACAACTTGCAAGATAGGATCCAAATCACACTTATATTCATGAAAACATAATTGGTTCAGATCTGAAATCATGGCACTCGGGCTCTTGTCACAAGCATTAAGCATAGCAAATTCATAGTAACATCAGTCTAGAAACATAGTGGATACCAGGGATCAAACCCTATCAAACTTAACTCGATTACATGATCAATCGCGTCCAATAAAACCATCGTCCAGCAAGCCTACTAAGGGATTACTAACTCCCGGCGGTGAGCATCATGGAATTGTTGATGGACAAGGGTTGGTGATGACGACATCGATGAATCCCCCTCTCCAGAGCCACAAACGGACTCCAGATCAGCCCTCCCGAGGAAGAACAGGAGGTGGCAGTGTGTAACGTCTGACTCCGTAACAGCAGACCTTCCCTTGCAACGGCACGAGAAGAATGCTGTTAGCACTCTCCGGCAATCGAAACTAGAAGAATGTTGTTGACGGCCCACCAGTGCGTGGGATCCTAGCAGTTTTCGAGGGTAGAGTATTCAACCCAAATTTGTTGGTTCGCCACACAGGAGGTGAGAGGATACTCTCGAGTATTAGCAGCTGAATTTATCAGATTCAACCACACCTGAAAGATTAGTATCTGCAAGCAAAGTATCAGTAGCAAAGTAGTATGATAACAACGGTGTCATATACAATCTGTTGACGGCAGACTATTCCTAACGATTGTATCAATGGCGCCAAGTTGCCTCATTGACGGAAATTGTGAGTTCCCGTCGACGACCAGCATATCAAGATTGTAGCAGGTAGTAGCAGTGTAACAAGCAATAGAAGTGGCAAGAAACAACAGTAGTGACAGCAGTAGCAAGTAGCAACAGTAGCAAGCGACAGTAGTAGCAACAGTAGCAGCAGAGCAAGACAAGTAACAACAGCAGTAGGACAAACTCGTAGGCAATAGGTCGGTGATTTGTTTGGATGATATTCATCATGCAAGAGTTATAACATGGACAGATATGTGGCTAGCTCCCGTTTGTCAATGTGATGTAGGCATGCATTCCGTGTGTCGTCATACGTGCTTAGGGAAAAGAACTTGCATGACATCTATTGTCCATCCCTCCCGTGGCAGCGGGGTCCAAAAGTAAACTACGGGATATTAAGGTTCTCCTTTTAATAAAGAACCGGACCAACACATTAGCACTTGGTGAACACATGAACTCCTCAAACTATGGTCATCACCGGGAGTGGTTACGGTTATTGTCACTCCAGGGTTGCCGGATCATAACACATAGTAGGTAACTACAACTTGCAAGATCGGATCTAAAACACACATATATTGGTGGCAACATAATAATTTCAGATCTGAAATCATGGCACTCAGGCCCTAGTGACAAGCATTAAGCATGGCAAAGTAGTACCAACATCAATCTCAGAACATAGTGGATACTAGGGATCAATCCCCATCAAAACTAACACGATTACATGATAGATCTCATCCTACTCATCACCGCCCAGCGAGCCTACGAATAGATTACTCACGAACGACGAAGAGCTTCATGGAATTGGAGAGGGAAGAAGGTTGATGATGACGATGGCGACGATTTCCCCTCTCCGGAGCCCAAAACGGACTCCAGATCTGCCCTCCAGATGAAGAACAGGTTGTGGCGGAGTCTCCGTTTCGCAAACGCGATGAAATCTTCTCTTTTTATTTTTCTGGGACGAAAGTGAACTTATAGAGCTGAGGTTGGGGGCAGCAGAGCTACGTGGGCCCCACAAGCCTGCCCACCGCCACCAGGGGGTGGCAGTGGTAGGGCTTGTGGCCCAGTGGCCCACCCCCTTAGGTGGATCTTTGCGCAGGTATTTTTCATATTTTCAAAGAATGTTCCCCGTAAATTTTCAGGACGTTTGGAGAACTTTGATTTCTGCACAAAAACAACACCAAGGCAATTCTGCTGAAAACAACGTCAGTCCAGGTTAGTTCCATTCAAATCATGCAAATTAGAGTCCAAAACAAGGGCAAAAGAGTTTGGAAAAGTAGGTACGATGGAGACATATCAACTCCCCCAAGATTAAAACCTTGCTTGTCCTCAAGCAACTCAGTTGACAAACTGAGAGAGAAAAAAAAACTTTGAAAAACTCTGTTTGATCTTGTTGTTGCAACTATGTGTAACTCATAACTAGAATTTCAGCAAGATCACAAGTTAACCACATAAGCAAGTGACACAAAGGTCTCACGGTAAACTAATATCAATGGCATAATCATCTAACGAGCAAATAATAATGAGTTTCAAATACCAATACTTCAACCAAGCATGAAGCAATATGAATAGGTGGTATCTCGCTAGCTCTTTTTGAGACCGCAAAACATAAATGCAGAGCACTTTCAAAGATCAAGGGCTGACTAAACATTGTAATTCATAGCAATGAAGATCCAGTCATAGTCATACTCAATATCAATCAAAAGCAAAGCATAAAAATGACAGAGGTGATCTCTAATTGGTGCTTATATAAGAGGAGGATGACTCAACAGGAACATAAATAGACAGGCCCTTCACAGAGGGAAGCATTCATTTGCAGAGGTGCCAGAGCTCAAGCTTTGAAAACAGAGATAATAATTTTGGGTGGCATGCTTTCATTGTCAACGCAATGACCAAGAGTTCTCAATATGTTCGATGCTACTCATGCTATAGGTGGTTCCCAAACAGAAAAGTAAAGTTTTAACTCCCCCACCACCAATCAATCACACCCCACGGCTAGCAGAATCCTCGGGTACCGTCCATACTAACATCAATCCAGGGGGAGTCTTGTTTTACAGTTATGTTTTCGATTTAAGCGTGGAACTAGGCATTCCAATTACCGGCCCCTTTCTCGTGAATGACAGTGAATAAACACATGTCGAGGATAACACTCCTAGCATGGAAGATACCAATAGCCCCCTCTCACCACATGAGCGGTTCGGGCAAGCAAAACAGATTATTTCTTGAAGGTATAGAGAGTGGCACATGCAAATTTACTTGGAACGGCACGTAGATACCGCAAATAGGTAGGTATGGTGGACTCTCATGGAAAAACTTTTGGGTTTATGGAAGTGGATGCACAAGCAGTATGCCTCTTAGTACAAGTGAAGGCTAGAAAAAGACTGGGAAGCGGCCAACTAGAGAGCGACAAGAGTCATCAAGATGCAATGAGTTTGACTAACATTGAATGCAAGCATGAACAGGATATAAATCACCATGAACACGAACATCATAGAGGCTATGTTGATTTTGTTTCAAGTACATGCATGAACATGCGCCAAGTCAAGCCACTTGCAACATTCAAAGGAGAATACCATCCTATCATACTACATCATAGTCATCTCAAAATCTATGTCGGCATTCAAGACAAACCATTATAAGCTCTCAGCTAAATAAGCATGGCATCAGAAACTATGATCTCTAAGTTTTCATTGCAAACATGGTTCTCTCACAATAAAGCTGAATCTAGGTCGACAAGCTAGTCATATTTACAAAAACAAAATAGATAGAGTTCATACCAGCTTTTCAGTCTCAGTCACTTCATCATATATCATCATTATTGCTTTTCACTTGCACGATCGAACAATGTGAACAATAATAAGAGTGCTCATGCATTGGACTAAGCTAAATCTGCAAGCAAACACAAAGGAGAAGACAAAGTAATATGGCTCTTTGAAAGCTAAACACGTATGCATGCAAGAACCACTAAACATTGTAACCAATATCTTCTACCTTGACCCAAAGAAAAAGAAAACTATTTACACGGGAAAGCTCCCAACAAGCAAAAGAAGAAAGAAAAATATTTTTGGGTTTTCTCAAAAGGACACAAAACAAGAAAACAAGAAAACGAAAATAAACTAGCATGGATAATACAGTGGCAAAGTGTAAACACCGGCTAACAAAGTGAAAGCATAAGCATGAATGTAAAGTCGGTGAGAACACGTACTCCCCCAAGCTTAGGCTTTTGGCCTAGCTTGGTCTACTCCCATGGTGGGAAATAACTAGTTCCAGGATACTCCGGAGCAGACTGTGGATGCCACTGCTGTGTGAGCTTCTCTGGCTCCCACTGATAAACTGGCGTCTGGTACTCGACTGGCGGCTCGGGCACGAGCGCCTGTGGTTGGGCCAAGCCCCAATATGCGTAGATGTCCGAGGGCATAATAGTGTACCCTGCCTTCATGAAGATCGAACAAAGAAGGAGCAGGCAAAGTAATAGTCTCTCGAGTACCCTGACTAAATACCAGGTTATAAATCATCCGTCTACTAGCATCTCTATCCAGAAAATCATGGCGAACCATGCTGTCATAATCCAGTTATTTCTCGAGGAGAAGCATCGCTCCTTCCTCTCCCAGTCTAATGGGTATCTCAAAGTGTCTGGCAAGACGGGTAGCATAGATACCTCCATAGACAACACCCTTGGAATGGTTGGTGTTCAACCGCTAGGCCACTATAGCACCTAGGCTATAAGCCTTATCGTTATAAAGGCCTTCGCGCAAAACTGCAAGGTCAGGAGAACTAAGTGATTCGGCCTCCCCACGGCCAATCAAACATTTTCCCACAAATAATGAGAAGTTCTGAAGCACAGGAAAATGTATGCTAGCAATTCTAGCGCGAGACACTCCTCTCTCCTCTCCAATAGCAATAGTACCAATGAAATCTTCCAAGTCCCGTGGACGAGGGTCACGGATATCCCCAACATAAGGTAATTTGCATACATTGCAAAAATCCTGTAGTGTCATGCACTGGGGAACATCGTATATCATGAACTCAACCATGGGAGGATTCTTCCTCAGATAAAAGTTAATGCTTTGAACAAAAATATTGGTGAGGAGTAGGTATTGTGAGCACTTATCTTCAACGAATGCAGTAATACATGCGTTCTCCACCAAGTAATAAAAATCTTCATAAAGTCCAGCGGCGCGCAAAAATTAATCAATTGGCCACTCGCACGCTCGAACTTCTGTGACTCGAGGGACTACATACTTGGGGTGGTTCTTCTAATCCTCCTTGGGGTTACGGCTTGAAGAGCCTCTCAAGAACCTCCTCATCTTTTCCTTTTTCTAGCTCTGAAAAAATCTGAAATTTTTAGAGACTTCGAAGGAAAAGTGAATAAAAATTAACCCAACTTGTAGCAACTACTCCTACTAGTGCCTAGAGACCGTATCACGCGCTAAAACTACTTGGGACCAGCTAAAATCAACTTTTCTAGCTCAAGAACAGGGTCACCAAGGTAGCAAGAATACGCGAAGGATGATGCACTAGAGCAAAAACTAATTGGGCCAATGGAGGAGTCACTTACCAAGGAGTAATTTCCCCAAAACGGTTCGAAGGATGGTGCTTTGAGCAAGGAGATCGAAAATCACAGCCAAATGAGCAAGAACACGGGTTTGAGCTGCGAAACAATTTTTTCTGGAGGTGGAAGAAGAGGTTGGGAGCTGGAATGAGTGGAGGGGGTCCGTGTGGGCCCCACAAGCTTGCCCTCCGCCACCAGGGGGTGGCGCTGACAGGGCTTGTGGTCCACTGGTCTGGGGCCCAGGCCAGATCTCAGGCCTAGTAATTTTCAAAAATTACAGAAAAAATCATACTAAATTTTCAGGACCATCGAAGAACTTCTATTTTTGAGGTATTTTTCTCCGGGACGCTAAAACAGAAAACAGGGAAAACTAAACTAAATCTATCATTTTTCTTCTAAGCAACAGAAAATGAAAGCTCAAAACAGAGGTATGTGACTCTTTGATTCATCCATTTCATGGTCATCGAAAGAAATCCGTCAATGGGGTTGATCAAGTCCTCATGACAAAACCTTCTCGAACCGCAAGAGAGAACGGAGAATTTTCGAATAGCCACTAAGTCACCTCAATGGGGATATGAATCTCCCCAACAAGCAAATCATACTTCATCTTGACACGAGGAATAGGGCTTTCAAAGCTCCCAATAAGAATCGATGAAGTCTTTTCGATAGCATTGATGCAATGTACTTGATATCGTTTCTTCGGAAAGTGCACTGTGTGCTCATTACCATTGACATGGAAAGTGACATTGCCTTTGTTGCAATCTATAACAGCCCCTGCAGTGTTTACAAAGGGGTCTTCCGAGGATGACAACCATGGCACCGTCCTCTGGAATATCCAAGATAACAAAGTCTGTTAAGATAGTGGTATTAGCAACCACAACAGGCACATCCTCGCAAATGCCGATAGGGAAAGCAGTTGATTTGTCGTCCATCTGCAGAGAAATTTTAGTGGGTGTCAACTTATCCAATTGAAGTCTACGATAAAGAGAGAGCAACATAACACTAACACCGGCTCCAAGGTCACATAAGGCAGTTCTTACGTAGTTTCCTTTAATGGAGCAAGGTATAGTGGGCACTCCAGGATCACCAAGTTTCTTAGGAGTTCCACCTTTGAAAGTGTAGTTAGCAAGCATGGTGGAGATCTCAAGATCTGGTATCTTCCGTTTATTAGTCACGATATATTTCATGTACTTGGCATACGGAGACATCTTGAGCATATCAGTTAACCGCATCTGCAGAAAGATGGGTCTTATCATCTCAAGGAAGCGCTCAAAATCCTCATCATCCTTTTTCTTGGATGGCTTAGGAGGAAAGGGCATAGATCTCTGAACCCATGGCTCCCGTTCTTTACCATGCTTCCTAGCAGTGAAGTCATTCTTATCGTATTTCTTAGGTTGTGGGTTATCAGGATTAAACGTAGGTTCAATCTCCACATCCTCATCATTGCTAGGTTGAGCATTATTATGAACATCACTGTCCATATTGTCACCAGGTTCATGTTCATCACCAGATTGTGTTTCTGCATCAGACGCAGAAATATCATTAGGTTCTTCAGGTGTGACAGTATTTGGTGAACTGGCATGTAGGTTTCTATCATCCTTCTTCTTCTCCTTAGGATGACTGGGTGTATCAGCATTAATTCCTTGAGAATCTTGATCAATTCTCTTAGGATGACCTTCAGGATACAAAGGTTCCTGAGTCATTTTGCCTCCTCTAGTAATGACTCTGACAGAGTTGTCATTTAATTCATTGAGCAAGTCATTCTGAGCTTTAAGTACTTGTTCTACCTGAGTAGTAATCATAGAGGCAAGTTTACTCAGAAGCTTCAGATCATTGACATTTCTGTCTACACAAGCACTTAGATGGCTTACCATACGAGTGCTTTGTTCCAAATGTCTGCTAACATAATCATTGAAACTATGTTGTTTGGCAACAAAGTTGTCAAATTCATCAAAGCATAGGCTAGCAGGTTTGTCAAAAGGAATATCACTCTCATCAAACCTACGCAGAGAATTCACTTCTACTACATGTGTCGGGTTATCGAGACCATGGATCTCTTCGATAGGTGGTAGATTTTTAACATCTTCAGATCTAATGCCTTTTTGTTGCATAGATTTCTTGGCTTCTTGCATATCTTCGGGACTGAGGAATAGAATACCTCTTTTCTTCGGAGTTGGCTTAGGAGGTGGTTCAGGAATAGTCCAAACATTATCGTTGATCAAGATGTTATTTAGTAGGGTCTCAGCTTGTTCTACAGTTCGTTACCTAAAGACACAACCGGCACAACTATCTAGGTGGTCTCTAGAAGCATCGGTAAGTCCGTTATAGAAGATATCAAGTATCTTGTTCTTCTTAAGAGGGTGATCAGGCAAAGCATTTTGTAGCTGGACGAGCCTCCCCCAAGCTTGTGGGAGACTCTCTTATCGGAGTTGAGCAAAGTTGTATATTTCCTGCAAGGCATCTTGCTTCTTATGGGCAGGGAAATATTTCTCACAGAAGTAATAGACCATATCCTAGGGACTACTCACACATCCAGGAGCAAGAGAGGTGAACCAGGCTTTAGCGTCATCCTTTATAGAGAAAGGAAACAACTTAAGGATATAGTAGTGACAGATCTTCTCCTCATTAGTGAAAAGGGTAGCTATATCGTGTAGTTTGGCAAGATGGGCTACGACCGTCTCAGACTCATAACCGTGGAAAGGATCAGATTCGACTAGAGAGATTATCTCAGGATCGACAGAGAATTCATAATCCTTATCGGTGATAAAGATAGGTGAAGTGGCAAACTTCGGGTCGTATTTCATTCTAGCTTTCAGAGATTTTTCCTTCCACTTGAGAAGTAATTTCTCAGTGTCATAGGCATCCTTACAGGCAAGAGAACCCTCGGGTATATCAGGCAATTCATATCTAGGAGAGCTAGATCTAGCACGAGCAAAAGCAGGTTCTATCTCAATAGTATCGGTAGTTTCAGAAGCATCATGAGCATTGACAGTAATTCTAGCAATATGAGCATCAAGGAACACCCCTAGTGGAACATCAGGCAAAGTAGTATCTCTAGCAGTATCAAGCATAGCATCATCAGGCAAAATAGCATCTCTAGCATCATCAGGCATAGCAGTATCAGGCATAGCATCTCTAGAAGTATCATGCATAGCATCAAGCATAGTATCATCAGGCATATCATCTCTAGCAGTATCAGGCATCACATCAGGCATAGTATCAAGCGTAGCATATCCAGCATCATCAGGCATAGCATCTCTAGCAGTATCAGGCATAGTATCAAGCATAGTATCATCAGGCATAGTATCAAGCATAGCATCTCTAGCAGTAGCATCATCAGCATCATCAAGCACATGCGACATATCAAGATTTCTAGCAGGAGGTGATGTCGCAAACTTACTCATAACTGAAGGTGAATCAAGTGCAGGGCTAGATGGAAATTCCTTACCTCCACTCGTAGTTGAGGGCAAGACTTTGGTTTTTGGATCCTTCAGATCCTTCATAGTGATCAGCAGATATAAATCCCAAGTGACTCAAAGAATATAGCAATACCTCCCCGGCAACGGCGCCAGAAAAATGCTGACTCCGTAACAGCAGACCTTCCCTTGCAACGGCACCAGAAGAATGTTGCTAGCACTCTCCGGCAATCAAAACTAGAAGAATGTTGTTGACGGCCCACCAGCGCGTGGGATCGTAGCAGTTTTCGAGGGTAGAGTATTCAACCCAAATTTGTTGGTTCGCCAGACAGGAGGTGAGAGGATACTCTCGAGTATTAGCAGCTGAATTTATTAGATTCAACCACACCTGAAAGATTAGTATCTGCAAGCAAAGTATCAGTAGCAAAGTAGTATGATAACAACGGTGTCAGAAACGATCTGTTGACGACAGACTATTCCTAACGATTGTATCAATGGCGCCAAGTTGCCTCGTTGACGGAAATTGTGAGTTCCCGTCGACGACCAGCGTATCAAGATTGTAGCAGGTAGCAGCAGTGGAACGAGCAATAGCAGTGGCAAGGAACAACAGTAGTGACAGCAGTAGCAAGTAGCAACAGTAGCAAGCGACAGTAGTAGCAACAGTAGCAGCAGAGCAAGACAAGTAACAGCAGCAGTAGGACAAACTCGTAGGCAATGGGTCGGTGATTTGTTTGGATGATATTCATCATGCAACAGTTATAACACGGAGAGATATGTGGCTAGCTCCCGTTCGTCAATGTGATGTAGGCATGCATTTCGTGTGTCGTCATACGTGCTTAGGGAAAAGAACTTGCATGACATCTATTGTCCATCCCTGCCGTGGCAGCGGGGTCCAAAAGTAAACTACGGGATATTAAGGTTCTCCTTTTAATAAAGAACCGGACCAACGCATTAGCACTTGGTGAACACATGAACTCCTCAAACTATGGTCATCATCGGGAGTGGTTCCGGTTATTGTCACTCCGGGGTTGCCGGATCATAACACATAGTAGGTAACTACAACTTGCAAGATCGGATCTAAAACACACATATATTGGTGGTAACATAATAATTTCAGATCTGAAATCATGGCACTCGGGCCCTAGTGACAAGCATTAAGCATGGCAAAGTAGTAGCAACATCAATCTCAGAACATAGTGGATACTAGGGATCAATCCCCATCAAAACTAACTCGATTACATGATAGATCTCATCCTACTCATCACTGCCCAGCGAGCCTACGAATAGATTACTCACGAACGACGAAGAGCTTCATGGAATTGGAGAGGGAAGAAGGTTGATGATGACGATGGCGACGATTTCCCCTCTCCGGAGCCCAAAACGGACTCCAGATCTGCCCTCCAGATGAAGAAGGGGTTGTGGCGGCGCCTCCGTATCGCAAACGCGACGAAATCTTCTCTTTTTATTCTTTTTGGGACGAAAGTGAACTTATAGAGCTGAGGTTGGGGGCGGCAGAGCTACGTGGGCCCCACAAGCTTGCCCACCGCCACCAGGGGGGTGGCGGTGGCAGGGCTTGTGTGTTGGGTAACGTAGCATAAATTCAAAATTTTCCTACGCCATATTCAGATCTTCCTATGGAGAGACCAGCAACGATAGAGGGGTGAGTGCATCTTCATACCTTTGAAGATCGCTAAGCGGAAGTGTTGCTAGAACGCGGTTGATGGAGTCGTACTCGCGGCGATTCAGATCGCAGTGTGATTCCGATCTAGTGCCGAACTACGGCACCTCCGCGTTCAACACACGTGCAGCCCGGTGACGTCTCCCGCACCTTGATCCAGCAAGGAGGAGGGAGAGGTTGGGGAAGATCTCCGGCAGCACGACGGCGTGGTGTCGATGGAGAGACGAGGTCTCCCGGCAGGGCTTCGCCAAGCACCGGCAGAGAGGAGGAGAAAGAAGAGCAGGGCTACGCCGAGGGAGAGGGAAAATTGTATCTCCAAAAGCCCAAAAGTGCCCACTATATATAGGGGGGGGAAGGGGCTGCGCCCCCTTGAGGGTTTCCCTTTCCTGGGAGGGGCGGCAGCCCTAGATGGGGGGAGGTGCGGCGGCCAAAGGGGGGAGGAGGGGTGGCGCACCCTTCTGGTAGGCCTTAGGCCCACCTGCGCTAGGGTTCCCCCCCCCCTCTCCCTTCTTCTTGCGCCATGGGCTGAGTGGGGAGCGCACCAGCCCACCTAGGGGTTGGTTACCTCCCGCACTTGGCCCATCTAGCCTCCCAGGGTCGTTGCCCCCTTCCGATGGACCCCCGGGGCCACCTTCGGTGGTCCCGGTACGTTACCGGTGACGCCCGAAACACTTCTGGTGTCCGAAACCATCTGTCCTATATATCAATCTTTACCTCCGGACGATTCCGGAGCTCCTCGTGACGTCCGAGATCTCATCCGGGACTCCGAACAACTTTCGATAACCTCGTATAACAATTCCCTATAACCCTAGCGTCATCGAACCTTAAGTGTGTAGACCATACGGGTTCGGGAGACAGGTAGACATGACCGAGACACCTCTCCGCCCAATAACCATCAGCGGGGTCTGGATACCCATGGTGGCTCCCACTTGCTCCATGATGACCTCATCAGATGAACCACGATGTCAAGGATTCAAGCAATCTCGTATACAATTCCCTTTGTCTGTCGGTATAGAACTTGCCCGAGATTCGATCGTCGGTATACCTATACCTTGTTCAATCTCGTTACTGGTAAGTCTCTTTACTCGTTCCGTAGCACGTCATCGTGTGACTAACTCCTTAGTCACATTGAGCTCATGATGATGTTCTACCGAGTGGGCCCAGAGATACCTCTCCGTCACGCGGAGCGACAAATCCCGATCTCGATTCGTACCAACCCAACAGACACTTTTAGAGGTACCCGTAGTGCACCTTTATAGTCACCCAGTTACGTTGTGAAGTTTGATACACCCAAAGCACTCCTACGGTATCCGGGAGTTGCACAATCTCATGGTCGAAGGAAAAGATACTTGACATTGGAAAAGCTTTAGCATACGAACAATACGATCTAGTGCTACGCTTAGGATTGGGTGTTGTCCATCACATCATTGTCCCAATGATGTGATCCCGTTATCAATGACATCTAATGCCCATGACTAGGAAACCATGATCATCCATTGACTAACGAGCTAGCCAACTAGAGGCTTGCTAGGGACACATTGTGATCTATTTATTCACACATGTATTACTGTTTCCTGTTAATACAATTATAGCATGAACAATAGATGATTATCATGAACAAGGAAATATGATAATAACCATTTTATTATTGCCTCTAGGGCATATTTCCAACATTCTGGCCCACTGGCCCACCCCCTCAGGTGGATCTTTGCGCAGGTATTTTTCATATTTTCCAAAAATGTTCCCCGTAAATTTTCAGGACGTTTGGAGAACTTTGATTTCTGCACAAAAACAATACCAAGGCAATTCTGCTGAAAACAGCGTCAGTCCAGGTTAGTTCCATTCAAATCATGCAAATTAGAGTCCAAAACAAGGGCAAAAGAGTTTGGAAACGTAGATACGATGGAGACGTATCAACGTCCAAGATGCGGCACTATCCATATTTGGGGACGAGGCCTTCACATGGATAGAGGTGCATTTGGCGTTTCGCAAGTACCGAAATCATTGTAGATACATTTATGAAGGGACAAGTGTATGGATTGGCTTACACTCGCCACATGCTAAATTACAAGTCACACAACATTATTTCAATCATCCAGAAGACAGGGTCTGGCTACGGATTAAAACAAACGATAAAATAGAAATGAGTCTGTCTCGCTAGCCCAGGAGACGACCAAGGTCCTCTACTCATCGGGGTACGTCATGTACATGCACCCGTTTCCTTCATCGAACTCCCACTGGAGCTGTGTAGCGTCGAACATCTCTGGGTCTATGGTACCTGGACCTCTGGTGTTGTAGTAATCTGTGAGCCACACGGACTCATGTATCACCCTATGTTTCTACCACTTTGCCACATTATGTTTTACAAAATTTGGAGCCAATTAAAACTTTTTGAGTGCTTGTGACAATTGACTTGATTGCAACATGTTTGTGTGATTGATTGTGTTTTAAATCACCAAAATTATTCTTCTCTCTGAAACTCCTCTCCTTGACCCCGAACCCTTGCCCAATGACCATGCCATGTGTATAGGACGAGAAACTATTTTACGAAATGTTATTTCAACAAAAGGGCATTAATTTATTTTAAGGTCCCAAACCCCTCGAGTTGGGATTTGTACGTCAAGTACTTAATTTAGGAGGGATCTTTTACCCAAAAGATTTTATTTGGATTCTTTTACCAACAATACTTCTCAAAACCAGAAAATAACTATTTTATAAGTTATTTTCCTATTTTATTTAAATAACTTTTTCTGAGGCCAGAAATGATCTTTTATGAGTAAAAATTATTTTCTTGCTTTAAAAATATTTGAGAAAATTTAGGGAAACTTAGTGGACATATATGTTCCATACGAGTTTCAACACATGGTCATGTTCAAAATATTGGAAAAACCCCTCAAAACCTCTTGTGCCCATTTCAAGATTTTGAAACATTTCCATAGGAAATATTCTCAATAGATTCGAGGAAAATTGTAGCAAGTCACACATGATATATGTGGTGACCATGCAAAATTTCATCTCAATCCAAGTTGATTTGATTCAACTAAGGAACCCCAAACCCTCTGTGTCTAGAACCAAATTTGAGCAACTTTACATTGCAAAGTTTATCCAATTGATCCCAAATTTTACATAGGTGATCTAGACCCCAAATAAGGACGCCACACCAAGTTGTGCATTAGTGGGAGTTTATTTGGTCACCAAAGTTAGCAGGAACCTGATTCTGTCTATTTTTGGGGATTTTCATGTTTACATTGCCAATGTGGCTCAAATGAGCTGAAACTTGGTGAACATTGTGGTAGTTTGGTAAATTTTGTGCTTCCACCACTTTTTCTCATCCCCTTCACTTCAAATTTCTAGCACATCTTCTTCTGGTGCTCTTATAACTCCAGTAAGTATCCCACGACCACAGCACAATCATTGATGGGGTAAAAAACCATTTTGCCTTCTGGACAGCAGGATTCCACCTCTCTCCCCTCTCCCCCTCTCTCTCTCTCTCTCTGATATTAGTGTGTGAATTCGGTTTTTTCGGTTTGATTCGGTTCGGTTTATACGGTTTTTATATTTCGGTTTATACGGTTTTAGACATAGATACGGTTCGGTTTCAGTAATAACCATTTAATTTTGGTTCAGTTTTGGTAATAACCAAAATAACCAAAGTTGACGCAAAATTTTGAACAACACATAAACTTTTATCGCATGAATCAATCTGTGTATATAGGTTAGTTTTCTTACATGAAAAAAAATGTATGCCAAGAGACACCACAACGCTAGACTGTAGCTCCACGTGCAAGCGCTAACCTCCCGTCGCGCACATTACTAGCGCTAGGCAGCCCACGGCCCAGGCAGCCAGCCGGCCAAGCCCAAGCATCAGCCTCCAATTTGTGTGCTAGCCACGCTGAGCATTTAGTCCCACCCCGTTGAGAGAGCAACAACGAGATGGGTTGATGGCTATAAAAGGAGGGGTGACAGGAACGAACAACTCATCTCTTCGGTTGGTTAACACACACAGAAGCAAACTTCGGTTATTTCGGTTTAACCAAAAATCGTTCCGTTTCTAACCGAAAAAACTGAATGTTAAACGGTTTCCACATTTAGAAACTGAAACTGAACCCGAAACCTGAAAAAAAAATCGGTTTGGTTTGGTTTCTGGTTTTCGGTTCGGTTTTGCACAGAGTGCTCTGAAAGCCTCCACGGTGGCACATGCTTCTTTCCCCATTTCTTACTCTCTCCCTCAACTTTTGGACACGAGAGGCCGAGCCAGAGCATGTCAGTGACGCAATGACACACGCCAGAGGGCATTCGAGCTTTGACCTCGCTCTCCTGCCCGATTTCGACCGCCTCGAGCCACTCCCTCGCGCCAGTCGATCCGCACGGGCATCCACGACAATCTCCCGTGTTGGGACCCTCCTCCCTCTCTCCAACGGACATCCCTGACGCGTACCCGATGCCGCCCGAGCCAACCAATGTTGTAGCCCATACGAGCGCGTCTCTCTCTCCCTCTTGCTTCACCTGGCCGTGGACCTCGTCCTCGAGCACCCCCGGCCCATTTTGCCTCCTATCATGGCCCATGTCCTCGGCCACAAGCCCGTCGGCGCACCAGAGCACGGTACACCGGCGCCACCGCTATCAAAGGGGCCCCGTGACTCCTCCTCCTTCCTTTCCACCCCCACACAACCCCAATCGAACCCCCATTCCACTCCCTCTCCATTTCCCACACTCTGAGCTTGGAATCGAGCCGGCCGCCGCCGCTTCTGGTCGCTACCGTCCGGGAGGTACATAGCCCCATCCCCCTCTCTTCACCTCCGATGTATCCCCCTGAGGCCCGCGGTGCTCACTGATACGTCTCAAACGTGTCTATAATTTTTGATGGTTTCATGCTGTTATCTTGTCTTCTTTGGATGTTTTATGTACCTTTTATATCTTTTTGGGACTAACTTATTAATTCAGTGCCAAGTGCCAGTTCCTGTTTTTTCCGTGTTTTTGACTCTTTTCAGATCTGATTTTGGAACGGAGTCCAAACGGAAGAAAAACCCCGAAATGATTTTTTCCCGAACGGAAGAAGATCAGGGGCCTTTGGGCCAAGCCAGGTGGGCTCCAGGGAGCCCACAAGCCCCCACTCCGCCACCAGGGGAAGGCGGCGGTGGCAGGGCTTGTGGCCTCCCTGGCCGCCCCCTGACCTAGATCCTTGGCCTATATATTCCCAAATATTCAGCAAAAAATCAGGGGAGCCTCGAAAATACTTTTCCGCTGCCGCAAGCTTCCGTTTCCGCGAGATCTCATCTGGAGACCTTTCCCGGCGCCCTGTCGGAGGGGACTTTGGAGTTGGAGGGCTTCTTCATCATCATCATCGCCCCTCCAATGACTCGTGAGTACTTCACTTCAGACCTACGGGTCCGTAGTTAGTAGCTAGATGGCTTCTTATCTCTCTTGGATCTTCAATACAAAGTTCAACATGATCTTCATGGAGATCTATCCGATGTAATCTTCTTTGGCCGTGTGTTTGTCGAGATCCGATGAATTGTGGATTTGTGATCAGATTATCTATGATATATATTTGAGTCTTTGTTGATTTCTTGTATGCATGATTTGATATCCTTGTAAGTCTCTCCGAGTCTTGGGTTTTGTTTGGCCAACTAGATCTATGATTCTTGCAATGGGAGAAGTGCTTGGTTTTGGGTTCTACCATGTGGTGACCTTTCCCAGTGACAGTAGGGGCAGCAAGGCACACATCAAGTAGTTGCCATCAAGGGTAAAAAGATGGGGGTTTTCTCATTGGTTTGAGATTATCCCACTACATCATGTCATCTTGCTTAAGGCGTTACTCTGTTCTTATGGACTTAATACACTAGATGCATGCTGGATAGGGGTCGACGTGTGGAGTAATAGTAGTAGATGCAGAAAGTATCGGTCTACTTGTTTTGGACGTGATGCCTATAGATATAATCATTGCATAGATATCGTCATGACTTTGCGCGGTTCTATCAATTGCTCGACAGTAATTTGTTCACCCACCGTCTACTTGCTTTCATGAGAGAAGACACTAGTAAACACTATGGCCCCCGGGTCTATTCACAACCATCGTTTACACCTCCGCTTTCACTTCGCTTTGTTACTTTGTTGCTTTCAGTTCTCACTTGGCAAACAATCTATAAGGGATTGACAACCCCTTCATAGCGTTGGGAGCAAGCTTTTGTATTTGTGCAGGATCTTGTGATACTCCTCCACCGGATTGATACCTTGGTTCTCAAACTAAGGGAAATACTTACCACCGCTGTGCTACATCACCCTTTCCGCTTCGAGGGAACACCAACGCAAGGCTCCAAGCCCACGGGGGAAATCCTTTGCATACTTGCCTAGGAAGTCCCTTAAGGCGTAGCCGCAGCTGAAGGATTCCTAGTGCCGTCGACACGACTTTTCTTGGCGTCGTTGCAAGGGAAGCACACCTGACATTAGAAGTATATCTGGCACCGTTGCCGGGGAGGAGAAATCAAGATCTATCCAAGTAGGTCTCATAAACTCTTCTCTTGCATTTACTTTTGTTGCCAGTTGCCTCTCGTTTTCCTCTACCCCACTTCACATTTGCCGTTTTCATTTTCCTTTCTCCTTCGTTGTTTTCTTTTGCCTTTGTCGTTTCTCTTTGCCGGTTTTCTCGCCTGCTTGTGTGCTTGTTTGTTTGTTGAAGTCATCATGGCTGAAAACACCAAACTTTGCGACTTCTCGACCACTAATAATAATGAGTTTTATTAGTACGCGGAATCGTATGAAATCAACGCAGCTTTGCTGAATCTTGTTATGAAAGAGCAATTCTCTGGCCTTCCTAGTGAAGATTCCGCATCCCATCTCAATAACTTCATTGAGATTTGTGATATGCAAAAGAAAAGAGATGTGGACAATGACGTGATTAAGTTGAAACTTTTTCCTTTCTCGTTGCGAGATCGCGCAAAAACTTGGTTTTCTTCTTTGCCTAAAAATAGTATCGACTCTTGGGATAAGTGCAAAGATGCTTACATATCCAAGTATTTTCCGCCAGCTAAGATCATCTCCTTACGTAACGATATCATGAATTTCAAGCAACTTGATCATGAACACGTTGCACAATCTTGGGAGAGGATGAAGCTTATGATTAGAAATTGTCCCGCTCATGGCTTGAGTTTGTGGATGATTATACAAATCTTTTACGCTGGCTTGAACTTCGCTTCTCGCAATATCTTGGACTCCTCCTCAGGTGGAACGTTCATGGAAATCACGTTAGGAGACGCTACAAAACTTCTAGACAATATCATGACCAACTACTCTCAGTGGCACACTGAAAGGTCGCCTGCTAGCAAAAAGGTGCACGCCATAGAAGAGATTAACTCGCTTAGTGCTAAGATGGACGAGTTGATGAATTTGGTTGCTAGTATAAACGCTACCATAGATCCTTGCTACTGCAACAAAATACCTTCCAACGGCGCCAGAAATAGGCACGTCGACGGGAGAATACTTGGCTTGATCTTTCTGCTGCGGCTACGCCTTAAGGGACTTCCTAGGCAAGTATGCAAAGGATTTCCCCCGTGGCCTTGGAGCATTGCGTTGGTGTTCCCTCGAAGCGGAAAGGGTGATGTAGCGTAGCGGTGGTAAGTATTTCCCTCAGTTTGAGAACCAAGGTATCAATCCAGTGGAAGAGTATCTCTAAATCCTGCACAAACACAAAAACTTGCTCCCACGCTATGAAGGGTTGTCAATCCCTTATAGATTGTTTGCCAAGTGAGAACTGAAAGCAACAAAGTGACAAAGCAAAGTAAAAGAGGAGGTGTAAATGATGGATGTGAATAGACCCGGGGGCCGTAGTGTTTACTAGTGGCTTCTCTCATGAAAGCAAGTAGACGGTGCCTGAACAAATTACGGTCGAGCAATTGATAGAACCACGCAAAGTCGTGACAATATCTATGCAATGATTATTTCTATAGGCATCACGTCCAAAACAAGTAGACCGATACTGTCTGCATCCACTACTATTACTCCACACGTCGACCGCTATCCAGCATGCATCTAGTGTATTAAGTCCATAAGAACAGAGTAATGCCTTAATCAAGATGACATGATGTAGAGGGATAACCTCAAACCAATGATAAAAAAACCCCATCTTTTTACCCTTGATGGCAACTACTTGATTTGTGCCTTGCTGCCCCTACTGTCACTGGGAAAGGTCACCACATGGCAAAACCCAAAACCAAGCACTTCTTCCATTGCAAGAATCAAAGATCTAGTTGGCCCAACAAAACCCAAGACTCAGAGAGACTTACAAGGATATCAAATCATGCGTATAAGAAATCAGCAAAGACTCAAATATATATCATAGATAATCTGGTCACAAATCCACAATTCATCGGATCTCTACAAACACACCGCCAAAGAAGATTACATCGAATAGATCTCCATGAAGATCATGGAGAACTTTGTATTGAAGATCCAAGAGAGAGAAGAAGCCATCTAGCTACTAACTACGGACCCGTAGGTCTGAAGTGAACTACTCACGAGTCACTGGAGGGGCGATGATGATGATGAAGAAGCCCTCCAACTCCAAAGTGCCCTCTGGCAGGGTGCTGGGAAGGGTCTCCAAATGAGATCTCGCGGAAATGAAATCTTGCGGCGGCGGACAAGTATTTTCAAGGCTCCCCTGATTTTTTGCGGAATATTTGGGAATTTATAGTCCAAAGACCTAGGTCAGGGGGCGGCCAGGGAGGCCACAAGCCTGCCCACCGCCGCCTCCCCTCTGGTGGCGGACTGGGGGCTTGTGGGCTCCCTGGAGCCCACCTAGCTTGGCCCAAAAGCCCCCTGGTCTTTGACGACCCACAAGTATAGGGGATCAATCGTAATCCTTTCGATAAGTAAGAATGTCGAACCCAACGAGGAGCAGAAGGCTCTGATAAACGGATTTCAGCAAGGTAATAATTGCAAGCACTGAAAGTGGCGGTAACAAGTGATTGTGTAGCGAGGTGAAACGTAGAAAGCAAAGAGTAAGAAGTAACAAGTAGTAGCAACGGTGCAGCAAGTGGTCCAATCCCTTTTGCAGCAAGGGACAAGCCTGAACAAAGTCTTATAGGAGGAAAAACGCTCCCGAGGACACACGGGAATTTCTGTCATGCTAGTTTCATCATGTTCATATGATTCGCGTTCGTTACTTTGATAGTTTGATATGTGGGTGAACCGGCGCTTGGGTACTGCCCTTACTTAGACAAGCATCCCACTTATGATTAACCTCTCTCTCAAGCATCCGCAACTACAAAAGAAGAATTAAGACAAAGTCTTACCATAGCATTAAACTAGTGGATCCAAATCAGCCCCTCACGAAGCAACGCATAGACTGGGTTTAAGTTTCTGTCACTCCAGCAACCCATCATCTACTTACTACTTCCCAATGCCTTCCTCTAGGCCCAAATATGGTGAAGTGTTATGTAGTCGACGTTCACATAACACCACTAGAGGAAAAGACAACATACATCATATCAAAATACCGAACGAATATCACATTCACATGACTATTATCAGCATGACTTATCCCATGTCCTCAGGAACAAAAGTAACTACTCACAAGACATAATCATAATCATGACCAGAGGTGTAATGAATAGCATCAAGGATCTGAACATAAACTCTTCCACCAAATAATCCAACTAGCATCAACTACAAAGAGTAATCAACACTACTAGCAACCTTACAAGTACCAATCGGAGTCGCGAGGTGAAGATTGATTACAAGAGATGAACTAGGGATTGGAGAGCAGATGGTGCTGATGAAGATGTTGATGAAGATGCCTCCCCTCCAACGAGAGGAGTGTTGGTGATGACGATGGCGACGATTTCCCCCTCCGAGAGGGAAGTTTCCCCGGCAGGATCGTCCTGCCGGAGCTCTAGATTGGATCTGCTCAAGTTCCGCCTCGTGGCGGCGGCGAAACCACGAAAAAGCTCCCTCTTGATTTTTTCCAGACCAGGACGCTTCATATAGCAAAAGAGGGGGCTAGTGGCTCTTCAGGCATCCCACAAGCTTGCCCACCGCCACCATGGGGGTGGTGGCGGAATGGGGGCTTGTGGGGCCCTGGTGGCCCCCCTCCGGTAGTTCTTTCGCCCAGTATTTTTAATATATTCCAGAAAAAATCCACATAAATTTTCAGGGCATTTGGAGATGTGCAGAATAGTAGACTAGGATTTGCTCCTTTTCAAGTCGAGAATTCCAGCTGCCTGAATTCTCCCTCTTCAAATAATACTTGCAAAATAAGAGAGAAAAGACATAAATATGGTACCACAAGTAATATAACAGCCCAAAAAGCAATAAACATCAACATGAAAGCATGATGCAAAATGGACGTATCAACTCCCCCAAGCTTAGACCTCGCTTGTCCTCGAGCGAAAACCAAGTTCCATAAACATGTCCACATGTTGAGGGACGAAGGTGCCGATAAAACATAATACGGACATGAGGGCATCATGATCACACATAGGACAGCAATATATCATAAAGATTCTTATGGGAAAGTAACAATTCCTTCACAAAGCAAAGCATGAAGCAAAAAATCTTACCGAGAAGTAACCAACAACAGTCCATAGTCATTGAAGCAATTGCAATTTATCACAACATCAGAAAGAGTCAAATAAGAGCTTGTAAGGCAAACCCACATACTCAATCATCTCTTTTGTTTTCCACAATTGTTACAACTCACGTGGTACTCATGGTGTCAAAGTTTCAGCTGGACACAGAGGAAGATAGGGGCTTATAGTTTTGCTTCCCAATGATTTACCTCAAGGGTAAAGTCAACAACAATAAAGCATGAGTACTCAACTCCAAGTTGATATATAAATATAGATCTTTCCCAAGCATGTGACAGTAGCCAAGACAAAGGCAAAAAGGGAATTGGTGATGATCACCATGACTCTTACAAGGGTAAAAAGTAAAGGTACAAGATAGGCCCTTCGCAGAGGGAAGCAGAGGTTGTCATGCGCTTTTGAGGTTTGAATGTGTGTCCTCTTAGTGCGGAGGAACGTCACTTTATATTGCCTCCTGTGACAAAGAACTTTATTATGCCGTCTGTCGCTTTTATGTCTTCCTCATCACAGGTTCGTACAAAGCTTATTTTCCACACACTAATAGATCATACATATTAGAGAGCAAATTTATTGCTTGCACCGATGACAACTTACTTGAAGGATCTTATTCAATCCATAGGTAGGTATGGTGGACTCTCATGGCAAAACTGGGTTGGAGGTTTATGGATGCACAAGTAGTATCTCTACTTGGTGCGGGAGTTTTGGCTAATATGAGGTGGAAGCAATCGTCACATGCTAAGGGATCTCTAATCATATAACATTGTTTGGAACCAAGAAAACACAATTCATTATGTTGTCTTCCTTGTCCAACATCTACTCCTAGGCATGTAATAGTTTGGTGAGTGCTCACAATTGCAAAAGGTGTCTAAGATGATATATTTATATGTGAACCTCTCTTTCCTTATTACTTCTTATTAATTGCAAAAATGACTAAGGTCTATGTTAATTTATTCTCAACAAGTTTCAATCGTCATACGTGTCCTCAGTGAAGTTATCACTTTCCATAAGATCTCTCATGATCTTTCATGCTATCGTTCTTTTCATACTATTGATCATGGCACAAAGCAAAGCCCTTGACTATGACACTCTTTATTATATAGCTTGAAAGCTCGAATACAACGGGGGAGAGACAAAAGCAAAAGACTAAAACTAAAAACTAAAGACTTATTCCTCTAAGAGAAGAAATAAAAACTGAAAAGGAAAGAACTAAAACAAAGGTAAAAGCAAAAGATATAAAGGTGATACGATACCAGGGCAACTCCCCCAAGCTTGGCAGAAGCCAAGGGGATTGCCCATACCAATGATTAGTTGTCTTCCTTTGGTGGTGATGGTGGTGTTGTTGGAGCAGTCTTGAGCTTGTCTAATTTCCACTTGAGCAAAAAAGTTTTGCTCCCTTAGATCGTCATTTTCCTCCTCAAGTTTCAAAACTCTATGGCAAAGCTCCTGCCTACTTTCCTGCAAGAAACGAGAAGAGATAAACAAGGTCTTAGGCTTCTTCCTATGGTCAGGGAGGCTTGACTTCTTCAACTCCACATGGGTGTTTGGAGGTTGTGGTAGAGGAGCCTCCTCTTCATCGGAACTCGTTTGCTCCTTCCCTTTGGGCTCATAGTCCTCTTCCTCATCAGTGGTCCAGCCATATGATTCCAAGTCCCCATTAATCCTAGAGTTAGCACGATCATCGGCCACATAGATCTCTTCTTCTAAATCTTGAGAAGACATATTGACCTAAATCTGCGGCAGACAACAAGCTCGAAATGAAAACAGAGGAAAACTACGCGATACGGAGATCAAAACCTTCGAGCGACTATATATTGATTTTTTTCTGGGCCAGAAGGAGTCCTCCGCAAGAAAACGGAGTCCGGGAGGCACACGAGGTGCCCACAAGCTTGCCCACCGCCACCAGGGGGTGGTGGCGGAGTGGGCCCTTGTGGCTGCCTCATTTGCTCTCCGGACTGCTTTTTATTTTTCTAATTTTCCAAAAATTTCCAAAACTGAGGAAATTTCCTATTGGAAAAGTATCGGAGTCCAATTTCTTGCCGAAACAGATACATCTTCGTTTTCAAGGTTTGAAACAGGCTGATAAACATCCCTTATGTACTCCTCTGGAGTTATGACATTGATGCTATTGGTCTCAACATTTATGGGAGTACCAGAGATGTAATGCTTGATTCTTTGCCCATTTACCACTCTAGGAAAATTTCCTTCCGTGTTATTGATTTTGATGGCACCGGAACGATATACTTCCTCGACAACATAGGGACCTTCCCATTTAGAGAGAAGCTTGCCTGCATAGAATCTCAAATGAGAATTGTATAGCAAGACATAATCACCTACATTGAACTCTCGTTTCTGTATTCGTTTGTCGTGCCATCTCTTAACCTTTTCCTTGAACATCCTGGCATTCTCATATGCCTGGGATCTCCATTCATCTAACGAGCTGATATCAAACAACCGCTTCTCACCGGCAAGTTTGAAATCAAAGTTGAGCTCTTTGATTGCCCAATAAGCTTTGTGTTCCAGCTCAAGAGGTAAATGACAGGCCTTATCGTAAACCATTTTATATGATGACATGCCCATGGGATTCTTATACGCAGTCCTATAAGCCCATAATGCATCGTCAAACCAAGTTTGCTAGACCAGTTCTTTCGAGATCTATTGACGGTCTTTTGTAGGATCAACTTGATCTCCCTATTACTCAAATCCACTTGACCACTAGACTAAGGATGATAAGGAGATGCAACTCTATGGTTGACATCATACTTAGCTAGCATCTTGCGGAAAACACCATGAATGAAGTGTGAACCGCCATCAGTCATCAAGTATCTAGGGACTCCAAATCTTGGGAATATGACTTATTTAAGCATCTTAATAGAGGTGTGGTGATCAGCATTTTTAGTGGGGATAGCTTCTACCCACTTAGTAATGTAATCCACAACAACTAAGATGTGAGTGTACCCATTGGAACTCGGGAAGGGTCCCATATAATCAAAGCCCTAGACATCAAATGGTTCAATGACAAGTGAATAGTTCATAGGCATCTCCTGACACTTATGATGTTCCCTATCCTTTGGCATTCGTCACAAGACAAGACAAACTTACGGGCATCCTTCAAGAGAGTGGGCCAATAGAAACCTGATTGTAATACCTTATGGGCAGTTCTATCTCCAGCATGGTGTCCTCCGTATGCTTCGGAATAACACTTCTGCAGGATCTGTCCCTGTTCATGTTCAGGCACACAACGTCTAATAACACCATCTACTCCTTCCTTATAAAGGTGAGGATCATCCCAAAAGTAGTGTCTCAAATCAAATAAGAACTTCTTCTTTTGCTGATAGGTGAAACCGGGTGGTATGTATTTGGCTACGATATAGTTTGCATAATCGGCATACCACGATGCACTACGTGAAGTGCGGATGACATTTAATTCCTCATCAGGAAAGTTGTCATCAATAGGTAGTGGGTCATAAAGGACATTCTCTAGCCTAGAAAAGTTATCTGCTACAGGGTTATCAGCACCCTTTCGGTCAACGACGTGCAAATCAAATTCCTGTAGCACGAGAACCCATCTGATCAGCCTAGGCTTAGCGTCCTTCTTCTCCATAAGGTACTTAATAGCAGCATGATCAGAGTGAATAGTGACTTTGGAGTCAACTATGTAAGATCTGAACTTTTCACATGCAAACACGACTCCTAAAAGTTCCTTCTCCGTAGTGGCATAGTTTCTTTGGGCACTGTCTAGAGTTTTACTAGCGTAGTGAATAACATTCAACTTCTTGTCAACTCTTTGCCCTAGAACAGCACCAACAGCATAATCACTAGCGTCACACATGATTTCAAAGGGCAAGTTCTAGTCAGGTGGTTGAACAATAGGTGTGGTTATCAAAGGCTTCTTAAGTATTTCGAAGTCTTCCTCACAATCCTCATCGAAAACAAAAGAAACATCCTTCTGCAAGACGTTGGTAAGAGGCCTAGAAATCTTAGAGAAGTCTTTAATGAACCATCTATAGAAACCAGCATGACCTAAGAAACTTCATATACCTCTGATATATGTGGGGCAAGGCATTTTCTCAATTGCATCAACCTTAGCCTTATCAACTTCAATGCCTCTTTCAGAGATTTTGTGTCCTAAGACAATACCTTCATTAACCATAAAGTGGCACTTCTCCCAATTCAAGACGAGGTTGGTTTCTTCGCATCTCTGTAAGACTCGATCAAGGTTGCTGAGGCAATCATCAAAGGAAGACCCATAAACGGAGAAGTCATCCATGAAAACCTCGACAATCTTTTCACAAAAGTCAGAGAATATAGCCATCATACATCTTTGGAAGGTGGCAGGTGCATTACATAAGCCAAAAGGCATACGTCTATAGGCAAAGGTACCGAAAGGGCAGGTGAAAGTGGTTTTCTCTTGATCAGATTGTGCAACAGGTATTTGCGAGAAACCTGAATAACCGTCTAGGAAGCATAAGTGTGTGTGTTTTGACATCCTTTCTAGCATTTGGTCGATGAACGACAAAGGATAATGATCTTTCCCGGTTGCCTTGTTCAGTTTCTGGAAGTCTATCACCATTCTATAGCCGGTAATAATCCTTTGTGGGATTAGTTCATCCTTATCATTAGGAACGACGGTGATACCTCCCTTCTTAGGTACGTAATGTACTGGAGTTACCCAATCACTATGAGCAACACGATAAATGATTCCTGCTTCTAGAAGCTTTAATATTTCTTTTCTAACGACCTCTTTCATCTTAGGATTTAATCTCCTTTGATGATCAGCAACTGGTTTAAAGTCAGGATCGGTTTTAATCTTGTGCTGACATAGAGTAGGACTAATACCCTTAAGATCATCAAGAGTATATCCAATAGCAGCGCGGTGCTTCCTCAGAGTTTTTAGTAACTTCTTCTCTTCGCGCTCCGAGAGGAGAGCACTAATAATGAGAGGATATATCTCCTTCTCATCAAGATAGGCATACTTGAGAGTATTAGGCAACCGTTTAAGCTCGAACACAGGATCACCCTTTGGTGGGGGAGGATCCCCAAGCAGTTCAACAGGCAGATTATTCTTGAGAATAGGATGTTCTTCTAAGACAATTCTATCTATCTCATCTCTCTCCTCCATATGCATATCATTTTCATGCTCAAGCAGATATTGCTCTAAAGGATCCGTAGGAGGTACGGAAATAGAGGCAAGAGCAATGATTTCATCTCTACCAGACGACTCTCTTTGATGGGCTTGTCTTCCAAACTTGGAGAAGTTAAATTCATGAGACACACCCTCGAAACTTACTGTGACAGTCTGCTTAATGCAATCAATGTGAGCATTGACAGTGTTGAGAAAGGGTCTACCGAATATGATGGGACAAAAGCTATCTTGTGCTGTACCAAGGACGAGGAAATCAGTAGGATACTTCGTCTTACCACACAGGACTTCTACGTCTCTCACAATTCCCAGAGGGCAGATAGTGTCTCTATTAGCTAACGTGATAGTGACATCAATGGGTTCTAACTCAGCAGGTGCCATTTCATCTTTGATTTCATCATATAGAGAACGGGGTATTGCACTAACACTAGCTCCCATATCACATAAACCATGGTAACATTGATCTCCTATCTTAACAGAAACAACGGGCAGGCCAACTACAAGTCCGTGTTTGTCTTTCGCGTGAGGTTTAGCAATTCTAGCAGAGTCCTCACAGAATTTGATAACATGCCCGTCTATGTCTTCGGCTAAGAGATCTTTGATAATAGCAACACTAGGTTCAACTCTAATCTCCTCAGGGGGTGCAAGTGGTCTAATGTAACCCCTATGTATCACAGTTGGAGCTTTAGAATAATCATTTATCCTAGCAGGGTATGGTGGTTTCTCAGTGTAATCACAAAGGAACAACAGGATCACTAAAATCTACTCCCTCCGTCCGGAAAAACTTGTCCAAGAAATAGATGTATCTAGACTTATTTTAGTTATAGATACATCCATTTTATACATTTCTAGGACAAGTATTTTCGGACGGAGGGAGTATGATTTTCTCCTCAACTAGATTGGTTTTGGCTCTGTTGCTTTCTACAGGAGGATGATATTAAAACCACTTCTCTTTGGGAAAATCAACATGAGCAGCAAAAGATTCACATAGAGAAGCTACTATCTCAGAGTCAAGTCCATACTTAGCGCTAAAATCTCTAGAAGTGTTTGTCTCAACAAAAGATTTAACGCAATCAAACTGGAAATTCATACCTGACTCCTTACCTTCCTCCAGCTCCCAATCTTCATAGTTGCGTTTGATTCTCTCCAATAAATTCCACTTGTGATCAATATCCTTATTCATAAAAGAACCGGCACAAGAAGTGTCAAGCATGGTACGATCTTCATGAGAAAGTCGAGCATAAAAGTTTTGAGTGATGATTTCTCTCGAGAGCTCATGATTGGGGCATGAATATAGCATTGATTTAAGCCTCCCCCAAGCTTGAGCTATGCTTTCCCTGTCACGACGCCGAACGTTATAAATAAAGTTCTGATCACGATGTACTAAATGCATAGGATAGAACTTTTGATGAAATTCCAATTTCAACCGATTGTAGCCCCATGATCTAGCATCATCACATAGCCTATACCATGTCAACGCCTTATCCTTCAAAGATAAAGGAAAGACTTTCTTCTTTACCTCATCCTCGGGCAAACCTGCAATCTTAAATAAACCACAAACTTCATCTACATAGATTAGATGAAAGTCTGGATGTGAAGATTCATCTCCTGTAAAAGGATTAGCCAGCAGTTTCTCAAGCATACCCAAAGGAATTTCATAAAAGATATTTTCCGTAGGTACCTCAGGTTGAGAAGAAACTCCTCGTGCTTCCGTTCGTGGTGAATATACCCCGAACAAACTCCTCAAAGGAAGAGTTTCCATAGTGACAAGTGACAATAAATTTCAGCACAGTATAAAAATGTTTCCTTACCAATTTCAACTTACCAAAGGCGCTATCCTCCCCGGCAACGGCGCCAGAAAAGAGTCTTGATGACCCACAAGTATAGGGGATCAATCGTAGTCCTTTCGATAAGTAAGAGTGTCGAACCCAAGGAGGAGCAGAAGGCTCTGATAAACGGATTTCAGCAAGGTAAAAACTGCAAGCACTGAAAGTAGCGGTAACAAGTGATTTTGTAGCAAGGTGAAACGTAGCAAGCAAAGAGTAACAAGTAACAAGTAGTAGCAATGGTGCAGCAAGTGGTCTTTGCAGCAAGGGACAAGCCTGAACAAAGTCTTATAGGAGGAAAAACGCTCCCGAGGACACACGCGAATTTCTGTCATGCTAGTTTCATCATGTTCATATGATTCGCGTTCGTTACTTTGATAGTTTGATATGTGGGTGGACCGGCGCTTGGGTGCTGCCCTTACTTGTACAAGCATCCCACTTATGATTAACCTCTCTCGCAAACATCCGCAAGTACAAAAGAAGAATCAAGACAAAGTCTAACCATAGCATTAAACTAGTGGATCCAAATCAGCCCCTCACGAAGCAACGCATAGACTGGGGTTTAAGCTTCTGTCACTCCAGCAACCCATCATCTACTTACTACTTCCCAATGCCTTCCTATAGGCCCAAATATGGTGAAGTGTTATGTAGTCGACGTTCACATAACACCACTAGAGGAAAAGACAACATACATCATATCGAAATACCGAACGAATATCAAATTCACATGACTATTATCAGCATGACTTATCCCATGTCCTCAGGAACAAAAGTAACTACTCACAAGACATTATTGTAATCATGACCAGAGGTGTAATGAATAGAATCAAGGATCTGAACATAAACTCTTCCACCAAATAATCCAACTAGCATCAACTACAAAGAGTAATCAACACTACTAGCAACCTTACAAGTACCAATCGGAGTCACGAGACGAAGATTGATTACAAGAGATGAACTAGGGATTGGAGAGGAGATGGTGCTGATGAATATGTTGATGAAGATGCCTCCCCTCCGACGAGAGGAGTGTTGGTGATGACAATGGAGACGATTTCCCCCTCCGGGAGGGAAGTTTCCCCGATAGGATCGTCCTGCCGGAGCTCTAGATTGGATCTGCTCAAGTTTCGCCTCATGGCGGCAGCGAAACCACAAAAAAGCTCCCTCTTGATTTTTTCCAGACCAAGACGGTTCATATAGCAAAAGAAGGGGGCTAGTGGGCCTTCAGGCAGCCCACAAGCTTGCCCACCGCCACCAGGGGGGTGGTGGCGGAGTGGGGGCTTGTGGGGCCGTGGTGGCCCCCCTCCGGTAGTTCTTTCGCATAGTATTTTTAATATATTCCAGAAAAAATCCACGTAAATTTTCAGGGCATTTGGAGATGTGCAGAATAGTGGACTAGGATTTGCTCCTTTTCCAGTCCAAAATTCCAGCTGCCTGAATTCTCCCTCTTCAAATAATCCTTGCAAAATAAGAGAGAAATGGCATAAATATGGTACCACAAATAATATAACAGCCCAAAAAGCAATAAATATCAACATGAAAGCATGATGCACAATGGACGTATCAGTCTTCTTCCGTTCGGGAAAAAAATCATTTCGGGGTTTTTCTTCCGTTTGGACTCTGTTCCAAAATCAGATCAGAAAAGAGTCAAAAACACGGAAAAAACATGAACTGGCACTTGGCACTAAATTAATAAGTTAGTCCCGAAAAAGATATAAAAGGTACATAAAACAACCAAAGAAGACAAGATAACAGCGTGAAACCATAAAAAATTATAGATACTTTGAGACGTGTCAAGCATCCCCAAGCTTAACTCCTGCTCGTCCTCGAGTAGGGAAGTGATAAGAATGAATTTTTGATGCTTTCATGCTACCTAGCATAGGTGTCCTCTGTAATTCCTCTTATGTGACGTGAATGTTCAGATCCATTAGATTCAAAACAATAGTTTGTTATTGACGTGGAAACAATAATAATTCAAGCAAACTAGCAAAGTAATCATGAACTTTCAAAATAACAAGACCAAAAGAAAGTTATCCCTACAAAAGCATATAGTCTGGCTATGCTCTATCATCATTGCACAACGAATTTAAATCATGCACAACCCCGGTATTGGCCAAGTAATTGTTTCACACCTTTACTTTCTCAAACCTTTTTAACTCTCACGCAATACATGAGCGTGAGCCATGGTTATAGCACTATAGATGGTGTGGAATGTAGTGGAGGTTGCGAGACAAAAAAAGGAGAAGATAGTCACATTAACTAGGCATATCAATGAGCTGTGGAGATGCTCATCAATAGATATCAATGTGAATGAGTAGGGGTTGTCATACAAATGATGCACTAGAGCTATGAGTATGTGAAAGCTCTTAAAGAAAACTAGTGGGTGTGCATCCAACTTCCTTGCTCACGAGACCTAAGGCAATTTTGAGGAAGCCTATCATTGGAATATACAAGCCAAGTTATATAATGAAAATTTCCCACTAGCTATATAGTGGTGACAAAATGAGAGACTCTCAATCATGAAGATCATGGTGCTTAATATGCACAACTATGGAAAAAGTGGTAGCATTGTCCCTTCTCTCATTTTCTCTCATTTCTTTTATTTGGTGGGCTATTTGGCCTCTTTTTTTTAATTATTATTTTGGTGGGATTCTTTGGCCTCTTTTATTTCCTCACATGGGACAATGCTCCATTAATGATGATCATCACACTTTCAACTCAAAACTTAGAGAAACTATGACTCTATATGGAATGCCTTCGGTAGTGTACCGTGCCAATGATATAGCATGGCATAGACATCAATGGAAACATCGTGCTAGCTATCTTACGATCATGCAATGGCAATGTAGACGTGGTGGCCCATGTCATGGTGGTAGTTGCATGGCAATATATCTTGGAATGACTTTGAAAAAGCCATAGTAGGTAGGTATGGTGGCTGTTTTGAGGGAGGCTAATGGTGGGTTTTGTGCACCGGGGAAAGTTGCACGGCACTAAGAAGATAGTGATGGTGGAAGGTGAAAGTGCATCTAAACCATGGACTCAACATTAGTCATGAAGAACTCATATACTTGTTGCAAAATTTTTATTAGTAGTCGAAACAAAGCATTCAACGCATACTCCTAGGGGAAGGGTTGGTAGGTATAAACCATCGCGCGATCCCGACCGCCATGCAAAGGATGACAATCAATATACTAATCATGCTCAGATTTCATCACATAGCGGTTCACCATACGTGCATGCTACGGGAATCACTAACTTCGACACAAGTATTTCTAGATCCACAACACCTTACTAGCATGACTTCAATATTACCATAACCACAACTCAAAACTAATTGAGATGAATCAAATTTCTCTAACTATTCAATGCACATGAAGGTGGAAGCTTTCGTATCCCTTTGGATAACTACCCCTTTTGAGACTACCTTCAAAGCATAGATCAACTACCAAGCCACGCACCGCTGCGCTCTAAAAGATATAAGTGAAGCACATAGAGCAAAAGTATCTAGCTCAAAAGATATAAGTGAAGCACATGTGAGCTGAATTGTCTACCAAAAGATATAAGTGAAGCTCGACAAAATCACGGTGTGTGCATGTCTCTATCTCTAGGTGTGCAGCAAGTATGATTGTGACACAACAAAAATAAAAGACTCCTACGATACAAGACGCTACAAGCAAAAACACATAACATGTGGTGAATAAAAATATAGCCCCAAGTAACGTTACCGATGGATTGAAGACGAGAGAGAGGATGCCTTCCCGGGGCATCCCCATGCTTAGGCTTTTACGGCATCCTTGAATCTCTTGGGGTGCCTTGGGCATCCCCAAGCTTGAGCTCTTGCCACTCTTTATCTCTTTGTCCATAAGAACTTCACCCAAAACTTGAAAACTTCACAACACAAAACTTAAACAGAAACTCGTGATAACATTAGTACAAGAAAGCAAACCACCACTTCCTTAGGTACTGTAGCAAACGTAAATTCTACTTGTGCTGATGTTGGGTTACTGTACTTTCAATCTTCCATGGCTAATACCCCCCTCATACTATCCATAGTTTCATCAAAATAAGCAACCAACACAACAAAAACAAAATTTGTTAACAGCAGACCAGTCTGTAGCAATCTGTATATTTTGTATACCTCTGGTACTTCAAAAATTCTGAACAATTACGACAGTCTGAATAATTTGCCTAGCAACCAGCAGCAAAAAGAATCAACTCAAAAGCTCTTACAGAAAAAAAAAACTTTTCGTGAGCAGAAAGTTTCCGTCTTTTCCAGCATGACCAAATGATCATCCCCAAGACTAATCATAACGGTTTTTCTTGGCACAAACGCAAAAAGAAACACAAAAGACACAATCATAACAGAATTTTGAAAGTGTGGAAAACACAAAACAGAAAGAAAAAGGATAGATTCGTTGGGTTGCCTCCCAACAAGCGCTTTTGTTTAACGCCCCTAGCTAGGCATTGAATGATGCTCTCACAAAAGACAAGAATTGAAGCACAACGAGAGCATCCTAAAGCATGTGAAAATCACATCTAAGTCTAACATACTTCCTATGCATAGGCATTTTATAGGAAAACAAATTGTCAAGACAACCAATAGCTGCGTATGCAAGGAAGAAGAAAGAGACAATATCAATCTCAACATGACGAGAGGTAATTTGGTAACATGAAAGTTTCTACCACAATATTTTCCTCTCTCATAGCAATTACATGTGGGATCATATTCAAATTCAACAATATAGCTATCCCATAGGATATTCTTTTCATGATCCACATGCATGCAAAGTTGATGCTCTTCAAAAATAGTGGGATTATCATCAAATAGAGTCATGACTTCTCCAATCCCACTTTCAATATTGTTGCAAATATCATACTCATCATGAGGTTTGAACAAATTTTCAAGATCATAAGAAAGATCATCATCCCAATCATGATTATTGCAACAATTAGGGGATATAGCAAAACTAGCATCCCCAAGCTTAGGGTTTTGCATATTTTTAGCATGATTTTCACTAATAGGATTTATAGTGAAATCAGTGCAATCATGCTTTTCATCCAAGGAGCCCTCGTGAATCACTTCATGAATTTCTTCATCACGATTTTCAGATTCACGCCTCTCAAGCAAAACTCCATAAAGATAGTCAAGTGTCCTCAACCTACTAGCAATTCGTTCAACAATAGTGGGTCTCTTAAAGAGACTAGCTAGTGGATGAGGATCCATATGAAAGGATTTTTAGCAAGCAAAGATGCAAGCTAAAATAAGGCACATGGTAACACAAGCAAACAGAAAGCGAGCGGAAGAAGGGCGAACGGAAAAGGCAAATGAAAACGGCAAATGTGAAGTGGGGGAGAGGAAAACGAGAGGCAACTTGCAACAAAGTAAATGCAAGAGATGAGTTCGGAAGACCTACTGGGATAGATCTTGATTTCTCCTCCCCGGCAACGGCGCTAGAAATGGGCGTGTTGACGGGAGATTACTCTTGTATTGATCTCCTCGGAAAGCGATCCTCCTCCCCGGCAACGGCGCCAGAAATCATTTTGCTACTGCAACAAAAGATCTTCCAACGGCGCCAGAAATAGGCACGTCGACGGGAGAATACTTGGCTTGATCTTTCTGATGCGGCTACGCCTTAAGGGACTTCCTAGGAAAGTATGCAAAGGATTTCCCCCGTGGCCTGGGAGCCTTGCGTTGGTGTTCCCTCGAAGCGGAAAGGGTGATGTAGCATTGCGGTGGTAAGTATTTCCCTCAGTTTGAGAACCAATGTATCAATTCAGTGGAGGAGTATCTCAAGATCCTGCACAAACACAAAAACTTGCTCCCAACGCTATGAAGGGGTTGTCAATCCCTCATAGATTGTTTGCCAAGTGAGAACTGAAAGCAACAAAGTAACAAAGCAAAGTAAAAGCGTAGGTGTAAACGATGGATGTGAATAGACCCGGGGGCCGTAGTGTTTACTAGTGGCTTCTCTCATGAAAGAAAGTAGACGGTGGGTGAACAAATTACTATCGAGAAATTGATAGAACCGCGCAAAGTCGTGACGATATCTATGCAATGATTATTTCTATAGGCATCACCTCCAAAACAAGTAGACCAATACAGTCTGCATCTACTACTATTACTCCACATGTCGACCGCTATCCAGCATGCATCTAGTGTATTAAGTCCATAAGAACAGAGTAACGCCTTAAGCAAGATGACATGATGTAGAGGGATAATCTCAAACCAATGATAAAAACCCCATCTTTTTACCCTTGATGGCAACTACTTGATGTGTGCCTTGCTGCCCCTACTGTCACTGGGAAAGGTCCCCACATGGCAGAACCCAAAACCAAGCACTTCTCCCATTGCAAGAATCAAAGATCTAGTTGGCCAAACAAAACCCAAGACTCAGAGAGACTTACAAGGATATCAAATCATGCATATAATAAATCAGCAAAGACTCAAATATATATCATAGATAATCTGATCACAAATCCACAATTCATCGGATCTCGACAAACACGCCGCCAAAGAAGATTACATCGAATAGATCTCGATGAAGATCATGGAGAACTTTGTATTGAAGATCCAAGAGAGAGAAGAAGCCATCTAGCTACTAACTACGGACCCGTAGGTCTGAAGTGAACTACTCACGAGTCATTGGAGGGGCGATGATGATGAAGAAGAAGCCCTCCAACTCTAAAGTCCCCTCAGGCAGGGTGCAGGGAAGGGTCTCCAGATGAGATCTCGCGGAAACAGAAGCTTGCGGCGGTGGAAAAGTATTTTTGAAGCTCCCCTCATTTTTTGTGGAATATTTGGGAATTTATAGGCCAAAGACCTAGGTCAGGGGGCGGCCTGGGAGGCCACAAGCCTGTCCACCGCCGCCTCCCCCTGGTGGCGGAGTGGGGGCTTGTGGGCTCCCCGGAGCCCACCTAGCTTGGCCCAAAATCCCCTTGGTCTTCTTCCGTTCGGGAAAAAAATCATTTCGGGGTTTTTCTTCCGTTTGGACTCCGTTCCAAAATCATATCTGAAAAGAGTCAAAAACACGAGAAAAACAGGAACTGGCACTTGGCACTGAATTAATAAGTTAGTCCCAAAAAAGATATAAAAGGTACATAAAACAACCAAAGAAGACAAGATAACAGCGTGAAACCATCAAAAATTATAGATACGTTTGAGAGGTATCAATCCTAATGACATGCCACTATCTTCTTTGATTGAGAGTAGCAACGCTAGTTTGGTCGTGAATTTTGTTGGTAGGAATTTTTTTGGCAACAACAATGCTTTTAAAGGAAACTATGTTCCTAAGCTTTTTCCTAGTAACTCCTCTAACAATTATGGCAATTCCTACAACAACACTTATGGAAATCACAACAAATTACCCTCTGATTTAGAGAGTAATATCAAAGAGTTCATCAACTCTCAAATGATTTTCAATGCGTCCTTAGAGGAAAAACTACTCAGAATTGACGATTTGGCTAAGAGCGTTGATAGGATGTCTTGTGATATTGATGCTTTGAAAGTTAGATGCGCTCCTCCCAAGGTCAACTTGGATGGAACTTTGAAAGCTATGTGTATCTCCATGAATGAGAGCAAAGAAAGAACCGCCCAAATTCGCGCTAGACATGAATGGTTTAAAAGGGTGCGTTCTAGTGATGCAAATCACGAAGATCTTAAAGTGCTTGGTGTGTCTCCTCTTGAATCTTTGTTTTCGCGTGTCAAACCTACTTATGGAGGGGCTGGATATGAATCCACTTTGGTTGAAAAACGCCCCAATGATCCGGAGACCACCTATCTTGATGATAAAGGTGTGGAGAGTGGAGTAGAAGTCAAAATTTTGGGTAGTAATGAAACTCCCACTTTGGATTTCAAGGAATTCAATTATGATAATTGCTCCTTGTTTGAATGCATTTCTTTGATGCAATCCATTGCAAACTCTCCACATGCTTATAGCCAAAGCAAAGCCTTTACCGCACATATCGTAGATGCTATGATGAAATATCTTGAAGAGAAGCTCGAACTAGAAGTCTCTATACCTAGAAAACTTTATGATGAGTGGGAACCTACTATCAAAATCAAGATCAAAAACTATGATGCAATGCTTTGTGTGATTTGGGTGCTAGTGTTTTCGCGATTCCAAAGTCTTTATGTGATATTCTTGGTTTTCATGAGATTGAAAAGTGTTCTCTTAATTTGCATCTTGTGGATTCTACTGTCAAGAAACCCATGGGAAGGATCGATGATGTTCTTATTGTTGCAAATAAGAACTATGTACCCGTGGATTTCATTGTACTTGACATAGATTGCAATCCTTCATGTCCCATTATTCTTGGTAGACCTTTCCTAAGGACTATTGGTGCTATCATCGACATGAAGGAAGGGAATATTAGATTTCAATTTCCTTTAAAGAAGGGCATGGAGCACTTTCCTAGAAAGAAAATAAGATTGCCTTATGAATCTATGATGAGGGCTACTTATGGTTTGAGCACCAAAGATGACTATACGTGATTCCATCACTTTTTGCCTACCTAAGGGCGTTAAACAAAAGCGCTTGATGGGAGGCAACCCAACGAATTTATCCTTTTTATTTCTGTTTTGTGTTTTCCACGCTTTCATAATTCTGTAATGATTGTGTTTTTTGTATTTATTTTTGCGTTTGTGCCAAGCAAAACCATTATGATTAGTCTTGGGATGATCGTTTGGTCATGCTGGAAAAGACAAAAACTTTCTGCTCACGAAAAGAATTTTCATTTTTGTTCTGTAAGATCTTTTGAGTTGATTCTTTTTGCTGCTGATTTCTACGCAAACTCTTCAGACTGTCGTAATTTGTCAGAATTTTTGAAGTACCAGAGTTATACGAAATATACAGATTGCTACACACTGGTCTGCTGTTAAGATATTCTGTTTTTGTTGTGTTGGTTGCTTATTTTGATGAAACTATGGATAGTATCGGGGGGTATTATCCATGGAAGATTGAAAGTACAAACCCAACATCAGCACAAGTAGAATTTAAGTTTGCTACAGTACCTAAGGAAGTGGTGGTTTGCTTTCTTGTACTAATGTTATCACGAGTTTCTGTTTAAGTTTCGTGTTGTGAAGTTTTCAAGTTTTGGGTGAAGTTCTTATGGACAAAGAGATAAAGAGTGGCAAGAGATCAAGATTGGGGATGCCCAAGGCACCCCAAGAGATTAAAGGATGTCATAAAAGCCTAAGCTTGGGTAAGCCCCGGGAAGGCATCCCCTCTCTCTCGTCTTCAATCCATCGGTAAAGTTACTTGGGGCTATATTTTTATTCACCACATGTTATGTGTTTTTGCTTAGAGCATCTTGTATCGTAGGAGTCTTTTATTTTTGTTGTGTCACAATCATCCTTGCTGCACCCCTAGAGAGAGATACATGCACACACCGTGATTTTGTCGAGCTTCACTTATATCTTTTGGTAGACAATTCAGCTCACATGTGCTTCACTTATATCTTTTGAGCTAGATACTTTTGCTCTATGTGCTTCACTTATATCTTTTAGAGTGCAGCGGTGCGTGGCTTGGTAGTTGATCTATGCTTTGAAAGTAGTCTCAAAAGGGGTAGTTATCCAAAGGGATAAGAAAACTTCCACCTTCATGTGCATTGAATAGTTAGAGAAGGTTGATTCATCTCAATTAGTTTTGAGTTGTGGTTATGGTAATATTGAAATCATGCTAGTAAGGTGTTGTGGATCTAGAAATACTTGTGTCGAAGTTAGTGATTACCGTAGCATGCACGTATGGTGAACCACTATGTGATGAAATCTGAGCATGATTAGTATATTGATTGTCATCCTTTGCGTGGCGGTCGGGATCGCGCGATGGTTTATACCTACCAACCCTTCCCCTAGGAGTATGGTTCGAATGCTTTGTTTCGATTACTAATAAAAAATTTGCAACAAGTATATGAGTTCTTCATGACTAATGTTGAGTCCATGGTTTAGATGCACTTTCACCTTCCACCTGTTGGGGAACGTCGCACGGGAAACAAAAAAAAATCCTACGCGCACGAAGACCTATCATGGTGATGTCCATCTACGAGAGGCGATTTCCGATCTACGTACCCTTGTAGATCACACAGCATAAGCGTTAAGAAACGCAGTTGATGTAGTGGAACTTCCTCACGTCCCTCGATCCGCCCCGCGAACCGTCCCACGAACCGTCCCGCGATCCGACCCACGATCCGCTCCGATCTAGTGCCGAACGGACGGCACCTCCGCGTTCAGCACACGTACAACTCGATGATGATCTCGGCCTTCTTGATCCAGCAAGAGAGACGGAGAGGTAGATGAGTTCTCCGGCAGCATGACGGCGCTCCGGAGGTTGGTGGTGATCTAATCTCAGCAGGGCTCCGCCCGAGCTCCGCAGAAACGCGCTCTAGAGGTAAAACCGTGGAGGTAGGTGGTCGGGCTGCCGTGGCAAAAGTTGTCTCAAATCAGCCCTAAAACCCCACTATATATAGGAGGGAGGGAGGGGAGGAGGCAGCCTCAAAACCTAAAGGTTTGGCCGAAATTGGAGGTGGAGGAGTCCTGCTCCAATCCTACTTGGAGTAGGATTCCACCGTCCCACTTGGAAACTCTTTCCACCTTGTGTTTTTTCCTTCTCAAACCTTATGGGCCTTAGTGGGAACTTATTCCAGCCCACTAGGGGCTGGTTTATCTCTTCCCATAGCCCATGAGACCCCTTGGGGCGTGACACCCCTCCTGATGGTCCCCGGCACCCCTCCCGGCACTCCTAGTACACTACCGATGAGCCCGAAACTTTTCCGGTAATGCACGAAAACCTTCCGGTAACCAAATGAGGTCATCCTATATATCAATCTTTGTTTCCGGAACATTCTGGAAACCCTCGTGACGTCCGTGATCTCATCCGGGACTCCGAACAACATTCGGTAACCAACCATATAACTCAAATACGCATAAAACAACGTCGAACCTTAAGTGTGCAGACCCTGCGGGTTCGAGAACTATGTAGACATGACCCGAGAGACTCCTCGGTCAATATCCAATAGCGGGACCTGGATGCCCATATTGGATCCTACATATTCTACGAAGATCTTATCGTTTGAACCTCAGTGCCAAGGATTCATATAATCCCGTATGTCATTCCCTTTGTCCTTCGGTATGTTACTTGCCTGAGATTCGATCGTCAGTATCCGCATACCTATTTCAATCTCGTTTACCGGCAAGTCTCTTTACTCGTTCCATAATACAAGATCCCGCAACTTACACTAAGTCACATTGCTTTCAAGGCTTGTGTGTGATGTTGTATTACCGAGTGGGCCCCGAGATACCTCTCCGTCATACGGAGTGACAAATCCCAGTCTTGATCCATACTAACTCAACGAACACCTTCGGAGATACCTGTAGAGCATCTTTATAGTCACCCAGTTACGTTGCAACGTTTGATACATACAAAGCATTCCTCCGGTGTCAGTGAGTTATATGATCTCATGGTCATAGGAACAAATACTTGACACGCAGAAAACAGTAGCAACAAAATGAAACGATCAACATGCTACGTCTATTAATTTGGGTCTAGTCCATCACATGATTCTCCTAATGATGTGATCCCGTTATCAAGTGACAACACTTGCCTATTATAATGAACAAAGAAATATAATAATAACTAATTTATTATTGCCTCTAGGGCATATTTCCAACAGTCTCCCACTTGCACTAGAGTCAATAATCTAGTTCACATCACCATGTGATTCCAACGAATCCAACCCCCATATAGTTATGGGGTCTGATCACGTCTTGCTCGTGAGAGAGGTTTTAGTCAACGGTTCTGAAACTTTCAGATCCGTGTGTTCTTTACAAATCTTTATGTCATCTTATAGATGCTGCTACTATGTGCTATTCGGAAATACTCCAAATATCTACTCTACTATATGAATCCGTTTCACTACTCATAGTTATTCGGATTAGTGTCAAAGCTTGCATCGACGTAACCCTTTACGAAGAACTCTTTAACCACCTCCATAATCGAGAAAATTTCCTTAGTCCATCAGTTACTAAGGATAAATTTTGACTGCTGCTAGTGATTCAATCATGGATCACTCTCTGTACCTCTCAACAGACTTTGAGTCAAGGCACACATCAGGTGCGGTACCCAGCATGGCATACTTCAGATTCTACGGCCAAGGCATAGAAGATGACCTTCGTCTATTCTCTTTATTCTGCCGGGGTCGGGTTTTGAGTCTTACTCAAATTCACACCTCACAACGCAACCAAGAACTCCTTCTTTGCTGATCTATTTTGAACTCCTTCAAAAACTTGTCAAGGCATGCATCTTGTTGAAACTTCCATTAAGCGCTTTCGATCTATCTCCATAGATCTTTGATGCTCAACGTTCAAGTAGCGCAATCCAGGTACTCCTTTGAAAACTCCTTTCAAACAACCTTGTATGCTTTACATAAATTCTACATTACTTCTGATCCACAATATGTCAACCACATATACTCATCAGAAAATCTATAGTGTTCCCACTCACTTCTTTGGAAATACAAGTTCTCATAAACCTTGTACAAACCCAAAATCTTTGATCATCTCATCAAAGTGTATATTCCAACTCCGAGATGCTTGCACCAGTCCATTGAAGGATCGCTGGAGCTTGCATACTTGCTAGTATCTTTAGGATCGACAAAACCTCCTGGTTGTATCACATACAATGTTTGCTCAAGGAAACCGTCGAGGAAACAATGTTTTGACATCCTATGTGCAATATTTCATAAATAATGCAGCAACTACTAACATAATTCTAATAGACTTTTAGCATCGCTATGAGTGAGAAAGTCTCATCATAGTCAACTGTTTGATCTTGTAGGAAACATCTTTGCGACAAGTCGAGCTTTTCTTAATAGTGACTTATCACCATCATCGTGTGTCTTCCTTTTAAAGATCCATCTTTACTCAATAGTCCTACGACCATCAAGTAGTTCTTCCAAAGTCTACACTTCGTTTTCATACATGGATCCTCTCTCGGATTTCATGGCCTCCAGCCATTTGTCGGAATCCGGGCCCACCATCGCTTCTCCACAGCTCGTAGGTTCATTATTGTTGAACAACATGACCTCCAAGACAGGGTTACCATACCACTATGTAGTAGTACACGACCTTGTCGACCTACGAGGTTTGTAGTAACTTGATCCGAAGCTCAATGATCACCATCATCAGCTTCCACTTCAATTGGTGTAGGCGCCACAGGAACAACTTCCTGTGCCCTGCTACACACTAGTCGAAGTGATGGTTAAATAACCTCATCAAGTTCTATCACCCTCCCACTCAATTCTTTCCAGAGAAACCTTTCCTCAAGAAAGAACCCGTTTCTAGAAACAAACACTTTGCTTCCGGATCTGAGATAGGAGATATATCCAACTGTTTTGGATATCTTATGAAGATGCATTTATCCGCTTTGGGTTCGAGCTTATCAGACTGAAACTTTTTCACATAAGCATCGCAGCTCCAAACTTTCAAGAAACGACAGCTTAGATTTCTCTAAACCTTAGTCTATACTGTGTCATCTCAACGGAAATACGCGGTGCCCTATTTAAAGTGAATGCGGTTGTCTCTAATGCATAACCCATAAACGATAGTGGTAATTCGATAAGAGACATCATAGAATTGTAGCGACCCGACTCAAAACAAGTCAGGCCTCTGTGAATCTGTGCCATCCCTGGATCAGTATGCTGGCACACATAGTACATCAATGTATATATCAAAGAGCAATCACATGTAAATAGCGTAAAACTGATATATACCTTAAATATTTCAGCGGAAGCAGTCAAGGGAGTGGAGTCCCAATAAACACCAACGGCAAGTTGAGTGTAGACCGTAACCCTGAATCATACTCTTACTCGTCGAGGAAAACATCTGCAACATAAGACGTTGCAGCCGCGTAGGTCAGCATATTGAATATGCCGGCAAGTCATATAAGAGAGGGGTAAAATGTCATCTATACTATATACATATATGGCAGGTGGGGTTGTAAGTTTTAGCGTAAAGCAAATTTTTCTCCTACAACAAGAGAGGGCTAAAAGCAAAATGTTACTACATTGTTGGTTGTTAACGAGATGGTTCCGCCAACCAGTTCTCGTACCCGAGTTGTCAATAATTCCCACATCAAATATATTTAATGGTGTTGAGAAATCCAGATAACCTCAGTTCCTTTGGCTCAAGTTGTCCATGACCGTGGACACGGCTAATCGATTAGGTTGGGTACTCTGCAGAGTTTTGCACACGTTCCCCACAAGATTTGATCGCCTCCGAGTATGTCCTCGCACTTCAGGGTGTTTGAAGACCGGATGATCAAAACATGGTCTTTCAACGGGTCCCTCCGAATCCCTGTCGGTGCCCATCCATTCCTATCGTTCTTCTACATCTGCTAGCACCGCCTGTCCAGAGTCGCCGCGTTGTCCAACCAAGCCAGAGCCCATAATGACTTGTGGCTGTGCAGGTAAGCCTTGGGTCTTGAAAATATCCGTTCGTCTCTTTAAGCCTGCGTGAAGCTTTCCGCAGGATGTCATGGCCGTCCCCAGCATCCCGGGTCATCCACTGGGTTCTCGAGGGAGCCGATCAACCGTCCTTCACCCAGAGTTGCATTGCGTCCGAGGTCATTGAAAATCTTGTCTTAACCGGTCTTGATTATTTTATGAATCCTCCAATCACTCGTGTTATGCACTCAACCGAAAACCCGTCTACTCAAGCATAGCAATAAGAAATTTGTCGTCCCGGGGCCAAGTATCGGGGTTGTTGTGTGCCTACCACATGATACTACAATCTATACTAAATTTCCAAGTACCTACTCCGCATGCAATTGGGCATAGGATGGTAGAACTACGATGCATAAAACATAGGTGATACATGATCAAATGACTTGCCTGGTGATGTTGACGAAGAAGAATTTTCGTTCTCGGGAAATACGTGATAGAACTATTCGTCACTCTCCGATGAAATCTATATAATCAAACATAGTATTCACATAAGCATTCACACTAGCAATCATTCTAGCAATCAATTAACAAACAGCAATAAAAGTTGATGCAATCAAAAATCAATAAGAGAGAGCGGATAAAATCCAAAGGAAACTTCAAAGAAGCTAGGAAGCCTTCTACTACATCAAACACTATATAGTTTTTGTTCTAACTGAAAATAAAACACTAAAATAGAAAAAATAACAGAAAACAAAATATAAAATAACTAAGATAACAGAATTAAAATTTACAAAACAATATTATTTTATAAGTATTTTCAAAATAGGAAATCAAACTAGCAATGCAATCAATTCGCAAGTTAGTATAGAACTAGAATTGATTCCATGCAAACAAATAAGAATAAATAAAATAAAATTTTGTTGTTGTTGAAAATTTATTGGTAAATATCAAAAATAAAATATAACTTGTCACAATTACAAAAAAAACAAATTAAGAACAATTAATACAAAAGAAATAGCAAGAAAACAAAAAATGCTAAAACAGAATCTGTTTTGCTTAAAACCCTAAGTAAAAATATTTAAAAAAATTGAAACTTAAACTACTGAAAGATATGATCAATAGGAAGCAGCAGCAAAAAGAATCAAATTAAAAGCTATTTTTAAACTCCTGGAATAAGCAAAACAAGCTTTAATTCAAATCTGATCTAACTCAATTTTTATAAATCCAAACATGGACAAATTATGTATCTACAGAAACTGCATAGAATTTGTGATCCAACGCAAATAGAATCACCTAAATCGGAGTTATAGACTAATAGATATGAATTTTCTAATATTGCAATTTTCTGAAAAAACTGCAATACGGGATTTCGTGAATCTCACCATGGGTGACACAGAGGAAGAACTCCGGCGAGGTAGCTGCTCCGGCGAGGTGGGGAGGTCGCCGGCAGGGTGGGGAATCAGCGGAGGAGGGGTGGGGCGCGCAGGGGTGTGGTGCAGCGAGGGTAGGGGCCATGGGGAGGTCGGCACGGAGCTCCTGGACTCAACCGGGGCAGGGTTACTCCTGCTAGGTGGTCGGAGGCTAGAGGCGATGAGGGTGGCGTCTCTTTGGGAAAATGGAACGAGGACGCCGGGTGGGTTCTTATAGGGGGCTCGGGACGAGCTGCGATGGAAGGGAGAGGGAGATTGGGAAGGGAGGATTTCCATGTCCATGGCTAAGGAAGGTCCTGTGCACGTGAGGAAGGAGATAGAGGAAGAAGAAGATCATGTTGGGCCAGAGAAAAGGAAAGGTCTTAATGGGCCACCGTTTATTTCCATTTAAACATGATTTCTTTCCTTTTTCAAAACTAGGAAACTAAAATGATAAAAGGGAAATCAAATCAATTCCGAAAATAGAGTTTCTATATACTAAAATTATCAGAAAAATAAAATCTAAATGATGGGCACTTTTCCACGACAAAAATAAAAACTTCAGAAAAAATTATTTTCACAAAATTGCCTAAAAGATTTATTTTCTTTTGCAAATAATTTTCAAGTGACCCTCTAAGTTTTAGGGTTCAAATAACTTTCAAAATGCCCGTGTGTTTGAGGGGTCATGTTCCTCCTCTCTTTTCTGTTTGACAGAATGTATTTCCCGGCATTTCTTGAGTGGAGAAAAGAAAAATATAGAATTGCAAATCAAAACCGAAAGAAATTCAAATGCCAGCTCCATTCCAATTCTTTATAGTTGAAGAAGTCATGTCATCTTCTCTCTTTGTTTATAAAGGTTGAATTTGAATTCACCAGAGAAGGGGAAAGTCATTTTATTCCCTCTCATTCAAAAGTTTTGAAAAGTTTTCAAATTTCACTCAAGTTTCAATCACTCAAGCAAACAAACAATCAATCTAATAATTTTATTAACATTCCAAAATTTGGGATGTTACAAGTATGCACCATATCAAATAGGGCGTGGCTAAGACGTTCAGACACATCATCACACTATGGGTTCAAGGTGGCATGAACTGCGAAACAATTTCCACATTGTCTTAACTGCGTACCAAAACTCGTAACTTAGATATTCATCTCTATGATCATATCGTAGACTGTTTATCCTCTTGTCACGACGATCTTCACTCAAAAATAGCTTTGAACTTTTCAACATTTCAGACTTGTGATTCATCAAGTAAATACTCCTGTATCTACTCAAATCGTCAGTGAAGTAAGAACATAATGATATCCACTGCGTGCCTTAGCACTTATTGGACTGCACACATCAAAAATGCATTACTCCCAACAAGTTACTCTACTTGTTTCATGTGGCATGTTTTGCATGTCTCAAGTGATTCAAAATCAAGTGAGTCCAAACGATCCATCAGCATGGAGCTTCTTCATGCATTTTACACCAACATGACTCAAGTGGCAGTGCCACAACTGGTACTATCATTATTACTTTTTATCTTTTGGCACTAATATTATGAACATGTGTAACACTACGATCGAGATTCAATAAACCATTGAGGGTTTTCAAGCAAATAGAATAACTATTATTCTTTTAAATGAATAATCATATTGCAACAAACACGATCCAATCATGTTCATGCTCAACGCAAACACCAAATAACAATTATTTGGGTTTCACCACCAATCCCGATGATAGAGGGAGCGTGCGACGTTTGATCATATCAACCTTGGAAACACTTCCAACACGTATCGTCACCTCGCCTTTAGCTAGTCTCCGTTTATTCCGTAGCTTTCATTTCGTGTTACCAATCACTTAGCAACTGAACCGGTATCCAGTACCCTCGCGCTACTAGGAGTACTAGTAAAGCACACATCAACATCAGGTATATCAAATATACTACTTTCGACTTTGCCAGCCTACTAATCTACCAAGCATCTAGGGTAGCTCCGCCTCAGTGACCGTTCCCCTCATAACAGAAGCACTTAGTCTCGGGTTTGGGTTTAGACTTGGGTCTCTTCATTAGTGCAGCAACTGTTTTTCTGTTTCACGAAGTATCCCTTCTAGCCCTTGCCTTTCATGGAACTTAGTGGTTTTACTAACCATCAACCATTGATGTTCCTTCTTGATTTCTACTTTCGCAGTGTCATACATCACGAATCTCTCAAGGATCATTGTATCTATCCTTGATATGTTATAGTTCATCATGAAGCTCTCACAGCTTGGTGGCGGTGACTTTGGAGAACCATCACTATCTCATCTGGAAGATTAACTCCCACTTGATTCAAGTGATTGTCGTACTCAGACAATCTGAGCACACGCTCAACGATTGAGTTTTTCTCCTTTACTTCATGGACAAAGAATCTTGTCGGAGGTCTCATACCTCTTAACAAGGGCACAAGCATGAAATCACAATTTCATCTCTTTAGAACATCACTCATGTTCCGTGACGTTTCAAAACGTCTTCGGCGCCACGCTTCTAAGGCATTAAGTATTTTGCACCAAACTATCGCGTAGTCATCAGAAACGTGTATGTCGGATGTTCACAACATCCACAGACAACGCTCGAGGTGCAGCACACTGAGTGGTGCATTAAGGACATAAGCCTTCTGCGCAGCAACGAGGACAATCCTTAGTTTTACAGACTCGGTCCGCAAAGTTTGCTACTATCAACTTTCAACTAAATTTTCTCTAGGAACATATTAAAAACATTAGAGCTATAGCGCAAGCTACATCGTAATTTTCAAAGACCATTAGACTATGTTCATGACAATTAGTTCAATTAATCATATTACATAAGAACTCCCACTCAAAAAGTACATCTCTCTAGTCATTTGAGTGGTACATGATCCAAATCCACTATCTGAAGTCCGATCGTCACGTGAGTCGAGAATAGTTTTAGTGGTAAGCATCTCTATGCTAATCATATCAACTATAGGATTCATGCTTGACCTTTCGGTCTCATGTGTTCCGAGGCCATGTCTGCACATGCTAGGCTCATCAAGCTTAACCCGAGTGTTCCGCGTGTGCAACTGTTTTGCACCCGTTGTATGTGAACGTTGAGTCTATCACACCCGATCATCACGTGGTGTCTCGAAACGAAGAACTGTCGCAACGGTGCACAGTCAGGGAGAACACAATTTCGTCTTGAAATTTTAGTGAGAGATCACCTCATAATGCTACCGTCGTTCTAAGCAAGATAAGGTGCATAAAGGATTAACATCACATGCAATTCATAAGTGACATGATATGGCCATCATCATGTGCTTCTTGATCTCCATCACCAAAGCACCGGCACGATCTTCTTGTCAACGGCGTCACACCATGATCTCCATCAACGTGTCGCCATCGGGGTTGTCGTGCTACTCATGCTATTACTACTAAAGCTACGTCCTAGCAATATAGCAAACACATCTGCAAGCACAAACGTTGGTTTAAAGACAACCCTATGGCTCCTGCCGGTTGTCGTACCATCGACGTGCAAGTCGATATTAACTATTACAACATGATCATCTCATACATCCAATATATCACGTCACATCGTTGGCCATATCACATCACAAGCATACCCTGCAAAAACAAGTTAGACGTCCTCTAATTGTTGTTGCATGTTTTACGTGGTGACCATGGGTATCTAGTAGGATCGCATCTTACTTACGCAAACACCACAACGGAGATATATGAATTGCTATTTAACCTCATCCAAGGACCTCCTTGGTCAAATCCGATTCAACTAAAGTTGGAGAAACCGACACTCGCCGGTCATCTTTGAGCAACGGAGTTACTCGTAGCAATGAAACCAGTCTCTTGTAAGCGTACGAGTAATGTCGGTCCGAGCCGCTTCGATCCAACAATACCGCGGAATCAAGAAAAGACTAAGGAGGGCAGCAAAGCGCACATCACCGCCCACAGAAACTTTTCTGTTCTACTCGATATTACATCTACGCATGAACCTAGCTCATGATGCCACTGTTGGGGAACGTCGCATTGGAAACAAAAAAAATTCCTACGCGCACGAAGACCTATCATGGTGATGTCCATCTACGAGAGGGGATTTCCGATCTACGTACCCTTGTAGATCACACAGCAGAAGCATTAAGAAACGCGGTTGATGTAGTGGAACGTACTCACGTCCCTCGATCCGCCCCGCGAACCATCCCACGAACCGTCCCGCGATTCGTCCCACGATCCGCTCCGATCAAGTGCCGAACGGACGGCACCTCCGCGTTCAGCACACGTACAGCTCGACGATGATCTCGGCCTTCTTGATTCAGCAAGAGAGACGGAGAGGTAGATGAGTTCTCCGGCAGCGTGACGGCGCTCCGGAGGTTGGTGGTGATCTAATCTCAGCAGGGCTCCGCCCGAGCTCCGCAGAAACGCGATCTAGAGGTAAAACCGTGGAGGTATCTGGTCGGGCTGCCGTGGAAAAAGTTGTCTCAAATCAGCGCTAAAACCCCACTATATATAGGAGGGAGGGAGGGGAGGAGGCAGCCTAAAAACTTAAAGGTTTGGCCGAAATTGGAGGTGGAGGAGTCATACTCCAATCCTACTTGGAGTAGGATTCCACCTTCCCACTTGGAAACTCTTTCCACCTTGTGTTTTTTCCTTCTCAAACCTTATGGGCCTTAGTGGGAACTTATTCCAGCCCACTAGGGGCTGTATTATCTCTTCCCATAGCCCATGAGACCCCTTGGGGCGTGACACCCCTCCTGATGGTCCCCGACACCCCTCCCGGCACTCCTAGTACACTACCGATGAGCCCGAAACTTTTCCGGTAATGCACGAAAACCTTCCGGTAACCAAATGAGGTCATCCTATATATCAATCTTCGTTTCCGGACCATTCCGGAAACCCTCGTGACATCCGTGATCTCATCCGGGACTCCGAAAAACATTCGGTAACCAACCATATAACTCAAATACGCATAAAACAAAGTCGAACCTTAAGTGTGCAGACCCTGCGGGTTCGAGAACTATGTAGACATGACCCGAGAGACTCCTCGGTCAATATCCAATAGCGGGACCTGGATGCCCATATTGGATCCTACATATTCCACGAAGATCTTATCCTTTGAACCTCAGTGCCAAGGATTCATATAATCATGTATGTCATTCTCTTTGTCCTTTGGTATGTTACTTGCCTGAGATTCGATCGTTAGTATCCGCATACCTATTTCAATCTCGTTTACCCGCAAGTCTCTTTACTCGTTCCGTAATACAAGATCCCGCAACTTACACTAAGTCACATTGCTTGCAAGGCTTGTGTGTGATGATGTATTACCGAGTGGGCCCCGAGATACCTCTCCGTCATACGGAGTGACAAATCCCAGTCTTGATCCATACTAACTCAACGAACACGTTCGGAGATACCTGTAGAGCATCTTTATAATCACCCAGTTACGTTGCAACGTTTGATACATACAAAGCATTCCTCCGGTGTCAGTGAGTTATTTGATCTCATGGTCATAGGAACAAATACTTGACACGCAGAAAACAGTAGCAACAAAATGACACGATCAACATGCTACGTCTATTAATTTGGGTCTAGTCCATCACATGATTCTCCTAATGATGTGATCCCGTTATCAAGTGACAACACTTGCCTATGGTCAGGAAACCTTGACCATCTTTGATCAACGAGCTAGTCAACTAGAGGCTTACTAGGGACAGTGTTTTGTCTATGTATCCAGACATGCACTGTGTTTCCAATCAATACAATTATAGCATGGATAATAAACGATTATCATGAACAAAGAAATATAATAATAACTAATTTATAATTGCCTCTAGGGCATATTTCTAACACCACCATCACTATCTTCTTTGTGTCGTGCAACTTTCGTCGGTGCACAAAACCCACCATTAGCCTCCCTCAAAACAGCCACCATACCTACCTACTATGGCTTTTTCAAAGTCATTCTGAGATATATTGCCATGCAACTACCACCATGACATGTGCCACCACGTCTACATTGCCTTTGCACGATCGTAATATAGCTAGCATGATGGTTCCATTGATGTCAATGCCATGCTAGATCATTGCCACGGTACACTACCGAAGGCATTCGATATAGACTCATAGTTGCTCTAAGTTTGAGTTGAAAGTGTGATGATCATCGTTAATGGAGCATTGTCCCATGTGAGGAAATAAAAGAGGCCAAAGAATCCCACCACAAAAAAGAGGCCAAAGAGCCCACCAAATAAAAAAATGAGAGAAAAAGAGAGAAGGGACGATGGTACCACTTTTTCCACACTTGTGCATATTAAGCACCATGATCTTCATGATTGAGAGTCTCTCGTTTAGTCACCACCATAGAGCTAGTGGGAAATTTTCATTATATAACTTGGCTTGTATATTCCAATGATAGGCTTCCTCAAAATTGCCTTAGGTCTTCGTGAGCAAGCAAGTTGGATGCACACCCACTAGTTTTCTTTAAGAGCTTTCACTTCCTCGTGGCTCTAGTGCATCTTTTGTATGGCAATCCCTACTCATTCACATTGATATCTATTGATGAGCATCTCCACAACTCATTGATATGCCTAGTTAATGTGACTATCTTCTCCTTTTTGTCTTGCAACCTCCACCACACTCCACACCATCTATAGTGCTATAACCATGGTTCACGCTCATGTATTGCGTGAGAGTTGAAAAGGTTTGAGAAAGTGAAGGTGTGAAATAATTACTTGGCCAATACCGGGGTTGTGCATGATTTAAATTCGTTGTGCAATGATGATAGAGCATAGCCAGACTATATGCTTTTGTAGGGATAACTTTCTTTTGGCCTTGTTATTTTGAAAGTTCATGATTACCTTGCTAGTTTGCTTGAATTATTATTGTTTCCACGTCTATAGAAAACTATTGTTTTCAACCTAATGGATCTGAACATTCACGTCACATAAGAGGAATTACAAAGGACACCTATGCTAGGTAGCATGAAAGCATCAAAAATTCATTCTTTATCACTTCCCTACTCGAGGACGAGCAGGAGTTAAGCTTGGGGATGCTTGATACATCTCAAACGTATCTATAATTTTTGATGGTTTCACTCTGTTATCTTGTCTTCTTTGGATGTTTTATGTACCTTTTATATCTTTTTTGGGACTAACTTATTAATTCAGTGCCAAGTGCCTGTTCCTGTTTTTCCATGTTTTTGACTCTTTTCAGATCTGATTTTGGAACGGAGTCCAAACGAAAGAAAAAACCCGAAATGATTTTTTCTCGAACGGAAGAAGATCAGGGGGCCTTTGGGCCAAGCCAGGTGTGCTCCAAGGAGCCCACAAGCCCCCACTCCGCCACCAGGGGAGGCGGCGGTGGCAGGGCTTGTGGCCTCCCTGGCCGCCCCCTGACCTAGATCCTTGGCCTATATATTCCCAAATATTCAGCAAAAAATCAGGGGAGCCTCGAAAATGCTTTTCCGCTGCCGCAAGCTTCCGTTTCCGCGAGATCTCATCTAGAGACCCTTCCCGGCGCCCTGCCAGGGGGGACTTTGGAGTTGAAGGGCTTCTTCATCATCATCATCGCCCCTCCAATGAGTCATGAGTAGTTCACTTCAGACCTACGGGTCCATAGTTAGTAGCTAGATGGCTTCTTCTCTCTCTCTTGGATTTTCAATACAAAGTTCTCCATGATCTTCATGGAGATCTATCCGATGTAATCTTCTTTGGTGGTGTGTTTGTCGAGATTCGATGAATTGTGGATTTGTGATCAGATTATCTATGATATATATTTGAGTCTTTGCTGATTTCTTATATGCATGATTTGATATCCTTGTAAATATCTCCGAGTCTTGGGTTTTGTTTGGCCAACTAGATCTATGATTCTTGCAATGGGAGAAGTGCTTGGTTTTGGGTTCTACCATGTGGTGACCTTTCCGAGTGACAGTAGGGGCAGCAAGGCACACATCAAGTAGATTCCATCAAGGGTAAAAAGATGGGGGTTTTATCATTGGTTTGAGATTATCCCTCTACATCATGTCATCTTGCTTAAGGCGTTACTCTGTTCTTATGGACTTAATACACTAGATGCATGCTGGATAGCGGTTGACGTGTGGAGTAATAGTAGTAGATGCAGAAAGTATCGGTCTACTTGTTTTGGACGTGATGCCTATAGATATAATCATTGCATAGATATCGTCATGACTTTGCGCGGTTCTCTCAATTGCTCGACAGTAATTTGTTCACCCACCGTCTACTTGCTTTCATGCGAGAAGCCACTAGTAAACACTACAGCCCCCGGGTCTATTCACAACCATCGTTTACACCTCCGCTTTTACTGTGCTTTGTTGCTTTGTTGCTTTCAATTCTCACTTGGCAAACAATCTATAAGGGATTGACAACCCCTTCATAGCGTTGGGAGCAAGCTTTTGTGTTTGTGCAGAATCTTGTGATACTCCTCCACTGGATTGATACCTTGGTTCTCAAACTGAGGGAAATACTTACCACCGCTGTGCTACTTCACCCTTTCCGCTTCGAGGGAACACCAACGCAAGGCTCCAAGGCCACGGGGGAAATCCTTTACATACTTGCCTAGGAAGTCCCTTAAGGCGTAGCCGCAGCTGAAGGATTCCTGGTGTCGTCGACACGACTATTCTTGGCGTCGTTGCAAGGAAAGCACAGCTGACATCACTAACCCCCTCATCCCTTGGGTGTATTGTAGACAGAGTCGGACCCTTCCTCCTTGAGCACTTCGGCCGCCGCTCGGGCTCGACACCGATGACATTCTGGTCACCTCCGGTGGCCTAGCTCATCCCTCCCTAACTTGCGACGGTGCCCTGAGCAAGCTCCTACCCTCGAGGCCCTGAGCCGCTACGCACATTGTTGTTGGTGAGCTCCTCTCGCCCGTGTCGAGAGGTGGAACACGACCACAGGGTGGGACCCACGCGTCAGACTCTCCCCTCCTCCCTCTCTCGTTGCCAGGAGGGCCCCGCATGCAGGTTTGAATTAAAACCTGTCGCGCACACCCCCCTTCGCCCCTAGTCCGGTCGAGTTGCTCGCGCCTCTCACCACGCTCTGAGGCCCCCTCCTTTTGCTTTTTCTTTTTCCAATTCTTACTGTTTTGCAAAAATTTGACACAAGCAAATATGCATCCAAATCCAATTATTCTTTTACCACAAATAGTGTGATATTTTGTAGTATTTAATAATACCACTTGTGTAATTTTCACAAAAACTTTTATACACTATTTTATTTTAAAACCTAGTTTTAAACATTTAACCTTATGTCAAAATGTTTTTCACAACTTTTTGCACTTCAAAAACAAAACCCAACAATTTTTACAATACCTACACTCACCCTAGTATTTTACAAAAATAGGGTGGCATTTTTCTGAGCAAATTATTTTCCATGTTTTGTGGTGTTCTTATTTTTACCCGTTAATATTGAGACAATAGATTGCGTTGCTTGCGAGGGATTTGGACTAGAAGACTTTGAAGACCTCAGAGACTTTGTTGAGCAAGGCAAGCAACCCTTTGACCATGTCTAAGAAACCATTTAATTTGCATGCCATATAGCACTATATTCTATTGGATTTGATTCATGATGATACGGTGAACACCTTGGTGGGTTGTCTCGGAGAAACCCCTCGTTGATACTTGCACTTAAGCATGACCCTACCATTCATGAGGGTTTTGCGAGTTGGAACTAGTTAAGTCACTAGTAGCTGCTACGCAGATGAAATGGGACTATGCATGGTGACGATGAAATGAATGATTTAAAAGGATTTCAAAAATCCCATCCGGTGCTACTAATGCCCGAGGGATATGGCGTGGCGATGGGTGACCACTTGGAAAGAAGTAGTGTACTGAAAAAGTTTCGTGTGTGTGGTTTCGAACACGGGATTAGATTTATGAATTGTTGATCTAAGTGCATCTAGTGCCCTTAGTGATTTTGGTGGTTTGAAGACTTATAGGTTAAGAGACTGATATGTTTGTGAGTGTACGCAGGCTCTATAAGTCACTGAGGAGTTTGAGTTATTCGATGAATATCGACCCCTAAAAATGTATGTCTTCAGGTGAAGACTTTGGTCAAGACTTTGGTCATTCCTTGAAGACTTTGATCGCGAAGAAATTGCGAAGAAATTGATATTCCTCATGAAGATATTGAAGATCAGGAATTCGGTGTGTCCTGAAGAAAACACTGTGAAGACTTTGAAGCGCGAAGATTTACTCTTTCTGTTTCATTTTCATTACACTTGAGTCATAGGAACACCGTACTGTTAAAGGGGTCGAGGTAAAACTACGGAACAAATTTCCTCATGATGCTCAACCCAAGCCTAAATCTACCAAAGCCTCAAAGTGAGGAATATGACAGACATGAGGTCTTTCATAGTTGAAAGTTCCAATTTTTCCCGCGCCACGCGCTACCTCACAGATCTTATCCACCCAACGGTCATATTATTTAAGGGCATTTATGTCAAATCATGTCGGGATGCCCCCACGCTATAAATAGCCGCCCCCCACAACCACTTTCTGGTTGGTGCTCCGAGAGAAACCGACGATAGTCATTTAGAGCAACCAAAATTCCTCACAGCTTTCGAGAGAAAACCATCAAGTGAGGAAATACCCCAAACACCCAAATCCAAACCAAATCCAAGTGATTGAGCATCACTGAAGAAGTTGTTCCTGTGTGGAACCGACGCTTATTACCTTTCAGGACTGTGTATCCTCCAGACGGTTAGGCGTCATGGTCTAGAGCATCTAGAAGTCAATGGTGGATCGTCGGGTGACCGAGTTTGTGAGGGTTTGGAAGTCTGCCCTGAAGACTTACCACGAGTGTTGGGCGAGGACTGTGTGTCCTTAGCTCAAGGAGAATATGGTAGTGATTGTGTGTCCCGGGACTGTGTGTCCTTTGGTTTCAATACCAAGCCGCTCCGAACCAGACGTACAACTGTCACAACAGTTGGAACTGGGTCATCAACAACTGTCTTCATCAAGCTACGGGTTCTATTTCTTCAACCTTCTCAATTCCTCAATTGTATGTTGAAGACTTTCATCTGTACTGCTTGAAGAATTTGTCTGAAGACTTTCTCTGAATTTCATCAACCTCAAATTCTTCACTTGAGTTAATCTTCACCATCTTACTATGTACTTGCAAACTGTGCAATCCGAATGTCTAAAATCTGATCGAGTACTTTGTTGTCGACGCTTTTGCACACCTGATCTTGTACTGTTTCCGCTACACTCAGTTCATGACTGAGGACTTCCCTCACAAGGAATTTCCCGAGTGACGAAATTATAAAAAGCTCATATTCACCCCCCTCTAGTCGATATAACACACTTTCAATTGGTATCAGAGCAAGGTACTGTTGGGGAACGTCGCATGGGAAACAAAAAATTTCCTACGCGCACGAAGACCTATCATGGTGATGTCCATCTACGAGAGGGGATGAGTGATCTATGTACCCTTGTAGATCGTACAGCAGAAGCGTTAGAGAACGCGGTTGATGTAGTGGAACGTCCTCACGTCCCTCGATCCGCCCCACGAACAATCCCGCGATCAGTCCCACGATCTAGTACCGAACGGACGGCACCTCCGCGTTCAGCACACGTACAGCTCGACGATGATCTCGGTCTTCTTGATCCAGCAAGAGAGACGGAGAGGTAGAAGAGTTCTCCGGCAGCGTGACGGCGCTCCGGAGGTTGGTGATGACCTTGTCTCAGCAGGGCTCCGCCCGAGCTCCGCAGAAACGCGATCTAGAGGAAAAACCGTGGAGGTATGTGGTCGGGCTGCCGTGGAAAAATCGTCTCAAATCAGCCCTAAAACCTCCGTATATATAGGTGGGAGCGAGGGGGCCTTGCCTTGGGGCTCAAGGAGCCCCAAGGGGGTCGGCCGAGTCCAAGGGGGAGGACTCTCCCCCCCCCCAAACCGAGTTGGACTAGGTTTGGTGGGAGGGAGTCCCCCTTCCTTCCCACCTCCTCCTTTTTTTTCTCTCTTGATTTTCTTATCCTTGGCGCATAGGGCACTTGTGGGCTGTCCCACCAGCCCACTAAGGGCTGGTGTGTCTCCCCCAAGGCCTATGGGCTTCCCCGGGGTGGGTTCCCCCCCCCCCCCCCCGGTGAACTCCTGGAACCCATTCGTCATTCCCGGTACATTCCCGGTAACTCCGAAAACCTTCCGGTAATCAAATGAGGTCATCCTATATATCAATCTTTGTTTCCGGACCATTCCGGAAACCCTCGTGACATCCGTGATCTCATCCGGGACTCCGAACAACATTCGGTAACCAACCATATAACTCAAATACGCATAAAACAACGTCGAACCTTAAGTGTGCAGACCCTGCGGGTTCGAGAACTATGTAGACATGACCCGAGAGACTCCTCGGTCAATATCCAATAGCGGGACCTGGATGCCCATATTGGATCCTACATATTCTACGAAGATCTTATCGTTTGAACCTCAGTGCCAAGGATTCATATAATCCCGTATGTCATTCCCTTTGTCCTTCGGTATGTTACTTGCCCGAGATTCGATCGTCAGTATCCACATACCTATTTCAATCTCGTTTACCGGCAAGTCTCTTTACTCGTTCTGTAATACAAGATCCCGCAACTTACACTATGTCACATTGCTTGCAAGGCTTGTGTGTGATGTTGTATTACCGACTGGGCCCCGAGATACCTCTCCGTCACACGGAGTGACAAATCCCAGTCTCGATCCATACTAACTGAACGAACACCTTCGGAGACACCTGTAGAGCATCTTTATAGTCACCCAGTTACGTTGCGACGTTTGATACACACAAAGCATTCCTCCGGTGTCCGTGAGTTATATGATCTCATGGTCATAGGAACAAATACTTGACACGCAGAAAACAGTAGCAACAAAATGACACGATCAACATGCTACGTCTATTAGTTTGGGTCTAGTCCATCACATGATTCTCCTAATGATGTGATCCCGTTATCAAGTGACAACACTTGCCTATGGCCAGGAAACCTTGACCATATTTGATCAACGAGCTAGTCAACTAGAGGCTTACTAGGGACAGTGTTTTGTCTATCTATCCACACAAGTACTGCGTTTCCAATCAATACAATTATAGCATGGATAATAAACGATTATCATGAACTAAGAAATATAATAATAACTAATTTATTATTGCCTCTAGGGCATATTTCCAAGAGTCTCCCACTTGCACTAGAGTCAATAATCTAGTTCACATCACCATGTGATTCCAACGAATCCAACACCCATATAGTTATGGGGTCTGATCACGTCTTGCTCGTGAGAGAGGTTTTAGTCAATGGTTCTGAAACTTTCAGATCCGTGCGTTCTTTACAAATCTTTATGTCATCTTATAGATGCTGCTACTACGTGCTATTCGGAAATGCTCCAAATATCTACTCTACTATACGAATCCGTTTCACTACTCATAGTTATTCGGATTAGTGTCAAAGCTTGCATCGACGTAACCCTTTACGACGAACTCTTTAACCACCTCCATAATCGAGAAAAATTCCTTAGTCCATTAGTTACTAAGGATAAATTTTGACCGCTGCTAGTGATTCAATCATGGATCACTCTCTGTACCTCTCAACATACTTTGAGTTAAGGAACACATCAGGTGCGGTACACAGCATGGCATACTTTAGATTCTACGGCTAAGGCATAGAAGACGACCTTCGTCTATTCTCTTTATTCTGCCGGGGTCGGGTTTTGAGTCTTACTCAAATTCACACCTTACAACGCAACCAAGAATTCCTTCTTTGCTGATCTATTTTGAACTCTTTCAAAAACTTGTCAAGGCATGCATCTTGTTGAAACTTCCATTAAGTGTTTTTGATCTATCTCCATAGATCTTTGATGCTCAACGTTCAAGTAGCTCAATCCAGGTATTCCTTTGAAAAACTCCTTTCAAACAACCTTGTATACTTGACAGAAATTCTATATTACTTCTGATCCACAATATGTCAACCACATATACTTATCAGAAATTCTATAGTGCTCCCACTCACTTCTTTGGAAATACAAGTTTCTCATAAACCTTGTACAAGCCCAAAATCTTTGATCATCTCATCAAAGTATATATATTCCAACTCCGAGATGCTTGCACCAGTCCATTGAAGGATCGCTAGAGCTTGCATACTTGCTAGTATCTTTAGGATCGACAAAACCTTCTGGTTGTATCACATACAATGTTTGCTCAAGGAAACCGTCGGGAAAACAATGTTTTGACATCCTACGTGCAATATTTCATAAATAATGCATCAACAACTAACATAATTCTAACAAACCTTTAGCATCGCTACGAGTGAGAAAGTCTCATCATAGTCAACTGTTTGATCTTGTCGAAAACATCTTTGCGACAAGTCGAGCTTTTCTTAATAGTGACTTATCACCATCATCGTCTGTCTTCTTTTAAAGATCCATCTTTACTCAATAGTCTTATGACCATCAAGTAGTTCTTTCAAAGTCTACACTTTGTTTTCATACATGGATCCTCTCTCGGATTTCATGGCTTCCAGCCATTTGTCGGCATCTGGGCCCACCATCGCTTTCTCCATAACTCGTAGGTTCACTGTTGCTCAAACAACATGACCTCCAAGACAGGGTTACCGTACTACTCTGCTGCAGTACGCGACCTTGTCGACCTACGAGGTTTGTAGTAACTTGATTCGGAGCTTGATGATCACCATCATCAGCTTCCACTTCAATTGGCGTAGGCGCCACAGGAACAACTTCCTGCGTCCTGCTACACACTGGTCGAAGTGATGGTTCAATAACCTTATCAAGTTTTACCACCCTCCCACTCTATTCTTTCGAGAGAAACCTTTCCTCGAGAAAGGATCCGTTTCTAGAAACAAACACTTTGCTTTCGGATCTGAGATAGGAGATGTACCCAACTGTTTTGGATATCCTATGAAGATGCATCTATCCTCTTTTGGGTTCGAGCTTATCAGACTGAAACTTTTTCACATAAGTGTCGAAACCCCAAACTTTCAAGAAACGACAGTTTAGATTTCTCTAAACCTCAGTCTATACTGTGTCATCTCAATGGAAATACGCGGTGCCCTATTTAAAGTGAGTGCGGTTGTCTCTAATGCATAACCCATAAACGATAGTGGTAATTCGATAAGAGACGTCATAGTATGCACCATACCAAATAGTGCGTGGCTATGACGTTCAGACACATCATCATACTATGATGTTCCAGGTGGCATGAACTGCGAAACAATTTCCACATTGTCTTAACTGTGTACCAAAACTCGTAACTCAGATATTCATTTCCATGATCATATCGTAGACAGTTTATCCTCTTGTTACGACGAACTTCACTCTGAAATGGATTTGAACTTTTCAACATTTCAGACTTGTGATTCATTAAGTAAATACTCCTGTATCTACTCAAATCGTCGGTGAAGTAAGAACATAATGATATCCACTGCGTGCCTCAGCACCCATTGGACTGCATACATCAAAATGTATCACTTCCAACAAGTTACTATCTTATTTCATCTCAATGAAAACAAGGCCTTGCTCATGTGGTATGATTTGCATGTCACTAGTGATTCGAAATCAGGTGAGTACAAAGATCCATCAGCATGGAGCCTCTTCATGCAATTTATACTAACATGACTCAAGCGGCAGTGCCACAAGTAAGTGGTACTATCATCATCAACTCGTATCTTTTGGCACCAATATCATGAACATGTGTAACACTACGATCGAGATTCAATAAACCATTGAAGGTGATTATTCAAGAAAATAGAGTAACCATTATTCTCTTTAAATGAATAATCGTATTGCAATAAACACGATCCAATCATGTTCATGCTTAACGCAAGCACCAAATAACAATTATTTAGGTTTAACACCAATCCCGATGGTAGAGGGAGCGTGCGACGTTTGATCATATCAACCTTGGAAACACTTCCAACACGTATCGTCACCTCGCCTTTAGCTAGTCTCCGTTTATGCCGTAGCTTTCATTTCGTGTTACTAATCACTTAGCAACCGAACCGGTATCCAATACCCTCATGCTACTAGGAGTACTAGTAAAGTACACATCAACATTATGTATATCAAATATATTTCTCTCGACTTTTGCCAGCCTTCTTATCTACCAAGTATCTAGAGTTGCTCCGCCTCAGTGACTATTCCCCTCATTACATAAGCACTTAGTCTCGGGTTTGGGTTTAGTCTTGGGTCTCTTCATTAGTGCAGCAACTGTTTTGCCGTTTCACGAAGTATCCCTTCTAGCCCTCACCTTTCTTGAAACTTAGTGGTTTTACTAACCATCAACTATTGATGCTCCCTTTTGATTTCTACTTTCGCAGTGTGAGAACATCACGAATCGCTCAAGGATCATTGTATCTATCCTTGATATGTTATAGTTCATCACGAAGCTCTCACAGCTTGGTGGCAGGGACTTTGGAGAACCATCACTATCTCATCTGGAAGATTAACTCCCACTTGATTCAAGTGATTGTTGTACTCAGACAATCTGAGCACACGCTCAACGATTGAGCTTTTCTCCTTTACCTTGTGGACAAAGAATCTTGTTTGGAGGTCTCGTACCTCTTAACAAGGGCACAAGCATGAAATCACAATTTCATCTCTTTGGAACATCACTTATGTTCCGTGACGTTTTTACAACGTTTTCGGCGCCTTGCTTCTAAGCCATTAAGTATTTTGTACTGAACTATCGTGTAGTCATCAGAAACGTGTATGTCGGATGTTCACAGCATCCACAGACGACGCTCGAGGTGCAGCACACCGAGTGGTGCATTAAGGACATAAGCCTTCTGTGCAGCAACGAGGACAATCCTCGGTTTTACAGACTGAGTCCGCAAATTTTGCTACTTTCAACTTTCAACTAAATTTTCTCTAGGAACATATAAAAACAGTAGAGCTATAGCGAAAGCTACATCGTAATTCGCAAATACCATTAGACTATGTTCATGACAATTAGTTCAATTAATCATATTACTCAAGAACTCCCACTCAAAAGGTACATCTCTCTAGTCATTTGAGTGGTACATGATCCAAATCCACTATCTCAAGTCCGATGATCACGTGAGTCGAGAATAGTTTCAGTGGTAAGCATCTCTATGCTAATCATATCAACTATACGATTCATGCTCGACCTTTCGGTCTCATGTGTTCCGAGGCCATGTCTGCACATGCTAGGCTCGTCAAGCTTAACCCGAGTGTTCCGCGTGCCCAACTGTTTTGCACCCGTTGTATGTGAACGTTGAGTCTATCACACCCGATCATCACGTGGTGTCTCGAAACGACGAACTGTAGCAACGGTGCACAGTCGGGGAGAACACAATTTCGTCTTGAAATTTTAGTGAGAGATCACCTCATAATGCTACCGTCGTCCTAAACAAAATAAGGTGCATAAAAGGAAACATCACATGCAATTCATAAGTGACATGATATGGCCATCATCACGTGCTTCTTGATCTCCATCACCAAAGCACCGGCACGATCTTCTTGTCAGCAGAGTCACACCATGATCTCATTCATCATGATCTCCATCAACGTGTCGCCATCGGGGTTGTCGTGCTACTCATGCTATTACTACTAAAGCTACGTCCTAGCAAAATAGTAAACGCATCTGCAAGCACAAACGTTAGTTATAAAGACAACCCTATGGCTCCTGCCGGTTGTCGTACCATCGACGTGCAAGTCGATATTATCTATTAAAACATGATCATCTCATACATCCAATATATCACATCACATCGTTGGCCATATCACATCACAAGCATACCCTGCAAAAACAAGTTAGACGTCCTCTAATTTTGTTGTTGCATGTTTTACGTGGTGACCAAGGGTATCTAGTAGGATCGCATCTTACTTACGCAAACACCACAACGAAGATATATGAATTGCTTATTTAACCTCATCCAAGGACCTCCTCGGTCAAATCCGATTCAACTAAAGTTGGAGAAACCGACACTTGCCAGTCATCTTTGAGCAAAGGGGGTTACTCGTAACGATGAAACCAGTCTCTCGTAAGCGTACGAGTAATGTCGGTCCAAGCCGCTTCAATCCAACAATACCGCGGAATCAAGAAAAGACTAAGGAGGGCAGCAAAGCGCACATCACCGCCCACAAAAACTTTTGTGTTCTACTCGAGAAGACATCTACGCATGAACCTAGCTCATGATGCCACTGTTGGGGAACGTCGCATGGGAAACAAAAAATTTCCTACGTGCACGAAGACCTATCATGGTGATGTCCATCTACGAGAGGGGATGAGTGATCTACGTACCCTTGTAGACCGTACAGCAGAAGCATTAGAGAACGCGGTTGATGTAGTGGAACGTCCTCACGTCCCTCGATCCGCCCCGCAAACAATCCCGCAATCAGTCCCACGATCTAGTACCGAACGGACGGCACCTCCGCGTTCAGCACACGTACAGCTCGACGATGATCTCGGTCTTCTTGATCCAGCAAGAGAGACGGAGAGGTAGAAGAGTTCTCCGGCAGCGTGACGGCTCTCCGGAGGTTGGTGATGACCTTGTCTCAGTAGGGCTCCGCCCGAGCTCCGCAGAAACGCGATCTAGAGGAAAAACCGTGGAGGTATGTGGTCGGGCTGCCGTGGAAAAATCGTCTCAAATCAGCCCTAAAACCTCCGTATGTATAGGTGGGAGGGAGGGGGCCTTGCCTTGGGGCTCAAGGAGCCCCAAGAGGGTCGGCCGAGTCCAAGGGGGAGGACTCTCCCCCCCCCCAAACCGAGTTGGACTAGGTTTGGTGGGAGGGAGTCCCCCTTCCTTCCCACCTCCTCCTTTTTTTTTCTTTCTCTCTTGATTTTCTTATCCTTGGCGCATAGGGCACTTGTGGGCTGTCCCACCAGCCCACTAAGGGCTGGTGTGTCTCCCCCAAGGCCTATGGGCTTCCCCGGGGTGGGTTGCCCCCCCCCCCCCCCCGGTGAACTCCCGGAACCCATTCGTCATTCCCGGTACATTCCCGGTAACTCCGAAAACCTTCCGGTAATCAAATGAGGTCATCCTATATATCAATCTTTGTTTCCGGACCATTCCGGAAACCCTCGTGACGTCCGTGATCTCATCCGGGACTCCGAACAACATTCGGTAACCAACCATATAACTCAAATACGCATAAAACAACGTCGGACCTTAAGTGTGCAGACCCTGCGGGTTCGAGAACTATGTAGACATGACCCGAGAGACTCCTCGGTCAATATCCAATAGCGGGACCTGGATGCCCATATTGGATCCTACATATTCTACGAAGATCTTATCGTTTGAACCTCAGTGCCAAGGATTCATATAATCCCGTATGTCATTCCCTTTGTCCTTCGGTATGTTACTTGCCCGAGATTCGATCGTCAGTATCCGCATACCTATTTCAATCTCGTTTACTCGCAAGTCTCTTTACTCGTTCCGTAATACAAGATCCCGCAACTTACACTAAGTCGCATTGCTTGCAAGGCTTGTGTGTGATGTTGTATTACTGAGTGGGCCCCGAGATACCTGTTCGTCACACGGAGTGACAAATCCCAGTCTTGATCCATACTAACTCAACGAACACCTTCGGAGACACCTGTAGAGCATCTTTATAGTCACCCAGTTATGTTGCGACGTTTGATACATACAAAGCATTCCTCCGGTGTCCGTGAGTTATATGATCTCATGGTCATAGGAACAAATACTTGACACGCAGAAAACAGTAGCAACAAAATGACACGATCAACATGCTACGTCTATTAGTTTGGGTCTAGTCCATCACATGATTCTCCTAATGATGTGATCCCGTTATCAAGTGACAACACTTGCCTATGGCCAGGAAACCTTGACCATCTTTGATCAACGAGCTAGTCAACTAGAGGCTTACTAGGGACAGTGTTTTGTCTATGTATCCACACAAGTACTGCGTTTCCAATCAATACAATTATAGCATGGATAATAAACGATTATCATGAACTAAGAAATATAATAATAACTAATTTATTATTGCCTCTAGGGCATATTTCCAACAGGTACTCCCTTGTTCTTTGTGATTTTGGTTTAACCACCTTGAGTTTTAGTTATGTCGACCAGATATATGATCAAGGTTACTACAGGATGTCCTACCTTCGAAGGAAAGGACTTTCCCTACTGGAAGACCAAGATGCAGATGCATCTTAAAGCAATTGACAATGATCTATGGTATATTGTGAAAAATGGTATTCCCTCCATCACTGCTACTATCTCTGTCGTTGATGTGAAGAAGTTCAAGCAACTTGACTCGCAAGCGAAGAATATCATTTGTGGCCATCTACGCAAAGGTAAGTATGGCAGAGTGAGTGCTTTGGGCACAACTAAGCTTATCTGGGATAGGTTGTCCAAAGTCAATGAGGGAGTCTCAACACAGCATGACTCTCGTGTCGATGTTCTTCGCAATCGCTTCAAGAGGCTTGATAATGGAAGCTGTCAAGATACCTTTGATCGCCTCACTGACATCTCAAATGAACTGCAAGCACTGGGATCTAGAGACATCACTGGCCATGAAGTTATGAAGAAACTGCTATGATCTCTTGATCCATCATTTGACACACTGGTTCTGATGATTCAAGAAGGACGAGACTACAAGATGCTTGATCCTGCTGATATACTTGAGAGACTCAATACTCATGAATTCCAACAAGAAGAAAATAGAGATATGTATGTACCAAGATACTCAAGACCTCGTGCGCTGAAGGCTAAGGATATTTCCTCATCTGAAGAAGAAGACTCGAATTGCAGTCTTGGTGACCTTGAAGAACTTGGACAGGAACTTGCAATGCTCGTGAGGAAATTTCAGAAGTTCACAAAGTTTGGCCAGTTCGTAAAATTTTCAAGAAAAGATATGAGGAAATCAGAATCTTCATCTAGGGACTACAAGAAAAGAACCTGCCACAAATGCAAGAAATCTGGTCACTACATTGCTGATTGTCCTTGCTGGGTGAAGGAATCAAGGAGGAAGAAATACAAGGATGAAAGTTCTAATGACTCGAAGAAAAAGAAGAAATCTTCAAAATCCTCATCTTCAAAGTCCTCATCGGACAAGAAGACCAGTTTCAGAAAGGCTTGGGCACTTATTGGCAAGGAAATGGATTCTGAAGAAGAATCTAAGGAATGTGATGAAGAGGAAGGTTCTGAAGTGGAGTCAGAGTATGGTGTGGAAAGTCTTGCACTTTCTACCACATTCGTCAGCAAGTTAATCTTCAACCTTGAAGAAAATGACAACACTATCTACACTGATGAATATGTAGATGACTTCGCTCCAACCTATTGCTTCATGACAAAAGGTTAAAAGGTACCAAACCACACTTACTCCTCTGATTCTAGTGACTGTGAACGTGATGATTATCAAAAACCCAGTTACTATAAACTTGCCAACATTGCCACTAAGCAACAAAATGCCATTGAAAAACTTCAGAAACTGCTAGACAAAAGTGATGATTTGTTGAACGATGAATGAATTGTACTCAAGTCGTCACTGAAGACGTAAAAAGTCTTTAGTCTAGATTCGATAGTCTTCAAGATCGTTATGGCACACTCTTGGCTCATCATGAGAAACTTTCCTATGAATATCTTCAAAGGAAGCTTGATCTTGAGAAGTTAAGAATGTCTCATGAAGATCTTCGAATGGAAAATGATTCATTGCTTTCTCAACAGATCACTACCGCTCATGTTGAATTCATTCCACCATGTCTGAAATGCATCGAGCGTGAAACTGCTAATTCTTCACCAGAATCATCAAATGCTTCTATCGCTACAAATTATTCAACTGTTCCTGTGGTATCAAATTCTTCACTTGAGAAAACCACAAATGCTACTGATGAGAAAGCAGGGTTGAAGGAATTGTATGTGACATGCATATACAAAAGTCTCAAAGGGCATCAAACCCTTTGCGATGTGCTCAAAAAGCAGATACTGAACAGGAACCCGAGGAAAGAGGGCATTGCCTTTGAGAGGAAATGGAATGCTGATGGATCATACTGGAAACCTGAGCAGTACCCCAAAACCTCATGGGTTGCTGCTAAAGGCCCTTCCATTGATCCATCCACTCTAACAGGACTTGCATGTGAAATGTCCTATTCCTCTGATGAGTCATTTGACTCCAACTATAAACTGTTCAAAAATCAATCTGGTGGAGTATTTGCTCGATATGTTGGAACTAACTGCAGAATGGACCACCCTTGAGGAAAATCTGGGTCCCCAAAAGTAGCCTGGAAAATCTTCAGGTGAATGTACTCATGACACCACCTGGGAAGAACTAGAACCCCAGATCAAATTCCTTAGGTGGACCGGAGTCTTCATGAGGACCAAATTCCTCAAATGGTCAATATTATGCTCGTACTAGCACTAATTCTTGTGATATGTAGGGAAACTACAAGGGGCGTGAATATGAGCATTATTCCTCAAATAATTATGTTCATAACTCCTCAAAGAATTTATGTGCCTATTCATTTGAGTAATCTAACCTCCCTACTGTGAAAAAAGTGCATTAGCTTCAATGCCTCCATTCTCATATGGTGCTCGCAGGATGATGAACTCTTTGCCACCCCTTCAGATGTGGGTGGTGAAGAAATTGAACTGATCACTTCTCCAGGTCAGGTCTCCATATGAAAGTCATCATCTTAAGAATTTGCTCGAGACCTGAGGAAAATGCCTGATTGGACGCAAGCTAAAATGATGAAATAATAACATTTCACTCATCCTCAAATTTACTGTTTATGATGAAATTCTTATCTGATGAAATTGATATCATATTCTTCAAGTCTGAAGCATATGAGATGGTAAGCTGAACTAATTCATCTGCAGGATGACAAACCCAAGAATACAGAGTGGGTTCTTGATAGTGGTTGCACAAATCACATGACTGGTGATAAAAGCTTATTGATGAATATGCAACTAACTCCATCACCAATGAAGCAAATCACTTACGTTGATACAGGTAAAAACAAGGTATTGGGACTTGGTAAAGTGGCTATCTCCAAGGACCGGCACATGGACAAAGTCATGCTTGTCGAATCCCTTGGGTTTAACCTCATGTCAGTCCCAATGCTTTGTGATCTTGATATGATTGTCATCTTTGGAAAATACAAATGTGTAGTCATCATGGAATCTAACAAATCCAAAGTCTTCGAAGGCTTTAGGAGAGGAGATTAGTATATTGTTGATTTCTTTCATAGGTCCTCAACTAGCCACATGCTTACTAGCAAAAACCTCAGAAGGCTGGCTATGGCATCGACGAATTGGTCATGCAGGCATGAGGAATTTGCACACACTCGCAAAGAAGAAGCATGTCATTGGCATCGAATCCGTCAAATTCCTCAAGGACCATCTGTGTGGTGCTTGTGAGTTTGGAAAAATAACCAGATCCAAACACCCCTCGAAGACTATCATAACTACTACTCGTCCATTTGAATTGCTTCACATGGATCTGTTTGGACCTACTCATTATGCTACTCTAACCAATGTAGCATCTTTATATGGCTTTGTGATCATTGATGACTATTCTCGCTATACTTGGGTACACATAATTCTGTATACAACTGAAGTGCACGAAGTCTTCAAACGATTTTCCTCAAGGGACTCGACGAACTTCCGCGTCAAGATCAAACACATCAGGAGTGATAATGGGACAAAATTCAAAAATACTGGTCTTGATGATTATCTTGATGAACTTGGTATTACTCACGAATTGTCTGCTCCTTATACTCCTCAACGGAATGGCGTCGCTGAACACAAGAACTGGACTCTAGTTGAAATGGCATGGACAATGCTTGAAGAATGTCAGACTCCTCGTTGCTTCTGGCCTGAAGCACAACACTGCTTGCCACATAATCAACAGGGTATATATTCACAAATTTCTCAGGAAAACCTCATATGAACTCCTCACTGACAAGAAACCCAATGTAAGTTATTTCAAAGTCTTCGGATGCTGGATTAGAGATCCTCACCATAGCTCAAAGTTTGCACCTAAAGCACATGAGGGTTTTATGCTTGGTTACGGAAAGGTCTCGCACACCTACAGAGTCTTCAACACATATCACAACAAGGTTGTTGAAACTGTAGATGTGTGGTTTGATGAAACTAGCGGCTCACAAAGAGAGCAACTGTCTCATGTGCCAGATAAATTGACTCCTGAGGAAGCCATCAAGCTCAAGGCTACTGAAGATATCATTCCTACTGAGGAACAACCCCTTGTTGAAGAAGTCGTCCCCAACACTGAGGAAATTCAAGCAGGTGCACCTGAGGAAAACGCTACAGATCAAATTCCTCAGCCCAAGCAAAGTCTTCAACCAGCTCATCCAAGGATTTCAAATGAAGTGGAACTTGACAAAATCCTCGATGATATCAATGCGGCAGGTCCTCTCACTCGCTCAAAAGCTTCACATTTAGTTACCTTTTGTGGGCATTCCTCATTTGTGTCTATCATAGAACCCTCAAAAGCTGTCGAAGCCTTCATGGAACCTGAGTGGATTCAAGCCATGCAAGATGAAAATCTTCAGTTCAAGCTAAATGATGTATGGGAACTTGTCAAAAGACCAGATCCTCGCAAGCACAATATCATCGGCACCAAGTGGATCTATCAAAACAAGCAAGATGAGGATGGTCAGGTTGTGAGGAACAAGGCACGGCTAGTAGCCCAAGGCTACACACAGGTTGAAGAAATTGACTTTGATGAAACTTTTGCACCTGTTGCTGGACTTGAAACTATTCGAATATTACTTGCTTATGCTAACCATCACAATATTACTCTATATCAAATGGATGTGAAAAGTGCATTCCTCAATGATAAGCTTGAGGAAGAAGTATATGTTACTCGCCCCCCAGGTTTTGAAGACCCGAAGCACCCTGACAAATTCTTGAGACTCAAAAAGGCACTCTATGGCCTCAAGCAAGCCCCTCAGGCATGGTATGATACATTGAAGGAATTCTTCATGAAGAAAGCCTTCAAACTCGGTTCACTTGATCCTACCCTTTTCACAAAATCCTATGACAATGAACTATTTGTGTGCCAAATATATGTCGACGACATTATTTTTTGTTGTACTGACAAACGTTACAGTAATGAATTTGCCTACATGATGGGTGACGAATATCAAACGTCCATGTTGGGGGAGCTGAAATTCTTCTTAGGTCTGCAAATTCGTCAACAATGCAATGGCATCTTCGTATCTCACGAGAAATACTTCAAGGATGTTCTGAGGAAATTCGGCATGCATGAATGCAAAGGCGTCAAGATTCCAATGCCTACCAACGGCCACCTCTGCACTGACAAAAATGGTAAAGATTTCGATCAGCGGGTATATCGTTCTATGATTGGCTCTTTATTGTACCTATGTGCATCTAGGCCAGATATTATGCTTAGTGTTTGCATGTTTGCTTGTTTTCAAGTTAAACCGAAGGAATCACACCATAAGGCTGTGAAACATATTCTTCGATATCTAGCTCACATACCAACACTAGGTTTATGGTACCCTGATATGACTCGGTCGTATCTACTTTTCCGAACTCTTTTGCCCTTGTTTTGGACTCTAATTTGCATGATTTGAATGGAACTAACCCGGACTGACGCTCTTTTCAACAGAATTGCCATGGTGTTGTTTTTGTGCAGAAATAAAAGTTCTCGAAATGTCCTGAAAATTTACGAAGATTTTTTCATGAATAAAATAAAAATACCTGTGCAAAGATCCACCGGAGGGGGCGTGCCACTGGGCCACAAGCCCACAGGACGCAGCCACCCCCTAGGTCGCGGCTTGTGGGGCCCACGTGGCACCACCGCCCCCAAACTCAGATCTATATCTTCCGTCTCGCCCGGAAAAAATCGGACAGAAGGTTTCGTCACGTTTTACGATACGGAGGCGCCGCCACCTCCTGTTCTTCATCTCGAGGGCAGATCTGGAGTACGTTTCGGGCTCCGGAGAGGGGAAATCGTCGCCATCGTCATCATCAACCTTCCTCCATCGACAGTTCCATGATGCTCTTCACCATTCGTGAGTAATCTCATCGTAGGCTTGCTGGACGGTGATGAGTTGGATGAGATCTATCATGTAATCGAGTTAGTTTTTGACGGGGATTGATACCTAGTATCCACTATGTTCTAGATTGATGTTGCCACTACTTGGCTATGATTAATGCTTGTCACTAGGGCCCGAGTGCCATGATTTCAGATCTGAACCTATTATGTTGTTGCCAATATATGTGTGTTTTAGATCCTATCTTGCAAGTTGTAGTCACCTACTATGTGTTATGACCCGGCAACCCCGGAGTGACAATAGCCGGAACCACTCCCGGAGATGACCATAGTATGAGGAGTTCATGTATTCACCGCGTGTTAATGCGTTGGTCCGGTTCTTTATTAAAAGGAGAACCTTAATATCCCGTAGTTTCCATTAGGACCCCGCTGCCACGGGAGGGATGGACAATAGATGTCATGCAAATTTTTTTCCCTAAGCACGTATGACTACATACGGAATACATGCCTACATTAGATTGACGAACGGGAGCTAGTTACATATATCTCCATGTTATAGCTGTTACATGATGAATCACATCCGTCATACTCATCCATCACCGATCCACTGCCTACGAGTCTTTTACTACTGGTCCTTGCTACATTACTTTGTCTAGGTTTGTCCCTTGCTACAAAAGGGATTGGGCCACTTTGCTACTACTGTTGCCACTGATGTTACTCTGTTGCTGTTGCTACTGCTGTTCCTTGCTACTTCGCTGTTACTTGTTGCAAGATCCTTTTTCGACACTGTTGTCGGGGAAGAATAGTTACCCGCTCACGTGCAACCTACGGGCGCCATTGATACAACAGTTAGGAATAGTCTGCCGTCAATAGATCATTTCTGGCACCGTTGCTATCATACTACTTTGCTACTCATACTTTGCTTGCAGACACTAATCTTTCAGGTGTGGTTGAATCTGACAAACTTAGCTGCTAATACTTGACAATATTCTTTCGCTTCCCCTTTGGCGAACAAACAAATTTGGGTTGAATACTCTACCCTCGAAAACTGTTGTGATCCCCTACACTTGTGGGTTATCTAGACCTTTTTCTGGTGCCGTTGCCGGGGAGGCATGATACGTCTCAAACGTATCTATAATTTTTGATGGTTTCACGCTATTATCTTGCCTTCTTTGTATGTTTTATGTACCTTTTTATATCTTTTTGGGACTAACTTATTAATTCAGTGCCAAGTGCCAGTTCCTGTTTTTTCCGTGTTTTTGACTCTTTTCAGATCTAATTTTGGAACGGAGTCCAAACGGAATAAAAACCCCGATATGATTTTTTTTCCCGAACGGAAGAAGACCAGGGAGCCTTTGGGCCAAGCCAGGTGGGCCCCAAGGAGCCCACAAGCTCCCACCACGCCACCAGGGGGTGGCGGCGATGGGCAAGCTTGTGGCCACCCTGGCCGCCCCCTGACCAAGATCTTGCGCCGATATATTCCCAAATATTCCGCAAAAAACCAGGGGAGCCTCGAAAATACTGTTTCGCCGCCGCAAGCTTCCGTTTCCGCGAGATCTCATCTGGAGACCCTTCCCGGCACCCTGCCGGAGGGGACTTTGGAGGTGGAGGGCTTCTTCATCATCATCATCGCCCCTCGAATGACTCGTGAGTAGTTCACTCCAGACCTACGGGTCCGTAGTTAGTAGCTAGATGGCTTCTTCTCTCTCTTGGATCTTCAATACAAAGTTCTCCATGATCTTCATGGAGATCTATCCGATGTAATCTTCTTTGGCGGTGTGTTTGTCGAGATCCGATGAATTGTGGACTTGTGATCAGATTATCTATGATATATATTTGAGTCTTTGCTGATTTCTTATATGCATGATTTGATATCCTTGTAAGTCTCTCTGAGTCTTGGGTTTTGTTTGGCCAACTAGATCTATGATTCTTGCAATGGGAGAAGTGATTGGTTTTGAGTTCTTCCATGTGGTGACCTTTCCCAGTGACAGTAGGGGCATCAAGGCACACATCAAGCAGTTGCCATCAAGGGTAAAAAGATGGGGGTTTTATCATTGGTTTGAGATTATCCCTCTACATCATGTCATCTTGCCTAAGGCGTTACTCTGTTCTTATGGACTTAATACACTAGATGCATGCTGGATAGCGGTCGATGTGTGGAGTAATAGTAGTAGATGCAGAAAGTATCGGTCTACTTGTTTCGGACGTGATGCCTATAGAAATAATCATTGCATAGATATCGTCACGACTCTGCACAGTTCTATCAATTGCTCGACAGTAATTTGTTCACCCACCGTCTTCTTGCTTTCATGAGAGAAGCCACTAGTAAACACTACGGTCCCCGGGTCTATTCACATCCATCGTTTATATCTCCGCTTTTACTTTGCTTTGGTACTTTGTTGTTTTGAGTTCTCACTTGGAAAACAATATATAAGGGATTGAAAACCCCTTCATAGCGTTGGGTGCAAGCTTTTGTGTTTGTGCAGGATCTTGAGATACTCTTCCGTCGGATTGATACCTTGGTTCTCAAACTGAGGGAAATACTTACCGTCGCTGTGCTACATCACCCTTTCCGCTTCGAGGGAACACCAACGCAAGGCTCCAAGGCCATGGGGGAAATCCTTTGCATACTTGCCTAGGAAGTCCCTTAAGGCATAGTCGTAGATGAAGGATTCCTCGTGCCGTCGACACAACTACTTCCTGGTGCCGTTGCAAGGGATACACAGTAGAACAATCAGAAGTATTTTCGGCCCGCTGCCGGGGATCTTTTTGAGGTAGCAGAAGTATTTATGGCGCCGTTGCCGGGGAAGAGGATCGTCAATAATATTCTCGTGACAATGTGCCTATTTCTGGCGCCGTTGCCGGGGAGGAGAAATCAAGATCTATCCGAGTAGGTCTCACAAACTCTTCTCTTGCATTTACTTTTTGCGAGTTGCCTCTCGTTTTCCTCTCCCCCACTTCACATTTGCCATTTTCATTCGCCTTTCGCCTTTGCCCTTTTCTCTTGCTTGCTTTCTGTTCTCTTGTGTGCCATGTGCCCTCAATATGCTTGCATCTTCGCTTGCTAAAAATCTAGTGATATGGATCCTCATCCACTTGCTAGTCTCTTTAAGAGACCCACTCGTGTGGAACAAATTGCTATTAAGTTGAGGGCAATTGACTATTTCTTTGGAGTTTTGCGTAAGATGCGTGAATCCGAAAATTGTGAGGAAGAAATTCATGAAGTGATTCACGAGGGCTCCTTGGATGAAAAGCATAATTGCAATGATTTCACTATAAATCCTATTAGTGACAATCATGCTAAAAATATGCAAAACCCTAAGCTTGGGGATGCTAGTTTTGCTTTGTCCACTACTTGTTGCAATCATCATGATTGGGATGATGATCTTTCTTATGATCTTGAAAATTTGTTCAAACCTCATGATGAATATGATATTTGCAACAATATTGAAAGTGGGATTGGAGAAGTCATGACTTTATTTGATGATAATGCCACTATTTTTGAAGAGCGTCAACTTTGCATGCATGTGGATCATGAAAAGAATATCCTATGGGATAGTTATATTATTGAATTTGAATATGATCCCACATGTAATTGCTATGAGAGAGGAAAATATTTTGGTAGAAACTTTCATGTTACCAAATTACCTCTCGTTATGTTGAGATTGCTATTGTCTCTTTCTTCTTCCTTGCATATGGCAACTATTGGTTGTTTTGACAATCTGCTTTCCTATAAAATGCCTATGCATAGGAAGTATGTTATACTTAGATGTGATTTTCACATGCTTTAGGATGCTCTCGTTGAGCTTCAATTCTTGTCTTTTGTGAGAGCATCATTGAATGCCTAGCTAAGGGCGTTAAACAAAAGCGCTTGTTGGGAGGCAACCCAACGAATCTATCCTTTTTCTTTCTGTTTTGTGTTTTCCACACTTTCATAATTCTGTTATGATTGAGTTTTTTTTTGTGTTTCTTTTTGCGTTTGTGCCAAGCAAAACCGTTATGATTAGTCTTGAGGATGATCGTTTGGTCACACTGGAAAAGACAGAAACTTTCTGCTCACGAAAATAATTTTCATTTTGTTTCTGTAAGAGCTTTTGAGTTGATTCTTTTTGCTGCTGATTGCTACGCAAATTCTTCCGACTGTCGTACTTGTTCAGAATTTTTGAAGTAACAGAGGTATACGAAACATACGGATTTCTACATACTGGTCTGCTGTTGACAGATTCTGTTTTTGTAGTGTTGGTTGCTTATTTTGATGAAACTATGGATAGTATCGGGGGGTATTAGCCATGGAAGATAGAAAGTACAGTAACCCAATATCAGAACAAGTAGAATTTGAGTTTGCTACAGTACCTAAGGAAGTGGTGGTTTGCTTTCTTGTACTAATGTTATCACGAGTTTCTGTTTAAGTTTCGTGTTGTGAAGTTTTCAAGTTTTGGGTGAAGTTCTTATGGACAAAGAGATAAAGAGTGGCAAGAGCTCAAGCTTGGGTATGCCCAAGGAACCCCAAGATATTCAAGGATGTCGTAAAATCCTAAGCTTGGGGATGCCCCGGGAAGGCATCCCCTCTCTCGTCTTCAATCCATCGGTAACGTTACTTGGAGCTATATTTTTATTCACCACATGTTATGTGTTTTTGCTTGGAGTGTCTTGTATCATAGGAGTCTTTTATTTTTGTTGTGTCACAATCATCCTTGCTGCACACCTAGAGAGAGAGACATTCACACACCGTGATTTTGTCGAGCTTCACTTATATCTTTTGGTAGACAATTCAGCTCACATGTGCTTCACTTATATCTTTTGAGCTCGATACTTTTGCTCTTTGTGCTTCACTTATATCTTTTAGAGCCCAGCGGTACGTGGCTTGGTATTTGAACTATGCTTTGAAAGTAGTATCAAAAGGGGTAGTTATCCAAAGGGATACGAAAACTTCCACCTTCATGTGCATTGAATAGTTAGAGAAGTTTGATTCATCTCAATAAGTTTTGAGTTGTGGTTATGGTAATATTGAAGTCATGCTAGTAAGGTGTTGTGGATCTAGAAATACTTGTGTTGAAGTTAGTGATTCCCGTAGCATGCACGTATGGTGAACCGTTATGTGATGAAATCTGAGCATGATTAGTATATTGATTGTCATCCTTTGTGTGGCGGTCGGGATCGCGCAATGGTTTATACCTACCAACCCTTCCCCTAGGAGTATGCGTTGAATGCTTTGTTTCGATTACTAATAAAACTTTTGCAACAAGTACATGAGTTCTTCATGACTAATGTTTATTCCTTGGTTTAGATGCACTTTCACCTTTTACCATCACTGTCTTTAGTGTCGTGCAACTTTCGTGGGTACACAAAACCCACCATTAGCCTTCCTCCAAACAGCCACCATACCTACCTACTATGGCTTTTGCAAAGTCATTCCGAGATATATCGCCATGCAACTACCACTATGATATGTGCCACCACGTCTACATTGCCTTTTCATGATCATAATATAGCTAGCATGATGTTTCCATTGATGTCTATGCCATGCTAGATCGTTGCCACGGTACACTACCGAAGGCATTCCATACAGAGTCATAGTTGCTCTAAGTTTTGAGTTCAAAGTGTGATGATCATCATTATTGGAGCATTGTCCCATGTGAGGAAATAAAAGAGGACAAAGAATCCCATAAAAAATAGGCCAAAGAGCCCACCAAAATAAAAAAAATATGAGAGAAAAAGAGAGAAGGGACAATGCTACCACTTTTTCCACACTTGTGCATATTGAGCACCATGATCTTCATGATTGAGAGTCTCTCGTTTTGTCACCACCATATAGCTAGTGGGAAATTCTCATTATATAACTTGGCTTGTATATTCCAATGATAGGCTTCCTCAAAATTTCCTTAGGTCTTCGTGAGCAAGCAAGTTGGATGCACACCCACTAGTTTCCTTTAAGAGCTTTCACATACTTGTAGCTCTAGTGCATCATTTGTATGGCAATACCAACTCATTCACATTGATATCTATTGATGAGCATCTCCACAGCTCATTGATATGCCTAGTTAATGTGACTATCTTCTCCTTTTTTGTCTTGCAACCTCCACCACATTCCACACCATCTATAGTGCTATAACCATGGCTCACGCTCATGTATTGCGTGAGAGTTGAGAATGTTTGAGAAAGTAAAGGTGTGAAACAATTACTTGGCCAATACCAGGGTTGTGCATGATTTAAATTCGTTGTGCAATGATGATAGAGCATAGCCAGACTATATGCTTTTGTAGGGATAACTTTCTTTTGGCCTTGTTATTTTGAAAGTTCATGATTACTTTGCTAGTTTGCTTGAATTATTATTGTTTCCACATCAATAGAAAACTATTGTTTTGAATCTAATGGATCTCAATATTTGCGTCACATAAGAGGAATTACAAAGGACACCTATGCTAGGTAGCATGAAAGCATCAAAAATTCATTCTGATCACTTCCATACTCGAGGACGAGCAGGAGTTAAGCTTGGGGATGCTTGATACGTCTCAAATGTATCTATAATTTTTTATGGTTTCACGTTGTTATCTTGCCTTCTTGGTATGTTTTATGTACCTTTTTATATATTTTTGGGACTAACTTATTAATTCAGTGCCAAGTGCCAGTTCCTGTTTTTTCCGTGTTTTTGACTCTTTTCATATCTGATTTTGGAACGGACTCCAAATGGAATAAAAACCCCCAAATGATTTTTTCTCGAACGAAAGAAGACCAGGGAGACTTTGGGCCAAGCCAGGTGGGCCCGAGGGAACCCACAAGCTCCCACCACGCCACCAGGGGGTGGCGGCGGTGGCAAGCTTGTGGCCACCCTGGCCGCCCCCTGACCTATTTCTTGCGCCTATATATTCCCAAATATTCCGCAAAAAACCAGGGGAGCCTCGAAAATACTGTTTCGCCGCCGCAAGCTTCCGTTTCCGCGAGATCTCATGTGGAGACCATTCCCGGCACCTTGCCGGAGGGGACTTTGGAGGTGGAGGGCTTCTTCATCATCATCATCGCCCCTCGAATGACTCGTGAGTAGTTGACTTCAGACCTACGGGTCCGTAGTTAGTAGCAAGATGGCTTCTTCTCTCTCTTGGATCTTCAATACAAAGTTCTCCATGATCTTCATGGAGATCTATCCGATGTAATCTTCTTTGGCGGTGTGTTTGTCGAGATCCGGTGAATTGTGGACTTGTGATCAGATTATCTATGATATATATTTGAGACTTTGCTGATTTATTATATGCATGATTTGATATCCTTGTAAGTCTCTCCGAGTCTTGGGTTTTGTTTGGCCAACTAGATCTATGATTCTTGCAATGGGAGAAGTGCTTGGTTTTGGGTTCTGCCATGTGGTGACCTTTCCCCGTGAGAGTAGGAGCAGCAAGGCACACATCAAGGAGTTGCCATCAAGGGTAAAAAGATGGGGGTTTTATCATTGGTTTGAGATTATCCCTCTACATCATGTCATCTTGCTTAAGGTGTTACTTTTTTCTTATGGACTTAACACACTAGATGCATGCTGGATAGCGGTCGACGTGTGGAGTAATAGTAGTAGATGCAGAAAGTATTGGCCTACTTGTTTCGGACGTGATGCCTATAGAAATAATCATTGCATAGATATCGTCACGACTGTGCACAGTTCTATCAATTGCTCGACAGTAATTTGTTCACCCACCGTCTACTTGCTTTCGTGAGAGAAGCCACTAGTAAACACTACGGCCCCCGAGTCTATTCACATCCATCATTTACATCTCCGCTTTTACTTTGCTTTGTTACTTTGTTGTTTTCAGTTCTCACTTGGCAAACAATCTATAAGGGATTGACAACCCCTTCATAGCGTTGGGTGCAAGCTTTTGTGTTTGTGCAGGATCTTGAGAAACTCTTCCGCCGGATTGATACCTTGGTTCTCAAACTGAGGGAAATACTTACCGTCGCTGTGCTACATCACCCTTTCCGCTTCGAGGGAACACCAACGCAAGGCGCCAAGGCCACGGGGGAAATCCTTTGCATACTTGCCTAGGAAGTCCCTTAAGGCGTAGCCGTAGCCGAAGGATTCCTGGTGCCGTCAACACAACTACTTCCTGGTGCCGTTGCAAGGGATACACAACAGAAGAATCAGAAGTATTTCCGGCCCGCTGTCGAGGATCTTTTTGACGTATCAAGGCACAGTTATATTCTCTGAGTCACTTGGGATTTACGTGTGCTGATCACTATGAGGAATCCGAAAGATCCAAGAACTGAAATCTTGCCTTCCACTATGAGGAAAGGTAAGGAACTGCCATCTAGCTCTGCACTTGATTCACCTTCAGTTATGAGTAAGTTTGCGACTTCGCCCCCTGCTAGAAATCTTGATATGTCGCGTGTGCTTGATGATGCTACTTCTGCTGCCCATGATGCTTATGATGATGCTATGCTTGATACTATGCCTGATGATGCTACGCTTGATACTGCTTTGCCACTAGGTGCATTCCTTGATGCACATATTGCTAGAGTTGCTGCTATATGTGATGATACTTCTGAAACTGTTGATACTATTGAAGTAGAACCTGCTGTTATGCCTGATACGCGCTATGTTATGGAGGGAGAGATAGCTGAGGACTTTCTTGCGTGTAAGCATAGCTAGGATGTTGAGAAATTACTGCGCAAGTGGAAAGAAAAATCTTTGAACGCTAGGATGAAATACGACCCGAATTTTGCCACTTCGCCTATCTTTGTGACCGATAAGGATTATGAATTCTATGTCGACCTTGAGTTAATCACTCTAGTCGAATCTGATCCTTTTGACGGTTATGAGTCTGAAACGGTTGTAGCCCATCTTACCGAACTGCACAATATAGCCACCTTATTCACTAGTGAGGAAAAGATCCGCCACTACTATATGCTCAAGCTATTTCCTTTCTCGCTAAAGGATGATGCTAAGACCTGGTTCACTTCTCTTGCTCCTGGTTGTGTGCGTAGCCCCCAGGATATGGTCTACTACTTCTCTGAAAAATATTTCCCTGCCCATAAGAAGCAAGGTGCCTTGCAGGAAATATACAACTTTGCTCAAGCTGAGGAAGAGAGTCTCCCACAAGCTTGGGGGAGGCTCATCCAGCTAATGAATGCTTTGCATGATCATCCTCTTGAGAAGAACGAAATACTTGATATCTTCTATAATGGACTTACCGATGCTTCTAAAGACCATCTAGATAGTTGTGTCGGTAGTGTTTTTAGGGAACGAACTGTAGAACAAGCTAAGATTCTATTGAATAACATCTTGTGAAATGAGAATGCTTGGACTATTCACGAACCACCTCCTAAGCCAACTCCGAAGAAAAGAGGTATTCTATTCCTCGGTCCTGAAGATATGCAAGAAGCCAAGAAATCTATGCGAGACAAAGGCATTAAATCTGAAGATGTCAAAAATCTACCACCTATCAAAGAGATCCATGGTCTCGATAACCCGATACAGGTAGTAGAAGTAAATTCTCTGCGTAGGTTTGATGAGAGTGATATTCCTTTTGATAAACCTGCTAGCTTATGCATGGATGAATTTGACAACTTTGTTGCCAAACAACAGAGTTTCAATGATTATGTTAGCAGACAATTGGAAAAGAATGCTCGTATGCTTAGTCATTTGAGTGCTTGTGTGGACACAAATGCCAATGATCTTAAGCTTCCCACTAAACATGCCTCTATGGTTACTACTCAGGTAGAACAAGTACTTAAAGCTCAGAATGACTTGCTCAATGAGTTGAATGACAATTCTGTCAGAGTCGTCACTAGAGGCAGTAGAATGATCCAGTAACCTTTGTATCCTGAGGGTCATCCGAACAGAAATGAACAAGATTCTCAAGGAGTTAGCACTGATGCACCTAGTCATCCTAGAAAGAAGAAGAAAGATGATAGGAACCTGCACGCTAGCAACCCTGTCGCTGCTACACCTGAGAGTCCAAACGATGTCTGTGTCTCTGATGCTGAAACACAATCTGGTGATGAACATGAGCCTAATGATAATATCAATAGTGATGTTCATGTTGATGCTCAACTTAGCAATGATAAGGATGTGAAGATTGAACTTGTTGATCTTGATAACCCACATCCTAAGACTAAGAGATACGATAAGAATGACTTCGCTGCTAGGAAGCACGGTAAAGAAAGGGAACCATGGGTTCAGAAACCTATGCCCTTTTCTCCCAAACCATCCAAGAAAAATGATGATGAGGATTTTGAGCGATTCGTTGAGATGATCACACCTGTCTTTCTGCAAATGTGTTTGACGGATATGCTCAAGATGTCTCCATATGCTAAGTACATGAAAGATATCGTGACTAATAAGAGGAGGATACCTGAGGTCGAGATTTCCACCATGCTTACCAATTATACCTTCAAGGGTGGAACTCCGAAGAAACTAGGTGATCTCGGTGTGCCCACTATACCTTGCTCCATTAAAGGCAACTACGTTAGAACTGCGTTATGCGACCTTGGAGCTGGTGTTAGTGTTATGCCTCTCTCTCTTTATCGTAGACTTGAACTGGATAAGTTGAGACCCACTGAAATCTCTCTGCAAATGGCCGACAAATCAACTGCTTTCCCTATCAGCATTTGCGAGGATGTGCGTGTTGTGGTTGCTAACACCACTATCTTAACAGACTTTGTTATTCTGGATATTCCCGAGGACGATGCCATGGTTGTCATCCTCGGAAGACCCTTTTTAAACACCGCAGGGGCTGTTATAGATTGCAACAAAGGCAATGTCACTTTCCATGTCAACGGTAATGAGCATACGGTGCACTTTCCGAAGAAACAATATCGAGTACATTGCATCAATACTATCGAAAAGACTTCATCGATTCTTATTGGGAGCTTTGAATGCCCTATTCCTCGTGTCAAGATGAAGTATGATTTGCTTGTTGGGGAGATACACATCCCCATTGAGGTGACTTAGTGACTGTTCGAAAATTCTCCGTTCTCTTTTGCGATTCGAAAAGGTTTGTCGATGAGACTTGATCAACCCTATTGATGGATTTCTTTCGATGACCATGAGATGGATGAATCAAGGACTCACAATCCTGTGTTCTAAGATTTCGCTTTAGGTTGCTTAGAAGAAAAATGATAGATTTAGTTTAGTTTTTCCCTGTTTTCTGTTTTAGCATCTCGTAGAAAAGTACCCCAAAAATAAAAGTTCTCCGAACGTCCTGAAAATCAAGTATGATTTTTTCTGGAATTTTTGAAAAATTCTGAGACAAAGAGCTTGTCTGGGGGCTGCACGAGTGGGCCACAAGCTCTAGGGGCTTGAGCACCCCCCTGGCCGCGCCACACAGGCTTGTGGGGCCCACAGACACCCCCTTCACTCATTCTTGCTCTCATCTGGTTCTCCTACCTCCAGAAAAAAAATCGTTTCGCAGCTCAAACCCGTGTTCTTGCTCCTCTTGCTGGGATTTTCGATCTCTTTGCTCAAATCACCATTCTCCGAACTGTTTTGGGGAAATTACTCCTTGGTAAGCAACTCCTTCATTGGTCCAATTAGTTTTTGCTCTAGTGCCTTATACTCCGCGTATTTTTGCTGCCTTAGTGACCATGTTATTGAGCTTTGCATGCTAATTTTAGCTGGTCCCAAGTAGTTTTGATGCGTAATATGGCCTCTAGGCACTTGTGGGAGTAGTTGTTACGAGTTTTGTTGAGCCTTATTCACCTTTCCTTAGAATCTCTAAAAATTTCAGAAATTTTCAAAGATAGAAAATGGGAAAAGATGAGGAGGTTCTTAAGAGGCTCGTCAAGCCGTGACCCCAATGATGATGGGGGTGAGAAGAAGCCCAAGTATCTGGTCCCTCGAGTCGCAGAAGTTCGAGCGTGCGAGTGGCCAAGCGACGTGTTCTTACGCGCCGCTGGAATTTATGAGGACTTTTATCACTTGGTGGAGAACGCAGGCCTTACCGCCTTCGTTGAAGATAAGTGTCTGCAATACCTCCTCCTCACTAATATCTTCGTACAAAGCTTTAACTTCTATCCGAGGAAGAATCCTCCTATGGTTGAGTTTAAACTTTATGACATCCCCCAGAGCATGTCACTCCAGGATTTTTGCAATGTTTGCAAATTACCTTACTTTGGGGATATTCATGAACCTCGTCCACGGGACTTGGAAGCTTTCATCGATACAATTGCCATAGGAGAGGAGAGAGGAGTGTCTTGCGTTGGAGCTGCCAGCATTCATTTTCCCGTGCTTTGGTACTTCTCATTATTTGTGGGAAAATGTTTGATTGGTCGTGGGAAAGCTGGGTCACTTAGTTCCCCAGATCTTGCGGTCTTGCGCGAAGCCCTTTATAACGATAAAACTTATAGCTTGGGCGCTAGAGTAGCTCAACGGTTGAACCTGAACAGTTCTAAAGGTGTTGTCTATGGAGGTGTCTATGCTACTTGTCTTGCTAGACAGTTTGAGATACCTATTAGACTCGATGAGGAAGAAGAGATTCTTCTTCCCGAGAGATATCTAGATTACGATAGCATGGTTCGCCATGACTTTCTTGATAGAGATATAAATAGAAGGATGATTTATAATCTGGTATTTAGTCAGGGTACTCGTGAGACTATTACTTTGCCTGCTCCTTCTTTCTTCAATCTTCATGCAGGCAAGTACATTATTATGCCCTCGGACATCTATGCATATTGGGGCTTGGCCCAACCACAGGTGCCCGTGCCCGAGCCACCAGTCGAGTACCAGACGCCAGTTTATCAGTGGGAGTCAGAGGAGCTCACACAGCAGTGGCATCCTTAGTCCACTCCGGAGTACCCCGGAGCTGGTTATTTCCCTCCTTGGGAATAGACCAACTTAGGCCAAAAGCCTAAGCTTGGGGGAGTACGTGTTCTCACCAACTTTACATTCTTGATTATGCTTTCACTTTGTTCGTCGGTGTTCACACTTTGCCACTGTATCATCCATGCTAGTTTATTCTCTTTTTCTAGTTTTCTTTTCGTGTGTCTGTCTAGTTTGAGAAAAACCAAAAAGATTTTATTTTCTTCTTTTGCTTGTTGGGAGCTTTCCGTGTAGACAGTTTTATTTTTCTTCGGGTCAAGGTAGAATATAACGGTTACAATGTTTAGTGGCTTTTGTATGCATACCTGTTTAGCTTTCAAAGAGCCATATTACTTTGTCTTCTCCTTTGTGTTTGCCTGTAGATTCCAGATGTAGTCCAATGCACGAGCACGCTTATTATTGTTCACATCATTCGGTCGTGCAAGTGAGAGGCAATAATGACGATATATGATGAAGTGACTCAGCCTGGAAAAGCTGGTATGAACTCGATCTGTTTTGTTTTTGTAAATATGACTAGCTCATCATGCCTGATTCAGCTTTGTTGTGAGAGAAACATGTTTGCAATGACAACTTAGAGATCATAGTTGCTTATGCCATGCTTACTTAGCTAGGAGCTTATAATGGTTTGTCTTGGTTGCCAACATGAATGTTGAGACGACTATGATTTAGTATGATAGGATGGTATCCTCCTTTGAATGTTTCAAGTGGCTTGACTTGGCGCATGTTCACACATGTAGTTGAAACAAAATCAACATAGCCTCTATGATGTTCATGTTCATGGTGATTTATGTCCTACTCATGCTTGCACTCAATGTTAGTTATTCTCAATGCATTTTGATGACTGTTGTCGCTCTCTAGTTGGTCGCTTCCCAGTCTTTTGCTAGCCTTCACTTGTACTAAGCGGGAATAATGCTTGTGCATCCACTTCCATAAACCCAAAGTTGTTCCATATGAGTCCACCATACCTACCTATGTGCGGTATCTACCTGCCGTTCCAAGTAAATTTGCATGTGCCACTCTCTAAACCTTCAAGAAATAATCTTTTTTGCATGCCCGAACCGCTCATGTGGTGACAGGGGGCTATTGGTATCTTCCATGCTAGGCATGTTATCCTCGATATGTGTTTATTCACTATCATTCACGATAAAGGGGCCGGTAATTGGAATTCCCAGTTCCATGCTCAAATCGAAAAGATAATTGCAAACAAAACTCCCCCAGGATTGATGTTGGTATGGATGGTACCCGAGGATTCGGCTAGCCTTGGAGTGTGATTGATTGGTGGTGGGGGTCAAAACTTTACTTTTCTGTTTGGGAACCGCCTATAGCATGTGTAGCGTGGAAGATGTTGAGAACTCTTAGTCATTGCTTTGACAATGAAAGCATGCCACACAAAATTATTATCTCTGTTTTCAAAGCTTGAGCTCTGGCACCTCTGCAAATCAATGCTTCCCTCTGCGAAGGGCCTGTCTATTTATGTTCCTGTTGAGTCATCCTCCTCTTATAAAAGCACAAATTAAAGAGCACCTCTGTCATTTTTATGCTTTGCTTTTAACTGTGTTGAGTATGACTATGACTGGATCTTCATTGCCTTGAATTACAATGTTTAGTCAGCCCTTGGTCATTGAAGGTGCTCTGCATTTATGTTTTGCGGTCTCAGAAAGAGCTAGCGAGATACCATCTATTCGTACTGCTTCATGTTGTTTCGATTGAAGTGTTGACACTTGAGGCTTATTATTATTTGCTTGCTAGTTGATTATGCCATTGATATGAGTTTACCGTGAGACCTAGATGTCATTTGCTTTTGTGGTTTGCTTGTGATCTTGTTGAAACTCTGGATATGAGTTAGAGATAGTTGCAACAACAAGATCAAATAGAGTTCGTGAAAGTTTTTCTTTTGTCTCTTTTAGTTTGTCAACTGAATTGCTTGAGGACAAGCAAGGCTTTAAGCTTGGGGGAGTTGATACGTCTCCGTCATATCTACTTTTCCAAACTCTTTTGCCCTTGTTTTGGACTCTAATTTGCATGATTTGAATGGAACTAACCCGGACTGACGCTGTTTTCAACAAAATTGCCATGGTGTTGTTTTTGTGCAGAAATAAAAGTTCACGGAATGTCCTGAAAATTTACGGAGATTTTTTCCGGAATAAAAGAAAAATACCTAGGCAAAGATCCACCGGAGGGGGCGTGCCAGTGGGCCACAAGCCCACAGGCCGCGGCCACCCCCCTAGGTCGCGCCGTGAGGGCTTGTGGGGCCCACGTGGCACCACCGCCCCCAAACTCAGCTATATATCCGTCTCGCTCGGAAAAAAATCGGAGAGAAGGTTTCATCGCGTTTTACGATACGGAGGCGCCGCCACCTCCTGTTCTTCATCTGGAGGGCGGATCTGGAGTCCGTTTCGGGCTCCGGAGAGGGGAAATTGTCGCCATCATCATCATCAACCTTCCTCCATCGAAAATTCCATGATGATCTTCACCGTTTGTGAGTAATCTCATCGTAGGCTTGCTAGACGGTGATGAGTTGGATGAGATCTATCATGTAATCGAGTTAGTTTTTGACGGGGATTGATCCGTAGTATCCACTATGTTCTAGATTGATGTTTCTACTACTTGGCTATGCTTAATGCTTGTCACTAGGGCCCGAGTGCCATGGTTTCAGATTTGAACCTATTATGTTGTCGCCAATATATGTGTGTTTTAGATCCTATCTTGCAAGTTGTAGTCACCTACTATGTGTTATGACCCGGCAACCCCGGAGGGACAATAGCCGGAACCACTCCTGGAGATGACCATAGTATGAGGAGTTCATGTATTCACCGCATGTTAATGCATTGGTCCAGTTCTTTATTAAAAGGAGAACCTTATTATCCCGTAGTTTCCATTAAGACCCCGCTGCCACAGGAGGGATGGACAATAGATGTCATGCAAGTTCTTTTCCCTAAGCACGTATGACTACATAAGGAATACATGCCTACATTAGATTGACGAACGGGAGCTAGTTACATATCTCTCCGTGTTATAGTTGTTACATGATGAATCACATCTGTCATGTTCATCCATCACCGATCCACTGCCTACGAGTATTTTACTACTGGTCCTTGCTATGTTACTTTGTCTAGGCTTGTCCCTTGCTACAAAAGGGATTGGGCCACTTTGCTACTACTGTTGCCACTGCTGTTACTTTGCTGCTGCTGCTGCTACTGGTGTTCCTTGCTACTTCATTGTTACTTGTTGCAAGATCCTTTTCCGACACTGTTGTCGGGGAAGAATAGTTAGCCGCTCACGTGCAACCTACAGGCGCCTTTGATACAACAGTTAGGAATAGTCTGCAGTCAACAGATCGTTTCTAGCACCGTTGCCATCATACTATTTTGCTACTGATACTTTGCTTGCAGACAGTGATCTTTCAGGTGTGGTTGAATCTGACAAACTCAGCTGCTAATACTTGAGAATATTCTTTCGCTTCCCCTTTGGCGAACCAACAAATTTGGGTTGAATACTCTACCCTCGAAAACTGTTGTGATACCCTACACTTGTGGGTTATCATACCCCAAGGGCTCAAATCTTCACCTCGTTGGATATTCTGATTCTGATTATGCTAGTGACCGTGTGGAACGCAATTCAACGTCATGCACATGCCATTTCCTCGGAATATCATTAGTCTACTGGTCCTCAAAGAAGCAGAACTGTGTATCACTCTCCACTGCTGAAGCTGGATACATATTTGTTGGATCTTGCTGTGCTCAACTGCTATAGATGAAGCAAACCCTCACAGACTACGTCATCAACATGAAGAATGTGCCCCTCTACTAGGACAATGAGAGTGCAATCAAGATCGCCTACAACCCAGTACAACACTCGAAGACCAAGCACATCCAGATTCGTCATCATTTTCTTCGAGACCATGTCATCAAGGGCAATATCATCATCGACCATGTGAGGACTGATGATCAGCTAGCAGATATCTTCACAAAGCCCTTGGATGAGAGAAGGTTTTGCAAGTTTTGGTGTGAGCTAAATATCATAAAATCTTCAAATGTCTTGTAAACATGCACACAATCTAACACTTATGCAAAATTGATGACTTAGATGTGCAACACACAAAGTAACAATTTTCGTCAGTCAATGAAGAATATCACTCTAAGTGTGAAGAAATCAATAAAGAATTTGGTTCTCAGGGCCCTACGACAATTGTACGCGGCACGTGAAATCATCATTCTTATAAGGTGGGTCACGCCACCACCCAACTTGGCAATTCTTCAATCTAAGACTTTTTCAAAAATTCCTCAAAATTTTCAAAGTCTTCAAAATTTCCAAATTCTTCAAAACTTTATGTGATGATCTTTATTTGACTATATATATATATATATATATATATATTAATGAGCTTTCAATGTCCTCAACATCATTCACTTATTGCTCAGTCCTCAAGTTGGTATTCTTCTAAGTGAATGTGATCGGACCCGACTCCCCTCTATGCTAAGCTCAACCCAGTCTATTCTCAATTCTTCATATGCGTTCTGTTTGACACGTGTTCAAAATACTCACTGAGTCCTAGTCATTCGAGGACTTTGAAACAAAAATCCTCAAAATTCAAAAATTATTTTTAACGTTACCACAGTAACCTCACCCACTACTCACGAACGTATAACCACGATCTCCACCACTTCGATCGTGGGTAGCACGTGTCATGCGGAGACGAAGGGGCAAGGGCAGTTCCGTCCGAAGTTTTTGCTTCAGACCGTTTTCACCTAAGCTAAAAATAGCCCCTTACCCCACTGAGTCAAAAACTCTTCCTCCCTCTCATATTCTCCGCTCGAGCTCAAAACCTAGCGCCACCGCTAGCATCTTCGTTGTCGGTTAGTAAAAGCTTCACCGCCTTGACCTCGTCGTCGCCGGACTCACGTCGGCTGCGGAACATCTTCCTCCACCGCCGCTGTAGCTGTCTTCGGTCGCCGAGTTAGGGCACTAAAGATGTGGACTGAAGAACTTTTACTTTTACTTCCCCAGTTCATCGTGTTCTTCGCACAGGGTAATTAAAATCATATTTTACTGCCCCTGTTGATCTCTTTATTCTCTTCAAATTTGTGAAATCAGTTTTTCCTTCTCACCTGTGCACACCCATGTATAGAACACTTGATGAATTTCACTAAGATGCTAAATTCTTCACGAGATTCCTCAATTGTCTAAATTTTTGAATCTGCACAACTCTGGAACCGAAGATCAGAATGCTTAGTCAAATTCCTCAACTCACTGGTCAAATTCCTCAACTTAAGAAATTTTTCAATTTCCTCAAATATGAGAACACATATGACCTCACCAAATTCTTCGCACCTATACTCTGTTCACAGGTACAAAATGTCACGTGATGAATCACTAGGTTCTCATCAACTTAACTCATTTGCAGCATTTCTAGAAGAAACATCACCTATGCTATCAGAATCATCAAGAATACAAATTCCTGAGCAAAAACCTCAGCTAAAGAAAATGGAGGAAGACAGAAAATAGAAGGGTGGCAAGAAGCTGGAATAGAACACTGCCTTTGAAATACCTGAAGAGATATATGTTGAGTACTGCACGCCAGATGAAGAAATTCATGGCAAAGAGACTATGGCTAAACTCAAGATAAGGCTTCAAAAGATTGAACACAGATGGGTGAAGGAGTGGAAGGAATATAGATATGTCACTCCAAAATATGCCAAGAAGTTTCCCCTCAAACCTCCGTGCAAAAGGTTGCCACAGGGAGATCAACAAGCAGCACATCCCTCAAGTGTAGCCACAATGGAGGATTATCCTAATGAAAAAGACAACTACTTGTCAAAGCTGAAGAAAAAGGCTAAAGCCGTTGTCACAAAATTCAATGAGGACTCTCCTGCTGCAGCTATAGCTGCCACTTCTTCTATTGTTGAGGCTTCTGCTACAGAAAAACCTCAGAAGAAGGCTCTGTTGAAGAAACAAAGTCTCAAACCAAAAGCCTCATCAGCAGTATCATAAGACCAAATTCCTCAGAAAATTGCAATAACTGCCAAGTCTTCACCTCCTCTGCAGTCACATCAGACTGAGAATCTAGGTTTCTCTGTACCATCAGCCACAGGCTCAGCTTCAAAATCTTCACCTGGGCTGTTGAAGACTAAGATGACTACTGGTAGAGGTACCAGGCCAAGTCCAAGCAAAGTCGTCAACATTCCTTCTCCATCAGAACAAAGTGAAGAATATGATGGTGAAACTCTTCAAGCCATCATCAAGAACAAGCAAGAAAGAGTTGCACAAGCTACTGGGAGCACCATTCCCCTCGCACTGGATCCTAAAGTACTACTGAACTTCATCCATCTTTGGTATGAGGATCCAAACACTCCAATTGATGACTTGAAGCTTCCTCCTGGAGTAAGTCATATGGTTGCTTCATTCATCAATGAAGCGAAATGGATGGATCAGCAAGCCAAACAAGCTAGGCTTGCAAAGATTAAAAAAGAGAAATACTTGAAGCAAAACCTCCTTAACATGTCACCTGAAAAACTTGTGTCTACTCACGCAGAGCTGAAAACCCTCACTGACAGATACACAAGTCTTCATGCTAATCAAAAGGGTGTCAAAATGCAATTTCTCAAAGCCACAACTGTTGCAATTGATGAATACAACAGAAGGATTGCCGCTCCAAAGCAGCCAAAAAATCCTCAGCCAAGCTATACTGTGCAAATGGCTAAGGATGATGAAAATGAAGAACCATCTGCTCATGAAATTACTCAGAATATTTTAGCTAAAGAATCTGCCAGGCCAGACACTGCCAACGCAATGCCTGATGAAAATGTTCCTTCACCTAAGTCTTCAAAGGTGAAGAAAATGACTCCTCTGTCTGCAGCTGACGTGAAGAAAACAAAAGCTGCTGAAAAAGAAGCTAAAAGAGAAAAGCTTCAACTACTTCAGAGTCTTCAGAAGCAAAACGCCCGAAGACTATTACTACCTCATCATCAGCCCCAGTGGCTGCTACTCCCATCAATGTAGCACCATCATATATGATCGTTCCATTCAGTGAAGAATACATCATTCCAGAAGAGGATGAGGAAATGGATGACAATCGCTCTGCTGTATCCACACCAATGGATGAGGAAATTCAAGGAGGTCAAATTCCTCAAGTCACAACACCTCCAATGACTGCTGAAGAAAAGGAGGGTGATGAAGACATTGGATGCAGCACACCTGTTATCCATGATGAGTTCTGGGAAGAGGTTCACCCAAACTCGCCAAGAACAACTCCAATTCCTCAAAATCCTGTAGCCACTGAGATTCTGACTGGCTCTAAAGAAAAGAGCTCACATGTGGAATCAGCACAAGACCAAGAATCAGCTACATGAGTTGAAGAAATTAAAAAGGAAACTGCAGCACCAAAAACTGCAACTGCTCCCTCGGATCAGCAAATTCCTCAAGCTGAAGAACATGCTCCTGCTCAAAATGTTGAAACCGCAATTGTAGTGGTGAATCCTGAAACTGCAATTGTGGTGGCCACAACTCCTCAAAATGGATAACATCATAATCTTCAACCAAAGCCTCATCAGCCCAACTCCAAAAGGCCAAAGTTTCAGAAGAACGACTTCTATGATGAACGCCATTACTTCACAGGAGAACATCCTTGTGATAGGCTTCGCATCAGGCACAGAAAGTTCTGGACCAGAACTCAACTCAACTACTATGTTGTTGTGCTTTGTGGGAGAAGGAAGATATTTCTTCACACCCATATTCCTAATTGTGACATGGAGGAAATTCCTTGCTTCACCCCAGTACTCAGTGTTCGTCACGATGCAGGGCTATTGCCATTCTACACATCTATTGGTCATTGGAATACTGACATCATTCTTTAGTTCTATGCCACACTGCACATCTCTAGTGACCCCAAAGACGTCAACTCATGGGTTCTGGACTGGATAACACAACACACTCACTACAAAGCTTCAGCCACAGAATTGCTTCGAGCTACTCCACTCCCAATTCCTTCAAATGAAGCAATTAGACTCTATGATGAAAGAGAACTGCCAAATCATCTAATGGGAGTCCTCATGAAACCTTTGGCTCCAGTTCAACCTCCGAGGACAAGATTCCTGGTGAAAGAATTGCAGTATGTGCCCATGACAGTTTACAGAATACCATCATATTCCATCGCACCAATCAAGGGGCATGATAAGGAAGAAGATGTTGTTGGGATCATGAAGAATATCATGTTTCACGTTGTTCATGGCAACAAAATGAATCTTCACGATTTCTTATTGAGGACTTTGGCGGACAATGCTTTGTCACCATTTGAGCTGAAGATTTATGCACCTTGGATCATGAGATTCATCAGAAACAGATCTGCCATCAACTACCAAGCTGACTTTCAGAATCACCTCGGCTATTTGCCGCTTCTCAAAGTCATCAAGAGCACTTTTTAACGTGTTGAAGGCAAAGGCAAGTCTATGATTGATGAAGGAAATCGACCCCTAGATGGACAATTTCGCAAGGCCGCCTCTTATTCCTCATACGATGACACTGCCACTCAAGAATCTGATGGCACAACAAAACCTCCAAGCCCAACTGCCCCAAGGGTGATGACTAACGGGGAGCTTCTCCTCAGTCCTCAGCAGGAAGTCGATCGCAATCACAAGTGGGTAGAACATCAGTTTTGGCTCCATTGTGAAAACCCTCAACGAGACTCAAAATGTTGTGAAGAAAAACCACTATTATGTTCGTGAGGTATTTGATCGCACTTGGGCCATATTGTCTCACCTGAAGAGACCTAAGGAACTTGATGAAATGGAATTTACTCAAGACTTTGACTGGTCGTGGCCTCCAAAGAAGAAATTCAAGCCTATTCCAGTTCTTGACTTGGTGGACAGCTCATTTTCTTAAGCCCGATGGTGTTCTTACTCTATTGAATGTTCTTCCTCGCATGCTTATTCCTCAAAGTTTATTAATGCAGGCATGCTGAAATTCGTCAGACATCATTTTTCATCATGTGTTTCTAATTCCTCATACTATATGTCAAATGCATGCATGAATTGCAAGATACACGGGAGATCTCCATGATATAAATCATCAATGTGCATCTACTATTCAAAGCAGATTCCTCAAAACATGCACATCTTCAGGGGGAGTCTCTATGTATCTTGACTTCAAATTCCTCAAACTCTGTACTTACATACCATGTTATTATTCCCGTTGAAAACTTAACCTAATTGTCATCAACCACCAAAAAGGGGGATATTGTAAGTGCATCTAGTGCCCCTTAGTTATTTTTGTGGTTTGAAGACTTATAGGTTGAGAGACTGATATGTTTGTGAGTGTACACATGCCCTATAAATCGCTGAGGAGTTTGAGTTATTTGATGAATATCGACCCCTAAAATGTATGTCTTCGGGTGAAGACTTTGGTCATTCCTTGAAGACTTTGATCGCGGAGAAATTGCGAAGAAATTGATATTCCTCATGAAGATATTGAAGATGAGGAATTCGGTGTGTCCTGAAGAAAACACTCTAAAGACTTTGACGCGTGAAGATTTACTCTTTCTGTTTCATTTTATTTACACTTGAGTCATAGGAACACCGTACTATTAAAGGGGGTCGAGGTAAAACTACGGAACAAATTTCCTCATGATGCTCAACCCTAGCCTAAATCTACAAAAGCCCCAAAGTGAGGAATATGAGAGACATGAGGACTTTAATAGTTGAAAGTTCCAACCGTTGTCGCGCCACGCGCCACCTCACAAATCTTATCCACCCAACGGTCATATTATTTAAGGGCATTTATGTCAAATCATGTCGGGATGCTCTCAGGCTATAAATAGCCGCCCCCACAACCACTTGCTGGTTGGCTGCTCCGAGACAAACTGACGCTAGTCATTTAGAGCAACCCAAATTCCTCAGAGCTTTCAAGAAAATCATCAAGTGAGGAAATACCCCAGACACCCAAATCCAAACCAAAACCCAAGTGATTGAGCATCACTGAAGAAGTTGTTCATGTGTGGAACCGACGCTTTTTACCTTTGAGGAATGTCTATCCTCCAGACGGTTAGGCGTCACGGTCTAGAGCATCCATCACTCAATTGTGGATCGCCGGGTGACCGAGTTTGTGAGGGTTTGGAAGTCTATCCTGAAGACTTACCACGAGTGTTGGGCGAGGATTGTGTGTACTTATCTCAAGGAGAATGTGGTAGGGACTGTGTTTCCTTTGGTTTCAATACCAAGCCGCTCCGAACGAGACATACAACTATCACACAAGTTGGAACTTGTTCATCAACAACTGTCTTCATCAAGCTACGGGTTCTATTTCTTCAACCTTCTCATTTCCTCAATTGTATGTTGAAGACTTTCATCTCTACTGTTTGAAGAATTTGTCTGAAGACTTTCTCTGAATTTCCTGAACCTCAAATTCTTCACTTGAGTTAATCTTCACCTACTTACTGTGTACTTGCGAACTGTGCAATCCGAATCTCTGAAATCTCATCGAGTACTTTGTTGTAGACGTTTTTGCACACTTGATCATGTACTATTTCCGCTGCACTCAGTTCATGACTGGGGACTTTCCTCACAAGGAATTTCCTCGGTGATGAAATTATAAAAATCTCCTATTCACCCCCCTCTAGTCGATATAATGCACTTTCAGTTGACCACCACAACCTTACATGTGCGACCATGATACCCCTCATGGGACGGGGCTTTGTTGGTTACTTTGGTCGATGCTAGCGCAGAGCCCACATTACTAGTGGCGAGAGTGGTGTGGTCACTCTCGAGACCGGGTCGTGCCAGGTAGGGGGGCCATGTGTTGTTTTAACATGCACCGAGCACATCGTTGGTCCCTTCAGGGATGGTACGATCTAGAGCAAGGCTCATATGATGTGCATCATGAGGGCTGGGAACCAATCGAGTGGACTCTTTGTTTAGTGTCGCTGGGGAAAGGCATTGTTTGGGTGCTTACCTCGGGTATGTAATATCGCGAGTCGTGGGTGACATGGAAGCTCCCCGAGTCTCTAGGGTACAACGCGCAACCTTTGTAGAGTGTAAAACTATTCAAATAGTTGTGTCCACGGTCAAGGACAGTTGGGTAATCCTACGTAAACTACGTCCAGAAGTTTTCGCATAAACCAAGTGTGCGTGTGTGAAAAATGTAATGGTATGAGAAAGATGATACTTGAGCTAAGTCCGACGACTTGTTATGGGGAATGAACGTGGGATGTTCAACCCCTGCTTATGATGATAGTCATAACTTGTTCATATGGATTTCTGCAACATGTTGATGCATGCTTTTAACAAGATTGATCATGTCATTGCATGCAAAACTAGCTCTCCGCAAACTTACCTACTTAGTGCTATATCATGCATTGTTATTGCCTTGTTCCACATCATGGGTTGCTTGCAACTACATCCAAAGTATTCATTGGCTTGCCACTAGTTATTTAATTGGCCAGGCATGGAAGAGCAGGAATGTGGAGAAGAGTTCGTTGAAGACGAACACGAGAACTAGGACGCTTCCCAGTCAGAATGCCTGTAGGTTAAGGCAGATGGCTCGGGATCACGTTTCGATGAAGATTTCTGCTCCTAGTATGTTTGGTGTGTCGGCCTTCGAGGCCCTACCTATGTAAAACTTGACCTTAATGGTCTCTATTTGTATCAGACGGTATGCATGGATGTAAGACTCTTGTTATTCAGCTTTTGTGTGTTCAGTGAGCATTGATCTCTGGGATCACTATACACATGCATTCGATGATCGTGACTTATAAGTCGGGTCCCGAGAGAGCTGGTATGAGAGCCATCCTAACTGTAGGAAACCTTAGTTATCATGGACATCAGGTAGGATGAACCCCTTGCCAAACTATACCTAGTGTCTATACTCTGGTGTTTCTGTACTTCTTACCTCTTCCACTCTATTTCAAAGCATTACTGACACCCTGCCCTTGAACCTTGTAGATGGTCGTCGTACCCGGAAACCTCCTAGCATCCGACTTTCCCCTACTCCTTGAGGACAGCCTCGAGAAGTGCCAGTTCCACCAATCAACCATTTTCCTCTACCACGAGCACTCGGTTGATGCTACCACGAAGGAGTACCACGTTGATGTGGTCGTGAAGGAAAACGACTCCCGACGATTTGGTTCTTTGAAGGACCATGGATGCAGACCTTGGCGCTAGCAGTTGAGACAGCTGCACATAAGGCACTCGTCCACCTTCAAGATATCATTCCAGAGATGGCTGGTGAGCCCGCTACTCGCCACTTTTTGTTCACGAAGGATGGTATTGGCGAGAGATGGACATTGACCCCATCCGCGAAGGATGGAACACCACTCAGATTCCAGACCTATTTCAGCCTCTCCGCTGACAGTCTAGATCACAACCTGATTAAGGAGTTTGTGAGGCTCCGCGAGGAACTTCACCGCACTCATGAGCTGCTCCGACTGGCCAAGGCGAAGCCAGACAAGATCAAGAAGGATGGATCCCCCGAGGGACGACCAGCTATGACATATCGAGGAGGATACACCCAGCCACACATGCACCCACACGGCATCATCACATGTGTGCGAAGGAGTATCATGAGCTCTTCACCGTTCCATCGGCGAAGCATCGTCGGGATGAACCTCTTCATGCTCCGACCCCCTCGACAGGAGATGATGCCCGTACAGCCGATGACCAGGAAGAAGACCCAGAGGAACGTGAGTAGGAGATCGAGCACTCCACCACTTAAATTCGAGAACCCCTAGGGTAGGATAAGCCATGCGAAGTCGAGTCCGTGTAACAGTTCATATGAAACCATGTGTACTTGTTGTTTGTTTTATTATTTGTGTTTCGATGCAAGCCGCGCTTTTGCCTTAGGCAACATGTAAGCGACTACATCGTCTATCTTATCTTAATGTTATTTGTTGGGTCTTTTCTACCTTTGGTAGTCACACTTGCACCTTACCAACCCCCTTAGGCACGCATTTTCTCTTGTTGCTTTATCTTGCATGTATCAGTGGTTTGACTTGGCTGCTCCAAATAGGATGGCGACTGTGACTCGTGCCAACACTTTTGGCAACCCTAGCACCGGCAACTCTAGCCAGTAGCTGGGGACCGGTGGGTCTGTTCAAGCTGGAGGTCACCAGGAGCGGCCACAAGGTGACATTCCCCCGCCACCACCTCCACCGGTGAACATGACCATAGCTCAGTTTCTCCAAGTCATTCAGGAGGAGCGCCAAGCCAACGCTACCACTATGCAACAGTTGGCCCAAACCCTTGTGAACAACTAGCAGCAGGGCAGGAATGGCAATGGTTGCTCCACTCTGTCAGAGTTCATGAGGAAATCGCTACCAACCTTCACTAAGAATGTTGAACCTTTGGATGATTATGACTGGATCCGCACCATCGACGACCTCCTTGTGTTGGTAAACTACAATGCGGATCGGGAGAAGGTTCTTTATGCTTCTCACTGCCTCGGAGGCACCACTAGAGCTTGGTGGGATGGTTTCAAGGTCATGCAAGGCGACCGTGTGATCGCCTGGACTGATTTCAAGCAAGGGTTCCACACCGCTCACACACCTTCCGGGATTATGGCTATTAAGAAACAGGAATTTTGAGCGCTAAAGCAAGGAAGTGTCTTTATCAAGGAGTACCTGCAGAAGTTCAACCTTCTGTCAAGATATGCATGTGAAGATGTCAACACTAAGGCATCCAAGATAGAATGCTTCATGGAAGGGATCGAGCAAGCCCTGCAGTATCAACTCGTTGTGTGTGACTCCCGGACTTTCTTCAAGCTGATGAACAAGGCTCTTATGCTAAAAGACAATTGTCATGCCATGGAGGACACTCGCAAGTGCAAGATGATCAACAAGGGCAGTTCCAGCAACGAGAAGCCTCGCCCCTGGCGGCCCGCCCCAACAAAACCAACTTATTAGCCTGAGCAAGTCAAGCCCCCTGCACCTCTTCGAGCTAGTAGACTCAGCAGTATGCCAACCCTAGGCTGACATACAACAATCCTAACAACATTGGTGCCAACAACAACAACTCAGGTCAAGTCACTTCTTTCGGTTGTGGTCAGCCTGGGCACTTATCGAGGGCGTGCCTCAGGAAGAAGCCCGATGCACCGCGCCCAATGCGCAAAATCAAGGACAAGGCCGTGGGGCGCCACCCAAGAACCACGCTCCCTACAACCAGCCCAACTATGGCAAAGCTCGTATGAACCATGTCACCGCCGAGGAAGCCCAGGAAGACCGGGATGTTAGAGTGGGTACGTTTCTTGTCAACTCAACCCCATCAACCGTTATGTTTGATTGTGGTGCTTCACATTCTTTTGTTACTCACAAGGTTGCACAAAAGAGTGGTATGGAGCCCACACCTTTGGGTAGTCTGGTGATGGTACAAACCCGGGGTGCATTATTAAGGTCTTAGATAGGATGTAAAGGAGTTGGGATTAATATCAACGGGCTAGACTTCCTGGTAGATCTTACCATCCTGAAGTCGCAAGGCTTGGATGTGATCCTTGGCATGGATTGGTTGACCAAGCACCAAGGCTTGTTGGACTGTGCCAAGAGGACTGTTACCATGACCAACAACCAGGGATTTGAAGTTAAGTATGTTCACAACCCCGCCTCCACTCAAGCCCCTCAGGTTAATTGCCTCTCTGGAATTGAGTTGGACCAAGTGCTAGTGGTATGTGAGTACCCGAATGTCTTTCATGATGAACCGCCCGGAATTCCTCCTAACCATGACATCGAGTTCATTATTGAGCTAATGCCCGGAGCAAGACCCATCTATAAGAATCCCTATAGAATGGGGTCCGAAGAATTGGCTGAGCTAAAAAGGCAAATGGCTGAGCAGCTCAGGAAAGGATTTATTCGCCCTAGCGCTTCTCCTTGGGGATCGCTTGTTCTATTTGTGTCCAAGAGGGACGGAACTATCAGACTCTATATTGATTACTGCTCCCTCAATGAAGTCACGATAAAGAACAAGCATCCACTCTCCAAGACTGAAGACCTGTTCGATCAGTTGAATGGTTCCAAAATGTTCTCCAAGATGAATCTCAGGTCCGGGTACTACCAATTGAAGATCAGACGAGAAGATATTATGAAGACGACATTTGTAACTAGGTATGGCCTGTACGAGTGCACAGTCATGTCATTTGGGTTAACCAATGCCCCGACCTACTTCATGTACCTCATGAACAAAGTCTTCATGGAGTACTTGGACAAGTTTTTTGTTGTCTTCATTGACGACATACTTGTCTTCTCCAAGTCTGAAGAAGAACATGAGCAACACTTGAGGATGGTCCTAGACAAGCTTCGAGAGCACCAACTTTATGACAAGTTCAGCAAGTGTGAATTCTGGCTGCATGAAGTTGGATTCTTGGGTCATGTGATGACAGGAGGAGGATGTTGGAATTATGCCCTAGAGGCAATAATAAATATAGTTATTATTATAATTCCTGTATCAAGATAATCGTTTATTATCCATGCTATAATTGTATTGAATGAAGACTCATTTACATGTGTGGATACATAGACAAAACACCGTCCCTAGCAAGCCTCTACTTGGCTAGCCAGTTGATCAAAGATAGTCAGTGTCTTCTGATTATGAACAAAGTGTTGTTGCTTGATAACTGGATCACGTCATTAGGAGAATCACGTGATGGACTAGACCCAAACTAATAGACGTAGCATGTTGATCGTGTCATTTTGTTGCTACTGTTTTCTGCGTGTCAAGTATTTATTCCTATGACCATGAGATCATATAACTCACTGACACCGGAGGAATGCTTTGTATGTATCAAACGTCGCAACATAACTGGGTGACTATAAAGATGCTCTACAGGTATCTCCGAAGGTGTTAGTTGAGTTAGTATGGATCAAGACTGGGATTTGTCACTCCGTGTGACGAACAGGTATCTCGGGGCCCACTCAGTAATACAACATCACACACAAGCCTTGCAAGCAATGTGACTTAGTGTAAGTTGCGGGATCTTGTATTACGGAACGAGTAAAGAGACTTGCGAGTAAACGAGATTGAAATAGGTATGCGGATACTGACGATCGAATCTCGGGCAAGTAACATACCGAAGGACAAAGGGAATGACATACGGGATTATATGAATCCTTGGCACTGAGGTTCAAACGATAAGATCTTCGTAGAATATGTAGGATCCAATATGGGCATCCAGGTCCCGCTATTGGATATTGACCGAGGAGTCTCTCGGGTCATGTCTACATAGTTCTCGAACCCGCAGGGTCTGCACACTTAAGGTCCGACGTTGTTTTATGCGTATTTGAGTTATATGGTTGGTTACCGAATGTTGTTCGGAGTCCCGGATGAGATCACGGACGTCACGAGGGTTTCCGGAATGGTCCGGAAACGAAGATTGATATATAGGATGACCTCATTTGATTACCGGAAGGTTTTGGAGTTACCAGGAATGTACCATGAATGACGAATGGGTTCCGGGAGTTCACCGGGAGGGGCAACCCACCCCGGGGAAGCCCATAGGCCTTGAGGGTGGCACACCAGCCCTTAGTGGGCTGGTGGGACAGCCCAAAAGGGCCCTATGCGCCTAGGAAAGAAAATCAAAGAGAAAAGAAAAAAAAGGAGGAGGTGGGAAGGGAAGGAAGGACTCCCACCCACCAAACCAAGTCCAACTCGGTTTGGGGGGCGGAGCCTTCCCCCTTGGACTCGGCCGACCCCCTTGGGGCTCCTTGAGCCCCAAGGCAAGGTCCCCTCCCTCCCACCTATATATACAGAGGTTTTAGGGCTGATTTGAGACGACTTTTCCACGGCAGCCCGACCACATACCTCCACGGTTTTTCCTCTAGATCGCGTTTCTGCGGAGCTCGGGCGGAGCCCTACTGAGACAAGGTCATCACCAACCTCCGGAGCGCCATCACGCTGCCGGAGAACTCTTCTACCTCTCCGTCTCTCTTGCTGGATCAAGAAGGCCGAGATCATCGTCGAGTTGTACGTGTGCTGAACGCGGAGGTGCCGTCCGTTCGGTACTAGATCGTGGGACTGATCGCGGGATTGTTCGCGGGGCGGATCGAGGGACGTGAGGACGTTCCACTACATCAACCACGTTCACTAACGCTTCTGTTGTACGGTCTACAAGGGTACGTAGATCACTCATCCCCTCTCGTAGATGGACATCACCATGATAGGTCTTCGTGCGCGTAGGAAATTTTTTGTTTCCCATGCGACGTTCCCCAACAGTGGCATCATGAGCTAGGTTCATGCGTAGATGTCTTCTCGAGTAGAACACAAAAGTTTTTGTGGGCGGTGATGTGCGTTTTGCTACCCTCCTTAGTCTTTTCTTGATTCCGCGGTATTGTTGGATTGAAGCGGCTTGGACCGACATTACTCGTACGCTTACGAGAGACTGGTTTCATCGCTACGAGTAACCCCGTTGCTCAAAGATGACTGGCAAGTGTCGGTTTCTCCAACTTTAGTTGAATAGGATTTGACCGAGGAGGTCCTTGGATGAGGTTAAATAGCAACTCATATATCTCCATTGTGGTGTTTGCGTAAGTAAGATGCGATCCTACTAGATACCCATGGTCACCACGTAAAACATGCAACAACAAAATTAGAGGACGTCTAACTTGTTTTTGCAGGGTATGCTTGTGATGTGATATGGCCAACGATGTGATGTGATATATTGGATGTATGAGATGATCATGTTGTAATAGAAAATATCGACTTGCACGTCGATGGTACGGCAACCGGCAGGAGCCATAGGGTTGTCTTTATACTAACGTTTGTGCTTGCAGATGCGTTTACTATTTTGCTAGGATGTAGCTTTAGTAGTAATAGCATGAGTAGCACGACAACCCCGATGGCAACACGTTGATGGAGATCATGGTGTGGCGCCGGTGACAAGAAGATCGTGCCGGTGCTTTGGTGATGGAGATCAAGAAGCACGTGATGATGGCCATATCATGTCACTTATGAATTGCATGTGATGTTAATCCTTTTATGCACCTTATTTTGCTTAGAACGACGGTAGCATTATGAGGTGATCTCTCACTAAAATTTCAAGATGAAATTGTGTTCTCCCCGACTGTGCACCGTTGCTACAGTTCGTCGTTTTGAGACACCACGTGATGATCGGGTGTGATAGACTCAACGTTCACATACAACGGGTGCAAAAAAGTTGCGCACGCGGAACACTCAGGTTAAGCTTGACGAGCCTAGCATGTGTAGACATGGCCTCGGAACACATGAGACCGAAAGGTCGATCATGAATCATATAGATGATATGATTAGCATAGGGATGCTTACCACTGAAACTATACTCAACTCACGTGATGATCAGACTTGAGCTAGTGTAAGTGGATCATGAACCACTCAAATGACTAGAGAGATGTACTTTTGAGTGGGAGTTTAGCGAATAATTTGATTAAAGTTAAACTCTAATTATCTTGAACATAGTCTAAGTCCACTTTGAATATATTTGTGTTGTAGATCATGGCTCACGCTACAGTCATCCTGAATTTTAATACGTACCTAGAGAAAGCTAAGTTGAAAGATGATGGAAGCAACTTTGTAGACTGGGCTCGTAATCTTAAGCTAATCTTACAAGCTGGGAAGAAGGATTATGTCCTTAATGCTGCGCTAGGAGATGAACCACCCGCTACGGTTGGTCAGGATGTTAAGAACGCTTGGTTAGCACGTAAGGAGGACTACTCAATAGTTCAATGTGCAGTCTTGTATGGCTTAGAACCGGGACTTCAACGTCGCTTTGAGCGTCATGGAGCATTTGAGATGTTCCACGAGTTGAAGTTTATCTTTCAGAAGAACGCCCGGATTGAGAGGTATGAGACCTCCGATAAATTCTATGCTTGCAAGATGGAGGAAAACTCGTTTGTCAGTGAACATGTGCTCAAAATGTCTGGGTACTCAAACCGTCTAGCTGAGCTGGGGATTGAACTCCCGCAAGAGGCTATCACTGACAGAATCCTTCAATCAGTGCCGCCAAGCTATAAAGGCTTTGTGTTGAACTACAACATGCAAGGGATGAACAAGTCTCCCGGCGAGTTGTTTGCGATGCTGAAAGTCGCACAGTCTGAACTCCGTAAAGAGCATCAAGAGTTGATGGTGAATAAGACCACTAGTTTCAAGAGAAACGGCAAAGGCAAGAAGGTTAATTCGAAGAAGAGCGGCAAGCATGTTGCCCATTCGACGAAGAAACCCAAAGCTGGACCTAAGCCTGAAACTCAGTGTTACTATTGCAAGGGTATGGGTCACTGGAAGCGCAATTGCCCCAAATATCTGGCAGATAAGAAGGCGGCCAAAGAAAAATCAGGTATATTTGATATACATGTTATTGATGTGTACTTAACCGGCTCTCGTAGTAGTGATTGGGTATTCGATACCGGTTCTGTTGCTCATATTTGCAACTCGAAACAGGAACTGCGGAATAGACGAAGGCTGGCGAAAGATGAAGTGACGATGCGCGTAGGAAATGGTTCCAAGGTTGATGCAATCGCCGTCGGCACAGTTTCACTTCAGTTACCATCAGGATTAGTGATGAACTTAAATCATTGTTATTTAGTGCTTGCGTTGAGCATGAACATTATATCTGGATCTTGTTTATTGCGAGACGGTTACTCTCTTAAGTCAGAGAATAATGGTTGTTCTATTTCTATGAGTAACATCTTTTATGGTCATGCACCTAATGTGAGAGGATTGTTCATATTGAATCTTGATAGAGATACGCATATACATAACATTGAGACCAAAAGAGTTAGAGTTAACAATGATAGCGCCATATTTTTGTGGCACTGCTGCTTAGGTCATATTGGTGTAAAGCGCATGAAGAAACTCCATGTTGATGGACTTTTGGAGTCACTTGACTTTGATTCACTTGACACGTGCGAACCATGCCTCATGGGCAAGATGACTAAGACTCCGTTCTCCGGAACAATGGAGCGTGCAAGTGACTTGTTGGAAATCATACATACCGATGTGTGTGGTCCGATGAGCGTGGAGGCACGCGGCGGATATCGTTATTTTCTCACCTTCACTGACGATTTGAGTAGATATGGTTATGTCTACTTGATGAAGCACAAGTCTGAAACATTTGAAAAGTTCAAGCAATTTCAGAGTGAAGTGGAAAATCATCGTAACAAGAAGATCAAGTTCCTACGGTCTGATCGTGGGGGTGAATATCTGAGTTTCGAGTTTGGTACTCACTTAAGACAATGTGGAATTGTTTCACAGTTAACACCGCCTGGAACACCACAGCGTAATGGTGTGTCCGAACGTCGTACTCTATTAGAGATGGTGCGATCTATGATGTCTCTTACTGATTTGCCGTTATCGTTTTGGGGTTATGCATTAGAAACAGCTGGATTCACTTTAAATAGGGCACCATCAAAATCCGTTGAGACGACACCATACGAACTGTGGTATGGCAAAAGGCCAAAGTTGTCGTTTCTTAAAGTTTGGGGATGTGATGCTTATGTCAAAAAGCTTCAGGCTGAAAAGCTGGAACCCAAAGCGGAAAAGTGCGTCTTCATAGGTTACCCAAAAGAGACAGTTCGGTACACCTTCTATCTCAAATCCGAAGGCAAAGTGTTTGTTGCTAAAAACGGAGCTTTTCTCGAGAAGGAGTTTCTCTCGAGAGAATTGAATGGGAGGAATATAGAACTTGATGAGGTTGTCGAACCTCTCATCCCTCTGGATGGTGGCGCAGGGCAAGGGGAAACCTCTGTCGTTGCGACGCCGGTTGAGGAGGAAGTTAATGATGATGATCATGAAACTCCAGTTCAAGTTTCTGTCGAACCACGCAGGTCGACGAGGCCACGTGCTGCTCCAGAGTGGTACGGTAATCCCGTCTTATCAATCATGTTGTTAGAGAACAATGAACCTGCAAATTATGAAGAAGCAATGGTGGGCCCAGATTCCAAAAAATGGATAGAAGCCATGAAGTCCGAGATAGGATCCATGTATGAGAACAAAGTGTGGACTTTGGAGGTACTACCTGAGGGCCGCAAGGCTATTCAGAACAAATGGATCTTTAAGAGGAAGACGGACGCTGACGGCAATGTGACCGTTTATAAAGCTCGACTTGTGGCAAAGGGTTTTTCACAAGTTCAAGGAGTTGACTACGATGAGACATTCTCACCCGTAGCGATGCTTAAGTCCGTCAGAATCATGTTAGCAATAGCTGCATTTTTCGATTATGAAATCTGGCAGATGGATGTCAAAACGGCGTTCCTTAACGGTTTCCTTAAGGAAGAATTGTATATGATACAACCCGAAGGTTTTGTCGATCCTAAGAATGCTAACAAGGTGTGCAAGCTCCAGCGATCCATTTATGGGCTGGTGCAAGCATCTCGGAGTTGGAACAAACGCTTTGATGAGGTGATCAAAGCATTTGGGTTTATACAAGTGGTTGGAGAATCTTGTATTTACAAGAAAGTGAGTGGGAGCTCTGTGGCATTTCTAATATTATATGTGGATGACATATTGCTGATTGGAAACAACGTGGAGTTTTTAGAGAGCATAAAGGATTACTTGGATAAGAGTTTCTCTATGAAGGACACAGCAGAAGCTGCTTACATTCTAGGCATTAAGATTTATAGGGATAGATCAAAACGCCTGATAGGACTTTCACAAAGCACATACCTTGATAAAGTTTTGAAGAGGTTCAAAATGGAACAGTCCAAGAAAGGGTTCTTGCCAGTTTTACAAGGTACGAGATTGAGTAGGACTCAGTGCCCAGCAACTGATGAAGATAGAGAGCATATGCGCTCCGTCCCCTATGCTTCAGCCATAGGTTCTATCATGTATGCAATGCTGTGTACTAGACCGGATGTTAGCCTGGCCATAAGTATGGCAGGTAGGTTCCAGAGTAATCCAGGAGTGGATCACTGGACAGCGGTCAAGAATATCCTGAAGTACCTGAAAAGGACTAAGGAGATGTTTCTCGTGTATGGAGGTGACGAAGAGCTCGCCGTAAAAGGTTACGTCGATGCAAGCTTTGACACAGATCCGGACGACTCTAAGTCGCAAACCGGATACGTATTTATTCTTAATGGGGGTGCGGTAAGCTGGTGCAGTTCCAAGCAAAGCGTCGTAGCGGATTCTACATGTGAAGCGGAGTACATGGCTGCCTCGGAGGCGGTTAAGGAGGGTGTCTGGATGAAGCAGTTCATGACGGATCTTGGAGTGGTGCCAAGCGCACTGAATCCAATAACCTTGTTCTGTGACAACACGGGTGCCATTGCCTTAGCAAAGGAACCGCGGTTTCACAAGAAGACCAGACACATCAAACGACGCTTCAACCTCATCCGCGACTACATCGAGGGAGAGGACGTAAATAATTGCAAAATGCACACGGATCTGAATGTAGCAGACCCGCTGACTAAACCTCTTCCACGGCCAAAGCATGATCAACACCAGAACTGTATGGGTGTTAGATTTATTACAATGTAATTCACATGATGATGTGAGGGCTAGATTATTGACTCTAGTGCAAGTGGGAGACTATTGGAATTATGCCCTAGAGGCAATAATAAATATAGTTATTATTATAATTCCTATATCAAGATAATCGTTTATTATCCATGCTATAATTGTATTGAATGAAGACTCATTTACATGTGTGGATACATAGACAAAACACCGTCCCTAGCAAGCCTCTAGTTGGCTAGCCAGTTGATCAAAGATAGTCAGTGTCTTCTGATTATGAACAAAGTGTTGTTGCTTGATAACTGGATCACGTCATTAGGAGAATCACGTGATGGACTAGACCCAAACTAATAGACGTAGCATGTTGATCGTGTCATTTTGTTGCTACTGTTTTCTGCGTGTCAAGTATTTATTCCTATGACCATGAGATCATATAACTCACTGACACCGGAGGAATGCTTTGTGTGTATCAAACGTCGCAACGTAACTGGGTGACTATAAAGATGCTCTACAGGTATCTCCGAAGGTGTTAGTTGAGTTAGTATGGATCAAGACTGGGATTTGTCACTCCGTGTGACGGAGAGGTATCTCGGGGCCCACTCGGTAATACAACATCACACACAAGCCTTGCAAGCAATGTGACTTAGTGTAAGTTGCGGGATCTTGTATTACAGAACGAGTAAAGAGACTTGCCAGTAAACGATATTGAAATAGGTATGCGGATACTGACGATCGAATCTCGGGCAAGTAACATACCGAAGGACAAAGGGAATGACATACGGGATTATATGAATCCTTGGCACTGAGGTTCAAACGATAAGATCTTCGTAGAATATGTAGGATCCAATATGGGCATCCAGGTACCGCTATTGGATATTGACCGAGGAGTCTCTCGGGTCATGTCTACATAGTTCTCGAACCCGCAGGGTCTGCACACTTAAGGTCCGACGTTGTTTTATGCGTATTTGAGTTATATGGTTGGTTACCGAATGTTGTTCGGAGTCCCGGATGAGATCACGGACGTCACGAGGGTTTCCGGAATGGTCCGGAAACGAAGATTGATATATAGGATGACCTCATTTGATTACCGGAAGGTTTTCGGAGTTACTGGAAATGTACCAGGAATGACGAATGGGTTCCGGGAGTTCACCGGGGGGGGCAACCCACCCCGGGGAAGCCCATAGGCCTTGAGGGTGGCACACCAGCCCTTAGTGGGCTGGTGGGACAGCCCAAAAGGGCCCTATGCGCCTAGGAAAGAAAATCAAAGAGAAAAAAAAGGAGGAGGTGGGAAGGGAAGGAAGGACTCCCACCCACCAAACCAAGTCGAACTCGGTTTGGGGGGGGAGCCTTCCCCCTTGGACTCGGCTGACCCCCTTGGGGCTCCTTGAGCCCCAAGGCAAGGTCCCCTCCCTCCCACCTATATATACGGAGGTTTTAGGGCTGATTTGAGACGACTTTTCCACGGCAGCCCGACCACATACCTCCACGGTTTTTCCTCTAGATCGCGTTTCTGCGGAGCTCGGGCGGAGCCCTGCTGAGACAAGGTCATCACCAACCTCCGGAGCACCGTCACGCTGCCGGAGAACTCTTCTACCTCTCCGTCTCTCTTGCTGGATCAAGAAGGCCGAGATCATCGTCGAGCTGTACGTGTGCTGAACGCGGAGGTGCCGTCCGTTTGGTACTAGATCGTGGGACTGATCGCGGGATTGTTCGTGGGGCGGATCGAGGGACGTGAGGACGTTCCACTACATCAACCGCGTTCACTAACGCTTCTGTTGTACGGTCTACAAGGGTACGTAGATCACTCATCCCCTCTCGTAGATGGACATCACCATGATAGGTCTTCGTGCGCGTAGGAAATTTTTTGTTTCCCATGCGATGTTCCCCAACAGAGGATTGTCGGTCGATCGTGTCAAGATTGAAGCTGTGACGAAGTGGCAATCTCTGGCCAATGTGAAGGAAGTGAGGAGCTTCCTCGGACTTGCGGGGTATTACCGCAAGTCCGTTGAAGGATTCTCAGGCATCGCTCGACCAATACTCTTGAAGAAGGACAAGAAGTTCGAATGGACGTCGAAGTGTGAAGAGAACTTCGAGGAGCTCAAGAAGAGATTGACAATGGCCCCAGTTTTGGCCACCCCCGATATTCACAAGGAATTCGTGATATACTGTGATGCATCCGAGGACCGGGCTTGGTGGTGTCCTGCTGTAAGAAGGCAGAGTCGTAGCATATTTCTCGAGACAGCTACGCCCTCATGAAGAGAACTACACCACTCGTGATGTGGAGCTGGCAGCAGTACTTCATGCCTTGAAGACATGGCGACATTACCTTCTTGGTAAGCGATGTTAGATATACAAAGACCACAAGAGTTTGAAGTATATTTTCACTCAAAAGGAATTGAACATGAGGAAACAAAGATGGTTGGAGTTGGTCAAAGATTACGACCTTAGTGCCCAATACCACCCCGGGAAGGCCAATGTGGTAGCTGATGCCTTGAGCAGAAAGGCTTGTTCCTTGAATGCTATGGTCAAGGAAAGGCTACCCGCCTTGTGTGAAGAGCTTGAAAGCTTCAGACTGGAGCTAGTCGCACAAAGATTTCTGGCCAACCTCGAAGCAAGGCCTACGTTGATGGATGATATCAAGGAAGCTCACAAGGGACACGAGAGCATTGAAGGCATCAATAAGAAGACCAAGAAAGGCAAGGCCCCAGGATCCTTAGTGGATGAACATGGAGTTGTATAGTTTGGGAATCGCATTTGCGTACCCAACAAGGTTGGGCTCAAGAACCCGATCTTACAAGAAGCCCATGACACTCTCTATTCCATCCATCCTCGTGGAACCAACATGTACCAAGACCTCAAGACAAGATTCTGGTGGAATGGCATGAAGAGAGACATAGCTTCTTATGTCGCTAAGTGTGACTTATGCCAGAGGGTCAAAGCTGAGCATCAGCGACCCGATAAACTATTACAACCCCTCAAAGTGCCAGAATGGAAGTGGGGCAAGGTTGGGATGGACTTCATCATCGGTTTTCCTAGGTCCAATAAAGGACAGAACTCCATTTGGGTCATTGTCGATCACCTCACTAAGGTGGCCCGCTTCATTCCTGTCAAGACCTCCTACGATGGGCACAAGCTAGCTAGTATCTACATCGAGCGTATCGTGAGCCTCCATGGAGTTCCTAAGGAGATCGTGTCAGATCGAGGTACATAGTTTACCTCGAGATTTTGGAAGCAGTTCCAAGGAGCCATAGGAACCAAGCTTTCTTTCAGCACTGCTTTCACCCTCAGACGGGCGGACAAACAGAACGAGTAAATCAGATACTCGAGGACATGCTCCGTGCCTGTGTTTTGGCATATAGAGCCAAGTGGGAGGATTCTTTGCCCTTTGCCGAGTTCTCCTGCAACAACAGCTGCGAGTCCAGTCCGCAGATGGCACCATTTCAGGTGGTTTATGGACGCAAGTGCTGCACTCCCCTCAACTGGTCTGAGACCGGAGAGGACTGATCTTTGGACCACATATTCTTCGTGAAGCCGAAGATCAAGTCCAACTTGTCAAGGAACATCTAGATACCACCAAGTCAAAGCAGAAGAGCTACGCCAACTCACACCACCCATAAGTGGACCTCAACACCGGAGACTATGTCTATCTTCGAGTCACGCCTCTCAAGGGAACGAAGAGCTTCCATGTGAAGGGAAAGCTCACACCAAGATACATCGGCCCCTTAAAGATCACCGAAAGGCGAGGAGAAGTTGCTTACTAGTTGGATCTAGCATCCAAGCTTTTGGATGTGCACAACGTCTTCCACGTGTCACAACTCCGAAAGTGCCTCCAAGTTCCCAATCGTCCGGAGCTCTACAAGAACATCGACCATCACGCCATCGACCTTCAGCCAGACCTCACTTATCGTGAGAGACCAATCCGCATCTTGGAAGAAGCCGAGCGTTGCACCCGAAGCCACAACATCAAGTACTTCAATGTCTAGTGGAACAACCGCACCGAAGCAGAAGCAACATGGGAGCATGAAGACTACCTTAGATCCGAGTTCCCTTATATTTTCGCGCTTAGCCTAGGAATCTCAGGGACGAGATTCTTCTAAGGAGGTAGGTCTGTCACACCCTGTGTTTGTAACACTTTGCCACATTATGTTTTACAAAATTTGGACCCAATTAAAACTTTTGAGTGCTTGCGATAATTGATTTGATTGCAACATGCTTGTGTGATTGATTGTGTTTTAAATCACCAAAATTATTCTTCTCTCTATAACTCCTGTCCTTGACCCAAAAACATTGCCCAATGATCATGTCATGTGTATAAGACCAGAAACTATTTTATAAAATATTATTTCAACAAAAGGGCATTTATTTATTTTAATGTCCAAAACCCCGTGAGTTGGGATTTGTACTACAAGTCCTTAATTTAGGAGGGATGTTTTAATACAAATATTTTATTTGGATTATATTAAAAAAATAATTCTCAAAACCACAAAATAATTATTTTAAAAGTTATTTTCCTAGTTTATTTACATACCTTTTTTAGGCCAGAAATGATCTTTTATGGGTATAAATCATTTTCTTTCTTTCAAAATATTTGAGAAAATTTAGGGAAACTGAGTGGAAATATATTTTCCATGCATATGAGTTTAAACACATGGTCATGTTCAAAATATTTGACAAAACCCCTCAAAAACCCTTGTGCCTATTTCAAGATTTTGAAACATTTCCATAGGAAATATTCTCAATAAATTCCAGGAAAATTCTAACATGTCACACATGATATATGTGGCAACCTTGCAAAATTTCATCTCAATCCAAATTGATTTGATTCACCTAAGGACCCCAAAACCCTCCCTTTCCAGAACCAAATTTGAGCAACTTTACATTGCCAAGTTTATCCAATTGATCTCAAATTTTACATAAGTGATCTAGACCCCAAGTAAGGATGATCATCAATTTATGCATTTGTGGGACTTTATTTGGTCACCAAAGTCAACAAGAATCTAATTCTATCTATTTTTAAGGATTTTCATGTTTACATTGCCAAGTTTCCTCAGATGAGCTCAAACTTGGTGATTACTCTTGATTTTTACCACAATTCAATCCTGTTAACTTTCACAGCAATTGGGTAAAGGTAACTTCCCAAATGATCATGAAACACCTTGTGGTAGTTTGGTAAAGTTGTTGCTTTCACCACTTTTTCTCACCCCTTCACTTCAAATTTCTACCACAACTTCTTATGGTGCTCTTCTAACTCCACTAAGTCTCCAACGGCCACATCTCAATCATTGATGGGGTAAAACCCCCATTTCCCCTTCTGGACAACATGATTCTACCTCTCTGTCCTCTCACCTCTCTATTTGATAGCCTCTATAGTAGCCCATGCTCCTTTCCCCATTGTTTACCTCTCGCTCAGCTTTTAGACACGAGAGGCCCCGCCAGAGCGTGTCAGTGACGCAATGATGTCGGGCCAAACCGCGCTCTGGAGCGTGATAGAGGGTATGCGAGGTTTGACCTCGCTCTCCTGCCCGATTCCGACCGCCTCGAGCCACTACCTCACAGTAGTCAAGGCGCATGGTCATCCACGATAATCTCCCCTGTTGGCCCCCTCCCCTCTCTTTCTCCAACGGCCATCCCCGGCGCGTGCCCGACACCGCCCGAGCCGACCAACGCGGGAGCTCGCACGCGCGCGTCTCTCTCCCCCTCTTGCTTCCCTTGGTTGTGGACCTCGTCCTCGAGCACCCCTCGACCCATTTTGCCTCCTCTCGCGGTTCCTCGCCTCGGCCACGAGCCCGCCGGTACACCAGCGCATAGTAAACCGGCGCCACCGCTATAAAAGGGGCCCTGTGCCTCCTCCTCCTTCCCTTCCACCACCCCCACAACCCTAAACGAACCCCCGTTCCACTCCCTCTCCATTTTCCTCTCTCAGTGCTCGGAATAGAGCCGACCGTCGCCGCTTTTGATCGCCACTGTTCGGGAGGTACAGAGCCCCATTCCCCCTCTCTTCACATCCTCCGTGTTTTCCTGAGGCCTATGGTGCTAACCCCGTCATCCCTTGGATGTATTGCAGACGGAGTCGGGCCCTTCCTCCTTGTGTACTTCGGCCGCCGCTCGGGCTCGACGCCGACGACATTCCCGTCACCGCCGGCGGCCTAGCTCATTCCTCGGCGCCCTCAGCATGCTCCTGCCCTCGGTGCCCCGAGCCGCTGCGCACATCGCCGCAGGTGAGTTCCTCTCGCCCAGGTCGATAGGTGGAAGACAATCGCGGGGTGGGACCCACGCGTCAGCCTCTCCCCTCCTCCCTCTCCCGCTGCTAGGAGGGGCCCGCGTGCAGGTTTGAATTAAAACCTGCCGCACGCACCCCCTTCTCCCCGGGCCGATTGCTGTGGGCTAGCCCAGTTGCTCGCGTCTGTGGCCATGTTGTGAGGCCCCCTCCTTTTTCTTTTTCCAACTCTTTCTGTTTTGCAAGAAATCCATGGAAGCAAATATGCATCCAAATCTAATTATTATTTCACCACAAATATTGTAATATTGTGTAGTATTTGATAATACCACTTGTGTAATTTTTACAAAAACTTTTATGCATTGATTTATTTTAAAACCTAGTTTTAAACATTTTAACCTTCTGTTAAAACGTTTTTTCACAAATTTTTGCACTTCAAAAATAAAACCTAGCAATTTTTACAGTACCTACACTCACCCTAGTATTTTACAAAAATAGGGTGAAATTTTTCTGAGCAAATTACTTTCCCTGTTTTGTGGCATTCTTATTTTTGCCCGTTAATATTGCGACGATAGATTGCATTACTAGCAAGGGATTTGTACCAGAAGACTTTAAAGACCCTGAGACTTTGTTGAGCAAGGCAAGCAGCCCTTTGACCATGTCTAAGAAACCATTTATTTTGCATGCCATATAACACTATATTATATTGGATTTGATTCATGATGAGACGGTGACCACCCTGGTGGGTTATCTCGGAGAAACCTCTCGTTGATACTTGAACTTAAGCATGACCCTACCACCTATGAGTGTTGTGCGGGTGGGAAGTAGTTAAGTCACTAGTAGCTGCTACGCAGATGGAATGGGACTATGCATGGTGATGATGAAATGAATGATTTCAAAGGATTTCAAAAACCCCGTCGGGTGCTACTAATGCGCGAGGGAGATGGGTGACCACTTGGAAAGAAATGGTGTACCGAAAAGGTTTCATGTGTGTGGTTTCGAAGACGGGATTAGATTTAAGAATTACTGACCACCCCAACCTTGCATGTGCGACCACAATACCCCTTATGGGACGGGGCTTTACTGATTACTTTGGCCGATGATAGCAGAGAGCCCACATTATTAGTGGCGAGAGTGGCGTGGTCACTCTCGAGACGGGGTCGTGCCACGTAGGACGACCATGAGTTGTTTTCACACGCACGGGGCACATCGTTTGACCACCGTAAGTTTCTCCTTCATTCTTATCTCGGGTTATTTTTCTCACAAATCTATGCCGTCATCAAGCTCGTCCAAGGACAAGTTCTAAGAGAAGGTAATTGATAATCCACAAGTATAGGGGACCACAATAGTCTTCACAGTTTGTATTACACCCTGATTTATTGATTTGACATAAGGGGCCAAATCATATTTTTTGGTCTTACCAGTTAAGTTGCCAATTCAACCATACATGGAATAAGTTTTCAAAAAGTGTTCATCAAATTTGAAAAATGTTTGTAGAATTGAAAAAAGTTCATCACTTTTGGAAAAAGTTAATCAGTTTTGAAAGAAGGCCATAAAAATTGAAAACGCAAAGTTCATTGATTTGAAAAACATTCTACGAATTTGAAAGAAGTCATCAATTTGTAAGTAAGGTCATCAAATTGGAAAAGAAGTTCATTGAATTTGAAAATAAGTTCTTCAAATTTTTAAAAAGTTTATTCAAGTTGAAAAAAGTTAATTGAATTTGGAAAAAGGGTCCGTCGATTTAAAGAAAAGTTCACGAATTATAAAAAATCAACAAGCCAGGAAGAAGAAAAAACATCAACGAAAAACAAAAAAAGAAACAAAAAAACGAAAAACAAAAAAAACAAAAAATAAATAGGGGAGCGCTACGCGTCTACCAATATATGTCTCCTAAACATCCGTCACCAAGATAATCGTTGGATCTCCGCGCTCAGCCATATGCGTCCGTTCGATCTTATTCAAACAACAAACGAGATGTCGTAATTTTTGCAACATGTCATAATTTTTGCAATATGGGTAAGAAGTTGTCGTGATTTTTGCAAGGGTCAGAAGATGTCGTAATATTTGTAACATGTCGTAATTTTTGTTACATAGGTCAAAAGATGTCATAATTATTGCAAACATGGGTTAGAAAATAAAAAAGGAAGTTTCTCCAACATGGTTGTTGTTTCTGCAACACATCCGTTGTTTCAGAAATTGTTTCTGTAATGCGGTAGTTGTGTTTTGCAACTGTTTTGCTGTTTCAAAAGTTAATGTTAAAGAAAAAAATCAAATCCAGACGCTTGCCCTTCGAGCGAGTCGAACCCCGAAACATCCCTATTGTTACGGAGTATCAGGAATGTCTGTCGTGAAACAACATATAAGTTGCAAGAAAACGAAAGCGGCTTCGATGGATGCGGGGACGCTGTCGACCGTATGATCAACACACGATCAAACGGCCATGAAACTGGCTGACGGGCGCTCGTGATCGGCAGGTGGAAGGTAATCTTTTCCAAAAAAATGAGAAAAGATGCAAAAAGAAAAATGTTAGTCATCAAGTCGGACGAGGTGGCGCGGTGGTTAGTGCTTGTGAACTCCAAGTGAAGATCGGTATTTCTATTCCCCGCGACGCTGTTTTTCTTTTTGCCTTTTCAAAATAAAAGGGAAAATCTCAAAAAATAAAACGGAAAGGAAAAAGGATAAGATGGGCCAGCCCAATGCGAGACGCTGCAGGCGTCCGCTTGCGGAACACACATTAACGGGCGCCTGCAGCGCCAAATAGGGTTCGCCGTCGTCTCCTCGTTCGCGCCAGAAAAAGGAAAGAAACGCAATCGTTTGAAGACTTCAATTCGTTGGCGCGCGCCAGCCCGCCATTGCTTCACTCGTTTTCTTTCCCTCCACCGTCTCACTCCAATTCCATTCGTTTTCCCTCCCCCCTCCTCCAAATTCACCAACAAAAACTGCCGAGACGCACACAGAGGGAGAGAGATATAGAAACACGAAAAAGGAGAGATCGAGATCTAGGATTCTACGGTACCGTTGCTAGCCATGGCGCCGCCGAAGCCGAGCTCTCCTCCCAACCCCAACCCCTACCCCAGCCCCGCCTCCGACGCCGACAAGGCCAAGGGCAAGATGAAGGTGACGCCCCTGCAGGTCGCCTTCCTCGTCGAGCGCTACCTCGCCGACAATGGCTTCGCGGCCTCCCTCGCCGCCTTCCGCTCCGACGCCGCCCACCTCTTCGCCAAGACCAGCAACAACATAGTCCCCCCCAAGGGCCTCCTCCCTCTCGCCGACATCCTCCACGACTACATCTCCCTCAAGGAGTCACGCCTCGCCGTCGACTCCGCCATGCAGGCCATGCAGACCCTCGTCTCCACCTACTACCATCCCGGCTCATCCACACATCTCGCGGCGGCGCCCTCCTCACCACCGCTCGTCCCGCCCTTCTTCGTCGGCCCCACCACCTCTTCTCCTCCACACCCACCTATGGTGGCCATCCCCCCGCCTCCTACAGGTACCTTCACTATTTCACTCCGTGCCCCCCACTTGTTCGACGTTATGCGTGCTAGTCTATGCGATCCCTTTGGTTACTTATACACGTCAGTACTAGACTAGATTCCAATCCCTTGTTTGCTTGCGTCTGATTTAACTTTTAGGGGATAATTTTGAACTGCCCCGTGACTTGTAAACCTTTGGTTTGGAAAGTGTGTACTGTCATAAATTTGTAATTCTTGCCTAAATTTTTGTTCAGTTTCTGAACTGCACTGTTAGATATATTTTGGGCCACAAGCACACCAGTTACATGGATAGTAGATGGCTTGTCAATTGGTTATGTTTTTTAGAATTGGACTGTGTGCATTGGTATTTTTTTCTTCCTGAATACGCGTGATAGAGTCGAGAAAATACCGATGCCAATAACCAACTCCCAAATATGACAAGGCAAACACATTGTATTTCCATTTGAAAAACTGGCACATGCTGCATTTCTCCTCCAATTGCCTTCCACATGCAGCCTAGTCATGTCCTATTACGTGCAGCTTTTGCCATCCATACACTGTGTATTCGATTTCAGTCTATCACCTGGTGGCTGGTGCTATTATTCATCGTGAAATTAACAAGGTCCCTTTTCTGTTGTTATTGCAGGCTCCTCTGGATATGTTACGCCTATGATACACTACACCCAGTCCTCCTCCTCGGTTGTTGTTCAGAATTCTTCAAATGCCAACAGCATGTCCACCCCAGCAGCCAGTTCTTTGCCTACAAAAAAAAGAAAGGCAGCCAAGCCTGCTGCAAAAACCACTTCAGCCTCCAAGAGAATGTGTGCTGCACCGTCTACAAGCTTGAACACAAAAGGTACACTTTTGAAAATACTAGCATAACTTGACCGTCATTTCCTGCAGCATCACCAGTTATTGACGTACTGTTCTAATGCCAGGTAAAAGTGCAGCTTCTCAACTGCAAACTGCACATCCCAGTTCAGCTGAACATTCAGTGGTTGCAAAACTGCCGGCCCAAGCCTCATCAGTTGCAAAAAGCTTATTCACTCCACTCCAGTCTCAAGTCAGTTCTTCTCCTTGTACAGCTCAACTAAGCTATCCCATGGGAAAAGAACCTGCTTCTTGTCAATCACAAAGGCCGTCATCTGTGGTTCCAAATGCTCATTCCCAACAGGAGATTGCTTCCTCTCAATACTCTATAGTTTCTTCCAAGAGACTAATAGTCAGTCCTATGAAAGGGGGCACCTACTATTCTGTCGAGAGGAGTTGCCATGTCAGCTCGCCCTTAAAATCAAGCACCCAGAGATCGTCAAAAAGGGAACATGTGAAAGGGAGGTTAGATTTTGACAGTTCAGATGCAAGGCCAGTTTCAACTGAACATGTTTCTGAGAAGCCCTCTAGCTCTACCAGTAATGGAGAGAAGCAAGATGACTTTGACATTGATTTCGCAAATTTTGATCTATTTGATGGTGACTTTTCATTTTCGGAACTTCTGCTGGACTTTGATCTTGACAATGAAGGCCTTCAATGTGAGAATCCTTCCACAAATGCTGAACTTCAAAGGTATGCTACGGTGCTCTTATTAGATGCCTTTGTTTTTTTGTCCTTGATGATTCTATGAATGCTAAGATGGTTCTGTTGTGTAAATTGAATGATTACAGACTACAGCCCACTGTGAAGAGTAACAACATGACTGCTGACCCAGCTTTTCCAGAATCAATGAAGCCAATGTCAGCAGATCCCACTGAAGATATCAATTCGCAAGGTTAGAGAAAGCTCTAATAAGATGCTGCACTGTCTTGATTTTGTTCATCCTATCATCACTTTTTTGTAACAAATCTTCTATGCATACCTGTCTGTGCAGGAGCTACATCTGTTACTTCTGTCAGAGCTATTACTAAGAGGATAAAGATTGTTAGCCCTGGTATGCATATAACCTCTACCTATCATGCTTCTCATGTCCAACAGGTTTTGAAGTTATCTAATATGCCAGATGTATTTGTTTGCAGTTAAGGGCCGCACAGTTTCTTAGCATGGTGAATAGAACTGAACATCACGAAGAGCAGATGTCTTCTGGATATGACTACTAACTGAGATGATCTAGATGGCTAGCTAATTTGTTGCTACATGCTGTTTTGACCAACTGTGCTGCACATCGGAGTTCTTTCAGCATTACACATGGCTTTCTGATGGCAAGCTTGTGCTGTTTTGTTCCTTTTTTTGCATTTAGTATTTAACTGCCTTCATGTATAGCTGATATTAAATTGCAAGTGTTTCTCTTGACATTAATGTTATCGTGTCAGAAGTTTGCTATATTAAATCTGTGATGGTATTTTCCATGGTTTGCCTTGAGATTTTGGTCCCCATAAAATGTATGTTTGCTTGAGTGAATTAGAGCATAAAGTGCATTACTGATGCATCAGTCATATCTAATGCAGATGTGATGTTCTTGAGCAAATATAGAAGTGCGCAGAATTGTAGGTATTTGTGCTGGCCAGTCCTATAAAAAAAGTTGCTAAATATATGGGTTATTACTACTCCCTCCGTTCCTAAATATAAGTCTTTTTAGGGGTTTTACTAATGGACTACATATGGATGTATATAGACATACTTTAGAGTATAGATTCACTCATTTTGCTCCGTATGTAGACATCTAGTGAAATATCTTAAAAAATTTATATTTAGGTACGGAGGGAGTACTTTGGAAGACTAATACACACACATTGTTGTGATGCCATTACACAGATTTGATAAATTTGTTTTCCTTCTTTGTTCCGGCCCTTCTCTCGCATCATGTAAATTTCCATGGTTTCCACACTCTCCTTATGTGGACGGTTCCCTCTGTTGGTCATGTTGGGGTTCAAATTACTGGCTTCATAGATACTTCCGGTTTCCAGCTGAGAGTATGAGAGGCTGATGCACTACTGAGATGAGAATTTTCAACCAGGCAAACTTAAACTAGAAAACAGACGTCCAGACGAAAGCATATAGGGTGAGGAGAGACACGTACGGATTGGTTACATCAGAATATCATACTCCCTCCAAGCTTAGTACAACTTTGTACTAGAGCTAGTACAAAGTTTAGACACTTATTTTAGGACGGAGGGAGTACATGATTGATATTTTGATAAATGGAAATCCCACAGAATTATCTGTTAAAGTGAATAGAGAAGATAAACAGCGCAAAAATACCAGCGGTACCATCGCTGAGCCAGCTCCAGAATGTCAAACGGAAGAATATGTCTTCGAGAAAATGGCTTGAGTAGACATCCTGAAGGATCACATGATCCTTTCTTAATGGTATGGCCGAGGAAGAACGGATCAATGTGATCCCTCTGGATGCATTCTTGAGCCACTTATGCAGAAAGGAGGTGGAGTCTGGAACCTTTGTCATCAGATAATGGAGATCCCCCGTGCAAAAAAAGAGATAAATGAGACGGATGGTACTTATAGATTCCCTCCCTCCCATGGGCACTTGGGCATGTGTTTACATGCGTCCAACTGGTGGTGATAGTTCTTAGTGTGAAAATATGAAGCCCAAGGTATTTTCTGTGAGTATTTGAGTGCCAAAAATATAGGAAATAACTACACAGTACTACCTCTGATCTATAATAAGTGTCACAGTTCTGAACTAACCCAGTTCAAAACTACGACACTTATTTTGGACCGGAGGGAGTAGCTTTCTGTTTTCACTCTTGTTTTGGCTACTTCATCCCGTCAACACACTTAATTCCTTTCACATGTTCTTAATTATTGACTGATCTTTTCTACATTGATTTGTTTTAGAAGATGTTGATTTCATGTTTGTCCTGTCATCAACACATGTTGAGGGATATTTTTAAGCTCTGCACCACAATAAGGAAATCCTAACCTGTTTTCAAAGTAACGATGTTTCTGTGGCTGATAGGATCCATTACTACTGTTTCTTGCTTCCTGAATTTCCACCGAGGCGGGAAATTATTTGGTGTAGAGTAGAATCTTCCAGGACAGGGACCTCTCTGCTCTGCTTTGCTATTTTCATCGTGCACATTTAATTTTGTGGACACATTGAAGTAGAATAAACAGTATGATTTGAAGGGAAGGATTCATGATACACTTATCAAGAGTGCACATCTCTAAAAGCTTTGCCGCCACTTTTAGCAGACATTTATGTTGCTTCCTGCCCCACCCATGTCACCCAACATATACTTTACCACGTTTGATCCTACTTGTGCATTAGCTCAAAGCCTTTTTAGGTCACCCATTGTGAGGGTGAAACAATCAGTTTTCTTTGATGAACATCACACGAGGGCATTAGCTACGGATCTACACCCCCGCGTTGTCCCCGCGTCGTCCCCACTAGGGCGACTAGGGCGGCGCCCAAACCCTAGCCGCCGGGGGGCGACACTCCCTCCTCCTCCCCCCCCCCCCCCGTCGCCGTCGGGGGACGCCGCTGGGCTAAGCCTGGGGGTTGACGACGGCGGCAGGGGACTCCCTCTCTCCCGCATCTCAGGGGTGGTGTGGGCCCCCTGCATGCATGGAGGCGCGACCGATCTAGCGAAGCGGCGACAATGGAGGTGTCGAGCGCTGCCTCGGACGACGATGGCTGCAGGTGCGCCAGACAACCCGGTTATAGGCGACGACGTGGGGGTGGTTGGCTCGGTTCAGACGGCGGCGACTGGCTATGCCATGGCGGCGCACGGTCCGGCTTCTAATCGACGACGGCGTGGAGGGCCCGGTGGACTGCTCGACGACACTTTCGGCCAGATCTGTTCTGGTCATTATATATTACAAGCCATGGCCACGAGGGCTTGAATACATCAGTCGACGAAAGCAACATTATCAGAGTACATACATTAGGTAAACAAGTTTTGCCTAGGAAGGCCAACACAAAAGATACATCGATCGAAAAGGCAAGGCCTCCTGTTTGGGAGCCTCCAAACTACTTCTGGTCGTTAGCGGCCTCCATGTAGTAGTAGGCTCCTGGGATCCTCCATGTGATCGCGACAATTGGGTAGAAGAACATAGGGGGAAAAAGGTAGCAAAAGCGGTTGTGAGTACTCATGCAAAGTACTCGTGAGACTTACATCAGGTCTAAACTACATATGCATTGGTATCAAATGAAAGGGGTAGTATTTGTGGACTAAACTACAGAATGCCAGAATAGGGGGGGGGAGCTAGTCCTGTCGAAGACTATGCTTCTGGCAGCCATCATCTTGCAGTATGAGAAGAGAACATATTTTATAGTAACAAGTATCACCGTATAGCAATAATCCTAACCTGGAGATCCTCTCCTCGTCTCCCTGAGAGAGAGAGATCGTCGAGTTGTATCTGTTACTTATCTGGGTGTATTTTATTAAGTATCCAATTTTAGTTGTAAGAGGTCGGAATACAACTCCAAGTCGTATTGTTAACGTGGACACGACTACTCGAATAGTTAATTCATCCCTGCAGGGGTGCACCACATTTCCCAACACGCTTGATAATCTCTGGCCAGACACACTTTCATGGGTCATGACCGACCTCGGGAGATCAACACGTCCTAGCCCTACCTAGGCTCAACAGAGAGGCCAACTGTAGGATCAAAAGTATGTCTAGAGGGGGGGGGGGTGATTAGACTACCTGACAAGATTTTTTTTGCCTTTTCCCAATTTTAGTTGAGAGGCAGCTATGGCAGTTATAGCAAGTCAAGTACACCCTACACATGCAATTCTAAGAGTGTAGCAACGAAGAGTAAAACATGCGAGTGTAAAGTAAAAGAGTAAGGTAGGGAGATCAAACGCATGAGGTTGACACGACGATTTTTGGCATGGTTCCGATAGGTGGCGCTATCATACGTCCATGTTAGTGGAGACTTCAACCCACGGAGGGTAACGGGTGTGAGAGTCCATGGAGGGCTCCACCCACGGAGGGTCCACAAAGAAACGTTCATGTCTATTCCACCACGGCTTTCGTCCACAGAGGACTAGCCTTACTCACGGTAGATCTTAACGAAGTAGGCGATCTCCTTGCCCTTACAAACATCTTGGTTCAACTCCACAACATGAAGTAGGAGGCTCCCAAGCGACACCTAACCAATCTAGGAGGCACAACCCTCCAAAAGGTAATAGATGTGGTCATACTCATCGTTAAGCACAAGTGGGGTTACCACTTTTACATAAGCATTATTGTGTTCATATCCTTAGGTGATGCTTGTACTCAAGATTTAGAGTAAAGCTTCCCCTTGATATGACATCCCCCCTTAAGAGGGACAAACTAACCTTGGGTTTTGTTGTAGAAGACTTCAAGTAGGTGAAGTAGTGGTGGATGCTCAATGTTGATGAAGATCATCTTGAGTTGGGAGCAATCCTTGTTGTTTCTTACTCTTCTCACCTAGATGGGTTAGTCCCAAAGCAAAAGCAACATATGCAGGAATATCTATGGACATGGAGTGAGACACAAATGGAATGATGTCCAAAGATGCATTAATTACCTTGTCCTTTGCTTACCTTTGAGGGAATGTGTGACTCCTTGAACTAATGCATATGGTTGAGGTTGATTGCATATAATTTTTATCAAAATGAATAAGAGTGAATTTCATTTGCAGAGTAACCCCTCAAGAACTCTCTAGTTCTTCCTCTTGGGAATCCACATCAACTTGATGGGGATCCTTGGAGTTGTGGTAGCACTAGATGAGCCAGTGCTAGAAGTGTCTTTGGGAATCCACTTGACCTTGAATTGGGGTTCTTCTTCATATAGGTCAATGTCTTCTTGAAGCTTTCCCTTGCCTTTGTGGTCTTGTGGTGAAAGGTCATCTTGTGAGCTTGTTCCCTTGGGAGGAGTAGGATCATACTTCTCCTCTTGAAGAACAAACTTAGTGAAAGGACGTGGACGTCGCCTAGAGGGGGAGGGGGTGAATAGGCGCTTTAAAATAATTACGGTTTAGGCTTGAACAAATGCGGAATAAAACTAACGTTTAATTTGTCAAGCACAAAACCTACAACAACTAGGCTCACCTATGTGCACCAACAACTTATGCTAAGTAAGATAAACAACTAAGTGATAGCAAGATATATGACAATAAACAATATGGCTATCACAAAGTAAAGGGCATAAGTAAAGGGTTTGGGTAAGAGATAACCGAGGCACGCGGAGACGATGATGTATCCCTAAGTTCACACCCTTGCGGATGCTAATCTCCGTTGGAGCGGTGTGGAGGCACAATGCTCCCCAAGATGCCACTAAGGCCACCGTAATCTCCTCACGCTCTCGCACAATGTAAGATGCCGTGATTCCACTAAGGGACCCTTGAGGGCGGTCACCGAACCCGTACAAATGGCAAACCTTGGGGGCGGTCACCGATACCCTACAAATTTCTCGGGGCAATCTCCACAACCTAATTGGAGACCCCGATGCTTGCCCGGAGCTTTACACCACAATGATTGAGCTCCGAGACACCACCAAGCTTCTAGGACGCAAAAGCATCCATGAAGAACAATATCTAGGGTACTAAGTACCAAAGGTAATAAGCTTCTCAAACTTCACTTCCACGTATCACCGTGGAGAACTCAAACGATGCAACTAATGCAATGGTAAGGGCACACAGAGTGCCCAAGTCCTTCTCTCCCAAATCCCACCGAAGCAACTAATGCTAGGGAGGAAAATGAGAGGAAGAACGAAGAAGAACACGAAGAACTCCAAGATATAGACCCAAGGGGTTCCCCTCACTTAGAGGAGAAAGTGATTGGTGGAAATGTGGATCTAGGTCTCCTCTCTCTTTTCCCTCAAGAACTATCAAGAATCATTGGAGGGATTGAGAGTAAGCAAGCTCGAAGAAGGTCAACAATGGGGGAAGAACACGAGCTAAAAAGATAAGGTTCAATGGGGAAGAAGACCCCCTTTTATAGGTGGGGAAAAATCTAACCGTTAAGCCTCACAGCCCGCACAGAGCGGTACTACCGCTCATGGAGCGGTACTACCGCTCGGTAGGTTCACCAACCATGCTGAGGCCAAAAAGTATGCAAAAAACAGTCCGGCGGAGCGGTACTACCGCTCCTGGAGCGGTAGTAAAATATTACTACCACTCCGGGGGTGGTACTACCTCTCCGGGGGTGGTACTACCTCTCCGGGGGCAGTACTACCGCTACAGGAGCGGTACTACCGTTCGCACCAGGAGCGGTACTACCGCTCGATACTGAAACTGCTGTAACTTTCGCATACGGACTCCGAATTCAACGAAACCAAGTTTGTTGGAAAGCTAATGACATGGGCTAACACAATCTTGATAGAAATATATCAATAAGAAGTAAGTGAGAAAATTCCCATAAGAAAATGGTGAGAACCCTTATTCGAATAAGACCGATAAAAACTCCCAACATCAAAAACATCATAGAAGATGCATATGGACTCCGTTTTCGATGAACTCGAGCTTGTCATGAAGATTAACATAAGATATAAAACTCACAAATAGAAACACCAAATAAGAACCAAGAAGTATGATGCAAGGATGCAAATGGTTTGAGCTCTCAACGAACGATACGATCAAGCTACTCACTTGAGATCCCCCCTTGACAGTACGACAATCTATCCTAAAACAGAAAACCTATCAAGGGCAAACCTATACCTTGCACCTCGTCCTCTTGAGCTAGATGACGATGATCTTGGCTTCCTCAATATGGACCATCTTTCTTGATTGCGTTGGCTTGATGAAGACTAGTTGATTGCTCCCCATACACACTATGGGTGAGCCGCTCTTCAGCATATCTTCACAAGTCCATTGCCACCACAATGGACGTCAAGCATCAAGCATGATATATTCGTGCTGATCCACTTAAACTTGCACACCGCAATCTTGATGACGATCACCACTTGACGTCATCCTTCATGGGTTGTATGAGATCTTCCTTTTGACGCAAGACCATGGAAGCACACCTAACCCCCACATAGAACTCTCACAAAGACCATGGGTTAGTACGCAAACACGTAATGGACAATGCTTACCATACCATGGGATCACTTGATCCCTCTCGGTACATCTTGTATGCTTTGTGTGTTGATCATCTTGATTTACTCTTTGTCTGAGATCTTGATCAACCTTGTGTCTCTATGACCATTCTTTGGATAATACCTTGAATACCATCTTGGTCATCATATAAACTCCTTGAATCCAACAGATGGACTTCAAGAAGTGCCTATGGACAAATCCTATAAGTATAACTTAAGGCAACCATTAGTCCATAGGAATTGTCATCAATTACCAAAACCACATATGGAGATATATGCTCTAACACTTAGGAATGGGATATGGACATTCTTCCCTATCATCTATGTTGACGTTGAAGTAGCCAACAACTTATTTCTTCCGATGTCCTCCTTGCTTGCGTACAATTTCCTCAAATTGTTTACTTCCGACAAGACTCTTGAAGACACGTCTCTCTATAATCCCTTTCAATAAATCATTTTCTTGATCAAGTGTAACTTGGCTAAGATAATCATTAGTGGAATCAAGAGAGATACTAGCAACAATATTAGGTTTAGCTTTAGCATTTTTGTTACTAGATGAAGAAACTTTCTTGCCTTTGTTACTAGTGTTCCTAGGTTTAACTTGTGGAACAAAAGTAGACAAGAGTAATCGCTTGGCTACATAAGAAGAACTCTTCTTTCGAAGATCATCATTGATTGCTTTTAGGAACTCATGCTCTTGCTCCAAATTAAGCTTCTCGAAGCGTAGCTTCTCATGAGTTCTTGCAAGCTCTCTATGATCTTCTAGAGTAGTTTCATGAGCTAACTTAAGAGTGTTTAATTCTTGAGTTAGCCGTTCAATCTCTTTCTTATCGTCATCATTCCATTTCTCTTGACTAGCATGATAATTGGCAAGTTCATTTTCAGTGCAATCACTAGTTTTATCAAAGAGCAAGTCATCTTCTCCTAACAAGTCATCCTCATCACTATTGAAATCAGGATACTCAGGGTGTGATACCTTGGGGTCTTTAGCCATGAAGAAGTTCCCGACTCCCTCATTTGGTGAATCAAATAAGTCATAGGAGTGGGAGGAAACGAGTGCAACGCCGACAACACCTTCATCTTGACTATAGTCAGAGTTGGAGTGATAGCTACTTTTGGAGTGGTGATCAGACTCGGAGCCAGAGACCCATTCACCAACATGAGCTTGATGTCTTCTTCTTGAGATGCTCTTGGTGCATTTGTCCTTCTTCTCCGATTTCTTGCCTCCCCGTGAGTGTCTTCGTTCATGACGATCTTCTCTACTCCTTCTCTCTCTGTGATGTGAATCATCTCTTGAGCTTCGTCTTCAAGGTGACTCTTATCTTCGCTTGTAGGGAGTTGAGCACTCATTGGAGTAGTGTCCAGGCTTCCCACAATTGTAGCAGTTTCGGTCACGATTCGACGAACGCTTCTCATCATGTCTTGAGCTTGAGCTCTTCTTTTTGCCTCTACTCGTGTAGAACTTGTTGAATTTTCTAACCATGAGGCTTATCTCTTCATTAGTGACAAGATTGTCCTTTGAAGTACCGGGAGCATCACATGAAGCTTTGTAAGCACCGCTTGACTTGTTGTGCAGCTCATCTTTGTCCTTGAGTGACATCTCATGAGCGACAATCCTACCAAGGACTTGAGTTGGCTTGAGATCTTTGTAGTTTGGCATCATTTGAATCAATGTGCACACTGTGTCATACTTTCCATCAAGATCTCTAAGTATCTTCTTGATGATGAATTTGTCGGTCATCTCTTCGCTTCCTAAACCGACAATCTCATTGGTGATGAGAGCTAGCCTAGAGTACATTTCAGCGACACCTTCACCATCCTTCATCTTGAACTTGTCAAGCTGACTTTGAAGCACATCCAACTTAGATTCTCTGAGAGGATCAGTACCTTCGTGCATATCGATCAAAGTATCCCAATTTTTTTTTGCATTCTCAAGGCGGCTGGTTTTGTTGAATTCTTCGGGGCAGAGACGGTTGAAGATGATGCGCAGGGTTGTGCCTTAAGTTGCAACATCTTCAGTTCATCAGCTGTCGCATCATGATTCGGTTCACGCCCTTCTCCAAAGAAATCACCTTGCACACCAACACGAATAACAACCCAAACATGAGGATTAAAGCCAAGTTTATGCATTTTCATCTTATGCTTCCAACTAGCAAAATTAGTGCCATCGAAGTAAGGACTTCTACGGTGATAATTTCCCTCACTAGATGCCATACTCTCCTAGGTTGTTAAACCAATGCAATGGAGACCAAAGCTCCAATACCACTTGTAGGATCGAAAGTATGTCTAGAGGGGGGGGAGGGTAATTAGAATACTTGACAATATTTTTTTTTCTTTTCCCAATTTTAGTTGAGAGGCATCTATGACAGTTATAGCAAGTCAAGTACACCCTACACATGTAGTTCTAAGAGTGTAGCAGCGGGAAGAAATATGCAAGTGTAAAGTAAAAGAGTATGGTAGGGAGATCAAACACATGAGGTTGACATGTGATTTTTGGCATGGTTCCGATAGGTGGCGCTATCGTACGTCCATGTTAGTGGAGACTTCAACCCATAGAGGGTAACGTCTGTGAGAGTCCATGGAGGGCTCCACCCATGGAGGGTCCACAAAGAAGCGCCCTTGTCTATTCCACTACGGCTTCCGTCCACGGAGGACTAGCCTTACTCACGGTAGATCTTATGAAGTAGGCGATCTTCTTGACATGACAAACATCTTAGTTCAACTCCACAACACGAAGTAGGAGGCTACCAAGCGACACGTAACCAATATAGGAGGCACCACCCTCCAAAAGGTAATAGATGTGGTAGATCAATGAACTCCTTGCTCTTGTGCTTCTAAAGATAGTCTCCTCAACACAAAATCACTCTCTCATAGAATATGCATGGGTAGGAGGGATTGATTTGGTGGAAAGCAGTTTGGGGAGGATAGAGATCAAGATTCAAATGAATTAAGTGGAATATCTTGGTCTTAACATATCAGTAGGTGGTTCTCTCTCAGAAAATGAATTTGGCAATGAAGTGTGTGTTCTGAGTGCTTCTCCCACGAATGAGAGGTGGGTGAAGGGGTATATATAGGCAGCAGCCAAAATCAAACCGTTACACACAAAGTGGCAAACTCGGTGACACCGAAGTTGAAAACTCGTTGGTACCGATTAGCACAAAGGTGTGAACTTTTGAATCTCGGTGAGACCGATATATGAAACTCGGTGGCACCGAAAAAGTGGCTAAAGGTCAGATGGTAAAAGTCGGTGGCATCGATACGCAAACTCAGAAATTCTGATTTTGTGTATCGAGGCACCCGAAAGTTGGTCACGCATACTCGGTAGCACTGATACGGATTCGGTTGCACCGATTTGGTGGCAGTGGCTAGGGTTTCTGTTTGAGGTCAAACTCGGTGGGTGCGAAATATGAAAGTTGGTGACACCGGATTTGTGTATGTGGAATTCGACATAACGGTTTTGTGGGAAAAATGACTAAGTATTTTGGTGGCTAACTTAGAGCACTTTGAGCAATCAGTTCATTTTACTACCTCACCCCCTTTTAATAGTATTGGCTTTCAAATGGACTCAAATGTGAATTATCACAAAATAGAAAATAAAGATCCTTCTAGCTTGAAGCTTGAGCCAATATTATCCCTTTCTTGCATCAAGGGGCATCTCCACATAAACCTTTAGCCATATCATCCTTTGAACTTTTCTGAAATATACTTGGAAAACATATTAGTCCAATGATGCACATGTTGTGATCAATTATCAAAACCACTCTAGGGAGCAATTGTGGTTTCACTAGCCCGCCGGACTAAATCCTATGCGCACGGGTCTTGGGCCCATCCCCATTTGTGCTCCCGCATATTGCATGGGTGGTCGAGATTAGTCATGGCAACCTCCTTTACAAGGTAGGTGATTACACGGAGCACTCGGGTGCACGCCGCTCCAATGCTGATGTCCAAAGAGCTTCAGCTGATACAACGACGCCGATATACCCATAACTGCTCCCGCGTGAAGGTTAGTGCGTATAGGTTAATCGAATAACTGAGATCAAATACCCAAACTCATTAAGCATGTTATTATGAAACAACCGCGGACAACGACCAGGGACCAGGCTCACCTCTCTCCTAGGTGGTCTCAACCTGCCCTGTCACTCCGCCACAAGAATCAATCGAGGGCCATCGGGAAATCAGGCCCACCACCACCTAGATGGAACCACGTGTCCTTTCAGCCCTTACTCCGTGAATCACTTGCGGGTGCTCCACGAGCCGACCCTTCTTTGGTCACATCAGGCGTCACATATATTATGTATATATTTATATACCTATGATCACCTCCCTCAGGGGATCACAACCCGATAGTATAACATAGCAGACGGACAAGGATGTAGGGCCACTAATGGAATACTAGCAACCCACACTAAGCATATATGATAACAAGTAGAGTATCAACAAGAGTAGCAAGGATAGACTATGCAGCAATATGGGATCAAATCGACAAGCAGTAATAGCTACACTACTCTAATGCAAGCAGTAGAGATAAAAGAGTAGGCGATATGGGAATGATCAAGGAGGGGGGGAATGCTCGTCTGCAAGCTCGATCGAGAAGGAGTGGTCGTCGACACCATAGTCGTACTGGGCGGTAGTGGCGTCAACCTCGAGGTCTACCGACGAGAAGGGGGGGGGGCAGAAGAACAATAAATACATATCAAACAAATGCATGGGGATGCGTGACACGGGGATGCATGGATTTGACCTCGGTTGTGATAACCCACAAGTATAGGGGATCGCAATAGTTTTCGAGGGTAGAGTATTCAACCCAAATTTGTTGATTCGACACAAGGGGAAGCCAAAGAATATTCTCGAGTATTAGCAGTTGTGTTGTCAATTCAACCACACCTGAAAGACTTAGTATCTGCAACAAAGTTTCAGTAGCAAAATAGTGTGATAGTAACGGTAGCAGCGGTAACAGTAACAGTAGTGACAATAGTAGCGGTAACAGTAGCAGCAGTGACAACAGTAGCGGTAAAGTAACGTAGCAAGGACCAATAGTAAAAGACTCGTAGGCATTGGATCGGTGATGGATAATTATGTCGGATGACATTCATCATGTAATAGTTACAACATGGAGAGATATGTAACTAGCTCCAGTTCGTCAATGTAATGTAGGCATGTATTCCGTATTTAGTCATACGTGCTTATGGAAAAGAACTTTCATGACATCTATTGTCCATCCCTCCCGTGGCAGCGGGGTCCTAATGGAAACTAAGGTATATTAAGGTCTCCTTTTAATAGAGAACCGGAACAAAGCATTAGCACATAGTGAATACATGAACTCCTCATACTATGGTCATCTCCGGGAGTGGTTCCGGCTATTGCCACTCTGGGGTTGCCGGGTCATAACACATAGTAGGTGACTACAACTTGCAATAGGATCAAGAACACACATATATTGATGAAAACATAATAGATTCAGATCTGAAATCATGGCACTCGGGCCCTAGTGACAAGCATTAAGCATAGCAAAGTAGTAGCAACATCAATCTCAGAACAAAGTGGATACTAGGGATCAAACCCCATCAAAACTAACTCGATTACATGATAGATCTCATCCAACCCATCACCGTCCAGCAAGCCTACAATGATATTACTCACGAACGGTGAAGAGCATCATGGTATTGGCGATGAAGGATGGTTGGTGATGACGACGACGACAATTTCCCCTCTCCGGAGCCCAGAACGGACTCCAGATCTGCTCTCCAGAGGAAGAACAGGTGGTGGCGGCGGCTCCATATCGTGAAACGCGATGAACTCTTCTCTCTGTTTTTTTGGGCGAGAGAGAATATATAGAGCTGGAATTGGAGGCCGCGGAGCCACGAGGGGCTCACAAGCCTGCCAGGCCCGGCCAGGGGGGGGGCTCCTGGGCTTGTGAGCTCTTGGTTCCGTGTCTCCAGGTGATTCTTGCGCCAGTATTTTTTATATATTCCAAAAAAATCCTTGTAAATTTCCAGGTCATTCCGAGAACTTTTATTTCTGCACAAAAACAATACCATGGCAATTCTGCTGAAAACAGCGTCAGTCCAGGTTAGTTCCATTCAAATCATGCAAATTAGAGTCCAAAACAAGGGCAAAAGAGTTTGGAAAAGTAGATATGACGGAGACGTATCAACTCCCCCAAGCTTAAAGCCTTGCTTGTCCTCAAGCAATTCAGTTGACAAACTAAAAGAGACAAAAGAAAAACTTTGACGAACTCTATTTGATCATGTTGTTGCAACTATCTCTAACTCATATCCAGAGTTTCAGCAAGATCACAAGCAAACCACAAAAGCAAATGACATGTAGGTCTCACGGTAAACTCATATCAATGGCATAATCGACTAGCGAGCAATAATAATAAGTTTCAAATGTCCACACTTCAATCAAAGCAATCATGAAACAATATGAACAGATGGTATCTCGCTAGCCCTTTCTGAGACCGCAAAACATAAATGCAGAGCACCTTCAAAGACCAAGGGCTGACTGAACATTGTAATTCATGGCAAAGAAGATCTAGTCACAGTCATACTCAATATAAAATAAAAGCAAAGCATAAAAACGACGGAGGTGCTCTCTAACTGGTGCCTTTTGATAAGGAGAGGATGACTCAACAGAAACATAAATAGATAGACGCTTCGTAGAGGGAAGCATTGATTTGCAGAGGTGCTAGAGCTCAAGCTTTTAAAACAAAGATAAATAATTTTGAGTGGTATGCTCTCATTGTCAACGCGATGACCAAGAGTTTTCACCATCTTCCATGCTACACATACTATAGGCGGTTCCCAAATAGAAAAGTAAAGTTTTGACTCCCCCACCACCGATCAATCACACTCCATGACTAGCCGAATCCTCGGGTGCCGTCCATACCAACAACAATCCAGGGGGAGTTTTGTTTGCAATTATATTTTTGATTTGAGCATGGAACTGGGCATTCCGATTACCGACCCCTTTCTCATGAGTGATAGTGAATAAACATGCATCAAGGATAACACGCCTAGCATGGAAGATACTGACCGCCTCTTGTCACCACATGAGCGGTTCGGGCATACAAAACAAATTATTACTTGAAGATTTAGAGAGTAGCACATGCAAATTTACTTGGAACGGCAGGTAGATACCGCATATAGGTAGGTATGGTAGACGCATATGGAACAACTTTGGGTTTATGGAAGTGGATGCACAAGCAGAATTCCCACTTAGTACAGGTGAAGGCTAGCACAATACTGGGAAGCGACCAACTAGAGAGCGACAACAGTCATCAATATGCATTGAAATTAACCAACATTGAGTGCAAGCATGAGTAGGACATAAATCACCATAAACATGAATATCATAGAGGCTATGTTGATTTTGTTTCAACTACATGCGTGAACATGTGACAAGTCAAGCCACTTGAATCATTCAAAGGAGGATACCATCCTATCATACTACATCATAATCATCTTGAAATTCATGTTGGCATCCAAGACAAACCATTATAAGCTCCTAGCTAATTAAGCATGGCATCAGAAACTATGATCTCTAAGTTGTCATTGTAAACATGTTTCCCTCATAACAATGCTGAATTAGGAACAATGAGCTAGTCATATTTACAAAAACAAAATAGGTCGAGTTCATACCAGCTTTTCCAGGCTCAGTCACTTCATCATATATTGTCATTATTGCCTTTCACTTGCACGACCGAATGATGCGAATAATAATGAGAGTGTTCGTGCATTGGACTAAGCTAGAATCTGCAAGCAAACTCAGAAGAGAAGACAAAGTAATATGTCTCTTTAACGGATAAACAAATAAGCATGTGAGAGCCACTAAACATTTTAACCATGGTCTTCTACCTTGACCCAAAGAAAAAGAAAACTATTTACACGAGAAAGCTCCCAACAAACAAAAGAAGAACGGGAAATATTTTTGGGTTTTCCTTTTAAATACCCCTAAGCAAGTAGAAAAGTAAACTTACAACTATTTTGTTTTTGTTTTTCTCAAATCAAGCAAACACACGAGAAGAAAGCGAGAAAAAGAAATAAACTAGCATGAATGATACAATGGGAAGGTGTGAACACCGACTATCAAAGTGAAAGTGTGAGCAAGAATACAAAGTCGGTGAGAAACACTTACTCCCCCAAGCTTAGGCTTTTGGCCTAAGTTGGTCTACTCCCACGGGTGGTCCGGGCGATATCCAAAATCATGATGGGGGTTGTACGGGATCACGGCAGCTACCGCCTGAATAGCTGCCTCACGGAGGCGAGCATCCTTCGCCTCCCTCTCATACTCCTCTGCCTCTCCTCTGGTTATGTAATATCTCCGTTTTACCTAAAAGTCAAAGAAGGCAGGAGTAGGAAGGGTGATATGGAAAACACGCTGTCGATTAAATATTAACCGGTATAGGAGGGATTCATTATCCCTCTCAAGGAACTGATAACGTGTCATAGCGGCGCGATCAAGGAAAGCTGTATGGAGCGGGGGATCTCCTGTGCGGATGGGTATTCCAAGAAAATTCGCTATACGAGTGGCATAGATCCCACCAAAGAAATCCCCTTCATTAGCATTATTATTTAGCCTCCTCGCGATTATAGCTCCCATGTTGAAACTTCTATCACCCGTTACTGCGCTCTTAAGAATACTAAGGTCAGGTGCGCAGAGGTGACAATGATCAATCTTGCCGTTAATGCATCTGCCTATGAAGAGGGCAAAATAATGGAAGGCAGGGAAATGAATGCTCCCCATGGTAGCCTGCATAATATCTCTAGTTTCTCCAACAGTTATACTAGAGAAAAAATCTCTAACCGAAGACTTAGGAGGATCATTGGGACTAACCCAATCAGGTATCGTGCAAATTCTATTAAAATCCTCTAAATCCATGGTATACGATTTGCCATAAAGATCAAACAGTATGGATGAGTCACGACCAACTGAAAATCTGAATCTACGAACAAAAGAGGCAGTGAGTGTAGTATACTGTTCGCATTTGTTGGAGATGAATTTTTCGAGCCCGGCATTGTGAACAAATGTACCAAACTCGTCCTTGAAACCTGCATCAATCATGAATTCATCTGAAGGCCATTCACATGGTTGTACCTATGCGTTCCTCAGCTGATAAGGATCGGGTTCCCGAATCGAGAGACGGGGACCCCTTTTGCTTGAGGAACCACCATGATAGTTTCACCTGAACATCTTCTTTTTTCTGAAATTTTTAGTGACTCATAAGAAAAGTGAACGAGGCTCAAGAAAACTCATAGCAACTACTCCTACAAGTGCCTAGAGGCAACATCAATCATCAAAACTACTTGGGACCAACTAAAATGAACATGCAAAGCTCAAGAACAGGGTCGCCAAGACAACAAAAATACGCAACGAAGAAAGCAGTAGAGCAAAAACTAATTGGACGAATGGAGGAGTCACATACCAAGGAACAACTCCCCAAAATAGTTTGGTGAATGGGGCTTTGCACAAGGAGATCAAAAAATGCAGCAAGAGGAGCAAGAACACGGGTTTGAGCTGTGGAATGATTTTTTCTAGAGGTAGAAGAAGGAGATGGGAGCTGGAATAAGTGGAGGGGGGCCACATGGGGCCCGCAAGCCTGCCAGGCCCGATCAGGGGGGGGGGGGGGGGTGGCCGGGCCTCCTGGGCTTGTGGCCCACTCGTGCATCCCTCTGACTAGCTTCCTATCTTAGAGATTTTCAAAAATTCCAGAAAAAATCATACTTGAATTTCAGGGCATTTGAAGAACTTTTATTTCCGGGACACTTTTCTAAGGGACGGAGAAAGCAGAAAATAGAAAAATAAAGCTAAATTTATCATTTATCTTCTAAACAACAGAAAGTAAAAGTTGGGAACAGAGGGTTGTGACTCCTAGATTCATCCATCTCATGGTCATCAAAAGAAATCCGTCAATGAGGTTGGTCAAGTCTCCTTGACAAACTTTTTTCGAATCACATAGAACCGGAGAATTTTCGAATAATCACTAGGTTACCTCAACGGGGATGTGCATATCCCCAACAAGTAAATCATACTTCATCTTGACAGTAGGTATAGGGCATTCAAAGGTTCCAATAAGAATTGATGAATATTTTTCAATAGCATTGATGCAATGTACTCGATATTGTTTCTTCGGAAAGTGCACCGTGTGCTCATTACCATTAACATGTAAAGTGACATTGCCTTCGTTGCAATCAATAACATCCCCTGCAGTGTTTAAAAAGGGTCTTCCAAGGATGACCACCATGGCATCATCCTCGGGAATATCCTGAATAACAAAGTCTGTTAAGATAGTAACGTTAGCAACCACAACAGGCACATCCTCGCAAATGCCGATAGGAAAAGTAGTTGATTTGTCAGCCATTTGCAACGGCATTTCAGTAGGTGTCAACTTATCCAATTCAAGTCTACGATAAAGAGAGAGAGGCATAACACTAACACCGGCTCCAAGATCGCATAAAGCAGTTCTAACATAATTTCCTTTAATGGAGCAAGGTATAATGGGCATTCCGGGATCACCTAGTTTCTTAGGAGTCCCACCCTCGAAAGTGTAGTTGGCAAGCATGGTAGAAATCTCAACCTGAGGTATCTTCCTTTTATTAGTCACAATATCTTTCATGTACTTAGCATAAGGAGACATTTTGAGCATATCTGTCAAACGCATTTGCAGAAAGACATGTCTAATCATTTCAACGAAGCGCTCAAAATCCTCATCATCCTTTTTCTTGGATGGTTTGGGAGGAAAGGGCATGGGTTTTGAACCCATGGTTCTCTTTCTTTACCATGCTTCCTAGCAATAAAGTCGTTCTTATCGTATCTCTTGTTCTTAGGTTGTGGGTTATCAAGATCAACATCAGGTTCAATCTCCACATCCTTTTCATTACTAGGTTGAGCATCATCATGAACACCACTATCAATATTATCACTAGGATCATGTTCATCACCAGATTGTGTTTTGGCATCAGAAACAGAGACATCATTTGGACTCTCAGGTGTAACAGCAACAAGTTTGCTAGCATGCAAGTTCCTATCATCTTTCTTTTTCTTCCTATTACCAGGATGACTAGGTGCATCAGTGCTAACTCCTTGAGAATCTTGTTCAATTCTCTAAGGATGGCCCTTAGGATACAAAGGTTCCTGAGTCATTCTACCACCTCTAGTGACAACTCTAATAGAATTGTCATTCAACTCATTGACCAAGTCATTTTGAGCCTTAAGTACTTGTTCTACTTTAGTAGTGACCATAGAGGCATGTTTACTCAAAAGCTTAAGATCATTGACATTTCTATCCACACAAGCACTTATATGACTAAGCATACGAGCATTCTGTTCCAATTGTCTGCTAACATAATCATTGAAACTTTGTTGTTTGGCAACGAAGTTATCAAATTCATCTAAGCATAAGCTAGCAGGTTTATCATAAGGAATATCACTCTCATTGAATCTACGAAGAGAATTTACCTCTACTACCTGTGTCGGGTTATCAAGACCATGTATTTCTTCAATAGGTGGTAGATTCTTAACATCTTCAGATTTAATACCTTTCTCTTGCATAGATTTCTTGGCTTCTTGGATATCTTCAGGACTGAGGAATAGAATACCTCTTTTCTTCGGAGTTGGCTTAGGAGGTGGTGCTGGAATGGTCCAAGCATTATCATTGCTCAAGATATTATTCAATAGAATTTCTGCTTGTTCCACAGTACTTTCCCTGAAAACACAATTAGCACAACTATCTAGGTGGTCCCTAGAAGCATCAGTTAGTCCATTATAAAAGATATCAAGTATTTCATTTTTCTCAAGATGGTGATCAGGCAAAGCATTCAGTAACTTGACAAGCCTCCCCCAAGCTTGTGGGAGTCTCTCTTCTTCAACTTTCACAAAGTTATATATATCCTGCAAGGCAGCTTGTTTCTTATGGGCAGGAAAATATTTCTGAGAGAAGTAGTATATCATATCCTGGGGACTACGCACACAACCAGGAGCAAGAGAAGTAAACCAAGTCTTAGCATCACCCTTTAGCGAGAAAGAAAACAACTTAAGGATATAGTAATGGCGAATTTTTTCCTCACTCGTGAATAGGGTGGCTATATCATTCAGCTTAGTAAGGTGTGCTACAATCATTTCAGACTCATAACCGTGAAAAGGATCATATTCTACCAAAGTGATTAACTCAGGATGAACAGAGAATTCATAATCCTTATCGGTAATAAAGATGGGCGAAGTAGAAAACTTAGGATCGTATTTCATTCTAGCATTCAGAGATTTTTCTTTCCACTTGCGCAATAAATTCTCAAGATCATAGCTATCCTTACAAGCAATAAATTCATATCTAGTAGGTTCCACTTCAATAATTTCATCAGTTTTAGAAGTATCATCACATTCAGCAGCAACTCTAGCAATTTGTGCATCAAGAAATCCACCCAGGGGCAAAGCAGTATCAAGCAAAGCATCATGGATAGCAGAAGTAGCATCATAAAGCACAACCGACATATCATAATTTCTAGCAGGTGGTGGTGTCGCAAACTTACTCATAACTGAAGGTGAATCAAGTGCAGAGCTACATGACAGTTCCTTACCTGTCCTCGTAGTTGAGGGCAAGACTTTAGTTTTTGGATCTCTAGATTCCTCATAGTGATCAACAGACGTAAATCCCAAGTGACTCAGATAATAGAGCTATGCCTCCCCGGCAACGGTGCCAGAAAGTAGTCTTGATAACACACAAGTGTAGGGGATCACAACAGTTTTCGAGGGTAGAGTATTCAACCCAAATTTGTTGATTCGACACAAGGGGAAGCCAAAGAATATTCTCGGGTATTAGCAGTTGAGTTTTCAATTCAACCACATCTGAAAGACTTAGTATCTGCAGCAAAGTTTCAGTAGCAAAGTAGTGTGATAGTAACCATATCAGCGGTTATAGTGACAGTTGTGACAGCAGTAGCGGTAACAGTAGCAGCAGTGATAGCAGTAGCAGTAAAGTAACATAGCAAGAACCAATAGTAAAAGACTCGTAGGCATTGGATCGGTGATGGATAATTATGTCGGATGACATTCATCATGTAACAGTTACAACATGGAGAGATATGTAACTAGCTCCAGTTCGTCAATGTAATGTAGGCATGTATTCCGTATTTAGTCATACGTGCTTATGGAAAAGAACTTTCATGACATGTATTGTCCATCCCTCCCGTGGCAGCGGGGTCCTAATGGAAACTAAGGTATATTAAGGTCTCCTTTTAATAGAGAACCGGAACAAAGCATTAGCACATAGTGAATACATGAACTCCTCGTACTATGGTCATCTCCGGGAGTGGTTCCGGCTATTGTCACTCCGGGGTTGCCAGGTCATAACACATAGTAGGTGACTACAACTTGCAAGATAGGATCAAGAACACACATATATTGATGAAAATATAATAGGTTCAGATCTGAAATCATGGCACTCGGGCCCTAGTAACAAGCATTAAGCATAGCAAAGTAGTAGCAACATCAATCTAAGAACAAAGTGGATACTAGGGATCAAACCCCATCAAAACTAACTCGATTACATGATAGATCTCATCCAACCCATCACCGTCCAGCAAGCCTACGATGAGATTACTCACGAACGGTGAAGAGCATCATGGAATTGGCGATGAAGGATGGTTGGTGATGACGAGGTGACGATTTCCCCTCTCCGGAGCCCATAATAGACTCCAGATCTGCCCTCCAGAGGAAGAACAGGTGGTGGTGGCTGCTCCGTATCGTGAAATGCGATGAACTCTTCTCTCTGTTTTTTCTAGGCGAGAGTGTATATATAGAGCTGGAATTGGAGGCTGCGGAGCCACGAGGGGCTCACAAGCCTGCCAGGCCCGGCCAGGGGGGGGGGGCTCCTGGGTCTCGAGGTGATTCCTGCACCAGTATTTTTTATATATTCCACAAAAAATCCTTGTAAATTTCCAAGTCATTACGAGAACTTTTATTTCTGCGCAAAAACAACACCATGGCAATTGTGCTGAAAACAGCGTCAGTCCGGGTTAGTTCCATTCAAATCATGCAAATTAGAGTCCAAAACAAGGGCAAAAGAGTTTGGAAAAGTAGATACGATGGAGACGTATCAGGTTGCCGTAGAATATTTAAGTGAGGAATAGACTCATTTAAATCCTCTCGGAGATGTGCTCGCACCCATGGCCTCGGGTAAATCCACAACCCGATCCCCGTCGTTAACCATACTCTTTGGGTGGTGAAACCCTTAACAAAGAGACGTAGCCCTGTTACCAATTGAAAGGATTGATATGGTTGATTAGGGAGGGGGGGTGGTTGAATAGGGAACTATCCATTTTTAGATTTTATTCAACAAATTTAGTTTAGCAACAAATAGGTTATCTAGGTATCCAACTAGGTGAGCAACCTATATGATGCTAACAATGGCAAAAACAAGCAAGTAACAAATATAAAGTAAAGGTAAGAAGTAACCACAAGTGGAACCGATGAAGACGAGGATGTGTTACGAAGTTCCTTCCCTTTGAGGGGAAGTACGTCTCTGTTGGAGCGGTGTGGAGAATGCTCCCTAAGATGTCACTAAGGCCATCGTATTCTCCTCACGCCCTCACACAATGCGAGATGCCGTGATTCCACTAGTGGTACCCTTGAAGGCGGCAGCCGAACCTTTACAAACAAGGTTGGGGCAATCTCCACAACTTAATTGGAGGCTCCCAACGAAACCCCGAAGCTTCACCACAGTGGAATTTGGCTTCGAGGTGACCTCAACCGTCTAGGGTGCTCAAATACCCAAGAGTAACAAGATCCGCAAGGGATTAGTGGGGGGAATCAAATATCTCTTGGTGAAAGTGTATATCAAGGCCCTCTCAGGCAAACCCTAGAGTATCAACAAGTTTTGTTGTCTAGGGAGAGAGATCGGGCGAAAATGAAGCTTGGAGCAACAATGGAGCTTAGGGTTGGGAAAGGTGGGCTTCTTGGGGAAGAATACCTCATTTATATAGTGGGGCGAGAATTTCAACTATTACCCACTCACACAACCTGCACATGAGCAGTACTACCACTCCACGGAGCGGTACTACCGCCCATTAGAGGTAGTACCGCTCATGGGGGGCGGTACTATCGCTGCGGCTGTGGATTAGAAGATCAAGAGGGAGGCAGAGGGAGGTAGTACTACCGGGGCAGTACTACCACCCATAAGGGGTAGTATCGCCTCCTATATCCGCTCTAGATTCGGTGAGAGTCCAGGCCAAGAAAAACTGGGAGGAACTCGTGTGGTAGTAATAAGCGGTACTATTGCTCTTTGAGCGGTACTACCTCCCAGAACTACCTCTCCAGAAACCGCTCAGTCCAACATGAAAAGTGTCGACACCCCGAGGCAGCGGCACAAGCCAACGACACTAGCCAAGGCACTACCGCTCACCAGGGCGGTACTATCGCGGATAAGAGGTAGTATAGCTCCTGGGAGGGGTACTACCGCTTGGGTCTTTTCAGGCATAACACAGGTAAGGTTGGGGCTCCATCGAGGCGGGAAAGAGAAAATGGTGCGATAAAATGTGTACGTGATGATTCCACCGAAACCTTTCGGATGCGGACCCCCTCTTGATAGTACAACTTATCCTACGACTCAAGTCCAACTAAAGTGAAACATAAGAAAGAAAACCATCTTCTCTTTAATACACCGAGGGGCATGAATCATATTGTGCCATATGATGAAATACCTGAAAGGCTTAGTTCACATGATTAGCCCGCAATTGCATTGTCATCAATCACCAAAACAACTAGGGTAGAAATATGCCCTAACAATCTTGATCACACCGGGCTGAGTGGATCGCCTTCCTTCAGCTCACAATCCATCAAGGATCACGAGACGTTAAATCTTTCGGTCCTATCCTGCACCTGAAACATGATCTTGAAATCTTGATCGTATTGAAAGCCGCAATATCTTTCAAATTCTGTTGCAAATTAGGCTCCATACAAGCCAACATGATGCGACTGATCTCATTTGATTCATCAACGAGTTTCTGGTAGGCATTCTTGGTTGTGGTATTAGCATTATCAACATGCACCTCTGGAAGTGGATCCTCTAGAACATGTTCCTTTTTATCGTGCTTGAGAACAATTCTCAAATTTCTATACTAGGTGGTAAAGTTTGTTCCATTCAGTTTATCATTTTCTAGAATTGACTTCAGCGCAAAGTTTTGAGTAGGTGGTGCCATTTATCTACAACAGAAAATATGCAATCACTAAGCAATGCTTTTATGCAGAGTAATTCAAGGTTTAAACATAACTACTCCCATTGAAGTCGGTATCCCTCCACAAACTCTTAGTGGTTCAGGATCCGACTAGCGCAAGTGACTAGTGAGCTTTTAGCATGACTGCTATCCAACTTGCCTATTTGGTAAGCAACTCCTTGCTAATCGTATCTCTATACGACTCCTGTCGGTTGGGTAGGTATCTTATAGCCTAGCTCCCAACCTTCTTTTCCACAAGTCTCGAAACCATTTTGATAGACTTTTCAAGTTAACCTGATGCAGTGCATGTCCGTGTCTAACACGAACCTTGCAGTTCAAGGACACCTAGTAGCACCTCAATTTTATGAGACCACTACGAGATGTACATGACGTGCGAAGGTGCAACATCCGTAACGACAATATGCTTGATACTAATGAGGGATCTTACTACCATTTTAGCAGCATAGAAACAACAATCAATATCAATCACATACAAACATAAATATGTGAAATAGTATGGCTCCTTCATGGACGTCCTTCCAGGATGACTCCAACTCGAATGACCAGGAGGGAACTCCATCTTGATCGTCAAGCCAGGACACCGAAGCCTTGAACTTGATCTCTGTCCTCCAAGTACTACAACTAGTAATGAATTTTACAGATAATCACAAGTCGACACGCAGGTTGCTATACAATATAATGACAACACTTTGGCTCTTGACCACTGACAATCATGACACACATGTCATGTTAAATTATGCACATGCATCACATACATATGAGCCATACTATTCGCATAAAACCTTCAAACAAAGTTATGCATAGAATCACATTCTACCGGTTTGTGTAATCTTGTATGAAATATACGGTGCTACACACACGATGGTCCCACTAGCCGGTTAGAGGGCGGGGTTCGAAGGGGCAGCGTCCCTTGTGTGTGCTGGCAGCGCCCGATATTTTCGGAAATCACAGATCGAATCTATATTCCGATCACACCAAATTTTCTGATATGACCGATCTCATTGATCATCGCGAACCCGATTCAGATTTATATTTCACTGTTAACCCCGATGGCGGAAACCGACCAGTAGGGATAGGTTGTGTGACGACCTCGTCAATTCCGATTGATAGAAAACATATCCTCAACAACATCAATTTGAAGTTGATCTCATCAATCGTGCACATAGTCACTCCCATAAACGATGACATATCTCATCTACCGCCTCCACCTATCAAATATGCATTCGATCTAAAACCAAAACCAATATTAGAGGATCTGATATGATTGCTGAGTTGTACCGTAGGTGTATCGCATGCAAATTAATTTTTTCCTACACATAGAACAACCAAGAACATGCTATGGAGATGGATCATAGATCGTTACCACTAGACGCGCAATGTCGTGCAATGGAAGTATAATTGTGACAGCGCATCCGCGAGGTCCGTATCCTCCTTTTCGGATCTCCCTCGAACAACCGGTCACCGGATCTCACGTACAGGTTCGCTGGAGCTGCGCAAGTGCACCACCTATAACGGTATCCACGCGTGCAGGAGGAACACCATGTGGCGGACGACTAGGTCCGATCACACAATCGACGACGAGTGGAGGTGGCTAGTTGCAACACATGCAAATCCCTAATGACGACGCTGAAGTGATCCATTGAGTAAGTGTGCCGCACGTCCACTATTTATAGGCATACGCACGGATCCTAAAGCCCATGTGTTCCTTCCCTTAAGCGTGTGACCCCTTAGGTTCTCGTTTACTTGGTCGCGGGTCACATCATATCCGGCTCAACTAGTCGGTAGAGGCCTCTAGCGAAGCATGCAGACTCCAAGTGTTCGATGAAGCTAGTTAGGCAAACATGTACTTCACACTTCTATTCCCTTTGCCACACGATATATGTTGTCGTTCTCACGGCGACACGGTCATCCTTGTTGTAGCACGACCTCTTTCTCGTTCTGGTGAATCCGATCAACACTTCAGATTATTTCATAATCCTCATCGCATGACCATGTTTATCTAGGTCGGATCACCTAAGGGGCCGGGAGTATATCTCTCCTGATCGGAGGAGCAAATCCCATCTTATTCGACCATGTCTCGCAGCATTGGTCTTGACAAGCCCAAAACCTACCTTTGTGACTACCCAGTTATGAAGTAGCGTTTGGTCGGCCCAAAGCATGTTTGTCACCATACCGAGTACATCCCCCAGCTCAGATCTTCGGACATAGAACTTATGTTGTACTAGAGACTCACAGATGACCGATCGTTGCGTTTCATAGTTGGGTCTGTCCAACTGAGACCTTATCTCGACTCGGATCGACCATGTGGAATTCGATTAGATCTTTCTGAGTCCATATTATTCGGCTAGCATCCAATTCTACATGGTTAGTGAGATCGGACCATCCACCGTGTCATATACTTGTCTAATTGGTTGCACGTCCACACAACTCTTTCGACTAGGTACCATTTAGGCAGTCATCATACAATGCATAGTCTCACAAACAAGTCACATACTTGTTAATACACATCACTGATAACATCCAAGTACTATCTTTATTCATAAACACATATGAAATATCATCATAAATGATTTCCTCTAGGGCATATCTCCAACAGATGAAGGCATCATCGTGTAACTATTGTCGACCCACTCGTGCTGCTCCAGGGAAACCATAGGATCTGGTTTTCCATATCACACGATGGCGGCAGTACCGTGTCGTTTCTCTCTCGGGAGGAATTTTTGTGGAGCAGCGCTGGAAGACACGAGCATAAGGTGGAGCGGCTTCGTCTTGAACGGAGCTTCGGTGGAGATATCAAGTCATTCCTGGTGGACAGGGGCTACACTATGTCATGCATGTTCGGCAGGTGCTACGCATGACAATTCTTCGAGAGTCTCCGCCTCCTAATGGACGAGCGCAGTGCGATGGTGCTGTTGAGCACCATGTTGGCGTTGACAGATGGTCGGACTGGCAAGGATGATGCGAATATCTCTCCTGAAGATGGGACAGTGGCTCGATGATTACGGTGGCTTCTAAAACGTGTGCATGTGCTGTACACTTTAGATTTGCTGCACCGGTGGTTGGTTCCGATAGGTTATGTGGATGGATCAGCGACGCCATCGGCTTTAGATATGGCGAGTGAAAGCACTCCACATTATCGAGTTTGTAGGTGTGAGTGATAACTTCGGGTGGCTTGATGTATGTTCTTGTCAGACCTTTGTTGAATAATTAATAAACGTGGACGTATGCATCGATTGATGCAGAGGTGTGGGGTCTTAACCTTCATTTCCAAAAAGATAAATAAATAATCACATGAGACTATGAGTATGAGAGAAGAAAGGAATACTAGTAAATCCCTCGTTGAGAAACAATATGCAAAATGCCTAATATGTACATTTTTTTGAGAGGACCAGTGGGCATTTCTCCCTACTTTATGTTTTTATAAATTTTAAAAAGGTTATAATACAAAAATAGAAAGAGATGGAAAGTTATAAGCAGCTGAGATAGGTGACCTAGAAAAAACAAAGAAACATACAAATAAGAAGAACTAAGCTATCAAATGAAAGGCCTTTACCCAATTCTCAAAAGCATGGTACTTCTTTTTCTTGGCTCTGTGGGTGAGCACAATACTATGTCACATGTAATCTCTATAGTGCTTATATGAGTAGATTACTACCATCACCTCCCCACCATGACACATGAATGTAGACTGATGATGCTATTGGTGCTTGTTAGCACATATTAGATGCTAATGGAAGTGAGTGGTAAAGAGGAATGGTACGTTCTGATTTGTGTGTATCATCCTTTCATTTCCAATGGTGTGAAACAAGTTATTTTTCCATTTCCATCACAATAATTTGGAAAGTTTTTTTCCATCCAGAAATTTATGCTTGAAGCTATTCAAATGGCCACAAATTTTCGAATCATGTTCCAAATGTGGTATTTTGTTTAGTTGAAATATATGTCCTCTGATGCATTAGCTGAAATGTTTAGGAGTTATTAACACAAACTAGTGATGCTTGGGAACATTATGCCCACGCTTAACATATATAGTGATCAATCTGTATGACCACATGTTCCTTGTTTGCTTTGCATGTCCACTATTCTGTATGACATACCTCTTCTGGGTACAATATTGTTATGTCTGTATTTGCTGAGAAGTTTCCTTGTTAGCTTATTTGCCATGGTTTGTGGTTTTACACACATGTATTATGAAAAATTAGATGATTGATGGGCATCATTGGTTTCACTTGTCACATCCTGACTAATTTCTTCATGGATTGTTGCCTTGTAATCATTTGATGGGCCATGGCTAGTGCTTGATGTTGGCAAAGCACTAATAAAATAAAATTGTGCATTATAATTTAGGTTTTTAAGTTTATGTTTCTGTCCATTTTGCTGTCTTATTTATTCTATTAGCTTTAAGTAGTTCATACTGTATTGGTGAAGATAGACATTAAACGAGACCTATAACGTATCATGTTTCATCATCATCGTTGCTACTGTTGTTGATTTTCATCCCAAGAAGAATTAGATTTACAAAGTTAAATATTTCATGTAAGGCAGCTTATTTCTTATGAGTAGGAAAATATATTTCATAAAAGTAATAAATCATATACTGGGAACTATGCATACAACTAGGAGCCAGAGAAAGGAACCATTCCTTGGCCTCACCTTTTAGCGAGAAAGGAAAAAGCTTAAGGATATAATAGTAGCGTACCTTTCCATCATTAGCAAACAAAGCAACAATATCATTTAACTTCATGAGATGTTCGACAACAGTTTCATTTTCATAACCATGGAAATGACCAGACTCTACTATAGGAATCAATTTAGGGTCTATAGAGAATTCATAGTCCTTATCACTCACAAATATAGGAGAAGTGGCAAATTTAGGATCATGTTCCATTTTCTCCATTATAGATTTTTCTTTTAGTTTTGCATAGTAGTTTCTTCAAATCGTCATAGGTTTTCCAGATCAGACGATGACGACACTACAATGTCATTTCTTTCTTGGGAGCAACTTTTGTGGAGCAGCGCTGGAAGACACAAGCACAAGATGGAGCGGCTTCGTCTTGAACGGAGGTTTGGTGGAGATGTCAAGTCATGCGTGGTGGACACGTGCTACACTATGTCATGCCTATTCGACAGGTGCTACGCATGACAAATCTTCGAGAGTCTCCGCATCAGGATGGACGAGCACAGTGTGGTGGCGCTATTGAGCACCGTGTTTGCATCGACGGATGGTCAAACTGGCAAGGATGATGCGAATATCTCTCCTAAAGATGGGACAGTGGCTCGATGATGATGGCGGTTTCTAAAACATGTGCATGTGGTGTACGCTTTAGATTTGCTGCACCGGTGGTTGGTTCCAATACGTTATATGGATGGATTGGTGACACCATCGGCTTTAGATATGGGGAGTGAGAGCACTCCACATTATCGAGTTCGTAGGTGTGAGTGATGGCTTCAGGTGGCTTGATGTATGTTCTTGTCAGACCTTTGTTGAATAATTAATAAACATGGCCATATGCATCAATTGATGCAGAGGTCGGGGGTCTCAACCTTCATTTCCAAAAAGATAAATAAATAATCACATGATACTATGACTATGAGAGAAGAAAGGAATACTAGTAGATCCCTCGTTGAGAGACAATATGCAAAATAGCTACCATGATACATTTTTTGAGAGAACTAGTGGGGATTTCTCCCTACTTTATGTTTTTATAAATTTTGAAAAGGTTATAATACAAAAATCAAAAGAGATGGAAATTTATAAGCAGCTGAGATAGCTGACCTAGAAAAAACAAAGAAATATACAAATGAGAAGAACTAAGCTATCAAATGAAAGGCCTTGACCCAATTCTCAGAAGCAGGGTACTTCTTTTTCTTGGCTGTGTGGGTGAGCAGAGTACTATGTTACATGTAATCTCTATAGTGCTTATATAAGTAGATTACTACCATTATCGCCCCACCATGACACATGGATGTAGACCGATGATGCTATTGGTGCTTGTCAGCACATATTAGATGCTAATGGAAGTGAGTGGTAAAGATGAATGGCCCCTTCAAGTGGCCACAAATTTTCGAATCGTGTTCCATATGTGGTATTTTGTTCAGTTGAAATATATGTCTTGTGATGCATTAGCTGATATGTTTCTAAGTTATTAACATAACCTAGTGATGCTTGGGAACATTATGCCCACGCTTAACATATATAGTGATCAACCAGTATGACCACAAGTTCCTTGTTTACTTTGCATGTCCACTGTTCTGTATGGCATTCCTCTTCTGGGTACAATATTGTTATGTGTGTATTTGCTGAGAAGTTTCCTTGTTACCTTATTTTCCATGGTTTTTGGTTTTACACACACGTATTATGAAAAATTAGATGATTGATGGGCATCACTGATTTCACTTGTCACATCCTTAGTAATTTGTTCATGGACCGTTGCCTTGTAATGATTTGATGGGCCATGGCCAGTGCTTGATGTTGGGAAAGCACAAATGAAATAAAATTGTGCATTATAACTTAAGTTTTCAAGTTTATGTTTGTGTCCCTTTTGCTGTCTTATTTCTACTATTAGCTTTAAGTAGTTCATATTGTATTGGTGAAGATAGACATTAAACAAGACCTATAACATATCATATTTCATCATTATCGTTGCTACTATTGTTGCTTTTCATCCCAAGAAGAATTAGATTTACAAAGTTAAATATTTCAGGTAAGGCAGCTTGTTTCTTATGAGAAGGAAAATATCTTTCAGAAAAGTAATAAAGCATATCCTGGGGACTATGCATACAACTAGGAGCCAGAGAAAGGAACCATTCCTTGGCCTCGCCTTTTAGCAAGAAAGTAAAAAGCTTAAGAATATAATAGTAGCATATCTTTTCATCATTAGTAAACAAAGCAACAATATCATTTACCTTCATGAGATGTTCGACAACAGTTTCATTTTCATAACCGTAGAAAGGATCAGACTATACTATAGGAATCCATTTAGGGTCTTGATACGTCTCCGTCGTATCTACTTTTCCAAACTCTTTTGACCTTGTTTTGGACCCTAATTTGCATGATTTGAATGGAACTAACCCGAACTAACGCTGTTTTTAGCAGAATTGCCATGGTGTTGTTTTTGCGCAGAAATAAAAGATCTCGGAATGACCTGAAAATTTACGGAGAATTTTTGTGGAATATATAAAAAATACTGGCGCAAGAATCAGCGGAGGAGGTGGAGCATGGAGTCCACAAGCCCACCAGGCGCGGGCCCCCTGGCCGCGCCTGGCAGGCTTGTGGGCCCCACAAAACTCCACCGCCTCCAATCTCAGCTCTATTTAGTCCCTTTCGTCCAGAAAAAAATCAGAGAGAAGAGTTCATCATGTTTTACGATACAGAGGCGCGGCCACCTCCTGTTCTTCCTCTAGAGGGCAGATCTGGAGTCCGTTCTCGGCTCCGGAGAGGGGAGATCGTCGCCATCGTCATCACCAACCTTCCTTCATCACCAATTCCATGATGCTCTTCACCGTTCGTGAGTAATCTCATCGTAGGCTTGCTGGACGGTGATGGGTTGGATGAGATCTTTCATGTAATCGAGTTAGTTTTGACGGGGATTGATCCCTAGTATCCACTATGTTCTGAGATTGATGTTGCTACTACTTTGCCATGCTTAATGCTTGTCACTAGGGCTCGAGTGCCATGATTTCAGATCTGAACCTATTATGTTGTCGCCAATATATGTGTGTTATTGATCCTATCTTGCAAGTTGTAGTCACCTACTATGTGTTATGACCCGGCAACCCCGGAGTGACAATAGCCGGAACCACTCCCGGAGATGACCATAGTATGAGGAGTTCATGTATTCACCAAGTGTTAATGCGTTGGTCCGGTTCTTTATTATAAGGAGAACCTTAATATCCCGTAGTTTCCATTAGGACCCCGCTGCCACGGGAGGGATGGACAATAGATGTCATGCAAGTTCTTTTCTCTAAGCACGTATGACTACATATGGAATACATGCCTACATTAGATTAACGAACTGGAGCTAGTTACATATCTCTCCGTGTTATAATTGTTGCATGATGAATAACATCCGGCATAATCATCCATCACCGATCCAATGCCTACGAGTTTTTCCTACTGGTCCTTGCTACGTTACTTTGCCGCTACTGCTGTCACTGCTGCTACTGTTATTCTGTTGCTACTGCTGTTACTTTGCTACTACTCGTGTCACTTTGCTGCTACTGGTTACTGTTGCTACTGCTGCTATCATACTACCTTGCTACTGATACTTTGCTGCAGATACTAAATCTTTCAGGCGTGGTTGAATTGACAACTCAACTGCTAATATTTGAGAATATTCTTTGGCTTCTCCTTGAGTTGAATCAATAAATTTTGGTTGAATACTCCACCCTCGAAAACTGTTGCGATCCCCTATACTTGTGGGTTATCAAGACTATTTTCTGGCGCCGTTGCCGGGGAAGCACAACTATATTCTCTGAGTCACTTGGGATTTACGTCTGCTGGTCACTATGAGGAATCCGATAGATCCAAGAACTAAAGTCTTGCCCTCAACTACGAGGACAGGTAAGGAACTGCCATCTAGCTCTGCACTTGATTCAACTTCAGTTATGAGTAAGTTTGCGACACCACCTCCTGCTAGAAATCTTGATATGTCGCCTGTGCTTGATGATGCTACTTCTATTGCCCATGATGCTTATGATGATGCTATGCTTGATACTGCTTTGACACTAGGTGCCCTTGATGCACAAATTGATAGAGTTGCTCCTAGATGTGATGATACTTCTGAAACTGCTGATACTATTTAAGTAAAACCTGCTTTTCTGCCTGTTAGAACTAGCTCTCCTAGATATGAATTGCCTGATATGCTTGAGTGTTATGTTATGGAGGGAGAGATAGCTGAGGACTTTCTTGCTTGTAAGGATAGCTATGATGTTGAGAAATTTCTGCTCAAGTGGAAAGAAAAATCTCTGAACGCTAGGATGAAATACGACCCAAAGTTTGCTACTTCGCCTATCTTTGTGACCGATAAGGATTATGAATTCTCTGTCGACCCTGAGTTAATCACTCTGGTCGAATCTGATCCTTTTCACGATTATGAGTCTGAAACGGTTGTAGCCCATCTTACCAAACTGCACGATATAGCCACCCTATTCACGAGTGAGGAAAAGATCCGCCACTACTATATCCTCAAGCTGTTTCATTTCTTGCTAAAGGATGATGCTAAGACTTGGTTGACTTCTCTTGCTCCTAGTTGTGTGCGTAGCCCCCATGATATGGTCTACTACTTCTCTGAAAAATATTTCCCTCCCATAAGAAGCAAGCTGCCTTGTAGGAAATATACAACTTTGCTCAAGCTGAAGAAGAGAGTCTCCCACAAGCTTGGGGGAGGCTCGTCCAGCTACTGAATGCTTTGCCTGATCACCCTCTTGAGAAGAATGAAATACTTGATATCTTCTATAATGGACTTACCGATGCTTCTAGAGACCACCTAGATAGTTGTACTGGTTGTGTTTTTAGGGAACGAACTATAGAACAAGCTGAGATCCTATTGAATAATATCTTGTGCAATGAGAATGCTTGGACTATTCCCGAACCACCTCCTAAGCCAACTCTGAAGAAAAGAGGTATTCTATTCCTCAGTCTTGAAGATATGCAAGAAGCTAAGAAATCTATGAACGAGAAAGGCATTAAATCGGAAGATGTCAAAAATCTACCACCTATCGAAGAGATCCATGGTCTTGATAACCCGATACAGGTAGTAGAAGTAAATTCTCTTCGTAGATTCAATGAGAGTGATATTTCTTTTGATAAACCTGCTAGCCTATTCCTGGATGAATTTGATAACTTTGTTGCCAAACAACAAAGTTTCAATGATTATGTTAGCAGACAATTGGAACATAATGCTCGTATGCTTAATCATTTAAGTGCTTGTGTGGACAGAAACGTCAATGATCTTAAACTCCTGAGTAAACATGCCTCTATGGTTACTACTCAAGTAGAACAAGTACTTAAACCTCAAAATTACTTGCTCAATGAGTTGAATGACAATTCTGTCAGAGTCGTCACTAGAGGCGGTAGAATGACCCAGGAACCTTTGTATCCTGAGGGTCATCCTAAGAGAATTGAACAAGATTCTCAAGGAGTTAGCACTGAAGCACCTAGTCATCCTAGAAAGAAGAAGAAAGATGATATGAACCTGCACGCTAGCAACCCAGATGTTGATACACCTGAGAGTCCAAACGATGTCTCTGTTTCTGATGCCAAGACACAATCTGGTCATGAACATGAGCCTAATGATAATATCAATAGTGATGTTCATGTAGACGCTCCACCTAGCAATGATAAGGATGTGGAGATTGAACCTGTTGATCTTGACAACCCACAGCCTAAGAATAGAAGATACGATAAGAATGACTTCACTGCTAGGAAGCATGGTAAAGAAAGGGAACCATGGGTTCAGAAACCCATGCCCTTTCCTCCCAAACCATCCAACAAAAAGGATGATGAGGATTTTGAGCGATTTATTGAAATGATTAGACATGTCTTTCTGCAAATGCGTTTGACAGATATGCTCAAAATGTCTCCGTATGCTAAGTACATGAAAGATATTGTGACTAATAAGAGGAGGATACCTCAGGTTGAGACTTCCACCATGCTTTCCAATTATACCTTCAAGGGTGGAACTCCTAAGAAACTAGGTGATCCCGGAGTGCCCACTATACCTTGCTCCATTGAAGGCAACTATATTAGAACTTCTTTATGCGATCTTGGAGCTGGTGTTAGTGTTATGCCTCTCTCTCTCTTTATCGTAGACCTGAACTGGATAAGTTGACACCCTCTGAAATCTCTCTGCATATGGCCGACAAATCAACTGCTTTCCCTATCGGCATTTGCGAGGATGTGCCTGTTGTGGTTGCTAACGTCACTATCTTAACAGACTTTGTTATTCTGGATATTCCCGAGGACGATGCCATGGCGGTCATCCTCGGAAGACCCTTTTTAAACACTGCAGGGGCTGTTATAGATTGCAACAAAGGCAATGTCACTTTCCATGTCAACGGTAATAAGCATACAATGCACTTTCCGAAGAAACAATATGGAGTACATTGCATCAATGCCATCGAAAAAACTTCATCGATTCTTATTGGGAGCTTTGAATGCCCTATACCTCCTGTCAAGATGAAGTATGATTTGCTTGTTGGGGATATCCACATCCCCATTGAGGTGACCTAGTGATTATTCGAAAATTCTCCGTCTCATTTTGCGATTCGAAAAAGTTTTTCAAGGAGACTTGATCAACCTCATTGACAGATTTCTTTCGATGACCATGAGATGGATGAATCGAGGAGTCACAAACCTCTGTTCCAAGCTTTCACCTTCGGTTGCTTAGAAGAAAAATGATAGGTTTAGTTTAGTTTTCCCTGTTTTCTGTTTTAGCGTCCCGTAGAAAAGTACCCCGAAAATAAAAGTTCTCCGAACGTCCTGAAAATGAAGTATGATTTTTTCTGGAATTTTTGAAAAATACTGAGACGAAGAGCTAGCCTGGGGGCTGCACCAGTGGTCCGCAAGCCCTGGAGGCGCAGGCACCCCCTGGCCACGCCACCCAGGCTTATGGGGCCCACGTGCACCCCTCCATTCATTCTAGCTCCCATCTGCTTCTCGTACCTCCAGAAAAAATCATTTCGCTACTCAAACCCGTGTTCTTGCTCTTCTTGCTGGGATTTTTGATCTCCTTGTGCAAAGCCCCATTTACCGAACTGTTTTGGGGAAATTGCTCCTTTGTAAGTGACTCCTCCATTGGTCCAATTAGTTTTTGCTCTAGTGCCTTATACATCGCATATTTTTGCTGCCTTGGTGACCCTGTTCTTGAACTTTGCATGCTAATTTTAGCTGGCCCCAAGTAGTTTTGATGGGTAATATGGCCTCTAGGCACTTGTGGGAGTAGTTGCTACGAGTTTAGTAGAGCCTTGTTCACTTTTCCTTTGGGTCACTGAAAATTTCAAAAAAGGAAGATGTTCAGGACAAACTATCATGGTGGTTCCTCAAGCAAGAGAGGTCCCCGTCTTGCGATTCGGGAGCCTGATCCTTACCAACCGAGGAATGCACAGGTAGAACCATGTGAATGGCCTTCTGATGAATTCATGATTGAGGCAGGTTTCAAAGACGAGTTTGATACACTTGTTCACAACGTCGGACTTGAAGAATTCATCTCCGATAAATGTGAACAATATGTTACCCTCACTGCCTCTTTTGTTCGTAGATTCTAATTTTCAGTTGGCCGTGATACATCTGTACTGTTTGATCTCTATGACAAATCGTATACCATGGATATAGAGGATTTCAATAGAATTTGCAAGATATCCATTTGGGGTAGTCTCAATGATCCTCCTAAATCTTCGGTTAGAGATTTTTTCTCTAGTATAACAGTTGGAGAAACTAGAGATATTACGCAGGCTACCATGGGGAGCATTCATTTTCCTGCCTTGCATTACTTTGCCCTCTTCATAGGTAGATGCATTAATGGCAAGATTGAGCATTGTCACCTCTGTGTGCCCGACCTTAGTATTCTTAAGCGCGTAGTAACAGGTGATAGAAGTTTCAACATGGGAGCTATAGTAGCAAGGAGGCGGAATAATAATGCTAATGAAGGGGATTTCTTTGGTGGGATCTATGCCACTCGCATAGCAAATTTTCTTGGAGTACCCATCCGTGAAGGAGATACCCCGCTCCATACAGCTTTCCTTGATCGCACCGCTTTGACACGCTACCAGTTCCTTGAGAGGGATGATGAATCCCTCCTATACCGTTTAATATTTAACCGGCAGCGTGTTTTCATATTACCCTTCCTGCTCGTGCCTTCTTTGACTTTCAGGTAAAACGGAGATATTACATAACCAGAGGAGAGGCAGAGAAGTATGAGAGGGAGGCAAAGGCTGCTCGTCTCCGCGAGGCAGCTATTCAGGCAGTGGCCGTAGCGCTCCCGTATAACCCCCATTATGATTTTGGGTATCGCCCGGACCATCCATGGGAATAGACCAACTTAGGACAAAAGCCTAAGCTTGGGGGAGTACGTGTTTCTCACCGACTTTATATTCTTGCTTATGCTTTCACTTTGTTTGTCGGTGTTCACACTTTGCCACTGTATCATCCATGCTAGTTTATTTATTTTTCTTGTTTTCTTTTCGTGTGTCTGTCTAGTTTGAGAAAACCCAAAAAGATTTTCTTGTTCTTCTTTTGCTTGTTGGGAGCTTTCCCGTGTAAATAGTTTTCTTTTTCTTTGGGTCAAGGTAGAAGATCATGGTTACAAATGTTTAGTGGCTCTCGCATGCATATCTGTTTATCTTTTAAAGAGCCATATTACTTTGTCTTCTCCTTTGTGTTTGCTTGCAGATTCCAGCTTAGTCCAATGCACGAGCACTCTTATTATTGTTCACATCATTCGGTCGTGCAAGTGAAAGGCAATAATGACGATATATGATGAAGTGACTGAGCCTGGAAAAGCTGGTATGAACTCGATCTATTTTGTTTCTGTAACTATGACTAGCTCATCGTTCCCGATTCAGCTTTGTTGTGAGAGAAACATGTTTGCAATGACAACTTAGAGATCATAGTTTCTGATGCCATGCTTAATTATCTAGGAGCTTATAATGGTTTGTCTTGGATGCCAACATGAATTTTGAGATGACTATGATGCAGTATGATAGGATGGTATCCTCCTTTGAATGATCCAAGTGGCTTGACTTGGCGCATGTTCACACATGTAGTTGAAACAAAATCAACATAGCCTCTGTGATATTCATGTTCATGGTGATTTATGTCCTACTCATGCTTGCACTCAATGTTAGTTAATCTCAATGCATTTTGATGACTGTTGTCGCTCTCTAGTTGGTCGCTTCCCAGTCTTTTGCTAGCCTTCACTTGTACTAAGCGGGAATACTGCTTGTGCATCCACTTCCATAAACCCAATGTTGTTCCATATGAGTCCACCATACCTACCTATATGCGGTATCTACCTGCCGTTCCAAGTAAACTTGCATGTGCCACTCTCTAAACCTTCAAGAAATAATCTGTTTTGCATGCCCGAATCGCTCATGTGGTGACAGGGGGCTATCAGTATCTTCCATGCTAGGCGTGTTATCCTCGATATGTGTTTATTCAATATCATTCATGAGAAAGGGGCCGGTAATTGGAATGCCCAGTTCCATGGTAATTGGAATGCCCAGTTCCATGCTCAAATTGAAAAGATAATTGCAAACAAAACTCCCCCTGGATTGATGTTGGTATGGACGGCACCCGAGTATTCGTCTAGTCGTGGAGTGTGATTGATTGGTAGTGGGGGAGTCAAAACTTTACTTTTCTGTTTGGGAACCGCCTATAGCATGTGTAGCGTGGAAGATGGTGGGAACTCTTAGTCATTGCATTGACAATGAAAGCATGCCTCCCAAAATTATTATCTCTGTTTTAAAAGCTTGAGCTCTGGCAGCTCTGCAAATCAATGCTTCCCTCTGCGAAGGGCCTTTCTATTTATGTTCCTCTTGAGTCATCCTCTTCTTATAAAAGCACCAATTAGAGAGCACCTCTGTCATTTTTATGCTTTGATTTTAACTGTGATTGAGTATGAGTGTGACTGGATATTCTTTGCCATGAATTACAATGTTTAGTCAGCCCTTGGTCTTTGAAGGTGCTCTGCATTTATGTTTTGTGGTCTCAGAAAGAGCTAGCGAGATACCATCTGTTCGTACTGCTTCATGATTGTTTTGATTGAAGTGTTGACGTTTGAGACTTATTACTATTGCTCGCTAGTTGATTATGCTATTGATATGAGTTTACCGTGACACCTAGATGTCATTTGCTTATGTGGTTAGCTTGTGATCTTCCTGAAATTCTGGTTATAAGTTAGACATAGTTGCAACAACAAGATCAAACAGAGTTCGTAAAAGTTTTTCATTTGTCTCTTTCAATTTGTCAACTGAATTGCTTGAGTACAAGCAAGGCTTTAAGCTTGGGGGAGTTGATACGTCTCTGTCGTATCTACTTTTCCGAACTCTTTTGCCCTTGTTTTGGACCCTAATTTGCATGATTTGAATGGAACTAACCCGGACTAACGCTATTTTCAGCAGAATTGCCATGTAGTTGTTTTTGGGCAGAAATAAAAGTTCTCGGAATGACCTGAAAATTTACAAGAATTTTTGTGGAATATATAGAAAATACTGGCGCAAGAATCAGCGGAGGAGGTGGAGCGTGGAGCCCACAAGCCCACCAGGCGCGGGCCCCTCTGGCCGCGCCGGGCTGGCTTTTGGGGCCCACAAAACTCCTACGCGTCCAATCTCAGCTCTATTTAGTCCCTTTCGTCCGGAAAAAATCAGAGAGAAAAGTTCATCATGTTTTACGATACGGAGGCGCCGGCACCTCCTGTTCTTTTGTGGAGGGAAGATCTCGAGTTTGTTCTAGGCTCCGGAGAGGGGAGATCGTCGCCATTGTCATCACCAACCTTCCTTCATCGCCAATTCCATGATGCTCTTCACCATTTGTGAGTAATCTCATCATAGGCTTGCTGGACGGTGATGGGTTGGATGAGATCTATCATGTAATCGAGTTAGTTTTGACGGGGATTGATCCCTAGTATCCACTATGTTCTAAGATTGATGTTTCTACTACTTTGCCATGCTTAATGCTTGTGACTAGGGCCCGAGTGCCATGATTTCAGATCTGAACCTATTATGTTGTCGCCAATATATGTGTGTTCTTGATCCTATCTTGCAAGTTGTAGTCACCTACTATGTGTTATGACCCGGCAACCCCGGAGTGACAATAGCCGGAACCACTCCCGGAGATGACCATAGTATGAGGAGTTCATGTATTCACCAAGTGTTAATGCGTTGGTCCGGTTCTTTATTAAAAGGAGAACCTCAATATCCCGTAGTTTCCATTAGGACCCCGCTGCCACGGGAGGGATGGACAATAGACGTCATGCAAGTTCTTTTCCCTAAGCACGTATGACTACATACGGAATACATGCCTACATTAGATTGACAAACTGGAGCTAGTTACATATCTCTCCGTGTTATAACTGTTGCATGATGAATAACGTCTGGCATAATCATCCATCACCGATCCAATTCCTATGAGTTTTTCCTACTGGTCCTTGCTACGTTACTTTGCCACTACTGCTGTCACTGCTGCTACTGTTACTCTGTTTCTACTGCTGTTACTTTGCTGCTACTGCTATCACTTTGCTGCTACCGGTTACTATTTCTACTGCTTCTATCATACTACCTTGCTACTGATACTTTGCTGCAGATACTAAATCTTTCAGGTGTGGTTGAATTGACAACTCAACTGCTAATACTTGAGAATATTCTTTGGCTTCCCCTTGAGTCGAATCAATAAATTTGGGTTGAATACTCTACCCTCGAAAACTGTTGCGATCCTCTATGCTTGTGGGTTATGAGGTCTATAGAGAATTCATAGTCCTTATCACTCACAAATATAGGAGAAGTGGCAAATTTAGGATCATGTTCCATTTTCTCCATCATAGATTTTTATTTTAGTTTGCATTGTAGTTTCTTCAAATCAACATATATTTTCCAGACCAAACGATGGCGACACTACGGTGTCGTTTCTCTCTTGGGAGCAACTTTTGTGGAGCAGCACTGGAAGACACATGCAGAAGGTGGAGCGGCTTAGTCTTGAACGGAGCTTCGGTGGAGTTGTCAAGTCATGCATGGTGGACAGGTACCACACTATGTCATGCTTGTTCGGCAGGTGCTACGCACGACAAATCTTCGAGAGTCTACGCCTCAGGATGGACGAGCGTAGTGCGGTCGCGCTGTGGAGCATCGTGTTGGCGTCGACGAATGGTCAGACTGGCAAGGATGATGAGAATATATCTCCTAAAGATGGGACAATGGCTCGATGATGATGGCGTTTTCTAAAGCATGTGCATGTGGTGTACGCTTTAGATTTGCTGCACTGGTGGATGGTTCTGATACGTTATATGGATGGATTGGTGACGCCATCGACTTTAGATATTCGGAGTGAGAGCACTCCACATTATCGAGTTTGTAGGTGTGAGTGATGGCTTCGGGTGGCTTGATTATGTTCTTGTGAGACATTTTGTTGAATAATTAATAAACATGGCCATATGCGTCAATTGATGTAGAGGTCGGGGGTATTAACCTTCATTTCCAAGAAGATAAATAAATAATCACATGATACTATGACTATGAGAGAAGAAAGGAATACTAGTAGATCCCTCGTTGAGAGACAATATGCAAAATACGTGCTATGATACATTTTTCTGGGAGAACCAGTGGGGATTTCTCCCTACTTTATGTTTTTATAAATTTTAAAAAGGTTCTAATACAAAAATAAAAAGAGATGGAAAGTTATAAGCAACTGAGATAGCTGACCTATAAAAAACAAAGAAAATGAGAAGAACTAAGCTATCAAATGAAAGGCCTTGATCCAATTCTCAGAAGCATGGTACTTCTTTTTCTTGGCTCTCTGGGTGAGCAGAGTACTATGTTACATGTAATCTCTATAGTGCTTATATGAGTAGATTACTACCATTACCGCCCCACCATGACACATGAATGTAGACCGATGATGCTATTGGTGCTTGTCAGCACATATTAGATGCTAATGGAAGTGAGTGGTAAAGTGGAATGGCCCCTTCTGATTTGTGTGTATGATCATTTCATTTCCAATGGTGTGAAACAAGTTTGTTTTCCTTTTCCATCATAATCATTTGCAAAGGTTATTTTCTATCCATCAATTTATGCGTGAAGCTATTCAAGTGGCCACAAATTTTTGAATCTTGTTCCAAATGTGGTATTTTGTTCAGTTGAAATATATGTCCTGTGATGCATTAGCTAATATGTTTCGGAGTTATTAACACAACCTAGTGATGCTTGGGAACATTATGCCCACGCTTAACATATATAGTGATCAATGTGTATGACCACATGTTCCTTGTTTGCTTTGCATGTCCACTATTGTGTATGACATAGCTCTTGTGGGTACAATCTTGTTATGTGTGTATTTGCTCAGAAGTTTCCTTGTTACCTTATTTTCCATGGTTTGTGGTTTGACACACACGTAATATGGAAAATTAGATGATTGACGGGCATCACTGGTTTCACTTGTCATATCCTGACTAATTTGTTCATGGACCGTTGCCTTGTACTCATTTGATGGGCCATGGCTAGTGCTTGATATTGGCAAAGCACAAATAAAATAAAATTGTGCATTACAATTTAAGTTTTCAAGTTTATGTTTCTGTCCCTTTTGGTGTCTTATTTCTTCTATTAGCTTTAAGTAGTTCATACTGTATTGGTGAAGATACATATTAAATGAAACCTATAGCGTATCATGTTTCATCATTACCGTTTCTACTTTTGTTGCTTTTCATCCCTATAAGAACTAGATTTACAAGAGTCCATGATTTTGTCTATGTGATCCAAGCAAGAAATTTTATCTAATGTGGTACTAGTTACTTTACTGATTTTTCCATGGGATGGTACTGACATTGTACTTATTTATTTTGTACATCAAGAGATGGAGATCGCCTCTTTTAGTTAAGCTGACTTTGATACACTTCAAATTCCATCCACCGCCTCTCCTTATCTCAACCTGAATCTATTGGCTTGTTGCTCCTTTACCTTTGTGCTCTGCTCCTACCCTCGCCCGTCTTCCCTACTTCTTCTAGTTCAAATGGCAGCTTATGCTTGGAGTTGACGTTTGCTTTCTAATCTGTAGCTTATGGGAGAAATGGGATGCCCATACCATTTTCATCTGGTGAACCCGAGCCTATAATCCTCTTACCGTCTTACTTTGGGTTGCTTGATTACTACCTTTCATTAATCTGCGCGCGTGTGTGTGCGCGTGGCATTACTTTGTTATATAGGTTGGGACTATCTTAGCTTTGGATTGCTTCTGTCTTGAGAGTAAGACTAGAATTACCATACTCAACAAAACCTGATATTTAACTCGCTTGAAAATTTATTTTGGTTAAGTTCTTCCTTCAACATTTTCCTCCTTCAATTGTTCCTTCTCCCACAAAATCAACTTTCCCAAATCGAAATTCAGTCAACTTACATATCACTATTGTGGATATTTAAAGGCACTATATTGTGTTTGTTGGATAATGAGCAACTAACATTCACATGGGGCCAAAAGCCAATACATGTACAAGTGAGGTAAAGTGCAGGAAACCCCTTATACAACGGGATATACCGAAACGGGAGACTATACACATCTAACACCCCCTCAAACTCATGGTGGATCAACAACACTGAGTTTGAAGAGAAAGAACCCATGTTGCTCTCGAGTCTGTGCCTTTGTGAAGAAGTCCACCAATTGTAACTCAGAGAGCACATAGTGAAGAGCGAGAGTCTGATCCTCCACAACAGCATACACAAAGTGAGCATCCACACCGATGTGCTTTGTGAGCTCATGCTTCACCGGGTCACACACAACACTGATAGCACTTGTGCTGTCTGACAGTAAGGGAGTCGATGTAGTAGTAGACACACCAAAATACTCAAGTAACCATCATAACCAGATCATCTCAGCCGTCAGCATAGCCATCGCTTGCAACTTAGCCTCGGTACTCGAGCGATAAACCACAATCTATTTTTTGGTGTTCCAGGCAATAAGAGAGCCACCAGGAAATACACAGTAAGCAGACAACGAGCGGCGATCAGAGGGATCACTAGCCCACGTAGCATTAGAGTAGGTCTGGAGCTCGAGAGAGTTGGAGCGGGGAAAGAAAAGGCGATGAGAGATCGTGCCACAGAGATATCGTAGAACACGGAGGAGGTGACTATAGTGGACAGAGGTGGTGGATAAAACAAACTGACTGAGAACGTCGACATGATATGAGATGTGAGGACGCGTAACAACAAGATAGACAAGGCTCCCAATGAGGTGGCGATAGCGAGTGGGATTAGGAAGAGGATCAGCATCAGAAGCACGAAGTTGAACGTTGAGCTCCATAGGAGTCACAACAGTGCGTTGATCATCGAGAGTGGATTGAGCAAGAAGACCCTGAATATATTTTTCCTGATAGATGAAGAAGCCACCAGAGGTCGAAGAAATATCAATCCCAGGAAAATAGCAAAGTGGACCAAGATGAGACGTGAGAAACTGGTCGCGAAGGGGGGCCTTAACAAAGGCAATGTAGTCAGAGTCGTCACGAATGATGATCATGTCATCAACATATAGAAGGAGAAGAGTCTGACCACACGGAGACATGTGAACAAACAATGCGAGATCACGATCACTGTAAGATAAGCCAGTGACAATCACCACAGAGGCGAAACGCTCAAACCAGGCACGAGGGGCCTGTTTAAGACCATAGAGGGAGCGTCGAAGTCGACAGACCATACCATCAGGAGCATAGTACCCTGGTGGTGGTTGCATATAAAACTCCTCACGCAACTCTCCATTTAGAAAAGCGTTTAGGACGTCAAGATGAGATACAGACCAATGAGAAACATAAGCCACAACGAGGAGAATGCGGACAGTGGTCATGTGGGCCACATGAGCGAATGTCTCATCATAATCGCGTCTCTGCTCCTGCTGAAAGCCACGAGCCACAAGACAAGCTTTGTAGCACTCAAGAGAACCATCAGAGCAAGTCTTAATCTTATAGACCCACTTGCAAGTGATGGGATGAACACTGGAAGGAAGAGAAACCAAATCCCATGTGCCAGAGCGCTCAAGGATAGCAAGCTCCTCGGCCATCGCAAGCTGCCATTCACAATGAGTCATGGCAGCCCGATATGAAGTGGGCTCAACAACAATAGGGAGACCATACCGGTCACAAGAATAGCAATCAGGTGAGGGGCGAGGCCAAGCACGAAGGTTATGAACCGGGGGAGGCGGGATAGGAGGCGCTCCAGAAGTGGAAGGCGTGTCAGTAGAATCATCCTCAGGACGAGGGCAACGAGTGTAGTGGAGAGGAAAAGGAGAGAGAAAGAGCGACAAAGGGGAGAGGATGGTGGAGAGGTTGATGAGGAGGGTGGGGAGGAGGATAGAGGGGAAGGTGGTCTCGGTGGTGGATGAGGAAGAGTGAGATGTGCCGGAGGAAGGGGGCAGACACGAGGCAGATAGGAGGGTGTATCAGGAAGAAGAAGAAAATAAATATCATCCACAAAAAAGCGCGAGGAGGAAGGGCGGGGATAGTAAGAACGAGACTCATCAAAAGTCACATCATGCGAAATGCGCAAACGACGACCAACATGATCCCAACATCGATAGCCCTTGTGCTCATCACTCTAGCCAAGAAAGACACACTCAACCGACTGAGCAATCAGTTTGGTGTGTTATCGCGGGGGTAAGAAGAACATAGCAGGCACAACCAAACATACGAAGAGCAGAGTAGTCAGGAGAACGACCAGTGAGACACTCCATAGGAATACCATCTTGCAAGGTAGTTGATAGCTGAATGTTGATGATATAGGTGGATGCGGAAACAACCTCAGCCAAAAAGTGGGGTGGAAGGGAAGCAGCGATCATCAGTGCACGAGCAGTCTCAAGTAGATGACGATGCTTACGTTCTGCAATGCCATTCAGAGCATGGGCACCAAGACATGAGAATTGGGAAAGAGTACCCTGTTCCACGAGAAAACCACACAACGTTTGGGAGATATACTCTCCAGCGGAGTGAGCACGAAAAGTACAAATAGGCATGGAAAACTGGGTGCAAACCATGGTAGCAAATCGTTTGTATATGGAGAGAACCTTGCTACAAGATTTCATAAAGTAGAGCCAAGTGTAGTGAGAGAAATCATCAATAAACAGAACATAGTAGCGGTGACCACCTTTCGAATAAAAGGGAGCACGTCCCCATACATCGGAATGAACTAAGTCAAAAGGACGCTGACGTACTGACTCACTAGTTGGATAAGGTAATTGGGTCTGTTTTCGAAGTCTAAAACCATCACAATGTAAAGAAACGTCTCCAGAGACATACCCTAAGACACCGTGTCGCACCAACGACGACAAGTGGGAACCACATATGTGACCAAATCGATGATGCCAATGCTGGAAGGACACGGAAGAGGAGGCAGCAAGAGCATGGGAACTGGCAGAAGTGGTGGCAGCGGAAGGAATATGAATCCAATTGAAAGGATCGATATGGTTGACTAGAGGGGTGGGGGTTGAATAGGCAACTAACAAATTTTAATCTTTTCTTTTAATAAATTAAGATTAGCAACAAATAGGTTGTCTAGATATGCAACTAAGTGAGCAACCTATAGATGCTAACAACAACAATAGTAAGCAAGAAGTAAATACAAGTAAAGGTAAGAAATAACCACATGTGGAACCTATGAAGACGAAGATGTGTTTCTGAAGTTCCTTCCCTTTGAGGGGAAGTACGTCTCCGTTGGAGCTGTGTGGAGGCCCAATGCTCCCAAAGATGCCACTAAGGCCACCGTATTCTCATCACGCCCTCACACAATGCGAGGTGCCGTGATTCCACTAAGTAGTGCCCTTGAAGGCGACGATCGGACCTTTACAAACAAGGTTGGGGCTCTCTCCACAACTCAATTGGAGGATCCAATGAAACCACGAAGCTTCACCACAATGGAATATGGCTTCGAGGTGACCTCTTCCATCTAGGGTGATCAAACACCCAGGAGTAACAAAATCCACACAAGAAACTTTGGGAATCAATTTTCCTTTGGAGGAAGTGTAGATCTAGATATCCTCCTTCAATCCCTAGAAAGACAACAAGTTTGGGTGGCTAGGGAGAGAGATCGAGCAAGAAAGCATGGAGTGCATCAATGGTGGACAGAGAGAGGTGGAAGAACCCCCCTTTATATAGTCCCCCCAGTTTCCAACCATTACAACCATTTTTACATGGCAACGGTTCAACTGGTGGCTCGAGCAGTACAACCGTCTGCATAAAATAGCGGTACAATCATCCAGGCACTGCCCAACCACCGGGCCAAAAAAAAACCTTGGTTGGCGGTTCCACACACCACGATTACTCGGCACGGCTAAGTCCCAAGCGGTACAACTGCCTAGAACACCGGTAGTACCGGGCCATACTAATATAGCCGTACAACCGGGCTACTAATGCCCAACAGCCGCAACACAACAAAACTGTGTACGGTTGTGGCCCGGTGCTGGGCCAGTTCAACCGTCTAGGGTGTGGGCGGTACAACCGCCCGAGGCAGCGGTACAACCAGCCAGCTTGGAGGGAAAGGGGAGGGGGCTCTCTCTTTGATCTGATGGGATGAGTTGGGTGCAAAATAATTGTGAGAGATAATTTATTCACCCAAGAACTTCCAATATGTATTCCCTCTTAATAGTACGGGATCTCTACGACGAAATAGAATAAACACGCAGAGAACACCGTCTTCAATCTTTTTTGTTTAGAGGGAATACCTAACTGTCTTGTGTCTCACACATGTACCTGAATAGCTTGACATTCGGTTAGATAACATAGTGAGTTGTCATCATCACCAACAAACTTAAGTTAGGAGAATGCCCTTACAATCTACCCCTTTTTGGTGGATGATGACAACAACACGATTTGCATTGATGATCTATAAAATAAAAGCGGAGATCCCCCTCATTGTGTGCTCCAGATGAGACAACAACAGGAATTGGAGCCCCCCTTGATTTTAGAGACCAACCACTGGGTACATAGAGGGAATAACATTAAGGAGCGATTGTATGAGATCAAAAGTAGAGCTTAATGACAAGGGTAAGAATAAACTTAGTCTCTACTCAAACTCAAATAGTCTCCACATAAGATAGGTTCATGACCGAATAACAAGCAAATAAGAGTTCAACTCGGAAGCAAAAACAAAGAAACGAAGACATGAAGACAACCAAAGCCACTCATGCAAATACCGTCATGATATAGCTCTCTCCCCCTTTGGCATCAGGACACCAAAAAGGAAAAGAGCGATGCTAACGCCCCGGTGCTTAGTAGAGCTCGTCAGATCCGTCACACTCCTCGGAATCACCACTAGCAGACTCATCAGTATCATCACGATCATCTGTTGGGGATCATAGTAATTTCAAAATTTTCCTATGCCAAGCAAGGATCTATCTATGGAGAAACCAGCAACAAGCAAAGGGGTAGAGCATCTTCGTACCTTTGAAGATTGCTAAGCGGAAGCATTACTATGAACATGGTTGATGGAGTCGTACTCGCAGTGATTCAAATCGCGGTGGATTCTGATCTATGTGCCGAATCACGGCACCTCTGCGTTCAACACACGTACAACCCGGTGAAGTCTCCTCCTTCTTGATCCAGGAAGGAGGGAGGAGAATTTGAGGGAGAGCTCCGGCAGCACGACGACGTGGTGGCGGTGGAGCTATGTGGTTCTTCGGCAGGGCTTCGCCAAGCGGTGCGGAGGAGGAAGAAGAGAGAGAGAGGGCTGCGCCTTGGGAGAGATTAATTGTGTGTTCCCAAAGGACAAAAACCTCAAGTATATATAGGAGGAGGGAGAGGGAGGGCTGAGTTGGCCCCTCCTACAAGGAGGAGGAGCTCTAGCCGAACTAGGGGAGATTCCTCCTTCCACAAGGGAGGTGGACTCCCTTGGAAGGACTCTTCCTCCTTTCCTTTTAAGTCTTTTTTGCCTTATTCCTTTATCCCTATGTGCATGGGCCTTTAGGGAAGGCCTTGGCCAGCCCAATAAGGGCTGGTCCACCTCCTCTAACAGCCCATGAACCTCTTTGGTCGTCACACCCCCCCCTCGGGGGGGGGGGGGGTCCTTCGCTACCCTCCCGGTACTCCGGGTACACTACCGATGAGCCTGAAACTTTTTGAGTGAGCAAAACAAGACTTACTATATATCAATATTTACCTCCGGTCCATTCCGGAGCTCCTCGTGACGTCCAAGATCTCATTCGGGACTCCGAATAACCTTCGGTAACCACATACCATTCCCTTTACAACTCTAGCGTCATTGAACCTTAAGTGTGCAGACCCTACGGGTTCGGGAGACATGCAGACATGACCGAGACATCTCTCTGGCCAATAACTAACAGTGGGGTCTGGATATCCATGTTGGTTCCCACATGTTCCACGATGATCTCATTGGATGAACCATGATGTTAAGGATTCAATCAATCCCGTATGCAATTCCCTTTGTCTATCGGTATGATACTTGCCCGAGATTCGATCGTCGGTATCCCTATACCTTGTTCAATCTCGTTACTGGCAAGTCTCTTTACTCGTTCCATAACACATCATCCCGTGACTAACTCCTTAGCCACACTAAGCTCATTACGATGATGGATTACCGAGTTGGCCCAGAGATACCTCTCCGTCACACGGAGTGACAAATCCCTGTCTCGATTCGTACAACCCAACATACACTTTCGGAGATACCTGTAGTGCACCTTTATAATCACCCAGTTACGTTGTGACGTTTGGTACACCCAAAGCACTCCTACGATATCCGGGAGTTGAACAATCTCACGGCCTAAGGAAATGATACTTGACATTAGAAAAACTTTAGCAGACGAACAACACGATCTAGTGCTACGCTTAGGATTGGGTCTTGTCCATCACATCATTCCCCAATGATGTGATCCCGTTATCAACGACATCCAATGTCCATGATCATCTATTGATCAACGAGCTAGCCAACTAGAGGCTCACTAGGGATACATTGTGATCTATATATTCACACATGTATTACGATTTCCGGTTAATACAATTATAGCATGAATAAGAGACAATTATTATGAACTGGAAATATAATAATAACATTTTTATTATTGCCTCTAGGGCATATTTCTAACATCATCCTCATCATTAGCAGTAGAAGAGGAGGCATCAGGCTCACCCGAGATCTCATCATTAGTCCAAGTGCTATGTTCATAGATCCACTGCTCCTCAGGGGTGATGGTCTTCTCAGAACCACTGGCTGCATCAAGCTGGAGAGCCCGTATAATCTGAATCTGTGTGTGCCTGGCAAGTTTCTCGTATACATTGGCTTCATAGAGCTTCTTTTGAACACGAGTCTGGAGGTAGAAGGTCTTCTTTAATTTGTTGAAGATCTTGGAGACCCAAGATGGCTTGGCTTCTGCAGGGAGCTCAAAATCATTGTCACTGGAAGAAGCAAAGACATCCTCAGGGTTGGCAGTGGGGAAGCGAGGTGCAAGATGCTTCTTGTTCCAGAGTTGCTTGACCTCATGCTCAATGAGGTTGTCAGGAGAAGAGAGAGGCTCGCCAGGCTTGCGAACTGCCGCACAGAGTTGAGAAAACACATAATGAAAGGAGCATAGTTGGGGACCTTTCTGAAGAAGACTGTGGAGTAGATCTCCTCCCACAACCAGTTGTAAGCATCAAATGTAGCCCCAGAGCCAGCTTCGGTCTTCATGGCAACCGACACATCAATAAAATATCCATGAATCTCATCTTGATTTCCCACCTTGGGCAGAAGGACATTCCGTAAAACATGGTGCAACATATCATAGGCCTGCTGCAGGTCCTTAGAGGAACCAGGAATCCCACGCCCAGGAATGTACAAGGGGGCTAACTCCACCTTATCCATAGAAGTAGCCCAATCATGAGGACGGATGCCGCCATTCCCAGTGAGGCCAATATCATCATAACCAAGTGCATTGCAAAAGGCACACCAGGGGACCTCGAACAGCTCATCACGACACATAAAGGTAAGGGTACGGGCTTCATCAGTGCCAAAGTGGATAGTAGCATAGAACTGGTGAATGAGTTGCACATCAAAGGGACAGTTGATAGTCATGAGCTTGCTCAAGTCAAAGTCTTCACAAAGTGCAAATGCCTCCCCAAAGTAATCCATGTTGCTCTTACAGTGCTCAATGTCAATTGTCCATTGCTTGACAAACTTGTTCTTGTGATGGTCATAGAGCTCATGCATAGTCCACATTTGTAACTCATTCCGGAACTGAGGGGTGGTCCACGTGCGAGCAACACGGATCACATAAGGATTTTGAAAACGAACCTGTTCCCAGCCAGCTTGCTTCCAGGAGTGCACTGGCTTGTCAGTTTTCTGCTTGGTGGCCAAGGACTTCTCATGGTGTGTTGGATTCGTAGGAATCACAACTTCTTCATGCTCAGAGTCATCGACGAGCCTACACCTGCGAGTCGTTTCTTGGAGTTCTTCTGAGGAGCAGAACGAGAGCAAGAGCCACCTGCATACACACACAAGAGGAGCACAATAAAGAAACCCAGAAAAGATGAGAGGATTGTACGCGAATGTAGGAATAAATTAGGTTTGAAGATAAGAACCACGAATCAGTGAGGTAAGAATCAGGCAGGCCGGTTGAATCGGCCATTTGAGCGGTTGAACCGCAGCAGCGGTTGTACTGCTGCTTGGAGGGGCCGAGTGCATCCGGATCTGAGACATACACCACCAATTCTCGGTTCTACTCATCACAACTAATAGGAAGCACATATAGGATCTCCTCCTTCCAATAGTTTCGACTAAAAAATGTGGGATCCTAGAAATGCCTACAAAAGGAGAATTCAACGGAAAGAATCCAAGAACAAGAGGAGTGTGGACATTACCAGCACCCATGGGAGGAGATCAGGGGTGGGAGGGCCTCCGTGGAGCAAATCTGAGAGGAGGCCGCAGATCCGGGGCGCTGAAGGCACTCCGGTGCGGTGGTGATGGTGGCCGGTGGCTAGGGCACCAAAGAGGGGGAGGGGGGCACGAAAGGGGAAACTGAGTGCCCCTTCGGCCCAACCCTCCCTTTAGGCACCCGTTGACGCGACTTGTTGTACCACTCCGCGGAGCGGTTGTACCAGTCGTGGAACAGGACCAGGGAATTAGCGGTTGAACCGCGTAACACCCCGGTTGTTCCACTTGGAAGGGAAAACATGGTAATTAGCGGTTGAACCACATGGACCACCGGTTGTACCGCCTGGCCACAACCACCACCACCAAGGTTTCAAAAGCGTACAGTTGGATGAGAGGGGTTTCGAGATTAGGAGAGCTTGGGATAGAAGCAGGGCACATGAGTATGGTGGGGTAAGCTCCAAGATGGACATGAGAACACGCAAAAAAGATACACTGTGAAAGATACCCACCTAGGTCTTAAGCAAACTAGAAGAGCAAATAAGGACTAGAAGGACACATTTTTGAGAAACAACAAAATGCAAATACCTCACTAGGAGGGGGTGGTGGCTGATGCCACCTATGTTTGAGTCGATTGGTATGGCACCGCAAAGATTTTAACCTTGGGTCCATGACCAAAACTTGTCTTTGAGACACAATTACCATCAATAAAATGGCGAATATGAAAGATTTGATTGTTTTATGCATAATAGGAGGAGGGATAGTTCATTGAGAGAACCACACTCCCCCTAAATCCATGCCTACATCTAAACAAAATAAAATGATGAGAGTGGTGGGATGTGCCTAATTTCACTCCACATTGCTCAAATGAATGATATTTAGCTCATTTCTTAACTCACGAAATCTTGCTTCATTCAAAAGCTTCATGAAAATATCTGCAAGCTGATCATTAGTGTTGAGGTAAATGAGATCAATCTCCCCACGCTTGATGTGATCTTGGATGAAGTGGTGACGAATACTGATGTGCTTCGTCTTGCAATGTTGAACCAGGTAATTGGAGATTGAGATATCACTTATATTATATCAATAAAGAGGCACTTTGTCACATGTGACACTGTAATCCTCTAAAGTTTGCCTCATCCAAAGCAACTGAGCACAACAACTTGCAGCACCTACATATTCATCCTCGATGGACGAGAGAGAAACACAATTTTGTTTCTTGGAAGACCAACTTACCAGAGAGTGACCAAGGAATTGGCAACCTCGGGAAGTTGACTTACTCTCCGCACGGTCTCCCGCCCAATCCAAGTTCGAATATCCTATGAGATCAAATGAAGCATGATACGTCTCCAACGTATCTATAATTTTTTATGGTTTCATGCTATTATTGTCAAACTTTGGATGTTTTGCATGCTTTTTATTTATTTTCTGGGACAAACTTATTAACTCAGTGCCAAGTGTCAGTTCCTATTTTTCCATGTTTTTGACCCCTTTCAGAGGAGATTTTGAAACGGAGTCCAAACGGAAGAAAATCCCCGAAAAGTTTTTTTTTGGAACGGAAGAAGATCGGAGAACTTGGGAGCCAAGCCAGAAGAGCCCTAGGGGCCCCACAAGCCCCCACCACGCGACCAGGGGGGCGCCGTCCAGGCTTGTGGGCCCCCTGGAGGTCCCCTGACCTAGATCTTGCGCCTATATATTCCCAAATATTCCCAACAAAAATCAAGAGACGATCGCAATCACTTTTCTGCCGTCACAAGCTTCTGTCTCTGCAAGATCCCATCCGGGGCAAGTCCTGGTGCCCTGCCGGACGGGGGATTCGGACACGGAGGGCTTCTTCATCAACACCATGACCTCTCCGATGATGCGTGAGTAGTTCACCATAGACGTGAGTAGTTCATCATAGACCTACGGGTCCATAGCTAGTAACTAGATGGCTTCTTCTCTCTCTTGGATCTTCAATACAAAGTTATCCATGATCTTCATGGAGATCTATCCGATGTAATCTTGTTTTGCGGTGTGTTTGTCGAGATCCGATGAATTGTGGATTTATGCTCAGATTATCTATGAATCTTATTTGAGTTTCTACTGATCTCTCTTATGCATGATTTCATATCCTTGTAATTCTCTTCGAGTTGTGGGTTTTGTATGGCCAACTAGATCTATGATTCTAGCAATGGGAGAAGTGCTTGGTTTTGGGTTCATACAGTGTAGTGACCTCACCTAGTGACAGAAGGGGTAGCGAGGCACGCATCGTGTTGTTGCCATCAAGGGTAAAAAGATGGGGTTTTCATCATTGGTTTAAGATTAGCCCTCTACATCATGTCATCTTGCTTAAAGCGTTACTCTGTTCGTCATGAACTCAATACACTAGATGCATGCTGGACAGCGGTCGATGTGTGGAGTAATAGTAGTAGATGGAGAAAGTATCGGTCTACTTGTCTCGGACGTGATACCTATATGCTAGATCATTGCCTTAGATATCGTCATGACTTTGCGCGGTTCTATCAATTGCTCGATGGTAATTTGTTCACCCACCGTGATATTTGCTATTATGAGAGAAGCCTCTAGTGAACACTATGGCCACCAGGGTCTACTCCACACCATATTTTCAGCCTTACACTTTTTACTTCGTTGCACTTTCCGCCTTCAGATCTCACTTTGCAAACAATCTTGAAGGGATTGACAACCCCTTTGAAGTGTTGGGTGCAAGCTTGTTTGTGTTTGCGCAGGTACTTTGGACTTGACGAGGCCCTCCTTCTGGTTCGATACCTTGGTTCTCAAACTGAGGGATATACTTACTGCTCCTCTGCTGCATCACCCTTTCCTCTTCAAGGGAAAAACCGACACAAATCAGAGAAGTAACAAGAAGAATTCCTAACGCCAGGGAAGGACTTTTGTTGCCGCAATAGAAGAATTTCTGGCGCCGTTGCCGGGGAGGAAGATCAAGTCAAGAACTCATACAAGTAGGTGTTGCAAACTCATCTCTTGCATTTAATTTGTTTGCCAGTTGCCTCTCGTTTTCCTCTCCCCCACTTCACCAATTTGCCTTTTTCGTTCGCCTTTTCGTTCACCCTTCTCTCTCTCTTGCTTTCTGCTCGTCTATGTGGGATAGTCTATCCTGATGGGTAGATCCACCACTTCGACCGATACTCCCGAGAGCGAAGTTCTCAATTTCAAACAAATTGAGGGAGAAAACTTAAAGGACGCTTGGTATAGGATTTGCAATGCTCAGAGTAGATGTACTCATAAGCAATCCACTACCGTCTTGCTTCGCAATTTTTATGTGGGTATTTCTCCTTGGAATAGGTATATTCTTGACACCATTGTAGGTGGAAATTTCTTGGGTAGCCATACCGTTGATTCTTACGGAGCGGTGATAAATTTGGTAGGCTCACCCCCACTCATGGTTAACGGAACTACCTTAACTCTGGAACATGTGATGCGTAGGCTGGACGCCATTGAAAATAAAGTTGCTACGATTGAACTCATTGAGAATTTGGATAAAAAGATCGACAATCAAATCAGTCAGTACGGATCCAAGGTGGGAATGGTTTTGAAAAATTTAAAGGAGAAGGAACCCACAGTTAACGAAAAGCTAGGTCATGATTCCGCTAGGATTGGCAAACTAGAGGATGTTATAACCAACTTGGGTTCCGCTTTTGTCACTGTGCAGAATACTCCAAATTTTTCCCACAATAAAATCACCAAGTCTGTCTTGTTGGGGAACATCGCATGGGAAACAAAAATTTTCCTACGCGCACGATGACCTATCATGGTGATGTCCATCTACGAGGGGGATTTTAGATATATGTACCCTTGTAGATCGCACAGCAGGAAGCGTTAAGAAACGCGGTTGATGTAGTGGAACGTTCTCACGTCCCTCGATCCTCCCCGCGAACCGTCCCACGAACCGTCCCGCGATCCGTCCCACGATCCGCTCCGATCTAGTGCCGAACGGACGACACCTCCGTGTTCAGCACACGTACAGCTCGACGATGATCTCGGCCTTCTTGATCTAGCAAGAGAGATGGAGAGGTAGATGAGTTCTCCGGCAGCGTGACGACGCTCCGGAGGTTGGTGGCGATCTTATCTCAGCAGGGCTCCGCCCGAGCTCCGCAGAAACGTGATCTAGAGGAAAAACCGTGGAGGTATGTGGTCTGGCTGCTGTGGCAAAGTTGTCTCAAATCAGCCCTAATACCTCGGTATATATAGGAGGGAGGGGAGGGACCTTGCCTTGAGGCTCAAGGAGCCCCAAGGGGTCGGCCCAAGTGGGGGGGGGGGGAGGAGGATTCCTCCTCCAATCCTAGTCCAACTAGGATTGGAAGGTGGAGTCCTTCTCTATTTTCCCACTTCCCCTTTTTTTTATTTTCTCTTTGATTTTCTTTCTCTTCTGCGCAGGGGCCTTCTTGGGCTTTCCCACCAGCCCACTAATGGCTGGTGCGGCACCCCTAAGGCCTATGGGCTTCCCCGGGGTGGGCTGCCCCCCGGTGAACATCCGGAACCCATTTGTCACTCCCGGTAATGCCGAAAACTTTCCGGTAATCAAATGAGGTCATCCTATATATCAATCTTTGTATCCGGACCATTTCGGAAACCCTCGTGACGTCCGTGATCTCATCCGGGACTCCGAACAACATTCGGTAACCAACCATATAACTCAAATACGCATAAAACAACGCCGAACCTTAAGTGTGCAGACCCTGCGAGTTCGAGAACTATGTAGCCATGACCCGAGGGACTCCTCGGTCAATATCCAATAGCGGGACCTGGATGCCCATATTGGATCCTACATATTCTACGAAGATCTTATCGTTTGAACTCAGTGCCAAGGATTCATATAATCCCGTATGTCATTCCCTTTGTCCTTCAGTATGTTACTTGCCCGAGATTCGATCGTCAGTATCCGCATACCTATTTCAATCTCGTTTACCGGCAAGTCTCTTTACTCGTTCCATAATACAAGATCCCGTGACTTACACTAAGTCACATTGCTTGCAAGGCTTGTGTGTGATGTTGTATTACCGAGTGGGCCCCAAGATACCTCTCCGTCACACGGACTGACAAATCCCAGTCTTGATCCATACTAACTCAACGGACACCTTCAGAGATACCTGTAGAGTATCTTTATAGTCACCCAGTTACGTTGTGACGTTTGATACACACAAGGCATTCCTCCGGTGCCAGTGAGTTATATGATCTCATGGTCATAGGAATAAATACTTGACACGCAGAAAACAATAGCAACAAAATGACACGATCAACATGCTACGTCTATTAGTTTGGGTCTAGTCCATCACATGATTCACCCAATGATGTGATCCAGTTATCAAGCAACAACACCTTGTACATAGTCAGAATAGCCTGACTATCCTTGATCAACTAGCTAGCCAACTAGAGGCTTGCTAGGGACAGTGTTTTGTCTATGTATCCACACATGTATCTAAGTCTTCATTCAATACAATTATAGCATGTATAATAAACGATTATCTTGATACAGGAATATAATAATAACTTATTTATCATTGCCTCTAGGGCATAATTCCAACATTCTCCCACTTGCACTAGAGTCAATAATCTAGCCCTCACATTACCATGCTAATTACATTGTAATAAATGTAACATCCATACAGTTCTGGTGTTGATTATGCTTTGCCCGTGGAAGAGGTTTAGTCAGCGGGTCTGCCACATTCAGATCCGTGTGCACTTTGCATATATTCACGTCCTCCTCCTCGACATAGTCGCGGATGAGGTTGAAGCGTCGTTTGATGTGTCTGGTCTTCTTGTGAAACCATGGTTCCTTTGCTAAGGCAATGGCACCGGTGTTGTCACAAAACAGGGTTATTGGATTCTGTGCGCTCGGCACCAATCCAAGATCCGTCATGAACTGCTTCATCCATACACCCTCCTTAGCTGCCTCCAAGGCAGCCATGTACTCTGCTTCACATGTAGAATCAGCTACGACGCTTTTCTTGGAACTGCACCAGCTTACCGCACCCCCATTAAGAATAAATACGTATTCGGTCTGCGACTTAGAGTCGTACGGATCTGTGTCAAAGTTTGCATCGATGTAACCCTTTACGGCGAGGTCTTTGTCACCTCCATATACAAGAAACATCTCCTTAGTCCTTTTCAGGTACTTCAGGATATTCTTGACCGCCGTCCAGTGATCCACTCCTGGATTACTCTGGAACCTGCCTGCCATACTTATGGCGAGGCTAACGTCCGGTCTAGTGCACAACATTGCATACATGATAGAACCTATGGCTGAAGCATAGGGGACGGAACTCATTGTCTTTCTATCTTCCTCAGTTGCTGGGCACTGAGTCTTACTCAATGTTATACCTTGTAATACTGGCAAGAACCCTTTCATGGACTGATCCATTTTGAACTTCTTCAAAACTTTGTCAATGTATGTGCTTTGTGAAAGTCCTATCATGCGTTTCGATCTATCCCTATAGATCTTGATGCCTAGAATGTAAGCAGCTTCTCCTAGGTCCTTCATAGAGAAACTTTTATTCAAGTAACCTTTTATGCTCTCCAAAAGCTCCACGTTGTTTCCAATCAGCAATATGTCATCCACATATAATATTAGAATCGCCACAGAGGTCCCACTCACTTTCTTGTAAATACAAGATTCTCCAACCACTTGTATAAACCCAAATGCTTTGATCACCTCATCAAAGCATTTATTCCAACTCCGAGATGCTTGCACCAGTCCATAAATGGATCGCTGGAGCTTGCACACTTTGTTAGCATTTTTAGGATCGACAAAATCTTTGGGTTGCATCATATACAACTCTTCCTTAAGGAAATCGTTAAGGAACGCTGTTTTGACATCCATCTGCCAGATTTCATAATAAAAAATGCAGCGATTGCTAACATGATTCAGACGGACTTAAGCATCGCTACGGGTGAGAAAGTCTCATCGTAGTCAATTACTTGAACTTGTGAAAAACCCTTTGCCACAAGTCGAGCTTTATAAACGGCCACATTACCGTCAGCGTCCGTCTTCTTCTTAAAGATCCATTTGTTCTGAATAGCCTTGCGGCCTTCAGGTAGTACTTCCAAAGTCCACACTTTGTTTTCATACATAGATCCTATCTTGGACTTCATGGCCTCCAGCCATTTGTTGGAATCCGAGCCCACCATTGCTTCTTCATAATTCGCAGGCTCATTGTTGTCTAACAACATAATTGATAAGACGGGATTACGGTACCACTCTGGAGCAGTACGCGATCTCGTCGACCTACCAGGTCTGATAGAAACTTGATCCGGAGTTTCATGATCATCATCATTAACTTCCTCCTCAACCGGCGTCACAACGATAGGGGTTTCCCCTTGCCCTGCGCCACCATCCATAGGGATGAGAGGTTCGGCAACCTCATCAAGTTCTATCTTCCTCCCACTCAATTCTCTCGAGAGAAACTCCTTCTCGAGGAAAGCTCCGTTCTTAGCAACAAAAACTTTGCCCTCGGATTTGAGATAGAAGGTATACCCAACTATCTCTTTTGGGTAACCTATGAAGACACACTTTTCTGCTTTGGGTTCCAGCTTTTCAGGCTGAAGCTTTTGGACATAACCATCACATCCCCAAACTTTAAGAAACGACAACTTTGGTCTTTTGCCATACCACAGTTCGTATGGTGTCGTCTCAATGGATTTTTATGGTGCCCTATTTAAAATGAATGCAGCTGTTTCTAATGCATAACCCCAAAACGATAACGGCAAATCGGTAAGAGACATCATAGATTGCACCATCTCTAATAAAGTACGATTACAACGTTCAGACACACCATTATGCTGTGGTGTTCCAGGCGGTGTCAACTGTGAAACAATTCCACATTGTCTTATGTGAGCACCAAACTCGAAACTCAGATATTCACCCCCACGATCAGACCGTAGGAACTTGATCTTCTTGTTACGATGATTTTCAACTTCACTCTGAAATTGCTTGAACTTTTCAAATGTTTCAGACTTGTGCTTCATCAAGTAGACATAACCATATCTACTCAAATCGCCAGTGAAGGTGAGAAAATAACGATATCCGCCGCGTGCCTCCACACTCATCGGACCACACACATCGGTATGTATGATTTCCAACAAGTCACTTGCACGCTCCATTGTTCCGGAGAACAGAGTTTTAGTCATCTTGCCCATGAGGCATGGTTCGCATGTGTCAAGTGAATCAAAGTCAAGTGACTCCAAAAGTCCATCGGTATGGAGTTTCTTCATGCGTTTTACACCAATATGACCTAAGCGGCAGTGCCATAAAACATGGCGCTATCATTGTTAACTCTAACTCTTTTGGTCTCAATGTTATGTATATGTGTATTATCACTACCAAGATTCAATATGAACAATCCTCTCACATTGGGTGCATGACCATAAAAGATATTACTCATAGAAATAGAACAACCATTATTCTCTAACTTAAACGAGTAACCGTCTCGCAATAAACAAGATCCATATATAATGTTCATGCTTAACGCAGGCACTAAATAACATTTATTTAAGTTCATAGCTAATCCTGATGGTAACTGAAGTGAAACTGTGCCGACGACAATTGCGTCAACCTTGGAACCATTTCCCACGCGCATCGTCACTTCATCCTTCGCCAGCCTTCGCTTATTCCGCAGTTCCTGTTTCGAGTTGCAAATATGAGCAACAGAACCGGTATCGAATACCCAGGCACTACTATGAGAGATGGTTAAGTACACATCAATAACATGTATATCAAATATACCTGATTTTTCTTTGGCCGCCTTCTTATCAGCCAGATACTTGGGGCAGTTGCGCTTCCAGTGACCCATACCCTTGCATTAATAGCACTCCGTTTCAGGCTTAGGTCCAGTTTTGGGTTTCTTCGTCGGATTGGCAACAGGCTTGTCGTTCTTCTTACAATTACCCTTCTTTCCTTTGCCATTTCTCTTGAACTAGTGGTCTTATTCACCATCAACACTTGATGCTCTTTACGGAGTTCTAACTCTGTGACTTTCAGCAGCGCGAATAACTCGCCGGGCGACTTGTTCGTCCCTTGCATGTTATAGTTCAACACAAAGCCCTTATAGCTTGGCGACAGTGATTGAAGAATTCTGTCAGTGATAGCCTCTTGCGGGAGTTCAATCCCGAGCCCAGCTAGACGGTTTGAGTACCCAGACATTTTGAGCACATGTTCACTGACAGACGAATTCTCCTCCATCTTGCAAGCATAGAATTTATCGGAGGTCTCATACCTCTCGATCCGGGCGTTCTTCTGAAAGATAAACTTCAACTCCTGGAACATCTCATATGCTCCATGACGCTCAAAGCGACGTTGAAGTCCCGGCTCTAAGCCATACAAGACTGCACATTGAACTACTGTGTAGTCCTCCTTACGTGTTAACCAAGCGTTCTTAACATCTTGGTCAGCCGTAGCGGGTGGTTCATCTCCTAGCTTAGCATTAAGGACATAATCCTTCTTCCCAGCTTGCAGGAGCAACTTAAGATTATGAGCCCAGTCTACAAAGTTGCTTCCATCATCTTTCAACTTAGCTTTCTCTAGGAACGTATTAAAATTCAGGGTGACTGTCGCGTGAGCCATTGATCTACAACACAAATATATTCAAAGTGGACATAGACTATGTTCAAGATAATTAGAGTTTAACTAATCAAATTAATTGCTAAACTCTCACTCAAAAAGTACATCTCTCTAGTCATTTGAGTGGTTCATGATCCAGTTCCACTAGCTGAAGTCCGATCATCACGTGAGTTGAGGATAGTTTCAGTGGTAAGCATCCCTATGCTAATCATATCAACTATATGATTCATGATCGACCTTTCGTTCTCATGTGTTCCGAGGCCATGTATGCACATGCTAGGCTCGACAAGCTTAACCCGAGTGTTCCGCGTGTGCAACTGTTTTGCACCCGTTGTATGTGAACGTTAAGTCTATCACACCCGATCATCACGTGGTGTCTCGAAATGACAAACTATAGCAAAGGTGCATAGTAGGGGAGTACACAATTTCGTCTTCAAATTTTAGTGAGAGATCACCTCATAATGCTACCATCGTTCTAAGCAAAGTAAGGTGCATAAAAGGATTAACATCACATGCAATTCATAAGTGACATGATATGGCCATCATCACGTGCTTCTTGATCTCCATCACCAAAGCACCGACACGATCTTCTCTCACCGGCGCCACACCATGATCTCCATCAACGTGTCGCCATCGGGGTTGTCGTGCTACTCATGCTATTACTACTAAAGCTACTTCCTAGCAATATAGTAAACACATCTGCAAGCACAAACATTAATTTAAAGACAACCCTATGGCTCCTTCCGGTTGCCGTACCATCGATGTGCAAGTCGATATTAACTATTACAACATGACCATCTCATACATCCAATATATCACATCACATCGTCGGCCATATCACATCACAAGCATACCCTGCAAAAACAAGTTTGACGTCCTCTAATTGTTGTTGAATGTTTTACGTGGTGGCCATGGTTATCTAGTAGGATCGCATCTTACTTACGCAAACACCACAACGGAGATGTATGAATTGCTATTTAACCTCATCCAAGGACCTCCTTGGTCAAATCCGATTCAACTTAAGTTGGAGAAACCGACACTCGCCAGTCATCTTTGAGCAACGGGGTTGCTCATAGCGATGAAACCAGTCTCTCGTAAGCGTACGAGTAATGTCGGTCCGAGCAGCAAATCGCACATCACCGCCCACAAGAACTTTTTTGTTCTAGTTGAGATGACATCTACGCATGAACCTAGCTCTGATACCACTGTTGGGGAACGTCGGATGGGAAACAAAAATTTTCCTACGCGCACGAAGACCTATCATGGTGATGTCCATCTACGAGGGGGATTTCAGATCTACGTACCCTTGTAGATCGCACAACAGGAAGCGTTAAGAAACGCGGTTGATGTAGTGGAACGTCCTCACGTCCCTCGATCCGCCCCGCGAACCATCCCACGAACCATCCCGCAATCCGTCCCATGATCCGCTCCGATCTAGTGTCGAACGGACGGCACCTCCGCGTTCAGCACACGTACAGCTCGACGATGATCTCGGCCTTCTTGATCTAGCAAGAGAGACGGAGAGGTAGATGAGTTCTCCAGCAGCGTGATGGTGCTCTGAAGGTTGGTGGCGATCTTATCTCAGCAGGGCTCCACCCGAGCTCTGCAGAAACGCGATCTAGAGGAAAAACCGTGGAGGTATGTGGTCGGGCTGCCGTGGAAAAGTTGTCTCAAATCAGCCCTAATACCTGAGTATATATAGGAGGGAGGGGAGGAACCTTGCCTTGAGGCTCAAGGAGCCCCAAGGGGTCGGCCGAAGTGGGGGGAGGAGGATTCCTCCTCCAATCCTAGTCCAACTAGGATTGGAAGGTGGAGTCCTTCTCTATTTTCCCACTTCCCCTTTTTTTTATTTTCTCTTTGATTTTCTTTCTCTTCTGCGCAGGGGCCTTCTTGGGCTTTCCCACCAGCCCACTAATGGCTGGTGCGGCACCCCTAAGGCCTATGGGCTTCCCCGGGGTGGGCTGCCCCCCGGTGAACATCCGGAACCCATTTGTCACTCCCGGTAATGCCGAAAACTTTCCGGTAATCAAATGAGGTCATCCTATATATCAATCTTTGTATCCGGACCATTTCGGAAACCCTCGTGACGTCCGTGATCTCATCCGGGACTCCGAACAACATTCGGTAACCAACCATATAACTCAAATACGCATAAAACAACGCCGAACCTTAAGTGTGCAGACCCTGCGAGTTCGAGAACTATGTAGACATGACCCGAGGGACTCCTCGGTCAATATCCAATAGCGGGACTTGGATGCCCATATTGGATCCTACATATTCTACGAAGATCTTATCGTTTGAACCTTAGTGCCAAGGATTCATATAATCCCGTATGTCATTCCCTTTGTCCTTCGGTATGTTACTTGCCCGAGATTCGATCGTCAGTATCTGCATACCTATTTCAATCTCGTTTATCGGCAAGTCTCTTTACTTGTTCCGTAATACAAGATCCCGTGACTTACACTAAGTCACATTGCTTGCAAGGCTTGTGTGTGATGTTGTATTACCGAGTGGGCCCCGAGATACCTCTCCGTCACACAGACTGACAAATCCCAGTCTTGATCCATAATAACTCAACGGACACCTTCGGAGATACCTGTGGAGCATCTTTATAGTCACCCAGTTACGTTGTGACGTTTGATACACACAAGGCATTCCTCCGGTGCCAGTGAGTTATATGATCTCATGGTCATGGGAATAAATACTTGGCACGCAAAAAAATAGTAGCAACAAAATGACACGATCAACATGCTATGTCTATTAGTTTGGGTCTAGTCCATCACATGATTCACCCAATGATGTGATCCAGTTATCAAGCAACAACACCTTGTACATAGTCAGAAGACCCTGACTATCCTTGATCAACTGGCTAGCCAACTAGAGGCTTGCTAGGGACAGTGTTTTGTCTATGTATTCACACATGTATCTAAGTCTTCATTCAATACAATTATAGCATGGATAATAAACGATTATCTTGATACATGAATTATAATAATAACTTATTTATCATTTCCTCTAGGGCATAATTCCAACATGTCTTTGTTCCTAAAAGTAGTGGTGAATCATCTAGCAAGAAAGATGAAAACCTCAAGATGATAAGTGATCACGCCACTTATGGTTTGAGCACCAAAGACGACGATACGTGATTCTATCGCTCCTATGCCTAGCTAAGGGCGTTAAACAATGGCGCTTGTTGGGAGGCAACCCAATGAATTTATCTTTTTCTTTCTGTTTTGTTGCGTCCACACTTTCATAATTCTGTTGTGATTGTGTTTTTGTGTGTTTATTTTTGTGTTTGAGCCAAGCAAAACCTTTATGACTAGCCTTGGTAATGGTTGTTTGATCCTGCTGGAAAAAGACAGAAACGGTTTGCTCGCGAGATGGTTTTTCATTATTATTCAGAAAGAGCTTTTGATTTGATTATTTTTGCTGCTGATTGATATGATGTTTCCCCAGATTGTCGTAATTTTTCCGATTTTTGGAGGTAACACAAGTATAAGAAGTATACAGATTGTTATAGACTGGTCTGTTTTTGTTGAGTTGGTTGCTTGTTTTGATGAAACTATGGTTAGTATCGGGGGGTACTAGCCATGGAAAAGTGAGAATACAGTAGGCCATCATCAATATAGATAGAATATAAGTTTGCCAGAGTACCAAAAGAAGTGGTAGTTTGCTTTCTTGTACTAATGTTATCACAAGTTTCTGTTTAAGTTTTGTGTTGTGAAGTTTTCAAGTTTTGGGTGACGTTCTCATGGACAAAGAGATAAGGAGTGGAAAGAAATCAAGCTTGGGGATGCCCAAGGAATCCCAAGCCAAAATCAAGGACACCAAATAGCCTAAGCTTGGGGATGCCCCGGGAAGGCATCCCCTCTTTCGTCTTCAATCCATCGGTAACATTACTTGGAGCTATATTTTTATTCACCACATGATATGTGTTTTGCTTGGAACATCTTGTATCTTAGGAGTCTTTTCTTTTTGTTGTGTCACAATCATCCTTGCTGCACACCTTTTTGAGAGAGAGAGAGACATGCACTCATCGGGATTTTGCTAGAATGCTCATAGTGCTTCACTTATATCTTTTGAGCTAGATACTTTTGCTCTAGTGCTTCACTTATATCTTTTGAGCTAGATACTTTTTCTCTTGTGCTTCACTTATATCTTTAGAGCATGGCGGTGCGTGATTTGGTAGTTGGCTTATGCTATGAAAGTAGTCCCAAATGTGCTAGGTACCCAAAGAAGATGCAAAAACCTCCATCTTCATGTGCATTGAGTAGAAAGAGAAGTTTAGATTCCTCTCAATTAGTTTTGAGATGTGGATTCGGTAATATTGAGAGTTATGTTAGTAGGGTGTTGTGAATCTAGAAATACTTGTGTTGTAGTTAGTGATTCCCGTAGCATGCACGTATGGCGAACCGCTATGTTAGGATGTCGGAGCATAATTGATCTATTGATTGTCATCCTTTGTGTTGAGGTCGGGATCGCGCGATGGTTTACACCTACTGAAAGGATCGATATGGTTGGCTAGAGGGGGGGCGTGAATAGACAACGACCACTTTTTAATTAAACTTAACAAGTTAAGATAAACACTATACGGGTTCACAAATAATATGACAAAGAGGTTACCCCTATAGATGCTACCAACAAGACCTATTAAGGCAAGTAAGATATAATCACAAGTAAAAGCAAATACAAAGTAAAGGGTAGAGATAACCACAAGTGGAACCGATGGAGACGAGGATGTGTTACCGAAGTTCCTTCCCTTTGACAGGAAGTACGTCTCCGTTGGAGCGGTGTGGAGGCACAATGCTCCCCAAAAAGCCACTAAGGCCACCGTATTCTCCTCACGCCCTCGCACGATGCAAGGTACCGTGATTCCACTATAGGTGCCCTTGAAGGCGGCGACCGAACCTTTACAAACAAGGTTGGGGCAACTCCACACAAAGCTTGGAGGCTCCCAACAAGACCACGAAGCTTCACCACAATGGAATATGGCTTCGAGGTGACCTCAACCGTCTAGGATGCTCAAACACCCAAGAGTAACAAGATCCGCAAGGGATAGGTGGGGGAATCAACTTTTCTCTTGGTGGAAGTGTGGATCTAGGCCTTCTCAACCAATCCCTAAAGAATCAACAAGTTTGATTGGCTAGGGAGAGAGATCGGGCACTTTTAAGCTTGTGGAGAAACAATGGAGCTTAGAGAGGTAAGAGATAGGGTTCCTCAGCTAGAAGAACCCTTTAAATAGCGGGGGGAAAATTCAGACCGTTTTCCCACTCTCTGCCCGAGATCCAGCGGTACTACCGCTGGGAAGGAGCGGTACTACCGCTGCCTGGCGGTACTACCGCTGGATGCAGCGGTACTACCGCTGGGGCTTCCAGCGGTACTACCGCTAGCACCAACGGTACTACCGCTGGCCCCTTGGTAGTGCATAAGCACTACTACCGCCGGGAAAGTCTTCGCAAAAGGGTCCGTCCACGAACTACCGCTAGGTAGGTGGAACAAGGCACCTGGATCGGTACTACCGCTGACGAGGGGGCGGTACTACTGCTGGCTAGCGGTACTACCGCTGTCAAGTGGCGGTACTACCGCCAGCCAGCGGTACTACCGCTGGCACCAGCGGTACTACCGCTGGGGACCATTTTGCAGAGATGCTCAAGACGAATTAGGCGAGGGCCGCTCCAAACAAGGAAGGGGAGAATTGTGATGAGTGCGCGTGTAAAGATAGATTCCACCCAAACCTTTCCACTACGGATCCCCTCTTAATAGTACGGCTTTCCTATGACTCAAATAAAGAGAATAGTAGAGAGCGCCGTGTTTCCGTTCCAGAAGAGAGGAGACGAGTTGTCTTGTGCCGTTGACGAGTGTTACCTGAAACCTTGACACACACGATTAGTCCTGTACGGTACTGTCATCATTCACCAAAATTACTTAGGCATAAACTATGCCTCAACAATCTCCCCCTTTTTGGTGGATTGATGACAATACCGGATTTGCACAGATAATAATATGAGAATAAAAAGATAGAGATATAAGACATATGACTCACAGCATATGATGGAAATAAATCTAATCTCACATAAGAAATATCATGTCTCACACAAGATAGCAAACGAATCAAACCAAGTTCAAAGCAAACCATACGAGATAAAGCAAAGCAATGCAAAGTACGAAGTGAAAGCAAATCCTAGACTCTCTCCCCCTTTGGCACAAGACACCAAAAAGGGGCACACCTAATGCCACAGGTAACTACTCCTCGTCTTCAGGATCACCAGACTCGTCTGTTCCTTCCTGGTCGGTCTGCTCCTCCTCTGCTGCCTCATCGCCAGACCACTGGTACCCCTGAGCATGCATCCAAGTGGCCTCCGGAGTGGTGTCGTCCTCGGAGCCGCTGGAGATGCCCACATCCAAGGTCCTGAGAACACGTTTATGCCTCTGACGGCTCTGCTTCTGAGCCACATGTGTCTGGTACTGTCCCTTGGCCTGCATACAGAAAAGTGTCTTCATCTTGTCCTGTAGTTTGATAGCCCAAGATGGCATGGCAGATGAGCGGGGCTGAGAGGCAGGTCCTCTGCCAGCAGCGGTCTCTGTATCAGTGTCCATGTGCTGAGAAGATGAAGATGGGTTGGCCCACTTGTCCTTGACGCGCAGCCTGATTGGGTCATGCACAATGTAATCAGATTGTGCGTAGAGCACCTCATCCGGAAAAGCCTGTTCCCACTTATGGCAAATGTATGCAAACAGGTAAGGCCCATAGATAGGAACCTTACGATTGATGATGCAGTTCCAGAGCTCTGTGAACATCGCATCTGCAATATCCAGCTGAGCAGACTCCTGAGACATAGCATCCTCACACAGTAACAGCATCTCAGCCAAGTAGCCATGTACCTCATCAAAGTTACCAATCCGAGGAAAAAGAGTGTTGCGAAGAATCCGATGCATGATGTCCAGGTGCTTGGGAAGCACCCCCTTCCTCAGATACAGTGACTGCAGTCTGTCCTTTGCGGAGGCCCTATTGGTGGGGGCGGCAGCATGTGGACGCAACCCAAGAGGAGTGTCAGCACCCTGAAAGTCAATGTGAATGAACTGCATGAACTCAGTCCAGGAACCAGTCATCTTTTTTGACCCAGTCATCCAGATCATGGACCGCTGATCATCAGGTGAGAAATGGACCGTGACATAAAACTGGGCCACTGCAGTAGGATCAAAGTCCGTCTTGAAGGTAATGATGTCTTTGATGCCCAGTTTGTCAACCGAAGAGAGGGCATCACCAAAGTACTCCATGTGCCGCTGAAGATGTGCCAGATCAATCCACTGAACACAGACATGGTTCTTCTTGAAGGAAGCAATAACATCCCGATATATCCTGCATTGGTCCTTTACCCAGACATTTTCAACCCCATCAATCACTTCCCTCTCCTTGAGATAGGGGTTCTTGGTGCGGAATTGCAGAAAGTCCTTGGAGGACATAGAACGGATATTGACCCTCTTCTCCTTGTGAGCGACCTTCTTGAAGGTCTTCTTCTTGGGAGGCAGACCAGACGTGGCAGACCCCTCGGGCACCTCTGTGTTGCGAAACTGTTTGGATGCCGTGTCCCGTGGGGGGTTTGAGCGGCGAGCAGAGCCACCTGTGACACATGCCACGAAGCGAAAAAGAGGCGACAAGAAAAGTCAAGGCAATGAATCTTGAAAACGCAGAAAAAGGAAACATGCATTGCTAAGCAAAAGAAAAATACACCGTGAATGCTCCTGGCGGTAGTACCGCCACCCCTGGCGGTAGTACCGCTGGGGCCTGGCGGTAGTACCGCCAGTCCTGGGCGGTAGTACCGCTGGGGGTCATAGCGGTAGTACCGCTACCCCTGGCGGTAGTACCGCTCGGGCCCAGCGATAGTACCGCTACCTCCTGGCGGTAGTACCGCTAGGAGTTTGAATTTCAGATATAGACATATAAAACTCATTTTCAGGGGCATGGACTGAATATGAACATTAAGACGTACACCCCAGCCCTACTGTCAAGAGGAACACATAGTAACACGAGGTACAAACATGCCTAGGCAAGAGAGAGCACGTTTTAGATCTAATCCAAAAGTTCAAATATTCGATCTAAGACGATGAAATCCTAAACCATGGCAGCAATCATAACAACAAACCATTGGACCTATACTCCCCTCAAAAATTTCCTTCATGCCATCCAATAACTAGCCATAGGATAAACAAGATGAATCCAATCCCCAATGCTCCTAACCCTAGAACACGAAGAACAACCAAACAGAAGAAGGGAGGAGCTTTTGTTACCGGGATTCATGGCTTTGGAGGAGGAAGAAGAAGTGAAGCAGCCCTTCCACACCAACGGGGAGAAAGAGCTCTACGAAGTGAGATCCAATCGGGGGGTTTTCGGTCTAGAGGAGGGAGGAGCCGCGAGGAAGAAGAAACAGATGGGAAAATCAGGCTCCCCCTCCCTTTATATAGCCCAAGGGGTACGGACAGCGGTAGTACCGCTGGGGTGCAGTGGTAGTACCGCTGGGCTGGCGGTAGTACCGTTGGGGTGCAGCGGTAGTACCGCTGGGGTCGTGGCGGTAGTACCGTTGGGGTGCAGCGGTAGTACCGCTGGGGTCCTGGCGGTAGTACCGCTCCCCCTGGCGGTAGTACCGCTCCCCCTTGAAACCCTAGAAATTTTCTAGCCGGTCGTGGTAGATTTTGAATCCTGGCAGTAGTACCGCCAGGTATGGCGGTAGTACCGTTGGGGTCCTGGTGGTAGTACCGCTACCCCTGGCGGTAGTACCGCTGGGGTCCTGGCGGTAGTACCGCTACCCTGGCGGTAGTACCGCTGTACATGTTTCAACACGGCTAAGGAAAGCGGGAAAACTTGGGCACATGACAAGTGAGTAAAAATGGATGACTTCCAAGAAAAAGTACTGACTTGTCATTGTATATCCTCTCCTTTATACGCAAGAGAGGATGGAGGGGCGGTGGCCGAGGCCACCTATGTTTGAGACATTGGTATGACACCGCGAAGAATTATCCTTGGGTTCATGACCAATGCTCGTCTTTGAAGCACAAGTGCCATTTGACAATGGCTAAAGTGAAAGACTAGATTGATTTACGCATAATGGGGGGAGGGAGAGTTCATTTGAGAGAACAACACTCCCCCTATGTCCATGCCTACATCTAGACCAAGATGAAATGTAAAGTGAGGTGCAACATGCCTAGTTTCAATCCACATTACTTGAATCAATGATATTTAGCTCATGCCTTAACTCCCGGAACCTTGCTTCATCTAGTGGCTTGGTGAAAATATCTGCAAGTTGCTCTTCAGTGTGAATGAAGTGAACCTCAATATCACCTAGCTTGATATGTTCACGGATGAAGTGATGACGAATATCAATATGTTTGGTTTTGCTATGTTGCACTGGGTTGAGGGAAATCTTGATGGCGCTTTGATTGTCACATAGAAGAGGCACTTTTTCACAAGTGACACCATAATCCTTTAAAGTTTGCCTCATCCATAGCAATTGTGCACAACAACTTGCAGCTGCCACATACTCAGCTTCGGTGGATGATAAGGAGACACAGTTCTGCTTCTTTGAAGACCAACTTACCAAAGAGCGACCAAGGAATTGGCACCCTCCAGATGTTGACTTCCTCTCCACACAATCTCCAGCCCAATCTGAGTCAGAATAGCCAACTAGATTGAAGTTTGCTCCTTTGGGATACCAGAGGCCAAAGTTTGGGGTATGAGCCAAATATCGAAAGATTCGTTTGACAGCCATGTAATGACTTTCTTTTGGTGCGGATTGAAACCGTGCACATATCCCTACACTCAACATAATATCCGGTCTAGATGCACAAAGGTAAAGGAGGGATCCAATCATGGAGCGGTATACCTTTTGATCCACTGCTTTACCATTGGGATCACTGTCAAGCTTGCATCTTGTTGGCATGGGGAACTTGACCGGTTTGACATCTTCGAGCTCGAACCGTTTGAGCATGTCTTGAGTGTACTTGGCTTGTTTGATAAATGTCCCTTCTAGACCTTGTCTAATCTCGAACCCGAGGAAGAACTTCAACTCTCCCATCATGGACATCTCAAACTTCTCAGTCATTAGTGCAACAAATTCTTCATTGAATGAAATGTTAGGAGAGCCAAATATAATATCATCAACATATAGTTGGCATATGAACAAATCCCCTTTAACCCTCTTAGTAAAAAGAGTGGGATCTATCTTCCCAATTTCAAACCCACGATCTTGTAACAACTCAGTAAGATACTCATACCACGCGCGTGGGGCTTGTTTAAGGCCATAGAGTGCCTTATTGAGTTTGTACACATGATTGGGGAGCTTGGGATGTTCGAATCCCGGGGGTTGTTTGACATATACCAACTCATTCAAAGGACCATTAAGAAATGCACTTTTCACATCCATTTGCTGTAATTTGAAGTTATGATGAGAAGCAAATGCAAGTAACATGCAAATAGATTCTAGACGAGCAACAGGGGCAAAGGTTTCACCGTAGTCGATACCCTCGACTTGGGAGTAGCCTTGAGCCACCAATCTTGCCTTGTTTCGAATCACAATTCCATTTGCATCTTGCTTGTTCTTAAATATCCATTTGGTCCCAATGACATTATGTTCCTTCGTTGGTCGAGGCACTAAATCCCATACTTGGTTGCGCTCGAAGTTGTTAAGTTCTTCGTGCATGGCCATAAGCCAATCCTCATCATCGAGCGCTTCCTGTACCTGTTGAGGTTCACAATACGAGACAAACGCGTGATGCTCACAATAATTCCAAAGCTGTTGACGAGTAGATACTCCCCTTTTTAAACTGCCAAGAACATTCTTCATAAGGTGTGATTTGACTCTCAGCTTGTTCGCATTCTTGGCTGCTCGACGCTCCAAGAGTTCTTCATTAGATAACGGAGGTGCGTCGCCTTGTGTCGCTTGTTTGCTCTTGCGTCTTGAGCCGGTTGTTGGAGCTCCAGACGGGAATTGTGAGGCAGTCTCCTGATCATCTTGTCCTTCGACTTGAGCAACTTCACTGGTTTGGTCTTGTATTAGTGGTTGCTCTTGATCTTGATCTCGTGTTGGTTCAAGGTCTTGGGATAGTGCTTGAGTGGGCATATCACCATTGTTAGGCAATTGATCTTGACCGAGAGCTTGATCAACTTGCTGAGAGTCTTCTCTTTGTTCATCGGAAGCGTGTGGGGCTTGTGGGGGTGATGGCTCCACTTGAGTAGAGCATTGTCCTTCTCCTTCGGCCACAAGGGGTTCCTCAATGGGGAGTATTTAACCAATCCCCATTCTCCTTATGGCTTCGGGAGGAATTTCATCACCTATATCACAAAGACCACTTTGCTCCACTTGGGAGCCATTATTTTCGTCAAACTCCACGTTACACGTCTCCTCAATTAGTCCGGTAGACTTGTTGAGGACGCGGTAAGCATGAGAGTTTGTAGCATAACCAACAAAGATACCCTCATGTGCTCTAGAATCAAATTTAGCTAACCGAGCTCCCTTTTTAAGAATGAAACACTTACAACCGAATACCCGGAAGTACTTGAGATTGGGTTTGTTTCCAGTTAGAATCTCATACGGAGTCTTGTTCAAGCCTTTGCAGATGTAGAGCCGATTGGACGCATGGCATGCTGTGTTGATGGCCTCTGCCCAGAAGTTGTATGGAGATTTGAATTCCGCCATCATTGTTCTTGCAGCGCCTATCAAGGTCCGGTTCTTCCTTTCTGCCACGCCGTTTTGCTGAGGGGTATATGGTGCAGAATATTGGTGCTTTATTCCCTCATCACCTAGAAACTCATCTAGGGTGTAGTTCTTGAACTCGGTGCCGTTGTCACTCCTAATCATCAAGATCTTTGCTTCATGTTGACGTTGCGCTTCATTGGCAAAGTTGATGACCGTTTGTTGAGTTTCACTCTTCCTTTTGAAGAAATATACCCAGGTATATCTTGAGTAATCGTCAACAATGACTAAGCAATACTTTCTGCCTCCAAGACTATCAAATGTTGGAGGACCAAACAGATCCATGTGAAGAAGTTCCAATGGCCTCTTAGTGTAGATAAGAGTTATTGGACGATGAGCAGTTTCATGAATCTTTCCTTCAATGCAAGCACTGCAAACACGATCTTTAGCAAAGCTCACATTTGTTAGTCCACGAACATGGTCCCCTGTCAGAAGACTTTGCAAATATCTCATATTGACATGAGCTAAACGGCGATGCCAAAGCCAGCCCACGTCAACTTTAGCCATTAAACATGTCGCAGTCTTAGTGGGTCGCTTTGAAAAGTTTACCACATAGAGACCATTTTCGACATGTCCAACATAGGCTACTTTAAGAGTCTTGCTCCTTAGGAGGACCACAGTGTCAATATTAAAGAATGTGGAAAAACCCATGATAGCAAGTTGACGAACGGAAAGTAAATTGTAGGCAAGAGACTCAACAAGCATGACCTTCTCAATAGACAAATCTTGAGAGACGACCACCTTACCAAATCCCAATACCTTTGACGAGGATGCATCGGCGAATTGGACATGGGTGGGCATAGATGGAGAAGGATGCACATCCACCACTAAGTCCTTGCTTCCGGTCATATGATTTGTTGCTCCACTATCGAGCAACCATGACACCCCACCGGAAGCAAACTCCTGCAATAGATCAAGGCTTGGTTTTAGGTACCCATTTTTTAATGGGTCCTTTCATGTTAGAGATAAGGGTCTTAGGAACCCAGATAGCCCATTCAATATATTCATCGTAGGAACCAATAAATCTGGCATAAACATGCCCATCACTAGCACAACATAACACATATGAGGAATTGAGTTTGCCGGCTGTGTTAGTAGGAGCGGCTTTGCCCTTCTTGAGGTTCCCATAGTCCACCTTGTTCCTGTTCACCTTCTGAGTCCCCTCACCCTCCTTGACAAAGATGTCCATGAGGGTGAGAGATCGTTTGTTCTTGTTCTTCCTTTTACCTTTTGACTTGGAAGTAAGTCCAAGTCCTTCCTTTCCTACAACACCCTTTTGAGTGCTCAAGAGATCGTTCAGACTCTTCTCACCTTGTCTGCATGACACAAGGCCCTTCTCAAGTTTCTCCTTTAACTTGGCATTTTCCTCCACAAGATGAACATGCTCACAACAGGGGTTAGTTGCACAAGTATTATCAATTAACACAAAGGGAGGACAAGTAGAGATCTCCTTGGTAAGCTTTGCTTGAAGTTGATCATGGGACTCTTTCAGAGCGAAATGAGCACCTTTCAAGGCTTTGTGGGCCTTGTCAAGTATGTCAAACTCTTCTTTGAGTCTGTCATGGCCAACCTCAAGAGCATACTTTTCAGATTTAAGCATGCGAGTAAGAACAACATCATGATCTAGTTTCTTTTGCATTTTAGTGCAGTCATCGTTATATGACTCCTCAAGAGCCAAACGAAGAGTGCGCTCTTCTTTTAGATTACTAGATAATTTGGCAATTTCATCGGCATAGTCACGGCTATGTCCATGAAGCTCAGAGATGGTCTCCTCATGAGACTCAATGAGGTCAGTGGCCTCACCCAGTTGTTCCAAGAGGGCAACAAAATGCTTCTTGGTTTCTCCCTTAATAGTGCATAGAAACTTATCAAGATCATGCTCATTAAGTTCTCCAACATCACTATTTTCTACACAATTTAACAATGAAGGAGCAGAAGCAATGTTGGTCTTAATGATAGGAGTTACCTGATTGGTACCTTTTGCCATGAGGCACTTGGTGATGTGGTTCTCGTTGGGGGCGTTGAAGAGAGACACCTTCTGGGAAGGGGTAGTGGCTATAGCAACAGTCGCCGTTGCCACTGTATCATCATCATCATCATCATCATCATCAGAAGGATACTCCTCCAGGGCCACCATTCCTTTTGGGTGAGGTTTCTTCACAAAGTTGTTCTTGATTGGAAATGATTTGGTTTTGTCTTTGCGAATGAGCTTGCCTCCGTTGTCTTCTCTCTTCTCATAGGGGCATTCTGCCACGGAGTGACTCACGTTGCCACAGTTATAACATGTCCTTACTCGTTGTTTGGGTTTGAATCCACTAGAGTTGTTCTTGTTGAAGGTTGGTCTTGCGTTCCTTTTATTTCCCTAGAATTGCCTTGATGCAAGAGCCATGTGCTCATGATAGGCATACTTTGTGTCTTCTGGGCAGCTCTCCTCTTCCTCATCTTCTTCTTCTTCTTCAAGCATTGCTCTTGCTTTCAACGCAAGTTTGGGTGAAGTGGTTTTTGATCGGACACGAGCAAGTGCATTGTCGGCTGTTTCGTTCATGATTGACATTGCAATGAACTCATCCAACACTTCACTGGAAGACAAGGAGTGAAAGTCTGGCCGCCGACGAATGACAGATGACATGGCTTTATTGAAAGGCATGATGGCTTTGAGAAACTTGCGCTTGACCCAAGTGTCATCCACATCCTTACTCCCATGGTCTTTTAGTGCCACAGCAATAGCCGTCACCCTCCGATAGAGATCACGAGGATCCTCTTCTTCCTTCATCACAAACTCATCGGCCTGATCAAGTATCACTTCATAGTTGGATCGTTGAATACTTGAGCTTCCCTTGTACAGCACCATAATATGCTCCCAACAATCCTTGGCCAATGTGAAGGGACGTAAGTGGGGAAGATCTTCAGGTGGCACAACAGACTGGAGAATAAACAGCGCAGAGTGATTATATTGATTGTCTGCATCTTCTCCTGGAGTGAGGTTGCTTGGGTCATGGGGGTAATATCCTTGCTCGATAATTCTCCACAAGTTTGTTGAGCTGTGATTCAACTGAGACTTAATAGAAAATACCCAGTTAGCAAAGTCACCTTTTACAAGTTTAGGAGGAGGACCAACGGGATTAAGACGAGGTGCGAGAACGGGTCCTCCATATGTCATGGGAGGTGGAACCGAAGCATGTGTTCCCGTTCCATCTTTTTTGTGAGGTGAAGCAGGTTGCATACCTTTAGCCGCTTCCTTAGAGGAGTTGGCCTCCGAATCGGAAATGGTGGGTTTAACCACTAAAGCCGGTTCGGGTGAACTTTTAAGACCATCAATTAATTCCTTAAGCATGGTTTTGACTTCGCTCGTCAAGGACGTCTTGAGGGCGGCCATAGCCGTATTCAAGTCGTCCCTTGTGACCGAAGTCAAGTCCATGTCCTCGGGTTGCCCACGGTTAACTTCCTCTCCGCCTTCCATACTCTTCGGGTGGTTAAACCCTTAATAAAGAGATGTGGCTCTGATACCAATTGAAAGGATCGATATGGTTGGCTAGAGGGGGGGGGGGTGAATAGACAACGACCACTTTTTAATTAAACTTAACAAGTTAAGGTAAACACTATACGGGTTCACAAATAATATGACAAAGAGGCTACCCCTATAGATGCTACCAACAAGACCTATTAAGGCAAGTAAGATATAATCACAAGTAAAAGAAAATACAAAGTAAAGGGTAGAGATAACCACAAGTGGAACCGATGGAGACGAGGATGTGTTACCGAAGTTCCTTCCCTTTGACAGGAAGTACGTCTCCGTTGGAGCGGTGTGGAGGCACAATGCTCCCCAAAAAGCCACTAAGGCCACCGTATTCTCCTCACGCCCTCGCACGATGCAAGGTACCGTGATTCCACTATAGGTGCCCTTGAAGGCGGCGACCGAACCTTTACAAACAAGGTTGGGGCAACTCCACACAAAGCTTGGAGGCTCCCAACAAGACCACGAAGCTTCACCACAATGGAATATGGCTTCGAGGTGACCTCAACCGTCTAGGATGCTCAAACACCCAAGAGTAACAAGATCCGCAAGGGATAGGTGGGGGAATCAACTTTTCTCTTGGTGGAAGTGTGGATCTAGGCCTTCTCAACCAATCCCTAAAGAATCAACAAGTTTGATTGGCTAGGGAGAGAGATCGGGCACTTTTAAGCTTGTGGAGCAACAATGGAGCTTAGAGAGGTAAGAGATAGGGTTCCTCAGCTAGAAGAACCCTTTAAATAGCGGGGGGAAAATTCAGACCGTTTTCCCACTCTCTGCCCGAGATCCAGAGGTACTACTGCTGGGAAGGAGAGGTACTACCGCTGCCTGGCGGTACTACCGCTGGATGCAGCGGTACTACCGCTGGGGCTTCCAGCGGTACTACCGCTGGCCCCTTGGTAGTGCATAAGCACTACTACCGCCGGGAAAGTCTTCGCAAAAGGGTCCGTCCATGAACTACCGCTAGGTAGGTGGAACAAGGCACCTGGAGCGGTACTACCGCTGACGAGGGGGCGGTACTACCGCTGGCTAGCGGTACTACCGCTGTCAAGTGGCGGTACTACCGCTGGCAGTCCAGCGGTACTACCGCTGGCACCAGCGGTACTACCGCTGGGGACCATTTTGCAGAGATGCTCAAGACGAATTAGGCGAGGGCCGCTCCAAACAAGGAAGGGGAGAATTGTGATGAGTGCGTGTGTAAAGATAGATTCCACCCAAACCTTTCCACTACGGATCCCCTCTTAATAGTACGGCTTTCCTATGACTCAAATAAAGAGAATAGTAGAGAGCGCCGTGTTTCCGTTCCAGAAGAGAGGAGACGAGTTGTCTTGTGCCGTTGACGAGTGTTACCTGAAACCTTGACACACACGATTAGTCCTGTACGGTACTGTCATCAATCACCAAAATTACTTAGGCATAAACTATGCCTCAACACCTACCAACCCTTCCCCTCGGAGTATGCGTTTAGCACTTTGTTTCAATTACTAATAAAAACTTTCACAACAAGTATATGAGTTCTTTATGACTAATGTTGAGTCCATGGATTATACGCACTTTCACCTTCCACCATCGCTAGCCTCTCTAGTGCCGCGCAATTCTCGCCGGTGCACAAACCCACCAAATTCCTTCCTCAAAACATCCACCATACCTACCTACTATGGTATTTTCATAGCCATTCCGAGATATATTGCCATGCAACTCCCACCGTTCCGTCTCATGACTTGTGCTGTCACTCTCATATTGCCATTGCATGATCATACTAGATCGTTGCACATCCCGGTACACTGCTGGAGGCATTTCCTATGGAGTCAACATCATTGTGATTTTGAGCTGTGAGTAAATAAAAGTGTGATGATCATCATTATTAGAGAATTGTCCCATGTGAGGAAAAAAAAGAGAGGCCAAAGAGCCCACCAAACAAAAAAAACAAAGAGAAAAGAAAAAAATGAGGCGTAAGAGCCCAGAAAAAAAGAAATGAGAGAAGGGACAAAGCTACTATCTTTTTCCACACTTGTGCTTCATGGTAGCACCATGTTCTTCATGATTGAGAGCCTCTTGCTTTGTCACTACCATATGCTAGTGGGAATCTTCGTTTTATAACTTGGCTTGTATATTCCAATGATCAGCTTCCTCAAAATTGCCCTAGGTCTTCGTGAGCAAGCAAGTTGGATGCACACCCACTAGTTTTCCTCTTGAGCTTTCACATACTTATAGCTCTAGTGCATCTCTTGTATGGCAATCCCTACTCATTCACATTGATATCTATTAATGGGCATCTTCATAGCCTATTGATACGCCGAGTCAGTGTGACCATCTCCTCTTTTTGTCTCACAACCACCACCACACTCTATTCCACCTATAGTGCTATATCCATGGCTCGCGCTCATGTATTGCGTGATAGTTATAAAAAGTTTGAGAAAGGAAGAGTGCGAAAACAATTACTTGGCTAATTCCGGGGTTGTGCATGATTTACATTAGTTGTGTGAGGATGATGGAGCATAGCCAAACTATATGATTTTGTAGGGATAACTTTCTTTGGCCTTGTTATTTTGAAAGTTCATGATTACCTTGCTAGTTTGCTTGAAGTATTACTGTTTTCATGTCAATAGCAAACTATTGTTTTGAATCTTAAGGATCTGAACATTCATGCCACGTGAAAGAAGTTGCAAAGGACAACTACGCTAAGTAGCATTCCACATCAAAAATTCATTCTTTACCACTTCCCTACTCAAGGACGAGCAGGAGTTAAGCTTGGGGATGCTTGATACGTCTCCAACGTATCTATAATTTTTGATGGTTTCATGCTATTATCTTGTCAAACTTTGGATGTTTTGCTTGCTTTTTATTTATTTTCTGGGACTAACTTATTAGCTCAGTGCCAAGTGCCAGTTCCTGTATTTTCCATGTTTTTGACCCCTTTCAGAGGTGATTTTGAAACGGAGTCCAAACGGAAGAAAATTGCCGAAAAGATTTATTTTGGAACGGAAGAAGATCGGAGAACTTGGGAGCCAAGCCAGAAGAGCCCCAGGGGCCCCACAAGCCCCCACCCCGCGGCCAGGGGGGCGCAATCCAGGCTTGTGGCCCCCTGGAGGTCCCCTGACCTAGATCTTGTGCCTATATATTCCCAAATATTCCCAAAAAATCGAGAGACGATAGCAATCACTTTGCCGCCACCGCAAGATTCTTTCTCCGCAAGTTCCCATCTAGGGCACGTCCTGGTGCCCTGCGGGAGGGGGGATTCGGACATGAAGGGCTTCTTCATCAACACCATGACCTCTCCGATGATGCGTGAGTATTTCACCATAGACATACGCGTCCATAGCTAGTAACTAGATGGCTTCTTCTCTCTCTTGGATCTTCAATACAAAGTTCTCCATGATCTTCACAGAGATCTATCCGATGTAGTCTTCTTTTGCGGTGTGTTTCTCGAGATTCGATGAATTGTGGATTTATGATCAGATTATCTATGAATCTTATTTTAGTTTCTTCTGATCTCTCTTATGCATGATTTCATATCCTTGTAATTCTCTTCGAGTTGTGGGTTTTTTCTGGCCAACTAGATCTATGATTCTTCCAATGGGAGAAGTGCTTGGTTTTGGGTTCATACCGTGCGGTGACCTCACCCAGTGACAGAAGGAGTAGTGAGGCAGGCATCGTGTTGTTGCCATCAAGGGTAAAAAGATGGGGTTTTCATCATTGGTTTGAGATTATCCCTCTACATCATGTCATCTTGCTTAAAGCGTTACTCTGTTCGTCATGAACTCAATACACTAGATGCATGCTGGATAGCGGTTGATGTGTGGAGTAATAGTAGTAGATGCAGAAAGTATCGGTCTACTTGTCTTGGACGTGATGCCTATATGCTAGATCATTGCCTTAGACATCGTCATGACTTTGCGCGGTTCTATCAATTGCTTGACAGTAATTTGTTCACCCACCGTGATACTTGCTATTTTGAGAGAAGCCTCTAGTGAACGCTATGGCCCCAGGGTCTACTCCACACCATATCTTGAGAAGAATGAAATACTTGATATCTTCTATAATGGACTAACAAATGCTTCTAGGGACCACCTAGATAGTTGTGCTGGTTGTGTTTTCACGGAACGAACTATGGAACAAGCTGAGATTCTATTGAATAATATCTTGTGCAATGAGAATGCTTGGACTATTCCCGAACAACCTCCGAAGCCAACTCCGAAGAAAAGAGGTATTCTATTCCTCAGTCCTGAAGATATGCAAGAAGCTAAGAAATCTTTTAAAGAGAAAGGCATTAAATCAGAAGATGTCAAAAATCTACCACCTATCAAAGAGATCCATGGTCTTGATAACCCGACATAGGTAGTAGAGGTAAATTCTATTCGTAGATTCAATGAGAGTGATATTCCTTTTGATAAACCTGCTAGCTTATGCCTGGATGAATTTGTTAACTTTGTTGCCAAACAACAAAGTTTCAATGATTATGTTAGCAGACAATTGGAACAGAATGTTGTATGCTTAGTCATTTAAGTGCTTGTGTGGATAGAAATGTCAATGATCTTAAGCTTTTGAGTAAACATGCCTCTATGGTCACAACTCAGGTAGAACAAGTACTTAAGGCTCAAAATGACTTGCTCAATGAGTTGAATGGCAATTCTGTTAGAGTCGTCACTAGAGGTGGTAGAATGACTCAGGAACCTTTGTATTCCGAGGGTCATCCTAAGAGAATTGAACAAGATTCTCAAGGAGTTAGCACTGATGCACCTAGTCATCCTAGGAAGAAAAAGAAAGATGATAGGAACTTGCATGCTAGCAACCCTGATGCTGTTACACCCGAGAATCCAAACGATGTCTCTGTTTCTGATGCCGAAACACAATCTGGTGATGAACATGAGCCTAATGATAATATCGATAATGATGTTCGTGATGATGCTCAACCTAGCAATGATAAGGATGTGGAGATTGAACCAGTTGATCTTGATAACCCACAACCTAAGAATAGGAGATATGATAAGAACGACTTCATTGCTAGGAAGCATGGTAAAGAAAGGGAACCATGGGTTCAGAAACCCATGCCCTTTTCTCCCAAACCATCCAAGAAAAAGGATGATGAGGATTTTGAGCAATTTGTTGAAATGATTAGACCTGTCTTTCTGCGAATGCGTTTGACAGATATGCTCAAAATGTCTCCTTATGCTAATTACATGAAGGATATTGTTACTAATAAGAGGAGGATACCCGAGGTTGAGATTTCCACCATGCTCGCTAATTACACCTTCAAGGGTGGAACTCCTAAGAAACTAGGTGATCCCGGAGTGCCCACTATACCTTGCTCCATTAAAGGAAACTACGTTAGAACTGCTTTATGCGACCTTGGAGCCGGTGTTAGTGTTATGCTTCTCTCTCTTTATCGTAGACTTGAATTGGACAAGTTGACACCCACTGAAATCTCTCTGCAAATGGCCGACAAATGCACTGTTTTCCCTATCATCATTTGCGAGGATGTGCTTGTTGTGGTTGCCAATGTTACTATCTTAACAGACTTTGTTATTCTGGATATTCCCATGGATGATGCCATGGCAGTCATCCTTGGAAGACCCTTTTTAAACACTGAATGGGCTGTTATTGATTGCAACAAAGGCAATGTCACTTTTCATGTCAATGATAATGAGCATACGGTGCACTTTCTGAAGAAACAATATCGAGTACATTGCATCAATGCTATTGAAAAAACTTCATCGATTCTTATTGGGAGCTTTGAATGCCTTATACCTACTGTTAAGATGAAGTATGATTTGCTTGTTGGGGATATGCACATCCCCATTGAGGTAACCTAGTGACTATTCAAAAATTCTCCATTTTTATGCGATTAGAAAAAGTTTGTCAAGGAGACTTGATCAACCTCATTGACGGATTTCTTTTGATAAACATGAGATGGATGAATTGAGGAGTCACAACCCTCTGTTCCAAGCTTTTACTTTCAGTTGCTTAGAAGAGAAATGATAGATTTAGCTTTAGTTTCTCCTGTTTTCTACTTTTTGCGTCCCGTAGAAAAGTGTCCCGAAAATAAAAGTTCTTCAAATGCCTTGAAAATCAAGTATGATTTTTTCTGGAATTTTTGAAAAATTATGAGACAGAGAGCTAGTCAGGGGGATGCACCAGTGGGCTACAAACACATGAGGCGCGGGCACCCTGGCGGCGCCTACCAGGCTTGTGGGGCCCAGTGTCCCCCTCCACTTATTCCAGCTCCCATCTCCTTCTCCTACCTCCAGAAAAATTCATTCTACAACTCAAACCCGTGTTCTTGCTCTTCTTGCTGCGATTTTCGATCTCCTTGTGCAAAGCCCCATCCACCAAACTGTTTTGGGGAAATTGTTCCTTGGTATGTGATTCCTCCATTGGTCCAATTAGTTTTTGCTCTAGTGCCTTATTCGTTGCGTACTTTTGCTGCCTTGCTGACCGTGTTCTTGAGATTTGCATGCTAATTTTAGCTGGTCCCAAGTAGTTTTGATGCGTGATATGGCCTCTAGGCACTTGTAGGAGTAGTTTCCATGAGTTTGGTTGAGCCTTGTTCACTTTTCCTTTGAGTCACTAAAAAATTCAGAAAAGGAAGATGTTCAGGAGAAACTATCATGGTGGTTCCTCAAGCAAGAGGGGTTCCCGTCTCGCGATTCGGGAGCCCGATCCTTACCCACCGAGGAACACACAGGTACAACCATGTGAATGGCCTTCTGATGAATTCATGATTGACGCAGGTTTCAAAGACGAGTTTGATATACTTGTTCACAACGTCGGGCTCAAAGAATTCATCTTTGATAAGTGTGAATAGTATATTGCTCTCATTGCCTCTTTTGTTCATAGATTCAAATTTTCAGCTGGCCGTGACACATCCATACTATTTGATCTGTATGACAAATCGTATACCATGGATTTAGAGGATTTCAGTAGAATTTGCAAGATACCTGATTGGGGTAGTCTCAGTGATCCTCCATTAGTCTTCGGTTAGAGATTTTATCTCTAGTATAACTGTCGGAGAAACTAGAGATATTACGCAAGCTACCATGGGGAGCATTCATTTTCTTGCCTTGCATTACTTTGCCCTCTTCATAGGTAGATGCATTAACGGCAAGATTGAGCATTGTCACCTCTGCGCACCTGACCTTAGTATCCTTAAGAGCGCAGTAACGGGTGATAGAAGTTTCAACATGGGAGCTATAGTAGTGAGGAGGCTAAATAATAATTCCAATGAAGGGGATTTCTTTGGTGGGATCTATGCCACTCGCATAGTAAATTTTCTTGGAGTACCCATCCGCGAAAATAGATCCCCCGCTCCATACAACTTTCCTTGATCGCGCCGTGATACGTCTCCAACGTATCTATAATTTTTGATGGTTCCATGCTATTATCTTGTCAAACTTTGGATGTTTTGTATGCCTTTTATATCTTTTTTGGGACTAACTTATTAACTTAGTGCCAAGTGCCAGTTCCTGTTTTTTCCGTGTTTTGACCCTTTAAGAGGAGAATATTAAACGGAGTCCAAATGGAATAAAACTTCCGAAAAGATTTTTTCCGGAGTAGAAGATACACAGGGGGCGTGAGAACCAAGGCAGAGGCCACCAAGGGAGGCCACAAGCCCCTAGGAGCGGCCAGGGGGGCCGCGCCTAGCAGACTTGTGGGACCCCTGTGGCTCGTCTGCCCTACTTCTTCCGCCTATAAATCCCCGAAAAATCCAAAACCACGAGAGAGATCCACGAAAATACTTTTCCGCCGCCGCAAGCTTCTGCCTCCGCAAGATCCCATCTGGGGCACGTTCTGGTGCCCTGCAGGAGGGGGGATTCGGATACGGAGGGCTTCTTCATCAACACCATTGCCTCTCCGATGATGCATGAGTAGTTCACCATAGACCTTCGGGTCCATAGCTAGTACCTAGATGGCTTCTTCTCTCTCTTGGATCTTCAATACAAAGTTCTCCATGATCTTCATGGAGATCTATCCGATGTAATCTTCTTTTGCGGTGTGTTTGTCGAGATACGATGAATTGTGGATTTATGATCAGATTATCTATGAATCTTATTTGAGTTTCTTCTGATCTCTTATATGCATGATTTCATATCCTTGTAATTCTCTTCGAGTTGTGGGTTTTGTTTGGCCAACTTGATCTATGATTCTTGCAATGGGAGAAGTGCTTGGTTTTGGGTTCATACCGTCCGGTGACCTCACCCAGTGACAGAAGGGGTAGTGAGGTACGCATCATGTTGTTGCCATCAAGGGTAAAAAGATGGGGTTTATATCTATTGCATGAATTTATCTCTCTACATCATTTCATCTTGCTTAAGGCGTTACTCTGTTCGTCATGAACTCAATACACTAGATACATGCTGGATATCGGTCGATGTGTGGAGTAGTAGTAGTAGATGCAGACAATATCGGTCTACTTTTATCGGACGTGATGCCTATTGATACGTCTCCAACGTATCTATAATTTTTTATGGTTTCATGCTATATTCTTGTCAAACTTGGGATGTTTTGCATGCCTTTTATATATTTTTGGGACTAACTTATTAGCTCTGTGCCAAGTGCCCGTTCGTGTTTTTTCCACGTTTTTGACCCCTTTCAGAGGAGATTTTGAAACGGAGTCCAAACGGAAGAAAATCCCCGAAAAGATTTTTCTTGGAACGGAAGAAGATCGGGGAGCTTCGGAGCCAAGGCAGGGGAGCCCCAGGGGCCCCACAAGCCTCCACCCTGCGACCAGGGGGGGTGGTCGCGCCATCTAGGCTTGTGGGCCCCCTGGACGCCCTTTGCCCTAGGACTTTCGCCTATATATTCCCATAAATTCCAGAAAAAATCTAGAGATCATCGCTATCACTTTTCCGCCGCCGCAAGCTTCTGTTTCCACAAGATCCCATCTGGGGCACGGCCTAGTGCCCTGCCGGAGGGGGGATACGGACACGAAGGGCTTCTTCATCAACACCATGACCTCTTCGATGATGCGTGAGTAGTTCACCATAGACCTACGGGTCCATAGCTAGTAACTAGATGGCTTCTTCTCTCTCTTGGATCTTCAATACAAAGTTCTCCATGATCTTCACGGAGATCTATCCGATGTAATCTTCTTTTGCGGTGTGTTTGTCGAGATCCGATGAATTGTGGATTTATGATCAGATTATCTATGAATCTTATTTGAGTTTTTTCTGATCTCTCTTATGCATGATTTCATATCCTTGTAATTCTCTTCGAGTTGTGGGTTTTGTTTGGCCAACTGGATCTATTATTCTTGCAGTGGGAGAAGTGCTTGGTTTTGGGTTCATACCGTGCGGTGACCTCACCCAGTGACAGAAGGGGTAGCGAGGCACGCATCGTGTTGTTGCCATCATGGGTAAAAATATGGGGTTTTCATCATTGGTTTGAGATTATCCCTCTACATCATGTCATCTTGCTTAAAGCGTTACTCTGTTCGTCATGAACTGAATACACTAGATGCATGCTGGATAGCGGTCGATGTGTGGAGTAATAGTAGTAGATGCAGAAAGTATCGGTCTACTTGTCTCGGACGTGATGCCTATATGTATGGCCATTGCCTTAGACATCATCATGACTTTGCGCGGTTCTATCAATTGCTTGACAGTAATTTGTTCACCCACCGTGATACTTTGTATTTTGAGAGAAGCCTCTAGTGAACGCTATGGCCCCAGGGTCTACTCCACACCATATTTTCAGCCTTACACTTTTTACTTCGTTCCGCTTTCCGCCTTCAGATCTCACTTTGCAAACAATCTTGAAGGGATTGACAACCCCTTTGAAGCGTTGGGTGCAAGCTTGTTTGTGTTTGCACAGGTACTCTGGACTTGACGAGACCCTCCTTCTGGATCGATACCTTGGTTCTCAAACTGAGGGGAATACTTACTGCTCCTGTGCTACGTCACCCTTTCCTCTTCAAGGGAAAAACCAACGCAAGCCCAGCCTCTGTCAACGGGTCAATTTCTGGCGCTGTTGTTTGTGGGATAGCAGAAGAATTTCTGGCGCCGTTGCCGGGGAGGAAGATCAAGTCAAGAACTCATCCAAGTAGGTGTCGCAAACTCATCTCTTACATTTACTTTGTTTGCGAGTTGCCTCTCGTTTTCCTCTCCCCCACTTCACCAATTTGCCTCTTTCGTTTGCCTTTTTCGTTCGCCTTTTCGTTCGCCCTTTTCTCGCCTGCTCTTTGCTTGCTTGCCTGCTACAACCCGAATGGCCCCACTAAGGGATTTTGATGCTCACTTTGCGAAGATAGAAGAGATTGAAACTAGTGTTATAGGCTTCATGTCTACACAGTTTGAATATAATAGTTATTTCCGTAGAGAGCTGAAGGAGCAAAATTCTTTTCTGGCTTTTATGAGTAGAGAAGTTGATGATATGGCCAAAGAATTCCTTGCGATAAATTCTCAGTTTGCTCGTCTTGAAAAGCTAGTGGGCCAGATTTCTGATAAGCAAGCTACTTTAGTCAATAAAATGGCTGCCAAACCCAAAAATCGTGATGAGAATCACAAAGATCTTAAAGTGCTTGGTGTGACTCCCATTGAATCTTTGTTTTCTTGTGTCAAACCTAATGTTTATGGGGCTGGATATGAATCCACTTTGGTTGAAAAGTGCCCCAATGATTCAGAGTCCATCTATCTTGATGCTAAAAGCATTAAAAGTGGAGTAGAAGACGTTAAAAATTTGAGTAGTAATGAAATTACTACCGTGGATTTGAAGGAATTCAATTATGATAGTTGCTCCTTGATTGAATGCATTTCTTTGATGCAATCCATGTTGAACTCTCCACACACTTATAGCCAAAACAAAGCCTTTACCGATCATATCGTCAAAGCTATGATAAAATCTCTTGAAGAGAAACTAGAATTGGGAGTCTCTATCCCTAGAATGCTTCATGATGAGTGGGAACCTACCATCAAAATCAAAATCAAAAACTATGAGTGCAATGCTTTGTGTGATTTGGGTGCTAGAGTTTCTGCGATTCCAAAGTCTTTATGTGATGTTCTGGGTTTTAATGAGATTGAAGAGTGTTCTCTTAATTTGCATCTTGCTGATTCTATGGTCAAGAAACCCATGGGGAGGGTCAATTATGTTCTTATTATTGCAAATAGGAACTATGTACCCGTGGATTTCATTGTGCTTGACATTGATTGCAATCCTTCATGCCCCATTATTCTTGGTAGACCTTTCCTAAGGACTATCGGTGCTATCATCGATATGAAGGAAGGGAATATTAGATTTCAATTTCCTTTGAGGAAGGGCATGGAACACTTTCCTAGAAAGAAAATAAGATTGCCTTATGAATCCATGATGAGGGCCACTTATTGTTTGAGCACCAAAGACGACGATACGTGATTCTATCGCTTCTATGCCTAGCTAAGGACGTTAAACAATAGCGCTTGTTGGGAGGCAACCCAATGAATTTATATTTTTCTTTCTGTTTTTTTGCGTGCACACTTTCATAATTCTGTTGTGATTGTGTTTTTGTGTTTCTTTTTGTGTTTGAGCCAAGCAAAGCCTTTATGACTAGTCTTGGTAATGGTTGTTTGATCTTGCTGGAAAAAGACAGAAACTTTTCGCTCACGAGATGCTTTTTCATTTTTATTCAGAAAGAGCTTTTGAGTTGATTCTTTTTGCTGCTGATTGATATGCTTTTTCCCAGGCCGTCGTAATTTTTCAGATTTTTTGAGGTAACAGAAGTATACGAAGTATACAGATTGCTACAGACTAGTCTGTTTTTGACAGATTCTGTTTTTTTAGTTGGTTGCTTGTTTTGATGAAACTATGGTTAGTATCGGGGGATACTAGCCATGGAAAAGTGAGAATACAGTAGCCCATCATCAATATAGATGGAATTCAAGGTTGCTACAGTACCAAAAGAAGTGGTAGTTTCTTTTCTTGTACAAATGTTATCACAAGTTTCTGTTTAAGTTTTGTGTTGTGAAGTTTTCAAGTTTTGGGTGATGTTCTCATGGACGATGGAATAAGGAGTGGCAAGAGCCTAATCTTGGGTATGCCCAAGGCATCCCAAGCCAAATTCAAGGACACCAAAAAGCCTAAGCTTGGGGATGCCCCGGGAAGGCATCCCCTCTTTCGTGTTCAATCAATCGGTAACATTACTTGGGGCTATATTTTTATTCACCACATGATATGTGTTTTGCTTGGAGTGTCTTGTATCTTAGGAGTCTTTTCTTTTTGTTGTGTCACAATCATCCTTGCTGCACATCTTTTTTAGAGAGAGAGACATGCACTCATCGTGATTTTGGTAGAATGCTCATAGTGCTTCACTTATATCTTTTGAGCTAGATACTTTTGCTCTTGTGCTTCACTTATATCTTTAGAGCACGGCGGTGTGTGATTTGGTAGTTGGCTTATGCTATGAAAGTAGTCCCAAATGCGCTAGGTACCCAAAGAGGATGCAAAAACCTCCATCTTCATGTGCATCGAGTAGAAAGAGAAGTTTCGATTCCTCTCAATTAGTTTTGAGACACGGATTCAGTAATATTGAGAGTTATGCTAGTAGGGTGTTGTGAATCTAGAAATACTTGTGTTGAAGTTAGTGATTCCCATAGCATGCACGTATGGTGAACCGCTATGTTAGGAAGTCGGAGCATAATTGATCTATTGATTGTCATCCTTTGTGTTGAGGTCGGGATCGCGCGATGGTTTACACCTACCAACCCTTCCCCTCGGAGTATGGGTTTAGCACTTTGTTTCAATTACTAATAAAAACTTTCGCAATAAGTATGTGAGTTCTTCATGACTAATGTGAGCCCATGGTATAGATGCACTTTCACCTTCCACCATTGCTAGCCTCTCTAGTTCCGCGCAATTCTCGCCGGTGCACAAACCCACCAAATTCCTTCCTCAAAAGAGCCACCATACCTACCTACTATGGCATTTTCATAGCCAGTCCGAGATATATTGCCATGCAACTCCCACCGTTCTGTCTCATGACTTGTGCCGTCACTCTCATATTGCCATTGCATGGTCGTAAGATAGCTAGCGAGATGTTTCAACGTCATACGCCATGCTAGATCGTTGCACATCCCGGTACACTGCCGGAGGCATTTCCTATGGAGTCATCATCATTGTGATCTTTGAGCTGTGAGTAAATAAAATTGTGATGATCATCATTATTAGAGCATTTTCCCATGTGAGAAAAAAAGAGAGGCCAAAGTTCCCAAAAACAAATAAAAGAGAAAAAAGAGAGAGGCCAAAGAGCCCCAAAAAAATAGAAAAGAAAAGAAAAGAAAAAGAGAGGCCTAAGAGCCCAAATGAAAAAAAGAGAGAAGGGACAATGCTACTATCTTTTCCACACTTGTGCTTCATGTTAGCACCATGTTCTTCATGATTGAGAGCTTCTTGCTTTGTCACTACCATATGCTAGTTGGAATCTTCATTATATAAATTAGCTTGTATATTCCAATGATGGGCAAGCAAGTTGGATGCACACCCACTAGTTTTCCTTTTGAGCTTTCACATACTTATAGCTCTAGTGCATCTCTTGTATGGCAATCCCTACTCATTCACATTGATATTTATTAATAGGCATCTCCATAGCCTATTGATACACCGAGTCAGTGTGACCATCTCCTCCTTTTTGTCTCGCAACCACCACCACACTCTATTCCACCTATAGTGCTATATCCATGGCTCGCGCTATTGTATTGCGTGATAGTTATAAAAAGTTTGAGAAAGCAAGAGTGCGAAAACAATTACTTGGCCAATTCCGGGGTTGTGCATGATTTACATTAGTTGTGTGAGGATGAGGGAGCATAGCCAGACTATATGATTTTTTAGGGATAACTTTTTTGGCCTTGTTATTGTGAAAGTTCATGATTACTTTGCTAGTTTGCTTGAAGTATTACTGTTTTCATGTCAACAACAAACTATTGTTTTGAATCTTACAGATGTGAACATTCATGTCATGTGAAATAAGTTGCAAAGGACAACTATGCTAGGTAGCATTCCACATCAAAAATTCATTCTGTATCACTTCCCTACTCGAGGACGAGTAGGAGTTAAGCTTGGGGATGCTTGATACGTCTCCAACGTATCTAAATTTTTTGATGGTTTCATGCTATTATCTTGTCAAACTTTGGATGTTTTGCATGCCTTTTATATATTTTTTGAGACTAACTTATTAACTCAGTGCCAAGTGCCAGTTCCTGTTTTTTCCATGTTTTTTGACCCCTTTCAGAGGAGATTTTGAAACGGAGTCCAAACGGAAGAAAATCCCCGAAAAGATTTTTTTCAGAACGAAAGAAGATCGGGGAGCTTGGGAGCCAAGGCAGGGAAGCCCCAGGGGCCCCACAAGCCTCCACCCCGCAGCCAGGGGGGCGCCATCCAGGCTTGTGGGCCCCCTGGACGCCCTTTGCCCTAGGACTTTCGCCTATATATTCCCATAAATTCCAGAAAAAATCAGGAAATCATCGCAATCACTTTTCTGCCATCGCAAGCTTCTGTCTCCGCAAGAACCCATATGGGGCACGTCCTAGTGCCCTGCCGGAGGGGGGATTCGGACACGGAGGGCTTCTTCATCAATACCATGACCTCTCCGATGATGTGTGAGCAGTTCACCATAGACCTACGGGTCCATAGCTAGTAACTAGATGGCTTCTTCTCTCTCTTGGATCTTCAATACAAAGTTCTCCATGATCTTCATGGAGATCTATCTGATGTAATCTTCTTTTGCGGTGTGTTTGTCGAGATCCGATGAATTGTGGATTTATGATCAGATTATCTATGAATCTTATTTGAGTTTCTTCTGATCTCTCTTATGCATGATTTCATATCCTTGTAATTCTCTTCGAGTTGTGGGTTTTGTCTGGCCAACTAGATCTATGATTCTTGCAATGGGAGAAGTGCTTGGTTTTGGGTTCATACCGTGAGGTGACCTCACCCGGTGACAGAAGGGGTAGCGAGGCACACATCGTGTTGTTGCCATCAAGGGTAAAAAGATGGGGTTTTCATCATTGGTTTGAGATTATCCCTCTACATCATGTCATCTTGCCTAAAGTGTTACTCTATTCGTCATGAACTCAATACACTAGATGCGTGCTGGATAGCGGTCGATGTGTGGAGTAATAGTAGTAGATGCAGAAAGTATCGGTCTACTTGTCTCGGACGTGATGCCTATATGTATGATCATTGCCTTAGATATCGTCATGACTTTGTGCGGTTCTACCAATTGCTCGACAGCAATTTGTTCACCCACCGTGATACTTGCTATTTTGAGAGAAGCCTCTAGTGAACACTATGGCCCCAGGGTCTACTCCACACGATATTTTCAGCCTTACACTTTTTACTTCGTTGCACTTTCCACCTTCAGTTCTCACTTTGCAAACAATCTTGAAGGGATTGACAACCCCTTTGAAGCGTTGGGTGCAAGCTAGTTTGTGTTTGCGCAGGTACCCTGGACTTGACGAAACCCTCCTTCTGGATCGATACCTTGGTTCTCAAACTGAGGGAAATACTTACTGCTCCTGTGCTGCATCACCTTTTCCTCTTCAAGGAAAAAACCAACGCAAGCCCAACCTCTGTCAACGTGTCAATTTCTGGTGCTGTTGTCTGTGGGATAGCACCTATATGTATGATCATTGCCTTAGATATCGTCATGACTTTGCGCGGTTCTATCAATTGCTCTACAGTAATTCGTTCACCCACCGTAATATTTGCTATCTTGAGAGAAGCCTCTAGTGAACACTATGGCCCCCGGGTCTACTTCACATCATATTTCCAGCCTTACACTTTTACTTTGTTGCACTTTCCACCTTCAGATATCACCTTTCAATCAATCGTGAAGGGAGTGACAACCCCTTTGTAGCGTTGGGTGCAAGTTTGCTGTTTTACGCAGGTACTTTGGAAACTTGGCTTGATACTCCTACTGGATTGATACCTTGGTTCTCAAAACTGAGGGAAATACTTATTGCTACTGTGCTGCATCACCCTTTCCTCTTCAAGGGAAAAACCAACGCAAGCTCAAGAGGTAGCAAGAAGAATTTCTGGCACCTTTGCCGGGGAGGATCAAGTCAAGAATAGGCTCCTGTCAACGTGTTAATTTCTGGCACCGGGGATTATTCTAAGTGAAGCTTATCCAAGTAAGTGTCGCAAACTCATCTCTTGCATTTACTTTTTTGCCTCTCGTTTTCCTCTCCCCCACTTCTGAAAAACAAAAATTTACAAAAATATTTGCCTTTTTTCGTTCGCCCTTTTCTTTCGCTTGCTTTCTGTTCGCTTGTGTGCTTGTCTGCTTGTTGAAGTCACCATGAATGAAAACACCAATCTTTGTGACTTCTCGAATACTAATAATAATGATTTTATTAGTACTCCGATTGCTCCCGCCACTAGTGCGGAATCATACGAAATCAATGCTCCTTTGTTGAATCTTGTTATGAAAGAGCAATTCTTCGGCCTTCCTAGTGAAGATGTCGCATCCCATCTTAATACCATCATTGAGCTTTGCGATATGCAAAAGAAGAAAGATGTGGATAATGATGTGATTAAATTGAAGCTATTTCCATTCTCGTTGCGAGATCGAGCAAAAACTTGGTTTTCATCTTTGCCGAAAAATAGTATTGATTCTTGGAACAAGTGCAAAGATGCTTATATATCCAAGTATTTTCCGCCGGCTAAGATTATCTCTCTCCGTAATGATATCATGAATTTTAAACAACTTGATCATGAACATGTTGCACAATCTTGGGAGAGAATGAAATTGAAGATTAGAAATTGTCCCGCTCATGGCTTGAGTCTTTGGATGATTATAAAAATCTTCTACGCTGGTTTGAATTTTGCTTCTAGAAATATCTTGAACTCTGCCTCCGGTGGAACGTTCATGGAAATCACATTAGGAGAAGCCACAAAACTCCTAGGCAATATCATGACAAACTATTCCCAGCGGCACACTGAAAGGTCACCTACTAGTAAAAAGGTACACGCTATAGAAGAAATTAACTCGTTGAGTTCTAAGATGGATGAGTTAATGAATTTTTTTTTGCTAGTAAAGGTGCTCCTTTAGATCCGAATGATATGCCCTTGTCTTCCTTGATTGAGAGTAGCAATGAGAGCTTGGACGTTAATTTTTTGGTAGAAATAATTTTGGCGACAATAATGCTTTTAGAGGAAACTGTATTCCTAGGCCTTTTCCTAGTAATCCCTCTAATAACTTTGGCAACTCCTACAACAATGCTCATGTAAATTACAATAAATTACCCTCTGATCTAGAGAGTAATATCAAAGAGTTTATCAACTCGCAAAAGATTTTCAATGCGTCCATAGGATAAAAACTACTCAAAATTGATGATTTGGCTAGGAGCGTGGATAGAATGTCTATTGATATTGATGCTTTGAAAGTTAGATGTGCTCCTCCCAAGATCAATATGGATGAAACTTTGAAAGCTATGCGTGTTTCCATGAATGAGAGTAAAGAAAGAACCGCCCAAATTCGTGCTAGACATGAATGGCTAAAAAAGGCGTGTTCTCGTGATGAGAATCATGAAGATCTTAAAGTGCTTGGTGTGACTCCCATTGAATCCTTGTTTTCTAGTGTCAAAACTAATGATGATGGGGCTGGATATGAATCCACCTTGGTTGAAAAACGCCCCAATGATTCGGAGTCTATCTATCTTGATGCTAAAAGCAATGAAAGTGGAGTAGAGGATATCAAAACTTTGAGTAGTAATGAAACTACTACTTTGGATTTCAAGCAATTCAATTATGATAGTTGCTCTTTGATTGAATGTATTTCCTTGATGCAATCCATGCTAAACTCTCCACACGCTTATAGCCAAAATAAGGCCTTTACCGATCATATCGTCGATGCTATGATAAAATCTCTTGAAGAGAAACTTGAGTTGGAAGTTTCTATTCCTAGAAAGCTTCATGATGAGTGGGAACCAACTATGAAAATCAAGATCAAAAACTATGAATGCAATGCTTTGTGTGATTTGGGTGCTAGTGTTTCTGCGACTCCAAAGTCTTTATGTGATGTTCTAGGCTTTAATGAGATTGATGAGTGCTATCTTAATTTGCATCTTGCGGATTCTACTGTCAAGAAACCCATGGGAAGGATCAATGATGTTCTTATTATTGCATATAGGAACTATGTACCGTGGATTTCATTGTGCTTGATATTGATTGCAATCCTACATGTCCTATCATTCTTGGTAGACCTTTCCTAAGGACTATTGGTGCTATCATCGATATGAAGGAAGGGAATATTAGATTTCAATTTCCTTTAAAGAAGGGCATGGAGCATTTTCCTAGAAAGAAAATAAGATTGCCTTATGAATCCATGATGAGGGCTACTTATGGTTTGAGCACCAAAGACGACGATACGTGATTCTATCACCTTATGCTTAGCTAAGGGCGTTAAACAATAGCGCTTGTTGGGAGGAAACCCAATGAATTTATATTTTCCTTTTGCATTCTTTTTTGTTGCATCCACACCATCATAATTCTGTTATGATTGTGTCTTTTGTGTTTCTTTTTGTGTTTGAGCCAAGTAAAACCATTATGACTAGTTTGGTGATGGTTGTTTGATCCTGCTGGAAAAAGACAAAAACTTTTCGCTCACGAAATTATTTTTCATTTTTATCCAGAAAGATCTTTTGAGTTGATTCTTTTTGCTGCTGGTTGATATGCCATTTTCCCAAAGTGTCGTAAGTTTTCAGAATTTTTGAGATACGAGAAGTATACGAAGTATACAAATTGCTACAGACTGGTCTGTTTTTGACAGATTCTGCTTTTGTTGTGTTGATTGCTTGTTTTGATGAAACTATGGATAGTATCGGGGGGTATTAGCCATGGAAAAGTGAGAATACAGTAATCTAACACCAATATAAATAGAAATCAAGTTTTCTATAGTACCTCAAGAGGTGGTAGTTTGTTTTCTTGTGCTAATGATATCACGAGTTTCCGTTTAAGTTTTGTGTTGTGAAGTTTTCAAGTTTTGGGTGACGTTCTCATGGACAAAGGGATAAAGAGTGGAAAGAGCTCAAGCTTGGGGATGCCCAAGGAATCCCAAGCCAAATTCAAGGACACCAAAAAGCCTTAGCTTGGGGATGCCCCTGGAAGGCATCCCCTCTTTCGTCTTCAATCCATCGGTAACATTACTTGGAGCTATATTTTTATTCACCACATGATATGTGTTTTGCTTGGAGCGTCTTGTATTGTAGGAGTCTTTTCTTTTTGTTGTGTCACAATCATCCTTGCTGCACACCTTTTGAGAGAGACATGAACTCATCGTGAATTTGCTAGAATACTCTTTGAGCTTCGCTTATATCTTTTGAGTTAGGCAATTTAGCTCACATGTGCTTCACTTGGATCTTTTAGAGCAAGGCAGTGTCATATTTTGGAGAAATAAGAATTCTCGATCTTCACTTATATCTTTTTGAGGGTGATCTCTCTGAGTAACTTGGTAGTTGGCTTGCGCTATGAAACTAGTACCAAAGGTGATAGGCACCCAAAGAGGATACAATAAAACTTCCATCTTCATGTGCATTGATTAGAACGAGAAGTTTGATTCCTCTCAATTAGTTTTGAGACATGGATTTGGTGATATGAAGAGTTATGTTAGTAGGGTGTTGTGAATCCAGAAATACTTGTGTTGAAGTTAGTGATTCCCGTAACATGCACGTATGGTGAACCGCTATGTTAGGAAGTCGGAGCATAATTGATCAATTGATTGTCATCCTTTGTGTTGCGGTCGGGATCGCGCGATGGTTAACACCTACCAACCCTTCTCCTAGCAGTATTCGTTTAGCACTTTGTTTTGATTACTAATAAAAACTTTTGCAATAAGTATGTGAGTTGTTCATGACTAATGTGAGTCCATGGTATAGATGCACTTTCACCTTCCACCGTTGCTAGCCTCTCTAGTGCCGCGCAATTTTCGTCGGTTCACAAACCCACCATATGCCTTCCTCAAAACAGCCACCATACCTACCTACTATGGCATTTTCATAGCCATCCCGAGATATATTGCCATGCCACTCCCATCGTTCCGTCTAATGACTTGTGTCGTCACTCTCATATTGCCATTGCATGATCGTAAGATAGCTAGCGAGTCATACGCCAAGCTAGATCGTTGCACATCCTGTACACTACCGGAGGCATTTCCTATAGAGTCACAATTTTTCTAAGCTTTGAGCTGTGAGTAAATAAAAGTTTGATGATCATCATTATTAGAGCATTGTCCCATGTGAGAAAAAAGAGGCCAAAGTTGCCCACAAAAAAAAAGAGATATGGAAAGAGGCCAAAGAGCCCAAACGAAAAAAGAGAGAGAAAAAGAGAGAAGGGACAATGCTACTATCTTTTCCAAACTTGTGCTTCATAATAGCACCATGTTCTTCATGATTGAGAGTCTCTTGTTTTGTCACCACCATATGCTAGTGGGAATCTTCATTATATAACTTGGCTTGTATATTCCAGTGATGGGCTTCCTCAAAATTTCCCTAGGTCTTCGTGAGCAAGCAAGTTGTATCCACACCCACTGGTTCTCCTTTTGAGCTTTCACATACTTATAGCTCTAAGTGCATCCATTGCATGGTAATCCCTACTCTTTCACATTGATATCTATTAATGGGCATCTCCATAGCCCTTTGATACGCCGAGTCGATGTGACCATCTCCTCCTTTTTGTATCAAAACCTCCACTACACTCTATTCCACCTATAGTGCTATATCCATGGCTCACGCTCATGTATCACATGAGAGTTGAAAAAGGTTTGAGAAAGTAAGGGTGCGATACAATTACTTGGCCAATACCGGGGTTGTTCATGATTTAAATTAGTTATGTGGGGATGATGGAGCATAGCCAGACTGTATAATTTTGTAGGGATAACTTTCTTTGGCCTTGTTATTTCGAAAGTTCATGATTACCTTGCTAGTTTGCTTGAAGTATTATTATTTTCATGTCAATAGAAAACTATTGTTTTCAATCTTACGGATCTGAACATTCATGTCACATGAAAGAAGTTACAAAGGACAAATATGCTAGGTAGCATTCCACATCAAAAATTCATTCTTTATCACTTCCCTACTCGAGGACGAGCAGGAGTTAAGCTTGGGGATGCTTGATACGTCTCCAACGTATCTATAATTTTTGATGGTTCCATGCTATTATCTTGTCAAACTTTGGATGTTTTGTATGCCTTTTATATCTTTTTTGGGACTAACTTATTAACTCAGTGCGAAGTGCCAGTTCCGGTTTTATCCGTGTTTTTGACCCTTTTTAAAGGAGAATATTAAACAGAGTCTAAATGGAATAAAACTTCCGAAAAGATTTTTTTCCGGGACAGAATATACGCAGGGGACGTGAGAACCAAGGCAGAGGCCACCACGGGAGGCCACAAGCCCCCTAGGCGCGGCTAGGGGGGCCCGCGCCTAGCAGGCTTGTGGGCCCCTGTGGCTCGTCTGTCCTACTTCTTCCGCCTATAAATCCCCAAAAAATCCAAAACCACGAGAGAGATCCATGAAAATACTTTTCCGCCGACGCAAGCTTCTGTCTCCGCAAGATCCCATCTGGGGCACGTTTTGGTGCTGTGCCGGAGGGGGATTCGGATACGGAGGGCTTCTTCATCAACACCATTGCCTCTCCGATGATGCGTGAGTAGTTCACCATAGACCTTCGGGTCCATAGCTAGTAGCTAGATGGCTTCTTCTCTCTCTTGGATCTTCAATACAAAGTTCTCCACTATCTTCATGGAGATCTATCCGATGTAATCTTCTTTTGCGGTGTGTTTGTCGAGATCCTATGAGTTTTGGATTTATGATCAGATTATCTATGAATCTTATTTGAGTTTCTTCTGATCTCTTATATGCATGATTTCATATCCTTGTAATTCCCTTTGAGTTGTCGGTTTTGTTTGACCAACTTGATCTATGATTCTTGCAATGGGAGAAGTGCTTGGTTTTGGGTTCATACCTTGCGGTGACCTCACCCAGTGACAGAAGGGGTAGCGAGGCACGCATCGTGTTGTTTCCATCAAGGGTAAAAAGATGGGCTTTATATCTATTGCATGAATTTATCCCTCTACATCATGTCATCTTGCTTAAGGCGTTACTCTGTTCGTCATGAAATCAATACACTAGATGCATGCTGGATAGCGGTCGATGTGTGGGTTAATAGTAGTAGATGCAGAAAGTATCGGTCTACTTGTCTCGGACGTGATGCCTATATGTATGATCATTGCCTTAGATATCGTCATGACTTTGCGCGGTTCTATCAATTGCTCGATGATACACCTCAAACGTATCTATAATTTTTGATGGTTTCATGCTGTTGTCTTGTCATCTTTGGATGTTTTATGTATCTTTTATATCTTTTTTGGGACTAACTTATTAATTCAGTGCCAAGTGCCAGTTCCTGTTTTTCTGTGTTTTTGGCTCTTTTCAGATCTGATTTTGGAGTGGAGTCCAAACGGAATAAAATCCCCGAAATAAAATTTTCCCAAACGGAAGAAGATCAGGTGGCTTGAGGGCCAAGGCAGGAGAGCTACACGGGGCCCACAAGCCCTGTAGCCGCCACCACGGGGGGGGGGGGCTAGCAGGCTTGTGGCCTCCATGGAGCCCCCCTGACCTAGCTCCTTCGCCTATATATTCCCTAAAATACAGAAACAATGAGGGAATCCACGAAAACACTTTTCCGCTGCCGCAAGCTTCCGTTTCCGCGAGATCTCATCTGGAGACCCTTCCCGGTGCCCTGCCGGAGGGGACTTTGGAGTTGGAGGGCTTCTTCATCAACATCCTCGCCCCTCCAATGACTCGTGAGTAGTTCACCTCAGACCTACGGGTCCGTAGTTAGTAGCTAGATGGCTTCTCTCTCTCTTGGATCTTCAATACAAAGTTCTCCATGATCTTCATGGAGATCTATCTGATGTAATCCTCTTTGGCGGTGTGTTTGTCGAGATCCGATGAATTGTGGATTTGTGATCAGATTATCTATGATATATATTTGAGCCTTTGCTGATTTCTTATATGCATGATTTGATATCCTTGTAAGTCTCTCCGAGTCTTGGGTTTTGTTTGGCCAACTAGATCTATGATTCTTGCAACGGGAGAAGTGCTTGGTTTTGGGTTCATACCGTGTGGTGACCTTTCCCAGTGACAGTAGGGGCAGCAAGGCACGCATCGTGTTGTTGCCATCAAGGGTAACAAGATGGGCATTTATCGTAGATATGAGATTGTCCATCTACATCTTGTCATCTTGCTTAAGGCGTTACTCTGTTCTTTTGGACTTAATACACTAGATGCATGCTGGATAGCGGTCGACGTGTGGAGTAATAGTAGTAGATGCAGGAAGTATCGGTCTACTTGTTTTGGACGTCATGCCTATAGATATAATCATTCCATAGATGACGTCACGACTTTGCGCGGTTCTATCGATTGCTCGACAGTAATTTGCTCACCCACCGTCTACTTGCTTTCATGAGAGAATCCACTAGTGAACACTACGGCCCCCGGGTCTATTCACACCTATCGTTTCCACTTTCGCTTTCACTTTGCTTTGTTACTTTGTTGCTTTCAGTTCTCACTTGGCAAACAATCTATAAGGGATTGACAACCCCTTCATAGCGTTGGGAGCAAGCTCTTTGTGTTTCTGCAGGTACTTGTGATATTCCTTCACTGGATCGATACCTTGGTTCTCAAAACTGAGGGAAATACTTACCGCCCCTATGCTACATCACCCTTTCCGCTTCGAGGGAACACCAACGCAAGGCTCCAAGGCCAAGGGGGAAAGCCATTGCATATTTGCCTAGGAAGTCTCTAAAGGCGTAGCCGTAGGAGAAGGACTCCTGGTGCCGTTGCTGAGGAGTATGAAGACAAGAATAGTCTCCCGTCAGCACGTGTTTCTGGCACCGTTGGAAGGTCTTTTGTTGCAGTAGCAGAAGTATTTCTGGCGCCGTTGCCGGGGAAGGAGAGATCAAGATCTACCCAAGTAGGTCTCACAAACTCATCTCTTGCATTTACCTTTTTTGCAAGTTGCCTCTCGTTTTCCTCTCCCCCACTTCACATTTGCCGTTTTCTTTTGCCTTTATCCTTTGCCTTTTTTGTTTGCCTTTTTCATTTGCCCTTTTCTCTCGTTTGCCTTTTCGTTGCTTGTGTGCTATGTGCCTTCAATATGCTTGCATCTTCGCTTGCTGAAAATCTAGTGATATGGATCCTCATCCACTTGCTAATCTCTTTAAGAGATCCACTTATGTGGAACCAATTGCTAGTGAATTGAGTGCACTTGACTATCTTTATGGAGTTTTGCTTGAGATGCGTGAATCTGAAAATCGTGATGAAGAAACTTATGAAGTGATTCACGAGGGCTCCTTAAATGAAAAGCATGATTGCAATGGTTTCACTATAAATCCTATTAGTGACAATCATGCTAAAAATATGCAAAACCCTAAGCTTGGGGATGCTAGTTTTGCTATGTCCCCTACTTGTTGCAATAATCATGATTGGGGTGACGATCTTTCTTATGATCTTGAAAATTTGTTCAAGCCCCATGATGATTATGATATTTGCAACAATATTGAAAGTGGGATTGGAGAACTCATGACTTTAGTTGATGACAATCCCACTATTTTTGAAGAGCGTCAACTTTGCATGCATGTGGATCATGAAAAGAATATCCTATGTGATAGTTACATTGTTGAATTCAAATATGACCCCACAGGTAATTATTATGAGAGAGGGAAATATGGTGGTAGAAACTTTCATATCACTAAATCACCTCTCGTTATGTTGAAATTGCTCTTGTCTCTTTCTTCTTCCTTGCATTTGGTAGCTATTGGTTGTCTTGCCAATTTGTTCTCCTATAAAATGCCTATGCATAGGAAGTATGTTAGACTTAGATGTGATTTTCACATGCTTCATGATGCTCTCGTTGTGCTTCAATTCTTGTCTTTTGTGAGAGCATCATTCAATTATCAATGCCTAGCTAAGGGCGTTAAACAATAGCGCTTGTTGGGAGGCAACCCAACGAATCTATCCTTGTTCTTTCTGTTTTGTGTTTTCCACACTTTCATAATTCTGTTATGATTGTGTTTTTTGTGTTTCTTTTTGCGTTTGTGCCAAGCAAAACCGTTATGATTAGTCTTGGGGATGATCGTTTGGTCATGCTGGAAAAGACAGAAACTTTCTGCTCAGGAAAAGAATTTTCATTTTTTTTCTATAAGAGATTTTGAGTTGATTCTTTTTGCTGCTGATTGCTACGAAAATTCTTCAGACTGTCGGAATTTGTCAGAATGTTTGAAATACCAGAAGTATACGAAGTATACAGATTGCTCCAGACTGGTCTGCTGTTAACAGATTTTGTTTTTGTTGAGTTGGTTGCTTATTTTGATGAAACTATGGATAGTATCTGGGGGTATTAGACATGGAAGATTGAAAATACAGTAACCCAACATCAACATAAGTAGAATTTAAGTGTAGTTTGCTTTCTTATACTAATGTTATCACGAGTTTCTGTTTAAGTTTCGTGTTGTGAAGTTTTCAAGTTTTGGGTGAAGTTCTTATGGACAAAGAGATAAAGAGTGGCAAGAGCTCAAGCTTGGGGATGTCCAAGGCACCCCAAGAGATTCAAGGATGCCGTAAAAGCCTAAGCTTGGGGATGCCCCGGGAAGGCATCCCCTCTTTCATCTTCAAATCCATCGGTAACGTTACTTGGGGCTATATTTTTATTCACCACATGTTATGTGTTTTGCTTGGAGCATCTTGTATCGTAGGTGTCCTTTATTTTTGTTGTGTCACAATCATCCTTTCTGCACACCTAGAGAGAGAGATACATGCACTCATCGTGATTTTGTCGAGCTTCACTTATATCCTTTGGTAGACAATTCAACTCACATGTGCTTCACTTATATCTTTTGAGCTAGTTGATTTTGCTCTATGTGCTTCACTTATATCTTTTAGAGCACAGCGGTGCGTGGCTTGGTAGTTTATCTATGCTTTGGAAGTAGTCTCAAAAGGGGTAGTTATCCAAAGGGATATGAAAACTTCCACCTTCATGTGCATTGAATAGTTAGAGAAGTTTGATTCATCTCAATTAGTTTTGAGTTGTGGTTGTGGTAATATTGAAGTTATGCTAGTAAGGTGTTGTGAATCTAGAAATACTTGTGTTGAATTTAGTGATTCCCGTAGCATGCACGTATGGTGAACCGCTATGTGATGAAGTCTGAGCATGATTTTTTTATTGATTGTCATCCTTTGTGTGGCGGTCGGGATCGCGCGATGGTTTATACCTACCAACCCTTCCCCTAGGAGTATGCGTTGAATGCTTTGTTTCGATTACTACTAAAACTTTTGTAACACGTATATGAGTTCTTCATGACTAATGTTGAGTCCATGGTTTAGATGCACTTTCACCTTCCACCATCACTATCTTCTTAGTGCCGTGCAACTTTCGCCGGTGCACAAAACCCACCATTAGCCTCCCTCAAAACAGCCACCATACCTACCTACTATGGCTTTTTCAAAGTCATTCCGAGATATATTGCCATGCAACTACCACCATGACATGTGCCACCACTTGTACATTGCCATTGCATGATCATAAGATAGCTAGCATGATGTTTCCATTAATGTCTATGCCATGCTAGATCATTGTCACGGTACACTACCGAAGGCATTCCATATAGAGTCATCGTTGCTCTAAGTTTTGAGTTGAAAGTGTGATGATCATCGTTGATGGAGAATTGTCCCATGTGAGGAAATAAAAGAGGCCAAAAGATGCCCACCAAAACAAAAAATTAAAATTAAAAAAAGAGGCCAAAGAGCCCACCAAAAAAAATGATGAGAGAAAAAGAGAGAAGGGACAATGCTACTATCCTTCCACACTTGTGCTTATTAAGCACCATGATCTTCATGATTGAGAGTCTCTCGTTTTGTCACCACCATATAGCTAGTGGGAAATTTTCGTTACATAACTTGGCTTGTATATTCCAATGATAGGCTTCCTCAAATTTGCCTTAGGTCTTCGTGAGCAAGCAAGTTGGATGCACACCCACTAGTTTTCTTTAAGAGCTTTCACATACTCTTAGCTCTAGTGCATCATTTGTATGGCAATCCCTACTCATTCACATTGATATCTATTGATGAGCATCTCCACAGCTCTTTGATATGCCTAGTTAATGTGATCATCTTCTCCTTGTTTGTCTTGCAACCTCCACCACACTCCACACCACTTATAGTGCTAAAACCATGGCTCACGCTCATGTATTGCATGAGTGTTGAGAAGGTTTGAGAAAGTAAAGGTGTGAAAACAATTACTTGGCCAATACCGGGGTTGTGCATCATTTAAATTCGTTGTGCAATGATGATAGAGCATAGCCAGACTATATGCTTTTGTAGGGATAACTTTCTTTTGGCCTTGTTATTTTGAAAGTTCATGATTACCTTGCTAGTTTACTTGAAGTATTATTGTGTCCACGTCAATAGCAAACTATTGTTTTGAATCTAATGGATCGGAACGTTCACGTCACATAAGAGGAATTGCAAAGGACATCTATGCTAGGTAGCATGAAAGCATCAAAAATTCATTCTTTATCACTTCCCTACTCGAGGATGAGCAGGAGTTAAGCTTGGGTATGCTTGATACGTCTCAAACGTATTTATAATTTTTGATGGTTTCATGCTGTTGTCTTGTCATCTTTGGATGTTTTATGTATCTTTTATATCTTTTTTGGGACTAACTTATTAATTCAGTGCCAAGTGCCAGTTCCTGTTTTTCTGTGTTTTTGGCTCTTTTCAGATCTGATTTTGGAATGGAGTCCAAACGGAATAAAATCCGCGAAATAAATTTTTCCCAAACGGAAGAAGATCAGGGGGCTTGAGGGCCAAGGCAGGAGAGCTACACGGGGCCCACAAGCCCTGTAGCCGCCACCACGGGGGGGGGGCTAGCAGGCTTGTGGCCTCCATGGAGCCCCCCTGACCTAGCTCCTTCGCCTATATATTCCCTAAAATACAGAAACAATGAGGGAATCCACGAAAACACTTTTCCGCTGCCGCAAGCTTCCGTTTCCGCGAGATCTCATCTGGAGACCCTTCCCGGTGCCCTGCCGGAGGGGACTTTGGAGTTGGAGGGCTTCTTCATCAACATCCTCGCCCCTCCAATGACTCGTGAGTAGTTCACCTCAGACCTACGGGTCCGTAGTTAGTAGCTAGATGGCTTCTCTCTCTCTTGGATCTTCAATACAAAGTTCTCCATGATCTTCATGGAGATCTATCTGATGTAATCCTCTTTGGCGGTGTGTTTGTCGAGATCCGATGAATTGTGGATTTGTGATCAGATTATCTATGATATATATTTGAGCCTTTGCTGATTTCTTATATGCATGATTTGATATCCTTGTAAGTCTCTCCGAGTCTTGGGTTTTGTTTGGCCAACTAGATCTATGATTCTTGCAACGGGAGAAGTGCTTGGTTTTGGGTTCATACCGTGTGGTGACCTTTCCCAGTGACAGTAGGGGCAGCAAGGCACGCATCGTGTTGTTGCCATCAAGGGTAACAAGATGGGCATTTATCGTAGATATGAGATTGTCCATCTACATCTTGTCATCTTGCTTAAGGCGTTACTCTGTTCTTTTGGACTTAATACACTAGATGCATGCTGGATAGCGGTCGACGTGTGGAGTAATAGTAGTAGATGCAGGAAGTATCGGTCTACTTGTTTTGGACGTCATGCCTATAGATATAATCATTCCATAGATGACGTCACGACTTTGCGCGGTTCTATCGATTGCTCGACAGTAATTTGCTCACCCACCGTCTACTTGCTTTCATGAGAGAATCCACTAGTGAACACTACGGCCCCCGGGTCTATTCACACCTATCGTTTCCACTTTCGCTTTCACTTTGCTTTGTTACTTTGTTGCTTTCAGTTCTCACTTGGCAAACAATCTATAAGGGATTGACAACCCCTTCATAGCGTTGGGAGCAAGCTCTTTGTGTTTCTGCAGGTACTTGTGATATTCCTTCACTGGATCGATACCTTGGTTCTCAAAACTGAGGGAAATACTTACCGCCCCTATGCTACATCACCCTTTCCGCTTCGAGGGAACACCAACGCAAGGCTCCAAGGCCAAGGGGGAAAGCCATTGCATATTTGCCTAGGAAGTCTCTAAAGGCGTAGCCGTAGGAGAAGGACTCCTGGTGCCGTTGCTGAGGAGTATGAAGACAAGAATAGTCTCCCGTCAGCACGTGTTTCTGGCACCGTTGGAAGGTCTTTTGTTGCAGTAGCACTCGACAGTAATTGGTTCACCCATCGTAATATTTGCTATCTTGAGAGAAGCCTCTAGTGACCACTATGACCCTCGGGTCTACTTCACATCATATTTTCAGCCTTACACTTTTACTTTGTTGCACTTTCCACCTTCATATCTCACCTTGCAATCAATTGTGAAGGGTTTGACAACCCCTTTGTAGCGTTGGGTGTAAGTTTGCTGTTTTTGTGCAGGTACTTTGGAAACTTGGCTTGATACTCCTACTGGATTGATACCTTGGTTCTTAAAACTGAGGGAAATACTTACTGCTACTGTGCTGCATCACCCTTTCCTCTTCAAGGGAAAAACCAACACAAGCTCAAGAGGTAGAACACCGCTATGACACGCTATCAGTTCCTTGAAAGGGATAATGAACCCCTCCTATACCGGTTAATATTTAACCGACAACGTGTTTTCCATATTACCCTTCCTGCTCCTGCCTTCTTTGACTTTCACGTAAAACGGAGATATTACATAACCAGAGGAGAGTTAGAGGAGTATGAGAGGGAGGCAAAGGCTGCTCGCCTCCGTGAGGCAGCTATTCAGGCGGTAGCTGCCGGGCTCTCGTACAACCCCCATTATGATTTTGGATATCGCCCGGACCAGCCATGGGAGTAGACCAACTTAGGCCAAAAGCCTAAGCTAGGGGGAGTACGTGTTTCTCACCGACTTTATATTCTTGCTTACACTTTCACTTTGTTAGTCGGTGTTCACACCTTGCCACTATATCATCCATGCTAGTTTATTTATTTTTCTCGCTGTCTTCTCGTGTGTTTGTCTAGTTTGAGAAAAACCAAAAAGATTTCTCGTTCTTATTTTGCTTGTTGGGAGATTTCCCATATAAATAGTTTTCTTTTTCTTTGGGTCAAGGTAGAAGACCATGGTTCCAATGTTTAGTGGCTCTCACATGCATATCTGTTTATCTGTCAAAGAGCCATATTACTTTGTCTTCTCCTTTGTGTTTGCTTGCAGATTCCAGCTTAGTCCAATGCACGAACACTCTCATTATGATTCACATCATTCGGTCGTGCAAGTGAAAGGCAATAATGATGATATATGATGAAGTGACTGAGCCTGGAAAAGCTGGTATGAACTCGATCTATTTTGTTTGTGTAAATATGACTAGCTCATCGTTCCTGATTCAGCTTTGCTATGAGAGAAACATGTATGTAATGACAACTTAGAGATCATAGTTTCTGATGCCATGCTTAATTAGCTAGGAGCTTATAATGGTTTGTCTTGAATGTCAACATGAATTTCATGATGATTATGATGTAGTATGATAGGATAGTATCCTCCTTTGAATGATTCAAGTGGCTTGACTTGGCACATGTTTACGCATGGAGTTGAAACAAAATCAACATAGCCCCTATGATATTCATGTTTATGGTGATTTATGTCCTACTCATGCTTGCACTCAATGTTGGTTAATTTCAATGCATATTGATAACTGTTGTCGCTCTCTAGTTGGTCGCTTCCCAGTCTTTTGCTAGCCTTCACTTGTACTAAGCGGGAATACTGCTTGTGCATCCACTTCCATAAACCCAAAGTTGTTCCATATGAGTCCATCATAAGTACCTATATGCGGTATCTACCTGTCGTTCCAAGTAAATTTGCATGTGCCACTCTCTAAACCATCAAAAAATAATATGTTTTGCATGCCCGAACCGCTCATGTGGTGACAAGGGGCGATCGGTATCTTCCATGCTAGGCGTGTTATCCTCGATACGTGTTTAATCACTATCACTCACGAGAAAGGGGACGGTAATTGGAATGCCCAGTTCCATGCTCAAATCAACAAGATAATTGCAAACAAAACTCCCCCTGGATTGTTGTTGGTATGGACGGCACCCGAGTATTCGGCTAGTCGTGGATTGTGATTGATCGGTGGTGGGGGAGTCAAAACTTTACTTTTCTGTTTGGGAACCGCCTATAGTATGTGTAGCATGGAAGATGGTGAAAACTCTTAGTCATTGCGTTCACAATGAAATCATGCCACCCAAAATTATTTATCTTTGTCTTCAAAGCTTGAGCTGTGGCACCTCTGCAAATCAATGCTTCCCTTTGCGAAGGGCCTATCTATTTATGTTTCTGTTGAGTCATCCTCTTCTTATAAAGGCACCAATTAGAGAGCACCTCTGTCATTTTTATGCTTTGCTTTTAATTGTTTTTGAGTATGGTGTGACTGGATCTTCTTTGCCATGAATTAGAATGTTCAGTCAGCCCTTGGTCTTTGAAGGTGCTCTGCATTATGTTTTGCGGTCTCAGAAAGAGCTAGCAAGATACCATCTGTTCATATTGCTTCATGATTGTTTTGATTGAAGTGTTGACGTTTGAAACTTATTATTATTGCTCGCTAGTTGATTATGCCATTGATATGAGTTCCTCTTGAGACCTAAATGTCATTGCTTATGTGGTTAGCTTATGATCTTGCTGAAAATCTGAATATGAGTTAGACATAATTACAGCAACAAGATCAAACAAAGTTCGTAAAAGTTTTTGTTTTGTCTCTTTCAGTTTGTCAACTGAATTGCTTGAGGACAAGCAAGTCTTTAAGCTTGGGGGAGTTGATACGTCTCCGTCGTATCTACTTTTCCAAACTCTTTTGCCCTTGTTTTGGACTCTAATTTGCATGATTTGAATGGAACTAACCCGGACTAACGCTGTTTTCAGCAGAATTGCGATGGTGTTGTTTTTGCGCAGAAATAAAAGTTCTCGGAATGACCTGGAAATTTACGAGGATTTTTTGTGGAATATATAAAAAATACTAGCGCAAGAATCAACCGGAGGAGTGGAGTGAGGAGCCCACAAGCCCACAAGGCGCGGGCCCCCTGGTCGCGCCTAGCAGGCTTGTGGGGCCGTCAGGGCTCCACCGCCTCCAACTCCAGCTCTATTTAGTCCCTTTCGTCCGAAAAAAAATCAAGTAGGAGAGTTCATCGCGTTTTACGATACGGAGGCACCGCCACCACCTGTTCTTCCTGTGGAGGGCAGATTTGGAGTCCATTCTCGGCTCCGGAGAGGGGAGATCGTCGCCATCGTCATCACCAACCTTCCTTCATCGCCAATTCCATGATGCTCTTCATTGTTCGTGAGTAATCTCATCGTAGGCTTGCTGGACGGTGATGGGTTGGATGAGATCTATCATGTAATCGAGTTAGTTTTGATGGGGATTGATCCCTAGTATCCACTATGTTCTGAGATTGATGTTGCTACTACTTTGCCATGCTTAATGCTTGTCACTAGGGCCCGAGTGCCATGATTTCAGATCTGAACCTATTATGTTCTCGTCAATACATGTGTGTTCTTGATCATATCTTGCAAGTTGAAGTCACCTACTATGTGTTATGACCCGGCAACCCCGGAGTGACAATAGCCGGAACCACTCCCGACGATGGCCATAGTATGAGGAGTTCATGTATTCACTAAGTGCTAATTCTTTGTTCCGGTTCTCTATTAAAAGGAGAACCTTAATATCCCGTAGTTTCCATTAGGACCCCGCTGCCACGGGAGGGATGGACAATAGATGTCATGCAAGTTCTTTTCCCTAAGCACGTATGACTATATACGAAATGCATGCCTATATTACATTGACAAACTGAAGCTAGTTACATATCTCCCCATGTTATAACTGTTGCACGATGAATGTCATCCGGCATAATTATCCATCACCGATCCAATGCTTACGAGTTTTTCCTACTGGTCCTTGCTACGTTACTTTGCCGCTACTGCTGTCACTCCTGCTATTGTTACCGCTATTGTTGTCACTGTTGCTACTGTTACCGTTGCTACTGTTGCTATCACACTATGTTGCTACTGATACTTTGCTGCAAATACTAAGTCTTTCAGGTGTGGTTGAATTGACAACTCAAGTGCTAATACTCGAGAATATTCTTTGGCTTCCCCTTGTGTCGAATCAACAAATTTGGGTTGAATACTCTACCCTCGAAGACTGTTGCGATCCCCTATACTTGTGGGTTATCAAGGACCAAAGAGATCCATGTGTAGGAGGTCCAAGGTCCTTTTTGAGTAGATGGTAGTCGTGGGGCGGTGAGCTGTCTCATGAATCTTCCCTTCAATACACGTAGTGCAAGCATGATCTCCGGGGAAACTCACATTTTTTAGTCCAAGAACGTGATACCCTTAGAGGAGACTTTGCAAAGATCTCATATTGACATGGGCTAGCCGGCGATGCCAAAGCCATCGCACATCAACTTTAGCCATTAGGCAAGTCGCGGTCTTAGTGGGTCGCTTCGAAAAGTTAACCACACAAAGACCATTCTCGACATGCCCAACAAAGGCTACTTTAAGAGTCTTGCTCCACAAAAGGGCCCCAAAGTCAATGCCAAAGAAGGTATAAAGCCCGTAAGTGTAAGTTGATGAACGAAAAGTAAATTGTATGCGAGGGTCTCAACAAGCATAACCTTTTCAATGGTAAGTTCCGGAGAAATTACCACCTTGCCGAGACCCAATACCTTTGAAATTGCATCACCACCAAAGGAGACTTGGGTGGAAATGGATGGGTCAGGATGAACATCCACCACCAAGTCCTTGCTTCTGGCCATATGACTTTTTGCTCCACTATCAAGCAACCACGACACCCCACCGGAAGCAAACTCGTGCATAAGATCAATGCTTGGTTTTAGGTACGCATTCTTTAATGGGTCCTTTCAGGTTAGTAACAAGGGTCTTAGGAACCCAAATAGACCATTCAATGTACTCATTATAAGAACCAACAAACTTAGCAAAAACATTCCCATCACTGGCACGACATAAAACATAAGAGGGGTTAAAGTCGCCCGCTGTGTTGGGTAGAAGGGTTTTGCCCTTCTTGGCATTACCACCCTTAGCTTGGTCCTTTTTCTTATTATGAGTAACCTACCCACTTTTAACAAAGGTTTCCATAAGCTGGGGAGGTTGCTTGGTCTTCCTCTTCTTGTTCTTCTTGGACTTGGGTGCAAACCAACTCCTTCCTTTGCAACCACTTCCTTTTGATTGCTCAAAAGGTCATTAAGATTCGTTTATCCTTGGATGCATGTCACAAGGCCTTTCTCAAGCTGCTCTTTTAATTTGGTGTTCTCTTCCACGAGATGTGAATGCTCACAACAAGATTTAGTAGCATGGACATTATCAACTAAAACAAATGGAGAACAAGTGGCTATTTCCTTAGTGAGTTTTACTTGGAGTTGAGCATGAGACTCTTCTAAAGAGGCATGAACGTTCTTCAAGGACTTGTGAGCCTTGTGAAGTGTTGCAAGCTCTTCCTTGAGTCTAACATGGTAAAGCCCAAGTGCAACCTTTTTGGATTGGAGCACACGAGTAAGAACAAGAGCATGATCAAGATCTTTCCTTAATTTAGCAAGGCCATCGTTGTGTGACTCCTGAAGAGTCAAACGAAGTCCTTGCTCTTCTCCGAGAGCAATAGAAAGATCCACAATCTCACCGGCATAGTCATGACCATGTCCTTGTAATGTAGAGATAGTTTCTTCATGAGATTTAGTGAGGTCATTATCCTCTCCAAGTTGTTCCAAGAGGGAAACAAAATGCTTCTTGGATTTACCCTTGAGTTTTCTCATGAATTTATCAAAGGAGTTTTCCTCATCCTCTACTTCTTCCTTTTCAACACCACTAACACATGTAGTGGAAATGGTAGCATTGAGGTTGGAAGTCTTAATGTTGGATGTTACCTTGTTGGATGCCTTGGCCATAAGGCACTTGGCAATGCGATTCTCGTTGGGGGAATTGAAGAGGGACACCTTGCTTGGAGAAGAGGATGCAAAGGCCATAGTGGCCTCCCGATCACTTCACCACTTGCATCATCATCCTCATCCTCATCGGAGAGGTACTCCTCTTGATCCACCAGCACCTTTTGGGTCTTGTTCTTGAAGAAGTTGTTCTTGTTGGGGAAGGGCTTGGCCTTGCCTTTCCGAATTAGTTTGCCACCATTGTCTTCCCTCTTCTCATAAGGACAATCAGCTACAAAGTGACTCACGTTGCCACAGTTGTAGCAAGTCCTCACACGTTGCTTGACTTTGGGACCATTTGAGTTGTTCTTGGAGAAATTTGGTTTTGAGTCTCTCTTGTTGCCCCAAAACTATCTTGATGCAAGAGTATATGCTCGTGATCAGCATACTTGGTGTCTTCGGGGCACAATTCCTCTTCTTCTTCCTCATCTTCCTCCAATTCAGCCTTGGCCTTCAAGGCAAGGTTGGGAGAGTCTTTTATTGACTGTTGAACACGAGAAAGAGCATTGTCAGCAGTCTTGTTCAATATGTTCATGGCAATAAACTCATCCAACAAATTGCTTGAAGACAAGGAGTGAAAGTTTGGCCTCTGACGAATTACGGGGGCTTGGTGTTGAAGGGCATAATAGTCTTGAGAAACTTACGCTTGATCCAATTGCCATCCACATCCTTGCTTCCATGATCTTGAACAACGACACCAAGAGTCGTCACCCTTCGGTATAGCTCACGAGGATCTTCATCCCCAATCATAACAAATTCATCGGTCTCATCAAGTATCATTTCATAGTTTGACCGTTGAATACTAGAACTTACCTTGTACATGGAAACGATGTGCTCCCAACAATCTTTGGCACGAGTGAAGGGACTCAAATGAGCAAGATCTTCAATAGGAACAACTGCTTGAAGGATGAACAGGGCTGAATGGTTGAGTTTATTGTCAACCTCTTCTCTTGGAGTGAGGTTTCTTGGATCATGAGGGTAGTAGCCTTGCTCGATGATTCTCAAAATTTGTGTTGAGCTGTGATTAAAATGAGTCTTTATAAGAAAAACCCAGTTAGCAAAATCATTCTTAACAAGCTTAGGTGGAGGACCGATATTAATAATATGCGGTGGGTGAACTGATCCTCCATAGGCCATGGGAGGAGGAACCGAGGCAAAGGTATCTGCACCACTCGTTCCTTGAGGCAATTTATCTTTTTCACTACTAGCATTTTCCTTTTCGGAATTGGCCCCCGTATTCGAAGTTGTGGGATTAGCCACAAACAACGATTCGGTAGACGGTTTGTAATTATCAAGGAAATCTTTAAGCATGCTCTTAACCTCGATCGTCACTGAGGATCTAAATGTGGACATGGACTCATTTAGGTCCTCTCGGGAGACCGAGTTCGTAACAGCTGTCTCCAGCAACTCCCTCGAACTAACCCCATCGTCAGCCATACTCTTTGGGTTGTAAAACCCTTAATAAAGAGACATGTTCTAATACTAATTGAAGGATCGATATGGTTGACTAGGAGGGTGAATAGGCAACTAACAAATTTTAATCTTTTCTTTTAATAAATTTAGATTACCAACAAATAGGTTGTCTAGAGATGCAACTAAGTGAGCAACCTATATGATGCTAACAAAAACAATAGTAAGAAAAAAGTAAATACAAGTAAAGGTAAGAAATAACCACAAGTGGAATCGATGAAGACGAGGATGTGTTCCTGAAGTTCCTTCCCTTTAAGGGGAAGTACGTCTCCGTTGAAGCAGTGTGGAGGTATAATGCTCCCCAAGATGCCACTAAGGCCACCGTATTATTGTCACACCCTCACACAATGCGAGGTGCCGTGATTCCACTAAGTGGTGCCCTTGAAGGCGGCGACCGGACCTTTACAAACAAGGTTGTGGCTCTCTCCGCAACTTAATTGGAGGATCCCAACGAAACCACGAAGCTTCACCACAATGGAATATGGCTTCGAGGTGACCTCTTTCGTCTAGGGTGCTCAAACACGCAAGAGTAACAAAATCCACACAAGGAACTTTGGGGGAATCAATCTTCCTTTGGTGGAAGTGTAGATCTAGATCTCCTCCTTGAATCCCTAGCAAGACAACAAGTTTGGGTGGCTACGGAGAGAGATCGGGAAAGAAACCTTGGGGTGCATCAATGGTGGATAGAGAGAGAGAGGTAAGAGATAAGAGAGAGGTGAAAGAACCTCTCTTTATATAGGCCCCCACTTTCCAACTGTTACATCCATTTTTTACATGGCAGCGGTTCAACCAGTGGCTCGGGCAGTACAACCGGGCTGCATAAAATAGCGGTACAACCGGCTAGCCACCGCCCAATTACCGGGCCAAAATAGAACCTTGGCCGGCGGTTCCACACACCGTGATTGCTGGGCACGACTAAGTCCCAAGAGGTACAACGGCCTGGAACACCAGTAGTATCAGGCCATACTAATATAGCGGTACAACCGGGCCACTACCTCCCAACAACCGCAACACAACAAAACCGTGTCCAGTTGTGGCCTAGTGTTGGGCGGTTCAACCATCCAGGTGTGGGCAGTACAACTGCTTGAGGCAGTAGTACAAACAACCAGCTTGGAGGGAAAGGGGAGGGGTCTCTCTTTCATGCGATGGGATGAGTTGGGTGCAAAAGAATTGTGAGAGAGAATTGATTCACCCAAGAGCTTCCAATGTGGATTCTCTCTTAATAGTACGAGATCCCTACAACCAAAGCAAATAAACACATAGAGAACACCTTCTTCGATCTTTTCCGTTTAGAGGTAATACCTAACCGTCTTGTGTATCACACATGATATGTGAACAGCTTGTCACCCGGTTAGATAACAAAGTGAGTTGTCATCATCACCAAAACATTTAATGTAGGAGAATGCCCTTACACCAATCAACCTCCCAAGGTCTCTCCGACTCACAGCGCCGAGGGCCAGCACCAACCAGAGCCTTGGGGCGAAGATCCTGAATAGAACAAGAGTAGGAATCAAGAATTACGCGACAACCAGAATCAGTAAGTTGGCCAGCGGAAAAGAGATTCATGGTAAGACGGGGAACATGAGAAACTCTAGGAACAGAAAAAGATGGATTAGAAAGAGTGCCATGACTAGCAACAGGAAGGGGGGTGCCATCGGCAGTGAGCACATTAATAGGAGAATCAAGAGGTCGAAGAGAAGACAACGCTGAAGAATCAGAAGGCATATGAAAATAAGCTCAAGAATCCAGAACCCACGAAGGCTACCTGACCGAGTAGGTGCCGACGGTGATGGATGGGTGGAACAGTCAGAGCGGCATCAGGACCCATTAATGAAGAGGCGGAGGAGGCTAGGAGGCGCTTGAGCCACACAATGTCCTCGTGAGTGAGTGACGGAGTCGAGGAAGATGCATGAGTCACACTAGAAGAAGAGCGCCTTTCGTCTCGCTGTTTTTTGCGACAATAAGACTCTGGGTGACCTAGCTTGGAGCAGTAACCACAGAAAGTATCACGCCGCGACCGACCCTTCTCAACATAAGGAGGGCGACCCATCCCCCTGTGGGTGTCGGCAGGAGCGGTGGTGCAGTGAGATGAGAAGACAACACAGGAGCTCGGACAACCAACACAGAAGGAACTGCAAGCAACCCAGCAGAACGTAGGCGCGTCTCCTTAGTATGAATCTCAGCAAGCACCTTAGAGAGAGTAACACGACCACGAGAAAGCAAGTGAGCACGCCGAGGCTCAAACTCGGAACGGAGGTGAGATAAGAACTCACATACACGCTGAAACTCCAAGTCGAACCACATAGTCTTGCAGCAACGACAAGTTCCACAAACAACTGTCCCAATGGAGTCAAGCTATCGTGAGATGGCGGAACTCTGTGTGTCGAACTCATCAATAGAAGAGTCACCCTGCTGAAGAGCGTGCTCCTGGCGCACCACATATAAGTAGAGAGCATCACCAGAGGGCTCATATCACTGACAGAGATAAGACCACATCGCTGCAACGGTGCCGAGACCCATGAACTCCAAAGCAAACTGAGGGATGACACTCGTAGTGAGAAGATCTGCAGCTCGAGCATCATCATTGCACCACTGAGTGTAAGCAGATAGATCATCTCGATAGACAGAAAGAGCATGTGAATAAGTTGATACCTGCTGATCATAAGCATCAATCGTAACATCATCGAGAGCCTTGGCTGCATCCCGACCAGCCTGGGAAGCATCAGCAACAAGGACAGGAAGCACCGGTGGGGTAGGAGCCACGGGAGCAACATGGCATGGCGGACAAGGGACCTCGCTAGAGAGAACGCCCCACAGGAGGAGATCGCGCATGTGGATACACATGAAGCCCACAAACTCAACATAATTTGTGCCATCAAAGATCACCGAGAACCGAGGAACAACAACATAGCTCAAAGAAGACATGATGAGCTCTCTGTCTTTTTTGGTCAACCTTCACAGGAAACCAAATCTGGACTAGGCTCGAGCTGGCTGGACAACATAGCGGCTGACCGAGATACCAACGCAACAGCTGGACGTGGATAGCGGCTGCTGCGGCTGCAGCCAATCGAGACAAGCGGAAGCTACAGCTGGAAGGGGGCCAGACGGGGAGGTGCCGGCGACGGCAGAACGAGGATGGGGTAGTGGAAGATGGTCGAGGCAGGTGATAGCTGCAGCCGAATGATGAGGGGATGTCAGCAGCCAGCCGAGGCAGGTGATGACTGGGGCCGAACGAGGAGGGGGCGGCGACAGCTGGTCGAGGTAGGCGACGGCCGCTGCCGGACGAGGAGGGGGTGGCAGCAACCGGTCGGGGAGGACATCCAGTCGACGACTGTCGGTGCCGAACGGAATCGAGGAGGACGTCCAATGACGGATGGAGACGATGAGGCCGTCGGGGAGCGTCAGATCCTGGCGGGGACGGCGAGCGACGAGCAGAGACGGCCGACGACGAGCGAATCCTAGAGCAGGCACGAAGTTGCATCGTGCGGGAGAGAGTCTAACCTAGTATCTGATATCATGTTGGATATTGAACAACTAACATTTAGAGGGGACCAAAGATCAATACATGTAGATATGAGGTAAAGTGTAAAAAGCCCCTTATACAATGGAATATATCGAATAAGGGGACCGATGGGGTCATAGTCCTAGGGTAGGGTCATAGGCCTGTCCTACAGGTCCTACCCAAGGACTACCCCACGCAAGGGACAGGACCTTAAGTATGCCCGACTGTATTAAGGTGCCCCCATCATCCAGTCGGTAACGGGCCCAGAATCATCCAGTCGGAGACTAAGGCTCGGAGGACACCGGACCTACCGACTGGATACACTCGGTGCATCGTAACCTCCCTGGAGGGAAACCGCCGTACGTTTCCGGGTGCATTAACTAGCATTTATAGCATACGTTACCTGTAACGCATGCATTCAATCGCCACTACTCCACCCTTGAATCAGAACCGTTGTGGAGGGCAGCGCACTCTATATAAGCCGCCCTCCCCCACTGGTAAAAGGGTTAGAAAAACATTGTACTCCATATTACACTCGGTAACAAGCTCCAGGAGCACTGAGACGTAGGGCTATTACCTCCACCGTAGAGGGGCCTGAACTCATACAACCTCGCCGTAGCTAGGACTCTGCCCATCTCATTCGTACCCTACACATCTACTGTCAGGCTTATACCCACGACAGTTGGCGCCCACCGTGGGGCAGGCATCTAAGCGACTTCCGGCGAGTTTGCGACTACTTCCTTTCATCATGTCGTCCGGTGGAGTTTCGAGCATGGGTCATGAGATCCTCTTCGGTGCTCTCTCCTTCGTCGTCGACGATTCGGCGTGGCTTCGGGAGGCACCCCTTGACGTCGAGGCGCTTCCCCGTCACGGGGCCACGCACTTCCGTGCCGACGCTCGCGGCGTTCTTCTTCTCCAACAATCGGCTCCATTTCCGGATTACACCCTCGTCACTCGCCGCAGTAAGCGGTCCCGCAGTCCGCGTCTCCAACGTTGGGTACAGCATGCCCGAGCGCACCAGATCGCGTCCTCTCAGGTGGCAGTTCTGGAGTCTGTTGTAGTAGCCCCATGCTCCCAGTGCTCGGACTCGGTTCCGACTGAGCTTCATACCGAGTACGTGGGTCGTGGGCCTGCAGCAGAAGTACACATGGCCAACTCCCATGAAGATCCTCGTCAGGCCGACCGAGGTGAAGTTGGCGAAGCATCCGGTGCGCGTCGTCCGCCTCGTCGTTCTGCCAGCCGACACACTCGGCGGAGCAACGTGGAGGTGTTCCGCACACCTCTCCTCAACCTGGCCGCGGCTACCCAGATTGCCGATTCCCTCCAGCCGACTGATTCAGAGGCACGAAGGGGAATCGAACAAATCTGAGCCCTGTTGCGCACGGCGCAGCAGCAGAATTCGGGAGTCTCCCAGTCACACAATCGGATCCACAATAGTTCCGTCCATGCAAACACGCATAGATCGGTTCACAGCCCTGGATCTCATCAGTATCGCCGTCGCTCACGCACCCCTCCGCGGGGTGGGCCCTGCGGGTCCCGGCATCATGATGATCGGCATTCAGTCGGCGACACTTACGACCTAAGACCCGACGCAAGGGGCCGAATCGCTTAGCGAAGAGTCGACAGGGGTCGAGCCCACCGCGATGGCCGCGATATGGACCGTCCGAGTGGAAGCAGGGCCATCGTATCTGGCCCCGAGTGTTTTAGTCGAGCCATCCGCTCGGCTGATATCCCGCCCAACTTCCGATTGGCTGCGGGAATCGGTAAATTCTCAGGAGAGTCCAAGCCCGAAACATGGCTAGACGACTACCGAGTGGCGGTCCAGATCGGAGGAGGAGACGACCATGTCGCTATGAAGCACCTCCCTCTGATGCTCGACGGCTCGGCCTGAGCTTGGCTGAACCAGTTGGCCCCCTCAAGCATTTACAGTTGGGCAGATCTAGCCCGAGTGTTCATCAGAACCTTCGAAGGAACGTGCAAGCGCCCTACAGGTCTTGTGGAGCTTCAACACTGTGTCCAGAAGCCGAATGAGCCCTTGCGCTACTTCATCCAGCGATGGACGACTCTTTACCACACGGTGGAGAACGTCACCGAGCATCAAGCAGTCTGCGCCTTCAAGGCAGGCGTGCGGTACAGGGAGCTGTACTTGAAGTTTGGTCGAACCGGCGACATCTCCATGAGCAAGATGATGGAGATAGCAACTTGCTATGCAAATGGCGAAGAAGAGGACCGCATCCGGAGCAGTAAACACAAGACAGTCGGCGATGCCGACGGAGGTAACACTCGGAAGCAGAAACCGAAGGTTCCGCCCACACCGCAAGCAGAAGTTGCAGCTGTAACCAGCGCCAAATTCAAGGGTAAAGGGAAAGCGCAGTTCACCCCCAAGAAAAAGCCTTTCAACAATCCCATCCTGGACCAGCCTTGTCCAATCCATACGAATATGGATGAGGAAGGTAACCCCATATACGCAAAGCACACCACTCGGCAGTGCCGTCTCCTGATCCAGGGGTTCAGCGAAGGGCAGCCGAGTGAGAAGAATCCTGAACAGGATGAGGAGGACAAGGAGGATCCGTTCCCCCAAGTCCATGCAACCCTCATGATCTTCGCTGACGTCGAAAGCAAGAGTCGACTGAAGCTAGTGAACAGAGAAGTCAACATGGCCGTTCCGACTGCCCCCAAGTTTCTCAAATGGTCTCAGACTGCGATTACCTTCGATCAGTCGGATCATCCAACACATGTCCCCACCCCAGGAAGGCAGGCTCTGGTCGTCGACCCGGTGGTGGAAGGAGTCCGACTGCGCAAAGTCCTAATGGACGGCGGCAGCGGGTTGAATATTATGTACGCCGACACACTCAAGGGGATGGGCATTCCAATGTCCAGACTCAGCGAGAGCAATATGCAGTTCCATGGAGTCGTCCCAGGGCGGAAGGCCAAATCACTCGGCCAGATCGCATTGGAGGTCATCTTCGGCTCCGACAAGAACTTTCGCAAGGAGAAGCTCACGTTTGAGGTGGTGGACTTCCAGAGCGCTTACCATGCAATTCTGGGCCGCCCGGCATATGTGAGTTTCATGGCACGACCGTGTTATGTGTACTTGAAGTTGAAAATGCCCGGTCCAAAAGGCGTTATCACCATCACCGGCAACCACCAGCGAGCCGAGGAGTGTTTGCAAGAGGGGTCGAGGATCGCCGACCAGCAGATGGCTGTACTCGAGCTCGAAGAGTACAAGAAGACAGTCGACCCCGCCGACTTAATGCGCTCAAAGAAGCCAGCTTCTGAGTCCGCATTCCAGTCGGCGGGAGAGACTAAGAAGGTCAGCATCCACCCGACGGACGAGTCTGCCGCCCCGACGAGCATCTCCACCACCCTGGATCCCAAATAGGAAGCCGAGCTCACCCAATTCCTCCGTGAGAACTGGGACATCTTTGCATGGAAGCCATCTGACATGCCGGGTGTACCTAGGGAGTTGGCTGAGCACCGACTGCATGTGGATCCCGCTGCTCGGCCCGTCCGAGAGAGCCTGCGCCGGTCCGCCGCGCACAAGAGGAAGGCAATCGGAGAAGAGGTGGCTAAGCTGCTAGCTGCCAGATTCATTCGCGAGGTTCACCACTCCGAGTGGCTCGCCAATGTAGTCATGGTGCCCAAGAAGGACAAGTCACTCCGAATGTGCATTGACTTCAAACACCTCAATAAGGTCTGCCCGAAAGACCATTTTCCGCTCCCCCGCATAGATCAAATTGTCGATTCGACTGCGGGGTGCGAGCGTTTATCATTTCTTGATGCCTACTCGGGTTATCATCAGATCCGTCTGTATGGTCCCGATGAGTTGAAAACTGCTTTCATCACCCCGTTTGGGTGCTTTTGCTACATCACCATGCCTTTCGGTCTGAAGAATGCAGGAGCTACCTTTATGCGCATGATCCAAAAATGTCTCCTCGACCAGATCGGTCGCAATGTGGAGGCATACATGGATGATATCGTAGTCAAGTCCCGTAAAGGTTCCGACCTGCTGACTGACTTGGCAGAAACATTCGCCAACCTTCGTAGGTACGATATCAAGCTAAATCCTGCCAAGTGTTCATTCGGTGTTCCCAGCGGAAAGTTACTCGGTTTCTTCGTTTCCGAACGAGGGATCGATGTTAACCCCGAAAAGATCGGGACCATCATCCGAATGGAGAGGCCGGTCAGAATACACGATGTTCAACGACTCACAGGTTGCTTAGCAGCTTTGAGCAGGTTCATCAGTCGACTCGGCGAAAAAGCACTTCCTCTGTACCGACTCATGAAGAAATCAGATACCTTCGAGTGGACAGACGAAGCCCAAGTCGCGTTCGACGACCTCAAAGTCCTACTTTCCACCCAGCCGGTTCTTACTGCTCCGCTCAGTAAAGAGCCCCTTCTTCTGTATATGGCGGCTACAAATCAAGTCGTCAGTACTGTTCTTACAGTCGAGCGAGAAGAAGAAGGCAAAGCATACAAAGTTCAGCGGCCAGTGTACTACGTCTCCGAAGTCCTGACACCTTCCAAGCAGAGGTATCCCCATTATCAAAAGCTTATCTATGGGATCTATATGACTGCAAAGAAGGTGGCTCATTATTTCCAAGACCACTCGGTATCTGTCGTTTCTGATGCTCCGTTGTCGGAAATTCTCCACAGTCGGGACGCATCAGGCCGAGTGGCGAAGTGGGCGATGGAGATGCTGTACTGTGACATCAAGTTCGAGGCCAAGAAAGCTATTAAGTCTCAAGCCCTGGCTGACTTTATAGCAGAATGGGTAGAACAACAGCAACCGACTCACATCTACTCGGCTCATTGGACAATGTTCTTCGATGGGTCTAAGATGTTGAATGGATCCGGCGCTGGTGTTGTGATCATATCACCAAAGGGTGACAAGCTCAAGTATGTGCTTCAGATACACTTTGATTCCTCTAATAATGAGGCAGAGTATGAAGCTCTTCTCTATGGATTGGGCATGGCCATCTCACTCGGCGTCCGTCGCCTGATGGTCTACGGCGATTCAGACTTGGTGGTCAACCAAGTGATGAAAGAGTGGGACGTAAGGAACCCCACTATGACAACCTACTGCAATGCAGTCAGGAAGCTGGAGAAGAAGTTTGAAGGTCTAGAACTTCATCATGTTCCAAGACTGAAGAACCAAGCGGCGGACGAGTTGGCGAAGCTCGGATCCACTCGGAGACCCGTCCCGAGTGATGTCTGCCTCGAGCACCTCCATCTTCCTTCAGTCAAAGAAGATCCCTTCACGGAAGAGCTAGTACAACCCAAGAGTGCAACAGACCCGACTGAAGTCGATGTGCCTGCTATGGTTGATCTGGTCACAGAGATTCGGGTAATCATTCCCGATTGGACTGTGCCGATTATGGCATATATCCTAAGGCAAGAACTTCCAGAAGATGAAGTCCAAGCCCGACAAATAGTTCGCAGGTCGAAGGCGTTCACTGTCATTGACGGTCAATTGTATAAGGAGAGTGTTTCAGGCGTTCTCCAACGTTGCATTTCCCTAGAGGAAGGGCAGTTGATCCTAGAGGATATCCACTCGGGAACCTGCGGCCATCATGCTTCTTCAAGAGCAATCGTCGCCAAGGCGTTCAGGGCTGGATTCTTTTGGCTGCAGGCTAACGAAATGGCCAAAGCTATGGTCGATCGATGCGAAGGCTGTCAGTTCTACTCCAACAAGTCCCACAAGCCAACATCTGCACTAAAGACAATCCCACTTGTGTGGCCGTTTGCAGTTTGGGGATTAGACACAGTCGGGCCATTCAAGACAGGCCAAGGAGGCTACACACATCTGTTGGTGGCAGTCGACAAGTTTACAAAGTGGATAGAAGCCAAGCCCATCAAGAAACTCGACGCCTCCACAGCCGTGAAGTTTGTCAGAGACATCATCTCCAGATTCGGAGTGCCTCACAGCATAATCACGGACAATGGGACAAACTTCGACTCGGACAGATTCAAAGGTTTCTGCGCGAGTCAAGGTATCCGAGTGGATTTTGCTTCCATAGCACATCCGCAATCCAATGGACAAGCTGAGCGTGCAAATGGACTTATCCTTCAAGGTTTGAAGCCTCGACTCTTGCGAGAGATAGGACATGCTGCTGGTGCGTGGGTAACCGAGTTACCTTCAGTACTTTGGGGCCTCCGCACCACTCCGAACAGATCAACAGGGCTATCACCGTTCTTCCTCGTCTATGGAGCAGAAGCGGTCCTTCCGAGTGACCTGCTTCACAATGCCCCGCGAGTCGAACTCTTCTCCGAAGCCGAAGCAGAACAAGCAAGGCAAGATGGAGGCGATCTTCTAGAGGAGGAGCGCGAGATGGCACTTACTCGCTCAACAATTTATCAGCAAGATCTGCGATGTTTTCATGCACGACATGTCAGAAGCCGCACGTTCCAGGCTGGCGATTTGGTGCTCCGAGTGGATCAGCAAAGACCACACAAGTTGGCTCCGGCCTGGGAAGGTCCTTTCATCATTTCAAAGGTGCTGAACAACGGGGCATACAGACTCTACAACATTCAGAAGGAGACCGACGAACCCCGCGCGTGGAACGGAGACCTCCTCAAGCGTTTCTATACGTGATCGCCGACTGAAGCAGTGTAACGAACAAGTTTTGGAGAAATAATATACAGCAGTTTCAATTTCTTTTGCACATTCAGAGTTCTTCCGTGGTTGCAGACTACGGTCACACACAAAAAAAAACTTAGCTGCGATCCCGAATCGCCTAAGTTACACCTACCTTCGAGTGTGCACTTCACGTCGCACTCGGGGACTTAGCTGCGATCCTGCATCGCCTAAGTATTAACTTCCTCCGAGTGTGCACTTTACGTCACACTCGGGGACTTAGCTGCGATCCTGCATCGCCTAAGTATTAACTTCCTTCGAGTGTGCACTTCACGTCGCACTCGGGGACTTAGCTGCGATCCCGAATCGCCTAAGTAACACCTTCCTTCGAGTGTGCACTTTACGTCACACTCGGGGACTTAGCTGCGATCCTGCATCGCCTAAGTATTAACTTCCTCCGAGTGTGCACTTTACGTCGCACTCGGGGACTTAGCTGCGATCCTGCATCGCCTAAGTATTAACTTCCTTCGAGTGTGCACTTCACGTCGCACTCGGGGACTTAGCTGCGATCCCGAATCGCCTAAGTAACACCTTCCTTCGAGTGTGCACTTTACGTCGCACTCGGGGGCTTAGCTGCGATCCTGCATCGCCTAAGTATTAACTTCTCCGAGTGTGCACTTCACGTCGCACTCGGGGACTTAGCTGCGATCCTGCATCGCCTAAGTATTAACTTCTCCGAGTGTGCACTTCACGTCGCACTTGGGGACTTAGCTGCGATCCCGGATCGCCTAAGTAACACCTTCCTTCGAGTGTGCACTTTACGTCGCACTCGGGGGCTTAGCTGCGATCCTGCATCGCCTAAGTATTAACTATCTCCGAGTGTGCACTTCACGCCGCACTCGGGGGCTTAGCTGCGATCCTGCATCGCCTAAGTATTAACTTCCTCCGAGTGTGCACTTCACGTCGCACTCGGGGACTTAGCTGCGATCCTGCATCGCCTAAGTTTTAACTTCTCCGACTATGCACTTTACGTCGCACTCGGAGACTTAGCTGCGATCCTGCATCGCCTAAGTATTAACTATCTCCGAGTGTGCACTTCACGTCGCACTCAGGGACTTAGCTGCGATCCCGAATCGCCTAAGTAACACCTTCCTTCGAGTGTGCACTTTACGTCGCACTCGGGGGCTTAGCTGCGATCCTGCATCGCCTAAGTATTAACTTCTCCGAGTGTGCACTTCACGTCGCACTCGGGGACTTAGCTGCGATCCTGCATCGCCTAAGTATTAACTATCTCCGAGTGTGCACTTCACGTCGCACTCGGGGGCTTAGCTGCGATCCTGCATCGCCTAAGTATTAACTTCCTCCGAGTGTGCACTTTACGTCGCACTCGGGGGCTTAGCTGCGATCCTGCATCGCCTAAGTATTAAATTCCTCCGAGTGTGCACTTCACGTCGCACTCGGAGACTTAGCTGCAATCCTGCATCGCCTAAGTATTAACTACCTTCGAGTGTGCACTTCATGTCGCACTCGGGGACTTAGCTGCGATCCCGCATCGCCTAAGTACTAATCTTCCTTCGAGTGTGCACTTCACGTCACACTCGAGGACTTAGCTGCGATCCTGCATCGCCTAAGTACTAATCGCTCCTCTGAGTGTGCTCTATACGTTACACTCGGGAACTTAGCACTGATCATGAATCACCTAAGTCCTAATATTCTATGAGTACACATTAAGTGTTCAACTCCAAACAGCATTCAAGCAAAAGAATAAGTGTTTTCAGTGTGACTACCAGCAGTCTAGAAACGATAACGGACTCGGTGCGGATCAAGCTTACCTGCACCGATCTAAAAGTATGACGGCCAACAGAAGTGGCCAGAATATCTTACAGACAAACACTCGGCATACCGAGGATAGAGTTCGATCATGAGTCAGCTGGGCCCGCGTCAGGACTGGAGGGTTCCACAAAGGTATCCAGGTCGATTCCATCAGCAATGCGGGTCACAGTCTCCAGGAATGTCTCCATGAAGTCTTCGAATTGAAGCTTCTTCGTGTTGGCGACTTTCAAGGCTTTCAGCTTATCTTCCCGCACTTCTTTGCAATGGACTCGGACCAAGGACAGCGCCACATCAGCACCGCAACGCGCTGCCGATTTCTTCCAAGATTGCACTTGGCCCGGCACCTCCTCCAGTCGGCTCGTTAGGGTCTCCATCTCCTCCCGCGACTCGTCTTCCGGCCAAAGTTCCTTGTTAATTCGGCCGACGACTTCTCTCAGTCGACCAATGAAAGGACCTACTTTGCTAGCGCGGATTTGTGCTCGAAGCAGATCCCGATTGGCGTCCTCACCGAGTGAAACTTTGTCCTTAACAGACCGTTCCACAGCCGCCGTTTCAGCTTCAGGGTCTCCGCAAAAGTCTGCCACCAACAAGCAAGCAGGCAATGAAAACCGAATGTATGGCACACGATAAAGCCACTCGACAAAGCATAAGACTTACTAGCCAGACAAGTCATCATTTGCTCAGCCCAGTCGGTGACATACTTCTCTTGAGCTATGCACCTTCTGTTCAGGACGCCCATCTGATTATGCAGATCGCTCCTATGTTTCCTGATCATCTGCGTCTCCGCCGTCAATACCCTGTTTGCCTCCCGAGCTTCTTCCAAGGACTTTTCTCGCGCTTCCAGAGCGTCCTTCATACCAGCCATGGCAAGCATTGCAGCTTCCAGTTCACCAGCATATTGATTCCTCTCCGCTCTGAGGGCTTCATAAGAAGTTCCCATTTCACAAGTTTTCTGCACCAAACAAACAAAGGGCGGTCAGCAAGTTTATCAGTTCACACACTAAGTTTTTCAGACCCCTGCCGACGCAAGCAGTCGACAGCGGTCTCGGGGACTACACCCAGTGGGTTCACTGAGAGTGACCCCACTGACACGCACCTCAAGCAGGTCCGCCCTATTGAGGTGCACGTTTTCACCTACGCCTCCGAGGCTAAAACTACTCGACTTGTGTGTAGTTTACTCTAGAGACTCTTACCGCAAGAGTGCTCCGACTGCAGTAAATACTCGCACTCGGAAATCTTGTCTACGGACACGATAAACATAAAGGCCAGACGTATAAAGACAACTGTCGGTGCAAGCACTCGACAGAAGTCTCGGGGACTACACCCACTTGGTTCACTCGGAGTGAACCCATTGCAAACAACAGACAACACCTAGTGGGTTACAGAAGAAAAGTAAGTACATACTAGGTTACTTACTCGGATGTCATCGCGCAGCTCCAAGCTCCGCTGATATAAAGCTGCAGCGGAGTCATAAACCCTCTTGGCCTCTTCGGCCATCAGCTCCGCCTGAACCATGGTCCCCTTGACCGCTCCCACCTGCGCCTCCGGGACACACCGAATGTTGAATTCGGCATTCGACGAACCGGGAATCGAGGCGAGATCCTGGTTCATCCCAAGGTTCGCCCCAGTAGGTTCCTCACCCGTGAGCGCCGGTTTAGTCGGCGGAGGCACTTCGTTTGGTAGAGCGTCGGCGGCAGGGGCGGCAGCAGGAGGAGCAGCCTCAGGGACAGGCTCTTCGACGGGCTCCGCGGTCTGGTCAGCTCTCCCCCCTAACAAGCCGAATAACGCAGTGCTTCAGAAGAAGAAAGAGATGGCGCAGTCTGCAGGAATAAAATACCCGACTCTCCCACAACGTACCTGGCTGTGATGAAACGACATTGTCCGCGTCCATGGGGTCGTCCCCTTGGCGAGCCGGCGAGGTCGCAGAAGTGGCAACCCTGTCGAGTGAAGACCATTCTACTTGTAAAACAAGAGTTCACTCGGTCAACAGAAAGGACCGAAAACTAGATTCGCTTACGTGGAGGTGACGGGGATGGCCACCCTCATCCGCGGCAGAGCCTTCCAAGGTTTGGACCCGCTCGATTTGGGCGCCTTGGAGGACTGGCCCGCAGGTTCAGCGGCTGCGTCCCTGGCTCTTTTGGTACCTCGAACACTCGGTGCAGCCGGGGAAGCAGGCGGGGCACTCGGCGACACAGGGGGAACTGAAGGGACGGCAGACTCTTGCCGACGCCTATTCCGATGCTCTGGCCGTGGAGGCGGCGAGTCTGGCTCTTCATCCTTTTCCTCTTCCTCGCCGTTTTCCTCCTCCGACTCTCCGCTGTCGAAGATGTATTCGTCACTCTCCACGCTTCCCTCCTGGCTGCCTTCTTCATCTTCCTCCTCCAGTTTCCCGCTCGAGACGGGGGAGAACCAGTCGGAAACGTTAAGCATCACGCGGAGATATAAATGAGTTGCTGAAATCAAGGCAGTTCAACGCACTCGGCTAATGCTACTCACCTGATTCGGTGGAGGGTTGTCCGCACCGTAAGGCGTCACTCGGCGGGCCCCCTTGGGATTCTCACAGGGACCCGTGATTTGGAGCACCCCTGAGGTCACCTTCTCCTCGAGAATGCCCTCCACGTTGGTCCGAGTGGAGTCCTCGGGTCCTGTGTAGTGCCACATAGCGTGGTGGCGGGCTTGCAGGGGCTGGATTCGCCGACCGATGAAGACTTCCAGCAAGTCCATCCCAGTGACCCCCCTCCTGACAACATCCGCGAGTGCCTCAACCAAAGGCTGGATGTCTTTCTTCTCCGCTTTCGAGAGAGCGAGTTGCTTGGGCGGAGCAGGGCGGTCTAGACTGAATGGAGGCAGCCCAGTCGACGCGTTCGGACAGGCTATGTCCTGGCAGTAGAACCACGTCGACTGCCAGTTCCTAACCGACTCACTCAACTGCAGAGCAGGGTAAATACTCCGATTCTTCTTCTGAAACCCTAAACCCCCACAGAGCTGGAGGAGATGCGTCTTGTCATCCGATTGACTAAGACGTTTTATGGTTTGGGAGCGGACGGAAAAGATGTGTTTGAATAAACCCCAATGGGGAGGACAACCAATAAAGCATTCGCATAAAACGGTGAAGGCAGAAAGGTGGACGATGGCATTCGGAGGGAAATGATGGAGTTGTGCACCAAAATGATTCATGATACCCTTGAAGAAAAGGTGGGGGGGGGGGGGCAGAGAGAAACCTCGGTGAACGTGGCTGAGGAGCAAGACGCGCTCCCCCTCCCGTGGCGCCGGCTCAACCTCGTCGTCCGCCGGCAACCTCCAAGACTTATGCACGAGCTGGCCGTGCTCTACCAGCTCCAGCAGGTCCTCCTCCGTCACTGTGGAGGGGAGAAAGTCTCCCTGGATCCATCCCGCTGGCAATGGCCGCTGCCGCCGCTGAGCAGCCGCCGCCTTGTCCTTCTTCTTCCTTGCCTCCATCTTGGTGGTCTGGCCCTTGGTCATGGCGGCGATGGCGAGCTTTCGAGAAGGATGGGAAGGGAAAGGTGTATGAGCGCAAGAGGTGGCGAGGAAGACGGAGCAAGCAAGAGCAGAAGATTCGGCGAGCGTAACCGAAGGGTCTCGTCGGCCAGAGTTAAATAGAACACCGACTGGGTCGCTGGCGAGCGGGCCCGAAATCTTATCCGCCCAACCAGCCGCGGCGATATCGGCGGAAGAGTTGAAGGCGCGAGGATCGAGGAGTCAGGCGCTACTCGAGCGCGCTGACGTCGCCCCCGCTAAGCGCACGAAACCCGAAATTTGAGATCCCGGAAAATCCGCCGCTGTCAGTTGACCGGTCGTATCAAAAGATGCCGCGAAGGCACTCGGTTCCCGACAGTCCGTTCCGCAAAACAGATTCACTCGGATCATTGGCCAGGTGAGATAGAATGGATAGAGGCAAGCAACGCCCAAGCCGAACCTAGTCCAGTCGGATCTGAGCATCGAGCACTACTTTGACGTTTCAACCCCAATCCATTCGGGGGCTAATGATGGGGTCATAGTCCTAGGGTAGGGTCATATGCCTGTCCTACAAGTCCTACCCAAGGACTACCCCACGCAAGGGACAGGACCTTAAGTATGCCCGACTGTATTAAGGTGCCCCCATCATCCAGTTGGTAACGGGCCCAGAATCATCTAGTCGGAGACTAAGGCTCGGAGGACACCGGACCTACTGACTGGATACACTCGGTGCGTCGTAACCTCCCTGGAGGGAAACCGCCGTACGTTTCCGGGTGCATTAACTAGCATTTGTAGCATACGTTACCTGTAACGCATGCATTCAATCGCCACTACTCCACCCTTGAATCAGAACCGTTGTGGAGGGCATCGCACTCTATATAAGCCGCCCTCCCCCACTGGTAAAAGGGTTAGAAAAACATTGTAGTCCATATTACACTCGGTAACAAGCTTCAAGAGCACTGAGACGTAGGGCTATTACCTCCACCGTAGAGGGGCCTGAACTCATACAACCTCGCCGTAGCTAGGACTCTGCCCATCTCATTCGTACCCTACACATCTACTGTCAGGTTTATACCCACGACAGGGACTATACGCATCTAGCAGTTTTGACATATGTAAAGTCAAACCCTGAGTACTAGTACTATCTTAAACAAATATTAGGATTAGGTATTTGTAAATCATATTTATAAAATTTCTCTCCCTTTATTTGGTCTTTACTATAAATACGTTACCTTAGGAATCGAGTAAGAAATGTTGTGCCCCGCTTGGAATGGTTGCATAATTAGCATGGCCACCTGTATTTAGCTTGACTGCTTTGAACCAAATATTGGTGACTACACTAATTTTACACCCATTTCAAACAGCCCCATAAGGATAATAAACAGCAGAGTGAAGGAGAATCTGGTGTTGGCTAGACATGAATGGTCAATGTTCTAACACTCGGGGTAGTCCGGCGGCGGGGGAGGAAGAACGGTGTCCGGGGTCGGGCCGTCGTCCACCTCAAACGCCATAGCCAGCCCGAAAGGCAAATGAGCGTCCAAGTGGCAATGCATGACCCATACACCTGGGTTGTCTGCCGTGAAGCGGATGACCGCCCACCCACCGGCTGGCACGGCGACGGTGTTGCGCTGCTGTGGATTGACGAGGTTGTAGGAGCGCACGGCGGTGCGCGCGTTGAAGTTGCCGGCGCCCTGCGCGAGCACGTAGAAGTTGAAGCCGTGCAGGTGCAGCGGGTGGTTCTCCGACCCCAGGATGGCTGTGTTCTGCAGGACCACTTGCACCGTAGTGTTGAACCGCAGCCTCTTCACCCTGGTGCCCTTGGACGTCAGCATCACGCTCCTGTTGGTGCTCAAGGAGCCGTTGGTGAAGTCGAACATCACCGGCGGCCTGTCGGGGAAGTCGCGGGTGTAGACCCCGTCGACGTTGCCCCTCATGCGCGCCTCCAGCAACGACATGGCCTTGGGGAGCTGGAAGGACACGTTGTTCATGCTGGCCGCCACGGAGCCGCGCGTCCGGTTGCACAGCGTCTGCGTTGGCATGCACGGCGCGATGCCCAGCCCGTAGGTGACCAGCATCCGCGTGTCCACGTGCAGGGGAACCGTTGGCTTGCCGTCTCGCAGCAGTCCGGTCAGGCTGCCGTAGAAGTCCTGAGCCGTCGCGCTGTCTTTGAACGCCGGCATGCTCGGCATCATGATCATACTCATACCACCTGCTTTTGCTGCACCGTGCTCGTAACGGAGGAGCCCTGTGGTGGTGGTGGTGGTGGTGTAGGTGGCGTTGGCCACGCTCTGGAACACCTGGGCGGCCATGTAGTAGCGGCCCGGGGAGGCGTTGGCGTGCATCAGAGCGTCCACCGTCTGACCCGGAGCGAGGACGACGATGTCCGTGTCGTAAGGGTCGGTGTAGCAGGCGTCTGCGGCAACGACCGTGAAAGCGTGGCCCGCGACCTTGAAGAAGAGCTGGTAACTGAGCGCAGCGTTGACGAGGCGGAGCAAGTAGGTCTTGCCGTGCCGCACGGCCAGCTCGTAGCCACTGGGCATGCCGTTGATGGTGAGCGCGACGGAGTTGTTGGGCGGGCCGCCGGTGAGCATGGCCTGCCTCTCGACGTCGACGACGCTGGCGTTCCACCACTCGCCGAGGAGGAGAGTAGCCTCGCCGTAAGGCGTGGGGAAGGGGTAGCGGGGTCTGTCGGGGCCAGGGCGGACGAGGAGCGCGCCGTAGACCGTGGCACGGAGGAAGGAGACGTGGGCATGCCACCAGAGCGTGCCTTCCTGACCGGTGACGTTGAAGCGGTAGGTGTAGGTGGCGCCGCCTGGGCGGATGGGGCACTGCGACACCATGCTGGGGCCGTCGGCCCAGCCGGAGAGGCGCTGGAGGACGCCATGCCAGTGGATGGTGATGTTGTAGGGGGAGTAGTTGACGACGTGCACCACGACGGCGTCGCCGTCGCGAGCCTCCACCATGGGCCCCGGGAATTGCCCGTTCACCGCCGTGATTACCTGACGCTGCCCCAGCCGATCGATCGTCAGGTTGCCCACCTGCGCATATGCATTGCACCGATCCCATCCATGCCGTCAACGTTATCAAATGGCTGTCGATCAGCAGTGCACCGCAGAAATGTGCACGCAGGTTGAACCGCAAGGGCTTGAATAGCATGCATGTAAAGAGATTAGTAGTAGTCACGTACAGAGAATGTGTGCTCGACAACGGCAGCATCAGCCCGAGGCAGGCCAAGGCATCCGAGAAAAACAAGAGCATACGTTAGCCAAAACATTTCTCGATCCATCACTCCAATGCAATGCAATGCAGCGCAGTGCAGAAGGAATGAAGGAAGGTCGTAGGTCTATTGGACGCATCTCAGGCAATATATAAGGCCCGCCGGGAAGATCGATTAAGATGGATGATCGGTCGAGTAGAGATGCATGAAGAAAGAAGACGCTGCAGATTGCAGGTAGGTAGTCTGTTTCTGAACGGATGCATGAAGACTACGTGTGACACGGGCATCTCGGAGCTGGATAGACCGAGCTACTATGAGAAGGCACGGGCAACGATCGCTAGACACTCTACCTATCAATCGTACCTTTGCTTGCTCAAAGACATCCATTTGTGCCATGTTATATACTGCCTCCCTTGGCTCCTATATACTCCCCTCCGTCTCAAAATAAATGTCCCAACCTTAGTACTTCATCCGTTCCTAAATATTTGTTTTTTTAGAGATTCAACTATGAACTACATACAAAGCAAAATGAATGAATCTATATTCTAAATTATGTCTATATACATCCGTATGTAGTTTATAGTAAAATCTCTAGAAAGACAAATATTTAAGAATGAAGGGAATATAACTTTGCATTAAAATTAATACAAAGTTGAGACAATTATTGTAAGACAAAGGAAGCACAAGTTTTTTTAAAGGTTTTAATAGGGGACTACACACGAATGTATGTAAACATATTTTAAAATGTAGAGCCATTCATTTTGATCTGTACGTAGTCCTTAGTGAAATCTATAAAAATGTTTATATTTAAAAACGAAGGGAGTATAATGTAAGAGCTAGAGTTGAAGGTACACGTACAAGTGTATGTGATCACAAGTACCTTGAGGTGTCTTTGTACTAAGATGATATATCATGTGATATCCCTGCATGTTTCTTTTTGAACTGTTCTACGGTACACACACCTGGCCAAAACTTGGAGAGGGCCTAAAAAAAGTCAGTGGTACAAAACTCAGGCCCAAGCCCGCCTTGACCTGATCGTCGGGCCTAGTTTTTGGGCCCAAGCCCGACCCGAGCCCGAAGAAGCCCTGCCCAGCCCGTTAAACCCGGCCCATCGTAGGCGTAAAATCAGGTTTTTTCAAACCCGAGCCCGGCCCGATAAGCCCGACGGGCTCAAAATTTAGGCCTAGCCCGGCCAATGGGCAAGGTCGTATCGGGCCGGGTCGGGCGTGGCCGACCGGGTCGAGTTTCCCATGGCCAGGTATACACACACTACTAAGCTATCAACAATCCAATGCTAGTCCGTGGTAGAGCTTGTGTTAGAATCATGATCTCATTATGACTCAGACCCCTTTGTTTTTGTGCACAACAGTGGAGTCCCTACAGCTCAAAGCAAAAGGGCAATCCAAAAAAGGGTGGAGAGTTGTTTCCTCAGCATCAGTCCAACAAAGTTTACAATTATAGGAGGGCAAGTGAAAAGATTTCATGTGAAGAAGGTTTCTTGTATTAACTCTGTCATGCAACAACAACCAAAAGAAAGTTTTGTATCTGAGTATAGCAGCACTTTTCTAAATTGTCTTAAAGATGGGGGCTGCAAACTCTTCAATCGTCAAGCTTTTATACATTTTAATGGATGAAAAAGAAGAGCTTCCCCAAGGATATTTTCTGTGGGATAAAAGAATTAGATTGGATGCATCGATAACTTTACTATCGCGCATCTCGCACATATATATAGGTACATAGGGGGGGGGGTGCACGCTGCCTTGTGTCCCATGTTACATACACGTTACAATGGGAAAGAGACGTGACAGGTGCAAACTAGACAACCTAGATCTATATACGTACACACAACATATACATGTTCAACCCCCTTCCCGGCCGTAGTCAAAACATCGCGGAAGGTGCAAATACTGGACCGAAACTCCTCAAAGGTGGATGTCGGAAGGCCTTTGGTCATGACATCGGCGAACTGCTGAGTAGTAGGAACATGTAAAACTCGAATCCGTCCTAGCGCAACCTGTTCATGAACAAGGAGAATGTCGAGCTCAATGTGCCTCGTCCGGCGATGGTGAATTGGGTTGGCGGAGAGGTACATGGCGGAGGCGTTTTCATAGTAGACAATCGTGGCTTTGTGCACCTCACAAAGAAACTCCTGAAGAAGCTGACGTAGTCAGGAGAATTCGACAACATTGTTAGCCACTGCGTGATACTCAGTCTCAGCACTCGAGCGAGAGACCATGGGTTGTCGCTTGGATGACCATGATATTAGTGAGGGCTTGAGATAGACGCAATAGCCAGATGTAGAGCAACGAGTGTCGGGGCAGCCAACCCAATCTGCATCGAATTATGTGACGATATCGGTAGAGGATGAAGCCGCCTGAGTGAGCCCCATGGTCATAGTGTCGCGTATGTACCGAAGAATACGCTTCACCAGGGTCCAATGGGAATCACGCAGGGAGTGCACGTGGAGGCACACCTGCTGGACTGCATGTTGGAGATCCAGACGTGTAAGATTTAGGTACTGCAAGGCGCCGACGATGGAGCGGTTGAACACACCATCTAGAAATAGAGAACCTCCAAGGCGGACACCTTCGCCTTAGTGTCGATGGGTGTGGAGGCGGGCTTGCATTAAGCATGCCAGCGCGCTCGAGAAGCTCATGTGCATACTTCTGCTGATGTAGAAAGAACCCTTCTATATGCCGAACAACCTTGATGCCGAGTGAGTAGTGTAGAGCTCCCAGATCCTTGAGGGCAAACTTATCCCGAAGATGAGTCGTGAGCTATCGCAAGAGCTCAGAGTGGATGCCATCAGGATGATGTCGTCGACGTAGAGTAGAAGATAGGTCGTGGCTGTCCCTTGATGATAGATGAACAATGAGGCGTCCGAGAGGGTAGTGCACAATCCAAGATGCCGAAGGAAGGCCGCTATACACCGGTATCGTGCCAGTGGTGCCTGCTTAAGCCCATAGAGTGATTGGGAAAGCAAGCACACGTGCTCCATATGAGTGGCATCTACGAAGCGAGTGGGTTACTCGCAAAACACCTACTCAGTGAGATGCCCATGCACGAATGCGTTGGAGACGTCCAAGTGGTGCACCGACCAGGCACGGGAAACAACTAGCTGAAGAACGACGTGAATCGTGTCCAGTTTGACAACCAGAGCGAAGGTGTTTGTGAAGTCCACGTCGGCGCGCTGACGGAAGCCACGCATCACCCTGCGAGCCTTATAGCGCTCAAGAGAACTATCAGGGCGTGTCTTGTGGGGGAACACCCACTTGCGACTGATGATATTGGCATGGGGAGGTCGCGGAACAAGATGCCACGTGCGGTTGCGCTGCAAAGCATGAAACTCCTCCTGCATCACCGCAAGCCAGTGCGGATCGTGAATAGCTGCACAAGCGAAGGAGGGAACAAGTGACAGTGTCAATGTCGATGCAGAAGACACATATTCGTCAGAAGGGTAGCAAGAAGTGGGTTGATGAATCCCAGTACGGGCCCGTGTCGTCATCCAAGGAAGAGACGCGGGTGTAGCCAAAGACGGAGCAGCGGGCGATGCTGGTGTCAAGCCCGTGGCACATGAGCGAGAGTCCGGGGTGCCCGGTGGAGTGACCTCACTAGACACTTCCAAGGGTGCGGATGGAGTGGCTGACCCTGAGGCGATTGGGGCCACCAAGGAGCCCGTTGGGCTCAGAGGAGCAGTTGAGGCAGGCGCTGAGAGCAAGGGCGTCCTGCCGAGTGGGCGGCAGGGGCAGGATGCGACTGAGGCTCAAGCCAGGAAGGAACGACGACAAGAGGCACCGGCGAGGACTCGCCAGGAGGTGGTACCTTCTGAAAAGGAAAGACCTTCTCGTCAAAGTACACGTGGCGCATTGTGTACACACGATGGGAGGGATGATTATAACATCGGTAACCTTTAGTGTTGGAGGGGTCGCCTAAGAAAGCACAAGCACGCGAACGTGGAGCGAGGTTATGAGGAGTAGTAGACACAATACTAGGATAATAGAGACATCCAAATATGCGGAGACCATCATACAAGGGAGAGGTGCCAAAAATAAGATGGTGGGGGCATAGTTCCAATGAGGATGACAAGGGCAAATATTAAGAAGAAGGGTGGCGGTGACAAGTGCATCGGGCCAGAACCTAGGGGGTACATTAGAGTGGAAGAGCAATGTATGGGCACAATCGTTGAGAGTTCGAAGGATGTATTCAGCACGACCGTTCTGATGGGAGGTGTAGGGGAGGTGATGCAAAAGACGGTGCCATCAGATGCAAGGAGATCGCGAAAAACAACATTATCAAATTGTTTTCCTTTATCGGTTTAAAGAGAAACAACGGGATGTGTTGGCGATATTATCTGTTGGGTAACCCGCCCTAGTTGGGCCGGGTCAACAAGCTGGCGACTCATCCTCAAGTGATTCCGGCTTTGGCCCGGTGAGGCCGGAAGCCGGATGGCGATTCAAGCTCGTTGGGAAGATCTCCAAGTTTTGGAAAGATGGCGACTTAGAGATAGAAAGAATCACGATTTGTGAAAGGGCAAGGACTCTTTGAAACCCTAAGGGCTCGACCAGTATATAAAGGCGAGTCCCAGGGAAGGAGAGGGGAGGTTAGAAATCATCGAGTGCTAGGTCAGCCGAGTTACACCCTCCTTGTAATCGAAACACCATCAATACAAACACCATGCAAGACGTAGGCCTTTACCTCCTTACGAGGGGCCAAACCTGGGTAAATCTCTGTCTCGCTTCCGATCAACCCCTTTGAGTCGCCACCAATGTGCGATGGCTCCAACACTAAGTCCTTTCACGACGACATCTGCCGTGACAAAACCACGACAGTTGGCGCCCACCGTGGGGCCTGCGCATGGTGGAGTTGAGTTCTCAAAGGGAGCCCTACCAGGGTCCGGGAGCTACGCAGCGGGGCTCATGACTCGGAGCCGCCGCGGAAAGTACTACATCAATAACTTGCTGTAGGGGCCCGAGGCTGATTCAATCGAATCCGGCTACAGAATCCCCTTCGGCAGGATCAACGTCTTCGTCGGCATGGTTGGATCGCCTATGCCTGAGCCGGACATCTTCTCCGACATCGTCGAGCCGGCCAGGTATGTCCGCCCTGTCGCAACACCGAACCTAACCCGTCTGGTCTTTGTTGGTTTCACACAGGGATCTGAGGAACCAGAACGAACGGCGACCCAGGAGACCACGTCGGTCAACACTGATGACGAATCATCCATGGGCGACTGAGATTCAATCCGGTCTCTACATGGGGGCTGCCTCGGAGGTTTGTCACTAGCCATGGACCCCGAGGTTCTCGATCGTACCCGCCGCCAGATTGTTGTTTACATGGCAGGGGTGACTCAGCCCCTACCAAACCCGGCAGGCGACGATGGGACTAGCGAAACATCCAGAAGCCCAGCTGCAATCTTGGTGGAGTTGGCGGCGGAGATAACAAGGCTCATGGCGACCCCCATAACTTTAGAAAACCAGGACGCGATAAACGCGGAATTAACAAAGCTAAGAGATGGGGTGGCAAAGGCTCAGCGAGACGCTGAAGTAGAAGCCGCCAGGATCGAGACCCGACATGCTCAAATTACCGGTGAGGCAGCTCGGTTGAATATCGAAAACTGGCGGCTCGAGAGGCATCAACGCGCATCTGACGCTGTCCATCAGCAGAGGCACCAGGGGCGTTTACCCCCTGATCTCAACCCGACCCGCCTATTCGATACTCCACGAACTCCCAGGGCAGGAGACGCACCGGGAGGAGGACCGGGCCAGCCACCAAACCCGCCGTTTCTGCCAGCTGTTGATCGTGTCCCTCGATTCCAGACACCTCGAGGTTACTTTTCCAACCAGGTGGACAACGTCCTCGTCGCGACTCGCCATTTGGATTCCCTTCCGATTCATGGCAACACCCCGGCTGAGATAGAAGCAAGGAACGCCATTGAGATGATGAAGACGGTGGTGGTTCAAAATGCCTAGTTCTCGCACAGCCTCGATCGGCTGCACTCCACCCCCCAGGCAAGCTGCACCAGGAGTCGGCCAGAGGACCAGCCCGCCATAACCAGCGGACCGCGACCCTTTCCACAGGTCAACTCGCCTGATCACCGGAACCCGCCAGGTCGGGATCACCCGGACATCCAAACCGGCCCAGCGCCGCTTGTTGGAGGCGGCAGACAGGTGTGGGTACCATGCTTGGCCCCCGCCCTTCGCAATGAGCGAATGCCGAAGTACTTTAAAGGACCAAGAAAGGTGCCTAACTACACCCCGGACCTTGAGCCGACGTCATGGGTTGAGAGTTACGAAATCGCCATGGACATGCTCGATGTAAGCGAAGCAGTCTACGCCAGGTACTTCACAATGATGCTCGAGAGAACGACACGTACTTGGTTAAAGAACTTGCCCCCAACTCCATCCAGACTTGGGCTGAATTGAAAGAGCGTTCGTCAAAAACTTCCGGGGGACTTGCAAGCGCCCGATGACAATAGTCGATTTACAGCACTGCGTTCAGCGCCCGGATGAGTCGGCCCACCACTGGACGCAGCGGGTCACGGAAATCATTCACTCATCGGACGGCATCACGGCGGCTCAGGCTGTGTTGATCTTGGAGCAAAACTGCCACTACGAGCCCTTGGTGCAGAAGTTGGGGCGACTCAAGCGAAAAGTCCAAGATATGGGGGAATTAATGGACACCCTCACTAGGTACGCCGAGGGGACGACACCAAAGATCCAGGAGAGGATGGTGGCAAGGCCAACTCGCCAAGGAAAGGCGAGTCATCCAAAAATCATACCCGGTTTCAGGGACGCGCCCGCCATAATCACGGAGCAAAGTCAAGAGAAGGCAGTAGGAAGAATCCTCGGACTTAGTCGCCAACACCAATGCCAACAATGGCAACCAGCGCTAGAAGAAGAGGGGTTACAGTGGCAAAAAGCCGTGCAATTATAACGAGATACTCAAGGGCCCCTGCCCGCACCACGCCATGGTAGACGGACCGACGACTCATTCCTGGGAGGACTGTTACGTGATGCGGGAGTTTCGGGCAGAGGCGATCAAAAAAGGGCAAGGCGGTGACCCGGATCAACGGCAGGAACAGTTTGGTGCACCTAATCAACGCCAGAACCCGTTCAGCGGTTTCCCTGAACCGGGGGCTCAGGGCGGCTCGCAGCCAAGCAGTGGCCAGTATCCAGTGCATAACCAACGGGGGTATAACCCGCCCGGGGTTTTTCAACAGCCACCCCCACAGGGGGCTCCTCAGGGGCAAGATGATAATGGCGGTTTCCGCAATAACCCCAAACAATTAAGCAATGGACAATACCACGTTTTCACCACCAATGCCTGCAGGCGTGATAAAAAGGTGAATCACCGAGCGTATAGTGTATCTGAGCCGGCACTTCCCAGGTACCTCCACTGGTCCGAGCAGATTATATCATGGAGTAGGGAGGATCACCCGCCAAGAGTCGACAATCCCGGCGACTTAGCGTTGGTCGTGGCTCCTCAAGTTGGGGGATATACCTTATCGAAGGTACTGATGGATGGTGGTAGCAGCATCAACATATTATACTTCCACACTTTTCGAAGGATGAACCTGTTGGAAAAAGATTTAATGCCTTCAACCACGGTATTCCATGGAATTGTCCCAGGTAAATCGGCGTACCCCATAGGCCGAGTTAGGTCACAGTTGTGTTTGGAACAACGTCTAACTACAGAAGTGAGTCGCTTATGTTTGAGGTGGTCAAGCTAAAGAGCCCCTAGCATGCGCTGTTTGGGCGATCGGCTTACGCCCGTTTCATGGCTCTCCCTTGCTATGTTTACCTTAAACTCAAGATGCCCGGTCCCAAGGGACCCATCACGGTTGATGGTGACAGGAGGATCGCAAGAGAGTGTGAAGAAGGGGATGCGGCTTACGCAGAAGTCGCCTGCGCTGCGGAAGAGCTCAAATATCACCGAGCCAATGTTGATCCAGCTGACATGTCACCTCTAAAGAAGCCAACGACAGACGCTGAGCCGCCCCTCAAATTCAAACCAACAGACGACACTAAGGTAGTGGATTTTGTCCCTGGCGACTCAACCAAGCAGTTCACTATCGGGGCAGGTCTGGACCCCAAATAGGAAAGCGCGCTCATCGAATTCATCCATGAGAATCGGGACATCTTTGTATGGAAACCTTCTGACATGCCTGGTGTACCGAGAGAATTCGCTGAGCACCACCTTAATGTTGACCCAAATGCAAAACCGATTCAGCAGTATCTTCGTAGGTTCAATGAGGAACGACGCAAGGCAATCGGGGAAGAAGTCGCCCGTCTTTTGGCCGCCGGATTCATCGTAGAGGTCTTCCACCCCAAATGGTTAGCTAACCCGGTCCTGGTGCTCAAGAAGAACGGTACCTTCCGCATGTGCAATGATTACACAGATCTTAACAGAGCCTGTCCAAAGGATCCTTTCGCCCTTCCCCGTATCAATCAAATTATTGATTCAGTGGCGGGCTGCGAGTGTTTGTGCTTCCTGGACGCTTATTCCGGGTATCACCAAATCAAGATGGCTGTGGAAGATCAGGAGAAGACAACTTTTATAACCCCCTTCGGGGCTTTTTGCTATGTGTCCATGCCATTTGGGCTCAAAAGTGCTGGGGCGACTTACCAGCGCTGCATCCAAAATTGCCTCCGTGGCCAAATCGGACGCAACGTCCATGCTAACGTTGACGACATTGTGGTCAAAACCCACAGGAAGGAAACGCTATTGGAAGATCTAAGGGAAACTTTTGACAATCTGCGGGTATACCAGATGAAGCTTAATCCCACCAAGTGTGTCTTTGACGTTCCTGCTGGAAAATTGTTGGGTTTCCTGGTATCTGAGCGCGACATTGAAGCTAACCCGGACAAAATCGAGGCGGTCACTTCGCTTGGGAAACCAGCAAATATCAATCAAGTTCAACGGATGGCGGGTCGTATAGCGGCTTTAAGTCGTTTCATAAGCTGCCTGGGAGAAAAAGCTATTCCCCTTTATTAGTTGCTTAAGAAATCTGACCGTTTTGTTTGGACAGAGGAGGCCAATGAAGCTTTCAAAGCCTTGAAGCAGCAGCTGGTCAACCCGCCAGTTTTGGCCGCCCCGATTGAGAAAGAGCCTATGCTTCTGTATATCGCGGCAAACTCCAAAGCGGTGAGTGTGGCAGTGGTCGTCGAAAGGAATGAAGAAGGGAAGGAATATCCGGTGCAACGCCCGGTATATTTCATCAGTGAGGTGCTAACTCTCTCCAAGCAGCGATATCCACACTGGCAGAAGTTAGTCTATGGGGTCTTTATGGCAAGTCGAAAGCTCAAACACTATTTCCAAGAGCATCCCATCACGGTGGTTAGATCCGCTCCCCTCGGAGACATCATCTAGAACCGGGAAGCGACAGGGCGAATCGCCAAGTGGGCGATCGAACTTGGGCCGCACCACGTGTGATACACCCCTCACACGGCTATCAAGTCTTAGGCCTTGGTAGATTTCGTCAACGATTGGACCGAGTTACAGATCCCAGAAGACAGGCCTGACCTTACGTACTGGACTATTTATTTTGACGGGTCTAGACAATTGGAAGGCTCGGGGGCTGGCGTGGTGCTGATATCGCCCCAGGGAGACAAATTCTACTATGTCCTCCGACTCATGTTTCCATGTACCAACAAAGCCGCGAAATACGAAGCCTTGCTTCATGGCTTGCGACTCGCCAAGGAGATGAACCTCACGCGGGTCAGATGTTTTGGTGATTCTGATCTGGTGGCTCAACAAGTTTCAGGTACTTGGGATTCTCGGAACCCGCTGATGGCAGCTTACAGGAGGGTTGTGTCTGCTGTGGCGGCTCACTTCCATGGCTATCAAGTTGATCATATTGACCGACGCCTTAACGAAGCAGCTGATGCCCTTTCGCGTCTCGGTTCGCAGTGTAAGCCGGTTCCCCCCAATGTCTTTCTGGATACTTTGCACAATCCTTCCGTAAGGTTACCCTCAGAAGAGGAGTTGGCAATACCAGACCCTGAGTCTCAGTTCGTGGCGGCTCTCCGTGTTACGCCAGATTGGGTTCTTCTGTATCTGGCATATCTCGCCCGAGGCGAGTTACCTTCGGATGAAGTGTTGGCTCGCCAAATCGTTCGTCGGAGCAAATCCATGGTCATCATCAATGGCGAATTATATAAGAGGAGCACTTCCGGGGTATTCCAACGATGCTTTTCTTCCGAAGAAGGATGCGTAATTCTGAACGACATCCATTCCGGAGATTGTGGGCATCATGCCGGGTCACGCTCCTTGGTTTCAAAGGCGTTCCGTCATGGTTTCTTCTGGTTGAGGGCTCATGCAGATGCAGAGGAGATAGTTTGTCGATGTGACGGTTGCCAGCGTTATGGACGACAGGCTCATGTGCCGGCTCAAGTACTAAGGATGATACCTATTACTTGGCCTTTCGCGGTCTCGGGGTTAGACATGGTTGGCCCCTTACAGATGTCGTCCAACAAAAAAACTCATATGCTGGTGGCGGTTGATAAATTTACCAAGTGGGTCAAAGCAGAACCTGTTGGTGCTTGTGATGCGGAGACAGCGGTCAAATTCTTGAAAAAGTTGACCTTCCGGTTCGGATATACACACAACATTATTACTGATAATGGTATTAATCTATCACAAGGGGCGATGCAGGAGTTTTGCCATCATGAGAACATCCGGCTTGATGTCTCTGCAGTGGCTCATCCACAATCTAATGGGCAGGCCGAACGGGCGAATCAGGAAGTGTTGCGAGGAATTAAACCCCGACTCATGGTTCCCCTGGAACGCACCCCAGGGTGTTGGGTTGAGGAGTTGCCTTCAGTACTATGGAGCATCCGGACCACCCCAAACCGTTCTACGAGTTTTACTCCCTTTTTCCTGGTATATGGAGCAGAAGCTGTTCTTCCCACTGACATTAGGCATGACTCGCCCAGAGTTGCCGCTTATGTGGAACAGGACAACGAGTTGGCGCGTCAAGATTCTTTGGACGCTCTGGAGGAAGCACGCGATTTGGCTGTCGCTCGATCGGCAATTTATCAGCAGGACTTGCGGCGTTCTCACAGCCGCCGGGTTAAGAGTCGAACCTTTCAGGAGGGCGACTTAGTGCTTCGATCGATACAAGATCGCACTGGCATGCATAAGTTATCACCACCATGGGAAGGACCGTTCGTCGTCAGCGAAAGCCTTCGCAACGGATCGTACTATCTGGTGGATCTGCGGCCTGATCGGCCAACCACGGAGGCTGAGTCAATTCGCCCCTGGAACATAGCCCACTTGCGGCATTATTACACTTGAGCTATTAGCTCTGCTTTTTGTAAGTTTTTCATTTTTTATGAAGCAATAAAATTGATGCCTCCAAGGTCGGGGACTTTCCTGCTATTTCTTCTTATTGAAAGTATGGATCTTTTATTTTGCTCTTCAACAAGTCGCCCAAGCATGTACGCTAGCCATACCAAAGAACTTAAGTCGCCATGATGCGCTTATTACAAAACTGGGTATCGATAAGCCAAAGAGGATCGAAGTCGCTACAAGCGCGCGATTCAAACATAGGCGCCCTATATGATTCTATGGATTAGGCCGGCTTACTTGAGGGAAATTTGTTCTCAAGTCGTTTTGTGGTAATAGCGTATACGCTTCCACAATCCTATGACCGGTCTTTCCTTTAATGATAGGTCACTTGGGGGCTTCCTCTCACTGAGATCAGCCTTACTACCCATTTGGCCTCCGAAAAATTACCGCATTACAAATGGTTATACTGGACTGTGTGTTGGCCGAATCGCCATATGGACTCATGAACTCTTGGCCAGTTACTTCGCTTTATGGACCCTGAACTCGCCTTGTTCAAAACATGTCTGGTACCGGCTAGCGCCCCACATGGAAAATAGATAAACCATTGGTTCACTGAACCCACTTCACTGAAGCCTGACTCGTGCCTGATCAGCCGGTCTAAATACTTGAGATTTTTTACAAAAGTCTCCCTCGGGTAGCACTTGAGTTTATATAACTCGTCCTATCGTGTCGCGACCTGATGAGCCGACGAAATTCTTATTTTTACCTTCCTGGCACTTCCACAAGGTTTTTTTCAGATTTTTCCGACTCACCTTAACATCTTTAGTCGGTTATTGTTTATTATCATCCATTACTCACTAAGATGGTTTGATGTATGTTTTAAGCCTAACAGGTTGATGATTAAAATAATTATTGCCACGACGGGTCAAGCATCATAAAACGCCCTGAGGGCGGGTCAAGCATTTTAAGGCGTCCTAAGGGCGACACAAGGGTTTTAAAGATATCACAGAAGCGGGTTGTTTTCTATGAAAGAATTATCACATGGCTCTGATGGCCAAATCCATGAAGGATTATTCTGCTGATGTCTCTGGGTCAGCCTGTTTTGAGCTTTGGCCGACTTCAATTTGCAAGTCGCCTAATACCCAGTTACACTTGGATAAAGCGGCAAACTCATCTTCATCGTTCAACACTGATGACAGATCCACCTCCAAATCAAAAGGGTTCTTGGGTCGACGCGGAGTCAAGCTGGTTGTCACAAAGGTTGGCGGATTAACTTTCTTGTTCTTGTCGTCATAGGCGGCTTGATACTTTGATAAATCCAAGCTCGCTGCAAGCTGAGTCGCCGCCAAGCGGGATTCTCTGACAACGCGCTGGTAATCCTCTTGAGAAAATTCTGACCCGTCATCCTTGAGCTGGGGAAAGCCTGCCGCTACTTCTTCGGGTTTTAATTATGGAGCATACGCCAAACACCGACTCAACATAGTCAGAGCCCTTTTTCGGGCAGCTGACCGGGTTAGCTCACCAATCTGAGGCGGAAGAGTAGATAAGCAGCCAAGCATCTTTTTGATTGATGTTATGGGTTCCTTGGCACCTATCACTGCTTTCACGGTCACGCTTCCGGTATACAGTTGCTCTGTTAAAGTGTAAATCGCCCTCAGCATCAGGACGCATTCATTCTAAAGGTTGGCGGCTCTCGAACCTATATAAGGGGTAATAATGGTTAGTAACTTCTTCATGCTAAAATATTTATTTACAAAGTGCAAGGTCAGGGCCTTGTCTCTTACCAAAGATAGCTTGTGCCATGTTGGAGATATGTTGCTTTAAGCCGGCCAGTTCTTGTTGCACGGTATCCAATTTAGCTTCACCTTTTTCTGCTCGCTTTACCATGGCATCTTGATCAGCTTGAGACTTCTTTAAGGCGGCTTTCAGCTTCTCCATCTCAGATAAGATTATTTGATATTTCTCTTCTATTTTTGTCCGTGCATCTTGTTGATCGGCTAAATTTTTCTTTAAATCGCCAAATGCTGACTCAGCTTGGGCAAGAGATTCCTGTCAAAATATGTTATCAGGGGACAAGTCTCAGAATTATTGCAAGCAACATCCCTGACACTTGGGGGCTAATGTATAATTTTTAGACGAAATTATACAGTATTAAGACTCGGCTCATCTTTTCACCAATGACCCTGCCCTTGGGGGTTACAGGTCGAAAGTTTTCTTCAAAATTATCAAGACCTGGCTCATCTTTCCACAGATGACCCGGCCCTTGGGGGTTACAGGTCGAAAGTTTTCTTCAAAATTATCAAGACCCGGCTCATCTTTTCACAGATGACCCGGCCCTTGGGGGTTACAAGTCGAAAGTTTTCTTCAAAATTATCAAGACTCGGCTCATCTTTTCACAGATGACCCGACCCTTGGGGGTTATAGGTCGAAAGTTTTCTTCAAAATTATCAAGACCGGCTCATCTTTTCACAGATGACCCGGCCCTTGGGGGATACAGGTCGAAAGTTTTCTTCTACTATCAAGACCCGGCTCATCTTTTCGCAGATGACCCGGCCCTTGGGGGTTAATGAGGATAATATAGTATGCAGTAAGGCGTACCTCATGCCTGTTTTTCATCATGAGGAGCATACTCTTTTCCATTTCGTAACTCGCCTCCAGGCGACTTGCAAAGCCGGAGCAAAGTTCTCTGAATTCAAGATTTTCATACTGGGAGAGCTTAGCCTTGGAAAGTTCATACTCAATAGAAGGTTGAGCTGATGATGATACATGCTTCGACAGAACTGCTGAGGCCGGCTTAGAAAAGCGAGTACCAATGATGACCACATCATCTGGATCTTCTGTCGTTTTCAACGGACTTGGCGGATTAGGCGTTTCCATGGTTTCCTTGGGCGAGTTCGGGAGACCCACTTGATCTTCAGGTTTATCTTTGGCTGGGTTATCCTGAATCGGCGCAGATTTTTCAATAGGCTCCGAAGTTATAATGGGAGTTGACCCGCTAGTTTTCCTCTTCTTCGCTTGTGCCCTAAAAGAAAAAGGGGGTGCACTTAAAAAACAGACATTATCATCATCAGGACAATGTAAGTATTATAAAGGACTTACCCTGGAACGCGGATCATCGGCGGAAGCGCTGACATCACTGAGTCGCCTGATGAAGGAGGAGAATTCTACAAAAGTAACACCTCAGGATGTGAGCGAGTTATAAATATGATCCAAAATGAAATGAAAAGAGATGCCATTAAAAGGTTCCTCATTTTGCCTTTTCTTGGTTTTCGTTGGTAACCCGGACACCAAATCTCCAGAATGACTCCGAGTTTTCCGATTGGAAGCATGTTGCGCTTTCTTCAAAAGGAAATTAGGATCCAAATAAGCATTTGGGTGAGAGAAGGGAACTTTCCCACAAATCCGCCTGGCCGACTAAGGTGGAGGAGAAGATGAGTTGGAGGAAACAGAAATTACCTCTACGGAGTCTTCCTGGCTTTCATTGTCCTCGTTGTACACAAGAGATACAGAGGTGTAAACACAAAATTATAACAATGAATGGCGAACTAAATAAGATGGATTTTACCTATGAAAGTACGTCGCCAACTTGGGATTCGTCGGCGTGAGACGGCTCAGTAACGGCGGCTTTGCCTTTACCCTTGGATTTCTTCTTTGGGCGCGGCTTGGCTTGCTTCAGGGCCATCTTTTTCGGCCTCTTGGACTAGAATTTTTCGCCCTTCTGAAATGGCCTTTTTTATTATGAGAATCGTAGCTCAAATAAGTCGGAAGGAATAAAGTAAAGGCGGGTTAAGTTATTTACCTTTGGTGCCGGGTTGATCTTGCAGAACGGCTTAAGACCTATTTGGCCGCACTTGGCCAAGGGCTCGCCGGTCAATTTCTTGATGATGGATACGATATCGTTTTCTGTCAGTGCTGTATAGAAGTAGCACTGGGGATGGTCCAAAGTGCCATCAAACTCACACATTAATCTATCTCGGCGACTTAAGGGGAGGATGCGCCATTCAACCCAGCAGCGGATTAAGTCGACCCCAGTAAGGCCGTTGTTTGTCAGAGATCTTAACTCGAACAGTACTGGGATAAGATCTGACTCCTCTTCTTCGGTAAGCTTGTCTGGGAGTTTGAAGTTTGTTGGAAGGCGCTCCTCCCTATAGCCAAGGAGCTTGTTCTCACCCTCAGGAGAAGTTTCTTGGCAGTAAAACCAAGACTCGCCCCAGCCTTTGGGATGGCTTGGCATGGCGAGTGACGGGAATGGACTGTCCCTACGGCGTAGAACATTGACACCTCCAAGTTCCAAGCTATGGCCATTGGAAAATTCTGTCTCGCGATTCAAATGAAAGAAGTACCAGAACAACGGAACTGAAGGTTCCATCCGCAAATAGGCTTCACAGAACACTTGGAACTGACATAAATTGCTCATCGAGTTAGGCCCTAAGTCTTGGAGGCGGACATTCATAAAGGTCATGGTGTCTCTAAGGAATTTTGATCCAGGCGGCTTGAAACCCCGTTCAAGGTGCTCAACAAAAACAACTATTTCTCCTTCCTTCGGGTTGGGAATCTCTTCTCCCAACCCGGAACGCCAACCGATAACCTCTTTGGGGTCAAGATTCCCCGTCTTCACACAATTGTTGAGAAGAGTTTCATCAACTTTGGTTGGGAGGCAATCGGCTTTGAAAACGGCATGGATGCTACAAAGGGAGAAATTACGGGTAAATTAACTCACCAAGCGCCTACTAAATGGTTAAAAGATCCATTGACTCGCCAAATATATGTCAGGTGGTCAAGGGAGTTTGTTGACTCGCCAACAAAGGGCCGGGTTAGAGTACCAGGGCTATTTATGAATTACCTACTACTTAAGAGAGATGGTTCAGGGCTTCAGAGGTGTTCGCTAAAATGGTGAAGTATGGATCTACAAACAGGTTTCACACGACATGCAGTAACATATAGATCTACGGAGCAAGCAAAAATGAATGAGAAAAGCCTAGATAAAGAAGAACAGCTTATGGCTAGGATGAAAACAGTGAAGCTGATCTGACGAAAACCTTTCTAGATCTTCAAACCAAAGCTAGTCAACTAAGGGTATGGAAGATGCTACTGTGCCTATTGTTGTCATCATAAACTAACCAGCAACTATGGAGACGTTCAAGGTTTTCTAGGAAACCGACGGACATGAACTTCGAGGAACTAAAAGATCTGCCTCTAATGGCGGAAACCTAACCTGGTAATGGCGACTGGAGGCGGCCGAGAAAGATCCGCGGCGAAGTGCGGTGTGTTCAGCGGGCGTCGGGACGCGTCGGATGCGGCGGCCGGAGATGGAGGTCTTCGAGCAGCGATGAAGCTTCTCGGTGCGGTGGCGAGGAAGAAGAGGACGATAAGACGGGTAGGTGGAAATGTGCCCTGTCTCCTCCCCCGCCTATTTATTAGGTCTGGCACTGTTAACAAGGCGCCACAAGCGGGAACTGCCAAATGGGATAAAGATTCGCCATGATGGCGCCCAAAATTTTCGGGATATCAGTGCCGAAGGATCCGTTTGGGATTACGTCATTATCTCTTCCGAGATTAAAGGGATAAGAAGATGCCAACAAAAAGTGGTTCGGCAACTTGGGTATCTCCGCAACAGATGGCGGTTTAAAAACATGGTGCATAAAAGGAGTGAAATGAGTCGCCCCTAACTGAGTGAGGATATTGGCGTGAACAAATTCAAGTCAATCTGGGGCCTAATGTTGGGGATATTATCTGTTGGGTAACCCACCCTAGTTGGGCCGGGTCAACAAGCTGGCGAGTCATCCTCAAGTGATTCCGGCTTTGGCCCGGTGAGGCCGGAAGCCGGATGGCGGTTCAAGCTCATTGGGAAGATCTCCAAGTTTTGGAAAGATGGCGACTTAGAGCTAGAAAGAATCATGATTTGTGAAAAGGCAAGGACTCTTGTAAACCCTAAGGGCTCGACCTGTATATAAAGGCGAGTCCCAGGGAAGGAGAGGGGAGGTTAGAAATCATCGAGTGCTAGGTCAGGCGAGTTACGCCCTCCTTGTAATCGAAACACCATCAATACAAACACCAAGCAGGACGTAAGCCTTTACCTCCTTACGAGGGGCCGAACCTGGGTAAATCTCTGTCTCGCTTATGATCAACCCCTTTGAGTCGCCACCAAGGTGCGATGGCTCCAACACTAAGTCCTTTCACGAGGACATCTGGCATGACAAAACCACGACAGGATGGTCAAATTGTGTGGTGACATATGAAAGAAGGCCGCGAGTTTAGATGGAGCATTGGACTTGCGATGAAGATTGAATGTACACATAAAGTGAGAAAAATCATCAAGTATCACAAGATAATAAAGATAACCAGTGTTGCTAGCAACCAGGGATGTCCACACGTCACTATGAAGTAATTGAAATGGAAAGGAAGATATAGTCGTAGATGCACTAAACGGAGACGCATATGTTTGCCAAGACGGCAAGCATGACAAGTGTGGTCCTCTATTTTATTACAAGCAAAAGAAAAACTCCTAATAATATGACCAAGTGCGACAAGGTTGGGATGGCCTAGGCGAGCATGCGATAAGTCCACACCAGCGACGAGGGAGACGGGGGCGGCAGTGGTGGAGGAGGATGGGTGAACTGGGTAGAGCTCCTCGGGACTATCACATCGGTGAAGAACCATCCGGGTGCATGCGTCCTTCACGGGAAAACCGATTTCGTCAAACTCAATAGTAACAGAATTCTCACGAGCAAGACAACAAAATGACACAAGATTTTTAACTAGATTAGGAGATACAATCACATTAGACATGGTAATGGGCGTGGAGGTAGAGGGAAAGTAATATGACCAACATGAGTGATAGGTAAATATGAACCATCGCCGATGGTGATGCGGGTGAAGGTGTTGATGGGAGAGGAGGACATGAGGTTACCGGGATGATTTGTCATGCGGGCCGTAGCCCCCATGTCCATGTACCAATTTCCCCCTCGAGCATAGTTGTTTGGCGAAGGGGCTCCATGAAGAGAAACCAAGAGGGTTGTATCCCATGGCGCACGTGGCATGGCGGGACTGGTGTAGGGCGGGTAGACACCAGTCGGTGTGGACGGGTAGCCACCAACTGGCAGAGGTGCGGGTAGTGCCAGGTAACCATTGGCTGAACTGGCATATGGCACCATAAAGTGTGCCTGGTGCGCTGGAGGCTGGCCGAGGATATTCGGGGCAGACAACCGTGGGACCGACATGTGGTAGGCATGGCCACATGGGTCCATGGGTTGGTGCCGACCATCTAGGGTGGGGAGGGATGGTGTTGGCAAGGAGCCCCTCGTACCTAGACTGCTGCGGCTGCTGCTATTCACGTGGGCGGCCACCACCGCCATGTCTGCCCCCGTCACGATGGCGGCCACCATTCTGCTGCTAGGGAGCGGAAGGCACGTGTGGCGCAGGCGGTGCAGGGGACAGTGGGAAGAACCCTAGTGGTGCAGGGGGTCGTGGGGCCGGTGCTGGTATGCCTGGGAAGTGCCAGCGGAGAGCGCGGTGTGCTGCACCCGGTTCTTCACCTTTTGCATCCGGCGTTCCTCCAGCTTCAAGTACATGACGGCGGACTCAAAGATGGGCTCACGCAACAAGGTGATATTAGCGGTAGTGTTGCTGAAATCCTAGTTAAGGCCGGCTATAAGAGTGCCAAGCATGAGCTTGTCGTCAACTTCCGCGCCAATGTCACGAAGTTCATCATCTAGCATGTTGAGATGCGTGCAATAATTGTCGATGGTGGAGTCATATTGATGGCACCCGAAGAACTCTTGCTACAGGAGAACAACATAATGAAGTTTTTTGTCAGTGAAGAGCGCATTGTTCTTGGTCCACACGGTACAAGCATCATCACCCTCAGCAACGACCATGTGGAAGATATCCTTCGAGACGGTTTGGTAGAACCATTAGATGAGCGTGGCCTCGATGACGGACCACTCCGGGTCAGCCAACATGACCGCACTGTTGACGAAGCCGTTGATGTGCTTGCTGAGGTAGTACTCGCGGAAGACATGATTGAAGTAGGTCTTCCACGCTTAGTAGGAGGAGCTAGAGTGATCGAGGCGGATGGGAACCCGGGCCTCGATGTTGAGATCGCGGGTGTCGGCGGCGGAGGACTCAGGTCCGGCGAATGGGTTGGAGTTTCTAGAGAAGGTGGACTTGGGGGAATCCATATTAGTGACAATGGTGGGAGATGGCAGCGGCTGCGAGTATGGAGGAGGGCATCAACGACTAACGACGCGGCAGCTGCGGGGAGATGTGCCGCACCAGTAGCTAGGAGAAGTGACGGCTGCGAGTGGGATAGGAAGGTAAGAAGCAGCGGTGCTGTGTCGGCATCGGTGGAAGCGGAAGCTAGGGTTTGATCGAGGAAACCTTAAACTGATACCATGTTAGATGAGAGAATTAGAGTGGACGTATCGATAACTTTACTATCGTACATATGGCACATATATAGGGGTACATAAGGGGCGCACGTCTGCCTTGTGTTGTGTCCCAAGTTACATGTTACAATTGGAAAGAGATGTGGCAGGTGCAAACTACATAGCCTAGATCTATATATGTACACGCAACATATACATGTTCAACATTTTCATTTCTCAAAAGCACGAGACAGTTGTATTGTGTGAGTAATAAGCCGGAGACCTTACTATTGTTGAAATGCATGGGAGGAGAGTGGTGTGCAGATGCTTTCAATATGATATCATGTGTGGATGAACTCTTGTAGTGACATATTTTGTTTGAGAGTGAAAGAGTACAATTCAGAATATTTATGTTTACAAAAACCATGACCCAAATCATCATGCGAGATCATGATGCCCTTTCCTATGATTCCTATGGTCATCTGCTTGAACCGAGGAATTAGGTTGCAGATGCCTTTCCACCAAAAGAAAAAAATGGTCTACTAGTTTTGAGAATACCATCAGACTAATATAAAGTGGAAGTCACACACATGTTGTGTGCTCAATTTTGGCATCATCAATAATCCTTAGAAATGAATTTAAAGTTGTAAATAATTCTTATTTTTCTGAGCCATAATTCGAAATCAAATCTAGCTAAGGTCAATGAGTCAAACCAAACTTTAATTTTTAGTTAACGCTAATTAGTTGTTAACATTCAAATATTTGCAAATTTTGGAATGTGAGAAACTACCACCCTTAAAATGAATCTCGTCTCCGAGATTCAAATAGGCTAGAAAGAAAGGGTTATCCCAGACTGAGTTTGAGATATTATCCTTGTATCCATGATCTTCCAAGTCCTCGGGTGCTACCACCCTTAAAATATTTTTGATGCTAGCTTCCAAATCTTCATGAGTCCTCTTGAGTTTGATGCTTAACTATACCCTTATCTCTATATTCGCAATATCATTTCCTGGTCTTGAATTCACACACCACTCCATACCAGCGATTTCCCTTGGTCTATTCATTCTCCACTCTTATAGTCTTGGGTCATTTATATCAATAGTTATCCAGAGTCCCCGAGTTTTCACGGTAAATGGCCCTGGGTTCACTCTCACCATATAACCTACATTGGGAAACATTTCCTTTTATAGGGGTTAACATCATACCATTCTAGGTTCTTTGGCTTAACGTCACCATCTCTCTGCTATTGGTAAGTTGCTCAAGATGTACCATCCCATGTAGCAAAGGGAATAGTAAGACTAGTCATCATGCCGATCAAACCATGTTGCACCCAAATAATTACCTTGTATATGGATTAGCAATTAGCACATCCTAACACTCGATCTTCCTCACATGCATTAATTACAGAAGTCCTTCTTAATTACAAACTTTATTTGGATACATCTATTGGTTGTGCAAGTAAAAAACACATATTGATTCTTACAATAATATATTCCCATAAGCGTTAGCTAGATATCTATGGATTCTTCTAGTGATAACTAGAGACAAATGTATTTTGGTGACTTAATATATAACACTTCTAGTGGTTGACATGTGTGCCAACATGTTCACGGTAAGTATTGGTCACCCCAAAGTCGTATTCCTTGAGTGAAAGGATCTCAGACAACTGGGTGGTGGACTTTGCTCACGGGGACGAGGAGAAGACACCCCACATGTCATTAAATGTAGTGCTTTACCAAATTTATTTCCACTTATTGAAATAATTTAGATTTGAACTATAGGTATGCTAAATAAACACTTAAAAAGCTCATAGAATATATATACAAGTACACATATATAATATTAGATCAAGTCCAATGAATGGGTGACTCTCCTAGGTGACTCCAAGGCGATCTTGTGCTGGTCGCCTCTCCGGCCCCGATGACCACCTCTCTCGCCGGTGGCCACTACGGCCTCGCCAACCATGACCCTTGCTTTGCCTTTGGTGAGTTCTTTCCTTGGTGCTCATGGCTCTGGTGAAGGTCAATTTTGAAAAGGGGAAGTTTTTCCAAAGTGAGATGATAAGAAAGTTTGGATATCCAGTAGTTTTCTCTCCTGGCTTTTGTATGAGAGAATTCACATTGGTTGTTTCCTTTTGCTGGTCATCAGTCAAGATTGACGTACACACGTTTAGTATTGACTTTCAATCCTGCTTTGGTGGTTATCCGCAAGGCTTCCGTGTGTTGGATTTAAAGAATAGGCCCTTTCGTTTCTCCATGGCCTCCAAAGAAGTGGAATTTGAGATTTATAATTCTCGCCGTGTTTCAGAGAGTGATTTCAAGGTTGTTTTTAACCTTTGGGGGACATGAAGGGCCAAAATGGCATCGGGAAGAGCTTTTGTTTAACATAGAATAGGAAAGTGAATGAACACTTGTTGGGAACAAAGTTCGATCGCTGGTTCAGTCCAACACAGGTGATCGCCGGTCCTGCAACCCGCTGGTCAATCGTCTGGTGTCTGTCTTCAGTGGTCTTCCATTGCCACCTAATGCTCATAGCAATCCTAGCGATCTGGAGATTAACTTTGGTCTTAATGAGAGCAATATTTCTCATCTACGTCATCGAGGTTGTCTGCATGGATCAACCTGTGCTACATGAGCAACACGTTCATTGCCGTGCATGCAACCGCTGGGGTCATATGGCTAGGTTCTGTGAAGTGCCACACCTCTCTGGGCTTTGTCTTTTTCTTAAATTTGAAACCTTTCATGGGCCTCCATAGGATAAGTGGGCTCAAGGAGTGGTGGATGCCTGGTTTCATGCTGCCAGATCGGCGGTACCAGTCAACGAGGTTGCCTCCTTTAGTGAGATAATTCAGGGGTTCTTTCCAATTTTTCACCCACGTATGCTCCTTGCCTCCATGCATTCCTCTATTGTTGCCACTATTGAAAATTCGCAGAGAGCTCCATCCTGTAGTTCTACTGCTGCAAGCAATCCACCACCTTACCCTGAGTGTTTGCTATCAATGGCAAATATTCTGATTGATCCGAGACTATTAGCCCCGAGTATTCCACATTCAACACATCCCGGGTCGGTATGAAGTTCAGAGGGTTGTTCTTCCACATTAAGTGCATCACCACGAGGATTGGGGGATTGTCTCCGTTCATCCCTTACGGATAAGGTATTATTTCCCAATTCCAGAGCTGTAGTTGTAGAGTTCCTCCAAGGGGTCCATGCTAAAGTGCGAGATGTGCAAGAATGCCCATTTGGTGAAGTGTATGTGCAATTTGCGCTGGTTAGGGACATAGATAGATTGGTAAGGGAAAGCCCTCATGAGTTTGGTGCTATGCTCCTTACTTTTTTCAAGCATAACGAGGGTAGGAATTAGAGACACGCCTACTTTAATTGGCCTGTTTGGCTGTTGCTCACTTGTGTTTTACTGGATTTTTGGACAACTCAAGATCTCACCCATGCTATCAATAAGTTTGGTAAACTTATACAGTTGGAGAGAGAAGAAACTAGGGTGGTTAGAGTTCCTATTCATGCTAGGGTTACCTAATTAATTGATATTCCTAAGAGCTTGAGATGGTCTGAGTGAGAGGGTTTTGAGGAGGACACTTACTCTTTCTCTATGGAGGTGCTGCTAGAAAACTTGCTGAGTGGTGGGCTTACTGATGAAGACCCAATTCACCCCCTAATGTGGACCCACATCCTTTGCCTGAGGATGCAGATAACCAACAGGGTTTTCAACCTAAAATGGTTCAAAGCAACAATGATATGGAAGAGGAAGAGGGCTAGGAAAAGGATGGACATTGGGTTTGCCTCATCATGAAGATGTAATTGTTCAGCAGCAGGAGCTTCTGCTTGATAATGATGATCACATTATGCAAGACAATGACAATAGTTTATCCTCTTTATTTCTATGTCTGATGGAGCTTCTCATAATAATGTTGTTGTGTTTGAGATTGATCAGCTGCAAGTACTTGTTCTACCTACTCCACATGTACCACTTCCTCCCGTGGACTTGGTTGATGGTCTGATGAACCTTATTAATGATTATCTTGAAGAATAAATTAATGTCCTAAATCTGCCACCTGCTGTCAACACTCAAGCTCCTCATGAAAATATTCAGTTTCCTGATCGTGGCATTACTGATGTTCAACGAGTTCCCATTGAGGATAATGTGGCTCTTGTGGAGTGTGTGGCACTACCTCATGTTGCAGCTGAAAGTTGAGTTGTTGCAGTCGGAGATGATGTTGCAGTTCAGCCCTCTATTGATCATGCACCTGTAGTTGGCCCTGCTAGCAATTTGAACCTTGTTACACATTCAGAAGAAACCTCTGCTTCTGCACTGCTAGCTATTTGTGCCATTACAGATACCCATTAGTCAATCAGCAAGGTGAGAACACTCTTGAGCAAGGTATTAACTTTTTGAATGAACACCATTTCATTCATGCTCTTTCTCTCTGTGGGTTTAAGAATATGCAACCCATGACACAACCTTCTAATATGACTATAGTGTCTAAAGAAGGGCTAAACATTTCAAAAAGAGCACTTTGCTGCTAAACCACCCACTTCACATAATTCCTTCACTGTTGAGGTACAAGATAGTTTATTTAACTTCATAATCAATCTCCTTATGACAACATATAGATTTGATTGGACTGTTCACATGCTAAAATTATCCTATGGGGTTTACTTTTTGATGCTGAGACCTCTGAGTAATCATACACTTTTCATATATATGACAAGTGTTTGGCCGCCCAGGCTCTTATTTGCTTGACTGAAGCAAAAGATATTAACAAGGGAAATGAAGGAGACTCCTCCAACCAAGTGGAGACTAGCTCAAAAAATGACTTGCTACTGCCTTTTGGCTCTGCCAATGTGAGGAAGAGGAGAGGTGTTAAAACACCCCTTGTGGAAACTAATGTAAGAAGAAGTGACATAATCCAAAAAGATAATGATGGTTTCAAAAGGATTTCCTATCTTTCTGCTTAGTGCCTGCCTTGTAATGCCTTGTAAACCTTAAAAAATCTTTTTGCAATGTGGCTGGTGAGGAGCTAGAGGAGAAGCTCTCCAAAAGACTGAAGAAAAAACAACTGATGACCTGTCATGGGTGCCCTCCGACAAGGAGAAGACAATCAACACCACTATTTTGAAATGAAAGTTTTTATGCAGGGAAACCCGCTCGATCTAGTTGCTGTTAGGATCAAGCTCATTATGTGTGGCTTTTGTAATAGATCACTAGAGTGTTATGTGAGATCCAATATCTGGCCTAGCCATGCAATCTGTTTGAAGTATGTAAGGATTATATATGGGCAATACTGCACTATTTATTTTGTCAACTTAATTCCAACAATGAGGTGGTTCTTTCTTGTAAACAGTTCAATCCCAATGTGTTTAAATGAATGTCAACATGAGTTGGAATATTTTGAATTGGAACATTAAGGGATTTAATGCCCAGGAAAATGGGATGCACTTAAACAAATGATTGAGGAAAGTGCAACTCCTATTGGTTGCCTTTAGTAAACAAAAAGATAACAATTTTATGAAAGTTATTTGGGGAACTTTTGCCCCACTAGACTTAATAATTTTAAATTCTTGCCCTCCATTTGAGGGGGATGTCATGTTCCAAAAATAGTTTTTCTTTGTCCATCCAATTCCATAGCAACTTGTGTGACCAAAGCTGGATCCTTACAAATATTTATGGCCCTTGTGACCAAAGCTGGATCCTTACAAATAGTTTTGCTTTAGTTTCTCCTGTTTTCTGCTTTTTCCGTCCCGTAGAAAAGTGTCCCAAAAATAAAAGTTTTTCAATTGCCCTGAAAATCAAGTATGATTTTTTCTGGAATTTTTGAAAAATTCTGAGATCGAGAGCTAGTCACGGGGATGCACGAGTGGGCCACAAGCCCAGGAGGCATGGGCAGCCCCCCTGGCCGCGCCTACTAGGCTTGTGGGGCCCACGTGTCCCCCTTCCACTTATTCCAGCTCCCATCTCCTTCTCCTACCTCGAGAAAAATTCATTCTACAGCTCAAACCCGTGTTCTTGGTCTTCTTGCTGCGATTTTCGATCTCCTTGTGCAAAGCCCCATTCACCAAACTGTTTTGGGGTAATTGTTCCTTGGTATGTGACTCCTCCATTGGTCCAATTAGTTTTTTCTCTAGTGCTTTATTCGTTCCGTATTATTGCTGCCTTGGTGACCCTGTTCTTGAGCTTTGCATGTTAATTTTAGTTGGTCCCAAGTAGTTTTGATGCATGATATGGCCTCTAGGCACTTGTAGGAGTAGTTGCTATGAGTTTCGTTGAGCCTTGTTCACTTTTCCTTCGAGTCACCAAAAATTTCAGAAATTTTCACAGAAAGAAAAGGGAAAAGATGAGGAGGTTCCTAAGAGGCTCTTCAAGCCGTGACCCCAAAGATGATGAAAATGAGAAGAAGAAACCCAAGTATACGGTCCCCCGAGTTGCAGAAGTTCGAGCGTGCGAGTGGCTGATACGTCTCCATTGTATCTACTTTTCCAAACTCTTTTGCCCTTGTTTTGGACTCTAATTTGCATGATTTGAATGGAACTAACTTGGAATGACGCTGTTTTCAGCAGAATTGCCTTGGTGTTATTTTTGTGCAGAAATCAATATTCTCCAAACGTCATGAGAATTTACGGGGAGCATTTTTGGAAAATATGAAAAATATCTGCGCCAAGTTCCACCTAGGGGGGTGGGCCAGTGGGCCACAAGCCCTGCCTCCGCCACCCCCTGGTGGCGGTGGGCAAGCTTGTGGGGCCCACATAGCTCTGCCGCCCCCAACCTCAGGTCTATAAGTTCACTTTCGTCCCAGAAAAAATAAAAAGAGAAGATTTCGTCGCGTTTGCGATACGGAGGCGCCGCCACAACATGTTCTTCATCTGGAGGGCAGATCTGGAGTCCGTTTTGGGCTCCGGAGAGGGGAAATCGTTGCCATCGTCATCATCAACCTTCTTCCCACTCTAATTCCATGAAGCTCTTCGTCGTTCGTGAGTAATCTATTCGTAGGCTCGCTGGACGGTGATAAGTAGGATGAGATCTACCATGTAATCGAGTTAGTTTTGATGGGGATTGTTCCCTAGTATCCACTATGTTCTGAGATTGATGTTGCTACTACTTTGCCATGCTTAATGCTTGTCCCTAGGGACCGAGTGCCATGATTTCAGATCTGAAATTATTATGTTGTCACCAATATATGTGTGTTTTAGATCCGATCTTGCGAGTTGTAGTTACCTACTATGTGTTATGATCCGGCAACCCCGGAGTGACAATAACCGGAACCACTCCCGGTGATGACCATAGTTTGAGGAGTTCATGTGTTCACCAAGTGCTAATGCGTTGGTCCGGTTCTTTATTAAAAGGAGAACCTTAATATCCCGTAGTTTCCTTTTGGACCCCGCTGCCACGGGAGGGATGGAAAATAGATGTCATGCAAGTTCTTTTCCCTAAGCACATATGACGACACACGGAATGCATGCCTACATCACATTGATGAACGGGAGTTAGCCACATATCTCTCCGTGTTATAACTGTTGCATGATGAATATCATCCAAACAAATCACCGACCCATTGCCTACGAGTTTGTCCTACTGTTGCTGTCACTACTGCTGTTTCTTGCCGCTGCTATTACTTATTACACTGCTGCTACCTGCTACAATCTTGATTCGCTGGTCGTTGACGGGAACAGACAATTTCCGTCAACGAGGCAACTTGGCGCCATTGATATAATTGTTAGGAATTGTCTGTCATCAACAGATCGTTTCTGACACCGTTGTTATCATACTACTTTGCTACTAATACTTTGCTTGCAGATACTAATCTTTCAGGTGTGGTTGAATCTGACATATTCAGCTGCTAATACTTGAGAGTATCCTCTCACCTCCTGTTTGGCGATCAACAAATTTGGGTCGAATACTCTACCCTCGAAAACTGCTACGACCCCACGCGCTGGTGGGCCGTCAACAACATTCTTCTAGTTTCGATTGTCGGAGAGTGCTAGTAGCATTCTTCTGGTGCCGTTGCAAGGGAAGGTCTGCTGTTACGGAGTCAGCATTTTTCTGGCGTCGTTGCTGAGGAGGTATTGCTATAATCTCTGAGTCACTTGGGATTTATATCTGCTGATCACTATGAAGAATCTGAAGGATCCGAAGATCAAAGTCTTGCCCTCAACTACGAGGGGAGGTAAGGAATTGCCATCTAGCTCTGCACTTGATTCACCTTCAGTTATGAGTAAGTTTGCGACATCACCTCCTGCTAGAAATCTTGATATGTCACCTGTGCTTGATGATGCTGATGATGCTACTGCTAGAGATGCTATGCTTGATACTATGCCTGATGATACTATGCTTCATGCTATGCCTGATACTACCAGAGATGATATGCTTGATACTATGCCTGATGATACTATGCCCGATGCTATGCCTGATATTGCTAGAGATGCTATGCTTGATACTGCTAGAGATGCTATGCCTGATGATGCTATGCTTGATACTGCTAGAGATTCTATGCCTGATGATGCTATGCTTGATACTGCTAGAGATACTTTGCCCGATGTTCCACTAGGAGTATTCCTTGATGCTCATATTGCTAGAGTTACTGCCAATGCTCGTGATGCTTTTGAAACTACCGATACTATTGAGTTAGAACCTGCTTTTTCTCCTGTTAGATCTAGCTCTCCTAGATATGAATTGCCTGATATACCTGAGGGTTAAGTTATGGAGGGAGAGACAACTGAGGATTTTCTTGCGTGTAAGGATGCCTATGACGCTGAGAAATTACTTGTCAAGTGGAAGGAAAAATCTTTGAAAGCTAGGATGAAATACGACCCGAAGTTTTCCACTTCACATATATTTATCACCGATAAGGATTATGAATTCTCTGTCGACCCTGAGATAATCTCTCTAGTCGAATCAGATCCTTTTCACGGTTATGAGTCTGAGACGGTCGTAGCCCATCTTGCCAAACTTCACGATATAGCAACCCTTTTCACTAATGAGGAGAAGATCCGCCACTACTATATCTTCAAGCTGTTTCCTTTCTCTCTAAAGGATGACGCTAAAGCCTGGTTCACCTCTCTTGCTCCTGGATGTGTGAGTAGTCCCCAGGATATGGTCTATTACTTCTGTGAAAATATTTCCCTGCCCATAAGAAGCAAGCTGCCTTGCAGGAAATATACAACTTTGCTCAACTCCAAGAAGAGAGTCTTCCACAAGCTTGGGGGAGGCTCGTCCAGCTACAAAATGCTTTGCCTGACCACCCTCTTAAGAAGAACAAGATACTTGATATCTTCTATAACGGACTTACCGATGCTTCTAGAGACCACTTAGATAGTTGTGCCAGTTGTGTTTTTAGGGAACGAACTGTAGAACAAGCTGAGACCCTACTGAATAACATCTTGATCAACGATAATGCTTGGACTATTTCCGAACCACCTCCTAAGCCAACTCCTAAGAAAAGAGGTATTCTATTCCTCAGTCCCGAAGATATGCAAGAAGCCAAGAAATCTATGCATGAGAAAGGCATTAGATCTGAAGATGTCAAAAATCTACCACCTATCGAAGAGATCCATGGTCTCGATAACCCGATACAGGTAGTAAAAGTGAATTCTCTGCGTAGGTTTGATGAGAGTGATATTCCTTTTGACAAACCTGCTAGCCTATGCTTTGATGAATTTGACAACTTTGTTGCCAAACAACAGAGTTTCAATGATTATGTTAGCAGACATTTGGAACAAAGTACTTGTATGCTTAGCCATTTAAGTGCTTGTGTAGACAGAAATGTCAATGATCTTAAGCTTCTGAGTAAACATGCCTCTATGATTACTACTCAGGTAGAACAAGTTCTTAAAGCGCAAAATGACCTACTCAATGAATTAAATGACAACTCTGTCAGAGTCATTACTAGAGGAGGCAAAATGACTCATGAACCTTTGTATCCTGAAGGTCATCCTAAGAGAATTGATCAAGATTCTCAAGGAATCAATGCTGATACACCCAGTCATCCTAAGGAGAAGAAGAAGGATGATAGAAACCTGCATGTTAGTTCACCAAGTACTGTCACACCTGAAGAACCTAATGATATTTGCGCGTCTGATGCAGAAACACAATCTGGTGATGAACATGAACCTGGTGACAATATGGACAGTGATGTTCATAATAATGCTCAACCCAGCAATGATGAGGATGTGGAGATTGAACCTTCGGTTAATCCTGATAACCCACAACCTAAGAGATACGATAAGAATGACTTCACTGCTAGGAAGCATGGTAAAGAAAGGGAACCATGGGTTCAGAGATCTATGCCCTTTCCTCCTAAGCCATCCAAGAAAAAGGATGATGAGGATTTTGAGCGTTTCGTTGAGATGATAAGACCCATCTTTCTGCAGATGCGGTTAACTGATATGCTCAAGATGTCTCCGTATGCCAAGTACATGAAAGATATCGTAACTAATAAAGGAAAGATACCAGATCTTGAGATCTCCACCATGCTTGCCAATTACACTTTCAAAGGTGGAACCCCTAAGAAACTTGGTGATCCCGGAGTGCCCACTATACCTTGTTCCATTAAAGGAAACTATGTAAGAACTGCCTTATGTGACCTTGGAGTCGGTGTTAGTGTTATGACACTCTCTCTTTATCGTAGACTTGAGTTGGATAAGTTGACACTCACCGAAATTTCTCTGCAAATGGCCGACAAATCAACTGCTTTCCCTATGGGCATTTGCGAGGATGTGCCCGTTGTGGTTGCTAATACCACTATCTTAACAAACTTTGTTATCTTGGATATTCCCGAGGACGATGCCATGGCTGTCATCCTCGGAAGACCCTTTTTAAACACTGCAGGGGCTGTTATAGATTGCAACAAAGGCAATGTCACTTTCCATGTCAACGGTAATGAGCACACAGTGCACTTTCCGAAGAAACGACATCAAGTACATTGCATCAATGCTATCGAAAATACTTCATCGATTCTTATAGGGAGCTTTGAATGCCCTATTCTTCGTGTCAAGATGAAGTATGATTTGCTTGTTGGGGAGATACATATCCCCATTGAGGTGACTTAGTGGCTATTCAAAAATTCTCCGTTCTCTCTTGCGATTCGAGAAGGTTTTGTCATAAGGATTTGATCAACCCCATTGGCGGATTTCTTTCGACGACCATGAAACGGATGAATCAAGGAGTCACATACCTCTGTTTTAAGCTTTCATTTTCTGTTGCTTAGAAGAAAAATGATAGAATTAGATTAGTTTTTCCTGTTTTCTGTTTTAGCGTCCCGGAGAAAAATACCTCGAAAATAAAAGTTCTCCGATGGTCGTGAAAATTTAGTATGATTTTTTCTGGAATTTTTAAAAATTACTGGGCCTGAGAGCTGGCGTGGGGGCCAGACCAGTGGGCCACAAGCCCTGCCACCGCCACCCCCTGGTGGCGGAGGGCAAGCTTGTGGGGCCCACAGGGACCCCCTCCACTCATTCCAGCTCCCAGCCTCTTCTTCCACCTCCAGAAAAAAATTGTTTCGCAGATCAAACCCGTGTTCTTGCTCATTTGGCTGTGATTTTCGATCTCTTTGCTCAAAGCACCATTCTCCGAACCGTTTTGGGGAAATTACACCTTGGTAAGTGACTCCTCCATTGGTCCAATTAGTTTTTGCTCTAGTGCTTTATCCTTCACGTATTCTTGCTACCTTGGTGACCCTGTTCTTGCGCTAGAAATGTTGATTTTAGCTAGTCCCAAGTAGTTTTAGCGCGTGATACAGTCTCTAGGCACTAGTAGGAATAGTTGCTACAAGGTGTGGTGGGTCTTCATTCACTTTTCTCTTGAACTTCAAAAATTTGAGCAAAAAGAAATTATGTTCAGGAGGAAGTTTCATGGTGGTTCCTCAAGTAAGAAGGGTCCTCGTCTTTCTTTTCGGGAGCCCGAACCTTTTCAACTAAGGGACGCACCGTTACAACCATGTGAATGGCCTTCCGATGAGTTCATGATCGAAGCAGGTTTCAAGGATGAGTTTGATACACTTGTCCGCAATGCCGGGTTAGAAGAGTTCCTCTCAGATGAATGTGAACAGTATGCTATGCTCACTGCCTCTTTCGTGCGTAGATTTAAATTTTCAGTTGGTCGTGACTCATCCATACTGATTATCTGTACGATAAATCCTATACCGTGGATTTGGAGGATTTCAATAGGATTTGCAAGATACCGGATGGGGGTAGTATTAATGGTCCTTCTAAGTCTTCGGTCAGAGACTTTGTCTCTAGTATAACTGTTGGAGAAACCAGAGATATCACGCAAGCCACCATAGGAACCATCCATTTCCCTGCCTTGCACTACTTTGCCCTCTTCATAGGTAGGTGCATTAACGGCAAGGGTGCACATTGTCACCTATGCGCTTCTGACCTTAGTATCCTTAAGAGCGCAGTAACAGGTGACAGGAGCTTCAATATGGGAGCTATAATAGCAAGGCGGCTGAATAAAAATGCGAGTGAGGGGGATTTCTTTGGTGGAGTCTATGCTACATGCTTAGCAAATTTTCTTGGAGTAATCCATCCGTCCAGAAGACCCTCCTCTCCGTACAGCCTACCTTGATCATGTCGCTCTAACACGCTACCAGTTCCTTGAGAGAGATCATGGATCCCTCCTATACTACTTGATATTTAGCCGGCAGCGTGTATTCCATATTACCCTTCCTGCTCCTGCTTTCTTTGACTTTCAGGTAAAACGAAGATACTACATAACCATAGGAGAGGCAGAGGAGTATGAGAGGGAGGCGACGGTTGCTTGACTTCGTGAGGCAGCTATTCAGGCAGTGGCTGCAGCACTCCCGTATAACACCCATTATGATTTTGGGTTTCGCCAGGACCATCCATGGGAGTAGACCAAGCTAGGCCAAAAGCCTAAGCATGGGGGAGTACGTGTTCTCACCGACTTTACATTCATGCTTATGCTTTCGCTTTGTTAGCCGGTGTTTACACTTTGCCACTGTATTATCCATGCTAGTTTATTTTTGTTTTCTTGTTTTCTTGTTTTGTGTCCTTTTGAGAAAACCCAAAAAGATTTTTCTTTCTTCTTTTGCTTGTTGGGAGCTTTCCCGTGTAAATAGTTTTCTTTTTCTTTGGGTCAAGGTAGAAGATATTGGTTTCAATGTTTAGTGGTTCTTGCATGCTTACATGTTTAGCTTTCAAAGAGCCATATTACTTTGTCTTCTCCTTTGTGTTTGCCTGCAGATTCAGCTTAGTCCAATGCACGAGCACTCTTATTATTGTTCACATCGTTCGATCGTGCAAGTGAAAGGCAATAATGATGATATATGATGAAGTGACTGAGACTGAAAAGCTGGTATGAACTCTATCCATTTTGTTTTTGTAAATATGACTAGCTTGTCAACCCAGATTTAGCTTTGTTGTGAGAGAAGCATGTTTGCAATGACAACTTAGAGATCATAGTTTCTGATGCCATGCTTATTTAGCCGAGAGTTTATAATGGTTTGTCTTGAATGCCAACATAGATTTTGAGATGACAATGATGCAGTATGATAGGATGGTATTCTCCTTTGAATGTTTCAAGTGGCTTGACTTGGCGCATGTTCATGCATGTAGTTGAAACAAAATCAACATAGCCTCTATGATGTTCGTGTTCATGGTGATTTATATCCTGTTCATGCTTGCATTCAATGTTAGTCAAACTCATTGCATCTTGATGACTGTTGTCGCTCTCTAGTTGGTCGCTTCCCAGTCTTTTGCTAGCCTTCACTTGTACTAAGCGGAATACTGCTTGTGCATCCACTTCCATAAACCCAAAAGTTTTTCCATGAGAGTCCACCATACCTACCTATTTGCGGTCTCTACCTGCCGTTCCAAGTAAATGTGCATGTGCCACTCTCTAAACCTTCAAGAAATAATCTGTTTTGCATGCCCGAACCGTCATGTGGTGACAGGGGGCTATTGGTATCTTCCATGCTAGGAGTGTTATCCTTGACATGTGTTTATTCACTGTAAGTCACGAGAAAGTGGCGGGTAATTGGAATGCCCAGTTCCATGCTTAACTTGAAAACATAACTGTAAAACAAGACTCCCCCTAGATTGATGTTAGTATGGACGGTACCCGAGGATTCGGCTAGCCGTGGAGTGTGATTGATTGGTGGTGGGGGAGTTAAAACTTTATTTTTCTGTTTGGGAACCGCCTATAGCATGAGTAGCATGGAAGATATTGAGAACTCTTGGTCATTGCGTTGACAATGAAAGCATGCCACCCAAAATTATTTTCTTTGTTTTCAAAGCTTGATCTCTGGCACCTCTGCAAATCAATGCTTCCCTCTGCGAAGGGCCTGTCTATTTGTTTTCCTGTTGACTCATCCTCTTCTTTTACAAGCACCAATTAGAGAGCACCTCTGTCATTTTTATGCTTTGCTTTTGATTGATATTGAGTATGACTATGACTGGATCTTCCTTGCTATGAATTACAATGTTTAGTCAGCCCTTGATCGTTGAAAGTGCTTTGCATTTATGTTTTGCAGTCTCAAAAAGAGCTAGCGAGATACCACCTATTCATATTGCTTCATGCTTGTTTTGATTGAAGTGTTGGTATTTGAAACTCATTATTATTTGCTTGTTAGCTGATTATGCCATTGATATTAGTTTACCGTGAGACCTTTGTGTCATTTGCTTATGTGGTTAACTTGTGATCTTACTGAAATTCTGGTTTAAGTTAGACATAGTTGCAACAACAAGATCAAACAGAGTTTGTCAAAGTTTTTGTTTCTCTCTCAGTTTGTCAACTGAGTTGCTTCAGGACAATCAAGTTTTTAAGCTTGGGGGAGTTGATATGTCTCCATCGTATCTACTTTTCCAAACTCTTTTGCCCTTATTTTGGACTCTAATTTGCATGATTTGAATGGAACTAACTTGGACTAACGCTGTTTTCAGCAGAATTGCCTTGGTGTTATTTTTGTGCAGAAATCAAAGTTCTCCAAACGTCCTGAAAATTTACGGGGAGCATTTTTGGAAAATATGAAAAATATCTGCGCCAAGTTCCACCTGAGGGGGTGGGCCAGTGGGCCACAAGCCCTGCCTCCGCCACCCCCCTGGTGGTGGTGGGCAAGCTTTTGGGGCCCACACAGCTCTGCCACCCCCAACCTCGGGTCTATAAGTTCACTTTCGTCCCAGAAAAAAATAAAAAGAGAAGATTTCGTCGCGTTTGCGATACGGAGGCGCCACCACAACCAGTTCTTCATCTGGAGGGCAGATCTGGAGTCCATTTTGGGCTCTGGAGAGGGGAAATCGTCGCCATCGTCATCATCAACTTTCTTCCCTCTCCAATTCCATGAAGCTCTTCGTCGTTCGTGAGTAATCTATTTGTAGGCTCGCTGGGCGGTGATGAGTAGGATGAGATCTATCACGTAATCAAGTTAGTTTTGATGGGGATCGATCCCTAGTATCCACTATGTTCTGAGATTGATGTTGCTACTACTTTGCCATGCTTAGTGCTTGTCACTAGGGCTCGAGTGCCATGATTTCAGATCTGAAATTATTATGTTGTCACCAATATATGTGTGTTTTAGATACGATCTTGCAAGTTGTAGTTACCTACTATGTGTTATGATCCGGCAACCCGGAGTGACAATAACCGGAACCACTCCCGGTGATGACCATAGTTTGAGGAGTTCATGTGTTCACCAAGTGCTAATGCGTTGGTCCGGTTCTTTATTAAAAGGAGAACCTTAATATCCCGTAGTTTCCTTTTGGACCCCGCTGCCACGGGAGGGATGGACAATAGATGTCATGCAAGTTCTTTTCCCTAAGCACGTATGACGACACACGGAATGCATGCCTACATCACATTGACGAACATGAGCTAGCCACATATCTCTCCGTGTTATAACTGTTGCATGATGAATATCATCCGAACAAATCACCGACCCATTGCCTACGAGTTTGTCCTACTGCTGCTGTCACTACCGTTGTTCCTTGCCGCTGCTATTACTCGTTACACTGCTGCTACTTGCTACAATCTTGATTCGCTGGTCGTTGACGGGAACAGACAATTTCCGTCAACGAGACAACTTGGCGCCATTGATACAATCGTTAGGAATAGTCTGCCGTCAACAGATCGTTTCTGACACCATTGTTATCATACTACTTTGCTACTGATACTTTGCTTGCAGATACTAATCTTTCAGGTGTGGTTGAATCTGACATATTCAGCCGCTAATACTTGAGAGTATCCTCTCACCTCCTGTTTGGCGATCAACAAATTTGGGTCAAATACTCTACCCTCGAAAACTGCTACGATCCCACGCGCTGGTGGGCCGTCAACAATATTCTTCTAGTTTCGATTGCCGGAGAGTGCTAGTAGCATTCTTCTGGTGCCGTTGCAAGGGAAGGTCTGCTGTTCCGGAGTTAGTGGCCAGGCGATGTGTTCTTACGTGCCGCCGGTCTTTATGAGGATTTTTATTACTTGGTGGAGAACGCAGGCCTTAACGCATTTGCTGAAGATAAGTGTCCACAATACGTCCTCCTAACTAATATTTTCGTGCAAAGCTTTAACTTCGATCGAAGGAAGAATCCTCCTATGGCCGAGTTCAAGTTATATGATATCCCCCAGCGCATGTCACTTCAGGATTTTTGCTATGTTTGCAAATTACCTTATGTTGGGGATATTCATGAACCTCGTCCACGGGACTTGGAGGCTTTCATTGATACTATTGTTGTAGGAGAGGAGAGAGGAGTATCCTGCACTAGAGGTTCTAGCATACATTTTCCCGTGCTTGGGTACTTCTCATTATTTGTGGGAAAATGTTTGATTGGCCATGGGAAAGCTGGGGCTCTTAGCTCCCCAGAACTTGCGGTTTTGCGTGAAGCCCTTTATAATGATAAAACTTATAGCTTAGGCGCTATAGTGGCTCAGTGGTTGAACACGAACCATACTAAAGGCGCTGTTTATGGAGGTATCTTTCCTACCCGTCTTGCTAAACATTTTGAGATACCTATTAGACTGCACGAGGAAGAAGAGATGCTTCTTCCTGAGAGATATCTAGATTATGATAGCATGGTTCGCCATAACTTTATTGATAAGGATATAAATAAGAGGATGATTTATAACCTGGTATTTAGTCAGGGTACTCGTGAGACTATTAATTTTCCTGCTCCTTCTTTGTTCAATCTTCATCTAGGCAGGTACATTATTATGCCCTCGGACATCTACGCATATTGGGGCATAACGCCACCACAGGCGCCCGTGCCCGAGCTACCAGTCGAGTACCAGACGCCAGTTTATCAGTGGGAGCGAGAGGAGCTCACCCAGCAGTGGCACCCTCAGTACACTCCGGAGTACCCCGGAGACGGTTATTTCCCTCCATGGTAGTAGACCAACTTAGGCCAAAAGCCTAAGCTTGGGGGAGTAGGTGTTCCTCACCGACTTTACATTCTTGCTCACACTTTCACTTTGTTAGTCGGTGTTCACACCTTACCACTGTATCATCCATGCTAGTTTATTTCTTTTTCTCGCTTTCTTCTCGTGTGTTCGTCTAGTTTGAGAAAACCCAATAAGACTTCTCGTTCTTCTTTTGCTTGTTGGGAGCTTTCCCGTGTAAATAGTTTTCTTTTTCTTTGGGTCAAGGTAGAAGACCATGGTTACAATGTTTAGTGGCTCTCGCATGCATATCTATTTATATGTCAAAGAGCCATATTACTTTCTCTTCTCCTTTGTCTTTGCTTGCAGATTCCAGCTTAGTCCAATGCACGAACACTCTTATTAGTTTTCAAATCGTTTAGTCGTGCAAGTGAAAGGCAATAATGACGATATATGATGAAGTGGATGAGCCTGGAAAAGCTAGTATGAACTTGATCTATTTTTTTTGTAAATATGACTAGCTCATCGTTCCTAATTCAGCTTTGTGTGAGAGAAACATGTTTGCAATTACAACTTAGAGATCATAGTTTCTGATGCCATGCTTAATTAGCTAGGAGCTTATAATGGTTTGTCTGGATTGCCAACACGAATCTCAAGATGATTATGATGTAGTATGATAGGATGGTATCTCCCTTTAGATGATTCAAGAGGCTTGACTTGGCGCATGTTTACGCATGTAGTTGAAACAAAATCAACATAGCTCTATGATATTCATGTTTATGGTGATTTATGTCGTACTCATGATTGCACTCAATGTTGGTTAATTTCAATGCATATTGATGAGTGTTGTCACTCTCTAGTTGGTCGCTTCCGAGTCTTTTGCTAGCCTTCACTTGTACTAAGCGGGAATACTGCTTGTGAATCCACTTCCATAAACCCAAAGTTGTTCCATATGAGTCCACCATACCTACCTATTTGTGGTCTCTACCTACCGTTCCAAGTAAATTTGCATGTGCCACTCTCTAAACCTTCAAGTAATAATCTGTTTTGTATGCCCGAACCACTCATGTGGTGACAAGGGGCGATCAGTATCTTCCATGCTAGGCGTGTTATCCTCGATATGCGTTTATTCACTATCATTCACGAGAAAGGGGTCGGTAATTGGAATGCCCAGTTCCATGCTCAAATCGAAAAGATAATTGCAAACAAAACTCCCCCTGGATTGTTGTTGGTATGGACAGCACCCGAGTATTCGGCTAGTCACGGAGTGTGATTGATCGGTGGTGCGGGAGTTAAAAACTTTACTTTTTTGTTTGGGCACCGCCTATAGCATGTGTAGCATGGAAGATGGTGAAAACTCTTGGTCATTGCGTTGACAATGAAAGCATGCCACCCAAAATTATTTATATCTATCTTCAAAGCTTGAGCTCTGGCACCTCTGCAAATCAATGCTTCCCTCTGCGAAGGGCCTATCTATTTATGTTTCTATTGAGTCATCCTCTTCTTTTAAAGGCACCAATTAGAGAGCACCTTCGTCATTTTTATGCTTTGCTTTTAATTGTTATTGAGTATGACTGTGACTGGATCTTCTTTGCCATGAATTACAATGTTCAGTTAGCCCTTGGTCTTTGAAGGTGCTCTGCATTTATGTTTTGCGGTCTCAGAATGAGCTAGCGAGATACCATCTGTTCCTATTGCTTCATGATTGTTTTGATTGAAGTGTTGACATTTGAAACCTATATTATTGCTCGCTAGTAGATTATGCCATTGATATGAGTACATCATGAGACCTAAATGTCATTGCTTATGTGGTTAGCTTATGATCTTGCTGAAAATCTGAATATGAGTTAGACATAATTACAACAACAAGATCAAACAGAGTTTGTAAAAGTTTTTCTTTTGTCTCTTTCAGTTTGTCAACTATATTGCTTGAGGACAAGCAAGGCTTTAAGCTTGGGGGAGTTGATACGTCTCCATCGTATCTACTTTTTCAAACTCTTTTGCCCTTGTTTTGGACTCTAATTTGCATGATTTGAATGGAACTAACCCGGACTAACGCTGTTTTCAGCAGAATTGCCATGGTATTGTTTTTGCGTAGAAATAAAAGTTCTCGGAATGACCTGGAAATTTACGAGGATTTTTTGTGGAATATATAAAAAATACTGGCGCAAGAATCAACCGGAGACGTGGAGTGAGGAGCCCACAAGCCCAGGAGGCGCGGCCCTCGTGGCCACGCCTAGCAGGCTTGTGGGGCCCTCGGGGCTCCACCGCCTCCAACTCCAGCTCTATTTAGTCCCTTTCGTCCGGAAAAAAAATCAAGGAGAAGAGTTCATCGCGTCTTACGATACGGAGAGGCGCCGCCACCACCTGTTCTTCGTGTGGAGGGCAGATCTGGAGTCCGTTCTCGGCTCCGGAGAGGGGAGATCGTTGCCATCGTCATCACCAACCTTCCTTCATCGTCAATTCCATGATACTCTTCACCGTTCGTGAGTAATCTCATCGTAGGCTTTCTGGACGGTGATGGGTTGGATGATATCTATCATGTAATCGAGATAGTTTTGATGGGGATTGATCCCTAGTATCCACTATGTTCTGAGATTAATGTTGCTACTACTTTGCCATGCTTAATACTTGTCACTAGGGCCCGAGTGCCATGATTTCAGATCTGAACCTATTATGTTCTCCTCAATATATGTGTGTTCTTGATGCTATCTTGCAAGTTGTAGTCACCTACTATGTGTTATGACCCGGCAACCCTGGAGTGACAATAGCGGAACCACTCCCGGAGATGACCATAGTATGAGGAGTTCATGTATTCACTAAGTGCTAATGCTTTGTTCTGGTTCTCTATTAAAAGGAGAACCTTAATATCCCGTAGTTTCCATTAGGACCCCGCTACCACGGGAGGGATGGACAATAGATGTCATGCAAGTTCTTTTCATAAGCACGTATGACTATATACGGAATACATGCCTACATTACATTGACAAACTGGAGCTAGTTACATATCTCTCCATGGTATAACTGTTACATTTTGAATGTCATACAACATAATTATCCATCACCGATCCAATGCCTACGAGTATTTTCTTACTGGTTCTTGCTATGTTACTTTGCTGCTACTGCTGTCACTGCTGCTACTGTTACCGCTACTGTTGTCACTGCTGCTACTGTTACCATTGCTACTGTTGCTATCACACTACTTTGCTACTGAAACTTTGCTGCAGATACTAAGTCTTTCAGGTGTGGTTGAATTGACAACTCAACTGCTAATACTCGATAATATTCTTTTGCTTCCCCTTGTGTCGAATCAACAAATTTGGGTTGAATACTCTACCCTCGAAAACTGTTGCGATCCCCTATACTTGTGCGTTATCAAGCACCCCCTCACGCATCTCAATGGATTGAGGGTGCTGCATCACCTCTCGCAGATACAGGTTGATGAGCTTGTCGAAGAAGTTGTCCTTGGAGAAGCTTGAAGGAAAAATGTCGATCTAGATATGCTAGAAAACAACAAGGAAGGAGAACATGAGATTTCTCTGCTGTACAATGGCCAATACGACCGAGGGGTATATATAGATTTTTGATCTAGGGAAACAAGCAGAACGGAAGGAAAACAGAGTGGGGAAGGTGTCCGAGGTGGGCACGCCCGGGGTGCCTAGTGCGCACTCGTGTGTTGTGCCTTCCTCGGGTACTTTTCGGGTTGTTTCTTATTTTCCTATTTTTTGATATATTCCAAAGCGGATAATTTTTTGCGGATTTTTTGGATACCATTTACTTAACGTATCACATACCTCCTATTTTTCACAAATCTAGAGTGTTCTGGAAGGTTTCCCTTATGTGTTCCTCCAGTGTCGTGGTTTGAATAATATTGCTTTGAACATGAAAGGGCGTACCTAAGATGTAGTGTTTAATTCTTTGATCATTGACGACCTTCGGGTTAGTACCTTTCGCATTATTTATTTTGATAGCTCCAGAACGATAAACTTCTTCGATGATATAAGGTCCTTACCATTTAGAGAGAAGTTTTCCTACAATGAATCTTAAATGAGGGTTGTAGAAAAGAACATATTCTCCCACTTTAGATTCCTGCTTTTGAATTCTTTTATCATGCCATCTTTTGACTTTTTCTTTAAATGGTTTGTCATTTTCAAAAGCTTGGGTTCTCCATTCATCTAGTGAGAAAATATCAAATAACCTCTTCTCACCGGCAAGTTTGAAATCATAGTTGAGTTCTTTGATTGCCCAAAATGCTTTGTGTTCTAACTCAAGAGGCAAATAGCAAGCTTCTCCATAGACCATTTTACAGGGAGACATACCCATAGGATTTTTATAGGCCGTTCTGTAGGCCCAAAGTGCATCATCTAATTTCTTAGATTAATTCTTTCGAGACCTATTGATAGTTTTTTGGAATATAAATTTTATTTCTCTATTGCTAAGTTCAACTTGTCCACTAGATTGATGATGATAGGGTGATGCAATTGTATGGTTAACATCATACTTAGCAAGCATTTTACAGAAGGCACCATGAATAAAGTGTGATCCACCATCAATTATTAGATATCTAGGGACCCCAAACCTAGGGAAAATAACTTCTTTAAGCATTTTAATGGAAGTGTTATGATCATCACTACTAGTTGGAATAGCCTCTACCCACTAAGTAACGTAATCAACAGGAACCAAAATATGATTATACCCACTAGAGGAAGGAAACGGTCCCATATAATCAAAACCCCAAACATCAAATGGTTCAATAGCAAGTGAGTAATTCATAGACATTTAATGACTCTTACTGATACTACCAATTCTCTGACATTCATCACAAGATAAAACAAACTTACGGGCATCCATGAAGAGCGTAGGCAAGTAAAAACCAGATTGCAATACCTTGTGAGCAGTTCTATCTCCCGCATGATGTCCTCCATAAGCTTCATAGTGAAATTTCCGTAGGATTTGTTCCTGTTCATGCCCATGTAGACAATGTCTAATAATACCATGTACTCCTTCTTTATAAAGATGTGGGTCATCCCGAAAGTAATGTCTTAAATCATAGAAGAATTTTTTTCTTTTGTAGGTATGTGAAACTAGGTGGTATATATTTGGCAACAATAAAATTAGCATAGTGAGCATACCAAGGTGTGTTGTGAGAAACATTTATTGCAGCTAATTGTTCATCAGGGAGACTATCATTAATAGGTAATGAGTCATCAAGAACACTTTCTAACCTAGCCAAGTTATCAGCAAAGGGGTTCTCGACTCCTTTCCTATCAGTGATTTGTAAATCAAATTCTTGTAGCAAGAGAACCCACCTAATGAGTCTAGGTTTCGCATCCTTATTTTCCATAAGATATTTCATAGCAGCATGATCGGTATGAACATTTACGTGGGAATCAACAATATAAGATCTGAATTTATCACAAGCAAACACAACTGCTAAAAATTCCTTTTCACTCGTAGCATAATTCCTTTGACCATCACCTAGAGTTTTACTAGCATAATGGATGCCATTTAATTTTTTAGCAACTCTTTGTCCTAGAACAACACCAACAACATAGTCATTAGCTGTTGGGTAACGTAGTAATTTCAAAAAAATCCTACGCTTCACAAGGATCTATCTAGGAGAAACCAGCAACGAGCAATGGGGTAGAACATCTTCATACCTTTGAAGATCGCTAAGCGGAAGCGTTACTAGAACGCAGTTGATGGAGTCGTACTTGTAGCGATTCAGATTGTGGTGGATTCCGATGTAAGCGCTGAACAACGGCGCCTGCGCGCTCAACACACGTGCAGCCCGTGATGTCTCCTTCACCTTGATCTAGCAACGAGCGAGGAGAGGTTGAGGGAGAGCTCGGCAGCACGACGGTGTGGTGATGGTGGAGCTGCGTGGTATTCCGACAGGGCTTTGCCAAGCACTACGGAGGACGAGGGCGAGGAGGAGTAGGGCTGCACCGAGAGAGAGAGATAATTGTGTGTTTGCAGCCCCAAAACCCTCCACTATATATAAGAGGGAGGAGGAGGAGGGCTGGCCACCCCTAGGGAAACCCTAGGAGGTGCGGCGGCCAAGATGGGAGGAGGGGTGGCGCCCTAGGGTGGGTTTGGCACCCAAGGCAGCCTACCACGCCTAGGGTTTGTCCCCCTCCACCCATTCTAGGGGCTGGTTCCCTTCCACTCTTGGCCCATGTAGCCCTTTGGGGCCGGTGGCCCTTCCCGGTGGACCCCAAGAACCTGGTCCCGGTAGATTACCGACGAATCCTGAAACACTTCCGGCGATCAAAACTCCACTTCCTATATATGAATCTTTACCTCCGGACCATTCCGGAGCTCCTCATGACGTCCGGATCTCATCTAGGACTCCGAACAACCTTCAGTAACCACGTATACTATTCCCATTACAACCCTAGCGTCATCGAACCTTAAGTGTGTAGACCCTACGGGTTCGGGAACCATGTAGACATGAACGATACACCTCTCCGATCAATAACCAACAACGGGGTCTGGATATCCTTGTTGGTTCCCGCATGTTTCTATGGATGAAAGTAAGAAAAGAACCTCTATGCTTAGAGCTAAAAGAGAATATTTAGAAAGAGCGTTTTCTTGTGATTACTTTCATAAAAGTGATGATGATCTTAAAATGATTGGTGTTTATTCTATTGATTCTTTGTGTATTAAAATTAATATTGATGAAAAAGGCACTAGAGGTAGAGTCAACTTTAGTTAGAAGGCGTTCCTATGATTCGGAGGGTGAAAATCTTGTTGAGAAAATTGATAAAAGTGGGTTTGAAGAGGTCAAGACTTTAACTAGTGATGTGCCAACTATTTTGGATTATAAATACTTTAATTATGATATTTTCTCTTTTATTGATTGTATTTCTTTGTTTCAATCCATGATAAATTCATCCCATGCTTATGAACAAAATAAAGCTTTTACTAGAAAATTTTAATGATGCTATGATGAAAGCTTTTGAAGAAAAATTGGAATTAGAAGTTTCAATTCCTAGAAGATTGAATGATGAGTGGGAACCTACTATCAAAGTCAAGATAAAATTTTATAAGTGTTTTGCTTTATGTGACTTGGGTGCTAGTGTTTCCACAATTCCGACATCTTAATGTGATGTGCTTGGTCTTACCAATATTGAAGAATGCTCTTTAAATTTGCACTTGGCGGATTCTACTATTGAAAAGCCTATGGGAAGAATTAATGATGTTCTTATTCTTGCAAATAGGAATTATGTGCCCATAGATTTTGTGGTTCTTGATATTGATATGAAAGAAGGCAATATGAAACAATAGCGCTTGTTGGGAGGCAACCCAACTTGTATATTTTTGCTTTCTGGTTTTCTTGCTGTTTTCAATAAAATACACAATTATACCTCTGGTTAGATGTGTTTTTGTGGTTTAAATTAGTGTTTGTGCAAAGCAAGGCCTTTGGGATGATTTGGGTGAAAGTTGATTTGATCTTGCCGAAAAACAGAAACTTTTGCGCTCACAAAAATATTTTTAATTTTTAACTGAAGAGTGTTTCTGAGTTGATTCTTTTTGAAGAAGATTAATAAGAAATTTATTCACGTCGTCCTAATGTTTCATAATTTTTGGAATTACAGAAGTATTCGAAGGTGTCATATTGTTACAGATTGTTCTGTTTTTGAAAGATTCTGTTTTCTTTGAGTTGTGTGCTTGTTTTGATGATTGTATGGTTTTCTTTGATGAGTTTTTTTGCCATAGAAAAGTTGGAATAAAGTTTATATAATGCAAAAAGAAAATATGAATAGGTTTTAAACAATACTTATAGTAGTGGTTTGCTTTCTTATACTAACGGATCTCACGGAAGTTTTGTTGAGTTTTGTGTGATCGATGTTTTCTAGTTTTGGGTGATCTTATGATGGATGAAGGAATAAGGATTAGAAAAAGGCTAAGCTTGGGGATCCTCCATGGTTGATCCAGGACTACGTTCGCGAACCACTCAGAATGGTAAACCTCGTAGATGAACTCGACAGCTAGGAGCCGATCGATCTCCTCGCCGATTGCCTTATGCTTCTCCACGGAGGAGCGACGCAGGTGTTCCTTGACGGGCTTGATCTTTGGATCCACTCGAAGGCGATGCTCAGCCAGCTCCCTAGAAATCCCGACATATTAGACGTGTTCCATCCGAAGATGTCCCAGTTCTCACAGAGGAACTGGATGAGCTCGGCTTCCTATTTCTCTCCGAGTGAGGTGGAGATGTTGGTCGTGGCAGCACTCGGATCGGTAAGTTGGACGTGAACCTGCTTCATCTCGTCGGCCGAATGAAAGGTGGATTCAGTAGCTGGCCGCTTCGACTTGACCAGATCTGCAGCGTCCATTGCCTTCTTGTACCCATCAAGCTCGGCTGCAAGGACCTGCTCGTTGGCGATCCTAGAGCCTTGCTGGAGGCACTGTTCAGCAACCTTCCGATTGCGAGTCACCGTGATCACGCCCATCGGACCTGGCATCTTAAGTTTAAGATACACGTAACATGGACATGCCATGAAACGTGCATAGGGGGCCTACCCAGGACGGCGTGATAGGCGCTACGAAAGTGGACCACCTCGAAGGTCGACCTCTCTTTGCGAAAAAAATTATTGCTACCGAATACAATACTTAGAGTGATCTAACCGAGCGACTCGGCTTTCTTCCCGTGGATGACCCCATGGAACTTCATGTTACTCTTGCTCAGCCGGGACAGCGGGATGTCCATTGCCTTGAGAGTGTCCACGTAGATGATGTTGAGGCCGCTGCCTCCGTCCATGAGGACTTTCCGCAGTCGGAACCCGTTGGCTGCAGGGTTGACCACCAGCGCCTGCCTCCCCGGGGTGGCTATGCTCACAGGGTGGTCCGACTAGATGAAGGTGGCGGGGGTCTTTGCCTAGTCGTGGTACTTTGTGACAGCCGGGACTGCCATGTTGACCTCCCGATTGTTAACTTTCAATCGACTCTTGTTCTCGAAGTCGGCAAAGATCATGAGGGTTGCCTGAATGTTAGGATACCCAGAGGCATCCGCACGGTCGTCCTCATCCTCCTTGTCCCCAGAGGGCTCTCCGCCCATCTCCATCTGGAGCAGGCGACATTTGTGAGTTGTGAGCTTGGTAGGAATAGTCTCCCCCTCCTCGTCTTTGCGAGAACGAATCAGACACGACTGGTCCAATAGATTGCTCTTTGACTCGACTTTCTTTTTGCCAACTGAGTCCTTCTTCTTTGTGGATTTGTTTTGGCCTTGTCCAGGGACAACAACCACTTTGGCTTTACCTGATGGGCCGCCTTTTTGCTTTTGCTTATTTCTACTGTTGCCCGACTAAGGGGTTTCACTGGCTCGACCTTTGCCGTTGGGGAGGAGGTCTTGTTCTTCGCCATTCGCATACCGATTGGCGATCTCCATGGCCCTACCGAGGGACACGTCCCCCGATCGGCCGAACTTCAGGATGAGCTCTCGATACTGAGTGTCCGCTTTGAAAGCACATACGACCTAGTGCTCGGTGACGTTCGCAACGGTGTTGTGGAGAGTGGTCCATCGATGGATGTACTCCCGGAGAGTCTCGTTGCTCTTCTGGACGCAGCGTTGCAGCTCCATTAGGCCGCCTGGGCATTTGTACGTGCCCTCGAAGGTCTTGACAAACACTCAGATGAGATCGCCCCAGGTATGGATGCTTCTGGGGGCAACTAGTTGAGCCACACCCTCGCGGTCCCCTCCAACATGAGGGGCAAATGCTTCATGGCGACGTAGTCATCACTGCCGCCTATCTGGACGGACACTCTATAGTCTTCCCGCCAGGTCTCTGGCTTCGACTTGTCGTTGAATTTGCCGATCCCCATGGCCAAACGGTAGTTGGAGAGGATTTCGGCCTCTCGGATGTGTCGCCGAAGCAGTCGAGGCCGGACACTCCTCTGCCAACTCGTGATCGATCGATCACTTGTTGCACGCTGATAGACCGAGCATTGAACTCAGGGCCCGGTAGTCGCCGCCCTCATGACCCCGACGCCGATTGGGGCTTGGCCTACGATTGTGAAGATGATGACTGATTGAGCCACTCCCCTGAGGGGGTGACCTTCTTCGGTCTCGATGACCTTGCCTCCAGTCTCCCTGCGGGCCTCATGGAGGAGGAGGAGACCTTTGGCGTTGTCTGTGCACGTGCGGGCTATGAGCCGACTGCATGGTGTCCGCCTGGATGGGCTTGCTATGAATGTGGTGCCGCGAATGCGACACTATGGAATTCTGGTGCAAGGCTGTCTTCAGCAGAGCTTGAATGTGTTGAATGCCTCCCCCAGCCGCGCTTTCACTTGGCTGAATGGGATCAGCAATCCAATTGGCGTCGACCAGGTTCAATAGAGGAGTCTAGATCACCTCGATGTGCAGCGGGCGGTCGTTCCGAAACAACTGCTTGCGACTACGGCTGGAGCTCGGCTGGTCCGTCGCATCCCCAGCGTCGACCTGGAGCCGCTCGAGGCGCTCACGCTCGGCCATATTGGACAGTCGCGCGTTCTCTAGAGCGATATCCTCCGGGGTGTTACCACTGCTGGGGTTTGGAGGACCTGATCGTTCCTCTGCCGGAGTTGCTCCCGCTGCTGCTCGGTGAGCGGCTCTGGAATGTGTTGGTTGCCTTCGCCATGGTGACGCTCTCGGCCATCTTGCCCGGGAGAATTCTCCATGGCGTAATCTGCATTGCTTCCCGTGTTGGTGTCGGCCATCAGGATCTCGGCTGCACCCCTACTGCTATCGTAGCCGGAGTCTCCGGGTGACTCCTCGCTCGACGAAGGGAAGAGGCTGACGCTGGGCTGATGAGAGATGAGCATGGCCACCTGTCCGGAGATGACCTGGTTGGCCATAGCGTGCTTGATCCATCACTGCATTAGCGCTTGCGACGAGCAACACAGGACATGGGGATACCGACTGGTACGACACCGATGGATGTCCGATCAATACTCTGTGCGCCACTGCGCTGAAATGTGACATACCTCACGCGTGGAGGGCGTCAGTGTCCAGTGGCGCATCCTGCAGCCACGCCGAGTCATTGACGATGAAGCTGAGGGAACCGAAGAGGATCTCTCTGTCGAGTGTCATCATGTTGATGAAAATGTGAAAAATCTCCAACTGCGCTGGATTTGCTAGATGCGCAACCCTACGGTGGGCGCCAACTATCGTGGGAATGACCCCGACAATAGTACCTAGGAGTACGCATGAAGGGGCGAAGTCTAACTAGGCGCAATGGATGCACTCAGATTTACGATTTTAGGCCCCACTCGGAAGTGGTAATAGCCCTACGTCTCGAGCCTTGAGGCTGGTGTTTTTTATGGGCGTGCAAAAGATTACAAGTGCTCAACCCTTGAACTAGAGCCCAGGAGTGGCTTATATAGTAGCTGCCATGTCCGGCCGAGCTTCATTACAAGGCAATGAATGCTAATAAAGAGGGAAGTTACTAGAAACGGCAGCTTTAACCCTTGGCATTACTCGTAACGTGAGTCTCCACTGCACTCCATCTGATGGATTAAGTCCTTAGTCGTTGCTGCATCTTCGGTGCCTTCACCTTGCTATGGTCCGAGTGACGGGATGCGTCCGACTCATACAAGGTGATCCGAGTGACTCTGAGCAGGCCGAGTGACGGTTGCTGAATCGAATGAGGTCCAGGCTTCAACGGTGACTTTAGGGACACTGATGTCCGTAAGGGGTCCTAGGTGGGCCTAAGGAAGAAGGTCCATAGGCCTACCCCTATTGTACAACCCCATCAATGACCACATGATTTGAGAGATAGGTGTCGATAAAAAAAATACGAACATGAGAGAATCATGAATATTAGCATAATAGCAACTATATTATCATATAGCTCCTCCTAAACAAGCAACAATCCATTCAAAACTATTGGAGTAAGAAGCATAAACTTTTTTGAGAATCAACAAACTATGTTCTTAGTGATTGGGACAATCATAATTCATCATATTTCAGAGGAGAGTCTTTGTAAGAGCTTTCTTTTTGGCAAGTTCACATACTCAAGTATCATTTAGTCTTCTATGATTGCTCCTACTCATGACATATTTTTGGAGCTAATTCTTCCATAGGACACATAGGAATATAGGGGCTTAAATGATTTTCCACCCAAATTATTTACCTCAAGGATAATGTCAACTATAATAAATCATGATCATTTACATCCACTTGGATATATAAGTCTGAATCTTTCCTCAACACATGGTGCTTGCCACTAGAGTTAATAGGTAGGAAGAGGGATAAAATTTATTGACTCACATACATGAATGGACTCCTGAAGATAAAATATATGTACTTCGCAGAGGCAAGCAAAGGTTCTCATGCGCTTTTAAGTTTTTGGATGTGCAAACTCTTAATGCGAAGGAATGTCACTTTATATTGCCCCTTGCAATAGCAAACTTTATCATGCAGTCCATCGCTTTTATTTCTGTACCATCACAAGATCGTACAAAGCTTATTTCCCCTTACAATAAAAGATGATACACATTTTAGGAGAATTTTTTATTTCTCGATGCAGCGATGACAACTTACTTGAAGGATCTTACTCGATCCATAGGTTGGTATAGTGGACTCTCATGGCAAGAGGCTGGGTTTCATGTTTATGGATGCACAAATAGTATCTCTACTTAGTGCGGAATATTTGGGCTAGAAAGTATCTAAAGCAAGCACCACATGTTAAAGGATCCTTGACCATATAACTTCTATGCAAATGTAAACTACCATAATCATTATGTTGTCGTCCATGTCCAACATCAACACTTGATCATTATATAATATTTGGTGGGGACTCACAATCATAAAATATGTCCAAGTTAGTGTATTTATATGCTAGTCTTGTCTCCTCTATCATAATCTTTCTTATATTGCATCAATGATTAACACTATGTTTGCTGACTATCAACAACTTTTATCACTTATACCCCTTTTTTATGTAAAGTCATTACTTCTCATGAGATAAGCATGTGATCTTTATATTTATTTTACTGTCATGCTATGATGATGGGTGCAAACAAGTAAAGCACACAAACTCAACTAATATTTATTATATAACTCTCACACTCGATTACAAGGATAGATGGATCTCAAAGCAAAAAATCCTAAGCAAATAAAATCTGAAATTTATTTCTCTAAATCACGACAAAACTAAGGATCGAACTAAGATAGTTGGTAATGGTGGAAGTGATGGTGATACGATACCGAGGCACCTCCCCAATCTGGGAACAAGCTAAGGGTGGTGCCCATACCCGTGTAGTCAGGCGTCCCTCTTGGGTGATGAGGGTGTTGATGTAGCAGGTTAGTCCTCCGCGTTCCAAGGCATTGGATCACCGTCATAGAAAGAAAACCTTGGCTTCGGGACCCTGAAATCAGCAGCGATGCTCATCCTATTAAACCTCAATTCATACTCATAATTTTGGCTTTGGAGGTCAAAGATTTGGGCTTGGAGATGCTCGATCCGCCCTTGAAGCTTGAAGATAACCGCTCCCATGTTCTTGGTGTCCATCTTGTTGTCCCAGATAAAATCCGTGACCATAGAATGATTACCACTCAAACCACATTCAACCATCCCTTGGCACTTGAAGATCTCCTGATCCACCATTGCAAGCCTCGTCCTCTCGCTTCCCTCCTTCTTTGGGTCTTGGACGTCATGGATGTGAAGCACCCCCTCATGCATCTCAATGGCTTGTGGGTGTTTCATCACCTCTGGGAGGTACGGGTTGATGACTTTCTCGAAGAACTTGTCCTTAGAGGAGCAAGCTGTTGTCATGGCGATCTAGATCTGTGAGAAAAACAGCCCGAAACAAGAAGAGAGGGAAATCTTGCGATGCGGTGGTCAAAACAATGGGGAGTATATATAATGAAATTTTCCAGGTAAGAATACATGCTCAGGAAGAAAACAGAGTCCCGGAGGCACACAAGGTGCCACAAGGCATGAGGACGTGCCCGGGGGGTTGGACGCGCCCTGTTGCCTTGTGGACCCCTCATGGCTCCCCCTAACTCCTTTTTATTTTTGTAATTTTTGTAAAATACCACACCAACATATATAATATATATATTTTGGAATTTTTGGAGTCGAACTTACCGTTTCACGTACCTACTCCTTTTCAGGTTTCTAGAGCGTTCCGGAAGGTCTCTCTTATGTGCTCCCCTAGTTTTATCACTTGGATAATGTTAGTTTCAACATTAATGGGCGTACCTGAGATGTAATGCTTAATTTTTTTCCCATTTACCACTCTCGGGTTTTTGCCTCCAAGTTATTGATCTTTATAGCACCAAAGCGATAAATCTCCTCGATAACATATGGGCCATACCATTTGGACATGAGTTTACCTGCAAAGAATATGAAATGAGAATTGTTCAAAAGCACTAAATCTCCTTCATTGAATTTTCGTTTTTGGATTCTCTTATCATGTCATCTTTTAACCTTTTCTTTAAACAACTTGGCATTTCACGGGCTTGCATCCTCCATTCACCTATTGAGCTATTATCAAATAACCTCTGTTCACCGGCAAGTTTAAAGTGATAATTAAGTTCTTCAATTGCCCAATAAGCTTTATGTTCCAACTCGAGAGGTAAATGACAAGCTTTTCCATAGACCATTTTATATGGGGACATCCCCACGGGATTTTATAAGCAATTCTATAAGCCCATAAAGCATCATCAAGTTTCTTAGACCAATTCTTCCTAGACCTATTGCCAGTCTTCTGCAAAATTAGTTGTATTTCTCGGTTTCTCAATTCAACTTGGGCACTAGACCGGGGATGATAAGGTGATGCAATTCCGTGGTTAACATCATATTTAGCTAAGAGTTTACGGAAAGCACCATGAATAGAATGTGAACCACCATCAGTCCTTAAATATCTAGGGACTCCAAACCTTGGGAAAATGATGTCTTTAAGTATTTAAACAGAAGTGTTATGATCAACCCTACTAGTTGGAATAACTTTTACCCACTTAGTAACATAATGAACAACAACTAAAATATGAATTTACCCATTAGAGGAAGGAAAAGGTCCCATAAAATCAAAGCCCTAGACATCAAATGGTTCAATAGCAAGTGAATAGTTCATAGGCATTCCTCATGTTTACCAATGTTACGAACTCTTTGACATTCATCACATGCGAGGACATACTTACGAGAATATTTAAAAAGAGTAGGCCAATAAAAACCGGATTGTAATACCTTGTGTGTAGTTCTGTCACTAGCATGGTGTCCCCCGTAGGCCTCGAATTGACACTTCCTTAGGATTTGTTCTTGTTCATGATCAGGTATACAACGTCTAATAACACCATCTACCCCTTCTTTATAAAAATGTGGGTCATCCAAAAAGTAACATCGTAAATCATAGAAGAATTTTTTTATTTTGTTGATAGGTGAAGCTAGGCGGACTATATTTAGAAACAATGTAATTAACGTAATCCGCATACCAAGGAGTACTACAAGAAGTATTTATAAAATCAAGTTGCTCATGAGTAAAATTATCATCAATAGGCAGTGGGCCAACAAGAACATTTTCCATCCTAGACAAGTTATCTGCTATAGGGTTTTCAGCTCCTTTCCTATCAATGATATGCAAGTCAATTCTCGGAGTAATGTCACGCATCTGATAAGTATAGGTTTAGCATATTTAGTTTACATAAGATATTTAATAGGAACATGATCAGTGTGAATAGTTACTTTAGAATCAACAATGTAAGGTCTAAACTTACCATATGCAAACACAACTGCTAATTTTTTTCCAGTAGTACCGTAATTTCTTTGAGCAGTATTTAGGGTCTTACTAGCATAATGAATAACATTCATTTTCTTGTCTACTCTTTGCCCTAGAACAACACCTACAACATAATCACTAGCATCACACATAATTGTAAAGGGTAAGTTCCAATCTGGTGGTTCAACAGTAGGTGGAGAAATTAAGGCTTTCTTAAGTATTTCAAAGGCTTCTACACAATCATCATCAAAAACAAAAGGAACATAATCTTCAAGAATATTAGTTAATGGCCTAGAAATCTTTGAGAAATCTTTAGTGAAACACCTATAGAAACCAGCATGATCTAGAAAACTTCTTATACCTTTGATATCTTTTGGGCATGGCATTTTCTCCATTGCATCAACTTTGGCCTTATCTACCTCAATACCTCATTCGGAGATTTTATGCCCAAGTACTATACCTTCATTCACCATAAGGTGGCACTTCTCCCAATTCAAGAAAAAAATAGTTTCTTTAGATCTCTGCAAAACTCGATGAAGGTTGCTGAAGCAATCATCAAAATAAGTTTTGTAAATGGAAAAATCATCCATGAAAACCTCAAAAATCTTTTCACAAAAGTCATAGAATATAGCAGTCATACATATTTGAAAGTTAGAAGGTGCATTGCATAGAACAAAAGGCATACACCTATAAGCGTAAGTTCCAAAAGGGCAAGTAAAGGTAGTTTTCTCTTGGTCCTTTTTTGAATGAGGTATTTGAGAGAATCCAGAAAATCCATCAACAAAGAAAAAGTGTGTGTGCTTAGATAGTATTTGAAAGGGGTAATGGTATTTTCTAGTAGCTTTATTTAATTTATTGATATCAATTACCATCCTATAACGAGTATTGCCCTTTGTGGAATCAGTTCATTTTTATCATTAGGAACAACAGTTATACTACCTTTGTTAGGAACACAATGAACATGACTTACCCATCTACTATCAGCAAGAGGATAAATTACATCTGCCTATAGAAGTTTTAGTATTTCAGTTCTTACCACCTCTTTCATCTTACGATTGAGACGGAGTTGGTGATAAACGACTGGTTTGGCATCCGGTTCCATATTACTCTTGTGGTGACAAAGAGTGGGGCTTATGCCCTTAAGATCACCAAGAAAATAATTACCATCTTATAACCAGTCACTATCCTTTGTGTAATAAGTTCATTTTTGTCATTGGGAACAACACTTATACCACCTTTCTTAGGGACACAATGAACATGACTTATTTAAAGTTTTGAGTAATCTCTTTTCTTTATGCCCTCAAAGGTTAGCACTGATAATAATGGGATATATCTTCTTTGCATCAAGATAAGCATATTTCAAAGTATCACGTAATATCTTAAGCTCAAACACGGGATCTCCCTTGGGTGGAGGAGGATTACCTAAAATATCAACAAGTAAGTTGTGCTTAAGGATGGGTTGTTGATCAAGGAATATCCTATCTATTTTATTCCTTTCATTCAGATGTATATCATTCTCATGGTCTAGCAAATATTGTTCTAATGGATCGGTAGGAGGAGCATCAATAGAAGCAAGATCAATTATTTCATCCTTATTACGCAATTATTTTTCATGTGGTTGTTTACTAAACTTTGAGAAATTAAACTCATGAGATATATCACCAAAGCTCACTCTAACCTTCTCAGTAGCACAGTTAATTTTAGCATTAACAATATTCAAGAAAGGTCTACCTAATATAATCGGACAAAAGATATCTTGCTCTAAACCAAGTTCTAGGAAATAAGTGGGGTACTTGAATTTTCCACCCAAGACTTCAACATCTCTAACAATAGCAAGTGGTGAAATAGCATCATGGTTTGCGAGTTTAATAGTGACATCAATATCTTCAATCATAGAGGGTGCTATATCATGCATAATTTCTTGATATAATGTAAAATCTATGGCACTAATACTAGCACCAACATCACACATGCCATGATAGCAATGATATCCAATTTTAAGTGAGATGACAGACGTGCCTACCACTCGTTTATTTTTATCGAGTTCATCTCGTTTGTTTCTAACAAGTTTTGAAATTCTAGTAGCTTCATCACAAACGTAAATAGCCTACCATCAATATTATCAACTAGGAGATCTTTAACTATAGCAACATTAGTCTGAACATGTTTTTGTTAAGATGTTTTAGGTGTCCTAACATAACTTTTATTAACACCTCTTGTAGCCTTAGCATGTTCTCTAATCCTAACAGGAAAAGGAGGTTTCTCAATGAAAGCAGTAGGAACAATTGGATCAACATGGTTAACAATTATTTATTTCTTCTTAATTTTCATAGGTACCTTAGGTAATCTTTCAATTGGATGATGATATTTAAACCACTTCTCCCTGGGAAGATCAACATAGGTAGAAAAAGATTCATAGAAGGTAGCTAATATGTGAGAGTCAAGATCATATTTAGTGCTAAACTCATGAAATTGAAAAGTTTCCATGAAAGATTTAACGCAGTAAAAATTAAGCTTTATACCTGACTCTTTACCTTCATCGAGTTGCCAATCTTCAGAGTTGCATTTAGTCTTTTCCACAAGATCTCATTTGAACTGAATAGTCTCCTTCATATAGGAACCAACAACACAAGAATGGAGTAATGTTTGATCATCATGAGAAAGCCGATCAAAATAATTTTGTATAATCAATTCTCTTGAGAGATAATGGTTGGGGAAAGTATGCATCATATATTTAAGCCTCCCCAAGATTCAGCTATACTTTCTCCTTCATGAGGCAATAATTATAAATAAATTCCAATCATGATGAATTATATGCGTAGGATAAAACTTTTGATGAAATTCCAACTTCAAGCGATTCCAGTCCTATGATCCAATATCATCCAATAGCCTGTACAAAATTAGTGCTTTTCCCTCCAAAGATAAAGGGAAAACTTTCTTTTTAACTTTGTCTCTGGGTAAACCTGAAAGCTTAAACAATCCACAAATCTCATTGACATATGTCAAATGGTAATCGTGATGAGTCAAACCATTATAAGGATTAGCCAGTAGTTTCTCTACCATACCCGAAGGAATCTCATAATAAATATTTTCGTTAGGTTATATAGGTTGAGGAACAATTTCCTCGACTTCCGTTCAAGGAGAAGATGCCCTGAACAAGCCACTCACAGGGTGACCATTCATAGTGACAACCAACAGTAAATTTTAGCACGGACAAAAAATGTTTCCTTACCAATTTCCAGTTACCAAAGGCGCTTCACTCCCCATAAATGGTGCCAGAAAAGAGTCTTGATCAACCACAAGTATAGGGGACCAATCGTAGTCCTTCCAATAAGTAAGGTTGTCGAACCCAACGAGGAGCAGGAGGAAATCATAAGTGGTTTTCAACAAGGTATTCTCCGCAAGTGTTGTAAGTAACAGTAGTAGTAAAGGTGCAGCAATGTAGTTGATACGTCTCCAACGTATCTATAATATTTGATTGTTCCACGCTATTATATTATCTGTTTCGGATGTTTTATATGCATTTATATGTTGTTTTATATTATTTTTGGGACTAACCTATTAATCTAGAGCCTAGTGCCACTTTTTGTTTTTTTCCATGTTTTTGAGTATTGCAGATAAGGAATATTAAACGGATTCCAAACGGAACAAAATCTCCCGAAAGATTTTTCTTTGACCAGAAGACACCCAAGAGACTTGGAGTAGGGGGCAGGGCATCTGCCGGGAGGCCACAAGCCTGCAGGGTGCGCCCAGGGGGGTGGCCCCGCCTCCTGGCTTGTGGGTCCCCTACAGGCCTCCTAACCCAATATTTGGCCTATAAATTCCCAAATATTCCCGTGTCGCCAAAAGAAAAAACCAAAATACTTTTTGCCGCCGGGAGCCTGTGTTCCCGTGAGATACAATCTGGGAGCCTTTTCCGGTAATCTGTCGGAGAAGGAATTGATCACGGAGGGCATCTACATGAACTCCATTGCCCCTCCGATGATGAGTGAGTAGTTCACCAGAGACCTATCGGTCCATAGCTAGTAGCTAGATGGCTTCTTCTCTCTCTTTGATCTTCAATACCATGTTCTTCATGATCTTCATGGAGATCTATCCGATGTAATACTCGTTTGTGGTGTGTTTGTCGAGATCCGATGAATTGTGAGTTTATGTTTAGATTATCTATGAATATTATTTGAATCTCTTCTGAATTATTATATGCATGATTTCATATCTTAGCAAGTCTCTTCGAGTTATTGGTTTGGTTTGGCCAACTAGATTGGTAATTCTTGCAATGGGAGAAGTGCTTAGTTTTGGGTTCACTCTTGCGGCGTCCTCTACCAGTGACATAGTAGGAGTAGCGAGGCACGTATTGTATTGTTGCCATTGATGATAAAAAGACGGGGTTTTCATCATATTGCTTGAGTTTATCCCTCTACATCATGTCATCTTACTTAATGCATTACTCTGTTCTTCATGAACTTAATACTCTAGAGGCAGGCACGAGTCGGTCGATGTGTGGAGTAATAGTAGTAGATGCAGAATCATTTCGATCTACTTGACACGAACGTGATGCCTATATGCATAATCATTGCCTTGGATATCTTCATAATTATTCGCTTTTCTATCAATTGCACGACAGTAATTTTTTCACCCACCCTATTATTTTCCTTTATGAGAGAAGCCTCTAGTGAAACCTATGGCCCCCAAGTCTATTTTCCATATTATACTTTCAGATCTATAAACCGAAAATACCAAAAATATCTTGCTGCAATTTATTTACTTTTGTGTTTGTAATATTTTATATCTATCTCTATCACATCTCATCCTTGCAAATAACTCTGAAGGGATTGACAACCCCTTCTTAGCATTGGGTGCAAGAGTTTGATTTTTTATGTAGGTACTACGATTGGGGCCTTGCTTGTTCCTCCTACTAGATTGATACCTTGGTTCTCAACAAACTGAGGGAACTAGTTATCTACTTGGTTGCATCACCCTTTCTTCTTCAAGGGAAAACCAATGCAATCTCAAGAAGTAGTAGTAGCCCAATCCTTTTTGTATCAGATGACAGTCCTTCAAGTAAAGTACTCCTATATAAACCAAGTGCTCCCGAGGACACATGGCAATTTCCATCCAGTCATATTCATCATATTGAGTTGATTCACGTTCGCTACTATGATAATTTGATATGTGGGTGGATCGGTGCTAAGGTGCTTTTCTTATTTGAACAAAGAACCAACTTATGATTACCTTCTCTCACAAGCATCCGCAACTATGAAATAAGAATTAAGAAAAATCTAACCATAGCATTAAATGTGTGGATCCAAATCAGCCCCTCATGAAGCAACACATAAACTTGGGTTTAAGCTTCTGTAACTCTTGCAACCCATCATCTACTTGTTACTCCACAATGACTTCCCTTAGGACCATAACATGGTGAAGTGTCATGTAGTCGATGTTCACATGACACCACTAAGAGAAGTAGCAACATACATATCATCAAAATATCGAACGAATACCAACTTTATATGATTACTTTTAACAAGACTTCGCCCATGTCCTCTGGAACAATTCTTACTACTCACACCTCATCAACATATTCAAGATCAGAGGTCTAATAATGATAATTAAGGATCTGAGCATAATATCTTTCACCAAGTAATCCAACAAGCATCAACTACAAGATGTAATAACACAACTAGTGATCCACATGTACCAATATGAGGTTTTGAGACAAAGATTGATTACAAGAGATGAACTAGGGTTGGAGATGAGATGGTGCTGGTGAAGATGTTGATGAAGATTGGTCCTCCCACGAAGGAGGAAGCATTGGTGATGACGATGGCTTCGATTCCCCCCACCCGGTGGGAAGTTTCCCTGTCACAATCTCTCTACCGGAGAGCAAAATGGCCTTTGCCCAGGTTTTTGCCTCGAGATGGTGGCACTTTGTCCCGAAAGGTTTCTTATGATTTTTTGTAGGTAAAAACACGCTGTATAGGAGAAAAGGGAGGTCAGAGGGAAAACAGGGGCCCACAAGGCATCCGGGCGCGGTGAGGGGGTGGTTGTGCCGTGTTGCCTTCTGTACAGCAGGTGGCCCCCCTCCGGTATATTTCTAGACCAATAATTATTAAATATTACAAATAAATTCTTAGTGAAATTTCATGTTATCTCGAGCAAGTTGATTTTTCTGCCTTTTTCTTAGTTTCCTAGTCTAGAATTCCAGTTTCTAGATATTTCCCTCTTAGTGATGTACCTTGCATATTTAGAGAGAAAGGACACAAGAATTATATAATAATAGTGAATAATGGAAAATAATAAAATAAATACCAATAATAATTCATGATTCAAAATGGACGTATCAAACATCCATTTGATGGACGAGATGACCATGCAAGGCCGCCAACGAGAGTAGTACTCAAATGGTGGTCAGTCGGGACACAGGTGAGTAAGTGTTGAAGAAACCCTCTTCTTCTTTCTCGGCATAAACCTTGTCCACAATCATAGCCTTGTAATTTTCAATTGTACCATCGGTCCTAAGCTTCTTTTTGAACACCCACATACATCCTAATGGTTTGCAACCATAGGGACGTTCAATAATCTCCCAAGTCCCATTAGCCTTGATTGAATCCATCTCGCTACGGACTGCATCTTTGAAGTAGTCAGCATGTGGAGATACATATGCTTTTGAAATAGAACTGGGATTATCATCCACGAGCTACAAAAGGAAATCATCACCAAAGGTATTTGTAAAATTTTATCTCTTGCCCCTACCAAGGGTTTTCTTGTCATCCTCCTCGGGATTTTCATCATGTGTTTGTTCATATATTCCAAAGGAATGGCAGCCTTAGGAGTCTCCGTAGATTCCAGTCTAGAAGTTACTTGCATATCTCTCATGGAAAAAATTGTTGGGGAACGTTGCATGGGAAACAAAAAATTTCCTACGCACACGCAAGACCTATCCATCGTGATGATCATCTACAAGAGGGGATATCGGTTCCACATACCCTTATAGATCGCTAAGCAGAAGCGTTTATAACATGGTTGATGCAGTGGAACATCTATGCTATCCAAATCGCAGTCTGTCTCGCGATCTCATCACGATCCGTCCCGCGATCCCATCACGATCCATCACGATCTAGTGCCGAACGGACGACACCTCCGCGTTCAGCACATGTACAGCTGGAAGACGGTCCCTGCCTTCTTGATCCATCAAGAGGGACGGAGAGTTAGATGAGTTTTCCAACACGACATCGTGGTGGTGGTGGTGGTAGACATCCAGCAGGGCTTCGCCAAGCGCTACAGAACTAATCTAGAGGAGAAAACGATCTTGAGAGAGAGAGAGAGAGGGCAACACGTGGCTAATTAGGGTTAGGGCTGCCTCTAATTCTCTAGTATATATAGGAGGGAGGGAGTGGAAGAGGCAGCCTCAAACCCTCAAGGTTTGGCCGAAATTGGAGGTGGAGTCCTACTCCAATCCTACTAGGAGTAGGATTCCTCCTCTCCAGTTGGAAACCCTTTCCACCTTTTGCACCTTTGGGTTTTTCCCACCCCTAGCTGCATGGGCCTTTGTGGGTGGTTCGGCCAGCCTACTAGGGGCTGGTTTGACTCCTCCCATAGTCCATGAGGTCCTTTGGGTCGAGACACCCCTCCCAATGGCCCCCGGAACCCTCTTGGCACTCCCGGTACACTACCGAAGTACCAGAAACATTTCCGGTGACCAAAACAGGACTTCCTATATATCAATCTTCACCTCCGTACCATTACGGAGCTCCTCGTGACGTCCAGGATCTCATTCGGGACTCCTAACATCTTTCGGTTACCAAACACACATAACTCAATAATACCGAAACGTCACCCAACCTTAAGTGTGCAGACCCTGCGGGTTCGAGAACTATGTAGACATGACCTGAGACACTCTTCGGTCAATAACCAATAGCGGGACGTGGATGCCCATATTGGCTCCTACATATCCTACGAAGATCTTTACCGATTGAACCTCTATGGCAAGGATTCAGTTAATCCCATATGATGTTCCCTTTGTCCTTCGGTATGTTGCTTGCCCGAGATTCGATTGTCGGTATCTCTATTCTTAGTTCAATCTCGTTACCGGCAAGTCTCTTTACTCGTTCCATAATACAAGATCCAGTGACTAACTCCTTAGTCACATTGCTTGCAAGGCTCATTGTGATGTTGTATTACCGAGTGGGCCTTGAGATACCTCTCCGTCATATGGAGTGAGAAATTCCAGTCTTGATTCACGCCAACCCAAAGGACACCTTCGGAGATACCTGTAGAGCACCTTTATAGTCACCTAGTTACATTGCGATGTTTGATACACACAAGGTATTCCTCCGGTGTCCGGGAGTTGCATGATATCATGGTCATAGGAACAGATACATTGACATGCAAAAACAGCAGCAATAAACTGACAGGATCATATGCTACGCTCATAGTTTGGGTCTTGTCTATCACATCATTCTCCTAATGATGTGATCCCGTTATCAAGTGACAACACTTGTCTATGGACAGGAAACCTTGACCATCTTTGATCAAGGAGCTAGACAACTAGAGGCTCACTAGGGACTGTGTATTGTCTATGTGTCCACACATGCATTTGAGTTTCCAATCAATACAATTCTAGCATGGATAATAAACGATTATCATGAACAAGGAAATATAATACTAACCAATTTAATATTGTCTCTAGGGCATATTTCTAAAAAAAATATCCTCAAGGAATGTAGCATCCTTAGACTCCATAATCATACTGACTTTCACATTAGGTACCTCAGATTTCACTACTAGATATCTATAGCCAACACTATTCTTAGCATAGCTGAAATTATAACAGTCCACACTCTTTGGCAAAAGCTTACGCTTTTGGGTAATTGGCTCATTGACTTTCGCCAAACATCCCCAAGTACGTAAGTAGGAGAGTGTTGTCCTTCTCTTCGACGACTTGTCACATGGAGTGACCTCATTATATTTTGTCGGAACGTTATTCAGGACATGACATGAAGTCAATATAGCCTCCCCCACCATGCCTTGAATAAATCCAATGTATCTAACAATGCATTAACCAAATCGGTAAGAGTATGGTTTTTTTTGCTCGGCAATCCCGTTTGGCTAGGGTGAATAGAGAGGCGTCCGCTAATAAATAATGTCGTGTTATGCATAAAAAGAATCAGACTCATTAGAGAAACACTCTCCACCATGATTTGATCAGACTCGTTTAATTTTCTTTTCAAGTTGGTTCTTAACTTCTGCTTTATAGATTTTAAAGTAGTGCACAACCTCATCTTTAATATTAACAGATACACATATCAATATCTAGTGGAATCATCTATCAATGTCATGAAATATTTCTTTCCACCTTTAGTCAACACACCATTCATCTCACACAGATCAGAATGTATGACTTCTAATGGCGCTAAATGCCTCTCCTCCATAGCCTTGTGAGGCTTGAAAACTTGCTTTGCTTGCACACACGAGTGACACTTAGAACCTTTGGATAAAGTGAAACTCAGGATTAAATTCCGTTTTGCTAGCCACGACATAACACCAAAACTAATGTGAAAAAGTCATGAATGCCAAACTTCAGATTCATTGACACTCGAATGAATATTCTTCGCGACATTATTACAAAAATCTGCAAGGAAAAGGCCAAACAAACCTCCACATTCATAACCTTTTCCAACAAAACTCGATATTTCGTAAATACTACTTTATTTGACTCGAAGACCAACTCAAACTCTTCTCTACACAGAAGGTGCAAATTCTTGAGCTGCATGATCCTTCCTGAAGTAAACTTTAGATCAACTGTGCCAACACCAAGAATAGAAGCACGTAGGTATGAGATCGACTCGGCTCAATCCCGTGGCGCAGAGTGGCGGGTTACAGAGGACGAGTGCGCGAGGGTCTCTTCTCTTGTCAAGCTCCAATATTATGTGAAAGAGAAGCCCTTATAAGGAGCTGGAGCTCCTTCTCCACTTGCAAGGTGGGACTAAACTTCCCACCACCCCTGGTCATGCCACCTACATGGGCCTTAGAGATTTTTATGAAATTTTCATATGGGCTCTAGGCCCATCTCACATTTCAATAAGTTCGGGTAGTTGTATACTTAGGCGAGGTTGGATTGGTGTGCGTGGTTGCGGTGTTCGACTCCGGCAAAACACATTAATTTTAGCACTTGAAGTCATTCAATCCAGGAGAAAACAAAGCGACCGTGATTTGCCTAGCACTTCCTTTGATGTATGTTATTAAGAATGACCAATAAATTAGGAGCAAAACAATTGCCTTCGTGTAGTGGCTAGCTCGTACTACAAGCAACCTGTTGGTCCAGGTTCAGACGACCGACTATTCACTATTGTTATTATTTTTTATATCAAACCTTTATGCGGTGTGTTGCTTCAGATGCCTGATAGTGGCCATATGTTAATATTTTCTTTTGTGTTCTTTCGGGACATTTCTACCTCCTGAAACTCATCTTTATATACTATTAACACTAGCATAGTACCACTGTGTTTCCACGAGATCACAAATATATAGAAATGGACTAATGGTCAAATGGTAATTGGTTAAAGGGCCGTTAATTTTACTTCACTGCTTTTCACCAGAATACATGTACAAGTTTCATCATTTATTTATTCAAAAAATGTTGAGATAAGTATATAATATATATAAAACTAGCATCTTAATCTTCAGTACGAAGCCATAGTGGTAAGCAACTTCTATGTCTATTGATAAAACTACAATAAACCCGCCTAATTGAAACTACTATATCATTCCTACAAATTCAATACTACATGACACTAACACAAACATTAACTAATGTGATGCTAAGAAGCGGCTTCAAGTCACAAACTTTTTGACCAATACCATCGTGATTCACTACATTTTGTTAACTCCTCCCTTGCAAATTCAACCTTTGTGTCTCCTTGTATTGTACTAGACCATACAAAGTAATATATACAATGTTTTATCGTTGACAATGCCAACAACTCATAATTCAAATATGTTATACTTATAGGGTGAAGATAGTGTCTTGGGTTATGTAAACATGCCCATATTCCATTACATAGAAAAGGTAAAACAACACAAAATGGCCTTGTCTCTCTAGCTCTGCCCTAATGTATGGCGCGCTTCATTACGCTTCTACCTAATCACAAAGCTAATATCTAACTAAACTTCCATCGGACAGTTGATGTGCTGTTAAGATCTGAAACAAAAAACAACTCAATCAAAACATACAGTTGGTGGTATGTAACCTACTTGCCTGCTTATTCATAATAATACAATCTATGCAGCTACATGAGGAATCAAGGAGAAAAAGTATGAAACATATCCATTTTAATTAGTATCATGCAAAGCAGGATTTTTCCTTACTTTGTATATAAATAAACACATCAAAGTACATGACAAAATGATATAATATTACGGGACACCCTAACAAAGCAGATCAGAAGATACAACATGAACCTAGAATAAGTCTGACACCTCGACAACGCCCGATCGACGACTCCTGAGCTCCACGACAACGCCTCCAAGAGGGCAATGATGCAAAGAGTCTCCGTTGTTGAGTCCAAACAAATAGACATGTTTTTCAACCAGATCCCTGGAACAAGGATGAGACCCATGACGACATGAGTCTTCATCAAGCAAGCGACATGATGCAAATAATAGATACATTTTCGCTCTATTGTGTGTACATGATTCCTTTATTCTACAACAAAGAAAAACATAATTTGCGAAGTATGACATTAATTACTTCAATGAATTCATAAAGTTATCATATTGCTAGCCTTCTCCTTGTTGCAAACAAAGTACCTGCTTGTCACTCCCTTCAGTTGATGGTTGAGGCCCATAGAACATGTTGTCATTCCTGCCTTGAAAACCACAAAGTGTCTTGTTTTTATATATATGGAGATTCAAAAGAATTTATACAATGACAAAGATTACTTACTTGGAGATAAGATCATAAGACTAAATTAGAACTTAGGGGTAGAATCTTCCAAATCATGTGAGACAGCTTAAAGTGCCCCTACAAGTGGAAAATCATAACATTGTGGGAAATAAAGGCATTTTCCACTTTACTCTTGTATAGCTTATACTTGAAATTTAATTAATACATTATGAAGAAATAACTATTAGGAGATCTTACTCACCAGAGCGAAGGATTGCCTCTTCAAATTGGTAATGATTAGTCGAGGACGAATATTATCAACCGCTATTGTAGATCCTTCTCAACCACATCTGAAATGTACCTTGTCGGTGACTTTTACAAATCATCGTATGCAATCATATATAGACTAATAAACCTGGAATTTCTGCTTGGATTTTTATTTTGTTGAATATTTAACATGAAAGCTCATTATATCTTATGCAACTAAAGTGCAAGACCCTCATGGTCGTTGGAAAAGACGTGAGGGGCATGTAACAGGGAGGGGTTATGGCCTTGAAGGAACTTTTAGTTTTCCTACTTCTTTGTATATTTTTCCAATTGTAGTTTATCATCATTTAAATAATGATTTGTTTTACAAAATATAAAAATGACCAAAATATTCCGGGAACATGATACACTACTAGGTAAAACCTTATAGGCAGGACCTCAGTAGTAGCGCTGAAAAACAAATAACACTGCTGCTAATTAGCAGTAGCGCTTCTCCTGCTAAGCGCTACTACTAACACCTTAGCAGTAGCGCTGGTTATATATCCAATGCTACTGTTAAAGGTGTCCCAACGAGGTGCCCAGGAGGTAGCTTTAGTACCAGTGCGCGCTTGTATAAAGCACTACTAATAAGTTGAATAGCACTATCGCTTTTCTTAAACAAGCGCTGCTGATACAAGCTGTTCCCGTCGCCCGTCATCCGCCGCCGCCGCTGTTCTCGTCGCCCGCCGCCCGCCGCCACCGCTCCTGGTTCTCCTCCTCTGTCCTCCCTCCTCCCGTCCGAGTTCATATATGTCATTCTTGTATATGTGAAATCAGTATATGAACTTAATCCTATTAGATATGCTAGGTATATGAACTTAATCCTATTAGATATGCTAGTTATATGAACTTAATCCTATTAGATATGCTAGGTATATGAACTTAATCATAGGTATATGAACTTAATCCTATTAGAGATGCTAGGTATATGAACTTAGTCCTAGTAATTAAGGTTTTTCCTAGTAGTTAGGGTTAGGCTTGAAAGATGATATATTTCAATATAAGTATAACGTAGTTTTTTTTCTGTTTTTAGTGAGTGTTTATTAGAAATAGTTTATTTAGTAAGTGTTTATTAGAAATAGTTTAATCGGTGAGGGAGTGTCCACCATATATGAGAGAAGAAGAATACCGACTGTTGTCGTGGGGGTCGCTTCTCCTTCTTCTTCTTGTGCTAGATATGTGTTATGCACTAGGGGAAGTAGGAGTAGCGACCATAATCGACGGTCGAAAAATCGGTGAGGGAGTGTCCACCATATATGTGAGAAGAAGAATGCCAACTGTTGTCGTGGGGGTCGCTTCTCCTTCTTCTCCTTGTGCTAGATATTTGTTATGCACTAGGGGAAGTAGGAGTAGCGACCATCATCGACGGCCGAAAAATTGGTGAGGGAGTTTCCACCATATATGAGAGAAGAAGAATGCCAACTGTTGTCGTGGGGGTCGCTTCTCCTCCTTCTCCTTGTGCTAGATATTTGCTATGCACTAGGGGAAGTAGGAGTAGCGACCATCATCGACGGTCGAAAAATCGGTGAGGGAGTGTCCACCATATATGAGAGAAGAAGAATGCCGACTGTTGTCGTGGGGGTCGCTTCTCCTCCTTCTCCTTGTGCTAGATATTTTTTATGCACTAGGGGAAGTAGGAGTAGTGACCATCATCGACGGTCGAAAAATCGGTGAGCGAGTGTCCACCATACATGAGAGAAGAGTGTCCATCATATGTCGTTTATTTAAGTTCCTCAACCATATTTATTAAGTAATTTATGTCGTTTATTTAAAAATATTTGACAACTAATTTCTTATGGTTTAATTTCTATTTATTTCATTCTCCTAGGGTTAGCACCACCGCCTCTGGCCACCTCCGACGTCGCCACCGGCCACCTCCGACGTCGCCCCAGGCCACCTCCGACCCTGCCCCCGCACGGTACTACCACGCTCTCGCTCCCCTCTAGTTCATACTACCTCAAACTTGCAAACATGCACAATCATATCTGGCTAATTTGTCATATGATGTTGTCATGAGCGTTGATCTCCTAAACATGAGCTAATTAATTTTTGTCATATGAATTTGGTTAATTTGTCATATGATGTTGCCATGTTCTCTTGAGATAGCCTATGTAATATTTGGTTAATTTGTCATATGATGTTGCCATGTAATATTCGGTTCAAACATTAAGCATGAGCTAAAATTTTCTTAGAGGAATTTGTCTCGTCATCGACGATGCCCATCCCGCATCCTCGTCGTCGACTCGGTGGCGACCACCTGCTTGATAGGCGCTATCATGTGCGGGACTAGGCTCCGTCGGGCTGGCATTGGGAGGTCCTACCTTCCGGGGGGAGCACCTTGGTGCGTAATCTGGGTCTCATCGTTGACCTGGAGCTTCTTTGGTGGCGGTCGCGTGGGCCATTATCGGTGACGAGGGAGCCGGCCCCCAGGGAGGTGGTACGTCGTTGTGTCAGGGAGGAGGACGAGCACGTCTATCGCTACATTGCTGTGTTGGATGCCAGGTTCTCCAATACCTGACAGGTTCTCCAGGGACATTACCCGAGCTATGATCCGGTGATGGTTCCTTATCTTTGGGTTGCCACCGCCTCCACCGTGAGGCGTCAACTGGATTATTATTAGTGATATGTGTATGAGCTATATGAGTATGAGTTATATGAATATGAGCTATATGAGTATGAGTTATATGAGTATGAGCTATATGAGTACGAGTTATATGACTATGAGTTATATGAATATGAGTTATGTGAGTATGAGTTATATGAGTATGAGCTATATGAGTATGAGTTATATGAGTATGAGTTGTATGAGTATGAGTTATATGAATATGAGTTATATGAGTTATTAAATGAATATGAGTTATATGTGTTGTTAAATGAGTATGAGTTATATGAGTTAAATGAGTATGAGTTATATGAGTTATACGAATATGAGTTATATGAGTTGTTATGTGAATACTCTGAATACTGCTAATATTGTCGATGGTGATGATGCATTCTGATAGTAAACGTTAGCAGTAGCGCTGGAAGATATTAACAGTAGCGCTGCTTAGCAGCAGCGCTTTCTATGAGCAAGCTCTGCTACTAAACTTACCAGTAGCGCGACCCGTATCTGCACTACTACTAGTTTTTAGCTGTAGCGCGATAGCAGTAGCGCTTGGACCAGCGCTACTGCTACTCATATATCCAGCGCTACTAGTAGGGTTTTCCCTAGCAGTGATAGTGTGTTCTTTCACTGTTGAATAACCTTGCCAATGGTCAGCCATATATGGAGAAAAAAGAACAATAATCAATATGGTTCTGTGAAGAAGTCATACCATCTCTTGATCCACATCATGTTCATGGATCATGGTCAGGCTCTCTTCTCTCAGCTTCATTGTCATCTTTTCATCCAAAAAATCAACCATTCGTGTTTTTAATAGTTATTATAAATAAATTTGAACAACATGTCATGGGTGAATCATTTGGGTACCATACTTGAATTTTTTTATGCCTATGAGTGATTTGGCATGTTATACTGCATGCCATGTAGAAAGACATATCCAATTTGAATGCATCAATCATCTTTCAAGTGTTCGAGAAGTCTCGGGTAAGTCCCATTGGCATGCACAATTGAGCTACTTTGCCATCTATCTTGCCAGGACATATAGAGCTCATTCTCAGCACACCTGGTGTCTTGAAAAGAATGATGATATAGTGTATTTTCTACAAAGTACTTTTTATATCCCAGAATGAATATTGCTTTTATTCTGTGTAGTTCATAAACTTCATCAATCAGGTCTGGAATTTGTGTTGGCAACAAAGACAAGATCCAATTTAATTGTAATAAAACTATGTTACATGCAGAAAATGTAACATGTAAGCTCATTAATACTACCTTCTTCCTCGAGTCTTTGTATTTACCATGTAATTCTTGCTCCTGCATACCATTTTGCCAGCTATTAAAGAAGATTTTTAACACAAGTAGGAGCATGCAATCTAGGGTGAGCATTATATAGAGTTCATGATTCATCATTACCTTACCTTTTTGGTCAAATAGCTAAGTAGTACTTTATATACAACAAAAATATAAAACTTTGTCATAAGCAAGGCAAAGCCACTGACAAAACTATTTTTTTATAAGTAATTTATTTTGAAGTGTACTAACAACACTCTGGTGTATACTTAACCTACCACTATAGAGATATGTCCTAAAGTTTCAGCTTCATACGAACTAGATTGGAAGTAACACCGCGCTGCACCTGCATTAGAAGCTAATGACCTCCAATTGCTCGTCATCCAACTGTCACAAAATCACCTTGCGTCTTCACTAACTTGCATGTCCCCCTCCATATCCCATAGAATTATCCTTCTAAAACCTGAATTAAATCGTACATTTCAGCAAGCAAAAAATAGAAAAAAAAAATCTCAGTCTCGTTTCAAGGTGTCATTCCCACGAAGGTCTTTTTTGAAAAATGTTTAATCCATGGCATGGTTATCTTGTTCTAGTTGACCGCACATGTAAAATAAGAACAATATGTCTAATGTAAAAGCAATAAACACACATTAGAAATAGTAGTAGAGATGTTATTTGTATGCAGCGATTCATTTCCTCTTTGAATCACCGCGTTAATTCTTTGGAATGCCACTACATGTTAACTTACAAAATCTGAAATGTTGAATTTTTAGAAAAATGGAGGTTGCCAGATTTCTTAGCCATATCCCTATTATCAATTAGTCATTGTGCAATTGTAAACTTTGGGTAGCAATAGTAAGAAACAAGTGCTAGGATGATGAGTGTTGGTAGTTGTGAATCCCTAAAGCATGAACTGTCAACTTGTCTATAACTCTGTACATATATTAACTAGATATAAATTCAAAAGTTGTATTGTTCAGACTTCTCAGCAGGCTATAGAATAAGTTCAACGACGGTGGTAGACGATGCAATAGGAAACTATCACTTATGTCGGCACAACACAATGCTGTGGTGGATACTTGTAAATGGCCGCACTGCAGGACCTTGTTGCCGGTGTGGTGCATGCATGATAACCCACAAGTATAGGGGATCGCAACAGTTTTCGAGGGTAGAGTATTCGACCCAAATTTATTGATTCGACTCAAGGGGAAGCGAAAGAATATTCTCAAGTATTAGCAGTTGAGTTGTCAATTCAACCACACCTGAAAGATTTAGTGTCTGCAACAAAGTATCAGTAGCAAGGTAGTATGATAGCAGCAGTATCAACAGTAACCAGTAGCAGCAAAGTAACAACAGTAGCAACAGAGTAATAGCAGCAGCAGTGACAGCAGTAGCGGCAAAGTAACCTAGCAAGGACCAGTAGGAAAAGACTCGTAGGCATTGGATCGGTGATGGATGATTATGTCGGATGCTATTCATCTTGTGACAGTTATAACACGGAGAGATATGTAACTAGCTCCCGTTCATCAATCTAATGTAGGCATGTATTCCAAATGTAGTCATACGTGCTTAGGGGAAAGAACTTGCATGACATCTATTGTCCATCCCTCCCGTAGCAGCGGGGTCCTAATGGAAACTACGGGATATTAAGTTTTCCTTTTAATAAAGAACTGGACCAACGCATTAACACTTGGTGAATACATGAACTCCTCATACTATGGTCATCTCGAGGAGTGGTTCCGGCTATTGTCACTCCGGGGTTGCCGGGTCATAACACATAGTAGGTGACTACAACTTGCAAGATAGGATCTCAAACACACATATATTGGCGACAACATAATAGGTTCAGATCTAAAATCATGGCACTCGGGCCCTAGTGACAAGCATTAAGCATGGCAAAGTAGTAGCAAAATCAATCTCACAACATAGTAGATACTAGGGATCAATCCTCGTCAAAACTAACTTGATTACATGATAGATCTCATCCAACCCATCACCGTCCAACAAGCCTACGATGAGATTACACACGAACAGTGAAGAGCATCATGGAATTGGCGATGAAGGAAGGTTGATGATGACGATGGCGACGATCTCCCCTCTCCGGAGCCCAGAACGGACTCCACATCTGCCCTCGAGATGAAGAACAGGAGGTTGCGACGCCTCCATATCGTAAAACGCGATGAATCCTTCTCCTTGATTTTTTCCGGACGAAAGAGGCTAAATAGAACTGGATTGAGAGGCAGTGGAGCTTTGTGGGCCCCACAGCCTGCCATGCGCGGCCAGGGGGGCTGATACGTCCATTTTGCATCATGCTTTCATGTTGATATTTATTGCTTTATGGGTTGTTATATTACTTTTTGGTACCATATTTATGCATTTTCTCTCTTATTTTGCAAGGTTTATTTGAAGAGGGAGAATTCAGGCAGTTGGAATTCTGGACTGGAAAAGGAGCAAATCTTAGTCCACTATTCTCCACATCTCCAAATGCCCTGAAAAGTTACGTGGATTATTTTTGGATTATATCAAAAAATACTGGGAGATAGAAGTACCAGAGGGGGGCTACCAGGGCGCCACAAGCCCTGGCACCGCCACCCCCAGGTGGCGGATGGCAAGCTTGTGGGCTCCCTGACGGCCCACTAGCCCCCTCTTTGGCTATATGAAGGGTTTCATTCCAGAAAAAAATCAATCGGGAGCTTTTTCATGGTTTCGCCGCCGCCACGAGGCGGAACTTGAGCAGATCCAATCTAGAGCTCCGACAGGACGATCCTGGCGGGGAAACTTCCCTCCCGGAGGGGGAAATCGTCGCCATCGTCATCACCAACACTCCTCTCGTCGGAGGGGAGGCATCTTCATCAACATCTTCATCAGCACCATCTCCTCTCCCACCCCTAGTTCATCTCTTGTAACCAATCTCCGTCTCACGACTCCGATTGGTACTTGTAAGGTTACTAGTAGTGTTGATTACTCTTTGTAGTTGATGCTAGTTGGATTACTTGGTGGAAGAGTTTATGTTCATATCCTTGATGCTATTCATTACACCTCTGGTCATGATTATGATTATGCTTTGTGAGTAGTTACTTTTGTTCCTGAGGACATGGGATAAGTCATGTTAATAATAGTCATGTGAATTTGATATCCGTAAGGTATTTTGATATGTTGTATGTTGTTTTTTCTCTAGTGGTGTTATGTGAACGTCGACTACATAACACTTCACCATATTTGGGCCTAGAGGAAGGCATTGGGGTGTAGTAAGTAGATGATGGGTTGCTGGAGTGACAGAAGCTTAAACCCCAGTCTATGTGTTGCTTCGTGAGGGGCTGATTTGGATCCACTAGTTTAATGTTATGGTTAGACGTTGTCTTAGTTCTTCTTTCGTAGTTGCGGATGCTTGCGAGAGGGGTTAATCATAAGTGGGATGCTTGTCCAAGTAAGGGCAGTACCCAAGCGCCGGTCCACCCACATATCAAACTACCAAAGTAACAAACGCGAATCATATGAACATGATGAAACTAGCATGACAGAAATTCCCGTGTGTCCTCGGGAGCGTTTTTCCTCCTATAAGACTTTGTTCAGGCTTGTCCCTTGCTGCAAAAGGGATTGGGCCACTTGCTGCACCGTTGCTACTACTTGTTACTTGTTACTTTTCGCTTGTTACGTTTCACCTCACTACACCATCACTCGTTACCGCTATTTTCAGTGCTTGCAGTTATTACCTTGCTGAAAACCGTTTATCAGAGCCTTCTGCTCCTCGTTGGGTTCGACACTCTTACTTATAGAAAGGACTACTATTTATCCCCTATACTTGTGGGTCATCAATACTCTTTTCTGGCGCCGTTGCCGGGGAGTGAAGCTCCTTTGGTAAGTGGAAATTGCTAAGGAAATATTTATTTACTGTGCTGAAATTTATTGTCACTTGTCACTATGGAAACTGTACCTTTGAGGAGTTTGTTCGGGGTATCTTCACCACGAACGGAAGCACGAGGAGTTGTTCCTCAACCTCAGGTACCTACTGAAAATATCTTTTATGAAATTCCTTCGGGTATGCTTGAGAAACTGCTGGCTAATCCTTTTACAGGAGATGGATCTTCACATCCAGACTTTCATCTGATCTATGTAGATGAAGTTTGTGGTTTATTTAAGCTTGCAGGTTTGCCCGAGGATGAGGTAAAGAAGAAAGTCTTTCCTTTATCTTTGAAGGATAAGGCGTTGACATGGTATAGGCTATGTGCTGATACTGGATCATGGGACTACAATCGGTTGAAATTGGAATTTCATCAAAAGTTCTATCCTATGCGTTTAGTACATCGTGATCGGAACTTTATTTATAACTTTTGGCCTCATGACAGGGAAAACATAGCTAAAGCTTGGGGGAGGCTTAAATCAATGCTATATTCATGCCCCAATCATGAGCTCTCGAGAGAAATAGTCACTCAGAACTTTTATGCTCGGCTTTCTCATGAAGATCGTACCATGCTTGACACTTCTTGTACCAGTTCTTTTATGAAGAAGGATATTGACCACAAGTGGAATTTATTGGAGAGAATCAAACGTAACTCTGAAGATTGGAAGCTGGAGGAAGGTAAGGAGTCAGGTATGAATTTCCACTTTGATTGCGTTAAATCTTTTGTTGAGACAAACACTTCTAGAGATTTTAGCGCTAAGTATGGACTTGACTCTGAGATAGTATCTTCTCTATGTGAATCTTTTGTTGCTCATGTTGATCTTCCCAAAGATAAGTGGTTTAAATATCATCCTCGTGTAAAAAGCAACATAGCCAAAACCAATCTAGTTGAGGAGAAAGCCATTGCTTTTAGTGATCATGTTGTTCCTTGTGCTTACACTGAGAAACCACCATACCCTCCTAGGATAAAGGATTATTCTAAAGCTCGAACTATGATACGTAGGGGTTACATTAGACCACTTGCACCCCCTGAGGAAATTAGAGTTGACCTAGTGTTGCTATTATCAAAGATCTCTTAGCCGAAGACATAGACGGGCATGTTATCAAATTCTATGAGGACTCCGCTAGAATTGCTAAACCTCTCGCGAAAGACAATTACGGACCTGTAGTTGGCCTGCCTGTTGTTTCTGTCAAGATAGGAGATCACTGTTACCATGGTTTATGTGATATGGGAGCTAGTGTTAGTGCAATACCCAGTTCTCTATATGATGAAATCAAAGATGAGATTGCACCTGCTGAGTTAGAACCCATTGATGTCACTATTACGCTAGCTAATAGAGACACTATCTGCCCTCTGGGAATTGTGAGAGACATAGAAGTCCTCTGTGGTAAGCGGAAGTATCCTACTGATTTCCTCGTCCACTACAGGAATTAGCTTCTTTGCCGTCTGCCATCACAGATGGCAAAGAGTATATCATAGACGGCAAAGAGTATATCACAGACGGCAAAGAATCCCACTGTCGGCAAAATTTCCGCGTCAGCCTACGACGGCATTGTAGCTTCTTTGCCATCTGGCTCACCGAAGCGGACGGAAAAGAGCTTTGCCGTCAGCTTTCCATGAGAGCAGTCGGCAGATATGTCGAGACGGCAGCCGGTAGGCGTTGCCTCCGTTAGGGGCTAACGGAGGCTTTGTCGTCTGCCTCCCCCTCCTGTGTGCCGTCTGCCTCCCCCCTCTTCTTGGCCGTCTGCCCCCCCCCTCTTCTTTGTCGTCTGCTTCCACCTCCTCCCCCACACTCTTTTTCGTCTGCCCACCCCTCCTCCCCCTCCTCTATGCCCTCTTCTTTGCCGTCTGCCCCCTGGAAGCAGACGACAAAGAGACTATATGGCCAGTTGCTGCTGCCCAGGTTGCATAGCTGGGCGCCACGTGGCACCTTTGCCGTCTGCCAGCTGATGGCAAAGGCCTTTGCCATCAGCTGGCAGACGGCAAAGAGCCCATATTGTCACAGTTTTGTTTGTTTTGTTTATTTTACAACACATATACATATACATAGCACATATATAGGTAACAACACATATACATATACATAGCACATATATAGGTCACAACACATATTCATAGCACAAAGTTTCATCCATATTCATAGCACATATATAGGTCACAACACATATACATATAGTTCCACATATACTGTTCATCCATATATACATATAATTCCACATTGTTCATCAACTCAAATGAAAACTAGAACTAAATCACTCCATCAATGCCAGCTTCCATGCATGTAGTACATCCAATCTGCAAAATGGGAATAAGAAAGTCAGAAAAAGAACAACAACAACATATATATGACAAATAAGCTAAATTGAAGAAGAAAGAGAAGAAGCAAGAAGAGAACAAGGAGAAGAAAACAAGAAGGAGGAGGAGGAGGAGGAGGGGAAGGAGAAGGAGAAGGAGGAGGAGAAGAAGAAAAAAGAAGAAGAGAAGAAGAAGGAGATGAAGGAGAAGAAGAAGGAGGAGAAGCCTTCTTCTTCTCTTCTTCTCCTCCTCCTTCTTCTTCTTCTCCTTCTCCTTCTCCTTCTCTTCTTCTTCTCTTCTTCTTCTTCGTCTTCCTTCTTTTCATTTCTCCTCTTCTCCTCTTCTTGGAGCTAAATTAGCTAACTATGTCTTTTTGCAGCTAAATGGGCTAATTATGTCATTCTAGAGGAAAACAAGCTAAGTATATAATATTAATGAGCTAACCAAGGTTCTTATGCCATTTTGAGCTTATTATGTCTTTTAGGAGCTTAATTAGTCATTTTATTGAGCTAACCAAGGTTCTTATGATGTTTTTACCTAACTAAGCTAATTATGCCATTTTGGATGATAATTGGCTAAGTATGTCTTTGTTGGGGAAAATAAGCTAAATTGAAGAAGAAGAGGAGAAGGAAGGAAGAAGAAGGAGAATAAGGAGGGCTCCTTCTCCTCCTTCTGCTTCTTCTCTTCTTCTTCTCCTCCTCCTTCTTCTCCTTCTCCTTCTCTTCTCTTTCTCTTCTTCTTTTTGTTCTTCCTTTTCATTTCTCCTCTTCTCCTCTTCTTGGAGCTAAATTATCTAACTATGTCTTTTTGGAGCTAAATGGGCTAATTATGTCATTATCGAGGAAAACAAGCTAAGTATATAATATTAATGAGCTAACCAAGGTTCTTATACCATTTTGAGCTTATAATGTCTTTTTGGAGCTAAATTGGCTAATTATGTCATTGTTGGGGAAATTAAGGCAAGGAGAATATGAAAGAGGAAAATAAAGAGAAGGAGGAGGAGAAGAAGAAGAAATAAAGGAGGAGCAGGAGGAGGAGGAGGAGGAGGACTAGAAGGTCCTTAGCCTTCTCCTCCTTCTCCTCCTCCTCCTCCTCCTCCTCCTTCTCCTTCTTCTCTTCTTCTTCTTCTTCTTTCTTTTCATTTTTCCTATTTCTTCTCCTCTTCTCCTCTTCTTGGATCTAAATTAGCTAACTATGTCTTTTTGGAGCTAAATGGGCTAATTATCCCATTTTAGAGGAAAACAAGCTAAGTATATAATATTAATGAGCTAACCAAGGTTCTTATGCCATTTTGAGGTTATTATGCCATTTTGGAGCTAAATGGGCTAATCATGTCATTGTTGGGGAAATTAACGCAAGGAGAATATGAAAGAGGAGAAGAGAAACTTACCGTAGTGGTCATCCAGGAGGAGAAATACCTGGAGAAGGGTCATGCGATGCCGCTCGGGAGTTATTCTGCAGAATAGATATTTTGCAATGTCTCGGTTAGCATGATGACACTCAATTATTAATACTAGTTTATAATGAAACTCACCGTGCCAATCGAAGAGAAGACGGGCATCGGTGGAGGGACTTGACCGCTCTTCTCGCACAGACCGTGAAGAGTGGTCGTATTAGTTAGTAATGAAACAAACATTACACACATGATTTGGCTAATGTGAAAAAAACTTACCACAAAAAGCTCGTACATGGCCCGTTGACCCGCCTCATTCCGGGACCTCTCCTCCTCAATCAATCGTGTCGTGGTCTGGTCCGTCTCATCAAGAGCAGCCTGGTTTGCCAATCTCTCTTTCTCAAGAGCAACCTGGTTTGCCAATCTATCTTTCTCAAGAGCAGCCTGGTTTGCCAATCTCTCTTTCTGAAGAGCAGCCTGAAACACTATTCCTCGTTACCACAGTAATGATCTATGGTGACACACATAGTGAAATGCATGAAAGTGTTCTTAGTCTGTACAACTAACCTCGATGGCAAGATCGACTGACCGTGGACGACGTGTTATCTCAGGACAGCTGCTCGACTGGCACGCCTTGATCTCCGGGAGAGTGAGTGGACAACGTATTATCCCATCTCCAATGGCTATCGAGCCATGGGGCCTCCTGCCACCAGATATCATCACCAGCTCTGGATCCAAAGGTTCCTGGCTAGGGTTAAAGTCATCCCCTTCCGTAGCCTTCCCCGCGTCCCTGTATGCCACGAGCTTGTGGTGGGATGATATGTTGGTGAAGTTATTGGGATCATCCAGGTCAGACTCAGAGAATGCCTTCGCCTTCTTGTACGAGGCAGTATGGGCCATGCCATAAAGGTCGTACAAGAGTGGCATCTCCGTCTTATTGTGATGCGCCTAAAAGAGAGGAACAAAATATTAGCATGAAGAATGAATTGCATGAATCATGAAGCAAATCACATACCCAGTTTCGTCCGAACTGAAGTAAGTTGGCGCTGCCTTGATGGTGTGGCACACCAACCATTTGGCTACGCCAATCCTTCGCATTCTCGTGGACGGCTCGCCAGCTGCCTGTGCACCACTCATCAACCAACGCCTCCCAACAATCCATCTTATCCGCACACCATCTCGGGGGCACCTCTAAGTTATTAGAAAGAATTTTGAGCGCTACGCCTATGAATGAAATCAAGAAAACTACATAGAAGGACTTAAGAATAGGTAATTACCTTCATGTATTGCTCCTTCTTCAGAAACTTTCCGCGGCAATCCTTCTTCTGCTTCTTAATACCACGCATGGTGTAGTAGTCTCGAATAGCCTGCGGCCGAGCCTCGTGGCGTGAGTTCTGTAGTAACCGCCTACACTCGGCCTCGAGAACCTTGGCTGCCTCCTCCTCATATTCATCCTCACACCTATAGAAGGTCTGCAATCAAACGTGAAAACACTGATTAGTACAATAAGAACAGTTCAAATGAATTAGAAGTTATGGGAAAATGTGCTCAGAACTCACTCGATATACGACCGCACTTCTGTTAGGTTGTTGAAGATATACAACGAAATGTTCCGCCATTCTTCGACATCCAACATTATTGTTTTCGAAGCACCGGCTGGTGCGAGCTTCCCTTTGAATAGGCTGAGGTTGGACCCACCTTTTTTAGGGTCTGCATCATTGTGCCGAGGCTTCGGATTATGCAAATGATGATTTTTGGCTTCGTAGTGTGATGTCAGAAAGTTTTCCACCTCCTCAGTAATGAATTCCTCAGCCATCGATGCTTCAATTCTACGCTTATATTCACATTTAGCTCGAAGGGTCTTTTGCATCCTCTCAGTTGCATAGCACCAACGATCTTGCACGGGCCCACCCAATCTTGCCTCGGTCAGCAGATGTAAAATCAAATGCTGCATTGGATTAAAGAAGCCCGGTGGAAAGATCTTCTCTAACTTGCACAACAACTCCGGTGCAAACTCCTCCATGTCTTCTACCACACTAGGCGACAATTATTTCGCACAAAGAACACGGAAGAAATAGCTCAGCTTCGTCAGTACTAGCCATTCATCCTCAGGAATAAAGCCACGTAACATCACCGGCATTACCAGCTATAGCCATATGTGCCAATCATGACTCTTGAGACCAAAGATTTTTTATTTTTCAAGACTCGCTCCCCTCTTTAGATTCGATGCATACCCATCGGGGAACATGAAGTGTATTTTGACCCACAAGATAATTTCCCTCATAGCTGGCCTTCCAAGATTGAACCAGGCCTTTGGCTTCGACCACTTCTGCTTTCCTTTGCCTTCTCGCATGTTTTGTAACGGTCTATGACATAGTGTCTCTTGATCGACTCTAGGCTTAGTATTATCCTTTGTCTTCCCATCTATGTCGAAGAATGTACCAAAGATAGCCTCTCCGATATTCTTTTCAGTGTGCATCATGTCGATATTGTGTGGAAGAAGGAGGTCTTTGAAGTAAGGCAGATCCCAGAAGCATGGCTTGTGAGTCCAGGCGTGTTTTGAATTATACCCCTTGAAATACCCTGGACGCTCTGGATCAGGCTCGAGGGCGTTTAACTGATCCAGGATCTGTTGGCCTGTCAACGCACGTGGTGCCAAGTTTTTGACAACTTTACCTTTGGTAAAGTTCTTCTTGTCTTTTCTGAACTGATGGTCAGGATCCAGGAACTGTCTATGCAAGTCAAAGCAAGAATACTTCCGACCCTCCTGCAACCAATGAAACTGAAGAGCTGCCTTGCATTGGGGGCACAAGAACCTTCCATGCACACACCATCCAGAGAATAGTGCATACGCCGGCAAGTCATGCATAGAGTACATGTACCACACATGCATTTTGAAGTTTTGTTTTCTAGCGGCATCGTATGTCTTGACCCCATTATCCCAAGCGTCTTCCAATTCATCCTTAAGCGGCTGCAGGTACACATTCATATTCTTCCTCGGATAATTGGGCCCTGGAATTATCAACGTCAGAAATATGTTCTTTCTTTGCATAATCTGTCCGGGGGGGAGATTGAGTGGAATGACAAATACATGCCAACAACTATATTTGGTTGCCTTCATGCCGAAGGGATTAAAACCATCCGTGGCGATGCAGACTCGAGGATTCCTTGGATCTGCCGCTTTATCCTGATGCAATCCATCGAAATGTTTCCACGCTTCCCCATCCGATTTGTGTACCACCATCTTATTCCCATCCGCATCTAGTTCGGTTCTTTTGCCCAATTTGTGCCATGTCATCTGTCTGGCTGTCTCTTTGACCATGAAAAGACGTTGAAGTGGTACGATTGCATATACCAAAGAACAGTAACTGCGATTTTGGTCTACCTCTTCTCACCCATACCGTTGTCTACCACAAGATACCTGCAAGACTCGCAATTGGGACAATAGTCCAAGTGTGCATACTCCTTCCTAAATAAGACACATCCTTTCTCACATGCATCTATCTTCTCATAGGGCATCATAAGTACACGAAGTATTTTGTCTGACTGGTACAGGTTTGCAGGCATGACATGGCCTTTGGGTAGGAAGCGTCCAAATAGTGTCATCATCACGTCGTAGCATTCTCTTCCCAAGTTGAACTGAGCCTTCAGAGCCATTACTTGTGCAATTGCATCCAGCTGACAGAGCTCAGTGTGCTCATGGAGAGGACGTTTTGAAGACTCCAACATTTCATAAAAGGCCTTTGCAGATTCCTCCATCTCATCTTCCGAATCCCGAGCATCATCAAAGTCTTGCACCATGTCTTCGATCCCGGTACCATGCTCGTCCGTGCGACGACGGACCACCTCAGCTCCTGTGCATTGTATAGACTCACCATGAAATGTCCAAACCGTATAATTAGGCTTAAAACCCCTCCTGTGCAGGTTTTTAATCATTACAGCCTCTGTCGTCTTTTTATAGTTGTCGCATCCAGGACAGGGGCAATAGTTTCTTTCCTGGCCATTTGCTAATGCGGTTTCACAAATTCCTTTGTTTTTACAAACCATTCTTTCGTCATCTCTTTCTGACGAGGGTGACCGGTATACATCCACGCACGATCACTCATCTTGCCTATCTACTAAAGACAGAAGAAATATATTTATATATAATTTAGCATTTATATTCATAGGTTAATCAGGTTCGCCATTTTTATTACGTCCAGGCAACCTACACGCTAATAGGTAAAGATAGGTCCTAATCCCACCTGAGTATGTGTAGATTGGGTTCGTTTTCCCATGCTCTACTCCGGATCCAACGCAAAATTTCGGTAGCACCTCCCTTCTGTTCTCCTGATACACGTGTCCGCAATAAACAGAGAGGATGCGCATTCGGAGAACAATAGGGAGGCACTGACGAAATTCCACATCGGATCCAGAGCACAACATACGGGAAAACGAACCCAATCTACACATACTCGGGTTGTCCATGGATAATGTTGGACAATTCAAAAGGATGGCGGTTATAAATATGGAAAGACATGCATATTTATAGATGCCTCCCTTTCAAACGGGAGATGCATACTGATAAATTAATTTAATTACCTAAATCTAGAAAGTTTCATCCGGAAACCGAGCCACGGTAAATGAAGGGGCGAGGAGGAGATGAAATTTGTACTGATCCACGAATGCACGGGCGGAGCTCGTATAACGCACGAGGTGGTCTTCACACAGCAGACCTCACAACGATGAGACAACTATCACATGTAAATCCACCCAATCAACACAAATATTCTAATTATGTCATTTTAGAGGAAAACAAGTTAAGAATATAATATTCATGAGCTAACCAAGTTTTTTATGCCATTTTGTATCTAAATGGGCTAATTATCTCATTGTTGGGGGAAAATAAGGTAAGGACAATAAGATAGAGGAGAAGAAAGACGAGGAGGAGAAGAAGTAGAAGAAATCAAGAAGAAGGAGAAGGAGGAGGAGGAGAAGAAGTAGGAGAACAAGGAGAAGGAGGAGAAGGTATTCTTCTTCTCTTCTTCTCTTCTTCTTTTCTTCTTCTTTTCTTCTTCTCCTTCTTATTTTTGTCTTCTCCTCTTCTTCTTCTTCTTTTTCTTCTTCTTCTTCTTCTTCTTCTTCTTCTCGTCCTCCTCCTCCTCCTCTTCTCCTCTTCTCTTCCTCCTCCTCTTCTTCTTTTTCCTATGCTTTCTATTAAGCTAACTAACTAACTAACCTAACTAACCAAGCTAACTAAACCTATCGCTAAACCTATATAGCACTAAACAACAAAAAAATAACAAAAACAGAATCTACCACTAAGTAACTAAAAAAATAATGTAGCTACCACTAATTAACAAAACAAAATCTAACACTAAACTACCTACTAAATCTACTAATTAACTAACTAAATCTGCCAACTAACTAAACTACCACTAAAACTACTAATTAACTAACCTACCAACTAAACTATATATGCCACAACAACTACAATAACAACAACAACTACAATAACAAGAACAACTACTACAACAACAATAAAAAATCATGCGAGTAGTTATAATCTAATTCCAAAAAACTAAATATCAAACTATAAAAAATCAACTTCTTCTTTTTTCTCTTCTTCTCCTTCTTATTTTTTCTTATTCTCTTCTTCTCTTCTTCTTTACTTCTTCTCCTTCTTATTTTTTTTTCTTATCTTCTTCTTCTTCTTCTTCTTATTTTTTTTCTTCTCCTCTTCTTCCTCTTCTTCCCCTTCTTTTTCTTCTCCTCCTCCTCCTCCTCCTACTCCTCTTCTTCTTCTTCTCCTCTTCTCCTCCTCCTCCTCCTCCTCCTCTTCTTCTTCCTCCAAATAACTAAATAACAAGGGGGTGGGGTGGATGGGCTTACAGGCAGTGTTGGCGCTGCGGGGGTGGCTCTAGGGGCGCCGGGGGTGGGGCTGCGGGGGCGGCACCAGGGGCACCAGCGGCGCCGGCGGCGGGGCTTCGGGGGCGGCACTAGGGGCGCCGGGGGGTTGTGGGGCTTCGGGGGCGGCACCAGGGGCACCGGGGCGGCACCGGGGGTGGCCGGGCGACGGTGGTGGCAGCGCTGGGCGTCAGGGGAGGAGAGAGAGAGAGAGAGTGGCCGTTTGAGAGAGAGAGAGGGCCGGGGTGGGGGCGGGACAGCCGTTACTAGATTCAGGACCTTTGTCGTCTGCTAGTGGACGACAAAGGGGTCTATACACTTTGCCGTCTGCCTTTGGCATCTTTGCCGTCAGCGAGGAGACGGCAAAGAAGGGAGTAGTTTGCCCTAAGGTTCCCCCGGCCAGATGAGGTTCTTTGTCGTCTGCTGGCCCCTTCTTTGCCGTCTGCGGCAGATGGCAAAGAGTTGACTGCTGGCGAAGACCTACTTTGCCATCAGCCAGCTCTTTGCCATCTGCTTTCTGGGAGCTGACGGCAAAGACACTCTTTGCCATCAGCTAGCAGATGGCAAAAAACTGTTTTCCAGTAGTGGTACTTGGTACTGCACAAGATAACTTTTGTCCCATCATATTTGGTAGACCCTTTCTCAACACTGTCAATGCTCACATTGATTGCATTAAGCAGACTATCACTGTTAGTTTCAAGGGTGTGTCTCATGAATTTAACTTCTCCAAGTTTGGAAGACAACCCCATGAAAAAGAGTCGTCTGGAAGGGATGAAATTGTTGCTCTTGCCTCTATTGCCGTACCTCCTACGGATCCTTTAGAGCAATATCTGCTTGAGCATGAAAATGATATGCATATGGAGGAGAGATATGAGATAGATAAAATTGTCTTAGAACAATATCCTATTCTCAAGAATAATCTGCATGTTGAACTGCTTGGGGATCCTCCCCCACCAAAGGGTGATCCTGTGTTAGAGCTTAAACAGTTGCCTCATACTCTTAAGTATGCCTATCTTGATGAGAAGGAGATATATCCCATTATTATTAGTGCTCTCCTCTCAGAGCACGAAGAGAAGAAGTTACTAAAAACTCTGAGGAAGCACCGTGTTGCTATTTGGATATACTCTTGATGATCTTAAGGGTATTAGTCCCACTCTATGTCAGCACAAGATTAAAACTGATCCTAACTTTAAACCAGTTGCTGATCATCAAAGGAGATTAAATCCTAAGATGAAAGAGGTCGTTAGAAAAGAAATATTAAAGCTTCTGGAAGCAGGAATCATTTATCCTGATGCTCATAGTGATTGGGTAAGTCCAATACATTGCGTACCAAAGAAGGGAGGTATCACCGTCGTTCCTAATGATAAGGATGAACTAATCCCACAAAGGATTATTAACGACTATAGGATGGTGATAGACTTCAGGAAACTGAACAAGGCAACCAGGAAAGATCATTATCCTTTGCCGTTTATCGACCAAATGCTAGAAAGGCTATCAAAACACACACACTTCTGCTTTCTAGACGGTTATTCAGGTTTCTCGCAAATACCTGTTGCACAATCTGATCAGGAGAAAACCACTTTCATCTGTCCCTTCGGTACCTTTGCTTATGCAATGCACCTGCCACCTTTCAAAGATGTATGATGGCTATATTCTCTGACTTTTGTGAAAAGATTGTTGAGGTTTTCATGGATGACTTCTCTGTTTAAGGGTCTTCCTTTGATGATTGCCTCAGCAACCTTGATAGAGTCTTAAAGAGATGCGAAGATACCAACCTTGTCTTGAATTGGGAGAAGTGCCACTTTATGGTTAACGAAGGTATCGTCTTAGGACCGAAAATTTCTGAAAGAGGCATTGAAGTTGATAAGGCTAAGGTTGATGCAATTGAGAAAATGCCTTGCCCCATAGATATCAGAGGTATACAAAGTTTCCTAGGTCATGTTGGATTCTATAGAAGGTTCATTAAAGACTTCTCTAAGATTTATAGTCCTCTTATCAACCTCTTGCAGAAGGATGTTCCTTTTGTTTTTGATGAGGATTGTGAGGAAGCTTTCGAAATACTTAAGAAGGCTTTGATAACCGCACCTATTGTTCAACCACCCGACTGCCACTTGCCCTTTGAAATCATGTGCGATGCTAGTGATTGTGCTGTTGGTGTTGTTCTAGGACAAAGAGTTGACAAGAAGTTGAATGTCATTCACTACGCTAGTAAAACTCTAGACAGTGCCCGAAGAAATTATGCCACTACGGAAAAGGAGTTTTTAGCAGTCGTGTTTGCATGTGAAAAGTTCAGATCTTATGTAGTTGACTCCAAAGTCACTATTCACTCTGATCATGTTGCTATCAAGTACCTTATGGAGAAGAAGGACACTAAGCCTAGGCTAATCAGATGGGTTCTCCTGCTACAGGAGTTTGATTTGCACGTCGTTGACCGAAAGGGTGCTGATAACCCTGTAGCAGATAACTTGTCTAGGCTACAAAATGTCCTTGATGACCCACTACCTATTGATGATAGCTTTCCTGGTGAGCAATTAAATGTCATCCGTACTTCACATAGTGCAACGTGGTATGCCGATTATGCGAACTATATCGGAGCCAAATACATACCACCCAGTTTCACCTATCAGCAAAAGAAGAAATTCTTCTTTGATTTGAGACACTACTTTTGGGATGATCCTCACCTTTATAAGGAAGGAGTAGATGGTGTTATTAGATGTTGTGTGCCTGAACATGAACAAGGACAAATCTTGCAGAAGTGTCATTCTGAACCCTATGGAGGACACCACGCTGGAGATAGAACTGCCCATAAGGTATTGCAATCAGGTTTCTATTGGCCCACTCTCTTCAAGGATGCCCGTTAGTTTGTCTTGTCTTGTGACAAATGCCAAATAATAGGGAATATCAGTAAGCGTCAGGAAATGCCTATGAACTATTCACTTGTCATTGAACCATTTGATGTCTGGGGCTTTGATTATATGGGACCCTTCCCGAGTTCCAATGGGTACACTCACATCTTAGTTGTTGTGGATTACATTACTAAGTGGGTAGAAGCTATCCCCACTAAAAATGCTGATCACCACACCTCTATTAAGATGCTTAAAGAAGTCATTTTCCCAAGATTAGGAGTCCCTAGATATTTGATGACTGATGGTGGTTCACACTTCATTCATGGTGTTTTCCGCAAGATGATCGCTAAGTATGATGTCAACCATAGAGTTGCATCTCCTTATCATCCTCAGTCTAGTGGTCAAGTGGTGTTGAGTAATAGGGAGATCAAATTGATCCTACAAAAGACCGTCAGTAGATCTCGAAAGAATTGGTCTAGCAAACTTGACGATGCACTATGGGCTTATAGGACTGCCTATAAGAATCCCATGGGCATGTCACCGTATAAAATGGTTTACGGTAATGCCTGTCATTTACCTCTAGAGCTGGAACACAAAGCTTATTGGGCAATCAAAGAGCTCAACTTTGATTTCAAACTTGCCGGTGAGAAGCGGTTGTTTGATATCAGCTCGTTAGATGAATGGAGGGCCCAGACATATGAGAATGCCAAGTTGTTCAAGGAAAAGGTTAAGAGATTGCACGACAAACAAATACACAAATGAGAGTTCAATGTAGGTGATTATGTCCTGTTATACAATTCTCGTTTAAGATTCTTTGCAGGCAAGCTTCTCTCTAAATGGGAAGGTCCTTACGTTATCGAGGAAGTATATCGTTCCGTTGGCATCAAAATCAATAATATGGATGGAAACTTTCATAGAGTGGTAAATGGGCAAAGAATCAAGCATTACATGTCTGGTACTCCCATAAATGTTGAGACCAATATCATCAATGTCATAACTCTAGAGGAGTACATAAGGGATGTTTATCAGCCTGTTTCAGACCCTGAAAACGAAGAGGTATCTGTTTCGGTAAGAAATTGGACTCCGATGCTTTTCCAATACAAAGCAGTTTTGGAATTTTTAGAAAATTAGAAAAATAAAAAGCAGTTTGGAGAGCGCACGAGGCGGCCACAAGCTTGGCCATTGCCACCCCCTGGTGGCGGAGAGAGGGCTTGTGGGGACCTCGTGTGCCTCCCGGACTCCGTTTTCTTGCGGAGCACTCCTTCTGGTCCAGAAAAAATCAATATATGTTCACCCGAAGGTTTTGATCTCCGTATCGCGCAGTTTTCCTCTGTTTTCGTTTCAAGCTTGTTGTCTGCTGCAGATTTAGAGCAAAGATGTCTCAGGAATCTGTTGGGGAGAATGATCTTCACCAAGTTTATGAAGAAGTAGATGCTGATATGAAAAGAGTAGAAGTCACGGAAGCCAGGGACCAAGCTAAGGAGAAAACCCAAGCTAGGGAGGAAGTTCAACCTATGTTCAATATTGAAGACGTTGAAGGAGTAGATTTTCTGCAACCCTTCCTCCACGTGCTGTCTCCATCCTTGATTGAACTCTTGAGGTTTTGCGAAATAACTCGTGCTCATAATATTTCCCTTTCTCGTGAAGTTGTTTTGCTAGAAAACCATGTCACAGATCTCAAAGGCAACAACTCCACAACCATCACCACCAAAGGAAGAGAACTAAGCATTGGTATGGGCAATCCCCTTGGCTTCTGCCAAGCTTGGGGGAGTTGCCCTGGTATCGTATCACCTTTATACCTTTTGCTTTTACCTTTGTTTTAGTTCTTTCCTTTTCAATTTTTATTTCTTCTCTTAGAGGAATAAGTCTTTAGTCTTTAGTTTGAGTCTTTTGCTTTTGTCTCTCCCCCGATGTATTCGAGCTTACGAGCTATATAATACAGAGTATCTTAGTCAAGGGCTTTGCTTTGTGCCATGATCAAAAGTATGAAAAGAACGATAGCATGAAAGATCATGAGACGATCTTATGGAAAGTGATAACTTCACATATGACACGTATGATGATTGAAACTTGTTGAGAATAAATCAACATAGACCTCAGTCATTGTTGCAATTAATAAGAAGTAATAAGGAAAGAGTGGTTCACATATAAATATATCATCTTAGACACTTTTTACAATTGTGAGCACTCACCAAACTATTGCATGCTTAGGAGTAGATGTTGGACAAGGAAGGCAACATAATGAATTGTGTTTGCTTGGTTCCAAACAATGTTATATGATTGGAGATCCCTTAGCATGTGAAGATTGCTTCCACCTCATATTAGCCAAAACTCCCGCACTAAGTAAAGATACTACTTGTGCATCCATAAACCTTCAACCCAGTTTTTCCATGAGAGTCCACCATACCTACCTATGGATTGAATAAGATCCCTCAAGTAAGTTGTCATCGGTGCAAGCAATAAAAATTGCTCTCTAATATGTATGATCTATTAGTGTGAGCAAAATAAGCTTTGTACGAACCTGTGACGAGGAAGACATAAAAGCGACAGACTTCATAATAAAGTTCTTTATCACAGGAGGCAATATAAAGTGACGTTCCTCCGCACTAAGAGGACACGCATTCAAACCTCAAAAGCGCATGACAACCTCCGCTTCCCTCTGCGAAGGGCTTATCTTGTACCTTTACTTTTTGCCCTTGTAAGAGTCATGGTGATCTTCACCAATTCCCTATTTTGGCCTTTGTCTTGGCTACCATCACATGCTTGGGAAAGATCTATATTCAGATATCAACTTGGAGTTGAGTACTTATGATTTATTATTGTTGACTTTACCCTTGAGGTAAACCGTTGGGAGGCAAAACTATAAGCCCCTATCTTCCTCTGTGTCCAGCTGAAACTTTGACACCATGAGTACCACGTGAGTTGTAACAATTATGGAAAACAAAAGAGATGATTGAGTATGTGGGTTTGCCTTACAAGCTCTTATTTGACTCTTTCTGATGTTGTGATAAACTGCTATTGCCTCAATGACTTAGGACTCTTGTTGGTTACTTCTCGGTAATGTTTTTGCTTCATGCTTTGCTTTGTGAAGGAATTGTTACTTTCCCATAAGAATCTTTATGATGTATTGCTATTCTATGTGTAATCATGATGCCCTCATGTACGTATTATGTTTTATCGACACCTTCGTCCCTAAACATGTGGACATGTTTATGGAACTTGGTTTTCGCTTGAGGACAAGCGAGGTCTATGCTTGGGGGAGTTGATACGTCCATTTTGCATCATGCTTTCATGTTGATATTTATTGCTTTATGGGCTGTTATATTACTTTTTGGTACCATATTTATGTCTTTTCTCTCTTATTTTGCAAAGTTTATTTGAAGAGGGAGAATTCAGGCAGCTGGAATTCTCGACTGGAAAAGGAGCAAATCTTAGTCCACTATTCTGCACATCTCCAAATGCCCTAAAAAGTTACGTTGATTTTTTTGGGATTATATAAAAAATACTGGGAGAAAGAAGTACCGGAGGGGGGCTACCAGGGCGCCACAAGCCCTGCCACCGCCACCCCCTGGTGGCGGATGGCAAGCTTGTGGGCTCCCTGATGAACCACTAGCCCCCCTCTTTTGCTATATGAAGGGTTTCGTTCCAGAAAAAATCAATCGGGAGCTTTTTCTTGGTTTCGCCGCCGCCACGAGGCGGAACTTGAGCAAATCCAATCTAGAGCTCCGACAGGACTATCCTGCCGGGGAAACTTCCCTCCTGGAGGGGGAAATCGTGGCCATTGTCATCACCAACACTCCTCTCGTCGGAGGGGAGGCATCTTCATCAACATCTTCATCAGCACCATCTCCTCTCCAACCCCTAGTTCATCTCTTGTAACCAATCTCCGTCTCACGACTCCGATTGGTACTTGTAAGGTTACTAGTAGTGTTGATTACTCTTTGTAGTTGATGCTAGTTGTATTACTTGGTGGAAGAGTTTATGTTCAGATCCTTGATGCTATTCATTACACCTCTGATCATGATTATGATTACGCTTTGTGAGTAGTTACTTTTGTTCCTGAGGACATGGCATAAGTCATGTTAATAATACTCATGTGAATTTGATATCTGTTCGGTATTTTCATATGATGTATGTTGTTTTTCCTCTAGTGATGTTATGTGAACGTCGACTACATAACACTTCACCATATTTGGGCCTAGAGGAAGGCATTGGGGAGTAGTAAGTACATGATGGGTTGCTGGAGTGACAGAAGCTTAAACCCCAGTCTATGCGTTGCTTCGTGAGGGGCTGATTTGGATCCACTAGTTTAATGCTATGGTTAGACGTTGTCTTAATTCTTCTTTCATAGTTGCGGATGCTTGCGAAAGGGGTTAATAATAAGTGGGATGCTTGTCCAAGTAAGGGAAGTACCCAAGCGCCGGTCCACCCACATATGAAACTATCAAAGTAACGAACGCGAATCATATGAACATGATGAAACTAGCATGACAGAAATTCCCATGTGTCCTCGGGAGCGTTTTTCCTCCTATAAGACTTTGTTCAGGCTTGTCCCTTGCTGCAAAAGGGATTGGGCCACTTGCTGCACTGTTGCTACTACTTGTTACTTGTTACTTTTTGCTTGCTAAGTTTCACCTCAATACACCATCACTCGTTACCGCTACTTTCAGTGCTTGCAGTTCTTACCTTGCTGAAAACCGTTTATCAGAGCCTTCTGCTCCTCGTTGGGTTCGACACTCTTACTTATCGAAAGGACTACGATTGATCCCCTATACTTGTGGGTCATCAGGGGCCGTGCCTGGTGGGCTTGTGGGCTCACGGCTCCACTTCCTCCGCTAATTCTTGCGCCAATATTTTTCATAAATTCCAGAAAAATGCTCCGTAAATTTTCAGGTCATTCCGAGAACTTTTATTTCTGCGCAAAAACAACACCATGGCAATTCTGCTAAAAACAGCGTTAGTCCGGGTTAATTCCATTCAAATCATGCAAATTAGAGTCCAAAACAAGGGCAAAAGAGTTTGGGAAAGTAGATACGAAGGAGACGTATCAACTCCCCCAAGCTTAAAGTCTTGCTTGTCCTCAAGCAATTCAGTTGACAAACTGAAAGAGACAAAAGAAAACCTTTGACGAACTCTGTTTGATCTTGTTGTTGCAACTATGTCTAACTCATAACCAGAATTTCAGCAAGATCACAAGCAAACCACATAAGCAAATGACATCTAGGTCTCACGGTAAACTCATATCAATGGCATAATCAACTAGCGAGCAAATAATAATAAGTCTCAAACATCAACACTTCAATGAAAACAATCATGAAGCAAAACGAACAGATGTTATCTCGCTAGCTCTTTCTGAGACCGCAAAGCATAAATGCAGAGCACCTTCGAAGACCAAGGGCTGACTAAACATTGTAATTCATGGCAATGAAGATCCAGTCACAGTCATACTCAACACAGTTAAAAGCAAAGCATAAAAATGACAGAGGTGCTCTCTAATTGGTGCTTTTATAAGAGGAGGATGACTAAACACGAACATAAATAGACATGCCCTTCGTAGAGGGAAGCATTGATTTGCAGAGGTGCCAGAGCTCAAGCTTTGAAAACAGAGATAATAATTTTGGGTGGCATGCTTTCATTGTCAATGCAATGACCAAGAGTTCTCAGCATCTTCCATGCTACACATGCTATAGGCGGTTCCCAAACAGAAAAGTAAAGTTTTTACTTCCCCACCACCAATCAATCACACTCCACGACTAGCCGAATACTCGGGTGCCGTTCATACCAACATCAATCTAGGGGGAGTTTTGTTTGCAATTATCTTTTCGATTTGAGCATGGAACTGGGCATTCCAATTACCGGCCCCTTTCTCGTGAATGATAGTGAATAAACACATATCGAGGATAACATGCCTAGCATGGAATATACTGATAGCCCCCTATCACCACATGAGCGGTTCGGGCATGCAAAACAGATTATTTCTTGATGGTTTATAGAGTGGCACGTGCAATTTTACATGGAATAGCAGGTAGATACCGTATATATGTAGGTATGGTGGACTCATATGGAACAACTTTGGGTTTATGGAAGTGGATGCAAAAGCAGTATTCCCGCTTAGTACAAGTGAAGGCTTGCAAAAGACTGGGAAGCGACCAAGTAGAGAGCGACAACAGTCATCAAAATGCAATGAGATTAACTAACATTGAGTGCAAGCATGAGTAGGACAAAAATCACCATGAACATGAATATCATAGAAGCTATGTTGATTTTGTTTCAACTACATGCGTGAACATGCGCCAAGTCAAGCCACTTGAATCATTCAAAGGAGGATACCATCCTATCATACTACATCATAGTCATCTCAACATTCATGTGGGCATCGAAGACAAACCATTATAAGCTCCTAGCTAAGTAAGCATGGCATAAGCAACTATGATCTCTAAGTTGTCATTGCAAATATGTTTCTCTCACAACAAAGCTTTATCAGGAACGATGAACTAGTCATATTTACAAAAACAAAATAGAACGAGTTCACACCAGCTTTTCCAGGCTCAGTCACTTCATCATATATCGTCATTATTGCCTTTCACTTGCACGACCGAACAATGTGAACAATAATAAGCGTGCTCGTGCATTGGACTACGCTGGAATCTGCAGGCAAACGCAAAGGAGAAGACAAAGTAGTATCGCTCTTTAACAGATAAACACATATGCATGCGAGAGCCACTAAACATTGTAACCATGATCTTCTACCTTGACACAAATAAAAAAGAAAACTATTTACACGGGAAAGCTCCCAACAAGCAAAAGAAGAACAAGATTATTTTTTTTGAGTTTTCTCAAACTAGACAGACAAATGAAAAGAAAATGAGAAAAAGAAAATAAACTAGCATGGATGATACAGTGGCAAAGTATGAACACGGACGAACAAAGTGAAAGCATAAGCAAGAATGTAAAGTCGGTGAGAAACACGTACTCCCCCAAGCATAGGTTTTGGCTTAAGTTGGTTTACTCCCAAGGAGGGAAATAACCAGCTCCGGGGTACTCTGGAGTGGACTGAGGATGCCACTGTTGTGTGAGCTCCTCTGGCTCCCACTGACAAACTGGTGTCTGGTAATCGACTGGTGGCTCGGGAACGGCCACCTGTGGTTGGGCTAAGCCCCAATATGCTGAGATGTCCGAAGGCATAATAATGTACATGCCTGCATGAAGATTGAACAAAGAAGGAGCAGGCAAAGTAATAGTCTCAGGAGTTGTCAAGCTAAACACCAGGTTATAAATCATCCTTCTATTTATATCTCTATCAAGAAAGTCATGGCGAACCATGCTATCGTAATCTAGATATCTCTCGGGAAGAAGAATCTCTTCTTCCTCCTCCAGTCTAATAGGTATGTCAAAGTGTCTAGCAAGACGAGTGGCATAGATACCTCCATAGACAACACCTTTAGAACGGTTCGTGTTCAACCTTTGAGCTACTATAGCGCCCAAGCTATAAGTTTTATCGTTATAAAGGGCTTTGCGCAAGACCGCAAGATCTGGGGAACTAAGTGACCCAGCTTTCCCACGACCAATCAAACATTTTCCCACAAATAATGAGAAGTACCGAAGCACGGGAAAATGAATGCTAGCAGCTCTAGCGCAAGACACTCCTCTCTCCTCTCCTACAACAATTGTACCGATAAAAGATTCCAAGTCCCGTGGACGAGGTTCATGAATATCCCCAACATAAGGTAATTTGCAAACATTGCAAAAATCCTGGAGTGACATGCGCTGGGGGACATCATAAAGTTTAAACTCAACCATAGGAGGATTCTTCCTCGGATAGAAGTTAAAGCTTTGTACGAAGATATTAGTGAGGAGGAGGTATTGCGAACACTTATCTTCAACGAAGGCGGTAAGGCCTGCATTCTCCACCAAGTGATAAAAGTCCTCATAAATTTCGATGGCACGTAAGGACACGTCGCTTGGCCATTCGCACGGGCGAACTTCTGCGACTCGAGGGACCGGATACTTGGCCTTCTTCTCCCTACCATCATCCTTGGGGTCACGGCTTCACGAGCCTCTCAAGAACCTCCTCATCTTTTCCTTTTTCTATCTCTGAAAATTTCTGAAATTTTTAGTGATTCTAAGGAAAAGTGAACAAGGCTCAACAAAACTCGTAGCAACTACTCCAACAAGTGCCTAGAGGCCATATTACGCATCAAAACCACTAGGGACCAGCTAGAATTAGCATGCTAAGCTCAAGAACATGGTCACCAAGGCAGCAAAAATACGCGAAGTATAAGGCACTAGAGCAAAAACTAATTGGACCAATGGAGGAGTCACTTACCAAGGAGTAATTTCCCCAAAATAGTTCAGAGAATGGTGCTTTGAGAAAGGAGATCGAAAATCCCAGCAAGAAGAGCAAGAACACGGGTTTGAGCTGCGAAATGATTTTTTCTGGAGGTAGGAGAACCATATGGGAGCAAGAATGAGTGGAGGGGATGCACGTGGGCCCCACAAGCCAGGTAGGCGTGGCCAGGGGGGTGCCCGCGCCAGGGCTTGTGGCCCACTGGTGCAGCCCCCAGGCTAGCTCTTCGTCTCAGTATTTTTCAAAAATTCCAGAAAAAATAATACTTGATTTTCAGGACGTTCGGAGAACTTTTATTTTCGGGGTACTTTTCTACGGGACGCTAAAACAGAAAACAGGGAAAACTAAACTAAATCTATCATTTTTCTTCTAAGAAACCGAAGGTGAAAGCTTGGGACAAAGGTTTGTGACTCCTCGATTCATCCATCTTATGGTCATCGAAAGAAATCCGTCAATGAGGTTGATCAAGTATCCTCGACAAACCTTTTCGAATCGCAAAAGAAGACGAAGAATTTTTGAATAGTCACTAGGTTACCTCAATGGGGATGTCTATTTCCCCGACAAGCAAATCATACTTCATCTTAACAGGAGGTATAGGGCATTCGAAGCTCCCAATAAGAATCGATGGAGTTTTTTCGATAGCATTGATGCAATGCACTCGATATTGTTTCTTCGGAAATTGCACCGTATGCTCATTATCGTTGACATGGAAAGTGACATTGCCTTTGTTGCAATCTATAACAGCCCCTGCAGTGTTTAAAAAGGGTCTTCCGAGGATGACCGCCATGGCATCGTCCTCGAGAATATCCAGAATAACAAAGTCTGTTAACATAGTGACATTGGAAACCACAACAGGCACATCCTCGCAAATGCCGATAGGGAAAGTAGTTGATTTTCGGCCATTTGCAAAGAGATTTCAGTGGGTGTCAACTTATCCAGTTCAAGTCTACGATAAAGAGAGAGGCAAAACACTAACACCGGCTCAAAGGTCACATAGAGCAGTTCTAACGTAGTTGCCTTTAATGGAGCAAGGTATAGTGGGCACACCGGGGTCACCTAGTTTCTTAGGAGTTCCACCCTTGAAGGTATAATTAGCAAGCATGGTGGAAATCTTAACCTCAAGTATCCTCCTCTTATTAGTAACAATATCCTTCATGTACTTAGCATACGGAGACATTTTGAGCATATCTGTCAAATGCATTTGCAGAAATACATGTCTAATCATTTCAACAAATCGCTCAAAATCCTCATCATCCTTTTTCTTGGATGGTTTGGGAGGAAAGGGCATGGGTTTCTGAATCCATGGTTCCTTTTCTTTACAATGCTTCCTAGTAGTGAAGTCATTCTTATCATATCTTCTATTCTTAGGTTGTGGGTTATCAAGATCAACAGGTTCAATCTCCACATCCTTATCGTTGCTAGGTTGAGCATCAACATGAACATCACTATTGATATTATCATTAGGCTCATGTTCATCACCAGATTGTGTTTCAGCATCAGAAACAGAGGCATCATTTGGACTCTCGGGTGTAGCAGCAATAGGGTTGCTAGCGTGCAAGTTCCTATCATCTTTCTTCTTCTTTCTAGGATGACTAGGTGCATTAGTGCTAACTTCTTGAGAATCTTTTTCAATTCTCTTCGGATGGCCCTCAGGATACAAAGGTTCCTGAGTCATTCTACCGCCTCTAGTGACGACCCTGACATAATTTTCATTCAACTCATTGAGCAAGTCATTCTGAGCTTTAAGTACTTGTTCTACCTCAGTAGTAACCATAGAGGCATGTTTACTCAAGAGCTTAAGATCATTGACATTTTTGTCCACACAAGCACTTAAATGACTAAGCATACGAGCACTCTGTTCCAATTGTCTACTAACATACTCATTGAAACTCTGTTGTTTCGCAACAAAGTTATCAAATTCATCCAGGCATAGGCTAGCAGGTTTATCAAAAGGAATATCACTCTCATCAAACCTACGCAGAGAATTTACTTCTACTACCTGTATCGGGTTATCAACACCATGGAGATCTTTGATAGGTGGTAGATTTTTGACATCTTCAGATTTAATGCCTTTCTCGCGCATAGATTTCTTAGCTTCCTGCATATCTTCGGGACTGAGGAATAGAATACCTCTCTTCTTCGGAGTTGGCTTAGGAGGTGGTTAGGGAATAGTCCAAGCATTCTCATTGCACAAGATGTTATTCAATAGGATCTCAGCTTGTTCTACAGTTCGTTCCCTAAAAACACAACCAACACAACTATCTAGGTGGTCTCTGGAAGCATCGGTAAGTCCATTATAGAAGATATCAAGTATTTCATTATTCTCAAGAGGGTGATCAAGCAAAGCATTCAGTAGCTGGACAAGCCTCCCCCAAGCTTGTGGGAGATTCTCTTCTCCAGCTTGAGCAAAGTTGTATATTTCCAGCAAGGCAGCTTGCTTCTTATGGGCAGGGAAATACTTTTCACAGAAGTAGTAGACCATATCCTGGGGGCTACTCACACAACCAGGAGCAAGAGAAGTGAACCAAGTCTTTGCATCATCCTTTAGCGAGAAAGGAAGCAACTTGAGGATATAGTAGTGGCGGATCTTTTCCTCACTAGTGAATAGGGTGGCTATATCGTGTAGTTTGGTAAGATGGGCTACAATCGTTTCAGACTCATAATCGTGAAAAGGATCAGATTCGACCAGAGTGATTAACTCAGGGTCAACAGAGAATTCATAATCCTTATCGGTCACAAAGATAGGCGAAGTAGCAAACTTCGGGTCGTATTTCATCCTAGCGTTCAGAGATATTTCTTTCCACTTGAGCAGTAATTTCTCAACATCATAGCTATCCTCACACACAAGAAAGTCCTCAGCTATCTCTCCCTCCATAACATAACGCTCAGGCATATCAGGCAATTCATTTCTAGGAGAGCTAGTTCTAGCAGGCAAAATAGCAGGTTCTACTTCAATAGTATCAGCAGTTTCAGAAGTATCATCACATCTAGCAACAACTCTAGCAATTTGTGCATCAAGGAATGCACCTAGTGGCAAAGCAATATCAAGCATAGCATCATCAGGCAAAGCAGTATCAAGCATAGCATCATCATAAGCATCATGCGCAGCAGAAGTAGCATCATCAAGCACAAGTGACATATCAAGATTTCTAGCAGGAGGCGGTGTCGCAAACTTATTCATAACTGAAGGTGAATCAAGTGCAGAGCTAGATGGCAGTTCCTTAACTGTCCTCGTAGTTGAAGGCAAGACTTTAGTTCTTGGATCTATCGGATTCCTCATAGTTACCAGCAGACGTAAATCCCAAGCGACTCATAGAAGTTAGCTGTGCTTCCCCGACAATGGTGCCAGAAAATAGTCTTCATAACCCACAAGTATAGGGGATCGCAACAGTTTTCGAGGGTAGAGTATTCAACCCAAATTTATTGATTGGACTCAAGGTAAAGCGAAAGAATATTCTCAAGTATTAGCAGTTGAGTTGTCAATTCAACCACACCTGAAAGATTTAGTGTCTGCAGCAAAGTATCAGTAGCAAAGTATCAGTAGCAACAATAACCAGTAGCAGCAAAGTAACAGTAGTAGCAACAGAGTAACAGCAGTAGCAGTGACAGCAGTAGCGGCAAAGTAACGTAGCAAGGACCAGTAGGAAAAGACTCGTAGGCATTGGATCGGTGATGGATGATTATGCCGGATGCTATTCATCATGTAACAGTTATAACACGGAGAGATATGTAACTAGCTGCCGTTCGTCAATCTAATGTAGGCATGTATTCCGTATGTAGTCATACGTGCTTAGGGAAAAGAACTTGCATGACATCTATTGTCCATCCCTCCCGTGGTAGCGGGGTCCTAATGGAAACTACGGGATATTAAGGTTCTCCTTTTAATAAAGAACCGGACCAACGCATTAACACTTGGTGAATACATGAACTCCTCATACTATGGTCATCTCCACGAGTGGTTCCGGCTATTGTCACTCCGGGGTTGCCGGGTCATAACACATAGTAGGTGACAACAACTTGCAAGATAGGATCTAAAACACACGTATATTGGCGACAACATAATAGGTTCAGATCTGAAATCATGGCACTCGGGGCCTAGTGACAAGCATTAAGCATGGCAAAATAGTAGCAACATCAATCTCAGAACATAGTGGATACTAGGGATCAATCCCCGTCAAAACTAACTCGATTACATGATAGGTCTCATCCAACCCATCACCGTCCAGCAAGCCTACGATGAGATTACTCACGAACGGTGAAGAGCATCATGGAATTGGCGATGAAGGAAGGTTGATGATGATGATGGCGACGATCTCCCCTCTCCGGAGCCCAGAACGGACTCCAGATCTGCCCTCTAGATGAAGAACAGGTGGTGGCGGCGCCTCCGTATCGCAAAACGCGATGAATCCTTCTCCTTGATTTTTTTCGGACGAAAGAGGCTAAATAGAGCTGGATTGAGAGGCGGTGGAGCTTTGTGGGCCTCATAAGCCTGCCAGGCGCAGCCAGGGGGGCCCGCGCCTGGTGGGCTTGTGGGCTCACGGCTCCACTTCCTCCGTTGATTCTTGCGCCAGTATTTTTCATAAATTCTAGAAAAATTCTTCGTAAATTTTCAGGTCATTCCGAGAACTTTTATTTCTGCGCAAAAACAACACCATGGCAATTCTGCTGAAAACAGCGTTAGTACGGGTTAGTTCCATTCAAATCATGCAAATTAGAGTCCAAAACAAGGGCAAAAGAGTTTGGAAAAGTAGATATGATGGAGACGTATCAATGCATGATTGGCGTCCCCGATGGGATCCAACTTTGGGGCAAGCTAACTACAAAATAAGAAGCAATGTTTTATCTCAATTTATCAACATAACTCAACTGCGACACCTTAGGTTTAATCAATACTTTCGCCGATGACAACATATTGACGTTCAACCCCCGTTAACAAGGAGTCGTCTTGGCATGCGCCCAACATTGACAAGGAGTGGGTTCTGTAATAGGTGACAATGTCATCACATCCGTATCCCCTGTTGGCCAGATCCAGGAAGACTCCGCCACGCACCAGCACCACCTCCGTAATCCCGCGAACATGCTCCATTGTGCATCTGCGCCCTGTCGTGCGCTGACTCTCCGGAAGAATCCCCCCGTGAAGCCCGCTTGACGTCTCGCCCCCACGCGAGGGAAGCCCGTCGGGGCCGCCCACCATGCACGCCGCCCTTGATGGCCAGGCACTTCCACCATCACCGCTGGAAGCGGAGACCATATGAACACGGGGAAGCGGATGCTCGCTAGGATTTGCCTCCTCTTGAGCCGTCCCTCGAGCGGCTCGGGAGGAAAGGGGACAAGTTCATAGGTTTTTGGTTAGGTGTGTTCGCTGGGTTTTCTTTGTTTGTTCGTGAGCGGGATTGTGGGGTACAAAAAATGGATTAAAAGAAACCAGGTGTATGGGAAGACGAAAAAACACGACAATGGAAGCTACCAAGTCCCCCTTTAGGAGTAGAGATTATTTGTTTCCTAAAGAAAATTGCACTAATGGAGGGATCAACTAATTTGATTAATTTAGGAAAGTTAGATCCTTGATTTTTTGTATGTTAGGAAGTAATCATTTGTAAGGAAAGAGTGGATAGGAAATAAAACAGTGGTTTTTTAAATAAATTTGCACTAATGGAGGGATCCATTGATTTGGTTAATTTTGGAAAGATGGATCTCTCATCTTTTGTATGTGAGGAAATTATTGATTTGTAAGGAAAGAGTGGAGAGGAAATAAATTGGTGGACAAGAAAGCAACATGGAGGGGTGATGGTGGGAGGTGAGACGGAAAAAAAATCAGACGAATTAGATGTTGGTGTAGGAGAGACGAAAAAACAGATGAAGATGGAGGAGAGACAAAAAAAAACCACACGAAGGTGGGAGGAGAGACGAAAATAAACCGGTGAAGACTGGCTACCAAACCTACCATCACGACTACAGACTCCACCTTTAGGAGTCGAAATTATGATTACTTATACTTATCGAATCTTTGTTTTCTATAGAAATAAATTATCTGCATAACTGCATTCATGAATCAATCTCATCGCATATTGAATAATATTAAAGTTTTAGTGCATGCAATTCAATTGCCTTATTATATCGGCATTCATGATGCTTGTGAGTACATTCAAAAGTAACAACTGGCTTGCCCCTGGCTATTGTCTTGGCCATATCACGTATTTGGAGAGGAGCACTATGACGATAACCATGAAACCTAGGCATCGAAGATAGCATCCAGGCGAGATAAGAGTTATCGAGGTCAGCAGACATTGGAGATTCACGAGACGCTTCCGCCACCAGCCACCAGAAATCATTGATGTACTCCATGGACCTTCATGGCATTGTACTCAAATTCTTGTAATTGCTTGGAATTGTCTCTCAAGGAAGTGTGTACTAGTGAACATTAATTCTGGAGTTGGTGATGGCACAAGGGTCATTTGCGGAGAATTTTATATCCCCAGAAATCGGCTATGACAAGCTTGGTATCATAGCCAGCCTGACCATTGGCTAATCCTATCTAAGCCTGGTTGCTATCCCTAGGTTTCCACACCATCCAGATCTTTTCCCATCCATAGTCAAGCCCACCCTATCATATAGCCTGCATAATGTCCATACGACACCTTTCGACAGTCGGTACCCAACCTATCAGCTCAGCCCATCGCTCATGTGCCCATGGCCGGCAGCTGAGTTGTCCCATCCACAAGCATGCGATGGAAGACTCTACGGTTCTATAAAGGAAAGATTTGCCTCAACCCAGCACATCACAACCACCTTTCAATTCCCAAACAACCAAGATGCGTGGCCCCATCGTTCACAATGAGATCGCTGATACATCTCCAACGTATCTATAATTTTGGATTGTTCCATGCTATTATATTATCATTCTAGGATACTTTTTAAGAATTTATTTGCTGATTTATATTATTTTAGCACTAATCTATTAAACCAGTGCCAAGTGCTAGTTGTTGTTTTCTACATGTTTTTGGCTTTTCACGAATACTATACCAAATGAAGTCCAAATACACTCAAACCTTTTGATGATTTTTTCTGGACAAATATATGACCTAGAAGCTTTGGAGGACACCAGAGGGAACATGAGGTGCCCCCAATACAGCAGGGCGCTCCCAATGGGGTGGCCATATTTTGTCTGTTATAAATTCACATATATACCAAAAACCCCAAGGAGGCTCTCGTAACACTTTTTCCGCCGCCGCAAGTCTCTATTCCGTCGCGTGCCCATTTGGAGCCCTGTTCCGGTGACTTGGTGCTCCCATTGTGATATGTGAGTAGTTCACCACAGACCCACAGGTTCGTAGTTAGTACCTAGACAACCATATCACTCTCTATGATCTTCATTGCCACGATTCCCACGATGATCTATCTTATGTAATCCCACTTGTGCGATGCGTTTGTTGGGATCCCGTGAATTGTGGGTTTATGTTCAGATTATTCATGAATAATATTTGAGTCTTTTCTGAATTCTTATATGCATGATTATGATAGCTTCGTAATTCTCTCTGATCTATCGGTTTGGTTTGGCCAACTAGATTGATCTATCTTAAGTGGGAGAGGTGCATTGTAGTGGGCTCAATCTTGCGGTGCTCAATCCTAGTGACGGAAAGGTATAAGACATGTATTATATTGTTGCCACTAAGGATAAAAGATGGGGTTCATTCATATTAAATGGATTTACTCTGTCTACATCATGTCATTATCCTCCAAGCATTACTCCGTTTTTACTTAATAATCTACATGCATGTTGGATAGCGGTCGATGGGTGGAGTAATAGTAGAAGATGCAAGCAGGGGTCGGTCTACTTGCTTACCGGATGTGATGCCTATATGTATGCCATGAATAAATATTGCATAACTATGCACTTTTCTATCAATGACCCAACAATAATTTTTTACCGACCGTATTCTTTCTATGAGAGTGAAGCCTCTAGCGAAAACTATGGCCCCAGGATCTCCTCACAAATATATTTACAAAAAATCTAAAATTTATTCCTTTTAATATTTTTATTTACTTTTTATATTCAATATATTTATATTATCTATCTATTACTACTTCTTACTTGCAAGTAAAAACTTCAAGGGGATTGACAGCCCTCTTGCCCGTGTTGGGTGGAAGTGTGTGTTCTTTTGTGTGTAGGTGTCGAAGATATGAAATTGTGTGGTCCTCCTATTGTTTTTATAACCTTGGTTCTCATGGAGGTAAATACTTACCTCTGATTGGCTTCATCATCCCCTCCTCTTTGGGGAAAATCCCAATGTAGTTTACAAGTATGAGGAAGGATTTCTTGCACTGTTGTCGCGGAGTATCACCAAGTTCATATCAAGTACCTGCACGCAAATTATCATCCACTTTTTCTAATTTTTATTTGCTATTATATTTTTCTTTCCATAAAAATCAAAAATACAAAAACGTTTATCTTTGCTATTTTACTTGTTTGCTTGCTATAATTGTTAGTTTACTTGTTCAGTTTTGTAATTTTGCTAGTTTCGTCACCATGTCTCAAGATAATACCAAGTTGTGTGATTTATCAAATACTAATAATAATGATTTTATTATTACTCCTATACCACCCGCCACTAGTGTGGAGTTCTATGATATTAATGCTGCATTGCTAAATCTTGTGATGAAAGAACTATTTTTGGGAAGTCCTAATGAGGATCCCGTTTCTCATCTCAATGCGTTTGTTGAATATTGTGATATGAAAAAGAAAAGGATATGGATAATTATGTCATCAAATCAAAATTATTTACTTTTTCACTAAAAGACAGAGCTAAAGCTTGGTTTTCATCTTTACCTCAGAATAATATTGGAACATGGGATAAGTGTAAGGGTACTTTAATTGCCAAGTATTTTCCTCCCGCTAAGATTATTTATCTTTGTTCAAATTATGAATTTTAAACAACATGAGAAAGAACATGTTGCACAAGCATGGGAGATAATGAAATTGATTATTGAAATTGTCCCACACATGGTTTAAGTTTATGGATGATTATAAAAAATTTATATGCGGGACTAAATCTTTTGTCTAGAAATCTTCTAGATTCTGCTACACGTGATACCTTCAGTGTATTGGCATTGAGGCCATCAAACTTATGGAAAATGTCTTCATGAATTATTCCCAATGGCATACCGAAAGAGCTGCAACTAGTAAGAAGGTATATTCTATTGATGAAATTGCTACTTTGAGTGATAAAATGGATGCTCTTATGAATATGGTTGCTAGTAAGCATGCTCATGTTGATCCCAATGATATGCCTTTATGTAATTTGATTGAGCAAAATAATGATGGTATTGATGTTAACTTTGTCTCTCAAAATAATTTCAACAATAACTCTTATAGAGGTAATTTCAATGTTATACCATATCCTGGTAATTCCTCTAATTATTATGGCAACTCTTATCATAATTACTATGGAAATTCATCTAATAATGATAATAGTTTATCCTATGATCTTGATAACACAGTTAAGGAATTTATAAGTTCTCAAAAAGTTTTCAATACTATGGTAGAAGAAAAGTTGCATAAGGTTGACGATATGGCTAGGAACATGGATATAATTGCTCCTGATGTGGGAACTCTTAAAAATAAAAAAAATTCCACCAAAGCATGATATCAATGAGTCCATTAAATCTATCCAAATATCTATTAATGAGAGTAAGGAGAGGACCGCTAGGTTGAGAGCTAAACAGGAGTTCTTTGAAAAAGCTAGCTCTTCCACCCGTTTTTTACCGTAATCATGATGAAGATCTTAAAATAAATGGTACTTATCCTATTGAATATTTACAAAATTATATAATAAAGGGACTAGAAATGAGTTAACTTTAGCTACCAGCCATCCCGTTTGTTCGGTGGGTGATGATCTTAATGATAAAATTAAAAACTGAGTTTTGAGAGGTCAGAACTTTAACTAGTGATGTGCCCACTATCTTGGATTACAAGGACTTTAATTATAAGAGTTTTTATTTAGTAGAATATATTTCCTCGCTGCAATCCATTATTAGCTCACCCAATGCCTATGAACAAAATAAAGCTTTTAGTAAACATATTCTAGAAGCAATGATAAAAAGCTTATGATGAGAAACTTGAGCTAGAAGTTTCTATACCTAGAAAATTGCATGATGAATGGAAACATACTATTAAAATAAAGCTTAAATAATACGAATGTAATGCTTTGTGTGACCATGGTGCTAGTGTTTCAACTATACCTAAATCTCTTTGTGTTGTACTTGGTCTCACCGATATACACAATTACTCCCTTAACTTGCATCTTGCAGATTCTACCATTAAGAAATCTTTGGTTAGAATAGATGATGTGATTATTCTTAATAATATAAATTATGTTCCTGTAGATTTCATTGTGCTTGATATTGAATGTGATCCGTCTTGTCCAATTAGACATCGAACACCTTTCTTATGAACTACATGCGTTACTATTGATATGAAAGAGCGAAACATAAGATTCCTATTCCCGTTAAATAAAGTAATGGAACACTTACGTTGGTAGATAATTAAACCACCTTATGAATCTATCATGATGGCCACTTATGGACTAAATGTCAAAGATGATATCACCTGAAACTATGCATTATGCCTAGCTAGGGGCATAAAACGACACCGCTTGTTGGGAGGCAACCCAATAGTTATCTTGTTTTTCTTGTTGTACTTTCTATTTTTGTGATTACACATGATTATTTCTATTGTAATGATTGTGTTTTATGTTTAGGTTAGTGTTCATGCCAAGTAAAGCCTTTGGTATGTTTCGAATGATAAGTAGAATTGATGTGGTGCAAAAACAAAAACTTTACGTCGAGTGCAGAATTTGTGTGATTTTTCTAGGACGTCTTTTTCATATGAATGTTTTACACAATATTGGCATAAAGTTACTCTATTTTTCCTATTTCTTTGGAATTTTAGGAGTTACACAAGTATGGATTAAGTGTTGATCACTACTAACTATTTTGTTTTAGATAAATTCTGTTTTTGCTTGCATAGATAGCTTGTTTTGATGATGTTATGGATTATATCTGGGGGTATAAGTCATGGAGAATTTAGAATAAAGTACCTTACGAAATAATAAAATATGAATCAATTTATAGCAATACCTATAATTTATGGTTCCCTATTGTACTAACGGATTTCACGAGTTTTCTGTTGGGTATTGTGTGCTGAAGTTTTCAAGTTTGGGGTGCTATCATGATGGACGAAGGAATAAGGAGCGGCGAAGAACCTATTGTTGGGGATGCCCAAGGCACCCCAAGGTAAATTCTAGGAAGACTCGGGGATGGCCCAGAAGGCCTCCCCGCTTTGTCTCAATCCATCGGTATGTCACTTGAAGCTTTATTTTTATTCATCACAAGATATGAGTTTTCATTGGAGTGTCGTGTATTATAGTTTGTCCACAATTATTGTTTGGTGGACACACCGACTTGAGAGACACACATGTTCACCATGATTTGTTAGAATACTCTATGTGATTCACTTATATCCTTTAAGCTAACTAGTTGCTCTAGTGCCTCACTTATATCATTTAAAGCACGGCGGCGTATAGGTTTTATATAAATAATTGCACTCTCGTTCTTCACTTAAATTGGTTTAAGTGTTTAATAAATAGTGGAAGAAATTTGCATGGGTTATAAGACTAGTCCAAAAATAATTGGTCTTCAAGGAGTGCATAATCAAAATCTTCATGTAGCACATAAAAGAGAAATTGTGGGTTAATGATATTGATGTGGTAATATGAAAGGGCGTGAGTGCATGGTTCTTAGTTAGAATAAATATTGATAGTTAAAGTGTGTTAATTTGTATACTCATTGTCATATTGCTTTGCATGATCATGTAGATGACATAGTATTTTTTTTCCAAATACGCCGTTAAACATTGTTTACATGTTACTCTAGATCATCCTGGTACACTGCCAGAGGCATTTATATAGAGTAATGATGTTTAGTAGTTTTTCATATCGAGTTGTAAGTAGATAGAAGTGTGATGTTTTCATTACTAGAGCAGTGTCTCAGTGAGGAAAGAATGATGGAGACAATGATTCCCCACAATTCAGGATGAGACTTCGAAAAAAACAAATATAAATTAAAAAACTGAAAAAATAAGAGAGAAGAAAAATAAAAAAGAAATGGAAGAAAAAAATGAGATAAAAGAGAGAGGGGATAGTGCTACTATCTCTTTGTCCACACTTGTGATTCAAAGTAGAACCATATTTTTCATACAGAGGGTCTCATATTTTGTCACTCTCATATGCTAGTGGGAATTTTTCATTATAGAACTTGGCTTGTATATTCCGAGGACGGGCTTTCTCAAATGCCCGAGGTCTTGATGAGCAAGTAAGATGGATGCACACCTACTTAGCTTGAGTTGACCTTTCATACAGTTATAGCTCTAGTGCATCTGTTTGCATGGAAATCCCTACTCCTTGCATTGACATCGATTGATGGGCATATCCATAGCCCGTTGGTTCGCCTATTTGATGCGAGACATTCTTCTCCACTTTTACCCCTTCGAAACATTCCACCACATTCCATTCCACCTATATGCTATGTACATGGTTCACGCTCATGTATTTAGTGACGTATAAAATGTTGAATCGCGCTAAAAAGTATGATCCAATTGCTTGGCTCAACACTATGGTGCTTGACATTTGTATTTATGTGGTGAAGACGGAGCAATGCCATGCTAATATGATAAAATGAATGGGGGGACATTTTTAAGGATCGTATATTTTGAAAGTTGATGATTGTGTTACTTATGTTTATGGATATTTCTATGTTAATGTTTGTTAATTCATCATTTCTAAATTATCATTATTAAAAGAGACTACATGTTAGGTAGCATGTCACATCAAAAATTCTCTTTTTATCATTTACCTACCTAATGACAAGCATGAATTAAGTTTCGGGATGCTGATATGTCTCCAACATATCTAAATTTATTGATTGTTCAATGCTATTATATTGTCATTCTAAGATAGTTTTTAAGCATTTACTTGGTGAATTATATTATTTTTAGCACTAACCTATTAACCCAGTGCCAAGTGCTAGTTCTTGTTTTGTGCATGTTTTTGGCTTTTCGGGACTACTGTACCAAACGAAGTCCAAATACCCCAAAACTTTTTGATGATTTTTTCTGGATGAAAATAAGACCTAGAAGATTTGCAGGAAACCGGAGGGCACATGAGGCGCCCCCAAGCCTACAGGGCAAGCCTAGTGGGTGGCTGCACCTTGATGGCTTGGGGGCACCTCCAAGCTCTCTAGACCCCGTTCTATCCGCTATAAGATCACATCTATACCAAAAACCATGCGGAGCATCCTGAAACACTTCTGCCACCGCCGCAAGTGTTTGTTCCCCCGTGTGGCCATCTAGAGCCCTGTTTCGGTGCCCTTCCAGAGGGGGGATCGGTCATGGAGGCCCCCTACATCAACTTTGTTGCTCCCATGGTGATGTGTGAGTAGTTCACGTTAGAAATATGCCTTATAGGCAATAATAAATTGGTTATTATTATATTTCCTTGTTCATGATAATTGTTATTATCCATGCTACAATTGTATTGATTGGAAACTCAAATACATGTGTGGGTACATAGACAACATTGTGTCACTAGTGAGCCTGTGATGGGCTAGCTCTTTGATCAAAGATGGTCAAGGTTTCCTGACCATAGACATGAGTTGTCATTTGATAATGGGATCACATCATTAGGAGAATGATGTGATGGACGAGACCCAAACTATGAACGTAGCATATAATTGTGTCAGTTTACTGCTACTGTTTTCTGCATGTCAAGTATCTGTTCATGTGACCATAAGATCATGAAACTCACTCACTCTAGCGGAGTGCCTTGTGTGTATCAAACGTCACATTGTAACTGGGTGACTATAAAGGTGCTCTAGTGATATTTTCGAGGGTGTCTATTGAGTTGGCATGGATCAAGACTGGGATTTGTCACTCCGTGTGTCGAAGAGGTATCTCACGGCCCAGTTGATAATACAACATCACAACAAGCTTGCAAACAATGTGACTAATGAGTCAGCCACGGGACCTGGTATTACGGAACGATTAAGGAGACTTTTCGGTAACGAGATTGAACTAGGTATGCAGATACCGACGATCGAATCTCGGGCAAGTAACATACCTATGGACAAAGAGAACAATATACATGATTGATTGAATTCTTGACATCATGGTTTGATCGATAAAGATCTTCGTAGAATATGTACGAGCCAATATGGGCATCTTAGTCCTGCTATTGGTTATTGACCGGAGAGTGTCTCGGTCATGTCTGCATAATTCTCAAACTTGTAGGCTGTGCACACTTAAGGTTCGATGATGATTGGGTATTAAGGAGTTATGTGTAGTGGTAACCGAAAGTTGTCTGTACTCCTGGATGAGATCCCGTACGTTACGAGGAGCTCTGGTATGGTCTGGAGGTAAAGATTAATATATGGGAAGTTCTGTGTTGGTCGCCAGAAAAGGTTTGGGCGTCACCGATAGCGTACCGGGAGAGCCAGAAGAGTTCCGGGGGTCCACCGGAAGGGGCCATACGGGTTGTGAGGGATGTCCACCAACCCATGGTGGGCTGGGCACACCTCCCCACCCAGGCCCATGCGGCTGGGCTTGTGGGAGCACCAACCCTAGGCGTGGCGCCACCTTTCCTTGGGTGGCAAGCCACCTCTAAAGCGTCTCCACCCAGGGTTGCCGCCTCAAAGGAGAAACCCTAGGGGTGGCGGCACTGGATCGCGGGACGAATTGCGATTTGGATAGCGAAGGCGTTCGACTACATCAACTACATTATATACACTTCCGCTTAGCAATCTACAAGGGTATGTAGATGCACTTCCCCTCTCGTAGATGTTAATCTCCATAGGTTCATCTTCCTAAGCATAGGAAAATTTTGTTTCCCATGCGATGTTCCCCAACAGTGGTATCAAAGCTAGGTCTATGCGTAGATGACATCACGAGTAGAACACAAAGGAGTTGGTGAGTGTTGATATTCAGATTGCTTCCCTCCTTAGTCTTTTCTTGATTCAGCGGTATTGAGGGATGAAGCGGCCCGGGCCAACATTACTCGTCCACGTACGAGAGACCGGTTCCATCGAATGACATATAACTTTGTTGCACAAGATGGCTAGCGGGAGTCCAATGAGTGCTGAAGCACGTAGTTGATGTCATTATGTTCATACTTCACAGATGATTTGAGTAGATATAGGTGTATTTATTTGATGAATCACGAGTCTGAAATATTGGAAAGTTCAAGAAATTTCAGAGTGAAGTTGAAGATCATCATGACAAGAGGATGAAATTTCTACGATGTGATCGCAGAGGTGAATATCTGAGTTGCGAGTTTGGTATACATTTAAGACAATGTGAAAATTGTTTCACAACTCATGCCACCTGGAACACCATAGTGTGATGGTGTGTCGGAACATAATAGCCGCTCCCTGTTAGATATGGTGCATGCTATGATGTTTCTTATCGATTTGCCACTATCATTTTGGGGTTATGCATTAGAGAAAACCACATTCACTTTAAATAGGGCACCATATAATTCCATTGAGATGACACCATATGAAGTATGGTTTGGCAAGAAACCTAAGCTGCCGTTTCTTAATGTTTGGGGCTATGATGCTTATGTCAAAAGGCTTCAACCTGATAAGCTTGAACCCAAAGCACATAAATGCAACTTCATAGGATACCGAAAACAGTTGGGTATACCTCCTATCTCAGATCCAAAGGCAAAGTGTTTGTTGCCGAAAATGGGTCCTTTCTCGAGAAAGAATTTCTCTCAAAAGAATTAAATTGGAGGATGGTGGAACTTGATGAGGTTTTTGAACTGTCACTTCAACCAGAGAGTAGAAGGGCGTACGAAGTTGTTCCTGTGGCGCCTACACCAGTTGAAGTGGAAGCTGATGATGGTGATCATAAAGCTTCAGATCAAGTAACTACCAAACCTCGTAGGTCGACAAGGACATGTATGATACGTCTCCAATGTATCTATTAATTTTGATTGTTCCATGTTGTTATGCTATCATTCTTTGATGATTTACTATGATTTTATAACAACTTTGTGTCATTTTTTGGGACTAACCTACTGACATAGTTCCCAGTGCTAGTTGTTCCTTTTTTGCTTGTTTTTTACTTTGCACAATATTAGTACCAAACGGAGTCCAAACACAGCAAAACTTTTTTCGAGAATTTTTCTTGGCTAGAAGACACTTGATGGGCCGAAGAAGTACTAGAGGGGGGTTCTGAGGAGAGTACCACCCACATGGGCGCACCAGGGAGCCCAGGTGTGCCCTGGTGTGTGGTTCCCTCCTCGGTGGCCTCCTACACCGACTCTTGGCCCTATAAATCCCCCAATATTCCAGAAACCCTAAGAGAGTCGACGAAAAACAATTACAGTCGCCGCAAGTTCCAAAACCATGATATTCAATCTAGAGCCCTATTCCGGCACTCTGCCGGAGGGGAACACGGTCACAGTGGGGTTCATCAGCCTCATTGGTGCCTCTCTTATGATGCGTGAGTAGTTCATATCAGACCTATGGGTCTGTAGGCTGTAGCTAGATGGCTTCTTCTCTCTATGTATCTCAATACAATGGTATCCTGGAGATCTATTTGATGTAATGCTTATGTGCGTTGTGTTTGTTGGGATCCGATAAACAATGAGTTTATGATCATATTTTGGCTTGAATTTTATATCCAATCTTGTTTATTATAGCCTCGTATTTGTTATTTGGTATTTGGTTTTTTTAGCCAACATGATCTATTTATATTGCAATGTGAAGAGGTGCTTTGTGATGGGTTCAATATTGCGGTGTCCTTTCCGAGTGATAGAAGGGGCAGCAAGGCACGCATGTATTGTTTCTATTAATGATAAAAAACATGGGGTCTATTCCTACAGGAATACATCTTGTCTACATCATGTCATCGTTCTTATTGCATTACTCCATTTTTCCATGAACTTAATATGCTAGATGCATGCTGGATAGCGGTCGATGTGTGGAGTAATAGTAGTAGATGCACGCAGGAGTCGGTCTACGAATCTTGGAAGTGATGCCTGATACGTCCATTTTCCATCATGCTTTCAGGTTGATATTTATCACTTTATGGACTATTATTATACTTTGTGGAACCTTACTTATGCCTTTTCTCTCTTATTTTGCAAGGTTTATTTGAAGAGGGAGAATACCGGCAAATGGAATTCTGGACTGGAAAAGGAGCAAGTCCGACTCCTCTATTCTGCGCAACTCCAAATGCCCTGAAAATCAACGTGCATTTTTTTTGGAATATATAAAAAATACTGGGCGAAAGAAGTGTCAGAGGGGAGCAACCAGGTGCCCACAAGCCTGGTTGCCACGGCCTACCCCCTAACCGCGACAATAGTGCTTGTGGGCACCCTGGCGGCCCACTGGCCCCCCTCTTTTGCTATATGAAGGGTTTTGTCCGAGAAAAAATCAGGGTAGAGCTTTTTAGTGGATTCTCCGCCGCCATGAGGCGGAACTTGAGCAGATCCAATCTAGAGCTCCGGCACGACGATCCTGCCGGGGAAACTTCCCTCCCAGAGGGGGAAATCGTCGCCTTCGTCATCACCAACACTCCTCTCGTCGGAGGGGAGTCATCTCCATCAACATCTTCATCAGCACCATCTCCTCTCCAAACCCTAGTTCATCTCTTGTAACCAATCTTCATCTCGGGACTCTGATTGGTACTTGTAAGGTTGCTAGTAGTGTTGATTACTCTTTGTAGTTGATGCTAGTTGGATTACTTGGTGGAAGAGTTTATGGCCAGATCCTTGATGCTATTCATTACACCTCTGATCATGATTATGGTTATGGTTTGTGAGTAGTTACTTTTGTTCCCGAGGACATGGGATAAGTCATGCTGATAATAGTCATGTGAATTTGGTATTCGTTCGGTATTTTGATACGCTGTATGTTGTGTTTCCTCTAGTGGTGTTATGTGAACGACGACTACATAACACTTCACCATATTTGGGCCTAGATGAAGGCATTGGGGAGTAGTAAGTAGATGATGGGTTGCTAGAGTGATAGAAGCTTAAACCCCAGTCTATGCGTTGCTTCGTAAGGGGTTGATTTGGATCCACTAGTTTAATGCTATGGTTAGACGTTGTCTTAATTCTTCTTTCGTAGTTGCGGATGCTTGCGAGATGGGGTAATCATAAGTCGGATGCTTGTCCAAGTAAGGGCAGTACCCAAGCGCCGGTTCGCCAACATATCAAACTATGAAAGTAACGAACGTGAATCATATGCACATGACAAAACTAGCATGACAGAAATTCCCGTGTGTCCTCGGGAGCGTTTTTCCTCTTATAAGACTTTGTTCAGGCTTGTCCCTTGCGACAAAAGGGATTGGGCCAGTTTGCTGCACCGTTGCTACTACTTGTTACTTGTTACTTTTCGCTTGCTACGTTTCACCTCAATACACCATCACTTGTTAACACTACTTTTAGTGCTTGCAGTTATTACCTTGCTGAAAACCGTTTATCAGAGCCTTCTCCTCGTTGGGTTCGACACTCTTACTTATTGAAAGGACTACGATTGATCCCCTATAATTGTGGGTCATCAAGACTCTTTTCTGGCGCCGTTGCCGGGGAGGTAGCGCCTTTGGTAAGTGGAATTTGGTAAGGAAACATTTATATACTATGCTGAAATTTATTGTCACTTGTCACTATGGAAACTGTTCCGTTGAGGAGTTTGTTCGGGGTATCTTCAGCACAAACATTAGCACGAGGAGTTGTTCCTCAACCTGAGGTACCTACTGAAAATATCTTTTATGAAATTCCTTCGGGTATGCTTGAGAAACTGTAAGTGCATCTACTTAACCTAATTGTCATCAACCACCAATAAGGGGGAGATTGTAAGTGCATCTAGTGCCCCTTAGTGATTTTGGTGGTTTGAAGACTTATAGGTTAAGTATCTAATGTGTTTATGAGTGTACACAAGATCTATAAGTCATTGAGGAGTTTGAGATATTTGAAGAATATCGACCCCTAAAAATATATACCTTCGATTGAACAAATTGGTCTGAAGCCGAAGAATTGAATCGCGAAGAATCTGCGACGAAATTGATATTCCTCATGAAGATACTGAAATTGAGGAATTCGGTGTGCCCTGAAGAAAATCATTTTGAATACTTTGAAGCATGAAGATTTACTCTTTCTGTTTTATTTTCTTCGCATTTGAGTAATAGGAACACCGTACTGTTAAAGGGGGTCGAAGTTACACTTTGGAATGAATTTCCTCATGATGCTCAACCCAAGCCTAATCCTACCAAAAGCCTCAAGTGAGGAATACGAGTGACATGAGGACTCTCACAGTTGAGGGTTCTGACCGTTTCGATAGCCACGCCACATCATTGGTCTTATCCACACCAATGGTCATATTATTTAAGGGCATTAGTGTCAAATCATGTCGGGATGCTCCCAGGCTATAAATAGCCGCCCCCCACAACCATTAGCTGGTTGGCTGCTCCGTTAGGAACTGACACTTGTCATAAGAGCAACACAAATTCCTCGGAGTCTTTGAGAGTAATTCATTAGTGAGGAAATACCCCATACACCGAAACCACAAACCAAACCTAGTGATTGAGCATCACTGAAGAAGTTGTTCATGTGTGGGACTGAAGCCTTTTACCTTTGAGGACTGTGCATCCTCCAGACGGTTAGGCGTCATGGTGTAGAGCTTTCCAGCAGTCAATTGTGGATCACCGGGTGACCAAGTTTGTGAGGGTTTGGAAGTCTGCCCTGAAGACTTACCACGAGTGTTGGGTGAGGACTGTGTGTTCTTAGCCCAAGGAGAACACGGTAGGGACTGTGTGTCCCGGGACTGTGTGTCCTTTGGTTTCAATACCAAGCCTCTCCAAACCAGATGTACGACTGTCACAACAGTTGGAACTGGGTCATCAACTACTGCCTTCACTCAGAAACGGGTTCTAATTCCTCAACTCCTTACTTTCCTCAGATTATGTGTTGATGACTTCCACTGCTATAGTTTGAAGAATTTGCTGAAGACTTTCTCTGAAATTCCTCAACCCCAAATTCTTCACGCTAGTTAATCCTCATCTGTATTTTGCGTGCCTGCTCACTGTGCAATCTGTTTTCACATTCCTCACTCTGAAAAACTGTTGTTTTGAAACTTCGCACTTCTGATCCTTTACTGTTTCAGCTGTAAGTTAGTCATCAGTGTGGAATTTCCACAAAAGGAATTTCCTCAGTGATCAAATTCTAAAAATCTCCTATTCACCCCCCTCTAGTCGATATAACGCACTTTCAATTGGTATCAGAGCAAGGTACTTCCTTGTTCTGTGTGTTTTTGGTTTTACCACCTGGAGTTTTAGTTATGTCGACTGCAAGCATGTTTAAGGTGACTGCAGCATGTCCTACCTTCGATGGAAAGAACTTTCCCTTCTCGAAGAACAAGATGCAAATGCATCTACAAGCTATTGATAATGATCTCTGGTATATTGTGGAACATGGCGTCCCCATCATCTCTGCTAGTGTCTGTGCTGCTGATGTGAAGAAATTCAAGCAACTCGATTCTCAAGCGAAGAATATCATCTGTGGCCATCTGAGCCCAGGCCAGTTTGGAAGAGTGAGTGCTTTGGGCTCTGCAACACTGATCTGGGAGAGACTGTGCAAAGTAAATGAAGGAGTATCAACCCAGTGTGACTCTCGTGTTGATATTCTTCGCAATCTCTTCAATCGCTTCAAGAGGCATGACAATGAAAGCTGCCAAGACACCTTTGATCGCCTCACTGACATATCAAATTAACTGCAAGCACTGGGAGCTGAAGACATTACTGATCACGAAGTTGTGAAGAAACTACTGAGATCTTTGGATTCTTCATTTGATACTTTAGTTCTGATGATTCAAGAAAGACCAGACTACAAGATGCTTGATCCAGCTGATATACTCGAAAGGCTAAATACTCATGAATTCCAGCTAGAAGAAAAGAAAGATCTATATGGACCAAGCTATTCTAGACCACGTGCAGTGAAGGCTAGAGAAATTTCATCATCTCAAGACGAAGATTCGGATGATAGCATTGGTGACCCTGAAGAATTTGGGCAGGAGCTTGCAATGCTTGTGAGGAAATTCCAGAGGTTTACACGACGTGGCCAGTTCGGTAAATCCTCAAGAAGAGATATGAGGAAATCAGAATCTTCATCTGAGGACTACAAGAAAAGAACCTGCCACAAGTGCAAGAAATCAGGTCATTACATTGCTGATTGTCCCCGTTGGGGAAAGGAATCAAAGAAGAAGAAATACAAGGATGACAGTTCTGATGACTCGAAGAAGAAGAAGAAATCTTCAAAATCCTCATCTTCAAAGCCCTCATCGCACAAGAAGACTAGTTTCCGAAAGGCTCGGGCACTTATTGGCAAGGAAATGGACTCCGAGGCAGAATTAGAGGAATGTGATGAAGAAGAGGGTTCTCATGCAGACTCAGAATCCGGACAGGCTAGTCTTGCACTAGCAACCACTTTCGTCAGCAAGTCAATCTTCAATCTTGAAGAAAATGATTGCACCATCCACACTGATGACTATGCTGATGACTTCGCTCCAACCTATTGCTTCATGGCAAAAGGTTCAAAGGTACCAAATAATGCCTCCTCCTCTGATTCAAGTGACTGTGAACCTGATGATTACAAAAAACCCAGTTACAGTAAACTTGCTATCATTGCCACTAAACAACAAACTGCCCTGGAAAAGCGTCAGAAACTGCTAGATAAAAGTGATGATCTGTTGAATGATGAAATGAACCTTACCCAAATCCTCACTGAAGATGTGAAAAGTCTTCAGTCGAGATTTGATAATCTTCAAGATCGTTATGATACACTCCTCGCTGATCATGAGAAGCTTTCCTATGAATTTCTTCAAAGGAAGCTTGATCTAGAGAAGCTGAGGATGTCCCATGATGATCTTCGTATGGAAAATGATTCATTACTAGCTCAACAGATCAGCGCTGGTCAAGTTGAATTCATTCCTCCATGTCTTAAATGCATTGAACGCGAAACTACTAATTCTTCACCAGAATCATCAAATGCTTCTATTGCTACAAATTCTTCAACTGCACTTGTAGTGTCTATTTCCTCACTTGAGGAAAACACAAATGTTACTGATGAAAATGTAGGGTTGAAGGAATTGTATGTGACAGGCATATACAAAAGCCTCAAAGGACATCAAACCCTTTGTGATGTTCTCAAAAAGCAGATCTTGAACAGGAACCCAAGGAAAGAAGGAATTGCCTTTGAGAGGAAATTAAATGTTGATTGATCTTATTGGAAACCTGAGCAGTATCCCAAAACCTCATGGGTTGCTGCTACTGGGCCTCCTTTTGATCCATCTAATTTAACTGCCTTTTCATGTGAATTATCCTATTCCTCAGATGAGTCATTTGACTCCAACTATAAACTGTTCAAAAATTAATCTGGTGAAGTATTTTCTCGATATGTTGGAACTAACTGCAGGAATGGCCCTCCCTTGAGGAAAATCTGGGTTCCCAAAAGCTATCTTGAAAATCTTCAGGTGAATGTCCTCATGACACCACCACTGAAGAATCTGAACCCAGATCAAATTCCTCAGGAGGACCAAAGTCTTCAAGAGGATCAAAATCCTCAACTGGTCAAAATTATGCTCGTACCCGTGCTAATGCGTCTAACATGCAGGGAAACTACAAGGAATATGAATATGAGCGTTACTCTTCAAATCATTATGTTCATAAATCCTCAAACCAGTTCTCTGCATATTCATATGAGTACTTTAACCCCCCTACTGTTAAGAGAAGTGCATTAGCTTCAATGCCACCTTTCTCATATGGTGCTCGCAGGATGATGAATGCTTTGCCACCACTTCAGATGTGGGTGGTGAAGAAATCGAACTAATCACTTCTGCAGGTCAGGTCTCCAGATGAAAATCATCATCTGAAGAATTTGCTGGAGACTTGAGGAAATTCTTGATAGGATGCAAGCTAATGTTGATGAAATAGAAATATTTCACACGTCCCTATAATTCTGTTGTGATGAAATTCTTATCTGATGAAATTGATATCATATTCTTCAAATCTGAAGCATATGAGATGGTAAGCTGTACTAATTCATCTGCAGGATGACAAACCCAAGAACACTGAGTGGGTTCTTGATAGTGGCTGCACACATCACATGACTGGTGATAAAAGCTTGCTGATGAATATGCCACTAACTCCATCACCTCTGAAGCAAATCGCATATGCTGACAAAGGTAAAAGCAAGGTATTGGGACTTGGCAAAGTGGCTATTTCCAAGGATAGGCATATGGACAAAGTGATGCTTGTTGAATCCCTTAGTTTTAACCTCATGTCAGTCTCGATGCTTTGTGATTTTGATATGATTGTTATCTTTGGTAGATATAGATGTGTAGTCATCATGGAATCTGACAGATCCAAAGTCTTCGAAGGAGTAAGAAGAGGGGATTTGTACATTGTTGATTTCTCTACAGGTCCTCAACCAGCCATTTGCTTACTAGCAAATACCTCAGAAGGATGGTTGTGGCACCGAAGACTAGGTCATGCACGCATGAGGAATTTGCACACGCTCGCGAAGAAGAAGCATGTCATCAGCATCGAATTAGTCAAATTCCTCAAGGATCATCTCCGCGGTGCATGTGAATCTGGGAAAATGACCGGATCCAAGCATCCCTCGAAGACTATCATGACCACTACACGTCCATTCGAATTGCTTCATATGGATCTATTTGGACCTACTCAGTATGCCACACTAACTAATGCAACATCTTTATATGGCTTCGTCATAGTTGATGATTATTCCAAATATACATGGGTGTATATCATAGTGTATAAAACTGAAGTGCAGGAAATCTTCAAACGATTTTCTTCAAGGGCCTCGACGAACTTTGGCATCAAGATCAAACATATCAGGAGTGATAATGGAACAGAGTTCAAAAACACTAGCCTTGATGATTATCTTGATGAACTTGGTATTACTCACGAATTATCTACTCCTTATACTCCTCAGCAGAATGGTGTTGTCGAAAGGAAGAACAGGACTCTGGTTGAGATGGCAAGAACTATGCTTGAAGAATATCAGACTCCTCGTCGTTTTTGGCCCGAAGCAATCAACACTGCATGCCATATCATCAACAGGGTATATCTTCACAAATTCCTCAAGAAAACCTCATATGAACTCCTCACTGATAAGAAACCCAATGTAAGTTATTTCAAAGTCTTCGGTGCAAAATGTTGGATTAGAGATCCTCACCATAGCTCAAAATTTGCACCTAAGGCACATGAAGGTTTTATGCTCGGTTATGGAAAGGACTCGCACACCTACAGAGTCTTCAACAACTATCACAACAAAGTTGTTGAGACTGTAGATATGCGGTTCGATGAAACTAATGGCTCGCAAAGAGAGCAATTACCTTCTGATCGAGATAAGCTCTCTCCTGAGGAAGCAATAAATCTCAAACCTACTGAAGACATTGTCCCCACTGAGGAAATTGGTGAAGAAACGATCCCCATCACTGATGAAAATCAAGAACATGCTCCTGAGGAAATTGCGCCAGAACCACTTCCTCAGCCAGACGAAATCCTCAACCAGCTCATCCGAGGATTGCAAATGAAGTAGATCTTGACAAAATCCTCAATGACATCAACGCGCCAGGTCCTCTCACTCGCTCAAAAGCTTCACACTTAGTTAACTTTTGTGGGCATTTTTCCTTTGTATCCATCACAGAACCCTCAAAAGTTGCTGAGGCTTTTCTAGAACCGGAGTGGATCCAAGATATGCAAGACGAACTTCTTCAATTCAAGCTGAATGACGTATGGGAACTCGTCAAACGACCAGATCCTCGCAAGCACAACATCATCGGCACCAAGTGGATTTTCCGAAACAAGCAAGATGAGGACGGTCAAGTGGTGAGGAACAAGGTACGACTTGTAGCCCAAGGCTACACCCAGGTTGCTAGACTTGAAACTATTCGAATACTACTTGCTTATGCTAATCATCATAACATCATCTTATATCAAATGGATGTGAAAAGTGCATTCCTCAATGGTAAGCTTGAGGAAGAAGTATATGTTGCTCAGCCCCTAGGTTTTGAGGATCCAAAGAATCCAGACAAAGTCTTCAGACTCAAAAAGGCTCTCTATGGTCTCAGGCAAGCCCCTTGGGCATGGCATGATACATTGAAGGAATTCCTCATGAAGAAAGGCTTCAAACCTGGTTCACTCGATCCAACTCTTTTCACTAAATCCTATGATAATGAGCTATTTGTGTGTCAAATATATGTCAATGATATCATATTTGGCTGTACTGACAAATGATACAGTGATGAATTTACTTACATGATGAGTGAAGAATATCAGATGTCTATGATGGGGGAGCTGAAATTCTTCTTAGGTCTTCAAATTCGTCAACAACGCAATGGAATCTTCATAGCACAGGAGAAATACCTCAAGGATGTACTGAGGAAATTCGACATGCATGAATGCAAGGGTGCCAAGACTCCAATGCCTACCAATGGCCACCTCAGCACTGATGAAAATGGTAAAGATTTCGATCAGCAGGTATATCGCTCTATGATTGGCTCTTTATTGTATCTATGTGCATCTAGGCCTGATATAATGCTTAGTGTTTGCACGTGTGCACGTTTTCAAGCAGAACCGAAGGAATCACACCATAAGGCTGTGAAGCATATTCTTCGATACTTAGCTCACACACCAACACTAGGATTATGGTATCCCAAGGGCTCAAATCTTCACCTGGTAGGGTATTCTGATTCTGACTATGCTGGTAACCGTGTGGATCGAAGTCAACTTCTGGCACATGCCATTTCCTCGGAAGATCACTAGTTTGCTGGTCCTCAAAGAAGCAGAACTGCGTATCACTCTCCACTGCCGAAGCTGAGTACATTGGTGCTAGTTCATGATGTGCTCAATTACTATGGATGAAGCAAACCCTCAAGGATTACGGCATCAACATGAAGAATGTGCCTCTCTACTGCGACAATGAGAGTGCAATCAAGATTGCATACAACCCAGTACATCACTCGAAGACCAAGCACATCCAGATTCTTCATCATTTTCTTAGGGGCCATGTCCTCAAGGGCAATATCCTCATCGACCATGTGAAGACTGATGATCAACTCGCAGATATCTTCACTAAGCCCTCGGATGAGAAAAGGTTTTGCAAGTTGTAGTGTGAGCTAAATATCTTAGAATCTTCAAATGTTTTGTAAAAACATGCACACATCCTAACACTGATGCAAAATTGATGACTTAGATGTGCAACACATGATGAATCGATTTTCTTCAACTGGTGAAGAACATCACTCTGAATGTGAAGAAATCAATGAAGAAATTGATTCTCACGCCCTACGACAATTGTATGCGGCATCTGTAATCAACATTCTTATATGCTGGGTCACGCCACCGCCCAATGTGAAATTCCTCAAGTTGATTTTCTTCAAATGTTCCATTTCCTCAAAATGTGTTTTTCCTCAAAACAGTTGTTCTTCATTGTGACGATTTATCACAGAATCTTCAAAAACACTTGATGACTTTCGTTTGACTAGATAGACTGTGATTTCAAGTCCTCAATAGAATTCACTTATAGCTATTTTTCAAGTTGATATTTCTTCTAAGTGAATGTGATCGGACCCTACTTTCCCTCTATGCTATTCTCATCCAGTCTATTCGATTCTTCATATGCGTTCTACTTGAAACTTTGTTCAAAATCCTCACTGCGTCCTTGTCAGCTGATGATTTTGTAACGAAAATCCACAAATCTTCAAAAATTGTTTCTTTAGTGCACAGTTAGTGAACCCCACTTCCCACGTTCGGATAACCACGATCTCCACTATCTCCACCGCCTTGCTCGGGAACTACACGTGTCCTGCGGAGACATAGAGGCAGGGGTTGTTTGGTCCGAATTCTTCGCGCCAACAGTAACTGTCTGGCTATAAATATGTCCTTATCCCCCTCGGCAAACACTTCTTCGCCCCATCGCTCTCCTGCTACAGCAAAAAAAAGCACCGAACCCTAGCGCCACCGCTGGAAGTCTCGTCGCCGGTGAGGAAGAGCTTCACTGTCTCGACTTCTCCGTCGCCGGAACCACGTCGGAGTCTGACCATCTTCGTCCGTCGCCGCCGTAGACGTCCTCTGCCGCCGGGTTAGGGCACATTGGACATGCGACCGAAGAGCTTCTCTACACACATTTTCTGTGTTCTTCGTGCGCACCTTCAAGGGTAAATAAAATCCCATTTTTACAGCAAGTTAGATCTACTATTTTACATCTCCTATGTGAAATATGTTTTTCCTCAAGAATCGATATGCACTTGATTCCTCAAACACTGCCTATCACCACACCACTGATGAACTTCACTAAGCATCTAAGATTTTCATGAGATTCCTCAATTGTGCGAATTTTCGGATCTGTACAACTCTGGAACCCAAGAACAGTATGCCTAGGCAAATTCCTCAACCACTGGTTAAATCCTCACCTGTCAAACTTTTTCATTTTCTTCAAATCTGAGAACGCATATGACCTCTCCAAATTCCTCGCAACTATACTCTGTTCACAGGTACACACGTGTCAGCTGATGAATCTCTCGGTTGTCATCACATTAACTCATTTGCAGCATTTCTTGAAGAAAATCTTCAAGTCTCATCAGAATCCTCAAGAGTTAAATCTCATCAGCAAAATCCTCAGCTAAAGAAAATGGAGGATGACAGAAAGCGGACGGGAGGAAAGAAACTTGAACAAAACACAGCTTTGGATATCCCTGAGGATATTTACATGGACTATTGCACACCTGATGAAAATGAAACAATGGCCAAGAGAAAGATTCGGCTGTAGAAGATAGAATGCCGATGGCTAAGGAATGGAAGGAATACAGGTTTGTAACTGCCAAGTATGCGAAGAAATTCGCCCTGAAGCCTCCTGGCAAACGGGCCCCACTTGAGGCTCATCAAGTAGCACATCCCTCAAGCCTCAAGACCCTTGATGACTATCCAGATGAGAAAGAAAAGCATCTGGCTAAGGTCAAGAAGCAGGCAGATGCTGCAGTGAGGAAATTCATTGAATCTTCAGTTGCTGCCTCAGCTGCAGCTACTTCCTCTGCCGCTGAGACCTCTGGTTCAGCAATTCCTCAACCACAGTCTGTGTCGTCAAAGCCAAGGGCTCCAAAGGCTCAAGAGAAGTCTGCTCACGCATCAGTTACAAAACCCTCAGCGCCAAAACCCTGAGCTCCAAAATCCTCAGCACCACCACCAAAGCCTCAAGAGATACCGGTACAGAAGCCGGTCATGAAGCCAATGACCGCCACCTCCAGCTCCTCACTCCCGGCTGCAACCAGCTCGGAGACAAAGTCTTCACCACCTCCGGTGAAGACTGAGGTGTCTGCTGAAAGAGCAACTCTGCCAAGCCCCAGCAAAATCATCACTCCCGTCTGCATCATAGGGCAGTGATGAATATGATGATCAAACCCTACAAGCGATAATCAGAAACAAGCAGGAAAGGGTAGCTCAAGCATCAGGAAGCGCCATTCCTCTAGCCATGGACCCCAATGTCCTCCTAGACTACATAAACATCTGGTATGAGGACCCAAACACTCCGCTTGATGACTTGAAACTTCCCCCTGGCATCAGCCATATGGTGGCCACTTTCATCAATGAAGACAAGTGGAAAGAACAGCAAGCCAAGCAGGCCAAGGTTGCGAAGCTTAGAAAGGAGAAATTCCTCAAGAAGAATCTCCTCAGCTTGACGCCTGATGCACTGGCGTCAACACAAGCTGAGTTGAAGAATTTAACTGATAAGTACTCCAGGTTGTCAGATTGTCAGAGTCTCAAGAGCAATTTCATCAAGCTGGCCACTAAAGCTGTTGATGACAACAACAAGAAGGCTGCACCTCCAGCACCAACTCCCCAGCCCTTGATTGAAGAGCCAGCTGATGAATCTCCTCAAGCTGAGGCAACTCCTCAAGCTGAGGAAATACCCCAAGAGAGCCGTGTGGATGTACCGGCTATTGAAGAAATCACCATGGAAAATCCAGCTGCTAAACCTGCTGCAGCTGGTGAGACTGCCCCTGACCGAGCTGCTTCATCAAAGCAAGCTGATTACTCTGCTCTAGCTGGTTCCTCAAAGCCAGCTGAACAATCTGTCGAGAGAACCCCTTCACCAAAAGCTTCAAAGGTGAAGAAGATGACTCTGTCTGCATCAGACGTGAAGAAAACCAGGGCTGCTGAGAAGGAACCCAAAAAGAGAAAGGCCTCCTCAGCAGAAGAAGAAACATAGGCCAAGCGCCTCAAAGCACTTGAAGATACTGCTCCACTGGACCCTGTGCCCTTAAATGTCGCTCCGTCTTATGAAATGGTCATCCTTGATGACCAAGCGAAAGGGGCAGATGAGGAAATGAAGGATGCCGCCTCTGAGGAACGCACTGACGAAAAAATTTGTATTGACGACAGTCCTCAGCCCTTCATTCCTCAGAAAGATACTGCTCAAGGATCAGCTGCACCAGCTGATGAAACTGCCTCTGTCACCAAGCCAACTGAGGAAGAACAAAGTGAAATTCCTCAAGCTAATAAAATTCAAAGTTCTGAGGAAAATCCTCAAAATGAGGAACAGGCTGACCCAACTCCTCCACCTGAGCAAGATGAACCTATTCCTCAGCCTCATGCCCAGCCAGAGCTAGCCCCTCAGCTTGATGCACAGCCAGAGCAAATTCCTCAGCCTGAAGCCCTAGCTGATGAAATTCCTCACCCTTAGGACAATGCTGAGGAAAATGCACCTGATCAAGACAAGGCCTTCGTCGTGCTCAACCCCGAGACTGCAATTGTTGTCTCCCCTCCTGTTCCTCATCAAAATCTTCAGCCAGTTCAGCGTCAGACATTCTCCAAGCGACCACAGTTTCAAAAGGAGAATTTCTTTGAAGAGCGCATGTACTTCATTGGAGAGAATCCCTATGACAAGCCTCAAATGACGCATCTGAAGTTTTGGACTAGGACACAGCTGAAGTACTATGCTTCTGTGCTGTGTGGAAGAAACAAGATATTCCAGCACACGCATATTCCTCATGTTAAACTTGAAGCAATACCGTGCCTAGAGCCAGTCCTCAATGTACTCCATGACGCTGGTCTGCTGCCAATGTGCTCCGACATCTCTGACTGGAACAGTGAGCTCATTCTTCAGTATTATGCCACTCTTCACATATCTGGCAATCCTGAAGACATTAACACCTGGGTGTTTGACTGGATGACACAAAACACTCACTACAAGGCTCCTGCTACTGAGCTCCTCCGTGAACTGCCTGTAGCAATTCCCTCAGAGGAGGCTGTGAATCTTTATGGTGAGCGTGAGCTGCCCAACAGCATGATTTAAGTCCTCATGAAGCCTTTGGCTGAAGGAAAATCACCGAGAAAACCCTTCCTTGTCCACGAGCTCAAATATACACCAAGGTCTGTCTACAGAATCCTCTGCAGTGTGCTAGCGCCGATCAAAGGCCATGATGATGAAGAAGATGACGTCGGCCTCATGAAGAATATCCTCTTCAACATCATCCATGGTATTCCTATCAACATCCATGATTTCTTGAGGACTTTGGCCGACAATGCAATGTGTTCATTTGATCACAAGATATATGCCCCATGGATCATGAGATTCATCCGGACAAGGACATGCATCAGCTTCCACGCTGATTTCCAAAACCATTTGGCTATATGCCTCCTATCCGGGTCAACAAGAAGACTTTCGAGCCCATTGAAGGAAAAGGCAACTCAGTGATTGATGAAGGCAGTAGGCCCCTTGATGGCCAGTTCAGAGAGCCAGAAGCTTATTCTTCATGGTATGATACTGAGACTCATCCGGCAAGCCCCGTCCCTCCTCGCGTGATGAATACAAGAGAGCTCATCCTCAGTCTTCACCCGAAGGTGGATCCCAATCACAAGTGGGTCAAATGCCAGTTTGGCGCCATTGTGAAAACCCTCACTGAAACACAGAACTCTGTGAAGATTAACCATAACTATCTGCATGAGGTTTTTGATTGCACCTGGGCTACACTTGCACATCTGAAGACTCAGACAGAGCTTGAAGAAATGGACTTTGAGCGAGACTTTGAATGGTCGTGGCCTCCCAAGAAGAAGTTCAGGCCCATTCCAGTTCCAGACCTTGAAGACAGCTCCTTTTCTTCATTCCGCACTGCTGAAACTGATGAAGAACAGCTCGACACTCCTACCGGTCCAAGGAAGAAGACTACTCCCAAGAAGCATCACGGCTCTCCATCAACCGCCAAGAAGTGAAGTCTTCACGGGCGTTAGTCCTCAGTTTGTCCCTTTTTGTCACTTGATGACAAAGGGGGAGAAACTTGAGAGTTAGTCTTCAAGCGGGGTATTTTGGGGCTTATGAACTATATTTAAGTTACAAACTCTTGGCTCTTCTGAAGTTTCTTTTGTAATGAGTTGTAACTTAAGCCCGATGGTACTCTGACGCTTTTGAACATTTTTCTTCGCATGCTTATTCCTCAAGTTTTTATGCACGCATGTTGAAATTCGTCAGATACCATTTGTCATCATGCATCTTCATTTTCTTCATACGACATGTTACATGTATACATGATTTACAAGACTCACGGGGAGATCTCCATGATATAAATCATCAATGTGCATTTGCTGTGAAAAGCAAAATCCTCAAGATATGCACATCTTCAGGGGGAGTCTCTCTGAATCTTGATTTCAAATTCCTCAAATGAGTATTTACACTTCATATTTTTGATCCCTGTTGAAGACTTAACCTAATTGTAATCAACCACCAAAAAGGGGGAGATTTTAAGTGCATCTAGTGCCCCTTAGTGATTTTGGTGGTTTGAAGACTTATAGGTTAAGTATCTAATGTGTTTATGAGTGTACACAGGATCTATAAGTCACTGAGGAGTTTGAGATATTTGAAGAATATCGACCCCTAAAAATATATACCTTCGGTTGAAGAAATTGGTCTGAAGCTGAAGAATTGAATCGCGAAGAATCTGCGACGAAATTGATATTCCTCATGAAGATACTGAAATTGAGGAATTCAGTGTGCCCTGCAGAAAATCATTTTGAAGACCTTGAAGCATGAAGATTTACTCTTTCAGTTTTATTTTCTTCGCATTTGAGTAATAGGAACACCGTACTGTTAAAGGGGGTCGAAGTTACACTTTGGAATGAATTTCCTCATGATACTCAACCCAAGCCTAATCCTACCAAAAGCCTCAAGTGAGGAATACGAGTGACATGAGGACTCTCACAGTTGAGGGTTGCGACCGTTTCAATAGCCACACCACATCATTGGTCTTATCCACACCAACGATCATATTATTTAAGGGCATTAGTATCAAATCATGTCGGGATGCTCCCAGGCTATAAATAGCCGCCCCCCCACAACCATTAGCTGGTTGGCTGCTCTGTTAGGAACTAACACTTGTCGTAAGAGCAACCCAAATTCCCCAGAGTCTCCGAGAGTAATTCATCAGCGAGGCAATACCCCATACACCGAAACCACAAACCAAACCTAGTGATTGAGCATCACTTAAGAAGTTGTTCCTGTGTGGGACTGAAGCCTTTTACCTTTGAGGGTTGTGCATCGTCCAGACGGTTAGGCGTCATGGTCTAGAGCTTTCCAGCAGTCAATTGTGGATCGTCGGGTGACCAAGTTTGTGAGGGTTTCGAAGTCTGCCCTGAAGACTTACCACGAGTGTTGGGCGAGGACTGTGTGTTCTTAGCCCAAGGAGAACACGGTAGGGACTGTGTGTCCCGGGACTGTGTGTCCTTTGGTTTCAATACCAAGCCGCTCCAAACCAGATGTACGACTGTCACAATAGTTGGAACTGGGTCACCAACTACTGTCTTCACTGAGAAACGGGTTCTAATTCCTCAACTCCTTACTTTCCTCAGATTATGTGTTGATGACTTTCACTACTATTGTTTGCAGAATTTGTTGAAGACTTTCTCTGAAATTCCTCAGCCCCAAATTCTTCACGCTAGTTAATCCTCATATGTATTTTGCGTGCCTGCTCACTGTGCAATCTGTTTTCACATTCCTCACTCTGAAAAACTGCTGTTGTGAAACTTTGCACTTCGGATCCTTTACTGTTTCCGCTGTAAGTTAGTCATCAGTGAGGAATTTCCTCAAAAGGAATTTCCTCAGGGATGAAATTCTAAAAATCTCCTATTCACCCCCCTCTAGTCGATATAACGCACTTTCATATAGGCTATGTGATGATACTGGATCATGGGAATACAATCGGTTGAAATTGGAATTTCATCAAGTGTTTTATCCTATGCGTTTAGTACATCGTGATCGGAATTATATTTATAACTTTTGGCCTCGTGACAGGGAAAGCATAGCTCAAGCTTGGCGGATGCTTAAATAAATGCTATATTCATGCCCCAATCATGAGCTCTCGAGAGAAATTATCACTCAAAACTTTTATGCTCGGCTTTCTCATGAAGATCGTACCATGATTGACACTTCTTGTACCGGTTCTTTTATGAAGAAGGATATTGACCACAAGTAAAATTTATTGGAAAGAATCAAACGTAACTCTGAAGATTGGGAGCTTGAAGAAGGTAAGGAGTCAGGTATGAATTTCCAGTTTGATTGCGTTAAGTCTTTTGTTGAAACAAACACTTCTAGAGATTTTAGCGCTAAGTATGGACTTGACTTCGAGATAGTAGCTTCTCTATGTGAATCTTTTGCTTCTCATGTTGATGTTCCCAAAGAAAAGTGGTTTAAGTATCATCCGCCTGTAGAAGTCAACATAGTTAAACCCAATCCAGTTGAAGAGAAAGTCATTGCCTTTAGTGATCCTGTTGTTCCTTGTGCCTACACTGAGAAACCACCTTACCCTGCTAGGAAAAAGGATTATTCTAAATCTCCAACTGTGATACGTAGGGGTTACATTAGACCACTAGCACCCCTTGAGGAAATTAGAGTTGAACCTAGTGTTGCTATTATCAAAGATCTCTTAGCCGAAGACATAGACAGGCATGTTATCAAATTCTGTGCGGACTCCGCTAGAATAGCTAAGCCTCACGTGAAAGACAAATGCAGACATGTAGTTGGCCTGCCCGTTGTTTCTATCCAGATAGGAGATCACTCTTATCATGGTTTATGTGATATGGGTGCTGGTGTTAGTGCAATACCCCGGTACCTATATGATGAAATCAAAGATCAGATTGCACCTGTTGAGTTAGAACCCATTGATGTCACTATTACGCTAGCTAATAGAGACACTATCCGCCCTCTGGGAATTGTGAGAGACATAGAAGTCCTGTGTGGTAAGATGAAGTATCCTACTGATTTCCTCGTCCTTGCTACTGCACAAGATAACTTTTGTCCCATCATATTTGGTAGACCCTTTCTCAACACTGTCAATGCTCACATTGACTGCATTAAACAGACTATCACTGTTAGTTTCGAGGGTATGTCTCATGAATTTAACTTCTCCAAGTTTGGAAGACAACCCCATGAAAATGAGTCGTCTGGTAGGGATGAAATCATTGCTCTTGCCTCTATTGCCGTACCTCCTACGGATCCTTTAGAGCAATATCTGCTTGAGCATGAAAATGATATGCATATGGATGAAAGAGATGATATAGATAAAATTGTTTTAGAACAATATCCTATTCTCAAGAATAATCTGCCTGTTGAACTGCTTGGGATCCTCCCCCACCAAAGGGTGATCCTGTGTTCGAGCTAAAACAGTTACCAGATACTCTTAAGTATGCCTATCTTGATGAGAAGGAGATATATCCTGTTATTATTAGAGCTCACCTCTCGAATCACGAAGACAAGAAGTTATTAAAAACTTTGAGGAAGCACCGTGCTGCTATTGGATATACTCTTGATGATCTAAAGGGTATTAGTCCCACTCTATGTCAGCACAAGATTAAAACCGATCCTGATTCTAAGCCAGTTGATGATCATCAACGGAGACTAAATCCAAGGATGAAAGAGGTCGTGAGAAAAGAAATATTAAAGTTTGTGGAAGCAGGAATCATTTATCCTGTTTCTCATAGTGATTGGGTAAGTCCAGTACATTGCGTACCTAAGAAGGGAGGTATCAACGTCGTTCCTAATGATAAGAATGAATTAATCCCACAAAGGATTATTACTGGCTATAGGATGGTGATAGACTTCCGGAAACTGAACAAGACAACCAGGAAAGACCATTATCATTTGTCGTTTATCGACCAAATGCTAGAAAGGCTATCTAAACACACACACTTCTGCTTTCTAGACGGTTATTCAGGTTTCTCGCAAATACCCGTTGCACAATCTAATGAGGAGAAAACCACTTTCACCTACCCCTTCGGTACCTTTGCTTATAGACGTATGCCTTTTGGCTTGTGCAATGCACTTGCCACCTTTCACAGATGTATGATGGCTTTATTCTCTGACTTTTGTGAAAAGATTGTTGAGATTTTCACGGATGATTTCTCCGTTTACGGTTGTTCCTTTGATGGTTGCCTTAGCAACCTTGATCGAGTCTTACAAAGATGCAAAGATACCAACCTCGTCTTGAACTCGGAGAAGTGCCACTTCATGGTTAATGAAGGCATCATCTTAGGACACAAAATCTCTGAGAAAGGCATTGAAGTTGATAAGGCTAAGATTGATGCAATTGAGAAAATGCCTTCCCCACAGATATCAGAGGTATATGAAGTTTCCTAGGTCATGCTGGTTTCTATAGAAGGTTCATTAAAGACATCTCTAAGATTTCTAGGCCTCTTACCAACCTCTTGCAGAAGGATGTTCCTTTTGTTTTTGATGAGGATTGTGAGGAAGCTTTCAAAATACTTAAGAAGGCCTTGATAACCGCACCTATTGTTCAACCACCTGATTGGAACTTGCCCTTTGAAATCATGTGCGATGCTAGTGATTATGCAGTTGGTGCTGTTCTAGGACAAAGAGTTGACAAGAAGTTAAATGTTATTCACTACGCTAGTAATACTCTAGACAGTGCCCAAAGAAACTATGCCACTACGGAGAAGGAATTTTTTGCAGTCGTGTTTGCCTGTGAAAAGTTCAGATCTTATATAGTTGACTCAAAAGTCATTATTCAGTCTGATCATGCAGCTATTAAGTACCTTATGGAGAAGAAGGATTCTAAGCCTAGGCTAATCAGATGGGTTCTCCTGCTACAGGAATTTGATTTGCACGTCGTTGACCGAAAGGGTGCCGATAACCCTGTAGCAGATAACTTGTCTAGGCTAGAGAATGTCCTTGATGACCCACGACCTATTGATGACAGCTTTCCTGATGAGCAATTGAATGTCATCCGCACTTCACATAGTGCACCTTGGTATGCTGATTACGCAAACTATATCGTAGCCAAATACATACCACCCAGTTTCACCTACCAGGAAGAGAAGAAATTCTTCTTTGATTTGAGACACTACTTTTGGGATGATCCTCACCTTTATAAGGAAGGAGTAGATGGTGTTATTAGACGTTGTGTACCTGAGCATGAACAGGGACAGATCCTGCAAAAGTGTCATTCCGAGGCTTATGGCGGACACCACGCTGGAGATAGAACTGCCCATAAGGTATTGCAATCAGGTTTGTATTGGCCCACTTTCTTCAAGGATGCCCATAAGTTTGTCTTGTCTTGTGATGAATTCCAAAGAATAGGGAATATCAGTAAGCGTCAGGAAATGCCTATGAACTATTCACTTGTCATTGAACCATTTGATGTCTGGGGCTTTGATTATATGGGACCTTTCCCGAGTTCCAATGGGTATAGTCACATCTTAGTTGCTGTGGATTACGTCACTAAGTGGGTAGAAGCTATTCCCACTAGAAATGCTGATCACCACACCTCTATTAAGATGCTTAAAGAAGTCATTTTTCCAAGATTTGGAGTCCCTAGATATCTGATGACTGATGGCGGTTCACACTTCATTCATGGTGTTTTCCGCAAGATGCTCGCTAAGTATGATGTCTACCATAGAGTTGCATCTCCTTATCATTCTCAGTCTAGTGGTCAAGTGGAGTTGAGTAATAGGGAGATCAAATTGATCTTACAAAAGACCGTCAATAGATCTCGAAAGAATTGGTCTAGCAAACTTGACGATGCACTATGGGCTTATAGGACTGCTTATAAGAATCCCATGGGCATGTCACCGTATAAAATGGTTTACGGTAAGGCCTGTCATTTACCTCTTGTGCTGGAACACAAAGCTTATTAGGCAATCAAAGAGCTCAACTTCGATTTCAAACTTGCCGGTGAGAAGCGGTTGTTTGATATCAGCTCACTAGATGAATGGAGGGCCCAGGCATATGAGAATGCCAAGTTGTTCAAGGAAAAGGTTAAGAGATGGCACGATAATAGAATACAAAAACGAGAGTTCAATGTAGGTGATTATGTCCTGCTATACAATTCTCGTTTAAGATTCTTCGCAGGCAAGCTTCTCTCTAAATGGGAAGGTCCCTACGTTGTCGACGAAGTATATCGTTCCGATGCCATCAAAAGCAATAACACGGAAGGTAATTTTTCCTAGAGTGGTAAATGGGCAAAGAATCAAGCATTACATCTCTGGTACTCCCATAAATGTTGAGACCAATATCATCAATATCATAACTCCAGAGGAGTACATAAGAGATGTTTATCAGCCTGTTTCAGACCCTGAAAACGAAGAGATATGTGTTTCGGTAAGTAATTGGACTCCGAAACTTTTCCAATAGGAAATTTTCTCTGTTTTGGAATTTACGGAAAATTAGAAAATAAAAAGCAGTCCGGAGAGCGCACGAGGTGGCCACAAGCTTGGTTGCAGCGGCCTCCCCCCTCGCCGCGGCAACAGGGCTTGTGGGAACCTCGTGTGCCTCCGGACTCCGTTTTCTTGCGGAGCACTCCTTCTGGTCCAAAAAAATCATTATATATACGCCCGAGGGTTTTGATCTCCGTATCGCGCAGTTTTCCTCTGTTTCCGTTTCGAGCATGTTTCTGTTACAGATCTAGATCGTCATGACTTCCCCAAAAGTTCCTAAGGACAAGATCTTCGAGAAGGTCATCAATCCCTACCTCACAGAAGTAATGCAGTACCCCCAATCTATCACGATGAGCGAGGGGATGTTGCACATCCGTGATGTTGAGGGGCCTAAGAAGACCAGAAGCATGGAGATGAGGCTCGACGCAATGGAGCAACAAGTCTTCAAGTGCCAAGGGATGGTGGAGTGTGGACTCAACGCCAACCACATGATGATCACGGAATTCACCAGCAATCACAAGATGGATGCCATTGACATTGGGAAGCACCTCTCCAGGCTCTATGACAGGGTTGATCAACTTCAGGGCCATATCTATGACCTGCAGAACCAAAACTGTGAGTATGAGTATAGATTTAAATCAATACGGTTGGCTGCAGATTTGAGGATTCTGGCAACTCGTTCATCCTGCCATGATGGAGCACCTATGCCTTGGAGGACGGAGGATCAGACAACTACACCACCATCACCACCAAAGGAAGACAACTAAGCATTGGCATGGGCAATGCCCTTGGCTTTTTCCAAGCTTGGGGGAGTTGCCCTGGTATCGTATCACCTTTATATCTTTTGCCTTTACCTTTGTTTTAGTTCTTTCCTTTTCAGTTTTTATTTCTTCTCTTAGTGGAATAAGTCTTTAGTGTTTTAGTTTGAGTCTTTTGCCTTGTGTCTCCCCCGATGTATTCGAGCTTGCGAGCTATATAATAAAGAGTATCTTACTCAAGGGCTTTGTTTTGTGCCGTGATCAAAAGTATGAAAAGAACGATAGCATGAAAGATCATGAGATGATCTTACGGAAAGTGATAGCTTCACATATAACAAGTATGATGATTGAAACTTGTTGAGATTAGACCAACATAGACCTCAGTCATTATTGCAATTAATAAGAAGTAATAAGGAAAGAGAGGTTCACATATAAATATATCATCTTAGACATTTTCTATAATTGTGAGCACTCACCAAACTATTACATGCTTAGAAGTAGATGTTGGACAAGGAAGACAACATAATGAATTGTGGTTGCTTGGTTCCAAACAATGTTATATGATTAGAGATCCCTTAGCATGTGACGATTGCTTCCACCTCACATTAGCCAAAACTCCCGCACCAAGTAGAGATGCTACTTGTGCATCGATAAACCTTCAAACCAGTTTTGCCATGCGTGTCCACGATATCTACATATGGATTGAATAAGATCCCTCAAGTAAGTTGTCATCGGTGCAAGCAATAAAAATTGCTCTCTAATATGTATGATCTATTAGTGTGTGGAAAATAAGCTTTATACGAACGTGTAATGAGGAAGACATAAAAGCGACAGTACGTATAATAAAGTTCTCTATCACAGGGGTCAATATAAAGTTACGTTCCTCCGCACTAAGAGGACACGCATCCAAACCTCTAAAGCGCATGACAACCTCTGCTTCCCTCTGCGAAGGGCCTATCTTGTACCTTTACTTTTTTCCCTTGTAAGAGTCATGGTAATCTTCATCAATTCCTTTTTAGCCTTTTTCTTGGTGAACGTCATATGCTTGGGAAAGATCTATATTCATATATCAACTTGGAGCTGAGTACTTATGCTTTATTATTGTTGACTTTACCCTTGAGGTAAATTGTTGGGAGGCAAAATTATAAGCCCCTATCTTTCTCTGTGTCCAACTGAAACTTTGATATCATGAGTACCACGTGAGTTGTAACAATTGTGGAAAACAAAAGAGATGATTGAGTATGTGGATTTGCCTTACAAGCTCTTATTTGACTCTTTCTGATGTTATGATAAATTGCAATTGCTTTAATGACTATGGACTATTGTTGGCTACTTCTCGGTAAGAATCTCTTTCTGATGTTATGATACTTTGCTTTGTGAAGGAATTGTTACTTTCCTATAAGAATCTCTATGATGTATTGTTGTTCTGTGTGTGATCATGATGCCCTCATGTATGTATTATGTTTTATCGACACCTTCCTCCCTAAACATGTGGACATATTTTGGGTCTTGGTTTTCGCTTGAGGACAAGCGAGGTCTAAGCTTGGGGGAGTTGATACGTCCATTTTGCATCATGCTTTCATCTTGATATTTATCGCTTTATGGACTGTTATTATACTTTGTGGAACCTTACTTATGCCTTTTCTCTCTTATTTTGCAAGGTTTATTTTGAAGGGGGAGAATACCAACAATTGGAATTCTGGACTGGAAAAGGAGCAAGTCTGAGTCTTCTATTCTGCGCAACTCCAAATGCCCTGAAAATCAACGTGGATTTTTTTGGGAATATATAAAAAATATTGGGCGAAAGAAGTGTCAGAGGGGAGCAACCAGGGGCTCACAAGCCTGGTTGCCGCGGCCTACCCCCCTGGCTGCGGAAACAGGGCTTGTGGGCACCCTGGCGGCCCACTGGCCCACCTCTTTTGCTATATGAATGGTTTTGTCCGAGAAAAAATCAGGGTGGAGCTTTTTCGTGGATTCTCCGCCGCCACGAGGCGGAACTTGAGCAGATCCAATCTAGAGCTCCGGCAGGACGATCCTGCCGGGGAAACTTCCCTCCCGGAGGGGGAAATCGTCGCCTTCGTCATCACCAACACTCCTCTCGTCGGAGGGGAGTCAACTCCATCAACATTTTCATCAGCACCATCTCCTCTCCAAACCCTAGTTCATCTCGTGTAACCAATCTCCGTCTCGCGACTCCGATTGGTACTTGTAAGGTTGCTAGTAGTGTTGATTACTCTTTGTAGTTGATGCTAGTTGGATTACTTGGTGGAAGAGTTTATGTTCAGATCCTTGATGCTATTCATTACACCTCTGATCATGATTATGATTATGCTTTGTGAGTAGTTACTTTTGTTCCTGAGGACATGGGATAAGTCATGCTGATAATAGTCATCTGAATTTGGTATTCGTTCGGTATTTTGATATGTTGTATGTTGTTTTTCCTCTAGTGGTGTTATGTGAACGTCGACTACATAATACTTCACCATATTTGGGCCTAGAGGAAGGCATTGGGGAGTAGTAAGTAGATGATGGGTTGCTAGAGTGACAGAAGCTTAAACCCCAGTCTATGCGTTGCTTCGTAAGGGGTTGATTTGGATCCACTAGTTTAATGCTATGGTTAGACGTTGTCTTAATTCTTCTTTCGTAGTTGCGGATGCTTGCGAGAGGGGTTAATCATAAGTGGGATGCTTGTCCAAGTAAGGGCAGTACCCAAGCACCGGTCCACCCACATATCAAACTATCATATGAACATGACAGAACTAGCATGACAGATATTCCCGTGTGTCCTCGGGAGCGTTTTTCCTCTTATAAGACTTTGTTCAGGCTTGTCCCTTGCTACAAAAGGGATTGGGCCACTTTGCTGCACCGTTTCTACTACTTGTTACTTGTTACTTTTCGCTTGCTACGTTTCACCTCAATACACCATCACTTGTTACCGCTACATTCAGTGCTTGCAGTTATTACCTTGCTGAAAACCGTTTATCAGAGCCTTCTCCTCCTCGTTGGGTTCCACACTCTTACTTATCGAAAGGACTATGATTGATCCCCTATAATTGTGGGTCATCAATGCCTATATACATGATCATTGTCTTGGATATCATCATAATTATTTGTTATTCTCTCAATTGCCTAACAGTAATTTGTTAACCCACAATTGCAATTTTCTTGAGAGAACCCACTAGTGAGATCTACGGCCCGAGCTCTATTTCATCATCATATACTTTCAGATCCATATTGCTTTTTGCCTTTTCCTTTATTTGCAACTTTTATTTTCAGATCTATATTATGAAAAACACAAAAATACCTTGCTACACCTTTTTGTTACTTCTTTTATTTTGCTTCTACTAGAGATCTATTTATCCAAACTATCATCAAACTATCTATCTTTTTACGTGTGAGGGATTGACAACTCCTCTCTTACGTCGGGTTGCAATTGTTTTTTATTTGTCTGCAGGTGCCGTCTACATAGTGTTGCTTGATTATCCTACTGGTTCGATAACCTTGGTCTCATCATTGTGGGAAATACCTACCGTTGTTGTGCTGCATCATCCCTTCCACTTTGGGAAAAAATACTGACGTAGTTCAAGCGACAGCAAAAGGAATTTCTGGCACCGTTGCCAGGGAGGATCAAGTCAAGATAGTCTCCCATCAATGTGCCAATTTATGGCTCCGTTGCCAGGGAGACATCATCATCATTATCAAGTTCCTAATCACAAATCTCATCTCCTCGCAATTTACATTATTTTCCTTTTGCCTCTTGTTTTCATCTCCCCCACTTCACAAAAAATTGCTGTTTTCTCATCATATCTGTTCTTGAGTGTATAGTCACGATGACCCAAGAGAACACCAAGTTGTGTGACTTTTCTAGCACCAACAATAATGATTTCATTGGCACTCCGATTGTTCCTCCCGCCACTAGTGCGAAGTCTTATGATATTAATACTACTTTGTTGAATCTTGTTTTGAAGAAGCAATCTTCCGGCACTCCTAATGAGGATGTCACATCCCATCTAAACACATTCGTAGAGTTATGCGATATGCAAAATAAAAAAGATGTGGACGATGATATTTTGAAGTTGAAATTATTTCCATTTTCTTTGCGTGATCGTGTTAAAATTTGGTTCTCATCTTTGCCTCACAATAGTATTGATTCTTGGAATAAGTGCAAATGTGCTTTTATCACCAAGTATTTCCAGCCCGCAAAATTATTTCTCTTGGAACTCAAATCATGAATTTTAAGCAACTTGAGAATGAACATGTTGCGCAATCTTGGGAAAGAATGAAATCGATGCTAAGGAATTGCCCAACTCATGGGCTAAATCTTTGGATGATCATACAATTTTTTTATGTGGGATTAAATTTTGTTTCTAGAAATCTTTTGGATTCCGCCGCAGGTGGAACCTTTATGGAGATTACTTTGGGTGAAGCTACTAATTTTCTAGATAATATTATGGCAAATTATTCACAATGGCATACCAAAAGGGCACCTACTAGTAAAAAGGTTAATTCGGTAGAAGAAATTAGTACGTTGAGTGAAAAAGTTGATGCTATTATGAAATTGGTTGCTAATAAAAATGCTCCTATTGATCTTAATGATGCTCCTTTTTCTACTTTGATTGAGAAAAATAATGATGACATAGATGTGATTTTTATCTCGCGAAGCAATTTCAACAACAATGCTTATAGAGGAAATTTCAATCCTAGGTATTTTCCTGGAAATTCCTGTAATAATTACGTAATTCCTATTGTAATTCCTCTTATAATAATAGGAACCCCTCTCATCTTGATAATAATATTAAAGAACTTATCAATACTCAAAAAGTTTTCAACACTACCATAGAAGAAAAGTTGACTAAGATTGATGATATGGCTAGAAGTATTGATAGAATTTCTAATGATGTGAAAATATCAAGTTAAAAAAATTTGTGCCTAAATTAGAGGAATCAATTAAACCTTTATATGTTTCTATGTATGAAAGTAAGAAAAGAACTGTTATGCTTAGTGCTAAAAGAGAATTTTTAGAAAGAGCGTTTTCTAGTCATTGCTTTCATAAAAAAGATGAAGATCTTAAAATGATTGGTGTTTCTTCTATTGATTCCCTGTTTAGTAATTTTAAGATTGAACAAAAAGGGACTAGAGATGAGTCAACTTTAGCTAAAAGGTGTCCCGCTAATTCGGAGGGTGAAAATCTTGTTGAAAATTTTGATAAAAGTTGGTTTGGAGAGGTTAGAACTTTAACTACTCATGTGCCCACTATTTTGGATTACAAAGACTTTAATTATGATAGTTTCTCTTTTATTGATTTTATTTCTTTGTTCCAATCCATGATAAATTCAATTCATCCCTATGAACAAAATAAATCTTTTACTAAACATATTGTTGATGCCATGATGAAAGCTTTTGAAGACAAGTTGAAATTAGAAGTTTCTATTCCTAGAAAATTGCATGATGAATGGGAACCTACTATCAAAATCAATATTAAAAATTTTAAGTGCAATGCGTTATGTGATTTGGGTGCTAGTGTTTCCACAATCCCTAAGTCTCTTTATGATGTGCTTGGTCTTACCAATATTGAAGAATTTTCTCTTAATTTTCACTTAGCAGATTCTACTATTAAAAAGCCTTTGGGAAGAATTAACGATGTTCTTATTCTTGAAAATATGAATTATGTGCCCATAGACTTTATTGTCCTTGATATTGATTGCAATCCATCTTGTCCCATTATACTTGGCAGACCATTTTTACGTTCTACAGGTGTCGTGATTGATATGAAAGAAGGGGATATTAAATTTCAGTTTCCACTAAGAAAAGATATGGAATAATTTCGTAGAACCAATATTAAATTTCCATTTGAATATATAATGAGGAAAACCTATGGATTGTCCTCCAAGGATGACAATACTTGAAATCTATGCGTTATGCCTTGCTAGGGGCGTAAAACGATAGCGCTTATTCAGAGGCAATCCAATGAATATATTTATTTTTCCTTTTTGTTTTCTGTTTATGAGTGTTTGCACAACATGCTTCTGTTATGATTGTGTTTTTATGTTCTATTTAGTGTTTGTGCCAAGTAATACCTTTAGGATGATTCATAAGATGAGTAGAAACAATGCTGAATTTGAAACAGAAACTTTGTCTCCGGTGCACGAATTTTAATTTTTTACTTGAGGGTGATAACGAGGTTAAATTTTAACACGGTATTGTGCTTCAAATTCATTACGTTTTCCTAATTGTTCAGAATTTTTAGTGTTACTAAAGTATGGTTATAGTGCACATTACTACAGACTATTCTGTTTAAGACACATTCTGTTTTCATTGCGTTGAGTGCTTGTTTTGACGAATCTATGACTTTTATTTGGTGGTATGAGCCATGGTAAAGCTATAATACAGTAGATATAATGCAATATTAAAATATGAATGTGTTTTCAACAGTACCATAAGGTAGTAAATTTTGCTTTATTATACTAACGGATCTCACGAGAATTTTGTTATGATTTGTGTGATTGAAGTTTTCAAGTTTTGGGTGAGATCACGATGGATGAAGGAATAAGAACTACAAAAGCCTAAGCTTGGGGATGCTTGCTGAACCCCAAGACAATATTCAAGAAGTATCAAGCAACTAACCGCGAGTGCCATCCCCTCTTTCTTCTAACAACCATTGGTATTCTACTTGAACCTACATTTTTATTCGTCACATATTATGTGTTTTGCTTGGAGCGTCTTCTATGATATGAGTCTTTTCTTGTTTTTATTTTTATTTTACCATTTTTATCCTTGTTGGACACACCTATTTGAGAGATCCAAAATATGCCATGATTTGTTAGAATTTCTCTATGGGCTTCACTTAAATCTTTTAAATCTATGGAACTGATCTAGTGCTTCACTTATATCTTTTTTTGCACCGTGTGCTTTATCATGTTTGAATAAATGCACTCATGCTTCACTTAGATCTATTTGAGAGTTAGTAATTTTGAGGAAATCCTCTCATGCTTCACTTAGATTGTTTTGAGGGATGAAAAAAGAAATTTATGCTCATGATCTTCACTTAAATTATTTGAGCTTGTCAAAAGCAAAAGCAACATATGAAACTAGTCCCAAAGTGACAAATATTCGAGAGGGATATAATAAAAAATTAATGAAGATCATTGGTCAAATTAAACTTGATTCCTTGTAATAGTTTTGAGATATCATGATAGTGATATGTGAGTCATGTTGATGAGTAATTACGCTTCAGTAAGAATATTGGTGTTAAGGTTTGTGATTCCCTATGCAAGCACGCAAGTCAATAGTTATGCAATGAAATTACATCTTACTTATGGTGCATTATTCGGTCTTAGATATGCTCAATGCTTGTTTACGTGATTTTTCATTTCTTGGTTGGATACTTCCCAATCTTTTGTTAGCCTTCACTTGTATTAAGTAGGAATACTACTTTCCATCCAAATTTCTTAAACCCGGTTTTGCCAGATGAGTCCACTATACCTACTTATATGCGGTATCTCCTTGCCGCTCTAAGCAAATTTGTATGTGCCATCTCTAATTTTCAAAATATTTTTTGGTTTGTGTACCCGTACTAGCTCATGAGGCGGTGAAGGGTGTCTTATATTTTTTTCATGCTAGATGTGTTATTCTCAAGATGAGTGTTTATTCCCTTGTCATTGCACAAGAGTATGACATTAATAGGGATGCCCAGTCCCGAAATGAAAAAATGTCCTAAAAAATTCGTTGGAAAGTGTTGGTATGGACGGTACTCGTGGATACGTCTAGCCGTGGAATGTGAAAGAAATGGTGGAAAGGAATAAACTTTATTTTCTGTTTGGGAACCACCTATGATGTATATAGCATGGAAAGTATGGGGAACTCTAAGTCATTCTCGATGACAAGAAAAGTATACCTCGCAGAATATTTTATCTCTAAATATTTTGCTTTGAGCTCTGGCACCTCTACAAATCCATACTTCCCTCTGCGAAGGGCCTTTCTATTTACTTTATGCAATTTTTGCTTTGTGTCTCCATTTTTCTTATTAAAAGCACCAACTAGGGGGAACTATGATAGTACTTGAGCATTGGGTGTAGCTAATATGCGAGTGTGTTTCATGAATAGATCAATGATTGAGCATGATGGGCTAGGGATAACTTTCTTTAGTGTTGATATTTTGAAAGACATGGTTGCTTGTTGATATGCTTGAGTATTAAAGTCTTCATGTCAAAACGAAACTATTGCTTTTAGCTATATAAAAGTCCAAGTGTCCATGCTACAAAGAAAAGAATGTGAGATGAACAATATAGGAAGCATTCCACATCAAAAATTCTGTTTTTATCATTTACCTACTGAGGATGAGCAGGAATTAAGCTTGGGGATGTTGATACATCTCAAACGTATCTATAAGTTCTGATTGTTCCATGTTGTTATGTTATCATTCTTCGATGATTTACTATCATTTTATAGAAACTTTATATCATTTTTTGGACTAACCTATTGACATAGTGCCTAGTGCCAGTTGATGTTTTTTTGCATATTTTTTGCTTCGTAGGAAATTAGTACCAAACGGAGTCCAAACACAGCGAAACTTTTTGGAGAATTTTTCTGGGTCAGAAGACACGGGGTGGGCCAAAGAAGTGCCAGAGGACGGCTCCGAGGAGAGCACCACCCAGATGAGTGCACCAGGAAGCCCAGGTGCACCCTGGTGGGTGGTTCCTTCCTCGGTGGCCTCCTGCACCGCCTCTTCGCCCTATAAATCCCCCAATATTCCAGAAACTCCAAGAGAGTCGACGAAAAACAATTCCAGCCGCCGCGAGTTCTAGAACCAGGACATTCAATCTAGAGCCCTATTCCGGCACTTAGCTAGAGGGGAACACGATCACGGAGGGGTTCATCATCCTCATTGTTGCCTCTCCGATGATGCGTGAGTAGTTCATATCAGACCAACGGGTCCGTAGGAAGTAGCTAGTTGCTTATTCTCTCTATGTATCTCAATACAATGTTCTCTTTGAGATCTATTTAATGTAATGCTTATGTGTGGTGTGTTTGTTGGGATCCGATAAACAATGAGTTTATGATCATATTTTGCCTTGAATTTTATATCCAATCTTTCTTATTATAGACTCGTATTTCTTCTCTGATATTTGGGGTTTGTTTCGCCAACTTGATTTATTTATCTTGCAATGTGAAGAGGTGCTTTGTGATGGGTTCGATCTTGCAGTGTCCTTTCATAGTGAGAAAAGGGGCAGCAAGGCACGCATGTATCATTGCTATCAAGGATAAAAAGATGGGGTCTATTCGTACATGAATAGATCTTGTCTAGATCATGTCATCGTTCTTATTGCATTACTCCGTTTTTCAGTGAGCTTAATACACTAGATGCATGATAGATAGCGGTTGATGTGTGGAGTAATAGTAGTAGATGCAAGCAGGAGTCGGTCTACTAATCTGGGACGTGATGCCTATATACATGATCATTGTCTTGGATATCTTCATAATTATTTGTTGTTCTATCAATTGACCAGCAGTAGTTTGTTCACCCACCGTTGTTATTTTCTTGAGAGAAGCCACTAGTGAGATCTACGGCCCCGAGGTCTATTTCATCATCATTACTTTCAGGTCCATATTGCTATTTGCCTTTTCCATTATGTGCAACTTTTATTTTTAGATCTATATTATCGAAAACACAAAAATACCTTGTTGCACCTTTTTGTTACTTCTTTTATTTCACTTCTACGAGAGATCTATTTATCCGAACTATCATCAAACTATCTATCTTTTTACGTGTGAGGGATTGACAACCCCTCTCTTACGTTGGGTTGCAAGTGTTTGTTATTTGTGTGCAGGCGCCGTCTACATAGTGTTGCTTGATTCTACTACTGGTTCGATAACCATGGTCTCATCACTGAGGGAAATACCTACCATTACTCTGCTGCATCATCCCTTCCCCTTTGGGGAAAATACCAACATAGTTGAAGTGATATCAACGTACTACTCTAGAGTGGTATGGTAATCCTGTCTTGGAGGTCATGTTGTTAGACAATAATGAACCTATGAGCTATGGAGAAGCGATGGTCTTCCCAGATTCCGACAAATGGCTGGAGACCATGAAATCCGCGATAGGATCCATGTATTAAAACAAAGTGTGGACTTTGGAAGAACTACTTGATGGTCTTAAGGCTATCAAGTACAAATGGATCTTTAAAAGGAAGACAAACGATCATGGTAAGTGTCACCATTCAGAAAGCAAAACTGGTTGCAAAAAGGTTTTCGACAAGTTCAAGGAGTTGACTATGATGAGACTTACTTACTCATAGCGATGCTAAAGTTTGTTGGAATTAAGTTAGCAGTTGTTGCATTTTTCAACTATGAAATCTCGCAGATGGATGACAAAACATTGTTTCCTTTCTGGTTTCCTTGAGGAAAGGTTGTATGTGATACGACCAGAAGGTTTTGTCATTCCTAAAGATGCTAACAAGTATGCAAGCTCCAGCAATCATTTTAAATACTGGAGCAAGCATCTTGGAGTTGGAATATACGCTTTGATAAGATGATCAAAGATTTTGGGTTTATACAAACTTTATGAGAAACTTGTATTTACAAGAAAGTGAATGGGAGCACTACATAATTTATGATAAGTATATGTGGTTGACATATTGTTGATCAAAGATGATGTAGAATTTCTGGAAAGCATATAGGGTTGTTTGAAAGGTGTTTTTCAAAAGAAAATAGGGAATAAGCTACTTGAACATTGGTCATCAAGATCCATAGAGATAGATCAAGACGCTTGATAAAACTTTCAATGAGCACATACTTTGACAAGATTTTGAAGGAGTTCAAAATGGAGCAATCAAAGAAGGGGTTCTTGTCTGTATTATAAGGTGTGAATTTGAGTGAGACTCAAAGCCCGACCATGGCAGAAGAAAGAGAAAGGACGAAGGTCGTCCCCTATGCCTTAGGTATAGGCTCTATAGTAAGCCATGATGCGTACCACACTTGGTGTGTGCCTTGCCATGAGTTTATAGGGGGTAAAAAAAGTGATCCAGGAATGTATTACTCGACATCGGTCAAAATTATGCTTAGTAACTTGAGGACTAAGGAAATGTTTCTCGGTTATGCAGGTGGTAAAAGAGTTAGTCTTACAGGGTTACGTTGAAGCAAGCTTTGACACCAATCCATATGCCTTTAAGTAGAAAACGAGATCCGTATAGTGGAGCCGTCATTTGGAATAGTTCCAAGTGGAGCGTGGTAGCAACATCTACAGTATGACATGGGGATTTGTAAAATACACATGGATCTAAATGTTGCTGACCCGTTGACTAAAAACCTCTCTCACGAGCAAGACATGATCAAACCCAGAACTGTATGGGTGTTAGATTCATTACAATGTGAATCACATGGTGATGTGAGCTAGATTATTGACTCTAGTTCAAGTGGGAGAATGTTGGAAATATGCCCTAGAGGCAATAATAAATTGGTTATTATTATATTTCCTTGTTCATGATAATCGTTTATTACCCATGCTAGAATTTTATTGATTGTAAACTCAAATACATGTGTGGGTACATAGAGAACACTATGTCCCTAGTGAGACTCTGATGGGCTAGCTCGTTGATCAAAGATGGTCAAGGTTTCCTGGCCTTAGACATGAGTATTCATTTTGTAATGGGATCACATCATTAGGAGAATGATGTGATGGACAAGACCCAAATTATGAACATAGCATATGATCAGTATTGCTACTGTTTTCTACATGTCAAATATGTGTTCTTATGACCATGAGATCATGCAACTCACTGACACCAGAGGAGTGCCATGTGTGTATCAAACGTCAGAACATAACTAGGTGACTATAAAGGTGCTCTATAGGTATCTCCGAAGGTGTGTGTTGAGTTGGCATGGATCAAGACCGGGATTTGTTCCTCCATGTGACGGAGAGGTATCTCAGGGCCCACTCGGTAATACAACATCACAACGAGCTTGCAAGCAATGTGACTAAAGAGTTAGCCACGAAATCTTGTATTATGGAACGAGTAAAGAAACTTGCTGGTAATGAGATTGAACTAGACATGAAGATACCGACGATCGAATCTCGGGCAAGTAACATACCGATGGACAAATGGAACAATATACGGGATTGATTGAATCCTTGAGATCGTGGTTCGACCGATAAAGATCTTTGTAGAATATGTAGGAGCCATTATGGTCATCCAGGCCCTGTTATTGGTTATTGACCTGAGAATCTCTCGGTCATGTCTGCATAGTTCTCGAACCCGGAGGGTCTACACACTTAAGGTTCGATGACGATTGGATATTAATGAGTTATGTGTGGTGCTAACCGAAAGTTGTTTGGAGTCCCGTATGAGATCTCGGACGTCACGAGGAGCTCCGGAATGGTCTGAAGGTAAAGATTGATATATGGGAACTTCTGTGTTGGTCGCAGGAAAATGTTCAGGCATCACCAGTAGTGTATCAGGAGTGTCGGAAGGGTTCTGGGGGTCCCTTGAAAGGGGACACATGGGTTGTGAGGGAAGCGCACCAGATCCTGGTGTGCTGGGCACACCTCCCCATCCAGGCCCATGCGGGTAGGCTTGTGGGAGCGCCAACCCTAGAGGTGGCACCACCTTTCCTTGGGTGGCAAGCCACCTCTAGGGCACCTCCACCCTTTGACGCGACCCAAAAGGGGAAACCCTAGGGGTGGGCACCTCCACCCCTCCCCTATATATACTTGAGGGGAGAGAGGGATGCAACACACCAATTCCACGGGGTAGCCTCTCCCTCTCCCTCTAGATCGTCTCCTACTCTAGATATTCCGGTAGTGCTTGGAGGAGCCTCTTCGGGACATCTACATGATACGTCTCCAACGTATCTATAATTTTTGATGGTTTCATGCTATTATCTTGTCAAACTTTGGATGTTTTGCATGCCTTTTATATATTTTTTGGGACTAACTTATTAACTCACTACCAAGTGCTAGTTCCTGTTTTTTCCATGTTTTTGACCCCTTTCAGAGGAGAATTTTGAACGGAGTCCAAACGGAATGAAACTGCCAAAGATTTTTCCGGAAAAGAAAAAGATCGGGAAGCCAGAGAATCAGGGCAGGGGGCCACCAGGGACCCCACAAGCCCTCATGGCGAGGCCAGGGGGGCCTCGCCCCCCTGGCTTGTGGGCTCCCTGAGCCTCCTTTGCCCTAGTTTTTGCGCCTATATATTCTCTAAAATTCCATAAAAAATCACGAGATCATCGAAAGTACTTTTCCGCAGCCGCAAGCTTCTGTCTCTGCAAGATCCCATCTGGGGCACGTTCCGATGCCTTCCCGGAGGGGGGATTCGGATATGGAGGTCCTCTTCATCAACACCATGACCTCTCCGATCATGCGTGAGTAGTTCACCATAGACCTACGGGTCCATAGCTAGTAACTAGATGGCTTCTTCTCTCTCTTGGATCTTCAATACAAAGTTCTCCATGATCTTCATGGAGATCTATCCGATGTAATCTTCTTTTGCGGTGTGTTTGTCGAGATTCGATGAATTGTGGATTTATGATGATATTATCTATGAATCTTATTTGAGTTTCTTCTTATCTCTCTTATGCATGATTTCATATCCTTGTAATTCTCTTCGAGTTGTGGGTTTTGTTTGGCCAACTAGATCTATGATTCTTGCAATGGGAGAAGTTCTTGGTTTTGGGTTCATACCGTGCGGTGACCTCACCCAGTGACAGAAGGGGTAGCGAGGCACACATCATGTTGTTGCCAACAAGGGTAAAAAGATGGCGTTTTCATCATTGGTTTGAGATTATCCCTCTACATCATGCCATCTTGCTAAAGGCGTTACTCTATTCGTCATGAACTCAATACACTAGATGCATGCTGGATAGCGGTCGATGTGTGGAGTAATAGTAGTAGATGCAGAAAGTATCGGTCTACTTGTCTCGGACGTGATGCATATATGTATGATCATTGCCTTAGATATCGCCATGACTTTGCGCGGTTCTATCAATTGCTCGACAGTAATTTGTTCACCCACCGTATTACTTGCTATTTTGAGAGAAGCCTCTAGTGAACACTATGGCCCCCGGGTCTACTCCACACCATATTTTTAGCCTTACTCTTTTTCTTCGTTGCACTTTCCGCCTTCAGATCTCACTTTGCATTCAATCTTGAAGGGATTGACAAGCCCTTTAAAGCGTTGGGTGCAAGCTCTTTTGTGTTTGCGCAGGTACTCTGGACTTGACGAGATTCTCCTATTGGATTGATACCTTGGTTCTCAAACTGAGGGAAATACTTACTGCTCCTGTGGTGCATCACCCTTTCCTCTTCAAGGGAAAAACCAACGCAAGCAAGTCTCCGTCAACGTGTCAATTTCTGGCGCTGTTGTTCGAGAAGTAGCAGAAGGATTTCTGGCGCCGTTGCCGGAGGATCAAGGCAAGAACCCATCCAAGTAAGTGTCGCAGACTCATCTCTTGCATTTACTTTGTTTGCCAGTTGCCTCTCGTTTTCCTCTCTCCCACTTCACAATTTGCCTTTTCCGTTTGCCTTTTCGCTCGCCCTTTTTCTCGCTTGTTTTCCGTTCGTTTGTGTGGGATAGTCTACCTGTTCTCATGGCTAGATCCACCACTTCGAACGATACTCCCGAGAGCGAAGTTCTCAATTTCAAACAAATTGAGGAAGAAAACTTAAAGGACGCTTGGTATAGGATTTACAATGCTCAGAGTAGATCTACTCATAAGCAATCCACTACCGTCCTGCTTCGCAGTTTTTATGTGGGAGTTTCTCCTTGGAATAGGTATATTCTTGACACCATCGTAGGTGGAAATTTCTTGGGTAGTCATACCGTTGATTCTTACGGAGCTGTAATAAATTTGGTAGGCTCACTCCCACTCATGGTTAATGGAACTACCTTAACTCTGGAACATGTGATGCATAGGCTGGACGTTATTGAAAATAAAGTTGCTATGATCGAACTCATTGAGAATTTGGATAAAAATATCCACAATCAAATCACTCAGTACGGATCCAAGGTGGGAATGGTTTTGAAAAATTTGAAGGAGAAGGAGCCCACAGTTAACGAAAAGCTAGGTCATGATTCCGCTAGGATTGGCAAACTAGAGGACGTTAGAACCAACTTGGGTTCCGTTTTTGCCGCTATGTAGAATACTCTAAACTTTGCCCACAATAAAGTCACCAAGTCTGTTTTTGTTCCCAAAAATAGTGGAAAATCATCTAGCAAGAAAGATGAAAACCTTAGGAGATAAGTGATCACGCTACTTATGGTTTGAGCACCAAAGACGACGATATGTGATTCTATCGCTTTTATGCCTAGCTAAGGGCGTTAAACAATAGCGCTTGTTGGGAGGCAACCCAATGAATTTATATTTTTCTTTCTGTTTTGTTGCTGCCACACCATCATGCTTCTGTTGTGATTTTGTTTTTTGTGTTTCTTTTTGTGTTTGAGCCAAGCAAAACCTTTATGACTAGTCTTGGTAATGGTTGTTTGATCCTGCTGGAAAAAGACAGAAGCTTTTCACTCACGAAATGATTTTTAATTTTTATTCACAAAGAGCTTTTGAGTTGATTCTTTTTTCTGCTGGTTGATATTCCTTTTTACCAGGCAGTCGTAATTGTTCAGAATTTTTGAGGTATCAGAAGTATACGAACTATACAGATTGCTACAGACTGGTATGTTTTTGACAGATTCTGTTTTTGTTGAGTTGGTTTCTTGTTTTGATGAAACTATGGTTAGTATCGGGGGGTACTAGCCATGGAAAAGTGATAACACAGTAGCCCAACACCAATATAGATAGAATTCAAGTTTGCTACAGTACCAAAAGAAGTGGTAGTTTGTTTTCTTGTGCTAATGTTATCACAAGTTTCTGTTTAAGTTTTGTGTTGGGAAGTTTTCAAGTTTTGGGTGATGTTCTCATGGACAAAGAGATAAGGAGTGGAAAGAGCTCAAGCTTGGGGATGCCCAAGGCATCCCAAGCCATATTCAAGGACACCAAAAAGCCTAAGCTTGGGGATGCCCCGGGAAGGCATCCCCTCTTTCGTCTTCAATCCATCGTAACATTACTTGGAGCTATATTTTTATTCACCACATGATATGTGTTTTGCTTGGAGCGTCTTGTATCTTGGGAGTCTTTTATTTTCGTTGTGTCACAATCATCCTTGCTGCACACCTTTTTGAGAGAGAGAGAGACATGCACCCATCGTGATTTTGCTAGAATGCTCATAGTGCTTCACTTATATCTTTTGATCTAGATAATTTTGCTCTATGTGCTTCACTTATATCTTTTAGAGCACGGCGGTGCGTGACTTGGTAGTTGCCTTATGCTATGAAAGTAGTCCCAATGGTGATAGGTATCCAAAGAGGACACAAAAACCTCCATCTTCATGTGCATTGAGTATAAAGAGAAGTCTTGATTCCTGTCAATTAGTTTTGAGACGTGGATTTGGTAATATTAAGACTATGTTAGTAGGGTGTTGTGAATCTAGAAATACTTGTGTTGAAGTTAGTAATTCCCGTAGCATGCACGTATGGTGAACCGCTATGTTAGGAAGTCGGAGCATAATTGATCTATTGATTGTCATCCTTTGTGTTGAGGTCGGGATCGCGCGATGGTTAACACCTACCAACCCTTCCCCTAGGAGTACGCGTTTAGCAGTTTGTTTCCATTACTAATAAAAACTTTCGCAACAAGTATGTGACTTCTTCATGACTAATGTGAGTCCATGGTATAGATGCACTTTCACCTTCCACCTTTTGCTAGCCTCTCTAGTGCCGCGGAATTCTCGCCGGTACACAAACCCACCATATGCCTTCCTCAAAACACCACCATACCTACCTACTATGGCATTTTCATAGCCATTCCGAGATATATTGCCATGCAACTCCCACCATTCCATCTCATGACTTCTGCTGTCACTCTCATATTTCCATTGCATGATCGTAAGATAGCTAGCGAGATGTTCCAACATCATACGCCAAGCTAGATCGTTGCACATCCCGGTACACTGCCGGAGGCATTTCCTATAGAGTCGTCATCGTTCTAAGCTTTGAGTTGTGAGTAACTAAAAGTGTGATGATCATCATTATTAGAGAATTGTCCCATGTGAGGAAAAAAAAGAGGCCAAAGAGCCCAAAAAAAAGAGAAAAGAGAAAAAAAAGAAGAGGCCTAAGATCCCAAATGAAAAAAAAGAGAGAAAAAGAGAGAAGGTACAATCCTACTATCTTTTTCCACACTTGTGCTTCATAATAGCACCACGTTCTTCATGATTGAGAGCTCCTTGCTTTGTCACTACCATATGCTAGTGGGAAGCTTCATTATATAACTTGGCTTGTATATTCCAATGATGGGCTTCCTCAAAATTTCCCTAGGTCTTCGTGAGCAAGCAAGTTGGATGCACACCCACTAGTTTTCCTTTTGAGCTTTCACATACTTATAGCTCTAGTGCATCCCTTGTATGGAAATCCCTACTCATTCACATTGATATCTATTAATGGTCATCTCCATAGCCCTTTGATACGCCGAGTCAATGTGACCATCTCCTCCTTTTTGTCTCACAGCCAGCACCACACTCTATTCCACCTATAGTGCTATATCCATGGCTCACGCTCATGTATTGCGTGATAGTTATAAAAGGTTTGAGAAAGTAAGAGTGCGAAAACAATTACCTGGCCAATACCGGGGTTGTGCATGATTTACATTAGTTGTGTGAGGATGATGGAGCATAGCCAGACTATATGATTTTGTAGGGATAACTTTCCTTGGCCTTGTTATTTTGAAAGTTCATGATTACCTTCTAGTTTCCTTGAAGTATTATTGTTTTCATGTCAATAGCAAACTATTGTTTCGAATCTTACGAATCTGAACATTCATGTCACGTGAAATAAGTTGCAAAGGAAAACTATGCTAGGTAGCATTCCACATCAAAAATTCAGTCTTTATCACTTCCCTACTCGAGGACGAGCAGGAGTTAAGCTTGGGGATGCTTGATACGTCTCGAATGTATCTATAATTTTTGATGGTTTCATGCTATTATCTTGTCAAACTTTGGATGGTTTGCATGCCTTTTATATATTTTTTGGGACAAACTTATTAACTCAGTGCCAAGTGTCAGTTCCTGTTTTTCCATGTTTTTGACCCCTTTCAAAGGAGAATTTTGAACGGAGTCCAAACGGAATGAAACTACCAAAAAGATTTTTTCCGGAACAGAAAAAGATCGGCAAGCTGGAGAATCAGGGCACGGGGCCACCAGGGACCCCACAAGCCCTCATGGCGCGGCCAGGGGGCCCACGCCCCCTGGCTTGTGGGCTCCTTGAGCCTCCTTTGCCCTAGGTTTTGCGCCTATATATTCTCTAAAATTTCATAAAAAATCAGGAGATCATCGAAAGTACTTTTCCGCCTCCACAAGCTTCTGTCTCCGCAAGATCCCATCTGGGGCACGTTCTGGTGCCTTGCCGGAGGGGGGATTCGGATACGGAGGGCTTCTTCATCTACAACATGACCTCTCTGATGATGCGTGAGTAGTTCACCATAGACCTACGGGTCCATAGATAGTAACTAGATGGCTTCTTCTCTCTCTTGGATCTTCAATACAAAGTTCTCCATGATCTTCATGGAGATCTATCCGATGTAATCTTCTTTTGCGGTGTGTTTGTCGAGATCCGATGAATTGTGGATTTATGATCAGATTATCTATGAATCTTATTTGAGTTTCTTCTGATCTCTCTTATGCATGATTTCATATCCTTGAATTCTCTTCGAGTTGTGGGTTTTGTTTGGCCAACTAGATCTATGATTCTTGCAATGGGAGAAGTGCTTAGTTTTGGGTTCATACCGTGCGGTGACCTCACCCAGTGACAGAAGGGGTAGCGAGCCACGCATCGTGTTGTTGCCATCAAGGGTAAAAATATGGGGTTTTCATCATTGGTTTGAGATTATCCCTCTACATCATGTCATCTTGCTTAAGGCGTTACTCTGTTCGTCATGAACTCAATACACGAGATGCATGCTGGATAGCGGTCGATGTGTGGAGTAATAGTAGTAGATGCAGAAAGTATCGGTCTACTTGTCTGGGACGTGATGCCTGTATGTATGATCATTGCCTTAGATATCGTCATGACTTTGCGCGGTTCTATCAATTGATCGATAGTAATTTGTTCACCCACCGTATTACTTGCTATTTTGAGAGAAGCCTCTAGTGAACACTATGGCCCCCGGGTCTACTCCACACCATATTTTCAGCCTTACTCTTTTTCTTCGTTGCACTTTCCGCCTTCAGATCTCACTTTGCAATTAATCTTGAAGGGATTGACAACCCCTTTAAAGCGCTGGGTGCAAGCTCTTTTGTGTTTGCGCAGGTACTCCGGACTTGACGAGATTCTCCTACTAGATTAATACCTTTGTTCTCAAACTGAGGGAAATACTTACTGCTCCTGTGCTGCATCACCATTTCCTCTTCAATGGAAAAAACCAACGCAAGCAAGTCTCCGTCAACATGTCAATTTCTGGCGCTGTTGTTTGAGAACTAGCACTACACCACCACCACTGTTAGTCCATCGCGCTCACGGGTAACTCATCTACCACTCTGCCCTCGCTTGCTCGATCAAGGAGGCGGAGACGTCATCAAGTTGTACGTGTGCATACCGCGGAGGTGTCATCGGTTTGGCACTGAATGATGGGACGGATTGCGATATGGATCGTGAAGACGTTCGACTACATCAACTGCGTTATATACGCTTCCTCTTAGCGATCTACAAGGGTAAATAGATACACTCCCCCTCGCGTAGATATTAGTCTCCAGGAGGATTCGGAGAGGTGCATTGTAGTGGGTTCAATCTAGTAGTACTCAATCTGAGTGACTGAAAGGGACATTTAACATATTTTATTGCTTCTACTAAGGGTAAAATTATGGGTTTCATTCATTTCAATTGTATTTACTTTGTCTACATCCATTATCCTCCAAGCATTACTATGTTTTTACTTAATATATACTCTAGATGCATGGTTGATAGCGGTTGATGGGTGGAGTAATAGTAGTAGATGTAGGAAGGAGTTGGCCTACTTGCTTATGGACATGATGCCTATATGTGTGATCATTTCCATGAATAAATATTGCATAACCATCACTTTTCTATAAATTTCCCAACAATTATTTGTTTACCCACTGTATGCTTTGTACGAGAGAGAAGCCTCTAGCAAAAACTATGGCCCAGATTCTCCTCACAAATATATTTATAGAACTCTAAATATCTCGCCACCTATTATTATTTTTATTTACGTTTTATATTTAATATATTTAAATCATCTATATATCACCATTTATCACTCGCAAGTAACGAGTTCAAGGGGATTGACAACCCTCTTGCCCGCGTTGGGTGCAAGTGTGTGGTCTTTTGTGTCTAGGTGTTGAAGGCACGAAATTGCATGGTCCGACTATTGGTTCGATAACCTAGGTTCTGAATGATGTAAATACTTACCTTTATTGTAATGCATCATCTCCTCCTATTTGGGTAAAATCCTAACATAGTTTACAAGTATCAAACACTTCATCTCAACTTGGAGATTTTGTAGTCATCCTTGCCAATCTCACCCACCATGCCTTTGTTGTAGAATAACCCCGAGAATATTTTAAGTACCGGGAGCACACGAGTGATGCCAACCATCACTTTCAGGCCATGGTGCACATCTACGACAAGGGTATCATGCCAAAACGCCCCTAAAAGTTCACGAGGAGGACAACCAATCACGAGCCCCAAGCCATCCAGCTAGCAGCCCGGGAGGCTAAAGTTCAACTATGGCACCTGTTGCCAAGGGTTAATAGTCGCCCTTTATAGTACTACCCTAGCCGTGAAGGCTATGGCAGGCCAACCCAGGTCGCAAGCAAAAACCATGCGACGGGTTCTGCGTTGGTGCATTTAGTATGCTACCTAAGAGCGCGGGAGGCACTATTCAATCGGGTCACTGCTAATCTGATTGCTACCCGCATGGATCTTGCTCTTCTGACCCCCGTATGGAACAAAGTTGCACCTGCATCCAACAACCCAAAAGTGTTATTCGGAAGATCGATCGAGCCCTCGAGGTCTGCCCCTATTGCTTACCCGAGTAATGCATTCGTCTCCCCGACAAAACTTCGTCGCCTCTTGGGGATCTTCTCCAATGGGACTGTGGCCACTACACCCTGTGAGGGTCACGATCGCTACCCCAAACTTGTAGCTCCCCATTCTACCCCGGTCAACTCTGGCGCCGAAGCCCATGGAGAAGCCTCGACATCCACGAGCCACAGCCGACTGGATGTCAACGAAGTAGATTGAGGCCACTAGAGTAGTTTTGAGCCTTAGTATTCCTACACCCTGTAACCTTGTGATCTTGTATTACCGCAGTAAGTTGCAGCTTTATTTTATGCCATTATTTCAATAGTACTCCATGTGACCATGCATAAACTGTTTGGCGAAAATTGTAACATTTTCTATAACTATTTAAGAGAAAAAGGTAAAATATCTAAACATTGTTGAAAGTAACTAAAGGTTTACAAAGTGTTATAATATTGGCAAAACAGAGTATGAGATTTATTTAGATTAATACAAATAAGATAATAATGATTCATGACACATGAATTATCTTCCATAACATTACATACACATATGCACACAGACACCACTTTTGTTGTCACCATTTGAGCTCGTTTCCACTTCAAATTTCACTATGCCTATATTAAACATTTGTAAGAAGGAATATGGATTAAAAACACTTTTTATGTAATAATATTTTACATCTATACACATATTTAAGAAAAAATGGCAAAATATCTAAACATTGCCAAAAATAACTCAAAAGGCAAATAGAGAGAAGATTGGCACAAGAAACTATGATAAAAATCTGAGAAGACTCCACACAAGATTAATAACTATTAATCATCAAGTAGATTATCTTCCATAACATCACATCAGATCATTGTATTGTGAGACAAATCATTCATAATCAACCAAGTCTTTCTTGACCCTTGTGCTTTAGAATCATATCAACTTTTTGGTGCTAAGAAGTATGCATTCTTTTGGTGCTAAGAAGTATGCAAATATGCACACAACCCTTTTGCTGTAAGAATTTGAGTTTGTTTCCACTTCAAAATTTTACCGCACCTTTATTAACCATTTTTAGGAACAAATGCAAACTAAAAACCAATTTTCCATCCATGAATCTTTATTTAACATTTTTACAAGTATTATGTGAAAGAAATTTATGTAATACTATAATTGTATAAAATGGATAACTTGGCATTGTGTCCTAATATTGGTACCTTATATTCTCATAAAAATCTTAGACGGTTTTTCGAATGTTGAAAATTTTACTTTCTTAGGAATGCTCCCTTTGTCCTACATATGACACCATTTTGTAAAGGGACTTATTGGGATTTCTATTTTCATGACTGTTGTTGCTTAGTACCACTCACTTTTGCCCTTGGCAACTATCGTTACTAACTTTGCCCTCCCTCCTCCACCACCCAGTCACAAATGTCCAAATGGAGTACTACCATCTAGTCAAAGCCTTTGATCGTTAACTCCTAACTAGTGGGCCGCGTTATTTCCTCACAGATGGGTTTGACCACTCTCTCTCTCTCCCCTAGAGTGGTAACACTTTAAAGTCAAGACATGTGGGGTCGAGGAAACTTATGACATGTGGGCTGCATGATTTCCTGATAGGTGGAGTGGGACTACTATCTCTCTCCACCATAGTGGTGACAAGGTAAAATCCTGACATGTGGGGCTGGGGTAACTTATGGAAGGTGGGTCCGAGGCCACTAATGATAGGTGGGGTCGAGGCAACTAATGACTGGTAGGATCGAGGCAACTAATGGAAGGTGGGTCCGAGGCAACAACCGCTCTCTTGCGATGTTTCTCGCGACCCAAATATCCAATACATGACACGAGCCTTAAGTGTAGGAGACATTGTTATCCACTTTGATTAAGTGAGTCAAACGGGTCCCACAACTTATCCACCTCAGCACAAGACCCCACAAATTGTCTACTAAGCTTGGGACCAACCACATACGTTCCTTAGAGCGGGCCCCACCACATATTTACCTTAGAGCGGGACCCACTTGTCCATGGCCATCATCGATTGCCCCTCTTCTACCGCAGCAAGGTGGGTAAATCACGTGAACTCCTTCTCCAACAAAAGTGGCCATGGATCACCCAAACAAATCCAACCAATCATGTCGCCTCTTGTGGATTGACCATGTGTAACCCTAGCGCATGGTCCAAACCGTCCATGCACAACGATCTAATGGCCCACATGGTGCGAGGTTTCACATGGGTGTGAGGGGTTTTGATAGGGTTTCAGGGGTTAGGTTCGAGCCTAAGTAATTTAAAAATAATCAGAAAAATATAGAAGTTGCGCGCATCATCATTTTATGTGACTAAGTTGCTAGAAAAAATAAGAAACTTAGTCTACGAATATTTTCATGAAAAAACCTTCACATAAGTTAGCTATCATCAACGAGGTTGCATGGTTTTCAAGGGAAATGAGCTAGGGTTTAGGGTAAAGCATGTCATGGTTTGTCCAAATGGTCTCATATTGAGCATGTACCCTATATTTGCACACTAGATGTCAACGAATTGTTTTTGGCTCAGTTGTAGAAGGTTGAAGAAAACTTTCTTAGGAATGGGGTTGTTTACCCTTGCTTTGGAGCTCACGTGGAGCACACTTTTCATAATAAAAGTTCTCGGATTGATCACCTAACATGCATAATAGTTGAGAAAGAATTGGAACGTCAATACATATCAAAGTACAATTTTGCAATCTGGGTCAAATTTGGAAGTCAGCTAAAATTCTACTGAATTCCAATCAATAAGCAACACTTGCAACACCATGAAAACTCTTTTATGCATCTGCATCAGCCCTTTAACTAATATTGTCACTTCACTAGTTCATATGGGCATTATCTGCCTCTATATGTACTAGTTGACATGAAAAATTATAAACTATGAATATGATCAATTTTTTTAAAAGTGACCAAATAAGATTTTGAAATTTTGAGATTTTCTATATTCCATTGATGATATGAATTTCATAACATTTAAAGAAACCAATTCAAAACGGAACTAAAAATTTATAATAAAAATATATATTATTTTCCTAAGTTACTGGGTAACTATTGTACTTCGGTCGATCAACCAACCATACATATCGCTCCATCTTTAAGCCCAAGGCCTTTTGATCAATGAAGGGGTATGTCGTAGTCTAGACCGTTGGATTTTAAGTATGATCGATGTATACAAGCATTCCCCTCTTTCTCTCTCATTTTTTTTTGCTTACATGTGGGGCCAACCTTGTCTTGTCCTTCTGACATGGATAGACACGACTGACGAGTCTACGAGCATAGCGAGGGAGCTATCTAGAGTCCACGCTCCATCTAGAATTTAAGGGTTAAAGTAAGTAGACATCACCATGGTTCTAATGGACTAGACTACGATGGCAGGGGAGCTTGAACAATGATGAATTAGGCTTTGACGGCATAAGATGCAATGAAGGAAGATGACATTCATTCGCTTAGCACATGGTAGGTCAAGTTGAATCCGTTGGTAGGGAGGTAGATGGATAGGAGTTGGAGCTCATAGACATGCTCATGTGGGTAGGGGAGGCTAGTGGTCACGTATAGAGTGGATAGTGACCATGGGTGTGCTCTGGCTAGGCATGTTCATGCCGCTAGGGGAGGTTGAAGACGACACATTTTAAGTGGTCCCACAAGCCAAGAACTCAACCATGTAATGGTCAATTAGTTTTACCTAGTAGAAACACTTTGTTTGGGCTTCTCTGAGGTTGGGGCATAGGCCATGTGGTCATAATGGGCACTACTAAGGAACTAGGGGCACGAAAATAGAAATCCCTTTTATAAATCTGGCAAAAAATCAAGTTTCGCTAAAACATCTTAAATATTTCTAATATTTCTACATACACATATTGCACTAAGATGGAAAAAATCAACTTAGTTGGCCAACTAGTTTTGAACTTTGCTAGATTCTGCTTCTCGCACCATTTTGTAAATGTGACAAAAAAATCAAGTTTCTGTGGTCTTTTTTTCTGGGATCCCATACCTTACGTTTAGTAGCTATTGAAGGGAATCCATGAATAAAAGGAACCCTAAAACAGCGAGGGAGCTCCCATGCTCTAAAACGACGGTAGAAATCATACGCTTTGGCTGTGACCATAGATGTTTCCTCAACATGGCTTGCCAAGTACCCCTACAGCTCGACATTGAGGTTGGTGAAGCACTAACCGGCATTAGCCTTGCTGTGAATCTCCTCACTTAAGTCCTCAAAGGTCAATACCTACATGACACAGACGGTCAGGGTATCCCATGACCTTCATGTGGTACACTCATTTGGCCTCCTTCGTGTGGGCCCTATGGTGGTAGTGCGTATAGAACTCATGATACTTTTCCTCTGTGTGCAACTCGAGTTGGAGGACAGCACATGTATGCTCTACCTTATCCTTTTCCATGATGGTGTTGTCATCGTCACCAGGAGCTCCTCCCCACGCACCTCCTCCACCGCCATAATGGTGTCGTCTCTATGGAGGTCCTGAGTGGCAAGGGGTGTCGGGGATGACACACTGTCGGGTGGCGCGAGACCCTCTTTGATTCGCGGTGGAAAGGGATGGCCGGGAGGCCAACCATCATAGCCCATGTGCCCATGTCTAGGGTTACATGTGATATGTATGCATACTTCATTAGATGCCATGCTTTTTGCCCCTCTCCGTAGGTGAGGCAGAAGATCTCATATGCGCTGTTGCAAGTAGTGGGGACAGGAGGCACCATGATGGTCGATGCGAGGGATATGACAAGCGGTGGTTGGGTGTGAGGGTATAGATAACCCACAAGTGAAGGGGATCGCAACACTCTTCACGGGTAGTATTTCACCCTAATTTATTGATTCGACACAAGGGGAGCCAAAGAATATTTATTGGCCATAACAGTTGAATCGTCAATTCAATTGCACTTGGGATATCTTCCTGCAACAAATATTTACTAGTACAACAATTAATAGTAGTAACAGTGACATGAGCTTTGCTACACCTACGTGTAATTACGGGGTAAATAGGCTTACGGGGTGAAATGGTTGTCTTTCATTGGATATTAATAAGCCATGGGGCCCGCCCCCTGAGAATCAGGGGGCAATTTTGATTAGGAAATGTAGGAGCCCGTATGTTTACGTAGCGATCTTTTGTAAGTCTAGCATTTTTGCAGTAACAATGATAACAACAGTTTTGGTAATAGTAGTAATAATAGTAATAGTAGCAATTGAGTAGCAGGTGTGACAGTAGCACCAACAATAGTAACTTAGCAAGCTTCTGTATATGTAACACGTAGGCACATGGATCAATAGTGAATAATGATTTAGATGACATTGATCATAAAGAAGTAACACACTAGGGCGACACAGAAATAGCTCCAATTCATCAATATAATGTAGGCATGTATTTCGTATATAGTCATGCGTGCTTGCGATAAGAGCTTGCATGCCATCTTTTGCCCTACCCTCCCATGGAAGCGGGGTCCTATTGAAAACATAGGGATATTAAGGCCTCCTTTTAATAGAGAATAGGAACAAAGCATTAAGAACATAGTGAATACATGAACTCCTCAAACTACGGCAATCACCGGAAAGAATCCCAATTATTGCAACCTTGGGGTATGCGGAGCAAGACACATAATAGGTAGCTACAATTTGCAAGATAGGATCCAAATCACTCTTATATTCATGACAACATAATACTTTCAGATTTGAAATCATGGCATTCGGGCCCTAATGACAAGCATTAAGCATAGTAAATTCATAGTAACATCAACCTCAGAACATAGTGGATACTAGGGATCAAGCCCTATCAAACTTAACTCGATTACATGATCAATCTCATCCAATCTCACGCTTTCCATCAAGCCTACAAGGAATTACTCACTCCCGGTGGTGAGCATCATGATCGTGTTGATGGAGAAGGGTTGGTGATGACGACGGCGATGAATCCCCCTCTTCGGAGCCCCAAACACACTCCAGATAAGCCCTTCGGAGCAAGAATGGTGGCGGCGGCTCCGTATCATGAAAAGCGATGAAAACTTCTCTCTTATTTTTTTATGGGAGAATATGAATTTATAGGATTGGAATTCGGGTCGGAGGAGCCACGAGGGCCCCACAAGCCATCAAGACGCATCCTCGGGGGGCTTGTTGGCTTGTGGCCCTGTGGCACTTCCTCTCCGGTAGGTCTTCGCTCCACAAATCCTTATAAATTACATAAATAATTCACAAAAAGTTCGTCCCATACCGAGAACTTTTACTTTTGCACAAAAATAACATGAAGGTAGTTTTGCTGGAAAAAATCATGCGAATTAGAGGTCAAAACCAGAGCAAAAGTGTTTGGAAAAGTAGATACGTTGCAGACGTATCACGTGCGCGAGGAGAGGGTGGTGAAGGTCATTTTTGGCTAAAGTCGAGGTTGGTGTTTCTGGTACCCCAGCTTAGAGGAACCGAAACACCTTGTATTCCATCCCAAAGATCAAGTCTTCTCGAATATGGCACTACTTAGCACAAAACAAATTAGCTCTTTATTACAAATAATCGAGGTACAAAGGTTTGGGTATTACAAATGATTACATTATCATGATGACAGTACGCCTTCTAAGGTAGCTCTATGCTAGGAGTGGAACAACTCATTATAGCAGAATAACTTTTAGAAGTGGAACAACAACAGTGATGGACTCCACTCCGAGGGACTCTGGCTGGGACACGTCCTAGAGTGCAAACTCGAGATCCTTGACAAGAAATCAATCACGACATCACCTACAATCTGGCATGGCATGTCAAGTGAGTGATTTGAATGTACTCGCAAGCTCACAACGACCAAAGCAATCACGACAAACAAGGACATGGCATTTATAGGTTAATTGATAATGAGCCTTATACTATGTACTAGAAACACATGAGATGATCATTTCATGAACATGTGACTCATGATATGAACATGATGATATTATCACTAGCATAAGGTGGAGTCAATGTTTAAGGTCTCGTGTACCAACTTACTCTCCTCAGAGGTTACTTCGTATCCTCTAAATGTATCAAGCTTACTGTTGCGAACATCACATGATCACCTTGTGATCAACCAAGCTAAGTATCAACAATACCATCTCGCTCATTACATAACTACAAGGAGCTTGATCTTTACCCGTGATAGCCGCATGACCACATAAAGATCAACCAACTTCATTCCTCAGAGAACCAGGGTTGCTTATTATCCAGATTATTACTACTGTTGACCCGTAGTGTGAGATTGCATGAACTATATCCATATTAAAGGGCACATTTGTCAATAGATTATACACTCTGCAATGTTAGCACACTGTATCCACACCATAGAACTCATGGTCGCGTGCTCCAGTTCGGGTGGACCAATGACATTCTGAAAAAACCAATCTATTGCATGACACTCTCTTGGCCACACCGAGAAACTCCCCTTTGGGCTATGCCATGGGTGGCCCTGATGTCAACTCGTGACGTCCGCCACCTTTGTGGCCGCCACTATCGTGGCAAAAGAACTTGTCCTAAATGGGGACATCTTCACATTACCAACATTGGGCTCACAAGGCTTCTGTCTGCCTACCTCACCACAGCAACGCACGCACATAACCTTCCCTAGTTGGAGGCACCGGCGAGAGGCATCACAATAGACCAAATTAGGGCCTCCCATCTGGGCACATGTGGTTGCACTGCTGAGCTCGAGACGGTGGCACCATGACTTAGCCAACAGATTCATTCAAGTTTGATTGATGTCAAGTTTAACTTGAATGGTGATGAACTGAGTCATAATAACATGGTGAAATAATGATGACCCAAAAGTGTAGGGGATCTATCGTAGTCCTTTCGATAAGTAAGAGTGTCGAACACAACGAGGAGCATAAGGAAATGACAAGTGGTTTTCAGCAAGGTATTCTCTGGAGGGACTAAAATTATCGGTAACAGATAGTTGTGTGATAAGATAATTCGTAACGGGTAGCAAGTAACAATAGTAACAAAGGTGCATCAAGATGGCCCAATCCCTTTTGTAGCAAGGGACAAGCCTGGACGAACTCTTATATAAGGTAAAGCGCTCCCGAGGACACATGGGAATTTCTGTCAAGCTAGTTTTCATCATGTTCATATGATTCGCGTTCGCTACTTTAATAGTTTGATATGTGGGTGGACCGGTGCTTGGGTGCTCTCCTTAATTGGACAAACATCCCACTTATGACTCTAGCAACCCCTCATCTACTAGGGATCCAAATCAGCCCCTTACGAAGTAACGCATAAACTAGGGTTTAAGCTTCTGTCACTCTAGCAACCCATCATCTACTTACTACTTCCCAATGCCTTCCTCCAGGCCCAAATAATGGTGAAGTGTTATGTAGTCGACGTTCACATAACACCACTAGAGGAAAAACAACATACAACATATCAAATTACCGAACGAATACCAAATTCACATGACTACTGTTAGCATGACTTATCCCATGTCCTCAGGAACAAAAGTAACTACTCACAAAGCATAATCATATTCATGACCAGAGAGGTAACGAGTAGCATCAAGGATCTGAACATAAACTCTTCCACCAAATAATCCAACTAGCATCAACTACAAAGAGTAATCAACACTACTAGCAACCTTACAAGTACCAATCGGAGTCGCGACACGGAGATTGGTTACAAGAGATGAGCTAGGGTTTGGAGATGAGATGGTGCTGATGAAGATGTTGATGGTGATGAGTCCCCTCCGATGAGAGGAGTGTTGGTGATGACGATCGCGACGATTTCCCCCTCCGTGAGGGAAGTTTCCCCGGCAGGATTGTCCTACCGGAGCTCTAGATTGGTTCTGCTCAAGTTCCGCCTCGTGGCGGCGGCGAAACCACGAAAAAGCTCCTCCTTGATTTTTTCCTGGATGAAACCCTCCATATAGCAAAAGAGGGGAGCAAGTGGGCCAGTGGGCTTCCCACAAGCCCTCATGGCGCGGCCTGGGGGGTGGCCGCGCCATGCAGGCTTGTGGTCACCCCCAAGTGCCCCTCTGGCACTTCCTCGGCCCGGTATTTTTGATAAATCGGGAAAAAATCCCCGTTGATTTTTACGGCGTTTGGAGTTGCACAGAATAGGTATCTCAACTTTGCTCCACTTTTAGGCCAGAATTCCAGTTGCCGGCATTCTCCCTCTTCATGTAAACCTTGCAAAATAAGAGAGAAAAGGCATAAGAATTGTACCATGAAGTGAAATAATAGCCCAAGAACCAATAAATATCAACATGAAAACATAATGAAAAATGGGCGTATCAAGGAGCAACTCTTTGTGCTTCCGGTCGAGGTGAAGATACCCCGAACAAGCTCCTCAAAGGATTAGTTTCCATAGTGACAAGTGACAATAAATTTCAGCGCACTATATAAATGTTTCCTTACCAAATTCCACTTACCAAAGGCGCTTCACACCCGCCAACACTGCCATAAAAGTGTCTTTATGACCCACAACTGTAGGGGATCTATCGTAGTCCTTTCGATAAGTAAGAGTGTTGAACCCAACGAGGAGCAGAAGGAAATGACAAGTGGTTTTCAGGAAGGTATTCTATGCAGGCACTGAAATTATCGGTAACAGATAGTTGTGTGATAAGATAATTCGTAACGAGTAGCAAGTAACAATAGTAACAAAGGTGCAGAAAGATGGCCCAATCCCTTTTGTAGCAAGGGACAAGCCTGGATGAACTCTTATATAAGGTAAAGCGCTCCCGAGGACACATGGGAATTTCTGTCAAGCTAGTTTTCATCATGTTCATATGATTCGCGTTCGCTACTTTAATAGTTTGATATGTGGGTGGACCGGTGCTTGGGTGTTGTCCTTACTTGGACAAACATCCCACTTATGATTAACCTCTCTCGCAAGCATCCGCAACTATGAAAGAAGAATTAAGACAAGGTCTCACCATAGCATTAAACTGGTGGATCCAAATCAGCCCCTTACGAAGCAACACATAAACTAGGGTTTAATCTTGTGTCACTCTAGCAACCCATCATCCACTTATTACTTCCCAATGCCTTCCTCTAGGCCCAAATAATGGTGAAGTGTTATGTAGTCGACGTTCACATAACACCACTAGAGGAAATACAACATACAACGCATCAAAATATTGAACGAATACCAAATTCACATGACTACTTATAGCAAGACTTATCCCATGTCCTGAGGAACAAACGTAACTACTCACAAAGCATAATTATGTTCATGATCAGAGAGGTATTGAATAGCATTAAGGATCTGAACATATGATCTTCCACCAAGTAAACCAACTAGCATCAACTACAAGGAGTAATTAACACTACTAGCAACCTTACAAGTACCAATCGGAGTCGCGAGACGGAGATTGGGTACAAGAGATGAACTAGGGTTTGGAGATGAGATGGTGCTGATGAAGATGTTGATGGAGATGAGTCCCCTCCGATGAGAGGAGTGTTGGTGATGACGGTGGCGACGATTTCCCCCTCTGGGAGGGAAGTTTCCCCGGAAGGACGGCCCTGCAGAGCTCTAGATTGGTTCTGCTCAAGTTCCGCCTCGTGGCGGCGACGATTCTTCCTGAAAGCTCTCCCTTGATTTTTTTCTGGGACGAAACCCTCCTTATAGCAGAAGATGGGAGCCGGAGGGGTAACAGGGGGCCCACGAGCCACCCAGGCGCGACTAGGGGGTAGGGCGCCCCTCGCAGGCTCGTGACCTCCTGGTGGCTCCCCTCGAGTATTTCTTCCACCCAATATTTTTTATATAATCCAAAATAATTCCTCGCTGATTTTCATGGCTTTTGGAGTTGTGCAAAATAGGTATCTCAAAATTGCTCCTTTTTCAGCCCAGAATTCCAGCTGCCGGCATTCTCCCTCTTCAAGTAAACCTTGCAAAATAAGAGAGAAAAGACATAAGTATTGTACCTAATGTGTAATAACAGCCCATAATGCAATAAATATCAATATAAAAGCATGATGCAAAATGGATGTATCAAATAACAATGTATATGAGCATGATATCAACATGAACATGAAGGGGCAATAGAACCACTTAGCATAGGAATAATGACATCAACAACAATACATCATTTATTCTACTAAATGCAAGTGAGCAAGGCATAGAGATGATAATGAATATCACAAGTATTTCCATGCAAACGATAACTATTCACGTGAGTATATCGTTACCACTAGGACAAAATCAAGTACAAGAATTGAACATAATAACAATAATAATAGTAATAATACTCGCAAATAATCATGGATGCATGACAACATGGCATAAGCATGGATTCACAAGCATATTCAAACTATTAACAAAATCATTAAATGAACAAACAACTATTTAAATATTGAGGTGGAAACCATGGATACTACAATTCCATCATGCAAGTGGCTATTATGGCTTACCTGGAGATGAAGAACTCATCGGGAAAAAGTGAGGCGAACTCACGGAAATATTCATCGGAGAAGTTTCTCTCTCAATAGAGGTTATTAAAGGGCAAGGGCAAAACGGTCATTTTCAAAATGTGACAACATAGTGAAAATTAAATCAATATAACGGGCTCAATGATTAGAGAAAGTGGGCTTTTGAATCACCTGATTCGGAGTTATGGTTGCAAAGATATAGTCGTTCAATTGTTAGGCAAAGAAAGAATAGAAAAGTGTGTATTTCTGCTCTTAATGGGTGAACGCACGCGATTTAACCGTTTCCGCACTGGGCTGAAAAACATAAAGAGCCTTTCCAAAAATACGGTTTCCAATGGGGAATACATATTCTGGCAAATACGCCTCCACTTAAACAGTCGGTTGGGACCGACTTTTGCTTAAGAGGCTCGCGTGTGGGGCCATGGGGCCCACTAGGGGTCGTCTTTTTCAACCTCTTAACCGTGCTCGGCCGAAGAAGGGGAAGACTCCAACGATGATTGTCGGTGGCGCGGGCCACCATTGGCTACTCCCAACCTATTGGCACGTTCAGGGAGACGAGGTTGTCCCGTTACACAGAGGCGCAATCGCCAGGGAGCTCGGAGTCGGGCGGGGCGTTGGCCGCAGCACATGAGGGCTGGCTCACCAACAGGTGGGACCCACCTGTTAGGTTTGTCTTCCACATTGCATGGCACCAGAGCAGGAACACATATGGGGCGATGACAGTGATTCCGGGCATCTCACGCCACCATTTGTAGTGCCGTGGCCACCAAAATGCGTAGGAGGGTGCGCCGTTTCGATGGGTGTTGTTCACGCCCGCAGGAGGGCTCGGAGGCGGACGAAACGTTAGTCATGGACGTCGGCGGCGTCAGCTTTGAAGGGGGCTCTCGCATACGGTGACTCTAAGGCCAACCTGGTGGGAGAAATGGAACCTACAGGCTGTTGGGTGTTTAACGGTGCAGAGTGTGGAGTGGGAGAGGCAGTGGCTAGGTCTCGTCCGAGTTTGCTCATGAGCTCAAGGGGAGTCGGGGCGCTATATAGCCGAGGAAGTCGGTTCCCGCAGCAACCGAGGATAAGAACGGCGACTGCCCGCCACTGTTGGTTGTAGGCGACGTGGCGATGCTTAGGGGAAAATGGCAAGGATCAGTGGACGAATCACAACGGTCCCAGAGGCTAGCTGGCGTGCAGGCGCGGCTTTGGCGGTGCTTCCATCGCAGAAGCACACGCTGTGGGCGGGCAGCACGGCTACGGGGTGACTCAAGCGTGCATCGAAAGGGTCACTCATGCTAGCAGGGTGAGGGTTGCAGGTTTCCACTGTTGGAGGGTCACGGGTGCAGGGCAGGTGGACGCAGTGACGCTCTGGCCAACACATGTAAAGCGCGCAGTGTAACGTCTATAATTTTAAAACGTTAATATAATCATTAGATTGATTATTTGTTTGTTTGAATGATTGAAACTTGAGTGCAATTTGAAAGTTTTTAAAAACTTTTGAATGAGAGGGAATAAAATGACTTTTCCCTCTTTCCTGTGAATTCAAATTCATTCATTTAATATCAATGAGTCAAGATGACATGACTTCTTCAACTATAAAGAATTTGAATGAAGGTGGCATTTGAATTTTTTTTGATTTTTGTTTTGCAATTCTATTTTTCTCCACTCAGGAAATGCCGGGAATAAATTCTTGCCAAGCAAGAAAGAAAGGAGGAACATGACCCTCCAAAACCAAGGGCATTCATTGAAATATTTTGAGCCAAGAAAACCAAAATATAATTGAGAAAATATTTGTAAAAAGAAATAAAGCATTTAGTGATTTTCTGAAAAAACATTTTTTAAAAGTTTTTATTTTGCCGTGAAAAAATGTCCATCATTTAGATTTTATTTTTCTGATAATTTTTGTATATAAAAACTATTTATTCCGAATTTATTTGGTTTTCTTTTTAATCGTTTACTTTCTGGTTTTTGAAAATAGGAAAGATCTCTCTTTTAAATGGAAATAGAGTTGGCTCATTAAGACCTTTCCAAATCTAGCCCGACAAGAATCATCTCCTTCCTCACGTTGTCCTTCCTTCCGTTCACAAAACCTTCCATGGCAATGGTGACAAGAAATCCTACCTTTCCGATTTCCCTCTCCTTTCCATCCCGGCGCCTCCCGACCCCCCTATAAGAGAGCCCCGACTCCCCTCGACCCATTTTCCCCCTCACCTCGCTTCCTCCCTGCCCGTAGCCACCTCGCCACCACCTCCCTCTTCCTGCCACACCGAGCTTCACCAGGAGGACTCCAGCACCTTCCCCTACCGCTGTCGAGCTCCCCCCTCCAGCGCCCCACTCCCTGTCGCGCCCCTCCTCGCCACTACCCACCCCGTCGTTACCCCTGCAGGTTCCACCTCACCCTGCCATTTCCTCCCTGACAGAAGCCGACATGAGCACAGGACCCCCCCTCGCCCCCTACCTCACCCAGACGCCCCGCGCCCCTTCCCCACCGGCGCCAGGACCTCCTCCGCCGATCCCCATCACCGCCAGCGACCTCCCCCTCGCCAGAGCAACCCACCTCGCCGGAGAAGCCCCCCAGCCCCTGCCAGCCACGGTAAGATCCTCTCCCTCCTCTGTATTTTTTGTTTTTCACCCTTAGATCAAAGACCTACGGTGTAGATTAGAAGGGACTACCCCTTCGGTTCTTTAACAAGAACCGGCCATTTATTTTTATTAACCGAATAGTTTTTTCTTATTATTGTGGCCGTCCTTTAGATAGCCTAAAACGTGCACACCCAAGAACCAATCAGGATCCGCCATGTCACTTTTTCGTTTTATCCTTTTCAGTTTTTGTTTCCGAAACCGAACATGTTCCAATTTTGTTTCCCTTATATCTTTTAACCCACAAGTCCAATGAAGTTGATTATTTTTGCGTTAGATCACAATTTTCTTGTAGTTTCCGAAAACATATAATTTGTCTAAGTTTGGATTTATAAATTTTTAATTAAATCAGATTTGATTTAAATCATTTTTTGCTTATACCGGGAGTTTAAAAATATCATTTTAATTAATTCTTTTTGCTACTAATCCCTAGTGATATTATTTATCAGTGGCTAAAGTTTCAGATATTTTGGAGTATTTTAACTCATCATTTCATGTGAAACAGATTCTAATTTAGTTCTTTTAGGATTATGGCTATTTTCTTTTTCTATAATTGTTTTTAAATTATTTTCTTTTATATTTGAGAAAGTTTATATTTTGTTTTATGTTAGTTAACAGTAGGTTTTCAACAAAAACAAAATTTTAAATTTATTTGTTATCATGAAATCAATTCTAGTTCTCTAATAACTTACAGTTGATTTCCCTACTAGTTTACTCCCATTTGAAAATACTTTCAAATAGTTTTATGAAAAATAGTTTAATTTATCTTAGTTAAATTTATATTTTATTCTCTATTATTTTACTACTTTAGTGTTTTATTTTCAGTTAGAACAAAAACTATTTAGTGTTTGATGTAGTAGAAGACTCCCTAGTTTTCTTTGAAATTTCCTTTGAATTCTTATTCGATCTTTCTTATTGTTTTGGTTTCATCAAATTTTATTGTTGTTTGTTACTTGATTGCTAGAATGATTTCTAGTGTGAGTGCTTATGTGAATACTATGTTTGATTATATAGATTTCATAGGAGAGTGACGAATATTTCTATCATGTATTTCCCGAGAACGATAATTCTTCTTCATCAACCTCACCAAGCAAGTCACGTTGATCATATTATTACATATGTTTTATATGCATTGTAGTTATACCTTTCTTCACCCAATTGCATGCAAAGTAGGTACCTGGAATTTTGGATCTTGATGTAGTATCATGTGGTAGGCACCCACCCCCTTGTTACTTTGGTCGGGACGTTATTATGTTATGCTCCTAATAGACGGGGTTATGGTTGAGTGTTTACCATGAGTGTTGTGAGAACTTAATAATCAAGACCTGAAGATCCAAGACTTGCAAGACCTCAAAACGAAAAATAACTCTGGGTGAAGGACGGTTTAGATGGGATCCCTAGAGAAACCAGTGGACGACCCGGGATGCATGGGGAAGCGCCATGACATCTTGCTGAAAGCTTCACACATGCTCAAAGAGATGGACGGATATTTTCAAGACCCAAGGCTTACCTGCACAGCCACAAGTCACTATGGGCTCTGGCTTGGTTGGACAACACGGCGACTTTGGACAGGCGGTGCTACGAGATGTAGAAGAACGGTAGGACTGGATGGGCACCGACAGAGGATCACAGGAACCCGTTGAAAGACCATGTTTAGATCATCCGGTCTTCAAACACCCTGAAGTGCGAGGACATACACGGAGGTGATAAAATCTTGTGGGAACGTGTGCAAAACTCTGCAGAGTACTCAAACATAATCGATTAGCCGTGTCCACGGTCATGGACAACTTGAGCCGAAGGAACTGAAGTTATCAGGAATTCTCAACACAAATAATAATATTGATGTGGGTAATATTGATAACTTGGGTATGAGAACTGGTTGGCGGAACCATCTCAATAACAACCAACAACGTAGTAACATTTTGCATTTTTAGCCCCTCTCTTGTTGTAGGAGAAAACTTTGCTTTCCGCTAAAAACTTACAGCCCCACTTGCCATATATGCATATAGTATAGATGATATTTTTACCCCTCTCTATTGTGACTTGCCGGAATATTCAATATGCTGACCTACACGGCTGCAACGTCTTATGTTGCAGATATTTTCTTCGACGAGTAAGTGTACGATTCAGGGTTATGGTCTGCACTCAACTTTCCGTTGGTGTTTATTGGGACTCCACTCCCTTGAATGTTTCTGTTTTGATTTTAAGGTATATATCAGTTTTACGTTATTACATGTGATTGCACTTTGATATATACATTGATGTACTGTGTGTGCCATCATACTGATCCAGGGATGGCACAGATACACAGAGGCTTGACTCATTTTGAGTCGGGTTGCTACAGATATGGTATCAGAGCACATGTTGACTGTAGGAGGTGACCCTAGAAACTGGAAATCCCTTAGGAAAGGATCTCTCTAAAATTTTATTTCCAAGAACAACCTTTGCATATCATCTCTTATGATTTCATCAAATGTTCTCTTTCACCTCAAATAGTTAGACAATACACTTTCCCCTTTGACCGCATGAAGGATTAATTGAGTCCCACTTCAAAGTAAGGAGGATTTCACCATGCTTTTGAAGAATTGAAGCTGCACCAATTCAAGACTCCCAAGACCCGAAGAATTCGAAGACCCTGAAGTGTTCCAATATTTATATGGCATTTATAAGTCCAAACCACTCTTATATACCCACGTTAGATACGATGATTTGTGAGCCACATTTGTGTGTGTTTTCCGACAGCCACAAATAAAACCTATTCTCAAAAATATTGTTTGTATTGTCTGTATTTCCCTCTTTCCCTCTCTCTCTTACCCATCTCATCCCAAAAACCTTGGACCCAATAGATGACGTATGAAGCTAGACTTGTAATCTCTGGACCAATGACCCAGCTGGAAGCTGAAATATGGATTCAGAACATGGAGAACCACTTCGGGAGAAATTTGATTTCAAGGAAGTATGAAGTGGCACATGCTCTTCAGTACTTTACCCACAGTGCTGCTATCTGGTGGAAAATGCATCATGCCATACAAGGATTTAGTGGAGCAGAAACTTGGGACGAATTCACGAAGACTCTGTTAAGATCCTGTCTTATTCAGAAGTGCTATGTTAATCCAAAGAAGAAGACTTGTGCATGCAAGATCTGTGGAGAAATAGGAAACACCCAGGAGGAACACAAGGATGGATGCACTCATTGTGAAGAGAATCACCCAGTGGAGGAATGCCCAACTAGTCAGGTGACTTGTTTCTTGTGTGAAGGAACCACCCACTACCCAGCCCAGTGTTACATTTACCCCAAGGTGCAACAAGTTGTCAAGCAGCAGAAAGAAGCAATGGAGGAAATACTCACGAAGAAGATGTTAGAAGAACATGTGATTAAGGAAAATAGTGGAGACCCTGATGGACAGAGCCTAACCAGATTTTTCCCCAATGCGTGTTACTCATGTGGAGAGGAAGGAAATTTTTCACAGGAGTGCATGAAGAAAAGCCAAGAGTGTCTGGGAAACTTCCCGACGAAAAAAGTAGAGTTTGATCCACTTGAAATAGAACAACTGGCCAAAATGAAGGAGTCCGGAGAGAAGAGAAAATGCACCAGCCAGAGTCAAATCCTTGCATATAAGGACCTGAGTCATATCAGATGTTTCAAGTGTAAGGAGTTGGGCCACTACATCAATATGTGCCTAGGAAGGAAGCAGGAAACCCAAGGAGAAAAAGCAAACACTAAGAAGCCTCGAGACTTGTCCGAACTCATTTGCTTTCGTTGCAAGGAAGCAGGACATTATGCTAGTGATTGTCCACATGGGAAGAAAGCTAAAATGGAGTAGTTAAGTTTTGACAGTGGCAATAAGTGTAACCTGAAGCACTCTTGTTTTTCATGAGATTATGGAGTTGAATTTTTGTAACAGAAGCCTCTGAGATTGTAATAATTCATGAATCAATAAAATTGTTGTGTCATGATCTCCTATGTTGAAACTGTATGCGTTGTTTTCTCTACGAGCAATGATCTATGAACATTTATAAGGATATGAGAAAATATGGTCTATGCAGGCATGAGTATAATTAAATTTAAGTGTGGTAGTAATCGGTAAACCCACAGGATCCACTGAGTAGGAATGTACCATGCTTACCAAGGAGACACATACATTCCTCTGAGTACCTATTTTCTGACACCTGCAGATGACAACCCTCTACGAGTTATTCCTTAAGGGCCCAGAAACGATCATGACCGATATGCAGTCTACAAAGGCTACCCGTTCATGGAAAGTGGAGTGGAACTTTGGTACGTGGAAGTACACCTCCACCATGTGAAAGGAGTATGTCCAAAGATAATGGGGCAATACTTTTTCATTTCACGTGTACCACAAGGAACCTTCTTTGATGTTGTTCATGAAGCTTCCATGGAAGCCATACATCAGATTGGAGAAATACTTGAAGCAAGACTCCATCATACCCAGGAATACCTAAGTGAAGTGCATGCGAAGATGATCGAGATGAAGCTCATGGCCACCATGATAAAGCACAAGATGGATGATTTCAAGGAGCACATTGGAAAGTTCCAGTGGAACTAAAGTATCTCCAAGGGAGACAAATGATTAAAGTTGGCAGAAATGCTTGACCATACCAAACAATGTGGATGGAAGCATTTGTAATAAAGTACTTTTGAATTTGGAGTTTTGAGAAGAAATTAAGGATGTAATAAAGGATTGATTATGAAATGAATATGATTTTTGGATGAACCAATACCTTTTAATGGAAAACACACCAATGGAAAAGGAAAGTATCCCACGGAGTGGAGTGTGTACCAAAAATAAGTGTGAGGATTTTTATTATATGATGGTTACCCCAAGAGTATGATGGAATGAAACACTATAGGATTTAAAGGCGGAATAATTTTAAGTATGAGTTAAAGTGGGCCTACAACCCACAGACCCCGGGACTAATAAGGATCAAGTACTACCTTTATGAAGAAAGAAACTTGGAAGAAGCTATGATGGATCAGCAAACGTTTTCTTAGGAGCATACGAAAAACTGAGAGTTGTGAAGATACGATAGATGTTTTTTTTAGCTTGCAGAACCAATGGAATTTCCGAACTTTGTTCATGGACAAGAGAAAGTCTGCAATGCTTGTGAGGATGCCCAAGTGTTAGAATACGAGATTCACTAAGCCTTATACAAGGTAATGATTTTAGTGCGAAATGGTTGGCCACCATGACGACTTACTCTTATTGTTCTCTTGCTATTCGAAATGGTAATTCTGAGAGACTTACCCATAGAGAGGGACGACGTTCTTTGAAGCTTTTGTTTAAGCCTTAGAATGGTATGATGAAAACCCCATGAACATGGCATTTGTTGTCACGTGTAAGAAATTTTACGGTGAGGATGAAACCAAGACCCCTCTCTCTACAGGAAAACAAAAAATGGTAGACCACCATCACAATCATCGTTACGTTATTTAGAATAGATCGTGAGACTGTTAGTTAAGGAGACTCAGTGGTGGAAGAAACTTATATCAACAGAAGAACCCTCGATTTTGATGGAAACGTTATGAATGTAATGAAAGATGCATCACCAAAGGAGTTAGTATGAAGAATGTGACGAGTCAGATGCCAAGACCCCAGAGGATTTCTAAAATTTTGAGGGACCAGTAACTCTCATTTTAAGTGTGGTAGCATCCCACTTTGCAGGAGATTGGATTTGTTTGAGGACCTCCAAAACCCTAAACTTTCTTTCTAGCCTCTTCGAATCTCGAGGACGAGATTCACTTTAAGTGTGGTAGGTTTGTAACACCCCAAATTTTGGAATGCTAATATAATTATTAGATTGATTGTTTGTTTGTTTGAGTGATTGAAACTTGAGTGAAATTTGAAACTTTTTAAAAACTTTTGAATGAGAGGGAATAAAATGACTTTCCCCTTTTTCCTGTGAATTCAAATTCATCCATTTTAAATCAATGAGAGAAGATGACATGACTTCTTCAACTATAAAGAATTTGAATGAAGGTGGCATTTGAATTTTTTTCGATTTTTGTTTTGCAATTCTATTTTTCTCCACTCAGGAAATGCCGGGAATAAATTCTTGCCAAGCAAGTAAGAGAGGAGGAACATGACCCTCCAAAACCAGGGGCATTCATTGAAATATTTTGAGCCAAGAAAACCAAAATTTAATTGAGAAAATATTTGCAAAAAGAAATAAAGCATTTAAGGATTTTCTGATAAACATTTTTTTAAGTTTTTATTTTGGCCGTTGAAAAATGTCCATCATTTAGATTTTATATTTCTGATAATTTTAGTATATAAAAACTATTTATTCTGAATTTATTTATTTTAACTTTTTAATCGTTTAGGGAATTTATTTATAAAAACTTTTTAAAAAGCATTTAGGGAATTTATTTATAAAAACTTTCCGGATTTTGAAAATAGGAAAGATATCTCTTTTAAATGGAAATAGAGCTGGCCCATTAAGACCTTTCCAAATCTGGCCCGACAAGAATCATCTCCTTCCTCACGTTCTCCTTCCTCCCGTTCACGGAACCTTCCATGGCAATGGTGACAAGAAATCCTACCTTCCCGATCTCCCTCTCCTTTCCATCCAGGCGCCTTCCGACCCCCCTATAAGAGAGCCCCGACTCCCCTCGACCCATTTTCCCCCTCACCCCGCCTCCTCCCAGCCCGTAGCCACCTCGCCACCACCTCCCTCTTCCCGCCACACCGAGCTTCACCAGGAGGACTCCAGCACCTTCCCCTACCCCTGCCGAGCTCCCGCCTCCAGCGCCCCACTCCCTGCCGCGCCCCTCCTCGCCACTCCCCACCCCGTCGTTGCCCCTGCAGGTTCCACCTCACCGCGCCGTTTCCTCCCTGACAGGAGCCCAGGACCCCCCCTCGCCCCCTACCTCACCCAGAAGCCCCGCGCCCCTTCCCCACCAGCGCCAGGACCTCCTCCGCCGTCCCCCATCCCCGTCGGCGACCTCCCTCCCCCCCCCCCACCAGCCACGTTAAGATCCTCTCCCTCCTCTGTTTTTTTTTGTTTTTCACCCTTAGATCAAAGACCTACGGTGTAGATTAGAAGGGAATACCCCTTCGGTTCTTTAACAACAACCAGCCATTTATTTTTATTAACCGGATAGTTTTTTCTTATTATTGCGTCCGTCCTCTAGATAGCCTAAAACGTGCACACCCGAGAACCAATCAGGATCCGCCACGTCACTTTTTCGTTTTTATCTTTTTCAGTTTTTGTTTCCGAAACAGAACCAATTCCAATTTTGTTTCCCTTTTATCTTTTAATCCACAAGTCCAATGAAGTTGATTATTTTTGCGTTAGATCACAATTTTCTTTTAGTTTTCGAAAACATATAATTTGTCTATGTTTGGATTTATAAAATTTGAATTAGATTAGATTTGATTTAAATCTTATTTTGCTTATACCGGGAGTTTAAAACAACTTTTTAATTAATTCTTTTTGCTACAGATACCTAGTTAAATTATTTATCAGTGGGTAAAGTTCCAGAATTGGTGGAGTATTTTAACTCATCATTTCATGTGAAACAGATTCTGTTTTAGTTCTTTTAGGATTATGGCTATTTTCTTTTTCTATAATTGTTTTTAAATTATTTTCTTTTATATTTCAGAAGGTTTATATTTTGTTTTCTGTTAGTTAACAGTAGGTTTTGAACAAAAATAAATTTTTATTTTTATTTGTTATCATGAAATCAATTCTAGTTCTCTAATAACTTACAATTCATTTCCCTACTAGTTTACTCCCATTTGAAAATACTTTCAAATAGTTTTATAAAAAATAATTGAATTTATCTTAGTTAAATTTATATTTCATTCTCTTTTATTTTACTATTTTAGTGTTTCATTTTTAGTTAAAACAAAAACTATTTAGTGTTTGATGTAGTAGAAGACTCCCTAGTTTTCTTTGAAATTTCCTTTGAATTCTTATTCGATCTTTCTTATTGTTTTGATTTCATCAACTTTTATTGTTGTTTGTTATTTGATTGCTAGAATGATTGCTAGTGTGAGTGCTTATGAGAATACTATGTTTGATTATATAGATTTCATCGGAGAATGACGAATAGTTCTATCACGCATTTCCCGAGAACGATAATTCTTCTTCATCAACCTCACCAGGCAAGTCACATTGATCATATTATTACCTATGTTTTATATGAATTGTAGTTCTACCTTTCTCCACCAATTGCATGCAAAGTAGGTACCTGGAAATTTTGGATCTTGATGTAGTATCATGTGGTAGGCACCCACCCCCTTGTTACTTTGGCCGGGACGTTATTATGCTATGCTCCTAGTAGACGGGGTTATGGTTGAGTGTTTACCATGAGTATTGTGATAACTTAATAATCATGACCTGAAGACTCCAAGACTTGCAAGACCTCAGAACAAAATATACCTCTGGGTGAAGGACAGTTTAGATGGGCTCCGTGGAGAAACCAGTGGATGACCCGAGATGCATGGGGAAGCGCCATGACATCTTGCGGAAAGCTTCACCCAGGCTCAAAGAGATGGATGGATATTTTCAAGACCCAAGGTTTACCTGCACAACCACAAGTCATTATGGGCTCTGGCTTGGTTGGACAATGCGGCGACTATGGACAGGCGGTGCTACGAGATGTAGAAGAACGGTAGGATTGGATGAGCACCGACAGAGGATCAGAGGAACCCGTTGAAAGACCATGTTTTGATCATCCGGTCTTCAAACACCCTGAAGTGCGAGGACATACACGGAGACGATCAAATCTTGTGGGGAATGTGTGCAAAACTCTGCAGAGTACTCAAACCTAATCGATTAGCCGTGTCCACGGTCATGGACAACTTGAGCCGAAGGAACTGAAGTTATCAAGAATTCTCAACACAAATAATAATATTGATGTGGGTAATATTGATAACTTGGGTATGAGAACTGGTTGGCGGAACCATCTCAATAACAACCAACAACGTAGTAACATTTTGCATTTTTAGCCCTCTCTTGTTGTAGGAGAAAACTTTGCTTTCCGCTAAAAACTTACAGCCCCACCTGCCATATATGCATATAGTGTAGATGATATTTTTACCCCTCTCTTTTGTAACTTGCCGGCATATTCGATATGCTGACCTACACGGCTGCAATGTCTTATGTTGCACATATTTTCTTCGACGAGTAAGTGTACGATTCAGGGTTACGGTCTGCACTCAACTTGTCGTTGGTGTTTATTGGGACTCCACTCCCTTGACTGTTTCCGCTGAGATTTTAAGGTATATATCAGTTTTACGTTATTACATGTGATTGCACTTTGATATATATATTGATGTACTATGTGTGCCAGCATACTGATCCAGGGATGGCACAAATACACAGAGGCTTGACTCATTTTGAGTCGGGTCACTACATGAGGTGCTCGGCGAAATGTCGCGGCTTGCCACGGCGCTTTAATGCTAGTGAGACTGCACATATGTATACTAGCGGGCTTGAGATGGCCGAGAGACATGCTGGTTTGGTCACTGGGGATAGTCCACAATGCAAAGTTAGAACTGTGCCAATTTTGTCTATACACCGAGGGTGTTCGAGAGAATGCTAATAGCATCTAGGTAACTTTGCTGGTGACCATAAATTCCACATACAAGTCTCTTTAGGAGCACAATAGGATGGGAATGTTAGATTTCCCAAAAAAAAACTTGCTAGTGCATTTTTTTGAGAAAAAACATTTCTGGACAGCAACTTCAGGAGATTAAAGCATGGGCGTAAAATATCCAAATGAGGTTGATCTCCTGGACTTAGGGGTTTGGTAGGGTCTACAACAAGCAGTAAAAATCTCAAAGGGATTGGAGTAAAAGAGAATGGGGTTGTAGTTCAAAACACCAAACTCGACCAGAATAGAAAATAGGATGGTATGCCCAAATTTTCCAAAACACTTGGTTGGGTTTTTCCATAAAAGTGATCCAAGGACATCACAAGACATCTACAAAAAAAATTGTCCAATTTTTGAATGAGTATATGAAATGGTTTTTGTGCACATGAGGTCCTAAAAGGAATTATGAAACCCATTTTTAAAGAAGGAAAACTTGGGAAAACAAATTATAAAAATGTTTCCAGTGAATTTGTCAAATGAAAGGAAAGGTTTTGATGCAAGCACTCAAGTCCCACAATATTTTTCCACAAACTTATACTTGGAAGGAAAATTGAAATAACAGAGGTTAGGACAGGTTTTGAAATCAACAGAAAATCTAGAAATTTTAAAATAAACAATCGTGGATAAATTTTGATTACTAGAAACTTGTTTAAATTTTTGGGGTGTTACAAATAAGACTGATGGAATGCATACTTACGTCACATTTTAAAAGATTAGAGATGTCTAGAAAGATTAGAAGATCTAGGTAAGATCCTGGGAAAACCTGTGGGTTATGGGCCCACTAAAAGAGAACACTCTTGAATTGATTGCTTACAAAAGAGAGATTGCACGGGTACAAATGAAAACTTGATGAGGTGAGAACCTCGAAATAATTGGAATGAATTGAACGCAAACTTGATTCTTCGGAGATATCTTCAGCACTACGGATAGAATATAGAGAGGCTTGAATAAGAATTTATAACTTGGAGAAGCATTTAACGAATGAAAGCGATATGATGAACACCGAAAACTTGAACTGAATCCACCGGAGAAGAAAACAAGAGCGGAGAAATGATTAACTCGAAACTCTTGAGAATCTTCACAATGAATCATTGGATACAATATGGTAGAAAATATAGCAGAAGCATCAATGAAAGGAAAGACACTTGGATGATAATTTAATCATTAAAGAAAAGGGCGGGAGGGTCGTGAAAACAAAGACAACTTCAAACGGATGAGACTAACTCCGGAAAGTAATATGAGGATTGATCTTGCAAATATTTGAGAAGACTGAATTGACTTGAAGAAAAGTACACCGATCGGAAAAGAATTGACATAATAACTCCGGTTGATCAAAAGGATTAGCAGTCTCATAGAAATATGATAACACCGCTTAGGAAATACATGAAATCACCACTTGACATCGAAGCAACTCAAATTACCATATTCCAACAAAACAAATGATGAGGCTTGCCAATTAAGACGGAAACAAATATATGACACATATTTCGCTCGATATTTTCGTGGTAAGATTCGTACGGGATCGATCGTACATTGGATTGTCATATTGAAATGACGCTCGAATATGCTCCCTAGGTGTAGAGAACTACAAGGCTTGATGAAGCATATCTGACGACAAATATCAAGGATGTCCTTTGTAAGAAAGACTGTGAACAAACAAACCACTAGATGTCGAACCCCAACCTCACATCATGCATCTGTTGGAAGATAATCCTAGCTAACTCCTTGAATTCCCTCCTAAGAAATACCGAAATCTTTCTGGTTATGCAATTTGGTTCAACAGATACACAGAGTAATTACTCAATAATCACTCAACTCCAATTAATAATACTACCCATCCACTGTATCACATATGTCAACACATAACCAGAGGTCTTGGAAACTCATCTACCTCAGACCCTCGTAATCACAACGATACCAGTAATGGTAGTACATCTAGACGCTCTCCCCAGTATTGGGTGATGCCAAACTCCTCTCGCCACAAAGAGTATTGAAGAAATTTCGAACATCCTCCATCCTGAGATACTAAGAAAACTGGATGATAACGATTTGACAAGAATCCCCTAGAGATCAACTCCCCGGGACACTTCTACCCCAAATTGACAAAAGGCACCAAGAACAAAACCCCGGTCACAACGACATCATATAGTTTCCCAAATACGTGCGTGATACTAACAAAATTTGAGTGAGAAGAGGGGTATAATTAATATTCTTATATTAGAATTCCTCACCGGAGCATAGAAGAGGAGTTAAAAAGAAGCCCACTCTCCGATATATAACTAGACACAAAGTAGATTTTTTCACTACACTCGACTCGGTCAAGTTCAATCAATCAAGGGCGCTCCTAGGTCGGTAGTGCTCCTATACCAACTTGTAAAACCCAAGATACGATCCTAGCCTTATTTTGCCTCGAGGGCCTTGACAGGGATAGAAGAGCATCTCGTCATTTTGCAAGAATGGATATCGTTAAAAGTACATATACCGAAGATATGAGTATGTTGAATTGGCTTACACGTGCCACAAGTTACAACATGAACATTTCAATACAACAGTACATCCAATCATCATGTAGAAGAGAAGGTTCCGACTACGGACAAAATCAAACGATAAAAGAATGACGTCCATACTTGCTATCGTAGGTTGCCGGCCTTGAAACCATCGTAGATCAAAGAAGAAGAAGAAGAAGAAACTCCAAATAGAACAATCATCACGCTCACGTGAAAGTATCGCTTTACCTGTACCTGCAATTGATGTTGTAGTAATTTGTGAGCCACGGGGACTCAACAATCTCATTTCCAAATGTATCAAGACCAGCAAAGCTTAATGGGTGAGGTATGGTTAAGTGCTGAGGCTGTAGCAAGAAACTAAGCATTTATTTTAGTGGTTAACTTACGAGTACAAGAATAAGAGGGGGTATGATCTACGCATAACGGATGTGAACTAATAATGATCAAGAGTGATCCTGAACACCTACTTACGAGTCATACATAACCCCACCGTGTCCTTTCTCGGATTCATAACTCACGAGAAGAGACAGTCATGGTTAAGCACACAGTTGGCATATTTTAATTGAGTTTACTTCAAGTTTGCTATGACCGGGTGTTAAACAAAGTTTCCAAGTAGCCACATTACCGCGGGCATGGCTCTCAGAAAGATTTAACCCTGCAGGGGTGCTCCAACTAGTCCATCACAAACTACCACAAGCTGCATGGAATAACATCAACAAAGGAAGACCCGTAGTCTCCTCGGAAATTCCGATGGAAAACCTCAACCTGGAGATAGCCCAAAGTATCCTTGAAATCCCGTGCACAAGATGTTCAAGAAAGGTAAAACAAATCCAACAAGGCCGCCCGACGTGCCGATGATCCCGATAGGAGCCGCATATCCCGTACTCAGGGCACAACCAGATGAGCACAGCGTATAGTGGCCTCATAGAAATCTCCCGAGTTGACCCAGGTTGGCCCCGCACACGACTCTAGTTTGGACCAACACTCATGAGGAGCACTGGCCCGGGGGTTGATTAATTATCCACAGGGTCCGGAAAGTCCCTATGCAATTATATTAGTTATTAGGCAAATGTAGTACCAATGTTGGGCCTTGCTAGAAGAGTTGTATAACAAAACGAAAATCAAGGGGGTCCCCATAACAACATCAAGCATGTTAGTAGCGCTAAATATGGAACATAACACCGGTACACAAGTAACTAGGGCAGCAAAGGTGGAGCAAAATACCGAGCTAGAAGGCCAAGCCTTCCACCTCTTACCAAGTATATAGGTGTATTAAATTAAATAGTAGTAATATGATGATATATCAAGGAACCCATGTTTGCACATGGAAACAACTGCACCTGCAGCTAGCAACACTATAAGAAGGGTTGAGCAAGCGGTAACATTGCCAAACAAAGGTTTGCTGGCTTGTGTAGGGGGTTAGAGGATTTTCATGGCAATGTTGGGAGGCTGACATTTAAGTGGTAGGTAACGAGACATTACGATAGAAATGAGACAACTAGCATAGCAATGACAGTAGTGGTATCTAGGAAAATGGTCATCTTGCGTGAGATCCTACTTGGAAGAAGAACGAACCCATGAAGAAGATGAACCAACGTAGCAAACAAATCCTCACACTCCGAAGCGATTCGGAACCCTATCGAGAAGAAACAATCCAGAAACAAACAATCAACACATGATAAACACACCAACATATGCATGACAAGATGCACAACCCGATGATGCATGTCTGGTTTAATTATGCAAGGTATGACAATTACAACAATCAAATACTATACATTAAGTGAACCTTAATATGCAACAAGTTGCATATTGACAAAACTCCATATTTGAATCATTTAGTTCACTTTGGTTTATTTACTTGGAAAATTTAAATGTTTTTAACATGACAAGAGGTGAAGCATAAATAAACTATCCATCTAGACATTTTAAATGAGGTCGAAAACAACTGATAGTATTTCCGAAATTACCATACAAGTTAATTTTGAAATTGATCCAGATCTGAATAAATCATATTTTATATTTAATAAAATGGAAATAAAGTGCACCATTTAATCTACACATTTTTTTAGTCAAGTTATGTATGTGGACCATTTTAATCGGAGTTACGGATAATTATTTATGAATTAAACCGTTTTATCATGGAATTTAGGCAAGTTTTAATGGGACATCATTTTAATTCACTTTAACATGCACAAGGATGGCATGGTTAATTAGTATGCAGTTTTAATAAAATTAAGAACATATAATATGATATGGGCATTTTTCTGATGGCGGAAAGAAATGAGTGCTACAGCAATGAAAACGAAAACGATGCCACACCAATGTTCCGGGTCCGGTAACTTGTTGAGATACCGGTGCAAAGAAAGTGTGGTCATGTACGTCTCATGCGAGCATGGTGCAGAGATCCTGGTTATCGGGTTCCCACATGTCGGTGGCACGGAAAAGAGGTACGTGCAAGCAACAATCGCACACGATGCAACACAAGCATCTTATACAACAATGCATTCGTCCATGGACGGTCGACTCAATATTATACCTTCAAAGAATACATTTCGGGGAGAATCGAGTTCGTAGAGGAAGCCTTCACCTGGAGGAAACAGAGACATGAGGAGGAGGCAAGGCGAGGCACGATTGCGGGCCTCGGAGAAGAGGACCGTGGGGCGCATGGTTTGAAGATGCAGGTGAGGTCGAGCCCGGCAAAGATGTGAGCAGGGGCGTGACGGGCAGCTGTGGGGCGTGGTTGGGCATGCTAGAGGGATGGCTTGGCAGCGGCGAGGAGTTGTCTTGGTGCGGCGCGCGAGCAGGAGGTTGGGGTGAGGCGCCCGATGGCAAGACAGGAGGTGGAGCTGCTCTCACCTGCTAGCGGGGTTGGCAGGGAGGTGGCATGTGGCTGAAGAAAGCATGAGGCGGAGTGCTCCTGGAGATTGGCGGTGCGAGGGAACAAGGGGATCCACAAAGAGAGGGGACTGCATGTGCGTCGGAGTTTGGGGTGGAAGGCGGCATAGTCGGGAGGAGGGATATGAGATCGAGGAGAGGTGTAGATCGGCACTGGCTAGGGTTAGATAGGGGATGTGGCTGGGCCTTGGTATGACCTCAAGCTGTTCCTGGGCTGCTCCTCTCTCTTCCTCATTGAATTATAAAAAGAGAAGGGAAAAAGCAGAATGCTGAATGAAGAAAAGAAGGAGAGGGTTAGAAAAGTATGTGAGCATAGGGGGTTATTTCCCTAAACTCAAAAAATCATGCTTGATCCAAAATTGCAAAGAGAGAAGTTGAAGGGGTTTGGAAAACAAACTCATTTGAATTTATTTCAAATTGTTTGAACTAGAAGTTGGATTTAGGATGTCTCACAATTGTTGAAAAAAAGTGGGTGGCTACGCTATCATAGATCAAAGCTGCACAACTAGAATTGGACAAAAGGAAGGAGGATCAAGGATTTAAATATTTAGAAACGGGAGGATTTTAAATGGCAAGTGGGTTGTGGTTATATTCAAATTAATGGTATATTTTATGATAGCTCCCTAAATATTGAGAGGGTATGTTATAAAGAGAAATGACCATGTGAATTCCCTCAATTCAAATAGATCAAGATATCTATGGAATTTAATTATTTGAGTTGCAAAACTAATGACATGGTAGAATGATGAAATGATGTGATGCAAAACTGAAATAGAGCAAGCAATATAATAAACATGGAAAGAAGCGATCTCGGACTGTTACAACAGGCTATCATTTCATTGGGGACCATATATGAGGACACATGATCCGAGACTGCTGTTCCGCATTTCGATTACTCATTCTGTGGGCATATCCATAGGTCGTGTGATGCTATAACATGGTCGCTGAATTCAAGTTGTTGAGCTTGTTGTGAGATCCTTACCAAAACATAATAGACCCTTGTGTGTATGTTCCCGGTGATTGATATTGAATAAGACTGTGTTGGGTGTCCGCACCATGTTGTTCAGACAACAATTATGGCACGTGTGTTTTCCATCTTGCCCTTCTTTATTGTTCTCTTTTCTCGACTCCTTTGCCGAAACTGCTTGGCCATATATATCTTTAATTCTTTGTGGGACCATAGGTGCTGTCAGATGCAATACTTCGGCAAGCATACCTTATCCTTATTCATGACTCGTCTTATATGATTTATACTAGGTTAACATGTACTTGTATAGAGATCATTGTTATCGTCAACCATACAAAACAGTGACAAAAGTCAATGATATCACATTGTCGAGCATGAGGAATCTAGCCTTGATATCTACTACCAATATTGGTGTCCTAATGTGCCTTACTTCATAGCTTGTTAGTCCTTGCATCATACTGAGATGTATAACTGGCTTTCATAACTCATGTGGTTGTCGGATTCTCATCGTGTTTGTGTGATCATACGACTGACTTGCATCACCTAGCTAGCATGCTCACAATATATGTAACTATGTGTAGCTGAACATTTGATTCCTGAGGCAGACTTGTGTCCTGACTAGCTCATCTTTGTGACCAAACTGTTGGGGGTTGACTCTGCCAACTCACTTTGTAATTACTTGTACCAATGTCGATGACTGTTTGGAGTGTCGTACTGCTGATGGTTGGATAGCTCGTGTTGGAAGTTGTCGAGAGTATCGTGCTGAGGAAGGCCGGATAGCTTATGCTCGAAGCTTTTGCCGGGATAGTGTGTTGAAGGAGACTGGGTATCATACCTAAGAAGCTTCTCCTCCTGGTTGCCTACTAGGGAAGATTTGGTGCCTTATGCCAGAAGCTTTTTGTGGTGGATTACCAAAGAAGACAGCGTATCTTACGCTAGAATTCATCCACGTATTGTACTAAGGAAGATTTGATGAGCTTTACATCATAAGTTTCTCTCCTAGCATGTAGAGGAAGACTATGTTCCTTACCCCATAAGCTTCTCATTGTGATATGCTGACCGAATGCCATATATCCAACCTTCAGACTCCTTCTATTGGTTTCTTATAGGAAAATAATTTGTTTGATTACCCTTTTTGCTGGGTTCTGGATCCATGTCACATTACGGCTTTCCTCCGAGTATAATATGCTTCAAATTTTACTCGAGGAGAACCAAACTTCGTATATGATCCATAGCTTTGACTGGAATTATATTGTTGGTCTTGCTCTCAACTTGTCTTTCGGCTGAGTTAATTATTACATCTATGAATATTGCACCACTAATGTAAACTTGTTGCTGATAATCAATCTAGAATATCATTTGATTCAAACCACATATTCTCAATACAATGCAGTCGGCTGAGAATTCCATAATGTTTAGCTAAGCTTCCAAAAAATTGAAATCCTCATAGATTCTTCGAGTCTTGTGTCGGTTGATGAGCACCTGTCATAAGGGAAATAAAGTGGCACCAAAGTTCCAAACAAATAAGGAAAAGAAATTCCTCAAACAAAAGCACACGAGGCATCAAGATTACATAAAGTCAACATCACATTTTATTGCTATACACAACAATATGCATGTCTACTTAAGCACACAAATCTCACAAGAACTCCTGTACTACAACCTAGTATGTTGTGGCGGTCTGCACGTAGGTGAATCCACGTGTGGGGGAGTTGGTGTAAACAGAGCTATACCAAGATCTGACCTAACACGGATTGCGCTACTGATGGACTCGGTGGTGAGGACGAACTTGGTGATCATGTTTTGGGACACAAATGTCATCTCCACATCATCATCAAGTGAATGGAAGGGAGTCATACTCACCGAGGGAAAGGGAAATCAGGTAGGATAGCAATGGAAAGTAGGGTTTGAAGGCATTGCCCTTTCGTGGTAAGACGAGTAAGGGTTGCCAACTCAGGGAGTCGAATGGCATGATTCGGGGGAGAAACATGTATGTCACCGAAGCGATAGGTGTGGCTGAAGAAAATATATTCGCACGGTACCCGTGCATCAATCGTGCAAGTGATCGATGAGGGAGTCCGGGATTAAGGGGTCCTGATGTCTACACACACTTCTATTCTTTTAGACTATGTTGGGCCTCCAAGGGCTGAGGTTTGTAGGATAGCAGCAATTTCCCTCAAGTGGACGACCTAAGGTTTATCGAACTCAGGGAAGTAGAGGTTGAAGATGGTCTCTCTCAAGCAACCCTGCACTTAAGATACAAGAAGTCTCTTGTGTCCCCAACACACCTAATACAATTGTCAGTTGCATAGGTGCACTAGTTCGGCGAAGAGATGTTAAAAGGCAAGTGATATGGATGGTAAAAACAAGGTATTGTAAATCTGAAATAAAAATAGCAGCAAGCAAACATGAAACAAAATTGAAAGTCAACGGTGTTCAATGGTGGAAAACAAGGCCTAGGCTTCGTACTTTCACTAGTGGAAACTCCCAACAACATTAACATAGTCTAATCACATGATATTTCCACGAAAACATGCAATGGTGACGTACTCGGAGGTCATTCCTTTGTGTTCAAGGGAGGACGAGAATTATGTAGGGCTACAAAAGCACACCTCAGAGTTCATAGTTCTCATCTATGGGTTTCTCAATGTCACCGCAACCATCCAAAGAGAGTACCACAATCACAACAACGTATCTCAAGGATAGTCGAAGACAAGCACCAAGAGACTCTTAATCTTCAATCAATTCACAAAAGAGGAAATCACTCATGAAAATATTCTTCTAATCCATGTCCAATAGACCCTTGTCACCATGGTCTCGGGGATTATACTAGATAAGATCAAGTGAGTACATCAATCCAATACATAGAAGAAGGGGAAACATCATGGGATCACCCTAGGTTAACATAGCCTATGATCACAATCAAAATCACATCATGGGAGAGAGAATTAACCACATGCCTACTGTAGATGACCTCAGCCCCGAGGAGGAACTACTCCCGCTTCATGAAGGGAGGAAGCAACGTCGATGGAGATGAATCCGGGGGCACTTCCCTGTCCCGACAGGGTGCCGGCACAGGAATTATGGTCCCCCGAAACTTGTTGGCGATGGTGGCAGAGATCGGAATTGCTTGTGGAGAAAAGGGTTACGAAATAAGGGTTTCCTTCACAGGGGTAAAAATAGGAGCCAAGGTAGGGCACCAGAGGGGGTGGGCCCCACCCAAGCGGCCTCCTCAAGCGACCAGGGGGCAGGCCTTGCCACGAGGGCGCCTGGAGGCCTGGTGGCCCCCCTGTGGCCCTCCTTCGACCGTCTAGAGTCTTCTGGAACGCTAATTTTTTATATACGTTTGTGGATTTTTTTGGGCACTATAAATATGATTATAAACCTGCAATTCACAGACATGAGCACACAGAAACTGGCACTAGGTGCAATGAGTTAGTAAGTTAGTCCAAATATGTTGAAGAAGGTATGAAAGTGTACGAAACGCATACCAATATCACCCAAAACTTGCATGGAGCAAGCAGAAATTATAGATACGTTTGGGACGTATCAACATCCCCAAGATTAATTCATGCTCGTCCTCGAGTAGGTAAATGATAACAAGAATAATTTCTATGGTGACATGCTAACACACATATAAGAACTTCAAAGTAAAGCAAGCAAGATATGCAATTCAAGTCAAGACAATAACAAGCAAGAGTCTATATCTAGTATTGAAACAAGCAAAGTAAGAACATAAAGGTGCAAGAGCTCTCGCTGTCCGTGACTCGAATGTCTCCAAATGGTGTTTGGATGCAAGAAGTGGGAGATGGGTTTAGAGCATAAAAATATTATATAGTTTAATTGAGAACTCAATCTACTAAAACTTCACACTTGGTCTCCTTCGGAATCTTATTTTGACTCATCCCCAGACCATCAGTCAGGCATGAGTCAAAATGATCCTCTCCCTTTCGACTTCAAGCACTCATGCAATCGATGAGTTCAAGCAAGATATGCTGGCACCTAGGATGGCTAAGAGAATAATGATGGGGAAGGAAGACAAAAAAGGTGTGAAAGGCTCACATCAATGAGGACAATCATAGGCGAGAGAAAGCCAAATGATAGATATGATGTCAGGAGTATGGATTTTCATGCAAGGGATGCACATATGAGCTAAGGTAAGCTCTCCAATGGAACTAGTGGGGTGCATCCAACTTGCTTGCTCATGAAGACCTAGAGCTCATTGGAGGAGGCTCATCATTGGAATATACAAGCAGTTCTATAGTCTAAAGGTCCCCATATAGTTATACATGAATGATAATCTCTATGGAGTACAAATAAAACAACGGAGTACGAGTGTGGATCTTTCAAAAGGAATATTAGTGTTGCCCCCTTCTCTTTTTTTGTGGCCTCTTTGGCTCTTTCTATTTATTTCTCATTTGTCCTCTTTGGGATCATTTCATGTGTCCTCTTTTGGGATCTTTTCCTCACTTAAGGGCAACACTCTATATTCTACAAGAATAAAAAGAAGATCTTCACACTTTATAAGAAGTATTCAACATAAAGACAAATGAAAACTATCATGATCTATGCCACTGTATGCCTCTGCCAGTGTAGCAAGATATGCACTGAAACTAGCGCGTCATGCAACAATAATAAGGGCATGGCCCAGCTAGCATGCGGCTCCTCGATCAAGCAAAAACATGTATGACATGAAGATCAAGTCATTAGATGGTGGATGTTGCATGCCAATGTATCTCGGAAAGGCTATGGAAATGCCTTAATAGATAGGTATGGTGGTTGTTTTGAGGAAGGATATAATGAGGCTTATGATGACAGAGCGTGTCATGCCAAGGGTTTGGATGCATCGGCGAAGTATGCACCAACTCTCAAGATGAGAAAGGGAAATGCACCGTACCGAAGAGGTTGGCAAAATATGGACGGTGGAAGGGCCAACAATCGAATACTCACATTAGTCTAAAGAACTCATGCACTTATTCTCGGTAACTCTCTATCTAGTCAGGAGATTCACAAAGAGACAAGTACCCCAAGGAGGAGTGTTTGGGGGTTTGGTTATCCTTGCGCATCCTCGGCCCATGGTAACGTGAGGGTACTCTATATATTCCAACCCCTCCAGAGGTTAGCGATCCATCTAGTAGCTAGAGTTCTCAACTAATTTTTTCTAGTTTTTGAAAATACACACGGATTTCCCAAAATACGACACCTATCACTAATAGGCTCGAGCTCTTGACACGAAAAGTCCAAATATTACTCAAATCAATACCTCAAAACTATTGCAAGGTACTACTATACTTAAATAGCAACCTCAGTTACCTACTCATGCAAGACACACAACTGAGTGTTACAAGCCAACTCTCTAAACAAGATAAGCATGATAAATCAAGAGAGTTCCAAAAGAATCATAAATAAAATATCTTAAAAAGATAAAGCATGAAAATTAAGAGCTAAACGTGATAGCAGCTATGAAAAGATAAAGAACACACAAAAAGATAAGCATGAAAACCTATGTTGTGTTCTAGGGTGGAGTGGAGCGTGTTTCTCTCCCAAACAAAGAAGTCTAGGGTACAACTTTTTATGAACAACAAGCAAAACTAAAACAAAGTAAAAAAGTAAAGAGCAGGACGCTCCAAGTATAGCACATAACATATGCAGTGATAAAAATGTAGCATGGAGAAGGACGAACTGATGATTGTTCATGGAGAAGAGGATGCACGGGGGCATCCCCAAGCTTAGACGCTTGAGTCTCCTTGAATATTTCTTGGGAGTGCATGGGGGCATCCCCAAGCTTGAGCGCTTGACACTCGTGGATCTTCTTTCATCATCTTCCATCGCATACTTGAAAAATCCCTTCATACGAAACTCATCATAAGCTGATTAGAGTGGTTAGTACCCATAATTAATTTTTTTATCTCCACTCGAAATAAAGATTTTCATGAAGAGCTACTATTTCTAAATATTTCCAAAAAGATTTTGCAAAGAAAAAGCAAGCTGAAGATTTGCAAAACGATGAAAACGCAAAACATGGAAGAATGTGTGAAAAACAGATGAGCAGATAGTAAATAATTTTTACAGTGCACTTCTGCAACTCAAATCAAAAAACTCAGAACAGACGCAGGAAAGCCAATTGTATAGATCATACTATCAAACAAATTAAGATCAAAAAATGATCTGGTGATTTTTGGTGAATTTTTCCGTCAAGCAGACATAATTAGTTTCTGGACAACATGTCACAACTTTTGAACTTTCTTGCAATCGGAGGCTAAAACTTGGCACAAAGCTTAAAAATAAAGATAAAATGATGTTGATGTTGGAAATGTGCCCTAGAAGCAATAATAAAATGGTTATTATTATATTTCCAGTTCATGATAATTGTCTATTATTCATGGTATAAGTGTATTAACTAGAAACCGTAATACATGTGTGAATACATAGATCACAATGTGTCCCTAGTGAGCCTCTTGTTGGATAGCTCGTTGATCAATGGATGATCATGGTTTCCTGATCATGGACATTGGATGTCATGGTTAACAGGATCACATCATTACGATAATCATGTGATGGACAAGACCCAATCCTAAGCATAGCAATATATCGTGTTGTTCGTATGCTAAAGCTTTTCTAATGTCAAGTATCTTTTCCTTGGACCGTGAGATTGTGCAACTCTCGGATACGGTAGGAGTGCTTTGGGTGTATCAAACATCATAACGCAACTGGGTGACCATAAAGGTGCACTACGGACATCTCCGAAAGTGTCTATTGGGTTGGTAAGAATCAAAACCAGGATTTGTCACTCATGTGAACGGAGAGGTATCTCTGGGCCCACTCGGTAGAACATCATCATAATGGGCTCAGTGTGGCTAAGGATTTATCCATGGGATGATGTTCTATGGAGCGAGTAAAGAGACTTGCCGGTAATGAGATTGAACAAGGTATGGGGATACCGACGATCGAATCTCGGGCAAGTATCATATCGATGGACAAAGGGAATTGCTTATGAGATTAAGTGAATCCTTGACATCGTGGTTCATCCGATGAGATCATCATGGAACATGTGGGAACCAACATGGATATCTAGACCCCATTGTTGGTTATTGACCGGAGAGGTGTCTCGGTCATATCTGCATGCTTCCCGAACCCGTAGGGTCTACACTCTTAAGGTCTGATGACTCTAGGGTTATATGGGAATAGTACGAGGTTACCAAAGGTTGTTCGGAGTCCCGGATGAGATCCCGGATGTCACGAGGAGCTCCAGAATGGTACGGAGGTGAAGATTGATATATAGGATGAGGGGTTTTGGACGCCAGAAATGTTTCGGGTGTCACCGGTAACGTACTGGGACCACCGGAAGGGTTCCGGGGGTCCACCGGGAGGGGACACCAGCCCCAAAGGCTAACATGGGACAAAAGGTGGAAGGGAACCAGCCCAGAGTGGGCTAGTGCGCCTCCCACCTAGGCGCAAGGCGCATCAATAGAGGAAAGGGGGGAAACCCTAGTGCAGATGGACCCAAGGCCCATCTGGGGTGCGCCACCTCCACCTCTCGTGCCCTCGCCGCCGCCTCCCTGATCTGTTGGGGCTGTCGCACCCCTTTGGGTGGGAACTCTAAAGGGGCGCCCCCCCCTCTCCCCCTATATATAGTGGAAGGTTTGGCCTTTGGAGAACACACAGAAATCTTTTCCTCCCTCTCCAGGCAGCCCCGTTCTTCTTCCTCCTCTTTCGCGCAGCTTGGAGAAGCTCCCAAGAATTCCTTGTAGCTCCACCGCCACCATGCCGTCATGCTGCCAGAGCTCTCCCTCAACATATCCCTCATCCTTGCTGGATCAAGGCGTGGGAGACGTCACCGGGTTGTACGTGTGTTGAACGTGGAGGTGTCGTGGTTCGGCACATATATCGGAATCACACCGCGATATGAATCGTTGCAATTACGACTCCATCGACCGCATTCCAGTAACGCTTCCGCTTAGCAATCTTCGAAGGTATGAAGATGCTCTATCCCATTACTCGTTGCTGGTTTCTCCATAGATAGATCCTTGTTTGGCGTAGGAATTTTTTTGAAATTACTACGTTCCCCAACAGTAGCTACAGTAGTAACACACATCAAGACCACTAAAAACTGAAAGTAAAAACTCAAAGTAAAGATAACAAGGGTTGTCTCCCTAGAGCTCTTTATTTATAGCCATAAAGATAGGCTTAACATTTTAATGATGCTCTCGTAGGAATAAGAGTTGTAGAACAAAAAAGAGCATCAAGAAGCAAATACTAAACACTATTAAGTCTAACATGCTTCCTATGCATAGGAATATTGCAATAGAATAATTCATTGAAGCACAAAGCAATAAGCATAGGAAGGCAAAACAAATGCAGCTTCAAAACCTTCAACATAAAGAGAGGGAACTTGATATTATTTAAATATCTATAGGCATATGTTCCCTTCTCATAATAATTTTCAATGGGATCATGAATAAACTCAATAATATAACTATCACATGAGGTATTATTTCCATGATCCAAAAGCTTAAAAGTATCATTACTCTTCTTATAAGTAAAATATTTCTTATTAGGAATAGTGAGAGTAAATCAATCATTATCTTCATGGTAATCATCATATTTAGGAAGCATAGTGTCATCAAAGAAAATTTTCTCCTCAAAAGTTGGGGGACTAAAAATATCATGTTCATAAAACCCGTCATCCCCAAGCTTAGAGCTTTCCATGTCATTAGCAATATTGATATTCAACGAAAGCATAGTAATAACATTGCCACCATCATAATTGTTATGCAAATAATAAAGTTCCATAGGTTTTTTAATTTTCTCCTCAAACACTCCATGCCCTAGTTCAAGATAAAGTTTGTAAAGCTCTCTCATATTTTTGTTGTTTTCCATTAAGCCTAACTAGTGAAATAAAAAAAAGAAACAAAAATATATAATTGCAAGATCTAAAGATATACCTTCAAGCAGTCACCTCCCTGGCAACGGCGCCAGAAATAGCTTGATGTCTACGCACGCTTCTATTCTTGTAGACTATGTTGGGCCTCCAAGCGCAGAGGTTTGTAGGACAACAGCAAATTCCCTCTAGTGGATGACCTAAGTTTATCGAACTCAGGGAAGTAGAGTTTGAAGATGGTCTCTCTCAAGCAACCCTGCAATTAAGATACAAGAAGTCTCTTGTGTCCCCAACACACCTAATACAATTGTCAGTTGTATAGGTGCACCTGTTCGGCAAAGTGATGTTAAAAGGCAAGTGATATGGATGGTAAAACAAGGTATTGTAAATTTTAAATAAAAAGGGCAGCAAGAAAACATGAAACAAAACTGAAAGTAAACGGTGTTCAATGGTGGAAAACAAGGCCTAGGCTTCATACTTTCACTAGTGGCAACTCCCAACAACATTAACATAGTCTAATCACATGATATTTCCACTAAAACATGCAATGGTGACGTACTCGGAGGTCATTCCTTTGTGATCAAGAGAGGACGAGAATTATGTAGGGCTACAAAAGCACACCTCACAGTTTGTAGTTTTTATCTATGGACTTCCCAATGTCACCACGGCCATCCAAAGAGAGTACCAAAATCACCACAACGTATCTCAAGGATAGTCAAAGACAAGCACCAAGAGACTCTCAATCTTCAATCAATTCACAAAAGAGGAAATTACTCATGAAAATATTCTTCTCATCCATGTCCAATAGACCGTTGTCACCATGGTCTCGGGGATTATACTAGATAAGATCAAGTGAGTACATCAATCCAATACATAGAAGAAGGGGAAACATCATGGGATCACCCTAGGTTAACATAGCCTATGATCACAATCAAGGTCACATCATGGGAGAGAGAATTAACCATATAGCTACTGTAGAAGACCTCAGCCCCGAGGAGGAACAACTCCCGCTTCATGGAGGTAGGAAGCAACGTCGATGGAGATGAATCCGGGGGCACTCCCCCGTCCCGACAGGGTGCCGGCATAGGAATTATGGTCCCCCGAAACTTGTTGGCGATGGCGGCGGAGATCGGTATTGCTTCTGGAGAAAAGAGTTCAGAAATCAGGGTTTCCTCCATGGGGGTAAAAATAGGAGCCAAGGTAGGGCACTAGAGAGGGTGGGCCCCACCCATGCGGCCTCCTCGCGCGGCCAGGGGGCAGGCCGCGCCACCAGGGCGCCTGGAGGCCTGGTGGCCCCCCTCTGGCCCTCCTTCGGCCGTCTGGAGTCTTCTTGAAAGCTGATTTTTTATATATTTTTTGTGAATTTTTGGGCAGTGTAAATATGGGTATAAACCTGCAATTCACAGACATCGGCATACATAAACTGGCACTGGGTGCACTAAGTTAGTAGGTTAGTCCAAATATGTTGAAAAAGGTATGAAAGTGTACAAAACACATAGCAGTATCACCTAAAACGTGCATGGAGCAAGCAGAAATTATAGATACGTTTGAAACATATGAGGTCATCAGATAGTCAGCTTGCTACGTAGAGGCCGACCTAATGGGTCATACTAATTGGAGGTCGGATGGTGTGGTCATGTCGTATTCAAGGAGGAAAGCACCAAAGACCGACGTGGCGTCCAAGTAAAGTAGACTAGGTCGGTCCAGCCGCCCTCGGCTGGAGGTCAGTTGTATGTAACCCAAGATCCCCTGGTGGTTGTATGAACCACGGGTCCTTGTCCATGTAGGAAGGTTGACTCATCCAGGGTTTAGGTCAAACGATCTCGAGGTAGATCAACTCTGTAATCATCATCCACATCAGTATAATCAACCAGGACGTAGGGTTTTACCTCCTCAAGAGGGCCTAAATCTGGGTAAATATTGTGTCCCCCTTTCTCCTGCAACCCATCGATCCAAGCTCCACAGTTCTGGACCCCTACCCGAGATCTGCCAGTTTTGGCAGTGGCATTCGTGCTTTCATTGAGAGTTCTGCGGATTGGATCGCCGGAAGGACCGATGGTATGCTTAGTCATCAACGAGGAGATCCTCAACAAGGATGTTTTGGTCCCCAGATAGATCTTCGCATTTGGAAGCATCGAGAACTTCACCCCCTGCCAGGAAGTCGGGTTCGGGAGCCTAGAGTTCACCACTGAACCCCGGGGAGACCATGTGTTAACAAGACTTTTAGCTCCTTTCGAGAAACCTGCGGGTCCCGATGCTTCGGCTTCGGAAGCCGTCTCGCCATTGAGATGACCTTCACCCCTAGTCCGGCCTTAGAGCCTAACGCATTGAACACACCAGAACTCGTCTCAGCCGAATACACCCCGGAGGCGACCTTGAGCACCGCCGGGGCATTAGTGACATGGTCTAACCCCAAATTCACAAGCGGCACGAACTCCGCCAAAACCCTGGTACTACACGAACTAATCGATTAGATCCAAGCCATGGGCATGATGCATAATCAATCTATAGTGTACGATCAGATCAGGTTCAAACCCGACGACAAGAAAATTCACATCTCGCCCATCGCGCATCTGATGAACATTGTCAAGTGCCCGGTTAAGGGCTCCCCACACGACCTACGAGAACTAAGGACGGTATATGTCCCGATCACTGATTAGCCAGACTTACACGATAATCAGGAGTATCTATCTCGCCCCGGCAATATTTCGGGGCCAATGGTTGATCCGATGCGTGACCCAGCCACACATGCATCCACCAAGATCTGTTACCCACAAGTTACGGGAACTCAAAATATTTTCCCACCCTCCTCCCAATTCAATCTTAAAGCGAAAGAGTTTGGTCTATCACTCCCACGTGAAGTCACACAACGGCCATGGGAATTAGTACACCACTTCTGGGCTAGATTCCTCCTCAGTAAGAGGACAGAGGATCGTGACGGACATGAGCTTATTAGCACCTTCCAGCATCATTTTCGTGATGAGGGCATCCTCAATGCCCTCTCACGTTGCCTTATTCATACCCTCGCCGAGTTATCAAGCCTAGTTCTCAAATACTGTGCCATGGAAAGCACTTGGCAGTTACAACAAATGTGCAATGATCCTAGCCTTACTGAGCAAACCAGACACATCCGGACAAGACGCACACCCCCACTCATGGGGCCGATTACCTCCGACACTCAACAAAGAGAACATGGACAAGGTCCAGGTCGGTCCTCAACATACTAATGGACAATCCATGCCCCATACACACCGCCCCGCCTGAAACAAGTTCCACCCATAGCCTTCGAGCATGCTGGGTCGTGAGGCAGGTCTCAAAAAGGAGGGAAGGCATCCTCAAGGCAACATCCACGAAGGTCCTTCCAGGAGCGCCGTCGGATAACAACACAGATATCTTAATGATCTTCGAAACATTTACGTGAAAGAACCAAAGAAAAAGAACCTTTAGGGAGCTCCATCAAATCCACCATGTAGTGGGAGCAAACCCATGGTCGAACACACCCATTACTTTCGACCAGGGCGACGAGTCGATGACTAGCATAGGCCGGACACCTGTCGCCTTAGTCCTGAACCGCATAGTCGATGGCTTCAGACTCAACAAGGTGTTAATGGATGGGGGCAGCAACCTCAACCTCATCTACGAGGACACAATTGAAAAAATGCAGTTCGACCAATCTCGAATCGAGCTAAGCTCAACCACCTTCCGGGGTATTGTTCCCGAGAGAGAGGCCCGCTGCACCGGATGAGTAACGCGCGACGTAGTATTCGGTACACCCGAGAACTACCGATCCTAAGGGATCCTCTTTCATATCGACCCATTTCACAATGGTTACCACGCCCTATTGGGACGCGAAGCCTTCACAAGATTCTAGGCCATACCGCACTACGGGTACATGAAACTCAAAATGCCAGGGCCAAACAACGTGATCATAGTGATGAGTGACCCCAAAGAGCCTTCCGAGGTGAAAACAAAACGGTATCCCTAGCCCTGGTGGTATTAGCCGAGACCCTCGCCGCAGAGGAACTCACGGCACTACGTGCGGTGTTGGAAAAAGATGACGTGATCCTCGGCAAGCAGCCCAATTCCACATCCTTCAAACCTCTAGACGAGATCGTCAAGTTCCAGGTACACCCAACGGACCCCAATAATACCGCGTCCATCAGACCACATCTGGAGCCCGCAATCGACGAAGTAGTACTCGCCTTCTTGTGCGATAATTGGGACATATTTGTATGGCACCCCTCAGACGTGCGAGGAATCCCTCGGGGGCTAGCGGAACACACCCTGAACATATTTGTAGGCTTCAACCCTGTCAAATAGGACCTGCATCGATTTTCCGAACCAAAGCGTCAAGCTATGGGCGAAGAACTTTCCAAGCTCCTGGAAGCCGGGTTCATCAGAGACAATAAACATCTCGATTGGTTGGCAAACCTGGTCATGGTACTAAAGAAGGACAAATCTTGGCGGCTATGTGTCGATTTGAAGAACTTAAACAAAGTCTGCCCTAAAGATACTTTTCAGTTACCTCGAATAGACCAAATTATCGATGCAACAACCGGACATGACTCCTTGTGTTTCCTCGACTCCTACTCCCGATACCATCAGATCAAAATGAAGGAATCTGATCAGGCCACAACGGGCTTTATAACACCCTACGGGTCATTCTACTTAAACACAATGCCATTCGGGTTAAAAAGAATGCGGGGCCACTTACCAGCGCATGATCCATACATGCCTGGGGAAACAGATCAGAAAAACTATGGAGGCATACGTGGACGATGTGGTTGTTAAGATGAGACACGTAAGCTAGTCGGTAGACGACCTGAGGGAAACCTTCGCCAACCTACGGGCATACGATATATGGCTTAATGTGGATAAGTGTGTTTTTGGAATCCCAACCGGCAAAATCCTCAGACTTATAGTGTCGCAAAGTGGAATCGAGGCCAATCCGGCCAAAAAACGAGCACTATCACAACTCACCACCCCAACAGAGCTACAACACATCCAAAAGTTGGCAGGCTGCTGATACGTCCATTTTGCATCATGTTTTCATGTTGATATTTACGCTTCTTGGGCTGTTATTTCACTTCACGGTACAATTCTTATGCCTTTTCTCTCTTATTTTGCAAGGTTTACATGAAGAGGGAGAATGCCGGCAGCTGGAATTATGTCCTAGAAGAGGCGCAAAGTTGAGATACCTATTCTGCGCAACTCCAAACGCCGTAAAAATCAACGAGGATTTTTTTTCCGGATTTATAAAAAATACTGGGCCGAAGAAGCGCCACAGGGGCGCCAGTAGGTGGCCACAAGCCTGCACGGTGCGGCCACCCCCCAGGTCGCGCCAAGGGGGCTTGTGGGCAGCCTGCTGTCCCACTGGCGCCCCCTCTTCTGCTATATGAAGGGTTTCGTCCAGGAAAAAATCAAGGAGGAGATTTTTCGTGGATTTTCTGCCACCGCGAGGCGGAACTTGAGCAGAACCAATCGAGAGCTCCGGCAGGACGATCCTGCCGGGGAAACTTCCCTCCCGAAGGGGGAAATCGTCGCCATCATCATCACCAACACTCCTCGCATTGGAGGGGACTCGTCACCATCAACATCTTCATCAGCACCATCTCATCTCCAAACCCTAGTTCATCACTTGAAACCAATCTCCGTCTCGCGACTCCGATTGGTACTTGTAAGGTTGCTAGTAGTGTTAATTACTCTTTGTAGTTGATGCTAGTTGGATTACTTGGTGGAAGATTTTATGTTCAGATCCTTGATGCTACTCATTACCTCTCTGTTCATGAATATGATTATGCTTTGTGAGTAGTTACTTTTGTTCTTGAGGACATGGGATAAGTCATGCTAATAATAGTCATGTGAATTTGGTATTCGTTCGGTATTTTGATATCTCGCATGTTGTTTTTCCTCTAGTGGTGTTATGTGAACGTCGACTACATAACACTTCACCATTATTTGGGCCTAGAGGAAGGCATTGGGAAGTAGTAAGTAGATGATGGGTTGCTAGAATGACAGAAGCTCAAACCCTAGTTTATGTGTTGCTTCGTAAGGGGCTGATTTGGATCCACTAGTTTAATGATACGGTTAGACTTTGTGTTAATTCTTCTTTCGTAGTTGCGTATGCTTGCGAGAGGGGTTAATCATAAGTGGGATGCTTGTCCAAGTAAGGGCAGTACCCAAGCGCCGGTACACCCACATATCAAACTATCAAGGTAACGGACGCGAATCATATGAACATGATGAAAACTAGCATGACAGAAATTCCCGCGTGTCCTCGGGAGCGTTTTTCCTCCTATAAGACTTTGTCAAGGCTTGTCCCTTGGTACAAAAGGGATTGGGCCACTTTGCTGCACGGTTGCTACTTTTGTTACTTGTTGCTCGCTACGAATCATCTCAATACACAATCACTTGTTACCGACAATTTCAGTGCTTGTAGAATTTACCTTGTTGAAAACCACTTGTCAGATCCTTCTGCTCCTCGTTGGGTTCGACACTCTTACTTATCAAAACAACTATGATTGATCCCCTATACTTGTGGGTCATCAAGACTCTTTTCTGGCGCCGTTGCCGGGGAGTGAAGCGCCTTTGGTAAGTGGAACTTGGTAAGGAAACATTCATATAGTGTGCTGAAATTTATTGTCACTTGTCACTATGGATACTAATCCTTTGAGGGGCTTGTTCGGGGTATCTTCACCTCGAACGGAAGCACAAAGAGTTTCTCCCCAACCTGCTGCACCTACTGAAAATATTTTCTTTGAATTTCCTTCGCGTATGCTTGAGAAACTGTTGGCTAATCCTTTTACACGAGATGGAACATCACATCCAGACTTGCATCTAATCTATGTAGATGAAGCTTGTGGTTTATTTAAGCTTGCAGGTTTTCCCGAGGATGAGGTCAAGAAGAAGGTATTTCCTTTATCTTTGAAGGATAAGGCGTTGACATGGTATAGGCTATGTGATGATACTGGATCATGGGACTACAATCGGTTGAAATTGGAATTTCATCAAAAGTTTTATCATATGCATTTAGTACATCGTGATCGGAATTATATTTACAATTTTTGGCCTCGTGACAGAGAAAGCATCGCTCAAGCTTAGGGAGGCTTAAATCAATGCTATATTCATGCCCCAATCATGAGCCCTCGAGAGAAATTATCATTCAGAACTTCTATGCTCGACTTTCTCATGATGATCGCACCATGCTTGACACTTCTTGTACCGGTTCTTTTATGAAGAGAGATATTGACTTCAAATGGAATTTATTAGAGAGAATTAAACGCAACTCTGAAGATTGGGAGCTTGAAAAAGGTAAGGAGTCAGGTATGAATTTCACTTTTGATTGCGTTAAATCCTTTGTTGAGACAAATACTTTTTGTGACTTTAGCACTAAGTATGGACTTGACTCTGAGATAGTAGCTTCACTGTGTGAATCCTTTGCTGCTCATATTGATCTCCCCAAAGAGAAGTGGTTCAAATATCATCCTCCTTTAGAAGTCAATGTAGTTAAACCCACTCCAATTGAAGAGAAAGTCATTGCCTACAATGATCATGTTGTTCCCAGTGCTTACATTGAGAAACCACCTTTCCCTGTTAGGATAAAGGATCATTCTAAAGCTGCAACTGTGATACGTAGAGGCTACATTAGAACATCTACACCCCCTGAGCAAATTAGAGTTGAACCTAGCATTGCCATCATCAAAGATCTTCTGTCTGACGATGTTGAGGGACATAATATTCACTTCTGTGAAGATGCTGCAAGAATTGCTAAACCTCACGCTAGAGACAAACATAGGCCTATAGTTGGCACACATGTTGTTTCTGTTAAAATAGGAGATCATTGCTATCATGGTTTATGTGACGTGGGTGCTAGTGTTAGTGCAATACCTCAATCCTTATATGATGAAATCAAAGATGAGATTGCACCTGTTGAGATAGAACCTATTGATGTCACTATCAGCTTGCCAATAGAGATACTATCTGCCCTGTGGGAATTGTTAGGGATGTTGAAGTCTTGTGTGGTAAATCGAAGTATCCTGCTGATTTCCTCATTCTTGCTACCGCTCAAGATAGCTTTTGTCCCATCATATTTGGCAGACCTTTTCTCAATACCGTCAATGCTCATATTGACTGTGAGAAGCAAACTGTCACTATTAGCTTTGGTGGTGTGTCACGTGAGTTCAATTTCTCCAAGTTTGGTAGACAACCTCATGAAAAAGAGTTGCCTACTAGGGATGAAACTATTGCCTTAGCTTCTATTGTCGTGCCTCCTACTGATCCCTTAGAGAAATACTTGCTTGAGCATGAAAATGATATTCGTATGGATGAAAGGGATGAGATAGATAGAGTTGTGTTTGAACAATATCCTATCCTTAAGAATAATCTTCCTGTTGAACTGCTTGGGGATCCAACCCCACCGAAGGGTGATCCTGTGTTCGAGCTTAAACAGTTGCCTGATACTCTTAAGTATGCATATCTGGATGAAAAAGAGATATATCCTGTCATTATCAGTGCTAGCCTCTCAGAGCATGAAGAAAAGAAGTTACTAAAAACTCTTGATGATCTTAAGGGCATTAGTCCCACTCTATGCCAACACAAGATTAAAACTGATCCGGACTTCAAACCAGTTGTTGATCATCAAAGGAGATTAAATCCTAAGATGAAGGAAGTAGTAAGAAAAGAAATACTAGCGCTCCTGGAAGCGGGTATTATCTATCCTGTTGCTCATAGCGATTGGGTGAGTCCGGTGCATTGCGTCCCTGAGAAGGGAGACATTACCGTTGTCCCTAATGATAAGGATGAATTGATCCCACGGAGGATTATTACTGGCTATAGGATGGTGATCGATTTTAGGAAACTGAATAAAGTCACTAGGAAAGATCATTACCCTCTGCCTTTTATCCACCAGATGCTAGAAAGGTTGTCTAAACACACACACTTCTGCTTTCTAGATGGTTATTCTGGTTTCTCCCAAATACCAGTTGCACAATCTGATAAGGAGAAAACCACTTTCACTTGCCCTTTCAGTACCTTTGCTTATAGACGTATGCCTTTTGGCTTATGTAATGCACCTGCCACATTTCAAAGATGTATGATGACTATATTCTCTGACTTTTGTGAAAATATTGTCGAGGTTTTCATGGATGACTTTTGCGTTTACGGGTCTTCTTTTGATGATTGCCTCAGCAACCTTGATTGAGTCTTACAGAGATGTAAAGACACCAATCTTGTCTTGAATTGGGAGAAGTGCCACTTTATGGTTAATGAAGGCACCGTCTTAGGACATAAAAGTTTTGAAAGACGTATTGAAGTCAATAAGGCTAAGGTTGATGCAATCGAGAAAATGCCAAACCCCACAGATATCAAAGGTATACGAAGTTTCCTTGGTCATGCTGGTTTCTATAGAAGGTTCATTAAATACTTCTCTAAGATTTCTAGGCCTCTTACCAATCTCTTGCGAAAGGATATTCCTTTTGTTTTTCACGATGATTGTGAGGAAGTCTTCGAAATACTTAAGAGGGCTTTGATAACTGCACGTATTGTTCAACCACCTGATTGGAACCTACCTTTTGAGATCATGTGTGACGCTAGTGATTATGTTGTTGGTGCCGTTCTAGGACAAAGAGTTGATAATAAGTTGAATGTTATTCACTATGCTAGTAAAATTCTAGACAGTGCCCAAAGAAGCTATGCTACTACTGAGAAGGAATTTCTAGCAGTCATGTTTGCATGTGAAAAGTTCAGGTCTTACATAGTTGATTCCAAAGTCACTATTCACACTGATCATGCTGCTATTAAGTACCTCATGGATAAGAAGGATGCTAAACCTAGACTTATCAGATGGCTTCTCTTGCTACAAGAATTTGATTTGCACGTTGTTGACAGAAAGGGTGCTGATAACCCAGTAGCAGATAACTTGTCTAGGTTGGAGAACGTTCTTGATGACCCACAACCTATTGATGATAGCTTTCCCGATGAGCAACTGAATGTCATCAATGCTTCACGTAGTGCCCCGTGGTATGTGGATTATGCAAACTATATCGTTGCCAAATATATACCACCTAGTTTCACGTAACAGCAAAAGAAGAAATTCTTCTTTGACTTGAGACACTACTTTTGGAATGATCCTCACCTTTATAACGAAGGAGTAGATGGTATTATTAGACGTTGTGTACCTAAACATGAACAGGGACATATCCTACAGAAGTGTCACTCTGAGGCCTACGGAGGACACCATGCGGGAGATAGAACTGCACACAAGGTATTGCAATCAGGTTTCTATTGGCCCACTCTCTTCAAGGATGCCCGTAAGTTTGTCTTGTCTTGTGATGAATGTCGAAGAATAGGTAATATTAGCAAATGTCAGGAAATGCCTATGAACTATTCACTTGTCATTCAACCATTTGATGTTTGGGCTTTGATTATGTGGGACTTTTTCCAAAATCCAACGGGTATACTCATATCCTAGTTGATGTTGATTATTTCACTAAGTGGGTAGAAGTTATCCCCACTAGTAGTGCTGATCACAACACCTCTATCAGGATGCTTAAAGAAGTTATCTTCCCTAGATTTGGAGTCCCTAGATATCTAATGACCGACGGTGGTTCAAACTTCATTCATGGTGCTTTCCGTAAAACGCTTGCTAAGTACGATGTCAACCATAGAATTGCGTCTCCCTACCATCCTCAGTCCAGTGGTCAAGTAGAGCTAAGCAATAGAGAGATTAAACTAATTCTGCAAAAGACTGTCAAGAGGTCTAGAAAGAATTGGTCTAAGAAGCTCGATGATACACTGTGGGCTTATAGAACTGCCTATAAGAATCCCATGGGCATGTCTCCGTACAAAATGGTGTACGGTAAAGCATGTCATTTACCTCTTGAGATAGAGCATAAAGCTTATTGGGCAATCAAAGAGCTCAACTTTGATTTCAAACTTGCCAGTGAGAAGAGGTTATTTGATATTAGCTCGCTCGATGAATGGAGAACTCAGGCATATGAGAATGACAAGTTGTTAAAATAAAAGGTTAAGAGGTGGCATGATAAGAGGATACAAAAGCGTGAGTTTAATGTAGGTGATTATGTCTTGCTATATAACTCTCGTTTAAGATTCTTTGCACGCAAGATTCTCTCTAAATGGGAAGGTCCCTATGTTGTTGAGGAAGTATATCGTTCTGGTGCTACCAAGATCAACAACACGGAAGGTAATTGTCCGAGAGTTGTAAATGGGCAGAGAATCAAGCATTATATCTCAGGTACTCCCATAAATGTTGACATCAACATTATCAATACCATAACTCCAGAAGAATACCTAAGGGATATTTATCAGCCTGTTTCAGACTCCGAAAATGAAGAGGTATGTGATTCGGTAAGAAAACAGAGTCCAAAACTTTTCCAGTAGGAATTTTTCTCTGTTTTGGAATATTTGAAAAAATACAAAAATTGGAAATAATCCGGAAAGTGCGCGAGGAGGCGACAAGCCTGCACGGCATGGGCCCACCCCCTGGCCGCGCCGAGAGGGCTTGTGGCCACCTCGTGCGCCTCCCGGACTCCGTTTTCATGCACGGTACTCCGTCTGGTCTGGAAAAAATCATTATATATACTCCCGTTTCGTCTGACCCCTGCATCCCACAGATTTCTTCTGTTTTTCGTTTCGAGCCTGTTTCTGTTGCAGATCTAGATCGCTATGACTTCCCCAAAAGCTCCGAAGGACAAGATCTTTGAGAAGGTCATAAATCCCTACCTCACGGGAGTGCTGCAACACCCTCAATCAATTTATGTTGCAACACCCCAAGACTGCTTCAACAACTCCTCCACCATCACCACCAAAGGAAGACAACTGAGCATTGGAATGGGCAATCCCCTTGGCTTGTGCCATGCTTGGGGGAGTTGCCCCGGTATCGTATCACCATCACATCTTTTGCCTTTACCTTTGTTTTAGTTTTCCTTTTCAGTTTTCTCTTTCTCTAGTAGATTTAAAAGTCTTAGTGGTTTAGTCTTGAGTTTTGCTTTGTGTCACCCCCGATGTATTCGAGCTCGTGAGCCATATAATAAAGAGTGTCTTAGTTGACGGGCTTTGCCTCTTGACATGATCAAAAGAGTGAGAATAGAACAAAAGCATGAAAGATCATGTAATGATCTTATGGGAAGTGATGGCTTCACATATAAAAAAGAATGAGGATTGAAACTTGTTGAGGGTAGGCAAACATTGACCTTGGTCATTGTTGCAATTAATAGGAAATGATAAAGAAGGAGAGGTTCACATATAAATATATCATCTCTGACACCATCTATGATTGTGAACACTCACTAAACTATTGCATGCCTAGAAGTAGATGTTGGACAAGGAAGACAACATAATGAATTGTGTTTTCTTGGCTCCGAACAATGTTATATGATTAGAGATCCCTTAGCATGTGACGATTGCTTCCACCTCACATTAGCCAAACCTCCCGCACTAAGTAGAGATACTACTTGTGCATCCATAAACCATCAACCCAGTTTTGCCATGTGAGTCCACCATACCTACCTATGGATTGAATAAGATCCCTCAAGTAAGTTGCCATCGGTGCAAGCAATAAAAATTGCTCTCTAATATGTATGATCTATTAGTGTGTGGAAAATAAGCTTTGTACGAACCTGTGATGAGGAAGACATAAAAGCGACAGACTGCATAATAAAGTTCTTTATCAGAGGAGGCAATATAAAGTGACGTTCGTCCGCACTAAGAGGACACACATCCAAACCTCAAAAACGCATGACAACCTCTGCTTCCCTCTGCGAAGGGCCTATCTTGTACCTTTACTTTTTTCCCTTGAAAGAGTCATGGTGATCTTCACCAATTCCCTATTTTGCCTTTATCTTGGCTAACGTCATATGATTGGGAAAGATCTATATTCCTATGGCAACTTGGAAGTAAATATTCATGAACTATTATTGTTGACATTGCCCTTGAGGTAATCAGTTGGGAGGCAAAACTATAAGCCCCTATCTTTCTCTGTGTCCAGCTGAAACTTTGATCTCATGAGTACCACGTGAGTTGTAGCAATTGTAGAGAACGAAAGAATGATTGAGTATGTGCATTTGCTTTACAAGCTCTTATTTGACTCTTTCTGATGTCGTGATAAATTGCAATTGCTTCACTGACTAAAGGCTATCGGTTGTTACTTCTCGGTAAGGTTCTTGATCCATGCTTTACTTTGTGAAGGAATTATCACTTTAGCATGAGAGATTATATGTTGATATGGCTGTTCTGATCATGATCATGATGCATGCATGTTCGTATCTTATTTTGTCGACACCTCTCTCCCTAAACATGTGGACATATTTATTGATCTAGGCTTTCGCTTGAGGACAAGCGAGGTCTAAGCTTGGGGGAGTTGATACGTCCATTTTGCATCATGTTTTCATGTTGATATTAATCGCTTCTTGGGATGTTATTTCACTTCACGGTACAATTCTTATGCCTTTTCTCTCTTATTTTGCAAGGTTTACATGAAGAGGGAGAATGTCGGCAGCTGGAATTCTGGCCTGAAAGAGGAGCAAAGTTAAGATACCTATTCTGCGCAACTCCAAACGCCGTAAAAATCAACGAGGATTTTTTTCCGGATTTATAAAAAATACTGGGCCGAAGAAGCGCCAGTGGGGCGCCAGCAGGTGGCCACAAGCCCGCACGGCGCGGCCACCCCCCAGGCCGCGCCAAGGAGGCTTGTGGGCAGCCTGCTGGCCCACTAACCCCCCTCTTCTGCTATATGAAGGGTTTCGTACAGGAAAAAATCAAGGAGGAGCTTTTTCCTGGATTCGCCGCCGCCACGAGGCGGAACTTGAGCAGAACCAAATTAGAGCTCCGGCAGGACGATCCTGCCGGGGAAACTTCCCTCCCGAAGGGGAAAACCATCGCTATCGTCATCACCAACACTCCTCTCATCGGAGGCGACTCGTCACCATCAACATCTTCATCAGCACCATTTCATCTCCAAACCCTAGTTCATCAGTTGTAACCAATCTCCGTCTCGCGACTCTGATTGGTAGTTGTAAGGTTGCTAGTAGTGTTAATTACTCTTTGTAGTTGATGCTAGTTGGATTACTTTGTGGAAGAGTTTATGTTCAGATCCTTGATGCTACTCATTACCTCTCTGGTCATGAATACGATTATGCTTTGTGAGTAGTTACTTTTGTTCCTGAGGACATGGGATAAGTCATGTTAATAATAGTCATGTGAATTTGGTATTCGTTCGGTATCTTGATATGTTGCATGTTGTTTTTCCTCTAGTGGTGTTATATGAACGTCGACTACATAACACTTCACCATTATTTGGGCCTAGAGGAAGCCATTGGGAAGTAGTAAGTAGATGATGGGTTGCTAGAGTGACAGAAGCTTAAACCCTAGTTTATGCGTTGCTTCGTAAGGGGCTGATTTGGATCAACTAGTTTAATGCTATGGTTAGACTTTGTCTTAATTCTTCTTTCGTAGTTGTGGATGCTTGTGAGAGGGGTTAATCATAAGTGGGATGCTTGTCCAAGTAAGGGTAGTACCCAATCACTAGTCCACCCACATATCAAACTATCAAAGTAACGAACGTGAATCATATGAACATGATGAAAACTAGCATGACAGAAATTCCCGTGTGTCCTCGGGAGCGTTTTCCTCCTATAAGACTTTGTCCAGGCTTGTCCCTTGCTACAAAAGGGATTGGGCCACTTTGCTGCACCATTGCTACTTTTGTTACTTGTTGCTCGCTACGAATCATCTCACCACACAATCACTTGTTACCGACAATTTCAGTGCTTGCAGAATTTACCTTGCTGAAAACCACTTGTCAGATCCTTGTGCTCCTCGTTGGGTTCGACACTCTTACTTATCTAAAGGACTATGATTGATCCCCTATACTTGTGGGTCATCAGCTGCATGGCGGCCTTAAGCTGATTTATATCTCGCCTCGGTGAGAAGATCCTCCCGCTCTATAGGTTGTTGAAGAAAACTAAGAACTTCAAATGGACCGATGAGGCCAGGACAGCTCTGGAGGAAATCAAGGCCACACTGGCGAGCAACCCCATCCTAGCAGCACTCTACACAGGGGAGCCGATGTTGCTATACATCTCAGCCACCAATCAAGTGGTTAGCGCGGTCCTCATCGTAGAACAAGAAGCTTAGGGTCAACAACTATGGATACAAAGGCCGGTCTATTACGTATATGACGTGCTCACCCCATGCAAAACTAGATATCCGCACTACAAAAATATTGCTTACTCCGTGTTTATGGCATCGCACAAACTTTGACCCTATTTTTAGGAATGTGCGGTCACTGTGACTTCGGAAGTACCACTGAGTGACATCATTCACAATAAGGACGCCACCGCCCGAATTGCCAAATGGGCCATTGAGATCCTGACATTTGAGATTACCTACAAGCCATGATGATCTATCAAATCTCAAGTCTTGGCTGACTTCATCACTGAGTGGACTTAGGCCAAACTCCCCACAGAGTATAACACTTATGATCATTGGACCATATATTTTGACGGGTCCAAAACTCTCGCTGATCTAGGGGCTGGGGTGATTCTCACATCCCCTATCGGGGATAATGTTCGGTACGTGCGACAGATCATGTATGCCGACTTGAATAACACAGAAGAGTATGAGGCGCTGCTACATGGTCTCCGGATGGTAGCCTCAATGGGCATAAAACGGCTTGAGATACGAGGAGACTCTAACCTTGCCATCTCACAAATCAACGGTGACTTCGATGCAAAAAATTCAAAGATGGCAGCATATAGAAACGTCGTCCTCAAGACATCAGCACGATTCAAGGGATTGGAGTTCCACCACATCTCAAGAGACAACAACCAAGCCGCGAACGTTCTCGCACGCTTAGGCGCAAAGTGCGACCCCGTCCCCAGCAACATATGCCTAGAACGGTTGTTCAAGCCATCAATAGTATGGCAGGACAAAGTGGGTAGCACATGAGTCGATGGTGTAGAGCAGGTTATACCACCTATTGCCGAGCAGGATGATCAAATCATCGGTGGAACTTCAATTGAAGAGACGTCCTCGGCTCACGAGGTCATGGCAGTAATCGCACCATTGACCGAACCCTTCCTTGTTTATCTCCCGCGGAAGGAACTCCCCATGACTAGACCGAGGTGCGACGTATCACACGCCGATCAAAAGCTTACAAGGTCCACGAGGACGAGCTTTGTAAAAGAGCACCACATGAGTCCTCCAACGGTGCATATCCGAGGAGTAGGGAAGGCAGTTTCTCACTGAAGTACACGTCGGTATGGGCGGTCACCATGCAACAGCTCAGTCCCTGGTCACCCAGGCTTTCCGAGTTGGTTTCTTCTAGCCGACAGCCCAAGAGGACGCCCACGCGCTCGTTCAGGGTTATGTGGGGTGCCAACTCTTCATGAATCAAAGCCACATGCCCCCAACAGCTCTTTGAAAAATCCCAATCACTTGGCCCTTTGCGGTCTGGGGTCTGAATATGGTCGGCCCACTTAAAGGGGACCAAGAAAAATAAATACCTCCTGGTCATTGTCAACAAGTTTACTAAATGGATTGAAGCAAAGCATGTTAGCTTCGCCAAAGTCTGGCGAGTAATCGACATCATTTCCGGTGTTTTACACCGTTATGGTGTCCGCATAGCATAATAACAGACAACAGATCCAATTTCACTGCCCAGGAGGTAAAAGATTGGTGCACAAATTTGGGCATCAAGCTTGACTATCCCTCCGTATACCACCAATAGACCAATGGACAAGTCGAAACAGATAATGGGCACATTATGAGCGGTATTAAACCTTGGCTGGTCCGCTCTCTTCAAGAATCTTACTGCCAATGGGTGGAGGAGCTCGACTTCGTTCTATGGGGCTTGCGTACCACCCCAAATCGTTCCAGGGGGTACACAGCATTTTTCATGGTGTACGGGGCTGAAGCGGTCCCCCTCTGCAACATTATCCACGATGCACCTCGGGTGCGTATGTACGAGGAAAAAGAGGCTGTGTTGGATCGGCAAGACGACTTAGATGCATTGGAAGGCGAGCGCGACATAGCTCGGGCCCGATCTGCTTTCTATCAACAGGAAGCTCGGAGCAATCGGAGTAAGGATATTCAAGCAAAGGCATACAACATGGGCGAACTCATCCTACGCCTCCTAGAGAAGCAGAAGCATAAACTTCACCCAAACTGGGAGGGCCCTTTTATAATTGATGAAGTCTTAACAGGAGGAGCTTAACGCGTGCGAAACTCCGAAGACAACTGCCTAGAGACGAACCCGTGGAATGCAGCTCGTCTTCGGTGTTTCTACACCTAGACTGATATCGTTACCTTCTTTCCATCGTTGCCTTTCTCTTTTTGCTATTTTTTTTATTTTTCTTTTGTAGGGCTTATTATACGGTCACAGGATGTGTTCATCTTAACCAAACTGCTTCGTGCATTCATCAGAACACGCATGCTAAATGGAATGATCAAATAGCACCTCGGGGCTTCATCAAGAAGTTGTTCAATGTATTTGTCACACCTACTTGTTTATATAAACACTTCGATTCAACATTGATTCCCGACATTATTTGAATCCATTGGACTTAAGATCCTTGCAATCGTGGGTTGCCTAGATCTTGTGCTTATCCTCTATGTTCTCGATATGTTTGGCTAGAGGGTAAAGGGAGCACCGCTGCGATTATTACGGTCCATCTAATCGGCACTTTTCGTTGCATATACGAGTTGTCCATACTACATGGAGAAATGGCTACACCGACTACAACCTATGTAGCAGCCTGGAAACAGGAACCCATCGAGGAACTATTTTTTCCGGAAGATGTTTATGACGTCACATCATAATATAACATAATCCCCCTATGTACACTTTGTCTGTTAGCACCACATGGACGGATTGCCTGGTTACTGGAAATTAATTCCTAATATCATAGGATACAAAGTACGAAACACTGCCCAGTTATTAACAGGGGAGGTATAAGCTGATGGCCAGTTAAAGATGGAGTTTTCAAAACATGAAGGGAAGTGCCTTAACGCACAAATATAACATGACATATGATCACAAGCTTGGCGGTTGGTCGAGATGATCTATTATAGCATCTAAAGTGGAGTCCTCTTGCGAAAGGCGTGCGGCAGGCATCAGTTGATCATACACTAGGTGAAGATGAATTTCTTTTCCATCCGGCCCCACCGGCCCAACCCGGACCATGTGCTCGGGATCTAGATGGGCAAAGTGGGTCATCATCCTACTTGTGCAGGTCGAAGTCGTCAGCAGTTCGAAGTCTTCCGCAGTTCAAAGCAGCATCAGGCTCCTTTAAACAGCTCGGCAATCTCGGCCATCCCTTGCGGAAGGTTTTGGTTTGGCCAAAAAGCTCGGACCATACTCCGCATTGCCTTTCGATCCCGCTCATGCACAATGGATAGTTCCTTCAGCAGGTCCCCCCAAATGAACTCCCTTCCTCTTCAGGATGCCCAGTTAAGATACCTAATCAAAAAGGGTCGCACATTTTCACGATCAGCGCAATAAAGCCATGTTCCCTTACAGGTCGGAGTTTTACTTACACAAAATGCCGCCCTTAAATTTCTAATTTTCTTCGCGGTTCCGTGCCAATTGAGCTTTCAAACTCTCAATTTCCTCAACTTGTTTTTTATTCTCTTCTTTGAGATTGTTAGTTTCCTCGCGGCATCGCTTCAATACGCGATGAGCGTCATCCAGCTGAGATTTGGCATACTGCTGAGAATCACGAGATGCATCTAAATCGTTTTTCATTTGTCCTATTGATTCGCCTCCTATAACAAAATTCTTGGTTATTAAATCCAACTGAAATTTAGCATATCATAAATAAATTCCCTTACCATGTGCATCTCTCGTGAATTGTGTCACATCCTCTAGTTCGGCCCTGCTGGCTTGTAGATCAGCTTAGTTAGATGAAAATATTTGGATAGTTTTCCGTTTTCCTCCTTTAAAGCGTGCAAATTGGCAGGATGTCAAGTCAAGCCTTAATTCATCCGTCCCGCCCAAATTAAGGCTCATGGGCTACTTTACTCTGAACTTTTGTTTGGATATAGAGACACCGATGACTCACCTGCAGATGGGCAGACATCTGCCTTGCCACTTCTTCAAGGCCGGCTCGCGTAGCTCCGAGGTATGCATCAACCGAGTTGAGAGCACTAAAGTCTTACTCGGAAAACATAGGGTTACACATGGACTCCTTCCGCTGCCTATGATTCATCTTACTTTCAAATTTGGAGTTAGTCACCGACAACCCTTCAGAACCTTCAGGGAGCGGGCCCGTGTTGGGGACTCCTGCGTCTGCCGAAGATCTTGGGTTTTATTGACTATCCAATGCCTCGACGCCATCCTCACACGGGGAGGCTTGCGCACATCTCCTGAATTTTTCGGCTAAGGGTCATGAGCATTTAAGAGTATAGTCACTACTGTAAGGGATAAGGATTGATGTGTGTACCTCTTGGCCGAAGGGACAACTGACGTATTTCCTGCCACCGCCTCTTGTTCCGGGATTCTGTTTTCATTTGATGGGACCCCGACTTGTGCAGCCCGAAAAGTAGTTCGGCATGTGTTCCGACGACCCCTCGGCACGGGCCCTCGTCCGGTAGTCGTCTTCCTCTTGCTCCATGAAGATGGAAGGGACCTGGGGTTGTCGTCCAGAAGTGCCACCTTCTACTCGTCAATGCTCTCTTTATAAAACACACTATCCTCAAAGATAAACGAAATCTCTGAGTCTTCGTGAAATCGGGAGTCATCGTCATGGGAAAAGTCCTTAGGCTGGGGTGCGGGACAGTTTACTGTCTCGATCCAGTGCCTCCAAGTCTATGGAGGGGAAGTAGGTTATTGTTTAGCAATAACGGACATAAATATACATCCTATGAATATAAACACACTTAGCCATTCAATGCGATTATATGTCGGATAGCCGTCCTTGGAGGTGAGGCGGGCGAAATCTTATTTTCCCCCTTGAAAAGATCGGGTAGAACAGCTGCCAAGGCCTTCTGATTGTCCGGTCCCTACCGCCTGGATCGGGTAGAGCCGCTCATTCCGATGTAGCGCCACAAAGGGTGCGTACACTGTTTGAGCGGTTGGACGCACCGGGTAATCACCGCAGCCATCACGTCAATGATGGTCAGCCCACTGTGAGTAAGTATCCTGGCCTTGGAGGATATGCGCTTCACTTTGGAGCTCTCCTCTTGTGAAGAGCTCTTCCTACGCGAGTTGAATCGCTTCTTTAAAGGGGGCCACTATGAGTAAGTATCCTACGTAAATATTCAGGAAAACCTCTCCGAACTAGTTCGAACAAGAGAATATCCCGGTATAAAACCACTCCGAGGGCCACTCGTCGGTCTCCTTCTTCTGTGTCCCGATCGGGTATCTCTGGTGGCTATACGCCATACTCCAACTCCACCCACTTCTCGAATTGTCGTTCCTCTAGTTTGGGGAATGATATAGAAGTACTTTCTCCATAGATAGAAGTGGGGCTCACAATAGAGGAACATCTCGCATAAGGCCACAAAACGTGAGATGTGAAGGATGGAGACAGGGGTGAGATTCTGGAGCTGAAGGCCGTAAAACTCCAACAAACCCCTTAGCAAAGGGTGAACACGGAATCCCACCCCTCGCAGTAGGAAAGAAACAAAACAGATATTTTCTCCCCTTTGACGGGAAGGGAAGTTTTCTGCGAAGGCTTCGCCATTGGCACAGGCCAGTCTGGCGTGATTGGGAGCGAGGTCTGGTCGGGGAAGATATCCTGAGTTTTGATTTTGTGCAAATGGAGAAGGGAAACGGAGCAACTGGCACAATCCCCCGGATAGGGGCAGGGGGTGTGAGGAGGAACCTTCCATGACTCCGGAGTGCTGGAATGTGGGGACCCCGATTGGTAAGTCGAGATCGCCGTGGCCAGTGATCCCAAGGATCAATGCTCACTGAACACAGATACTGAGTAATAGAGTCTTACATCCATATATACCGTTTGATACAATAAATGACCATTTCGGTCGAGTCTTACATACATAGGGCCTTAAAGGCCAAGGCACCAAACTAGAACAATAGCGGAATTATTGGTTGAAAGTGTGAACCCATGCCATCAGCCTTAACCTACAGGCATTCTGACTGGGAAGCATCCTAGCTCGCAAGAACGTCACCGAGTTAATCTTCACCATATCCTGTCTTTCACACCTGGTCAATGAAATAACCAGTGGCAAGCCAATGAGTACTTTGAATGTACTCGCAAACAGTCGATGATACGAACAATGAAAGCGAAGGATAACAATATCATGCATCTTTGGTGTAACTCAGCTGGGTGGAATGATCATGTACATGCATCAAGTTAAAGAATTACTTTTGAAGAACAGGTTACAGATATCAACATAAATACTAAGGGTTGAACACACGGGTTCACCCTATATGCCAAGTCATTGGACTTGTCACAACCTCAATGTATTAATGAGGGCTAAACCATCTGGGTTTACCCTATATGCCAAGTCACCGAACTTGGTCATATTATTATGATTATCATAACAACACCTTTTGAACACCACACATACACACACTTGGTTTATGCGGAAACGCTGGACGTAGTTTAAGCAGCACCACTCAACTGTCCTTGACCGTGGACACGGCTATTCGAATAGTTTACACTCTGCATAGGTAGTACGTTGGACCCACGAGAAACGTGAAACTTCCATGTCATCCACGACTCGCGGTATATCACATATACCCGAGGTAAGTACCCGATCATCATCTTTCCCCTGACGATACTAGACAAAGAGGTCCACTCGATTGGTACCCAGCACACATGTTGTACGTCTTACGAGCACGACTCTGGACCGTATCAACCATGCAGGGACCAACGGTGTGCCTGGAACTCATAATAATGGCATAGTCGTCCTACCTGGCACGACCCCATCACGAGAGTGACACCGATCACTCCCGCCACTAGTAATGTGGCTCTTTGCTAGTACCAACCAGAGTAATCAACAAAGCCCCATCCCATAAAGGGGTATCGTGGTCGTACTGGTAAGGTTAGGACGGTCGACACATCATAAATCTAATCCCATTTCCGAAATCATACTCACACAAAATCACCGGTGCATCACTTCACAAAAAGTGATCACCAACTCATGATCACCCTCGGGCATTAGTGGCACCCGACGGGGTTTTCATAAACTCTTTATTTAACTCATCATCATGCTTGTGATAATATGCTCTATCTTTACTTGTCAATATGGTAATAACATGACCCTCACGGGGTAGGGTCAAGCTCAATGCAACGATCTTATAACTTTACTAATCAACATGACAGTAGCATGATCCTCATAGATAGTAGGGTCAGCTCATCATGTTTGTGCTCCGAGGAGCCATGTGAACATCATTACTATCATGCAAGTGCTTCGAAGAAGCCTCCGGTACCATCACATTAATGATGAACCGGCACTGTGATGACATGCAACGGAAAAAGTACTTGCTATTCTAGCATGCATCATTTCATATGCTCAAGTCATGGTCAAAGGGCTGCTTGCCTTGCTCACGTAAGTCCTCGGGGTCTTCGAGGTCTTCCGCTCCGTCCCCGAATACTCCGTGTACCGTCAACTATCGTCGGAAACAACTATAGTAAGCCACATATCCAGCAGAATAAAAGTGTTCCATAAATTGGAGTTTTATTTTTCTTGGACCTCTCTGGTCATAAGAAAAATACTTGAAGCTTCTCATAGGAGATTTGAATCATCAAGGATTTTTGAATAGGTGAAAGGAGCAATAGGTGGCCATCGAATAAGCCAACAGAAATCTTTCTGTTAAAAATGAGTGGAGGCACCCATTGAACAGAGAAGGATTTTAGAAACATTTAGAAAGTGGTTTCACTGGATTTGGAGTTGTAATGAATATTCTGGAGATTTTACAATGAGGATTCAATAGCAATAGGAGCTATTTATTTATTGCAACAGAAGTATGTCTCACAAAAATGTTGACCAGGGTTCTAAAAATGGAGAGTGATTTTAGAAGGTTCTGGGAATTGGAATCACTCCATTTGGAGTTGATTTGGAACCTATAGGAATTTTGAAAGGTGGGACATTTGTATCCAGATTTGGACTTTGAGTAATAATAGTATAGAAAATCTTCTTGGAAAAATGTGCAAAGCACATATGTGGATAGAGCTTGAATTTAGGAACCTGCAAAATTTGAACCAAGTGATTTGGAGATAAAATGGATTTAATATCGAATTTTTAAGTCAAGGAGAAAATGAAAAAGGGAAGGCCTCAGCCTCTAGGGGGAGTTATCTTGCGCCACTGGTGCCAGATAGGCCTTCGGGCCGGCCCGGTGGCTCCAGCCGCGAGCACCTGGCCACGCCGGACACGTACTCCAGGGAAGGCGCCTCCGCGCGGGGAAAACGCCCGCTGGGCGGGGCACGGCCACTTACTCCACCTGGCCGGCTAGAGTGGCTGACCAGAGGGCCCCACCTGCAGGGTCTCCTCCTTCCTCAAGCTCGCATGCAGGGGAGGCAGGGGGTAGACCGACCACGGGAGGAGCTCCCCCACGCGGCTCTGGCCACCCCCCGGCAGTGTGCCGGCCACCGGCGCGCTCGGGGGAGTTAGCCGCCTCCGTTCCCCTGCCCGGCGCCTACAGGGGAGGGCCGCAAAGGTGCCGATGCCGTGGTTGCAGGGAGACCACGAGGAGAGGAAGAGGAGGCCGCGCGGCGCCGCTTTTCCGGCCGTTCCCGGTCCGAGGAGGAGCACCGGCAAGGTCAAGACACCTCGCCGCCTCCAACCCCTACACACGGCCTCTGCGGAGGGTTGCAATGGGGAGCCGTCGCGCACCCGCGGGAGGCCGACGACGCTGTTGCCCTCGGCGCAAGCAGCGAGGAAGAGGACCCGGAGGGCTCGAGGGAAGGGGGTGCGCAGCAACTGCAGCTCACCAGAGAGCCTAGGGCGAGGGGAAACCCCCTGGGTTGGCTAGGCTCGCGCGGAGATTCTTCGGGAGCTTAGGCCATGCCGGCCATGGAGAAGGGGAGGAGGCTTAGGAGAGGAAGGGGGTTCGAGGGGGCTCCAGGGTGAGAGGGAGAGATGCCCTTTGCTGCTAATGTTCAAGGGGAGGAGGAGATGATTGAGGGAAAGGAGGGAGAGAGCTCAGGGATCTCTGGAACTCTGAGAGCACGGGGTAGACAAGCATGCCAGAAGGGTTTTGGAGGCAAGCTGGCGTCGGGGAGTCGTTGGACTGGTCAAATGGAGGTATGTGGCGTGCTGAGACATGTTGTAATGGCCACACACAGCCTGCAGGAGGAAGACAAGGTGCAGAGCACCAGTTCTGCATGTCCAGAAGGTGGTCACCAGGGTCACTCACGCCCGCAGGTTTGCAATGACCAGAAAAAGATGTCCAGCACACAAGGCATATATGCAGGAAGGTAACTCTGGAGTTTGGCAACTGGTGGAGGTGGTCTGATGAGGTTTGGGCTCTGTTTTAGTTTGCAGCAGCAAACTAAGGGCTGGCATAAGGGGTTTTCATATGAGGGGATGGGAGGTGAAACCATGTCTAGCAGCGTTAGGCATGGAAGGACTACCAGACTACAAAGTTTCAGATCAAACAAAGGAGGATAGCTACCACTTGCTGTACAAAGCCATGATTCAGCCAGAAAACCATTTGTGGAAGTGCTTCTCATTTTCTCCACATGAGCATGCCATCTATTGGTTTGAAATGATGCATTGACACACTAGAGAGGCTCTGGAAAGAATTGGGGGTGATAGCTTAAGCAGAAGAATGGAAAGAGAGGTAAAACAGTGCTGCCAAGGTGAAAATGAGAGAAAGTTACAAAGGGACCTTCTCCAATAATTGACCAGTGGCCATGGGAATGTTACTGGACGTGAAATGTAACTATGTGAGCTTGTGGTAGAAAGTTGAGCTCAAGGGTAAAAGTAGAAGGGGCAATAGAAGCCAAATTAGTGAGTGCACACAAGGTGTTTGATCTGTGGTTAGGATACAAGATGGATTCCAATGGCTATGAAACTTAGCAGGGTCAAATAATATATGAGAATAGGCTTGCACACCAAATTTGGGATTTGATGGAGGAGTTTTCCAATGTAGACTTGAAAAACCCTAGAAAGGGGCAGAAATGGGTTTCTGCTTAGAACCCTATTCAATTAAATTCCCACAAATCCAATATTTAGCGTAGGGGCCTTATTTGAGCATTAAGGCATGTAGAAAAAGTTTGAGGTCAATTGGACAAACTTTATAATGTAAAGTTTGTCAAAGTCAGAAATCAACACACAGGGTTTTGAGGGTCTTAGGACAAGTTCCTCTATTCTCCTTGGTGTACCACTTGGTGTGGATGCCTCATTGGAGTACTGGAACATGTCCACCAAATTTGAGCACAATTGGAGTCACTTCACAATGTAGAGTTGCACAAACTTGATTCTGGACTGATTGGGTTTTAGAGTGATTAGGGGAGTCAAATCAACTTGGATTGCAATGAAACTTGGCAAGATCATCAAGAATATCATAGATGACATTCTAGAAATTTACTGGAATTTATTGAGAATATTTCTTATGGAAATATTCCAAAAGCTTGAAATAGGCAGGAATGGTTTTGGAGGGGTTTGCCCAATATTTTGAACATGACCATGTGTTGAAACTCATAAATATGGAATAAATATATCCCCTAAGTTTCCCTAAATTTTCTTAAATATTTTGAAAGCAATAAAAATAACTTTCCTTCATAGGAGACCATTTCTGGCCTCATAGAAGGGCTTTTAAATAAAATACTAAAATAACTTTTCAAATAATAATATGATTAATAGGTTTTAAATAAAACAATTGGTGCAAAAGAAACTCCCTAATTTGAGGCCTTGTAGTACAAACCTCATCTGAGGGGTTTGAAAGTTTAACTCAAAGAAAATGCTTTTTGGTGAAAATAATATTTGGTAAAAATAGATATTTGTCCTAAACACATGGTATGATCATTAGGCAAAAGATCATGGGATGAGAAGATGATTAAGAGGATGGAAAGAATTAATGGAGATCAATCACATGCAAAACAAATAGACAGACAATAGTCACTCCAAGCATCACAAGCATTCACAAAATTTTTAATTGGTCCTAAATTTTGAAATAAGTTAGTTAGTCAGGAAAGCCAAAAATTGGGGTGTGAGAGAACTTACCCTCTTAAGAGAATCTCGTCCCCGAGATTCCTGGGCTAGGGGTTGGTGAGATACAGAATCTTGAGTTGGTGGTAGTCTTCATGTCCCCATGTTGCTGTGGTGGTATTGAGGTGCTTGATGATACAACTTTGATTGTCCGCACGTCCATGACTGATCGTGAGCAGGATGTGGCAATAAGTTAGGCTTGACCGAGGTCAAGGGCTTGGTAAGCTAAGTCCGTGCAAGATTTTGGCTTGCGAGTGTATTCCAAGTGAGAATACGTGGCAAGAGGGGTTGTCTGGGATCTGGTCCTGGGGTTTCGCATGCCGGTTAGTGACATCAGGATGTCTCGCGTCAGAACGCACTGCCCAAGTATACATATAGCTTCCTGCTTACGGGGAAGTCCTTGACTTCATTTCAGCAGTCAAGCTATAGTCGGAAATAGGCTTCGCAGGCTTCTCTTGAAAGGGTCCGGGCTTGGTCTCACCTATGAGTCTAAGCTCGGAGGCTCAGGTCCCGAACAGGTCCTGCCATCTTGGGAGTTGCGAGGGTTTCTGGATAAGCTGGCTACCCAAGAGCATAGACTAGTCATCCATTCCCAAGGTCTGCGACTCGGCAAGCGGAAATCACCTTTAACAGGTTTCCACCACGACCTACTAGTACTTGCGTCCTTAATATGGACCAAGGAGAGGTCGTCTGATCCTTTCGCTTGTCGAAGGGCTTCATCATCTTGAATCGTCGAGGCTTTTTGACGTTGTTGATGTAGTCGGTGCGTGGTCGGTGGTTGACTTCTTGTTGCTTCATTGTCGTTGTCGTGGCTTCCTCGTCACGGCGGTTCTTTGTCTTGACTTGAGTAGGATAGATTTTCGTCGTCTTGGGATTGCTTCGAGAAGTCCACCTTCTCGAGATATCACGGTACCCTCGAGAGGTATAACAATCGGCGTTCCTGGGGTTCGTCCAAACACGACTAAGGTGTTCTTCCTCTTACTGGGTGAGTAAGTATGTCATCAATGAGGATGACAACCTACCTTCCCGAACACGACATAAGAACAGTGCTCAAAAGTCAGGTGAGGAGAACGGGACTTGCTATGGGCGGGTACTGGCCACATTTCAACGACTTAGAGTCGTCTTCTATGGTCGTAGTCCGTCCATCTTGTGGCTCAGCGAAGCTTTAGGGTCTCAAGGAACTCAGGATGTGGGCGAACAGTTATCATCTTATCTCTAAGCACATTCCTTAGATGCCAGTAGTTCGACCGCTAACTTGAGACAACACCACCTCATCTCATCAAGGATATCATCCTACGTGGGTCAACTCCACACCGCTCATGCTAGTCAACCCCGGGCTGAGGGAAGAACTAAACCCAAACACTTACAAGTATGGCGTAGCCCCCAACTGTACATGCATTACTATGCAAGGACCTTGGGGAGACATACAGCTACCACGATTGAATCTGAGGCACAACAAATCCAGTTGTCCACCTAAGTCATCCAATGGACAGGGTACTATACTACTATATTAAGGAAACACGTAGTAGACCAATCCAATATTTTGTTTCCTTCCTGTGAATCCGATCAAGTGATCTATCAACCCGATCAATCATTACTGGACGTGTCACTCCTACAAATCCAACATTGATGGGGTTCTACATAGTCTCCTAGAGTCCTCGTAATTCACATATGACTGCAAGAATTACGTCATAGTATATCCACCAACTTCGATAATCATGGCCATCTAATCTCCAAGGCCAAACTACATAGGTTGTAAATCAATTTGACAACTCCAAGTATACGTACTCTATATCCACCGAGAAACATGGTATCATGATCGAGATTAACGAGCTAAATCCAATTTTACTCCGAACCATGTGGTCTTTGTCATCCTCAATACTCTATTAAGATTACCTATTTAAATCCAAGACTCAATCCAACAAGAAGTCTACTTGATACTCCAAGTCATTATGGTAATTATCTCCAAACCATGCCAACTACTTGCTAAAGTCATGTATACCACCAAGAATAATGTTCACGATCATAATCATCCTACTAAATCCAATCTTACTCCAGATTATGAAGATTATACTACTGTATCAACTCGTTCCACCAAGTTCACCTACTTTTATAAGGGTCTCTTGATCCACCAAAATTAGTCTAGCTATATCCTCAAGACACATATCATCATCACAACAATCTTAGTCTAATGCTCTCATATCGAAGATCGGTCTTCTTATGGCATCAAGGTTACAGTGCTAGCTTGAGATGGAAGGATACTTTTTCACGGTGATCACTTGTTCGACAAGGAACCCAGTGCTTAGCGGGGTTTATCGGGGACCTATACGAGTTCTGGCAAGTCCGTGTGCTAGACACGTGACCAGAAAATTTGAGCCGGAAAGGCTTGTGGAGGTTAGTCTGGTCTAGTGTGGTTTTCCAATCTCGAGGGGAAAACACACTCCTATGGGTTGCGTGTGGTTAAGCATAGCACCGTCAGTGTCTTCAACGTCAGCCATCCTTCGAAGCAGATCCTTGGGGCATCTTGCCTTGCCGTCTTCAGTTGCCGAGAGAGGAGAGAGAGAGAGAGAGCACAGAGGGGAGTGTCTAAGGGTTTCAGTGCAATCAAACAAGCGTTGAAAAATCAACTCAAACAAGTGCTAAAATTATTTTGAACATCAAAATAAGACAAGTGATATAACCGCATGCTTGTTGCCTAAGCAAAAGTGCGACTTATATCGAAGCACAAACAACAAAAACAAACAACACACAACATGGTCCATCCGAACCATTTCACGGACTCGACTTCGCATAGGGGATTCACGACTCATCCTATCCTAGGTTGTGGGACTCGACAGTCGTGCTTGCTTCTTGCTCCGGAGAGGAGTCCGCTAAGTCTTCTGGACCTTCTCAGGGTGTTGTCACTCCTCTTGTTGTCACTCGCTGAAGCAATTCGCTTGAGTTGTAAGGAACTCTGGTTGTCTTCTCGTCTGGGAAGTTGCTGACGAAGGTGGTTCTTCATAGCTGTCACTGAGAGGGTCTTCCTCGTCTTCATGATCTTGTCATCGTCTTCTTGTCTTCTGAGGCTTCGATGGTCTCAAGGGGACATATTCATGCACCTATATTTGCAAGACATGATAGAGTTCTGATCGGTCAATCATACAAATTGCGGTTTCGACACCTAGAGCGGGGGATGAAGAGAACCGTTTTCCTGCTCACTAAGGTGAGGCGGACCATATGGCGAGGTTCTCATCCATCGGTGGTGGTCGACACAATTATTTATAACTGACAGGGTCGCTCTATTAGTGATGCAGATCAAGGTTTGCATATGTTATGTCCAGATTATCGCAGGCGAAAGTGGCATCACTCTGGAACAGTGCCCAGGGTTTCACCATCTTCTAAGCCTCGATAACCTTGTTCCTCATGAAGGTAGTACTGTTGGTGTCGTCTGGTTGTACAGTTGTCCTTTCTGTCCTTCAGCACAGGTGTTTGCCTGGAAAGGTTACTTCCTTCTGGGCTGCCCACGAGGATTTCAATTTATCCCGTGGTCAGAAGGGCATAAGGTTCTAGCGACCATTAGCAAGTTTTGAAAAAGTAGACGAGGAGTGTCAAGAAAATAAGAGTGGAAGGCTAGAGCACCACCTTCAATTTCTTTGAAGTTATAGGAGAGTTGAGAAAATATATAAGCTTTGTAAATATTTTTGAAGAATCTGGGAAGCAGTTTTATCCTAACTAACGTCCGTGCTAACTAAGGGCTTCCTATAGTCAGGATGGCTCTAATACCAGCTGTGTGGGGACCCCGACTGGTAAGTCGAGATCGCTGTGCCCAGTGATCCCAAGGATCAATGCTCGCTGAACACAGATACTGAGTAATAGAGTCTTACATCCATACATACCGTTTGATACAATAAATGACCACTTCGGTCGAGTCTTACATACATAGGGCCTTAAAGGCCAAGGCACCAAACTAGACCAATAGCGGAATTATTGGTTGAAAGCGTGAACCCATGCCATCAGCCTTAACCTACAGGCATTCTGACTGGGAAGCATCCTAGCTCGCAAGAACGTCACCGAGTTAATCTTCACCATATCCTGTCTTTCACAACTGGTCAATGAAATAACCAGTGGCAAACCAATGAGTACTTTGAATGTACTCGCAAACAGCCGATGATACGAACAATGAAAGCGAAGGATAACAATATCATGCATCTTTAGTGTAACTCATCTGGGTGGAATGATCATATACATGCATCAAGTTAAAGAATTACTTTTGAAGAACAGGTTACAGATATCAATATATCTACTAAGGGTTGAACACACCAGGTTCACCCTATATGCCAAGTCATTGGACTTGTCACAACCTCAATGTATTAATGAGGGCTAAACCATCTAGGTTTACCCTATATGCCAAGTCACCGAACTTGGTCATATTATTATGATTATCATAACAACACCTTTTTAACACCACACACACACACTTGGTTTATGCGGAAACGCTGGACGTAGTTTAAGCAGCACCACCCAACTGTCCTTGACCATGGACACGGCTATTCGAATAGTTTACACTCTGTAGAGGTAGTACGCTGGACCCACGAGAAACGGGAAACTTCCGTGTCATCCACGACTCGCGGTATATCACATATACCCGAGGTAAGTACCCGATCATCATCTTTCCCCTGACGATACTAGACAAAGAGGTCCACTCGATTGGTACCCAGCCCACATGTTGTACGTCTTACGAGCACCGACTCTGGACCGTATCAACCATGCAGGGACCAACGGTGTGCCTGGAACTCATAATAATGGCATAGACGTCCTACCTGGCACGACCCCCTCACGAGAGTGACACCGATCACTCCCGCCACTAGTAATGTGGCTCTTTGCTAGTACCGACCAGAGTAATCAACAAAGCCCCGTCTCATAAAGGGGTATCGTGGTCGTACTGGTAAGGTTGGGACGGTCGACACATCATAAATCTAATCCCATTTCCGAAACCATACTCACACAAAATCATCGGTGCATCACTTCACCAAAAGTGATCACCAACTCATCATCACCCTCGGGCATTAGTGGCACCCGACGAGGTTTTCATAAACTCTTTATTTAACTCATCATCATGCTTGTGATATTATGCTCTATCTTTACTTGTCAATATGGTAATAACATGACCCTCACGGGGTAGGGTCAAGCTCAATGCAATGATCTTATAACTTTACTAATCAACATGACAGTAGCATGATCCTCATAGATAGTAGGGTCAGCTCATCATGTTTGTGCTCCGAGGAGCCATGTGAAAATCATTACTATCATGCAAGTGCTTCGAAGAAGTCTTCCATACCATCACATTAATGATGAACCGACAATGTGATCACATGCAACGGAAAAAGTACTTGCTATTCTAGCATGCATCATTTCATATGCTCAAGTCATGGTCAAAGGGCTACTTGCCTTGCTCACGTAAGTCCTCGGGGTCTTCAAGGTCTTCCGCTCCGTCCCCGAATACTCCGTGTACCGTCAACTATCGTCGAAAACAACTATAGTAAGCCACATATCCAGCAGAATAAAAGTGTTCCATAAATAGGAGTTTTATTTTTCTTGTTCCTCTCTGGTCATAAGAAAAATACCTGAAGCTTCTCACAGGAGATTTGAATCATCAAGGATTATTGAATAGGTGAAAGGAGCAATAGGTGGCCATTGAATAAGCCAACAGAAATCTTTCTGTTAAAAATGAGTGGAGGCACCCATTTAACAGAGAAGGATTTTAGAAACATTTAGAAAGTGGTTTCACTGGATTTGGAGTTGTAATGAATATTCTGGAGATTTTACAATGAGGATTAAATAGCAATAGGAGCTATTTATTTATTGCAACAGAAATATGTCTCACAAAAATGTTGACCAGGGTTCTAAAAATGGAGAGTGATTTTAGAAGGTTCTGGGAATTGGAATCACTCCATTTGGAGTTGATTTGGAACCTATAAGAATTTTGAAAGGTGGGACATTTGTATCCAGATTTGGATTTTGAGTAATAACAGTACAGAAAATCTTCTTGGAAAAATGTGCAAAGCATATATGTGGATAGAGCTTGAATTTAGGAACCTGCAGAAATTTGAACCAAGTGATTTGGAGTTAGAATGGATTTAATACGGAATTTATAAGTCAAGGAGAAAATGAAAAAGGGAAGGGCTCAGCCTCTAGGGGGAGTTATCTTGCGCCACTGGCGCCAGATAGGCCTTCGGGCCGGCCCAGTGGCTCCAGCCGCGAGCACTTGGCCACGCCGGACACGTACTCCAGGGAAGGCGCCTCCGCGCGGGGAAAACGCCCGCTGGGCGGGGCGCGGCCACTTACTCCAGCTGGCCGGCTAGAGTGGCTGACCAGAGGGCCCCGCCTGCAGGGTCTCCTCCTTCCTCAAGCTCGCATGCAGGGGAGGCAGGGGGGTAGACCGGCCGCGGGAGGAGCTCCCCCAGGCGGCTCTGGCCACCCCCCGGCAGTGTGCCGGCCACCGGCGCGCTCGGGGGAGTTAGCCGCCTCCGTTCCCCTGCCCGGTGCCTATAGGGGAGGGCCGCAAAGGTGCCGACGCCATGGTTGCAGGGAGACCGCGAGGAGAGCAAGAGGGGGCCGCGCGGCTCCGCGTCTCCGACCGTTCCCGGCCCGAGGAGGAGCACCGGCGAGCTCAAGACACCTCGCCGCCTCCATCCCCCCCACACACGGCCTCTGCGGAGGGCTGCAATGGGGAGCCGTCGCGCACCCGCGGGAGGCCGACGACGCCGTTGCCCTCGGTGCATGCAGCGAGGAGGAGGGCCCGGAGGGCTCGAGGGAAGGGGGTGCGTGGCAACTGCAGCTCACCAGAGAGCCTAGGGAGAGGAGAAACCCCCTGGGTGTGCTAGGCTCGCGCGGAGATTCTTCGGGAGCTTCGGCCATGCCAGCCATGGAGAAGGGGAGGAGGCTTAGGAGATGAAGGGGGTTCGAGGGGTTCCAGGGTGAGAGGGAGAGCTGCCCTCTGCTGCTAATGTTCAAGGGGAGGAGGAGATGGTTGAGGGAAAGGAGGGAGAGAGCTCAGGGCTCTCTGGAGCTCGGAGAGCACGGGGTAGACAAGCATGCCAGAAGGGTTTTGGAGAAAAGCTTGCGTCGGGGAGTCGTTGGACTGGTCAAATGGAGGTATGTGGCGTGCTGAGACATGTTGTAATGGCCACACACAGCCTGCAGGAGGAAGACAAGGTGCAGAGCACCAGTTCTGCATGTCCAGAAGGTGGTCACCAGGGTCACTCACGCCCACAGGTTTGCAATGACCAGCAAAAGATGTCCAGCACGTAAGGCACATATGCGGGAAGGTAACTCTAGAGTTTGGCAACTAGTGGAGGTGGTCGGATGAGGTTTGGGCTCTGGTTTAGTTTGCAGCAGCAAACTAGGGGCTGGCATAAGGGGTTTTCATAGGAGGGGATGGGAGGTGAAACCATGTCTAGCAGCATTAGGCATGGAAGGACTACCAGACTGCAAAGTTTCAGATCAAACAAAGGAGGATAGCTACCACTTGCTGTACAAAGCCATGATTCAGCCAGAAAACCATTTGTGGAAGTGCTGCTCATTTTCTCCACATGAGCATGCCATCTATTGGTTTGAAATGATGCATTGACAGACTAAAGAGGCTCTGGAAAGAATTGGGGGTGATAGCTTAAGCAGAAGAATGGAAAGAGAGGTAAAACAGTGCTGCCAAGGTGAAAATGAGAGGAAGTTACAAAGGGACCTTCTCCAATAATTGACCAGTGGCCATGGGAATGTTACTGGAGGTGAAATGTAACTATGTGAGGCTGTGGTAGAAAGTTGAGCTCAAGGGTAAAAGTAGAAGCGGCAATAGAAGCCAAATTAGTGAGTGCACACAAGGTGTTTGATCTGTGGTTAGGCTACCAGATGGATTCCAATGGCTATGAAACTTACCAGGGTCAAATAATATATGAGAATAGGCTTGCACACCAAATTTGGGATTTGCTGGAGGAGTTTTCCAATGTAGACTTGAAAAACCCTAGAAAGGGGCAGAAATGGGTTTCTGCTTAGAACCCTATTCAATTAAATTCCCACAAATCCAATATTTAGCGTAGGGGCCTTATTTGAGCATTAAGGCATGCACAAAAAGTTTGAGGTCAATTGGACAAACTTTATAATGTAAAGTTTGTCAAAGTCAGAAATCAACAGAGAGGGTTTTGAGGGTCTTAGGACAAGTTCCTTTATTCTCCTTGGTGTACCACTTGGTGTGGAAGCCTCATTGGAGTACTGGAACATGTCCACCAAATTTGAGCACAATTGGAGTCACTTCACAATGTAGAGTTGCACAAATTTGATTCTGGACAGATAGGGTTTTAGAGTGATTAGGGGAGTCAAATCAACTTGGATTGAAATGAAACTTGGCAAGATCATCAAGAATATCATAGATGACATTCTAGAAATTTACTAGAATTTATTGAGAATATTTCTTATAGAAATATTCCAAAAGCTTGAAATAGGCAGGAATGGTTTTGGAGGGGTTTGCCCAATATTTTGAACATGACCATGTGTTGAAACTCATAAATATGGAATAAATATATCCACTGAGTTTCCCTAAATTTTCTTAAATATTTTGAAAGCAATAAAAATAACTTTCCTTCATAGGAGACCATTTCTGGCCTCATAGAAGGGCTTTTAAATAAAATACTAAAATAACTTTTTAAATAATAATATGATGGTTTTTCGAAGACATTTTGATAATAGGTTTTAAATAAAACAATTTGTGCAAAATAAACTCCCTAATTTGAGGACTTGCAGTACAAACCTCATCTCAGGGGTTTGAAAGTTTAATTCAAAGAAAATGCTTTTTGGTGAAAATAATATTTGGTAAAAATAGATATTTGTCCTAAACACATGGTATGATCATTAGGCAGAAGATCATGGGATGAGAAGATGATTAAGAGGATGGCAAGAATTAATGGAGATCAATCACATGCAAAACAAACAGACAGACAATAGTCACTCCAAGCATCACAAGCATTCACAAAAATCTAAATTGGTCCTAAATTTTGAAATAAGTTAGTTAGTCAGGAAAGCCAAAAATTGGGGTGTGACAGACCTTACCCTCTTAAGAGAATCTCGTCCCCGAGATTCCTGGGCTAGGGGTTGGTGAGATACAGTATCTTGAGTTGGAGGTAGTCTTCATGTCCCCATGTTGCTGTGGTGGTCTTGAGGTGCTTGATGATACAACTTCGATTGTCCGCACGTCCATGACTGATCGTGAGCGGGATCTGGCAATAAGTTAGGCTTGACCGAGGTCAAGGGCTTGGTAAGCTAAGTCCGTGCAAGATTTTGGCTTGCGAGTGTATTCCAAGTGATAATACGTGGTAAGAGGGGTTGTCTGGGATCCGGTCCTGGGGTTTCGCATGCCGGTTAGTGACATCAAGAAGTCTCGCGTCCGAACGCACTGCCCAAGTCTATGTATAGCTTCCTGCTTACGGGGAAGTCCTTGACGCTTCGGTAACCGTGAGTCAGTCGGGGACTAAATCATCATCCCGTGATTGGAGGAAACAGGGGAACTCGCCTTGCACATCGGCATTGAAGGCTAGTTCGGGGGCTAATAAGGGAGTCCAGGATTAAGGGGTCCCCAAGTAGTCGGCTTGCTATGTAGAGGCGGACCTAATCGGTCGTACTAATTGGAGGTCAGACTGTGTGGTCATCTCGTATTCAAGGAGGAAGGCACCGAAGACCAGCGTGGCATCCAAGTAAAGTAGACTAGGTCAGTTGTATGTAACCCTAGATCCCCTGGAGGCTATATAAACCAGCAGTCCTCGTCCATGTAGGTAGGTTGAGTCATCTAGGGTTTAGTTCAAACTATCTTGAGATAGACCAACTCTGTAATCATCATCCACATCAATATAATCAAGAAGGATGTAGGTTTTTACCTCCTCAAGAGGGCTCGAACGTGGGTAAATATTGTCTCCCCCTTTCTCCTACAACCCATCGATCCAAGGTCCATAGTTCAAGACCCCCTACCTGAGATTTTCCGGTTTTGACATCACTCGACACCACTGGGTACCTAGGCATCACTGTGCTGGGACGAACATGACACCAATGCCAAAGAGCAGGTATGCAAAACTGGAGGATGCAGGTAGTGGATTGAAAATGATACCACCTACACTCACAAGGTCAACTTTAGTGACAAGATTATATGTATGCATGCATGCTATGCTACAAACAAATGCACCAATCGAATGCAGCAAACCGACTAGACTCTATACTACCGGTTTCAAATGCTCACGCTGACTAGGGCGTCCTACAGCCAGACCTGCTCTGATACCAAGCAATATGGTACCCAACTCAGAGGAACCGGAACACCCCATATTCCAGCAGAAAGATCTAGTCTTCTAGAATACGACACTACTTAGCATAGAACAAACAACTCTTTATGACAAACAATTGAGGTACAAGCGTTCATGTATTACAAATGATTACATGGGCACGTGACACTACACCTGCTAAGGTAGCTCTGTGCTAGAAGCAGAACAACTCATAATAGAAGAATAACTTCTAGTAGTGGAACAACAAAGACGGTGATGGCCAGTCCACAGGGACTCTGGATGGGATACATCCTAGAGCGTAAACTCAGGATCTTCGACAAGCAATCAATCATGGCATCACGTGCAATCTGGCATGACACACGAGGTGAGTACTTTGAGAAGTACTCGCAAGCTCACAATAACCAAAACAATCATGACAAACAACATCATGGCATTTACAGGTTAATTGATAATGAGCATGATACTAGTAGAACAACATGAGATGAGCATGCCATGAACATGTAACTCGTGATATGAATATGATTATACTAGCACTAGCATAAGAGGTAGTCGATGTTTATGGTCTTGTGGAGCAACTTACTCTGCTTGGAGGTTACTTCGTATCCACCATATGTATCAAGCTTACCGTTGTGAACATCACACGATCACCTCAGGATCAACAAAGCTTGGTATGAACAATACCATCATGATCATCATGTGACCACAAGGAAGTTGATCTTTATCTGTGATTACTGCATGACCACATAAAGATCAACCAACTTCTTTCCTCAAAGAAATGGGGTTGTTTATTACACTTGACCCATTGTGTGACCTACCTCACACTATGTCCATACCTGAGAATGCATTTGTCAATTGATTATACACTCTGCATAGGTTAGTACACTATACCCACACCATGGAACTCATGGCCTCGTGCTCCCATTCAGGTGGACCAATTACATTCCGACAAAGCAATCTATTCCATGAAACTCTCTTGGCCACTTTGACAAACTTCCCTTTGGTCTATGCCATGGGTGGCTCCGATGTCAACTCATGTTATCCGCCACCTTTGTGGCTGCAACTGCTATGGCAAAACAAACTCGTCCTAAACGAGGACATATGCACATTAGAAAACTTGGGCTCACAAGGATTATGGCCGCCTACCTGATCAGGGAAACACACACACATAACCTTCCCTAGATGTAGGCACCGGCGAGAGGCATGACAATGGACCGAATTAGAGCCGCCCATCGAGGCACGCATGGTTGCACTGGTGAACTTGATTCACTGGCACCATGACTCAGCCAACATATTCGTTCATGTTTGATTAATGTCAAGTTTAACTAGAATGGTGATGAATTGAGTCATAATAACATGATAAAATAACAGTGCATACGAGCATGATATCAACATGAACATGGAGGGGCAACATAATGATTTAGCATAGGAATCATGACATCAAAAACAATATATCATCTATTCTACGAGATGCAAAAGAGCATGGCATAGAGATGATCATGAATATCACAAGTATTTCCATGCAAACGATAACTATTCATGTGAGCACATCGTTACCACTAGGACCAAAGAAAGTACAAGAATAGAACATAATAACGATAAAAAAACTGGCAAATAATCATTGATGCATGAGAACATGGCATAAGCATGGATTCACAAGCATATTCAAAGTATTAACAAAATCATTACATGAACAAACAACTATTTAAATATTCAGGTCAAAACCATGGATACTGCAATGCCATTATACAAGTGGCTATTGTGGCTTGTGTGGAGATGAAGAACTCATCGGGAAGAAGTGTTATGAACTCGTGGAAAGATTCACTGGAGAAGTTTCTCTCCCAACAGAGCTGATTAGAGGGCAAAAAAATGACTATTTTCAGAATATGACAACATAGTGAAAATAATACCAACGGAAAAGGGCTCAATGAATAGAGAACCTTGGATTTTGAATTACCTGATTCGGAGTTGTGATTGCAAAGATATGCTCGTTCATTCATTAGGCAAAAAACAAACAAAAATTGTGTGTTTCAGCTCTTAACGGGTGAACGCCCGCAATTAAACCGTTTCAGCGCCCGGTTGAAAAACTGAAAGAGCCTTCCCAAAAATATGTGTTCCAACAAGGAAATGTATTCTGGCAAATACGCCTCCGCGTAAACAGTCGTGTAGGACCGTCTGGTACTTAAGAAGCTGATGGGTGGGGCCATTACGCCCATTGGCAGAGGGTGTCGTCCTCAACCTCCTGTCCGTGATCGGCTGAGGCTGGGGTGGACTCTGGCGATGATTGCCGGTAGCACGGGCAACCATTAGCGATGCCCGACCTACCGACCCATTTAGGGGGACGAGGTGGTCTCGTTCCAGGGTGGCATGGTCTAACAGAGCACAGAGTCGGGAAAGGCTTTGTCCGCGGTTGATGACAGCATCGGCCATAGTCGGTCCACCGGACTTGCTGCCCTTGAGGACGAATGGATCAATGGGGAAGGATCTAGTGTGGCTAGGAGATGCTCTGGTCAAGTTCGGGAGGCAAGGGAGAGACTATGGTGCTCAAATTTGAGCGGCGGTCAGTGGTGAGGCTTCGGCCAATGGAGGGACATAAGAGCTTCTTGAGCTCAGTTGAGTGTTTCGGGAGGATGTTAGGAGGGAGTGGGAGTTGTTGGGATGATCGAATAGGTTTGGGATACAACTATTTATAGACGGCGACGATGCCATGTCCGGTTGCCGTCACAGAGAACATGGCTAATGCACTGGAGCTTGGGAGCGAGCTGGCGGTGGAGGACACTACAAGAAATATGTCAACTAACTACCTTCAATATTGGTCACCGAATGGTCATTGATTTTCATTTGTGACATTTTTACGACCAAAAACAAACGGTCAAAAGTTGAGGGTCTCTAATGAACTATAACGACCTTTTTGCTGGGTTGGTCATAGGATTTTACGACCAAACGAAAGCATTGAAATTATTTTGGTCACTAGCAATCAGCCCACGCCACGTCGGAACTGACATGGCAAGCTGACGTGGCATAGAATCAGCCCGGTCCAATTCGGTGTTTTAAATGGGCCGACCCATTAATCCAGCCCATTTAATGTTTTTTCTCTTTATTTTGCTTAGCTGCATGGGCCTCGCCCAATAATCCCCAACATTTTAGCCTTTCTTACTTTGGGTTTTGGCCTTTTACTTTCTATTGATTTTGTGTTTTGGCCATTTTATTTTTGTACTGGTCCCACTAGTCAGATTGGTCCCACATGTCATCCTGATCTCAAAATTTGAATCCACGCCATAAATTTTGTATTTTGTCAAACAATTTTCATAAGTGGGTACCCTTTGTGAGGTTTCCATTTCATAGGTATACAAATCACATACGGAATCAATTTTTTGAACAGATCGCGGAACAAATGAAATTCGTCCAAAATAACACTAAATTATTCTATTAAAACCTAGATATTCTACTCTTCGTTGAGTAGGGCTTCATGGCTTTGTACTTCCAGCTTTCTTTTAGGCCTGAAGCTCCTGGAAAAGTGAAATTACCACATTTTTAAGTAAGAGCTACAATACAAGAATTGATAAAGACGAGGCAGAACAACAAGTAATTCTCATGACGACCTGTTTAAAAAACTTCATCAAGCTAGCATGACTCCTAGCCAAAAGTAGTGGTTAATAAAATACACTATGGAACAAAGGTGCTCTCGATGTAGCAGATTGAAATAAGAAAAGAGTCTCCATTTCTATTTGTCTAAGCTGAAGAGACAAAGTCTCGGCATTTTGAAACAGTATGTATGTCTTTATTTCAATATGTCCATTCATATCAAAGGGTCTGAATTCAAATACATCAAATAAATAGAATTTAAATGCCAAGTAATATGCAATCCCCACCACAACATCAGAAATTCTGTGTTTCTAACCTCTATTGACAACATTTTCAAGCAAGAACATATTGATTGAATTGAAAGCAATCACAAAGTATGCAACCCAGTATTTTTTAAAGCTGCTAAAATCATCATAGAGAAACTAAAAATAATATTCACTCCATATGACAGTAAATCCCCTACCTGACTAAATTGAGAGGTGCACAAATTACTAGTAAGTTGGCTGCAAATTTATCCACTCCATATGACAGTAAATCTAAGAAGTAGCAATCTATTGATCCAACGATGTAATATATAAGCAGTTGCAATAAATAACTACATGCATACAACAACTCACACTGGCAGTAGAGCAAACTACAGGTTACCATAGTTTCTGAACCATGTATTTCACAATAGATGTAGTAAAACAAGACACATGATACCTAAAGAAAAATTATTAATTCATGAGACTAAAAATTATACATGCATGCCCAAATTCATATGCGTGCATGCCTCAACGTAGTAAACAATAAGCATGATACATAGTAAAAATTTCACACAACCTGAACTGAAATCAACCAATGCAGACTTTCAACTAGAGATTAACCGTAAAGTAAACGAAATAGGAAGCATGTGCACTGGCCTCAGAACTCTACCTGGTTCTGCTAGAAACTTGTGAGTGATAATATACTTATCATGACACCCTTAAAAACCTCCCAGGAAATAATCTGCATACGCAATCAGAAGATAAAAATGATTCTCATTTGTCCATCATTTGTAATATCCAAAAATCAACAAATGCTCCGAAGAAAAGAAAAGACGACCAAAAGGTCTTATAGTATAGGCCAAGTATCAGAACAACATAGATGCACACAACACAAACAAGAGTATATAACCACACAAAATGGATATTTTTCCACAACAATGGGCAAGTAGACAGAGTTGTGCAGTTTCTACTCGGTACTCTGTTTACCCCACAAATGGGCCATGGGCATGATAAATTGTTACAGACCACTGATCGTTCCCTAATCTAATCTACTAGAACATGGCACATGACAACAGTTCATACGAGACAAAGGGCGGTGCATACTTGCATGTAGAGAACAAAATCAGGGCCATCTCTACAGCACTGCAGAGCCATGATCCTACAACGAGTCATGCTAATACCTATGAGACAGACAGAATGGAAACATGTTTAGTGGCTTGTGGGGGAGAGACTACGCACAAAAAGGGAAACATTTTGTCAAACTGAAGAAATACGCATATATCATTCAGATTCAGTAACCAGTGCTAATTCTTGGTAGTGCTACATGAGATCAGGATGGCAAACTCATTAGAAGCATCAAGTTCCTATGATATGGGTGCCGTACACATGCATAATCCGACAGACAAATAGATGACCCATGGACCCCGGAAATCTATGCGCGCATGCACAACAGCACACACGGGGCATCAGAATCCAGGGCCAGGAGAGGAGACGATCATCATCTTCAGCAGCAGCAACACGAGAGAAAAAACCAGAGGCGACGATACGGTGCGCTAGGGAGTGGGGAGGGGAGGAATGGAGGAGCTTACGATGGCGGTGGTGAGCGGCGAGGTGAGGCCTCAGTGCCACACGACGCGGAGGAGCAGCGAGGCTGCCATGGCTGGAGTGGTCGCGAAGTCTGGTATGGGACCCCGGTCAGCCCCTTCCATCTACGGAACATCGTCCTCGTGAATCTTGATCAGTGCTTCAAATAATGGGACACAATAAAACTTTATTGTCTGCAAACTAAACATATTCGCTATTAGTAAATTATGTGAATATGTCATTCACAGATTCATATTTTTGATATTCCTACATTTCAGATTTTGATTATCTATTGACTATAAATGAATATATTGTGTTGTATCTTGCTGGAACATGGATATCTAGGGATTTTTGGTGCAACAATTTAAGAGTGGTTCCGTGCATCAGATTTACATAGCCTACAACTCTAAACAAGTGCTTCAGACAATGAGACGCGGATAGAGTGCGTTATAAGAAATTAATGTTGCAGCTATAGAGCATCTGACAAAAAATTAATGTTCCAACAATTTAATCACTCGAATGTTCCTGTGATTTTTTCAGTAATATTTTTTTCAATTTAATCACTATGTTGGGGCTCTAGCAACTTAGGAACTACACGAGATCGACTCAAAATGACAGCCGCCTCTGGAGCGACATATGCACACGGCTATGATCTTGTCATCCTTCTCTCCATGTTAGATAAATTATTAAAAGAGAGTATGATATAAATACTCTATAAGCTTAATTAAGGCCAAAATGGTGGGTGGAAAGTTGACTTGTATGCTTGTACAGAGATGAGGGGATTGGTTTAGTGTGCCTGATCGATCATAGGCTTGAGGCCGATGGCCCTGGCCCGGAGTAAGGTGCCGGGGAGGACTGGTTCCTGGTTCGATACGAAATGAAATAATCAACCACTGTTGTCAGAAGAAAAGAACGTTCGATAAATGCAGACCGTGATGCCTTAACAGGGTTGTCAATTTTCACTTATCATAACAGGATGATGATTGGAGCATGAATCGGTTCACACACCTGCATGAGGACGAGGACGTCGATGGGATCGTTGTCCTCGCAGAGGGTGCGTGAGACAAATCCGTAGTTGTGAGGGTACACCACGGAGGAGTAGAGTGTCGGGACCCCGATCCTGAGTCATAAGAACCTAGCCTGTAACACATCACATCACTTTGCGGCCTCACGCACGGTAAACTCCACGGCTGCCACCTTACCTTGGCCGGGACCGTTTGCGTCTTTTGGCTCACGTATATGAATATGTTGCTAGCGTTCAAACGACAAAGAACCCGGGTCGACATGACTAGTTATAAACCCCAGCGGTACAACCGTACAGGGACAAGCATACATAACCCAGCAAAGCAGGTGTCGGTCATCAGCGTGTGTAGACGAGTCGTAGCAAGCTACAAGGACTCCATTACACCGCGTGACATTTCCCCGAGGGGACAGACACAACAGCAAAGAAGGATACATGCTGGTCAATCAATGTGTTCCGAGCAGTAGCAAACTACCAAGGCTCGATGGGATCACAAAGAGGCATTTCCCTGTAAAGAGTACTACTAAAGGCAAGCAACTAGGTGTCGAATCCCACACATATAATGCATTTCAAACATACACACATTATGCACGATATGTCTAGATACAACATGGCATCACAACATAACTCTATGACTCAAGCATTTATTAAAGACTCATAAGAGTCATCATAGTATGATATTACAAACAGGGGTCTCCTGACCCGACACTCAAGTCATACAAACAACAAGCGGAAGCAAATCATGTCTGGGTACAGACATCTACTAAAAGTGGCTGGAAGAGCCTGAAAAGCTACTACGACCCTACCAAAGGAGCCAGACCTCTGTCTGGGATTCCCAAGCTATTCCGGTCAACATCAAACACATCGCTTAGAACCTTTTAATGAGTCTAAGTCTTCTCTGCAAAAACATAAATAAAGCAACCGTGAGTACAAAGGTACTCAGCAAGTCTTACATCAGAACTATCTACATATGCATCATGTTTCAATGAAAGGATTGTGGGGTTTGATTGCAGCAAGCCAGCTTTGACTCTTGCCTAACCTGTACTACGACTACAGGTTCTTTCTTTGAGGTGGGATAACGCACACGAGTCCACATATTCACCAATTCAATACACCACTATGGATCCACTCTCGTCTCCCTATGAGAAGGCCTTCCATAGCACTCACACTTATCTTGCATGTTTTAGAGTATCCATTTAAATTGTCTATGTACCACGTAATGCTTCCAAGTAGTCCATATCCGAGGACGCGGCTATTCGAACAGATTGAATCACCCTGCAGGGGTATACTTCTTCACACATGCTCTCACCACTTAGCACCATATGCACGTCATGCATCTCGGCAACCTTCAAGCGGAAGCACTGGCGTGGGTGTCGGCCACGACCGTTAACCACACAAGACCCTAGTCCAGGTTTATCGCCTATTTGAGACTGAACCCGCAAGGAAGTCCGGCCGAGGTTTCCTCTACGGCCCCAAACGATGCGCGCAGGGTTCCCAAGCCCACCATTCGGGTGCTACTTGGTACACCGTGCCACTGTGTATCTACCGTAGTGAAGCCTACCCCGTCGGGCAGAGCTAAACACGGCCGCCAACACTTTTCCTACAAACACCAGAAACTAATTGCAACTCCTGGACAGAGATCTAGGCAATTAATAAGCCGAGCGGGGTCATATTTCAGGGCCCAATGCATGGTAGTATCTTGTCTTGGATAACATACACAGAACTCAGTTCTTAAGGACGGTCCCAATGAGACAACCCGCCATGTACTCCTACATGGCCTCTCATCGCTACCTTTACCAAATCAGATTCACATCTTTACTCTCACACTGTAGGACATGAACACAACCATTCTGATTCATCATCCAGACGGATCAGACCCGACACGACACTAAGGATAGCAGGCATTGTAAACAAGCATGGATGAGTAAGCACATCAAGGCTCAAGCAGTTGCTACTCATGCTAAATGGTTTCAACTATTTACTGTGACAAAATCAGGTCATGCAAAGGAATGGGTTCGACTACCGATAACATGTACAGTTGAATCGTGTTTGTCCTAATGCAGTAAAAGAGAGCAGGAGCGAGAGAGTGGGTTTATTTCAATATGCTCAAGGGGGGTTTGCTTGCCTGACATGTCTGAAGATAGCAATGAGCCTTCATCAATGTCAACGATCACATTGTCGGAAACATCATTTACCAAGGGGGAACAACACCGACAAACAAGAAAGAACAACAATTACTTCACGGAAATGCAACACTATGATGCATGCTCAAGACATGAAATGAAAAGTGGCAGGGCTATTGTGGTTATCATTTCTTAAGTTGAAGTTGGTTTGAATTAGGATCCAAACATCACTTCAAGCCGGGTATCTCTCCAAGTACCCTTATAATTGATTCGACCTGATGCTCATAACAAATTGTTCCAACATGTATGGAGTTAGTATTTTGAGGTACTGATTTGCATTGACCAATGTTTCGTCATAATAGTTGAAGTGGAAATCAAATAAGTATCAATTTCCAACTCCAAACTATTTATTAAATTTACCCTATTCATCATTTTGCCTATTTAGTGTTGTTAACTTTTTCAAACATGCATGAAAATGCCATAATCAGATTCCTTGGATTTTTCTGATACTTTTTCATATATAAATTATTTTCATCCGAGTTATATTTTAATTTCTATGATTTTTACAAGTTTTAGCAATTTCCTGGATTTATTTTATAATAGAAAATCATTTACTGCGTCAGCACTGCATCAACATTGCGTCAGCAGTCAACTATGCCTGGGCCAGGTCAAACCTGACCAGTGGGGTCCACTGGTCAGTGACCCAGGGCTTAATCCCGCGTTGACCCGCACTAAGAGGGGTTTGACCCACGCGTGGGGCCCTCTGTCAGCGGCTAGGGGTGGTGGTTAGTGGTTAGTTAGGCTGATCACGTCGGGGGCTACCGGAACCTGGCCGGCGGCGACCACGGGCACGACGGAGGCTCGTCGGAGATAAGCTAAACGGCGCCAGAGAGGCCCATTTGGCACGCGGTTTCCGGCTACAGAGAGCTGGCGAAGCAGCCGATCTGGCAGGGGCATCAGGAGAAGCTAGGGTCGCCGAAGAGAGTGCCGGCGACGAGCCGAAGCGGCGGCCGAAGCTCGGCCTTCCGCGGGTGAGGGCTGCAGGGCACGGGGAGGGCAGCTGATGGGCCCATCACGTTCCTGGCGGCTCTAGGAGCTCGATCCCCAGCTCGAGCGCGTGGAAGAGGCACCACAGCGACGGCGACGACAAGGCCGGCGGCGAGGAGCTCTCGGCCTTGGTGGGGAATGGGGCACGGAAGAAGGAGTTGAAGACGGCTACGGCTTCCTGTGGGCGCGGAGAGCACAAGGAGGTGCCCGGCAGCGGCCCTAGGTGGCACTGACCATGGTGGCGCCATGGCCGGCGGCAACGATCTTCGGACTCCGGTGGCACGGGGTGCTAGGAGAGGGGAACGACACCAAGGCAAGGGGGAAACGGATCCGGAGCTCACCGCAAGTCTTATGGCGTTGACGGCAAGCTTGGGGTTGCTTCATATGCTGCGAATCGACGGAAGAGGTCCGGCGGCCGGAGGTGGAGAGGATGGCGGCGAGGCGATGACAGGGGGCCTCCGGGCTTGATTCCTTCTTCCAAGGGACGAGGAGTAGCACGGCGGGGCTTTGGGGCACAACAGCTGGGCTAGAGGGGGCTCGTGGCCACGGCTACGACGATCGGCGGCGACAAGCAGGCTCGGCCATGGTGGGAGAGGGCGAGAGAGAGATGGAGGGAAGCCAGAGAGGGGTGGAGAAGGGAGAGGCGTGCACGGGGTACTCATCCCCGCCGTCTGCGTGGCTTGGGCAAGCAGGAGGTGGCCAGGGGACGTGGCCGCGCTCGCCGGCGCGTCGGCGCGCAGCTGCTTCTCCTCCTGGCAGGAGGAAGAAGACAGTCGTGCCCCTGATGGGCTGGGCTGGACCAGGTAGGCGCCAGGTAAATTTCCTCTCTCTTTTCCTAATTTTGTTTTATTTCTTTCTCGCATTTAGATTTAGGATTTTAATAAAACATTTAATCATTTTATAAAACCCTAAAATAGAATTATGTGACAGTAATAAAAATAATCAATGCCACAAAATAGTTTCAACATTTTTGAAACTTTTATTTTAAAAGAAAACAAAATAAATTCATTCCAAACAGTTATTTAATCCAATCAAAAATCCTTTTCATAAGTTCATGTGACTTAGAAATTTGGTTTGACAAATTTATTCCCTGTCACTATTTTCCCAAATATTTGGAACATTTTTCTGGTTCCCTTTTAAGGTAATAATTTTATTGCATTTTTGTCAAATTTCAAATCATTGGGCTTGATCACTTCCCAAAAGAAAAACAAAAGAGTTTAAATATGCATGCATGAATGCTTGTCAAGCAAGGTGAAACCAGGGCTGTGACATAGAGGATCCGGTCAACCTGACAGAGACGATGACGATCTTCTTGTCCAGCTCGTACTTGAACTTGCTGCCCTTGGTGATCTCCATCACCACGTTGAACACCGCCGGAGCTCTGGGGCCTGCGTCGGCCAATAATCCATGCAACAGATCGATCAGACCAACCAATCAGCATGCGTTCCGCGTGAGCAACCCAACATCTTGGGGTCGGTTGGACGGAAGGATCTGAGAGGAAATGGAAGTGGAGAAGGGGCTCACCGATCTCGAGGTCGTGCCATGGGTGGGCAGTGCCGGACCTCCGGGAGAGGGAGGAGAGGATCCGCTTTCTGAGCGGGGGCTTCTGCCGCTTGGGCTCCGCCGCCTCCTTCTCACCAGCGGCTTGCCCTTTGGCTCCGCTAAACTGGCTCATCCTCGATCCGACCAAAAACGAGGCTGATTTGATGTGCGCTGGATCGTTGCGCGGCTGTGAGGAAGGGATGGCCGGAATAGGTCGGCGTGTGTGGTGGCGGCGGCGAGGAGAGGGGTTCGTGGGGGGAGAGGAGCGAGTCTGTCGAGGAGATGGGTGCGACGGTTTGGGTGGAGACGCGATGGGAGGACGAGGGGAGAGTGCGGAGGCTAGGGTTTTCGGGATGGGGAGAGGGGATAAGGATGGATCAGAATGGGGTGAGGGCAACAATGGATCCGGTAGCATCCAACGGTATACGATGCATGAAACGCGTGGCATGGCTATGGTCCAATCAAAATGCAGTATGCGTGTGTGACGTTATGACGATTTAAAATTGGTCGTAATCGATTAAAAATAAAATTAGAATTTTGATGTCTCGATTGATCCACGGTCAATCGCTAAGTACTGAAGTTTCTGTGTGTGGATTGATCCATGGTCAATCAATGTGTTACCTCATAGTTGAGCAGTGCACCACTACAGGATTTGAATTGTACAAACACAAGTTTTCATTTTCTTTGGACGGAAACTTCATTTTCCATTTTTCGAGTGCCCAGAATGAGTTTTTTTGTGAAGGACCTACCATATATTTGTTGCAAAATTGGACCAAATAATTTGTCTAACATACTAGGCCACATTTAATGTAGAATTCACCAAATGGTTTGGTGTCAAAAGCTTTTATCCACCTCTAACGAAAAAGACAAATTTTCGTTGAATCGGGTGGAAGCGGGTCAAATTCGAACTGCAGCTGCATTTAGTTTGCTATTTATTTTTACCAAAAATCATTTCTAGGTACACAAGTATCTATTTAATCAGAGAACCACCAAAATATTTCCAAGATTCAACCACTAGGTAGGAACGGTCATACCCGCTATTTTGACCGCATTTTGAAATGGCCATGAAATTTTTTAAAAAAATTCAAAAAATGGAAAACCTTTGCATTGTGTCATTATATGTGACAAAGTTAACAGGAAAAATAATAAACTTGTAATACAACAATTATTTTAAAAAAGTGTTCTTAGAAATGGGCTATCATGTGTGAAGATTCATGGCTTTCAAGCCAAATGATCAATATTATGGCCACATTCATGACATAGTTCGTTGAAATGATATAATATTATGAAAAAAGGTGCATATTGGAATGGGAATAAAATGTTTATTAAGGGAGTTTTCATTTTCCTTGTATGTAAAAATCGTTTCCCATTTTTCAAGTGCCCGAAATGAGTTTTTTTGTGAAGGACCTATGCTACTTCGCAAACAACAGCGCCAGAAATTGACACGTTGACGGAGACTTGCTTGTGTTGGTTTTTCCCGTGAAGAGGAAAGGGTGATGTAGCACAGGAGCAGTAAGTATTGCCCTGAGTTTGAGAACCAAGGTATCAATCTAGTAGGAGAATCTCGTCAAGTCTAGAGTACCTGCGCAAACACAAAAGAGCTTGCACCCAACGCTTTAAAGGGGTTGACAATCCCTTCAAGATTGATTGCAAAGTGAGATCTGAAGGCGGAAAGTGCAACGAAGAAAAAGAGTAAGGTTGAAAATATGGTGTGGAGTAGACCCGGGGGCCATAGTGTTCACTAGAGGCTTCTCTCAAAATAGCAAGTATTACGGTGGGTGAACAAATTACTGCCGAGCAATTGATAGAACCGCGCAAAGTCATGACGATATCTAAGGCAATGATCATACATATAGGCATCACCTTCGAGACAAATAGACCGATACTTTCTGCATCTACTACTATTACTCCACACATCGACCGCTATCCAGCATGCATCTAGTGTATTGAGTTCATGACGAACAGAGTAACGCCTTAAGCAAGATGACATGATGAAGAGGGATAATCAAACCAATGATGAAAACCCCATCTTTTTACCCTAGATGGCAACAACATGATGTGTGCCTCGCTACCCCTTCTGTCACTGGGTGAGGACACCGCACGGTATGAACCTAAAACCAAGCACTTCTCCCATTGCAAGAATCATAGATCTAGTTGGCCAAACAAAACCCACAACTCGAAGAGAATTACAAGGATATGAAATCATGCATAAGAGAGATCAGAAGAAACTCAAATAAGATTCATAGATAATCTGATCATAAATCCACAATTCATCGGATCTCGACAAACACACCGCAAAAGAAGATTACATCGGATAGATCTCCATGAAGATCATGGAGAACTTTGTATTGAAGATCTAAGAGAGAGAAAAAGCCATCTAGTTACTAGCTATGGACCCGTAGGTCTATGGTGAATTACTCACGCATCATCGGAGAGGTCATGGTGTTGATGAATAAGCCCTCCGTATCCGAATCCCCCTCCGGCAGGGCACCATAACGTGCCCCAAATGGGATCTTGCGGAGACAGAAGCTTGCGGCGGCGGAAAAGTACTTTCGATGATGTCCTGATTTTTTATGGAATTTTAGAGAATATATAGGCGCAAAACATAGGGCAAAGGAGGCTCAGGGATCCCACAAGCCTGGGGGCGCGGGACCCCCTGGCTGCGCCATGAGGGCTTGTCGGGTCCCAGGTGGCCCCCTGCCCTGATTCTCCGGCTTCCTCATCTTTTTCTATTCCGGAAAAATCTTTTTGGCAATTTCATTCCGTTTGGACTTCGTTCAAAATTCTCCTCTCAAAGGGGTCAAAAACATGGAAAAAATAGGAACTCGCACTTGGCACTGAGTTAATAAGTTAGTCCCAAAAAATATATAAAAGGCATGCAAAACATCCAAAGTTTGACAAGATATTAGCATGAAACCATCGAAAATTATAGGTACGTTGGAGACGTATCAAGCATCCCCAAGCTTAACTCCTGCTCGTCCTCGAGTAGGGAAGTGATAAAGACTGAATTTTTGAAGTGGAATGCTACCTAGCATAGTTGTCCTTTGCAACTTCTTTCACGTGACATGAATGTTGAGATCCATAAGATTCGAAACAATAGTTTTCTATTGACATGAAAACAATAATATTTCAAGCAAACTAGCAACGTAATCATGAACTTTCAAAATAACAAGGCCAAAGAAAGTTATCCCTACAAAATCATATAGTATGGCTATGCTCCATCATCCTCACACAACTAATGTAAATCATGCACAACCCCTGTATTGGCCAAGTAATTGTTTTCACACTCTTACTTTCTCAAACCTTTTATAACTATCACGCAATACATGAGCGTGAGCCATGGATATAGCACTATAGGTGGAATAGAGTGTGGTGGTGGTAGTGAGACAAAAAGGAGGAGATGGTCACATTGACTCAGTGTATCAAAGGGCTATGGAGATGCCCATTAATAGATATCAATGTGAATGAGTAGGGATTGCCATACAAGGGGTGCACTAGAGCTATAAGTATGTGAAAGCTCAAAAGGAAAACTAGTGGGTGTGCATCCAACTTGCTTGCTCACGAAGACCTAGGGCAATTTTGAGGAAGCCCATCATTGGAATATACAAGTCAGGTTATATAATGAAGATTCCCACTAGCATATGATAGTGACAAAGCAAGAATCTCTCAATCATTAAGAAGATGATGCTATTATGAAGCACAAGTGTGGAAAAAGATAGTCGCATTATCCCTTCTCTCTTTTTTTCATTTGGGCTCTTAGGCCTCTCTTTTTTCTCTTTTCTCTTTTTTTGGCTCTTTGGCCTCTCTTTTTTCCTCACATGGGACAATGCCCTAATAATGATGATCATCAAACTTTTATTTACTCATAGCTCAAAGCTTAGAACGATGATGACTCTATAGGAAATGCCTCCGGCAGTGTACCGGGATGTGCAACGATCTAGCTTGGTGTACGACGTTGGAACATATTGCTAGCTATCTTACGATCATGCAATGGCAATATGAGAGTGACGGCACAAGTCATGAGACGGAACGGTGGGTGTTGCATGGCAATATATCTTGGAATGGCTATGAAAATGCCATAGTAGGTAGGTATGGTGGCTGTTTTCAGGAAGGCATATGGTGGGTTTGTGAACCGGCGAGAATTGCGCGGCACTAGAGAGGCTAGCGAAAGGTGGAAGGTGAAAGTGTATCTATACCATGGAGTCATGAAGAACTCACATACTTGTTGCGAAAGTTTTTATTAGTAATCGAAACAAAGTGCTAAACGCATACTCCTAGGGGAAGGGTTGGTAGGTGTTAACCATCGCGCGATCCCGACCTCAACACAAAGGATGACAATCAATAGATCAATTATGCTCCAACTTCCTAACATAGCGGTTCACCATACGTGCATGCTACGGGAATTACTAACTTCAACACAAGTATTTCTAGATTTACACCACCCTACTAACATAGCTCTTAATATTACCAAATCCATGTCTCAAAACTAATTGAGAGGAATCAAGACTTCTCTTTCTACTCAATGCACATGAAGATGGAGGTTTCTGTATCCTCTTTGGGTACCTATCACCTTTGGGACTACTTTCATAGCATAAGCCAACTACCAAGTCACGCACCGCCATGCTCTAAAAGATATAAGTGAAGCACATAGAGCAAAATTATCTAGCTCAAAAGATATAAGTGAAGCACTATGAGCATTCTAGCAATATCACAATGAGTGCACGTCTCTATCTCTCTCAAAAAGGTGTGAACCAAGGATGATTGTGACACAACAAAAATAAAAGACTCCTAATATACAAGACGCTCCAAGCAAAACACATATCATGTGGTGAATAAAAATATAGCGCCAAGTAATGTTACCGATGGATTGAAGACGAAAGAGGGGATGCCTTCCCGGGCATCCCCAAGCTTAGGCTTTTTGGTGTCCTTGAATATGGCTTGGGATGCCTTGGGCATCCCCAAGCTTGAACTCTTTCCACTCGTTATGTCTTTGTCCATGAGAACATCACCCAAAACTTGAAAACTTCACAACACAAAACTTAAACAGAAACTTGTGATAACATTACCACAAGAAAACAAACTACCACTTCTTTTGGTACTATAGCAAACTTTAATTCTATCTATATTGGTGTTGTGCTACTGTATTCTCACTTTTCCATGGCTAGTACCCCCCGATACTAACCATAGTTTCATCAAAACAAGCAACCAACTCAACAAAAACAGAATCTGTCAAAAACAGACCAGTCTGTAGCAATCTGTATACTTCGTATACTTATGGTACCTCACAAATTCTGAAAAATTACGACTGCCTGGGCAAAAGGCATATCAACCAGCAGAAAAAATAATCAACTCAAAAGCTCTTTCTGAATAAAGAGAAAAAATCATCTCGTGAGCGAAAAGTTTGTGTCTTTTTCCAGTAGGATCAAACAACCATTACCAAGACTAGTCATAAAGGTTTTGCTTGGCTCAAACACAAAAAGAAACACAAAAAACACAATCACAACAGAACTATGATGGTGTGGACGCAACAAAATAGAAAGAAAAAGATAAATTCATTGGGTTGCCTCCCAACAAGCTCTATTGTTTAACGCCCTTAGCTAGGCATAAAAGAGATAGAATCACGTATCATCGTCTTTGGTGCTCAAACCATAAGTGGCCCTCATCATGAATTCATAAGGCAATCTTATTTTATTTCTAGGAAAGTGTTCCATGCCCTTCTTTAAAGGAAATTGAAAACTAATATTCCCTTCCTTCATATCCATGATAGCACCGATAGTCCTTAGGAAAGGTCTACCAAGAATAATAGGGCATGTAGGATTGCAATCAGTGTCAAGCACAATGAAATCCACGGGTACATAGTTCCTATTTGCAATAATAAGAACATCATCGATCCTTCCCATGGGTTTCTTGACAGTAGAATCCGCAAGATGCAAATTAAGAGAACACTCTTCAATCTCATTAAAACCTAGAACATCACATAAAGACTTTGGAATCGCGGAAACACTAGCACCCAAATCAACAAAGCATTGGATTCATAGTTTTTTATTTTGATTTTGATGGTAGGTTCCCACTCATCATGAAGCTTTATAGGGATAGAGACTTCCAATTCAAGTGTCTCTTCAAGAGATTTTATCATAGCTTTGACGATATGATCGGTAAAGGCCTTGTTTTGGCTATACGCATGTGGAGAGTTTAACATGGATTGCATCAAGGAAATGAATTTAATCAAGGAGCAACTATCATAATTGAATTCCTTGAAATCCATGGTAGTAATTTCATTACTACTCAAAGCTGTAATATCTTCTACTCCACTTTCAATGCTTTTAGCATCAAGATAGATGGACTCCGAATCATTGGGGCACTTTTCAACCAAAGTGGATTCATATCCAGCCCCATAATCTTTAGGTTTGTCACAAGAAAACAAAGATTCAATGGGAGTCACACCAAGCACTTTAAGATCTTCGTGATTCTTATCACGAGAACACACCTTTTTAAGCCATTCATGTCTAGCACGAATTTGGGCGGTTCTTTCTTGGCTCTCAATCATGGAAACACGCATAGCTTTCAAAGTTTCATCAATATTGATCTTGGGAAGAGCACGTCTAACTTTCAAAGCATCAACACCACTAGACATTCTATCAACGCTCTTAGCCAAATCGTCAATTTTGAGTAGCTTTTTCTCTATGGACGCATTGAAAATCTTTTGTGAGTATATGAACTCTTTGATATTACTCTCTTCATCAGAGGGTAATCTATTGTAATTTCCATGAGTATTGTTGTAGGTGTTGCCAAAATTATTAGAGGAGTTACTAGGAAAAGGCCTAGGAACATAGTTTCCTCTAAAAGCATTGTTGTTGCCAAAATTATTCCTACCAACAAAATTAACGTCCAAGCTAGCGTTGCTACTCTCAATCAAAGAAGACAAGGGCATATCAATAGGATCTAAAAGAGCACTTCTACTAGCAACCAAATTCATTAACTCATCCATCATAGCACTCAACGAGTTAATTTCTTCTGTAGCGTGTACCTTCTTACTAGTAGGTGACCTTCCAGTGTGCCACTGAGAGTAGTTCGTCATGATGTTGTCTAGGAGCTTTGTGGCTTCCCCTAACGTGATTTCCATGAACGTTCCACCTGAGGCGGAGTCCAAGATATTTCTAGAAGCGAAATTCAAGCCAGCGTAGAAGATTTGTATAATCATCCAAAGACTCAAGCCATGAGCGGGACAATTTCTAATCATCAATTTCATTCTCTCCCAAGATTGTGCAACATGTTCATGATCAAGTTGCTTGAAATTCATGATATCATTACGGAGAGAGATAATTTTAGCGGGCAGAAAATACTTGGATATATAAGCATATTTGCACTTATCCCACGAATCGATACTATTTTTGGGCAAAGAAGAAAAACAAGTTTTTGCGCGATCTCACAACGAAAAAGGAAAAAAGCTTCAATTTAATCACATCATTATCCACATCTTTCTTCTTTTGCATATCGCAAATCTCAATGAAGGTATTGAGATGGGATGCGGCATCTTCACTAGGAAGGCTGGAGAATTGCTCTTTCATAACAAGATTCAGCAAAGCGGCTTTCGTATGACTCCGCACTAGTGGCGGGAGCAATCGAAGTACTAATAAAATCATTATTATTAGTATTCGAGAAATCACAAAGTTTGGTGTTTTCATTCATGGTGACTTCAGCAAGCAAGCAAGCACACAAGCAAACAAAGAGCAAGCGAGAAAAAGGGCGAACGAAAAGGCAAACGAAAAGGCAAACGAAAAAGGCAAATTGTGAAGTGGGGCAGAGGAAAATGAGAGGCACGTGGGAAACAAAGTAAATGCAAGAGATGAGTCTGCGACACTTAATTGGATGAGTTCTTAACTTGATCCTCCCCGGCAAGGCGCCAGAAATCCTTCTGCTACTTCTCAAACAACAGCGTCAGAAATTGACACGTTGACGGAGAGTTTCTTGCGTTGGTTTTTCCCTTGAAGAGGAAAGGGTGATGCAGCACAGGAGCAGTAAGTATTTCCCTCAGTTTGAGAACCAAGGTATCAATCCAGTAGGAGAATCTCGTCAAGTCCAGAGTACCTGCGCAAACACAAAAGAGCTTGCACCCAACGCTTTAAAGGTGTTGTCAATCCCTTCAAGATTGATTGCAAAGTGAGATCTGAAGGCGAAAAGTGCAACGAAGAAAAAGAGTAAGGCTGAAAATATGGTGTGGAGTAGACCCGGGGGCCATAGTGTTCACTAGAGGCTTCTCTCAAAATAGCAAGTATTATGGTGGGTGAACAAATTACTATCGAGCAATTGATAGAACCGCGCAAAGTCATGACGATATCTAAGGCAATGATCATACATATAGGCATCACGTCCGAGACAAGTAGACCGATACTTTCTGCATCTACTACTATTACTCCACACATCGACCACTATCCAGCATGCATCTAGTGTATTGAGTTCATGACGAACAGAGTAACGCCTTAAGCAAGATGACATGATGTAGAGGGATAATCTCAAACCAATGATTAAAACCACATCTTTTTACCCTTGATGGCAACAACATGATGCGTGCCTTGCTACCCCTTCTGTCACTGGGTGAGGTCACCGCATGGTATGAACGCAAAACCAAGCACTTCTCCCATTACAAGAATCATAGATCTAGTTGGCCAAACAAAACCCACAACTCGAAGAGAATTACAAGGATATGAAATCATGCATAAGAGAAATCAGAAGAAACTCAAATAAGATTCATAGATAATCTGATCATAAATCCACAATTCATCGGATCTCGACAAACACACCGCAAAAGAAGATTACATCGGATAGATCTCCATGAAGATCATGGAGAACTTTGTATTGAAGATCCAAGAGAGAGAAGAAGTCATCTAGTTACTAGCTATGGACCCGTGGGTCTATGGTGAACTACTCACGCATCATCGGAGAGGTCATGGTGTTGATGAAGAAGACCTCCGTATCCGAATCCCCCCTCCGGCACGGCACCACAACGTGCCCCAGATGGGATCTTGCGGAGACAGAAGCTTGCGGCGACGGAAAAGTACTTTCGATGATCTCCTCATTTTTATGGAATTTTAGAGAATATATAGGCGCAAAACCTAGGGCAAAGGAGGCTCAGGGAGCCCACAAGCCAGGGGGCGCGGGCCCCCTTGGTCACCATGAGCTCACCATGAGCATGAAATCTTGAAACAAAGATGGCTAGAAATAAAGATTGGATGGTGTGCTCACCATGAGCATGAAATCTTGAATACTTTTACATATCCAAGGAGCATATGAGTTAAATGAGTTTTGACAATTTTTTGAGAATTAATGGCAAGACAGAAGTATAGGTTGCTTCACCACCTTGGGAAAACAAGGTTATTCCTTTAATAGAACAAGGAATATTCCTACGAAATAAATATTGGGGTTGGGCCAAGATAGAAATGACATGACCTTCGAATGTATTTTAGGATAACAACCCACTTGGGAGAGTGAGAAGAGATGATCTTCCCAGGTTTCAAGACCATAGAGCCAGAGAAAGGAACCCAAATTAATATTTTAAGCAAATCCAAAAGAAAAAGGAAGGGCCAAAATTTGGGGTGTCACAGTGTTCTAGTTATTGCTAACCAATATGTCAAGCAACGGATCGTGGGAGACACAACGATCACTAAATTTCAATGCATGAGTCTTGTTGCACCGGCATGGCGTGCAAACAAGGGAAAGTGGAAGTTATGGTAGTTCGTCTCATCTCGTCCCGTAATTGGTGGAAACCACTGCCAATCCCAATAAAACCAGGGTATTGTGGGTCTTGGAAGGATGGAGCATCAAAAAAGGCAACGCGTTACGTATCCGCCTAAGGAGTGGACCTTGGGGATCGAGAAACTATTCCACGGATATTCTCTGTATAACACCCTCGAAGGAGTCTAGGAGGAAACATGTGGTCTGACCCGGGAGGTACTTCCCTCGGCTGCCGAGAGCTGCACACGGGCCCAACCACATCCAGCAGATGGGAAGAAATCTTGCTACCTGACAAGAGGACTAGAACCATATCCTTTTCTCAGCAAAGGAGTGGAGAGTGAATGTCATGTCGGGATGCATGGGCTTGGATAAGGTTGCCGTGAAGATGAGGTCACCTGCAGTGGCTATAGGCGGTCCTTCTTGCCCTCTATGATGCTACATGAGCAATCCTATTGCAGAGACCATTATGTACAAAGGAAACACAAGGATGGAAGCATGGTGCAATGCTTAGCTCCAACGATCATCATCACCATGTGTGCAGGCAGCCATGACCCATAATGAACCGGTACAAGCTACCCTATCCTAACCTAGGTAGTCTTCAACAAGTAAGAGATCAACCAAGAGCCCCAGATACTAGTATAAGTAGAGGGGGTTGCAACCTCCCCGAGGGAGATACATTGTAACACACAACCTTCAAAATATATAAAAAGAGCAGGAGTAGGGTACTACACCAACACGGTGACCTAAACCTGGGTAACCCTAGCTTGTTCCTCCTCTCATTCTTCCATCTCGATCGACAATGACCTAGGAAACTAGATCGTGTTGAGTCCCTAGACAAACTCACAAAGGGTTGTCACAAACAACCCAATATCGGGTTCTTAGGATCCGACACCCACATCATAAGTTAAGATTCAAACACATCTCCCCCTGTTGTAGTTGACATGAAAAGCAGTGGGTCCCATAGAGTTGAAACGAGTCAAAGAACCTAAGAAAAGAAAACAACCCAAATAAGACGGCAATTAGAGAAAATGACGCGCAAGTGCATGCAACTAAATTCTTCACAGGCAGGACTCGATTTGCCTAATCCGACAATGGACCAACCAAAAACTGCCCCTTTTTTAATTCTATAGTTATGAACCTCTCCCACATGAACAAGTAGATCTTTAAGATTGAATGTGGGACTAATCATTATGTTGTAGAGTTCCGAGAAACAACTCTATTGTATATTTTGTCCTAAATGACCTTTCTTTGCGCTTAATCCCACATTTGGCATCTCTCAAAATATATTTTCATATTCGACCGAATGGGTAGTTGTGCCACTTATTTGGTGTTTTTGAGGTAGCATGGCGTCATCTGCCTTGGTGGGTTTGGATTTGCGCCATCCTTATCGGCTTGCATGACAATGGAGTAGGAAGATGGCTCCATGATATGAAAAATGTCGAGAAGACTACTTACCATTTAAGCCCACACATATCTTCCCTCCTCTTTAATGCCTTCTCTTTCCTACGCGGGGTCCATGTGATCCTAACCTTTTGTTTTCATGTGTAAACTTTCTAAAATTTTGAAAGTTCAAAAATTCCAAGAAGTACAAATTTCAAAGTTTACAAATACTTAAAGTTTCAACTACGAAAGCTAGGCCAAGATATTTTTTAAAAGGTTGTAATTTGTGAAAATATCCAAAAGTAAAAGGTTGCGAAACATGGAAGCACAAAAGTGGAAGCTTTACAAATTGGCTTGTCAGAATTTGATCGTTGTATGTTGTTGGGAACTCGTCTAACAGTATGCACAACCCTTAATATCCCATACCGCCTAATCATATGTCTAATCCATTGTTGAGTGAGATGACAATGTGTGCGCCAATAAGGATGCTACAACTAGAAATACACCAACGAGATGGCTCCGCAAACTCTTAGAAGCATCAAAATAAGTGGTGCAACAACTCCATTTGCCCAAAAATGCAAATAATTTTGGAGAGAGGTCAATTTTTTCCCGATGGAAGGGCCATGTCATAAGTGATATTAAACACTAGGAAACTACATTTTGGAAAAATTATACCAAATACTTGCATAGCTGGGGCTTTCCCCATTCTAGTTGCTTTGGTGCTTCCAAATTTCGAATAGGGCTGCACAAAGTGAACTAATTTATCCAGATCTTCTTTGTGATGCAACTCAAACCTTCTTTGGAGCGGATATTTGGTTAGGGTTAGTCCCACTTAGAATGATATCTCTTCGTGTGTTTCCACAAGAGGGTGGGATCTATGTATAGATGAGATATGATTCGATTTGATTATTCAGCTATTGCTTTGCCAAGTAGCGTGTGCGGTATGGAATTAACCCCTAGATTTGGCTTGATTGCTCCAGTTGGGAGAAGAAATAATCATAAAAAATGCATATTCATATTATGAGGTAGCTATTTAAAACTACCTAATTCCTCATGCATTGCAACCACACCATGCATATTGTAATGGTTCAACATCAATCGTGTTCAACATATATGTTACACACACGCCATATTATTTATTTTTGGAATATTTGATTTTCTATAAGTATTAGTAGGGAAGGAAATATATTTTTTGATTCAGTTGTTATTTTGGCAAGATTTGATTTGATTTGGGTATGTATAGAGCAAAAAAAGTAAATTTTGATTTCCTAGAAGTTCAGGTAAGATTTGGTTGAGTTAATGCAACACATCGTTTTGGAAAGATTTGATTGAGTTAATCATGAACATGGTTTTTAGCAGGACAAAGAAAGTAAAGCGTTGATTCGATTTAGATTATTCGAAACTATGGAGGGGATGAAACCACATTTGATGACTTAGAAACACTAACTTCCCTTTAATAGTTTATTAATAGGGTCTGAGTATATCTCATCTAGATGTGAGATGATATATTATCTCACATCTAAGTTATAACATCAACAATAATTTGTGATTAACTCTCTAAAAAAATGCGATTAACAACCGACCGCGTCGTTCTTTTATTTGTTTTTCCCTAGGCTAGGCTCGCCGCACAAACTTTCCAGCGACTGGGCTGGCCATGTCGATTTGGACAAAAACAAAAAAAACAACAGCGATGCACTAATTGGCATAGGGGATCAAACTAACAACCTGAGAGATCGATAGAAGATGTGTCTAGAGGGGGCTGAATAGACTACTTGCATAATTAAAATCCTAGACTTTTCCCAAATTAATGGATGCTAGATTTTAGCGATTCTAACAAGTCTAGTGCACCCTACACATGCTAGTTAAAAAATATGGCAGCGGAAAATAAAGACTTTGCACATGTAGTAAGGAGTAGAGTTTAGGAAGATCAAACGCGAAGAAGTTGACACGTAGAGTTTTGGCATGGTTCCAATAGGTGTCACTATCGTACGTCCATGTTAGTGGAGACTTCAACCCAAAAACGGTAATGGCTGCAAGAGTCCACGGAGGACTCCACCCACAAGGGGTTCGTGAAGAAGTGGCCTTGTCTATTCCACCACGGCTTCCATCCACATAGGACTATCCTCACTCACGGTAGATCTTCATGAAGTAGGTGATCTCCTTGCCCGTACAAACTTTTTGGTTTAACTCCACAACACGAAGTAGGAGGCTCCCAAGCGACACCTAACCAATCTAGGAGGCACCACCCTCCAAAAGGTAACAAATGTGGTAGAACGATGAACTCATTCCTCTTGTGCTTCTAAAGATAGTCTCCTCAACACTCAATCACACTATCTCAGATTTGGCACGGGTAGGAGAGATTGATCTTGTGGAAAGCAACTAGGGGAGGCTAGAAATCAAGGTTCAAATGGTTGGAATGGAATCTCTTGATCTCAACACATGAGTAGGTGTCTCTCTCTCAGAAAAATGGATCCAACAAGTGTAAGTGTGTTCTGGGTGCTTCCTCTACGAGTAAGAGGTAGGTGCACAGGTATATATAGGCATCTCCCAAAATCCAACCGTTACAACATTATTTGCCAATTCGGTGACACCGAAATGTTAATCTCGGTGCTATCGAGTGCACTAAATGTGGCAACTTTGAATTCAGTGAGACTAATATATGAATTTCAGTGGTATCGATACAATGACCTAGACTGGATTTCCAAACTCGGTGAGACCAACTTCATACTCGAAATTTCCGAAACTTGAAATTTGATTAACTGAAAGTGGGTCACCCAATCTCGATGGCACGGATAGGAATGTTGGTTGTACCGAGATGGTGGGATTGGCTTAGGATCTTTCTAAGTGTAAAATCGGCAGGGCCGAATTAAAATTGTTGGTGGTACCAATTTTGTTGGTTTGGGTTTGGACAGAGATATTTTGTGGGAGAATGGCTGAGTATTTTTGGTGGCTAATTCTAAGCACTTGAGCAACCAATTCATCATAATACCTCATCCCCTTTTAATAGTATTGGCTTTCCTATGGACTCAAATGTGATTTCTCACAAAGTGTAAAATGAAGAGTCTTCTTCCTTGAAGCTTTAGCCAATCCTATTCATTCCTTCATCAAGGGGCGTCTCCTCACAATCCTGTAGCCAAAGCTCTCTGTGGACTATACCGAAAACACACTCATACGTCTCCAACATATCTATAATTTTTGATTGTTCCATGTTATTATATTATCTGTTTTGGATGTTTTATATGCATTAATATGATGTTTTATATTATTTTTGGGATACCTATTAATCTAGAGCCCACTGTCAGTTTCTGTTTTTTCCATGTTTTTGAATATTGCAGAAAAGGAATACTAAACGTAGTCCAAACGGAACAAAATCTCCGAATAGATTTTTCTTTGACGAGAAGACACCCATGACACTTGGAGTAGGGGGCAAGGCACTTGTCGGGAGGCCACAAGCCTGCAGGGTGTGCCCTAGGGGGTGGTTGCGCCCCCTTTCTTGTGGGCCCCCTGCAGGTCTCCTAACCCTATTTCTTGGCATATAAATTCCCAAATATTCATGTATCGCCAAAAAGAGCAACGAAAATACTTTTACGCCGCCGGGAGCGTGTGTTCCTGAGAGATCCAATCCGGGAGCCTTTTCCGGGAATCAGCCGGAGAGGGAATTGATCACGGAGGGCATCTACATCAACTGCATTCCCCCTCCGAAGATGTGTGAGTAGTTCACCACAGACCTACGAGTCCATATCTAGTAGTTAGATGTCGTCTTATCTCTCTTTGATCTCCAATACCATCTTCTTCATGATCTTCATGGAAATTTGTTTGATGTAATACTCTTTTGCGGTGTGTTTGTCGAGATCCGATGAATTGTGAGTTTGTGTTCAGATTATCTATGAATATTATTTGAGTCTCTTCTGAATTCTTTTATGCATGATTTCATATCTTCGCAACTCTTATGGAATTATTGGTTTGGTTTGGCTAACTAGATTGGGAATTCTTGCAATGGGAGAAGTGCTTAGTTTTCGGTTCAATCTTGCGGTGTCCTCACCCAGTGACAGTAGGGGTAGCGAGGCTCGTATTATATTTTTCCCATCAAGGGTAAAAACATGGGGTTTTCATCATATTGCTTAAGTTTATCCCTCTACATCATGTCATCTTACTTAATGCGTTACTCTGTTCTTCATGAACTTAATACTCTAGATGCACGCAGGAGTCGCTCGATGTGTGGAGTAATAGTAGTAGATGCAGAATCGTTTTGGTCTACTTGATACGGAGGTGATGCCTATATGCATAATCATTGCCTTAGACATCTTCATAATTATTTGCTTTCTATGAATTGCTCGACATTAATTTGTTCACCCACCGTATTATTTTCCTTTATGAGAGAAGCCTCTAGTGAAACCTATGGCCCGCGGGTCTATTTTCCATATATTATTTTTCAGATCTATAAACCAAAAATACCAAAAATACTTTTCTGCAATTTATTTACTTTCGTTTCCGAAATATTTTATATCTATCTCTATCAGATCTCATCATTGCAAATAAATATGAAGGGATTGACAACCCCTTTATAGCATTGGGTGCAAGAGTTTGATTATTTGCGTAGGTCATACTATTGGGGCCTTGCTTGTTCCTCCTACTGGATTGATACATTGGTTCTCAATAAACTGAGGGAAATACTTATCTACTTCCCTGCATCACCCTTTCCTCTTCAAGGGAAAACCAACGCAATCTCAAGAGGTAGCAAGAAGGATTTATGGCGCCGTTGCCGGGGAGGATACATAGCAAGATCACGCCTACCAAGTACCCATCACAAACTCATCTCTTGAATTTACTTTATTTGCCATTTGCCTCTCGTTTCCTCTCCCCAATTTCTAAAAATATTTTTAGAAAATACCAAAAGGATTTTCCTTTTTATTCGCCCTTTTTCCGTTTGTATTTTCGTTTGCTTCTCGTTTGCTTAGGTGTTAGATCGCCTAAACTGATGGCTGGCCTTGCTACTATGACTAGTGTTCATGAGAATCAAGTTCTTAATTTTAAGCAAAGGGAGGGATAAAACTTAAAAGATGCTTGGTATAGAATTTCTAATGCTCAAAATAGATCTATTCGCACGCAATCTACTACCGTTCTCCTTCGTAATTTTTATGTGGGTATCTCTCCTTGTAATAGATATGTTTTGGACACCATTATGGGAGGAAACTTCTTGGGTAGCCATACCTTTGATTGTTATAATGCTATGACAAATCTCGTAGGTTCACCCCCACTCATGATTAATGAAACAATCTTAACCTTGGAACATGTGATGCGAAGGCTTGATGTTATTGAAAATAAAGTTGCTACTTTAGAGCTCATTGAAAACTTGGACAAAAATATTCATAATCATATTACTCAATTTGGATCTAAGGTAGGAGTTACTTTAAAAAACCTAAGGGAAAAGGAACCCATAGTTAATGAAAAATTGGATCAAGATTCTTCTAGAATTGGAAAGCTTGAGGACATTATTACCAACTTGGGTTCCGCCTTTGCCTCTATTCAAACCACTCCTCCTCCTAAGACTGCCAAGTTTATTTATGTTCCTAAAAATAAGGGTGAATCTTCTAGAAAAAGTGATGAAGATCTTAAGATGATAAGCGTTCACCCTAGCTTTATTAGGGAACTCATTACTACAAGTGAAATTTTGGATTTCTCACCTAGGAGTATGATTATTGATAAAACCAAAGGATATCCTAGGGTTCACAAGTGTTCAATTGAGGAATTGCATACCAAAGATGACAATACCTAGATCTATTGCATTATGCCTAGCTAGGGGCGTTAAATAATACCGCTTGTTGGGAGGCAACCCAATTTTATTTGTTTTGCTTTTGTTTTTGTTTCTGTTTTTGATTGTTGTACACATTATTACCTCTGTAATAATTATGTTTTCTTGTTTTGATTAGTGTTTGAGCCAAGTAAGACCTTTGGGATGGTCTATGGTGCTTGCAAGTTGATTTTGCTGAAAAACAGAAACTTTTGCCCTCAGTCCAGGAAATTTATAAATTCACTGGAACGTGCTTTTGATATTAAGTTTTTACACAAGATTGGTTTAAAAATTGCACAGATCTTCCTAATGTTTCAGACTTTTTGGAGTTAAAAAAGTATTCGAAGTAAACAGATTTCTACAGACTGTTCTGTTTTTGACAGATTCTATTTTCTTTGTGTTTTTTTGCTTATTTTCATGAATCTATGGGTTGTATGAGGGGTATGAACCATGGAGAAGTTGGAATACAGTAAATATTACATCAATGTAAATAAAGAATGAGTTCACAGCAGTACCTAAGTGGTGATTTATTTTTCTTATACTAACGGATCTCATGAGTTTTCTGTTGAGTTTTGTGTTGTGAAGTTTTCAAGTATTGGGTAAAGATTTGATGGACTACGGAATAAGGAGTGGCAAGAGCCTAAGCTTGGGGATGCCCAAGGCACCCTAAGCCATATTCAAGGATACCAAAGAGCCTAAGCTTGGGGATGCCCCGGAGGGCATCCCCTCTTTCGTCTTCAATCCATCGGTATATTTACTTGAGGCTATATTTTTATTCACCACATGATATATGTTTTCCTTGGAGCGTCTTGTATGATATGAGTCTTTAATTTTTAGTATGCCACAATCATCCTTGCTGCACACATCTTTTGAGAGACACACACGCTGAATCGTGAATTTATTAGAATACTCTTTGTGCTTCATTTAAATCTTTTGAGCTAGGCAATGTTGCTCTAGTGCTTCATTTATATCTTTTAGAGCACGGCGGTATTGTGTTTTATAGAAATTACTAGACTCTCGTACTTCACTTATATTATTTTGATAGTTATTTAAAAGAGCATGGTAATTGGTTTAGGTTATGAATTTAGTCCTAATATAATAGGCATCCAAGAGGGATATAATAAAAACTTCCATATTAAGTGCGTTGAATATGATGAGAAGTTTGATTACTTGCATATATTTTGAGATAGGAAGATGGTAATATGAGATTCATGCTAGTAAGTAATTGTGAATTATAAGAAATACTTGTGTTAAATCTTGTGATTCATGTAGCATGCACGTATGGTGAACCGTTATATGATGAAGTCGGAGCATGATTTGCTTAATGATTGTCAACCTTTGAGTGGAGGTCGGGATCTCGCGATGGTTAACTCCTACCAACCCTTCCCTTAGGAGCATGTGTCTAATACTTTGCTTTGATAACTAATAGGATTTCGCAATAAGTACGTGAGTTCTTTATGACTAATGTTGAGTTCATGGACTATACGCACTCTCACCCTTCCACCTTTGCTAGCCTCTCTAGTACCGCACAACTTTCGCATGTAAATTAAACCCACCTTCTTCAAAACAGCCACCATATATTTTCCTCAAAATAGCCACCTTATCTACCTATTATGGAATTTTCATAGCCATTCCGAGATATATTTCCATGCAACACCACCGCCTCGTTTTTATCACACGCACCATCACTTCCATATTGTATATAGTGTCATACTTTGTTCTAGATATCGAGTTGTAATCTTTTACGTTGTAAGTAAATATAAGTGCGATGATTTGCATTATTAGAGCATTGTCCCTTATGAGAAAAAGGATGATGGAAGCTATGATTCCCTCACAAGTTGGGATGTGTCTCCAGACTTTACAAAAAATAAAAGAGACCAGCGAAGCCCATAAAAAATAAAAGAGGCCATAGAAGCCCATCCAAAAAGGTAAAAAGGAGAAAAAGAAGAAAGAAAATGAGAGAAAGAGAGAAGGGACAATGCTACTATATTTTTCCACACTTGTGCTTCAAAGTAGCACCATGTTATTCATAGAGAGTCTCCTATTTTATCACTTTCATATAACTAGTGGTATTATATCTTTTGCACAACCACTTAGTTTTCTTTTTGAGCTTTCATACACTTATAGCTCTAGTGCATTTGTTGCATGGCAATCCCTACTCACTCGCATTAATATCTATTGATGGGAATCTCCATAGCCTTTTGATGTGCCTAGTTGATGTGAGACTATATTCTTCCTTTCTATTTTGCAACCTCGATCACACTCTATTCCACCTATAGTGCTATATCCATGGTTCACGCTCATGTATTGCGTGAGAGTTGAAAAGGTTTGAGAACATAAAAGTGTGAAACAATTGCTTGATTTTCACCTGGGTTGTGCATGATTTAGATACTTTGTGTGGTGAAGAGATAGCATAGCCAGACCATATGATTTTGTAGGGATAACTTTCTAAGACCATTATATTTTGGAAGGAAGCAATTTCCTTATTAGTATGCTTGAAGCATTATTGTTTTTTGTCAATATTAAACTTTTGTATGGATCTGAATATTCATGCCACATTAGAGAATATTACATGGATAAATATGTTAGGTAGCATTCTACATGAAAAATCCTGTTTTTATCATTTACCCACTCGAGGACGAGCATGAATTAAGCTTGGCGATGCTTGATACGTCTCCAACGTATCTATAATTTTTGATTGTTCCATGCTATTATAAAATCTGTTTTGGATGTTTTATATGCATTAATATGTTGTTTTATATTATTTTTGGGACTAACCTATTAATCTAGAGCCTAGTGCCAGTTTCTATTCTTTCCATGTTTTTGAATATTGCATATATGGAATATTAAACGGAGTCCAAATGGAACAAAATCTCCGGAAAGATTTTTCTTGGACCACAAGACACCCAGGAGACATGGATTAGGGGCAAGGCACTTGTCGAGAGGCCACAAGCCTGCAGGGCGCACCCTAGGGGGGTGGTCGCGCTCCCTTGCTTGTGGGCCCCCTACAAGTCTCCTAACCCTATTTCTTGGCCTATAAATTCCGAAATATTCCCGTATCGCCAAAAAGAGCCACGAAAATGCTTTTACGCTGCCGGGGGCCTCTGTTCCCGAGAGATCCAATCTGGGAGCCTTTTCCAGTAATCTCTCGGAGAGGGAATTGATCATGGAGGGCATGTACATCAACTCCATTGCCCCTCCGATGATGTGTGACTAGTTCACCACAGACCTATGGGTCCATAGCTAGTAGCTAAATGGCTTCTTCTCTCTCTTTGATCTTCAATACCATGTTCTTCATGATATTCATGGAGATCTATCCAATGTAATACTCTTTTGCGGTGTGTTTGTTTAGATCCGATGAATTGTGAGTTTATGTTTAGATTATCTATGAATATTATTTGAGTCTCTTTTGAATTCTTATATGCATGATTTCATATCTTTGCAGGTCTCTTCGAATTATTGGTTTGGTTTGGCTAACTAGATTGGTAGTTCTTGCAATGGGAGAAGTGCTTAGTTTTGGGTTTAATCTTGCGGTGTCCTCATCCAGTGACAGTAGGGGTAGCGAGGCTCGTATTGTATTTTTTCCATCAAGGGTAAAAGGATGGGGTTTTCATCATACTGCTTGAGTTTATCCCTCTACATCATGGCATCTTACTTAATGTGTTACTCTGTTCTTCATGAACTTAATACTCTAGATGCAGGTAGGAGTCGCTCGATGTGTGGAGTAATAGTAGTAGATGCAGAATCATTTCGGTCTACTTTATACGGACGTGATGCCTATATGCATAATTATTGCCTTAGATATCTTCATAATTATTTGTTTTTGTATCGATTGCTCGAAAGTAATTTGTTCACCCACCGTATTTTTTCCTTTATGAGAGAAGCCTCTAGTTAAACCTATGGCCCCCGGGTATATTTTCCATATTATATTTTCAGATCTGTAAACCAAAAATACTTTGCTGCAATTTATTTACTTTTGTTTTCAAAATCTTTTATATCTATCTGTATCACGTCTCATCCTTGCAAAAAACTCTGAAGGGATTGAAAACCCCTTTATAGCGTTGGGTGCAAGAGTTTGATTATTTATGTAGGACCTACTATTGGGCCCTTGCTTGTTCCTCCTACTGGATTGATACCTTGGTTCTCAAGGAACTGAGGGAAATACTTATCTACTTTGCTGCATCACCTTTTCCTCTTCAAGGGAAAACCAACGCAAGCTCAAGAGGTAGCACATACTAGGTAAAAGTGTTAGTACAAGAGACAATGTATGTTGTCATGAATTATCAAAACCACCAAGGGAGCATATGTGCATGGCTTTTCAACAAGTGTCCACACTTGATTCCTCTCGAAGTTGTGTAGCTCTTCGTGCATGGAATTCACCCAATCCGGGTCTTGAAGGGCTTCTTCAACCTTCAAAGGCTCAATGCTAAATATGAAAGAATAAAGCTCGCAAAAGTTAGCTAAACGAGATTTAGATCAAGTGATTCTCCTGGTTTGTATGTCACCAGAGATTTGATTCAGCGAATGATTCTTGTCCACTCTTGCTCGAACTCGTGACAACTTCTTCTTTTTGGATGATGGAGCTTCTTCATCATCATCATCTTGCACATTGTCGTTGATGGTGTCAAATCCTTGAGGTGGTGGTGAGGAAGGTTGAGGTGGTTCATCACGATGTACTTGTTCCTCTTCTTCATCATGTTTTAGTACCACTTGTGGATGCCTCCATGTCGTTTTGTGGTTCGCCTTGACGCGAAGTAGGAGCTTCCACTTGAATTAATGAAGTACTTTCCTTCACCTTCATGGGACGAATCTTGCTGATAGGTAGATCTTGGATGGCTTGTGAAGGTTCCTTATCTCCTACATCATTTGGCAATTGTTCAACTTGCGAACCATTAGATTCATCAAATTTCACATCTACCGTCTCTTCAACTTTTTGTGTGAAGGTGTTGTAGACATGGTGAGTGTGAGAGTTTGATCTGTAACCGAGTAGGAAACCTTCAAGAGATTTAGGAGCAAATTTAGTGCGATGATGCTTATCAACAATGTAGCACTTAGAGCCAAATACTTGAAAGTATCCAACTTGGGGTTTGTCAATGGTGAGTAGCTCGTATGCCGTTTAATTGAGAAGCTTGTCTAAGTATAGTCGGTTTATGGCATGACAAGTTGTTTCCACGGCTTCTACCCAAAAGTGTCTTGGCGTCTTGTATTCGTCAAGCATCGTTCTGGCAATCTCTATGAGAGTCCAGTTCTTCCTCTCAACAAATCCATTTTGTTGAGGTGTGTACGTCGCTAAGAAATCATGTGAGTTACCTTCTTCATCAAGAAAAGTATCCACATTAGTTTTCCTGAACTCTGTTCTGTTATCGCTCAGAACTTTTATTGATCTTCACTTCAAACTGATTTTGAGATTTCCGGACGAAGTTCTTGAGGATCATTTGTACCTGTGACTTATCATTAAGAAAGAATACCCATGTAAATCTAGAAAAATCATCAACAATGACTAAACCATAAGAATTTCCACCAAGGATCTTGTAAGCATTGGGACCAAAAATATCCATGTGTAGTGGCCTTCTTGTAGTCATGATGTTCTTCACGGGATGACTTCCACGAACTTGCTTTCCTACTTGACAAGCACTACCAAGTCTTTCTTTCTCAAAGATAACATGTCTAACACCAAGAATATGATCACCTTTGATAAGCCTGTCAAGATTACGCACGCCTACATGTCCTAACCTTCTATGCCATAACCAACCTTTAGAAGATTTTGCAATAAGACATGTACGGGGTTTGGATTTTTTAGTGAAATCGACAATGTATAGATGACCTCTACGGATACCTGTAAAGACCATGTTATAACTGTCACTACAAAACACTTCACAGTCAACTTTCATAAATAGCACATTGAAACCAAAGTCTGTTAGTCTTGATACGAAAAGCAGATTGTAGCCAAGGGATTCAACAAGCATGATATTTTGAATGGAACTATCATGAGATATGGCCACCTTACCAAGACCCTTGGTGTTGTCTCCAAAGGTCACATACCTTCAAGGTCCATGGTTTGGTGTGATCTCATGGAACATGTCTTTATCTCCGGTCATGTGATCGCTGCATCCACTATCGAGAACCCACTCCTTTCCACCGGCCATGTAGTCTCTAAGGTTCGCCATAAGACTAAGGTTTCTCATGGTCTACTCATACTTAATGTCAAACTCTTCATATTCATTGTAGTCGCCATGCTCTACATTGTCGTCGTCGGACGAAATATCCTCGTCATAGGAAACAAGAATTTCATGAGAATTTTGACTATGACAATGTTCATATTTATGCATGTGGATAGTTTCAACCATGACATTGTTAATGGTAATGACATCTCCTTTAGCACGCATGAGGTCACGAAGCTCAAATAGACATTTATCAAAATTAGGATCGGTTGGCTTCATTTTGTGAAAGGCAAGATATGGAAAATGATCACAAGATTTTTCAGTGAATAGTCGGGATATCTTTTCTCTATGTCTTTCAACAAAGTGTGAGCACACTCAATGTTTTGCAGTTGATTAAGCACATTACTTGGTAGTCCCCAAATGCTTAGATTTACAGTTTTAAGATTACCAAGCACATCGAGTTCTTCATCATGAGAAGGATGCAAAGGATCAATGGGAGGCTCATAGGGATATTTAACATACTTGCGCAAATGGAATTAATCAAATATATCAAGCATTTCATATTTCCATTGTCTAAAATATTCTCCATCAAGAATAGACACTCTACAACTAATATTCCCCAAACTAGGCACATCCATCTTCCTCCAATGATGTTTAAAACAAGGTTTTGGAGACCGTACTCTGATATCAATTGAGAGATCAGTAGAAGTGGTGTCTAGAGGGGGGTGGATATACTTCTTGCATAATTCAAATCCTAGCCTTTTCTCAAATTAATGGCCGGCATATTTTAGAGATTCTAACAAATCTAGTGCACCCTACACATGGTAGTCAACAAATATGGCAGTGAAAAATAAAGTCTTTGCACATGTATAAGGAGTAGAGTTTAGGAAGACCAAACGCGAACAAGTTGACATGATGATTTTTGGCATTGTTCCGATAGGTGGCACTATCGTACGTCCATGTTAGTGCAGACTTCAACCCACGAAGTATGTTAGTCCAAGAGACTTCAACCTGCATTCCTATAGCCAAAGCTCTCTCTGGACTATACCTAAAATATACTAGGTAAAAGTGTTAGTCCAAGAGACGATGTATATTGTCATGAATTATCAAATCCATCAAGGGAGCATATGTGCTTTCACAACCCCATGATAGGTAATGCTACCAACTACCACTACAAACAATAGCTACATTTTTTTGAGCTCTACAATAGCTACAATTGATGATTAGGAAGCAACAAATTGTGATAACATCATAGTACGACATCGAAGTTATAAACATATTCTTGATATATATTGAAAATTGTAAACAATTTTGAATTGTCAAATATTTTTGAAAACACAAAGAATTTCTAAAATACAAATAAACTTTGTAGATGCAAACATTTTTTGAAAAATATGGATAATTGTTTCATGAATAAATTTTGAACATGTGAACAATTTTCGTAAAACCCCAAACAGCTTTTAAAGTGTGGACACTTGTGAAAATGTACAAAAAATTGAAATATGTAAATACATTTAGTTTATTTCTATTTTAGTCATATATTTTTAGTATTGTACCATTTAAATATATTGACATTTGAAAAATATTCATGCATTTCAAAAGAATGTTTATGATGTTTAATAGGATCAGCTAATGCACGTATTGATGGGATGAGATGCTTCTTTTCATGCGTATCCTATGCATAACTAAAAACTTCCATATTCAAAAAATGAATTGTAGGGCTTAGTCACGTAAGAGATGGAAAAAATGGTTGGACCAAATATTCCTTCCCTTTTAAATACTAACCAAGGTAGTTAATTTATCTTGTTTGGCATAAAATCACGTCGAATATCTGTGTCAAGAAATGGACATGCAACTAGGTTGACTCATTTGCGACTAGGTTAGAGGGTCGACAACAAGTTACATGTCAATGCCATAAAACAACTATAACAAAGCAAATTACATGTTGGAAGTCTATTTGGACTTGTAACTTGCACAAAAACAGATTAGACCCCAGTAGTGTGTCGAGTGTCGACGTGCAAATGGAAGAAGAAAAATGTGAGGGCCCCCAATCGCATGTTGGGGACTGGAGTTGCAACTAGCACAAAAGGGTTTGGTCCTTAGTGGCGTGTCGAGGATGAAAAGAAACGGGTTGGATGTCAATTAATTGTCAAAGGTGGACTAGCAACTAGGACAAGAAAAAAAAAAGTGACCTCGCCCCAATGGCATGGCTGGTGTGGAGTTGCAACTAGGACAAAATGTTTGCCCCCCAGGTTTGTGTCGAGGTTAGGCAAGTTGCGCGTCCACGGTGGATATGCAACTTGGGCAAAGGGGTCGAGGGCCAGTTGCATGTCGAGAGTGGGCTTGCAACTAGGGCCAAGGGGTCGAGGGTTAGTTGCAAGTCAAGGATGGACTTGCAACTGGGACAAAGGACCAATGTCTAGTTGCATGTCGAGGATAGACTTGCAACTAGGGAAAAGGGTCGGGGGAAGAGTTGTGCCTCGAGGGCTGACTCACAACCAGGACAAAATAATTCAGTCCAATTGCATGTCGATGGTGGACCTACAATTGGGTAAAAAGGGTCTAGAACAAAGTTGTGTGTCAAGTGTGGACTTGCAACTGTGTCAACTATGACATTAGGAGCCCACTTGTGAGTCAAAGGTTAACTTGCAACTGAGGTGAAACAAACTATATGGCCCTAGTTGTGAGTCGAGGGTGGACTTGCAACTATGATGAAAAACAAAAACACAGACTCCAATTGCGAGTCGAGGGTGAGCTTGCAACTAGCAAAACTACGGTCCTGGTTGCGAGTCGAAGTTTGACTTGCAACGGAGATAGCTACAAAACTAAGGGCCTAGTTGCAAGTCAAGTGTTGACCTGCGAACGGGATAAAACTAACTACAGGCCAAGATGCATGTCATGTGTGGACGTGCAACTGGGATGAAAAATAAATCTTAGCTTGAGTTGTGAGTCAAGTATGGGCTTGAAACTGATATGAAATAAATTAGGGGCCTATTTGCGAGTAAAGGTGGACATGCAACTGGTATAACTACACAAACTATGATACAAGTTGTGAGTCGAGGGTGGTCTTGCAATTGGGACAACTACACAAAGCAACGGACAACTAGAACAACAATGAAACTATGGGCCATGTTGCGAGTTCAGTATGTACTTGCAACTTGGACAACTATAAATTACGAGCGCAGTTGTGGCTCAAGCGTGAGCTTGCAACTAGGATAAAACAAATTATGGGCATAGTTGTGAGTGAAGGACGGACTTACAAGTTGGAAAACTGCACAAAATAATGATACCATTTGTGAGTCGAGGGTGAACTTGCAACTCGCACAATAAAATACTACGAGCCTAGTCGCGAGTAGAATGTAGACTTGCAACTTGGATGAAAACAAAACACATACAAGTTGCGAGTCAGAGGTGAACTTACAATTAGCACAACTAAAAAGCCTGTGTTTGAGTTGAGGATGGACTTGTAAGTAGGACAACTACAAAACTACGAGCTCAGTTGCGAGTCAAGGTTCAACTTGCAACTCGGATGAAACAAACTATTGACCTAGTTGCGAGCCAAGGGTGGACTTGCAACTCTGACTAAAAAATAAACCACATGCTCCATTTATAAGTCAACAGTGGACTTATATCTAATACAACAACAAAAATATGAGCCCAGATACAAGTCAAGGGGTGACTTGCAACTAGGATTAAACAGACTATGAAGAAAGTTGCGAGTCAAGGGTGAATCTGCAAAGGATATGCAAAATAAAACGTAGGTCGAGTTGCAAGTCAAGGGTGGGCTTGCAACCAGGATGAAGCAAACCACACACCTAGTTGCATCTTGGTGGTGGACTTGCAATTGAAACAACTACAAAAAACTATGATGTGAGTTGCGATACGAGGGTGGACTTGCAACTTGCACAACTAAACAAAACTAAATACAAGTTGCAAGTCTAGGAAGGACTTGCAACTAGGACAACAACAAAAATTATGGGCCGAGCTGCAAGTCGGCGGCAAACTTGCAACCAGGACAACTACGAAACTATGAGCCTAGCTACGAGTCAAGAGTGAACTTGCGACCAGGATGAAAGAAATACATGCCTAGTTACGAGTCAAGCATGGACTTGCGACCGGAACAACTACAAAAAAATATAATATAATTTTGTGAGTCAAGAGTGGACTTACAACTAGGACAATAACAAACTATGAGCCAAATTATGAGTCGAGCATGGACTTCCAAATAGAATAAAAAAAGGCATGCGTAGTTGTGAGTTGAGGATGGACTTGCAATAGGGACAATTATGAATCCATCTATGTGTTGAGGATGGAATCTATAAATTCTCCACCATGTCAGAAAATACGCACAACAAAAACGAAAATAAAAAAACAGTTCACACCTCCCAAACAATGACATTTATGGGCCATGTACAAAAAACGTGAGAACATGTCAACATAAAACAAAATGGGATAAGAGGACGTGCGATTAAAAAGAATGAGTTGACACGACGCATATAATCAATTTTGTGCGAACCTTAAACAAATCAAATGATTATATACTTAAATGAGACATCACTCGATCTCATCTAAATGAAAATTAGCAAATTCAAAAGAAAAAAATTAGTAACGCTCTCTTCTACTACATAGTCGAACCAAAATAAACAACACAAGGAATAAAAGACAGATGACCCTCCACAGAAAAGCTCAAACCCACATAACAAAGCCAATAAACAAAACATAAAATGCGCATTAAAAAGTCATATCGGGCCTCGTTGCTTCACGATAGATGAACATAAAAGACGACACAAAGATAACAAGCACGTATGAGAAGCATGTATAGCTAAGAGTATATGAGTTAGATGGGACGTTGTCAACTCGCATCTATGTAAGAATTAGAAAAGCCAATCTGAAATAGAACCCCTAGATCACGTCATAGAAGCAGCCCAACGAAACACGTATGCCCAAGCAGGTCGACAACTATACACGAGAAAAAATGCTTGTTTTTTTGCGGGTCCACCATGGGAGCAACTCTGAGGTGGTAGGAGGCGATCGGGAGGCGGTTGCGCTGCTACGCTAGGGTTAGGGTTTCTTACCGGGGATGGTGAGGATCTGGCGGTGCCTAAGGGTAAGACGGTCCATCCTTGGTCGCGGGCCGATGGTTCTGCTCACTACTAGTGATGGACTCGATGGCGGAGAAAGCAAAAGGCTCGATGGCAGCGGAGTCCGCGAAGGCGAAGAACCAAAAGGAGATGACGACAGTGGCTACCTCACCCGCTCGCCGGGTGGGGGGCTCAACTTGCGGGGTATCTTCCAAGTCCCATCTGGAGATCAATACTCTGGATCTTATTGCCAGTATCTCTGCGAGATTGGGGGGCTTGGTGCTGCTGGACAAGGAAGCCTATGGGCTAGATTTTGGGGAATATGTGCAAGCGAAGCCAATGCCATCTAGGTGGTCTGCTGTGGGAAAGGTATGCTCTTCTCGGCCACTCAAGAGGTCTGTGTTGGAAAGGACGATGAACAGAGCCTGGGGTCTGCACAAGGAAGCTCGATTTTGTGATCTGGGCTCAAACATCTTTGAATTTCACTTCATCCCAGAGGGAGATCGGAAACATGTTATGAATAATAGTCCATGGCAATACGATTTTAGTGTGTTGATCATGAAGGAATTTGAAGGGAATGTAAGGCGAGATGATATTTTACATTGTCGACATTTGTGTCCGGGTAACTGATCTACTCCCAGACAAGCGAACGGCGGCATTTGGGAACGCCCTAGGAAACTGGCTTGGGAAGGTGGTGAAGGTAGATGTTGACAATGCTGGTTTGGTGCACGGATCACAACTGGGGTTTAGAGCTTAGATTCTTGTTCACGAACCTTTGGTTCATGGTTTCAAGCTGAAGAAATCCAAGGAGGATCTAATTGGCACTTGGTTTAATTTCTGCTATGAGAAAATTCCTCATTTTTCCTTTGAATGTGGCAGATTAGTTCATGTGGGTGGTGTTTGTGAGCCTCCTCTTAACTCCACGGATGAGTGGGGGTCGATTGCGTGCATCTCCGGGAAGAAACTCATCCGTGATGGAGAGGGGTCTACTAGCAGTGTAGTGAGCAACAAGAATAGCTTTCATAGCTCTCAAGATGGGAATGGCTCACGTGCGCAGTAGGAACACCCAAGGCCGATGGATGCTCCAAAAAAAGGAACCTAAACACTGATTTTGACACGTCTACCGAGCGCCTCACTAGCGGGGCTTTTAGGCAGGACAAAGGTATGGTTAACAGCCCTAGAGCAAGGCACTGCCTTGATGATGAGAGGGGACATGACCTCGAGATGATCTGGAGCATAGGAGAGAGAGGGGCATGAGAGGGGGATTATGAAAGGAAAATGTGTCTCCTGAAAGAGGAAGGGACAGACATGGGAAGGATGGGCAGTACAGGGCGACAAGAGGATGAGCGACATGGTAGCGGGTGGCATGCTGACACGTCTAGTGGAGCGAATCACTTTGGAGAATCCAGTAGGTATGGGTGCCCAAATGTGTATGGGGAGAGAATTAGGATGCTAACCCTCACTACAAGTCTCATCTTTCCTCGGCCGAGCTCGGGAGTTGGAAGAGGGGTCCAAAGAAGGTGTGGGTGGCAAAGGGGAGACGTATAGGAGTGGTTCACAAGATGCTTTCATACGTGATACGCGATGCAACTCGTCGACAATGTTTGAGCGCATTTCACACGGCAATGATTCATCGCCAGACCCTGAGCTCGAGGGCCGCCGGGCGTAATGAATTTCCTTGCATGGAACTGTCAGGGTTTGGGATTGGCCTCGACAGTTGGCGAGCTATGGGACCTGATACGGTCTCACAATCCCGCGGTGGTCTTTCAAAGTGAAACAAAAAAGAAGGCATGTGCTATGGACAAGATAAAATGGAGTGTGGGGTTTCAGAATGGTATTGCAGTAGATTGTAAGGGCAGAAGTGGTGGTCTGGCTTTATGGCGTCGAGATCATGTTGAGGTGACAGTTCGGTTGTGTGCCAATATTTCATTGATGCTATAATAAATTGGGAGGGCAAGATATGTAGATTCACTTGTTTTTATGCTGAGCCCAAAATAGATTTAAGGACAAAATGATGGGATGCTATAAGATATTTACGATCACATGATGATTTCCCGTGGTTGTGTGTGAGCGACTTCAATGGGGCGCTCTTTCAATCAGATCAGAGTGGTAGTAACCCGAGGAGTTTTGCACGAATGGAGGAGTTCCGAGACTGCTTGAGTATGTACGGTCTCTCTGATCTACGCTTCTTTGAACCCATATACCTGGGACAACAAAAGGGACGGGGAGAACAACATTCAGGCCAGGCTGGACCGGGCAACTTGCTCTGCTGGATTTCTTGATCTCTTCCCTGAGACTTTGGTTGATCATGTTATGACAGAAGAATTTGATCATCACACACTTGTGATTAAAGCTCTGGAGACTGCTCCTAGGTCCAAAGGTAACATTACAAGTCCCTTTCGATTCGAGGAAGCCTGGACGAGGCATGAATAGTATGAAGAAATGGTTAAGGAGGTATGGGAAGCAGCTGACCCAGGATAGCAAAGCCTGGAGGCAGTATGGGAACGGTTTGCAACTATGACAGGTGGGATGCAAAGGTGGGCAAGGGAGGCCTTTGGGTCGATCTGACAGAAGATATCTATGCTCAAGGCACAACTTGTGGAATCTAAAGGATGCGCTACTTTGCTCGGGCACTCACTAGATGTCCGAGTGGTGGAGGATCAAATGCGAGGAATTTATGAACGCAGAGGGACTATGTATCGGCAACTCCCTCAAGTGGACTGCTTGCAGACAGTGGACCAAAATACTAAGTACTTCCAAAATAGGGCTTCGCACCGGAAACGAGAGAACACAGTTCGGGCGTTGGTGAAGGATGATGGGACTAGATGTGTTGCTGATGATCACAAGAGGAACTTGATACGTCCATTTTGCATCATGCTTTCATGTTGATATTTATCGCTTTATGGACTGTTATTTTACTTTGTGGTACTATACTTATGCCTTTTATCTCTTATTTTGCAAGGTTTATTTGAAGAGGGACAATACCGGCAGCTGGAATTCTGGACTGGAAAAGGAGCAAGTCTGAGTCCTCTATTCTGCGCAACTCCAAATGCCCTGAAAATCAACGTGGATTTTTTTGGGAATATATAAAAAATACTGGGTGAAAAAAGTGTCAGAGGGGAGCAACCAGGGGCCCACAAGCCTGGTTGCCGCAGCCTACCCCCCTGGCCGCGGCAACAGGGCTTATGAGCACCCTGGCGGCCCACTGGCCCCCCTCTTTTGCTATATGAAGGGTTTCGTCCGAGAAAAAATCAGGGTGGAGCTTTTTCATGGATTCTCCGCCGCCACGAGGCGGAACTTGAGTAGATCCAATCTAGAGCTCCGGCAGGACGATCCTGCCGGGGAAACTTCCCTCCCGGAGGGGGAAATTGTTGCCATCGTCATCACCAACACTCCTCTTGTCGGAGGGGAGTCATCTCCATCAACATCTTCATCTGCACCATCTCCTTTCCAAACCCTAGTTCATCTCTTGTAACCAATCTCCATCTCGCGACTCCGATTGGTACTTGTAAGGTTGCTAGTAGTGTTGATTAGTCTTTGTAGTTGATGCTAGTTGGATTACTTGGTGGAAGAGTTTATGTTCAGATCCTTGATGCTACTCATTACACCTCTGATCATGATTATGATTATTCTTTGTGAGTACTTACTTTTGTTCCTGAGGACATGGGATAAGTCATGCTGATAATAGTCATGTGAATTTGGTATTTGTTCGGTATTTTGATATGTTGTATGTTGTCTTTTCCTCTAGTGGTGTTATGTGAACATCGACTACATAACACTTCACCATATTTGGGCCTAGAGGAAGGCATTGGGGAGTAGTAAGTAGATGATGGGTTGCTAGAGTGACAGAAGCTTAAACCCCAGTCTATGCGTTGCTTCGTAAGGGGCTGATTTGGATCCACTAGTTTAATGCTATGGTTAGACATTGTCTTAATTCTTCTTTCGTAGTTGCAGATGCTTGCGAGAGGGGTTAATCATAAGTGGGATGCTTGTCCAAGTAAGGGCAGTACCCAAGCGTCGGTCCACCCACAAACCAAACTATCAAAGTAACGAACGCGAATCACATGAACATGATGAAACTAGCATGACAGAAATTTCCGTGTGTCCTCGGGAGCATTTTTCCTCTTATAAGACTTTGTTCAGGCTTGTCCCTTGCTACAAAAGGGATTGGGCCACTTTACTGCACCGTTGCTACTACTTGTTACTTGTTACTTTTCGCTTGCTTCGTTTCACCTCACTACACCATCACTTGCTACCGCTACTTTCAGTGCTTGTAGTTATTACCTTGCTGAAAACTGTTTATCAGAGCCTTCTGCTCCTCGTTGGGTTTGACACTCTTACTTATCGAAAGGGCTACAATTGATGCCCTATACTTGTGGGTCATCAAGACTCTTTTCTGGCGCCGTTGCCGGGGAGTGAAGCGCCTTTGGTAAGTGGAATTTGGTAAGGAAACATTTATTTACTGTGCTGAAATTTATTGTCACTTGTCACTATGGAAACTGTTCCTTTGAGGAGTTTGTTCGGGGTATCTTCACCACGAAAGGAAGCACGAGGGGTTGCTCCTCAACTGGAGGTACTTACTGAAAATATCTTTTATGAAATTCCTTCGGGTATGCTTGAGAAACTGCTGGCTAATCCTTTTACAGGAGATGGATCATCACATCCAGACTTGCATCTGATCTATGTAGATGAAGTTTGTGGTTTATTTAAGCTTGTAGGTTTTCCCGAGGATGAGGTAAAGAAGAAAGTCTTTCCTTTATATTTGAAGGATAAGGCGTTGAGATGGTATAGGCTATGTGATGATACTGGATCATGGGACTACAGTCGGTTGAAAGTGGAATTTCATCAAAAGTTTTATCCTACGCATTTAGTACATCGTGATCGGAATTATATTTATAACTTTTGGCCTCATGACAGGGAAATCATAGCTCAATCTTGGGGGAGGCTTAAATCAATGCTATATTCATGCCCCAATCATGAGCTCTCGAGAGAAATTATCACTCAAAACTTTTATGCTCAGCTTTCTCATGAAGATCGTACCATGCTTGACACTTCTTGTACCGGTTCTTTTATGAAGAAGGATATTGATCACAAGTGGAATTTATTGGAAAGAATCAAACGTAACTCTGAAGATTGGGAGCTTGAAGAAGGTAAGGACTCAGGTATGAATTTCCAGTTTGATTGCGTTAAATCTTTTGTTGAAACAAGCACCTCTAGAGATTTTAGCGCTAAGTATGGACTTGACTCTGAGATAGTAGCTTCTCTATGTGAATCTTTTGCTGCTCATGTTGATCTTCCCAAAGAGAAGTGGTTTAAGTATCATCCGCCTGTAGAAGTCAACATAGTTAAACCCAATCTAGTTGAAGAGAAAGTCATTGCCTTTAGTGATCCTATTGTTCCTTGTGTCTACGCTGAGAAACTACCTTACCCTGCTAGGAAAAATGATTATTCTAAAGCTCCAACTGTGATACGTAGAGGTTACATTAGACCACTTGCACCCCCTGAGGAAATTAGAGTTGAACCTAGTGTGGCTATTATCAAAGATCTCTTAGCCGAAGATATAGACGGGCATGTTATCAAATTCTGTGAGGACTCCGCTAGAATTGCTAAACCTCACGCGAAAGACAAATACGGGCATGTAGTTGGCCTGCCCGTTGTTTCTGTCAAGATAGGAGATCACTGTTATCATGGTTTATGTGATATGGGTGCTAGTGTTAGTGCAATACCCCGGTCCCTATATGATGAAATCAAGGATGAGATTGCACCTGTTGAGTTAGAACCCATTGATGTCACTATTACGCTAGCTAATAGAGACACTATCTGCCCTCTGGGAATTGTGAGAGACGTAGAAGTCCTGTGTGGTATGACGAAGTATCCTACTGATTTCCTCGTCCTTGCTACTGCACAAGATAGCTTTTGTCCCATCATATTTGGTAGACCCTTTCTCAACACTGTCAATGCTCATATTGATTGCATTAAACAGACTCTCACTGTTAGTTTCGAGGGTGTGTCTCATGAATTTAACTTCTCCAAGTTTGGAAGACAACCCCATGAAAAGGAGTCGTCTGGTAGGGATGAAATCATTGCGCTCGCCTCTATTGTCGTACCTCCTACGGATCATTTAGAGCAATATTTGCTTGAGCATGAAAATGATATGCATATGGATGAAAGAGATGAGATAAATAAAATTGTTTTAGAACAATATCCTATTCTCAAGAATAATCTCCCTGTTGAACTGCTTGGGGATCCTCCCCCACCAAAGGGTGATCCTGTGTTCGAGCTAAAACAGTTACCAGATACTCTTAAGTATGCCTATCTTGATGAGAAGGAGATATATCCTGTTATTATTAGTGCTCACCTCTCGAATCACGAAGAGAAGAAGTTATTAAAAACTTTGAGGAAGCATCGTGCTGCTATTGGATATACTCTTGATGATCTAAAGGGTATTAGTCCCACTCTATGTCAGCACAAGATTAAAACCGATCCTGATTCTAAGCCAGTTGCTGATCATCAATGGATATTAAATTCGAGGATGAAAGAGGTCGTGAGAAAAGAAATATTAAAGGTTCTGGAGGCAGGAATCATTTATCCTGTTGCTCATAGTGATTAGGTAAGCCCAGTACATTGTGTACCTAAGAAGGGAGGTATCACCGTCGTTCCTAATGATAAGGATGAACTACTCCCACAGAGGATTATTACTGGCTATAGGACGGTGATAGACTTCCGAACACTGAACAAGGCAACCAGGAAAGACCATTATCCTTTGCCGTTTATCGACCAAATGCTAGGAAGGCTATCTAAACACACACACTTTTGCTTTCTAGACGGTTATTCAGGTTTCTCGCAAATACCTGTTGCACAATCGGATCAGGAGAAAACCACTTTCACCTGCCCCTTCGGTACATTTGCTTATATACGTATGCCTTTTGGCTTATGCAATGCACCTGCCACCTTTCAAAGATGTATGATGGCTATATTCTCTGACTTTTGTGAAAAGATTGTTGAGGTTTTCATGGATGATTTCCCCGTTTACGATTCTTTCTTTGACGATTGCCTCAGCAACCTTGATCGAGTCTTACAGAGATGCAAAGAGACCGACCTCGTCTTGAACTGGGAGAAGTGCCACTTCATGGTTAATGAAGGCATCGTCTTAAGACACAAAATCTCTGAGAAAGGCATTGAAGTTGATAAGGCTAAGGTTGATGCTATTGAGAAAATGCCTTGCCCCACAGATATCAGAGGTATACGAAGTTTCCTAGGTCATGTTTGTTTCTATAGAAGGTTCCTTAAAGACTTCTCTAAGATTTCTAGGCCTCTTACCAACCTCTTGTAGAAGGATGTTCCTTTTGTTTTTGATGAGGATTGTGAGGAAGCTTTCGAAATACTTAAGAAGGCCTTGATAACCGCACCTATTGTTCAACCACCTAATTGGAACTTTCCCTTTGAAATCATGTGCGACGCTAGTGATTACGCTGTTGGTCTTGTTCTAGGACAAAGAGTTGACAAGAAGTTGAATGTTATTCACTACACGAGTAAAACTCTAGATAGTGCCCAAAGAAACTATGCCACTACGAAGAAGGAGTTTTTAGCAGTCGTGTTTGCATGTGAAAAGTTCAGATCTTATATAGTTGACTCTAAAGTCACTATTCACTCTGATCACGCTACTATTAAGTACCTTATGGAGAAGAAGGACGCTAAGCCTAGGCTAATCAGATGGGTTCTCCTGCTACAGGAATTTGATTTGCACGCTGTTGACCGAAAGGGTGTTGGTAACCCTGTAGCAGATAACTTGTCTAGGCTAGAGAATGTCCTTAATGATCCACGACCGATTGATGACAGCTTTCCTGATGAGCAATTGAATGTCATCCGCACTTCACATAGCGCATCGTGGTATGCTGATTACGCAAACTATATCGTAGCCGAATACATACCACCCAGTTTCACGTACCAGCAAAAGAAGAAATTCTTCTTTGATTTGAGACACTACTTTTGGGATGATCCTCACCTTTATAAGGAAGGAGTAGATGGTGTTATTAGATGTTGTGTGCCTGAACATGAACAGGGATAGATTCTGCAGAAGTGTCATTCCGAAGCCAACGGAGGACACCATGCTGGAGACAGAACTGCTCATAAGGTATTGCAATCAGGTTTCTATTGGCCCACTCTCTTGAACGATGCTTGTAAGTTTGTCTTGTCTTGTGACGAATGCCAAAGAATAGGGAACATCAGTAAGCGTCAGGAAATGCCTATGAACTATTCACTTGTCATTGAACCATTCGACGTCTGGGGCTTTGATCATATGGGACCTTTCCCGAGTTCCAATGGGTATACTCACATCTTAGTTGCTGTGGATTACGTCACTAAGTGGGTAGAAGATATCCCCACTAGAAATGCTGATCACCACACCTCTATTAAGATGCTTAAAGAAGTCATTTTCCCAAGATTTGGAGTCCCTAGATATCTGATGATTGATGGCGGTTCACACTTCATTCATGGTGTTTTCCGCAAGATGCTCGCTAAGTATGATGTCAACCATAGAGTTGCATCTCCTTATCATCCCCAGTCTAGTGGTCAAGTGGAGTTGAGTAATACGGAGATCAAATTGATCTTACAAAAGACCATCAATAGATCTCGAAAGAATTGGTCTAGCAAACTTGACGATGCACTATGGGCTTATAGGACTGCTTATAAGAATCCCATGGGCATGTCGCTGTATAAAATGGTTTATAGTAAGGCCTGTCATTTACCTCTTGAGCTGGAACACAAAGCTTATTGGGCAATCAAAGAGCTCAACTTCGATTTCAAACTTGCCGATGAGAAGCGGTTGTTTGATATCAGCTCATTAGATGAATGGAGGGCCCAGGCATATGAGAATGCCAAGTTGTTCAAGGAAAAGGTTAAGAGATGGCACGATAAAAGGATACAAAAACGAGAGTTCAATGTAGGTGATTATATCCTGCTATACAATTCTCGCTTAAGATTCTCCGAAGGCAAGCTTCTCTCTAAATGGGAAGGTCCCTACGTTGTCGAGGAAGTATATCATTCCGGTGCCATCAAAATCAATAACACGGAAGGTAATTTTCCTAGAGTGGTAAATGGGCAAAGAATCAAGCATTATATCTCTGGTACTCCCATAAATGTTGAGACCAATATCATCAATATCATAACTCCAGAGGAGTACATAAGGGATGTTTATCAGCCTGTTTCAGACCCTGAAAACGAAGAGGTATGTGTTTCGGTAAGTAATTGGACTCTGAAACTTTTCCAATAGAAAATTTTCTCCGTTTTGGAATTTATGGAAAATTAGAAAAATAAAAAGCAGTCCGGAGAGCGCACGAGGCGGCCACAAGCTTGGTTGCCGCGACCTCCCCCTGGCCACAGCAACAAGGCTTGTGGGCACCTTGTGTTCCTCCCGTACTCCGTTTTCTTGCGGAGCACTCCTTCTGGTCTAGAAAAAAATCATTATATATACGCCCGAGGGTTTTGATCTCCGTATCGCGCAGTTTTCCTCTGTTTTTGTTTGGAGCCTATTTCTGTTGCAGATCTAGATCGTCCTGACTTCCCCAAAAGTTCCTAAGAACAAGATCTTCGAGGAAGTCATCAATCTATCAAGATGAGCGAGGGGATGTTGCACATCCGTGATGTTGAGGGGCCTAAGAAGATCGGAAGCGTGGAGACGAGGCTCGAAGAAATGGAGCAGCAAGTCTTCAAGTGCCAAGGGATGGTGGAGCGTGGACTCAACGCCAACCACATGATGATCATGGAGTTCACCAACAATCACAAGATGGATACCATTGACATTGCGAAGCACCTCTCCAGGCTCTATGACAGGGTTGATCAACTCCAGGGCCAGATCTATGACCTGCAGAACCAAAACTGTGAGTATGAGTATAGATTTAAATCAATACGGTTGGCTACAGATTTGAGGATTCCCGCGACTCGTTCATCCTGCCATGATGGAGCACCTACGCCTTGGAAGACGGAGGATCAAACTCATGTTGCAACTCCACCACCATCACCACCAAAGGATGACAACTAAGCATTGGTATGGGAAACTCCCTTGGCTTATGCCAAGCTTGGGGGAGTTGCCCTGGTATCACCTTTATATATTTTGCTTTTACCTTTGTTTTAGTTCTTTCCTTTTCAGTTTTTATTTCTTCTCTTAGTGGAATAAGTCTTTAGTGTTTAGTTTGAGTCTTTTTCCTTGTGTCTCCCCCGATGTATTCGAGCTTGCGAGCTATATAATAAAGAGTATCTTAGTCAAGGGCTTTGTTTTGTGCCGTGATCAAAAGTACGAAAAGAACGATAGCATGAAAAATCATGAGATGATCTTATGGAAAGTGATAACTTCACATATAACAAGTATGATGATTGAAACTTGTTGAGAATAGACCAACATAGACCTCAGTCATTGTTGTAATTAATATGAAGTAATAAGGAAAGAGAGGTTCACATATAAATACATCATCTTAGACACTTTCTATAATTGTGAGCACTCACCAAACTATTACATGCTCAGAAGTAGATGTTGGACAAGGAAGACAACATAATGAATTGTGTTTGCTTGGTTCCAAACAATGTTATATGATTAGAGATCCCTTAGCATGTGACGATTGCTTCCACCTCATATTAGCCAAAACTCCCGCACCAAGTAGAGATACTACTTGTGCATCCATAAACCTTCAACCCAGTTTTGCCATGAGTGTCCACCATACCTACCTATGGATTGAATAAGATCCCTCAAGTAAGTTGTCATCGGTGCAAGCAATAAAAATTGCTCTCTAATATGTATGATCTATTAGTGTGTGGAAAATAAGCTTTATACGAACTGCATAATAAAGTTCTTTATCACAGGGGGCAATATAAAGCGACGTTCCTCCGCACTAAGAGGACACGCATCCAAACCTTAAAAGCGCATGACAACCTCTGCTTCCCTCTATGAAGGGCCTATCTTGTACATTTACTTTTTTGCCCTTGTAAGAGTCATGGTGATCCTCACCAATTCCTTATTTAGCCTTTTTCTCGGTGAACGTCATATGCTTGGGAAAGATCAATATTCATATATCAACTTGGAGATGAGTACTTATGCTTTATTATTGTTGACTTTACCCTTGAGGTAAATGGTCGGGAGGCAAAACTATAAGCCCCTATCTTTCTCTGTGTCCAACTGAAACTTTGATACTATGAGTACCACATGAGTTGTAACAATTGTGGAAAACAAAAGAGATGATTGAGTATGTAGATTTGCTTTACAAGCTCTTATTTGACTCTTTCTGATGCTATGATAAATTACAATTGCTTCAATGACTGTGGACTGTTGTTGGCTACTTCTTGGTAAGGTTTTTGTTTGATACTCTGCTTTGTGAAGGAATTGATACTTTCCCATAACAATCTCTATGATGTATTGCTATTCTATGTGTGATCATGATGCCCTCATGTCCGTATTATGTTTTATCGACACCTTCATCCCTAAACATGTGGACATGTTTTGGGTTTTGGTTTTCGCTTGAGGACAAGCGAGGTCTAAGCTTGGGGGAGTTGATACGTCCATTTTGCATCATGCTTTCATGTTGATATTTATCGCTTTATGGACTATTATTATACTTTGTGGTACCATACTTAGGTCTTTTCTCTCTTATTTTGCAAGGTTTATTTGAAGAGGGAGAATACCGGCAGCTCGAATCTCTGGACTAGAAAAGGAGCAAGTCCGAGTCCTCTATTCTGCGCAATTCCAAATGCCCTAAAAATCAACGTGGATTTTTTTTGGGAATATATAAAAATTACTGGGCGAAAGAAGTGTCAGAGGGGAGCAACCAGGGGCCCACAAGCCTGGTTGCCGCGGCCTACCCCCCTGGTCGCGGCCAAAGGGCTTGTGGGCACCCTGGCGGCCCACTGGCCCCCCTCTTTTACTATATGAAGGGTTTCGTCCGAGAAAAAATCAAGGTGGAGCTTTTTCGTGGATTCTCCACCGCCACGAGGCGGAACTTGAGCAAATCCAATCTAGAGCTTCGGCAGGACGATCCTGCCGGGGAAACTTCCCTCCCGGAGGGGGAAATCGTCGCCATCGTCATCACCAACACTGCTCTCGTCGGAGGGGAGTCATCTCCATCAACATCTTCATCAGCACCATCTCCTCTCCAAACCCTAGTTCATCTCTTGTAGTTACTCTTTGTAGTTGATGCTAGTTGGATTACTTGGTGGAAGAGTTTATGTTCAGATCCTTGATGCTACTCATTACATCTCTGATCATGATTATGATTATGCTTTGTGAGTAGTTACTTTTGTTCCTGAGGACATGGGATAAGTCATGCTGATAATAGTCATGTGAATTTGGTATTCGTTCGGTATTTTGATATGTTGTATGTTGTCTTTTCCTCTAGTGGTGTTATGTGAACGTCGCCTACATAACACTTCACCATATTTGGGCCTAGAGGAAGGCATTGGGGAGTAGTAAGTAGATGATGGGTTGCTAGAGTGACAGAAGCTTAAACCCGAGTCTATGCGCTGCTTCGTAAGGGGCTGATTTGGATCCACTAGTTTAATGCTATGGTTATATGTTGTCTTAATTCTTCTTTCGTAGTTGCGGATGCTTGCGAGGGGGGTTAATCATAAGTGGGATGCTTGTGCAAGTAAGGGCAGTACCCAAGCTCCGGTCCACCCACATACCAAACTATCAAAGTAACGAACGCGAATCACATGAACATGATGAAACTAGCATGACAGAAATTCCCATGTGTCCTCGGGAGCGTTTTTCCTCTTATAAGACTTTGTTCAAGCTTGTCCCTTGCTACAAAAGAGATTGGGCCACTTTGCTGCACCGTTGCTACTACTTGTTACTTGTTACTTTTCGCTTGCTTCATTTCACCTCACTACACCATCACTTGTTACCGCTACTTTCAGTGCTTGCAGTTATTACCTTGCTGAAAACTGTTTATCAGAGCCTTCTGCTCCTCTTGGGTTCGACACTCTTACTTATCGAAAGGACTACGATTTATCCCCTATACTTGTGGGTAATCAGAACTTAGCTGTGAGCTTTTATGAGCAATTATTTTCCTCGGAAAGATCAATGGGTGCTCATTCTGTGCTGCAGAATATTGCGCTGGCTGTATCTGATGAGATGAACTCCAAGCTTGTTGTGCCCATCACGAATGAGGAAATTGAAGCCGCTTTGTTCGAGATGGGGCCGATGAAAGCTCCTCGGCCCAACGGGATCCCGACGAACTTCTACGAAAGACACTGGTCTATGGTGAGGGGTGATGTATGTGCAACCATGAGAGACTTCCTTAATGATGCAGCAACACTAGAGACCTTTAATGCCACCATGATTGTGATGATTCCTAAGGTTTGCTCACCAGAGAAAATGTCACAATTCTGGCCTATTAGTCTATGCAATGTCTTGTATAAGATTGCCACGAAGGTGCTTGCTAATATATTAAAAGTAATTATCCCTATTTTGATCTCGGAAGAGAAAAGCGCGTTTGCCCCCGGTTGTCTTATCACGGACAATGTGCTTGTTGCTTATGAATGCATGCATGACATCAGGACTAGGAAAAGCAAGAAGAGCTTGTGTGTGGTTAATCTTGATATGATGAAGGCGTATGACAAAGTGGAATGCACCTTCCTTGAACAAATGATGTCTCGGATGGGCTTTGCTACTCAGTGCATTTCCATGATCGTGAGGTGTGTGACAACCGCAAGCTTCACTGTAAACTTAACGGGGGTCTTTCTAGGTGTTTTCTTCCTTCCCGTGGCTTTCGGCAGGGGGACCCGTTGTCGCCTTGCTTGTTTTTGTTTTGTGTGGAGGGTTTTTCTACGCAGATGAGGCGTGCAAAAAATAATAACCATATCAAGGGGATTTATTTTGGGGGCACTATTCACCATGTCACACATTTGTTGTTTGCTGATGATAGCATTGTGTTTTTGGAGGGTTCTCGGGACAACATGTAGGCCTTGAGAGAAATCCTGTTTAAATATGGAGAAACCTCAGGGCAGAGATTAAACCTTCAGAAATCCTCTATTTTCTTGAGGAAGGGATGCACATCGTAGAAGAAAAATCAATTGAAGCAAGTGGTGGGAATTGAGTCTGAAGTGTTATATGAGAAATATCTTGGCCTATCAGCACAGGTTGGTAGATCCAAGGATGGGACATTCAAATATGTTACTGAGAGCTCAAAAAGGAAATTAATGGGGTACAAGGGCTAGGGGATCTCGATGGCTACAGAGGTGCTTGTCAAATCTGGGTTACAAGCAACGCCAACCTTCACCATGAGTTGTTCTCATATCACTAAGAAAACATGTTGGAACCTGACTTCGATCTCGTCGAAATTCTGGTGAGTTGCAATGAATGGTGAAAGGAAGGTTCATTGGATATCTTGGGAGAAAATGTGTATGTCAAAAAAGGAGGGGGCTGGGTTTTCGAGACCCGTAGGCTTTCAGTCAAGCACTATTAGCAAAACAGGCATGGAGAATTCTGACAACTCCCTCCTCTCTGTGCTCCAGGGTACTTAAAGCTCGCTATTTTAAGGAGGACTCAATTCTGTCGGCAACATGTCCTTCGAATGCTTCCTGCACATTCAGAAGAATAATTCATGGGCGAAATCTAGTGAGGGAGGGGTTGGCATGGAGAATTGGGGATGGATCAGAAATTAACTTACATCATGATAATTGGCTTCCGAGAGGTGGATGCTTAAGACCACCGGGTCAAGAGTATATCCAAGGAGTCACCAAGGTGGCTAACCTGCTAAAATCCAATGGGACGGACTGGGACAATCGGAAGGTTGAGAGGATGTTTATAGAGTCTGATGCGGCTGATTTAAAAAAGTTGGTTGTTGGTGGACCAAGAACTGATGATTATTTGGCATGGAATTACACAAAGAATGGGATCTTCAATGTACGATCAATGTGCCATCTTTGAATGAATTTCCAGAGAGGAAGAGCAGGATGTCCTGAGCCTTCCAGCTCGGTAGACCGGCACAGGGGATTCGTGGCCCTCTAGGATTCAAATGCACCAGGCGAAGCTAAAACTCATATGTGGAGGATAATCAGAAATGGTCTAGCTATTGGTGTGGAGCTTCACCGACGCCAGATCAAGCCGGGTGTTTTTTGTGTTGCATGTGGAAGATAGGAAACAATTCTGCATAGGTTCTGGTCTTGCCCACACTCAACTCTATCTTGGGAGATGTTGCGGTCTGAGAAAGGGATTAATGTGGAGGCGCCTCCCCTCCAGTTAGACTCCCATGGTGCGTTAGCTCGTTGGTTGTTGAGCTGCTTTGTGGGTGCTGCTGCTGATGCTAGAGAGGCCATGGTACAAGCAGCTTATGGGTTGTGGCTTGCCCGAAATGCTGCCAAAGAAGGGAAAGAGCTGGCGTCTCCAAGGGCGATCATGGAAATGGTGGCTAACTATATGATAGAGTGGAGGAACGCTCATCAGCCAAAGGTGTATCCAGTTCGGATCAAAGAAATTCAAAGATGTGAAGCACCTGCTTTGGGATGGATCAAAACCAATGCGGATGGAGTTGTGGCAAAGGCTGGTGACAAGGGAGGGGTGGGGCGGTGCTGCGCGATCACGCAGGGAATTCCTCGTTGGAGCATACCATTTCTTCCCGAGCATAGCCAACCCGGAAGCGTCTGAAATTCCCGCGTGCAAACAGGCAGTGCAGCTAACAATGGAGCTTGGTATTCAAAGGGTTCATGTCAAGCTGGACGGTAAGGCTGTTGTCCAGATGATCAACCAAGGTGGACAAAATTTGTTTGTAGTTGGTCCATGGGTTCAGGAGATTAAGAACATCCTGCAGACTAGGAGCGCCTATAAGGTTTCATGGGTGAGCCGTTCGGCAAATGTTGTTGCACATAAACTAGCTAGAGTAGGTGTTGGTTACGAACTCTGTAAGGTGTGGATGGGGTCCCCCCGACTGTGTGCTGGGTGTAATCTCGGATGACATTCTGAGCTTTGTTGGTTAATTAAAGCAGCGACATTTTCCCTTAGAAAGACAGTAGACACCAGACGCATGACGCGACATGGTGCACAACGGCAAGCCGCGGTCAAAATTTGTAGGACGTTTAAACCAAACAGATGACAACGTGATATTTTTTTTCATGAATTAAAAAAAATAAACAAAAAAAATGAAAAGGATAAAATATAAATAAAAGAAAAAGAGATGAAACTAAAATTGTTCATAACTTAAAACAAATAATACAGAGAAAAGAAAAGGAAGTAAAAGAGTGCAACAACCCATACAGACTACAACCCATAAGAAGAACCTATATGAGCCGGGTGCATCTACCTAATGTAGCGTATGAAATAGGACAAGTGAACAACACACAGAAAGAAACAAAGCGCCGCTTGAGCGCACATTTGGATAGAACACGAATATTAAAGTTTTTCGTCAAATGGCTTAGGAGTTAGATGTGAGATAAGTATTTCACTTCTGGGACAAGAAAAAATAGAAGAGGCGAGCCTTATTGCGTGAAAAGGGGGCACTTTCAATATAATCTAAAAATATGAGGGGCTGATTTGCATGTCAGTGATTTACTTAAAAATGTAACAATAAAAATTAAAGAGACGGGCTTCCGTTTGCATGTCGGTGGTCGACTTGCAACTATACAAAAAATAAAAGATGCGAGCCCAATTACATGTCAAAACTACACTTGCAACAGAGAGCAAAATGGCTTGGACGCACGTGCATGTCACTTATAGACTTGCAACCGAAAAAAAAAAAAAAAGAGTCGGGCTTTTATACAAACACTTATGGACTTACAACGGGAACAAGAAAAATAAAAAGAGACGGACAATTATACAAACAACTATTTTCTTTAACTGTAACACAGAAAGAAAAAACAGACCACGAAAAACAGCAAAATGAACGACGGGCGAGCAATACTGGACGCACGGGACAAAACAACCCCAATCAAAGAATTGCACGGAATTTATGATGACTAGTCAAATGAACTAAAATTGAATGAGACATCACACTCATCTATATGAGTTTTCGTAATTTCCATGATTTACTGTTCCATGGACACGTCGCATAGATGAACACAAATCAAAACAACGACAAAAACATGCACGAACAAATTATACGATATATACATGCACAAAAGAAATTGCATGCACACATATACACACATCATAACACATCTTTTTTTTGCGGGAAACACGCATCAGGTAAAAAACACAAATGGAAAAAAGGCCTCACAAACTGCAACAAGTGCAGCGAGACGGTTTAACAATAGAAAAAAAAAATTGAAAGGCAAAGCCAGCCCACGCTGGCACACACATGGGCAACGCGAGCACACCTTAAATGTTACGATCGAACGAACACACGGTTGAAGACGGAAAATCACGACACATGTACGTGAATTTTAAATGCAAAATAAATTCAATGATAAAGAATTTAGATGTGATCCTATTCCCTCCATCACGGTTTAAAAGACATGCACGAAAATTCTCTAGAACGTAAGTGTTTATTGATTGACTGTGAAATGAGTTAAAAAATAGCATTTACATTACGCATGCATATAGAAGTAGTACAAAGTAGTACTCCCTCCGTTCCTAAATATAAGTCTTTAAAGAGGTTTCATTAGTGGACTACATACGGATGTATATATACATACTTTAGAGTGTAGATTCACTCATTTTGCTTCGTATGTAGACTTCTACTGAAATATCTTAAAAGACTTATATTTAGGAACGGAGGGAGTACTAATTAGATGCTAAGAGTAAATGGAATGCCTCTTAGACTGGCCATAGTGGGAGTAAGAGAGTGCTTGAATACGTTTTAGTCGCATGACTAAAAGTAATGGGACTAAAACTTACTAGCCTAACCCATGCTTGGATCCAAATACTAAAGAGACTAAAATCAAGTTAATGAGCATTTATTATCCTCCAAACACTCCAATCCAGAACTCGCATGTTTTAAAGGAGAGGAGTTAAATGAGAAGAGAGAGGACTAGTCCACATTTTAGTAGGGGTATTCCTGACTAAAAAAATTTAGTCTCAAGACTAGTTTTAGCCTCTCTTTAGTCACGGGTGCTTGGAACTTTAGCCTCTTAAAGAGATTATTTTTAGTCAGACTAAAATAAGTCCCTTGGATTCAAGCACCCTCTAACTTAGATAGTATCATGTACTTGGGACTAGCAAACATGCTGATGTGGCAGACAATCAAAAAAGAGATAGGAGGTTAGAGCATGGTTAATAGTACATCCAACTGCTGGCTATATGATGTTGACATGTCATCTATATCCAAGTTTATAGCCCGCAAGTACAATAAATAGATGTAAATAACTACTACTTTATTGATACAAGGCACACCATCCTTTCTCGCAAAGTGTCTAGGAGCACGTGTTATAGCCGGCTGTTAGTTTGTAGCCCGCTTCTCTTCTCTCTCCTCTTCTCTCTCTTCCAACTCATAAAAAATATATTATTTTAAGTCTTACAACCCACCTACATCATCCTATTATACTTGCTCTTAGAGTAACATAGGTAGATACCGTAACATGTTAAATGCTATGTTACTATATGTCATGCATGTTAATAAATAAGGTCATCTATGATACTAGTTTATGATGCTATGCACTATAATGATAGTATCATATAATAGTATCATATGTATGATACTCCTATATGATACTCCACACTATGACCAACCTTAAACCTTGTATATTGTGAAAATGCACGTAAATTTAATGGTGCCTTCTAAACCGTGACGAAGGTAGTATTTCATATCTAGATCTGTATGAATACGTAAGATAATCTTTCGACGAAGCTGGGGTGCCATGCACACTTTTCTCAACAAAATAATCCCATCATGGCGACGCGAATTCAGTGTGCTCGATTCTTTCAGTAAGCTGATTAATATAATGTTGGAGAGGCGAAACCATAGCACACAGATACAAGCGCACGACTATATATTAGTGTGAGAAGGCATATTACAACAGCATAGTAGTACACACATGAGAGGACCCATGTCCCAGCTAGGTAGACAAACACAAGCTCTAACATAACAACATATATAGCTTAATTAGTAATAAGCTGATGATCGCTGGACCGACCATCTTCTCCACCCAGTGAAATAACGATGATGAAGCATGCTATTATGAGGTAGCTAGCTGTACATTTTATTTATATCTCATCTCACATCAGTCTCTCTTTCCTGCCAGTGCTAGTAGTAGAGGGAACCTGGGGGAAAAACGGGTTCAGTTAGTGAAAACGTAGAGACAGTCAATACTACTACTAGTACGTACGTGGAGGTAGGTTGAGATGGACCGACCTTGCCACCAGTCACCCCGGGTGGCTGCCGATGTGTCGCCGTCGTCCTTGTGCTTGGGTGCCGGTGCGGCAGCGGCGGGCGGATATTGCCGCTGAGATTCGGCGCCGGCGTAGAAGTCCCGGCCGCCATAGTGGACGGAGGAAGAGCCGAAGTAAGGTGACTCAGGTGACCCCCCATGCTGCTTTCCTTGCTGCTGATGCCCTGCCGACGATGATTTATTCCCAGCGGCCGCTGCTGCCCGACGTGACGCATCTTTCCCCGTGGCCTGCCATTACCAATATATACGCATGTAATAAGTACTACGTGGTTGACCAATTAAGCAACCACATATATCACACACGTGCCGAACAAATGCTCCTACGTACGAATCTCTGATACTAGTATGTATAGATGCTAAGATGCAGTATATGCACCGTGGACGATATATAACACCAGACACCAGTCCGTTGTTTTGGCTCGTATCGTCATGCATGTAGAAAAACAGGTACGTGCATGTGCATGTGCATGATGATAGACTAATAATGAGTAGTGCATTCGGCAAAGAGAGAACGGACGTGTTTGATGTAAACAAAAATGACGTACTAGTAAGGAGGAAACAGTTTAATCCATGCTCTCCACATACGTAGTGGTATGATTTATATGCGCACGTGTTTGGTGTAAAAACAAAAGTGCTTATGTCACGCACGAAGCGATATGCATGATCCATGTACCATGCGGATTTATTTGTTTAACCAATGCTTTGACCACCCACTTCTAAAAAACAATTCGATCAAATCTTTTTCTAAGACTAATAATCAACCAAGAGAAAATAACAGAAATGAAACAAAGCCTATCGGAATTAAAAAAAAAAGTGGCAAACGATGGACTTAGAACTAGAGTAGTAATTTGTGTGGGTGAGAGGGATTGAGGGAAGCAAAGCGGGGACGTTGCACACATGCATGTTCGCCCTTTTTCGACAGAAAAAAAAAATCGAAGAAACGGAAGTTTTAACTGAAGGTAGAACACACACATAAAATCCAGATCGAAGATCAAGCAGGAAACTACTAAGACGCATATATACCGTACCGCGGATGGAGTTGGGAAGACGGTGCTGAAGTAGCCGGCGGAGGAAGGAGAGGCGGCGCCGTTCTTGGGGCCGAAGAGGTCGTCGACGATGGAGCTCCCAGTCGCAGCAGCAGGCTTCTTCTTTCCGTCCATGCCTGAGATTTGGCTAGCTGAAGGATGGAGCTAGAGAGCTAGCTAGGTAGATGGATTGGAAGATTTGGGCTACTGCTCTGCCCCCTATACACTTGAGCTGGCGTCGGTTTCAGTTGCTAGCTGCGGTGCTGTGGTTGTGCTGATATCGACGAGCCCCCGGCAGGCCTTTTAAAGGCGCGGGCGACTTGGGACTTGACACTGACGCTGGTTGCTGTACACAGATGGTCGGTCGCTCGTCATGTGTCCGATTTTAATCCAATGGTCCAGATTAGTTGTTCCAGAATCATACTTCCATAACCGGATCAAACGGTCGTGAGGCGACAAGTGCATGCATGAGAGAGAGGCTAGATAGACGTGCAGTTGGATAAGTCGCGTGCGGGGCCCACGTGATCCGTGCTTCTTTTCCTTCTTTTCTCTCGTCCACCATCACCATGCCGTCCGTCGACAACGATGTTGAGAGAGAGAGAGAGATACCCGTGACTACTGGCTCCAACAAAACGGCTCTGCCCATGCGCACACCAACGGTCGCTCTCTCCGTCTCGGTGCACGCACAGGTGTACATGACATGTGTTGCTAGCTAGCTAGGCATGCATCGGCGATGGCATACTGGAGAAATATGCAGTGCAGGCACATGCTACCGGTCGGCCGCTTCACTCCGTCCATTGATCCATTGATGATACATATGTGGCCATGCCTGTGCCATGTGCGTGCATATATGCCCTTGGCCGGCCCTTTCCTCGTTCAGTTTATCCATCCATGTACCATACATGAATCTTTTCTCTCTTGGGCTCACCTCACCTGGACCAAGCTACATGCATGCATGCATGCACATCAGATCAGATGTACGCACAGTTAAGGATGCATGCAGGTAGCGGTTGCTTTAACCGTCAATGCATGTATATCCATCCAACGGCCGCCTGCGCCCTGGCCAATAAATCCAGCATCTGACCGCATGCATCGTTTGTCTCGTATACTTCACTCTACCTGGTCTCCATGCACACATATTTCGCACCGGCCAGTCAAACCGGCCGACACGTGCTACCATACGTGGCTGCACTGCACACGCCTTCTCACCGTCACGCTAACTTTTGTTTTTTCGAGGTGAAAGATGGTTTAATTTTACAGTTTTTCTATGTTTTACGATTAAGACTTTGTTAAGTCTTAATTGATGCTATATCCGTGAGATTATATATTAAAATTCATGTAAAAATTATTATTATTATTATTATTATATTGTATGTTGTGTTACTTGATTGAGATTTGATTAAATATCAGTTGACTGAGGTCTAGCCACACCTTTAATTTTAAAGGTGTAGAGTTACAATTTTAATTTTAATTTGTATGAATGGTCTAACATTACAATCTAGAATCGAGAATTCCTCGATACATGGGCCCTTTATGTGTCAAACAACACTGCTACAACTTTATTCTTCTTTTGCCGATAAACTTTGTACCTATCAATATTTAATTTTAAGCTTGGACTCACTGAACAGTAAATTCAAGAAAACACTAGAAAGAGGTAAAACAAAAATCTTTTTTTCCTTGGGACATGTTTGAGTGCGTGAGGTGCGTTTCAAGTTTTAAAGCATTTGGACATCCAAATAGCTCTTGGAACAAAAATACAGATCCGAACAATACATAATCAGTAAAAAATTCATGGATTTTACTTTTTTTGTCGAAAGGTACTCACACATCCAAATGTTTTACAATTTAGCACAAACATCACGCACTTGGCCTTCTTTCTCCACAAACATTTTTCTTGATTTGTTCATTATTTTAACGACTTATTTGTTCACTCCCGAGCTCATCTAAGCCTTCGAGCCAGAAAGCAGCTCCCCTATCTATTCTTAATTCTTTATAATCTCTAGAATTAGATGGGCATACAACGCATGATCTAAAGGATTAGATAGAGTTGTGGCCGAGTCAACTGTGCAATGACCGAAAGCTATGTATGTTGTATAGCTAGAGCAATTCCTTGCATCGTCACATGTATCTTGGCCTTGAGAGCATAATTGCAGTTCAAATATGTATGTTGCAAACACGACTGGTCCATCATGATGATGTAAAATCATACTTGATGCAGACATGCCATTAAATTTAGAGAACACGCCATCCACTAACAGTGCTAGTTGTCCGACAAGGGGTTGGGGTTAGGCCACAAGCAAGGGAGGATTATTCTCCTCCGATTACACCATCTCCACTAACACTGGCATCTCCCTTTCAAAAGCTCCTTTGCCGACAACTTACGTGCGTTGTTTATAGATTGCCAGTAACTCCGTAAGAATACAACCGAGGTACTAATTGTTGAGGTGTACATGTATTATGTGTATGTAACGTGTGTGTTGTAACTTATTGAGTCCACCTCCTAGAATATAGGATCTTCATAATACGTGTGTGAGTACCGGAGTCGATTACTCCATATATGTAAACCTCGGTACAACCTAATGAATGGGAGATTTACTTCTTAAGTTGGTATCAAAGCAGTAGCAAGCCTCCTCGATTGGCTATTTCGCCCGCTAGGGGATTGCGTTGCCTCGCCCATCCTGGGTGCCGCCCAACGCGACCGGTGTGATCGGTCCACGACCTGGTGGCATGAAACATGCCTACCCGGTCTTGCACTCTTTCCCGCCCATGTACACTCCTCCAACACCTCTGCATGTCACTCCTTTGTAGGATCACGAGGCCATGTTCAACGCTGCCTACAGCAACATCGCGACACAACATCTCAACAGCGGCACTGAGTGGTACATGGACTTGGGTGCGACGTCTCATGTCACTGGCAATCCGGGTAACCTCACCATTTGTCTCTCTCCTCAGTCGTTAAATTCCTCTGGCATTACCAAAGATAACGGTGTTAAGCTGCTTATATTAGCCACCGCATCCACATCTTTACCATCCCATAATTTTTCATTCAATGGCGTGCTTGTTTCTCCCTCTATCATTACTAGTCTCATTTCCGTACATAAGTTCACTACTGATAAATGGGTCACTGTTGAATTCTCACCATTTGGTTTTGTTGTGAACGACCTAGTCACTCGAAAAATCCTCGTGAACTTCACTAGCACGGGCGACCTTTATCCATTCTCCGGCATTCCTTCGTCTACCCAAGCAGCATTCTCCATCACCATGGATGTGGACTTCTGGAACCAATGGCTCTGTCACCCCGGGTTCGGCACTCTATCTCGCCTTTCTAGAGATTTTATGTCCTCTTGTAATAAAGGACATGTCTCTTCATGTAATGCATGCCAATTAGGTCGTCATACACGACACCCGTTTTCCTCTTCCAACAATGTTACCACCTCACCTTTTTAGCTCATTCATTGTGATTTTTGGACCTCCCCTCATGCAAGCTTTTCCGGTTACGAATATTGTTTCGTTGTGTTGGATGACTACTCTCACTACTCATGGTCCTTCCCTCTCCGCCGAAAATTCAACACCTTCACGGTTCTCCAACGGTTTTTCACGTATATTCACACACAATTCAACACGATCATCAAGTGCATTCAACACGGTGGAGAGTTCATCAATAACCCTCTCCGTGATTTTTTTCCACCCATGGCATTGTATTTCGTCTGTCTTGCCCTCATACATATCCACGAAACGGCAAGGCCGAACACCTCATTCGCTCAACAAATGACATAGTGCGCACCTTACCCCTACACGCAAATTTGCCACCCCAATTTTGGGATGAGGCCCTCCACACTGTTGCACATCTCTTAAACCGGCACCCCTCTAGTCCGATCAACTTTATCACTCCCCACTACTTACTTTTCGGCGTTCATCCGTCCTATGATCACCTCCGTGTGTTTGGTTGTCTTTGTTTTCCAAATACATATGCTACCATACCAAATAAACTTGTGCCTCGTTTTTCTCACTTATTTCCCTTGGTTATCCGCTAGAGCATAAGGGCTACGAGTGTCTTAACCTCGCCACGTGCAAAGTTATCATCTCATGCGATGTCAACTTTGACAAAAAATCTTTTCCCTACGCTGCTGCCACAACTGAGCCTCCAGAACACCCAGCCGCACCAGATGCACCACATGCCACACCGTTTATCCCTATCAGTATCAACAATCCATGACCGCACACCTCATATCGACCAAACCAATCCACCTCTGGATCTTCGCTCCCACGAACAACCACACCTCCAACAACTCCCATGCCCGCACCTGGCGCCACCATCCTAGCGCCAATCAGCCAACCCCGCCTCCCACAGAACAGACCGCGACGTCAAGTCCGCCTCCCGATGCCCATGCATCCAACAGCCCCACACATGCACATGCATCCAACAACCCATCCCGTACGTCTCCCAGACCCACCCATGCAAGCACATCCGACGCGCCCATGCACACTCCCTCCTCCACCACTACATGTGTGCCAAGTCAGCCTCCACTGCCACCCCACTACATCCCGGTAGATCCACCCGAGAATGCACACCAAATGTGCACCCGTGGCAAATACGGGTATTTTATGCGTAAAAAGGATTCTGCCTTCACCCTTTCCACTTCATTTTTCCCCATCCCATCCTTATATAAAGTGGCTATAAAGGATTCACACTGGTACAATGCTACACTTGACAAATTTAACACAATGTTGTAGAATGACACTTGGTCTTTGGTTCCTAGTCCTGCAGGTGTGCATGTGCTCACGGGCAAGTGGATTTTTCGCCGTAAATGCAACATTGATGGTTCGTTGGGTCGTTACAAGGCTTGATGGGTGGTTCGTTGTTTCACACGACATAAGGGTGTTGATTATGGTGAGACATTTAGTCCGGTTGTCAAAATGGGGAACATTCGGGTGGTGCTCAGTCTTGCAACTTCACATTCTTGGCCTATCCATTGTTGGATGTCAAGAACGCCTTTCGTCATGGGACCCTTGATGAGAGTATCTTTTGGGATCAACCATCCGATTTTGTTGATTCTTCTCGTCTGGATTTTGTTTTTCGCTTAAACAAGTCTCTTTATGGCCTCAAACACGCACCTCGCACATGGTTCCTTCGGTTCAAGTCTTTCATCATGATAGTGGATTTTGCTGCACCCAAATGTGATTCTTCTTTGTTCATTTTTCACCATGGCTCTTCCACGGCTTACCTTTTGCTTTATGTCGACGACATCATGCTCACCTCCAACAAGTCCACCCTCCTCGCTCTCATTATTTCTTCTCTTAAAGCCGAGTTTTCCATAAGTGATCTTGGTGACATCCATCATTTTATGGGCATTAATGTGACACGCTCTCATGATCAACACTTCTTGTCCTAGAAACCATACACCCTTGAGATTCTTGACTACGCTCGCATGTTGAATTGCAACCCCATATCCACTCCCGTAGACACACATGCCAAACTATCCTCCCATTCCGGGCCACCCATGCATGATCCTTATTTGTATCATAGCCTTGCTGGTGTGTTATAATACCTCACACTCATCCGTCCAGATATTGCCTATGCCATGCAACAAGTGTGTCTGTTTATGCATGACCCTTGTGAGGGCCACTATCAGTTGATCAAACGTATTTTACACCATATCCAGGGCACTTCTCACTGCGGTGTTCGTTTCTTTAAGTCCACCAACCATGATCTTGTTGCTTATCCCGATGCCGATTGGGCAGGCTGTTCGGACACTCACAAGTCTACTTCTGGATTTTGTGTGTTTCTTGGATCCAACCTATCTTGGTCATCCAAACGTCAACACACTGTCTCTCGCTCTAGCGCCTTGGTGGAATACCAGGCTCTTGCCAATTGCGTTGCTGAGTCATGTTGGATGCGATAATTACTACATGAGTTGCATCGGCCTCCATCCCGTGCCACTATTGTTTATTGTGACAATATCAGCGCCATGTATTTGTCCTCCAACCCGGTGCATCATCAGAGAACCAAGCATGTGGAGATTGATTTGCATTTTTTTGGAGACTATAAGGCCCTCGGTGAAGCACGAGTCCTTCATGTACCGAGCAACTCTCAGTTTGAGGATATCTTCACAAAAGGACTACCGTCCCAAGTGTTTTTCGACCTCCGATCCAGCTTGAACGTATTGCAAGGCGACGTTCCATCTGAGGGGGGGGGTTTGAGTTGTACATGTATTACATGTATGTAACGTGTGTGTTGTAACTTCCCGAGTCCAACTCCTAGAATATAGGATCTCCATAGTGCGTGCGTTAGTACTCGAGTCGGTTACTCCATATATGTAAACCTGTGTACAATCTAATGAATGTGAGATTTACTCCTTAACTCTACTCAGAGGGATTTCTTCGTCATGAACCATATTGTTTCACAATTGCCATATACTCCAAATTAGAAATACAATCATGCCTCTGGTAGACTCCAGGCCATCGAGGACATACACAACCAATAAAACCCGGTGTCCAACAACTTATCGTGGGCCGACAGTGGACAAAACTCTATCGTGTTGCTTCATAGGAGGATCGCTTGATCGCATGTGATGAGAGCGTGGAAGGACGTCTCATCATCGATTTCGTAGATAGGACAAAGCATGTTGGTTTGCAGATGATGATCAACTTTTCATTTTTTCGTTGTTAATGCCCCAGAGCAAGCATTCCATGCATTTATCTTCAATTTTAGTGAAACGCTTGCTTGCCAGATCAAATTCCACAGCCTCCTCCTACCATCATGGTTCGAGCTCGATACTTCACTGGGTATTACAGACTTGTGATGGATGAAAGTGGCACTGCAGCCCAAGTGGTTGTGGGTGCAGAAAAGAGACGGAAGTAGGGCTTGGGAAAAATTTGCCTTCTCTGTCCTCAAAGAATCAAGGCAGTTGTTCCATGCGGCCACGCATGTAGCACTGGGAGATGGGAAGGACACCCTTTTTTGGGAAGACCGCTATCTCCACGGATCTCGGCTCCAGGAAGTGGCGCCACGGCTGTATGAGCGAGCTTCTACTCGCGCGAAGGCCTCTCGAACTTTACACGACGCAGTCACCACGGGCAGTTGGGCACGTGATATCGGGCCCTCCATCAACTTGGCGGATCTTGATAAATTCATGACTGTGTAGCCCATGGTGACAACCACCCAATTCGATGCTCAAAGACACGATTCCACTATCTGTACTTGGATCCAGAATGGGCAGTTCTCAACCAAGTCGGCCTACGAGAAAAAGTTTGGGGACTCGAGGTCGCTCCCACTGCCACATTATCATGGGGATCCAAAACGCCGCTAAGATGTCGCTTCTTTGCCTCACTTGCTGCCAAGGGCCGATGCTGGACCTCGGACAGATTGGCGCGCAGAGGATTACCGCACCACGCGGCTTGCCCTTTTTGTGACCAGCATGAAGAAACGATCGACCATTTGCTCTTGCACTACGTATTCACAAGGGAAATTTGGTCCAGTATTCTATCGACCCTAGGCATGGGTCACGATGAGCTGCACACCAGAGAATCCCTTCCGGACTACTGCATAAGGATCGACCATGATCACCCGTCAAAATGGCGTGCAAGAATGGTGCGCACTATGTGTCTTCTAACCATGTGGCAGCCCTCGAAGCATCGCAATGCCATTGTATTTGATGGCAAGACTCCATGTGTGCGCGACGTGCTACGCATAATTATGAGCGAATGTGCAGTGTGGCAGGAGGCTGGACTGCTAAGAGACGAGGGCGCACTAGAGTGCCTCCTTGCGGTGGCCCAAGGGTGGGGTGCATGGCGATTAGTCAGCTAGTGTAGCCGGTGCAGTGAGGTGTGAGCATCATGTAGACACGCTTTGTAGAGCTATGGAGGGGATCTCCCCCTTTTATATCCTTCTATAATATATATGACATGCACAGTCGTGTGTATTCGAGAAAAATCTCTATGCTCCACTATGATACTCGCCCGACGGACGCTCGGGCTCTTCACCATTGTTGGAGTCTGCCATTGCACCCACGACCTCCCGAGTCTCTATTCACACCAGTAGAAAAGAGGGCTTTGGTCCACTTGATGAAATGACATTAGTCCCGGTTCACTCACGAACCGAGACCCATGTAGGTATAGGTCCCGGTTCGTGAGGCTAGGGCGCCGACCAGGCCTCGTGGACCATTTGTCCCGGTTCGTTTGTCACCTTCGGTCCCGGTTCCAGACACAAACCGTGACCAATGTGCCTCGCTCGTGGCCCACAACCAGTAGTCCTGGTTTGTGGCTGGAAACGGGACCTCAGGTTGTCCTTTAGTCTCGGTTCCAGCCACAAACTGGGACCAACGGTTGGTCTATATATACCCCCGCGAGCAGAGCAATGCACTGCTCTGTTTTTTCGGTCGGCCGTGGGAGAGCTTTGTGGTGCTCTAGCTCACCTCCTATGCACATGAGGTGTTCGATGAAATGCACGAGGCACACTTAATATTTCTCCTTTAGAAGCTCCTTCTCCAAGCTCCATTTTCATCAAGATTTGTGTAGTTTTTAATACACTTTATTATATAACGCACGCAGATGAACCATCAATGGATGTACAGTGACCGGCGCACCTCCGAGTATATTAATGGCATGCATAATTTTCTCGAAGCGGCTAAGGCAAACAAGCAGAATGGTTTTATGCATTATCCATGTACTGTCTATGGGAATACGAAGGAATTCTCCGACTATAAAACCCTTCACTTCCACCTGCTTCAGAAGGGTTTTATGCCACACTATAATGTTTGGACCAAGCACGGAGAAAGAGGGGTTATGATGGAAGACAACGTAGAATAAGAGGATGATGACAACTACCCGCCCCCTGAATACGGTGATGCTGCAATGGGGGAAGTTGAAGATCAAGAGGAACCAGACAATGTGTCCGATGATGATCTTTATCGGATTATTGTTGATGCACAAAGAGAATGCGAAAGTCAAAGGGAGAAGTTGAAGTTCGGTCGCATGTTAGAGGATCACAAAAAACGGTTGTATCCAAATTGCGAAGATGACAACACAAAGCTCGGTACCACACTGGAATTGCTGCAATGGAAGGAAGACAATGGTGTATCTGACAAGGCATTTAGTTCGCTACTGAAATTAGTGAAGAAGAAGCTTCCAAAGGATAATGAATTGCCCGACAGTACGTACAAAGCGAAGAAGGTTCTATGCCCTCTAGGATTGGAGGTGCAGAAGATACATGCATGCCCTAATGACTACATCCTCTACCGCGGTGCGTATGGGGATTTGAACACATGCCCGGTATGCGGTGCATTGCGGTATAAGATCGGAAGAGATGACCCTGGTGATGTTGAGGGCCAGCGCACCGGGAAGATGGTTCCTGCCAAGGTGATGTGGTATGCTCCTATAATACCACGGTTGAAACGTTTGTTCAGAAACAAAAAGCATGCCGAGTTGATGCAATGGCACATAAAAGACTGTAAGAAAGACGAGAAGTTGAGAGCACCCGCTGACGGGTCGCAGTGGAGAAATATCGAGAGAAAGTGGAGCGACTTTACACGTGACCAAAGGAACGTATGGTTTAGTTTAAGTGCAGATGGCGTTAATCCTTTTGGGGAGCAGAGCAGCAAGCATAGCACATGGACTGTGACTCTATGTATGTATAACCTTCTTCCTTGGTTCACTAGTAGAAAACATGGCTTTGGTTCGGGCCTGGCCAGCCCATTAGTCCCGGTTCTTCACGAACCGGGACCCATGGGGGGCATTAGTCCCGGTTCATGACCGCAGGGGGCCGGCCGGGGCCTCGTGGGCATTGGTCCCGGTTCGTGTGGACCCATTTGTCCTGGTTCTAGGCATGAACCGGGACCAATGGGCTGCGCTCCTGGCCCACATCCATTGGTACCGGTTCGTGCCTTGAACCGGTTTAGAAGGGGGCTTTAGCCCCGGTTTATGACACGAACCGGGACAAATAATTTGGCTATATATACCCATCGCCGCGGCAGAGCACTCTGTTTTTCCGGCCGGCGAGGGGAGGGCATTTGGGTGCTCTATCTCACCTCCTACGCACATGAGGTGTTCGATGAAATGCCCGAGCCACACTAGTTAAGATTTCTCCTCCCGAAGCTTGACCTCAGAGCTCCATTTTTCCCGAGATTTGTCTAGATTTAGCGGTCCGTCACGCCCCATCCCTGTTTTCACCGCCGGCGCACGTCCATGTGTACGTCCGTAATATCGTGTGCAATCTCCTCCGCAGACAGTGAGGTAAGTCGATTTGGATTTTCGGTTGACATTGGATTTGGGGATTTCTCATCGAGGGTTTCGCGGGATGGGCCGTAATATGCCCCTTTCTGGCTCGTAGGTGGATTGCTGTGGGATTGTGCATTTCCAATCCAAGTTTCTACAGCCTTGAGGAGCGCTCGAATCACCGTTGCCCGGGGCATGGGCTAATTCCTGCTCGCCGTGTTTCTTGGGGTGGATCAAGCACGAGAAGAAGGTTTTTGGGTTGTCCACTCGATGTAATTCCTCAAAACATCATTTGATACTCTGTTTTCATCGATTTATTGCAAAGTTATGAATTTCACCTAATTATGTGAACTCTGATTTAACAGCTCCTAATGAGTGTGATTGGGTTGTTTGGATTGACCCCCCTCCCACTGAGCTAGTGGGGCAAGCTTTTGAGGAGCTCCATGGTGGCCTTGAACGTAGTTGGATCAAAGCTAGTAGGATGGAGAAGAAGGTTATGGATCTCAACAATGAAAACAAGAAAATGCAATTGAAGTTAAGAAAATGAATGAGCTCATGGAAACAATGGGTTTTCTCTTTGTTATTGGCATCAGCATTGTGGCTAGTTTAGTTTCTATTTGGTCTAAGCAAGCCAATTAAGTGGTAGTGTGTGTGTTATGTTTCTGCTAGTGTGTTGTTCCCTAGATGTAATTCTATCATTTGTGCACAGTTGTGAACTTGAGAAAATGTAATGTTGTGCCCTAGATGTAATGGATATCATGTATTGTGTTAAAATTGTCACCACTGCCAACTTGGAACCTTTTCAGCGTTCATTTCAAATGCTTTTCAATTCCATGGTCTTATAGCTCAAAATAATTAGTAAATGCATGAAAAATAACAAATGAAGTCAAAAAGGGTTGTAAATTGATGATGTGGCTTTGAATGGTGCATTTTGAACACAGAAAAACTATGGAGTTCAAATAAGTTCAAAAAAATGAAATCCCTTTGTAACAGACGAGTTTCCGTATGAAAACCCTGATACTTTGAAAGAGATTGTCCGTTTTGTACACGAAGTGCAACCAGTTTTTTCCGTAACCCTCTCAGCTTTCTCTCACATGCTATGTGGGTGAAATGAAGATACCATGCCAACTTGCAACCTTTTCAGAGGTCATTTCAAATGCTTTTCAATTTCATGGTCTTATAGCTCAAAATAATCAGTAAATGCATGAAAAATAACAAATGAAGTCAGAAAGGGTTGTAAATTGATGATGTGGCTTTGAAGTGTGCATTTTGAACATAGGAAAACTATGGAGATCAAATAATTTCAAAAAATCAAATCCCTTTGTAACAAACGAGCTTCCGTATGAAACCCTGATACTTCGAAAGGGATTGTCCGTTTTGTACACGAAGTGCATCCAGTTTTTGCCGTAACCCTCTCAACTTTTTAGCACATGATATGTGGGTGAAATGATGATACCATGCCAACTTGGAACCAATTCAGAGTTCATTTCAAATGCTTTTCAACTTCATGGTCTTATAGCTCAAAATAATCAGTAAATGCATGAAAAATAACAAATGAAGTCAGAAAGGATTGTAAATTGATGATGTGGCTTTGAATTGTGCATTTTGAACACAGAAAAACTATGGAATTCAAATAAGTTCAAAAAAATGAAATCCCTTTGTAACAGACGAGTTTCCGTATGAAACCCTGATACTTCGAAAGAGACTGTCCGTTTTGTACACGAAGTGCATCCAGTTTTTGTCGTAACCCTCCCAACTTTCTCGCACATGCTATGTGGGTGAAATTACAATACCATGCCAACTTGGAACCTTTTCAGGGTTCATTTCAAATGCTTTTCAATTTCAAGGTCTTATAGCTCAAAATAATCAGTAAATGCATGAAAAATAACAAATGAAGCCAGAAAGGGTTGTAAATTGATGATGTGGCTTTGAATGGTGCATTTTGAACACAGAAAACTACGAAGTTCAAATAAGTTCAAAAAAATGAAATCCCTTTGTAACAGACGAGTTTCCGTATAAAACGTTGATACTTCGAAAGAGATTGTCCGTTTTGTACACGAAGTGCATCCAGTTTTGCCGTAACCCTCTCAACTTTTTAGCACATGCTATGTGGGTGAAATGATGATACCATGCCAGCTTGGAACCTATTCAAAGTTCATTTCAAATGCTTTTCAATTTCATGGTCTTATAGCTCAAAATAATCAGTAAATGCATGAAAAATAACAAATGAAGTCAGAAAGGGTTGTAAATCAACGATGTGGCTTTGAATGGTGCATTTTGAGCACAGAAAAACTATGGAGTTCAAATAAGTTCAAAAAAATGAAATCCCTTTGTAACAGACGACTTTCCGTATGAAACCCTAATACTTCGAAAGAGACTGTCCATTTTGTACACAAAGTGCATCCGGTTTTTCCGTAACCCTCTCAACTTTCTCGCACATGCTATGTGGGTCAAATGATGATACCATGCCAACTTGGAACCTTTTCAGAGTTCATTTCAAATGCTTTTCAATTTCATGGTCCTATAGCTCAAAATAATCAGTAAATGCATGAAAAATAACAAAAGAAGTCAGAAAGGGTTGTAAATCGATGATGTGGGTTTGAATGGTGCATTTTGAACACAGAAAAACAATGGAGTTCAAATAAGTTCAAAAAAATGAAATCCCTTTTTAACAAACGAGTTTCCGTATGAAACCCTCATACTTCGAAAGAGATTGTACGTTTTGTACACGAAGTGCATCCAGTTTTTGCCGTACCCTCTCAACTTTCTCGCACATGCTATGTGGGTGAAATGTTGATATCATGCCAACTTGGAACCTTTTCAGAGTTCATTTCAAATGCCTTTCAATTTCATGGTCTTATAGCTCAAAATAATCAGTAAATGCATGAAAAATAACAAATGAAGTCAGAAAGGGTTGTAAATTGATGATGTGGCTTTGAATGGTGCATTTTGAACACAGAAAAACTATGGAGTTCAAGTAAGTTCAAAAAAATGAAATCTCTTTGTAACAGACGAGTTTCCGTATGAAACCCTCATACTTCGAAAGAGATTGTCCGTTTTGTACACGAAGTGCATCCAGTTTTTGCCGTAACCCTCTCAACTTTCTCACACATGCTATGTGGGTGAAATGATGATACCATGCCAACTTGGAACCTTTTCAGAGTTCATTTCAAATGCTTTTTGATTTCATGGTCTTATACCTCAAAATAATCAGTAAATGCATGAAAAGTAATAAATGAAGTCTGAAAGGTTGTAAATTGATGATGTGGCTTTGAATGGTGCATTTTGAACATAGAAAACCTATGGAGTTCAAATAAGTTCAAAAAAATGAAATCCCTTTGTAACACACGAGTTTCCGTATGAAACCCTAATACTTCGAAAGAGATAGTCCGTTTTGTACACGAAGTGCTTCCAGTTTTTGCCGTAACCCTCTCAACTTTCTCGCACATGCTATGTGGGTGAAATGATGATACCATGCGAACTTGAAACCTTTTCAGAGTTCATTTCAAATGCTTTTCAATTTCATGGTCTAATAACTCAGAATAATCAGTAAATGCATGAAAAATAACAAATGAAGTCAGAAAGGGTTGTAAATTGATGATGTGGCTTTGAATGATGCATTTTGAACACAGAAAACTATGGAGTGCAAATAAGTTCAAAAAAATGAAATCCCTTTGTGACAAACGAGTTTCCGTATGAAACCCTGATACTTCGAAAGAGATTGTCCGTTTTGTACACGAAGTGCATCCAGTTTTTGCCGTAACCCTCTCAACTTTGTCACACATGCTATGTGGGTGAAATGATGATACCATGCCAACTTGGAACATTTTCATAGTTCATTTCAAATGCTTTTCAATTTCATGGTCTTATAACTCAAAATAATTAGTAAATGCATGAAAAATAACAAATGAAGTCAGAAAGGGTTGTAAATTGATGATGTGGCTTTGAATGGTGCATTTTGAACACAGAAAAACTATGGAGTTCAAGTAAGTTCAAAAAAATGAAATCTCTTTGTAACAGACGAGTTTCCGTATGAAACCCTCATACTTCGAAAGAGATTGTCCGTTTTGTACACGAAGTGCATCGAGTTTTTGCCGTAACCCTCTCAACTTTCTCGCACATGCTATGTGGGTGAAATGATGATACCATGCCAACTTGGAACCTTTTCAGAGTTCATTTCAAATGCTTTTTGATTTCATGGTCTTATACCTCAAAATAATAAGTAAATGCATGAAAAATAATAAATGAAGTCTGAAAGGTTGTAAATTGATGATGTGGCTTTGAATGGTGCATTTTGAACATAGAAAAACTATGGAGTTCAAATAAGTTCAAAAAAATGAAATCCCTTTGTAACACACGAGTTTCCATATGAAACCCTAATACTTCGAAAGAGATAGTCCGTTTTGTACACGAAGTGCATCCAGTTTTTGCCGTAACCCTCTCAACTTTCTCGCACATGCTATGTGGGTGAAATGATGATACCATGCGAACTTGAAACCTTTTCAGAGTTCATTTCAAATGCTTTTCAATTTCATGGTCTTATAGCTCAGAATAATCAGTAAATGCATGAAAAATAACAAATGAAGTCAGAAAGGGTTGTAAATTGATGATGTGGCTTTGAATGATGCATTTTGAACACGCAAAAACTATGGAATGCAAATAAGTTCAAAAAAATGAAATCCCTTTGTGACAAACGAGTTTCCGTATGAAACCCTGATACTTAGGCCCAATAGGCCCACAGTAGGCCCAATAGGCCCACAAGCACACTGAATGATTTTAGGCCCGTAAGCCTGCAGTAGAGAGGAGCTCGAAGTGGTTGGTTCGACAGGGCTTATAAACCACTCCGAGCCCTTGTCGGCTAGCGAGGTGGGACTAAAGATAGCACCACACTGCGCAAGGCCTTTGGTCCCGGTTGGTGGCACCAACCGGGATTAAAGGGGGGCATTGGTACCGGTTGGTACCACCAACCGGGACCAAAGGCCTCTGCTTCCCGCCCTTCAGGCTGCTGAAAAGAGACCTTTGGTCCCGGTTGGTGACACCAACCGGTACCAATGCCCCCTTTAGTCTCGGTTGGTGCCACCAACCGGGACCAAAGGCCTCTGCTTCCCGCCCTTCGGGCTTCTGAAAAGAGACCTTTAGTCCCGGTTGGTGACACCGACCGAGACTAAAGGGGGCATTAGTACCGGTTGGTGGCGCCAACCGGTACCAATGGCTTTGCTATATAAGCCAACACCTGTGAAATTTTTGTCAGTTCTTCGATCCCTCCGATGATACCGCGAGGCTGCCCGAGCTCGCTGTGCCTCTGCCGCGCCCCCGACCAAGCCGTCGTCGCCCCTGCCCCTCGAACACGCCGTGCGCCCTAGCCGTGCCTCTGCCACACCCCCGACCCGCCGCGTCGACACCGTCGCCGCCCTCTGCCCCGTCGACGCCGTCGCCGCCCTCTGCCCCATCGATGCCATCGCCCCTGCCCCGACCACGCCACCGTCGCCCTACCCCGACCACGCCGCCGTCGCCTCCCTCTACACCGACGCCGGCGCCGTGCCTCTGCCCCTGCCCCGACCACGCCGCACCTCCCCTTGGTCAGACCGGCGCCGCCCACCCTGTCCTCTCCTTTGTTTTTTTAGATTATATGATGTTTTTTTTCCAGATTATGTGTATATGTGTGAGTATATGTATGTGTGTATATCTGATTATATGTCTTCTTTTAGATTTTTTGTTCATATATATGATGATTTGTTTTTTGCATTTTTATATAAATGTATATATGTATGTATGTTCTCTGTGCATATAAAAGTTAGATTTTTAGTACATTTGGGTACATTTTAGGTTAGTTTTATCTATATATGTTCCCTGATTTAGTACATTTTAGGTTAGTTTCATTTTTAGAAAAGTTTTATATATTTAGGAAAAGAAGGAAGAGAAGGAAGAAGGAAGAAGGAAGAAGAAGAAAAAGTTTTATATATGCAAAAGTTACATTTTTAGAAAAGTATTATATATAGCTAGGAAGATAAGGAAGAAGAAGAAAAAGAATGAGACGAAAAAGGAAAATAAGAAGAGGAAGAAAGGAGAAGAAGAGGAGAGGAAGAAGAGGAGAAATAAATAAGAAGAGGAAAAAGAAGAAAAACAAGAGGAGAAGAAGAAAGGAATAGAGAAGAAGAAGAAAAAAATGTAATTTTTTTCTTCTTCTTCTCTATTCCTTTCTTCTTCTCCTTTTTTTTTCTTTTTTTTTCTTTGATCGCTTCTCTTCTATTCCTTTCTTCTTATCCTCTTTTGCTTTCTTATTTTGCCTTCTTATTTTTATTGGGTATGTCGTTGTCGATATACCCCCTCCCGATAACTTCAACACGAGGGGGGGGGGTCGATATACCCCTGCTACTTCTCAAACAACAACGCCAGAAATTGACACGTTGACGGAGACTTGGCTGTGTTTGTTTTTCCCTTGAAGAGGAAATGGTGATGCAACATAGGAGCAGTAAGTATTTCCCTCAGTTTGAGAACCAAGGTATCAATCCAGTAGGAGAATCTTGTCAAGTCCAGAGTACCTGCACAAACACAAAAGATCTTGCAACCAACGCTGCAAAGGGGTTGTCAATCCCTTCAAGATTGTTTGCAAAGTGAGATATGAAGGCGGAAAGTGCAACGAAGTAAAAAGTGTAAGGCTGAAAATATGGTGTGGAGTAGACCCTGGGGGCCATAGTTTTCACTAGAGGCTTCTCTCAAAATAGCAAGTATTATGGTGGGTGAACAAATTACTGTCGAGCAATTGATAGAACCGCGCAAAGTCATGACGATATCTAAGTTAATGATCATACATATAGGCATCACGTCTGAGACAAGTAGACCAATACTTTCTGCATCTACTACTATTACTCCACACATCAACTGCTATCCAGCATGCATCTGGTGTATTGAGTTCATGACGAACATAGTAACGCCTTAAGCAAGATGACATGATGTAGAGGGATAAACTCAAACCAATGATGAAAACTCCATCTTTTTACCCTTGATGGCAACAACACGATACGTGCCTTGCTACTCCTTATGCCACTGGGTGAGGTCAGCGCACGGTATGAACCCAAAACCAAGCACTTCTCCCATTGCAAGAATCATAGATCTAGTTGGCCAGACAAAACCCACAACTCGAAGAGAATTACAAGGATATGAAATCATGCATAAGAGAGATCAGAAGAAACTCAAATAAGATTCATAGATAATCTGATCATAAATCCACAATTCATCGGATCTCGACAAACACACCACAAAATAAGATTACATCGGATAGATCTCCATGAAGATCATGAAGAACTTTGTATTGAAGATCCAAGAGAGAGAAGAAGCAATCTAGTTACTAGCTATGTACCCGGAGGTCTATGGTGAACTACTCACGCATCATCGGAGAGGTCATGGTGTTGATGAAGAAGCCCTCCGTGTCCGAATCCCCCCTTTGGCAGGGCACCAGAACGTGCCCCAGATGGGATCTTGCGGAGATAGAAGCTTGCGGCGGCGGAAAAGTACTTTCGATGATCTCCTGATTTTTTGTCGAATTTTTGGGGATATATAGGCACAAACCCTAGGGAAAAGGAGGTCCAGGGGGCCCACAAGCCTGTGGGCCGCGGCCTCCCCCCTGGTCACGGGGTGAGGGCTCGTGGGGCCCCTGGGCCCCCCTGCCTTCGCTCTCAAGTCTCCTGATCTTCTTCTGTACGGAAAAATACTTTTCAGGGATTTTATTCCGTTTGGACTCCGTTTCAAAATCTCCTTTGAAAGGGGTCAAAAACATGGAAAAAACAGGAACTGGCACTTGGCACTGAGTTAATAAGTTAGTCCCAAAAAATATATAAAAGGCATGCAAAACATCCAAAGTTTGACAAGATAATAGCATGAAACCATCAAAAATGATAGATACGTTGGAGACGTATCAAGCATCCCCAAGTTAACTCCTGCTCATTCTCGAGTAGGGAAGTGATAAAGAATGAATTTTTGATGTGGAATGCTACCTAGCATAGTTGTCCTTTGCCACTTCTTTCACGTGACATGAATGTTCAGATCCGTAAGATTCAAAAAAATAGTTTGCTATTGACATGAAAACAATAATACTTCAAGCAAACTAGCAAAGTAATCATGAACTTTCAAAATAACAAGGCCAAGGAAAGTTAACCCTACAAAATCATATAGTCTGGCTATGCTCCATCATCCTCACACAACTAATGTAAATCATGCACAAACCCGGTATTGGCCAAGTAATTGTTTTCAGACTCTTATTTTCTCAAACTTTTTATAACTATCACGCAATACATGAGCGTGAGCCATGGATATAGCACTATAGGTGGAATAGAGTGTGGTGGTGGTTGTGATACAAAAAGGAGGAGATGGTCACATTGACTCGGCATATCAAAAGTCTATGGAGATGCCCATTAATAGATATCAATGTGAATGAGTAGGGATTGCCATACAAGAGATGCACTAGAGCTATAAGTATGTGAACGCTCAAAAGGAAAACTAGTGGGTGTGCATCCAACTTGCTTGCTCACGAAGACCTAGGGCAATTTTGAGGAAGCCCATCATTGGAATATACAAGTCAAGTTATATAATGAAGATTCCCACTAGCATATGGTAGTGACAAAGCAAGAAGCTCTCAATCATGAAGAACATGGTGCTATTATGAAGCACAAGTGTGGAAAAAGATAGTAGCATTGTCCCTTCTCTCTTTTTTTCTCTCTCTCTTAATTAATTATTTATTTGGTCTCTTAGGCCTCTTTTTTATTTTCTCCTTTTTATTTTTTTATTTTTGGGCTCTTTGGCCTCTTTTTTTACTTCCTCATATGGGACAATGCTCTAATAATGATGATCATCACACTTTTATTTACTCACAGCTCAAAATGATGATGACTCTATAAGAAATGCCTCCGGCAGTGTATCGGGATGTGCAACGATCTAGCATGGCGTATGACGTTGAAACATCTCGCTAGCTATCTTACGATCATGCAATGGTAATATGAGAGTGACGGCACAAGTCATGAGACGGAACGGTGGGAGTTGCATGGCAATATATCTCAGAATGGCTATGAAAATGCCATAGTAGGTAGGTATGATGGCTGTTTTGAGGAAGGCATATGGTGGGTTTGTGCACCGGCGAGAATTGCGCGGCACTAGAGAGGCTAGCACTGGTGGAGGGTGAAAGTGCATCTATACCATGGACTCACATTAGTCATGAAGATCACGCATACTTGTTTGGAAAGTTTTTATTAGTAATCGAAACAAAGTGCTAAACGCATACTCCTAGGGGAAGGGTTGGTAGGTGTTAACCATCGCGCGATCCCGACCTCAACGCAAAGGATGACAATCAATAGATCAATTATGCTCCGACTTCCTAACATAGTGGTTCACCATACGTGCATGCTATGGGAATCACTAACTTCAACACAAGTATTTCTAGATTCACAACACCTTACTAACATAACTCTTAATATTACCGAATCCACGTGTCAAAACAAATTGAGAGGAATCAAGACTTCTCTTTCTACTCAATGCACATGAAGATGGAGGTTTTTGTATCCTCTTTGGGTACCTATCACCTTTGGGACTACTTTCATAGCATAAGCCAACTACCAAGTCACGCACTGCCGTGCTCTAAAAGATATAAGTGAAGCACATAGAGAAAAGTATCTAGCTCAAAAGATATACGTGAAGCACTATGAGCATTCTAGCAAAAATCACGATGAGTGCATGTCTCTCTGTCTCAGAAAGGTGTGCAGCAAGGATGATTGTGTCACAAAAAAATAAAAGACTCCTAAGATATCAGACGCTCCAAGCAAAACACATATCATGTGGTGAATAAAAATATAGCTCCAAGTAATGTTACCGATGGATTGAAAACGAAAGAGGGGATCCCTTCCTGGGTCATCCCCAAGCTTAGGCTTTTTGGTGTCCTTGAATTGGCTTGGGATTCCCTAGGCATCCCCAAGCTTGAGCTCTTTCCACTCCTTATCTCTTTGTCCATGAGAACATCACCCAAAACTTGAAAACTTCCCAACACAAAACTTAAATAGAAACTCGTGATAACATTAGCACAAGAAAACAATCTACCATTTCTTTTGGTACTGTAGCAAACTTGAATTATATATATATTGGTGTTGGGATCCTGTATTCTCACTTTTCCATGGCTAGTACCCCCCGATACTAACCATAGTTTCATCAAAACAAGCAACCAACTCAACAAAAACAGAATCTGTCAAAAACAGACCAGTCTGTAGCAATCTGTATACATCGTATACTTCTGGTACCTCAAAAATCTAAACAATTACTAAGGCCTGGGAAAAAGGCATATCAACCAGCAGAAAAAAGAATCAACTCAAAAGATCTTTCTGAATAAAAATGAAAAATCATCTTGTGAGCGAAAAGTTTCTGTCTTTTTCCAGTAGGATCAAACAACCATTACGAAGACTAGTCATAAAGGTTTTGCTTGGCTCAAACACAAAAAGAAACACAAAAACACAATCACAACAGAATTGTGATGGTGTGGATGCAACAAAACAGAAATAAAAATGTAAATTCATTGTGTTGCCTCCCAACAAGCGCTATTGTTTAACGCCCTTAGCTAGGCATAAAAGCGATAGAATCACGTATCATCATCTTTGGTGCTCAAACCATAAGTGGCCCTCATCATGAATTCATAAGGCAATCTTATTTTCTTTCTAGGAAAGTGTTCCATGCCCTTCTTTAAAGGAAATTGAAAACTAATATTCCCTTCCTTCATATCCATGATAGCACCGATAGTCCTTAGGAAAGGTCTACCAAGAATAATAGGGCATGTAGGATTGCAATCAATGTCAAGCACAATGAAATCCACGGGTACATAGTTCCTATTTGCAATAATAAGAACATCATTGATCCTTCCCAAGGGTTTCTTGACAGTAGAATCAGCAAGATGCAAATTAAGAGAACACTCTTTAATCTCATTAAAACCCAAAACATCACATAAAGACTTTGGAATCGCAAAAACACTAGCACCCAAATCACACAAGGCATTGCATTCATAGTTTTTGATTTTGATTTTGATGGTAGGTTCCCACTCATCATGAAGCTTTCTAGGGATAGAGACTTCTAATTCAAGTTTCTCTTAAAGATATTTTATCATAGCTTCGACGATATGATCGGTAAAGGCCTTGTTTTGGCTATAAGCGTGTGGAGAGTTTAACATGGATTGCATCAAAGAAATGCATTCACTCAAGGAGCAACTATCATAATTGACTTCCTTGTAATCCACGGTAGTAATTTCATTACTACTCGAAGTTTTAACATCTTCTACTCCACTTTTAATGCTTTTAGCATCAAGATAGATGGACTCCGAATCATTGGGGCACTTTTCAACCAAAGTGGATTCATATCCAGCCCCATAATCATTAGGTTTGACACAAGAAAACAAAGATTCTATGGGAGTCACACCAAGCACTTTTAGATCTTCGTGATTCTCATCATGAGAATACGCCTTTTTAAGCCATTCATGTCTAGCACGAATTTGGGCGGTTCTTTCTTGGCTCTCAATCATCGAAACACGCATAGCTTTCAAAGTTTCATCCATGTTGATCTTGGAAGGAGCACATATAAATTTCATAGCATCAAGATCACTAGACATTCTATCAACACTCTTAGCCAAATCGTCAATTTTGAGTATTTTTTCCTCTATGGACGCATTGAATTTTTTTTGTGAGTTGATAAACTCTTTGATATTACTCTCTAAATCAGAGGGTAATCTATTGTAATTTCCATGAGTATTGTTGTAGGAGTTGCCAAAGTTATTAGAGGAGTTACTAGGAAAAGACCTAGGAACATAGTTTCCTCTAAAAGCATTGTTGTTGCCAAAGTTATTCCTAGCAACAAAATTAATGTCCAAGCTAGCGTTGCTACTCTCAATCAAAGAATACAAGGGCATATCAATAGGATCTAAAGGAGCACTTATACTAGCAACCAAATTCATTAACTCATCCATGTTATCACTCAACGAGTTAATTTCTTCTATAGCGTGTACCTTCTTACTAGTAGGTGACCTTTCAGTGTGCCACTGAGAGTAGTTCGTCATGATATTGTCTAGGAGCTTTGTGGCATCCCCTAACGTGATTTCCATGAACGTTCCACCAGAGGCGGAGTCCAAGATATTTCTAGAAGCGAAATTGAAGCCAACGTAAAAGATTTGTATAATCATCCAAAGACTCAAGCCATGAGCGGGACAATTTCTAATCATTAATTTCATTCTCTCCCAAGATTGTGCAACATGTTCATGATCAAGTTGCTTGAAATTCATGATATCATTACGGAGAGAGATAATCTTAGCCGGCGGAAAATACTTGGATATATAAGCATCTTTGCACTTATCCCAAGAATCGATACTATTTTTGGGCAAAGAAGAAAACCAAGTTTTTGCGCGATCTCGCAACGAGAAAGGAAAAAGCTTCAATTTAATCACGTCATTATCCACATCTCTCTTCTTTTGCATATCGCAAAGCTCAATGAAGATATTGAGATGGGATGCGGCATCTTCACTAGGAAGGCCAGAGAATTGCTCTTTCATAACAAGATTCAGCAAAGCGGCATTGATTTCGTATGACTCCGCACGAGTGGCAGGAGCAATCAGAGTACTAACAAATTCATTATTATTTGTATTCGAGAAGTCACAAAGTTTGGTGTTTTCATTCATGGTGACTTTGGCAAGCAAGCGAGCACACAAGCGAACAAAGAGCAAGCGAGAAAAAGGGCGAACGAAAAGGAAAACGAAAAGGCAAACGAAAAGGGCAAATTGATGAAGTGGGGGAGAGGAAAACGAGAGGCATCTGGCAAACAAAGTAAATGCAAGAGATGAGTTTGCGACACCTACTTGGATGAGTTCTTGACTTGATCCTCCCCGGCAACAGCGCCAGAAATCCTTCTGCTACTTCTCAAACAACAGCGCTAGAAATTGACACGTTGATGGAGACTTGCTTGCGTTGTTTTTTCCCTTGAAGAGGAAAGGGTGATGCAGCACAGGAGCAGTAAGTATTTCCCTCAGTTTGAGAACCAAGGTATCAATCCAGTAGGAGAATCTTGTCAAGTCCAGAGTACCTGCACAAACACAAAAGATCTTGCAACCAACGCTGCAAAGGGGTTGTCAATCCCTTCAAGATTGTTTGCAAACTGAGATCTGAAGGCGGAAAGTGCAACGAAGTAAAAGGTGTAAGGCTGAAAATATGGTGTGGAGTAGACCCTGGGGGCCATAGTTTTCACTAGAGGCTTCTCTCAAAATAGCAAGTATTACGGTGGGTGAACAAATTACTGTCGAGCAATTGATAGAACCGCGCAAAGTTATGACGATATCTAAGGCAATGATCATACATATAGGCATCACGTCCGAGACAACTAGACCGATACTTTCTACATCTACTACTATTACTCCACACATCGACCACTATCCAGCATGCATCTGGTGTATTAAGTTCATGACGAACAGAGTAACACCTTAAGCAAGATGACATGATGTAGAGGGATAATCTCAAAGCAATGATGAAAACCCCGTCTTTTTACCCTTGATGGCAACAACACGATACATGCCTCACTACCCCTTCTTTCACTGGGTGAGGTCACCGCATGGTATGAACCCAAAACCAAGCACTTCTCCCATTGCAAGAATCATAGATCTAGCTGGCCAGACAAAACCCACAACTCGAAGAGAATTACAAGGATATGAAATCATGCACAAGAGAGATCAGAAGAAACTCAAATAAGATTCATCGAATCTCGACAAACACATCGCAAAAGAAGATTACATCGGATAGATCTCCATGAAGATCATGGATAACTTTGTATTGAAGATCCAAGAGAGAGAAAAAGCCATCTAGTTACTAGCTATGGACCCGGAGGTCTATGGTGAACTACTCACGCATCATCGGAGAGGTCATGGTGTTGATGAAGAAGCCCTCCGTGTCCGAATCCCCCCTCCGGCAGGGCACCAAAACGTGCCCTAGATGGGATCTTGCGGAGACATAAGCTTGCGGCGGCGGAAAAGTACTTTCGATGATGTCCTGATTTTTTGTGGAATTTTTGGGGATATATAGGCGCAAACCCTAGGGAAAAGGAGGTCGAGGGGGCCCACAAGCCTGTGGGCCGTGGCCTCTCCCCTGGCCGCGGGGTGAGGGCTTGTGGGGCCCCTGGGGCCCCCGTGCCTCTGCTCTCAAGTCTCCTGATCTTCTTTCGTCACGGAAAAATTCTTTTCGGGGATTTTATTCCGTTTGGACTCCCTTTCAAAATCTCCTCTTAAAGGGGTCAAAAACATGGAAAAAACAGGAACAGGCACTTGGCACTGAGTTAATAAGTTAGTCCCAAAAATATATAAAAGGCATGGCAAACATCCAAAGTTTGACAAGATAATAGCATGAAACCATAAAAAATTATAGATATGTTGGAGACGTATCAACCGCCTCCCCGATAACATTAGTGTCCTATGTATGTATGTTGTCGTTGTCGATATAACCCCCTCCCGGATAACTTCGACATGAGGGGTGGTCGATATATATACCCCCTCTCGACCGTGATAACTTATACCACGGGAGCACCCTCGCGGGCCCTCTCGCTCGACCAAAACTCTCGAGGACACCCAAACCCTATGAAAAACAATGTTGGTCTCCTACCCCCTCCCGGCGTGCCCCTACCGGACAAACTCTCTCGAGGCCACCCAAATTTACCAAGTTAAAAGAGCATTGTCGTCGAGGCCACCCCAAACCCTTGGAGCGTTGTCGAGGCCACCCCAAACCCTTGAAGCGTTGCCGAGGCCACCCCAAACCCTAGAGAAGCAGCATCGAGGCCACTAATATGATTCCTTATTGTGATTAGCTAGCTAGTTCTACGTTTTCCACTAATATATCCATCGGTCATGTTTGAATAATAATTGCCATGTTTTAAATATTTGCAGAAACTATGGAGCACACCCGAGACAAATCAACAGAAGAGATTTTGGGGGAATAATCGCAAAAGGAAGTGATGTCGTCTTGTCGTATCTCAACGACATCGATGGTCTGGAAGGACAGGGTGAAGAAGAAGGCTATGCTTATGATGGCTCCGGTAACCCATTAATGTTGATACAAGAAGAAGGCTATGATTATGATGGCTCGGTGACCAAACCGAGTCCGACCAGGTATATATATCAGTTAAGCCTGTGCTGACTAGCTAATTGATGCATTCATTGTTTCGTATGTACACATATTAATTAACTCTCGTCTTTCTTCTTTTTCTAGCCCTCTGGATCGAGCACAACTTCGGTAAAGAGACGAGGCCCGAAGAAAAAGTTGCGCTCGGATGAAAGGTTTGAGATCACAACAATCGCGCGCAATGGCAAGCCGATTGAACCGTACCGGACAAAGGAAGAATTTGCTAATCAGTGCGGGGTTCTTGTTAGGGACAAGATCCTGATCAATATCCAGCAATGGTTAAAGCCTAAGAAGGAAGACCCTGAGGTGTCTTATGTCTTCGATATGCAGAAAGAAGATCTTTGGACAACACTTAAGGCAAATTTTACCCTACCGCTAGAGGAGGATCCGGAGAAGCCAGTTATAGAGTAATTGATCAAGTCTCATGCTCTTAAGAAGATGGCAGAACTATTCAGGAGGTGGAAGAATGAGCTGAAAACATTTGTCGACAAAGAAATTACACCAGAATTCACCGGCCGGTTTGAGAAGATCAGAGATCACTGGCCCGCATTTGTGGCCCACAAGACATCGGAAAAGAGTAAGAAGATGTCAACGACAAAGAAGGAAAATGCCGTGAAGAAGAATCATCACCATCGCACGGGGTCAGGTTGCTCCCTCAAAGCCCAACCTTTGTGGGACAAGGCTGAGAATGACCTGATTGCTAAAGGGGTCGAACCAGAGACATTGAACTGGCCAGACCGTTCCCGGACTTGGTTCTTCGGGGTTGGCGGAACCTTGGACCCTGTTTAAGGGAAGTGTGTTTGGACGGAAGAGCAACTGCAAATACCCGTCATGAGGCTTAAGGAGTATAACAAGAAAGCGCTGCAAGGGACGTTCGTTCCAGATAGAGAGAAGGACGAGGCACGCCAGGCTCCGTTCCGTGGAAGGTTAGGTTTCCATACGTAGGGGGTTGCAAATGCCAGGAGAGGAGGAAGAAAGTGGAGCATAGCCAACTGCACGCGCTGCACGAAAGGGTACAAGGGCTATAGGAACAAGAAGCAGATCGCAGCAATCGACCTACCGAAGCTTCCCTTGAAGCTACCCCGCTATCTCAGCGGAGAAGCAGCATGGCTTCCACCGAGCAGACTCAGCAGCTGGACCCTGTCTTCACGGCTCCTGCTAGCTACCCTGTGGATGCTATCACAGAGTCTCAACATTGCCACCTTATGGCGCGATGGATGGCATTCAAAGTCAAGGCCGCTGTTGGAGTTCTTTTACCTACTGAACCTGGCACAACCTACCACGACCGGTCGATTCCAGAAGGATATGCTAGGGTGATGGTAGGTCAAATAACAGATGGATTTGAGGACCTTGAGCTTGACCACCCTACGGGTGAAGGGGAGATTCGGTCGGGTTCTTCTGTGAAGACTACATGCCTATGACGTAAGGAGCTCATCAACCTTCCGAACTGGACGCCTCCTCCTCCTCCTCCTCCGGCGAGTCAGGGCACCCCGCCTCCTCCTCCTCTGGCGAGTGATCAGGGCACTCAGTCTCCTCCTCCTCCGCCTCCTCCTCCGGCGAGTGATCAGGGCACTCAGTCTCCTTCTCCGGCGCATGGCAGCACTCTGCCTCCTTCTTCGCCTGCGTCGGCACGCCCGAGCAGCCAACCTCCTCCTTCTTTGCCTCGTCAACAAGGGCGGAAGAGAACCGCCGCCGCTCCGGCTGCTCCGACGCGTCGTCCTTCTACTCCGCCTCGTAAGAAAGGAAAGACAACCACAACCGCTCCGTCTGCTCCGGCGTCTAGCAGTACAGCCAGAGGCAGGCAATACAAATACGGTCCTTCTCTGAAGACTCCTGAGAAGTTACCATACGAGAGGAGCCAGGAGGAAAACGCGAAGATCGTGCAAGCCGAAGTGAAAAACTTCATTGAAGGGGTGAAAGCAAAGAATCATCGACCTCTGGAGGAGAAGATAGATCCGGTAAAAGCGAAGCGTACTCTATCTGCCCTGAAGAAACCACCAAAGTCTCTGACGAAAGGCAACTATGAGCGCATTATTACAAAGTCATTTATCGAAGCAGAGCGGTCGGGAAGTACAGTGAGTGATCAAAGGTTAGCAGAACGACGAGCTCGGAAAAATGTTGCCCAACTCGGCGAACAAGCGAACCAATCGTCCCCCCCGCTCAAGGTGTCTAGTGATATCGTCGCTAATCATCCGGGGATCTTGTTGCCCGGTACCAATCCTGCAGATTACCTGCCCGACGATGCACATTTTGATTTATTGGAGGTGGACGAACACAAATACGTGTACGAGAAGCCTCTCGTCAAAGATGAAAGATCTCTAACAACGATGATGCAAAGATTCCATGATTGGTACATGAAAACCTGTAAAGAGTCTAGGGGGAGTAATATTTTGACGCTGAGAGTTAGAAACGAGCATGACCTCGTTGGACTTGAACTATTGATGGTTCCATTTGAGGAGTTCTTCCCGTTTTTCAATCTGAAGGCCCTCGATAAATTAATGATCACTTGCTACTGCCTGTAAGTAGTACTACTTCTGTCATTAAGTCTCTATATATAGGTCAGCTCTTTCATTGCATGTATTTTTAATTATTCTCACTATATTATATGCAGATTGAAGATCGTCGAATTGAAGAAAAGACAAATCGGTGGTATTGGGTTCATTAACACAAATCACATAGATGCATTTATGATTAAATTTCAGGCCAAAGATACCGAGGACAACCTGCTACAATCGTATGTATTGAATCAAAACAAAGCTATAATACTCTTCCCTTATGAATTCCAGTGAGTGTTAGTGTCTTGTGCATATTCGGTTTCCCTTATTAGTCAAGGTTATAGTAATGTAATTGATGAGTTATGCATGCGTGCTCAACTTCCACTATATTCTCCTAGAGATTAAGCTTGAGCAGGGACTAGTAACCGTCTTAGACTCGAGACGAAAAGATCCCAACGAGTATGCGGGCATGACTGAAATTCTACAGAAGTAAGTTAAATCGATCATTATCGCACCATATCAGTAACTTTGTTCATTTCCTGATATCAAGTAATTGTTTTCTTTGTCTGGTAGGGTTTGGAAAAAATTCACCTCAAAAACTCCGGGACTACCGAAGAAGCTGCAATTTAGACACCCGAAAGTAAGTACTATAGTAGCATGTTCCACACATCTCCTAGTGATTCAAGCGCTAGTTTCATCAATACCATTTTGCATGCTTGCTAACTATCAGTTTGATTGACCTCTATTTCTTGCAGGAAACAGGGAATGATTACTATGGATACTACATTTGCGAGTCCATCCGCCACACGACCTATGAGCGGGGCTACTTTGACAAACAATATGACGTGCGTAAATAATAATATTCACAATTTTATTTTATTACCATTATTTGTGTTCAGTTTCATTTATTCATATATCTGTATTGACCCCCTTCTTCAAATTAGATATATCGGATGCAGAATTAACTCCTACCAGCAGATCGTATGCGAGGAATTGAAGAGGAATTGGCAGCATTCTTTCTTGACCACGTGATCGCTAAAGACGGATAATACCATGTGAACCCTAATTAGTTGAATTTTAATTAGGAGATTATATTGTAAGAGATAATTATATTGTATATATGTAGCCAGTAGCGTCGGATAGATATACGAGAACTTGTTGTTCGCCCAATTTCTCAAAGAAGAAGAGGTGGTCGATATCACTTCTCTCTATATGCATATGTTCATGACGATCTTCTGTTTCCTTCATTTGCTTACTAGCCAGCGTGTCTAGTCCTCTCTATACGTATAGTGTGTAGCTTCGACCAAGCACGGAGATAAGAGAGGACACTTCTCTCTATTCATTAGCTAGCTAACACAATATATGAAACACCTAAATTAACCCCCCAAAACCCCCTACCCCCTCCCCTTTAAAAAAAATAAAAACCCCAACACCTGAAATGCTGACGCATGGATGCCTTTTGGTCCCGGTTGGTGTCACCAACCGGGACTAAAGGCCCCCCTGCCTGGGCTCGCCGCACTGGCCACGTGTAGGCCCATCCGTCCCTGTTCGTGTAAGAACCGGGACTAAAGGTCAAGGGCGTTAGTAACGACCTTTTAGTCCCGGTTCCGAAACCGAGATAGAAGGCCCTTACGAACTGGGACAAAAGGCCCTTTTTCTACTAGTGGTTGTGCATGAAGCAGAACTTCATTTTGATGCCAGTTTTCATCCAAGGCCATAGGAAACCCGACAATGACATTGATGTGTACCTAAGGCCATTAATTGATGAACTTTTACAACTATGGAATGGAAATGGTGTACGTGTGTGGGATGAGAACGAACAAGAGCAATTTGACTTACATGCGTTGCTGTTTGTAACCATCAACGATTGGCCTGCTCTCAGTAACCTTTCAGGACAAACAAACAAGGGATACAACACATGCACACATTTTTTAGATGACACCGACAATATATATTTGGACAAATGCAGGAAGAATGTGTACATGGGGCATCGTCGATTTCTTCCGACCAACCATCAATGTTGAAAGAAAGGAAAGCATTTCAAAGGTGAGGCAGATCACCGGAAGAAGCCCGCCCACCGTACTGGTGATCACATACTTGATATGGTTAATGATTTACAAGTAATCTTTGGAAAGGGTCCTGGCAGACTATCTGTTCCGAATGACGATGCGGGACACACACCCATGTGGAAGAATAAATCCATATTTTGGGACCAACCCTATTGGAAAGACCTGGAAGTCCGCTCTGCAATCGACGTGATGCACGTGATGAAGAATCTTTGCGTGAACCTGCTAGGCTTCTTGGGAGTGTATGGGAAGAACAAAATATACACCAGAGGCACGGGAGGAACATCAACGTGTGCATGAAACAGACGACATGCATCTAGAGCAGTATGAAGGTCCTGCCAGCTACGCTCTTACCAAAGAAGAGAAGGAAATCTTCATTGAATGCCTGCTCAGTATGAAGGTCCCGTCTGGCTTCTCGTCGAATATAAAGGGAATAATAAATACGGTAGAGAAAAATTTCCACAACCTAAAGTCTCATAACTGCCACGTGATTATGACACAACTGCTTCCAGTTGCATTGAGGGGGCTTCTACCAGAAAACGTTTGATTAGCCATTGTGAAGCTATGTGCATTCCTCAATGCAATCTCTCAGAAGGTGATTGATCCAGCAATCCTGCCAAGGTTAAGGAGTGATTTGGTGCAATGTATTATTAGTTTTGAGCTGGTGTTCCCACCATCCTTCTTCAATATGATGACACACGTCCTAGTTCATCTAGTCGACGAGATTGTCGTTCTAGGCCCTGTATTTCTACACAATATGTTCCCCTTTGAGAGGTTCATGGGAGTCAAATATGTTCGTAACCATGCTAAGCCAGAAGGAAGCATCTCCATGGGCCATCAAACAGAGGATGTCATTGGATTTTGTGTTGAATTCATTCCTAACCTTAAGAAGATTGGTCTCCCTTAATCGTGGTATGAGGGAAGACTGACTGGAAAAGAGACACTAGGAGCGGACTCAATAATGTGTATGGACGGGCATTCTTGGTCTCAAGCACACTACACAGTTCTACAGAATTCTACCTTGGTGACCCCGTATGTCGATGAACACAAGAATATTATGAGCTTCATACACCCGGAGCAGTGTGACGACTGGATTACATTTGAACACATCAGGACTTTCACGAGTTGGTTGCAGAAACGTCTCATGTGTGAAAACACTGTTTCTGATGAGCTGTACTCGTTGGACAGGGGACCATCTTCAACTATATTGACTTACCAAGGGTACGAGATAAATGGGAATACATTTTACACGATCACCCAAGATCAAAAGAGCACCAACCAAAACAGCGGCGTCCGCTTTGATGCAGCAACCGAGAGTGGAAAGGACACATATTATGGTTACATAGTGGACATATGGGAACTTGACTATGGACATGATTTGAAGGTCCCTTTGTTTCATTGCAAATGGGTCAATCTGTCACGAGGCGGGGTACATATAGACCCACAGTATGGAATGACAACAGTGGATCTGAACAATCTTGCGCACGCAGAGGAACCATTCGTCCTAGCCAATGATGTGGCGCAGGTTTTCTATATGAAGGACATGTCTACCAAACCAAGAAAAAGAAAATATAAGGAAGCGAATACATCATACGATGAGCCAAAGCGCCACATAGTTCTTTCAGGAAAAAGAGACATCGCGGGATTGGAGGGCAAGATAGACATGTCTAAAGAATATGAAAAGTTTCATGAAATTCCTCCCTTCAAAGTCAAGGCTGACCCAAGCACCCTGTTAAACGATGAAAATTATCCATGGTTACGGTGGAATAAGCAAGGAACACAAGCGAAGAAAAAGTGAAGAAATGAAATGCCCTTTGTAACAGATGAGTTTTCGTATGAAATCCTAATATATACTTCGAAAGAGATTGTCCATTTTGTACGCGAAGTGCATCCAGTTTTTGCCGCAACCCTCTCAACTTTAAAGCACAAGTTATGTGGGTGAAATGATGATACCATGCCAACTTTCAACCTTTTCAGAGTTCATTTGTAGTGCTTTTGAATTTCAGGGTCATTTAGATAAAAAAATCAATAAATGCATGAAAAATACCAAATGAAGTCAGAAATAGTTAAAAATTGATGATGTGTCTTTGAATGGTGTATTTTGAGCACACAAAAAGTCTTGAGTTCAAATAAGTTCAAAAAAATGAAACCCCTTTGTAACAGATGAGTTCTCGTATGAAACCCTGATACTTCGGAAGAGATTATCGGTTTTGTACATGAAGTGCATCTAGTTTTTGCCGCAGCCCTCTCAACTTTAAAGCACATGCTATGTGGGTGAAATGATGATACCATGCTAACTTTCAACATTGTCAGATTTCGTTTGTAGTGCTTTTCAATTTAAGGGTCATTTAGCACAAAAAATCAGTAAATGCATGAAAAATACCAAATGAAGTCAGAAATAGTTAACAATTGATGATGTGTATTTGAATGGTGCATTTTGAACACACAAAAAGTCTTGAGTTCAAATAAGTTCAAAAAATGAAACCCCTTTGTAACAGATGAGTTCTCGTATGAAACCCTCATACTTCGAAAGAGATTGTCTCTTTTATACATGAAGTGCATCGAGTTTTTGCCGCAACCCTCTTAACTTTTTAGCACATGCTATGTGGGTGAAATGATGATACCATGCCAACTTTCAACATTTTCAGAGTTCACTTGTAGTGGTTTTCAATTTAAGGGTCATTTAGCTCAAAAAAATCAGAATGCATGAAAAATACCAAATGAAGTCAGAAATAGGTGAAAATTGATTATGTGTCTTTGAATTGTGCATTTTGAACACACAAAAAGTCTTGAGTTCAAATAAGTTAAAAAAATGAAACCCCTTTGTAACAGATGAGTTCTCGTATGAAACCCTGATACTTCGAAAGAGCTTGTTCGTTTTGTACACGAAGTGCATCCAGTTTTGCCTCAACCCTCTCAACTTTTTAGCACATGCTATGTGGGTGAAATGATGATACCATGCCAACTTTCAACATTTTCAGAGTTCATTTGTAGTGCTTTTCAATTTAAGGGTCATTTAGCTCAACAAATCAGTAAATGCATGAAAAATACCAAATGAAGTCAGAAATAGTTGAAAATTGATGATGTGTCTTTGAATGGTGCATTTTGAACACACAAAAAGTCTTGAGTTCAAATAAGTTCAAAAAAGTGAAGCCCCTTTGTAACAGATGAGTTCTTGTATGAAACCCTGATACTTCGAAAGAGATTGTTCGTTTTGTACACGAAGTGCATCCAGTTTTTGCCGCAACCCTCTCAAATTTTTAGCACATGCTATGTGGGTGAAATGATTATACCATGCCAACTTTCAACATTTTCAGAGTTCATTTGTAGTGCTTTTCAATTTAAGGGTCATTTAGCTCAAAAAAAGGAGTAAATGCATGAAAAATACCAAATGAAGCCAGAAATAGTTGAAAATTGATGATGTGTCTTTGAATGGTGAATTTTGAACACACAAAAAGTATTGAGTTCAAATAAGTTCAAAAAAAAATGAAACCCCTTTGTAACAGATGAGTTCTCGTATGAAGCCCTCATACTTCGAAAGAGATTGTGTGTTTTGTACACGATGTGCTTCCAGTTTTTGCCGCAACCCTCTCAACTTTTTAGCACATGCTATGTGCGTGAAATGATTATACCATACCAACTTTCAACATTTTGAGAGTTCATTTGTAGTGCTTTTCAATTTAAGGGTCATTTAGCTCAAAACAAAAATCAGGAAATGTATGAAAAATATCAAATGGGCCGATGGACCTTCTGTCCCGGTTCTAGCCACCAACCAGTATGAAAGTACTCTTCTTCCCGCCCTTTTGGGCGAGCGGAATTGTGGCTTTGGTCCCGGTTGGTGCCACAAACCGAAACGAAAGGTTTCACATATAGTGCGGGAGTTGTCGAAATTGACCTTTAGTCCCGGTTGGTGTAACAACCCGGGACTAAAGGTGTGCTTTGGTCCCGGTTTGGGCGACCAACCGGAACAAAGGTGTTCGTATATTGCGGGAGTTGTCGAAATTTCCACCAACTTCCATTTTCCCCCGTTCTCTCTTCGTCGCCGTCGCACCAAAGCCCGTCGCCGCCGGTCCGCGCCTCCTCCACGAGCCCGTCGTCGCCCCGAGCCCATCCCCGTTGCCGTCGCTCACGAGCCCGCCGTCGCTCCCGAGCCCGTCGTCGTCGCCGTTGCCGTCGCTGTCACCCCCGAGCTCATCGTCGTCGCCGTCGTCCCCGAGCCTATCGTCATCTCCGAGCCTATCGCCATCGCCGTCGTCCCCGAGCCCATCGCCGTCGTCTTTGTCGCCCATCACCGCCCGTCGTCGCCGTTGCCCCTTGCCGCCCATCGCCGTCGTCGTTGTCTCCCGTTGTCGCCGGCGTCATCGCCCGCAAGCCCATCGCCGTCGTCATCGTTGCCCGTCGCCCCTCGTCATTCCGAAACCCGCCGTCGTCGCCCGTCGACGCACCGGTAGCACGTCCATCGATCTCTCCATCTCCCTATTTGCGAATCCATGTGCGTGAGAAGACGTAGTCTAATTGCGAATCCATGTGTGTGTATTACAGTCATATTAGAAAATGCTGGGTACATTTTTGAACTCCCCAATGTGACACAAGTTATAAAAATTATAAAAATATTTAGAGTAGATTCAGTTTCAATAGCAAATAAAGTTATAAAAATTATAAAAATATTTAGATTATATTAAGTTACAAATTAAGTTTTTTATGTTAATATTTGGGATTATGTATAAAGGGCTTCCCCCACTTTGAAATATTTGCAGAAACAATGGATATTCCAAGAGACATTGAAAAAGAAGAAACTTTGGGGGATATAATCCACGACAACGGTAGTAATGTCAATTTTTTGCTCAGCGAACTCGATGACTACCAAATCCCGGAGGAAGGACATTATCATGATGGCTTCGGTGATCGAACAATGGAGGAGGAAGGACATTATCATGATGGCTTCGGTGACCACTGAATCCCGGAGGAAGGAGACCATGATGATGGCTCCGGTGACTGAACGGAGGAGGGAGCTATTGAAAAGTTCGGATCAAGCCAAACTTCAGTAACGAGACGAGGCCCGAAGAGAAGGTTGGGCAAGGATCAAAATTTCACGATCACAGAACTGTCAGACGATGGGCAACCGATTGAACCCAAGCGGATCAGGGACACATTCTCTACTTAGTGCGGAGCTATTGTCACGGACAACATCCCGATCAGCATCAAGCAATGGAATAAGCCTAAGGGCGGCAACCTCCCTGAAGGTGATTATGTCACCGATAGGCTGAAAGATGATCTTTGGACCGCGTTGAAGGAAATTTCACCCTACCGCTAGAAGAAGATCCGAATAAGCCAGTTATAGAGCCACTGGTCAAGGCGTGTGCTCTTAATAAGATGGCACTACTATTCAGGAGGTGGAAGAAAGAGTTGAAATTAAAGTATGTCGACAAAGGGAAGACTCCAGAATTCGTCGGCCGATTTGAGAAGATTAGAGATCATTGGCCCACATTTGTCGCCTACAAGTCATCGGACAAGAGTAAGGAAATGTGAGAGAGAAACAAGAACAGTGCTGCAAAGAAGCAGTATCACCATCACACGGGGTCAGGTGGCTACCTCAAAGGTCGTCCGTTGTGGGACAAAGATGAGAAAGACCTGATTGCTAAAGGGGTCCAACCACATACATGGAACTGGCCTGACCGTCCAAGGACTTGGTTCTTCCGAGTCGGGGGAACTTTGGACGCTGAAACAGGGGAGTGTCGTTGGACGGACGAGCTACTTGCAACACCCATCAACAAGCTTCAACAGTGTATCACCGCAGAGCAGGAAGGGGCGCTCTTTCCCGAAAGAGAGAAGGACGAGCTGACTGAGGCCCTAGAGAATGATGACCACCCTGGACGAACACGAGGCACACCAGGATCCGTTCCGTGGAAGGTTGGGTATCCCGGCGCAGCAGTTACAGAAGCCGAGAGAGAAAGAGGAAAGCGAAGCTGAGCGACATGCAGAAGATCAATGCAAGACTACAAATTCTAGAGGAACTTCAGAGCCAGCGAGCTGTCGACCAACCATCTCAGCGGCACGAATCTACCCCAGAATTTACCCCGCGATCTCAGCGGAGAAGCAGCGTGGCTTCCACGGAGCTCGTTCATCCTGACTTCATGGCTCCTAGCTACCCCGTGGATACTATCACGGAGTCTCAACCTTGCGAGCTTTTGACGGAATGCCGGAACCTCACTTTCAAGGCTGCTATCGACATTGTTGCACCTTCTCAATCCAACGGAACTTTTCACTGCCGTCCGTTTCCACGTGGTTATGCTCTTGTGATGGTGGATGAAGTAAATAAGGATTTTGAGAAGCTCGAGCTTGACCACCCTACAAGTGAAGATGAGAATAATAAGCTGGTTCATGCTTTGAGGAGTACATGTCTATGGCTGAAGGAGTACATCAATCTTCCAAACTGAACGCCTCCTCCTCCTCCTTCAGCAAGTGATCAGGGCACTCCTCATCCTCCTCCGGCGACTGATCAGGGCACTCCTCATCCTCCTCCGGCGAATGATCAGGGCACTCCGGCTCCTCTGACGCGTGAGGGCACTCCGCCTTCTACTTCGGCTCCTCCGCCGGCGCGTGAGGGCACTCCGCCTCCTTTTTCGACTCCTCCTCCGGCCCGTTGGAGCAGTCCGCCTCCTTCTTTGGCTCCTCCTCTGGCGCGTGGGAGCACTCCGCCTCCTTCTTCGGCTCCTCCTCCAGCGCGTCAGAGCAGTCCTCCTCCTTCGGCTCCTGATCCTCCGGCACGTCAGAGCACTCCGCCTCCTTCTTCGGCTCCTCCTCCAGCGCGTCGGAGCAGTCCGCCTCCTTCTTCGGCTCCTCCTGCGGCATGTCGGAGCACTGCGCCTCCTTCTTCGGCTCCTCCTCCAGCATGTCGGAGTAGTCCTCCTCCTTTGGCTCCTCCTCAGGCGCGTCGGAGAAGTCTGCCTCCTCCGCAACAGTGGAAGACAAACATGGTCGCCGCTCCACCGAAAATTACACACGTAAGAAAGATGCGGCCTCCTCCTCCTTCTCTCAAGCGGAAGATAGACTCCGCCGCCGCTCTGGCGGATATCAGTTATGCAATGTTAGCAAAATGAAGAAGTGGGAAAACAATGCCCCAGCTCGGCCAATAGAAGAAGCAATCGTGCCCCCCGCTCAAGGTGTCTAGCGATATCGTCGCCGCTAATGATTCGGGGCTGCTGCCCAGTACCAATCCTGGTGATTACGTGAGAGATTCAGTAATATTTAAGATGGTTGAGGTAACAAAGGAAGAACAATATATATTCATGCTCGGGAAGCCTCTCGTCAAACCTGGTCATGCTCCTCTAACACCAAGGATGCATAAATTGCCTGAGTGGTACATGAACATCTTCAGGGAGAAAACGGTTGTGTATATGAGAGTGAACAAAGATCACGAATTCATTGGAGCTTCAGCGGTGCTTGTTGAATTTGAGGAGTTATTTCAGTTATGCAATGACCTGGCCCTCGACAAACAACTCATGATTTCCTACTATTTGTAAGTATTACTTCTATAGTTAAGTCTCCAGCTCAGCTTGTTCATTGCATGTATTTATAATTATCCTCACTATATATATTATGCAGATTGAAGATCGTCGAACTAAAAATAGCAGGAATCTTCGACATTGGGTTCATTAGCCCAGAATCGGTAAATGTATTGTCGATACGAAATGAAACCAAAGAGACCAAGGTTAAGTTGCTAAATTCGTTGCTTGTAAATCAAAACAAAAGGGAAATACTCTTTCCTTACAAATTCAGGTGAGTATTTGTGACATCCCCGGATTAGGCTACAGTAATCCCGGTAATTGAACTACAGTAAAACTATGCAAAGGATGCCACGTCACCGTGTTTCCTATCATTGATCTCGCGATTGTTTGAGGCAGTTCGAATTTAAGACTTAAGTTTAAAATGAAACGAGAAAAGTTATAGGGTTCAAATAAAAATGTCGGGGGAGTTATATAAAAATTTCCCTAATGAATTATCTAACTGAACAGGGCATCTTAAGACTTATTTCAATAACCATATAATTAAAACAGAAAGCTATATATATTTATATAAAAAAATAGAATAAAAGAAAATATTAATTAAATATAATAAATGGTAAGAGAATAATAATTATAATAATAAAAAAGATAAAAAAATGAAAGAAACAACAACAAAAAGAGGGACCAACCCCCCCCCCCCCCCCCCCCCCCCCCCGCGGCCCAGCTGGGCGTGGTGGCCGAGCTGGCCACCACCCACCGGCCCAACAGGGGGGATGAACCCTAGCGAGCGACCCCCTGATCCCTCCCCTCGCCCCCTGGCCGCCGCCGCCAGTTCCCCCGCGCTCCCGCTGGTCTCCCGAGACCCCCACCACCCGCCCCCCCGCACAAGCCCCCCACTCCCACCGACACCCTCCCCCGTCGATCCCACCAAGCGAACCCCCGCGAGGACCCTCTCCTCTCGATCCTCTTCCCTTCTCCCCCACGAGGCCGATCCCACCTACCCCCCACGTGAGGAAACCCCACCATCCCCCTGCCCTCTCCCTCGGCTCCAGACCCTGCCGAGATCTCTCCCCACCTCGCCTCCCACCTCGGCTCCCCTCCCGTCGGCCCCCTATCCTCCAGCCGGCGGCCCCCAGCAGCCTCTCTCCCTGCTCGCCCGAGCCCCATCCCCGCAGGCCGACCTCCCCATCTCCGGGAGCCCCATCTCCGGCGGACCTAACCTCCCCGCCGATGCTCCTCCGGTCCAACGCGACCCCCGCGCCACCGACGGTCACCGTCCGGAAGTTACTTTCTCTTTCCGGCGCCGTTGAGGTCTTGTAGGTGTACTGGAGATTTGCCCCTTCCTCTCTGTTGAGAGATGAAGTTGAGAGATGAACAGAGAGATGCCAGAGATGAGAGTTAGAAAGAAATAAAAACAAGTGATGTATTCCGTATGTATGTATGTATGTATTTGATGCCCGTATTTATGTATGTATTTGCGTATATAGGTATGTGGAGGAATACGATATTTGTATGGTTATGTATCTGTGAATAAAAATATGTTTTTGGCCTAAAGCCACTTACCGGTGGGGCCAACGCACCCGCAGTCTATGACAGGGAGGCCCCACGCGATAATTAAAAAAATAAAAATAATGTTAATGTTTTTATTAAATAAATAAATAGATATATTAGTTAAATTAATTAATTGGATAATTATAATAATTAGAGTATGACACGTGGGTCCCCCACTAAATTAATCTGATTAATTAATATTTAATCTTAATTAAAACTTGTGCCTATGACGTTCGGGACCCGCTGGTCAGTTCACCAGTCAACTGTTGATGTCAGCATGACATCATGCTGATGTCATAATAGCTTTTTATTAAATTATATAAATCTGTTTTTAATTCCTAATTATTGAATAATACTTTAAAAATTAGTATTAAATAATCTGTAAGTCAGATCAAAATATTTTCAACATGAAAGTTGATCAGCAGCACGAGACGAACCCGGATACACGTCCCGTTCGTGTGTCACGCGTCCCTAGCGTAGCAAACATGGAACTTTTCCATCTTTTCCAGTATGGCCGGTAGTAGCCCGAGACCCAGAAAGTATCATCAGATATTCTTCCGACCCGTCTATGACGGATGCTGCTGCGTTAGCTCATGTCTAGCCTGCATCTTGCCATGTCATGCTTTGTGTTACGCCGTTGCTATTATTTATTGTTTCTTCCCTCTCTTCTTACCGGTAGACCCCGAGACTGACGCTGTTGCCGGGTACATCTACGACCCTGCCGATCAGTCCTTTGTCGTAGAGCAGCAAGGCAAGCAAACCCCCCCCCTTGATCATTCCTATATCGCCTATGTCTTTCTTCCTACTGCTTGCATTAGTATTTTGCTACTGTTGTAGATAGCTCCTATATCTGATGCATAACCTATTTTTGATGAACTGCTACTTTCAGTCCTGTACTTTAAATCTGCTTAGTATAGGTGGAGCGTTCATCCCCTGTGACCCTGTAGTTTAGTTGCCCCACTTGTTTTCAAATCTCGATCCCTGATCGACGAACCAGACCCGACATAGCACATACACCCCCTTAGTTGTACGATGCTACAGAGATACTATCGGGTACCGAGGGTGACACCTCGCTAAGTACTCCAGATGATATCTCTGTAGTATAGCTAGTCGGTCGTGTTTATCGAGGGTGATTCCTCTTTCACCATTCCCGACGATGCCTCTGTCATACAACCCCTCAAGTGTGGGACCCCCGAGGGTGATTCCTATAAGCCCACCTTGATGGATACATCGTTCGGAATCCAACAAGGGTGATACCTCGGATTCCCCCCGATGTTATACCCACACAGTTACTCGACCATGTTACTGGGATCTTTGGTGATTAGTTGTAAGACGGGTGGATACCCGTGAGACTGTGTGGATGGCCTAATTAAAATGTTAATGGATTTGGGTATTTGATCTGGGTTGGTCGGAGACCTTTTCGCACTAACCGGCTACGCGGGAAGAATTATGGGTACTCGGCGTCGCGGTATCAGCCGAAGCTTCTCAAATGTCAGCAATGTAGCGGCGCGCGCCCGAGTGGTCCCGAGATGCATCGCTCTTGTGATTAAGGGATGCTAGGACTGACGTCGGCCGCCCACGCCACATGGAGGAGCGCGAAGGGGAACTGGGCCCATGAACCCTTTATGCTTAGGAGTTAGACCGGCGGGCTGGCCTCTCTGATTAGTCTTAGGTGGGGCTGCGACGTGTCGATATTCCGAGGCCGGGCAGGACCCAGAAAAGTATGTCCGGCCAAAGTGTTATCGAGCGTGACGGGACATGTGGTGCACCCCTGCAGGGATGAAAATTAACTATTCGGATAGCCGTGTCCATGGTTACAGGACGACTTGGAGTTGTGCCCCGATCTTATACAACTACAATTGTTACTTAACTGGATCATTAGTTTGCCTCGGGATTGCTTCCTCGCAGGGAGTCGAGGGAGGATCTTTGGGCGTGACCTCACTTTAATATTGCTGCAACAATATGACTATTATTGTTTTACCCCTGTTCTACTCTCATCTTTCGCTGCAAGACCCTGAAGATGCTAGTCTTCGATAGGACTAGGCCTTCTCTCTATTCTTGTATTGCTGCAGTCAGTCCACATATAAAACCCCTTCTTTGATACTGGTGCATATTTAGCGTAGTTCTGATGTAAGTCTTGCGAGTACTTTGGATGAGTACTCACCGCTGCTTTGCTCCCCCCTTGTCCCCTTGATCCGTTGCTGCGACCAGATGATGGAGCCCAGGAGTGGAGTTTCCTGCCGACGCCTGCCGTCCCAATGGTGTCTTCTTCGTGGAGGCCGCTGAAGCCCAGGAGTAGTTTAGGAGGTTCCCAGGTAGGAGGGCTCGCCTCGTTCGATCGTTGTATCTTTTGTGCTAGCCTTCTCTAAGGCACCCCATGTTTTATGTCTGTACTCAGATATTGTTGCTTCCGCTGACTCGTGTGTTTATCGAGCTTCTGTATTCTAGCCCTCGAGGCCCCTGGCTTGTAATATGAAGCTGATGTTATTTTATTTGTGTCTAAAGTTGTGTTGTGATATCTTCCCGTGAGTCCTTGGGTTTGATTGTACGCATTTGCGTGTATGATTAGCGTACGATTAAACCGAGGGCGTCACAAGTTGGTATCAGAGCCGACTGCCTGTAGGTAGCCCCCTTTCCAACTCCTTGGCCGAAGTTGTGTCTAGTGTTTGAAAAACTTTACTAACACTGATGTTGTGGCTTACGGGCCCACATCTCAATTGGGTGGTATTAGTATCTTTTACTCCTTTCCTATACTCTGGGCTCTACTCTCTCTTCTCTTTCGGGTTAAAGATTTTACTAACTCTAACATTAGGTTCTCGTATATACTTTCTTCCGAAGAGTCCCTCATTCCTGATAATGACTCGATTCGTCATGAGACTCCGATGATATTCTCTGATGCTTTCTCTCGAGAACTTGTGCCCATCGCTCTTGCGATTACCCTTCCTTCGTCAACCACTATGGATGACTACATGCAAATGTCGTTCATACCTTCTTTTCTGATTGCTCTTGTTTTACGAGATGCAACGAATTATCTTATCGGGGATTTGTCCATCATCAGTTGTCATGGGTTTCGAAAGTTCTACGACTTACTATTCGGTCTTCCGAAATCCTCCGTAGCCTAATGTTCATGACGTGTCTCACCTGCTTGCATTTATGGTTAAATCCATATGACTAATCACCTGCATTAAAATTCCTTTGTGAATTTTCTTGTGATCTTATTGATTCTATCTTTGCGTGGATGCACCCAACCATCTATTGATACTCATGAATTATCTCCCGGCTCAGACGTCCTTCCAGACGGAGCGGGTTCTCGACAAATCAACTTTGGTTGGCTGTCCATCTAAGTCCATTCAACCTACTGGTATTTGATCAGAGCATCTGTTTATGATACACCAAACTGGAAATCTTAATTCCTTTGGTACTTAAGTATTGATATTTTTCAAATGTTCTATAATCCGATGCCTTGCGTTTTACCCCTTCTGATTGAGTACCGATACTCACATCAGATCATTTGTGGATTGCTAGACTCATTTGAGTTATTATCCGACGGCATCCTTTGCTTTAGAAAATTCTTGTGATTGTTTCCCCTGACACATGATGCCATTGGTAAATTGTGTCTTCCCCCTTTTATAAGTTGTACCATACGATTTGTCAGCCATGCCCTTCAAGCATGTGTTAATTACTCTTGAAGTTTGTGGTATATGTTCCTAAGATGCCCCGATGGGTTGAACCTATGCCTTCCTAAATCAATATGACCCGAAGAGTTTTCTCTAGTCTTACTCTTCCGGTGTTATGCCGGTTATTCTTTCAAAGCTACAACCGATCAAAGGCGAGGAATATGTGTCAGGTGATGCATTGATGAAGTGGGAGTCGACCTTGAACTCTGTGTTCATGCCCATGGAAACTACGTTGATCCTACCGTAGGAACTTCTCCTATCAGTAATCATTCATTCTGTGGTTTGAATCTGGTATCGGTGATCTTGTCCTTTGCAATCATGGTTCCGACCATGTTGTCCTACCTTGATTTCATTCTCGGATGAGTTAAGTACTTGTCTTCTTCAGATCAACACGCCGGTCCAAACCTTAAAGTTGATCTACCTCCGAGTATTATTCCTTGTAGCTCAAGGATATCACGGAGCTATGGAACTTATTGTGAGCTCCTCATGAACTATGATATTTTCCTTAATTCCAGTTGCCTCGTGTTTTAGTTGTTGGACACGCGAGTACATCGATAACTGAATCGAGTACGCATTGCGATTCAACATTTTTTATAATATTCCTTGTTTACGAGTTTGTACTCGATCCTGTCATTCCAAGTTGTTAAGCTACATCATCACCGTCATGTTGGAGCTCGACCATGCTATCTATACCCTTCATCCCTGAAACACAATTCGAACTGTGCGTTAAGCTTGCATCGAGCTTTCCACATCATGTTGGTTGTCTTGAAAGGCAATCTCAATTCTAAGCTAGCAGTCTTATCTGTGTTTCCGACAACCTCTTGCTTCATCATTCTCTTGCTTGATGCCGTCGCTGAATGATTACATCTTCATGAAGCTTCTCGACAAATGTGTCGTGATCATCATCAGCATTTTGAGCTCTTGTAGGGTATCAATCGAATGCATGTTGAGAAATACCATCCCTTCCCCTCGATGAATTGTATTATCATCGACATCCTTGTTGCCTTCCCTCCAACACAAACATGTTCATGTTTTGTGTTGTCCTTTAAAGTTCCTTGCTATTTAGCTTATGTTATCTTCTACCTTGGAGTAGTACGATCTTTTATGTCAAGGATGTCGTGAAACTTGCACACGTCTTAAGAATTCTTGATATAGTAATAATTCTCGCCATCACCATTCAATTCTTGGTCCCGTGTTGTTTCTAACCGGTATACCTACAAGTGAACTCTGATGTGTGATTCCAATACTTCTAGCAACCCTATTGCCTTGAGGTTAACAGCTGATTGTTTCAATTTTAGTGTGTTGGGTGATGACTCATCATTTTTGACATTGGTTGTACTACTCCGTCCGTATTCCCGGGTGCACCCTTTGACCAATGCTTAATTGTTGTTGATCCATCGAACATGCGACATTATATCATTTGACTTGACAAATGCTATCTCCTTGATATTATAAATTTTGAAAATTCGTCTCTGTCAAAATCTTGAGGGATTGTTGTTGAGCCCATCGGCCGCACCCTCAAATTCTCCAAGGTTCGTGATGAAGCTCTTGAAAACATTATCCTTATGCCTAGCTCATGAAGGATATGTTTGATAGAAGAAGTGTTTATCCCAAAGTTCATGTGCACTCTTTCCACCGTGAATATGTGAGAGTTTTGTTTCGCTTCCTCTCAGGAAATACCAAATCATTCACGCATGTGCGGAGTGTTATATGTTTTGAAGATTTACTATCTTCACTCCATATAATTTCTCTTAGCATGCCAAGCTACTGACTGATTTGATCAAGGGAAAAGAAGTCCCAAAGTTCCACAGGATTGAAACCTGACTCTCCTGTACATCTTTGACTCCAAAGTATCCTTTACACTTGGCTTTGTATGGAATTCCAGAGCCACCATCCAATGGAACGACCGCTCTTTGGTCTAGATGTTGTCCAACATGCTGAAGATCAAATCTACATTATTCATGACAATCTGAAGGCTGCTCAGTCTCGTCAGAAGAGTCAGTATGACCATCATCATCAAGATATGGTCTATCAACCTGGCGAAAATGCTTATCTTCATGTCACACCAATGAGAGGCGCACACCGTTTTGTAATCAAGGGCAAGTTAGCTCCTTACTATATTGGTCCTTTCACTGTTCTCGAAAGGCGTGGAAAAGTGGCTTGTCAATTGGATTTGCCGTCAAATCCTTCCTAGGTTCACGATGTCTTCCATCTGTCTCAGCTCCGCCGCTTCTTCAAGAATCCTATTCGAACAGTGAATCATGCTATGCTACAATTGCAACAAAACCTCTCTTATAGAGAACACTCGGTCCGCATTCTCGACCGGGCTGAATGTAAGACTCGTCGCAAAGTCATCAAGTTCCTCAAAGTGAAATGGTCAAATCATTCTGAAGATGAGGCCACTTGGAAACGCGAAGATCATCTTCGTGATGAATACCTCGAGCTCTTTCCTTCAACCTTTTAATTCTTGGGACGAGAATTCTTGTTAGTAGGGGACAGTTGTGACATCCCCGGATTAGGCTACAGTAATCCCGGTAATTGAACTACAGTAAAACTATGCAAAGGATGCCACGTCACCGTGTTTCCTATCATTGATCTCGCGATTGTTTGAGGCAGTTCAAATTTAAGACTTAAGTTTAAAATGAAACGAGAAAAGTTATAGGGTTGAAATAAAAATGTCGGGGGAGTTATATAAAAATTTCCCTAATGAATTATATAACTGAACCGGGCTTCTTAAGACTTATTTCAATAACCATATAATTAAAACGGAAAGCTATATATATTTATATAAAAAAAGAATAAAATAAAATATTAAATAAATATAATAAATGGTAAGAGAATAATAATAATAATAATAAAAAGATAAAAATTTGAAAGAAACAACAACAAAAAAAGGGACCAACCCCCCCCCCACCGGCCTAGCTGGCCACCACCCACCGGTCCAACAGGGGGGCCGAACCCTAGTGAGCGACCCCCTGATCCCTCCCCTCGCCCCCTGGACGCCGCCGCCAGTTCCCCCCGCTCCCCCTGGTCTCCCAAGACCCCCACCACCCGCCCCCCCGCACGAGCCCCCCCTCCCACCGGCACCCCCCTCGATCCCTCCCAGCGAACCCCCGCGAGGGCCCTCTCCTCTCGGTCCTCTTCCCTTCTCCCCCACGAGGCCGATCCCACCTACCCCCATGTGAGGAAACCCCACGACCCCCCTGCCCTCTCCCTCGGCTCCAGTCCCTGCCCAGATCTCTCCCCACCTCGCCTCCCCTCCCGTCGGCGCCCTGTCCTCCCGTCGGCGGCCCCCTGCCGCCTCTCTCCTTGCTCGCCCGAGCCCCATCCCCTCTGGCCGACCTCCCCATCTCTGGGAGCCTCATCTCCGGCGGACCTAACCTCCCCGATGGCCGCCCCTCCCCACCGACGCCTCGGTCGGGGCCCCCACCGGCCACGGCGGCCCCGTCACCGGGCCCCTCCGCACCGATCCTCCTCCAGTCCACCGCGAACCCCGCGCCACCGACGGTCACCGCCACCTCGGGCTCCTCCTCGCCGGAACCGCACCATCGGCCTCCTCGTCATCCTCCACAATGGCCGACCCCGAGCCTCGACGCCCCGTTCCCCGGCAAAGTCGGTGAGCCCTTTTACGGGCTCCTCCCACCCTCTCCTTCCGTTTTCCGCCCCGATTCCGTTCCGGAAGTTAGTTTCTCTTTCCGGCGCCGTTGAGGTCTCGTAGGTGTAGTGGAGATTTGCGCCCTTCCTCTCTGTTGAGAGATGAAGTTGAGAGATGAACAGAGAGATGCCAGAGATGAGAGTTAGAAAGAAATAAAAACAAGTGATGTATTCCGTATGTATGTATGTATGTATGTATTTGATGCCCGTATTTATGTATGTATTTGCGTATATAGGTATGTGGAGGAATACGATATTTGTATGGTTATGTATCTGTGAATAAAAATATGTTTTTGGCCTAAAGCCACTTACCGGTGGGGCCAACGCACCCGCTGTCTATGACAGGGAGGCCCCACGCGATAATTAAAAAAAATAAAAATAATGTTAATGTTTTTATTAAATAAATAAATAGATATATTAGTTAAATTAATTAATTGGATAATTAGAATAATTAGAGTATGACACGTGGGTCCCCCACTAAATTAATATGATTAATTAATATTTAATCTTAATTAAAACTTGTGCCTATGACGTTCGCGACCCGCAGGTCAGTTGACCAGTCAACTGTTGATGTCAGCATGACATCATGCCGATGTCATAATAGCTTTTTATTAAATTATATAAATCTGTTTTTAATTCCTAATTATTGGATAAAACTTTAAAAATTAATATTAAATAATCCGTAAGTCAGATCAAAATATTTTCAACATGAAAGTTGATCAGCAGAACGAGATGAACCCGGATACACGGCCCGTTCGTCTGTCACGCGTCCCTAGCGTAGCAAACATGGAACTTTTCCATCTTTTCCAGTATGGCCGGTAGTAGCCCGAGACCCGGAAAATATCGTCAGATATTCTTCCAACCCGTCTATGATGGATGCTGCTGCGTTAGCTCATGTCTAGCCTGCATCTTGCCATGTCATGATTTGTGTTACACCGTTGCTATTATTTATTGTTTCTTCCCCCTCTTCTTACCGGTAGACCCCGAGACCGACGCTGCTGCCGGGTACATCTACGACCCTGCCGATCAGTCCTTTGTCGTAGAGCAGCAAGGCAAGCAAACCCCCCCTTGATCATTCCTATATCGCCTATGTCTTTCTTCCTACTGCTTGCATTAGTATTTTGCTACTGTTGTAGATAGCTCCTATATCTGATGCATAACCTATTTTTGATGAACTGCTACTTTCAGTCCTGTACTTTAAATCTGCTTAGTATAGGTGGAGCGTTCATCCCCTGTGACCCCGTAGTTTAGTTGCCCCACTTGTTTTCAAATCTCGATCCCTGATCGACGAACCAGACCCGACATAGCACATACACCCCCTTAGTTGTACGAAGCTACAGAGATACTATCGGGTACCGAGGGTGACACCTCGCTAAGTACTCCAGATGATATCTCTGTAGTATAGCTAGTCGGTCGTGGATATCGAGGGTGATTCCTCTTTCACCATTCCCGACGATGCCTCTGTCGTACAACCCCTCAATTGTGGCACCCCCGAGGGTGATTCCTATAAGCCCACCGTGACGGATACATTGTTCGGAATCCAACGAGGGTGATACCTCGGATTCCCCCCGATGTTATACCCACACAGTTACTCGACCATGTTACTGGGATCTTTGGTGATTAGTTGTAAGACGGGTGGATACCCGTGATACTGTGTTGATGGCCTAATTAAAATGTTAATGGATTTGGGTATTTGATCTGGGTTGGTCGGAGACCTTTTCGCACTAACCGGCTACGCGGGAAGAATTATGGGTACTCGACGTCGCGGTATCAGCCGAAGCTTCTCAGATGTCAGCAATGTAGCGGCGCGCGCCCGAGTGGTCCCGAGATGCATCGCTCTTGTGATTAAGGCATGCTAGGACTGAAGTCGGCCGCCCACGCCACGTGGAGGAGCACGAAGGGGAACTGGGCCCATGAACCCTTTGTGCTTAGGAGTTAGACCGGCGGGCTGGCCTCTCTGATTAGTCTTAGGTGGGGCTGCGACGTGTCGATATTCCAAGGCCGGGTAGGACCCAGAGAAGTATGTCCGGCCAGAGTGTTATCGAGCGTGACGGGACATGTGGTGCACCCCTGCAGGGATGAAAATTAACTATTCGGATAGCCGTGTCCACGATTACAGGACGACTAGGAGTTGTGCCCCGATCTTATACAACTACAATTGTTTCTTAACTGGATCATGAGTTTGCCTCGGGATTGCTTCCTCGCAGGGAGTCGAGGGAGGATCTTTGGGCGTGACCTCACTTTAATATTGCTGCAACAATATGACTATTATTGTTTTACCCCTGTTCTACTCTCATCTTTTGCTGCAAGACCCTGAAGATGCTAGTCTTCGATAGAACTAGGCCTTCTCTCTATTCTTGCATTGCTGCAGTCAGTCCACATATAAAACCCCTTCTTTGATACTGGTGCATATTTAGCATAGTTCTGATGTAAGTCTTGCGAGTACTTTGGATGAGTACTCACCGCTGCTTCGCTCCCCCCTTGTCCCCTTGATCCGTTGCTGCGACCAGATGATGGAGCCCAGGAGTGGAGTTTCCTGCCGACGCCTGCCGTCCCGATGGTGGCTTCTTCGTGGAGGCCGCTGAAGCCCAGGAGTAGTTTAGGAGGTTCCCAGGCAGGAGGCCTCGCCTCGTTCGATCATTGTATCTTTTGTGCTAGCCTTCTCTAAGGCACCCCATGTTTTATGCTTGTACTCAGATATTGTTGTTTCCGCTGACTCGTGTGTTTATCGAGCTTCTGTATTCTAGCCCTCGAGGCCTCTGGCTTGTAATATGAAGCTGATGTTATTTTATTTGTGTCTAGAGTTGTGTTGTGATATCGTCCCGTGAGTCCTTGGGTTTGATCGTACGCATTTGCGTGTATGATTAGCGTACGATTAAACCGAGGGCATCACAGTGTTGCTGTCTTCTCTGTATACTCGGTTTTGCTTTCTCGAGGTTAATTAGTAAATGTAATTGTTGAGTTATATATGTGTGCGCAGTTACCACTGGATTCGACTATCCATTAAGCTTGACGCGGGAATAGTAAGGTTCTTAGAATCGAGATGTAGAGATCCCGAGGATTACACAGACATGACTTCAATGCTCAAGTAGTAAGTTCACTCCATACTGGTACCATACCGGCATGCAATTTCCTGATATCAAGTAGTCATTTTCTTTGCGTGGCAGGATTCGGAAGAAGTTCACGAATAAGGTTCGCGGTATACCCAAAGAGTTGCAATTTACGCACCCATACTAGCTAGCTAGTTCCGCGCATCTCTAATTGATTTAAATTTTCATCAATATATTATTACCATGCTTGCTTATCAGTTTGATTGAACTCTATGTATTCTCGTAAAGTGCTTGTACCAGGTAGGTGGGATTGAAAAATGTGCATTCTACGTATGCGAGTTCATTTGCCTCTCGACCTGTGGGGGGGGGGCATCTCTGACGAACAATTTGAAGTACGTAAATAATATTCACAATTTTATTTTATATATTACCATCAATTGTGTTGAGTTTTATTCATATATATGCATGTATTTCCCCCTTCTTTAAATTTGATCTGGAAGAAGCGGGATGAACCCCTATCAGATGATGGCATACGAGCAATTAAAGAGGAATTGGCGGGATTCCTTCTTGACCACGTCATATCTAGTGACGGAGAATACCATGTGGACTATTTGTGATTGGATCTTAGGTTGATGATGTTAGGCATTGTAAAAGATGTTATACTATAAAAGATGTTAAGTATTCTAAATGGTTTCCTTCATTTCTTATTAGCTAGCGTCATGTTCTCTCTATATGTATAGTAGCTAGCGTTGACCAAGCACGGAGAAAGAGAGGACACTTCTCTCTATTAGCTAGTTAACACAATATGAAGCCACTAAATTAACCCTCCACCCACCCATAAAAAAACCCCGAGCTCTGGGCAGATGCTGATGCGTCGATGCCATGTTGTCCCGGTTGGTGTGACCATCCGGGACTAAAGAAACTCATGCCCGGGCTCACGGCAGCGGCCACGTGGAGACCGTTTGGTCCCAGTTTGTAAGCGAACCGGGACTAAAGGTTTTTGCTTTAGTCCCAACCATTTAGTCCTAGTTCCAGAACCACGGCTAATGGGCCTCTCGAACCGGGACAAATGGGCCATTTTCTACTAGTGTCACAGCTCTGACGGGCTAGGATGGGTCACACACTGTCATAGCCTGTGTTTTGTATCACATCAATATGATTAAATAAAGTTCAAAAAACTGGACCAACAGAAAATTGTGTGTATTTGATACTTGATTAAATTGCTATTTGCTTGTTGCTTGAGTATGCTCCTAATTCATAAAAACTCTCCTACTCTCATTTTTTTTGCTTTGAGCTAAAACCTTGCCCAATAATCTTACAAGATGTACAGGTCATAAAACTAGTTTTATAAAAAATATCTTGGCCAAAAAGCATTTCTCAAATTTAGTTTTTCAAAAACCCTTGAGTTAAGACTTGAACTAATAGTCCTTAAATTAAGGTATATAAAATATTTCAAAAAATTATATCTCGGACCTATATCTATAAGACTTCCCAAAACCATAAAACTAATATTTTAAAAGTTATTTTTGTATTTTATTTAAAGGCTTTTTCCTGAGGCGAGAAATGGTATTGTATAGGGGAAAATTATATTAAAGTTTCAAAAATATTTTTTGGAAATTTAGGGAGAGTCACTACAAATATAGTTCCCATACATGCGAGTTTAAAACATGGTCATGTTCAATATATTTTATATTGTCAAATAAATTAAGCAAAATTCTTATTGTATATTTTAAGTATTTGAAATAGTTCTATACAAAATATTGTCAAATAAATTAAGAAAAATTCTAGAAAATAACATTTGCCTCAAATGATGATCTTGCAAAGTTTAATATCAATCCAAATAGTTATGGTTCATTGATGTCTACTATGCAACTTTATTCTTGTAGACTATGTTGGGCCTCCAATCGCAGAATTTTTTAGGACAATAGTAATTTTCCCTCAAGTGGATGACCTAAGGTTTATCAATCCGTGGGAGGTGTAGGATGAAGATTTTCTTTGTGAAACAACCCTGCTATCAAATACAAAAAATCTATTGTGTCCCCAACACACCCAATACAATGGAAAATTGTATAGGTGCACTAGTTAGGTGAAGAGACAGGGATACAAATGTAGTATGGATGGTAGATATAGGTTTTTTGAATCTGAAAATATAAAAACAGCAAGGTAGCAAGTGTAAAACAGCAAGCAAAATGTCGTATAAATGCTTGGTAATAAGGCCTATGGTTCATACTTCCACTAGTGCAATCTCTCAACAATGCTAACATAGTAGAATCATATGTTCATACCTCAATGTGCAATAAGGAGTCATTCCAAAGTCCCTATATATTGGAGCCCAATAACATGAAATTGGTGTAGGTAGTACAACCAACTCAAAGTAATTCTTTCTGGTTAATCTTTTGAGGTATTCCTATAATTATCACAAAGAGCGCAAGAGTTCGTACTAGAATAACACCCGTGATAGATATTAGTCAACCCTAACGTCACCTAGATACTCCAATGTCACCTCAAGTGTCCGTGGGATAATTATATGACATGCATCAAATAGTTTCAGATTCTTCATACTCGATCCAATACAAAGAACTTCAAGGGGCACCTCAAGATTTCAATTGGAGAACAAATTATGAAAACATGCAATCAACCCCTATGCATAGATACCCAAGGTCACCGAAATCCGCAAGTTTATGCCATAACGTATATCAAGTGAATCACTTGAATACCCCAATGTCACTACGGGTATCCGCATGCAATACATACATCGAGTGTTCTCAAACCTGAATATTCAATCAAACATAACGAGATCTCAAAGTGAAATATTTAATTCATCACAAAAATATGAAGGGAGCAACTACATATGATCCAATTATATTAACAAAGCTCGCGATACATCAAGATCGTGCCAAATCAAGAACGCGTGCGCGTGCGAGAGAGAGAGAGATTAAACACATAGATATATACTAGTACAAACCCTCAACCCCGAGGGTGTACTACTCCCTCCTCATCATGGTGGCTGTCGGATGATGAAGATGGCCTCCCGTGATGATTCCCCCTCTAGGAGGGTGTCGGAACGGGCTCCAGAGGCTTGCGACGGTGGAACTTCCAATCTAGGGATATTTCTGGAGGTTTCTGTATTTATAGGATTTTTGGCATTAGTCTCATGTATAGATGGGCCACGAGGTGCCCACTATCCACCAAGGAGCGCAAGGGGCCCAAGGCGCGCCCTGGTGCCTAGTGGGTCACCTGGGCTTCCCCTGGTGAGCTTCCTTGGTTGTGACGTTTCCCTCTGGTCCAAACAAGATCTCCAAAAAGTTTTGTGGCATTTGGAATTCATGTGATATTGATTTTCTGCGAAGGAAAGAACAATAAAAAAACAGCAAGTGGCACTAGGCATTATATCAACAGGTTAGTCCCAAAAATTATTGTAAAACATCCAAGAATGATAATATAATAGCATGGAACAATAAAAAATGATAGATACGTTGGAGACGCATCAGCATCCCAAGCTTAATTCCTACTCGTCCTCGAGGAGGTAAATGATAAAAACAGAATTTTTGATGTGGAATGTTGCCTAACATGTTCATCATATTATTTTCTTTATAGCATGGACATATGGATTTGTAGATTATTCAAATCAATAGCTTATAATTTGACACGGAAACTTTAATACTCAAGCATATCAACATGCAACCATGTCTTTCAAAATATCAACGCTAAGAAAGTTATAATTAGCCTATTATGCTCAATCATTGATCCATTCATGAAACACACTAAAATATTAGCTACATCTAATGCTCAAGTAGGATAAGAGTGTTCTGCAGTTGGTGCTTTATAAGAGAAGATGGAGACTCAATAAAAATAAAAACTGCATAAAGGTAAATAGATAGGCCCTTCGGAGAGGGAAGCAGAGATTTGTAGCGGTGCCACAGCTCAAAGCGAAAAATTGAGAGATAAATTATTTTGCGTGGCATTCTTTTCCTGTCAACAAAAACGACTAAGAGTTCCCAAGATCTTCCATGCTAAACAGATCATAGGCGGTCCCCAAACTAAAAAATAAATTTATTCCTTTTTCCACCATTCTTCGCACTTCATGGCTAGCCGCATCCACGAGTACCGTCCATACCAACACTTTCCAAGGAATTTATTATTTGACAACATAAAATAATTTTCTTTGCATTTTGGGACTGGGCATCCCTATTACTGCCATAGTCTCGTGGAATGACAAGTGAATAAACACTCTTCTTGAGAATAACCTATTTAACATGGAAGTTATCGGCCACCCCTTGCCGCTTCATAAGCGACACGGGCACACAAAACAAAAGTTTATTTTGAATATTAGAGTTGGCACATACAAATTTACTTAGAACGACGTTGAAATGCCGCATATAGGTAGGTATGGTGGACTCATTTGGCACAACTTTAGGTTTAGGATTTGGATGCACAAGAAGCATTCCCAATTAGTACAAGTGAAGGCTAGCACATAGATTGAGAAGCGCCCAACTAAGGAACAAAGACCATCATAAGATAACATTAAACATAACTAGCACCAAATAATGTATCACAAGTAGGATGTAATTTCATAGCATAATTATTGAATTCATGTGCATGCATACGAAATCACAAACCTTAACACCAATATGCTTACTAAAGCATAATTAGTCATCCACACAACTCACATATCACTATCTTCATATCACAAAACTATTGCGAAGAAACAAGTTTAATATCCAATGATCTTCATGAAAGTTTTTATTATATCTCCCCTGGATATCTATCACTTTGGGATCAATTTCATTCAAAGAAAATTGCTATTGCTAATAACAAGCTCTCAAACAAATATAAGTGAAGAATGTGAGCACAAGTTTCTTTAAAGTGTTCAACTCTCAAAATAATATAAGTGAAGAAAGAGAGGGTTTCTTGCCAGTTTCTACTAACTCTCAAAATAATCTAAGTTAAGCTTGAGAGAATATTTCTTCAAAATAACACCACCACTGTGCTCAAAAGGATATAAGTGAAGTACAAGAGCAATTCCATGGCTAAAATTGTTTAAGTGAAACATAGAGAGCGATTGTAACAAATCATAGCATAATTTGCCTCGCTCAAACATGTGTGTTTAGCAAGGATTGTTATGAAAAACTAAAAGGAAAAGCAAGAAAGTACTCATATAATGCAAGACGCTCCAACCAAAACTCATGATATGTGACAAATAAAAACATAGCTCCAAGTAAAATTACGATGGTTGTTAGAAGAAAGAGGGGATGCCACCTGGGGCATCCCCTAGCTTATTTCCTTGGTAATATTTGTATATTACCTTGGGGTACCATAGGGAATCCCCAATCTTAGGCTTTTGTCACTCCTTATTCCTATAACCATCATGATCTCACCCAAAACTTGAAAACTTTGATCACACAAAACTCAACAAAACCTTGTGAGATCCGTTAGTGTAAGAAAACGAATCTTTGCTTTAAGTACTGTTCAAAACCCATTCCAATTTCCTTTTTGCATTATACCTAATGTATTCTAACTTTACCATGGCTCATACCCCCTGATACAATGCATAAATTCATCAAAGTAAGCACACAACACAAAGGAAACATAATCTGTAAAAAACAGATTAGTTTGTAAAGACTCGAATTTTACTCATACTTGTGTAACTCAAAAAATTCTGAAAAACTAGGACAACATAGGAAATTTGTATATCAATCTTATGTAGAACTTCACACACTTTCGTCGCTTCTACGATCTTTTAAAATTCTTGTACTGGACGCAAAAGTTTCTGTTTTCCAACAAGATCAAAACAACTAGCACCCAAGATGATACTAAAGGATTTACTTGGCACAAACACTAATTAAAACATGGAAAAACAATCATAATAGTAGCATAATTTTGCAAACACTCGAGAACAGAAAGAAAAAGTGAAAAATAAATTTTATTCATTGTGTTGCCTACCAACAAGCGCTATCTTTTACGCCCCTAACTAGGCATGATGATTTCAATGATGCTAGCACAGAAATAAAGAGTTAAAACATAATGGGATCATCACAAAACATTTAAACCTAACATAGTTCCTATGAATATGCATTTTTTGAGCAACCAATTTATGGGAACAAGAATAAACTAGCATACGAAAGCAAAACAAGCAATACTTCAAAACTTTGAACATAAAGAGAGGAAACTTGATATTATTAAAATATGTTTAAGCATATGTTCCTCTCTCATAATAATTTTCAGTAGCATCATGAATGAATTCAACAATATAGCTATCACATAAAGCATTCTTTTCATGATCCACAATCATATAATTTTTACTACTCTCCACATCAGCAAATTTCTTGTCATTCATACTAGTGGGAGCATCATATGAAACTCGAATATTATAAATTGTGTCCACATTAAAAGAGTAATGTTAACTAAAAGTATATTCAAAATTAAGCTAATAATTATCACTTATTTTTATAACATAAGTATCATCACAATAATCATCATAAGTAGCAATTTGGTTCTCATCATAATCAATTGGGGCCTCTTAAAAAATAGTGGTATCTTTACTAATTAAAGTCATGACCTCTCCAAATCCAGTTTTATCATTATCATAAGATTCAACACCCTCCAAAGTAGTGGGATAATTATTATCTCAAGTTGACACTCTTCCAAACCCGCTTTCATAAATATTGCAATCATCATAAATAGGAGGCATGCAATCATCATAACAAATTTTATCATCCAAAGTAGGGGGACTAAAAGAATATATTCATTAAGCATAGCATCCCCAAGCTTGGGACAAACATTAATTGCAGCAAATAAATTCTCAAACATGGCATTCTCATCAAACATAGCATCCCCAAGCTTGTGGCTTGGCATACCATAAGCATAATCACTCTCGTCATTAATAGTATTAATAGCACCAATAGTATAACAATTATTATCATCATAATTTCCCAAGTTGATGCCAAAAATATTTTCAAGATTATAAGAAGTGTCATTATCTTCCCAATCATAATCATCACAACAAGCAATAAGCATAACAAATTCATCATCAATAGTTCTTGCTGACATTGTGTCGTAAGACAAAGAAGCAATATCATCATCAAGTGCATCATATTCCACAATTATTTTCGATTCATTATCATGAGGCACAACAATAATAGGAGAAACAACATTTGGGAGGGATCGCTTTTTACCTTTACTCTTTATCCTTTTCTTCTTCTTCACCACACCATGTGCGGGTTTAATTAAAATTTTCAAGCCTCTTATTGATGAGATTGGTTGAGTAGGGAACTCCTTCTCGTGACCTATTTCATCATGAGAGAATAGGAGTGAAAGTGGAAATCTTTACCATCTCATTAGTTTCCTTTTATATCATATTCGTTTTCCATCTTTCTATAGTTCGCAATATAAGCATTCTCATTGCAATTAACCATGCAAAACATATAGATATATTTTTACATTAGTTTCAATGTCTTATGTGAGAATGAACACTTCAAACCAACTATTCTTATGTGTTGATTTTCACTCCCCAAAAATAGACAAAGCACATTATAAAGTTCAAGGGTGATCAAGTCATTACATTTTTTGGTTATGATTCGATCATGAAAAAGTTTACATTGGAAATTAAGATGACCAACCTTGTTGAAAAGTTCACAAGTAATACGTGATGACCCACATGTATAGGGGATCAATCGTAGTCCTTTTGATAAGTAAGAATGTCGAACGCAACAAGGAGCAGAAGGAAAGGACAAGCGGTTTTCAGCAAGGTAATTTCTGCAAGCACTGTAATAGAAGTAACAAGTTGTTTGATAGCAAGATAATTCTAACAAGTAACGAGTAGCAATAATAACAATAAGTGCAAAAATGTAGCCCAATCCTTTTGTGGCTAAGGATAGGATGAAAGAGTTTTTTTATAATAGGCAAAGCGTTCTTGAGGGCATACGGGAATTTCATCTAGTCACTTTCTTCATGTCGGGTTAATTCTCGTTCGATACTTTGATAATTTGATATGTGGGTGGACCGGTGCTTGGGTGCTGTTCTTACTTGAAAAAGCCTCCTCATACGTCTCCAACGTATCTATAATTTTTTATTGTTCCATGCTATTATATTATCTATTTTGGATGTTTTATATGTTGTTTTATATTATTTTTGGGACTAACCTATTAATCTAGCGCCTAGTGCCAGCTTCTGTTTTCCATGTTATTTAATATTGCAGATAAGGAATATTAAACGGAGTCCAAACGGAATAAAATCTCAGGAAAGATTTTTCCTGGACCAGAAGACATGCAACAGGCTTGGAGTAGGGGGCGATGAAGTTTCCAGGAGGCCACAAGCGTGTAGGACGCGCCCTGGGGTTGGCCGCGCCCCTGGCTTGTGGGCCCCCTGCAGGTCTCCTAACCCTAATTCTTGGCCTATAAATTCGCAAATATTCCCGTATTGCCAAAAAGAACCACGAAAATACTTTTACGCCACCGGGAGCCTCTGTTCCCGAGAGATCCAATCTGGGAGCCTTTTTCGATAATTTGCGGGAGAGGGAATTGATCACGGATGATATCTGCATATAGATATCTTTTACATTAGTTTCAACGTCTTCTGTGGGAATGAACACTTCAAACCAACTATTTTAATGTGTTGATTCTTCACTCCCCAAAAGTAGACAAAGCTCATTATAAAGTTCAAGGGTGACCAAGTCATTGCATTTTTTGGCGAGGATTCGATCATGAAAAAGTTTACATTCGAAATTAAGATGACCAACCTTGTTGCAAAGTTCACAAGTAATAGGTGATGACCCACAAGTATAGGGGATCAATCATAGTTCTCTCGATAAGTAAAAGTGTCGAACCCAACAAGGAGCAGAAGGAAATGACAAGTGGTTTTCAGCAAGATAATTTCTGCAAGCACTGAAATAGCGGTAACAAGTTATTTGATAGCAAGATACTTGTAACAAGTAACGAGTAGCAATAATAAAAATGAGTACAACAAGATAGCCCAATCCTTTTTTGGCAAAGGACAAGCCTGGACAAACTCTTATGTAGAGAAAAGCGCTCCCGAGGACACATGAGAATTTATGTCAAGCTAGTTTTCATTATGCTCATACGATTCGCGTTCATTACTTTGATAATTTGATATGTGGGTGGACCGGTGCTTGGGTGCTGTCCTTACTTGAAAAAGCCTCCTGATACGTCTCCAACGTATCTATAATTTTTGATTGTTCCATGCTATTATATTATTTGTTTTAGATCTTTTATATGAAATTATATGTTGTTTTATATTATTTTTGGGACTAACCTATTAATCTAGAGGCTAGTGCCAGTTTCTGTTTCTCCCACGTTTTTGAATATTCTAGATAAGGAATATTAAACGGAGTCCAAACGGAATAAAATCTCCGGAAAGATTTTTTCTGGACCAGAAGACACGCAATAGGCTTGGAGTAGGGGCAAGGAAGTTGCCGGGAGGCCAGAAGCCTGTAGGGCGCGCCCTGGGGGTGTGGCCGCGCCCCTCGCTTGTGGCCCCCATGCAGTTCTCCTAACCCAAATTCTTGGCCTATAAATTCCCAAATATTCCCGTATCGCCAAAAAGAGCCACAAAATAATTTTACGCCGCTGGGAGCCTCTGTTCTCGAGAGATCCAATATGGGAGCCTTTTCCGATAATTTGCCGGAGAGGGAATTGATCATGGAGGGCATCTACATCAACTCCATTGCCCCTCAAATGATGTGTGAGTAGTTCACCACAGACCTACAGGGCCATAGCTAGTAGCTAGATGGCTTCTTCTCTCTCGTTGATCTTCAATACCATGTTCTTCATGATCTTCATGGAGATCTATCCAATCTAATACTCTTTTGCGGTGTGTTTGTCAAGATCTTGTGAGTTTATGTTCAGATTATCCATGAATATTATTTGAGTCTCTTCTGAATTCTTATATGCATGATTTCATATCTTTGTAAATCTCTTCGAATTATTTGTTTGGTTTGGCCAACTAGATTGGTAATTCTTGCAATGTGAGAAGTGCTTAGTTTTGGGTTCAATCTTGCGGTGTCCTCACCTAGTGACATAGTAGGGGTAGCGAGGCATGTATTGTATTGTTGCCATCAAAGATAAAAAGATGGGGTTTTCATCATATTGCGTGAGTTTATCCCTCTACATCATGTCATCTTACTTAATGCGTTACTATGTTCTTCATGAACTTAATACTCTAGAATGAGGCAGGTGTTGGTTGATGTGTAGAGTAATTGAAGTAGACACAGAATCGTTTTGGTCTACTTGATACAGACGTGATGCCTATATGCATAATCATTTCATTGGATATCTTCATAATTATTTGTTTTTTCTATCAATTGCTCGATAGTAATTTGTTTACACACCGTATTACTTTCCTACATGAGAGAAGCCTCTAGTGAAACCTATGGCCCCCGGGTCTATTTTCCATAATATATTTTCATATTTATAAACCAATAATACCAAAAATACCTTGTTGTAAATTATTTACTTTTGTTTTACTTTCGGATATATCACTATTTTATACCTATCTCTATGAGATCTCATCCTTTCATATAACTTTGAAGGGATTGACAGCCCTTTATAGCGTTGGGTGCAAGTGTTCGAGTTTGTGTGTAGGCACTACTATTGGAGCCTTGCTAGTTCCTCCTACTGGATTGATACCTTGGTCCTGAACAAACCGAGGGAAATACTTATCTACTTTGTTGCATCACCCTTTCTTCTTGAAGGGAAAACAACCCCAAGCTCAAGAGGTAGCACCTCCCACTTATGATTAACCCTCCCGCAAGCATCCGCAACTATGAGAAAAGTATTAATAATAAATTATAGCCATAGCATTAAACATAGGCATCCGAATCAACCCCTTACGGAATAGCACATAAACTAGGGTCTAAGTTTTTGTCACTCTTGCATCCCATCATATAATAACTACTCCACAATGAATTCCCTTAGGCCCAAAGATGGCGAAGTGTCATGTAGTCGATGTTCACATAACACCACTAAGGGAATCACAACATTCATATCATCAAAATATCGAACGAATATCAACTTCACATAACTACTTGCAACATGACTTCTCCCGTGGACTCAAGAACAAAAGTAACTATTCACAAGTGATGAACATGCTCATGATCACAGGGCTATTAAATAGCATATTGGATTTGAACATGTGATCCTCCACCAAATAAACCACAAAGCATCAACTACAAGATGTAAACAACACTACTAGTCACCCCCACGTACCAATCTGAGGATCCAGTACAAGATTGAGCACAACAGATGAACTAGAATTTTGAGAGGAGATGGTGCCGTTGAAGATTTTGATTAATATTGGCCTCCCTAAGATGAGATGGTTGTTGGTGATGACGATGGCCTCGATTCCTCCCTCCAGGAGGGAAGTTCCCCGAGCGGAATCGCTTCGCCGAAGGGCAAAAATGCTCCCGCCCAAGTTCCACCTCGAGACGGTGATGCTCCGTCCCGAAAGTCCTCTCCTTATTTTTTCAGGTCAAACGCGGATATATATACCAGAAGATGATCTCAAGAAGTGGGCCAGGTGGCCCACTAGTGACTAGGGCACGCTAGGGGGCTAGCGTGCCCTGGTGCCTAGTGGCCACCTGGCAGCCCCCTTCGGTACTTTTTCTTGTAGTACTTTTTACTTATTCCCTAAAAATCCTTTGTGGAGTTTCAGCCCATTTGGAGATGTGCAGAATAGGTATCTCTGACGTAACTTTTTCAAGTCCAGAATTCCATCTGTCGGCATTCTACATCTTGGTGTAAACCTTGCATATTATGAGAGAAAAGGCATTAGAATTGTTCCATAGTGTTATAGTGCATAAAAAAACTATAAATAAGAGTAGAAAATCATGATGAAAAATAGAAATATCAACAGGACAAAGAGAACATAATTTTGTAGCAAATTCATCTATCACTTAGAGAATTTTTTTGGTTCTATCATGTTTATGATTCTTACAAATCTATCATCCCTATAAGGCATGTTTTCATGAACTTTATGCACTCCACAAAAATTGACATGCTAATAAGAATTTTTTATCATGACTAGTGCAATCATCATTAGTATTTTGGATGTTCATAGAATTCATACTAACAACATTGCAATCATGCTCATCATTTATGCCAAACATTTTATTGAATCCTTCTTCTATCGTTTGAGCAAAATTTTCCTTTCCATCATTTTAAGAAAGATATCATAAATATGAATAATATGAGGCAACCTCACTTGCATTTTTATATTTTATTTTGTACGCAAAACTTGTGATAAAACAAGAAACTAAAAGAGTCAATTACAAGATCTAAAGATATACCTTCAAGCACTCACCTCCCCAGAAATGGTGCCACAAAAGAGCTTGATGTGTACTATGCAACTTTATTATTGTAGACTATGTTGGGCCTCGAAGCATAGTGTTTTGTAGGGCAGTAGTAATTTTACCTCAAGTGGATGACCTAAGGTTTATCAATCCGTGGGAGGTGTAAGATTAAGATGGTCTCTCTCAAATAACCCTACAATCAAATACAAAAAATCTCTTGTGTCCCCAACACACTCAATACAATGGCAAATTGTATAGGTGAGTTTGGCGAAGATATGGTGATACAAGTGTAGTATGGATAGTAGATATAGGTTTTTGTAATCTGAAAATATAATAAAGCAAGGTAGCAAGTCCAAAACAGCGAGCAAAACGTTGTATAAAAGCCTGGTAATAAGGACTAGGGTTCATACTTTTAATAGTGCAATCTCTCAACAATGCTAACATAGTAGAATCGTATGATCATCCCTCAACATGCAACAAAGAATCACTCCAAAGTCCTTATCCATCGGAGAACAATAATATGAAATAATTCTACGTATAAACAACCCTAGATTTCGTATTAGAATAAAACCCATGATACATATCAATAACCCTAATGTCACCGAGATACTTCAATGTCACCTCAAGTTTCCGTGGGATAATTATACGACATGCATCAAACAATTTCAGATTTTTCATATTCAATCCAATACAAAGAACTTTAAGGAGAACCCTAAGATTTCTATTGAATAAAGTATGAAAACGTGCAATCAACCCCTATGCATAGATCCCCAAGGTCACCGGAATCCGCAAGTTGATGCCATAACATATATGAAGTGAATCACTTAAATACCCCAATGTCACTATGGGTATCCGCATGCAAGACATACATCAAGTGTACTCAAACCTGAGTATGTAATCCAACATAATGAGATCTTAAAGTGAAAGATTCAATTCATCACAACAATAGCAAGGGACAAACATCATATGTCCAACTATATTAAGAAAGCTTGCGATACATCAAGATCATGCCAAATCGAGAACACGAGAGAGAGAGAGAGAGAGAGAGAGAGATTAATCACATAGCTACTGGTACAAACCCTCAGCCCAGAGGGTGGACTACTCCCTCCTTATCATGGTGGCTGCCGGTACGATGAAGATGGCCTCCGGTGATGATTCCCTCTTCAGAAGTGTGTGGGAACAGGGTCCCAATTGAGTTTTCATGGATACGGAGGCTTGCAATGGTGGAAGTTCCGATCTAGGTGAATTGGTGGGGGTTTATGTACTTATAGGATTTTTGGCGTCGGTCTCACATACAGATGGGACACGAGGTGCCCACTACCAACCAGGGCGCGCTAGGGGCCCAGGGCATGCCCTCGTGCCTAGTGGGCCACCTGGGCCTCCCCTGGTGAGCTTCCTTGGTTCTCACGTTTCCTTTTGGTCCAAAAAATATCCAAAAAGTTTCATGGCATTTGGACTTCATCTGATATTAATTTTCTGCTAATGAAAAAACAAACAAAAAAACAACAATTGGCACTATGCACTATGTCAACAGGTTAATCCCAAAAAATGATATAAAGTTGCTATAAAATGATTGTAAAACATCCAAGAATGATAATATAACCTCATGGAACAATCAAAAACTATAGATACGTTGGAGACGTATCATTCATCAAAGTATCCCAAAACCCACTCTCCTCATTTCCAAGTTTGAACCACTTTGCATTATCAAGTTTCTCTAAATGTGCTCATATTTGGTACACATGTTGAAATTGCATATTCTTTCATATAGACCAAGTGGTGCAATAAGTAGAACAATGCAACTTGGTCAGATCTACCCAAAACTAATTATGTTCATTTCTAGGGTTTCAAATGATTGCACTAGGACTTTTTTCCTATTGAGCCGCAAATTTTACCACAAGCCATCTGGTCATGAGTTACATTCTTCGTAATTTTCAAAGCCATTGGATTCTTTTACTAGGTCCAAAACAACATCAATCACCTTCTGCTATTTTACCAAAACCATTGTTTTGACCCCTTCCCCTATTTTCCATTAGTTCAACTTTTTATCATAGCTTTCCTAGTACTCTTCTACCTCTAGTAACTCCCTCTCAACCACAAATCAATTATTTCGGGGGGGGGGGGGGGGGGGGGTAAAACCCTCATTTTTCTTTTCTGTACACCATGGACAAGACCTTCTGCCTCACCGTTTCTCTAATCCAGTAGCCCACCTAGCATCTTAGCACTCCAAAGCATATCAGAAACCCCTAAGGCACTAGAGGACAACTGAGAGAATGCAGACAACGACTATACTAGCTAAAAGAATGCTCTGGGTCGCTCTACAATGCACCAGAGAAATGTAGTGGCACCCAGCCCTAGCTCCCGACCACCTCGAGCTCCCCGCACTCGCTAGCAGATCCCCTTGAAATACGCAACACACTAAGTTGTTGCAACCTCGACCTTTTCGCTTTCTCGCGCTCTGCAATGCATCCCTGATGCCTCCCTGGCACACCCAGTAAGGGAACGCGCTTGGGACTCTACACAGAGCACCCACGCTCTCCCTACCTTCTTCTCATGGACCTTGACCACGCCCATGAGAACCGCAGGCAGACCTTGGTGCGCCTTCATGGCTTATTGGGGAGCCCCGTGTCATGGGCATGAGCTCCACCCAAGGTGCTTTGGCACCTGCCTTTAAGAGGCCGACCCGCGCCACTCTTTCCCCTCCGAACTCCCTACCACACTATAAATCGAGAGCCTGTAGCCCCGTTTCTCCACTGGAGCCTGATGACCCACAAGTATATGGGATCTATCATAGTCCTTTCAATAAGTAAGAGTGTCGAACCCAACAAGCAGCAGAAGGATCTGACAAGTGGTTTTCAGCAAGGTAATATCTGCAAGCACTGAAATTATCGGTAACAAGTAGTTGTGTGGCGAGATGATTCATAGCAAGTAGCAAGTAGAAACGGTAACAAAGGTGCAGAAAAATGGCCCAATCCCTTTTGTAGCAAGGGACAAGCCGAGACAAACTCTTATAGGAAGTCAAACGCTCCCGAGGACACATGGGAAATTCTGTCAAGCTAGTTTTCATCATGTTCATATGATTCACGTTCGCTACTTTGATAGTTTGATATGTGGGTGGACCGGCACTTGGGTACTGCCCTTATTTGGACAAGCATACCACTTATGATTAACCCCTCTCTCAAGCATCCGCAACTACGAAATAAGAATTAAGACAAAGTCTAACCATAGTATTGAACTAGTGGATCCAAATCAGTCCCTTACGAAGCAACGCATAAACTAGGGTTTAAGCTTCTGTCACTCTAGCAACCCATCATCTACTTACTATTTCACAATGTCTTCCTCTAGGCCCAAACAATGGAGAAGTGTTATGTAGTCGATGTTCACATAACACCACTAGAGGAGAGACAACATACAACACATCAAAATATCGAACGAATACCAAATTCACATGACTACTTATAGCAAGACTTATCCCATGTCCTCAGGAACAAAAGTAACTACTCACAAAGCATAATCATAATCATGAACAGAGAGGTAATGAGTAGCATCAAAGATCTAAACATATAATCTTCCACCAAGTAATTCAACTAGCATCAACTACAAAGAGTAATTAACGCTACTAGCAATCTTACAAGTACCAATCGGAGTCGCGAGACGGAGATTGGTTACAAGAGATGAACTAGGGTTTGGAGATGAGATGGTGCTGATGAAGATGTTGATGGTGACGAGTTCCCTCCGATGAGAGGAGTGTTGGTGATGACGATGGCGACGATTTCCCCCTCCGGGAGGGAAGTTTCCCCAGTAGGATCGTCCTGCCGGAGCTCTAGATTGGTTCTGCCCCAGTTCCGCCTCGTGGCGGCGGTGAATCCTCCGAAAAGCCTCCTCTTGATTTTTTCTGGAACGAAACCCTTTTTGTAGCAAAAGAGGGGAGCCAGAGGGCAAGTGGGAGCCCACAAGCCCCCTAGGCGCGGCTAGGGGGAGGTCGCGCCTAGCAGGCTTGTGGCTTCCGGCTGGCGCCCCTCTGGTACTTCTTCGGCCCAGTATTTTTTATAAAATCCAAAATAAACCCTCATTGATTTTCATGGCTTTTGGAGTTGCGCAGAATAGGTATCTCAAACTTGCTCCCTTTTCAGGCCAGAATTCTAGCTGCCGGCATTCTCCCTCTTCATGTAAACCTTGCAAAATAAGAGAGAAAAGGCATAAGTATTGTACCGTGAAGTGTATTAACAACCCAAAAAGCGATAAATATCAACATGAAAGCATGATGCAAAATTGACGTATCAACTCCCCCAAGCTTAGACCTCGCTTGTCCTCAAGCGAAAACCGATATCAGTAAATATGCCCACATGTTTAGAGAGAGAGGTGTCGACAAAACAAGATACGGACATGCAGGCATCATGATCATACTCAGAACATCAATATCATCATATAATCTCTCATGCTAAGGTGACAATCCCTTCACAAAGTAAAGTATGGATCAAGAACCTTACCGAGAATTAACAACCGATAGCCTTTAGTCATTGAAGCAATTGCAATTTATCACAACATCAGAAAGAGTCAAGTAAGAGCTTGTAAATTAAATCCACATACTTAATCATCCTTTTGTCTTCTACAATTGCTACAACTCACCTGGGACTCATGAGATCAAAGTTTCAGTCGGAAACAGAGAAATATAGGGGCTTACAGTTTCGCCTCCCAACCATTTACCTCAAGGGTAATGTCAACAATAATAATTCATGAATACTTACCTCCAAGTTGACATATGAATATAGATCTTTCCCAAGCATATGACATTAGCCAAGATAAAGGCGAAATAAGGAATTGGTGTAGATCACCATGACTCTTTCAAGGGCAAAAAGTAAAGGTACAAGATAGGCCCTTCATAGAGGGAAGCGGAGGTTGTCATGCGCTTTTGAGGTTTGGGTGTGTGTCCTCTTAGTGTGAAGGAACGTCACTTTATATTGCCTCCTGTGATAAAGAACTTTATTATGCAGTCTGTCGCTTTTATGTCTTCCTCATCACAGGTTCGTACAAAGCTTATTTTCCACATACTCAATTTTTTATTGCTTGCACCGATGACAACTTACTTGAGGGATCTTATTCAATCCATAGGTAGGTATGGTGGACTCTCATGGCACAACTGGTTTGAAGGTTTATGGATGCACAAGTAGTATCTCTACTTGGTGCGGGAGTTTTGGCTGATATGAGGTGGAAGAAATCGTCACAAGCTGAGGGATCTCTAGTCATATAACATTGTTCGGAACCAAGCAAATACAATTCATTATGTTGTCTTCCTTGTCCAACATCTACTTCTAAGCATGCAATAGTTTAGTGAGTGTTCACAATCATAGATGGTGTTAAAGATGATATATTTATATGTGAACCTCTCCTTCTTTATCACTTCCTATTAATTGCAACAATGACCAATCTCTACGTTTGTCTACCCTCAATAAGTTTCAATCATCATTCTTCTTATATGTGAAGCCATCACTTCCCATAAGATCATTACATGATCTTTGATGCTTTTGTTCTTTTCTCATTCTTTTGATCATGGCATTAGGCAAGGCCCTTAACTAAGACACTCTTTATTATATGGCTCACGAGCTTGAATACATCGGGGGTTACACAAAGAAAAACTCAAGCCTAAAACACTAAGACCTTTATTCTACTAGAGAAAGAGAAAACTGAAAAGGAAAAAACTAAAACAAAGGTAAAGGCAAAAGATGTGATGGTGATACGATACCGGGGCAACTCCCCCAAGCTTGGCACAAGCCAAAGGGATTGCCCATAACCATGCTTAGTTGTCTTCCTTTGGAGGTGATGGTGGTGGAGTTGTTGCAACATGGGTTTGATCCTCCGTCTTCCAAGGCATAGGTGCTCCATCATGGAAAGATGACCGAGTCTCCGGAATCCTCAAATCTGCAACCAACCGTATTGATTTAAATCTATACTCATACTCACAGTTTTGGTTCTGCAGGTCATAGATCTGGGCTTGGAGGTGATCAATTCTCTCATAGAGCCTGGAGAGGTGCTTCCCGATGTCATTGACATTGATCTTGTGCTTCTTGGTGAACTCCGTGATCATCATGTCATTGGCGTTGAGTCCACGCTCCACCATCCCTTGGCACTTGAAGACTTGTTGCTCCATTGCTTCGAGCCTCGCCTCCACACTTCCGATCTTCTTGGGCCCGTCAACATCACAGTTGTGCAACATCCCCTCACACATCTCGATATATTGAGGGTGTTGCAGCACTCCTGCGAGGTAGGGATTGATGACCTTCTCGAAGATCTTGTCCTTCGGAGCTTTTGGGGACGTCATAGCAATCTAGATCTGCAGCAGAAACATGCTTGAAACAAAAACAGAGGAAATTTGCGTGATACGAGGGTCAGACCTTTCGGGAGAATATAGAATAATTTTTTCCAGACCAGAAGGAGTACTCCACAAGAAAACGGAATCCGGGAGGCACATGAGGTGGTCACAAGCCCCCCAGGCGCGGCTAGGTGGTGGCCCGCTCCTGGCAGGCTTGTCGCCTCCTCGTGCGCTTTCCGGACTATAAATTTTTCTATTTTTTAAAAATTCCAAAACGGAGAAAAATTCCTACTGGAAAAGTTTTGGAGTCTGTTTACTTGACGAATCACATAGCTCTTCGTTTTCAGAGTCTGAAACGGGCTGATAAATATCCCTTATGTACTCCTCTAGAGTTATGGTATTGATAACATTGCTTTCAACATTTATGGGAGTACCTAAGATATAATGCTTGATTCTTTGCCCATTTACCACTCTCGGAAAATTACCTTCCGTGTTGTTGATCTTGATGGCACCAGAACGATATACTTCCTCAACAATGTAAGGACCTTCCCATTTAGAGAGAAGCTTGCGTGCAAAAAATATTAAACGAGAATTATATAGCAAGACATAATCACTTACATGGAACTCACGCTTTTGTATCCTTTTATCATGCCACCTCTTAACCTTTTCTTTGAACAACTTGGCATTTTCATATGCCTGAGCTCTCCATTCATCAAGTGAGCTAATGTCAAATAACCTCTTCTCACGAGCAAGTTTGAATTCAAAGTTGAGCTCTTTGATTGCCCAATAAGCCTTATGCTCTAGCTCAAGAGGTAAATGACATGCTTTACCGTACCACATTTTGTACGGAGACATGCCCATGGGATTCTTATAGGCAGTTCTATAAGCCCACAGTGCATCATCGAGCTTCTTAGACCAATTCTTTGTAGACCTATTGACAGTCTTTTGCAGAATTAGTTTAATCTCTCTATTTCTTAGCTCTACTTGACCACTGGACTGAGGATGATAGGGAGACACAATTCTATGGTTGACATCGTACTTAGCAAGCGTTTTATGGAAAGTACCATGAATGAAATGTGAACCGCCATCGGTCATCAGATATCTAGGGACTCCAAATCTATGGAAGATAACTTCTTTAAGCATCCTGATAGAGGTGTTGTGATCAACACTACTAGTTGGGATAGCTTCTACCCACTTAGTGACGTAATCAATAGCAACTAGGATATGAGTATACCCGTTGGATTTTGGAAAAGGTCCCATATAATCAAAGCTCCAAACATCAAATGGTTCAATGAAAAGTGAATAGTTCACAGGAATTTCCCAACGTTTACCGATATTACCTATTCTTTGACATTCGTCACAAGACAAGACAAACTTACGGGCATCCTTGAAGAGAGTGGGCCAATAGAAACCTGATTGCAATACCTTGTGTGCAATTCTATCTCCCACATGGTGTCCTAAGTAAGCCTCGGTGTGACACTTCTGTAGGATCTGTCCCTATTCATGTTCAGGTACACAACGTCTAATAACACCATCTACTCCTTCCTTATAAAGGTGAGGATCATCCCAAATGTAATGTCTCAAATCAAAGAAGAATTTCTTCTTTTGCTGGTATATGAAACTAGGTGGTATATATTTGGCAACGATATAGTTTGCATAATCAGCATACCACGGTGCACTACGTGAAGCATTGATGACATTCAATTGCTCATCAGGAAAGCTATCATCAATAGGTTGTGGGTCATCAAGGACGTTCTCCAACCTAGACAAGTTATCTGCTACTGGGTTATCAGCACCCTTTCTGTCGACGACTTGCAAATTAAATTCTTGTAGCAAGAGAACCCATCTGATAAGTCTAGGTTTAGCGTATTTCTTCTCCATGAGGTACTTAATAGCAGCGTGATCAGTGTGAATAGTGACTTTGGAATCAACTATGTAAGATCTGAACATTTCACATGCAAACACGACTGCTAAAAATTCCTTTTCAGTAGTAGCATAGTTACTTTGGGCACTGTCTAGAGTTTTACTAGCATAGTGAATAACATTCAACTTCTTGTCAACTATTTGTCCTAGAACAGCACCAATAGCATAATCGTTAGAATCACACATGATTTCAAAAGGTAAGTTCCAATCAGGTGGTTGAACAATAGGTGCAGTTATCAAGGCTTTCTTAAGTATTTCGAAGGCTTGCTCACAATCATCATCAAAAACAAAAGGAATATCCTTTTGCAAGAGATTGGTAAGAGGCCTAGAAATCTTAGAGAATTCTTTAATGAACCTTCTATAGAAACCAACATGACCAAGGAAACTTCTTATACCTTTGATATCTGTGGGGCATGGCATTTTCTCGATTGCATCAACCTTAGCCTTATCGACTTCAATACCTCTTTCAGAAATTTGATGTCCTAAGACGATGCCTTCATTAACCATAAAGTGGCACTTCTCCCAATTCAAGACAAGGTTGGTGTCTTTACATCTCTACAAGACTCGATCAAGGTTGCTGAGGCAATCATCAAATGAAGACCCGTAAACGGAGAAGTCATCCATGAAAACCTCAACAATATTTTCACAAAAGTTAGAGAATATAGCCATCATACATCTTTGAAAGGTGGTAGGTGCATTATATAAGCCAAAAGGCATACGTCTATAAGCAAAGGTACCGAAAGGGCAGGTGAAAGTGGTTTTCTGCTGATCAGCTTGTGCAACTGGTATGTGGGAGAAACCAGAATAACCGTCTAGAAAGCAGAAGTATGTGTGTTTAGACATTCTTTCTAGAATTTGGTCGATAAAAGGCAAAGGGTAATGATCTTTCCTAGTGGCTTTATTCAATTTCATAAAATCGATCACCATCCTATAGCCGGTAATAATCCTCTGTGGGATCAATTCATCCTTATGATTAGGGACAACGGTAATACCTCCCTTCTTAGGGACGCAATGCACCGGGCTCACCCAATCACTATGAGCAATAGGATAGATAATACCTGCTTCGAGGAGCTTTAGTATTTCTTTTCTTACTACCTCTTTCATCTTAGGATTTATTCTCCGTTGATGATCGGCAACTCGTTTGGAATCAGGATCGGTTTTAATCTTGTTCTGGCATAGAGTGGGACTAATGCCCTTAAGATCATCAAGAGTATATCCAATAGCAGCACAGTGCTTCCTCAGAGTTTTTAGTAACTTCTTTTCTTCATGCTGTGAGAGGCTAGCACTAATAATAACAGGATATATCTCTTTTTCATCAAGATAAGCATACTTAAGAGTATATGGCAACTGTTTAAGCTCGAACATAGGATCACCCTTTGGTGGGGGTGGATCTCCAAGCAGTTCAACAGGAAAATTATTCTTAAGGATAGGATATTGTTCTAAGACAACTCTATCTATCTCATCCCTTTAAGCCATATGCATATCATTTTCATGATCAAGCAAGTATTGCAATAAAGGATCAGTAGGAGGCACGACAATAGAAGCTAGGGCAATAGTTTCATCCTTACTAGGCAACTCCTTTTCATGAGGTTGTCTACCAAACTTGGAGCAATTGAACTCATGTGACACACCTTCAAAGGCAACAGTGACAATTTGCTTCTCACTGTCAATAGTATTGAGAGAAGGTCTTCCAAATATGATGGGACAAAAGCTATCTTGGGTGGTAGCTAGGACGAGGAAATCGGCAGGATACTTCGTTTTACGACACAAGAATTCAACATCTCTAACAATTCCCACAGGGCAGATAGTATCTCTATTGGCAAGCTAAATAGTGACATCAACGAGTTCTATATCGACAGGTGCAATCTCGTCTTTAATTTCATCATATAAGGATTGAGGTATTGCACTAACACTAGCACCCACGTCACATAAACCATGATAGCAATGATCTCCTATCTTAACAGAAACAACATGCGTGCAAACAACATGCATATGTTTGTCTCTAGCATGTGGTTTAGCAATTCTAGCAGCATCTTCACAGAAGTGAATATCATGGCCATCAACATTGTCGGACAGGAGATCCTTGATAATAGCAATACTAGGTTCAACTCTAATTTGCTTAGGGGGTGTAGGTGTTCTAATGTGGCCCCTACATATCATAGTTAGAATGATCATTTATCCTAATAGGGAAAGGTGGTTTCTCAATGTAAGCACTGGGAACAACAGGATCATTATAGGCAATGACTCTCTCTTCAACTGGATTGGGTTTAACTACATTGACTTCTAAGGGAGGATGATATTTAAACCACTTCTCTTTGGGGAGATCAATATGAGCAGCAAATGATTCACACAATGAAGCTACTATCTCAGAGTCAAGTCCATACTTAGCGCTAAAATCACAAAATGTATTTGTTTCAACAAAGGACTGAACGCAATCAAACTTGAAATTCATACCTGACTCCTTACCTTCATCAAGCTCGCAATCTTCAGAGTTGCATTTAATTATTTCGAATAAATTCCATTTGAAGTCAATATCTCTCTTCATAAAAGAACCGGTACAAGAAGTGTGAAGCATGGTGCGATCATCATGAGAAAGCCGAGCATAGAAGTTTTGAATGATAATTTCTCTCGAGAGCTCATGGTTGGGGCATGAATATAACATTGATTTAAGCCTCCCCAAGCTTGAGTGATGCTTTCTGCGTCACGAGGCCAAAAATTATAAATATAATTCCGATCACGATGTACTAAATGCATAGGATAAAAACTTTTGATGAAATTCCAATTTCAACTGATTGTAGTTCCATGATCCAGTATCATCACATAGCCTATACCATGTCAACTTCTTATCCCTCAAAGATAAGGGAAAGACCTTCTTCTTGACCTCATCCTTGGGAAAACCGGCAAGCTTAAATAAACCACAAACTTCATCTACATAGATTAGATGCAAGTCTGGATGTGATGTTCCATCTCCTGTAAAAGGATTAGCCAGCAGTTTCTCAAGCATACCCGAAGGAAATTCATAGAAAATATTTTCAGTAGGTGCAGCAGGTTGAGGAGAAACTCTTTGTGATTCCGTTCGAGGTGAAGATACCCCGAACAAGCCCCTCAAAGGATTAGTTTCCATAGTGACAAGTGACAATAAATTTCAGCACACAATATAAATGTTTCCTTACCAAATTCCACTTACCAAAGGCGCTTCACTCCCCGACAACGACGCCAGAAAAGAGTCTTGATGACCCAAAAGTATAGGAGATCTATCATAGTCCTCTCGATAAGTAAGAGTGTCGAACCCAACGAGGAGCAGAAGGATCTGACAAGTGGTTTTCAGCAAGGTAATATCTGCAAGCACTGAAATTATCGGTAACAAGTAGTTCTGTGGTGAGATGATTCGTAGCAAGTAGCAAGTAGCAACGGTAACAAAGATGCAGCAAAAGGGCCCAATCCCTTTGGTAGCAAGGGACAAGCATGTACAAACTCTTATAGGAGGTAAAACGCTCCCGAGGACACATGGGAAATTCTGTCAAGCTAGTTTTCATCATGTTCATATGATTCGCGTTTGCTACTTTGATATTTGATATGTGGGTGGACCGACACTTGGGTACTTCCCTTACTTGGACAAGCATCCCACTTATGATTAACCCCTCTCGCAAGCATCCGCAACTAAGAATGAAGAATTAAGACAAAGTCTAACCATAGCATTAAACTAGTGGATCCTAATCAGCCCCTTACGAAGCAACGCATAAACTAGGGTTTAATCTTTTGTCACTCTAGCAACCCATCATCTACTTAGTACTTCCCAATGCCTTCCTCTAGGACCAAACAATGGTGAAGTGTTATGTAGTCGAAATTCACATAACACCACTAGAGGAGAGACAACATACAACACATCAAAATATCGAACGAATACCAAATTCACATGACTACTTATAGCAAGACTTATCCCATGTCCTCAGGAACAAAAGTAACTACTCACAAAGAATAATCATAATCATGACAAGAGAGGTAATGAGTAGCATCAAAGATCTAAACATATAATCTTCCAACAAGTAATCCAACTAGCATCAACTACAAAGAGTAATTAGCACTACTAGCAACCTTACAAGTACCAATCGGAGTCGCGAGACAGAGTTTGGTTACAAGAGATGAAGTAGGGTTTGGAGATGAGATGGTGCTGATGAATATGTTGATGGTGACGAGTCCCCTACGATGAGAGGAGTGTTGGTGATGACGATCGCGGCGATTTCCCCCTATGGGAGGGAAGTTTCCCCGGCAGGATCGTCCTGCCATAGCTCTAGATTGGTTCTGCTCAAGTTCCGCTTCGTGGCGGTGGCGAATCCTCTGAAAAGCCTCCTCTTGATTTTTTATGGAACGAAACCCTTCTTGTAGAAAAAGAGGGGAACCGGAGGGCCAAGTGGGAGCCCACAAGCCCCCTAGGCACGACCAGGGGGGAGGCTGCGCCTAGCAGGCTTGTGGCTTCCTGCTCGCGCTCGTGTGGTAATTCCTGGACCCAGTATTTTTTATGAAATCCAAAATAAATCCTCGTTGATTTTCACGGCTTTTGGAGTTGCGCAGAATAGGTATCTCAAACTTGCTCCCTTTTCAGGCCAGAATTCTAGCTGCCGGCATTCTCCCTCTTCATGTTAACCTTGCAAAATAAGAGAGAAAATGCATAAGTATTGTACCGTGAAGTGTAATAGCAGCCCAAAAAGCGATGAATATCAACATGAAAGCATGATGCAAAATGGACGTATCAGAGCCCCTCTACTCGGATCGAACTGGAGCGTTGCCGCATAGGCTTGATGGCATTCCCGTGGAACCCCCGCATCGCTCTGGTCGCTTTCCCTCTCTTCCCCACTTTTTTTGTAGGCCGAAGCGACCGAATCGAGCTCAGCCTGAAGTTCCATCATGCAGGATCTTCCTCGTCGTTAATTTCCTTGATGCGGACGATCGCCTCGACCACCCACCAATGTGCGGCACGATGCTGGTCACGCTGGTGCCCTCCTATTGGGTTGTCGTAGCTTAGAGCACTGCCGGTGAGCACCCCACCTCCCTGGTCGCAAGGTTAGGGATGGTAGGTGGGGCCCGCCTGTCATCCTCACCTCTCTCTCCCTTCCTTTCTCTCCCACTAGTGGTTGGGCCCCGTTCCTTGATATGTCTCCAATGTATCTACAATTTTTGATTGTTCTATGCTAACATATTATTGTTCTAGAATACTTTTGGGGTATTTATTTCCCCATTTATATTATTTTTGAACACTAACCTATTGACCCAGTTCCAGTTCTAGTTTTTGTGTGTTTTTCACTTTTCAGGTTTTCCATACCAAACGAAGTCCAATTGCCCTAAAACTTTTTGTTTTTTCTCTGGACCAAAAGAAGACGAACGAGCATCGGAAGAAGGTTGGAGGCCTCACGAGGCTCCCACCAACAAGGTGTGGCCTGGGGGCGCCCTGACGCCTTGTACCTCCCTTGTGGCCCTCCTGACTCCGTTCTTTGGCTTATGAATTCTCATCTACCCTAAAAACAATAGAGGGAGTCCTGCAACACATTTTATGCTGTCACAGGTCTCTGTTCGATGGGAGGACATATGGAGCTCAGTTCTGGCACCCTGTCGGAGGGGGGTCGATCACGGAGGGCCTCTTCATCAACCTTGCTGCCCACACAATGATGTGTGAGTAGCTCACCACATACCTACGGGTCCATAGTCAGTACCTAGATGGTATCTCTCTCTCTCTTTGATTTTCAATACAATGATCATTGCATCTTTGCTTTGATCCATATGATGTATATCCTTTTGAGCGGTGCGTTAGTTGGGATCCGATGAATTGTGCGTTTATGTTCAGATTTTTCATGATAAATATTTGAGTCTCGTCTGAATACTTATATGATTCTTATGTGCATGATTATGATAGCTTCGCCATTCTCTCCGATCTATTGAAATAGTTTGGCGAACTAGATCAACATTTCGTCGGTGAGAGAGGTGCATTGTGGTAGGTTCAGCCTAGCCAATTTCTATATCCTAGTGACAGAAGGGCACAAGATGCGTCTTTGTTTTGCTGCTTCTAAGGATAAATGATGGGGATTATTCATATCTTTGTCACACCAAAACAGAAAGTAAAATGCAAAAATAAAGATAAATGGATCCTCATCGAGTAGCCAATCTTTTGAAAAGACCCATTTATGTTGAAACAATTGCTAGTTAGAGTGCACTAGATTATCTTTATGACGTCTTGCTTGAAAATCATGAATCCAAAAATTGTAAAATTTATAAAGTGCTTCAAGATACTTCCTTGAATGAAAAGCATGATCTCTGTATTGTTGAATTTGAATATGGTCCTACATATAATCATTATGAGAGAGGAAAATATGGTCATAGAAGTTTTCGTGCTACTCACTTACCTCTCCTGATATTCAAATTTTTAATGATTCATTCTTCCTACTTGGTTATGCTAGACACTTCTTGTCTTGGCAAATTGTTTGCTTATAAAATTCCTATGCATTTGAAGTATGTTAGACTTAAATATTCTTGACACGTGTTTTGTGGTGCTCCCTTTGTTATTCAATTCTTGTCTTTTATGTGAGCATCATTAAAATTTCAAGCCTATCTTAATGGATATAAAGAAACAGCTTGTTGGGAGACAACCTAATAGTTATCATTTATTTTTGTTTGTTTGTGATAACATGATTATTGCTTCTATAATGATTATGTTTTTATGTTTCTATTAGTATTTGTGCTAAGTAAATCCTTTGGGATGATTTGCATGATGAATAGAATTTATACGGTGTAAAAATAGAAACTTTGACGTCGAGTGCAGAATTTCTCTCATTTTACTCGAACGTCTTTTTATAATGAATTTTTTGAAATGTATTGCTATAAAAATTCCTCATGTCGTCCAAATGTTGTAGAAGTTTTGGAGTTACAAAAGGATAGGTTCATTACGGATTACTATAGACTATTCTATTTCAGTTAGATTATCTTTTTTGCATGCGTAGTTTCCTTGTTTTGATGATGCTATGCATTGTATCGGGGGGTATAAGCAATGGAGGAGTTAGGATACAGTACCCTATGCTAAAATAAAATAAGAATCAACTTGTAAAAGCACCTGAAAGTATTTGATATGTGATATGTCCATTTGGCATCATGATTTTCTACTGTTATTTATAGTGTTTTTATGCATTATAGCACTTTATGGTGTAATTATAATGCCTTTTCTCTCATAATATGCAAGGTTTACACCAAGAGGGAGAATGCCGGCAAATGGAATTCTAGACCTAAAAAACCTACGTCGGAGATACCTATTCTACACATCTCCAAATGGACTGAAACTCCACGGAGAATTTTTATGGAATAAATAAAAAATACTGGAAAAAAGAAGTACGAGAGGGGGGCTGCAAGGTGGCCACTAGGCACGAGGGCATGACATCCCCCTGGAGCGCCCTGGTGGGTATTGGGCCACTTGGACCACTTCTGGTAACCATCTTCTCGTATATATTCATGTTTGACCTGAAAAAAATAATAAAACGAGTTTCGGGACGGAGCGCCGCCGTCTCGAGGCATAACTTGGATAGGAGCACTTTTGCCTTTCGACGCAGCGATTCCACCGGGGGAACTTCCCTCCTGGAGGGGGAAATCGAGGCCATCATCATCACCAACAACCATCACATCTTGACATCTTCAACAACACCATCTCCTCTCAAAACCCTAGCTCAGTTCTTGTGTTCAATCTTGTATCTGAACCTCAGATTGGTACCTGGGGGTGACTAGTAATGTTGATTACATCTTGTAGTTAATGCTTTGTGGTTTATTTGGTGGAAGATCATATGTTCAAATCCAATATGCTATTTAATACCCCTCTGATCATGAGCATGTTCATCACTTGTGAGTAGTTACTTTTGTTCTTGAGGCCACAATAGAAGTCATGTTGCAAGTAGTCATGTGAAGTTGATATTCGTTCGATATTTTGATGATATGAATGTTGTGATTCCCTTAGTGGTGTTGTGTGAACACCGAATACATGACACTTCACCATCTTTGGTCCTAAGGGAATGCATTGGGGAGTAATTATTAGATGATGGGTTGCGAGATTAACAGAACCTTAAACCCTAGTTTATGCGTTATTCCGTAAGGGGATGATTTGGATCTTTATGTTTAATGCTATGGTTAGAATTTATCCTTAATACTTTTCTCGTAGTTCGGATTCTTGTGGGAGGGTTAATCATAAGTTGGAGGCTTGTTCAAGTAAGAATAGCACCCAACCACCGGTCCACCCACATATCAAATTATGAGAGTACCTAACGCGAGTTAACCCGACATGACGAAAGTGACTAGATGAAACTCCCGTGTGCCCTCAAGAATGCTTTGCCTTTTATAAGAAACCATTCCATCCTGTCCTTTGCCACAAAAGTATTGGGCTACCTTGCTGCACTTATTGTTACTATTTCTACTCGTTACTTGTTGCAATTATCTTGCTATCAAACAACATGTTACCGTTATTTCTGTGCTTGCAGAAATTACCTTGCTGAAAACTGCTTGTCATTTCCTTCTGCTCTTCGTTGGGTTCGACACTCTTACTTATCATAAGGACTATGATTGATACCCTATACTTGTGGGTCATCAATATGTTGCTTATACTAACGGATCTCATGAAGTTTTGTTGATTTCTATGTGATTGAAGTTTTCAAGTTTTGGGTATTGTCCCGATGGACAAAACGATTGAGGAGCAGAAAAATCTAAGCTTGGGGATGCCCAAGGCAACCAAGGAACATTCTAGGAAGACTCATGCATCTAAGCTTGGGTATGCCCCAGAAGGCATCCCCTCTTTTCATCTCAATCGATCGGTATGTTACTTGGAGCTATATGTTTATTCATCACATGATATGAGTTTTGCTTCGAGCGTCGTTTGATTTTGTTTGCTTTTACTTTCAGTTTACCACAATCATTGTTTGCTGGACATACCTATTTGATAGATATATCCCATCGTCACAATTGTTAGAATACTCTATGTTCTTCACTTATACCTGTTGAGCTTAGCAGTTGCTATAGTACTTCACTTATATATTTTATAGCATGCTGGTGTGTAGAATTTATAGAAATATTATGCTCTCGTTCTTCACTTATATTTGTTTGAGATCTGGACAAATAGTGACAGTAATTTGCATGGGTCATAAGACGAGATCAAAAATAATGAGTATTCAATGAGTGATAATTAAAACCGTCATGTAGCCCATATACAGATATTGTGGGTTACTGATATTCATGTGGTGATATGAAAAAGGTGTGAGAGGATTATTATTATTTCAGATAGGTGTTGATACTAAGAGATGTTAAAGTTCTTGTTCATTTAAAACATTAAAAAGGAACGCTGATGCTGTGTGAGCATTTCTATTCCTCGTTGAAATCCTAGTGTTGTTTTGAGTTGGAGTCGCGCGATGGTTAATTCCTACCAAGCCTCTACCTCGGGGCATACAAGTAGTACTTTGATTTGTGATAAAACTAATAAAACTTTGCAATAAATATATGAGTTCTTCATGACTAATGTGACACCACGGACATTCACACTCTCACCTCCTCATATTTGCTAGCCTCTTCGATACCATGCATCGCCAGTTCTCACCTTGAGGTTCGGCGCAACTTTCATCGGTGCATCCAAGCCCCATTACGTCACACACTCTATTGCACATAAACCTTTTTATATCCTCCTCAAAACAGCAACCATACCTACCTATCATGGCATTTCCAAAGCCATTCCGGAATATATTGCCATGCTAATGCCATCATCATTTTCAAATGACTAGTTTGTTGATCATCATAATGCTTTGCATGATCATATAGAGCTGACATAGTATTTGTGGCAAAGCCACTATTCATCATATTTTGGATACATGTCACGCTAGATCTTTGCACATCCTGGTACACTGCCACATGCATTCATTTAGAGTCGTATCATCCTATAAGTTTTCATACTGAGTTGTAAGTAAATAAAAGTGTGATGATCATCATTGTTATAGCATTGTCCTAGTGAGAAAATAAAAATGGGGGAGGCTAAATGATCCCATCATAAAAAATGAATGAGAGGAAAAGAGAGAAGGGACTTTGCTACTATCCTTACCACACTTCTGCCTCGAACTGGCACCTTGTTCTTCAAATAGAGAGTGTCATGTTGTATCATTCATATGCTAAGTGGGAATTACATTTTCATAAACTTCGCTTGTATATTCCGATGAAGGGCTTCCTCAAATGCCCGAGGTATTCATGAGTAAGCAAGTTGGATGCACACCCCACTTAGCTTCAGTGGAGCTTTCATAGACTTATAGCTCTTGTGCACCACTTGCATGGTAATCCCTACTCCTCGCATCGATATCAATCGATGGGCATCTCCATAGCTCGTTCGTACGCCTAGTTGATGTGAGACTATATACTCCACTTTTACCCCTTTGAAACCTGCCACCATATTATATTCCACCTTTATGCTATGTTCAATGGTTCACGCTCATGTATTGCTCGATGAATAAAAATTTGATGCATATTGAAAAATTACTATCCAATTTCCTAACCCTGACACTGTGGTGCTTGACATTTGTATTATTGTGGTGAAGATAGAACCATGCCTTGCTAATATAATAAAGATGGATGGGGGTAAAAAATTCTTTGAGGATCATATACTTTTAAAAATTAATGATTTCCTCCTTATACCTATAAGTATTGTTGTGTTAATGTTTGTTAATTCATCGTTTCTCAATGAGAATACATGCATAAGGTTACATCCTGGATGGCATGTAACATCTAAAATTCTGTTTTTATCATTTACCTACCCGAGGATGAGCAGGAATTAAACTTCGGGATGCTTGATACATCTCCAACATATCTATAACTTTTTATTCTTCCATGCTGATATATTATCATTCTAGAATAATTTTGAGGTATTTATTTACCAATTTATATTATTTTTGAGCAATAACATATTGACCCAGTGCCTAGTGCTAGTTGTTGTTTTCTGCGTGTTTTCACTTTTCAGGTTTTCCATACAATACGAAGTCCAATTTCCCTAAAACTTTTTGGTGATTTTTTCTAGACCAAAAGAAGACCAACGAGCATCGGAAGAAGGTTAGAGGCCTCACGAGGGGCCCACAAGCCAATAGGGCGCAGCCTGGAGGGCTGCCCTTATGGCTTGTGCCTCCCTCATGGCCCTCATCTACCCTAAAAACATCAAAGGGAGTCCTAAACACTTGTTATGTCGTCGCAAGTCTCTGTTCTGAGGGGAGTCCATCTCGGGATCCATTCTGGCACCCTGTCGGAGGGGGGAATAATCACAGAGGGATTGTTCCTCAAACTTGCTTCCCTCATGATATTGTGTGAGTACTTCACCACATACCTACGGGTCCATAGTCAGTATGTAGATGGCAATATCTCTCCCTTTGATCTTCAATACAATAATCATCGCATCTTCGCTTTGATCCATACGATGTAATTCCTTTTGTGCGGTGTGTTTGTTGGGATCTTAAAAATTGTGGGTTCATGTTCATAATATTCATGATAAATATTTGAGTCTCCTTTGAATACTTATATGATTCTTATGTGCATGATTATAATAGCTTCATAATTCTGTCTCATCTATTGAAATAGTTTGGCCAACTAGATCGATATTTCTTCGGCTAGAGAGGTGCATTGCGGTAGGTTCAACCTGGCGATTTTCTATATCCGAGTGATAGAAGGCTACAATATGTGTCTTTGTGTTGCTTCTACAAAGGATAAGTCAATGGGGTTTATTCATATTGCCTGGGTTGACTTTGTCTACATCATGGCATTGTTCTCCATTCATTACTCTATTTTACTTAATACTCTACATGCATGCTGGATAGCGGTCGATGAGTGGAGTAATAGTAATAGGTGTAGGCAGGAGTCGACCTATTTGTTTATGGACGTGATGCCTATATACACATGACCATTGTCGTGAATATCACAAAACTATCTGCTTTTCTGTCAATTGCCCAACAATATTTTGTCCACCCAGTGTATGTTGTTTTCATGTGATATGCCATTAGTGAAAGCTATGGCCCCCGGGTTTATTCACAACATATTGATAAAACCTTCATTACCTTTCTGCCATTTACTTGTTTTTATTTTATGTTGCTATCTACAATTATCTACACAACTCACTTGCTTGAAAATAAGAAGACAAGAGGATTGACAACCTTCTTTCCCGCGTTGGGTGAAGTTGTTTGTTCTTTTGTGTGTTGCTATTGAATACGGTCGTGGTTGATATTCCTATTGGTTCGATAAACCTTTGTTTCATAACTGATGGAAATACTTACCCACATTGTGCTGCGTTAACCTGTTCCTCTTCACAGAATACCCAACGCAGGTCACAAGTACCACGCCGCAGGTTTGAACCGCGCACACACACCTGTTCATCCGGGCCTATTTGCTTGTGGGCCGGCTCGGATCACCCATTTCGGCCTACAACAACGACCTTTTTTTATACTTATGAACTGCACTGGGATTTTCCCCGAAGATGAGGGGATGATGCAACACAATAAAGGTAAGTATTTCCCTCATTGAGAACCAATGTTATAGAACCAATAGGAGGACCACACAATTTCCCGTCTTCAATGCCTACACACAAAAGAGCACACACTTGCACACAAGACAGGCAAGAGGGTTGCCAATACATTAGAACTCATTACTTGCAAGTGGTAAGTAGTGATAGATAGATAGTTTGATTACAATAATTTAAAATAAAAATAAAGTAAATAATGGCAGCAAGGTACTTAAATTTTTTAAATATATTTGTGAAGATACCCTGGGGCCATAGTTTTTGCTAGAGATTTCTCTCTCGAAGAAAGCATATGATGGGTAGCCAAATTACTCTTGGGAAATTGATAGAAAAGTACATATTTCTGCAATATTTTTTCGTGGAAATGATCATGTATATAGACATCACGTCCATAGGCAAGTAGACCGACTCGTGCCTCCACCTACTACTGTTACTCCACCCATCAACCCCTATCTAGCATGCATCTGGAGTACTTAGTAAAAATAGAGTAATGCTTGCAGGATGATGACACGACGTAGACAAAGTAAATCAAATTAATGTGAATCAACCCCACAGTTTGCCCCTTGATGACAGCAATACAATGCGTGTCATGTCCCTTTCTATCACTGGGATTGAGCACCGCAAGTTTGAACCCACTACAACACACCTCTCCCACTGAAGATAAATCAATCTAGTTGGCCAAACCAAACCGATATATCAGAGAGAATTATGAATCTCTAAAATCATCCATATAAGAATTTAGAGAAGACTCAAATATTTATTCATGAATAATCTGAACATAAACCCCCAATTCATCAGAACCTAACAAACACACCACAAAAAGTGATTACATAAGATAGATCACCGTGGGAATCATGGTGATCTTGGCTTTGAAGAACATAGAGAGAGATAGACATCTAGGTACTAACTACAGACTCGTAGGTCTGTGGTGAACTACTCACACATAACCATAGGAGCAGCAAGGTTGATGTAGAGGCCCTCCGTGATTCATCCCCTCCTGTAGGGCATCAGAACAGGGCTCCAGATGGGCACACGACAGAGTAGAGACTTGCAAGGGAAAAAAGAGTGTTTCGGGAGGCTGTCCACGGTTTTCAGGATATATTGGAACTTATAGCGAAGTCATTAGTGCGAGGACAGCTAGGAGGTGGCCCCATGTCATCTTGGCATGGCCACCCCTTGGGTTCGCCTTGTTGGCCTGGCTGCACCTCATGTGCCCTCTGGTCTTCCTCAAAAGCTTCTAGGTCTTATTTTTGTCCATATAATATCAGCAAAAAGTTTTGGGGTATTTGGAGTTCGTTTGGTACAGTATTCCCAAAGGCCAAAAACATGCATAAAACAACAAGTGGCACTTGGCGCTAGGTTAACAGGTTAATGCTAAAAAATAATATAAAATAACAAGTAAATCCTTAAAAATTATCCTATAATGATAATATAATAGCATGAAATAATCAAAAATTATAGATATATTGGAGACGTATTAGTATCCCCAAGCTTAATTCCTGCTCTTCCTTGAGTAAGTAAACGGTATAAACATAATTTTTGATGTGACGTGCTACCCAACATGTAATGTTTTTCACGTATGATCATTGAGAAACAATGAATCAACAAACATCAACATAGTAATTTTTAAGTAACACAATCATCAATTTAGAAATATACGATCCTTAAAGAAAGTTTACCCCCCATTAATTTTATCATATTACCATGGCATGGCTGTATTTTCACCACATAAATAAAATGTCAAGGACCACAATGTTGATCCAAGCAATTGGATCGTACTTTTTAACGCGCTTCAACATTTTATACCTCACTCAATACATGAGCGTGAACCATGGAGATATAAAATAGGTGAAGTAGAATATGGTGGTAGGTTTCAAAGGGGTAAAAGTGGAGGAGAAAGTACCGCATCAACTAGGCAGATCAACGGTCCATGGAGATGTCTGTCAACACTATGAAGGTAGTACCACTGTCCTTTGTCTCTTTTCTCTCATTTTTTCTTTCTATTTTTTCTTTTCCCCTTTTTTCTTTCCTTTTATATTTTTACTTTATCTTTTTCTTTCTTTTTTCCTTTTTTATATTTATTCGGAGTCTCATTCCGACGTGTGGGGAATCATTGTCTCCATCATCCTTTCTTCATTGAGACAATGCCCTAATAATGAAAAACATCACACTTCTACTTAGTTACAGCTCAATACGAAACTATTAAACAATATGGATCTACATGAATGCCTCTTGTAGTATACAAGAATGTGAAATGATATAGCATAACATGTAAACAATGATGAACAGTGGCTTTGCGACAAATAGTATGTCAGCTACATGATCATGCAAAGCAATATGACAATGAGTGTACTAGTCATATGATGTAACGGTGTAAGCTCTATGGAAATATATCTCAGAATGGCTATGGTAATGACATTATAGGTAGATATGGTGGTTGTTTTTAGGAAGATATAAGGTGGCTTATGTGCAATAGAGCGTCTCATATCACGGGGTTTGAATGCACCGACAAAGTTTGCATCGATCCTTGAGGTGCGAATGGGCAATGTACGTTACCGAAGAGGCTAGCAAATATGAGGTGATGAGAATGCGTACGTCCATGGATTCACATTAGTCATAAAGAACTCACATAATTATTGCAAATCTTTATTAGTTCTCTCAAAGAAAAGTACTACTCGCATGCCCCTAGGGAGGAGGTTGGGAGGAGTTAACCATCGCGCGCCCCCAACCTAAAGAATACTAGGATTTTAACAAGGAATAAGAATGCTCACACCTCATCACCATGCCATAAACAATATTTGGATGAACAACAAATTAACACCCTTTAACTATCGATATTTCTACTAACCAACAACCATGCACTCATTTCCTTTGATATTACCACATCAATATCATTAACTCACAATTTCTCTTTTATGTACTACATGGAGGTTTCTATCATTAACTCACACCCTTTCATAGCACTTCTATTTAGTTACAGATAAATGAGATATTATTAAAAAAACATGGCTCAAAATAATCTAAGTGAAGCATGAGAGCAAATTTTGTTCAAAATAATAGCACCACCATGCTCAAAAACATATAACTAAAGTACTTTCGCAATTCCATAGCTCAAAAAATTTAAGTGAAGCATAAAGAGCGAATCTAACAAATCATAGAATAATTTGGCTCTCTCAAATGGGTGTGTCGAGCAAGGTTTATTATGAAAAAATAACTAGAAAATAAAGGAAAGACATAAATTATACAAGATTCTCCAAGCAAAACTCATGATATGTGAGGAAAAAATTATTGCTGCAAGTAAAATTGCCGATGGTTTCTAGAAGAAAGAGGGGATGCCTTCTGGGGCATCCCTAAGCTTATCTGCCTGGTACTCCTTAGATATTGCCTTGGGTTACCACGGGGCATCCCCAAGCTTAGGATTTTATAACTCCTTATTCCATTGTCCATCATGATCTCACTCAAAACTTAAAAACTTCAATCACACAACACTCAACAAATTTCATGAGATCCGTTAGTATAAGAAAACCAAACTTTACTATACGTACTGTTCAAAACCCATTCCAATTTTGTTTTTGCATTATACCTACCGTATACTAACTTAACCATGGCTTATTCCCCCCGATATAAACACTAGAATCATTAAAATAAGCACATAACACAAAGAAAACAGAATCCGTTAAAAACAGAACAGTTTGTAAAAATTCAGAATTTACTTATACTTTTGTAACTCCTAAAATTCTGATAAATTAGGAAAATGTAGAAAATTTGTATATTAATCATGTGTAAAACATTCAGACGTTTTTGAATTTTTTGTGATTTTTATGATTTTTTCAACTAGACGCGAAAGCTTCTGTTTTATAGCAGTATTAAAGCAATTAATACCCCACATGATCCCAAAGGCTTTGCTTGGTACAAATACTAAATAAATCACAAAAACCACAACTATAATAGAACCATAATTGTGCAACCACTCAAAAACATAAAACAAAAGTGGAAATAAGTTTTATTCATTGGGTTGCCTCCCAACAAGCGCCATCGTTTTACGCCCCGAGCTAGGCATATAGGATAGATTCAAGTGATGTCGTCCTTAGTTTCCAGCTCCTCAATCACACATCCCTGATTTCTTAGAGATTTGGCATGCATATTAAAAAAAATCACAATCCTAGGGATAAAGTTAAAGAATTTATTCATATGAGGAGGTTCATTCAAGTTGAAGCGAGCCCTAATCATGTCAAGATCTACATTGTTGCTAGAAGAGGTGCCCTTATTCTTGGCAGTTTAGGTAGTTTTCTTGCCAAGAGGAGTTTTTTCAATATTTTCAATGCAAGACAAAGTTGTACTCAAGTTACTGAATATTTACTCTAATTTATCAATTCGAGCTGGACTCTCTACTACGCTTTCATTAGTTATGGCTTGTTTCACTTTTAGCATCTTAATATCGTCTCCCATCCTTGAGCAAATACGATTAACAAGATCTTTCACCTTTTAATACAAATTTTCAACATGTTATTTCATAAGACTTCTATTTTCAATAGCATCTATCCTTTGCATAACATGATCAAGCGTTAAAAACGTTTCATTTATAATGATAGATGGAGACCCCAATAGACTTCCCATGGCATTGAGAGCACTGAATGGTGGAAAACTTAAGAAATTTTCCCCGTGGATAGTATCAAGGATAAATCTATACCAAGTAGTAATCCCCACATAAAAGTTTCAAAGAAGAATGACAGTAGGTTGCTTGTGGATAGATCTATCATGAGTATTTCAAATCCTATACCAAGCATCTTTCAAACTTTCTCCTCCGCTTTGATTGAAATTGAGAACATCAATCTCATGGGTATTCATAGTGAGGGAGGAGTTTTCCATAGTGATAAGTAAATAAAAGATCAGGAAAGAAAATGGCAAGGGAGAAGATGGCAAAGAAAAAGGCAAATTTTGTGAAGTGGGGGAGAGGAAAGCTAGAGGCAAATGGAGAAGAGATTTGTGTGTAGGAACCTGATAGATCATGACTTGATCTTGCCCGACAACGGTGCCAGAAATCTTGCTAAATCCTCGCAGGTGCGTTGGTCTCCCTCCAAGCTTAAAGGGTTATGTAGCACAGCGATGACAAGTATTTCCCTCAGTTAAGAAAATCGAGGTATCAATCTAGTAGGAGGATCCACAAGACTATGTAAGAAACACGTGCACACAAATAACAAATCCTCACAACCCAATGCGTAGAGGGGTTGTCAATCCCTCGTGGGTAAAGCAAGGATAGATTGATAGATGCAAATAAGGGTGGTAGCAAATAGAATGCAACAAGGTATTTTTGGGTTTTTTGATAATATAGATCTGAAAACAAAAGAGCAAATAAAGTAGAAATGCAAATAGCAAAGTAGAGATTGCAAATAGATGATGTGAAGTAGACCCGGGGGCCGTAGGTTTCACTAGCGGATTCTCTCGAGAAAATATCAAGAAGTGGGTAGATAACGTATTGTTGGGCAATTGATAGAAAAACATGTAATTATGACGATATTCAAGACAATGAGCACATATATATGCATCACGTCCAAGATTAGTAGACCGACTTCTGCCTGCATCTACTTCCATTATTCCACACATCGACCTCTATCCACCATGAATCTAGTGTATTGAGTTCATGGAGAAATGGAATAATTCCTTAGGAACGATAACATGATATAGACAAGATCTATTCATGTAGGAATAGACCCCACCGTTTTATCCTTGATAGCAACGATACATGTGTGTCATGTCTCTTTGTGTTCTAATATTGAGCACCCCAAGATCGAACCCATCACAAAGCACATCTTCCCATTGCAAGAAAATATCAAGTTGGCAAGACAAAAACCAAATATTAGAGAATAAATACGAGGCTATAATAATCAACCATGAATATGTTTTCATAGATTTGCTCATAAACTCACAATTCATTGGATCCCAACAAACACACCGCAAAAGAAAGAGTTACATCATATGGATCTCAACGAGACCATTGTATTGAGAAACAAAACGAGAGAGAAACCAACTAGCTACTGCCTACAGACCCGTAGGTCTGATTTGAATTACTCACACATCATGGGAGGAGCACCAATGAGGATGTTGAACCCCTCCGTGATCATGTTCCTCCCCGGAGCAGGCTCTAGATTGGATTTTGTGGTTCTAGAACTTGCAACGGCTGAAATGGTTTTTTGTCGACTCCTCTAGGGTTTCCTGAATGTACTTATAGAGCTTAGAGGTGGTGGATAAGATTCCCGAGGGCCCCACTAGACACCAAGCCATGCGAGGCGCCTCTGGCGCGCCCTGCTATCTAGTGGGACACTAGGCCTTGGCTGCTGCTCATTCTTGGCCTCCAAGTTTCCTTCTAGTGCAAAAAAACTCAGTAAAGTTTCATGCCAATTGGACCTCATCTGTTATGGATTTTTTGTGAAGGAAAAATATAGTAAAAAACAACAACTACCACTAGGAACTATGTCAATAGGTTAGTCCCAAAAAATGATACAACATTGCTATAAAATGATTATAAAACATCCAAGAATGATAACATAACAACATGGAACAATCAAAAGTTATAGATACGTTGGAGATGAATGAGTAAGATAATATTGGATTGAAACAAGGAAATACATTCTACAAAAGAACAACTCTTATAATTGAAGTCCTTGTAATCCAAGATAGTGGGCACATCACTAATTAAAGTTTTGACCTGTCCAAACCCACTTTTTCCTTTTTATCATTAAGATCATCACCCACCAAACAAATGGGGAGCCTTCTAGATAAAGTTGACTCACCTCCAGTCCCTTTATCATAAAATTTTAGATTAGTAAATAAAGATTCTATAGGAGAAACACCAATATTTTGATATCTTCATCATTATTACGGTAAAAACTGGGTGGAAGAGCTTTTTCTGAGCACTCGTGCCTAGCTCTCAACATAGCGGTCCTCCCCTTACTTCAATTGATAAAGACTTGGATAGATTTAATAGACTCATTAATATCATTATTAGATGTCAAAATTCTATTTTAAGAGTTTCCACATCAAGAGGAACTATATCCATGTTCCTAGCCATATCTTAAATTTTATGCAACTTTTCTTCTACCATAGTACTAAAAATCTTTCGAGAACTAATAAATTCTTTAATGATGTTACCTAGATCGCAGGATATACTATTATTATTTATAGAAGAATTTCCATAAGAATTACTATAATTATTACAGGAATTACCGGGATACGGTCAAGCATTAAAATTTCCTCTATAAGCATTGTTGTTGAATTTATTTCGAGAGATAAATTTCACATCTATAGCATCATAATTTTTCTCAATCAAAGTTGATAAAGGCATGTCATTGGGATCAACATGAGAAGGTTTAGTAGTACCTGTATTCATAAGATCGTCCATTTTCTCTCTCAAAGTAGCAATTTATTAAAAATAAGTTACTTTCTTACCAATTGGATCTCTTTTGGTATGCCATTGAGGATAATTTGTCATGATATTGTCCAGAAGTTTGGTGGCCTCTCCCAGTGTCACGCCCGTGAAGTTACCACCTCCACTAGAATCTAGAAGATTTGTAGACACAAAGTTTAGTCCAACATAGAAAATTTGTATAATCATCCACAAGTTCAAGACATGACTAGGACAATTTTTCATCATCAATTTCATCCTCTACCAAGCTTGTGCAACATCTTATTGATCATGTTGCTTGAAATTCATAATTTTATTTCTAAGGGAGATGATCTTAGCTAGAGGAAAATACTTGGTAATGAAATCATCTTTACATTTATCCCATGTTCCAATACTATTATGTGGTAAAGATGAAAACCAAGGTTTAGATCTATCTCTTAGTGAAAAATTAAATAATTTTAATTTGGCCATGTCATTATCCATATACTTTTTCTTCTACATATCACATAATACAACAAAAGTATTGAGATGTATAGCCGGATCCTCATTAGGACTTCTTTCATCGCAGATTTAACAATGCAACATTAATATCATAAAAATTGGCACTTGTGGAGGGTGGTTTATGAGTACAAATGAAAAAAAAATTATTAGTACTGAAGAAGTCACACAACTTCGTATTGTCTTGAGACATAGTGGCAAAACTAGCAAAGTAACAAGTAAAACAAGTAAACTAGCAAGTATACCAAGCAAACAAATAAACTAGCAAAGATAAATGTTTATTTAATTATTATTTTTGTAGCAAGCAAAAGATAACAAAAAATAAAAATTACAACAAGTGAATGATAATTGGTGAGAAGGTACTTTATAGGAATTTAGTGACACTCCGCGGCAATGGCGCCAGAAATCCTTCCGCAAAGAGGAATGGATGATGCCACACGGTAAAGGTAATTATTTACCTCACTCAGAACCAAGGCTATCAAAGCAATAGGAGTACCACACAATTTCTCGTCTTCAACGCCTATACAAAAAGAGCACAACCTTGCACCTAACACGGACAAGAGGGTTGTCAATCCCCTTGAACTCGTTACTTGCAAGTGACAAGTAGTGATAGATAGATAGTTTGACTAATATAAATTAAAAATAAAAAGAAAGTAAATAACGCCAACGAGTATTTAGAGTTTTTACATATATATTTGTCAACAGAACCGATGGCATAGTTTTCCTTAGCGGCTTCTCTCAAAGATAGAAAAGATGGGTAGACAAATAATTGTTGGGCAATTGATAGAAAAGATCATAGTTATGCAATATTTTTTTCACGAAAATGATCATGTATATAGGCATCACATCTATAGGCAAGTAGACCGATGCCGGTGTCAAAACCGGCGAATTTTGGTTAGGGCATCCCGAACTGTGGATCTTGGATCGATGGGTAACAAGAGACAAGGGAGACAATCTTTACCTAGGTCCACGCCCTCTTGATGGAGGTAAAACCCTACGTCCTACTCTTGTTTATATTGATGATGGAGTATCGAGTACATAATTGATCTACCTTGAGATTGTATGATGTGGTGTAAACCCTAGGAGTATTGATCTTAATCTTCCTTACGGATTAAAACCCTCTGGTTTATATAGATACCAGGGGTACCAAGGGTTACACAATGTCGGTTACATCAAGGAGTAAACTTGCCGAATCCACCGATGTGACTTGGTGTACGAGCCACGACTGGGGAGGTCTTCGTCTTAGACATTGTTTCATTACGATCTTTGTTACTTTAGTATTGGACATAGAGGGGTCCACCTGTCCGGACCATAGTGATAGGCCAGCGGCCCGAAGACCCTTTAGTCCTGGTCTCTCTCAGTAGCCCCTGAACATGACTCCAATGCCACGGTATTGATCTAACATCTTCATGCGTCCAAAGTCTTCGGCTTGCGAGGAAAGTTCCCCTCTTCTCCAATGTTCGGACGACTCTAGTTCGACTCGCGGTACATTCCCAATTGTCGAAGCGTCACACGACCCACAAGATTGTATTTTCTGCTACAAGGTTGATGACACCCCTCGATTCATGTGCACCAGTAGGACATATGCGGTTCCAATAATCTTTTATCAAAAAATACTTTCATGGGTTAGGGGAAAACCACCTATTAAATAAGCCAGGCATGCTTCAAGCAACACACCCTGTTCCCCAACCATCGAGAAGAACATGAGAGAGCCTAGATACATGGTGAGCACTCCAAGCTCCTCCTCGCACCCCCATGGCCCTCTCCCAGGCGACTTGTGACACCCTTGATTTGATCGTACGCTAATCATGCACGCAAATGCGTACAACCAAGGTCAAGGACTCACGCGAAGATATCACAACACAACTCTAGACACAAATAAAAATACAAGCTTCATATTACAAGCCAGGGGCCTCGAGGGCTAGAATACATAAGCTCGATAAACACACGAGTTAACGCAAGCAACAAATATCCCAGTACAGACATGAAACATGAGGTGCCTTAGAGAAGGCTAGCACAAAGATACATCGATTGAACGAGGCGAGGCCTCCTTCCTGGGAGCCTCCTAACTACTCCTGATCTTCAGTGGCCTGCATGTAGTAGTAGGCACCGTCGGGGTAGCAGTCGTCGTCGGCGGGATACGCCATCTCCTGGGCTCCATCATCTGGTCTCGACAACGGATCGACGGGAAAAAGGGGGAGCAAAGCAATGGTATGTACTCATCCAAAGTACTCGCAAGACTAACATCAGAACTATGCTAAATGTGCATCAATATCAAAGGAAGGGGTTATATGTGGACTGACCGCAGCAATGCAAAAATATAGAGAGAAGGCCTAGTCCTATCGAAGACTAGCATCTTCAAGGGTCTTGCAGCAATAGACGAGAGTAGAACAGGAAAAACAATTAATAGTCATATTGTTGCAACAATATTAATTAAAGTCACGCCTAGAGATTCTTCCTGGACTCCTTGAGAGGAAGCAATCCCGGAGCAAAATTCCAGTTAAGTAACAGTTGTAGTTGTATAAGATCGGGGCACAACTGCAAGTCGTTGTGTAACAATGGACAGGGCTATCCGAATAGTTCATTTTCATCCCCGCAGGGGTGCACCACATATTCCCCGTCACGCTCGATAAACTCTAGTCGGACACACTTTCCTGGGTCATGCCCGACCTCGGAACATCGACACGTTGCAGCCCCAGCTATACTCAACAGAGAGGCCAGCCCACCGGTCTAAATTCTAAGTGCGCATGGGTCATGGGCCCATCACCCTTTTACACTCCTACACGATGTGAGGGCGGCCGATGTCAGTCCTGGCACCTCTTATACAAGAACGGTGATAATCCAGACTACTGGGGCGCGTGCCGCTCCATTGCCGATATCTGAAGAGCTTCGGCTGATACCACGAAGTCGAGTACCCATAACTTCTCCCACGTAGACGGTTAGTGCGAATAAGGTATGCGACCAACCCAGATCAAATACCCAAATCCATTAACATTTTAATTAACTCATCGACAAATCCACCCGCCTAACATTTATTCATCAATGTTCCTAGTAACATGGTGAAGTAACTGTGTGTTTGTAACATCAGGGGGAACCGAGGTATCAACCTCGTTGGATTCCGAGCGATGTAACTGTCAAGGTGGCCAGGGAGGAATCACCCTCAATGGGCCACGCCTGATGGGTTGTAAGACAGAGTGACTATCGGAAGTGGTGAACGAGGAATCACCCTCCAAGAACAACCGCAGGTCAACTACACTACAACACTAACATCGGAGTACGTAACGAGGTGTCACCCTCGGCACTCGATAGTAGCTCTGTAGCATCGTACAGCTTAGGGGGCTATGAGTGCTTTGTCGGGTGTTGGCTCGTCGATCAGGGATCGAGACTTAAATATAAAGCGGGGGCCACTGGACTAAGGGGGTAAAGGGGATGACTGCTCCACCTATACTAAACAACTTAGATTACGGTACAGTAAAGTAGTAGTTCATCAAAAATAGGCTATGCATCAGAATATAATCTATCTACAACAGTAGAAAAATTCTAATGCAAGCATGAGGGAGAAATAAATAGGCGATATAGGAATGATCAAGGGGGTTTGCTTGCCTTGTTGCTCTGCGGCAAAGGGTGGTCGTCAGGAGGGTAGTCGTACCCGACAGCAGCGTCAGTGTTAGGGTCTACCGGGAAGAAGATGGGGGAAGAAACAATAAATAACAACAAGTGCAACACGATGCATGACATGGCAATATGCACGGCTAGGCATGCACTAACGCAGTGTCATCCGTCATAGACGGATCGGGAAAATATTAGATGATATTTCCCGGGTCTTTGGCTAGTACCGGTGAGGCGAAACAGATGGAAAAGTTCCACGTTCTCTATGCTAGGGACGCGTGACACACGAACATATAGTGTATCCGGGTTCGTCTTGTTCTTTTGATCAACTTTCATGTATAAATTATTTTCATATGACTTACGGTTTATTTTATATTAATTTTTAAAGTTTTAATAATATCAATTAGATTAAAACAGATTAAAAGTAATTCAAAAATAGAATTATGACCTCATCATGATGTCAACATGACATCAGCAGTCAACATGGTCTTTGACTAGTTAAATATGACTAGTGGGTCCCATACGTCATAGGCATATTTTAATTAGGGTTAATTAAATACCAAAGAGGTTAATTAATGGGGGTTGGACCCACGTGTCATAGTCTGCTTATTTTAATTTAATTTATTTTAACTAACAGATTAATTAACAATTTAATTAATTAATCTATTTAATCTTAAACATCTTATTAACTAATTACCATAGTAAAATAACTAATGTAATTAATCTTTAATTACCTATTTAATTAATTTACTAATTAATTAATATAAATTATTATTTATTCACTTTTATTACTTTCTTATATATTTATTATTTTTAATTCCTTTTTTTACATTAATTTAGAGGGGGTGTCTTGGGCACCCTCTGTCATTCTCACGGGAAGGGGGGCAAATCCCCCATTTCAGCTAATGTACACGGGGGGTTAATTCCCCTGGTTTATAGGGAATGGCCCGAAGCCGGTCGGGGTGAGGCTATCATGGCCGCGGGGAGGGCCGGAGCCGAGCGTGGGAGCTACGGCAACGGGGCAAGCGGGGAAGCTGCGGGCGGTGGAGGCGAGAGCAGCAGCGGCCAACGAGGCGATACAAGCGGTGATGGCCAGCGGCCCCGGGGGAGAAAGGGGATGGGACGGGGCGGGCGGAGCGCAGGGTAGCACTGTGGTCGTTGGAGTTGCGTGGGAGTGGCAGCGGTGGCTAGAGGGAGGTGCAGAGGCGAGATGAGCCGGAGCTGAGGGATTGGGGAGGAGGGGAGAGGCCGGAGCCCGGGTGGCTCAACACCGATGTCGTGGTAAGAGAGGCTCGGGGGAGGCCGATGGAGTCCGACGAGGGAGAGACGACAGTGGGGGCGTCAACGGCTGACGGCAAGGCTCTGGAGGTGGCCGGCGGAGCACCGGCTGGGTGTGGGTTGGCGCGAGGAGGGCGCGGGGCAGCCGTGAGAGTCGCGGGGTTAGTGGGGAGAACGAGAGAAGTGAGGGGGTAGGTGAGATCTATGGTTTGGAAGGGGTATTTATACGTGAGGGGCTAGGTGGGCCGGTGGCCCAGTTGGGCCGCGGGATTGGGGGCTTTGCTTTGTTTTATTTTTCTTTTTTGTATTTTGTTTTATTTTAATCTTTTGTTTATTTATTTAGTTTTAAATTTTTTACAACAATGTGGTTTGCTTACCAATATTAATCATGATTTATGTGCTTCAACTTGAAAATCTTAGTTTTTATATTTGAAAACTTTTATTCTTTTACTGTATTTCAAATTTGAATTTGAATCTGTTTTGAACTAACGCGATATTAACAACGTTAATTACTGTGACGTGTCATCATTAGAATTGGATTAACGTAGCTTAATTACAAAGATCACTTTAGCAAAAGCTGAGGATGTCACAACTCTCCCCTACTAACAAGAATTCTCGTCGCAAGAATTAAGAGGTAGAAGGAAAGAGCTCAGGATATTCGGCACGACGCTGATCCTCGCGTTCCCAAGTGGCTTCACCTTCAGAATGATTTGACCACTACACTTTGAAGAACTTGGTGACTCTGCGACGGGTCTAACGTTCAGCCTGATCGAGAATGCGGACCGTATTCTCTTTTTAAGAGAGGTCTTGTTGCAGCTCAGCACATCATGATCCACTACTTGAATAGGATCTTTGAAGCAACGACGGAGTTGACACATGGAAGACATCATGAACCTGAGAAAGGTTCTCCGACAGTTCCAATAAAAAGCTACTTTTTCTCGCCTTTCGAGAATACTGAATGGACCAACATAGCGAGGAGCTAACTTGCCCTTGATCCGAAAAAGGTCTGCACCTCTCATTGGTGTGACACGAAGATAAGCCTTTTCGCCAGGTTGATAGACAATATCTTGATGATGACGGTCATACAGAATTTTCTGACGAGACTGAGTAGCCTTCAGATTCTCATGAATAATGCGGGCTTGATCTTCAACATGTTGGATAATATCCGGACCGAAGAGTGATCGGTCCCCAGTTTCTGACCAATTCAGAGGAGTTCGACACCTTCGTCCATAAAATACTTTGAAAGGGGCCATCTTCAGACTAGCTTGATAGCTATTGTTGTAAAATAAATGACACAAGCTCGAAGCATGTCCTCGATAATTTGGTAGACTCGTTCAACTTGTCCGTGCGATTGAGGATGAAATGTGGTGCTGAAGGATAGATGAGTCCCCATAGCTTTCTGAAAACTTTCCCAGAATTTTGAAATGACCAAGCTGCCACGGTCTGAGCTGATTACCAATGGAATACCGTGAAGTGAAACAATCATGGACATATAAAGATCTGCCAGTTGACTAGCATTAATTGTTTCTTTGACGGCGAGAAAATGTGCAACTTTGGACAGTCGGTCAATGATGACAAGAATACCATCATTACATTTCTGAGATCTGGGAAAACCACTAACGAAGTCCATTTCAACATGGTCCCATTTCCATTCAGGAATAGAGATAGGTTGCAGAGCTCCAGCAAGCTTTTGATGTTCTGATTTGATCCGCCGGCAAATATCTCACTCTGTGACATAGCTTGAAATCTCTTTTTTCATATTTGGCCACCAGAATATTTGGTGGATGTCTTGATACATCTTGGTACTACCCAGATGTATAGACAACGGGGTATCATGAGCTTATTTCATCAACTTTCCAGTCATTCTGAGATTTTCCTTTTTACTTGGGACGAATAGGCGACCCTTGAAGTACAAGGCGTCATCTTCAACAACAGTGAAAAGGGAGGGTTTAACCTTGCAGAGTCTTGATGATGGACACGAGATCTGGTTCGCCAACTAGGTTACTGAGGGAACCTTGATTAACCACACGGAGGTTCAATGGGGGAAATTCTTAAGGAGGGGGAGCAAGATAACCCTGAGGAATAATATGGAGGTTCACCTTACGGAATTCCTCTTCAAGATGGTCATGAACTTACGTTAGCCTTGTCGGGGGTATATGATATACCAGAGTCAAAGCTTCTATACACTCCATCCATCTTTGTTGACGTAGATTCAGATCCGACTGAGTGAACAAATACTTCAGACTTTCATGGTCGGTGTAGATCTCACAGCGATTACCGAGAAGGTATGTCGCCATTCTTTCAGTGAATGCACAACGGTGGAAAGTTTGAGATTATGAATTGGATATTTCTCTTCATGAGCACACAACTAACGTGAGGCATAAGCAATCACTTTGTGATCCTGCATCAGGATACAGCCTATTCCTTGACGAGAAGCGTCACAATATATGACAAAATCCCTTTTTGTATCCGGAGGAGAAAGTACCGGAGCAGATGTTAGTTTGTCCTTGAGTGCCTGGAAACTTTCCTGACATTTATGAGTCCACTCAAACTTAACACCTTTGTGAAGCAGATTGGTTAAGGGCTTCACAATATTGGAGAAGTTCTCGACGAATCGACGACAATAGCTCGCGAGTCCGAGAAAACTTCTGACTTGCTTGACATTCTTCTCGGGAGTCCAATCAAGAATAGCTTGAACTCTTTCGGGGTTGACCACAATACCATCCTTGGAGATCACATTACCAAGGTACGCCACTTCGTCCAGCCAAATTTCACATTTGGAATTCTTCACATAGAGTTTATGCGCCCGAAGCTTATCCAATACAAGACAAAGATGTTCGGTGTGCGCTTCTTTATTCTTTGAATATACCAAAATATCATCGAGATATACCACGACGAATTTGTCAAGGTAGTCCATGAACGTATAATTCATCAATCGAGAGAAGGTTGCCGGTGCATTGGTTAAGCCGAAGGACATGATGGTGTACTCGTATGACCCATAACGAGTAACAAAGGCGGTCTTTGGGATATCCTCCTTGTGAACACGGATATGGTGGTATCGCAACCTCAAGTCGAGCTTAGAGAAGACCGAGGAACTAGCAAGTTGATCATACAAATCATTTATTCGAGGAAGAGGATATTTGTTTTGAATAGTGGCCTGATTGACAGGACGATAGTCTTGAACCAAACGATTCGTTCCATCCTTCTTCTTAACAAAGAGACAAGGTGCTCCCCAAGCAGAGGAACTCGGACGAATGAAACCGAGACGAAGCGAATTGTCAATTTCTTTCTTAAGTTCAAGAAGTTCATGTAGTGGCATTTTATAAGGACGCATGGCGGTAGGAGTGGTATCGGGTACCAAGTTAATGAGAAACTCGACAACTCGAGCAGGGGGAATCCCCAGAAGTTCTTATGTAAAGACGTCTTGGAATTCCCAGACAATTGGAATGTTTTCGATCCCTTCAAGAGGTGACACATTTGATGCATTCAAGGCATATAGCCGTGCCTCAGCATCTCGGACGAGATGAGCATGATAGCTTATTAATTCATTTGAAGGGTGTAGGATGTGGACTATTTTGGTGGCACAAACGATTGAAGCCGTATGAGCTTTCAACCAGTACATTCTCAGTATGAGGTCAATGTTGGAAGAACTCAATAACATGGGAGCGGCAAGGAATTCCAATCCTTCAATTTCAACGAGGACATTGGGGCATACCATGGAGGGACGACATTGGCCCGCGGAGGTGTTTACCACTATCGGGATGTTCATCTCTTCGTACTTAATGTCATGCATGAATGCAAAATTTTCTGACATGAAGGAATGTGATGCTCATGTTTCAAATAATAGAGAAGTAGGTACTAAGTTAACGAGAAGTGTACACATCACGGTAGCAAGCTGGTCCTGAGCTTTACCCATATCAATGTTGTTGGCCTAACCACGAACATAAGTAGGCTTGACATTGTTGTTGTGGTTCTGGTTGTTGCCAGTGCCAGTTGAAGGAAGTGCCAGCTCATTCAGATTCTGCCTACAGTCTCTAACACGGTGACCTAGACAGCCACACTTGAAGCACAGCCCGTCCTCAGGACGGGAAGGAGGAACTCGAGGCGGTGGAGCTGGAAGCCTCGGCTGCCTAGTTGGTGGAGGAGGCAGACGAGGTGCAACATAGGATGACCTTGGAGCAGGAGCAGCTGCATGGTACATGTTGTGAGGAATCCAGATCTTCCACTTCTCTGCAGATGGGCCTGAAGATGAACCCATGTCACGGTTGCGCTTGCTGCTATCCTTGTATTCCTACAGACCAGTCTCAACCTGAATGGCCTTGTTCACCAGGGTGGTGAAATCAGCATAGTCCTGAACAAGGAGTGCCAGCTTGATATCAGTGTGGAGGCCCTCACGGAATTTCTCCTGTCTGCGTGCATCAGTTGCAATGTCTTCTTCAGCGTAGCGGGACAAGTCCATAAACTCCCGCTGATAAGTATTCACGGTTTTTTTTGCCCTGGACAAGGTTGCGGAACATACGCTTCTTCCTGTCCATGATTCCCTGAGGAATGTAGTGAGCACGGAAGGCAGCCTTGAACTCCATCCAAGTGATGACAACTCCAACGGGCTGAGAGCACCTACGATAGTCCCACGATTGAGCAGCGGGACCTTTCAGAAAGTAGGCGGCAAAGTTGACATAGCTCGGAAGGCACGATCCAGCGCCTCGTTGTACTGCACCAGAACCTGTGGGTCATAGCGACGCGTCACGTAAGGGGTAACGTAGGACCGGTCGTTGCGCTCCCGAACGCGAGCAGTGTAAGCAGTGAGATCAGATCCAGTATCATCCCTAGCAAGAACACATGAGATGTATCTACAGGGAATCCCCTCCAGGCAAGGGTGCGCTCAACGGAGGCGGGGGATAGCGATATAGGCCGCATCATGGACGGCCATATCGATCGACAACCCAACACCGCAGAAGGTGTGTTGCTCGCGGATGGAGATGTCCGTATGATCGAAGATGCGAACCTCAGGCTGTTACTGGTACTGGTTGAACTCGCGGAAGTACTCGTACACAATGTACTCGGGGTACCATCAATATCCCTGACTCGTCAAGAGGTCGACCAAAATGGCCGGGAACCCGGTCACCTCAACAGCGAGTGTAAAGCGTACGTGCTGCCTTGCGGGACGCATCTGAAAAGGATGATTGAAGGATGTCAAATGATTGTGTGTGTACCATATTATTAGAAGAACAAAAAGAGATAAGCCGGCTCTCCTGGTCGATGTGATTACTAGAACCTAATGTTAGAGTTAACAAAAATCTTTAACCTGAAAGAGAAGAAAGAGTAGAACCCAGAGTATAGAAAAGGAGTAGAAGTTACTAATACCGCCCAATTGAGATGTGGGCCCCTAATCCACAACATCCATGTTAGTAAGTTTTTCCAACACTAGACTCAACTTTGTCCAAGGAGTTGGAAAGGGGGCTACCTACAGGCATTCTGCTCTAATACCAACTTGTGATGCCCTCGATTTGATCGTACGCTAATCATACACGCAAATGCGTATGACCAAGCTCAAGGACTCACGGGAAGATATGACAACACAACTCTAAACACAAATAAAACATACAAGCTTCATATTACAAGCCAGGGGCCTCGAGAGCTAGCATACAGAAGATTGATAAACACACAAGTCAGCAGGAGCTACAAATATCTGAGTATAGACATGAAATATGAGGTGCCTTAGAGAAAGCTAGCACAAAGATAGAACGATCGAACGAGGCAAGGCCTCCTGTCTGGGAGGCTCCTAAGTACTCCTGTTCTTCAGCGGCCTCCACATAGGAGTAGGCACCGTAGGGGTAGAAACCGTCGGCGGCGGGATACGCCATCTCCTGGGCTCCATAATCTGGTTGTGACAACAGATCGAGGGGAAAAGGGGGAGCAAAGAAATGGTGAGTACTCATCCAAAGTACTCGCAAGACTGACATCAGAACTATGCTAAGTATGCGTCAGTCTCAAAGGAAGGGGTTATATATGAACTGACTGCAGCAATACAAGAATAGAGAGAAAAGGCCTAGTCATATCGAAGACTAGCATCTTTAGGGGTCTTGGAGCAAAAGACGAGAGTAGAACAGGTAACACAATTAATAGTCATATTGTTGCAGCAATATTAGTTAAAGTGTGACCTATAGATTCTTCCCCCAGTCCGTGAGAGGAAGCAATCCCAGACAAACATTCCAGTTAAGTAACAATTGTAGTTGTATAAGATCGGAGCACAACTCCAAGTCGTCCTGTAACCATCGACACGACTATCCGAATAGTTAATTTTCATCCCTCTAGGGGTGCACCACATATTCCTCGTCACGCTCGATAAACTCTGGCTGGACACACTTTCCTCGGTCATGCCTGGCCTCGGAACATCGAAATGTCGCAGCCCCACCTAGACTCAACAGAGAGGCTAGCCCGTCGGTCTAAATTCTAAGCGCGCAGGGGTCATGGGCCCATAACCCTTTGCACTCCTACACGATCTAAGGGCGGCCGATGTTAGTCCTGCCACATCTTGTACAAGAAAGGTGTTAATCCAGATCACTCAGGCGCGCGCCGCTCCATTGCTGATGTCTGAAGAGCTTCGGCTGATACCACGAGTCGAGTACCCATAACTTCTCCCACGTAGACGGTTAGTGTGAATAAGGTCTCCGACCAACCCAAATAAAATACCCAAATCCATTAACATTTTAATTAACTCATCGACACATCCACGCGGGAATCCACCCACCTAACATTTATTCATCAATGTTCCCAGTAACACGGTCAAGTAACTATGTGGTTGTAACATCAGGGGGATCCGAGCTAACACCCTTGTTGGATTCTGAATGATGTAACCGTCAAGGTGGCCAGGGAGGAATCACCCTCGATGGGCCATGCCCGATGGGTTGTACGACAGATTCGTTATCCGAAGTGGTGAACGAGGAATCACCCTCCGAGAACCACAGTCGATCAACTACACTACAACACTAACATTGGAGTACGTAACGAGGTGTCACCCTCGGCCCTCGATAGTAGCTCTGTAGTGTAGTACAACTAAGGGGTGTGTGAGTGTTCTGTCAGGTCTTGGCTCGTCGATCAGGGATCGAGACTTGACTACAAAGCGGGGGCAACTGGACTAAGGGGGCAATGGGGATGACTGCTCCACCTATACTAAACAACTTAGATTACGGTACAGGAAAGTAGCAGTTCATCAAAAACAGGCTATGCATCATAATAGGATCTATCTACAAGAGTAGCAAAATTCTAATGCAAGCATGAGGGAGATAGAAATATGCGATATAGGGATGATCAAGGGGGTTTGCTTGCGTTGTTGCTCTACGGCAAAGGGCTGGTCGTTAGAAGGGTAGTCGTACCCGACAGTACGATCAGTCTCGGGGTCTACCGGTAAGAAGAGGGGGGAAGAAACAATAAATAACAGCAACATGTGCAACACGATGCATGACATGGCAATATGCAAGGCTATGCATGCACGGACGTAGTTTCATCCGTCATAGACGGATCGGGAAAATATTAGATGATATTTCCCGGGTCCCTGGCTACAACCGGTGAGGCGAAACAGATGGAAAAGTTCCATGTTCGCTATGCAAGGCACGCGTGGCAGACGAACGGATAGCGTATCCGGGTTCGTCTCGTTCTTTTGATCAACTTTGATGTATAAATTATTTTCATCTGACTTACGATTTATTTTATATTAATTTTTACTGTTTTAACAATATCTAGTAAATTAAAACAGATTAAATTTAATTCAAAAATAGAATTATGACCTCATCATGATGTCAATATGATATCAGCAGTCAACAGGGTCTTTCATTGGTCAAATATGACTAGTGGGTCCCATACGTCATAGGCATAATTGTTGGGTAACGTAGCATAAATTCAAAAAATTTCCTACGCATATTCAGATCTTCCCATGGAGAGACCAGCAACGAGAGAGGGTGAGTGCATCTTCATACCTTTGAAGATTGCTAAGCGGAAGCGTTGCTAGAATGCGGTTGATGGAGTCGTACTCGCGGCGATTCAGATCGCGTTGTGATTCCGATCTAGTGCCGAACCACGGCACCTCCGCGTTCAACACATGTGCAACCCGGTGACGTCTCCCGCACCTTGATCCAGCAAGGAGAAGGGGGAGGTTGGGAAGATCTCCGGAAGCACGACGGCGTGGTGTCGATGGAGAGACGAGGTCTCCTGGCAAGGCTTCGCCAAGCACCGTGGGAGAGGAGGAAGAAGGGGGGGCAGGGCTGCGTCGAGGGAGATGGAAAACCGTGTGCAAAACAGCTCCAAAACCCCCACTATATATAGGAGGAGGGGAGGGGGGTGCCACCCCTAGGGTTCCCACCCTAGGTGGTGCGGCAGCCCCCCAGATGGGAGGTGCGGCGGCCAAGGCATGGGGAGGGGGTGGCGCATCCCTAGGTGGGCCTTAGGCCCACCAGCGCCTAGGGTTCCCCCCCTCTCCACCTCCTGCGCCTTGGGCTTCCTTGTGGGAGGCGCACGAGCCCACTTTGGGCTGGTTGCCCTCCCTCTTTTGGCCCATGCTACCTCTTGGGGCTGGTTGCCCCTCCCGGTGGACCCCCGGGACCATTTCCGATGGTCCCGGTGGTCCCGGTACATTACCCGTGACGCCCGAAATATTTCCGGTGTCGAAAATCATCCATCCTATATATCAATCTTTACCTCCAGACCATTTTGGAGCTCCTCGTGATGTCCGGGATATCATCCGTGACTCCGAACAACTTTAGGTAACCTCGTATGACAATTCCCTATAACCCAGCATCATCGAACCTTAAGTGTGTAGACCCTACGGGTTCGGGAGACAGGTAGACATGATCGAGACACCTCTCCGACCAATAACCATCAGCGGGGTCTGGATATCCATGGTGGTTCCCACTTGCTCCACGATGATCTCATCGGATTAACCACGATGTCAAGGATTCAATAAATCCGTATACAATTCCCTTTGTCTGTCGGTATAGAACTTGCCCGAGATTCGATCGTCGGTATACCTATACCTTGTTCAATCTCGTTACCGGTAAGTCTCTTTACTCGTTCCGTAGCACGTCATCGTGTGACTAACTCCTTAGTCACATTGAGCTCATGATGATGTTCTACCGAGTGGGCCCAGAGATACCACTCCATCACGCGGAGTGACAAATCTTGATCTCGATTCGTACCAACCCAACAGACACTTTTAGAGGTACCCGTAGTGCACCTTTATAGTCACCCAGTTACGTTGTGACGTTTGATACACCCAAAGCACTCCTACGGTATCCGGGAGTTGCACAATCTCACGGTCGAAGGAAAAGACACTTGACATTAGAAAAGCTTTAGCATACGAACAATACAATCTAGTGCTATGCTTAGGATTGGGTCTTGTCCATCACATAATTCTCCTAATGATGTGATCCCGTTATCAATGACATCTAATGCCCATGACCAGGAAACCATGATCATCTATTGACTAACGACCTAGCCAACTAGAGGCTTGCTAGGGACACATTGTGATCTATTTATTCACACATGTATCACTGTTTCCTATTAATACAATAGACGATTATCACGGTCGAAGGAAATAAGATAATAACCATTTTATTATTGCCTCTAGGGCATATTTCCAACAGTCTCCCACTTGCACTAGAGTCAATAATCTAGTTACATTGTGATGTATCAAACACCCATAGCATTATGGTGTTGATGATGTTTTGCTCGTGGAAGAGGTTTAGTCAACGGGTCTGCAACATTCAGATCCGTATGTACTTTACAAATCTCTATTACTCCACTCTCGACATGGTCCCAGATGAAGTTGGAGCGGCGTTTGATGTGCTTCGTCTTTCGGTGAAACTTGGGCTCCTTGGCTATGGCAATGGCCCGAGTGTTATCACAGAAGAGTGTCATTGGACCCGACGCGCTTGGAACCACTCCAAGGTCGGTGATGAGCTCCTTCATCCAACTTCCTTCATGAGCTGCTTCTGAAGCACCTATGTACTCCGCTTCACATGTAGATGCTACCACGACTTCTTGCTTGCTGCTGCACCAGCTCACCGCCCCACCATTCAAAACATATACGTATCCAGTCTGTGATTTAGAGTCATCCGGATCTGTGTCGAAGCTAGCGTCGATGTAACCCTTTACGACGAGCTCTTCATCACCTCCATAAACGAGAAACATTTCCTTAGTCCTCTTCAGGTACTTAAGGATATTCTTGACCACTGTCCAGTGTTCCATACCGGGATCACTTTGGTACCTCGCTATCAAACTTATGGCAAGGTTTATATCAGGTCTGGTACACAACATGGCATACATTAGAGAGCCTACGGCTGAAGCGTAGGGGACAGTACTCATCTTCTCTCTATCTGCTACCGTGGTCGGTGACTGAGTCTTACTCAATCTCATACCTTGCAAAACTAGCAAGAACCCTTTCTTTGAGTTTTCCATATTGAACTTCTTCAATATCTTGTCAAGGTATGTACTTTGCGAAAGAGCTATGAGGAGTCTTGATCTATCTCTATAGATCCTAATATGTATGCAGCTTCTCCAAGGTCCTGCATTGAAAAACTCTTGTTCAAATAGGCCTTCATGCTCTCCAACATCTCTATATTATTCCCCATAAATAATATGTCATGCACATATAGTATGAGGAAAGCTACAGAGCTCCCACTCACTTTCTTGTACACACAGGCTTCTCCGTAAACCTGTATGAACCCAAATGCTTTAATCACCTCATTAAAGCGAATGTTCCAACTCCGAGATGCTTGCAGCAGCCTATAGATGGAGTGCTGGAGCTTGCACACTTTGTTATCACCCTTAGGGTCGACAAAACCTTCTGGTTGCATCATATACAACTCTTTCTTAAGGTTCCCGTTAAGCAACGCTGTTTTGACGTCCATTTGCCAAATTTCATAATCATAAAAGGCGACAATTGCAAAGATGATTCAGACTGATTTCAGCTTCGCTATAGGAGAGAAAGTCTCTTCGTAGTCAATTCCTTGAATTTGTCGAAAACCCTTTGCGATAAGTCGATCTTTATAAACGGTTACATTACCGTTTGCATCAGTCTTCTTCTTCAAGATCCATTTATTTTCTATGGCTCGCCGGTCATCGGGCAAGTCCACCAAAGTCCATACTTTGTTCTCATACATGGATCCTATCTCGGATTTCATAGCTTCAAGCCATTTGTTGGAATCCGGGCCCACCATCGCTTCTTCATAGTTCGAAGGTTCACCCTTGTCTAACAACATGATTTCCATTACAGGGTTGCCGTACCACTCTGGTGCGGAGCATACCCTTGTGGACCTTCGCGGCTCAGTAGTAACTTGATCCAAAGCTTCATGGTCATTATCATTAACTTCCTCTTCAGTTGGTGTAGGCACCATAGGAACAACTTCCCGTGCTGTGCTACTATCCTGTTCGAGAGGGGGTGTAATTACCTCATCAAGTTCTAGCTTCCTCCCACTTACTTCTTTCGAGAGAAACTCTTTCTCTAGAAAGGATCTGATCTTGGCAACAAAGGTTTTACCTTCGGATCTAAGATAGAAGGTATACCCAATAGTTTCCTTAGGGTATCCTATGAATACGCATTTCTCCGCTTTGGATTCCAGCTTTTCTGGTTGAAGTTTATTCACATAAGCATCGCAGCCCCAAACTTTAAAAACCACAACTTAGGTTTCTTGCCAAACCATAGTTCATACAGTGTCATCCCAACGGATTTAGACGGTGCCCTATTTAAAGTGAATGCTGCAGTTTCTAATGCGTGTCCCCAAAATGATAGCGGTAAGTCGGTAAGAGACATCATAGATCGTACCATATCTAATAAAGTGCGATTACGACGTTGAGACACTCTGTTGCGTTGCGGTGTGCTAGGCGGCGTCAGTTGTGAAACGATTCCACACTTCCTTAGGTGTGTGCCAAACTCGTGACTCAAATATTCTCCTCCACGATCAGATCGTAGAGACTTAATTTTTCTGTCACGTTGACTCTCGACCTCACTCTGAAATTCCTTGAACTTTTCAAATGTCTCAGATTTGTGCTTCATCAAGTAGATATACCCATACCTACTCAAATCATCGGTGAGAGTGAGAACATAACGATAGCCACCGCGAGCTTCAACGTTCATTGGACCACACACATCAGTATGTATTATTTCTAATAAGTCGGTTGCTCTCTCCATTATTCCTGAGAATGGAGTCTTAGTCATCTTGCCCATGAGGCACGGTTCGCATGTGTCAAATGATTCAAAGTCAAGAGACTCTAATAGTTCATCAGTATGGAGCTTCTTCATGCGCTTCACGCCGATATGACCAAGGCGGCAGTGCCACAAGTATGTGGGACTATCATTATCAACTTTACATCTTTTGGTACTCACACTATGAATATGCGTAACATCACGATCGAGATTCATCAAGAATAAACCATTCACCAGCGGAGCATGACCATAAAACATATCACTCATATAAATAGAACAACCAGTATTCTCTGACTTAAATGAGTAGCTGTCTCGCATAAGCAAGACCCTGATACAATATTCATGCTCAAAGCTGGTAATAAATAACAATTATTAAGGTTTAAAACTAATCCCGACGGTAGATGTAGAGGTAGCGTGCCGACGGCGATCACATCGACCTTGGAGCCATTCCCGATGCGCATTGTCACCTCGTCCTTGGCCAGTCTCCGCCTATTCTGCAGTTCCCGCTTTGAGTTGCAAATGTGAGCAACAACACCGGTATCAAATACCCAGGAGCTACTACGAGCGCTAGTAAGGTACACATCAATAACATGTATATCACATATACCTTTAACGTTGCCGACCTTCTTGTCCGCTAAGTATTTGGAGCAGTTCCGCTTCCAGTGACCTTTTCGCTTGCAATAGAAGCACTCAGTCTCAGGCTTGGGTCCATTCTTTTTCTTCTTCCCGGCATCTGGCTTACCGGGCGCAGCAACGGCTTTGCCGTCTTTCTTGAAGTTCCTCTTACCCTTGCCCTTCTTGAAACTAGTGGTCTTGTTGACCATCAAAACTTGATGCTCTTTCTTGATTTCTACTTCGCACACTTGAGCATTGAGTACAACTTGGGAATGGTCTTCTCCACCCCTTGCATGTTGTAGTTCAACATAAAACCTTTGTAGTTTGGTGGGAGAGACTGGAGGATTCCGTCAATTATAGCATCATCCGGAAGTTCGACTCGAAGTGAAGTCAGATGACCGTGTAACCTAGACATTTTGAGTATGTGATCACTGACACAACTATTCTCCTCCATCTTACAGCAAAAGAACTTGTCGGAGACTTCATATCTCTCGACACGGGCATGAGCTTGAAAAACCAGTTTCAGCTCTTGGAACATCTCATATGCACCGTGTTGCTCAAAACGCCTTTGGAGGCCCGTTTCTAAACTGTATAACATGCCACACCTAACCAGAGAGTAGTCATCACTCCGCGTTTGGCGACGTTCAGAATGTCCTGGGCTGCTACGGGAGCTGGAGGGTCACCTAGCGGCGCATCAAGGACATAAGCCTTTTTAGCTTCTTCAAGGATGAGGTTCAAGTTGCGAACCCAGTCCACATAGTTGCTACCATCATCTTTCAGCTTATTTTTCTCTAGGCATGTGTTGAAATTGAGGTTGACGTTGGCCATCTACAATATTTATGAAGACAACTTTTAGACTAAGTTCATGACAATTAAGTTCATTTAATCAAATTAAGTATGAACTCCCACTTAAATCGACATCCCTCTAGTCATCTAAGTGATACATGATCCATGTTGACTAACCCGTGTCCGATCATCACATGAGACGGACTAGTCACCATGGTGATCAACTTCATGCTGATCGTATTCAACCATACGACTCATGTTCGACCTTTCGGTCTCTTGTATTCGAGGTCATGTCTGTACATGCTAAGCTCGTCGAGTCAACCTAGGTGTTTCGCGTGTGTAAATCTGGCTTACACCCGTTGTATGCGAACGTTAGAATCTATCACACCCGATCATCACGTGGTGCTTCGAGACAACAATCCTTCGCAACGGTGCACATTAGGGGAATACATTCTCGAAATTTTAAGAGGGATCATCTTATTATGCTACCGTCGTTCTAAGCAATAAGATGAAAAACATGATAAACATCACAATGCAATCATATAGTGACATGATATGGCCATTATCATCTTTGCTCTTTTGATCTCCATCTTCAGGCATCGCATGATCATCATTGTCACCGGCGTGACACCATGATCTCCATCATCGTGTCTCCATGAAGTTGTCACGCCAACTACTACTATCACTACTACTATAGCTAACCATTAGCAACGAAGTAAAAGTAGTAAGCACATGGCGTTGCATCTAATACAATAAATTAAGACAACTCCTATGGCTCCTGCCAGTTGTCATACTCATCGACATGCAAGTCTTCAAACCTATTACAATAACATGATCATCTCATACATCATACATGCAACATCACAACCACTACAAGAAATATGCTCATACATGACGTTATTTAAGATGTTGTTGATGAATTCGTCATAAATCTATGACGATTTCATCCGAGATTGTCGTAAGCCGTTTGGGGGGATCAAATGTACATATAAATTACGATGATCTAAGTCAAAAACGTCGTAACCGCATAAGATGAGATCGTCATAACTTTTACGACGATTATAAAAATGTCGTAACATGTTCTAACTGTATTGACATGTCACCCGGATCGATGACATGGCGCCCATCCATCCATCCATCTATCTCACCATATTACATCCATCCATCCATGTATCTACAGAAAAGAAAGAAAAAACATAACCCCACCCGCAGCCCAAACCCTAGCTCATACCCCTCCCTCCTCCCCATCTCCTCGCCGCCACCACCTCCTCCCCGTCCCCGCCACCACCATTCCACTTCCCATCACAGATGACCACCACCAACACCCTCCCCAGATCCTGACCCCATCGCCCGTCCATGACGACCGCCTTCGACTCACCGACTTCCTCCCTGGCCGCCGCGCCCTTCCACGACGACCCCTTCCTCTGCTTCGCAGACGGCGGAGCCTCAATGGCCCACATCCACGTCTCCGGGAGCGGTGGCGACAACTTCCCGGCTTCCCTCGACCCCTACGCCTTCCGCCACGACTCCGCCGCCGCGCACCCCTTCGTCATGCCCGACTCCAATGGCAATGACATGCACCACGAGGACGACGACGACCTCTTCACTGACTCTGACCCCGTCTTCTCCGCCCCTGCCCAGATGGGGGCCGACGAAGGAATCCTCCTTCGCGAGTGGCGCCGGTACGTGCGCTCCCTCTCCTTGCTCCTCTCGCCTAGATCTGTTCGATCTGGCCCAGCTCAGCTTGCTGTAACTTGTCATGGTTAGCTACGCTTGAGACATGCTAAGTAGATAGTTTAAATCTGGGATTCCGTAGTCGGTGTTGTCGAAACAACAAAGCGCAGTCGGATTCGCATGATCAAATCCCAATTTTTATAGCCTAGGACTCTCTAAGTGTAACTATAGCATTAGGTTTAACCAGTAGGGAAGTGAAATTGCCATAGGTTTGATGTGATTCATGGTCTTTATAGCTTCAGTAGTACACTGGGATTTTAGCTGAATAAAAATAAATTATTGCTTGCAATTCAGTGCATGTGATGTCGTGCTGTATGATGGTGTGACTCAATGCCTTTGCAGCTTCAGTACACTAGGATTTTAGCTGAATAAAATCAAATGATCGCTTGGCATTTTGACATACGATCCGCCAGGACTGACGCCGCTCGTCTCTTCGAAACATTGCAAGGCACTATCGGATGGGCGCATGCGGCCAAGCCCACCGGGTGCGGGGCGTCGCTGTCGCCGTCGATGACGCGGTTCGGGATCGCCACGCGCTTCAATGCCACCTCGTCGGTCGTGTTGGAGGCCGCCGCCGCCGCGTCGACGGGCGCCGTCCATGCGGTGCCGCGGACCGAGCCCGTCGTGTCCGCCGAGTGGCTGCACGCAAACCTCAGGGACCCCGATGTGACGGTATATATAGCACTTGTTGTTGTGTTGCGCCTGCCCTCTGAAATCTGAATGTCAGTTGTACAAATAGTATATGGGTGCTCCGTCTTACTGGAGTTCTGGTGTCGTGGCAATTTCTTCAGGCGTTGCTAGAAGTGATAAATCTGTTTGCTAAACTAGTGGTGTTAGCTAATACGTGAATTGGTATTTTTAGTTGAAAGAGGATTTTGATGGTTGTTGTTTTAGCACTAGTAGTAATCCCAAGTCTTTAGAAAACCATCGAAGTGCCTATATGACAGTTCGTGACGAAAGTCAACGCCCTTCGGTTGCTATTTCTCGTCTGCACAATTGACACTGCATTCGCATTACGGATAAACCTATTTCCAAAAACAACATCTTTGTTACTGAAACAAGGGTACAATTTGCCCCACCGTAATATTGTTGTTGAATTTGGGGCTGAAGTTTATATTGGATCTATGGATTAGTTTGGAATCCCACGCTCAACAGAAACTACCTTCTGTGTGACCTACAAATATTAGCAAAACCTAATGGGTATACATGGCATCAGCTGTAGTTGTCGTTAACTTGAAAACTTTCATGTTTTTTTTGATTTAATGTTACTGTTTAGTTTTTCTCGTTGAGAAATATTTCTTTTAATGAATTTCTTGTTGTTCCTTAATCTTTAGAGAATAATACAATGTTGGGTTAGAGCGCCTTATAGACAAATCTCCTTATAATCTCCTAAAGAAGATCATTGTTGTGTGTTTGTAGGGACACCTCTGATTCCATTGACATATATCAACAACCAAAAAAGTCAACAATTAAAGAAAGTACAACCCTACTGAGACCCCTGTATTTCTCAAGTTAGAAATCCATTAAACTAGCTAAGGAAACTAGTACTCCCTCAGTATCAAAATATAATATGCTTTTTGCCTTTTTGACACTACGTAATATGTGTGAAGTCCTATAACACGAAGCTGCCGTTCCTTTCATGACTGTCAAGTTCTTCTAGATCCATTACTTATGGACATGTTTACCCTTATTCTTTTTCTGGCTAGGTCCCCAAATTGTATCGCAAAATACACCAGTAAACACATAAAACTGAGTCTTGAGTTCTTACATATCTCAAATTTTATTGAGGTAAAAAATTATACGAATGTGAATATTGGCCATTCTGCTTTTTTTGTGCCCATTTCTCGTATAAGAAGTTTACCGAGTCTTCTCCGATAGTAATGCCTATGTCATGTTCCTATTCACTCACAAGTTCCTGAATATCTATGATCTGAATATGCATAATTTTGATAAATTGGGCAGACACTCAGGAAAGTGCTGAGAAGATGGTGGAACAAGGCGTGGAGTCGCTGCGAGCTCAAGAGCCCATAGCTGCAGATGTTGGAGGTCGGGCTGGAGATAGCACTGATTGAGGTTGTGCTGCTCCTCGCCAGTTAACTACAGGTTGGTCAATAGTATGGTGCTTCTGGCTCTTATTGGCCTGTAACATGGTCATCTATTATTAACCTGGATTAATCTCGTCTGCCTTGATTTGACAATGATATGTGTGTTTGTCTGTCATCAAGCATTTAGAATGGAACTAGTGAGGTATTATTTGGAAATCTAGGATAAATGCCAAGGACCTAGTTGTTATTTTGGCTCTGAATGGAATGGTTGATGTTGCGTTAGGCAAAACTAGGCACGACACAGTTTTATTTCTTCCTACTCAAAAGTAAAAAGTGAATTTGGTGGATCTACTATGGGAGACTATTCTTTGAATCTGTATATCTTTTGTGAAATATGTCATATGCAAAGATCTCACCGTGTTTCTCCTGGTTCTCGTTAACTTTAATTGTTTCTTTTCACGCTTAAAAAAGGTTTATTTTCCTTTTAGAAGTTTGTTGTGTATCAGAACATGTTTGTGGACTTTAACTACTGTATTCCATATTATTCTACCAACCAAAATCAAATAATCAATTCAAATACTCCAGTGTTAGTTGCGATTACAGTGCAACAAAACAAACAACATCAACAACATGAATCTTGATGCAGTTTAGATGGTTTATCATGTGCAGATAGCCAAATACATGCAGGCTGTGGCGCCCATCAGAAAATAATGATGATAGTGCTACTGTGACTTTTCTTTAGATATTTACCAGCCAGTACCAAGAGAACATGCTAGTGAGCAACTACTGACAACCTTATGCACATGTAACGAGCATTTACATATCAAGCAGCTGCCAGCGATTGCCTATACGTGCATTAACATGATCAATCTCTTTCTCTAATTTTTGACGCATAGCATCAACCTAAAAATGCAGCAAAACAGAATGTAAACACTAACCCTTTAGTATAACATGATTAGACCTCCGAAACACATGGGTTTTGTTTTGGCATGCTTGTTTACTTTTTCTTGTTATCTTTAGTTATCTACTACTCAATTATGCACAACAACACAAGAGGTTGTTTCAAAGCGAGGTTAGAACTTAGAATAGTTCCTGTCATAATTCAAATGATACCTCTGTGCCATTCGGTACGAGGCCAGAAAGTGCACACAAGAAAGTTGAAGGTAGCGATCACTAGTATATCTGAAGTAAATTTTATCTCTTCTCTAATCCAACCACATTTGCTTCTCTAGTAGTTCGCTGGAGATGCTTTTGTGGGGCAAAGGGCGTGACATGTGTGGGGTTGTAGTCACCTATTCATATGCTTGTAAATAATTTTTCTCAGTATAAATTCAGATTTTCCTGCTGCTGCTGGTGTCCTACTTCTCTCAGTCTGTTTTCTCACGATTTTCTTGCTGCTGCTGGTGTCCTCCTTCAGATTTTCCTGCTGCTGCTGGTGTCCTACTTCTCTCAAATTTTCTCAGTATCATTCATATAGGATCACAGCCTACTGCTCCTACTTCTCTCAGTCACATTTGTTTTTTGTACAATGAGGCTAAGTGCAGCAGGAAAACATCATTTTTTCAGATAATTATTGCTTCAGTATATTTACTTGGACCGCTTAATTATATTTTGTTGGGAAAAACACCACACACATGTTTCTTTTGAATGACACAAACATGTCTTCATTGTTGACCTTCTAAATAGCACACCACCAATTTCTAGTTGTTGATTTGGGTAGCTGTGAGTGAGATTTATCATATATATCCTCTAGGTTCAGTTTTGAGTACAAATTAAATGCTCATGCTTGTTAGCACAACAGTGCAAGTCTGATTAATTAACTATTGGGGAGATGCATGCTAGGGGCATATATGATTCTAGACTTCTAAAACTTTTCAGTCCCTTACATACTTTTGGCTAGCTCGTGTCACACTGCAAGCAATTCAATAATGTGATATCTGAAACCACTTTACCATCTCTTACAGGCAAGGTGCATGGAGGTAGGCTCAGCATCGGCGTCTTCCATTGGACTGCCCCGCTGCTGCTGGCGACGATGTCTGGCATCGGCACGGTGGGCTCCTCTCCCTCCTCTGCTCCATACCTCCTGTCCCTGGTTGCTCTGATGATCCTCGTGGCCTTCGAGCCATGGTCATGGCGTGGGTCTATGGCCATCGTTCCATGGCTGTCTAGTTAGGCTGCTAGAGTCCTTTCATAACCATCATGCCACTATTTGTTTTTAAAGTTTGCTCGTTTCTCTGCTTACCATGCTAGCTAACACTAGCCTACGTGATACACACTTGCTGAATATATGTATGGGTAGTTCCTGGTGGTCACTTATTATCCAAGGGAGTAGTTTTGGTACTTAACGAATGGTGTTTCAGCTAGCTTGCACCTCATCTAGCTACTCACTGTTATTGTTACACCTGAGATGATATTTGTTCTTCGAAAGATGTTTTACAATTTAGCATTGCCATCTAGTTCCTGCGCCTCAACAATACATTACTTTGTTTGTATGCAGGTATACTAGAGCCCATAAAAGCTGGTATCAGGGATGCAAAACTAGGAGTGGGGAAGCAAGAGCAGGATGAGTTCTTCACAACGAGTGCTAATTTCTGTATTTTCTTTTGAGATTCTTCTGGGTTGATGCTTCAGCTGTGAAAACTGGTATCTGATTGTCAACTGTGAATCAGATGAGTTATTGTATTATGTAAACCGGGAGATGTATTATGTGATGTTATATGATGGATGATTTTAATTCGACTTGGAGTTTTATTGATTTGAATATGAAATAGTGTTGCATTTAATATTGGACAAATAATTGGTTGAAAAGGCCCAATAAATAGAAATGAAATCAAGTTTTGGAAAAAAACTTGCTGAATTCAAAAATGTAAAAAAGGCCAAACCTGAAAATGGACCAAATGTATTAGGACACTAAAAGGCCAGGGCCCAAAAACAATTCAAAAAAGAAAAACTAAAAGTGGCTATAAATGGGCTAAGGCCCAAAAAGAAGCTCCAAAAAATAAAACCAGCCCATGTAATCAATTGAAATGGGTTGGGCTGATTTCAACTATGACATTTTGATTTCGTCGTAATTTTGCCACGTAGGACTGCCATGTAGGACTGGGTTAGATTGTCAACGACGGTTTAGAATCGTCGAAAAGGTTACGACGATCCATGAATCGTCGTAAAAGTTACGACGATTTTGATTAAAACGTCGCTGTTGTTCATTTGTGACGCTCCGTTTTCGACGCTTGGTTTTTCATCGTGAGATCGTCGTAAACTAAAAACCGTGATGATGTAGCGACAAAAATATAGCATCGTGTATTAGCATATTCCTTGTAGTGAACTTTGGCCATATCACATCACATGTCAAACCCTGCAAAAACAAGTTAGACGTCCTCTAATTGTTGTTGCAAGTTTTACGTGGCTGATTTGGATTTCTAGCAAGAACGCTTTCTTACCTACGTGACAACAATGATATGCCAAAGCTATTTACCCTTCATAAGGACCCTTTTCATCAAATCCAATCCGACTAGAGTAGGAGAGACAGACACCCGCAAGCCACCTTTATGCACGGTGTGCATGTCTGTCGGTGGAACCAGTCTAACGTAAGCGTACGTGTAATGTCGGTCCGGGCCGCTTCATTCCACAATACCGCCGGAAAAGAATAAGACTAGGAATGGCAAGCAATTGAGAAATCATCGCCCACAACATTTTGTGTTCTACTCGTGCATAGAATCTACGCATAGAAAACCTGGCTCGGATGCCACTGTTGGGTAACGTAGCATAAATTCAAAAAAAATCCTATGCATATTCAGATCTTCCTATGGAGAGACCAGCAACGAGAGAGGGGTGAGTGCATCTTCATACCTTTGAAGATTGCTAAGAGGAAGCGTTGCTAAAACGCGGTTGATGGAGTCGTACTCACGGCGATTTAGATCGCGGTGTGATTCCGATCTAGTGCCGAACCATGGCACCTCCCCGTTCAACACACGTGCAGCCCGGTGACGTCTCCCGCACCTTGATCCAGCAAGGAGAAGGGGGAGGTTGGGGAAGATCTCTGGCAGCACGACAACATGGTGTCGATGGAGAGACGAGGTCTCCCGGCACGGCTTCGCCAAGCACCGTGGGAGAGGAGGAAGAAGGGGGCAGGGCTGCGCCGAGGGAGATGGAAAACCGTGTGCAAAACAGCCCCAAAACCCCCACTATATATAGGAGGAGGGGAGGGGGGGTCCCACCCCTATGGTTCCCACCCTAGGTGGTGCGGCAGCCCCCCAGATGGGAGGTGCGGCGGCCAGGGTAGGGGGAGGGGGTGGCGCACCCGTAGGTGGGCCTTAGGCCCACCAGCGCCTAGGCTTCCTCTCCACCTCCTGCGCCTTGGGCCTCCTTGTGGGAGGCGGATGAGACCACTTTGGGCTGGTTTACCTCCCTCTTTTGGCCCATGCTACCTCTTGGGGCTGGTGGCCCCTCCCGGTGGACCCCCGGGACCATTTCCGGTGGTCCTGGTAGTGCCGGTACATTACCGGTGACGCCCGAAATATTTCTGGTGTCCAAAACCATCCATCCTATATATCAATCTTTACCTCCAGATCATTCCGGAGCTCCTCGTGACGTCCAGGATCTCATCCAGGACTCCGAACAACTTTTGGTAACCTCGTATGAAAATTTCCTATAACCCTAGCGTCATCGAACCTTAAGTGTGTAGACCCTACGGGTTCGGGAGACAGGCAGACATGACCGAGACACCTCTCTGGCCAATAACCATTAGCGTGGTCTGGATACCATGGTGGCTCCGACTTGCTCCACGATGATCTCATCGGATGAACCACGATGTCAAGGATTCAATCAATCCCGTATATAATTCCCTTTGTCTTACGGTATAGAACTTGCCCGAGATTCGATGGTCGGTATACCTATACCTTGTTCAATCTCGTTACCAATAAGTCTCTTTACTCGTTCGATAGCACGTCATCATGTGACAAACTCCTTAGTCACATTGAGCTCATGATGATGTTCTATCGAGTGGGCCCAGAGATACGTCTCCGTCACGTGGAGTGACAAATCCCGATCTCGATTCGTACCAACCCAACACACACTTTCAGAGGTACCCGTAGTGCACCTTTATAGTCACCCAGTACGTTGTGACGTTTGATACACCCAAAGCACTCCTACGGTATCCGGGAGTTGCACAATCTCATGGTCGAAGGAAAAGACACTTGACATTAGAAAAGCTTTAGCATACGAACAATATGATCTAGTGATATGCTTAGGATTGGGTCTTGTCCATCACATCATTCTCCTAATGATGTGATCCCGTTATCAATGACATCTAATGCCCATGACCAGGAAACCATGATCATCTATTGACTAACGAGCTAGCCAACTAGAGGCTTGCTAGGGACACATTGTGATCTATTTATTCACACATGTATCACTGTTTCCTGTTAATACAATTATAGCATGAACAAGGAAATATGATAATAACCATTTTATTATTGCCTCTAGGGCATGTTTCCAACAATAATTGTAATTAGGGTTAATTTAATATTAATCAGGTTAATTAATGGGGGTGGGACCCACGTGTCATAGTGTGCTTATTTTAATTTAATTTAATTTAATTAACAGATTAATTAACAGTTTAACTAATTAATCTATTTAATCTTAAACATCTTATTAACTAATTGACAAAGTAATTAACTAATCTGATTAATCCTTAATTATCTATTTAATCAATTAACTAACTAAATAATATAAATAATTATTTATTTACTTTTTTGTATATTTATTATTTTTAATTTCTTTTTTTACAGTAATTTAGAAGCGGGTGTCCTGGGCCTCGTGTGTCATTCTCACGGGAAGGGGGGTAATCCCCCAATTCAGCTAATGTACACGGGGGTTAATTCCCCCTGGTTTACAGGTAATGGCCTGAAGCCGGCCGGGGCGAGGCCATCATGGCCGAGGGGACAGCCGGAGCGGAGCGGGGGAGCCGCGGCAACGGGGCGGGCGGGGAAGCTGCGGGCAGTGGAGACTAGAGCACAAGTGGCCAGCGGGGCGATGCACGCGGCGGTGGCAAGCGGCCCCGAGGGAGAAAGGGGATGGGATGGGGCAGCCACAGCGTAGGGTAGTACGATGGTTGTCGGAGTTGCGCGGGAGCGGCAGCGGTGACTGGAGGGAGCCGTAGAGGCGAGGCGAGCCGGAGCTGGGGAAGGAGGGGAAAGGTCGGAGCCCGGGCGGCACACCATCGACGTTGTGGTAGCAGAGGCTCGGGGGAGGTCGATGCAGTCCGGCGAAGGAGAGGCGACGGTGGGGGCGATGGCGGCCCGCGGCGAGGCGCCCGAGGTGGTTAGCGGGGCACCGGCTGGGTGCGGGTCGGCACGAGGGAGCGTGGGGCAGCCCTGGTGGCTGAGAGGTTGGTGGGAGAGGGAGAGAAGTGAGGGGGTAGGTGACATCTAGGGTTTGGAAGGGGTATTTGTACCCAAGGGGCTAGGTGCGCTGATCGGCTGTGGTGGGCCGGTCTGTTGGGCCGGTGGCCCAGTTGGGCCGGGGGAGAGGGGGCTTTGCTTTGTTTTTTTTTCTTTTTTGTATTTTGTTTTTTAATCTTTATTTATTTATTTCCATTTAAAAACTTTACAAAAATGTGGTTTGTTCACCAATATTAATCATGATTTATTTGCTTCAACTTGAACATTTTAGTTTTGATATTTGAAAAAAAATATTGTTTTACTTTATTTTAAATTTGAATTTGAATCAGTTTTGAACTAACGCGAGATTAACAACAGGAATTACGGTGACGTGGCATCATTAGCATAGGATTACTGCAGCTTAATTACAGAGATCAGTGTAGCAAATGCTGAGGATGTCACACGACTGGGCAAGCTGCTCCATTTCTCGTCTTTGTGTGCGTGATCTAGAGGTGGAAGGGTACCTTCCTTCCTCAGATCTAGCGCCCTCCCATTCTAGATTAACCTCCGCTAATAGGCTTTCACGGATAAGTTCCCAACTAAACACAAGGAAGAGAGGGCATGCTTCGTTCCCTTCCTCTTACGACGCTTGGGTTTTCCTATTCACCCTTGTTAAGGGGTTTCTTAGAATTTTACGAGATTCAACTCCACCATCTCACACCAGAATCCATTCTTCTCATTTCGGCTTTGTTTCCCCTTGCGGGATGTTTGTGGGGTGTGGAGCCCAATTTGATCCGTGGAGGAAAATTTTCTGCCTCGTCCCCCGTAATCAAGGAGGGATGATTTTTCCATTAGGCGGAGTTGGAGTATGGCATATAGCAGGGACGGGGTACCCTGTGGGGACCCCAAAGAAGGTATCGAAAGAGTGGACCTCCAAATGGTTTTATATTGAGGATGTTCCCCCATTTGATCCAGCTTGGAATGGTCTGCCCGTATTCTCAACCGTTCCCCTGAATAAATGGTTCAACTAGCATTCGAACAGCCCTTCCGAGGAAGATAGTTTGGAAGTGAAACAACTGGTCGCCAAGGTGAGGTTGGTAGCGCACCATAAGATAACTATCATGGACTTGATTACCACGGTCATTAGTCGATGCGTCCAGCCTCTTCAAGAAAGAACACTCACCTTATGGTGTTATAATGGTTTAAGCGATGAAACTCACTACAAATGGGAAGGTCCTGCCAACCAGCAGCAATGGCTAACGTACTGGACGATCTTTTCAACGGAGAAAAAGAAGAGTTCATCCGCTTGAGCACCAAGGATGGCTACTCGAGTCATAATCCCATCGAATGGGTGAGTATAATCCTATTTTCATAATTTGGATGTTATATTAGTTTTGGCTATTTGAACCTTTGGGTTTCTCCGAACAAGACTCGAGGTGATGGATCGAGACAGTTAATTGTCCTCCTCTGCTACCGGGGCATAACTCCCGCGATGATGACCCGGGGTTTCGTGATGACCCAGATACGCCAATCATATTTGATGACGAGGTATATTTCCAAGAGAGCATTGACGGCTCTGAAGTTGCTCTTACAGCCGATCAGCCTGGGATACTCCCTTCCTCTACTCGGGGTAAAAATAAGGCCTCTTCCCGAAAATAGCGCTCGTCCCGTGATGTTTTGGCTTCTACTCCCAAGGGTCGTCGCTCCACGCACCGAACAGAGGCAAGAACAACGTCGGCCGTACCAACGCCAAACAATGGTAGGGCCTGATACGTCTCTAGCATATCGGTTATTTATAAATTATTCATGTTGTATTCACCTATGTTTACAATAATTTTATATGATTTTGATGCACTTGATATGATTAATTTAGAACTAACCCAAACTGATGGTGTTTTCAGCAGAATTACCATGGTGTTGTTTTTTATGCAAAAAATGCAAGTTATCGAAATCGCCTGAAACTTTTTAACGTTTTTGGGAATATATGAGACATCTAGGAGCGAAGAACCACCAGAGAGGTGCCACATGTGGGACACAAGGCCCATGGCGTGGTGATACGTCTCCAACGTATCAATAATTTTTGATGGTTCCATGCTATTATCTTGTCAACTTTGGATGTTTTGTTTGCATGATTATGCTATTATATTTTTTTTGGGAGTAACGTATTAACTCAGTGCCAAGTGCCAGTTCCTGTTTTTTGCATGTTTTTGACCCTTTTCAGAGAAGAATATTAAACGGAGTCCAAACGGAATAAAACCTTCGGAAAGATTTTTTTTCCGTAATAGAAGATGCGCAGGGAACTTGAGAACCAAGGCAAAGGACTCCGGGGGAGGCCACAAGCCCCCTAGCCGCGACCTATGGGAGGGGGCCGCGCCTACCTGGCTTGTGGGCCCCCCGTGGCTCCTTTGCCCTACTTCTTCCGCCTATAAATTCCCTAAAAATCCAAAACTGCGAGAGAGAGCCACAAAAATACTTTTCCCCCGCCGCAAGCTTCTGTCTCCGCAATATCCCATCTGGGGACCATTCTGGTGCCCTGCCAGAGGGGGGATTCGGACACGGAGGGCTTCTTCATCAACACCATTGTCTCTCTGATGATGCGTGAGTAGTTCACCACGGACCTTTGATACGTCTCAAACGTATCTACAATTTTTGATGGTTTCATGCTGTTATCTTGTCAACTTTGGATGTTTTATGTACCTTTTAGATGTTTTTTGGGACTAACTTATGAATTTAGTGCCAAGTGTCAGTTCCTGTTTTTTCTGTGTTTTTGACTCTTTTCAGATCTGATTTTGGAACGGAGTCCAAACGGAGTAAAATCCTCGAAATAAAATTTTCCAGAACAGAAGAAGATCGGGGGACTTGAGGGCCAAGGCAGGAGAGCCACAGGGGGCCCACAAGCCTTGTAGCCGCCACCAGGGGGCGCCGGCTACCAGGCCTGTGGCCTCCCTGGCGTTCCCCTGCCCTAGCTTTTTCGCCTATATATTCCCTAAAATCCAGAAAAAATCAGGGCATCCACGAAAACACTTTTCCACCGCCGCAAGCTTCTGTCCGCGAGATCTCATCTGGAGACCCATCCCGGTGCCCTGCCGGAGGGGACTTTGGAGTTGGAGGGCTTCTACGTCAACATCATCGCCTCTCCAATGACTCATGAGTAGTCCACTTCAGACCTACGGGTCCGTAATTAGTAGCTAGATGGCTTCTTCTCTCTCTTGGATCTTCAATACAAAGTTCTCCATGATCTTCATGGAGATCTATCCGATGTAATCCTCTTTGGCGGTGTGTTTGTCGAGATCCGATGAATTGTGGATTTGTGATGAGATTATCTATGATTTATATTTGAGTCTTTGCTGATTTCTTATATGCATGATTTGATATCCTTGTAAGTCTCTCCGAGTCTTGGGTTTTGTTTGGCCAATTAGATCTATGAGAGAAGTGCTTGATTTTGGGTTCATACCGTGTGGTGACCTTTCCCAGTGACAGAAGGGGCAGCAAGGCACGCATCGTGTTATTGCCATCAAGGGTAACAAGATGGGCTTTTATCGTAGATATGAGATTGTCCATCCACATCATGTCATCTTGCTTAAGGCGTTACTCTGTTCTTATGAACTTAATACACTAGATGCATGCTGGATATCGGTCGACGTGTGGAGTAATTGTAGTAGATGTAGAAAGTATCGGTCTACTTGTTTTGGACGTGATGCCTATAGATATAATCATTGCCATAGATGACGTCACGACTTTCTGCGGTTCTATCAATTGCTCGACAGTAATTCGTTCACCCACCGTCTACTTTCTTTCATGAGAGAAGCCACTAGTGAACACTACGGCCCCCGGGTCTATTCACAACTATCATTTCCACTTTTTCTTTTACTTTGCTTTGTTTACTTTTTGCTTTCAGTTCTCACTTTGCAGACAATCTATAAGGGATTGACAACCCCTTCATAGCGTTGGGTGCAAGCTCTTTGTGTTTGTGCAGGTACTTGTGACTCGACGAGCGCCTCCCACTGGATCGATACCTTGGTTCTCAAAACTGAGGGAAATACTTACCGCCGCTGTGCTACATCACCCTTTCCTCTTCAAGGGAACACCAACGCAAGGCTCCAAGGCCGCGAGGAAATCCTTTGCATATTTACCAATGAAGTCCCCATAGGCGTAGCCCGTGAAAGAAGGATTCCTGGTGCCATTGCCAGGGAAGGTTTGTTGTCGCAGTAGCAACCTTCGAGTCCATAACTAATAGCAAGATGGTTTCTTCTCTCTCTTGGATTTTCAATACAAAGTTCTCCATGATCTTCAAGGAGATCTATCCGATATAACCTTATTTTGCGGTATCCGATGTAACCTTATTTTGCGGTGTGTTTGTCGAGACAGGATGAATTGTGGATTTATGATCAGATTATCTATGAATATTATTTGACTTTCCTCTGATCTCTTATATGCATGATTTCGTATCCCTGTAATTCTCTTTGAGTTGTGGGTTTCATTGGGCCAACTTGATATATAATGCTTGCAATGGGATAAGTGCTTGGTTTTGGGTTCATACCGTGTGGTGTCCTCACCCATTGACAAAATGGGAAGCGAGGCATGCATCGTGTTGTTGCCATCAAGGGTAAAATGATGGGGTTTATATCTATTGCATGAATTTATCCCTCTAGATCATGTCATCTTGCTTAAGGCGTTACTCTGTTTGTTATGAACTCAATACACTAGATGCATGCTGGATAGCGGTCGATGTGTGGAGTAATAGTAGTAGATGCAGATAGTATCGATCTACTTGTCTCGGACGTGATGCCTATATGTATGACCATTGCCTTAGACATCGTCATGACTTTGCGCGGTTCTATCAATTGCTCGACAGTAATTCGTTCACCCACCGTAATACTTGCTATCATGAGAGAAGCCTCTAGTGAACACTATGGCCCCCGGGTCTACTTCACATCATATTTTCAGCTCTATACTTTTACTTTGTTGCACTTTCCACCTTCAAATCTCACCTTCGAGTTAATTGTGAAGGGATTGACAACCCCTTTAGAGCATTGGGTGCAAGTTTGTTTGTTTTTGCACAGGTACATTGGTGACTTGTCTTGATACTCCTACTGGATTGATACCTTGGTTCTCAAACTGAGGGAAATAATTACTGCTACTGTGCTGCATCACCCTTTCCTCGGGAGTATCAAGTCAAGAATAGTCTCCCTTCAACGTGTCAATTTCTGGCAACGGGGACTATTCTAAGAGAAGCTTATCCAAGTAACCTTCGCAAACTCATCTTTTGCATTTACCTTTTTTGCCTTTTGCCTCTCGTTTTCCTCTCCCCTACTTCTGAAAAAAATTACAAAAATATTTACCTTTTTCGTTTGCCTTTCCTTTGCTTGTGTGCTATGTGCCTTCAATATGCTTGCATCTTCGCTTGCTGAAAATCTGTTGATATGGATCCTCATCCACTTGCTAATCTCTTTAAGAGATCCAATTATGTTGAACCAATTGCTAGTGAGTTGAGTGCACTTGACTATCTTTATGAAGTTTTGCTTGAGATGCGTGAATATGAAAATTGTGATGAAATTTATGAAATTATTCACGAGGGCTCCTTGAATGAAAAGCATGATTGCAATGGTTTCATTATGAATTCTATTAATGTCAATCATGCTAAAAATATGCAAAACCCTAAGCTTGGGGATGCTAGCTTTGCTATGTCCACTACTTGTTGCAATGATCATGATTGGGGTAATGATTTTTCTTAGGATCTTGAAAAAAAAATTAAGCCTCATGATGAATATAATATTTGCAATATTATTGAAAGTGGGTTTGGAGAAGTCATGACTTTAGTTGATGATAATCCCACTATTTTTGAAGAGCGTCAACTTTGCATGCATGTGGATCATGAAAAGAATGTCCTATGTGATAGCTATATTGTTGAATTTGAATATGATCCCACATGTAATTGTTATGAGAGAGGACAATATTGTGGTGGAAACTTTCATATCACTAAATCACCTCTCGTTAGGTTGAGATTGATATTGTCTCTTCTTCCTTGCATTTGGTAACTATTGGTTGTCTTGGCAATTTGTTTTCCTGTAAAATGCCTATGCATAGGAAGTATGTTAGACTTAGATATGTTTGTCACATGTTTCATGATGCTCTCTTCGTGTCCGATTGCTATCTTCTATGTGAGCATCATTGAGTTATCAATGTCTAGCTAAAAGTATTTACAAAAAAGCGCTTGTTGGGAGGCAACCTAATGAATTTATCTTTGCTTTTCGCTTTCTGTTTTGTTGTGTTCACACCATCATAATTCTGTTATGATTGTGTTTTTTGTGTTTCTTTTTGTGTTTGAGCCAAGTAAAACCTTTATGACTAGTTTTGGTGATGGTTGTTTGATCTTGCTGAAAAAGACAGAAACTTTGCGCTCATGAAATTATTTTTAGTTCCTATCCAGAAAGAGCTTTTCAGTTGATTCTTTTTTATGCTGGTTGATATGCCAATTTCCCTAATTGTCATAACTTATCAGAATTTTTGAGATAACAGAAGTATACGAAGTATACAGATTGCAACAGACTGGTCTGTTTTTACATATTATATTTTTGTTGTGTTGATTGGTTATTTTGTTGAAACTATGGATAGTATCGGGGGGTACTAGCTATGGAAAAGTGAGAATACAGTAATATAACACCAATATAAATAGAAATAAAGTTTTCTACAGTACCTAATGAGGTGGTGGTTGGTTTTCTTATGCTAATGATATCACGAGTTTCTGTTTAAGTTTTGTGTTGTGAAGTTTTCAAGTTTTCGGTGATGTTCTCATGGACAATAGGATAAAGAGTGGAAAGAGCTCAAGCTTGGGGATGCCCAAGGCATCCCAATCCAAATTCAAGGACACCAAAAAGCCGAAGCTTGGGGATGCCCCGGGAAGGCATCCCCTCTTTCGTCTTCAATCCATCGGTAACGTTACTTGGAGCTATATTTTTATTCACCACATGATATGTGTTTTTCTTGGAGCGTCGTGTATTATAGGAGTCTTTTCTTTTTGTTGTGTCACAATCATCCTTGTTGCACACCTTTTGAGAGAGACATGCACTCATCGTGAATTTGCTAGAATACTCATTGAGCTTCACTTATATCTTTTGAGTTAGGCAATTTAGCTCGCATTTGCTTCACTTATATCTTTTGAGATAGATAACTTTGCTCTAGTGCTTCACTTAGATCTTTTTAGATCACGGCGTTGTTATATTTTGGAGAAATAAAAACTCTCGATCTTCACTTATATCTTTTTGAGAGTTCTCTCTCTGAGTAACTTGGTAGTTGGCGTGTGCCATGAAAGAGTCCTAAAGATGATAGACATCCAAAGAGGATATAATAAAAACTTCCATATTCATGTGCATTGATTAGTAAAGGGAAGTTTGATTCCTCACAATTAGTTTTGAGATATGGATTTGGTAATATTAGACTCATGTTAGTAGGGTGTTGTGAATCTAGAAATACTTGTGTTGAAGTTAGTGATTCCCGTAGCATGCACGTATGGTGAACCGCTATGTTAGGAAGTCGGAGCATAATTGATTTATTGATTTCCATCCTTTGTGTTGCGGTCGGGATCGCGCGATGGTTAACACCTACCAACCCTTCCCCTAGGAGTATGCGTTTAGCACTTTGTTTCGATTACTAATAAAACTTTCGCAATAAGTATATGAGTTCTTCATGACTAATGTGAGTCCATGGTATAGATGCACTTTCACCTTCCACCAATGCTGGCTTCTCTAGTGCCGCGCAACTTTCGCCGGTGCACAAACCCACCATATACCTTCCTCAAAACAGCCATCATACCTACCTATTATGGCCTTTTCATAGCCATTCCGAGATATATTGCCACGCAACTCCCACCGTTCCGTCTCATGACTTGTGCTATCACTTTCATATTGCCATTGCATGATCACAAGATAGCTAGCGAGATGTTTCAACGTCATACGATAAGCTAGATCATTGCACATCCAGGTACACTTCCGGAGGCATTTCCTATAGAGTCATCATTGCTCTACGTATTGAGATATCATTAAATAAAAGTGTGATGATCATCACTATTAGAGCATTGTCCCATGTGAGGAAATAAAAAAAGGCCAAAGTTGCCCACCAAAAAAATGAAAAGAGGCCAAAGATCCCAAACAAAAGAGAGAGAGAGAGAAAAAGAGAGAAGGGACAATGCTACTATCTTTTTCCACACTTGTGCTTCACAATATCACCATGTTCTCCATGATTGAGAGTCTCTTGTTTTGACACTTCCTTATACTAGTGGGAATTTTCATTATATAAATTGGCTTGTATATTCCAATGATGGGCTTCCTCAAAATTTCCCTAGGTCTTCGTGAGCAAGCAAGTTGGGTGCACACCCACTAGTTCTCCTTTTGAGCTTTCACACACTTAGCTCTCGTGCATCCATTGCATGGTAATCCCTACTCATTCACATTGATATCTATTGATGGGCATCTCCATAGCCCGTTGGTACGCCGAGTCGATGTGACCATCTCGTCATTTTTGCCTCACAACCTCCACCACCCTCTATTCCACCTATAGTGCTATATCCATGACTCACGCTCATGTATTGCCTGAGAGTTGAAAACGTTTGAGAAAGTAAGAGTGCAAAAACAATTACTTGGCCAATACCGGGTTGTGCATGATTTAAATTCGTTGTGTGGGGATGATGGAGCATATCCATACTATATGATTGCGTAGGGATAAGTTTCTTTGCCCTTGTTATTTCAAAAGTTCATGATCACTTTGCTAGTATGCTTGAAGTATTATTGTTTTCATGTCAATAGAAAACTATTGTTTTGAATCTTACGAATCTGAACATTCATGTCACAAGTAAGAAGTTACACAGGACAAATATGTTAGGTAGCATTCCACATCAAAAATTCAGTCTTTATGACTTCCCTACTCGAGGTCGAGCATGAGTTAAGCTTGGGGATGCTTGATACGTCTCCAACGTATCTATACTTTTTTATGGTTCCATGCTATTATCTTGTCAACTTTGGATGTTTTGTTTGCATGATTATGCTATTTTATATCTTTTTTGGGACTAACCTATTAACTCAGTGCCAAGTGCCAGTTCCTATTTTTTCCGTGTTTTTTACCCTTTTCAGAGAAGAATATTAAATGGAGTCCAAACGGAATAAAACCTTCAGAAAGATTTTTTCCGTAACAGAAGATACGCTGGGAACTTGAGAACCAAGGCAAAGGACTCCGGGGGAGGCCACAAGCCCCCTAGCCGCGACCTGGGGGGCGCCTACCAGGCTTGTGGGCCCCCCGTGGCCCCTTTGCCCTACTTATTCCGCCTATAAATTCCCTAAAAATCCAAAATTGCCAGAGAGAGACACGAAAATACTTTTCCACCGCCGCAAGCTTCTGTCTCCGCAAGATCCCATGTGGGGCCGTTCCGGTGCCCTGCCGGAGGGGGGATTCAGACACGGAGGTCTTCTTCATCAACACCATTGCCTCTCTGATGATGCGTGAGTATTTCACCACAGACCTTCGGGTCCATATCTAGTAGCTAGATGGCTTCTTCTCTCTCTTGGATCTTCAATACAAAGTTCTCCATGATTTTCATGGCGATCTATCCGATGTAACCTTCTTTTGCGGTGTGTTTGTCGAGATCCGATGAATTGTGGATTTATGATCAGATTATCTATGAATATTATTTGAGTTTCCTCTGATCTCTTATATGCATGATTTCATATCCTTGTAATTCTCTTTGAGTTATGGGCTTCGTTTGGCCAACTTGATCTATAATTCCTGCAATGGGAGAAGTGCTTGGTTTTGGGTTCATACCGTGCGGTGTCCTCACCCAGTGACAGAAGGGGTAGCGAGGCACGTAACGTGTTGTTGCCATCAAGGGTAAAAAGATGGGGTTTATATCTATTCCATGAATTTATCCCTCTACATCATGTCATCTTGCTTAAGGTGTTACTCTGTTTTTATGAACTCAATACACTAGATGCATGCTGGAAAGCGGTCGATGTGTGGAGTAATAGTAGTAGATGCAGACAGTATCGGTCTACTTGTCTCGGACGTGATGCCTATATGTATGATCATTGCCTTAGATATCTTCATGACTTTGCGCGGTTCTATCAATTGCTCGACAGTAATTCGTTCACCACCGTAATACTTGTTATCATGAGAGAAGCCTCTAGTGAACACTATGGCCCCTGGGTCTACTTCACATCATATTTTCAGCTCTACACTTTTCTTTCTTGCACTTTCCACCTTCAGATCTTACCTTGTAGTTAATCGTGAAGGGATTGACAACCCCTTTATAGCGTTGGGTGCAAGTTTGTTTGTTTTTGCGTAGGTACATTGGTGACTTGTCTTGATACGCCTACTGGATTGATACCTTGGTTCTCAAACTGAGGAAAATACTTACTGCTACTGTGCTGCATCACCCTTTCCTCTTCAAGAGAAAAACCAACGCAAGCTCAAGAAGTAACACGTGCCCACCCCCTAGGCGTGCCATGATGCCTTGTGGGCCCCAAGTGGCTCTGTTCGGCTTAATTCCAGCGCTGGAAATTCCTATATATACCAAAAACCTCAGAAATTAGGAGAGAACTTCATCTCCACCGTTGCAACTATCCGTATTGACAAAAACCAATCTAGAGCCTTTCACGTACCCTGTCGAAGGGGGAAATCATCTTTAGTGGCCATCTTCATCATCTTGGCGGAGGCCATGTCGAGGAGGGAGTAGTTCACCCTTAGGGCTGAAGTTATGTACGAGTAGCTACGTGTTCAATCTCTCTCTCTCTCTCGTGTTCAGATGGCACAATCTTGATGTATCACAAGCTTTGTTTATATAGTAGGATCATATGGTTTTCTTCCCTTGCTATCTACATGTGATGAATTGAATTTTTCCCTTTCAGATCTCGTTATGTTGGATTGAATATTGGGTTTGAGAATACTTGATGTATGTCTTGCATGTGGGTACCTATGGCAACAATGGGGTATTCTATTGATTCACTTGATATATGTTATGGCATCAATTTGCGGATTCCGGTGACCTTGGGGATCTATGCATAGGGGTTGATTGCATGTTTTCATACTACGTTCTCCGATAGAAATCTTGGGGTACTCCTTCAATTTATTTGTGTTGGATTGAATATGATGAATCTGAATTTGTTTGATGCATGTTGAATATTAACCCACAGATACTCGAGATGACATTGGAGTATCTTGGTGACATTAGGGTTGATTGATATGTGTCATAGGTGTTATTCTAGTAGGAACTCTAGGGATGTTTGTGACACCTATAGGAACAACCCATAAGAATGATCAGAGATGATATATTTGAGGTGGTTTGCTGCCTACAATAACTTCTTATTATGTTTTCCTCTAATAGGAACTTTGGAGTGATTCTTTATTGCATGTTTAGGGATGACCACATGATTCTACTATGTTAGCATCGTTGAGAGATTGCACTAGTGAAAGTATGAACCCTAGGCCTTATTTCGAAGCATTTATAAAACATTTTGCTTGCTGTTTTCTACTTGCTACCTTGTTATTTTTATATATTTCAGATTACAAAAATATATTTCTACTATGCATACTACACTTGTATCACCATCTCTTTGGCGAACTAGTACACCTATACAATTTACCATTGTATTGGTTGTGTTGGGGACATAAGAGATTTCTTGTATTTGATTGCAGGGTTATTTGAGAGAGGCCATCTTCATCCTACACCTCCCATTTATTGGTACACTTTAGTTCGTCCACTTGAGGAAATTTTGATGTTGTCCTACAAAACTATGCACATGGAGGCCCAGCAATGTCTACAAGAATAAAGTTGCATAATAGACATCAAGCTTCTTTTTGGCGCTGTTGTGGGAGGGAGGGGTGAGTGCCTGAAGGTATATCTTTAGATCTTGTAATTAAATATTTTAGTTTCTTATTTTTCCCTAGTTTGGTTTTATAAAAGAAAACTACGAAAAATGGAATTTAGGTTGCCTCATTTCCTTTGTCTTTATGATGTCATTCATGAAAATAATTGTTTGGAAAATTGTGCTCTATTGTTAGCTTAACTATAATTCCTTTAATGGCGAGCATGATAGCAATATTATGAGTTACATGAATATCCGTGATGCTAATGATCATTGCACTAGTAATGATAAAAATATTTCCTATAAGCATGTCAATTTTTGTGGAGCGAATAAAATTTGTGATGACATCCCATATAGGGATATTAGATTTTGTAAGAAGCATAAAGAAGGTCAAACTACTTGGTGTCTTAAAGTGATAGATGAATTTCCATAAGATTATGCTCTCTTCGTCCCATTACCTCTGAACTTTGCAATACGGTTGGTCATCTTAATTTCCAATGCATGCGTTTTCATGAACGAACCGTCTCCAAATATTGTGGTAACTTGATCTCCCGTGACCTCTATAATGAACTTTGTTTATTTTTAGGGTGTGAGCTTTTCACATAAAAATTATTGGGTTGATATATTCCTTATAACTAATAATAATGAAACTAAACTACAAGAAATCTATATGTTTTGCACAGTGAATTGGAATGAGTATGCTTATATCGCCAACGATATAAAGATGGGAAAACCAATAGAATATAAAAGGAATACGAATGAAAGGGTAAAGGTATCCCAATACCGTCCTATTATTTCTCCTAATGAGCTAGGTTGCAAGGAGGAGCTTCCCATCTCTTCACTAAGAAGCTTGGATAAATTACTGAAACCCACACACAAGGTGGTGATGAAGAAGAAAGTAAGGAAATGTAAAGGTGAAGATAAAAAGTTATCCTTGTCAAATGATGTTGCTTCTGTAAGTGTTGAGAATGAATCCGAAAGTAGTATGGATAATGACAGACTTGATGATTATTTTGTTATGCCTACTACTTGTTGTGATGAGGATGATTGGGAAGATAATGATACTCCTTATGATATTGAAAAAATTGGCACTTACTTGGAAAATTATGATGATAATAATTGTTACACTATTGGTGATATTCATGATAATGATATACAAGCCCACAAGCTTGGGGATGCTATGGTTGATGAGAATGACATATTTGAGAATATATTTGCTGCAATTAATGTGTGTACCATGCTTGGAGATGCTATGCATAATAAAGGTGTTCTTTTTAGTCCAACTACTTTGAATGATCAAATTTCTTATGACGAATGCATGCCTCCTATTTATGATGATTGCAATTTTATAACAGTGGGTTTGGAAGAGTTTTAAATTTAGATGATTATTCTCCCACTATTTTGGAGGGTGTTGAATCTTATTATTGCTATAAAAGTGGATTTAGAAAGGTCATGACTCTATTTAGTAATGACTCCACTTTCTTGGAAGAGGTTTCAATTGATTATGATGAGAACAAAGTTGCTAGTTATGATGACTATTTTGATGATACATATGTTATAAAAAGTAGTGATAATTATGAATACCCTTTTTCTGAACATTACCCTTTTAATGTGGAACCAATTTGTATTATTCAAGTTTACTATGATACTCCCATTATTATGTATTAGAAGCTTGCCTATGGGGAGAGTAATAAAAATTCTATGCTTGTGCATGATGATAAGAATGCTTTATGTGATAGTTAAATTGTGAAATTACTTCATGATGCTTGATACGTCTCAAACGTATCTATTATTTTTGATGATTTCACGCTGTTATCTTGCCTTCTTTGTATGTTTTATGTACCTTTTTCTATCTTGTTGGGACTAACTTATTAATTCAGTGCCAAGTGCGAGTTCCTATTTTTTCCGTGTATTTGACTCTTTTCAGATCTGATTTTGGAACGTAGTCCAAACAGAAGAAAAACCCCGAAATGATTTTTTCCTGAATGGAAGAAGTACAGGGGGCTTTTGGGCCAAGCCAGGTGGGCTCCAGGGAGCCCACAAGCCACCACTCCGCCGCCAGGGGGAGGCGGCGGTGGGCAGGCTTGTGGCCTCCCTGGCCGCCCCCTGACCTAGGTCTTTGGCCTATAAATTCCCAAATATTCCGCAAAAATCAGGGGAGCCTCGAAAATACTTTTTCGCCGCCGCAAGCTTCCGTTTCCACGAGATCTCATCTGGAGACCCTTCCCGGCACCCTACCGGAGGGAACTTTGGAGTTGGAGGGCTTCTTCATCATCATCATCGCCCCTCCAATGACCCGTGAGTAGTTCACTTCAGACCTACGGGTCCGTAGTTAGTAGCTAGATGGCTTCTTCTCTCTCTTGGATCTTCAATACAAAGTTCACCATCATCTTCATGGAGATCTATGCAATGTAATCTTCTTTGGCGGTGTGTTTGTCGAGATCCGATGAATTGTGGACTTGTGATCAGATTATCTATGATATATATTTGAGTCTTTGCTGATTTCTTATATGCATGATTTGATATCCTTGTAAGTCTCTCAGAGTCTTGGGTTTTGTTTGGCCAACTAGATCTATGATTCTTGCAATGGGAGAAGTGCTTGGTTTTGGGTTCTGCCATGTGGTGACCTTTCCCAGTGACAGTAGGGGCAGCAAGGCACACATCAAGTAGTTGCCATCAAGGGTAAAAAGATGGGGTTTTTATCATTGGTTTGAGATTATCCCTCTACATCATGTCATCTTGCTTAAGGCGTTACTCTGTTCTTATGGACGTAATACACTAGATGAATGCTGGATAGCGGTCGACGTGTGGAGTAATAGTAGTAGATGCAGAAAGTATCGGTCTACTTGTTTCGGACGTGATGCCTATAGAAATAATCATTGGATAGATATCGTCACGACTCTGCACAGTTCTATCAATTGCTTGACAGTAATTTGTTCACCAACCGTCTACTTGCTTTCATGAGAGAAGCCACTAGTAAACACTACGACCCGTGGGTCGATTCACATCCATCGTTTACAATTCCGCTTTTACTTTGCTTTGTTATTTTGTTGCTTTCAGTTCTCACTTGGCAAACAATCTATAAGGGATTGACAACCCCTTCATAGCGTTGGGTGCAAGTTTTTGTGTTTGTCCAGGATCTTGAGATACTCCTCCACTGGATTGATACCTTGGTTCTCAAACAGAGGGAAATACTTACCTCCGCTGTGCTACATCATCCTCTCCGCTTCGAGGGAACACCAACGCAGAAGGATTCCTCGTGTTGTCAACGTGCCCATTACTGGCGCCACAGGAAGGTCTTTTGTGCAGTAGCATAATGGACATCTATGCTACTGAAAATTATTATGAGAGAGGAACATATGCTTGTAGGTATTGCAATAATATCATGTTTCCTCTCTATATGTTCAAAGTTTTGAAGTGCACTTGTTTTGCCTTCCTATGCAAGTTGATTCTTGCTACAATAAATTGTTGGCTTGCAAAATCCCTATGCATAGGAAGTGGGTTAGACTTAAATGTGCTTTCCATATGCTTCATGATTCTCCCATTGTGTTTCAATTCATTACTTTTATGTGAGCATCATTGAAATCATTATGCCTAGCTAAGAGGCATTAAAGAAAAGGACTTGTTGGGCGACGAGCCAATATTTATCCTTCCTGTTCTTGTGTGCTGACATGATTAAGCTACTATATTAATCATGTTTTGTGTCATTTATTTCAATAAGGTGGCAAGTATAGCCTTTGGGATAGTGTGGATACTTGTTTGTTTGATTCTATACAAAAGCAAAAACTTCCACGTCTAGTGCAGAATTTCTTTGATTTTACTGACGTGTCAAAATATGATGAAACTTCTACACAATTGTGATATACCAATTCTCTGCGTCGTCCTAATTTTTCAGAATCATTAGAGTCACGGAATTAATGTTATCATTCATATCTTCAGAGAGTGTTCAATTTTTGACAAATTCTATTTTGCATGCATAGTTTGCTTGTTTTAATGTTTCCATAGCTTATATTGAGTTATATAAATTATGGGAATGGCATAATACAATATGCATTATGTGAAAGAAATTATGAATCTTGTCTTGAGAGTACCTAAGTGAATGGTCTATATGTATTGTACTAACCCATCTTAGAAAGTATAGTTAAGTTTTTTGTGATTGAAGTTTCCAAGTTTTGGTGACATGCCAATATGAGGAGAATAAGGAGAAGGGAGAACCTAAGCTTGGGGATTCCTAAGGCACCCAAAGGTTTTATCGAAGGAAGACTCAAGCGTCAAAGCTTTGGGATGCCTCAGAAGGCATCCCCTCTTTCGTCTCAAACATTATGAGTATATCTTAGTTGGAGCTATATTTTTATTTATCACATGGTGTGTTTTTCTTGGAGCGTCATTTTATTTTCTTTTTCTATGATATATTTTCTTTATAATCTTGTTCTTTCAATAAAATGTTCCAATATTTTCCTTTAGAATTCTTGAATTGCATGTGTCATTTGTGTTGTACAAAACAGAAACTTTTGATCTAGTATTGGAATTATCAGATTTTACTCGACATGGAAAGTTTGTAAAATTTGTACACAATAGTGTCATACAAATTCTTTATCATCTCCAAAATTTTCAGAATTTTGTGAGCTACAGAGGTACACGTTTCGAATTAATTTCTAGAGACTGTCTTGTTTAGACAAATTGTTGTCGTAGTTTTCTTATCTACTTATCCCATAGTTTCCATAGACTATATTGGTAGATATAAATAGTGCAAATGATAGTAAACAGTAGATAATGTTTGAAGATTATTATGTCTTATGTGTACTAACCTATCTCACAAGTGCTTTTCAAGTTTTTGTGGATGAAGTTTTTGAGACTTAGGTGAAACCAGGATATGAGAGGATCGAACCAGACACAAAAGCTCAAGCTTGGGGATGGCCAAGGCACCCAAGTAAATATTTTGATAAGTTTCAAGCATCTAATCTTGGGGATGCTACCCATCCCAACTCTCTTAATAAAAAAGTATCGGTTAGCGTATGTTGAGCCTAAGTTTTATTTGTACACATGATTTGTGCTATTATTGGAGTGCATTTTTGTTTAGTTTGATGTTTGAATAATATTCTAAGATATGAAAACCTTTATTGAGAGAGAGTCCTCACATAGCTACTTAATTGTTTGACTACTCATTGATCTTCACTTATATCTTTTTTAGAGTAGTTTGATGTTTACTCTTGGACTTCACTTATATCCTAAGAGTAAATTGTGAATGGATGAAATATCATAAATATGAAATCATCAATGTGCTTTATGATTAGTAGTAGTTCCACATTTGGTTTAGGAAGTAAAAACTATTGAAGTTCGACAACTACAATATTGGTCGTACAAGCAATTCATGAATGATTAGTATAAGGAATAGAACTTTCACATACAAATATATTATCTTGGACATCTTTTATGATTATGAACGCCCATTAATTAATTTCAAACTTGATAAAATAATTGAAGTTGGACAAGGAAGACAAAGTAATGATTATGTTTGGGTATATTTGCATAGAAGTTATATTGTTATGGATCCTCCAATGCGGGGTGCTTATTTAGAACCTTTTGCCAGCCAAAACTTCGTACTAAGTGGAAATACTACTTGTGCATACAAACCCTTGAGCCAAGTTTCTTCCATGAGAGTCCACCATACCTACCCATATATTGTATTTCACTGTAATTCCAAGTCAATTTGCATGTGCCATATCTAAACATTCAAATAAACAACCGTTTTGTGTGCTTGCACCGCTCATGTAGCAACGGGGTGGTCATTATCTTCCACTCTAAGTGAGTTATTCTCAAGATGTGTGTTTATTCACTTGTCATTGCATGAGGGAGGTTGGAAAAAAGGTTTCCCAATCCTGCATAGCAAAAAAATAAATAAACAAGAACTCCACCTAGGAAGTTGATTGTTTGGAGGGCACTCGTGGACAAGGCTAGCCATGGAATGTGATTGAATGGTGGAGGGGGCGGGGTAAAATTTAATTTCTGTTTGGAAACCGCCCATAATATGATTAGCATGGAAGATATTGAAAACTCTGTTGTGACATTTACATGAGCTCTGGCACCTTTGTAAATCCCTGCTTCCCTCTGTGAAGTACAATCTATTTACCTTGATGGTACTTACTTTCCATTTTGAGTCAAATTCTTATTCCAAACTCAGTATATTAGTTGGAAAGCACCATGGTGGGGACTGATCCACACATATATATTCAGTCAAATATATTTGATCATGATTCATTATTGTTGACAATTATCTTTATGATAAGTATGTTGGGAGGAAAAACTTTAAGCCCCTGTTTTTTGCTCCGTTTGATGGATGTTGTTTGTTCTAAAAATATGTCGTAAGTATTAGCAATCATAGAAGATTATATGATAATTGTGTATGTGAAGCTCTTACTTAGACTTGATGATGCATTGAAGTTCTTTGGTGACTAAGAACAAGGGTTGTTGAGTTTCAAGAGAATGCATTGTTTGAACCATGTCATGTGAATTGTTTAATACTCTATCATGATAATTTTTATTACAAAAATTTGCTTGTTATGATGCTAGAAAAGTAACTGAAATTATCGTTGATCATACTTATATACTATGCTAGCATTCACAATTCATAAATTATTTCTTTTTTCAAACCTACTCGAGGACGGGTAGGAATTAAGCATCGGGATGTTGATACATCTCCAATGTATCGATAATTTATGAAGTATTCATGCCATATTCACCAATGTTTCTAATACTTTTATAAGGTTTTGACAAAATTTATATGATTTATTTAGAACTAACCCGGACTGGTGTTGTTTTCAGTAGAATTACCGTGGTGTTGTTTTTGTGTGCAGAAAATGAAAGTTCTGAGAATCGCCTGAAACTTTTTGACGATTTTTTTGGAATATGTGAGCAATATTGGAGTGAAGAACCACTAGAGGGGATCTACCTGTGGGCCACAAGGCAACAGGGCACGCCCACCCTTGGGCATGCCCTGATGCCTTGTGGGCCCCCACATGGCTCCATTCGGCGTAATTCCAACACTGGAAATTCCTATATATACCAAAATCCTTAGAAATTAGGAGAGAACTTGCACTCCTCCGCTGCAACTCTCTGTATCAATGAAGAACCCATCTGGAGCCTTTCCCTACACCATCGGAGGGGGAAATCATCTCGAGTGGCCATCTTCATCATCCCAGTGGTGGCCATCACGAGGAGGGAGTAGTTCACCTCAGGGCAGTGGGTATGTACGAGTAGCTATGTGTTCAATATCTCTCTCTCTCTCTCATGTTCTTGAGATGGCAGAATCTCGATGTATCACGGCTTCGTTAATATAGTCGGATTATATGGTGTTCTTCCCTTGCTATCTTGTTGTGATGAATTTAATTTTTCCCTTTGAGATCTCGTTATGTTTTATTAAATATTGCCTTTGCGAACACTTGATGCATGTCTTGCATGTCAATACCTATGGTGACAATGGGGTATTCTATTGATTCACTTCATATATGTTGTGGCATCAACTTGCAGATTCCGGTGACCTTGGGGATCTATACATAGGGTTGATTGCATGTTTTCATACTATGTTCTCCGATAGAAATCTTGGGGTATCTTCGAAGTTCTCTGTGTTGGATTGAATATGATGAATCTGATTTTTTTATGCATGTCGTATAGTTAACCCACGGATACTTGAGGTAACATTGGAGTATCCAGGTGACATTGGGTTTGATTGATATGTATCATAAGTGTTATTCAAGGACAAACTCTCGGCCTATTTGTGACACTTATAGTAATGGATGAAAAGACTGATTGGAAAGAATAACTTTGAGGTGGTTCTACTACCTACACCAATTTCATCTTATGTTATATGCTACTTCTGAACTTTGGAGTAATTCTGGTTTGCACGTTGAGGGATGATCATATGATTCTACTATCTTAGCATTGCGAGACATTGCGCTAGTGAAAATATGAACCCTAGCCCTTATTTCCAAGCATTTATACAATGTTTTGCTCGCTATTTTCTACTTGCTACCTTTCTGTTTTTTACATTTTCAGTTTACAAAAATATATTTCTACTTTCCATACTACACTTGTATCACTATCTCTTTGCCAAACTAGTGCACCTATACAATTTACCATTGTACTGGGTGTGTTCGGGACAAAAGAGATTTCTTGTATTTGATTGCAGGGTTGTTTGAGAGAGACCATATTCATCCTATACCTCCCATGGATTGATAAACCTTAGGTCATCCACTTGAGGGAATTTTGTTGTTGTCCTACAAAACTCTACACTTGGAGGCCCAAAAACGTCTACAAGAATAAAATTGCATAGTAGACATCTTGCTACGTCAGTATCCTCTCGTGGCCACCCTAGCCGATCGCCTATAAATAGGCCCCAAACCCTTCTCTACCCATGAACCACTTCCCTAGCACCTCCTATACCGTGCCAAGCCTAACCGGAGGCCTCGAGGAGGGCTTCGTCCTCGGATCCGGCCGCCCGGTCCGCCTCGGGTCCCAAAGAAATTCGTCTTAGGTGGGCCACCATTCCTCCCCAATCTCTATTCGTATCCTCCTCATGTCTCCACCACCCTGACCCAAGCGTCAATTTGACGTATGCAGGTCCATACGGTGAGCTCCACCTTATCCCGAAGCACATGATCACCAAAGTTGGAGGTGTCGTGGTTGTGGTGCTCGCCATCGACCAACTTCAGCACCCACCGAAATGGAAATATCCCACAAGCATGCGTGCATCATTCCTTCCATTGGATTCTCTATCGATCGTCGCCGATGACCACCATCGCCCTTTGTCCGCGTCATCCAAATTTAAAACCTGGCGTGTGGGACCACGTCATTAGGGTTCTTTCTTGTTTCTACCCATTTAAGGAGGCGTAATTTCCTGAAATTCGTCTTCTCTTTTGGCCCGCGACTTTTCCCCGAAGCATTTTCTGCTTTAACAGTCTACCCCCTCGGAACTTCTCTGTTCATTACTGAAAGGTCCTTGAACTTATTCCTATTATATATTTTATACTAAAAATGATTTGGCATTGATTCTTTTTTGAATATTTGCTTTTTTAGTCTAATTTTTTTGTAGTATTTATTTGAAAATATCTTTGGACAACTTTTTGCATGACCATGGTATTCACGTAGATGTCTTGTATTTTGTGGTATAGATACCGAAGTAGGGAACGCTGCGGGCAATATCGAAAAATCACCTTTCTACTATGTTGACCCAGGCAAGCTTGTTTGAACCTTTGATATGATGATTGGTGTCATGTTTGCCTAATAAAATTATGTGGCATGTAGACACAGTAGTAACAACATGGTTGTTTGTGTTGCATGCATGAATATCTTACATATGACCTAAACTTGAGTAAGTCCATGAAGTGATTCGACGACCTAGTCACAAGGTGACGTGATAGGTTGTGGCCTGGCCATGTTGTAGCATGCGAGTATGTTAACATGTTGAGTGACGCTAGTATCGTCATACACCGAGTCTTGTTCCAGTTCTACCTTACTTTTTCATGCTGCCACGTGTTTTACTGCAAGGGGATACGGTTTAGTAAGTTGCAAACCTCTTTCCATGTACACACCAAATAGAGGGGACGTGATGAGCATTCCATGGCAATGGAATAATTCTAGTGATCTCGCCAGGGGGCATGTATGTTTCCGTTGAGGCCGAGAGGGGGCACCCCTTAGTTGCATGCGGTACAAATTTGATCCCCTACTATTCGAGGCATCGACCTCCCCGTCTTATAGTTTTTCTCGAACGTTGCTTTGCGTGATTTCGAGCATCATGAGATGAAATGGGTGTGTAATTGTTATGTGTGTTTACTTCCATAATACCGTAAGCAGAATCAGTTATTTTGACTAACAGAATCCGTTAAGTGAGGGTAAAGAGTACAACCTATATAGAGTTAAATCTTTTCGAGTAGCCGTGTCCACGGTCAAGGACGTTTGGTTGACACATCAAGTGTCACTATGTATGCCAGTCTCTAGACAACCAAAACTCTTAAATGACAGAAATGAACTTGTGATTCACATGAATATTATTGTTGCTTATTGGACTAACCTGTTTAATTGAATGATGTGTTGAGTATCACTTGGGATGGTTTTACCACCTGGATAATAGCATTTTTATTTTTGAATATAAGCCCTTTATGTGGTGTTGTCGAGACACCCGACTGAGGCAGCTTATATATTTATCCTTTTGAGGTGTCAATTCAGAACCCTGATTGGCATATTTTATTTTCTGTTTATCCTTTCGAGACATCGCTTCACACACTCGATTGGCCCACTTTCTTTTCTGTTTATCCTTTCGAGGCATCGCTCCAGACATTTGATTGGCATATTTTATTTTTGTTTATCCTTTCGGGGTCGTCACTTCAAACACCGGATTGCCCATTTTCTCCTGTGTTTGTTCTTTCAAGGCATTTCTTCACACAACCGATTGGCCTACTTTTATTTCTTGGAAATTTCGGGAGGATTACCGCTTGATTTTCCACTTCATGCATTATTTCATTACACAGTTTAATTTTAATACTTGGTGAAATACTGTATTAAATGTAATGGAATATGTGTGTTTTGTTTGCATTCAATATATGTTATGTCCAAACTGTCTTGCGAGTACATTCAAAGTACTCACTTGGCTTGTTGATTTGACCATATATTGACGAAGGCGATCTTATGAAGAGTATGTTACCGAGTCCGACCCCTAGAGGATTCCTAGTCAGTCAGCTTGCGATCCTGAAGTCGACCACTTGTACTATCCATTGATGCTTCCGCCATGCAAATAAATTTGTCAAGCCTCACCTCGACACTTGACTTATTGTATTATATTAGAGTCATGTCATCTCACTTCATTGTGACATATCCACCACCACCATATATTGCGGGTCAGTAGTACTACCACCATTTCCACTGTTACATATCTTCCTTTAGAAAATATATTGGCACACTTTTAATAAATTGTTGAGAAACCTTAGCTCAACCATGTATAATATTAAGTACTACTAGATTTATGCATCACGGATTATCTACCAGTGCGAATTTATTTGTGTCCTAGAATGACATTAAGGCTATTTCCGATAAACATTTTATTCAGAACCGGTCCTGACAGTTATGGATCTCGTAGTTGATAATATTGATGGACATGTTATTTACTTCTATGATGAAGCTACTAGAATTGCAAAACATGTTAGAAACAAGCGGGATGACTTAGATAAAAATAAGCCTGTTGCTGGCATGCCCATTGTTTCTATTAAGATTGCAGATCATTGATATAATGGCTTATGCGACATTGGTGCTAGTATTAGTGCTATGCCTTTTACCTTATATCAAGAAATTATGTATGACAGAACACTCATTAGAATTGAAGGTATTGATGTCACTATTAAACTTGCAAACAGATACACCATTTTACCACTTGGTATTGTTTGAGATGTTGTTGTCTTGTGTGAAAAAACAAAGTACCCTAGTGATTTCTTAGTACTTGGTTCACAACAAGATAGTTTTTGTCCCATTATATTTGGTAGACCTTTCTTGAACACTGTTAATGCTGAAATTAATTGTGTTACCGAGAAGGTTAAAGTAAGCTTTGGTGATGTATCTCATGAATTTAACTACCCTATGTTTGGAAGACAACCACATGAGAAAGAATTGTCTAATAAAGATGAAATAATTGGTCTTGCTTCTATTATTGTGCCTCCTACTAATCTTTTAGAACAATATCTGGTAGACCATGAAAATGATATGCATATCTTGATGAAAAGGATATATATCATATTATTTTAGTACTAACCTTTCACAACATGAAGAAAACAGGTTACTTATAACTCTGAAGAAGAATAGGGCTGCTATTGGATATACTCTAGGTGATCTTAAGGGCATCAGTCCCACTTTATGTTAGCACATGATTAATATGGAACTAAATGCTAAACCCTTCGTCAACCATCAATGCTACTTGAATCCTAAAATGAAGGAAGTAGTACGAATTGGAATACTAAAGCTTCCGGAGGCATGTAAAATTTATCCTGTTGCTGATAGTAGATGGGTAAGTGATGTTCACTGTGTTCCTAAGAAAGGAGGTATAATTGTTGTCCCTAATGATAAAAATGAACTTATACCACAAATGATAGTAGCTGGTTATAGGATGGTAATTGATTTCAGGATATTAAATAAAAGTACTAGAAAAGATCATTACCACTTGCCTTTTATTGTTTAAATGTTAGAAATATTATCTAGGAAACACTTTATTTTGGAATACCTGTGTCAAAAGAAGACAAGGAGAAAACTACTTTTACTTGCCCTTTTGAAACATATGCTCGTGTATGCCTTTTGGTTTATGCAATGCACATGCTACCTTCAAAATATATGTGATTGATATATTCTCTGATTTTTAGTGAAAATATTGTTGAGGTTTTCATGGATGAATTTTCCGTTTACGGACTTTTGATAATTGCTTGAGCAACCTTGATCGAGTTTTGTAGAGATGTGAACAAACTATTCTTGTCTTAAACTGGGAGAACTACTACTTTATGGTGAATGAAGCTATAGTACTTGGGCATAAAATTTCTGAAAGGGGTATTCAGGTAGACAAAGCTAAAGTTGTTGCTAAACAGAAAATGCGATGTCCTAAAGATATAAAGATATAAGAAGTTTTCTTTCTCATGCTTGTTTCTATAGGCGTTTCATTAGTGATTTCTCAAAGATTTCTAGGCCATTAACTAATCTTATTCGAAAAGATATTACATTTGTTTTTTATGATGATTGTGTAGAAGCCTTTGAAATACTTAAGAAAGCCTTAATTTTTGCACCTATTGTTAAATCATCAGATTGAAACCTACCATTTGAGATTATGTGTGATGCTAGTGATTATGTTGTTGGGGTTGTTCTAGGGAAAAGAGTAGATAAGAAATTGAATGTTATTCATTATTCTAGCATCTCTCTAGACAATGCTTAAAGAAATTATGCTACTATTGAGAAAGAATTTTTAGCAGTTGTGTTTCAATGTGATAACTTTAGAACTTATATTGTCGATTCCAAAGTTACTATTCACACTGATCATGTTGCTATTGAATACCTTATGGAAAAGAAAGATGCCAAGCCTAGACTGATTAGGTGGGTGCTTTTGCATCAAGAGTTTGATTTACATATTGTTGATAGAAAAGGAGCTGAAAACCATGTAGCAAATAATTTGTCTAGAATGGAAAATGTTCTTGATGACCCACTCCCTATTGATGATAATTTTTTTGATGAGCAACTAGTTGTTGTAAATGCTTCTTGTAGTATTCGATAGTATGAAGATTATGCTAATTACATTGTTACATTACTATTGGGTTGACCCGCATCTGTATAAAGAAGGAGTAGATGGTGTTATTAAACATTGTGTTCCTGAGCATGAATAGGAATAGATCGTATGGAAGTGTCATTCAGGGGCCTATGGAGGACACCACGCTGGTGACAGGACTCCACACAAGGTATTGCAATTTGGTTTTTATTGACCTACTCTTTTTGAAGATGCTCATAACTATGCCCTTTCTTGTGATGAGTGTCAAAGAATTGGTAACATTGTTAGTTGTTAGGAGATGCCTATGAATTATTCACTTGCTACTGAACCATTTGATGTTTGGGGTTGTATCTTATCGGACCTTTTTGTTCCTCTAATGGATACACTCATATTTTATTTCTTGTTGATTATGTTACTAACTGGATAGAAGCTATTCCAACTAGTAGTGCTGATCATAACACTTCTATCAGTGTACTAAAGAACGGGGCTCTTAGTACTTTGACTTCTGCACAAACAATGCGGCCTCCTTGCTCGGCAGCATTCTGCAAGAAGATAGCTCAACCACGAGCAACAAGACCAAGCCCCCGGCAAGCCACCTTGCCTGGGGAGAATACCTAATAGCCATCATGCCCGGTAGGACCCCTCCACATCTTTGTCGCTCCACCTCATCAGGTTGATTGTAACCATTAGCTAGATGTCGAGCACACACATGGTTAGGTGGGGGCTTGTCAGAGGCCCTTGGAAATAGTCACGGGCATGCAACAACTTTAATGACACCCGCCCAGAGCGTGGCAAGAGAATAAAAGGTAGCTGGGAGAATGACACAAAAGGAGAGGTAATCCTTGCCGGAAGACATCACCAGCATGACACCTCACGACGCATTTAATGCGCCTGCCCTAATCCGCGAGGGATAAGTATGTATAACTATAGCTCTTGTTAGCAGTTTTGGCAACTATAGAAATCACTATTCACCTTAACAAAAGACCATTTTAGCCACTATGGTAACCTCTTGCACTATGAAAGGAGGTCCATGACTAACTTTTGAAAGGTCGAGTCTTTGTCCATTTGTACACATAGTTGCACTCCTCATGCATCCTCGCCCAATTGTCGTGCTCTTATACTGGGGCACACACGCATAATCCCAGAACACAGGACGGAGGGTCTTATGCTTCTAAGCAGCCCGAACCTGTCTAAAAACCTCCGAGCACGTATGTGTTTGATGATGTTATTTGTGCATGTGTGACCTGCTACCTCTTGAGCTTGCATTGGTTTTTCCCTTCAAGAGGAAAGGGTGATGCATCACAGTAGGAATAAGTATTTCCCTCAGTTTGAGAACCAAGGTATCAATCCAGTACGAGTATCAAGATGAGGCACCAATGTATGGGCACAAAAACAAACAAACTTGCACCCAACGCTATAAAGGGGTTGTCAATCCCTTCACGATTATTTGCAAGGTGAGATCTGAAGGTGAAAAGTGCAACAAATTAATTTTGTGGATCTGAAAATAAGATGTGAAGTAGACCCGGGGCCATAGTGTTCACTAGAGGCTTCTCTCATGATAGCAAGTATTACGGTGGGTGAACGAATTACTATCGAGCAATTGATAGAATCACGCAAAGTCATCAAGATATCTAAGGCAATGATCAGACATATAGGCATCATGTCCGAGACAAGTAGACCGATACTTTCTGCATCTACTACTATTACTCCACACATCGATCGCTATCCAGCATGCATCTAGTGTATTGAGTTCATAACAAATAGAGTAACACCTTAAGCAAGATGACATGATGTAGAGGGATAGATTCATGCAATAGATATAAACCCCATCTTTTTACCCTTGATGGCAACAACACGATGCGTGCCTTGCTACCCCTTCTGTCACTAGGTGAGGACACCGCACGGTATGAACCCAAAACCAAGCACTTCTCCCATTGCAAGAATTATAGATCAAGTTGGCCAAACGGAACCCACAACTCGAAGAGAATTACAAGGATACGAAATCATGCATATAAGATATCAAAGGAGACTCAAATAATATTCATAGATAATCTGATCATAAATCCACAATTCATCGGATCTCGATAAACACACCGCAAAAGAAGGTTACATCGGATAGATCTCCATGATGATCATGGAGAACTTTGTATTGAAGATCCAAGAGAGAGAAGAAGCGATCTAGCTACTAGCTATGGACCCGAAGGTGTGTGGTGAACTACTCACGCATCATCGGAGAGGCAATGGTGTTGACGAAGAAGCCCTCCGTGTCCGAACCCCCCTCCGATAGGGCACCAGGACGGTCCCCAGATGGGATCTTGCGGAGACATAAGCTTGCGGTGGCGAAAAGTATTTTCGTGGCTCTCTGTAGTGGTTCTGGATTTTTAGAGAAATTATAGGCGAAAGAAGTAGGGCAAAGGAGCCACGTGGGGCCCACAAGCCCGCTAGGCGCCCCCCAGGCTGCGGCTAGGGGGCTTGTGAGTTCCCCCGGGGTCTCCTGCCTTGGTTCTCAAGTCCCGTGCATATCTTCTGTTATGGAAAAAATCATCCCGCGGGTTTTATTCCATTTGGACTCCGTTTAATATTGTTCTCTGAAAAAGGTCAAAAACACGAAAAAACAAAAACTGGCACTTGGCACTTAGTTAATAGGTTAGTCCCAAAAAACATATAAAATAGCATATTCATGCATATAAAATATCCAAAGTTGACAAGATAATAGCATGGAACCTTCAAAAATTATAGATACGTTGGAGACGTATCATGACCCCGCCGAAACCAGAAGGGATCACATTGATTACATAGATCGTCGTTCATACCCCACATGTTTGGCGCGCGAGGTAGGGGATCGCGTGAGCGAATCTTTCTCAAATTTTGCATGCCTTCATCAACATCTTCACCAATACTCATGGGTCCCAACAAGGCCAAGGGCACCTCTATAGCCCTCACGTCTTCGTCTAAGTTGCCATCACAGGCGGCTACAGGCTACTTTGATGGGAGAAACCGTCACACTCACCGTGCTAGTCAGCGCAGCCAAAACACCACCCGGAGTTCCGTGAGACGGAACACGGACCCCGTCATTATGGCAGCGCAAGGCACTCTTGCAGCAACCGGGGACAACACTGGAGCTGGAGCACTTGCGGCAACGCTGGCGGGAACATGAACTCCACCATGCCATTCACAAGATAACCGGGATCAGAGCTCGTGGAGCGATGACCCTAGGCAACATGCAGACAAGAGCCCTGTGCACCATTCTCAGGGCGTGGAGGGCCAAGATCAGCGTCAACCTCCAAAGGAGGGTGTGAAGCACACTACAGGACGGGGAGCATTCCTCATGGGTCGGTAGTAGACGCGCCACTCATGCCTTGCGCCGTTCCATGCCCAAGACGATGGAGGAAGCCCTAGCGAGGGCCCACCTTTTGTGGAATTTCTCGCCCATGCGAGAAAAGACAGAAGACTAGAGGGCGACAATACAGAGCCTGCTGAGCTTTGCAAACCGCGACAAGCCACACGTAGTGGTCCCTCACAAGCACGCCACACGACTCCAATAGGGCCGTCGTCGCACGCAAGGCTGGTGGGGCACCCATGGTGCAGTCGCCCCCGCAGCAACAACAACCATCTTGCGGGTCTGATGCACAGGACGAAGTGTCCTATTCCTTGATGTACACGTGGCGGAAGTGAGACCAATGTCAGGTTTTTGAGGACACGCGCAAAGAGGATGCACGCACCACCATCAAACAGTGGCGCGGGACGTGACACCAATCAAACGAGCGTGCATATCCAGCTCTCGATGAGCCTGCGCCTGGGGCGCCCGGTCATATGTCTGCAATGTACCGATAATTTATGAAGTATTCATGCCATGTTTGCCTATGCTTACAATACTTTTATATGCTTTTGCTCCACTTTGTATGATTTATTTAGAACTAACTAGGACTGACGCTGTTTTCAGCAGGACTACCATGGTGTTCTCTTTTGTGCAGAAATACAAGTTCTTGGAATTGGACAGAACTTTTTGACAATTTTTTGGAAGAAAATAGAAACACTGGAGCAAAGAACCACTAGAGGGGGGCGTGGTTCCCACTAGACACCAGGTCGCGTGTGTACCCCTGGCGTGGTTGATGTCTAGTGGGCACCTCATGGCCCATCTTAGCATGAAACCAATGCCCAAAAATCCTATAAATATAGAAACATCCAGAAATAATCCTAGACAAGAAGTTCTACGGCCGCAGGCTTATGTAGCCACGAAAAACCAATCTGGAGACGTTCCACTACCCTACCGGAGAGGGGAAATCATCTCTGGTGGCCATCTCCATCATCCCTGCGGATGCCATGACGAGGAGGGAGTAGTCCACCCTCGCGGCTAAGGGTTTCTACCAGTAGCTATGTGTTTAATCTCTCTCTCTCACGCTCTTGTTCTTGAGATGTCTTGATCTTGATATATGACGGGCCATGTTAATGTAGTTGGATCATATGGTGTTTGTCCCATCCCATTGTTGTGGTGAATTGAATCTTTCACTTTAAGATATCGTTATATTGGATTGAATATTCAGGTTTGAGAGGACATAAAATATGTCTTGCATGCGGATACCCGTAGTGATATGGGGATATTCAAGTGATTCACTTGATATATGTTGTGGCATCAACTCGTGGATTCCCGAGGTGACATTGGGGTAATCTGGGCATAGGAGTTGATTGCACGTTTTCATACTATGTTCTCCGATAGAAATATTGGTGTTCTCCTTGAAGTTCGTTGTGTTGGATTGAGTGTTATGAATATGAATTTGTTATGGTGTTATTTTAGTACGAACTCTTGATAGATCGATCAGAATGAATAACTTGTTATGTTAGTACGAACTCTTGGAAAGATTGATCGGAAAGAATAACTTTGAGGTGGTTTTGTACCCTACAAACAATTTCTTCTTATGTTCTTTGCTAGACAGGAACTTTCGAGTGATTCGTCATCCCATGTTGAGGGATTGTAACGTGATCCAATTATATTAGCATTGTTGAGAGATTGCACTAGGGAACGTACGGACCCTAGGCCTCATTTTCGAGCACTTCAATACCATTTATGCTCACTTTTGTTACTTGCTACCTTGCTGTTTTTATATCTTAGATTGCAAAAATCAATATCTACTATCATTACTACACTTGTATCAGCATCTCTTTGCCAAACTAGTGCACCTATACAATTTACCATTGTATTTGGTGTGTTGGGAACAATGGAGACTTTTTTATTATTTGGTTGCAGGGTTGCTTGAGAGAGACCATCTTCATCCTAGATCTCCCACGGATTGATAAACCTTAGGTCATCCAATTGATGGAAATTTTCTACTGTCCTACAAAACTCTGCGCTTGGAGGCCAAAGACGAGGCTACAAGAACAAGTTGTGTAATAGGCATCACCCGACAGCTTGCATTGCGAGGTAGGTCGCCCCACATTCACCCATGAGCAGCACAAGTCCGATGGCCCTCCAGCTGTCCATTCAATCCCGATCTGCCAGACAAATATGACATCACGATGAGCCCATCAGAGTTCCTTGGCATCTACACGATAGCCATGTAGGCTGCCAGGGGACGAAATGAGAAAGTCTTCGCCAACTACTTCCCGCTCGCGCACAAACCCAATGTGATGAGTTGGTCGATGAACTTGTCGGAGATATCCATTTCCTCTTGGGTGGACTTGGGCTATCATTTCGTTGGTGCATACCATGGGGGTAATAAACTCCCAGGTTAGCCCAGCGACCTGCATGTACTTCCCAGAGGGATGGCGAATCCCTTCTCAAGTATATTCATAGATTCAGCCGTGTTCAACACAACATCCGTGGCATCCATACGGCCATGGTGATTGACGTGTTCCACACAAACGTGCACAACCAAGGATGCGCGAAGAGATGAGAATCAACAAGGTGTGAGATGCCACCTAGCTCTATGCTCTGGCTGACAAATTTACACGTGCTGACAAAGGAAAGAGACTCGTGGGGGAGGACACACGCATGGAGGTCGACTGCGACGACGAAGAGGCGCCCTTCTCCAAGCAAAAAGGTCAAAACGCAATTGGAAGTGCAAGGGAAAGGCGATCATGGGTGTGGGAGGATCCGACAAGTCCAGTGCCAACAAGAATGCTAAGTCCGAGGGTCTGGCAAGGAATCTGTCATATGCTACTGATACGATGAAGACGTGGAAGAAAGAAGACCGACACACCATACTACAAGATCCACCTCAGCAAGGGCCATGACATCACCGAGTGCCGCCAAGTAGACCAGCTTGCTGAAAAGAAAAAAGCAGGAATAGGAAAGGCGTGACAAGGAGAAGGGCCAGAATGATGCGGGTGGTTCAGACAAGAAGAACCATGGTGGCCATGCCGGTCGCCGCGGCAAGGCCAAGTAGCAAAAAGATAACCCTACTAGGATCCGTGACAAGAAGTCCGATGAAGACGATGGTGACAAGGACAAATATGAAGAAGGATTACAAGGCGAAGAGGTCCGGAAGGCAATAGATGCCATGTGTGTTGATGGAGGTGCATCTTTGCAATCCTCACACTGGGAGCTCAAGCAATGGGTCCGTGAGGTCACAACAAATCTAGCGGCCGAGGCAAGAAAACCCCTCAAGTGGTAAAACACTCCCATCATCTCCTCCGCTGAGGATCACCCTGACTGTATCAGTGCCATCAGGTGTGTGCCATTGTTGGTACCACCAACAATTCACAACCTCAAAGACACGAAGATGTTGGTCGACTTTGGGGCCATCTTGAACTTGATTCCGCCTGACGTAATCAAGCAGTTGTAGATTCCCTACTCGGATCTCAAGCCCACAGGGTCCTTCCAGGGTTTCAACCCAGGAAGATGTCAGCCCAAGAGGAAGAACACTGTACCGGCGACGTTCAACAACGAGCTCAACTTCAGGACTAAGAGAGTTGTTTTTTACGTTGCCAACATGTCACTGTCGTATAATGGAATCTTGGGACTACCGGAGCTCGTGAGGTTCATGGTGGCGTATCACCATGCCTAGAATACACTGAAGATGCCAGGGCCGATGCGCGTCATCACTATCCATGCTCACAAGAAAGATGCAATTCTCTGCGTTGACAAGCTCTTCCGGGAGGCAGTGGCAGCATCTGCCAATGAGGTAGTTGCTCCTGCCAACAAAGCTCCAAGGGGAAGAAGAACAAGAAATTAGGCAAGTACTCTAGCGAGGATTCCAGGAAGCGCACCCTAGGGTGCTGCACGCCCATCGAGGACTTACATGAGACCTCTATGGCCAAGAGCAAGAAACGCAAGGCGACCGCCCCTAAGATGAAGCAAGTGGCTGCACGGGAGGATGGCGATGGACGCACTTTCACCATAAGTGTCACCCTCAATAGAAAATAGGAAAGCACGCTCGTCACCTAGCTGCGGGCGAATGTCGTTGTGTTTGCGTGGTAGCCTTGTGACATCCCCGGTGTTCCCAGGGGGGTAATCAAGCCACCTTACCATTTGTCCCCATGCACGCCCCGTCAAGCAGAAGGTACGGAAGCAAGCTCTCGAGCGGCAAGTATTTATTGCCAAGGAAATCAATAATCTGGAAGCAAGAGGTCTAATGAGAGGTCTGCTCCACCCCACGTGGTTGGCGAATCCAGTGGTGCTTCGAAAAACTAATGGGAAATGGAGACACATCATCAACTTCAGGAATGTCAACAAGGCTTGCCCAAAGGCCCCTTTTCCCTTACTTCGCATTGCTACCTCTTGAGCTTGCGTTGGTTTTCCCTTGAAGAGGAAAGGGTGATGCAGCAAAGTAGATAAGTATTTCCCTCAGTTTCTTGAGAACCAAGGTATCAATCCAGTACGAGGAACTAGCAAGGATCCAATAGTAGTACCTACACAAATAATCAAACACTTGCACCCAACGCTATAAAGGGGTTGTCAATCCCTTCAGAGTTATTTGCAAGGATGAGATCTGATAGGTATAAAATAGTGATAGATCTGAAAGTAACGCAAAAGCAAATAAATTGTAGCAAGGTATTTATGGTATTTTTGGTTTATAGATCCGAAAATATATTATGGAAAATATACCCTCGGACATAGCTTTCACTAGAGGCTTCTCTCATGTAGGAAAATAATACGGTGGGTGAACAAATTACTGTCGAGAAGTTGATAAAAAAGAGAAGAATTATGAAGATATCCAAGGCAATGATTATGCATATAGGCATCACATCCGCATCAAGTAGACCGAAATGATTCTGCATCTACAACTATTACTCCACACGTCGACCGACTCCTACCTGCATCTAGAGTATTAAGTTCATGAATAATATAGTAACGCATTAAGTAAGATGACATGATGTGGAGGGATAAACTCAAGCAATATGATGAAAACCCCATCTTTTTTATCCTTGATGCCAACAATACAATACGTGCCTCGCTACCCATACTATGTCACTGGGTGAGGACACCGCATGATTGAACCAAAAACTAAGCACTTATCCCATTGCAAGAATTACCAATCTAGTTGGCCAAACCAAACAAATAATTCCAAGAGACTTCCAAAGATATGAAATCATGCATATAAGAATTCAGAAGAGACTAAATAATATTCATGGATAATCTGAACATAAACTCACAATTCATCGGACCTCGACAAACACACCGCAAAAGAGTATTACATCGGATAGATGTCCATGAGGATCATGAAGAACATGGTATTGAAGATCAGAGAGGGAGAAGAAGCCATCTAGCTACTAGCGATGGACCCATAGGTGTATGGTGAACTACTCACACATCATCGGAGGGGCAATAGAGTTGATGTAAATGCCCTCCATGATCAATTTCCTCTCCGGCAGATTACCGGAAAAGGTCCTAGATTGGATCTCTCGGGAACAGAGGCTCCCGGCGGCATAAAAGTATTTTCGTGGCTCTTTCTCGCGATACGGGGATATTTGGGAATTTATAGGTCAAAATCAGGGTTTGGAGACCTGCAGAGGGGCCACAAGCCAGGGGGTGCGGCCACCCCCAGGGCGCGCCATGCAGGCTTATGGCCTCCCGTTAACTTCCTTGCCCCCTACTACAAGCCTGTTGCGTGTCTTCTGGTCCAGAAAAAAATATTTCTGGAGATTTTATTCCGTTTGGACTCCGTTTAATATTCCTGATCTGCAATATTCAAAAACATGGAAAGACAGAGACTGGCACTAGGCTCTATATTAATAGGCTAGTCCCAAAAAATTATAAAGCAACATATAAATGCATAAAAAACATCCAAAACAGATAATATAATATAAATTGTAGATACATTGGAGACGTATCAGAATCCCCAAGCTTAATTCATGCTCGTCCTCGACTAGGTAAATGATAAAAACAGAATTTTTGATGTGGAATGCTACCAAACATATTTATCCATGTAATATTATCTATTGTGGCATGAATATTCAGATCCATAAGACTCAAAACGAAAATACTTCAAGCATACTAATAAGGTAATTGCTTCCATTCGAAATAGCATGGTCTTAGAAAGTTATCCCTACGAAATCATATGGTCTGGCTATGCTCCATCTTCACCACACAAACTATCTAAATCATGCACAACCCCGATGAAAATCAAGCAATTGTTTCACAGTTTTTATGTTATCAAACCATTTCAACTCTCACGCAATACATGACCGTGAGCCATGGATATAGCACAATAGGTGAAATATAATGTGGTGGAGGTTGCAAAAGAAAGAGGAGCAGATAGTCTCACATCAACTAGACATATCAACGGGCTATGGAGATGCACATCAATAGATATTAATGTGAGTGAGTAGGTATTGCCATGCAACAAATGCACTAGAGCTATAAGTGTATGAAAGCTCAAAAAGAAAACTAAGTGGTTGTGCAAAAGATGTAATCCCACTAGTTATATCAAAGTGACAAAATAGGAGACTCTCTAGGAGGCTCTTTATTTATTTTCTTTTTCTTTTTTCTTTCTTTTTGGTGGGCTTCTTTGGCCTCTTTTATTTTTTTATGGGCTTCGCTGGCCTCTTTTATTTTTTGTAAAGTCCAGATAGTTATCCCAACTTGTAATGGAATCATAGCTTCCATCATCCTTTTCTCACATAGGACAATGCTCTAATAATACAACTGATAGCACTTTTATTTACTTACAACTCAAAGATTACTACTCGATAGCTAGAACAAAGTATGGGCCTATAAGCAATATGGAAGATATGCTGCGTGTCATAAAAAACGGGACGATGGTGTTTGTCACATCCCTGGAACCCTAGCCAAGGTTTAGCGTTGTGCTCATATTTTCTTTGCATTGCATCCAAGAAAATGGCACCAAGATCAAAGTAAGTGGTGAAGGGAAACTCAAAACCCTAGCCACTTCTTAATTCAAAGGAATTATAAATTTTATTCAAATCAATGAACCCAAAATGGCCTCAAGAAAAGTTCAAATTTTCTGATAAATCATGGAAGGAAATAAGCAATGAAGAAAACCATTTTCATAAAACTTTTGGTATTTTAAATAAATGCAAAAAGCTACTGGTTTCAAGTTTAAAATTTGAATTCAAAAACTTTAAGTTTTCAAAAATGTTGAAAACTCCAGGAATGGTTGGATATATTCCAACAAATATTCTGGTGTGTTCAAAATAATTTTTACAAACTATGTTGGAGCTGAAATAAATAGCAAATCAAATAGTTAGCAAAAAGAAACAAAACAGAAAAAAGGAGGAAAGAATTACGTGTCGCTCACCTCAGCCCACGCCCAGTCGCGTTGTCCTCTTCCTCCTCGCCAGTAGGAGCAGGAGGTGGCCGCCGCGACGCCGCGCGCCTCCACGCAGCTCTCTGCCTGCCTGGCCGCTGCTTCGCGCTGGCGAGCACGGGGATAACCTCCCCGAGCACGTATCTATCCATTCTCGTGCTCCATCTCCCCCCTCTCCTCTCGATTCTTCTGATCCCCACTGCCTCCATTGACAGGAGCTCGAGCTCGAGCTGCCCGTGCCCCTAGCCACAGGATCTTCCTCCCGAGTGTGCCATTAGCTCCGGCTCGACGAGCTGGTCCTCCCTGCAAAAGCCGAAGCCTCCCCGAGCCCTGCAACGCCCACGGCACCGTCGTCTTCAACCTTCGGCCGCCGGCGAGCTCAGCTCGATTCGTCGCCCTCAGCGCTTCCCCGAACCGTCTAAGCCCTCCTGTGCACTCCTCGTGAGCTTGCGCAGCTTTCCCCTAAGTTTTCCCCGTCGATCTCCTCCTCTAGGCCTAGTTCCACCGGAGCCCGACGAGGACCGCCGCTGCAGCTCGTCGCCGGTAGCCCTCTAGTGAAGGGTTGGTCCGTCTGAGGCCGCCAGCAGCCTCAGGACGTCACATAGATGCTTTAGGAGCCCAGCCCCACGCGATTTGACCCTGTGTTCGATGACTTCGACGATGGCCGAACTTCGTCGCCGCAGAGCTCGTCGTCGGCGTCGATTCCGGCCACCCCAGCCCCTGGGGTTCGCCCCATCGTGCGCGCCGTCGAGTGGCCATTTTCCCCGTGGTCTCCGCCGTGCGTTTGGTCGTCGGAGGCGAGTTTCCAATGCCCTCCGCCGTACTGGTGGTCGCCGGAGGCTCCCTGCCGGCGAGGACGACCTCGCCGCCGGGGGATCTCAGCTGGCCTGAGCCACTAACGTGTGGGGCCAGCCTCTGGATAATTTGGACTAATAAAAATAAAATTAAATAAACTAATAAGTCACTGACATGTGGGTCCAGTAAGGTTAATTAGCTAATTAAGATTAAAACTAATCTAAAACTCACCAGAGTCACTGACCAGTGGGTCCCACTGGTCAGGTTTGACTTTCAACGGCCAGTTGGACCTGCTGATGTCATGTTGATGCAGTAAAGAGTTTTCTGATTTAAAAGAATTCCAGAAAAATGCCAAAACTTATAAAAATCATAGAAATTAATCTGTAACTCCAACGAAAATAATTTATATATATGAAAAAGTATCAGAAAAATTCAAGGAATCTGAATATGTCATTTTCAAACATGTTTGAAAATGTTACTGAACCCAAACATGTAGATTAATGAATAAGTTAATTCTTATAAATACCTTGGAGATGGAATTTGGAAATTATTTAAATCCCACTACTAATTATATGATCAAACAATGTCCAAATCACAAACCAGCAACCTAACATGTCACTCCATGCATGATAAAAATAAGTTGATCTGAGCATCAGGTCGAATCAATTAAAATGGTATTCGAGAATACCTCGTTTGAAGTGATATTTGAGTTTCATTCAAATCAACTTCAAACCTACTAAATGTTAACTATAATAATATACCACCTTGCATCCTCATGCCATGCTGATGCATCATCTTGTTGCATATGTTTGTTATTGATTGTTGTCATTTCTTTCGGTAGGCTCCGCTCCTCCGGATTCCACCGAATATCCGACTGACGGATATTGTCCCTCCTTTGAGCAACAAGGCAAGCAACCATTTTGATCATCCCGATAAATCCCATGTTCTCGCTCCTACACTTACTTATTGCATTAGGATCAAATGCTTCAAGTGCTTTTGCCACGTTAGTTAAACCCACTTCCTTTGCATGACCTATCCTTGTCACAGTAAATAGCTGAACCTTGCAACCTAGCATACCTGGTAGTTGCTAGAGCCATGATGTGCCTTATCCTGCTATGCATGCTATGCTTAGAGTTGTGTATGATCTGTCATCTGGGAGATGAACAGAATTGTGAGAATGTGTTCAGTAAGTAAAGGGTGTGTGTTGAACCTGATTTGGTAAAGGTACCCGTGAAAGGCTGTGTAGGAGTACATGGCGGGTTGTTTCATTGGAACCATCCTTAGGAACTGAGTTCCGTGTATGTAATCCAAGACTAGATACTACCACACGTTGGGATACTTAATTGACCCTCTCGACTTATTAATCGCTTAGTACTCGGTCGAGGAGTTGCAAGTAGTTTCTGGTGTTTATCGTCATGCTGGAGGCCGTGCATAACGCTGACCTGAGAGGTGGGCTGTGATGCGGTAGGCAGTGGCACGGTGTACCCAGTGGCACCCGAATGGTGGGCTTGGGAACCCTGCGCATATCGTTTGAGGCTGTGGCGGAAACCTCGGCCGGACTTCCGTGCGGGTTACTCTCAGATAGGCGATAAACCTGGACTAGGTACTAGTGTGATTAACGGTCGTGCCGACTCCCTCGCTGGGCTTCCGCTTGAAGGTTGCCGAGGTGCATGACGTGCTCATGGCGATAAGTGGCGAGAGCGTGTGTGACGATGTACACCCCTGGAGGGTTATGATCTATTCGAATAGCCGCGTCCGCGGATATGGACTACTTGGAGACATATGTTGTTCATAGATAATTTCAATGGCTACTCATAAAATTGTCAAGATAAGCGTGAGTGTCGTGGACGGCATTTCCGTATGGAGACGGAATGATTCCACGATGGAGTATTGTTGTGGTGTTAGTGGACTCGTGTGTGAGAAATCAAGTTGTCAAAATTATTTAAAAATGCAAGTTGTCTAGCCACGAGTCAAATGCTGGCTTTCCGCATGAAACCCCACAATACCTTATTGATACTTTGCATGAGTAGTTAGTTATCCTAAAGTCTTGCTGAGTCCCTCCTTACTCATGTTTGCTTAATAATTGTTGCAGAGGTTGCTAATGACCCTAATGGAGGGTTCTTCCTAGACATCGACGACGACGAGTAGCTGGTGTCCCAGCTACGATCTGGCCCTAGGTTGGGTCTGTAGTATAGTCAGGCCTTGTGCCTTCTAGTTTCACCTGTCTATACTCAAACAGTTTTAAACACTTCCGCTGGCTTGTAACTGAATGACTGCTATGATGGGTCGTGAGACCCTTATTGTGTAATATTATGTGTGTGGCTCTTCCAAGCCTCTTAAATAAAGCTTGTATGTTTTGGTTATGTTGTGATGCCATCGATATATCTATACACATCGGTATGCCATGCATACGCGTGTCGTACTTGATATGTATGGGGTTCGATTACCTAGCTGCAAACTTTAGTAGCACTCCTTACAAGGAAATGCCCCTTTGTGATCCAACGAGCCATGGTAGCTCGCTACTGCTCCGGACACATTGGTTGACCGGCATGTGTCCTTCTTAGCTGCTGTGTCTATCCACTTTGGGGAAATGTCATGTGATGTAATGGAGTCCTTGTAGCTTGCAACGACTCGTCTACATTCGCTGGTGACCGACACCTGCTTTGCTGGGTCATGTATGCCTGTCTCTGTGCGGAACTGCCAGTTTGGTTTATGACTAGACATGTCGATGCGGGTTCTTTGTCACTGGAATGCTAGCGACACAAATGCATACGTGAGTCAAAAGGCGCAAACGGTCCCGGCTAAGGTAAGGCTGCAGCCGTGGGGTTAACCGTGCGTGAGACCGCAAAGGGATGCGATGTGTTACAGGCTGGATTCCTATGGCTTAGGGTCGGGGTCCCGACAGTGTTGCATGGCAATATATGTCGGAATGGCTATGAAAATGACATAATAGGTAGGTATGGTGGCTGTTTTTATTAAAATATATGGTGGCTGTTCTGAGGAATGTGGGTTTAATGTACCGGGAAAAGTTGGGCGTTACTAGAGAGTCTAGCAAAGGTGGAAGGGTGAGAGTGCGTATAATCCATGAACGTAACATTAGTCATAAAGAACTCATACTTATTGCAAAATACTATTAGTTACCGAATTAAAGTATTAGATGCATGCTCCTAGGGGCAGGGTTGGTAGGAGTTAACCATCACGCGATCCCGACCTCCACACAAAGGTTGACAATTATTAAACAAATCATGCTCCGACTTCATCACATAACGGTTCACCATACGTGCATGCTACGGGAATCAAAAGCTTCAACACAATTTTTTTTTCTAATTCACAATTACTTACTAGCATGACTCTCATATTACCATCTTCACATCTCAAAACTATATGCAAGAAATCAAACTTCTCATCATATCCAATGCACTTAATATGAAACTTTTTATTATATCCCTGTTGGATGCCTATTATATTAGGACTAAATTCATAACCTAAACCAATAACCGTTCTGTTTAAAGAAATCTCAAAATAATATAAGTGAGGTATGAGAGTTTAATAATTCACAACACCGCTGTGCTCTAAAATATATAAGTGAAGTACTAGAGCAACATTGCCTAGCTCAAAAGATATAAGTGAAGCATAAAGAGCATTCTAATAAATTCACGATTTAGTGTGTATCTCTATCACAAAAGATTCATGCCGCAAGGATGATTTTGGGAAACTAAAAAGTAAATACTCATATCATACAAGACGCTCCAAGCAAAACACATATCATGTGGTGAATAAAAATATAGCCTCAAGTAAATTTACCGATGGATTGAAGACGAAAGAGGGGATGCCTTCCAGGGCATCCCCAAGCTTAGGCTCTTTGGTATCCTTGAATGTGACTTGGGGTGCCTTGGTCATCCTGAATCTTAGTCTTTTTCCACTCTTTACCTAACATTAGTCCATCAAATCTTTACCCGAAACTTGAAAACTTCACAAAACAAAACTCAAAAGAAAACTCACGAGATCCGTTAGTATAAGAAAAATAAATCACCACTTTACGTACTGTTGTGAACTCATTATTTATTTATATTGATGTAATATTTACTGTATTCCAACTTCTCCATAATTCATACCCCCGATACAACCCATACATTCATCAAAATACGCAAACAACAAAAAGAAAACAGAATCTGTCGAAAACAGAACAGCCTGTAGCAATCTGTTTACTTCAAATACTCCTGTAAGTCCATAAATTCCCAAAAATTAGGAAAATCTTAGAAATTTGTAAGCCAATATTGTGTAAAAAATTTAGATCAAAAGCACGTTCCACTGAAGTTATAAAATTCCTGGACTGAGAGCAAAAGTTTTTGTTTTTCAGCAAAATCAACTTGCAAATACCATAGACTATCCCAAAGGTTTTACTTGGCTCAAACACTAGTTAAAAAAGGAAAATAATGTTATTATAGTGATAATAATATGTTCAACACTCAAAAATAGAAACAAAAACGAAAGCAAAACAAATAAAATTGGGTTGCCACCCAACAAGCGCTATTGTTTAACGCCCCAAGCTAGGCATAATGCAATAGATCTAGGTATTATCATCTTTGGTATGCAATCCATAGGTAGCTCTCATAATATATTCATAAGATAATCTTATTTTCTTTCTAGTGAAGTGCTCGATGCCTTTCCTTAATGGAAATTGGAATCTAATATTACCTTCTTTCATGTCAATAATTGCACCAATCATTCTAAGGAAGGGTCTACCAAGAATAATAGGACATGTAGGATTGCTTTCTATATCAAGAACAAAGAAATCTACGGGCACATAATTCCTATTAGCAACAATAAGAACATCATTAATCCTTCCCGCATGTTTCTTAATAGTAGAATCCGATAGATTCAAATTTAGAGAACAATCATCAAATTCACGGAATCCTAATACATTACATAAAGTTTTTGGAATTGTGGAAACACTAGCTAGCACCCAAATCACACAAAGCATAGCACTCATAATCATTAATTTTAATCTTAATAGTAGGTTCCCACTCAAGTTTCTCTTCAAAAGATTTCATCATGGCATCCACAATATGTTTAGTAAAGCTTTATTTTGACTATAAGCATGTGGGTAATTTAACATAGATTGCAACAAGGAAACACAATCAATGAAAGAGCAACTATCATAATTAATATCATTGAAATCCGAAAGAGTGGGCTCATTTCTATTTAAAGTTTTGACCTCTTCCATCCCACTTTTATCACAAAAATTTAACTCCGAATCATTGGGACACCTTTTAGCTAAAGTTGACTCATCTCGAGTCCCATATTTTTCAAGATTTATGCTAGAAAAAAAATTCAATAGGTGTCACACCAATCACTTTTAGATCTTCATCAATATTATCACGAGAAAACACCTTTTCAAGCCATTCACACTTAGCACATATTCTAGCGGTTCTTTCCTTGCACTCATCAATAGAAATTATCATAGCTTTTAAAGACTCATTAATATCATGCTTGGGTGGAATAGATCTAATTTTCAATCTCAAGATAAATTCTATCATCGTTCCTAGCCAAATAATCAATCTTGAGCAATTTTTCTTCAATCATAGGATTGAAACCTTTTTGAGAGCTAATGAATTCTTTAATATTACTCTCAAGATCAGAGGGCATCTTATTATAATTTCCATAAGAATTGTTGTAGGAATTACCATAATTATTAGAGGAATTACTAGGAAACGGCCTAGATTGAAATTACCTCTATACGCATTATTTTCGAAATTGTTCCTACCAACACAATTCACATCCATAGATTCATTAATACTTCCAATCAAATAAGACAAAGGCATATCATTGGGATCAATAGGGGCACTCTTACTAGCAAACAATTTCATTAATTCATCCATCATTCCAGTCAAAGTATTTATTTCTTCCATAGCATGCACTTTTTTACTAGTAGGAGATATTTCGGTATGACATTGAGAGTAATTTGCCATAATATTATCTAGGAGTTTAGTAGCTTCTCATAATGTGATTTCCATAAAGGAACAAACCGCGGGTGAATCTAAAAGATTTCTAAAAGGAAAATTCAATCCCGCATACAAAATTTGTATAATCATCCATAAGGTTAAACTATGTGCGGGGCAATTCCTAATCATGAATTTCATCCTCTCCCAAGATTGTGCAACATGTTCATGATCAAGTTGCTTAAAATTCATTATATCGTTCCAAAGGGAGATGATCTTATCCCATGAATCAATACTATTTCAAGTTGCTTAAAATTGATTATATCGTTCCTAAGGCGGAAAGTACATGGAAATAAAAGCATCTTTACACTTATCCCATGAATCAATACTATTTTTAGGTAAAGATGAAAACCAAGTTTTGGCACGATCTCGAAATGAGAAAGGAAATAGCTTTAATTTAACAATTTCATTATCCATATCTTTCTTCTTTTTCATATCACACAACTCAATGTAAGTATTTAAATGGGATGTGGCATCTTCACTGGGAAAGCGAGAAAAATGTCTTCAATAACAAGATTGAGCAAAGCAACATTAATTTCACAAGATTCCGCACTAATGGCGGGAGCAATCGGAGTACTCATAAATTCATTATTATTAGTAGTGAAAAAATCACATAACTTGGTATTCTCTTGAGTCGTCGTTACAAAGCAAGCAATCTAGCACACAAGCAAGCAAAGAAAAAGACGAACGGGAAAAGGGCGAATAAAAAGGCAAATATTTTCGGTATTTTTTGAAAATTGTTTTAGAAATGAGGGAGAGGAAAACGTGAGGCAAATGACAAATAAAGTAAATCGAAGAGATGAGTTTGTGATGGGTACTTGGTAAGCATGATCTTGCTATGTATCCTCCGCCGCAACAGCGCCAGAAATCCTTCTTGCTACCTTTCGAGCTTGCGTTGGTTTTCCCTTGAAGAGGAAAGGGTGATGCAGCAAAGTAGATTAGTATTTCCCTCGGTTTGTTGAGAACCAAGGTATCAATCCAGTACTAGGAACTAGCATGGCTACAATAGTAGTACCTACACAAATAACCAAACACTTGCACCCAACGCTATAAAGGAGTTGTCAATCCCTTCAGAGTTATTTGCAAGGATGAGATCTAATAGAGATAGGTATAAAATAGTGGTAGATATGAAAGTAAAAGAAAAGTAAATAAATTGCAGCAAGGTATTTTTGGTTTATAGACGTGAAAATATATTATGGAAAATAGACCCGGGGGCCATAGGTTTCACTAGAGGCTTCTCTCATGTAGGAAAATAGAACAGTGGGTGACCAAATTACTGTCAAGCAATTGATAGAAAAGAAAATAATTATGAAGATATCCAAGGGAATGATTATGCATAAGCATCAAGTCCGTATCAAGTAGACCGAAATGATTCTACGTCTACTACTATTATTCCACACATCGACCGACTCCAGCCTGCATCTAGAGTATTAAGTTCATGAAGAACAAAGTAACACATTAAGTAAGATGACATGATGTACAAGGATAAACTCAAGCAATATGATGAAAACCCCATCTTTTTATCCTTGATGGAGACAATACAATATGTGTCTCGCTGCTACTACTATGTCACTTGGTGAGGACATCGCAAGGCTGAACCCGAAACTAAGCACTTTTCCCATTGCAAGAATTACCAATCTAGTTGGCCAAAACCAAACAAATAATTCGAATAGACTTGCAAAGATATGAAATCATGCATATAAGAATTCAGAAGAGACTCAAATAATATTCATGGAAAATCTGAACATAAACTCACAATTCATCGGATCTCGACAAACACACCACAAAAGAGTATTGAAGAGCAGAGAGAGAGAAGAAGCCATCTAGCTACTAGCTATGGACCCCTAGGCCTGTGGTGAACTACTCACACATCATCCGAGAGGCAATGGAGTTGATGTAGATGCCCTCCGTGATCAATTCCCTCTCCGGCAGATTACCGGAAAAGGCTCCGAGATTGGATCTCCCGGGAACAGAGGCTCTCGGTGGCGTAGAAGTATTTTTGGGGCTCTTTTGGGCGATACGGGAATATTTGGGAATTTATAGGCCGAGAATTAGGGTTAGGAGACCTGCAGGGAGGCACAATCCAAGGGGCGAAGCCACCCCCAAGGGCGCGCCTTGTAGGCTTGGGGCCTCCCGGCAACTTCCTTGCCCCCTACTCCAAGCCTGTTGCATGTCTTCTCGTCCAGAAAAAATCTTTCCCGAGATTTTATTCCGCTTGAACTCCTTTTAATATTCCTTATCTACAATATTCAAAAATGTGGAAAAAATAGAAACTGGCACTAGGCTCTAGATTAATAGGTTAATCCCAAAAATAATATAAAATAGCATAAAAATGCATATAAAACATCCAAAACAGATAATATAATAGCATGGAACAATCAAAAGTTATAGATACGTTGGTGACGTATCATGCATCAACCAAATAGTGGACTTAACTGCTTGTTGTTCCATGATGTTACTCTGTGTACCACCAAATCTTCATGGCCAAGGAAGACGAGGAAAAAACATTTGTGAGGGCCATCTGTTTTGGATGTTTTATATGATTATCTGTGTACCACCAAATCTTCATGTACCACCAAATCTTCATGTTCATTATCCCATGTCTCAGAAACTACTTCAAACGTATGGATTTCGGGTTGAAGAGCGATGAATCAACATTTGTGAGGGCCATCCAAATTGGTTTTGGGCCACAATTCCACATAAATGTGGAGGCATACATGGATGACATAGTCATCAATACCAAGGACAAAGCCACGTTGATCCAAGACTAAGAAGGAACCTTTGTGAACTTGCGCAAGATCAGCCTAAAGCTCAACCCCGAGAAGTAAATGTTCGGAGTCCCATGCGGCAAGCTCCTTGAGTTCTTTGTGTCATGGCGCGGGATAGAAGCCAACGCCACCAAGATTGAGGAATTCGAGCAAATAGAGGCACCGAAGCACGTCAAGGACGTATGATGCTTGGCGGGCTGCCTCGCCGCGCTTAGTAGGTTCATTTCCAAGTCTGCAGAGTGTGCCCTGCGATTTTTCAAAATTTTGAAAAAGGCTGGCCCAATGAAATGGACTCCAAAAGCGTAGGATGTGCTTCAAGATTTGAAGAAGAATCTACCCTCAGCTCTAATACCAGTCGCACCAAGACCAAAAGATCCATTGCTACTGTACCTAGGAAAAAATAACCAAGTGGTCAGCGCCGCGCTGGTGGCAGAAACAGAAGCTGAGGAAGAGGGGGCGACAACCCCTGATCCCTCAATCGACAAGCCAAGGAGCCAACTGTTGGGGGAACGTTGCATGGGAAACAAAAAATTTCCTACGCACACGAAGACTTATCATGGTGATGTTCATCTATGGGGGGGAGATTGGATCCACATACCCTAGGAGATCGCTATGCGGGAAGCATTAAGAAAAGCGGTTGATGTAGTGGTACAGCTTCGTGATTCAAATCACCGTCGTCCCACGATCCGTTCCGATCTAGCGCCGAACGGACGGCACCTCCGCATTCAACACACGTACACCTCGATGACGATCTCCGCCTTCTTGATCCAACAACAGAGGCGGAGATGTAGATGAGTTCTCCAGAAGCGTGACGGCGCTCTAGTGGTGGTGATGATCTACTCCTGTAGGGCTCCGCCCGAGCTCAGCAGAAATCCGATCTAGAGGAAGAACTACGTGGTATAGGTATGAGTTTCACGTGGCAAAGTTGTTTCTCAAAAGCCCTAAAACCACCAATATATATATAGGAGGAGGATAAGGGCTAGCCTTGGGGCTCAAGGGATCCCCAAGAGCGCCGCCCGAGTGGGAGGCGGTGGACTCCCACCCTAATTCAGTTTGGGGGAAGGAGTCCACTCCTTCCTTCCCACTTCCCTCTTTCCTTCTTTATCTTCTTTCTTTTGGTATTTTCTCTTGTGGCGCCATAGCCCTCTTGCGCTGGCCTCACCAAACCACTAAGGGTTGATGCGCCACCCTACGGTCACTGGGCTCACTCTCGGGTGGGTGGGCCCCTCCCGGTGAATACCTGGAACCCATTCGTCACTCCCGGTACACTACCGGTAATGCCCGAAAACTTTCCGATGACCAAATGAAACCATCCTATATATCAATATTCGTTTCCGGACCATTCCGGAAACCCTCGTGACGTCCGTGATCTCATACGGGACTCAGAACACCCTTCGTTCACCAACACATATAACTCAACTATACTAAAACATCATCGGACCTTAAGTGTGCAGACCCTGCGGGTTCGAGAACTATGTAGACATGACCCGAGACACTCCTCGGTCAATATCCAAACGCAAGACCTGGATGTCCATATTGGATCCTACATATTCTACGAAGATTTATATAATCCCGTATCACATTCCCTTTGTCCTTCGGTATGTTACTTGCCCGAGATTTGATCGTCGGTATCCCTATACCTATTTCAATCTCGTTACCGGGAAGTCTCTTTACTCAATTCTTAATACAAGATCCCGTGACTCACACTTGAGTCACATTGCTTGCAAGGCTTGTGTGTGATGTTGTATTACCAAGTGGGCCCCGAGATACCTCTCCGTCACACGGATTGACAAATCCGAGTCTTGATCCATGCTAACTCAACGGACACCTTCGGAGATACCTGTAGTGCACCATTATAGTCACCCAGTTACTTTGATACACACAAGGCATTCCTCCGGTGTCAGTGAGTTACATGATCTCATGGTCATAGGAATGAACACTTGACACGGAGAAAACAATAGCAACAAAATGACATGATCACATGCTATATTTATAGTTTGTGTCTAGTCCATCACATGATTCTCCTAATGATGTGATCCAGTTATCAAGTGACAACACTTGCGTATGGTCAGAAAACCTTAACCATCCTTGATCAACTAGCTTGCCAACTAGAGGCTTGCTAGGGACATTGTTTTGTCTATATATCCACACATGTATCTATGCTTTCATTCAATACAATTATAACATGGATAATAAACGAGTATCTTGAAACAGGAAATATAATAATAACTAATTTATCATTGCCTCTAGGGCATATTTCCAACAGTCTCCCACTTGCACTAGCGTCAATAATCTGGTCCTCACATCGCTATGCGATTTACATTGTAATGAATCTAACACCCATACAGTTCTGGTGTTGACCATGCTTCGCTCATGGAAGAGCTTTAGTCAGCAAATCTGCTACATTCAGATTCGTGTGCATTTTGCATATATTTACGTACTCTCCTTCGACGTAGTCGCGGATGAGGTTGAAGCGTCATTTGATGTGTCTGGTCTTCTTGTGAAACCTTGGTTCCTTTGCTAAAGCAATGGCACCAGTGTTGTCACAGAGTAGAGTTATTGGATTTAGTGTGCTCGGCACAACTCCAAGATCCCTCATGAACTGCTTCATCTAGACACCCTCCTAAGCTGCCTCCGAGGCTGCCATGTACTCCGCTTCACATGTAGAATCTGCTACGACGCTTTTCTTGGAACTGCACCAGCTTACCGCACACCCATTAAGAAGAAGTACGTATCCGGTTTGAGACTTAGAGTCATCCGGATCAGTGTCAAAGCTTGTGTCGACGTAACCCTTTACGACGATCTCTTCGTCATCTCCATAAACGAGAAACATTTCCTTAGTCCTTTTCAGGTACTTAGAAATATTCTTGACCGCCGTCCAGTGATCCACTCCTGGATTACTTTGAAGCCTGCCTGCCATACTTATGGCCAGGCTGACGTCCGGTCCAGTGCACAACATTGCGTACATGATAGACCCTATGTCTGAAGCATAGGGGACGGTACTCATCTTTTCTCTATCTTCTGTAGTTATTGGATACTGAGTCTTACTAAACTTTATACCTTGTAATACTCGCAAGAACCCTTTCTTGGATTGTTCCATTTTGAAATTCTTCAAAACTTTATCAAGGTATGTGCTTTGTGAAAGTCCTACCAGGCGTCTCGATTTATCCCTATAGATCTTAATGCCTAGAATGTAAGCAGCTTCTCCTAGGTCCTTCATAGAAAAACATTTGTTCAAGTAATCTTTTACGCTCTCTAAAAACTCCACATTGTTTGCAATCAGCAATATGTCATCCACATATAATATTAGAAACGCCACAGAGCTCCCACTGACTTTATTGTAAATACAAGATTCTCCAACAACTCGTATAAACCCAAATGCTTTGATCACCTCATCAAAGCGCTTATTCCAACTCCGAGATGCTTGCACTAGTCCATAAATGGACCGTTGGAGCTTGCACACTTTGTTAGCATTCTTTTGATTGACAAAACCTTCGGGTTGCATCATATACAACTCTTACTTAAGAAAACCGTTAAGGAACGCCGTTTTGACATCCATGTGCCATATTTCATAATCGAAAAATGCAGCTATTGCTAACATGATTCATACGGACTTAAGCATCGCTACCGGTGAGAACGTCTCATCGTAGTCAACTCCTTGAACTTGTGAAAAACCCTTTTCCACAAGTCGAGCTTTATAAACGGTTACATTACCTTCCGCATCCGTCTTCTTCTTAAAGATCCATTTGTTCTGAATAGCCTTGCGACCTTCAAGTAATACTTCCAAAGTCCATACTTTGTTTTCATACATAGATCCTATCTTGGACTTCATGGCCTCTAGCCATTTGTTGGAATCCGGGCCAACCATTGCTCCTTCATAATTCGCAGGTTCAATGTTGGCTAACAACATGATTGATAAGACAGATTACCGTACCACTCAGGAGCAGGACGTGATGTTGTCGACCTGCGAGGTCCGAGAATAACTTGATCTGAAACTCCATGATCATCATCATTAGTTTCCTCGTCAACCAGCGTCGTTTCGATAGAGGTTTCCCCCTGCCCTGCGCCACCATCTAGAGGGAGTAGAGGTTCGACAACCTCATCAAGTTCTATCTTCCTCCCACTCAATTCTTTCGAGAGAAACTCCTTCTCAAGAAAAGCTCTATTCTTAGCAACAAACACTTTGCCCTCGGATTGAGATAGAAGGTGTACCCAACTGTCTCCTTTAGGTAAGCTATGAAGACACACTTTTCCTCTTTGGGTTCCAGGTTTTTAGGCAAAAGCTTTTGGACATAAGCATCACATCCCCAAACTTAAAGAAACGACAACTTTGGTCTCTTTCCATACCACAGCTCGTATGGTGTCGTCTCAACGGATTTTGATGGTGCCCTATTTAAAGTGAATGCAGTTGTCTCTAATGCATAAACCCAAAACGATAACAGCAAATCGGTAAGAGACATCATAGATCGCACGATTTCTAACAAAGTACGATTACGACGTTCGGACACACCATTACGTTGTGGTGTTCCAGGCCGCGTTAACTGTGAAACGGTTCCACATTGTCTTAAGTGACCACCAAACTCAAAACTCAGATATTCACCCCCACGAGCAGAACGTAGGAACTTGATCTTCTTGTTACGATAATTTTCAACTTCACTCTGAAATTGCTTGAACTTCTCAAACGTTTCAGACGTGTGCTTCATCAACTAGATATATCTATACCTACTCAAATCATAAGTGAAGGTGACAAAATAACAATATCCGCCGCGCGCCTCCACACTCATTGGACCGCATACATCGGTATGTATGATTTCCAACAAGTTACTTGCACGCTCAATTGTTCCGGAGAACGGAGTCTTAGTCATCTTGCCCATGAGGCATGGTTCGCACGTGTCAAGTGATTCAAAATCAAGTGACTCCAAAAGCCCATCGGAATGGAGTTTCTTCATGCGCTTTACACCAATATGACCTTAGCGGCAGTGCCACAAAAACATGGCACTATCATTGTTAACTCTACATCTTTTGGTTTCAATGTTATGTATATGTGTGTCATCACAATCAAGATTCAATATGAACAACCCTCTCACATTGGGTGCATGACCATAAAATATATTACTCATAGAAATAGAACAACCATTATTATCTAACTTTAACGATTAACCGTCTCACAATAAACAAGATCCAGATATAATGTTCATGCTTAACGCAGGCACTAAATAACAATTATTTAAGTTCATAACTAATCCTGATGGTAACTGAAGTGAGACTGTGCTGACGGCGATTGCATCAACCTTGGAACCATTTCCCACGCGCATCGTCACTTCATCCTTTGCCAGCCTTCGTTTATTCCGCAATTCCTGCTTCGAGTTGCAAATATGAGCAACATAACCGGTATCAAATACCCAGGCACTACTACGAAAGTTGTTTAAGTACACATCAATAACATGTACATATATCTAATTTTTCTTTGGCCACCTTCTTATCAGCCAAATACTTGGGGCAGTTGTGCTTCCAGTGACCCATCCCCTTGCAATAATAACACTCTCTTTCCGGCTTAGGTCCAGCCTTGGGTTTCTTCGTCGGATTGGCAACAGTCTTGTCGCTCTTCTTGGAGTTACCCTTCTTGCTTTGCTATTTTTCTTGAAACCAGTGGTCTTATTGACCATCAACACTTGAAGGTCTTTCCGGAGTTCTGACTTGTTCATCACTTGCATGTTATAGTTCAACACAAAACTCTTATAGCTAGGTGGCAGTGATTGAAGAATTCTGTCAGTGATAGCCTATTGCGGGAGTTCAATCCCCCACTCAGCTAGACGGTTTGAGTACCCAGACATTTTGAGCACATGTTCACTGACAAACGAATTCCCCTCCATCTTGTAAGCATAGAATTTATCGGAGGTCTCATACCTCTCGATCCGGCGTTCTTCTGAATGATAAACTTCAACTCCTGGAACATCTCATATGCTCCATGATGCTCAAAGCAACGTTGAAGTCCCGGTTCCAAGCCATACAAGACTGCACATTGAGCTACTGAGTAGTCTTCCTTATGCGATTACCAAGCGTCCAAAACATCTTGGTCAGATGTAGCGGGTGGTTCATCTCCTACCGCAGCATCAAGGACATAATTATTTTTCCCAGCTTGTAGGATGAGCCTAATATTACGTGCTCGGTCTACAAAGTTGCTTCCATCTTTCAACTTAGCTTTCTGTAGGAACGTATTGAAATTCAGGGTTGCTACTGCGTGATCCATTGATCTACAACATAAATTTTTGCAAAGTTGACTTAGACTATGTTCAAGATAATTAGAGTTTAACTAATCAAATTACTTAATAAACTCCCACTCAAAAAGTACATCCCTCTAGTCATTTGAGTGGTGCATGATCCAAATTCACTAACTCAAATCCGATTATCACGTGAGTTGAGTATAGTTTCAGCGGTAAATATCTCTATGCTAATCATATCAACTATACGATTCATTCTCGACATTTCGGTCTCTTGTGTTCCGAGGCCATGTCCACATGCTAGGCTCGTCAAGTTTAACCCAAGTGTTCCGCATGTGCAACTGTTTTGCACCCGTTGTATGTGAACGTTGAGTCTATCACACCCGATCATCACGTGGTGTCACGAAACGATGAACTGTCGCAACAGTGCAAAGTCGGGGAGAACAAAATTTCATCTTGAAATTTTAGTGAGGGATGACCTGATAATGATACCGCCACTCTAAGCAAAATAAGGTGCATAAAAGGATTAACATCACATGCAATTCATAAGTGACATGATATGGCCATGTTCTTGTGCTTCTTGATCTCCGTCACCAAAGCACCGGCATGATATTCTTGTCACCGGCACCACACAATGATCTCCATCATCATGATCTCCATCATTGTGCCTCCATCGAGGTTGTCGTGCTATCTATGCTATTACTACTAAATCTACAACCTAGCAATATAGTAAACGCATATGCAAACACAAACGTTAGTTTAAAGATAACCCGTTGGCTCCTGCCGGTTTCCATAGCATTGACGTGCAAGTCGATATTAACTATTACAACATGTTCATCTCATACATCTAATAGATCACATCATCTCTTTGGCCATATCACATCGCAGGCATACCCTGCAAAAACAAGTTAGACGTCCTCTAATTTGTTGTTGCATGTTTTACGTGGTTGCTATGGGTATCTAGTATGATCGCATCTTACTAACGTAGAAACAACAACGGATATGTGCAAATTTCTATTTAACCTCTATCCAAGGACCGCCTCGGTCAAATCCAATTCAATTAAAGTTGAAGAAACCTACACCCACCAGCCATCTTTATGCAAAGAGTTGCATGTTAGTCGATGAAACCAGTCTCTCTTACGCGTACGAGTAATGTCGGTCCGGGCCGCTTTAATCCAACAATACCGCCGAATCGAGAAAAGACTAAGGAGGGCAGCAAATCAAACATCAACGCCCACAAAACCTTTTGTGTTCTACTCGAGATAACATCTATGCATGAACCTTGCTCATGATGCCACTGTTGGGGAACGTTGCATGGGAAACAAAAAATTTCCTACGCACACGAAGACCTATCATGGTGATGTTCATATACGAGAGGGATATTGGATCCACATACCCTTGTAGATCGCTAAGAGGGAAGCGTTAATAAACGCGGTTGATGTAGTTGTACAGCTTCGTGATTCAAGTCACCGTCGTCCCACGATCCGTCCCACGATTCGTTCCGATCTAGCACCAAACGGATGGCACCTCCGCGTTCAGCACACGTACAGCTCGATGACGATCTCGACCTTCTTGATCCAGCAAGAGAGACGGAGAAGTAGATGAGTTCTTGGGCAGCGTGACGGCGCTCCGGTGGTGGTGATGATCTACTCCTGCAGGGCTCCGCCTGAGCTCCGCAGAAATCCGATCTAGAGGAAGAACTACGTGGTATCGGTTTGAGTTGCACGTGGCAAAGCTATTTCTCAAAAGCCCTAAAACCACCAATATATATAGGAGGAAGGGAGGGGCTAGCCTTGGGGCTCAAGGGAGCCCCAAGGGCGCCGGCCGAGTGGGAGGAGGTGGACTCCCGCCCCAATTTGGTTTGGGGGAAGGAGTCCACTCCTTCCTTCCCACCTCCCTCTTTCCTTTTTCTTTTCTTTCTTTTCGTATTTTCTCTTGTGGAGCCATAGCCCTCTTGGGGTGGCCTCACCAGCCCACTAAGGGCTGATGCGCCACCCTAGGGTCACTGGGCTAACTCCCGGGTGGGTGGGCCCCCCCGGTGAATACCTGGAACCCATTCGTCACTCACGGTATGCTCACGGTAATGCCCGAAAACTTTGCGGTCACCAAATAAAACCATCCTATATATCAATCTTCGTTTCCAGACCATTCCAGAAACCCTCGTGACGTCTGTGATCTCATTTGGGACTCCGAACACCCTTTGGTCACCAACACATATAACTCAACTATACTAAAACATCGTCGAACGTTAAGTGTGCAGACCCTGCGGGTTCGAGAACTATGTAGACATGACCCGAGACACTCTCGGTCAATATCCAATAGAGGCACCTGGATATCCATATTGCATCCTACATATTCTAGAAAGATCTTATCAGTTTAACCTCTGTGCCAAGGATTCATATAATCCCGTATCACATTCCCTTTGTCCTTCGGTATGGTACTTGCCCGAGATTTGTTCGTCGGTATCCCTATACCTATTTCAATCTCATTACTGGCAAGTCTCTTTACTCGTTCTGTAATACAGGACCTCGTGACTCACACTTGAGTCACATTGCTTGCAAGGCTTGTGTGTGATGTTGTATTACCGAGTGGGCCCCGAGATACCTCTCCGTCACACGAAGTGACAAATCCCAGTCTTGATCCATGCTAACTCAACGGACACCTTCGGATATACCTGTAAAGCACCTTTATAGTCACCCAATTACGTTCTGACGTTTTATACACACAAGGCATTCCTCCGGTGTCAGTGAGTTACATGATCTCACGGTCATAGGAATGAACACTTGACACGCAGAAAAAATAACAACAAAATGACACGATCACATGCTACGTTTATAGTTTGGGTCTAGTCCATCACATGATTCTCCAAATGATGTGATCTAGTTATCAAGTGAAAACACTTGCTTGTGGTCAGAAAACCGTAACCATCCTTGATCAACTGGCTAGCCAACTAGAGGCTTGCTAGGGACATTGTTTTGTCTATATATCCACACATGTATATATGCTTTCATTCAATACAATTATAGCATGGATAATATACAATTATCTTGAAACAGGAAATATAATAATAACTATTTTATCATTGCCTCTAGGGAATATTTCCAACACCAACAAGATAAACACATCAGGAGAAACAGAATAGAGATTGTGCAAAAGAAGACGATGGTGCAGCAACGAGTTTACTTTGTGAGATCTCTCCTAAACGGGGCTAGGTCAAGGTATTCTAGGGTGCAAAAGATAGTTTTCGGCCTTCTCATGATCTCTCGGAAGCTGCGCTATTACTTCCAAGCACACCACATCATCGTCGTCACTCGTTTTCTCTTGCAACACATCTTGAGGAATCCAGAGGCAACTGGCAGGATTGTCGAGTGGGCGTTGGAGTTGGCTAGCTTTGACTTGATCTTTGAAAGCACAACGACAATTAGAACAGGGCCATGGCAAAATTCATTGCTGAATGGAGTCCAATGTAGGACGAAGAGATTACACAAACAATTCTCCCCGGTAGAGAAGCACCTTGGGAATGGATCATGTACTTTGACAAGGTACTCCTGGTCGCACCCACGAGAGAGCATCTCAAGTACATTGTCCATATGCACTTTACCCAGGAGGTATGGACGAACAACATAGCAAATATGAAGGGATTCATGCCGGCCTCTGGATAGCAGCTGAGCTAGGTATTAGGAAGTTGATTGTCCATGGGGATTCACAGATATTTGTGCGGCAAGTCAACATGGATAATCAAAGTCCTTTGATGGAAGCTTATGTAGGTGAAGTGAGGAAGTTGGAGGAGCACTTTTACGGTCTACAGACAGAACACATTCCGTGGGCACAAAACTGTATTGTTGATGGACTGTCAAAGCAAGGTGCTAAGAAGTTGCATGTTGATCCACGCACTTTTGTGCTCCGACTGACTTAGCCATCCGTCACACCATTAGATCGACAAGCCAAGAAAAGAAATATTAGTTCTAGCGACTATCTTCTAGTAGAGCCACCAGCCGCTGCCAAGAGGGTTGCCAAGAACGACGAGATGCGTGCTGATGAGTGGGAGACTCCGGCGGACCCAATGGGCCTTGCCATCAAGGCCAATGCTCCCACAACAGAACAGATGCCTTTCGTTCTTGTCATCGAGCCCTAGGCTCCAACATGGGCATAGCAGATAGTCTAGTACCTTCATACAGGAGAACTTCCTGAAGAACAAGGAAGAAGCTAGAACCCGGCAGCCGAGCATGTACTAGTTCATGGACAACACTCTGTACAATAGGAGACTAAATAGGGTGAAACTGAAGTGCATTCCCTGGGAAGAAGGATAACAGCTGCTGGCAGAAATACATGAAGGAAGTTGTGGCTCCCACCTGGGATCACGAGCCCTTGTCAGGAAAGCTTTCCGACAAGGCTTCTATTGGCAAACATCCCTTCAAGACGCCTTGATGGTCGTGACTACGTACAAAGCATGCCAGTTCCACGCCAAACAGATACATTAGCCAGCTCAAGCCCGCCAAACCATCCCACTCTCCTAGCCATTTGCGGTGTGGGGTCTCTACATAGTCGACCCCCTCCCCCATGCTACTGGGTGCTTTGAATTCTTGTTCATGGCAATCGACAAGTTTACAAAGTGGACCGAAGTGGAGCCAGTGAGGAAGGTGATGGAGCAAGCTACAGTCAAGTTCATTACAGGGATACTTTGTTGTTTTGGAGCACCCAACGGGATCATCACTGACAATGACACACAATTCACCAGCAACATCTTCATACAAAACTACCAGGACATCGGCACCAAAATTTGCTTTGCCGGTTGCACACCCTAGGAGCAACGGCCAGGTAGAAAGGGCAAATGCTGAAGTGTTGCGGCGCCTCGGGACAAGGACTTTCGACAAGCTGCACAAGCATGGGAGGCACTGGATTGATGAACTTTCGGCCGTTCTTTGTTCAATTAGAACGACACCGAGTCGAGTCTCTCACGAGACACCCTTCTCCCTAGTCTATGGTGGAGAAGCTATACTCCCAAAATAAATCACTATGGGTCACCTTGAGTACAAGCTTTTGAAAAAGAATAACAAGAGAAACTAGGGCAATATGATGCCAAGTTGACACAAAAGTTTTAAGGCCCTTACCGGGTAGTACAAGTCACCGTGCCCGACGCAGTCCGCCTGCTGACAAAGATGGCACTCCAGTACTGAACTCGTGGAATATCGAGCATTTTTGCAAATTTTTACTATGAGGTGCGTTTGTCGGGCTGCCCAGCGATCCCTTTTGTACAAGTGGGATTGACAGGCTTGTAATCCTTTATACAAAGCTAGACGAAGACCCTGTGTGTAGTCAATAAAGCTAATTGTCCATAACTCCTTGTCAAAGTACATACTTATTTTTATGTATCATATATGAAAGGTTGTGGTCACTTTTTGACTTGCTCAAGGCTTTCTTTGAACCGCCATGTTTCCTAGACTCCTTTATTTTGTCTTCTTTCTTTTTCTCGAAAGGAAGAAGGGCCCCTCACATACAAGTCTTCCCACGGGGAGTGACGGTATGAGAACCTATGGATGCGTTCAAAGACGATCACCTTGTAGCAAGAAGCACAACGGAGAGAAAGCTAAGTTAAAGTCTTTTTTTCACCGAGAGTTATTTTTCCTTTGAAACAATCCTACTTGTAAGAAGAAAACCTGCATGCAAAGAACCCTTGTCGGATCTGTCTGCACTCCTTGTCGTTTCGAGACCGCTAAACAACCTGAGTAGACACGACAAGGACAGCAAGGTAGTCTGGTCGACAAGTGTGCCGTTGACAAGCTCCTAAGGACCCGTTCCTAATAACGCTCACGTCAAGAATACATGTGCCGGTAGGCAATTCCAATAAGCATAGGGATAGAAATGTACAAGTGCAAATTCATAGGGAAGAATGGCCAATCGACAAACATAATAATGCCTAAAAACCTAGCGGACCGTATGCCATAATTTTCTTCACATTTCATTGCAGGATTACATATGTATTTTTTAAATACAAAAGGATATCTTCCACTATGATGTGGCGATTGATCCAGAAACGATGCCTCGCGGATGGAGCGCCTTGTTCGGACCAACCAAGCCAAGGTGCGGCGACATCTTGCGAATCCCACCAAGGAGTCGTTGTGCCTACTTGGAGTCGTCGCCCTCGAGCGTGCCGTTGGGGGAATTGTCGCTGTCATCGCTCTCACTGGAGGTGTCAAGGTCGCTACTGCTGGAGCTCCACTCATCCCTCGGCCAGCCCAACCTAAGTTTCCATCAGACTGAGCAATTATTCAATCCAGTGCTCTCATCCCTTTGAACTTGGGTCCAAAAAATAGTCCTATTGTACAACCTGGGGAAGTCAAAGAACATTCAAAGTGGTCCACATAGGTTGGCCCTTTCACCTCATTCTTTTCCGTTTCCAAGCTTTGAAAACAGGTTCTTTCACTTCAGTATCTCTCATAATGAAGCTGAGATATGATGTTGTTCCAACACTCTAGCGGACTGCCGGAACTCCCGAAGAACATCACGGAGATCATGGCGTCTCCGTCCAACCTGAAGTGTAGAAGATGCTCCGGACCTAGGCAGCGGGAGCGCGTGAATGACTTCCATCACCATGTAAGGAACATAGCACTTCCAAGCGAGTGGTCATCGCCACCTCGGCGGGTTTGTTGTAGGAACCGTCTGCCCATAGCCACCGACCCGTAGGCCTACTACCCTCGATGGCCCTGGCAAAGGGGTCGGGAAGCCGCAAACAATTGTGGGGTGATACATCTCCTTCTTATCCATAAATTTTGATTGTTTCATGCCAATTTTCTACTACTATCACATATTTTTGGCAACATTTTATACTATTTTTGGGACTAACTTACTCATCCAATGCCTAGTGAGTTCCTTTTTTTCTGTGTTTTCTTTTTCAAAGAAATTCCATATCAAACGAAGTCCAAACGTGATAATTTTTTAAAGATATTATTTTTGGAATATATGTGAATTTTGGGAAGAAGAATCAATGCAAGACAATGCCCGAGGGCCCCACAAGCCAACAGGGTGCGACCTAGGGGCGCGCCCTCATGGCTTGTGGCCAGCCGTAAGTCGGTTGAGGCTCTCCTTCCACCGAAGGAAATATAATTTCACGATAATAATCCCCCCAAAATTTTAGCCAATCGGAGTTACACATCTCTGGATATTTAAGAAACAGTGAAGGGCTAGAAAACAGTGGCAAAAATAGGAGAGACATAGAGAGAGATCCAATCTCGAAGGGGATGCTGCCCTCTAGGAGCCGTGATGGCTATGGACTAGAGGGAAACCCTCCTCCCACCTAGGGAGGAGGACAAGGTAGAAGGAGGAGGACGGGGGCTCTGTCCCCCCTCTCTCCCGGTGGCGTCAGAGCGTCACCGGGGAAACCATCGTCACGATGATCTACACTAACAACTTCAATGCACTCACTCATACGTCTCCAACGTATCTACAATTTTGTTATTGTTCCATGCTATTATATTATCTGTTTTGGATGTTTTTTTTGCATTTATATGTTGTTTTACTTTATTTTTCGGACTAACCTATTAACCTAGAGCCTGGTGCCGGTTTCTGTTTTTTCCATGTTTTTTAATATTGCAGATAAGGAATATTAAATGGAGTCCAAACGGAATAAAATCTACGGAAAGAATTTTTATGGACCAGAAGACATGCAACAGGCTTGGAGTAGGGGCAAGGAAGTTGTCGGGAGGCCACAAGCCTGCAGGGCTTGCCCTGGGGGTTGGCCGCGCCCCTGACTTGTGGCCCCCCTGCAGGTCTCCTAACCCTAATTCTTGCCCTATAAATTCCCAAATATTCCAGTATCGCTAGAAAGAGCCACGAAAATACTTTTACACCGTCGAGAGCCACTGTTCCCGAGAGATCCAATCCGGGAGCCTTATCCGATAATCTACCGGAGAGGGAATTGATCACGGAGGACATCTACATCAACTCCATTGCCCCTCCGATGATGGGTGAGTAGTTCACCACAGACCTACGGGTCCATAACTAGTAGGTAGATGGCTTCTTCTCACTCTTTGATCTTCTATACCATGTTCTTCATGATATTCAGGGAGATCTATCCGATGTAATACACTTTTGCGGTGTGTTTGTCGAGATCCGATGAATTGTAAGTTTATGTTTAGATTATCCATGAATAATATTTGAGTTTCTTTGGAATTCTTATAAGCATGATTTCATATCTTTGCAAGTCTCTTCGAATTATTTGTTCGGTTTGGCCAGCTAGATTGGTAATTCTTGCAATGGGAGAAGTGCTTAGTTTGGGCTTCAATCTTGCGGTGTCCTCACCCAATGATATAGTAGGGGTAGCGAGGCACTTATTGTATTGTTGCCATCAAGGATAAAAAGATGGGGTTTTCATCATATTGCTTGAGTTTATCCCTCTACATCATGTCATCTTACTTAATGCGTTACTCTTTTCTTCATGAACTTAATAGTCTAGATGCACACAGGAGTCGGTCGACGTGTGGAGTAATAGTAGTAGATGCAGAATCTATAAACTAAAAATACCAAAAATACCTTGCTACAATTTATTTACTTTTGTTTTACTTTCAGATCTATCACTATTTTATACCTATCTCTATCATATATCATCCTTGCAAATAACTCTAAAGGGATTGACAACCCCTTTATAGCGTTTGGTGCAAGTGTTTGATTATTTGTGTAGGTACTACTATTGGAGCCTTGCTAGTTCCTCCTACTGGATTGATACCTTGGTTCTCAACAAATTGAGGAAAATACTTATCTACTTTCTTGCATCACCCTTTCCTCTTCAAGGGAAAACCAATGCAAGCTCAAGAGGTAGCAAGAAGGATTTCTCGCGCCGTTGTCGGGGAGGATACATAGCAAGATCACGCTTACCAAGTACCCAACACAAACTCATATCTTGCATTTACTTTATTTGCCATTTGCCTCTCGTTTTCCTCTCCCCCACTTCCAAAACGATTTTCAGAAAATACCAAAAAGATTTGCCTTTTTATTCGCCCTTTTTCCGTTCATCTTTTTGTTTGCTTGCTTGTGTTATAGATTGCTTGATTGTCACGATGACTCAAGAGAATACCAAGTTATGTGATTTTTCCACTACTAATAATAATCATTTTATTAGTACTCCGATTGCTCCCGCACTACTTTGAAATCTTGTGAAATTAATGCCGCTTTGCTCAAGTTTGTAATGAAATAACAACTTTGTGGCCTTCCTAGTGAAGATGCTGCATTCCATCTAAATACTTCCATTGAGTTGTGTGATGTGCAAAAGAATAAATATGTGGATAATGAAATTGTTAAAAGTAAAGCTATTTCCTTTCTCATTACGAGATCGTGCCAAAACTTGGTTTTCATCTTTACCTAAGAATAGTATTGATTCCAGGAATAAGTGTAAAGATGCTTTTATTTCCAAGTACTTTCCGCCCGCTAAGATTATCTCCCTTACGAATGATATAATGAATTTTAAGCAACTTGATCATGAACATGTTGCACAATCTTGGGAGAGGATGAAATTAGTGATTAGGAATTGCCCCGCGCATGTTTTGAGCTGATTATACAAACTTTTTATGCGGGATTGAATTTTCATTCTAGAAATCTTTTAGATTCAGCCTGTCGGGACCCTGATCCTAAGTCACAGAAATCCAGCCTGTAACACATCGCATCTCTTTGCGGTCTCACGCACGGTTAACCCCACGGCTGCAGCCTTACCTTAGCCGGGACCGTTTGCGCCTTTTGACTCGCGTATGCAATTGTGTCGCTAGCAATCCAATGACAAAGAACCCGTATCGACATGTCTAGTCATAAACCAAAGTGGCAGTTCCGCACAGGGACATGCATACATGACCCAGCAAAGCAGGTGTCGGTCACCAGCGAATGTAGACGAGTCGTAGCAAGCTACAATGACTCCATTACATCGCGTGACATTTCCCCAAAGGGGACAGACACATCAGCTAAGAAGGACACATGCCGGTCAACCAATGTGTCCGGAGCAGTAGCGAGCTACCATGGCTCGTTGGATCACAAAGGGGCATTTCCCGGTAAGGAATGCTACTAAAGTCTACGGCTAGGTAATCGAACCCAATACATATCAAGTACGAGACACGTACCCATGGCATACCGATATGTATAGATACATCGATGGCATCACAACATAACCATAAACATACAAGCTTTATTTAAGAGGCTCGGAAGAGCCACAAAGATAATATTACACAGTAGGGCTCTCACGACCCATCATAATAGTCATTCAAGTTACAAGCCAGCGGAAGTAATTGAACTGTCTGAGTACATACAGATGAAACTTGAAGGCACATGGCCTGACTATACTACAGACCCACCCTAGGGCCAGATCGTAGCTGGGATACCAGCTACTCGTCGTCGTCGATGTCTAGGAAGAACCCTCGGTTAGGGTCATTAAAAACATCTGCAACAAATATTAAGCAAACATGAGTACGGAGGTACTCAGCAAGACTTTAGGATAACTATCTACTCATGCAATGTATCAATAAGGAATTGTGGGGTTTCATGCGGAAAGCGAGCATTTGACTCGTGGCTAGACAACTTGCATTTTAAAACAATTTTTAACAACTTGATTTCTCGCACACGAGTCCACTAACACCACAATAATACTCCATCGTGGAATCATTCTTTCTCCATACGGAAAAGCCGTCCACGACACTCACGCTTATCTTGACAATTTTATGAGTAGCCATTGAAGTTATCTATGAACAACATATGTCTCCAAGTAGTCCATATCCTCGGACGCGACTATTCGAATAGATCATAACCCTACAGGGGTGTACTTCTTCACACACGCTCTCGCCACTTATCACCATGTGCACGTCATCCACCTCGGCAACCTTCAAGCGGAAGCCCAGCGAGGGAGTCAGCCACGACCGTTAACCACGCTAAAACTAAGTCCAGGTCTATCGCCTATCTAAGGGTAGCCCGCACGGAAGTCAGGTCGAGGTTTCCGCCACGGCCCAAAACGATGTGCGCAGGGTTCTCAAGCCCACCATCCGGGTGCCACTTGGTACACCGTGCCACTGCCTACCACATCACAGCCCACCTCTCAGGTCAGCGCTATGCACGACCTCCGGCATGACTATAAACACCAGAAACTACTTGCAACTCCTGGACCGAGTACTAAGCGATTAATAAGTCGAGAGGGTCAATTAAGTATCCCAACGTGTGGTAGTATCTAGTCTTGGATTACATACACGGAACTCAGTTCCTAAGGACGATTCCAATGAAACAACCCGCCATGTACTCCTACATAGCCTTTCACCGGTACCTTTACCAAATAAGGTTCAACACACAACCTTTACCTACTGAACACATTCTCACAATTCTGTTCATCTCCCGGATGACAGACCATACACAACTCTAAGCGTAGCATGCATAGCAGGATAAGGCACATCATGGCTCAAGCATCTATCAGGTATGCTAGGTTGCAAGGTTCAACTATTTACTGTGACAAAGACAGGTCATGCAAAGGAAGTGGGTTTAACTAACGTGGCAAAAGCATTTGAAGCATTTGATCCTAATGCAATAAGTAAGTGCAGGAGCGAGAACATGGGATTTATCGGGATGATCAAAATGGATGCTTGCCTTGTTGCTCAGAGGAGGGACAATATCCGTCAGTCGGATATTCAGTGGAATCCGGAGGAGCGGAGCCTACCGAAATAAATGACAACAATCAATAACAATCATATGCAACAAAATGATGCATGAGCATGGCATGAGGATGTAAGATGGTATGCTAATATAGCTAACATTAATTAGGTTTGAAGTTGATTCGAATATCACTTCAAACGAGGTATTCTCGAATACCATTTTAGTTGATTCGACCTGATGCTCAGATCAACTTGTTTTTAACATGCATGGAAATGATATGCTAAGTTGCTGGTTGTAATTGAACAATGTTTGATCATAGCATTTGAAGTGGAATTCAAATGATTTTCAAATTCCATCTCCAAAGCATTTATAAAATTAACTTATTCATTATTCTGTATGTTTGGTCCAGTAACATTTTCAAACATGTTTGAAAATGACGTATTCAGATTCCTTGGATTTTTCTGATACTTTTTCATATATAAATTATTTTCATTGGAGTTACAGATTAATTTCTATGATTTTTAGAAGTTTTGGCATTTTTCTGGAATTCTTTTAAATCAGAAAAGTCTTTATTGCATCATAACCCCGTCATCGTTGCGTCAGCAGGTCAACTGAACTGGTCAGGTCAAACCTGATAGGTGGGGGCCACTAGTCAGCGTCCCAGGAGCTAATCCCGCGCTGACTAGCCCCTAAGTGGGTTTGACCCACTGCTAGGGCCCACTGTCAGCGGCTGCTTAGCGCTAATCCACCAGGGTTAGGCCGGCCACGTCGTCCTCCGCCGGAGACTGACCGGCGGCGACCAAATCCGCGGCGGAGCTTCGCCGGAGATGCACCAAATCGCGCTGTGGTGCTCGGAATCGTGTGCCGAGAGCATTGGGATGATCCCCAGGCTCGGCCTCATCCTCTACGGACATGAGGAGGGGCTATGGGTGGCCGGAGCATGCCGGCGACGAGCCGAGGCGGCTGCCGGAGCTTGGGTTCATGGGTCTCGGGGCTAGAGTGCCGGAGAGAGAGGGGAAACAGGGGGAAAATGCTCCCAAGCTCACGGGGGAGGCGAAGCTGGGCTCAGACTGCTCGGGGAGGGGCTGTAGCCGGCGATCCACCGTCGATTTGCCGACGGCCAAAGGTTGAAGACGACAACACTAGGGCGTTGCAGGGCTCGGGTAGGACGGATTCGTCGACGTGCCAGTCGGGCTCGACATTGCGGAGGGGATGGAACACTCGGGGGGCTTCCCTCTGGCCAGAGAGCTCGGGCTCCTCGAGCTCAAGCTTCTGACAATGGCGGCAGGAGGAGGGAGGAAAGATCTGAGAGGAGAGGGGGAATGGCGCACGGGAATGGATAGGCTAGAGCTCGGGGAGGTTATCCCCATGCTTGCCAGCGCGAAGTGGCGGCCAGGCAGGCACGGAGCTGCGTGGAGGCGCGCGACGTCGCGGCGGCCACCTCCTGTTCCCACTCGCAGGGGAGGAAGACGACAGGGAAGAGACTGGGCCGGGCCAGGTGAGTGACACGTAGGTCTTTCCTTATTTTTTTTCTGTTTTGCTAACTACTTTGATTCTCTATTTATTTCAGCTCCAAAATAGCTTATAAAATTATTTTGAACACACCAGAATATTAGTTGGAATATATCCAATCATTCGTGAAGTTTTCAACATTTTTGAAAACTTAAAGTTTTTGAATTCAAATTTTAAACTTGAAACTAGTAGCCTTTTGCATTTATTTAAAATTTCAAATGTGTTAAGAAAATGGTTTTCTTCATTTCTTATTTGCTTTCAAGAATTATCAGAAAAGTTGAGGCCATTTTGGGTTCATTGATTTGAAAAAGTTTGTAATTTCTTTGAATTTCAGAAGTGGCTAGGCTTTTTGAGTTTTTCTTCACCAGTTGCTTTCTTCTTGTTGAAATTTTCTTTTATGCAATGCAAAGAAGATATGAGCACAATGCTAACTTGATTAGGGTTTCAGGGATGTGACAACTCACCCCCACTCAAAAGAATCTCGTCCCGAGATTTAGAAGTCGTCGGGAATAACGCATGATACTCAAGTCAGAGACGATCCTCTGTTTCCCAAGTTGCCTCCTTTTCAGAATGATTTGACCATTGAACTTTAAGAAACTTGAGGTTTCGATGTCGAGTGGTACGGTCGGCTTGATCAAGAATACGTACAGGGTATTCTCGGTATGAAAGGTTATCTTGGAGATCAAGCGTTTCGTGGTCCACTTCATGGATAGGATCCGAAAAGCAAGGCCTGAGTTGCGAGACGTGGAAGACATCATGAACCTTGGAAAGATGCGGAGGAAGTTCCAACTTGTAGGCAACTTCTCCTTGTTTAGCAAGAATGCGAAAAGGACCAATGTAACGAGGAGCCAACTTGCCCTTGATACCGAATCGATGGGTACCCTTCACAGGTGTAATCCGAAGGTAAGCCTTCTCGTCAACTTCAAAGGTCACAGCCTTATGATGACGATCATATTGGCTCTTTTGACGAGATTGGGCTGTTTTCAACTTTTCTCGAATAATGCGAACCTGCTCTTCTGCATCCTGGATCATATCCGGGCCAAAGAGTTGCCTGTCTCCGGTTTCTGACCAATTAAGAGGTGTTCGGCATGTTCGTCCATACAGAACTTCAAAAGGAGCTTTGCCCAATCTTGATTGATAACTATTGTTATAAGCAAATTCGGCGAATGGAAGGAACTTCTCCCAATTCATACCGAACGATATAACACAAGCTCGGAGCATATCTTCAAGGATTTGATTCACTCTTTCTACTTGACCACTTGACTGAGGATGGAAAGAAGTGCTAAAAGATAAGTGAGTCCCCATAGCATTCTGAAAACTTTCCCAGAAGCGAGATGTAAAGATACTCCCACGGTCTGAGTTAATCTCCAGGGGAACACCATGAAGAGACATTATTCGAGAGCTATATAACTCTGCTAGCTGGCTAGCTGTTATACTCTCACGAACTGGAAGAAAATGAGCTACTTTGGAGAGACGGTCAATGACCACAAAGATAGCATTATTTCCTTTCTTGGTCTTGGGAAATCCGGTAATGAAATCCATACTGACTTTATCCCATTTCCATTCAGGAATAGCTAAAGGTTGAAGGGTGCCAGCAGGCCTTTGATGTTCTTCCTTAACTCAACGACAAACGTCGCAGTTAGCAACGAACTCAGCAATTTCTCTCTTCATCCTAGTCCACCAGAACCTCTGGTGTAGGTCCTGATACATCTTAGTACTACCGGGATGAATGGTGAGACGAGAATCATGAGCCTCCTTAAGGATCAATTGCCGCAGACGTTTGCTCTTAGGAACCAGTAAACGGTTCTGAAAGAACACAACACCTTTCTCATTGATGGATAAATCCCTAGCGTTACCGCTAGCAATATTCTCCTTGATCCGGGATATACCCTTATCATAAGCCTGCACGGCTATGATTTGATACCTAAGAGTAGGCTTCGCCACCAGGGTAGAAAGGAATCCTTGAGGAACGATATGGAGATTTAACTTCCTAAATTCCTCATAGAGACGTGGTTGACCTTGTTGTAGCATCAAATTGTTACAATAAGATTTACGACTTAGTGCATCAGCCATAACATTGGCCTTCCCCGGGGTGTAAGTTATCCCTAAGTCGTAATCCGGGATCAACTCAACCCACCGTCTTTGCGTGAGATTCAAATACGGCTGGGTGAAGATATATTTCAGACTTTGGTGATCACTGAATATTTCGCAACGATTACCCAGAAGATAACGTCGCCATGTTTTTAGTGCATGGACCACAGCTGCAAGCTCAAGGTCATGTTGGGATAATTATCCTCATGTGGACGCAACTGTCGAGATGCGTATGTGATCACATGACGATCTTGCATGAGAATGCAACCTAATCCTTGTCGCGAGGCATCGCAATAGATAACAAAGTCCTTAGAAAAATCTGGTGGTAGCAACACAGGTGCGGAAGTCAGGCGTCTTTTCAGTTCCTGAAAACTATGCTCACACTGTGGTGTCCACTCGAACTTTTTATCCTTCTTGATGAGTTCAGTTAGAGGCTTTGCAACCTTGGAGAAATTCTCGACAAAGCAGCGACAATAGCTCGCTAGACCAAGAAAACTCCTAACTTGCTTAACCGATTCAGGTTGAGTCCAATCAAGGACGGCTTGAACTCTCTTGGGATTGACAACAATACCCTTACCAGAGGTTTCGTGACCTAGATAGGTCACTTCTGGTAACCAAAATTCACATTTTGAAAACTTGGCATAAAGGCGATGCTCTCGAAGTTTCATCAATACCAGCCTTAGATGCTCGGCATGTTCCCGTTCGTTCTTCGAGTAGATGAGAATATCATCGAGGTATACCACGACGAATTTATCCAAATACTCCATGAAGATTGAATTCATCAGACGAGAGAAGGTGGCTGGGGCATTGGTTAAACCGAAGGACATGACGGTGTACTCGTATTGGCCATAACGAGTAACAAAAGCCGTTTTTGGAATGTCCTCGTTCTTGATCTTGATTTGGTGGTATCCCAACCTCAAATCCATTTTTGAGAAGACTGAGGATCCAGTGAGCTGATCATACAGGTCGTTGATCCTGGGGAGCGGATACTTGTTCTTTATGGTGACGAGATTCACTGGTCGATAATCTACAACCATCCGATCCGTTCCATCCTTCTTCTTGACGAAGAGGACGGGGCAAGCCCAGGGAGAAGAGCTAGGACGAATGAAACCTTTATTCAAGGCCTCATCTAGTTGCTTCTTAAGTTTGGCTAGCTCCAAGGGTGCCATCTTATATGGTCTTTTGGCTATTGGAACAGTTCCCGGAACAAGATCTATCACGAACTCTACATCTCTGTCAGGTGAAATTCCTGGCAGTTCCTCTGGAAAAACATCCGGGAAGTCACGGACTACCGGAATGTCTTCAAGTTCCGGAAGAGGGTTGGCATTGAGGGAATAGAGTTGGCATTTGGCAACTCGAGTAGAGACATTGATTATCTCACCCGAGGGATGGGTAAGCTGAACATTTCTAGAATGAGTAACAATCTTGGCATAGTGAGCTGACATCCGGTCCATACCAAAGATGATATTAATATCCGAAGATTTCAGGGCTATCAATGAGGCTAGAAAAACTAGCCTGTCTACTAGAATTTCATTGTCATAGGTTATCCTAGAGGTTTGCCACTTTCTACCAGGAGTTTGGACAACCACTGGAATTGGCATATCACAAAAAGACAAGTTATGCAACTGTGCATAACTTTCTGAAATGAAGGAATGAGAAGACCCAGTGTCAAAAAGAACAGACGTTGGGTGATGATTAACAAGAAGCATACCCACTATGACGTCGGGATCCTCTGGATCTTCTTCTGCTGAGACATAATTCACACGGCCACGGGCAGGAGTTGGCTTCACATAGTAAGCTTTGCCAGACTTGCCTTGCCCGACAAACTCTCCGGGTTGCTTGGCACCCACATTCTAAGGACACTCACGGGAATAATGCCCTGGTTCTCCACACTTATAGCATATCACTTGGTTGGCACGTGGTGCAGCATTGCTAGCTGGACCACCATAGGTTTTTGCTGGAGGGTTGATCTCATTCGTCTGAGGCGCCATGTAGGATGGCCTCGGAGTGTATCTTGGCGGCAGAGAACTGTTTGGAACCCACATCCTGCGTTTTGCAAACGCGGAACCAGATGACGAGCCAAAGTCACGGGAGTGCTTCCTTGTGGCTTCGAAGTCAGTATGACCAGTCTCGGCACTGATCGCCTTGTTGACCAGGGCTTGGAAGCTTGCACACTCGTGGAGGCGCAAATCACGGCGAAGCTCAGGGCTCAGACCCTTATGGAATCTTGCTTGTTTCTTGGCATCAGTAGACACCTCCTCTGTTGCATAGCGGGCGAGGTTACCGAACTCGCGGCTATAGGCATCCACGGTCAACTTTCCCTGGGTGAATGCACATAACTTCTCTCTCTTTCTGTCCATCAGGCCCTCTGGATTATGGTGCAGACGGAAAGCTACACTAAAGTCTACCCATGTGGCTGCTGGTTCAGCGGGACGCATAGCTTCAAAGTTCTCCCACCACAGATTGGCGGGTCCTTCTAGGAAATAAGCCGCAAAGGTCACCTTGTCGGCCTCAGCAACATTCGCAGAGCGGATCTCATGTGAGATACTGCATAGCCAATCATCAGCGTCGAGGGGATCGACGGAGTGATGGAACTTTGGAGGATTCAGCTTCACCAAGTCGTTGAGGGACACTGCAACATTCCTAGGCTGGCGAGCCGTATTCTGCTCAATACACTCTAACAGTCGGTTGGTCTCCCTTTGGTTCCTCGCTGAAAGTGCGTTATATCGACTAGAGGGGGGGTGAATATGAGATTTTTAGAATTTCATCACTGAGGAAATTCCTTTTGAGGAAATTCATCACTGATGACTAACTTACAGCGAAAACAGTAAAGGATCAGACGTGCAAACGTTCACAACAGCAGTATTTCAGAGTGAAGAATGTGAAAACAGATTGCACAGTAAGCAGGCACACAGAATACAGATGATGATTAACTATCGTGAAGAATTTGGGGTTGAGGAAATTCAGAGAAAGTCTTCAGCAAATTCTTCAAACAGTCACAGTGAAAGTCATCAACACACAATACAAGAAAAGTAAAGAGTTGAGGAATTAGAACCCGTTTCTCAGTGAAGACTGTTGTTGATGACCCAGTTCCAACTGCTGTGACAGTTGTACATCTGGTTTGGAGCGGCTTGGTATTGAAACCAAAGGACACCCAGTCCCGGGACACACAGTCCCTACCATATTGTCCTTGAGCTAAGGACACACAGTCTTCGCCCAACACTCGTGGTAAGTCTTCAGGGCAAACTTCCAAACCCTCGCAAACTTGGTCACCCGGCGATCCACAATTGACTGCTGGATTGCTATAGACCATGACGCCTAACCGTCTCGAGGATGCTCAGTCCTCAAAGGTAAAAGGCTTCAGTCCCACACAGGAACAACTTCTTCAGTGATGCTCAATCACTAGGTTTGGTTTGTGGTTTCGGTGGGTGGTGTATTTCCTCACTGATGATTTACTCTCGAAGGCTCTGAGGAATTTGGGTTGCTCTTATGACAAGTGTCAGTTTCTAACGAAGAAGCCAACCAGCTAGTGGTTGTGGGGGCTGGCTATTTATAGCCTGGGAGCATCCCGACATGATTTGACACTAATGCCCTTAAATATATGACTGTTGGAGTGGATAAGACCAATGACTTGGCGTGGTTATCGAAATGGTCGGAACCCTCAACTGTGAGAGTCCTCATGTCACTCGTATTCCTCACTTGAGGATTTTGGTAGGATTAGGCTTGGGTTGAGCATCATGAAGAAATTCATTCCATAGTGTAACTTCGACACCCTTTAACAGTACGGTGTTCCTATTACTCAAATGCGAAGAAAGTAAAACAGAAAGTGTAAATCTTCATGCTTCAAATTCTTGAGAATGATTTTCTTCAGGAACAACCAGACTTCTCAATATCAGTATCTTCATGAGGAATATCAATTTCATCGCAGATTCCTCGCGATTCATTTCTTCAGCTCGAGACCAACTTCTTCAACTGAAGACATATATTTTTAGGGGTCGATATTCTTCAAATATCTCAAACTCCTCAATGACTTATAGATCATGTGTACACTCACAAACACATTACATACTTAACCTATAAGTCTTCAAACCACCAAAATCACTAAGGGGCACTAGATGCACTTACAATCTCCCCCTTTTTGGTGGTTGATGACAATTAGGTTAAGTCTTCAACAGGGAATAAAAATATGAAGTGTATATACTCATTTGAGGAATTTGAAAACAAGATTCAGAGAGACTTCCCGTGAAGATGTGCATATCTTGAGAATTTTGCTTTTCACAGCAAATGCACATTGATGATTTATATCATGGAGATCTCCCCCTGATTCTTGTAAATCATGCATACATATAACATGTCATATGAAGAAAATGAAGATGCATGATGGCAAATGGTATCTGACGAATTTCAGCATGCGTGCATTAAAACTTGAGGAATAAGCATGCGAAGAAAAACGTTCAAAAGCGTCAGAGTACCATCGGGCTTAAGTTACAACTCATTACATAAAAACTTCAGAAGAGCCAATTGTTTGTAACTTAAATATAGTTTATAAGCCCCAAAAATATCCCGCTTGAAGACTAACTCTCGAGTTTCTCCCCCTTTGTCATCAAGTGACAAAAAGGGACAAACTGAGGACTAACGCCCGTGAAGACTTCATTTCTTGGCGGTCGAGGAAGAGCCGTGATCCTTCTTGGGAGTAGTCTTCTTCCTGGGGCCGGTTGCAGTGTCGAGCTGTTCTTCATCAATTCAGCAGTGCGGAATGAAGAAAAGGAGTTGTCTTCAAGGTCTGGCACTGGAATGGGCCTGAACTTCTTCTTGGGAGGCCACGACCAGTCAAAGTCTCGCTCAAAGTCCATTTCTTCAAGCTCAGTCTGAGTCTTCAGATATGCAAGTGTAGCCCAGGTGCGATCGAAAACCTCATGCAGATAGTGATGGTTAATCTTCACACAGTTCTGTGTTTCAGTGAGGGTTTTCACAATGGCACCAAACTGGCGTTTGACCCATTTGTGGTTGCGATCCACCTTCTGGTTAAGACCGAGGAGGAGCTCTCTGGTATTCAGCATGCGAGGAGGAACTGGGCTTGCTGGACGAGTCTCAGTATCGTCCCATGAAGAATGTGCTTCTGGCTCTCTGAACTGGCCATCAAGGGGCCTGCTGCCTTCTTCAATCACAGATTTTCCTTTTCCTTCAATGGGCTCGAAAGTCTTCTTGTTTACCCGAATAGGAGGCATATAACGAACATGGTTTTGACAATCAGCGTGAAAGTTGATGCCTGTCCTTGTCCTGATGAATCTCATGATCCACGGGGCATTTATCTTGTGATCAAAGGGACACATGGCATTGTCGGCCAAAGTCCTCAAGAAGAAATCATGGATATTGATAGGAATACAGTGAATGATGTTGAAGAGGATATTCTTCATGAGGCCTACAACATCTTCTTCATCGTCATGGCCTTTGATCGGTGCTAGTACACTGCAGAGGATTCTATAAACAGATTGGGGTGTGTACTTGAGCTCGTGGACGAGGAAGGTTGTTCTTGAAGATTTGCCTGCAGCCAAAGGCTTCATGAGGACTTCCATCATTCCATTTGGCAGCTCACGCTCACCATAAAGCTTCACTGCCGCATCTGAGGGAATTGGTACGGGCAGTTCTCTGAGGAGTTCAGAAGCAGGAGCCTTGTAGTGAGTGTTTTGGGTCATCCAATCAAACACCCATGTGTTAATGTCTTCAGGGTTGCCAGATATGTGAAGAGTGGCATAGAACTGAAGCATAAGCTCGTTGTTCCCGTCTGATATGTGTGAGCACATTGGGAGCAAACCTGCATCGTGGAGTACACTGAGGACTGGCTCTAGGCAAGGTATTGCTTCAAGCTCAACATGAGGAATACGCCTGTGCTGGAAAATCTCCGATGAAGTACATGCGTTCCTCAAAGAAATTTTCTTTCTGAAACTTTGGACGCTTGGAGAATGGCGGACGCTGAACTGGATGAAGATTTTGCTAATGAATAGGGGGTAAACAACAATAGCAGTCTCTCGGTTGAGCACAACGAGTGCATTGTCTTGGGCGGGTGCATTTTCTTCAACATTTTCCTCAAGGTGAGGAATTTCATCAGCTGGTACTTCATGCTAAGGAGATGGTGCTTTCTCTGACTGAGCTTCAGGTTGAGGAATTTCTGCTTCTTTCTCAGTTGGAGGAGTCTGATCAGCCTATTCCTCATCTTGAGGATTTTGCTCAGAGTTTTGGATTTCTTCAGCTTGAGGATTTTCAGCTTGTTTTTCCTCAGCTGGTTCTGTGGCAGAAGCAGTTTCATCAGCTGGTGCAGCTGATGCTTGAGCAATTTTTGTCTGAGGAATATGAGGTTTAGGACTGTCATCAATCTAAATTTCCTCATCAGTGGTATCCTCAGGAGCGACATCCTTCATTTCCTCATCGGCCTTCGTAGCTGGGTCATCAATGACAACCATCTCATAGGAAGGGGCGACATTGAGAGGCACCGGGTCCAGAGGAGCAGTTTCTTCAATTTCTTTGAGGCGCTTTGCCTCTATTTCATCTACTGCTGAGGAGGCTTTTCTCTTCTTGGCTTCCTTTTCAGCAGCCCTTGTTTTCTTCACGTCTGATGAAGACGGAATTATCTTCTTCACCATTGAAGCTTTTGGTGAAGGTGTTCTCTCTTCAGTTTCTTCAGCTGGTATTGAGGAACCAGCTGGAACAGAGTCATCAGCCTGCTTTGATGAAGCGGTTGGATCAGTAGCAGTCTCATCAGTGGCAACAAGTTCATCAGTTGGAGTTTCCATAATGAGTTCTTCAATGGCCGGTTCATCAAGACGGCGCTCTTGGTGTACTTCCTCACCTTGAGGAGTTTCCTCCTCCTGAGGAGATTCATCTGCTGGCTCCTCAACCAAGGGCTGAGGGGTTGGTGCTCGGGGTGCAGTTCTCTTGTTGTAGTCATCAACAACACTAGTGGCCAGCTTGATGAAATTGCTCTTGAGGCTTTTGCGATCTGACAGCTTGGTGTACTTGTCACTCAATTTCTGCAGCTCTGCCTGTGTAGTTACCAGTGCATCAGGAGTCAGTTTGAGAAGATTCTTCCTGAGGAATTTCTCCTTTTTGATCTTTGCAACCTTTGCCTGCCTGGCCTGCTGTTCTTTCCACTTGGCTTCGTTTATGAAGGTGGCCACCATGTGGCTGATGCCAGGAGGAAGCTTCAAATCATCAATAGGAGTGTTTGGGTCCTCAAACCAGATATTGATGTAGTCAAGGAGGACCTTGGGGTCCATGGCCAGAGGAATAGCACTGCCTGATGCTTGAGCTACTCTTTCTTGCTTGTTTCTGATGATGGCTTGCAGGGTTTCATCATCATATTCATCACTTCCCTCTGATGCAGAAGGGACTGCGATGATTTTGCTGGGACTAGGTAGAGGTGCACGTTCAGCAGTTGCCAAAGTCTTCGCAGGAGGTGTTGAAGACTTTGCCTCCGAGCTAGTTGCAGCTGGGAGTGAGGAGCTGGAGCTGGCGGTCGTAGGCTTCACGACATGCTTTGGTACTGGTTTCTCTTGAGGCTTTGGGGTTGGATCTGAGGATTTTGATACTGAGGAGATTGGTAATGAGGTCTTTGGCGCTGATGGTTTTGGTGTTGAAGGTTTTGGTAATGAGGGTTTTGGTGCTGAGGGTTTTGTGACAGAAGCCTGAGCAGACTTCTCTTGAGGCTTGGAGCCTTTGGCTTTGATGGCGCGGACTGCATTTGAGGAATTTCTGAGCCTGAGGTTTCTGCAGCTGAGGAATTAGCAGCACCGGAGGCAACAGCTGAGGATTCATTAAATTTCCTCACTGCAGCTTCTGCCTTCCTCTTGAGCTTGGCCAGATGCTTTTCCTTTTCATCTGGATAGTCATCAATGGTCTTGAGGCTTGATGGATGTGCTACTTGATGATCCTCAAGTGGGGCCCTTCTGCCAGGAGGCTTCAAAGCGAATTTCTTCGCATATTTGGTAGTCACAAACCTATACTCCTTCCATTCCTTCGCCCATCGGCGTCCAATCTTCTGCAGCTGTATCTTTCTCTTGGCCATTGTCTCATGTTCATCAGGCATGCAATAGTCCAAGTAAATGTCCTCAGGGATATCAACAACTGTGTTTTTCTCAAGCTTCTTTCCTCCCTTCTGTTTTCTGTCTTCCTCCATTTTCTTCAGTTCAGGATTTTGCTGATGATTTTGAACTCTTGAGGATTCTGATGAGCCTTGAAGAGTTTCTTCTAGAAACGCTGCAAATGAGTTAATGTGATGAGAACCGAGAGATTCATCAGCTGACATGTGTGTACCTGTGAACAGAGTATGGTTGCGAGGAATTTGGAGAGGTCATATGCGTTCTCAGATTTGAGGAAAATGAAAAAGTTTGACAGTTTGAGGAAAATAACCAGTGGTTGAGGAATTTGCCTAAGCATATTGTTCTTGGTTTCTAGAGTTGTACAGATCCGAAAATTCGCATAATTTAGGAATCTCGTGATAATCTTAGATGCTTAGCATAGTTCATCAATGATTGTGGTGATATGTAGTGTTTGAGGAATCAAGTGTGCATCGTATCTTGAGGAGAAACAGATTTCACATAGAGGAAGTAAAATTTTAGATCTAACTTGCTGTAAAAATGGGATATATTTACCCTGTAAGGTGCGCACGAAGAACATAGAAAGTTGTGTGTGGAGAGGCTCTTCGTTCGAGTGTCCAATGCACCCTAACTTGGCGACAGAGGACGTCTACGGCGGCACCGGACGAAGATGATCCGACTCCGGCGTGGTTCTCGCGACGAAGAAGTCGAGGCAGTGAAGCTCTTCCTCACCGGCGACGAGACTACCAGCAGTGGCGCTAGGGTTCGGTGGAGTGTGCTGTGGCAGGAGAGCGATGAGGCGAAGAAGAGGATGCCGAGGGGGGGATAAGGACATATTTATAGCCCAAAAGTTACTGTTTGGCGCGAAAATGTCGGACCAAATAGCCCCTGCCTCTACGTCTCCGCAGGACACGTGTAGCTCCCGTACGATGCGGTGGAGATAGTGGAGATCGTGGTTATCCGATCATGGGAAGTGGGGGTTCCGTTACTGTGTCTTTAAAGAAACAATTTTTGAAGATTTGAGGATTTTCGTTACAAAATCATCAGCTGACAAGGAGGCAATGAGGATTTTGAACAAAGTTTCAAATAGAACGCATATGAAGAATTGAATAGACTGGATAAGTATAGCATAGAGGGAAAGTAGGGTCCGATCACATTCACTTAGCAGAAACATCAACTTGAAGGAATAGCAATAAGTGAATGCTGTTGAGGACTAGAAATCATAGTCTATCTAGTCAAATGAAAGTCATCAAGTGTTTTTGAAGATTTTGAAATAAATCATCACAATGAAGAACAGCTGTTTTGAAGAAAAACGCATTGTGAGGAAATTGATCATTTGATGAAAAACAACTTGAGGAATTTCACATAGGGCGGTGGCATTCCCCACCATATAAGAATGTTGATTACAGACGCCGCGTACAATTGTCGTAGGGTCCTAAGAATCAATTTCCTCGTTAATTTCTTCACATTCAGAGTGACATTCTTCATCAGTTGAAGAAAATCGATTCATTATGTGTTGCACATCTAAGTCATCAACTTTGCATAAGTGTTAGGATGTGTGCATGTTTTTACAAAACATTTGAAGACTCTAAGATATTTAGCTCACACCGCAACTTGCAAAACCTTTTCTCATCCAAGGGCTTAGTGAAGATATCTGCCAGTTGATCATCATTCTTCACATGGTCGATGAGGATATTGCCCTTGAGGACATGGTCCCGAAGAAAATGATGACGAATTTGGATGTGCTTTGTCTTCGAGTGCTGTAGTGGGTTGTATGCAATCTTGATAGCACTCTCATTGTCACAGTAGAGAGGTACATTCTTCATGTTGATGTCGTAGTCCTTGAGGGTTTGCTTCATCCATAGCAATTGAGCACAGCAAGAACCAGCAGCAATGTACTCAGCTTCAGCAGTGGAAAGTGATATGCAGTTCTGCTTCTTTGAGGACCAGCAAACTAGTGATCTTCCGAGGAAATGGCATGTGCCAGAAGTTGACTTGCGATCCACACGGTCACCAGCATAGTCTGAATCAGAATACCCTACCAGATGAAGATTGGAGCCCTTGGGATACCATAATCCTAGTGTTGGTGTGTGAGCTAAGTATCGAAGAATATGTTTCACAACCTTATGGTGTGATTCCTTTGGTTTTGCTTGAAAATGTGCACACATGCAAACACTAAGCATTATATCTGGCCTAGATGCACATAGATACAATAAGGAGCCAATCATAGAACGGTATACCTGCTGATCGAAATCTTTACCATTTTCATCAGAGCCGAGGTGGCCGTTGGTAGGCATTGGAGTCTTGGCACCTTTGCATTCATGCATGTCGAATTTCCCCAGAACATCCTTGAGGTATTTCTCCTGTGATATGAAGATTCCATTGCTTTGTTGACGAATTTGAAGACCTAAGAAGAATTTCAGCTCCCCCATCATGGACATCTGATATTCCTCACTCATCATGTAGGCAAATTCATCACTATATCTTTTGTCAGTACAACCAAATATAATATCATCGACATATATTTGACACACAAATAGCTCATTATCATAGGATTTAGTGGAAAGAGTTGGATCGAGTGAACCAGGTTTGAAGCCTTTCTTCATGAGGAATTCCTTCAATGTATCATACCATGCCCGAGGGGCTTGCTTGAGACCATACAGAGCCTTTTTGAGTCTGAAGACTTTGTCTGGATTCTTTGGATCCTCAAAACCTGGGGGTTGAGCTACATATACTTCTTCCTCAAGCTTACTATTGAGGAATGCACTTTTCACATCCATTTGATATAAGGTGATGTTATGATGATTAGCATAAGCAAGTAATATTCGAATAGCTTCAAGTCTAGCAACAGGTGCAAAAGTTTCATCGAAATCTATTCCTTCAACCTCGGTGTAGCCTTGGGCTACAAGTCGTGCCTTGTTCCTCACCACTTGACCGTCCTCATCTTGCTTGTTTCGGAAAATCCACTTGGTACCGATGATGTTGTGCTTGCGAGGATCTGGTCATTTGACGAGCTCCCATAGGTCATTCAGCTTGAATTGAAGAAGTTCGTCTTGCATAGCTTGGATCCACTCCGGTTCTAGAAAAGCCTCAGCAACTTTTGAGGGTTCTGTGATGGATACAAAGGAGAAATGCCCACAAAAGTTAACTAAGTGTGATACTTTTGAGAGAGTGAGAGGACCTGGCGCATTGATGTCGTTGAGGATTTTGTCAAGTTCTACTTCGTTTGCAATCCTCGGATGAGCTGGTTGAGGATTTTGTCTGGGCTGAGGAAGTGGTGCTGATGCAATTTCCTCAGGAGCGTCTTCTTGGTTTTTATCAGAGATGGGGATCGTTTCTTCATCAATTTCCTCAGATGGGACAATGTCTTCAGTAGGCTTGAGCTTTATTGCTTCCTCAGGAGACAGCTTATCTGGATCAGATGGCAATTGCTCTCTTTGCGAGCCATTAGTTTCATCGAACCGCACATCTACAGTCTCAAAAACTTTGTTGTGATAGTTGTTGAAGACTCTGTAAGTGTGCGAGTCCTTTCCATAACCGAGCATAAAACCTTCATGTGCCCTAGGTGCAAATTTTGAGCTATGGTGAGGATCTCTAATCCAGCATTTTGCACCGAAGACTTTGAAATAACTTACATTGGGTTTCTTGTCAGTGAGGAGTTCATATGAGGTTTTCTTCAGGAATTTGTGAAGATATACCCTGTTGATGATATGGCATGCAGTGTTGATTGCTTCAGGCCAAAAGCGTCGAGGAATCTGATATTCTTCAAGCATGGTTCTCGCCATTTCAACCAGAGTCCTGTTCTTCCTTTCGACGACACCATTCTGCTGAGGAGTATAAGGAGCAGACAATTCGTGAATAATACCAAGTTCATCAAGATAATCATCAAGACCAGTGTTTTTGAACTCGGTTCCATTATCACTCCTGATATGTTTGATCTTGATGCCAAAGTTCGTCGAGGCCCTTGAAGAAAATCGTTTGAAGATTTCCTGCACTTCAGTTTTATACACTATGATATGCACCCAAGTGTATCTGGAATAATCATCAACTATGACGAAGCCATATAGAGATGTTGCATTGGTTAGTGTGGCATAGTGAGTAGGTCCAAATAAATCCATATGAAGCAATTCGAATGGACGTTTAGTGGTCATGATGGTTTTGGAGGGATGCTTGGATCTTGTCATTTTCCCAGATTCACAAGCACCGCAGAGATGATCCTTGAGGAATTTGATTGATTCGATGCCGATGACATGCTTCTTCTTCGCGAACGTGTGCAAATTCCTCATGCCTGCATGACGTAGTCTTCGGTGCCACGGCCATCCTTCTGAGGTTTTGCTAGCAAGCAAGTGGCTAGTTGAGGACCTGTAGAGAAATCGACAATGTACAAATCCCCTCTTCTGACACCTTCGAAGACTTTGGATCTGTCAGATTCAATGATGACTACACATCTATATCTACCAAAGATAACAATCATGTCAAGATCACAAAGCATCGAGACTGACATAAGGTTAAAACCAAGGGATTCAACAAGCATCACTTTGTCCATATGCCTATCCTTGGAAATAGCCACTTTGCCAAGTCCCAATACCTTGCTTTTACCTTTGTCAACATATGTGATTTGCTTCAGAGGTGATGGAGTTAGTGGCATATTCATCAGTAAGCTTTTATCACCAGTCATGTGATGTGTGTAGCCTCTATCAAGAACCCACTCAGTATTCTTGGGTTTGTCATCCTGCAGATGAATTAGTACTGCTTCCCATCTCATATGCTTCAGATTTGAAGAATATGATACTAATTTCATCAGATCAGTAATTTCATCATAACAGAAATGTAAGGACGAGTGAAATATCTCTATTTCATCAATCATTAGCTTGCGTCCTATCAAGCATTTCCTCAGGTCTCAAGCAAATTCTTTAGATGATGATTTTCATCTGGAGACCTGTCCTGCAGAAGTGACTAGTTTGATTTCTTCACCACCCACATCTGAAGGGGTGGCAAAGCGTTCATCATCCTGCGAGCACCATATGAGAGAGGTGGCATTGAAGCCAACGCACTTCTCTTAGCAGTAGGGGGATTAAAGTACTCATATGAATATGCAGAGAACTGGTTTGAGGATTTATGAACATAATGATTTGAGGAGCAACGTTCATATTCATATTCCTTGTAATTTCCCTGCATGTTAGACGCATAAGCACGGGTACGAGCATAGTTTTGACCAGTTGGGGATTTTGATCCTCTTGAAGACTTTGGTCCTCCTAAGGAATTTGATGTGGGGTTCATATTCTTCAGTGGTGGTTTCATGAGGACATTCACCTGAAGATTTTCAAAACAGCTTTTGGGAACCCAGATTTTCCTCAGAGGAGGGCCATTCCTGCAGTTAGTTCCAACATATCGAGCAAATACTTCACCAGATTGACTTTTGAACAGTTTATAGTTGGAATCAAGTGACTCATCCGAGGAATAGGATAGTTCACATAAAAAGCCAGTTAGATTAGATGGATCAAAAGGAGGCCCAGTAGCAGCAACCCATGAGGTTTTGGGGTACTGCTCAGGTTTCCAATAAGATCCATCAGCATTCAATTTCCTCTCAAAGGCAATTCCTTCTTTCCTCGGGTTCCTGTTCAAAATCTGCTTTTTGAGCACATCACAAAGGGTTTGATGTCCTTTGAGGCTTTTGTACGGTCTCCACCATGACTATAAACACCAGAAACTACTTGCAACTCCTGGACCGAGTACTAAGCGATTAATAAGTCAAGAGGGTCAATTAATTATCCCAACGTGTGGTAGTATCTAGTCTTGGATTACATACACGGAACTCAGTTCCTAAGGACAGTTCCAATGAAACAACCCGCCATGTACTCCTACATAGCCTTTCACCGGTACCTTTACCAAATCAGGTTCAACACACAACCTTTACCTACTGAACACATTCTCACAATGCTGTTCATCTCCCGGATGACAGACCATACACAACTCTAAGCATAGCATGCATAGCAGGATAAGGCACATCATGGCTCAAGCATCTATCTGGTATGCTAGGTTGCAAGGTTCAGCTATTTACTGTGACAAAGACAGGTCATGCAAAGGAAGTGGGTTTAACTAACGTGGCAAAAGCATTTGAAGCATTTGATCCTAATGCAATAAGTAAGTGGAGGAGCGAGAACATTGGATTTATCGGGATGATCAAAATGGATGCTTGCCTTGTTGCTCAGAGGAGGGACAATGTCCGTCAGTCGGATAATCAGTGGAATCCGGAGGAGCGGAGCCTACCGAAAGAAATGACAACAATCAATAACAATCATATGCAACAAGATGATGCATGAGCATGGCATGAGGATGCAAGATGGTATGCTAATATAGCTAACATTTATTAGGTTTGAAGATGATTTGGATCATATTCAAATATCACTTCAAACGAGGTATTCTCGAATACCATTTTAGTTGATTCGACCTGATGCTCAGGTCAACTTGTTTTTAACATGCATGGAAATGATATGCTAAGTTGCTGGTTGTGATTGAACAATGTTTGATCGTAGCATTTGAAGTGGAATTCAAATGATTTTCAAATTCCATCTCCAAAGCATTTATAAAATTTAACGTATTCATTATTCTGTATGTTTGGTCCATTAACATTTTCAAACATGTTTGAAAATGATATATTCAGATTCCTTGGATTTTTCTGATACTTTTTCATATATAAATTATTTTCATTGGAGTTACTGATTAATTTCTATGATTTTTAGAAGTTTTCGCATTTTTTTGGAATTCTTTTAAATCAGAAAACTCTTTATTGTGTCATAACCCCGTCATCATTGCGTCAGCAGGTCAACTGACCTGGTCAGGTCAAACCTGACAGGTGGGGGCCACTGGTCAGCGTCCCAGGAGCTAATCCCACGCTGACCAGCCCCTAATTGGGTTTGACCCACTGCTAGGGCCCACTGTCAGTAGCTGCTTAGCGCTAATCCACCGGGGTTAGGCCGGCCACGTCGTCCCCTGCCGGAGACTGACCGGCGGCGACCAGATCCACGGCGGATCTTCGCCGGAGATGCACCAAATCGCGCAGTGGTGCTCAGAATCGAGTGCCGAGAGCACTGGGATGATCCCTAGGCTCGGCCTCATCCTCTACGGGCATGAGGAGGGGCTATGGGTGGCCGGAGCATGCCGGCGACGAGTCGAGGCAGCTGCCGGAGCTCGGGTTCATGGGTCTCGGGGCTACGGTGCCGGAGAGAGAGGGAAACAGGGGGAATATGCTCGCAAGCTCACGGTGGAGGCGAAGCTGGGCTCAGACTGCTCGGGGAGGGGCTGTAGCCGGCGATCCATCGTCGATTTGTCGGCGGTCGGAGGTTGAAGACGACGGCACTAGGGCGTTGTATGGCTCGGGGAGGACGGATTCGTCGACGTGCATGTCGGGATCGACGTTGCGGAGGGGATGGAACACTCGGGGGGGCTTCCCTATGGCCAGAGAGCTCGGGCTCCTCGAGCTCAAGCTTCTGACAATGCTGCAGGAGGAGGGAGGAAAGATCCGAGAGGAGATGGGGAATGGCGCACGGGAATGGATAGGCCAGAGCTCGGCGAGGTTATCCCCGTGCTTGCTAGCGCGAAGCGGTGGCCAGGCAGGCAGGGAGCTGCATGGAGGCGCGCGGTGTCGCGGCGGCCACCTCCTGCTCCCACTGGCGGGGGAGGAAGACGATAGGGAAGAGGCTGGGCCGGGCCAGGTGAGCGACACGTAGGTCTTTCCTTATTTTTTTCTGTTTTGTTTCTGTTTTGCTAACTACTTTGATTTGCTATTTATTTCAGCTCCAAAATAGCTTATAAAATTATTTTGAACACACCAGAATATTAGTTGGAATTTATCCAATTATTCCTGAAGTTTTCAACATTTTTGGAAACTTAAAGTTTTTGAATTCAAATTTTAAACTTGAAACTAGTAGCCTTTTGCATTTATTTAAAATGCCAAATGTGTTAAGAAAATAGTTTTCTTCATTGCTTATTTGCTTTCAAGAATTATCAGAAAAGTTGAGGCCATTTTGGGTTCATTGATTTGAACAAGTTTGTAATTCCTTTGAATTTGAGAAGTGGCTAGGGTTTTTGAGTTTTTCTTCACCACTTGCTTTGTTCTTGTTGAAATTTTCTTGGATGCAATGCAAAGAAGATATGAGCACAATGCTAACTTGATTAAGGTTTCAGGGATGTGACACAGCTGCGGTGGTACCCTTATGGAAATCACACTAGGATAAGCTACTAAACTCCTAGATAATATTATGGCAAATTACTCTCAATGGCATACCGAAATATCTCCTACTAGTAAAAAAGTGCATGATATGGAAGAAATAAATACTTTGAGTGGAAAGATTGATGAATTAATGAAATTGTTTGCTAGTAAGTGTGCTCCTATTGATCCCAATGATATGCCTTTCCCTTCCTTGATTGGAAATAATAATCAATCTACGGATGTGAATTTTGTTGGTAGGAACAATTTTGGGAATAACGCGTATAGAGGTAATTTCAATCCTAGGCCATTTCCTAGTAATTACTCTAATAATTATGGTAATTCCTACAACAATTCTTATGAAAACTATACTAAGATGCCCTATGATCTCGAGAATAATATTAAAGAATTCATTAGCTCTCAAAAAGGTTTCAATGCTATGATTAAAGAAAAATTGCTTCAGATTGATGATTTGGCTAGGAATGTTGATAGAACTTCTCTTCAGATTGATTCTTTGAAAAATCGATCTATTCCACCCAAGCATGATATTAATGAGTCTTCAAAATCCATGAGAATTTCTATTGACGAGTGCAAGGAAAGAACCGCTAGAATACGTGCTAAGCGTGAATGGCTTGAAAAGGTATTTTCTCATGAAGATATTGGTGAAGATCTAAAAGTGATTGGTGTGACACCTATTGAATCTTTGTTTTCTAGTATAAATCTTGAAAAATATGGGACTGGAGATGAGTCAAATTTAGCTAAAAGGCGTCCTAATGATTCAGAGTTCATAGATCTTAGTGATAAAATTGATAAAACGGGATGGAAGAGGTCAAAACTTTAAATAGGAATGAGCCCACTCTTTCAGATTTCAAGGATTTTAATTATGATAGTTTCTCTTTAATTTATTGTGTTTCCTTATTGCAATCTATGTTAAATTCTCCACATGTTTATAGTCAAAATAAAGCCTTTACTAAACATATTGTGGATGCCATGATGAAATCTTTTGAAGAGAAACTTGAGTTGGAAGTCTTTATACCTACAAAACTTCATGATGAGTGGGAAGCTACCATTAAGATTCAAATTACAGATTATGAGTGCTATGCTTTGTGTGATTTGGGTGCTAGCGTTTCCACAATTCCAAAAACTTTATGTGATGTATTAGGATTCCGTGAATTTGATGATTGTTCTCTAAATTTGCATCTAGCGGATTCTACAATTAAGAAACCCACAGGAAGGATTAATGATGTTCTTATTGTTGCTAATAGGAATTATGTGCCCGTAGGCTTCATTGTTCTTGATATAGAAAGCAATCCTACATGTCCTATTATTCTTGGTAGACCCTTCCTTAGAACGATTGGTGCAACTATTGACATGAAAGAAGGTAATATTAGATTACAATTTCCATTAAGGAAAGGCATGGAGCACTTTATTAGAAAGAAAATAAGATTACCTTATGAATCTATTATGAGAGCCACCTATGGATTGCATACCAAAGATGATAATACCTAGATCTATTGCAGTATGACTAGCTTAGGGTGTGAAACAATAGCGCTTGTTGGGAGGCAACCCAATTTTATTTGTTTTTCCTTTGTTTTTGTTTTTATTTTTGAGTGCTACACATATTATTACCTCTACAATAATTGTGTTTTCCTGTTTTAATTAGTTATTGATCCAAGTAAAACCTTTGGGATCGTCTATGGTGTTTGCAAGTTCATTTTGCTGAAAAACAAAAACTTTTGCTCTTAGTCCAGGAATTATATAAATTCACTGGAACGTGATTTTGATATGAAGTTTTTACACAAGATTGGTTTACAAATTTCCCAGATTTTCCTAATGTTTCAGAATTTTTGGAGTTACAAAAGTATTCGAAGTAAACGGATTGCTATACACAGTTGTGTTTTTGACAGATTCTGTTTTCTTTGTGTTGTTTGCTTATTTTGATGAATCTATGGGTTGTATCAGGGGTATGAACCATGGAGAAGTTGGAATACAGTAAATATTACATCAATATAAATAAATGAGTTCACAACAGTACCTAAAGTGGTGATTTATTGTTCTTATACTAACGGATCTCATGAGTTTTCTATTGACTTTTGTGCTGTGAAGTTTTCAAGATTTGATGGACTATGGAATAAATAGTGGAAAAAGCCTAAGATTGGGGATACCCAAGGAACCCCAAGTCACATTAAAGGATACCAAAGATACTAAGCTTGGGGATGCCCCGGAAGGCATCCCCTCTTTCGTCTTCAATCCATCGACAAATTTACTTGAGGCTATATTTTTATTCACCACATGATATGTGTTTTTCTTGGAGTGTCTTGTATGATATGAGTCTTTTATTTTTAGTTGCCACAATTATCCTTGATGTACACATCTTTTGAGAGATAGAGACACACTGAATTGTGAATTTATTCGAATACTCTCTATGCTTCACTTATATCTTTTGAGCTAGGCAATGTTGCTCTAGTTCTTCACTTATATCTCTTAGCGCACGGCGGAGTTGTGGAATTATTAAACTCTCGTACCCCACTTATATTATTTTGGGAGTTCTTTAAATAGCATGGTAATTGGTTTAGGTTATGAATTTAGTCTTAATATAATAGGCATCCAAGAGGGATATAATAAAAACTCTCATATTAGGTGCATTGGATATGATGAGAAGTTTGATTCCTTGTTTATAGTTTTGAGATGTGAAGATGGTAATATGAGAGTCTTGATAGTAAGTAATTGTGAATTAGAAAAATACTTGTGTTGAATCTTGTGATTCCCGTAGCATGCACGTATGGTCAACCGTTATATGATGAAGTCGGAGCATGACTTGTTGAATGATTGTCAACCTTTGTGTGGTGGTCGGGATAGCGTGATGGTTAACTCCTACCAACCCTTACCCTAGGATCATGCATCTAATACTTTGCTTCAATAACTAATAGGCTGTTGCAATAAGTATGTTAGTTCTTTGTGACTAATGTTGAGTTCATGGATTATATGCACTCTCGCCCTTCCACCTTTGCTAGCTTCTCTAGTATCACGCAACTTTCGCGTGTACATTAAACCCACCTTCCTCAAAACAGACACCATATATTTCCCTCAAAATACCCACCATACCTACCTATTATGGCATTTTCATATCCATTTCGAGATATATTGCCATGCAACACCACTGTCCCGGGTTTTTTATGACACGCACCATCACTTCCATATTGCTTATAGAGTCAGAATTTGTTCTAGCTATGAAGTTGTAATCTTTGAGTTGTAAGTACATAAAAGTGTGATGATTTGCATTATTAGAGCATTGTCCCGTGTGAGAAAAGGATGATGGAAGCTATGATTCCCTCACAAGTTGGGATGATCCGGACTTTACAAAAAATAAAAGAGGCCAGCGAAGCCCATAAAAAAATAAAAGAGGCCCAAGAACCCCACCAAAAAAAGAAAAAAAAGAGAAAAAGAGAAAAAAAAAGAAGAAAAAAATGAGAGAAAGAGAGAAGGGAGAATGCAACTATCTTTTTCCACACTTGTGCTTCAAAGTAGCACCATGTTCTTCATAGAGAGTCTTCTACTTTGTCACTTTCATACTAGTGGAATCACATCTTTTGCACGACCACTTAGTTTCGTTTTTGAGCTTTCATACACTTATAGCTCTAGTGCATTTGTTGCATGACAATCGCTACTCACACACATTGATATATATTGATGGGCATCTCAATGGCCCGTTGATATGCCTAGTTGATGTGGGACTATCTTCTCCTCTTTCTTTTGCAACCTCCACCACATTCTATTTCACCTATAGTGTTATATCCATGGCTCACACTCATGCATCGTGTGAGAGTTGAAAAGGTTTGAGAACATAAAAACTGTGAAACAATTGTGTGATTTTCATCGGGGTTGTGCATGATTTAGATACTTTGTGTGGTGAAGATGGAGCATAGCCAGACCATATGATTTTCTGGGATAACTTTGTCAGACCATGCTATTTTGAAAGGAAGCAATTACCTTATTAGTATGCTTGTAGTATTATTGTTTTTATCTCAATATTGACTTTTGTTTTGAGTCTTATGGATCTAGATATTCATGCCACAATAGAGAATATTACATGGATAAATATGTTAGGTAGAATTCCACATATAAAATTCTGTTTAATCATTTACCTACTCAAGGACGAGCGGGAACTAAGATTGGGGATGATGATACGTCTCCAACATATCTATAATTTTTGATTGTTCCATGCTATTATATTATTTGTTTTGGATGTTTTATGTGCATTTATATGTTGTTTTATATTATTTTTGGGACTAACCTACTAATCTAGAGCCTAGTGCCAGTTTCTGCTTTTCCATGTTTTTTAATATTGCAGATAAGGAATATTAAACGGAGTCCAAACGGAATAAAATCTCCGGAAATATTTTTTCTAGACCAGAAGACACGCAACAGGCTTGGAGTAGGGGGCAAGGAAGTTACTGGGAGGCCACAAGTTCGGGGGTGGCCGCGCCCCCTGGATCGTGGGCCCCCTGCAGGTCTGCTAACCATAATTCTTGACCTATAAATTCCCAAATATTCCCTTATCTCCAGAAATATCCACAAAAATACTTTTACACCGACGGGAGCCTGTGTTCCTGAGAGAGCTAATCTGGGAGCCTTTTTTGGTAATCTGTCGGAGAGGGAATTGATCACAGAGGACATCTACATCAACTCCATTGCCCCTCCGATGATGTGTGAGTACTTCACCATAGACCTACGGGTCCATAGCTAGTAGCTAGATGACTTCTTCTCTCCCTTTGATCTTCAATAGCATGTTCTTCATGATCTTCATGGAGATCTATCCGATGCAATACTCTTTTGCGGTGTGTTTGTCGAGATCCGATGAATTGTGAGTTTATGTTCAGATTATCCATGAATATTATTTGGGCTCTTCTAAATTCTTATATGCATGATTTCATATCTTTGCAAGTCTCTTCGAACTATTTGTTTGGTTTGGCCAACTAGATTGGTAATTCTTGCAATGGGATAAGTGCTTAGTTTTGGGTTCAATCTTTGTAGCGACCTGACTCAAAACGAGTCAAGCCTCTGTGTTTCTGTGCCATCCCTGGATCAGTATGCTGGCACACACAGTACATCAATGTATATATCAAAGTGCAATCACATGTAAATAGCGTAAGACCGATATATACCTTAAATATTTCAGCGGAAGCAGTCAAGGGAGTGGAGTCCCAATAAACACCAACGACAAGTTGAGTGTAGACCGTAACCCTGAATTGTACTCTTACTCGTCGAACAAAAATATCTGCAACATAAGACGTTGCAGCCGTGTAGGTCAGCATATTGAATATGCCGGCAAGTCACATAAGAGAGGGGTGAAAAGTAATCATCTATACTATATGCATATATGGCAGGTCGGGCTATAAGTTTTTAGCGAAAAGCAAGTTTTCTCCTACATCAAGAGAGGGATATAAGCAAAATGTTACTACATTGTTGGTTGTTAACGAGATGGTTCCACCAACCAATTCTCGTACCCGAGTTGGCAATAATTCCCACATCAATATTATTATTTGTGTTGAGAATTTCAGATAACTTCAGTTCCTTTGGCTCAAGTTGTCCATGACCGTGGACACGGCTAATCGATTAGGTTTGAGTACTCTGCAGAGTTTTGCACACGTTCCCCACAAGATTTGATCGCCTCCGAGTATGTCCTCGCACTTCAGGGTGTTTGAAGACCGGATGATCAAAACATGATCTTTCAACGGGTCCCTCCGAATCCCTGTCGGTGCCTGTCCAATCCTACCATTCTTCTACATCTGCTAGCACCGCCTGTCCAGAGTCGCCGCGTTGTCCAACCAAGCCAGAGCCCATAATGACTTGTGGCTGTGCAGGTAAGCCTTGGGTCTTGAAAATATCCATCCGTCTCTTTGAGCCTGGGTGAAGCTTTCCGCAGGATGTCATGGCCTCTCCAGCATCCCGGGCATCCAATGGTTTTCCAGGGAGCCGATCAACCGTCCTTCACCCAGTGTTGCATTGCGTCCGAGGTCTTGAAGATCTTGTCTTAACCGGTCTTGATTATTTAATCAACCTCGCATCACTCGTGATATACACTCAACCGAAAACCCGTCTACTCAAGCATAGCATTAAGAAATTGTCGTCCCGGGGCCAAGTATCGGGGTTGTTTTGTGCCTACCACATGATACTACAATCTATACTAAAATTTCCAAGTACCTAAGCGGCATGCAATTGGGCATAGGATGGTAGAACTACAATGCATAAAACGTAGGTGATAGTATGATCAAAGTGACTTGCCTGTGATGTTGACGAAGAAGAATTTCTCGAGAAAATAACTTGATAGACTACTCGTCACTCTCCGATGAAATCTATATAACAAACATATCATTCACATAAGCACTCATACTAGCAATCATTCTAGCAATCGAAACAAAAGAGAGAGAGAGCGAAATAGAAAACCGAAAGGAACTTCAAATAAGACTAGGGAGTCCTCTACTACATCAAACACTAAATGATTTTGTCCAACAGAAAAATATTAACAAGGAACTAAGATATAAATCTAACTAAGATCAAATAAAGTATTTTTCACAAAACTTTTGGAAAGTATTCCCAAACGGGATTTGAAACAATGGTGAAAACAATTGCACGTTACTACGGAACTAGAATTGATTTCGTGAAAACAAATAAAAATAAAATAAAAACTTGTTGCAAAACTACTGTTTATCTAACAGAAAAAAAACATAATATTTCTGGAATAATAAAGAAAATATTTTAGAACAAAGCTAGAAAAGGAATTTAGCCGAAATCCTAAAAGAGGTGAAACAGCAATTGTTTCACATGAAACAGTGAGCTAAAATACTCAAACAAATCTGAAATTTTTACCACTGATAAATAAGATCACTAGTGATCAGTACCAAAAGGAATCAAATTAAAATCTATTTTTAAACTCCTAGAATAGGCAAAACAAGGTTTAAACTAAATCTGATCTAACTTAAATTTGAAAATTTCAAACATAGACAAATTATATGTTTTTAAGAACTACAGGAAATTTGTGAGCTACTGGAAAAAGAATCAATGTCATTGGACTTAGGGATAAAAAGTTGTGGCCAAAACAAAACATAAAGTTTCTGTTTTTGCAAACAGGCAGAAAATTATAAAACTACTAGTGCTAAAAAGAGGGGTACACGTGGCCTGAGGCTATTGGCTGCGGGGGTGTTTGTTTCATGGCTTTGAGCAAACGTCCTAGGCTAAGCAAAGTTCGCTGGTTAATTCATAAGTGAACTAAAAACCCACTGGTTTTCTAAGATAAACCGAAGAGGTACAAAAGATCTAATCTATAGCCATAGAATCAACATTTAAGGGTTAAAAAGAAACAACATGAAATAACAGAGAGAGAGGGAGGCTACCTTGACCGGGGCAGTAGGTTTTGCTCCGGCGGGGGCGTTGCCGGCGAGGGGGAGGGGGACTCCGGGGCGGTGGGGATGGGGCGGTGGCGGCGGGGTGCTTCTCCTCCTCGGGGGGAGGCGCTCGGGGGAGAGAGAGCTCGGGGGGCTCTCCAGGGCGGTGCCGAAGGGTGGCAGTAGCTGCTGCTGCTGCTCCGGCGAGCAGGCGGCGAGGGGAGATGGGGAGGCGGCGGTGGGGGCGGGAACGGGGTCGGCTCGGGGGGGGGGGGCTCTCTTATATAGGCTAGGTGGGGGAGGGATAAGGAAGGGAGAGGGAGAGAATCGGGAAGAAAATCGCGAGCTGGGGAGGGGCTCGGTCTCGGGTGCACTGGTATGGTAGGGGAGGAGAGGTAGGAGAAAGGTGACGTGGAGGGAGAGGGTTCGGCCAAGGCGGGGCCCGCAGGTAAGAGAGAGGGGGAGAAGAGGGAAGGGATCGGTTGGCCTACAACAGGGGGATTCGATCCGTGGGAAAGGGATTTCGGCCCATTGGCTACAAGGCGCTCGGGGGCGGCAGTTAAAGAAAAAAAAAGACTTTCCTATTATTAAACCTTTTCCAAAACATAAATATAAAAGCTAATAAAAATGAAATAAATCAAAATATCTATACATGGTATTATATATCAAAAAAATCAGAAAAAGAATCTCTACCCGAATAACATTTTTTTTAAAGCCAAAACAAAAGCTTTTAAAAATGTTTTTTTTTGAAATTCCCAATTGGCTTTATTTCTTTTTGCAATTATTTTTGCAAGTAATCCTTGGATTTTTTTGGCTCCAACATTTCAAAAATTCTCGTACTTTGGAGGGTCATTTTCCTCCGCTCTCTCTCTTGCATGCAAGAGAGTATTTTCTCCGGGCATTACTCGTGCGAGGAAAAATGGAAATGCAAAAGAATTCAATGCAATTATCTCCGTTCAAATTCTTTATAATTGAAGAAGTCATGTCATCTTCTCTCTTGGCTTTTAAAAGCTTGAATTTGAATTCACCGGAGAAGGGGAAAGTCATTTTATTCCCTCTCATTCAAAATTTTTGAAAAGTTTCAAATTTCACACAAGTTTCAATCACTCAAGCAAACAAACAAACAATCTAATAATAATTATATTAACATTCCAAAATTTATAATTTTGGGATGTTACAATCTTGCGGTGTCCTGACCCAGTGACATAGTAGGGGTAGCGAGGCACATATTGTATTGTTGCCATCAAGGATAAAAAGATGGGGTTTTCATCATATTGCTTGAGTTTATCCCTCTACATCATGTCATCTTACTTAATGTGTTACTCTGTTCTTCATGAACTTAATACTCTAGATGCAGGCAGAAGTCGGTCGATGTGTGGAGTAATAGCAGTAGATGCAGAATCGTTTCGGTCTACTTGATACGGACGTGATGCCTATATGCATAATCATTGCCTTGGATATCTTCATAATTATTTGCTTTTATATCAATTGCTCGACAGTAATTTGTTCACCGACTGTATTATTTTCCTACATGAGAGAAACCTCTAGTAAAACCTATGGCCCCCGGGTCTATTTTCCATAATATATTTTCAGATATATAAACCAAAAATACCAAAAATGCCTTGATGCAATTTATTTACTTTTGTTTTACTTTCAGATCTATTTCTATTTTATACCTATCTCTATCAGATCTCATCCTTGCAAATAACTCTAAAGGGACTGACAACCCCTTTATAGAATTGGGTGCAAGTGTTTGATTATTTGTGTAGGTACCACTATTGAAGCCTTCCTAGTTCCTCCTACTGGATTGATACCTTGGTTCACAACAAACTGAGGGAAATACTTATATACTTTGTTGCATCACCCTTTCCTCTTCAAGGGAAAACCAACGCAATCTCAAGAGGTAGCAGTCACCACCAACTCTCTCCCCTCTATGCAACGGTGTAAACCCTCTTATCCCCATTGTAATCTCTACTTAAACATGATGCTTAATGCTATATATTATTACCCAATGATGTCTAGCTATCATATGATGTTTGAGTAGATTTTTTTTGTCCTACGGGTTAATTGGGATATGATGTTATTGATATGAGTTGTGTGTTGATGTGATGCTGTCCTAAGGTGCCTTTTGTGAGGCGTACACATGAATGATTCACGCTGGAGGGTTTACAATATGTTCATGATTCTCTTATAGTGGGTGGCTAGAGTGATAGAAGCTTGCACCCGAGTATGGGAGTTGTGTGCGTATGGGAGTAAAGAGGACTTGATGTTTAATGCTATGGTTGGGTTTACCTTAATGATTTTAAAGTAGTTGCAGATGCTTACTAGAGGTCCAATAATAAGTGCATATGATCCAGGTACAGAAAGTGTGTTAGCGTATGCCTCTCCCTCATTGCATATTATAGGTATCTATCATGTTATATTCAATTGCCTATGGACAATATTTCTCTTGTGTTACACAAAAAAGCTTTCTATTAAACAACTTACTAATTAATCTCTATCTCAACAGGACCTAACTTTCATTTAATTTTTCTTTATTACCTTGCAAAATTATCTATTACACCTACTAAGAACTTCTAGTTTCCTTCCCGCAAAATAGTTTGATACGTGTTCTAGGTAAAGTAAGCGCTAGCGTGCGTAGAGTTGTACTGGTGGTCAATAGAACTTGAGAGAATATTAATTCTACCTTTAGCTCCTCGTTGGGTTCAACACTCTTACTTATCGACAAAAGGCTACAAACGATCCCCTACACTTGCGGGTTATCCAGACCTTTTTATCGTGCCATTGCCGGGGAGCAATAGCGTAGTAGTTGATATTCACGTGTGTGCTTGTTTGCTTTCTCACTAAGTATTTTTTTTATTTCCTGTTATTAGTTATTTTATATCTTTAGTTATGGATATGGAACACGAAACACCAAATAGATTAGTTGTACTTGCTACTCATGTAGATGGGGAACCTCCTAAAACCCTCGATGTTGGTTATGTGAAACACGTTAATTACTACTTTGGTAATCTTGAGAAATACTCATTGAACTTGATAATGGGAGACACGTTGGATCAACATGAGTACTTTAGGGATTATCTTTGGTCTCAAAAAGGGAAACACTTATGGGATCAAATTAAAATGTTGTGTTGGTATGCTTGGGATTTATGCGTGAGAAGTGATTATACTTGTTGTTCTAAGAGTAACGGTCTAGAGCTTCCTTTAAATGTGAGTTTAATGATAATAAAACCTTGCTTATTATGATAATGGTATATATGATTACTATGATGTGGAAGAAATAGAAGATTGTTTTGCTTCTAAGGGTGCATATATATGAAATTGCTTCTTTGACTGTAACGTATGATGCTATTCCTTACAAATCTGAATTTGTTGCCATACTTCAATACTTCCATGAGAATTATGAAAACAATGCCAATATTAATGAATTTATTGAGACAATATTTGATTTTAAAATAGACTAATGTTTTGTAGGAATCTATGGAAGAAGAAATTGTTGAAAGTGCGAGCTAATTAGATGAAAAAGATGAGGAGGAGAGCAAGGAACAAAAGGAGGAAGAGCAGATTCGCTACCCGTACCCACCTTCCAATGAGAGTAACTCTTCAACAAAATTGTTTAATTTTCCTTCACACATAATCGAAGGATGAGTGTTATGATTATTGTTATGATCCCTTGGATTCATTTGAAATATCCCTTTTTGATGAACTGAATACTTTCTATGCTTGTGGAGAGGATGCCAATATGATTTGTTCTTAAGGAGATGAACTTGCTATAGTTCCTTATATTAAGCATGAAATTTTTTCTATTGCAACCACACACGATAGTCCTATTATCTTTTTGAATTCTCCCAACTACACTATATCGGAGAAGTTTGTACTTATTAAGGATTACATTGATGGGTTGCGTCTTAATATTACGCATGATGATTTTGATGAATATAATATGCATGTGCTTGCTTCTCCTACTTGCAATTATTATGAGAGAGGAACCAAATCTTCACCTCTCTATGTTTCCAATACGACAAAATTGCAAGAAACTACTTATTCTATGTATTGGCCTTTACTTGGTGTGAATGAATTGTTCTTTTACGACATGCCAATGCACAAAAAGAGAGTTAAACTTTGTCGTTACATGATATATGTTCCTTTGTAGTCAATACCTAATTACAAATCATTGTTAATTAAAATTGGCTTTGATATACCTTGGGATTCGGGTGGATCAATTATTTGAGCACTATATGCCTTGCTTAATGGCTTTAAAGAAAGTGCTGCTAGGGAGACAACCTGGAAGTTTTAGAGTCGTTTATTTCTGTTATGTTCTTTTTAAAATAATTAAAAACAAAATAAATAAATTGTTGAACTTAAAACTTTTTCAAACATAAAGGTGAAAGAGAGAAAGAGGAGCACCGTTAAAGTGGGGGACGTCCTTGAACTTTTGTTCATGCCCATGGAAACTTTGTGAATCTTGATTATAGAAACTTTTCAACAAAACTAATTATCTCCTTGTAAAAATCCATTGTATTACAAAAATAATGTGCCAAGAATTATCTTTAGGATGTTTATATTGCTTGTTTGATATGTGTTGTGTAACAACATAAACTTTGGCTGTAATGTTTGATTTTTGATATTTTACTGGAATGTCAAAAGCTTCTGAAATTTTCACACAGTATGTTTGCATAAATTATTTACCACATCATAAGTTTTCAGAAATTTCTAAGTTACACAAGTGTACGTTCATCTCCATCTTTACAAACTGTCCTATTTTTCACAAATTGTTGTTATAGTTGTTTTGCATGCTTATGTCTCAATTCTTGTTGAGAAGGATTAACCTGGGAGCAACAAAATTGTGATAGAATACAATGGGTAATTTTAGGTTGTAATTATGCAATAAAGTTATGGCAGTACATGATGAGATTTGATGATTATGTGCTAACGTTTCTAATAAAAGTTATGTCAAGTTTTGTGTGGATCAAGTGTTCGAAGATTGAGGAGGTGTCAATATGAGAAGAATAAGGAGAGACAAGCTGGGTGATGCCGAGGGCACCCCAAGTAAATATTCAAGGAGACTCAAGCGTCTAAGCTTGGGGATGCCCCGGAAGGCATCCCATATTTCTTCTTCAACAACTATCGATATGTTTTGGTTTTTGTTTGTTCGCATGATATGCTTAAATTCTTGGAGTTTCGTGTGCCTTTTATTTTCCTTTTAGCAATGCACCATGCTAGTTTGGTAAAGACCATGCTTGATTTACAGAATGCTCTTTGCACGTCACTTATATCTTTTGAGTATGGCCGTACAGAATGCTTCATGTGCTTCACTTATATCATTTGAAGTTGGATGCCTATTTATCTACATATAGAAAACCATTATATGTAAAATGCTCTTTTGCTTCACTTATATTATTAGAGCATGGTATTTTGTAGAAAGAATTACACATTCATGCTTCAGTTATACCTATTTAGAGAGTCAACGGGAATTGGTCATTCACATGGTTAGTCCTAAAATCCTACATAAAACTTGTTGGTCACATAATATGATATATTTGATTCCTTGCAAAAAATTGCGACATTAAGATAGTAATATGTGGGTGCACTAGTTGAAGATTGTGGATTAGTAAGAATATTGATGTTAAGGTTTGTGATTCCCAAAGCATGCATGTATAGTCTCTAGTTATGTTATGAAGATTGGAGGATAATTTATCATTGAATGAAATCCTTTGTGAAGTTATAATCAATGGCGCACAATGGTTAAATCCTACCAAACTCCTCCCTAGGACTATGCGAGTAGCACTTTGCTTCGAGAGAGCTAATAGAACCTTGCAATAAGTATGTGAGTTTTTTATGACTAATGTGAATCCATGGATATAAACACTCTCACCTCCACATATTTGCTAGCCTCTTCGGTACTGTACATTGCCCATTCTTACTTAGAGGTAGGGATGGCAATGGGTACCCATTACCCGCATACCCTGCGGGTAAAAACCCTAATAGGATAAAGGTATGGGTCAAAAAAATAACCATGGGTACATAAACGGGGAAAATTTGAAACCCATAGGGTATAGTGGGTACGGGTATGATTTAGTATAACCCATACGTGTGTACCTATGTACCCACATATAACTTAAAAAGTAGGCCTTAAATATTATTTATCCATACATTAAATGTATTATATGTACATAAATACCATAGCTAGCCCACGCTAGAGTGTGTTGCTATTTACAAGTATGTGTTGATGTCAGGAAGTGTTGTTGTTTATACATTATTATTATAAGTTGTTGTTTATAACTATGTAATAGTCGAATTGATGTGTTGCAAATCTGGGTAATTTTACCCGTTGGTACCCATTTACCCTGACGGGTTATGGCTATGGGAAAAAGTGTACCCATGAAGTGTATTGGTATGGGTAATGGGGTAAGGTTTGGGGCGGCAAGTAAGCGTATGGGGTAGCTCCACCAGTACCCAAAACCGATGGGTGCCATCCCTACTTCGAGGGTCGGTGCAACTTTTGCCGATACATACAAACCTCGTGACATGATACGCTCTGTTGCACATAAGCCTCATTATATCTTCCTCAAAACAGCCACCGTACCTAACTATCATGGCATTTCCATAGCCATTCCTAGATATATTTCCATATAACTTCCACCTTCACTTCATATGACTTGTACTTCCATTGTCATATTGCTTTGCATGATCGTAATATAGCTAGCATGATATTTACATGGCTTGTTCTATTTCTCATATCTCTTGCTATGCTAGATCATTGCACATCCTGGTACACAACCAGAGGAATTCATATAGAATAATATCATCCTATCAGTTTTTTATATCGAGTTGTAAATAAATAAAAGTGTGAGGATCATCATTATTCGAGAATTGTCCCGGTGAGGAAATGATGATGGAGACTATGATTCCCCCACGAGTCAGAATGAGACTCCGGATGAAAAATGAAAATGGGGGAGGACAAATGAGCCCACCACAAAAAAACAAAAAAATGGAGGAGGCGGGAAAAAAGTCCACCCTGAAAAAATAGACAAATAAATGAGAGAAAAAGAGAGAAGGGACTTTGCTACTATCCTTTACCACACTTGTGCATCAAAGTGGCACCATGTTCTTCATACATAGAGTCTCTTGTTTTATCACTTCCATATGCTAGTTGGAATTTTTCATTATAGAACTAGGTTTGATATTCCGATGAAGGGCGTCCTCAAATTCCCGAGGTCTTCATGAGAAAGCAAGTTAGATGCACACCAACTTAGGTTCACTCGAGCTTTCATACGCTTATCCCTACTCCTCGCATTGATATCTATTGATGGGCATCTCCATAGGCCATTGATACACCGAGTTGATGCGAGACTTCATTCTCCACTTTTACCCTTTTGAAACCTAGCACCATATTCTATTCCACCTTTATGTTATATCTATGGTTCATGCCTATGTGTTGAGTGAGTAATAAAAGGCTGAGGTGCGTTAAGAAGTATGATCCAATTGCTTGATTTAACACGGGAGTGCTCATGATTTATACCTTATGCTAGGAAGACCAAGCATGAAAGGCTATATGATTTTGTAGGGATAAAGTTCTTTAGCATTGTTATTTTGACAGGACATGTTTGTTTGCTAATAAACCTGATTATGGATGTCTTTCTGTCAAATGATAGACTATTGCTTTGAATAACTTGTATCTTAATATTCATGCCATTACTAGGAACTTGTTCACGATTATGTTAGGTAGCATTCTACATCAAAAAATATTTTTTTTTCATTTACCTACTCGAGGATGAGCAGGAATTAAGCTTGGGGATGCTTATACGTCTCCATCGTATCTATATTTTTTGATTGTTTCGTGCCAATATTCTACCACTTTTATATACTTTTGAAAACATTTTATATCATTTTATCGGACTAACTTACTTATGTAGTGCCGAGTGCCACTTCACGTTTTTGTGTGTTTTTTGTTACACGCAAATTCCATATCAAATGAAGTCCAAACGCGATAAAAATTGATGGGGATTTTGTTGAATATATGTGAATTTTGGCAAGAAGAATCAACGCAAGACAATGCCCGAGGGGCCCACAAGCCAACAAGGCGTGACGTGAGGGGGCCTGATGGCTTGTGGCCGGCCCTTAAGTCGGTTGAGGCTCTCCTTCCACCACAAGTAGATATTTTCACGATAAAATTCCCTCAAAATTTCAGCCCGACCGGAGTTACGGATCTCGTGACATTTAAGAAACGACGAAGGGCGAGAAAATGGTGGCGAAAATAGGAGAGAAACAGAGAGAGCGATCAAATCTCGGAGGGGTTGCTGCCCTCCAGGAGACATGGTGGCCATGGACGAGAGGGAAAATCCTCCTCCCACCTAGGGAGGAGGACAAGGAAGAAGAAGAAGGAGGGGGCTCTCTCCCACTCTGTCCCGGTGGCGTCGGAGCGCCGTCAGGGCAACAATCATGACAGTGATCTACACCAACAACTTCACCGCCGTCACCACCAATTCTCTAACCCTCTATGAAGTAGTGTAAACCCTCTCCTCCCCGTTGTAATATCTACATAAACATGGTGCCTAATGCTATATATTATTATCCAATGATGTGTGGCTATCCTATGATGTTCGAGTAGATTTCTTTTGTCCTATGGGTTAATTGTGATATGATGTTATTGATATGATTTGTCTGTTGATATGGTTCTATCCTAAGGTTCCTTCCGTGAGGCACACACATGAAGGATTCACGCTGGAGGGTTTGCTATATGTTCATGATTCTCTTATAGTGGCTGGCTAGAGTGATAGAAGCTTACATCCGAGTAAGGGAGTTGTGTGCATATGTGAGTAAAGAGGACTTGATGTTTAATGCTTTGGTTGGGTATACCTTAATGATTTGTAGTAGTTGCGGATGCTTGCTAGAGGTCTAATAATAAGTGCATATGATCCAAGTATGGAAAGTGTTTTAGCGTATGCCTCTTCCTGATTGCATATGATAAGCATCTATCATGTTATATCCAATTGCCTATGGACAATCTTTCTCTTGCGTTACAAAAAAAAGTTTTCTACTAAACAACTTACTTATTAATCTTTATGTAAACAACACCAAACTTTTATTTACTTGTTCTTTATTACCTTGCAAAACTATATGTTACACCTACGAAGTACATTTAGTATCCTTCCCGCAAAATAGTTTCATACTTGTTCTAGGTAAAGTAAGCGCTAGTGCGTGTAGAGTTGTATTGGTGGTCGATAGAAAGTTATAGAAAATTAATTCTACCTTTAGCTCCTCGTTGGGTTCAACACTCTTACTTATTTAAAAAGGCTGCAAACGGCCCCCTACACTTGTGGGTTATCGCGGGGGGCGCCGATGCAACGAAACCACGAACTCGTGCACCGCATCCCTTGCGGGGGGCTCCGCCCGGATCGATGGGTGAGGAACTCCGCCGTGGCCGCCTCGACACGGAGTGCATCATCCTCCATGGTCCAGTGCGTGCTCCTACCATGGAGACGGCACCAAACCCTACTACTGTGACCATAATGCGCACCTAGGAGGGGGACCTCAAATCAGCCACTGTTGCTCGGGCTCGACCATGACATCTGCCCCTCACCATTGCAACGACGACTCTTGGAGGAAAAAGAAGAAGACGAAGGAGAAAGGCGGTGGTGGCTAGAAGTCTAGCAAGAGGACGGGTGAATGAGCAGTGCTCCCCACGAGCCCTCCTTTATAGGGAGGAGCCAGGGGTTGGCTCTTCACTACTCCAAAGAGTAACTGCACACCACCAGAATGACCGCCCAGCTCCGCCAATACCATGCTCCATGTGCGACATGCATCGAAAGGAAACAGTAACGGATGAGAGGGCGGGCAAAAGAAGTCAAACCAGGATGAGCAGCGCATCTGCGAATTCTCACCCCTTATTTTTTTACAAGGGTGGAATGTGTAGAGGTCGCATGTATTCGTTCCACGTGCCACGCTCCCAAGGAGCGCCCTGCAGATACCGTCTCGCTTCGCCACTCCCATGACCCACATTTAATGCACTTCATGGGTAAACAGTGAAAATCATCATCACAACCGCACAGAAACTCAACCACGTATGTGTTCACTACTTTTGGGCCTAGCCGAACAAGCGCCGCGGATTCCAGTGTGGCCTAGGCCCGGGATCTATTTTTGGAGTACAAAAGAACAGGTCCCTTACTACCCTGACTTGTGCAAAAACGATGACGTCCTCCTTGCCCGGAAACACTCTACCGGAAGACGGCTCAACCACAAGCAACAAGACCAAGCCCCCGACAAGCCACCTTGCCGGGGGGACAAGACCCAATAGCCATCACGACCGGAAGGACTCCTCCACATCCCTACCGCTCCACCTCATGAGGAAATTGTCAACATAAAAGAGGTGTCAAGCTGGCAAGCGGTTAGGTGGGGCTGGTCAGAGGCCCCTAGCAACAGTCAGGGGCATGGAACAGCTTTAATGACACCCGTCCTGCAGCATGGCAAGAGAATAAAGGGTAGCTGGGCGAACGACATAGAAGAAGAGGCAATCCTTGCTGGAAGACGTCGCCGGCGTGATACCTCACATCACATTTAATGTGCATGTCCTAATCTACCAGGGATAGGTATGTACAATTGTAGCTCGTCTCAGCAGTTTTGGCACCTATAGCGGCCACTATTCACCCTAACAAAAGACCATTTTAGCCATTGCGGTAACCCCTTCCACCATAAAAGGACGTCCATGGCTGCCTTTAGAAAGCTCGACTCCCTGTCCATTTGCACGCGTAGTGGTGCTCCTCGTGCATCCTTGTTGGGTTGCCACGCTCTTGTACTTGGGCACACACACATAATCCCAGAATGCAGGACGTAGGGTTTTACGATTCTGAGTCGCTGAAACCACTCTAAAAACCTCCGAGCACATATGGGTTTGAAGATGCTCTTTGTGCATGTGTGACCCCGCCGAAACCACAAGGGATCACATTGATCCCATAGGTCGTCGTTCACACTCCAACAACTTCTACTAAAATTCTTAAAGATGTTGTTTTCCCAAGGTTTGGAGTCCCTAGATACCTAATCATTAATGGTGGTTCACATTTTATTCATGGTGATTTTAGTAAAGTTCTAGCTAAATATAATGTCAACCATAGAATTGCAGAACCTTATCATCCTCAGTCTAGTGGTCAAGTTGAATTGAGTAACCGAGAAATAAAATTAATCTTGCAAAACACAATTAATAGATCTAGAAAGAATTGGGCTAAGAAACTTGATGATGCTTTATCAGCTTATAGAACTGCTTATAAAATCCTATGGAAAATGTCACCATACAAAATGGTCTATGTAAAAGCATGTCATTTGCCTCTTTAGTTAGAACATAAAGCTAATTGGGAAATTAAAGAACTTGCCCAATACCAGTGAAAAGAGGTTATTTGATATTAGCTCTTTAGATGATTGGAGGACACAAGCCTACAAAAATGCCAATTTATTGAAAGAACAAGTTAAAATATGGCATGATAAGAGAATTCAGAAATGCGAATTCAATGTAGGAGACCTAGTTCGTTTCTGATTTTTTGCAGGAAATTTTTTATCCAAACAGGAAGGACCTTATGTCACCGAAGAGGTTTATCGCTTCGGTGCTATCAAAATCTATAACTCCGAAGGCACACACCCAAAAGTTGTTAATGGACAAAGAATTAAGCATTACATCTCAGGTACGCCCATTAATGTCGAAACTAATATTATTCAAGTGATGACGCCGGAAGAACACATAAGACAGACCTTCCGGAATACACAAGAACCCTGAAAGGGGTAGGTATGTGAAAAGGTAAGTAAACCGACTCCAAAAATTCCAAAATATATGTTTTCTTGGTTTTGCTATTTTAGAAAAATTACAAAAAAACAAGTGAGGGGGACCCACGAGGGAGCCATGAACCAAGAAGGCGCGTCCACCTCCCCTGGGCGCACCCTATTAAGTTGTGGGCCCCTCGCGTGCTTCCCGAACTCCATTTTCTTCGTGGACGCATATTCTGACCTAGAAAAATAATTATATATTCTTCCGGGTGTTTTGACCACTGCATCGCAAGTTTCTGCTTTGTTCTTGTTTTGGGTTGTTTTTTGACAGATCTAGATCGCCATGACGTCGTCAAGCTCCTCCAAGGACAAGTTCTATGAGAAGGTTATCAACCCCTACCTACCGGAGGTGATAAAGCACCCTCAGACCATTGAGATGTGTGAGGGGTACTCCACATCCGATATGTACAAGGGCCCAAAAAGGAGGGGAGCGACAAGGCTAGGCTTGCAGTGGTGAAGTAGGAGATCTTCAAGTGCCAAGGGATGGTTGAATGTGCTTTGAGTTATAATCACTCAATGATCACATACCTCATCCGGGAGAACAAGTTGTACACTAGGAATGTGGGACAGGCTCTCTTCAAGCTTCGAGAGCACATCGAACATCTCCAAGCTCAAATCTTTGACTTGCAAAACCAAAACTGTGAGTATGAATCCAGGTTTAAAAGGGTGAGCATCGTTGCTGATTTAGGGATTCCGGAGACGAGATCCTCTTTCTATGATAGTGATCATATGCCTTGGAAGACAGAGGATAAGCCTACTACATCATCACCATCATCACCCAATATGGACAATTGAGTACATGGGTGTGGGCACCACCCTTAGCTTGTTCCAAGATTGGGGGACGTGCCCCGGTATCGTATCACCATCACTTTTACCATTATCACTATCTTAGTTCGATCCATAGTATTTTGTGATTTAGAGGATTAAAATCTAGTTTTGCTTTGCTTAGAGTGTTTTCTTTGTGATCTACCTTTCTATGTAATCGTGTGTGAGACTTATATAATAAAGATTAGTTTGAGTTTTCTTGATTTACTTGCATGCATCAATCATCATAGCAATGAAATAATGGAACTACAAAAAACATTTGCTAATCCCATGGGGAGCAATGACTTCACATAGAAAAAGTATAAAGTGATAAAATTTGTTGGGAGTTAACAAACATAGTGTTAGTCATGGATACAATCCATGCAAATTATGATAGAGGAGAGGAGATTCACATGTAAATACACCATCTTGGACATATTTTATGATTGTGAGCCCCCACCAAATATTATATAATGATAAAGATGTTGATGTTGGACAAGGAAAATATCGTAATGAGTTATGTTTGTCTACATACACATAGAAGTTATATCGCCATGGATCCTCTAACACGTGGTGCATTCTTAATATCCTTTGCTAGCCGAAAATTTCCACACTAAGTAGAGATACTACATTACTACTTGTGCATCCATAACCCTTAAACCCAGTATCTTGCCATGAGAGTACACCATACCTACCTATAGATTGAATAAGATCCTTTGAGTAAGTTTTCATCGGTGCATCAAGCAATAAAAATTACTCCTAAATATGTATGAACTTTTATTGAAAGGGAAAATAAGCTTTGTGCGATCTTGTGATGGCAAATAAATAAAAGCAACAAACTGCATAATAAAGGTTTCTATCGTAAGGGGCAATATAAAGTGACATTCCTTTACATTAAGAGTTTGCACATTCAAAAACATAAAAGCGCATGACGACCTATGCTTTCCTCTGTGAAGTATCTATCTTTTACTTTTATGTTTTTTACTTTTATGCAAGAGTCAATAATGTTTATCCTTATTCCAACCTAATAATTCTATAGTTGGCATGCACCATGTGTTGGGGAAAGATCGAGATATATATGTATCCAGTTGGATGTAGGTGATCATGAGTCATTATTGTTGACATTATCCTTGAGGTAAATAGGTAGGATGACAAAATAATAAAGCCCCTATATTCCTATGCTTCCGAAGGAAACATTATCTCTAAAAATATGCAATGAGTGTCCGCAATCATAGAAGACTAAATGATAGTTGAGCATGTAAACTTGCTAAATTGAAAGCCCTTACATAGATCTTATCTGAAATATGTTGAATTGCTTGTCTCAATGACTAAGAACATAGTTTGGTGATTGTCAATAAAGTTTATGCTTCATACTTGAATATTGTTTATGAGAAGTTATATGATGAAAATCTTTATGTTATGTTGATATTAATGATGCGCTCATGTCCATATTCTATTTTTATCGACACATCTCTCTCAAATTATGTGGTCATTAACTCATTATTATCGAGTTCGACTTTCGCTTGAGGACAAGCGAGGTCTAAGCTTGTGGGAGTTGATACGTCCATTTTGTATCAAGAAGTCTTATTGATATTTATGTTATTCTTGGTTATTATTCCACATTATGGAACAATTATTATGTCTTTTCTCTCTGAATTTACAAGGTACACCATAAAGAGGGAAATTGCGGGAAACTAGAATTCTCGACCTGAAAACCAAGAAAAAGGCTGATAATTCACTAGGCTCCGAGTGACCTGTAACATTTGTAGATTTATTTTGAAATATATGAGGAATTTTGAAGCGAAGAACTATCGAAGGGGGGCTGCTTGTGGGCCATGAGCCAATAGGGTGTCCCCCTAGGCACGCCCTATTAGCTCGTGGGGCCCATGTGGCTCCCCTGACCCTAATCCAAATCCTATAAATTAACATCTGATGAGAAAAAAAAATAAGAATTTTTGAGACAGAGCACCGCCGTCTTGAGGGGAAAACTTAGACAGTGGCTCTTTTGCTCTCCAGCAGAGAAATTCTATCGGGGAAACTTCTCTCCGGGGGGGATTCAAGACCATGATCATCACCAATGCTTCCTCCTTCGTGGGAGGACGAATATTCATCAACATCTTCACCAACACCATCTCATCTCAAACCGTAGTTCACCTCTTGTATTCAATCTTTGTCTCAAAACCCCTCAGACTGATATCTTTGGGTTGCTAGTAGTGTTGATTACATCTTGTAGTTGATGCTTGCTGGTTTATTTAGTGAAATATATAATGTTCAGATCCTTAATCGCCATTATTACACCTCTGATCTTGAACATGTTGATCATGTGTGAGTAGTTACTTTTGTTCCTCAGGACATGGGAGAAGTCTTGTTATAATTAATCACGTGAAGTTGGTATTCTTTTGATATTTAAATGATATGTATGTTGTTGCTTCCTTCAGTGTTGTCATGTGAATGTCAACTAAATGACACTTCACCAGGGAAGCATTGTGGAGTAATAAGTAGGTGGTGGGTTGCTAGAGTGACAAAAGCTTAAACCCCAGGTTAAGCATTACTTTGTAAGGGGCTGATTTGGATCCACACATTTCATGCTATGGTTAGTTTTATCTTAATTCTTCTTTCGTAGTTGCAGATGCTTGCGAGAGGAGGTAATCATAAGTAGGTTGCTTGTCCAAGTAAGAACAACACCTTAGAACCGGTTCACCCATAGATCAAATTATCAAAGTAACGAAGGTGAATCAACTAAACATGATAAACATGACTAGACGGAAATTCCCATGTGTCCTCGGGAGCGCTTGCTCCATATAAGAGTACTTTTAGGCCTATCCTTTGCTACAAAAAGTATTGGGCCACCTTGCTTCACCTTTGTTACTATTGTTACTTGTCACTTGTTAAAAATTACCATGCTGGAAAACTATTTATTATTGTTACTCACATCATTTGAAGAGAATACCTTACTGAAAACTGCTTATCATTTCCTTCTGCTCCTTGGTGGGTTCGACACTCTTATTTATTGAAAGGACTATGGTTGATCCCCTATATTTATGGGTCATCAGTAACATGCTTAGCTATCCACGGAAAGTAAGGAGCAGCCTAGTCCTATTTTGGATAAGCCCCAAGTGCACCGATTGCCAAGTTTCTCAAGTGTAAAAGTTTGCCTCGAAGAAGTTAGACTCCTCAGAGTGCTATCCCTGCAGCAGGAAGTGTTCACGTACAAACACGATCAAGAACTATTAAGGCTTGGGAATCCAGAAGAAATGTTTCAAGTATCATTGATCTGATCGATGGACCTGTCACTCACACACACACACACACAAAGAGAGAGAGAGAGAGAGAGAGGAGAGCATGTGAAGAACATTGGCATCCTGGAGAACACATATTTAATTAGACTTAATTTGTCTCCATAGGATAGCAGGATAGCACAACAACTTAGTTTAGTCTCAATCCTTTTGAGCATGGGCACATAACCTTCAATTCTTTGTTTATAGAAAGGCCAATGGGAGTCCCAAGTAGGTGAGAGGCAAATGACCTTCCTGACAGCCAATCAGAGCCGAGAGATTAAGCATTTCTTGTTTAAAAGTATTAATGGAAACCAAAGAGGTAAAGCATTCCATGAATTTTCAATGGGACACGACAAGAAAACAAAGATAATTGGGCAAACGTAAAACAAATTTAAAAAGAAGATGATCGAACGAGTGAAAGAAAGAACACATATCACGTGAAAAAGAAGACTAGTACAACGTGACACTTAAGCAGATGCACCAACGAAGAAGAAAATGACATATAACAAATGATGAAAACATGATTGGAAAGACAGACCAGTTAAAGAATATAGAATGAATCGAATAGGACGGGAAGATAGAGAGAACATACATGAACACGGACGTAGAAGAACAATTGTACAAAGTATTGGTACAAGTATAATCTGTCATATTAACAAGACTTCAAGTATTCATCCTTTTTTCACACAATTTCAGCCGAAACAAGTTTCCGGAACACGACGCACATCAACGGCTATAGATCACGGCACAGGTGCATACCCGCACCTGTTGTCTCTGTAAATTTTTCTCTTATATATAAGACATTGTGCAATGTGTCATGTATTATACACACGATATAACGGAAACCGTGTTTGCAAGGCGAAATGACATCAAAAACTGCTACCGTGAAAACTCGTTGATGATGTGGTGGCACATGGCACACTGTTGTCATTTACATTAGCGACTACATACGAGTAGATAGAAAGGTTGAATATCAATGTGCAATTGTTTTCAAGTGTTTTCTTCAACACAATACAAACACAAATACTCAATACATGTACATACAATTATTTTAGGAACACATACATGCACCTCACATCCCTATAAACACCTCTGAAATACTCAGCCCACAAACATCTTGAGGTTGACGAAATTACACACAAGAACGGCTCCTCCAATGAAACAAACATCATCGGGGAGGCTGAAAAATATATTCAAAGAAATACAAGCATCAATGCAAAGTCTAGAAGTTTAGTCTTGATTGGTTGGTTCTATTACAGAAAACCTAGATGACGTGCTTCTGTGTAGTACTCCCTTCGTTTCTAAATATAAGTCTTTTCAGAGATTTCGTAAGAAAACTATACACGGAACAAAATGAGTGAATCTACACTAAAAAATATATATCTATATACATCCGTATGTAGTCCTTTAATGAAATCTTTAAAAAGACTCATATTTAGGAATGGAGGACGTATATGTGAGCTCCTGGTCAAACTACTCCCTCCGTTTTTAAATATATTTTTTTTAAATTTAACTATGCTCTACATACGAAGCAAAATAAATGAATCTATATTTTAAATTATGTTTGTATATATTCACATATGATCTATAATGAAATACTAAAAAACAAATATTTTGGAACTGAACGAGTAGGTAAGATCGATGGCGGTCAGATGGCCTGGGTGAGTCGAGATGTGCATCGACGTTCGCGTGCGTGGTTCGTACGCGCGACACCTTTTTGTTTGTAAGAGATTGATCTTTTTTGATATGGGTACGCGCGATACTACCTAGTTTGGGTCTGAATCAAGTTCCGATCGATCAGGAAGATGCGTATCCAGTCCAGCCGCGCATGCAACTGGTTACTGGCCGGCTGATATTCTTGGCAATATACACGCATGCATGCGTGCGCATCTCTCCATCGTCAATGTCGTGATAATGCATATGCATTTCATGGCAGCTTACAGTTTTTGTAGGTGTAGCATTATTGATACAATATATCCACCGGCCGGTCAATTTTATTCGTGCAAATCAATGTCAGGTCTGTAAAGTGGATGATCCGGTCAATCGGCCGGCAGGCCGGAGTAGAGCCGGGAATATCAATCAACAAGTTTATCGACATTCAAATACCTGCACGGGTATCATCTATCCAGTCATGCCTGCGAGGACTCCATTAGCTGCTAGTACTCCCAAAGCTTCTAGTGCTAGGTTCCTTGATTCTATATATATGCACACATGATCCGATTCCTCTCTTTCTGCTAGATATGTATCCCATTCCCATGCAGGCGATCAATAATCACAAAGCAGGTGGGTCAAAAATAATGACAAAGCAGGTGCAGGTTACTCCACATATGGATTTGGAGTCTTGGTGAGGATTAAAACGGAAGGACGGAAGCTTCGGTCTTCATATCGATCCATAGGCGATCTTTGGTGATAGCAATGTGTCATCAGCATATGCATGGACAACAAATAAAGGTCCGTCCTTATCTTGAAAGACCCGATTTCCCATGCACATATGATCTCTGCTACCTCAGAAGAATCGAATATGTCCATCGTAAATCCATCCTCTAGAGATGAGTGCTACCCCGCCATGGGGCTGTGGTCAAACTTAATTGATCATTATGTTCCGTTGCACGATTTGATTCGGATTTAGTTTGCAGACTCACGTGCCAAAATACGAAACAATGACGGCTCCATTCCATCTGAACCCGTCTCCATTCCATCTGGCCCCGTTCGAAATTAGGTAAATTAATAGACACCCCTCCATCCATAATACTATAAAAGATCTTTTAATACTATCTATTTATGCCTATTAATAAAGAAAATAGGTATTCTTAGTCCGTCATGCTATTTTATAAAAAAAAACCTCATGTGCTGACATCAAACCCGCAATACATATCAAATATTTTTAGAAATAGTCATATCTTCTAAACTGTAACTCTAAATTTAACATTTTATATATGGAATTTAATTAGAAAACTATGTAGAATATGACTATGATGTTATTTTACCCGTTAACCATTAAAAAACGTACTATCTTGGATGCAATCTTAATAAATAATGCATTATCTCTCTTTCTTACATACTGGTATTGATTCAGATTGTGGATGACATCTCAGCAAAATTAGGATTGGAGATAAAATGAAGGATCACTTATCCGTTTCTTTGTACGTATTAAATCAACATGCAAGCCGTGTTTAAAAAACCCGTGGAATATTGAACTGCATTTTTATACCTACTAAAAAAGGAAATAGGTATTCTTAGTCGGTCATGCTATTTTATAAAAAAAACCCTCATGTTGCTGACATTAAAGCCGCAATACATATCAAATGTTTTTAAAAATACTCATATCTTCTAAACCGTAACTCTAAATTTAACATTTTATATATGAAATTTAATTAGAAAACTATGTAGAATATGACTATGATGTTATTTTAACCGTTAACCATTAAAAAAAGTACTATCTTGGGTGCAATCCTAATAAATAATGCATTATCTCTCTTTCTTTCATAGTGATATTGATTCAGATTGTGGATGACATCTCAGCAAAATTAGGATTGGAGATAAAATTGAGGTTCACTTACCCGTTTCTTTGTACGTATTAAATCAACATGCAAGCCGTGTTTAAAAAACCCGTGGAATCTTGAACTGCATTTTTATAGTATAAGATGATCTTTGTTGGAGCCGTAGCAACAAAAAGTTAGATTATAAACTTAAAAAAATAGAACGTGTGTTATTCTTTTCTCCCGTTGCAATGCACGGGCCATTTTGCTAGTACTAGTTAAAAACGCTTTTATATTATGGGATGAAAGGTATAGATCACTTCCAGCTGAATTTGTATGCTGAAATATACACCTATGTTTTCGAATCTAAATGTTTTGACAGTTTAAATAGGCAGTACGTGATCTAGGTAGGTGTTCAGAGCATCTATAGCAGGACTCGGCAAATCCAGCCTCTTATATGTTTGTGGATGGTTCATGCACGTCCGCGAATGTATCCGGACGAATCCTCATATTTTGCTCTTTGCATCCACATATCTTATATCCGGACACTCAAATCCATACAAATCATGCAGACCGATCACACAAATCAATGCACATGTAATTAACAAATTTGGTACCAAACATAAATAGTGTTTACATAATACTTATTTGAAGTGCACAATTAATCATCTGTTTTTTGCTTTCCGTTGTGGGACCACATATGTTCCACCAGGTCATTCAGTAGTTACGTATGCATCTGATGATCTCGATGATTCTCATGCATATGCAGAATGTTCGTAAGTTGATCTGCATCTTAATCTTCCAGGATTTCAACTAGTTCTTCACGTGCTTCAAAATCATTGGTTTGAGCCACACCATCACCATCATCCTCGACAATCATATTGTGCAAAATAACACAACATATCATCAGCTGCCTCAAGGTTTCTGATTCCCACATCATTGCAACCCCACGAACAATTTTTCAACGTGCTTGCAGCACTCTGAATTTCCTATCTGTATCCTTCCTAGCTGCTTCCTGCATTGCTGCGTAGTACTTTTATTTGTTGCCTTGTGGTTCGGATATTGTCTTCACAAATGCAGCCCAACGAGGATATATGTCAACGGTAAGATAGTATCCCGTGGTGTAGTCTTGATCGTCAAAGGTGTAGTCATACGGAGGTGATCCCCCATTGCAAAATCTCTTGAACACCGGAGATCGTTGAAGCATGTTGATATCGTTGTGAGAACCCGACATTCCAAAGAAAGCATGCCAAATTCATAAGTCATCTGATGCCATCGCTTCTAGTATGATGATGGTGTAACAGCCCGAGACCGATGCTCCAGAAGATTCCCTTTTTGTTTCGTTGTCGCCGTGCGATTTATTTGGTTGTCACATTCATCATCGCATCATGCGCATCATTCGCATTGCATTGGCACTCCATCACCATCCTTTTTTCAAAACTTGCATCCGTTCGTAGTTGCCGGTTTTCTTCATTTTTGTTATTTACCATTTCGAGACCAACCAAACACGCACGCGACCACGACATTGTTCAAATATTGTTTTTAAAGTGGGATAAAAACTTTCTTAGAATAGGCTGAAAGTTGGCGAGCGGTCTTAATATAGTGTAGGTAGACCGTCTACCAAATTTCATCGCATTCAGTGGTCGTTTGATACCCCAACTGTTAAACCTATAGCGACACTATAGCCGGTCAAATGGTAATCATTTTTTATGTTGTAAAATTTATTGCTTGGTTGCCCGCGTCCCCCCTGTGTGCTATGCCTAGCCCCTCTGCACACTACACAGACCCCTCGTGCACTCCCCATATACTTCCCCAAATCCGAAACATATGGCCGTGACCGATAAGTCCGGCTCATCCACGTAATATACCAAACCATCGTTTGTTTTTCAATTGAACTCCCTAACCTATTTGTCTCGTCTGTCCGATCTAAATCGGAGGACTCCAATTAGACCCCATTTGGAAACTCCCTCCTACTTTTATGCGAAATTTGTCTAAACCCTAGCCTTACAGTCTCCTCCCACCTACGAGGTGCCGCCCCGCCTCGTTTTCCACGCCCACTAGCCCGCCTCCGCCACTTCGCCAACCGTCGCCCTCGACCCAACAGGCAACCGCCACATCGCCCCGACCACTTCAACTCCCACCTCCCACCACCACGGGCACGCGGAGCCCATCTCCAGCACGCCCTAGGACCAAACCGAGCTGCGTAGGCCCGCATCGTCGCCCTTAGCCACTGGAGCTCCAGCTCATGAGCGTCGGCACCCGATCCGTGTTTAGCCTCGCCGCACCAGCCCCGCCGCCTCGCCGGAGCCATCGTCGACCCTGCCTCCGCCGCCACCTTCCTTGTCATCCGCCGCACGAAGCTCGCCGCCGCATCGACCCTGCTCTGCCGATGCACAACTGGCGTTTCCCGCACCTATCGTCGAATCACACCGCCCCGTCGACTCCACCGCCCCGACCTCTCCTTGGCGGTGGATTCGGCCTTCCCACTGCCGGATACGGTAACTCTCGTCCACCTGCGCCCGTTCCGGCCTCCTTCGGCCCTCCCGCCATCGACCGTTGACACCATGGGCATCGGCCTCCTCTGCCCACCCTGACTAGGATGGCCTCGTCCCACGCCGCCCTGAGCCCCGATCCAAATGCCGCCCCTGGATCGGCCCGTCCCACTGGACGTCCCCGTCCTGATTTCCCCAAGGTCTATTTTTCGAAGTCCCTCGATATTGCATGTTTTATCATCATATAACATCTTGTGATGATTGTAGTTTGTAAACTGTGCGTTGGACCGGGACGCGTGATACATGAAAAATCATCCACTCGATGTGCTCTACATGATGTAGCAATTGCTTGTGAATTATGATTAATTTGCTTGTTCGAAACTCTAATGCAAAACTGCATTCCATCGTAATCAGCATAAACTATTAAAACTTGCAAACTTGCGTGGATGACCGCATCTAGTCCGTAGGTCTTTTGTATGTGGTACGTTCTTGAGAATTGTTTTAGATGATGTATAAATTGATGCCATGCCTCTGGTTGCCATGTAATCATATCTATCATGTCAATATGTTTTCTCTAAAGGGACTATCATGTGAGAATTGCTAATATGTTAATGTTAAGTTCCATTTTGTGAAGCTCATGTTAAGCAAACCGTGCCTCTTTTGAAGTGTACCAATGGAGTGATTTGTAGTATGCCATGTCTAGTTGCCGTTAGTAGGTTTGCCATGTCATGAATGTCATGTTTGGTGTTAGTTTTCATCATGTGAACTTGTCATAAAAATGTTTTTGTTTTGAGGGTCCAAAATAATTCCAAGTGTGAAATCAGCTATATCTAGTTGCTAAGTTTCCATGTGAAATACTATTAATCTACTTACCCTTTGTGGTTGGTCCAATGGAGTGAATTGTAAAGCAGGTCATCCTCGGTTAGTTTGTGCCATTACTTTTCAAGTATAGGTTTTGCATCCTAGTTAATCTTGTTGTCAAACATGTCAATCTGATAAAACTGATGTTCCTTGCTACATGTTAATTTTTCAAAGTCTGAGAAACTGCTTAGTTTAGATTGCCATGTTGGGTGGACGCTTGCCATGATTCTGAGCATAGTTTGATGTTGCTCCTTTGGAGTTATTTGTAGTGCATCATGCATACTACCATGATGTAGATTTTCATGCCATTATATGTCTTGTAGCATATGTTTTTCTTACTATAAATATGCTTTCATAATAAACTCTTATGTTAAAAACTGTTATTTTCACTAAATCTGAAACTGTGTTCAAGTTACCATCTTGTGAGCTCATTTCCTAGTGATCCATGCATCTATTCAATTTGTTGTTACGAGATAAATTGTTGTGCATCATGTATACCACTACCTCATGTATTATTTGTGCATTTTAAATTCTTGTAGCTTATTTTTTTTATGTGTGCAAAATGTCAAGTTCTTGTTTTGGACAGGTTATAGCTAGAACTTGTGTTGCTTGTAGTTGTTGAACCGTTGCTCCGTTTTGAAGATGAAACTTGCTTAGAAGCTCATGTAGTTTCATAATATATTGTTGCGTACATGATTTGGGATGTTTGTGGTTATCATCCACGTACATTTTGCATTCATGACATATTATCTTGTGCTGGTCATATCTTTTGACAGTAGCTCTGTTTTAGATGATCTATATATGTAAATAGACTAGAATGATGTGTGGAATCATGTGGTGCATTTTTTTCCCTGTTTAATAAATATAAAATATGATTAGTTCATCTCTGGACCAATTTCAAAATTAACACATGGGTCGTTTCTAAAATACTATAAGTTGTTTCGACCTCATTTAACATGCCTAGACAGATAGTTAAATTATGATTCACCTCTTGTCATGTTAACCAAAGTTTAAACATGTTGTATAAATAAATAGGAGTGAACTAAATAGTCAAATATAGAGTTTCGTCAATTCACTTAACGTGTAGTATTTGATTGTTGTGATTGCCCTGCTGTTAGGGCCAATTATTCTAGGTTATTAATTTTCCATCAAATGCCCCTTGTGCATATCAGCCCTAGGAATACTATTAGCTGATGCACACTTCATTGATACAAATATCCAAGAAAATACATAATTTTGGAGTACAATACCATGATGGTCTATGGAGTATAACAAAGATCTCTAGTGGTTGATGGCCGAAGCGGTTCGGGGATCTCCAGCATCAACGGGACTCCCTTTCCAACAAGAACGGCTGAAGTGGATAACTCCTATCTCGTGTGGCTACTATCATCGGTGCGTAGGTTCTGGGGTTGTCGTCAGGATGCTCCTTTTCAAATATGCAATCTAACCAATACAATAGCCACGGACAAGCAGGTGAGTACTTCGAATGTACTCGCAAAAATCATGAAGACACACATAAAATAGCAGGTGATTAATATGCACTGAAAATTATTCAACGATATTCACTTAGTCATAATATAAATTCATAAATGCAAGAAAGCAGGTAATTTATCTATATTGAAAAATTAAATAAGCAACAATGAAATAAAATAACATGGAACATCGGACGGTAGTCCTCCCGCGAATTTCAAGAACATGATATTGTCTGATCGGGTGTCTGAAGCGATGCCTCAAAAGGATAAAATATAAAACATGTCTTAGTTGGGCATCTGACCGACACCGCATAAAGGGCTTATATGAAATAATAAAATGCATGACATAGTCGGGCGTCTAAGTGACATCACATTATGGGCTTATATAAAGTAAACATATGCATGCTACAGTTGGACGTTTGAGCGACACCACATAAAGAGCTTATAATTTAGTCATAACAATGAATATCCAGGAGGTAGGACCATCCCAGGGATATTCAAGATTCATATACAAGAAGGGGTTAGTCCATGCTAAAATAATAAATATGATCATCCACCATGATTCATGATTATACTCATAGTTAAATTAATTTCCTTCGAAGACTGACAATTAGACTCACACTTTACCTATCCGAGACTATAGTCTTTAATCGCAGACACGGCTATCCGAATAGATATAAACTCTGTAGAGGATGTACTCTTTATCCACGAGTAACGGACTTCCTTAGTCAACCAGAGAGGTCAACTAATTCCAATTATGGTCCTTGAGTTGAAAACACACCTAACCCGCACACACCAGTTTAACTTCTCGATGCCTAGAATTACCCACGACACTCGTTAAGTAAACCTCTAAGTAGGGAGACTCCAATCTTGATTAGCGTGGGGTCAAAGTATTTATAACACGCGCAAAACAGGTGCGCTACCCCCTCGGTCCAACCGGTACACCCATGCCTCCGGACCAAGTGACATGCCTACCAGGGGACATTAGTATCTTTCACTATGGCCTCTCTGTATGATGTGTGTCAAGAAAGTGGTTGACAACTTAATGAATCGTACGCGGCCTGTGATAGGGACAAGTGGTAGTACGAAACAAGTATGGGAGGTTACTCGAACAAGACTTGATCTATGGTCGACTCAGAAGGTTAATGTATTCCCTGCATGGTTAGCACACCGGATTATTCTTCACAAATATCAGATAGCGTCACTCCTATCATGCCCCGACCATGCCCCCAAAAATCACCCCCGTCACCACAGGATACCCGTCCCATGGTGGTGTCTAACCGAGATATAACCTTCCTCGGTAGGTGTGGCATGAAAAGGTGACTACTCTCACAAGCATTGTATGTTTAACAAAATGAAGTTTTTCACCATTAACAACATGCATGAAATATCATAAGGATGCTCATTTCAAGACCATAACCATGCAAATCATGCACCACCACAAACAATCACTCAACCAAATCATATCAGTGTTCAAGATGCCTGCCTTGAGTATGTAAAAGGGTAGGGTGCACTCGAAAACTTTGAAAGTTTTAATCTTTCCTCCATTTACTATTTTTGAAAGTATTCAAATTAACACATAGTTCTAAAACAGTATAGAAAATTTGTTTGGAAAATTTTCAAAAAAACACCAAAATAAAGTAGAGGAAATTTCAAGAATGTGGGAAAAGGAATCAACTCATTTGGAGTTGTGGTTAACAAGATAGATGTAGTCAAAGATTTGGTCAAATCTAATTTTTAAATCAAACAAAAAAGGAAAACGCTTCCCTAAGAATACGTTTTCAGTAAATGGAAAATGTACTTGAGGTTAATAAGGCTTTCCTATAAGGAAAGCATACTCCAAGGAATATGCAGACTTCAGAGAAAAACACACTCCACGTGATGTGTCAACGGCGGAGGAGACTAGCTCACCGATAGGTGGGACCCACCTGTCGGGCATGTCCTCAATCTCTCACGCGCCTGGGCAGGGACAGGGGAAGACTACGGTGGCGATTCCTGGCGACACACGACACCATTCGAGGTGCTCCGGCCATGCAGGTGCTCGGGAGGAGATGGCACATTTGCTCGAGGCGGATAGGACCGCGGGGGAGCTCGAGGGTGAGCATACCTTTGTCCATGGCGGAAGGGAGCTGCGATGGGAAGGTGGTTTCGGCACACCGTGTCTCTTGAGCTAAATTGTGGGCGGGGATGGGTTCTATAGTGCATTAGGAGACTAATGGCGGTTCCAAGGAGGCGGGGGAGGCTATGGGCTGGTCGGGGTTGACCGAGAGACGACGGTGGTTGTCTTGGCCGTCGGCAAGGGAGACGGGCTCACTCGGTTGCCTGGCTGCTCCAGGGGGCTTGCGAGGGGTGAGAGAGGAGTCTTGATGAGCTGCGTGAGCTCGGGGTCCCCTTTTATAGCCGAGCAATGGCGGTTCTGCGGCGACCCAAGGATAAGATCGCGGACGCGGCTCTCACACGCGGAGGGGCGACGTGGCAAGGCTCGTTACAACTTCAGGACCTTGTGGACGAAGAGAGAACTGCTCCAAGGATGAGCTAGCGAGCGGGGAGGGGCTGGACAGCGCTGCCATGGCCACGGGCATCTAGAGGGTTTTGCTGGTGGACAAAATCTCGAGTATGGGGTCTGTTTAGAGGTTGGCAATGATGATGGGGTTAGTTTGGGAAAAACAGAAACTTGTTAGTGCAATTTCTGAAGAAAAACAATTTTGGACAGAAACTGCAGGGCACTACCTGATGGGCTAGAAATACTCCAATGGCTCTAATCTCTTGGACTTAAGGGTTTGGTAGGGAGGACTACAAGCAGGAAAAATCTCATGGGGATTGGGGCAAAATAAAATGTTGTTGCCTTTCAAACTGCTAAACTGAACCAGAATGAAGATGGGGATGTTTTGCTTAAAATTTTCAAAAGGCCAAGAAGGATTTTTGCATAAAAATGATCCATAGGTATCACATGACATCTCCAAAGTTTTGTATAATTTTTAAAAGAATATTTGAAAGGGTTCTAGTGCAATGGAGGCCCTTTAAATTATAAGAAATCCTTTTAAAAAATTAAGTGAGGAAAGTTTAACTATAAAAATATTCTCACTAAAATATTAGAATGAAAATAAAAACCTTTAAGTCAAACATCCAAGCCCAATAATACGTTTCCAAAATTTTCTATTGCTGGGGAAACATTTTAAGATGCAAAGGGGAGAATGGTTCCGAAACCAACTCAAGATCCAGAAAACAAAAATTAATATTCCTAGAAAAATAATTTTATAAATAAAAACATGGTAATTTTTTCAGGGTTTTACAAACTTTAACCCCCCTTAAGAAAAATCTCGTCCTCGAGATTTGCTAAGGTGGTTGCAAATTTTCCACTCCTACTATGTTGTGGTGATAATATGAAAAATAAATATTTAAACATGCGGTCCTATGTGGTTACACAGAAAAATGTTGATAATTGATGCAACTGTGGAGAGATACTGGTGATGTGAATAAAATATATGGTTGGGCATACGGTTGGGCAATCGAGACCTTGCTACTTAGCGTTACGACAACTTTTGGAAAAGGAAAGATTTCAGATTCCAAATTGTGATTGTCGTACCCGAGTATACAATGCTCTTGCTCGCTCACAGGTGGAACCATGGCCCATTGTGAGTCTCTTCTTCTTCCTTCGGCTCTCCTCATCGTTCTCTCTCTCGCTCACTTTCCATGCTTTCTCCACCTGCGACGCCTAATGTGTAGGGAGTCTAGGGTCGTACTGTGGTAGTGCGCGGCGTGCTAGCTGCCGGTGCAGCGCACACTCACCTCGCGGGCCAGTGCCCTGTCGGCACTGCTCACGGATTCGCTTCCGAACACCGGCTATCGAGCGACGAGCAGCGCTGGTGGACTTCACCCACCGTACACCGAACTCGGGCTATAAAATGACCGCGGCGTTCCTATCTCCTACCTCACACCTGGCCTCACTCCTTCTTCCACCTACTTCTTTGTTGCTTGCACGAGCTCAAGGTGGTTCTCTAATGGCAGACGCGCTTCCGGGGTGGCTTACGATCCTCCTGGCTGGAGTGATGGCGGTGTTAATCGGGTTCTCAATGTTGCTATGTGCAATCATCCATGATGATCACCTCGATGTTGCTACTCGAGTGGTGGCTCTCCGCGGCGGCGGTGACCATGATGACTAGGCATCAACATTGTGCACGAGTGGTTGCTAGTGTGTTGTCCACAACTCTCCGAAAATAAAATACCCCAAATAGTTTCCTTTCGGAAGATCGTGGTGAACTAGCGAGGCAATAAGTTAGGTGCTAAATGTGTGCGTGGTTCTGCTCTTAGTGCATGTGGCAGAGTGAGTGTGGTTGTGAGTCAGATGATGCATTGGTCTGCAAGTTTATTTTATGTTGGAAAAAGTTGTGTCGCAATGCTCCTTTTAAGAAAATTTCATCCTAGGGTTGTTACAAAGAAAAATAATTAATTACAAAATCACAGCAACAAAACAAATGCAATTAACATAACACATGCATATGACAAATTATAAAACAAGGCACAAATATCACATCACGCAATCAAACTCTAGGCTAACGAATACAATCATGGCGCCTATGGAACAAGCAAAAATATAAAGGTCCAGTGGAGATATTCCTAGCAGTGGGATATATCCTTCGTCCTGAGGGGAGAGCGGTTGGAGGACTCAAAAAACGCGTCCCTCTTGGTCTGGCCTTAGAGGTGTGCCAATGGCGATCCGAGGATTCATAACAGCAAGGGTATGGAGAAGATCAATCACTTGATGGGTCAAACACTCTTGAGCGATGACATATTCTACAAGCTTGATTAACACGGGGTCTCTCTATGCGCGGGTGCCGGTAATAGACGCTACTTCTCTGGGTGCTGCACGGCTCGGGAAGTAATAATACCCCCCCCTTCACTAGCATAGGGACTGCAAATCAAAGACGGGTAATTCCTTCATAGGAAGCAACCTCTATGGCCATTTCCTGGATGGGCATAGATTTCCCGCTAAAAGAAACTTCCGTTGGGTCTTGGTTGGGGCTCACTTGGGAGATGTGCACAACTTACCAATACTTCGAGGCGGTGGAAGTGATCCTTGATTTGAACACCTCATACAGGGGTGGGTGGGGAGAACCCATGGTACTGCAGATAAATCCCACAATATCTTGACAAAACTGCCCGGAGTTGCATCTGGGGTTCTCAGGTAACTCTCTTGGGGCGGATAGTAAAAATGTCTGTGAAGGCAGTGCATAAGGTGATGGATGCTGGGGTTGGTCACTAGATGAATTCTTATATACGGCTGGGTTAGGGCACAAGCTTCAGGTTGGGTTGATCTTGGTGGTTGGTTCTGATCTAACGTGGCCAGGTCAAAGCCACATATATAATTCAAAAAATATGACATATTACTTTGGTTGTCAATTGGGGTTGGCTCTTGGTGGTTATGCTTAAGATTTATTATATACGCATATCCATGATACGTCCATTTTGCATCATGCTTTTATACCAATATTTAATGCATCATGGGCTGTTATTACACATTATGGTACAATACTTATGCCTTTTCTCTCTTATTTTACAAGATTTACGTGAAGAGGGAGAATGCCGGCAGCTGAAATTCTCGACTGGAAAGGGAGCAAATCTGAGAGACCTATTCTGCACAGCTCCAAAAGTCCTAAAAAGTTATGGAGAATTATTTTGGAATATATAAAAAATAATGGGTGAAAGAAGTCCCAGAGGGGACCCACGAGTGAGCCACAAGCCAGGGGACGCGACCTACCCCCCTCGCCGCGCCCTGCAAGCTTGTGGGCCCCCTGGAAGTCCTCCGGTGCCCATCTTCTGATATATTAAGGGTTTTAACTTGGAAAAACTCACATCATAGCTTTCAGGATGCGCCGCCACTGTCTCGAGGCGGAACTTCAACAGAACCAATCTAGAGCTCCGGCGGAGCTATTCCGCTTGGGAAACTTCCCTCCCGAAGGGGGAAATCGAAGCCATCGTCATCACCAACGCTCCTCTCATCGAGAGGGCGTCAATCTCCATCAACATCTTCATCAGCACCATGTCCTCTCCAAACCCTAGTCCATTTCTTATATCCGATCTTTGTCTCAAAACATCATATTGGTACCTATGGGTTGCTAGTAGTGTTGATTACTCCATGTAGTTGATGCTAGTTTGTTTATTTGGTGGTAGATCATATATTCAGATCCTTAATGATTACTAATAATCCTGTGATTATGAATATGAATATGCTTTGTTAGTAGTTATGTTTGTTCCTGAGGACATGGGATAAGTCTTGTTATAAGTAATCATGTGAATTTGATATTCGTTCGATATTTTGATAAGTTATATGTTGTCTGTCCTCTAGTGGTGTCATGTGAACGTCGACTACATGACACTTCACCATTATTTGGGCCTAGAGGAAGACATTGGGAAGTTATAAGTAGATGATGGATTGCTAGAGTGACATAAGCTTAAACCCTAGTTTATGCGTTGCTTCGTAAGGGACTGATTTGGATCCATATGTTTAATGCTATGGTTAGATTTATATTAATTCATATTTCGTAGTTGCGTATGCTTGCAAGAGAGGTTAATCATAAGTGGGATGTTTGTACAAGTAAGGGCAGCAACCAAGCACCGGTCCACCCACATATCAAATTATCAAAGTAACGAACGTGAATCATATGAGCATGATGAAAACTAGCTTGACATAAATTCCCATGTGTCCTCGGGAGCTCTTTTATTTCTATATGAGTTTGTACAGGCTTGTCCTTTGCTACAAAAAGGATTGGGCCACCTTGCTGCACCTTTGTTATAATTGTTACTTGTTACTCGTTACAAATTACCTTATCACAAAACTATCTCTTATCGATAATTTCAGTGCTTGCTGGGAATACCTTACTGAAAACCGCTTGTCATTTCCTTCTGCTCCTCGTTGGGTTCAACACTCTTAATTATGAAAAGGACTACGATATATTGTGCTGAAATTTACTATCACTTGTCACTATGGAAAATAATCCTTTGAGGAGCTTGTTCGGGGTATCTTCACCCCGACCGGAAGCATAAAGAGATGCTCCTGAACCTGCTGCACCTACTAAAAATATTTATTATGAAATTCCTTCGGATATAATAGAAAAACTACTAGCTAATCCTTATCCAGGAGATGGAACACTACGTCCTAATTTGCACCTAATCGATGTGGATGAAGTTTGTGGATTATTTAAGCTCGCAGGTCTGCCCGAGGATGATGTCAAGAACATGGTCTTTCCTTTATCTTTGAAGGAAAAGGCGTTGACATGGTATAGGCTATGTGATGATATTGGATCATGGAACTACAACCGATTGAAATATCGAATTTCATCAGAAGTTTTATCCTATGCATGTGATTCATCGTGATCGGAATTATATTTATAATTTTTGTCCTCGTGAAGGAGAACGAATCACTCAAGCTTGGGGGAGGCTTAAGTCAATGTTATATTCATGCCCCAATTACAAGCTTACGAGAGAAATTATTATTCAGAATTTTTATGCTCAGCTCTCTCGTAATGATCAATTCATGCTCGACACTTCTTGTGCTGGTTTCTTTATGAAGAAAGATATTGATTTCAAATGGGACTTATTGGAAAGAATTAAAAGCAACTCTGAAGATTGGGAACTTGACGAAGGTAATGAGTCAGGTATAAGCCTTAAATTTGATTTTGTTAAATCCTTTATAGACACCGATGCTTTTCGTGATTTTAGCACTAAATATGGACTTGACTCTGAGTTAGTACTTCATTTTGTTTATCTTTTGCTACTCATGTTGATCTCCCCAAGGAGAAGTGGTTTAAATATCATCCTCCCACTGAAGTTAAAGTGGTAGAACCTATTAAAGTTGAAGAACAAACTACTGTTTATAATGTTGATCCTGTTATTCTTACTGATTATATTGAGAAACCACCCTTTCCTGTTAGGATAAAGGAACGTGCTAAAGCTTCAACTATGGTTCATAAGAGTTGTGCTAGAAAACCTATACCCCCTGAACAAATTTTCTAGTTCTTGGTTCCCAATAAGTTGATTTTTGTCCCATTATATTCGGTAGAACCTTCTTGAATACTGTTAATGCTAAGATTGATTGTGCAAAAGAAAGGGTCACTGTAAGTTTTGGGGATGCATCTCATGAGTTTTGTTTCTCTAAATTTCGTAGACAACCCCATGACAAAGAACGGCCTAGTAGAGATGAAATTATTGGTCTCGCTTCTATTGCTGTGCCTCCTACCGATACCTTAGAATAATATTTGCTAGACCATAAAAATGATATGTATATGAATGAAAGGAATGAAATAGATAAGATTTTCTTTGATCAGCAGCCTATTCTGAAACACAGCCTGCCTGTTGAGATACTCGGGGATCCTCCTCCGCCTAAGGGTGATCCCGTGTTTGAGCTTAAACAATTACCTGATACTCTGAAGTATGCTTATCTTGATGAAAAAGAGATATATCGTGTTATTATTAGTTCTAACCTTTCAGAGCATGAAGAAAAGAGATTATTGAAAACATTGAGGAAGCACCGTGTCGCTATTGGATATACTCTTGATGATCTTAAGGGCATTAGTCCCACTCTATGTCAGCAGAAAATCAATATGGAGCCTGATGCTAAACCAGTTGTTGATCACCAACGACGATTAAGTCCTAAAATGAAGGAAGTGGTAAGAAATGAAATACTGAAGCTTGTGGAGGCAGGTATAATTTATCCTATTGCTGATAATAGATGGGTTAGTCCCGTTCATTGTGTCCCTAAAAAGGGTGGTATTACCGTTGTTCCTAATGATAAAGATGAATTAATCGCGCAAAGAATTGTTACAGGATATAGAATGGTAATTGATTTTAGGAAATTAAATAAGGCTACTAGGAAAGATCATTATCCGCTACCTTTTATAGATCAAATGCTAGAAAGACTATCCAAACATACACATTTTTTGCTTTCTAGATGGTTACTCTGGTTTCTCTTAAATACCTGTATCAAGAGAGGATCAAGAGAAGACCACTTTTACTTTCCCTTTCAGTACCTTTGCTTATAGATTTATGCCTTTTGGTCTATGCAATGCACCTGCTACCTTTCAAAGATGTATGATGGCTATATTCTCTGACTTTTGTGAAAAGATCGTTGAGGTTTTCATGGATGATTTTTCCGTTTACGAAACTTCTTTTGATGATTGCTTGAGCAACCTTGATCGAGTGTTGCAGAGATGTGAAGAAATTAATCTTTTCTTGAATTGGGATAAGTGCCACTTTATGGTTAATGAAGGCATCGTCTAGGGACACAAAATATCCGAAAGAGGTATTGAAGTTGATAAAGCTCAAGTTGATGTTATTGAAAAGATGTCGTGTCCAACAGATATCAAAGGTATAAGAAGTTTCCTTGGTCATGCTGGTTTCTATGGGAGATTTATTAAAGAATTCTCTAAAATTTCTAAGACTCTCACTAATCTTTTGCAAAAGGATATTCCATTCGTTTTCTATGATGATTGTGTAGAAGCATTTGAAATCCTTAAGAAAGCCTTGATCACTGCACCTCTTGTTCAACCACCTGATTGGAACCTACCATTTGAAATTATGCGTGATGCTAGTGATTATGCTGTTGGTGCTGTTTTGGGACAAAGAGTTTATAAGAAATAAAATGTTACCACTGAAAAGGAATTTTTAGCAGTTGTGTCTGCTTGCGATAAGATTAGACCTTATATTGTTTATTCCAAAGTAACTGTTCGCACTCATCAGCTGCTATTAAGTACCTTATGGAAAAGAAAGATGCTAAGCCTAGACTTATTAGATGGGTCCTTCTGCTACAAGAATTTGATTTTCATATTATTGATAGAAAGGGCGCTAATAACCCCGTAGCAGATAACTTGTCTACACTAGAAAATGTTCTTGATGACCCACTACCTATTGATGATAGCTTCCGTGATGAACAATTAGTCGTCATAAATGCTTCACGCAATGCTCCTTGGTATGCTGATTATGCTAACTACATTGTCGCTAAATTTATACCGCCTAGTTTCACATACCAACAAAAGAAGAAGTTCTTCTATAATTTAAGACATTACTTTTGGGACAATCCACACCTTTATAAAGAAGGAGTAGATGGTATTATTAGATGTTGTGCACTTGAGCATGAACAGGGACAGATCCTATACAAGTGTCACTCCGAGACCTACGGAGGACACCACGCGGGAGATAGAACTGCACACAACGTATTACAATATGGTTTTTATTGGCCTACTCTCTTAAAGGATGCTCGTAAGTTTGTCTTGTCTTGTGATGAATGTCAAAGAATTGTTAATATTAGTAGATGCCAGGAAATGCCTATGAATTACTCTCTTGTTATAGAACCATTTGATGTTTGGGGTTTTGATTATATGGGATCTTTTCCAAAATCCAACGGGTATACTCATATTCTAGTTACTGTTGATTATGTTACTAAGTAGGTAGAAGATAGTCTAACTAGTAGCGCTGATCATAACACTTCTTTGAAAATGCACAAAGAAGTTATTTTCCCTAGATTTGGAGTCCTTAGATATTTAATGAGTGATGGTGGTTCACACTTTAGTCATGGTGCTTTCCGTAAATTGCTTGCTAGGTATGATGTTAATCATGGAATTGCATCTCCTTCTCATCCGCAGTCTAGTGGGTAAGTAGAATTGAGCAATAGAGAAATAAAATTTATCTTGCAAAAGACCGTTAATAGATCTAGAAAGAATTGGTCTAAGAAACTTTACGATGCATTATGGGCTTATAGAACCGCTTACAAAAACCTTGTGGTTATGTCTCCTTATAAAATGGTTTATGGTAAAGCATGTCACTTGTCTCTAGAGCTAGAACATAAAGCTTATTGGGAAATTAAAGAGCTTAACTATGATTTCAAACTTGTTGGTGAGAAGAGGTTATTTGACATTAGCTCACTTGATGAATGGAGAACCGAGGCCTATGAGAATGCCAAGTTGTTTAAAGAAAAAGTTAAGAGATGGCATGATAGAAGGATACAAAAGCGTGAATTCAATGTAGGTGACCATGTCCTGCTATACAACTCTCCTTTTAGATTTTTTGTAGGAAAACTTCTCTCTAAATGGGAAGGGCCATACATTATCGAGGAAGTGTAACATTCCGTTGCCATCAAGATCAAAAACGCTGAAGGCACGAATCCGAAGGTGGTAAATGGGCAAAGAATCAAACATTATATCTCAAGTACTCCCATAAATGTTGAAATTAATATTATCAATACCATAACTCCAGTTGTGTACATTAGGGAGACCTATCAGAACGTCACGGACTCCGAAAAGGAATAGGTATGTGCTATGGTAAGAAAACCGACTCCAAATATTTTCAATGGCAACTTTGACCAGTTTTGGAATATTTAAAAAATTAGGAAAATTAAAAGCAGTACAAACGTGCACGAGGAGGCGACAGGCTAGGGGGAGCGGCCTACCCCCCTGGCCTTGCCCTGCAGGCTTGTGGCCACCCCGTGCACCTTCCGGACTCCGTTTTCTTGTGGAATACTCCTTGTGGTAGGCAAAAATTCATTATATAATCTCCCGAAGGTTTTGACCTCTGTATCTCGACAATATCTCCTGTTTTCGTTTAGAGCTATTTCTGTAATAGATTTAGATCAACATGGCGTCTTCAAGTTCTCTGAAGGACAAGTTGTTTGAGAGGGTCATCAACCCCTATATTTCGGAGGTGCTGCAACACCCTCAAACCATTGAGATGCATGAGGGGGTGCTGCACATCCGCGATGTTAAGGGGCCAAAGAAGACCGGAAGCATGTAGACAAGGCTCGAAGCAATGGAGCAACAAGTCTTCATGTGACAAGGGATGGTGGAACAAGGACTTAATGCCAATCACCTGATGGTCACGAAGTTTATACATAAGCACAAGCTAGACGCCAAGGATCTCTCGGACCACATCTTCAAGATTTACGAGAAAATCGAGCACCTCCAAGCCCAGATATATGACCTGCAAAACAAAAACTATGAGTATGAATACACATTTAAGAAAATGAGTTTGGCTCCAGGCTTGAGGATCCCGGAGACTAGTTCATCTTTTCACGATGGTGCACCCATGCCTTGGAAGACAGAGGACAAACCTTTAACCTCACCAACAACACAAACATCACCACCTCCGAAGGAAGACGACTCAACACATGGGTATGGGCACTCCCCTTGGCTTGTGCCTAGCTTGGGGGAGGTGCCCCGGTATTGCATCGCCATCACACCTTTTTACTTTTTCTTTCATTTTTCTTTGTTCGATCCTTTTGGTTATATATTGATCTAGTAGAATAAAGTTTTAGCGTGATCTAGTTTTAAATTTTTCTTTTTGTTCCCCCTATGTAAGCAAGTCCGAGAGTTATATAATAAAGAGTAGTTTTGAGTTGAGGGCTTTGCTTGCTTTATATGATCTAGAGAAAAAGAAATAGAACGAAGTATAGAATAAAAGCAAAAGAACATACATAATGATCTTATGGGAGGGATGACTTCACATATAAAAAGTAGGTTGATTGAAATTTGTTGTGAGTTGAAAAACAAAGCTATTGGTCATTGTTGCAATTAAAAGGAAGTAATAAAGAAAGAGATATTCACATATAAATATATTATCTTAGACATCTTTTATGATTGTGAGCACTCATTAAAATATTATATGCGAAAAAGTTGATGTTGGACAAGAAATACAACATAATGAGTTATGTTTGCTTATTTCCGAATAGAAGTTATATGGTCTTAGATCCTTCAACATGTGTCGCTTGCTTCCACCTCATATTAGCCAAAAGAAACTCCTGCACCAAGTAGAGATACTACTTGTGCATCCGAAAACCTTTAACCCAGTTTTGCGTTGAGAGTCCACCATACCTACCTATGGATTGAGTAAGATCCTTCAAGTAAGTTGTCATCAGTGCAAGCAATAAAAAATGCTCCTTAAATATGTGTGGTTTCTTAGTGCGAGGAAAATAAACTTTATACGAACTTGTGATATAGAAGAAATAAAAGCGATGGACTGCATAATAAAGTTCTTTATCACAAGGGGCAATATAAAGTGACTTTCTTTTGCATTAAGAGATTGTGCATCCAACTATAAAAGCGCATGGCAAGCTCTGCTTCCCTCTGCGAAGGGCCTATCTATTACTTTTACTTTCTATTACTTACCTTTTTGTAAGAGTCGTGGTGATAATCACCACTTCCTTTAGTTCGTCTTTATCTCTTGGAAAGCGTCATGTGTTGGGGAATGATCTAGACAAATATATCCACTCGGATATGGGTGTTCATGAGTTATTATTGTTGGCATTACCCTTGATGTAAATAGTTGGGAGGCAAAACTATAAGACCCTATCTTTCTCTATGTCCGATTGAAGCTTTGACCTCATAGGTGCCGCGTGAGTGTTAGAAATTATGAAAGACTATAAGATGATTGAGTAAGTGGATTTGCTTTACAAGCTCTTATATTGACTCTTTCCTACATTGCGATAAATTTGAATTTCCTCAATTAATGAAATCATAGTTTGTTAGTTCTCAATAGAGTTCTTGATTCATATTTTCCTTGTGAATGAATTGTTACTCTAGTATAAGATATTCTATGTCAATATGTGTTGCTGTTCTAAAGATAATCATGATGCATGCATGTCCATATTTTATTTTATCGACACCTCTATCTCTAAACATGTGGGCATATTTATCGATCTCGGCTTTCGCTTGAGGACAAGCGAGGTCTAAGCTTGGGGGAGTTGATACGTCCATTTTGCATCATGCTTTTATATCAATATTTATTGCATTATGGGCTGTTATTACACATTATGGTACAATACTTATGCCTTTTCTCTCTTATTTTACAAGATTTATATGAAGAGGGAGAATGTTGGCAGCTGGAATCCTGGACTGGAAAAGGAGCAAATCTGAGAGACCTATTCTGCACAGGTCCAAAAGTCCTGAAAAGTTACGGAGAATTATTTTGGAATCTATAAAAAATAATGGGCGAAAGAAGTCCCGGAAGGGACCCAACAGGAAGCCACAAGCTAAGGGTCGCGACCTACCCCCTGGTCGCGCCCTACCCCCTAGTCGCGCCTTGCAGGCTTGTGGTCCCCGTGGCAGGCCTGCGATGCCCATCTTCTGCTATATTAAGGGTTTTGGCATTGAGAAAAAAAATCATATGAGCGCTTTCGGGATGCCATGCCACCGTCCCGAGGCGGAACTTCAACAGAACCAATCTAGAGCTCCGGCAGAGCTATTCCGATAGGGAAACTTCCCTCCCGGAGGGGGAAATCAAAGCCATAGTCATCACCAATGATCCTCTCATCGTGAGGGGGTCAATCTCCATAAACATCTTCATCAGCACCATCTCCTCTACAAACCCTAGTTCACCTCTTGTATCCGATCTTTGTCTCAAAACCTCAGATTGGTACCTCTGGGTTGCTAGTAGTTTTGATTACTCCTTGTAGTTGATGATAGTTGGTTTATTTGGTGGAAGATCTTATATTCAGATCCTTAATGATTATTAATAATCCTCTGATTATGAATATGAATATGCTTTGTGAGTAGTTACGTTTGTTCATGAGGACATGGGATAAGTGTTGTTACAAGTAATCATGTGAATTCGATATTCGTTCGATATTTTGATAAGTTATATGTTGTCTCTCCTCTAGTGGTGTCATATGAACGTCGACTACATGACACTTCACCATTATTTTGGCCTAGAGGAAGACATTGGGAAGTAATAAGTAGATGATGGGTTGCTAGAGTGATAGAAGCGTAAACCCTAGTTTATGCCTTGCTTCGTAAGGGGCTTATTTGGATCCATATGTGTAATGCTATGGTTAGATTTATCTTTAATTCCTATTTTGTAGTTGTGGATGCTTGCGAGAGAGGTTAATCATAAGTGGGAGGTTTGTCCAAGTAAGGGCAACACCCAAGCACCGGTCCACCCACATATCAAATTATCAAAGTAACGAACATGAATCATATGAGCATGATGAAAACTAGCTTGACATAAATTCCCATGTGTCCTCGGGAGCGCTTTTCTTTATATAAGAGTTTGTCCAGGCTTATCGTTTCCTACCAAAATGATTGGGCAACCTTGCTTCACCTTTGTTACAATTGTTACTTGTTACTCGTTACAAGTTACCTTATCACAAAACTATCTATTACCTATCATTTCAGTGCTTGCAGAGAATACCTTACTGAAAACCGCTTGCCATTTCCTTCTTCTCCTCGCTGGGTACGACACTCTTACTTATCGAAAGGGCTACAATATATCCCCTATACTTTTGGGTCATCAATCCACAAGAGGTACTGTTAAAAATAATGGCACACAAGCAGTGCGCTAATTTATTCATGATAATACCAGCTCATAATATTACATGGCAAAGGTATACTAGGGTTGCGTTATGGATTAGTCTACATCATTGACGTCCAGTCGAGTGGGTCTCGCACAGGTTGAGGCTTGTGGGACTACAGCGTCGTGGTTTCCTAGGGTAGGATGCGGGGCTACAAGGCTGGGTGGCTATGATGTCCATTTCGGGGTGCTGTGGCTACCGCCCCGTTGGAGAAAATCCCCAAGATGTGATGAAGCTCCTTAGGGGAGATAGTTTCATGATTTAGCTCGACAGAAGGGGTAGACCTCAAAAGCTCGATTAGACTTCCAAACAACACTATTAAGTTGGTGGCGTCGGGTTCCACTTATTTTCTCCTTGGTGTCGCGCGAGCTAGATCTCCAGAAGCAGCAATTAGGTCGAGGATGACATGCTCATACAGTGCCTCTTGCGCTCTTATGTAGCGCACAAGATGCAATAGGGCGGGGTCCGTCTCGAGGTCTCCGTTGATGACTTGGGCCGACCTTCTATAACCTTAATGGCTAGGGTAGTAGTAGAACGAGTGGTACTTAACCCTCGGTGACAGGTGTCGGAGTTGAACTCTAGCCCCTCAAGCTTATAGCTAGATGTCTTGCGGCACGTACGAAGTTGACCTTCCGATCAACCGGTAGGGGTACTTTGGGGAGATACCCCTGCTGTAGATGTGTACCATGGTCCAAAAGCAATGGATGGCATCACTCGTGTTCCCTTGGTGCACAACATACTCTGGGGGCTCTTCTAACGCAAAGACACAACGGGTGAGGTTGGCAAGGATGGTTACAAAACCTCCTTGCTCAACTTTAGTGGTCTCGCTGTGAACAACAGGGCCCGACATATTGGTGGTTTGGGTTCTTGGGAGGTGGGTGTAACTGTGGTGTGCTGGGTTGGGGAAATTGGTCCCTTTATAGAAAAGGAAATAGATTCTTCTCTCGCACGCTTGCGAATAGGACATCTCAAGCGTCGGTCACAGGCGTGTGACCACTGGGCTAGTGTGATAGTCTGGGAACCGAGTGCCAAAAGGTGTCGGTTATTACTATTCAGGATATTGGTTAGGATAGACTTGGCTGTGGGTAGGATAAGATTTTGTCCTGGGTGGTTACCTAGACCCGGCTAAGACAGGATTAGCCAATGGTCACCCTGGCTATGATAGCAAGGTTGTGAGGGCTGATTTTTCCGGGATACTAATTTCCCAACAAATGAACCTTGTGCATACCAGCCCCAAGCATATTGTTAGCTGGTGCACACTTCCTTGATACGAATATACAAGGAAATACATAATTTTGGAGTACAAGACCATGATGGTCTATGGAGTACAACAAAGGTCTCTAGTGATTGATGGCATAAGAGGTTCAAGGATCTCCAGGGTCTATGGGACTCCCTTTCCCACAGGAACGGCTGACCTGGATAACTCCTATCTCGCGTAGCTATTATCCTCAGTGCCTAGGTTCTGAGGCTGTGGTGAGGATAATCCTCTCCGAATATGCAATCTCACCTAGATAATAGCCAGGGACAAGCCGGTGTGTACTTTGAATGTACTCACAAACATCATGAGATCGACATAAAATAGCAGGTGATTAATATGCACTGAAAATTATTCAACGGTATTCCGTCACTAATAAGATAAATTCATAAATGCAAGAAAGAAGGTAATTTATCCATGCTGAAAAATTAAATAAGCAATCAATGAAAGGGGATAACATGGAACATTGGGCGGTAGTCCTCCCAAAATTCCAAGATGAGGACAAGCCTCACTCAGTTTCCTGGCTGCTCCAGGGGGCTTGCGAGGGGTGGGAGATGAGTCCTGAAGAGCTGCACAAGCCCGGGGTCCCCTTTTATAGCCGAGCAATGGTGGTTCCATGGCGGCCCAAGGATAAGATCGACGACATGGCAAGGCTCATGACTGATACATGATACGTCTCCATCGTATCTACTTTTCCAAACTCTTTTGCCCTTGTTTTGGACTCTAATTTTCATGATTTGAATGGAACTAACCTGGACTGACGCTGTTTTTAGCAGAATTGCCTTGGTGTTATTTTTGTGCAGAAATCAAAGTTCTCCAAACGTCCTGAAAATTTACGGGGAGCAGTTTTGGAAAATATCAAAAATATCTACGCCAAGTTCGACCTCAGGGGGTGGGCCAGTGAACCACAAGCCCCTGCTCCGCCACCACCCCCTGGTGGCGGTGGGCAGGCTTGTGGGGCCCACGGGCACTTGCTGCCACCAACTCCAGCTCTATAAGTTGCCTTTCGTCCCAGAAAAACTAAAAAGAGAAGTTTTCATCGCGTTTTTGATACGGAGGCGCCGCCACCACCTGTTCTTCATCTGGAAGGCAGATCTGGAGTCCGTCTTGTGCTCCGGAGAGGGGAAATCGTTGCCATCGTCATCATCAACCTTCTTCCCTCTCCAATTCCATGAAGCTCTTCGTCGTTCGTGAGTAATCTATTCGTAGGCTCGCTGGGCGGTGATGAGTAGGATGAGATCTATCATGTAATCGAGTTAGTTTTGATGGGGATTGATCCGTAGTATCCACTATGTTATGAGATTGATGTTGCTACTACTTTGCCATGCTTAATGCTTGTCACTAGGGCCCGAGTGCCATGATTTCAGATCTGAAATTATTATGTTGTCACCAATATATGTGTGTTTTAGATCCGATCTTGCAAGTTGTAGTTACCTACTATGTGTTATGATCCGGCAACCCCGGAGTGACAATAATCGGAACCACTCCCGGTGATGACCATAGTTTGAGGAGTTCATGTGTTCACCAAGTGCTAATGCGTTGGTCCGGTTCTTTGTTAAAAGGAGAACCTTAATATCCCGTAGTTTCCTTTTGGACCCCGCTGCCACGGGAGGGATGGACAATAGATGTCATGCAAGTTCTTTTCTCTAAGCACGTATGACGACACACCGAATGCATGCCTACATCACATTGACGAACGGGAGCTAGCCACTTATCTCTCCGTGTTATAGCTGTTGCATGATGAATATCATCCAAACAAATCACCGACCCATTGCCTACGAGTTTGTCCTACTACTGTTGTTAGTTGTCTTGCTCTGCTGCTACTGATGTTACTTGTCTTGCTCTGCTGCTGTCGCTTGCTACTGTTGCTACTTGCTACTGCTGTCACTACTGCTGTTCCTTGCCACTGCTATTGCTCGTTACACTGCTGCTACCTGTTACACTATTGATTCACCTACCCTTGACGGGAATTGACAACTTCCGTCAACGCGGCAACGAAGGCGCCATTGATACAATCGTTAGGAATAGTCTGCCGTCAACAGATCGTTTCTGACACCGATGTTATCATATAACTTTGTTGTTACTACTGTGATTGCAGATACTAATCTTTCAGGTGCGGTTGAATCTGACAAATTCAGCTGCTAATACTCGAGAGTATTCTCTCACCTCCTAAAGGCGATCAACAAATTTGGGTCGAATACTGTACCCTCGAAAACTGTTGCGAACCAACGCGCTGGTGGGCCATCAACAACATTCTTCTAGTTTCATTGCGGGGGAGTGCTAGCAGCATTCTTCTGGTGCCGTTGCAGGAGAAGGTTCGTTGTCATAAGCATTCGTCTAGCTAACACTAGAGATTGCAGGATCAGCACTTTTCTGGCGCCACTGCCAGGGAAGCACAACTGACGTCAATACACGAGCTTGCGGATGAAGGAAGCACTGCTCTAGGGGAAAGTTGGTGAGCGGGAGGGGTTGGATGGCGCTGCCATTGTAAGGGAGCGAACATGGTCGCTGGCGTGCCGCAAAATGGCTACAACGGCGGCTCTGGTAGCATCAAGGGGCTGTGACAGCGATGCTTAGCGAGGGGGAAGGGGCACGGCATGGCTCTGCAAGCTGGGAAGGGCCGGGCGCGAGGTAGGTGGACGCGGCGGCTCGGGCATGGCTTGTGCAAGACGCGCGCTCTAGGCATGTTGTGGACACGCACTAAAGGTGCTCGACGAAATGCCAAAGCATGCCTGGGGGCTCCAAAGCACATTAAACTTCACATGGCTATGCTAGAGGGCAAGGGAGAGTTGTGGGACATGCTGGTTTGGTCATAGGAGTAGGTCCATAATGCAATCTCAAAACAATGCCTAATCTGGCCATGCACTCTATGTGCTTGACAAAATGCCATGGCCATTGATAAGTGTCCAACGTATCTATAATTTTTTATGGTCTCATGCTATTATCTTGTCAAACTTTGGATGTTTTGCATGCCTTTCATATATTTTTTGGGACTAACTTATTAACTCAGTGCCAAGAGTCAGTTCCTGCTTTTACCATGTTTTTGACCCCTTTCAGAGGAGGATTTTGAACGGAGTCCAAACAGAATGAAACTTCCATTACCCTAAACTGCCAGAACAGAAAAAGATCGGGAAGCCGAAGAATCAGGGCAGGGGGCACCAGGGACCCCAGAAGCCCTCATGGCGCGGCCAGGGGGGGTCCTGCGCCCCCTGGCTTGTGGGCTCCCTGATCCTCCTTTGGCATAGGCTTTGCGCCTATATATTCCCTAAAATCCCAAAAAAATTCAGGAGATCATCGAAAGTACTTTTCCACTGCCGCAAGCTTCTGTCTCTGCAAGATCCCATCTGGGGCACGTTCTGGTGCCCTGCCGGAGGGGGGATTTGGATACGGAGGGCTTCTTCTGTTGGGTAACGTAGCATAAATTCAAAAAATTTCCTACGCATATTCAGATATTCCTATGGAGAGACCAGCAACGAGAGAGGGGTGAGTGCATCTTCATACCTTTGAAGATTGCTAAGCGGAAGAGTTACTAGAACGCGGTTGATGGAGTCATACTCACAGCGATTCAGATCGCGGTGCGATTCCGATCTAGTGCCGAACTATGGCACCTCCGCGTTCAACACACGTGCCGCCCGACGACGTCTCCCGCACCTTGATCCAGCAAGGAGGAGGGAGAGGTTGGGGAAGAACTCCAGCAGCACGACGGCGTGGTGTCGATGGAGAGAGGAGGTCTCCCGGCAGGGCTTCGCCAAGCACCGGCATAGAGGAGGAGAAAGAAGGGCAGGGCTGCGCCGAGGGAGAGGGAAAAGTCTGTCTCCAAAAGCCCAAAAGTGCCCACTATATATAGGAGGAGGGGAGGGGGGGTGCCACCCCTAGGGTTCCCACCCTAGGTGGTGCGGCAGCCCCCCCAAATGGGAGGTGCGGCGACCAGGGCAGGGAGGATGGGTGGTCCACTCCTTTGGTGGGCCTTAGGCCCACCTGCTCTAGGGTTCCCCCCTCTCCCCTCTTCCTGCGCCATGGGCTGAGTGGGGGGGGGGGTGCACCAGCCCACCTAGGGGCTGTTTCCCTTCCCCACTTGGCCCACCTAGCCTCTCGGGGTCGTTGCCCCCTTTCGGTGGACCCCCGGGGCCACCTCCGGTGGTCCCGATGGTCCCGGTACGTTACCGGTGATGCCCGAAACACTTCCGGTGTCCGAAACCATCCGGCCTATATATCAATCTTTACCCGAGCTCCTCGTGACGTCCGGGATCTCATCCAGGACTCCAAACAACTTTCTATAACCTCGTATAACAATTCCCTATAACCCTAGCGTCATCGAACCTTAAGTGTGTAGACCCTACGGGTTCGGGAGACATGTAGACATGACCGAGACACCTCTCTGGCCAATAACCATCAGCGGGGTCTGGATACCCATGTTGGCTCCCACTTGCTCCATGATGATCTCATCGGATGAACCATGATGTCAAGGATTCAATCAATCCCGTATACAATTCCCTTTGTGTGTCGCTATAGAACTTGCCCAAGATTCGATCATCGGTATACCTATACCTTCTTCAATCTCATTACCGATAAGTCTCTTTACTCGTTCCGTAGCACGTCATCGTGTGACTAACTCCTTAGTCACATTGAGCTCATGATGTTGTTCTACCGAGTGGGCCCAGAGATACCTCTCCGTCACACGGGGTGACAAATCCCGATCTCGATTCGTACCAACCCAACAGAAACTTTTGGAGGTACCCATAGTGCACCTTTATAGTCACCCAGTTACGTTGTGACGTTTGATACACCCAAAGCACTCCTACGGCATCCAGGAGTTGCACAATCTCACGGTCGAAGGAAAAGACACTTGACATTAGAAAAGCTTTAGCATAGGAACAATCGATCTAGTGCTACGCTTAGGATTGTGTCTTGTCCATCACATCATTCTCCCAATGATGTGATCCCGTTATCAATGACATCTAATGCCCATGATCAGGAAACCATGATCATGTATTGACTAACGAGCTAGCCAACTAGAGGCTTGCTAGGGACACATTGTGATCTTTTTATTCACACATGTATTACTATTTTCATGTTAATACAATTATAGCATGAACAATAGACGATTATCATGAACAAGGAAATATGATAATAACCATATTATTATTGCCTCTAGGGCATATTTCCAACAGTCTCCCACTTGCACTAGACTCAGTAATCTATTTACATTGTGATGTATCGAACACCCATAGCATTATGGTGTTGATCATGTTTTGCTCTTGGAAGAGGTTTAGTCAACGGGTCTGCAATATTCAGATCCATGTGTACTTTACAAATATCTATTACTCCACTCTGGACATGGTCCTGGATGGAGTTGTAGCGGCATTTGATGTGCTTGGTCTTCCGGTGAAACCTGGGCTCCTTGGCAATGGCAATGGCCCCAGTGTTATCACAGAAGAGTGTCATTGGACCCGACGCGCTTGGAACCACTCCAAGGTCGGTGATGAGCTCCTTCATCCAAATTCCTTCATGAGCCGCTTCTGAAGCAGCTATGTACTCCGCTTCACATGTAGACGCTGCCACGACTTCTTGCTTGCTGCTGCACCAGCTCACTGCCCCACCATTCAAAACATATACGTATCCGGTTTGTGACTTAGAGTCATCCGGATCTGTGTCGAAGCTAGAGTCGACATAACCCTTTACGATGAGCTCTTCGTCACCTCCATAAACGAGAAACATTTCCTTAGTCCTTTTCAGGTACTTAAGGATATTCTTGACCGCTGTCCAGTGTTCCATACCGGGATCACTTTGGTACCTCCCTACCAAACTTATGGCAAGGTTTATATCAGGCATGGTACACATCATGGCATACATTAGAGAGCCTACGACTGAAGCGTCGGGGACAGTACTCATCTTCTCTCTATATGCTGCCGTGGTCGGCGACTGAGTCTTACTCAATCTCATACCTTGCAAAACTGGCAAGAACCCTTTCTTTGAGTTTTCCATATTAAACTTCTTCAATATCTTGTCAAGGTACGTACTTTTCGAAATACCTATGAGGCGTCTCGATCTATCTCTATAGATGTTGATGCCTAATATGTATGCACCTTCTCCAAGGTCCTTCATTGAAAAACTCTTGTTCAAATAGGCCTTTATGCTCTCCAACATTTCTGTATTGTTCCTCATCAATAATATGTCATCCACATACAGTATGAGGAAAGCTACATAGCTCCCACTCACTTTCTTGTACAGAGAGGCTTCTCCGTAAACATGTATGAACGCAAACGCTTTAATCACCTCATTAAAGCGAATGTTCCAACTCCGAGATGCTTGCACCAACCCATAGATGGAGCGCTGGAGCTTGCACACTTTGTTAGCACCCTTAGGGTCGACAAAACCTTCTGGTTGCATCATATACAACTCTTCCTTAAGATTCCCGTTAAGGAACGCTGTTTTGACGTCCATTTGCCAAATTTCATAATCATAAAAGGCGGCAATTGCTAACATGATTCGGACTGATTCCAGCTTCGCTACGGGAGAGAAAGTCTCTTCGTAGTCAACTCCTTGAATTTGTCGAAAACCCTTTGCGACAAGTCGAGCTTTATAAACGGTTACATTACCGTTTGCATCAGTCTTCTTCTTGAAGATCCATTTATTTTCTATGGCTCGCCGGTCAACGGGAAAGTCCACCAAAGTCCATACTCATGGATCCTATCTCGGATTTCATAGCCTCAAGCCATTTGTTGGAATCCGGGCCCGCCATCGCTTTTTCATAGTTCGAAGGTTCACCGTTGTCTACCAACATGATTTCCTCACAGGGTTGCCGTACCACTCTGGTGCGGAGCGTGCCCTCGTGGACCTTCACGGTTCAGTAGCAACTTGATCCGAAGCTTCATGATCATTATCATTAACTTCCTCTTCAGTTGGTGTAGGCGCCACAGAAACAACTTCTCGCGCTGCGCTACTATCCTGTTCGAGAGGGGGTGTAATTACCTCATCAAGTTCTGCCTTCCACCCACTTACTTCTTTCGAGAGAAACTCTTTCTCTAGAAAGGATCCATTCTTGGCAACAAAGGTTTTACCTTCGGATCTAAGATAGAAGGTATACCCAATAGTTTCCTTAGGGTATCCTATAAATACGCATTTCTCCGCTTTGGGTTCGAGCCTTTCTGGTTGAAGTTTCTTCACATAAGCATCGCAGCCCCAAACTTTAAGAAACGACAACTTAGGTTTCTTGCCAAACCATAGTTCATATGGTGTTGTCTCAACGGATTTAGACGGTGCCCTATTTAAAGTGAATGCTGCAGTTTCTAATGCGTATCCCAAAATGATAGCGGTAAGTCGGTAAGAGACATCATAGATCGTACCATATCTAATAAAGTGCGATTACGACGTTCAGACACTCCGTTGCGTCGCGGTTTGCCAGGCGGCGTCATTTGTGAAACGATTCCACACTTCCTTGGGTGTGTGCCAAACTCGTGACTCAAATATTCTCCTCCACGATCAGATCGTAGACACTTAATTTTTCATTCTCGTTGATTCTCGACCTCACTCTGAAATTCCTTGAACTTTTCAAATGTCTCAGATTTGTGCTGCATCAAGTATATATACCCATACCTAGTCAAATCATCAGTGAGAGTGAGAACATAACGATAGCCACCGCGAGCTTCAACGTTCATTGGACCACACACATCAGTATGTATTATTTCCAATAAGTCGGTTGCTCTCTCCATTATTCCTGGGAATGGAGTCTTAGTCATCTTGCCCATGAGGCACGGTTCGCATGTGTCAAATGATTCAAAATCAAGAGACTCTAATAGTCCATCAGTATGGAGCTTCTTCATGCGCTTAACGCCGATATGACCAAGGTGGCAGTGCCACAAGTATGTGGGACTATCATTTTCAACTTTACATCTTTTGGTACTCACACTATGAATATGCGTAACATCATGATCGAGATTCATCAAGAATAAACATTCACCAGCGGAGCATGACCATAAAACATATCACTCATATAAATAGAACAACCATTATTCTCTGACTTAAATGAGTAGCCGTCTCGCATTAAGCAAGACCCTGATACAATGTTCATGCTTAAAGCTGGTACTAAATAACAATTATTAAGGTTTAAAACTAATCCCGACGGTAGATGTAGAGGTAACATGCCGACGGCGATCACATCGACCTTGGAGCCATTCCCGACGCGCATCGTCACCTCATCCTTTGCCAGTCTCCGCTTATTCTGCAGTTCCTGCTTTGAGTTGCAAATGTGAGCAACAACACCGATATCAAATACCCAGGAGCTACTACGAGCGCTGGTAAGGTACACATCAATAAAATGTATATCACATATACCTTTAACGTTGCCGGCCTTCTTGTCCGCTAAGTATTTGGGGCAGTTCCGCTTCGAGTGACCTTTTCCCTTGCAATAGAAGCACTCAGTCTTAGGCTTGGGTCCATTCTTTTTCTTCTTCCCGGCATCTGGCTTACCGGGCACGGCAACAACTTTGCCCTCTTTCTTGAAGTTCTTCTTACCCTTGCCCTTCTTGAAACTAGTGGTCTTGTTGACCATCAACACTTGATGCTCTTTCTTGATTTCTACTTCTGCACACTTGAGCATCGAGTACAACTCGGGAATGGTCTTCTCCATCCCTTGCATGTTGTAGTTCAGCATAAAAACCTTTGTAGCTTGGCGGGAGAGGCTGGAGGATTCTGTCAATTATAGCATCATCCGGAAGTTCGACTCCAAGTGAAGTCAGACGACCGTGTAACCCAGACATTTCGAGTATGTGCTCACTGACAGAACTATTCTCCTCCATCTTACAGCTAAAGAACTTGTCGGAGACTTCATATCTCTCGACACGGGCATGAGCTTGAAAAACTAGCTTCAGCTCTTGGAACATCTCATATGCACCGTGTTGCTCAAAACGCCTTTGGAGCCCCGTTTCTAAACTGTATAACATGCCACACCTAACCAGCGAGTAGTCATCACTCCGCGTTTGCCAGACGTTCAGAATGTCCTGGGCTGCTGCGGGAGTGGGAGGGTCACCTAGCGGCGCATCAAGGACATAAGCCTTTTTAGCTGTTTCAAGGATGAGCTTCAAGTTGCGAACCCAGTCCGCATAGTTGCTACCATCATCTTTCAGCTTGTTTTTCTCTAGGAATGCGTTGAAATTGAGGTTGACATTGGCCATTTACAATATTTATAAAGACAACTTTTAGACTAAGTTCATGACAACTAAGTTCATTTAATCAAATTAAGTATGAACTCCCACTTAAATCGACACCCCTCTAGTCATCTAAGTTATACATGATCCATGTTGACTAACCCGTGTCCGATCATCACGTGAGACGGACTAGTCACCATGGTGAGCAACTTCATGCTGATCGTATTCAACCGTACGACTCATGTTCGACCTTTCGGTCTCTTGTATTCGAGGCCATGTGTGTACATGCTAAGCTCGTCGAGTCAACCTAGGTGTTTCGCGTGTGTAAATCTGTCTTACACCCGTTGTATGCGAACGTTAGAATCTATCACACCCGATCATCACGTGGTGCTTCGAGACAACGATCCTTTGGAACGGTGCACACTTAGGGGAATACGTTCTCGAAATTTTAAGAGGGATCATCTTATTATGCTACCGTCGTTCTAAGCAATAAGATGAAAAACATGATAAACATCACAATGCAATCATATAGTGACATGATATGGCCATTATCATCTTTGCTCTTTCGATCTCCATCTTCAGGCATCGCATGATCGTCATCGTCACCGGCGTGACACCATGATCTCCATCATCGTGTCTCTGTGAAGTCGTCACGCCAACTACTACTATCACTACTACTATAGCTAACCGTTAGAAATGAAGTAAAAGTAGTAAGCACATGGCGTTGCATCTCATACAATAAACTAAGACAACTCCTATGGCTCCTACCGGTTGTCATACTCATCGACATGCAAGTCGTGAAACCTATTACAATAACATGATCATCTCATACATCATACATGCAACATCACAACTTTGGCCATATCACATCACATGTCAAACCCTGCAAAAACAAGTCAGACATCCTCTAATTGTTGTTGCAAGTTTTACGTGGCTGATTTGGGTTTCTAGCAAGAACGCTTTCTTACCTACGTGACAGCCACAACGATGATATGCCAAAGCTATTTACCCTTCATAAGGACCCTTTTCATGAAATCCAATCCGACTAGAGTAGGAGAGACAGACACCTGCTAGCCACCTTTATGCATGGTGTGCATGTCCGTCGGTGGAACGAGTCTCACATAAGCGTACGTGTAATGTCGGTCCGGGCCGCTTCATCCCACAATACCGCCGGAAAAGACTGAGACTAGTAGCGGCAAGCAATTGACAAATCATCGCCCACAACCTTTTGTGTTCTACTCGTGCATAGAATCTACGCATAGACAACCTGGCTCTGATACCACTGTTGGGTAACGTAGCATAAATTCAAAAAAATTCCTATGCATATTCAGATCTTCCTATGGAGAGACCAGCAATGAGAGAGGGGTGAGTGCATCTTCATACCTTTGAAGATCGCTAAGCGGAAGCGTTACTAGAACACGGTAGATGGAGTCGTACTCGCGGCGATTCAGATCGCGGTGTGATTCCGATCTAGTGCCGAACTACGGCACCTCCGCGTTCAACACACATGCAGACCAGTGACGTCTCCCGCACCTTGATCCAGCAAGGAGGAGGGAGAGGTTGGGGAAGAACTCCAGCAGTATGATGGGGTGGTGTCGATGGAGAGACGAGGTCTCCCGGCAGGGCTTCACCAAGCACCGGCACAGAGGAGGAGAAAGAAGGGAAGGGCTGCGCCGAGGGAGAGGGAAAAGTCTGTCTCCAAAAGCCCAAAAGTTCCCACTATATATAGGAGGAGGGGAGGGGGGCTGCCACCCCTAGGGTTCCCACCCTAGGTGGTGCGGCAGCCCCCCCAGATGGGAGGTGTGGCGGCCAGGACAGGGAGGAGGGGTGGCACACCCCTGTGGTGGGCCTTAGGCCCACCTGCGCTAGGGTTCCCCCCTCTTCCCTCTTCCCGCGCCATGGGCTAAGTGGGGGGGGGGGGGGCGCACCAGCCCACCTAGGGGCTGGTTCCCTTCCCCACTTGGCCCATCTAGCGTCCCGGGTTCGTTGCCCCCTTTCGGTGGACCCCCGAGGCCAGCTCCAGTGGTCCCGGTACATTACCGGTGATGCCCGAAACACTTCCGGTGTCCGAACCCATCTGTCCTATATATCAATATTTACCTCCGGACCATTCCGGAGCTCCTCGTGACGTCCGGGATCTCATCCGGGACTCCGAACAACTTTCGATAACCTCGTATAACAATTCCCTGTAACCCTAGCGTCATCGAACCTTAAGTGTGTAGACCCTACGGGTTCGGGAGACATGTAGACATGACCGAGACACCTCTCTGGCCAATAACCATTAGCGGGGTCTGGATACCCATGGTGGCTCCCACTTGCTCCATGATGATCTCATCGGATGAATCACGATGTCAAGGATTCAATCAATCCCGTATACAATTCCCTTTGTCTGTCGGTATAGAACTTGCCCGAGATTCGATCGTCGGTATACCTATACCTTGTTCAATCTCGTTACCGGTAAGTCTCTTTACTCGTTCCGTAGCACGTCATCGTGTGACTAACTCCTTAGTCACATTGAGCTCATGATGATGTTCTACCGAGTGGGCCCAGAAATACCTCTCCATCACATAGAGTGACAAATCCCGATCTCGATTCGTACCAACCCAACAGACACTTTTGGAGGTACCCGTAGTGCACCTTTATAGTCACCCAGTTACGTTGTGATGTTTGATACACCCAAAGAACTCCTACGGCATCGGGAGTTGCACAATCTCACGGGCGAAGGAAAAGACACTTGACATTATAAAAGCTTTAGCATACGAACAATATGATCTAGTGCTACGCTTAGGATTGGGTCTTGTCCATCACATCATTCTCCCGACGATGCGATCCCGTTATCAATGACATATAATACCCATGATTAGGAAACCATGATCATCTATTGACTAACGAGCTAGCCAACTAGAGGCTTGCTAGGGACACATTGTGATCTATTTATTCACACATGTATTACTGTTTCCTGTTAATACAATTATAGCATGAACAATAGACGATTATCATGAACAAGGAAATATGATAATAACCATTTTATTATTGCCTCTAGGGCATATTTCCAAAATCTTCATCAACGCCATGACCTCTCCGATGATGCGTGAGTAGTTCACCATAGACCTACGGGTCCATAGCTAGTAACTAGATGGCTTCTTCTCTCTCTTGGATCTTAAATACAAAGATCTCCATGATCTTCATGGAGATCTATCCGATGTAATCTTATTTTGCGGTGTGTTTGTCGAGATCCGATGAATTGTGGATTTATGATCAGATTATCTATGAATCTTATTTGAGTTTCCTCTCATCTCTCTTATGCATGAGTTCATATCCTTGTAATTCTCTTCGAGTTGTGGGTTTTGTTTGGCCAACTAGATCTATGATTCTTGCAATGGGAGAAGTGCTTGGTTTTGGGTTCATACCGTGCGGTGACCTCACCCAGTGACAGAAGGGGTAGCAAGGCATGCATCATGTTGTTGCCATCAAGGGTAAAAAGATGGGGTTTTCATCATTGGTTTGAGTTTATCCCTCTACATCATGTCACCTTGCTTAAGTCGTTACTCTGTTCGTCATTGAACTCAATACACTAGATGCATGCTGGATAGCAGTCGATGTGTGGAGTAATAGTAGTAGATGCAGAAAGTATTGGTCTACTTGTCTCGGACATGATACCCATATGTATGATCATTGCCTTAGATATCATCACGACTTTGCGCGGTTCTATCAATTGCTCAACAGTAATTTGTTCACCCACCGTGATATTTGCTATTTTGAGACAAGCCTCTAGTGAACATTATGCCTCCCGGGTCTACTCCACACCATATTTTCAGCCTTACACTTTTTCTTCATTGCACTTTCCGCCTTCAGATCTCACTTTGCAATCAATCTTGAAGGGATTGACAACCCCTTTATAGCGTTGGGTGCAAGCTCTTTTGTGTTTGTGCAGGTACTCTGGACATGACGAGATTCTCCTACTGGATTGATACCTTGGTTCTCAAACTGAGAGAAACACTTAATGCTCCCGTGTTGCATCACCCTTTCCTCTTCAAGGGAAAAACCAATGCAAGCAAGAGAAGTAGCAAGAAGAATTCCTGGCGTTGCCGGGGAAGGACTTTTGTTGCCGTAGCAGAAGAATTTCTGGCGCCGTTGCCGAGGAGGATCAAGTCAAGAACTCATCCAAGTAGGTGTTGCAAACTCATCTCTTGATTTACTTTGTTTACCAGTTGCCTCTCTTTTCCTCTCTCCCACTTCACAATTTGCCTTTTTCGTTTGCCTTTTTCGTTGGCCTTTTCGTTTGCCCTTTTCTCTCGCTTGCTTTCTGTTCGTCTGTGTGGGATAGTCTACCTGTCCTCATGGCTAGATCCACCACTTCGAACGATACTCCTGGGAGCGAAGTTCTCAATTTCAAACAAATTGAGGAAGAAAACTTAAAGGACGCTTGGTATAGGATTTGCAATGCTCAGAGTAGATCTACTCATAATCAATCCACTACCGTCCGGCTTCGCAGTTTTTTTGTGGGTGTTTCTCCTTGGAATAGGTATATTCTTGACACCATCGTAGGTGGAAATTTCTTGGGTAGCCATACCATTGATTCTTACGGAGCTGTAATAAATTTGGTAGGCTCACGCCCACTCATGGTTAATGGAACCACCTTAACTCTGGAACATGTGATGCGTAGGCTGGACGTCATTGAAAATAAAGTTGCTGCGATCGAACTCATTGAGAATTTGGATAAAAAGATCCACAATCAAATCACTCAGTACGGATCCAAGGTGGTAATGGTTTTGAAAAAAATTAAAGGATAAGGAACCCACAATTTACGAAAAGCTAGGTCATAATTCCGCTAGGATTGGCAAACTAGAGGACGTTATAACCAACTTGGGTTCTGCTTTTGGCGCTGTGCAGAATACTCCAAACTTTGCCCACAATAAGGTCACCAAGTCTGTTTTTGTTCCCAAAAATAGTGGTGAATCATATAGCAAGAAAGATGAAAACCTTAAAATGATAAGTGATCACGCCACTTATGGTTTGAGCACCAAAGACGACGATATGTGATTCTATCGCTTTTATGCCTAGCTAAGGGCATTAAACAATAGCGCTTATTGGGAGGCAACCCAATGAATTTATCTTTTTCTTTCTGTTTTGTTGCGTCCACACCATCATAATTTTGTTATGATTGTGTGTTTTGTGTTTCTTTTTGTATTTGAGCCAAGAAAAACCATTATGACTAGTCTTGGTGATGGTTGTTTGATCCTGCTGGAAAAAGACAGAAACTTTTCGCTCACGAGATGATTTTTCATTTTTATTCAGAAATATATTTTGAGTTGATTATTTTTTCTGCTGGTTGATATGCCTTTTGCCCAGGCAGTCGTAAGTTTTAAGAATATTTGAGGTACGAGAAGTATACGAAGTATACAAATTTCTACAGACTGGTCTGTTTTTGACAGATTCTGTTTTTGTTGAGTTGGTTGCTTGTTTGGATGAAACTATGGTTAGTACCGGGGGGTACTAGCCATGGAAAAGTTATAATATAGTATCCCAACACCAATGTAGATAGAATTCAAGTTTGCTACAGTATCGAAGGAGGTGGTAGTTTGTTTTCTTGTGCTAATGTTATCACAAGTTTCTGTTTAAGTTTTGTGTTGTAAAGTTTTCAAGTTTTGGGTGATGTTCTCATGGACAAAGAGATAAGGAGTGGAAGGAGCTCAAGATTGGGGGTGCCAAAGGCATCCCAAGACAAATGCAAGGACACCAAAAAGCCTAAGCTTGGGGATGCCCCGGGAAGGCATACCCTCTTTCGTCTCTAATCCATCGGTAATATTACTTGGAGCTATATTTTTATTCACCACATGATATGTGTTTTGCTTGGAGCGTATTGTATCGTAGGAATCTTTTTCTGTGTGTCACAATCATCCTTGCTGCACACCTTTTTGAGAGAGAGAGAGACATGCACTCATCGTGATTTTGCTAGAATGCTCATAGTGCTTCAGTTATATCTTTTGAGCTAGAGAATTTTTCTCTATGTGCTTCACTTATATCTTTTAGAGCACGGCGGTGCGTGACTTGGTAGTTGGCTTATGCTATGAAAGTAGTCCCAAAGGTGAGAGGTACCCAAAGAGGATACAAAAACCTCCATCTTCATGTGCATTGAGTAGAAAGAGAAGTCTTGATTCCTCTCATTTAGTTTTGAGACGTGGATTCGGTAATATTAAGACTTATGTTAGTAGGGTGTTGTGAATCTAGAAATACTTGTGTTGAAGTTAATGATTCCCATAGCATGCACGTATGGTGAACCGCTATGTTAGGAAATCGGAGCATAATTGATCTATTGATTGTCATCCTTTGTGTTGAGGTCGGGATCGCGCGATGGTTAACACCTACCAACCCTTCCCCTAGGAGTATGCGTTTAGCACTTTGTTTCGATTACTAATAAAAACTTTCGCAACAAGTATGTGAGTTCTTCATGACTATTGTGAGTCCATGGCATAGATGCACTTTCACCTTCCACCTTTTCTAGCCTCTCTAGTGCCGTGCAACTTTCGATGGTGCACAAATCCACCATATGCCTTTCTCAAAACAGACACCATACCTACCTACTATGGCATTTTCATAGCCATTCCGAGATATATTGCCATGCAACTCCCACCTTCCGTCTCACGACTTGTGCCGTCACTCTCATATTGCCATTGCGTGATCGTAAGATAGCTAGCGAGATGTTCCAACATCGTACGCCAAGCTAGACCGTTGGACATCCCGGTACAATGCCGGAGGCATTTACTATAGAGTCATCATCGTTCTAAGCTCTGAGCTGTGAGTAAACAAAAGTGTGATGATCATCATTATTAGAGCATTGCCCCATGTGAGGAAATAAATAAAAAAGAGGCAAAGAGCCGAAAAATAAAGAAAAAGAGAAAAGAGAAAAAAGAGAGAAGGGACAATGCTACTATCTTTTTCCACACTTGTGCTTCATAATAGCACCATGTTCTTCATGATTGAGAGCTTCTTGCTTTGTCACTACCATATGCTAGTGGGAATCTTCATTATGTAACTTGGCTTGTATATTCCAATGATGGGCTTCCTCAAAATTGCCCTAGGTCTTCGTGAGCAAGCAAGTTGGATGCACACCCACTAGTTTTCCTTTTGAGCTTTCACAAAATTATAGCTCTAGTGCATCCCTTGTATGGCAATCCCTACTCATTCACATTGATATCTATTAATGGGCATCTCCATAGCCCTTTGATACGCCGAGTCAATGTGACCATCTCCTTCTTTTTGTCTCACAACCACCACCACACTCTATTCCACCTGTAGTGCTATATCCATGGCTCACGCTCATGTATTGCGTGATAGTTATAAAAGGTTTGAGAAAGTAAGAGTGCGAAAACAATTACTTGGCCAATATCGGGGTTGTGCATGATTTACATTAGTTGTTGAGGATGATGGAGCATAGCCAGACTATATGATTTTGTAGGGATAACTTCCTTGGCCATGTTATTTTGGAAGTTCATGATTACCTTGCTAGTTTGCTTGAAGTATTATTGTTTTCATGTCAATAGCAAACTATTGTTTCGAATCTTACGGTCTGAACATTCATGTCACGTGAAAGAAGTTGCAAAGGAAAACTATGCTAGGTAGCATTCCACATCAAAAATTCAGTCTTTATCACTTCCCTACTCGAGGACGAGCAGGAGTTGAGCTTGGGGAGGCTTGATACGTCTCCAACGTATCTATAATTTTTGATGGTTTCATGCTATTATCTATTCAAACTTTGGATGTTTTGCATGCCTTTCATATATTTTTTGGGACTAACTTATTAACTCAGTGCCAAGAGCCACTTCCTATTTTTTCTATGTTTTTGACCCCTTTCAGAGGAGGATTTTGAACGGAGTCCAAACGGAATGAAACTGCCAAAAAGATTTTTTCCGAAACAGAAAAAGATCGGGAAGCCGAAGAATCAGGGCAGGGGGCCACCAGGGAGCTCACAAGCCCTCATGGAACGGCCAGGGGTGCCCACACCCCCTGGCTTGTGGGCTCCCTCAGCCTCCTTTGCCCTAGGTTTTGCGCCTATATATTCCCTAAAATCCCATAAAAAATCAGGAGATCATCGAAAGTACTTTTCCGTTGCCGCAAGCTTCTGTCTCCGCAAGATCCCATCTGGGGCACGTTCTGGTGCCCTGCCAGAGGGGGGATTCGGATATGGAGGGCTTCTTCATCAACACCATGACCTCTCCGATGATGCGTGAGTAGTTCACCATAGACCTACGGGTCCATAGCTAGTAACTAGATGGCTTCTTCTCTCTCTTGGATCTTCAATACAAAGTTCTCCATGATCTTCATGGAGATCTATCCGATGTAATCTTCTTTTGTAGTGTGTTTGTCGAGATCCGATGAATTGTGGATTTATGATCAGATTATCTATGAATCTTATTTGAGTTTCTTCTGATCTCTCTTATGCATGATTTCATATCCTTGTAATTCTCTTCGAGTTGTGCGTTTTGTTTGGCCAATTAGATCTATGATTCTTGCAATGGGAGAAGTGCTTGGTTTTGGGTTCATATCGTGCGGTGACCTCACCCAGTGACAGAAGGGGTAGCGAGGCACACATCATGTTGTTGGCATCAAGGGTAAAATGATGTGGTTTTCATCATTGGTTTGAGTTTATCCCTCTACATCATGTCACCTTGCTTAAGGCGTTACTCTGTTCATCATGAACTCAATACACTAGATGCATGCTGGATAGCGGTCAATGTGTAGTAGATGCAGAAAGTATCGGTCTACTTGTCTCGGACGTGATGCATATATGTATGGTCATTGCCTTAGATATCGTCATGACTTTGCGCGGTTCTATCAATTGCTCGACAGTAATTTGTTCACCCACCGTGATATTTGCTATTTTGAGAGAAGCCTCTAGTGAACACTATGACCCCCGGATCTACTCCACACCATATTTTCAGCCTTCCACTTTTTGTTCGTTGCACTTTCCGCCTTCACATCTCACTTTGCAATCAATCTTGAAGGGATTGACAACCCCTTTACAACGTTGGGTGCAAGCTCTTTTGTGTTTGCGCAAGTACTCTGGACTTGACGAGATTCTCCTACTGGATTGATACCTTGGTTCTCAAACTGAGGGAAATACATACTGCTCCTGTGCTGCATCACCCTTTCCTCTTCAAGGGAAAAACCAACGCAAGCAAGAGAAGTAGCAAGAAGAATTCCTGGTGTTGCCGGGGAAGGACTTTTGTTGTCGTAGCAGCCATTTAGAAGGTTTTGCTGGTGGCCAAAATCTCCAGTATGGGGCCTCTTTAGAGGCTGACAATGATGATGGGGTTAGTTTGGGGAAATAGAAACTTGTTACTACAAGTTTTGAAGAAAAATAATTTTGGATAGAAACTTTAGGGCATTACCTCATGGGCTAGAAATATTCCAATGGCTCTATTTTCTTGGACTTAAGGGTTCGGTAGGGAGTACTACAAGCAGGAAAAATATCATGGGGATTCTGGCAAAATAAAATAGGGTTGCAGTTCAAACTGCTGAATTGGACCATAATGAAGATCGGGATGTTTTGCCCAAAATTTTCAAAAGGCCAAGAAGGGTTTTTGCATGAAAGTGATCCATAGTTATCACATGACATCTCCAAATTTTTGTAGAATTTTTAAAAGAATATTTGAAAGGGTTGTAGTTAAATGGAGGCCCTTTAAAGAATAATAAATTATTTTCAAAGAATTAAGTGAGGTATGTTTAACTATAAAAATATTCTCACTAAAATGTTAAAACGATAAGAAAAACATTTAAGTCAAACATCCAAGTCCAACAATATTTTTCCAAAAGTTTCTATTGGAGGGTAAATATTTTAAGATTCGAAGGGAAGAATGATTCTAAAACCAACAGAAGATCCAGAAAAAAAATATTCCTAGCAAAATAACTTTATACATAAAAACATGGTAATTTTTTTGGGGTGTTACACATGCCTTGCATAATTAAATGGACATGCATCATATTTCATTGTGCGTTATGTCGTGAATATGTTGTGGTGTTGTAGGATCAATAGTATGTCTAGGGGGTGATTAGACTACTTGACAAGATAAAAACTTAGCCTTTTCCAAATTTGAAGTGTGGGCGAGTTTTAGTAATTATGACTAGTGAAGTACACCCTACAGATTCACATCTAAAAGTATAGCAGCGGAAAGTACACCCTACAGTAATTATGACTAGTGAAGTACACCCTACAGATTTTAAGCATGCAAGTGTAAAGTATAGGGTTAGGTAGGGAGATGAAATGCAAAGTTGACATAGCAATCTTTGGCACGGTTCTGATTGGTGGCGCTATCGTACGTCCATGTTAGTGGAGACTTCAACCAACATAGGGTAACAACTGTGAGAGTCCATGGAGGGCTCCACCCACAAGGAGTCCACAAAGAAGCGACCTTGTCTCTTTCACCACAGCTTCTGTCCACACAGGACTAGCCTCACTCACGATAGATCTTCACAAAGTAGGCGATCTCCTTTCCCTTACAAACATCTTGGTTCCACTCCACAATAAGAAGTAGGAGGTTCCCAAGTGACACCTAACCTATGTAGGATGCACCACCCTCCAAAAGGTAATACATGTGGTAGAATGACGAACACCTTGCTCTTGTGCTTCAAAAGATAGTCTCCTCAACACTCAATCACTCTCTCTTAGATTTGGTAGAGTAGGAGAGATTGATCTTGTGGAAGGCAGCTTGGGGAGGCTAGAAATCAAGGTTCAAATGGTTGGAATGGAATCTCTTGATCTGATTAGGTGGCTCTCTCTCAAAAAATGGACCTCGCAAGTGTCAGTATGTTCTGAATGCTTCCTCTACAAATGAGAGGTAGTAGGAGTGGTATATATAGGCATCCCCCAAAATCCAACCGTTACAACATTATTTCCCAACTCGGTGATACCAAAAAGAATCTCAGTGGTACGGAGTTGCCCTAAATGTGGCAACTTTTGAATTCTCGGTGAGACCGATATGTGAATCTCAGTGGTACCGATACGATGACCTAGATTGGTTTCCAAATCTTGGTGAGACCGATTTCAAACTCGGAAATTTCGAGACATGAAATCTTCTCAACAGAAAGTTGGTTACACAATCTCGGTGGCACCGATTGCAAATGCACAATCGATTAGGATCATGGGTTACTCTTCCATGTCACATACAACTTGGTGGTGCACATAAATGATATAAATGAATAGCAATGCACATAGCACCAACAATCAAGTGAATTACCATCATGTAGATAGCTTGAAGATAATAACGTATTAGCGTTAACCAACCCAAGAGTATGATCAAACACACCTCCAAACGGATAAAGTCAACCAAAAGACCAAAAGTTTTGAAAAACCAAAGAAGAGCAAATAAAATGCAAAAGCTCTCCTTGTTGAAGCCCTAATGATCTATACACTTATCCCTCTTTGCAAACAAGTTACTAGAAAGTTCAAAGGTCTGAAACTAAGCGTCTCTCTGGGCACAATCTCCTTCGGTAGATGAAGTTGGAGTAGACAAGAGAGCATCAATGAAGGCTTCAGTAGATGTCGCTAGAGCTCGAGGTGTAGACACTGGAGGTGCTAGAGTAGGATCTGAAGCTTGAGTTGACGAAGGTGGTCTTGCTTCTGATACTGGCACAACTGCTAACCTGGTCTGGGTCGTGAACTGAGTGGTAGTATGAAGAGGCGAATCATCATCATCATCACCTTCATAGGAGCATGTAATCTTCACTGAGTCAACTTCATGCTGAAGCTGCTCAATAGTAGTGGTCAACTCTGTCACCTTCACATCTAGGTCATGAAATTTTGTCTCCACGGTCCTCTCTAGGCTCTTCTAGTTCAGCAAGATCTCTGAAACTTTCTTCTCCATCCCTTGGATGGTGCTGACCAAGAAAGACATCTACTCATCTCTAGATTTGAGCTGTGGGGTAGAGTTTGAGCATTCCTAGCAGCCTGTACAGCTCCTGCCTCTGCAACCTCTCTAGCAGTAGATGAGCTGGGATGGGTGTCATCCATCACAACTACATTATCCCCAAACTCTAGTTGTGGCAAATGGGGACGATCAAGCTGATATGCATGCTTGCCAATCATGGCATTGATGAGCATCTGAATGTATGGAGCATATCCACATGATCTCTTCTCGTCTGCAGCAGTACTCCTCACAGTCTCAACAATCAAATCCATCACTTTGAAGCGAGTGTGGGAGTCTAGATGATGCAACATGTTGATGGAATAGCCTCTAATAATTTTGTCATCATGTGATTTGGGCATTAGGGTGTGTCCCAAGATACTGTTTGTAGTGGTTATTCCTACTTGCAAGAAAAAGATAGATCCAAGCTAGTGGGACGACAAAAAGTCATGGGGCACTGGCTTGTACATGTTAGCCATGGAGTTGTGATTCATCTTAGGATATGAATACACATCCAAGTCTTCTTCTCGTGCTTTTGGAGCACCAATGATAGTCACCCATTCTTCAACTATGGCTTCATATCTATGACCATCAGTCATCCAGACAATTGTGCCATATGCATAGAAGTGAACTGTTGAGTAGAATTGCATAATCATCTCATCATTCCATGCAGTCGTCCCTCTGCCAACAAATTCTTCAATGTCAACAATGTCGGATTTCGGGCTCCGCAAAACCCTAAAGATTTGAACTCAGGAGCGTGTACGAAGATCTCTCGCGGGCTCACCTCACCTAACTTGCTACTCGTTGGGGATGATAGAGAACTCACTCGATGGTGAGGAAGACACAGAACACGGCAGTTTACCAAGGTCCGGGCCGCTGAGAAGCGTAATACCCTACTCCTGCTTTGGTGGATTGCCTCTCGTGGAGGTTGGTGGACGAACTAGTACAATGTTCGAGGGCCTCTGCAGGCTGGGTGGCTTTTGTGTGGTGCAAGTGGGCGAATGAATGGGTCTCTCCCTATGAAGTGACCTACTCTCTCTATATATACTGGCGGCCCTGGTCCTCTTCCCTTATCGTTTTGGCGGGAAGGGATCCCACAATGGCCAATTTTGAAGGGGAACATAGGAACATACTCCCCTGCCCAAATGTGGTCTTCGCCTGCAAAGTGGCTGCCAGTGTTGAAGGGACGGGTCCAGGGATGACATCTGTCGTGCTAGCGGGCGGCGATGGCCTTGTTGCACCAGAAAGGAAACCTTTGGAAGATGCCTTGGGAACCCCGGTTCGTCTTTTCCCCCTTTGCACTAAAGGGGAAACTTCTCCGTCCTGTTGCTTGCTGCTCGCATGTCCTTCCTCCTCGTCATCCTTGACTCCTGAGGCCGGGTCTCGCCTCGAAATATCTGCCGCTTCAGAGGGGTCCTGATGAGGTCCCCTGCGGGTCATGATGCTGTACCTCCTCGCGAAGCTTCGCCCCTCGCGAGGACCTTGCCTTGAGTGGTGTCGTGCCCGATTGTGCTTGCTTGATGAAGTGGGCCAGCCCTGGGCCGCAGGCAGGCATATCTGGGTACCCCCATTCCAAGAACACCGACAGTAGCCCCCGGGCCCACGGCGCGCTCGGGATGGCTTCTAGGCGAAGCCTCGGGGATGGCCCGAGGCGTCGCGGGTCCTAATTGCATGTGGGCCAGGCGGCACACGTGTCCAGGCGCCATGCAGCAACGCTCTCGCTCCCCGAGGCGTCCGAGGCGCACCAGACCATGATGGCACGATCTCCAAGAACCGTGCCGGCCATGATTGTTACTCATTGGATGGCATCGGCGCAATCGGCCCACGCCCAATGGCCCTCTCGGACGTGACTTCTCGGTTGCCAGGTGAGGCGACATGGGCAGCAATGCGCCTGCCGGCCCACCTCGCGGTACCCGAGGGGCGTGCAATGCTTACGCTCCCACGACGCTTGGTGGCCGCGGTTCGCATATAAATCTCCCCCTCCCCTAGCAAGGGTGAGGCACTGCGATCTTGAGCTTCCTCTCTGCTTCCTTTGCTCTGCCGAGAAAACCTCTTCTCCCCTTCGTTTCTTCGTCTTCCATGGCGTCTCCTGGAGGCGATCCTGGAAGGGTGAAACGCGCGGCTCCATCAGCGCCCTCGTCCGCCCCGGGAGCAGTGGCGGAGGTCCCTCAGGGTCGCTGCGCGCCCGCCGGCATTGGGCTCTGATAGATGAGTAAGTCCCTTGTGTGCACCTCCTTTCCTTGTTGTCCCGTCCGCTGCTTGGTGGTTGATCTTCCTTTTTCTCCAGAGCGCCTGCAGCCAAGAAGCTCAAGCTCGGCGAGCTTCATGAGGAGGCGAAGGGGCTGCGGGCTCAGCTCGAGAGTGCCGAGGCCGCCCTCCAGAGCAAAGCGGAAGCCAGGGCGGAGTTGGCATCACTTCAGAGACAGGTCCAGGAGGCGGCCGACGCCATTCAGGCCGCCCAGGACGAGGCGGCGTTCGCCCGGATGATGGAGTCCCAGCCTTCCAAGCAGTTCGAGAGCATCGTCGGCCGGGCGGCAGGCGCGACGCGTCGATTCGTGGGGGATGCCCCGGTGCTGTCACGGGTGACAGCGACGGGGCTACCTCGCATTGTTCCAGAATGTGCTGGAGACGCTGGATGCTGACGTCTCCCGCGTGGAGGAGGACAACATGTCTGACGCACACGAGCTTCTGCGCCTTGCCTTGATGCTCGTCTTCTCCAACCCACGTCGCCTCGTCCCGCTGCTTGATCTCGAGCGCGTCGTCGAGCCAGTGCCCGCTGAGTTCCGATGTCTTCTTCGGGACGAAGTGCGCCCGCGCGTGGACGCCCTGGTGGAGTGGTATGTCTGGGTGCCCGTATCTAGTGAGGAGGAGGGCTCCGACGCCGAGCCTACCGGTGCCAACGGCGGTGTCGGCGGCCTCTCCCCCTAGGCATCCCCCAGCTTCTGTTTTCCTGCCCGTGTAATGTCGGACCATGAACTCTGCCCTGTTGGGCGTTAGATTTTATATGTTACTAATGACCCACAAGTATAGGGGATCAATCATAGTCCTTTCGATAGGTAAGAGTGTGGAACCCAACGAGGAGCAGAAGGATCTGACAAGTGGTTTTCAGCAAGGAAAAATCTGCAAACACTAAAATTGTCGGTAACAAGTTATTGTGTGGTGGGATGATTCGTAGCAACCAACAAGTAACAAAAGTAGCAACGATGCAGCAAAGTGGCCCAATCCCTTTTGTAGCAAGGGACAAGCCTGGACAAAGTCTTATAGGAGGAAAAACGCTCCCGAGGACACACGGGAATTTCTGTCATGCTAGTTTCATCATGTTCATATGATTCGCGTTCGTTACTTTGATAGTTTGATATGTGGGTGGAACGGCGCTTGGGTACTACCCTTACTTGGACAAGCATCCCACTTATGATTAACACCTCTCGCAAGCATCCGCAACTACGAAAGAAGAATTAAGACAAAGTCTAACCATAGCATTAAACTAGTGGATCCAAATCAGCCCCTTACGAAGTAACGCATAAACTAGGGTTTAAGCTTGTGTCACTCTAGCAACCCATCACCTACTGACTAGTTCCCAATGCCTTCCTCTAGGCCCAAATAATGGTCAAGTGTTATGTAGTCGATGTTCACATAACACCACTAGAGGAAAAACAACATACAACATATCAAAATACCGAACGAATACCAAATTCACATGACTACTATTAGCATGACTTATCCCATGTCCTCAGGAAAAAAAGTAACTACTCACAAAGCATAATCATAATCATGATCAGAGGGGTAATGAGTAGCATAAAGGATCTGAACATAATCTCTTCCACCAAACAATCCAACTAGCATCAACTACAAAGAGTAATCAACACTACTAGCAACCTTACAAGTACCAATCGGAGTCGCGAGACGGAGATTGGTTACAAGTGATGAACTAGGGTTTGGAGATGAGATGGTGCTGATGAAGATGTTGATGGTGATGAGTCCCCTCCGATGAGAGGAGTGTTGGTGATGACGATGGCGACGATTTCCCCCTCCGGGAGGAAAGTTTCCCCGACAGGATCATCCTGCCGGAGCTCTAGATTGGTTCTGCTCAAGTTCCGCCTCGTGGCGGCGGCGAAACCACGAAAAAGCTACCCTCTGATTTTTTTTCCTGGACGAAACCCTCCATATAGCAAAAGAGAGGGGACAGTGGGCCAGTGGGCTGCCCACAAGCCCCCATGGCGCGGCCTAGGGGGTGGCCGCGCCGTGCAGGCTTGTGGGCTCCCCCTGGTGCCCCTCCGGCACTTCTTCGGCCCAGTATTTTGTATAAATTGGGAAAAAATCTCAGTTGATTTTCACGGTGTTTGGAGTTGCGCAGAATAGGTATCTCAACTTTGCTCCACTTTCAGGCCAAAATTCCAGTTGCCGGTATTGTCCCTCTTCATGTAAACCTTGCAAAATAAGAGAGAAAAGGCATAAGAATAGTAGTGTGAAGTGAAATAACAGCCAAAGAAGCGATAAATATCAACATGAAAACATGATGCAAAATGGACGTATCAGTTACCTTCGTAGTTCTCCATTTTTTCCTTCCGCTCTTGAATCGATGGCTTGCTCGCTGGTAGGCATTGCGGCTTGGCTTCCTTGTATAGGGCACGTCGCTCACCCAGCCGTTGCTCGGGGGTAACACCGGCCAGGCCCCTAAGGAGGTCCCGTCCTCCCGAGGCATCGTTTGTGCCACTACTCACTTGGTTGATGGCCTCGTTCCTTGCCGCAACTTAGTCCTTATGCTCTGCATCCTTTCGTTAGTACGGGTGTTCTTAATTTGTTCTTGGTTCGATGCGAAACCTGATGGCCCCCGTCTGGGCCTGCAGGGTACTTAGCTCGTGGGTTTACATCGGTCCCTTCCGCAGCTCCTCCTGAGTAGCTCCTGCTTTGTCGATGGGACGGGATGGAGACCCTTTCGGCACTCTATGTCTGCGGGTCCCAGTCCCACACATTTCCCTGCCGCCATGAGGCGCAACCCGTTACCAAGGTTGTTCCTTACGGGGCAAAGCCCCGACGCACTGGGTGCCGACATGGGCGACACCTCGGTGGCCGAGTGGCTTTGCGACTAGTAAGGCCCGTGAGACATGTTGCTCAGGAGCCCCCCTTGACACTCAAGCTTCTCTACGTCGATTGGCCCCGGTCCCGCACATTTCCCCACCGCCGTTAGGTTCGACGCACTTCACGTGGCAGGGCCCCGCCACCCCTGACACCGACTGGAGCTCCAGGACGGCACCAGGGGTGGTGAGTGGCCTTATGACCGGTAACACTCCTGAAGCGGTGCCGAGGATCCCCCTTTGGCACTCGAACGATTCCCCATTCCGTTCCTTTGGTTATCGCCCCAGGGCGCCCTGAGGCCTCCCGAGACTCTTTGTGGTGGTATCATGCTTCGATCCGAGCCCCCGAGCGGGGTCAACCGTTGAAAATGTTTGCCCCTGGGAGAACAAGGCCTTGCTTTCACGCTCCTTGGCGCCTACGGGCAGTGTGGAGCGTTCAACTACTCAGAAAATGTCATCCAGAAAAGGAGGCTTCAAAGCCGGCGAAACGAGGAAGTTCAAGAGAAAATTCCCCCCTGTTGGGGATATTACCTACGGTATGACCCACCCTAATGGGCCGGGTCAGGAAAGTGGCGACTCATACATATATGACCAATATAAGCCTTGGTTTGGGCTTGGGGCATGTTGGGATGTTTTGTAAGAAGGCCGCCACGGCCCAAGAGCCGGATGACGGTTCAAGGATGGCGAAGAAGATGAGACGCCAAGGAGTTTTCCTCGGCTTGAGGCACACGTCGACTTAGAGATAAGCAAGGCCACGATTTGTAAGGTGGCCAGGACTTTGTAAACCCTGGGGCCTCGACCTGTATATAAGGCGAGTCTCTGGGGCGAATAGATCAATTTAGAAGTCATCGAGAGGTAGGTCAGGCGAGTTACGCCCCCCTTGTAATCGAATCCACCATTAATATACACAAAAGCAAGATGTAGGCCTTTACCTACACACGAGGGGCCGAACCTGGGCAAATCTGAGTCTCGCTTTCACTCACCCCTTTGAGTCGCCGCCAAGGTGCGATGGCTCCTTCACTAAGTCCTTTCACGAGGACATCTGCCATGACAAAACCACGACAGTTGGCACCCACCATGGGGCCTGCGCATGGTGGAGTTGAGTTCTCAAAGGGAGCCCTTCCGGGGTTAGGAAGCTACGCGGTCGGCATCATGACGAAGAGCCGCCGAGGGAAGTACTACATCGACAACTTACGATGGGGGCCCGAGGCCGATCCAGTTGAATCTGGATACAGGGTCCCCTTCGGCAAGATCCACGTCTTCATCGACAAGATCGGAGCACCCATGCTTGAGCCGGACACCGTCACCGACATCATCGAGCCGGCTCGGTACATCCGTCCCATCAAGCAACAGAACCGTTCGTCACATTTTTGTTGGTTTTATGCAGGGAATCGACTCGCCGGATGAGCCGGGGATCGAGGGGGTCACACCCGTCAATTTGGACATTGAGTCATCCATGGGCGATACAGATTCAATCTACGCTCTCCGTGAAGGGCAGCTTGCGGGGTTGCCGGAGGCAGTGGTCTGTGAGGAAGCCAGGGGTCCACACCATCAAGTCGCCATCTACATGGCGGGGGAAGCACCACATCAGCCAAACCCGGCGGGCAACTACGAAACTGTCGGGTCATCAAAGACTCCAGCTCAGGCCATGGCGGACCTGGCAGCAGAGACGGCCAAGCTCATGGCGATCGTTGTGACGGCGAAAAACCAGGAAACGATCAAATCCGAGATGGCGAAACTAAGGGAAGACATGGCCAAAATCCAGCATGACATCAAGGAAGAAGCCGCCAGGATGGCGAGACAACAGGCCCTGATTACTGCGGAGACGGGGCGATTGAACACTGAGGGGTGGCGGCTCGAGTGACAGCAGCGCGCTTCGGACGCAATCCACCAGAGGCGGCATCACCGCCGCCTGCCGGCCGATCTAAACCCAACCAGGCTTTTCAACAGCCCACATAGGCCGGGAGTGGACCCAATCGGACATGGCAGGCCGCCCCCGGAGGCAAGCCGACTCGTCCTCCGCCTCAGCCCATGAAGACTCATGCAACACGTTTCCAGACACCACGGGGCCACTTCTCGAACCCTGTCGACAACATGCTAGCGGCGACCCGTCACCTTGAATCCCTTCCCATCCACGGGAACTCTCCGGCCGACGTGGAGGCAAGAAACCCCATTGAGATGCTAAAACGGTGGTGGTGCAACACGCACAATATTCATATAGTCGTGAGCGGCTACAATCTACGCCCCAGGCGAGTCACACCAGGAGTCGCCATGACGACCCGCCGGCAGTGAACAGGGAACACCGACGTTTGCCACAAACCAACTTGCCCGACACGAGGGCTCAGGACCTTGTGGATGCAGCACGAACCGCCCGCCAAGTGGAAGCAGCGGCCGCAGCGGGTCAGGGTTATCCGATCTATGCCATACCGTCTCCCGCGACGACTGAGACCAGTGGAAGGCACGTCAGAGTGCCTTGCCTGGCACCCGCCATTTGTAACGAGCATATGGCAAAGGATTTCAAAGGCCCGCGAAAGGTACCCAATTACACGCCGGACCTGGAGCCAGGCGCATGGATTGAGAGTTACGAGCTTGCGATGGATATGCTCGATGTGAGCAAGGCGGCTTGCTCTAAGTACTTCACCATGATGCTGGAAGGAACAGCGCACACGTGGTTGAAGAGCTTACCACCCAACTCCATCAACACCTGGTCCGAGTTGAAGGAACGCTTCGTTAAAAACTTCAGAAGAACCTGTAAACGACCGATGGCCATCGTTGACTTGCAGCACTGTGTCCAGCGTCCAGACGAGTCGGCCCATCGTTGTACGCGGCGAGTTGCGGATGTAATCCATTCATCAGAAGGCATTTCGTTGGCTCGGGCCATGTTGATCTGGAGAAAAACTGCCACTACGAACCCTTGATGCTCAAGCTGGGGCGGCTCAAGCGTAAATTACAGGACATGGGAGAATTGATGGACACCCTGACCAGATACGTCGAGGCAGACGACACTAAGGACCCCGGGGGAGGATGACGAAAAGACCAGCACCGCCAGGAGAGGCGAGATACCAAGAGGTCACTCTCAATTCCAGGGAAGGGGCTACCATCACCCTGCGGGTCAAGGTAAAAGGAGGTCGAATGAGGGCGTTACTGATTTCGTTGCCAACACTAGCACTGGCAATAGCAACCAACATCAGCCGAAGAGGGGGTTTAGCGGGAACAAGCCACACAACTATTACGAGATGATCAAGGGCCCGTGTCCGCAACATGCCACCGCTGACGGCCTGGCTACCCACTCTTGGGAAGATTGTTACGTGATGCAGGAGTTTCGTGTCGAAACACTCAAGAGGGGGCAAGGAGGAAACCATGGTGGACAGCAAGAACGCTTCGGCGCTGCCGGACCATAAAGGAATCCATTTGGTGGATTCCCTAACCCGGGCCCACAGGGCGGGTCACAGCCTAATCATGGGCAGCATTCGACTGGGGACAACTAGCAACACAACCCACAGGACGCCTTTCGGCAGCAACCCCCCCACAACGGTTCCCAGCCACAAAATGATGACAGCGGCTTCCAGAACAACCCCAAACAGTTAAACAATGGGCAATACCACGTTTTCACCACTAGCACTTGCAAGAGGGACCCAAAGGTGAAACAAAGGGCTTTCAGCGTGGTTGAGCCGGCGCTTCCCAGGTACCTTAATTTGTCGGAGCAGCCCATCGTTTGGAGTAGAGAGGATCACCCGCCGCGAGTAGATAATCCTGGCGACTTGACTTTGGTTGTGGCGCCACAGGTCGGGGGCTAGACATTGTCTAAAGTACTTGTGGATGGTGGCAGCAGCATGAATATATTGTATTTTCATACTTTTCGACGGATGGATTTCTCAGAAAAGGATTTGATGCCCTCCTCCATGGTTTTCCATGGCATTGTCCCGGGTAAGTCGGCATATCCTGTCGGGCGAATCAAACTTAATGTGGCTTTTGGCACAGAGTCTAATTACAGGAGCGAGTCCCTCATGTTTGAAGTGGTCAAAATCAAGAGCCCTTATCACGCACTATTCAGAAGGCCGGCTTACGCTCGCTTCATGGCCCGCCCATGCTACGTCTATCTCAAGCTCAAAATGCTGAGCCCTAAGGGAACTATCACAGTCAACGGGGACAGGAGAATAGCTCAAGAATGCGAAGAAGGAGACGCAGCCTACGCCGAGTCAGCCAGTGCGGCTGAGGAGCTCAAGTTTCATCAAGCTAATGTTGACCCGGCGGACATGACGCCGCTCAAGAAACCTACAATCAATTCAGAGCCGCCTCTCAAATTCAAGCCACCGGATGACACGAAGGTGGTGGATTTCACACCTGGCGACTCATCCAAACAGTTCACCATTGGGACGGGTCTGGATCCAAAATAGGAAAGCACGCTCATCGAATTCATCCGTGAGAATCGGGACATCTTCGCATGGAAACCTTCTGACATGCCGGGTGTACCGAGTGAATTCGTTGAGCACCACATTAATATTGATCCTAAAATAAAGCCGGTTCGACAGTATCTTCACCGCTTCAATGAAGAAAGGCGTAAAGTAATTGGAGAGGAAGTCGCCCGACTTTTGGTCGCTGGGTTCATCATTGAAGTATTCCACCCCCAAGGGTTGGCCAACCCGGTTCTGGTACTCAAGAAGAACGGCACCTTCCGCATGTGTATTGACTACACTGACCTCAACAGGGCATGCCCAAAGGATCCTTTTACTCTCCCTCGCATCGATCAAATTATCGATTCTACGGCGGATTGTGAACGGCTATGCTTCTTGGACGCTTATTCAGGGTATCACCAGATCAAGATGGCTTTGGCGGATCAGGAGAAAACGTCATTCATAACCCCCGTCGGGGCTTTTTGCTATGTGTCTATGCAGTTTGGTCTCAAGAGTGTCGGGGCGACTTATCAGCGTTGCATCCAGAATTTCTTGCACAACCAGATTGGGCGTAACGTCCACGCCTATGTGGACGATATAGTGGTCAAATTCCAAAAGAAGGAGTCTCTTTTGGAGGATCTTAAGGAGAACTTTGACAATTTGCGTGTGTACAAGATGAAGCTTAACCCGACCAAGTGTGTTTTTGGTGTTCCTGCAGGAAAGCTTTTGGGTTTCTTGGTGTCAGATAGAGGTATTGAGGCTAACCCGGATAAAATTGAGGCGATCACTTCGCTTGGCAAGCCGGCCAACATCAAGAAGGTTCAGCGCATGGTGGGGCATATCGCAGCCCTAAGTCGATTCATAAGTCGCCTTGGGGAGAAAGCCAACCCCCTTTATCAGTTACTCAAGAAAACTGATTGCTCTGTTTGGACGGATGAAGCCAATGAAGCCTTCGAAGCCCTGAAAAAACAGTTGGCTAAACCGCCCGTCTTGGCTGCCCCGACCAACAAAGAGCCTATGCTCATGTACATTGCTGCCAACTCTAAGGCAGTAAGCGTTGCGGTAGTTGTCGAGCGTAAGGAAGAACGGAAGGAATACCCGGTTCAACGACCGGTCTAATTTGTCAGTGAAGTCCTAACCCTCTCCAAACAGCATTACCCACATTGGTAGAAGCTGGTTTTTGGAGTATTCATGGCAAGCAGGAAGCTGAAACACTATTTCCAAGAGCATCCCATCACGGTGGTTAGTTCTGCCCCACTTGGCGATATTATACAAAACAAAGAGGCTACTGGGCGGATTTCTAAGTGGGCCAGCGAGCTTGGTCCTCATCACGTGAAGTACACTCCCCACACTGCTATTAATTCCCAAGCTCTAGTGGACTTCATCAACGATTGGACCGAGTTGCAAATTCCAGAAGACAGACCTGATCACATGTATTGGACAATCCATTTTGACGGGTCTAGACAACTAGAAGGCTCGAGGGCTGGTGTGGAATTGACTTCGCCTCAGGGAGACAAGTTTTGTTACGTCCTTAGACTCATGTTCCCGTTTACCAAAAATGCAGCAGAATATGAACCTATGCTCCATGGGTTACGACTCGCCAAAGACATGAATCTCAGCCGAGTCACATGTTTGGGCGACTCAAATGTCGTGGCACAACATGTTTCTGGCACGTGGGATTCCAGAGATCCCTTGATGGCGACTTGTAGGCAGGTCGTGTCGGACGTGGCGGGTTATTTTCATGACTATCAAGTGGATCACATTGATCATCGACTTAATGAAGCGGTAGATGCCCTTTCACGACTCGGTTCACAACATAAGCCAGTTCCCCCTAATGTCATTTTGGATATATTGCATAACCCATCAGTAAGGCTACCTTCAAAGGAAGAGTTGGCTGTCCTAGATCTTGAGTCCCAACTTGTGGCGGCTCTCCGTGCTATCCCGGATTGGGCAGTTCCCTACACAGCATATCTAGCATGACACGAGTTACCTACTGATGAGTTACTGACTCGCCAAATCGTCCGTCGATGCAAGTCCATGGTCATTCATAACTGCGAGTTACATAAGCGAAGTACTTCTGGGTTATTTCAAAGGTGTGTCTCCTCCGAGGAAGGATGTGTGGTTCTTAACGAGATTCATGCAGGCGACTGTGGTCATCATGCCGGGTCATGCTCCCTGGTATCCAAAGCCTTTAGGCATGGGTTTTATTGGTTGATAGCTCATGCAGATGCTAAAGATATAGTTCGTCGATGTGATGGTTGCCAAAAATTTGGGCGTCAGATGCATGTGTCGGCTCAGGAATTACGGATGCTCCCAATCACGTGTCCGTTTGCGGTCTGGGGGCTGGACATGGTTGGTCCTTTCAAGAAGTCGTCCAACAAAAAGACTCATCTATTGGTGGCGGTTGACAAGTTTACCAAGTGGGTTGAAGCAGAGCCGGTTAGTAGCTGTGATGGTGACACGGCTGTCAAGTTCCCGAAAAAGTTGATGTTTCGCTACGGGTACCCTCATAGTATCATCACTGATAATGGTACTAATTTATCAAAAGGCGCAATGCAAGAGTTTTGCGGAAGGGAGCACATCCATCTTGACGTTTTTGCGGTGGCACACCCTCGGTCTAATGGACAAGCAGAGAGGGCGAATCAAGAAATACTGCGAGGGATAAAACCCAGGCTTATGGTACCTCTCGAACGTACCCCGGGATGTTGGGTTGAAGAATTGCCCTCAGTTTATGGAGCATCAGAACCACACCAAATCGTTCTACGGGTTTTACTCCCTTCTTCCTTGTCTACGGGGCAGAGGCAGTATTACCAAGCGATATCAGACATGATTCGCCATGGGTCGCTGCTTATGTGGAACAAGAAAACGAGTTAGCACGTCAAGATCCGTTGGATGCCTTGGAGGAGGAACGTGATTTGGGTGCGTCAGGTTCGGCGATTTATCAACAAGAATTGCGACGTTATCACAGCCGCCGAGTCAAGAGCCAAGCCTTTCAAGAGGGCGACTTAGTGCTTCGACTAATTCAAGACCACACTGGTATGCATAAGTTATCCCCCCATGGGAAGGACCTTTTGTTATCAGCAAAAATCTCCACAATGGTTCATATTACTTCGTGGATCTTTGCCTGGATAGGCCAACAATAGATGCCGAGTCAACCCGCCCATGGAACATCGCCCACTTGCGGCCGTACTACACTTAGAGCCATTGGCTCCTTATCGATATTTACAATTTCGAGTTTGTAACCTTTTCTATATAAAGCAATAAAGCCGGCGCCCACGAACTTCGGGGTCCTTTGCCGTTTCAGCTTCTTGAAAGCATGAGTCTTTATTGTTCTAAATAAGCCGTCCAAGCATGGACGCTATCAGTATCAAAGAGCATAAATCGCCATGCTGCTCTTATTTCAAAACTGGTTACTGGTAAGCCAAAGAGGACCACAGTTGCCACGTTGCACGGTTCAAACATGGGCCCCTTATATGATTCTAAGAATTAAAACCTGCTTTCTTGCGGGCTACTAGCTCCCAAGTCGTTTTGCAATAAGAGCGTATACGCTTCTGCAATTATATGTCTGGCTTTCCCCCTAATCATAGGTCACTTGGGGGCTTCCTCTCACTGAGATCAGCCTGAATACCCCTCTTGGCTAGCAAAAAATTAATGCATTACAAATGGTTATACTCGACTGTGTGTTGGACAAATCGCCCTATGGACCCATGTATTCTTGGCGAGTCAATCCGTTTCTGGACCCTGAACTTGCCTTGGTTAAAACATGAAAGGTACTGACAAGAGCCAACACATGGAAAACAAACAAACCATTGGTTCACCGAACCTGCTTCACTGAAGCTTGACTCGCGCCTCATCAGCCGGTCTAAATAATTCAGGTTCTTGCAAAATCCTTCTTGGGGTAACACTAGATTTTTGCAAACTCGTCTTGTCATGTCGCGACTCATCGAGCCGATGAATTTTATGATTATCTTTGTGGCACTGCCATAAAGTTTTTATAAAAAAAATATTATAATTTGCCGCGACTCACTGAGCCGGCTCTTAATTATCAATCGTCGTGACTCAGTGAGCCGGCTCTTCGTCTATCACTCGCTGCGACCTACTAGGCCTGCTTGTACCCTGCCACGACTCACTGAGTCGGCTCTTGGCTTATTACCTGTCACGACCCACCGGGCCGGCCTATTACCTGCTGCGATTCATTGAGTGAGCTTATCATATTTTCCCGGAAAAACAAGTTGACGAATTTATTCAACATATGACATGGGATAGGGAAAGGCGATTCATGATTCACAGAAGTACGAGACTTCCAAATTGTCAAGCATAAGGATTGGGAAAGGTGATTCATGATTCACAAAAAGGACGACACTTCCGAACTGTCAAGCATAAGGTATGGTTGAGACTGTTTCCCTGAAACCTAAGACTATTACATGGCTCACTAGGCCATACCAGGCGTCACTTCCCGGTCAGAAATAGATCAAAATGTTTTTGGAGAACCGATTTCATGCTGAGTAAGTTCAAGCCGCCTCGGGGTCAGCCTGCTTCGAGCTTTCGCCATCTTCGATCTGTAAGTCGCCCAGTTTCCAATTGCAATAGGTCAAGGCGACAAACTCATCTTCATCGCTCAAGATGACAGATAGATCAACATCAAAATCGAAGGGATTCTTACGCCGTCGTCGAGTCAGGCTGGTAACTTCGTATGAAGGAGGAGTCACCTTTTTACTGCTATCATCATACGCCGCCTGGTATTTTTTTAAGTCTAGGCTGGCTGCTAGCTGAGTCGCCGCGAAGCGACTCTTTCACACAACAGTGGTAATCCTCTTCGGTGAACTCCGACTCGTCATCTTTCAATTCTGGGAAACCGGCAGCTACCTCCTCTGGCTTAAGTTCGGGAGCATAGGCCAGACACCGGCTTAGGGTGGTCAGTGCTCCTTTGCGGGGGGTTGATCTTTTCAGTTCTTCTACTTGAGGTGGCAATGTCGACAGGTAACCCAACATATGCTTGATGGATTTTATTGGCTCTTTTTTGCCCATCACAACCTTCATCGTCATCATGCCTCCTATATATAACTGCTCTGTAAAAGTACAAATCGCCTTCAGCTTCAGAATGTAGTCATTTTGGAGAACGGCGGCTCGCGGACCTACAAAGGACAACATGTGACAATTAGTATTTGCAAGATGTTTTTCGGCTCTTTTCAAATGAAGGGAATTGATCCTTAGCAAATATAGCTTGGGTCATGTTGGAGATATGCTTTTTTAAGCCGGAGAGTTCTTGCAGAGCGGCTTCTAGGTCCTCCTCAGCTTGTTCCGCCTGCTTCATGATGGCTGCTTGATCAACATGGGCTTTCTTCTCAAATTTATGATGTTCAGCCTTCATCTTCTCCATGTCAGCAAGGGCAAACCGATATTTCTCTTCAGATTTAGCCCGAGCATCCTGCTGTTCGGCTAAGTTTTGTTTCAAACCAGCCAAGGTTGAGTCGGCCCGGGTCAAGGATTCCTGCAAACAAATTTTGGGGAAGCAAGTTTTAGCACTGTTGCAAGCAACATCCCTGACACTTGGGGGCTAATGTATGATTCTTTTCAAGTCATACTAGATTCAAGACCCGGCTCATCTTTCAAAAGATGACCCGGCCCTTGGGGGCTATTGGTTGAAGTTTTTTACTAAATTCAAGACCCGACTCATCTTTCAAAAGATTACCCGCCCCTTGGGGGCTACAGGTTGAAGTTCATTACTAGATTCAAGACCCGGCTCATCTTTCAAAAGATGACCCGGCCCTTGGGGGTACAGGTTGAAGTTTTCTTTACCAAATTCAAGACCCATCTCATCTTCCAAAAGATGACCCGGCCCTTGGGGGCTACAGGTTGAAGTTCTTTATTAGATTCAAGACCCGGCTCATCTTTCAAAAGATGACCCGACCCTTGGGGGCTACAGGTTGAAGTTCTTTACTAGATTCAAGACCCGACTCATCTTTCGAAAGATGACCCGGCCCATGGGGGCTACGGACAGATATGGGTCACAAAGATAACGCAAAAAACACAATTCATCAAAGAAAACTAGTCTTCTGGAAGGCTAATGGGTGGAAATACAAATAACAAAGGACGTACCTCATGTTTGATCCGCATCATGTTGGCCAAGCTCTTTTCCATTTCATAGCTTGTTTCCAGGCGACTTACAAAACCAGAGTAGAGTTGCTCATATTCAAGTTTCTCATAAGTGGGAAGCTTGAGCTTAGTAATGTCTTGTTCTGCAGAAGAGTGGGTCTCTTTGGATGCATGTTTTGTTAACACCGCCGTTGCACGCTTAGAGTCACAAGTACTAGTAAGAACTATGGTATCTGGGTCGTCAGCCGCCTTGGAAGAGCTTGGTGGGTTAAAATTTTCAGTTGCCTCCTTCGGAGGGCTTGAAGGATCAGTCCGGACATCAGGAAAATCATGCACAAGGTCATCATGAGTCGCCACTGGGTCTTCACCATGTTCTGGGACAGAGGTGCTCATACCAAACACCTCAGCTGCTTTAGGATTAGAAGACGAGTCGCCAGCTTTCCTTTTCTTTTCTTGTGCTCTGAGATGAAAAGACACCAAAGTTAGGACACGTATCAGTATTGGGAAGGAAAAAGGTTAGTAAAGGAACTTGCCCCTGAACACGAATCATTGGGGGGAGAGTCGACATTGTTGAGTCGCCGGATGAAGGAGATGAAACCTGATGGACAAGAGTTCAATGAGTGAATGAACGGCGATCAACATTTTTCACAAGAAGGGAAAGGTGCTAGCAGGAGTATACCTCACTTTGCCGTTTTCGACCAGTTGTCTTTTCGGGTAACCCAGAAACTGGGTCGCCGGAATGGCTTCGGGTATGACGTTTGGGGGTGTACCTCACATTCTTCAAAAGGAAATTGGGGTCCAGATGAGCTTTTGGGTGAGACATGGGAACTTCTGCACATATCTGCCTGGCCGGCTTGGGAGAAGAAGAAGTTGAGTCGGAAGAAATAGAAATTACCTCGACAGCGTCATCTTGGATCTCATAGTCATCATCCTACGAACAAAGGCAATGGGGCATAAGCATAAGTCAGAACATAGTAATAAGAAAAAATGTAAATTTTTACCTCTGATTGTTCTTCGCCGGCCCGAGACTCGCCAACGACAGATGACTCCTTGGCGGCGGCTTTGTCCTTGTTCTTCTTCTTCTTCTTAGGAGGCGGCTTGGTTGTTTTCTGGAGAGTCACCTTGGGCCTTCGAGACCAAAATGTTGATCCTCTCTGATTGATATAATGACAGTTCAAATTTGGAACATTGGTGAATATATTGAAAGAATAAAAGGAGGTGACTTAGGTTCTTACCGCTGGAGCCGGGTTGGTGAGGCAGAAAGGCTTGAGCCCAATCTTGGCGCAGTTCTCTAAAGGCTTGCTAGTTAACTTCTTGATCATTTCAACAATGTCTTCTTCAGTAAGTCTTGTATAGAAGAAACATTGGGGGTGGTTCAAGCTACCATCATACTCACACATCAGGCCATCCCGGTGACTCAAAGGCAGAATCCTCCACTCCACCCAACAACGGATTAGGTCAATCCCAGTAAGCCCATTGTTGGTCAAAGACCTTATCTTGGAGAAAGCAGGGATAAAAGTTGATTCTTCTTCTTAAGTTAGTTTTTCTGGCAGCTTGAAATCCATGGGCAAGCGTTCTTCTCTGAAACCCGGAAGTGGATTCTCGTCGGGTGGAGATGTGTCGCGGCAATAGAACCAAGACTCTGCCCAACCTTTGGGATGGTTGGGCAGAACGACAGATGGGAATCCGCATTCACGACGTCGTTGAATGTTAACCCCCCCCCCCCAAGTTCCAAGCAGGGCCCGCTGGTGAATTCGGTCTGGCGGTTCAGATAGAAGAATTTCCTAAACAGTAGCACCGTGGGTTCTATCAACAGATAAGCCTCACAAAACACCTGGAATCGGAAGAGGTTGCTGATGGTGTTTGGCCCCAGTTCTTGAGGCTGAAGGTTGAGAAAGTGCAAAACATCTCTGAAAAACTTTGACCAGGGAGGCTTGAAGCCTCGTTCAAGGTGATAAAAAAACGACTACCTCCCCCTTTGGCAGGGTGGGGAGTCGCCTCGCGTGGGGCGGTCCGCCAGCCAACGACTTCTTTGGGGTCAAGATAACCCGCCTTAACAAATTTATCAAGATAGGCGTTGTTGATTTTGGTTGGTAACCAATTGCATTTCGAGATAGTGCCCATGACTACAAAAGGAAGGAACAAGACGGTTTATTAGAAACCACATAGTGGCAACTCGCCACTTGGATGATCTATAGTACAACTATAGGGATATTATGACTCGCCAATTAAATGATCAAAGGTGTATCTATGGGGATATTCTAACTCGCCATGGTGGAAGGAGGCGAGTAGCAATTCTAAAAGGGTTTTTCCTTAGGTATATTCCCGGAAGGAGGATAAAACATGTTTATAAAGACGAGCGATAATTTATGGATCTACGGGTGGATCAAATTAAACAAATAATGTCTGTCGAAATTATGGAGGCTATGAACGCAAGAACGCGACAGGGATGACATATGAATCCATGAAGTAAACACTAAATGGCTGGGTGATGCAATGAAACTACCATGATTTATTATTGCAAAGGATCTACAATAAACGTGTTGGAAGGATTCAAGATAGAGGAAGTGGTGTTCATACCATTCCAGGGCTGACCTTGAAGAACATGGGGATTCAAGGTTTAACCCTAATGAAGGAAGAATGTTTATCTGAAAAAGGAGGGAGATGCCGAGAGATGGTTACGGAGGATCCGCGACGGAGACCGTGCTTTTGACTGGCCTAGGGACGCCCGGACTGCGGTGGCCAGCGATGGAGCTTCGTGAACGGCGAGGAGGCCGAAGCATGGGCTTGAGGAAGACGAAGCAGTCGAGGAGATGAAGTGGAGGCAGGTGACGGCGCCCCCAATCCCTTGTGGTTATTTATAGGCCTAGGGAAAAAATGAAACGACAGGCTCGGGAATCAAGGCGACAAGTTGAAACCAGCAATGATGGCGCCTAAATTTTTGGGATAACACGATGAAGAGGAAAAAGATCCATTGGGAGTGATGTCATCGGATCCCGAGAATGGAGGAAAGGGTGATGTCATCAATAAATGACTTCGCGACTCAGTCAAATTGTGAAGGATGGCGACTTGTCACTCATGGAAAGGATGGGAATGGGACGAGTCGCCCAGGATGAGCATGGAAGTCTATTGGCGTGAATAAATTCAAGTCAATCTGAGGCCTAATGTTGGGGATATTACGTGCGGTATGACCTGCCCTAATGGGCCGGGTTAGGAAAGTGGCGACTCATACATATATGACCAACCTAAGCCTTGGTTTAGGCTTGGGGCGTGTTGGGATGTTTTATAAGAAGACCGCCATGACCCATCAGCCGGATGACGGTTCAAGGATGGTGAAGAAGATGAGCCGCCAAGGAGTTTTCCTCGGCTTGAGGTACACGGCGACTTAGAGATAAGGAAGGCCACGATTTGTAACATGGCCAGGACTTTGTAAACCCTGGGGCCTCGACCTGTATATAAGGCGAGTCTCTGGGGCGAATATATCAAGTTAGAAGTCATCGAGAGCTAGGTCAGGCGAGTTACGCCCCCTTTTAATCGAATCCACCATCAATATACACAAAGCAGAACGTAGGCCTTTACCTCCACACGAGGGGCCGAACCTTGCTAAATCCGAGTGTCGCTTTCGCTCACCCCCTTTGAGTCGCCGCCAAGGTGCGATGGCTCCTTCACTAAGTCCTTTCACGAGGACATCTGCCGTGACAAAACCACGACACCCCCTTTTGTTTTTCAAACATCAACTTTCGAAATTGACAAATTTACGTCTACGAGAGGATAATTCAAGCTCCAGGAAGAAGCAAGCAAACGCCGCGTCCGGCGCCTAGGCTAATCTCCGCCGCCATCTCCCCCCCAGTGCAGAGCATAGGGCTTCCACTAGGCGTCAAAGGGACCCCTCCGCGTCCTCAGGGGCCCCCGGGCTCGTTATTACGTGAGAGTGTCACGGTGGGGGTGTATCTGGGAGTTCGTGAGGATGCTTTGGCCTCGCAAGTGTCCCTACTCCCAAGGTATAGGCACCTGATACCTTGTGGATCACGCATAGTCATTGGTGAAATATGTTGATTTCCTTGCCAGCTGCGGGCATAGTCATTGGCAGACTGAGTTGATTGCCCCCGTCTTCTCCCCAGTGCGAAGCGTAGGGCTGAAACTAGGCGTGGGAGGGACCCCTCCACGTCCTCGGGGGGCCTCGGGAGTATATGACGTCAGCTGTGCTTCCCTGGCAATGGCTCCAGAAAAGGGCTGATCCTGCAATCTCTGGCGTTAGCTAGACGAATGCTTATAACAACAAACCTTCTCCTGCAACGGCACCAGAAGAATGCTGATAGCACTCCCCGGCAATGAGACTGGAAGAATGTTGTTGATGGCCCACAAGCGCATGGGTTCACAACAGTTTTCGAGGGTAGAGTATTCGACCCAATTTTTTAGATCGCGAAAAGGAGGTGAGAGTATACTCTCAAGTAGTAGCAGCTGAATTTGTCGGATCCAACCACACCTGAAAGACTATTCCTAACGATTGTATCAATGGCGCTTCCGTTGCCGCGTTGACGGAAGTTGTCAATTCCCATCAACGGTTAGCCGAATCAACAGTGTAACAGGTAGCAGCAGTGTAAGGAGCAATAGCAGTGGCAAGGAACAGCAGTAGTGACAGTAGTAGCAAGTAGAAACAGTAGCAGCAGAGCAAAACAAGTTACAGTAGTAGCAACAGTAGTAGTAGAAGCAGCAGAGCAAGACAAGTAACAGCAGTAGCAACAGTAGGACAAACTCGTAGGCAATGGGTCGGTGATTTGTTTGGATGATATCCATCATGCAACAACTATAACACGGAGAGATATGTGGCTAGCTCCCGTTCGTCAATGTGATGTAGGCATGCATTCCGTGTGTCGTCATACGTGCTTAGGGAAAAGAACTTGCATGACATCTATTGTCCATCCCTCCCGTGGCAGCGGGGTCCAAAAGGAAACTACGGGAAATTAAGGTTCTCCATTTAATAAAGAACCGGACCAACGCATTAGCAGTTGGTGAACACATGAACTCCTCAAACTATGATCATCACCGGGAGTGGTTCCGGTTATTGTCACTCCGGGGTTGCCGGATCATAACACATAGTAGGTAACTACAACTTGCAAGATCGGATCTAAAACACACATATATTGGTGGCAACATAATAATTTCAGATCTGAAATCATGGCACTCGGGCCCTAGTGACAAGCATTAAGCATGGCAAAGTAGTAGCAACATCAAATATCAGAACATAGTGGATACTAGGGATCAATCCCCATCAAAACTAACTCGATTACATGATAGATCTCATCCTACTCATCACCGCCCAGCAAGCCTACGAATAGATTACTCACGAACGACGAAGAGGTTCATGGAATTGGTAGGGGAAGAAGGGTGATGTTGACGATGGCGACGATATCCCCTCTCCAGAGCCCAAGACGGACTCAAGATCTGCCCTCTACATGAAGAACATGAGGTGGCGGCGCTTCCGTATCGAACACGCGACGAAAACTTCTCTTTTTATTTTGTCTGGTACAAAAGACAACTTATAGAGTTGGAGTTGGGGGCGGCAAGTGCATGTGGGCCCCACAAGCCTGCCCACCACCACCAGGGGGGTGGTGGCGGAGTAGGGGCTTGTGGCCCAGTGGCCCACCCCCTGAGGTGGAACTTGGCGCAGATATTTTTGATATTTTCCAAAACTGCTCCCCGTAAATTTTCAGGACGTTTGGAGAACGTTGAATTCTGCACAAAAATAACACCAAGGCAATTCTGATGAAAACAACGTCAGTCCAGGTTAGTTCCATTCAAATCATGCAAATTATAGTCCAAAACAAGGGCAAAAGAGTTTGGAAAAGTAGATACGTTGGAGACGTATCAACTCCCCCAAGCTTAAAACCTTGCTTGTCCTCAAGCAACTCAGTTGACAAACTGAGCGAGATAGAAAAACTTTGACAAACTTTGTTTGATCTTGTTGTTGCAACTATGTCTAACTCATAACGAGAATTTCAGCAAGATCACAAGTTAACCACAAAAGCAAATGACACAAAGGTCTCACGATAAACTAATATCAATGGCATAATCAGCTAACGAGCAAATAATAATGAGTTTCAAATACCAACACTTCAATCAAAGCAAGCATGAAGCAATATGAATAGGTGGTATCTCGCTATCTCTTTCTGAGAGCGCAAAACATAAATGCAGAGCACTTTCAAAGATCAAGGGCTGACTAAACATTGTAATTCATAGCAACGAAGATCCAGTCATAGTCATACTCAATATCAATCAAAAGCAAAGCATAAAAATGACCGAGGTGATCTCTAATTGGTGCTTATATAATAGGAGGATGACTCAACAGGAAAATAAATAGACAGGCCCTTCGCAGAGGGAAGCATTTATTTGCAGAGGTGCTAGAGCTCAAGCTTTGAAAACAAAGATAATAATTTTAGGTGGCATGCTTTCATTGTCAACGCAATGACCAAGAGTTCTCAATATCTTCCATGTTACTCATGCTATAGGCGGTTCCCAAACAGAAAAGTAAAGTTTGAACTCCCTCACCACCAATCAATCACACTCCACGGCTAGCCGAATCCTCGGGTACCGTCCATACTAACATGAATCTGGGGGAGTCTTGTTTTACAGTTATGTTTTCTATTTAAGCATGGAACTGGGCATCCCAAATACCGGCCCCTTTCTCATGAAGGACTGTGAATAAACACATGTCAAGGATAACACTCCTAGCATGGAAGATACCAATAGCCCTCTGTCACCACATGAGCGGTTCGGGCATGCAAAACAGATTTATTTCTTGAAGGTTTAGAGAATGGCACATGCAAATTTACTTGGAACGGCAGGTAGATACCCCAAATAGGTAGGTATGGTGGAATCTCATGGATAAACTTTTGGGTTTATGGGAGTGGATGCACAAGCAGTATTCCCGCTTAGTACAAGTGCAGGCTAGCAAAAGACTGGGAAGCGACCAACTAGGGAGCGACAACAGTCATCAAGATGCAATGAGTTTGACTAACATTAAATGCAAGCATGAACAGGACATAAATCACCATGAACACGAACATCATAGAGGCTATGTTGATTTTGTTTCAACTACATGCATGAACATGCGCCAAGTCAAGCCACTTGAAACATTCAAAGGAGAATACCATCCTATCATACTACATCATAGTCATCTCAAAATCTATGTTGGCAATCAACACAAACCATTATAAGCTCTCAGCTGAATAAGCATGGCATCAGAAACTATGATCTCTAAGTTGTCATTGAAAACATGGTTCTCTCACAACAAAGCTAAATCTGGGTCGACAAGCTAGTCATATTTACAAAAACAAAATAGATAGAGTTCATACCAGCTTTTCAGTCTCAGTCACTTCATCATATATCAGCATTGTTGCCTTTCATTTGCACGATTGAATGATGAAAACGATAATAAGCGCATTGGACTAAGCTGAATCTGCAGGCAAACACAAAGGAGAAGACAAAGTAATATGGCTCTTTGAAAGATAATCAGGTAAGCATGTAAGAACCACTAAGCATTGTAACCAATATCTTCTACCTTTACACAAAGAAAAAGAAAACTATTTACATGGAAAGATCCCAACAAGCAAAAGAAGAAAGAAAAATCTTTTTGGGTTTTCTCAAAAGGACACAAAACAAGAAAACAAGAAAACAAAAAGAAACTAGCATGCATAATACAGTGGCAAAGTGTAAACACCGGCTAACAAAGCGAAAGCATAAGCATGAATGTAAAGTCAGTGAGAACACGTACTCCCCCAAGCTTAGGCTTTTGGCCTAGCTTGGCCTACTCCCAAGGATGATCCTGGCGAAACCCAAAGTCATAATGGGTGTTATACGGGAGTGTTGCAGCCACTACCTGAATAGCTGCCTCACGAAGTCGAGCAGCCGTCGCCTCCCTCTCATACTCCTCAGCCTCTCCTATGGTTATGTAGTATCTTCGTTTAACCTGAAAGTCAAAGAAAGCAGGAGCAGGAAGGGTAATATGGAAAACATGATGCCGGTTAAATATCAAGCGGTATAGGAGTGATCCATGATCTCTCTCAAGGAACTGGTAGCATGTTAGAGCGACACGATCAAGGAAGGATGTATGGAGAGGAGGGTCTTCCGGACGGATGGATACCCCAAGAAAATTTGTTAAGCGTGTAGCATAAAATCCACCAAAGAAATCCCCCTCACTGGCATTTTTATTCAGCCTCCTTGCTATAATGGCTCCCATATTGAAGCTCCTGTCACCTGTTACTGCGATCTTAAGGATACTAAGGTCGGAAGCGTATAGGTGACAATGCACCCTTGCCGTTAATGCACCTACCTATGAAGAGGGCAAGGTAGTGCAAGGCAGGGAAATGGATGCTTCCTATGGTGGCTTGCGTGATATCTCTGGTTTCTCCCATAGTTATATTGGAGACAAAGTCTCTGACCGAAGACTTAGGAGGATCAATAACACTACCTCCATCGGGTATCTTGCAAATCCTATTGAAATCCTCCAGACCCACGGTATAGGATTTATCGTACAGATCAAATAGTATGGATGATTCATGCCCAGCTAAAAAATTTAAATCTACGCAAGAAAGAGCCAGTGAGCATAGCATACTGTTCACATTTATCTGAGAGGAATTCTTCTAACCCAGCATTGCGGACAAGTGCATCGAACTCATCCTTGAAGCCTGCTTCGATCATGAACTCATCGTAAGGCCATTCACATGGTTGACCCGGTGCGTCCCTTAGTTGAAAAGGTTCGGGCTCCCGAAAGGAGAGACGAGGACCCTTCTTACTTGAGGAACCACCATGAAACTTCCTCCTAAACATAATTTCCTTTGCTGAAATTTTTGAAGTTCAAGAGAAAAGTGAATAAAGACCCACCACACCTTGTAGCAACTACTCCTACTAGTGCCTAGAGACCGTATCACGTGCTAAAACTACTTGGGACCAGCTAAAATCAACTTTTCTAGCTCAGGAACAGGGTCACCAAGGTAGTAAGAATTCATGAAGGATAAAGCACTAGAGCAAAAACTAATTGGACCAATGGAGGAGTCAATTACCAAGGAGTAATTTCCCCAAAACAGTTTGGAGAGTGGTGATTTGAGCAAGGAGATCGAAAATCACAGCCAAATGAGCAAGAACACGGGTTTGAGCTGCAAAACAATTTTTTCTGGAGGTGGAAGAAGAGGCTGAGAGCTGGAGTGAGTGGAGGGGGTACCTGTGGGCCCCACAAGCTTGCACCCCGCCACCAGGGGGGTAGGTGGCGGTGGGGGGGCTTGTGGCCCACTGGTTAGGCCCCCTGACCAGCTCTGAGTCCCAGAAATTTTCAAATATTCCAGAAAAAATCATACTAAATTTTCAGGACCATCGGAGAACTTTTATTTTCGAGGTATTTTTCTCCGGGACGCTAAAACAGAAAACAGGAAAGACTAAACTAATTCTATGATTTATCTTCTAAGCAACAGAAAATGAAGACTCAAAACAGAGGTATGTGACTCTTTGATTCATCCGTTTCATGGTCATCGGAAGAAATTCGTTAGTGGGATTGATCAAGTCCTTATGACAAAACCTTCTCGAATCGCAAGAGAGAATGGAGAATTTTCGAATAGCCACTAAGTCACCTCGATGGGGATATGGATTTCCCCAACAAGCAAATCATACTTCATCTTGACACGAGGAATAGGCCATTCAAAGCTCCCAATAAGAATCGATGAAGTCTTTTCGATAGCATTGATGCAATGTACCGGATATCGTTTCTTCGGAAAGTGCATTGTGTGCTCATTACCGTTGACATGGAAAGTGACATTGCCTTTGTTGCAATCTATAACAGCCCCTGTGGTGTTTAAAAAGGGTGTTCCGAGGATGATAGCCATGGCATCGTCCTCGAGAATATCCAAGATAACAAAGTCTGGTAAGATAGTGGTGTTAGCAACCACAACAGGCACATCCTCGCAAACGCCGATAGGGAAAGCAGTTGATTTGTCAGCCATTTGCAGAGAAATTTTAGTGGGTGTCAACTTATCCAACTCAAGTCTACGATAAAGAGAGAGTGGCATAACACTAACACCGGCTCCAAGGTCACATAAGGCAGTTCTTACGTAGTTTCCTTTAATGGAGCAAGGTATAGTGGGCACTCCGGGATCACCAAGTTTCTTAGGATTTCCACCTTTGAAAGTGTAATTGGCAAGCATGGTGGAGATCTCAAGATCTGGTATCTTCCGTTTATTAGTCACGATATCTTTCATGTACTTGACATACGGAGACATCTTGAGCATATCAGTTAACCGCATCTGCAGAAAGATGGGTCTTATCATCTCAACGAAGCGCTCAAAATCCTCATCATCCTTTTTCTTGGATGGCTTAGGAGGAAAGGACATAGGTCTTTGAACCCATGGCTCTCTTTCTTTACCATGCTTCCTAGCAGTGAAGTCATTCTTGTCATATCTCTTAGGTTGTGGATTATCAGGATTAACCGTAGGTTTAATGTCCACATCCTCATCATGGCTAGGTCGAGCATTATTATGAACATAACTGTCCACATTGTCACCAGGTTCATGTCCATCACCTGATTGTGTTTCTGCATCAGACGCAGAAATATCATTAGGTTCTTCAGGTGTGATAGTATTTGGTGAACTGGCGTGCAGGTTTCTATCATCCTTCTTCTTCTCCTTAGGATGACTACTTGTATCAGCATTGATTCCTTGAGAATCTTGATCAATTCTCTTAGGATGACCCTCAGGATACAAAGGTTCCGGAGTCATTTTTCCTCCTCTAGTAATGACTCTGACAGAGTTTTCATTTAATTCATTGAGCAAGTCATTCTGAGCTTTAAGTACTTGTTCTACCTGAGTAGTAATCATAGAAGCATGTATACTCAGAAGTTTCAGAGCATTGACATTTCTGTCTACACAAGCACTTAAATGGCTAAGCATATGAGTACTTTGTTCCAAATGTGTGCTAACATAATCATTGAAATTCTGTTGTTTGGCAAAAAAGTTGTCAAATTCATCAAAGCAAAGGTTAGCAGGTTTATCAAAAGGATTATCACTCTCGTCAAACCTATGCAGAGAATTCACTTCCACTACCTGTATCGGGTAATCGAGACCGTGGATCTCTTCGATAGGTGGTAGATTTTTGACATCTTCAGATCTAATGCCTTTCTCTTGCATAGATTTCTTGGCTTCTTGCATATCTTCGGGACTGAGGAATAGAATACCTCTTTTCTTAGGAGTTGGCTTAGGAGGTGGTTCGAGAATAGTCCAAGCATTATCGTTGATCAAGAGGTTATTCAGTAGAGTCTCAGCTTGTTCTATAGTTCGTTCCCTAAAAACACAACCGGCACAACTATCTAGGTGGTCTCTAGAGGCATCGGTAAGTCCGTTATAGAGGATATCAAGTATCTTGTTCTTTTTAAGAGGGTGATCAGGCAAAGCATTGTGTAGCTGGACGAGCCTCCCCCAAGCTTCTGGAAGACTCTCTTCTTGGATTTGAGCAAAGTTGTATATTTCCTGCAAGGCAGCTTGCTTCTTATGGCAGGGAAATATTTCTCACAGAAGTAATAGACCATCTCCTGGGGACTACGCACACATCCAGGAGTAAGAGAGGTGAACCAGGCTTTAGCATCATCCTTTAGAGAGAAAGGAAACAACTTAAGGATATAGTAGTGGTGGATCTTCTCCTCATTGGTGAAAAGGTTGGCTATTTCGGATAGTTTGGCAAGATGGGCTATGACCTTCTCAGACTCATAACCGTGAAAAGGATCAGATTCAACTAGAGAGATTATCTCAGGGTCGATAGAGAATTCATAATCCTTATCGGTGACAAAGATAGGCGAAGTGGCAAACTTCGGGTCATTTTTCATACTGACTTCACGAGATTTTTCCTTCCACTTGAGAATTAATTTCTCAGCGTCATAGGCATCCTTAGATGCAAGAAAATCCTCGGCTATCTCTCCCTCCATAACGTAACCCTCAGGTATATCAGGCAATTCATATCTAGGAGAGCTAGATCTAACAGGAGCAAAAGGAGGTTCTATCTCAATAGTATCGGTAGTTTCAGAAGCATCACGAGCGTTGGTAGTAACTCTAGCAATATGAGCATCAAGGAACGCTCCTTGTGGAACAGGCAAAGGAGCATCTCTAGCAGTATCAAGCATAGTATCATCAGGCAAAGCAGCATCTCTAGTATCATCAGGCAAAGTAGTATCAAGCATAGCATCTCTAGCAGTATCAGGCATAGCATCTCTAGCAGTATCAAGCATAGTATCAAGCATAGCATCTCTAGTAGTACCAAGCATAGTATGAAGCATAGTATCATCAGGCACAGGCGACATATCAAGATTTCTAGCAGGAGGTGATGTCGCAAACTTACTCATAACTGAAGGTGAATCAAGTGCAGAGCTAGATGGCAATTCCTTACCTCCCCTCGTAGTTGAGGGCAAGACTTTGGTCTTCGGATTCTTCAGATTCTTCATAGTGATCAGCAGATATAAATCCCAAGTAACTCAGAGAATATAGCAATACCTCCCCGGCAACGGTGCCAGAAAAATGCTGACGTCAGCTGTGCTTCCCTGGCAATGGCTCCAGAAAAGGGCTGATCCTGCAATCTCTGGCGTTAGCTAGACGAATGATTATAACAACAAACCTTCTCCTGCAACGACACCAGAAGAATGCTGATAGCACTCCCCGGCAATGAGACTGGAAGAATATTGTTGATGGCCTGCCAGCACGTAGGTTCGCAACAGTTTTCGAGGGTAGAGTATTCGACCCAATTTTGTAGATCGCCAAAAGGAGGTGAGAGTATACTCTCAAGTATTAGCAGCTGAATTTGTCGGATCCAACCACACCTGAAAGATTAGTATCTGCAAGCACAATAGTAACAGCAAAGTAGTATGATAACAACGGTGTTAGAAACGATCTGTTGACGGCAGACTATTCCTAACAATTGTATCAATGGCGCTTCCGTTGCCGCGTTGACGGAAGTTGTTAATTCCCGTCAACGGTTAGGCGAATCAACAGTGTAACAGGTAGCAGCAGTGTAACGAGCAATAGCAGTGGCAAGGAACAGCAGTAGTGACAGCAGTAGCAAGTAGAAACAGTAGCACCAAAGCAAAACAAGTAACAGCAGTAGCAACAGTAGTAGCAGCAGCAGCAGAGCAAGACAAGTAACAGCAGTAGCAACAGTAGGACAGACTCATAGGCAATGGGTCGGTGATTTGTTTGGATTATATTGATCATGCAACATCTATAACACGGAGAGATATGTGGCTAGCTCCCGTTCATCAATGTGATGTAGGCATGCATTTCGTGTGTTGTCATACGTGCTTAGGGAAAAGAACTTGCATGACATCTATTGACCATCCCTCCCGTGGCAGCGGGGTCCAAAAGGAAACTACGGGAAATTAAGGTTCTTCTTTTAATAAAGAACCCGACCAACACATTAGCACTTGGTGAAGACATGAATTCCTCAAACTATGATCACCATCGGGAGTGGTTCTGGTTATTGTCACTCCGGGGTTGCCGGATCATAACACATAGTAGGTAACTACAACTTGCAAGATCGGATCTAAAACACACATATATTAGTGGCAACATAATAATTTCAGATCTGAAATCATGGCACTCGGGCCCTAGTGACAAGCATTAAGCATGGCAAAGTAGTAGCAACTTCAAATCTCAGAACATAGTGGATACTAGGGATCAATCCCCATCAAAACTAACTCGATTACATGATAGATCTCATCCTACTAATCACCGCCCAGCAATCCTACAAATAGATTATTCACGAATGACGAAGAGCTTCATGGAATTGGAGAGGGAAGAAGGTTTATGATGACGATGGCGACGATTTCCCCTCTCCAAAGCCCAAGACGGTCTCCAGATCTGCCCTCCAGATGAAGAACAGGAGGTGGCGGCGCCTCCGTATCGAAAACGCGATGAAAACTTCTCTTTTATTTTTTCTGGTACGAAAGACAACTTATAGAGCTGGAGTTGGGGGCGGCAGGTTCCTGTGGGCCCCACAAGCCTGCCCACCGCCACGAGGGGGGTGGTGGCGGAGTAGGGGCTTGTGGCCCACTCGCCCACCCTCTAAGGTGGAACTTGGCGCAGATATTTTTGATATTTTCCAAAACTGCTCCCCGTAAATTTTCAGAACGTTTGGAAAACTTTGATTTCTGCACAAAAATAACACCAAGGCAATTCTGCTAAAAACAGCGTCAGTCCAGGTTAGTTCCATTCAAATCATGCAAATTATAGTCCAAAACAAGGGCAAAAGAGTTTGGAAAAGTAGATACGTTGGAGACGTATTAGTATATAGCCGCAACTCGTTATTACGTGAGAGTGTCACGGGATGAAGTAGGTTCTGAAAGGATTGAATGACGATGCAGAGGTACCAGGGGTTGATGTAGGTCCTGCGGGGACTATAGGGTGAACGAGAGGGCGCTCCGGCCTCGCGATGTTTCCTCCTTGGGGGTGGTTTTCCCCTGATCCCTTTTGCAGATGGGGCCCTTCGAGGCCCCGCCCGATCCTTCTCCTGAGACTGGTTGAGGGCTTTTCTAAAGCTCTACGCCGGTAGGTCCCAGCCCCGCACATTTCTCTGCCATCGTGAGGCCCGACCTGTTACCAAGGTCGTTCCTCATGGGGCGAGGCCCTGACACCCCTAATACCGACCGAATGTGCCTAGACGGTACCAGGGTGGCCAAGTGGCTTTGTGACCAGTAAGGCTCCTAAGGCTCGATGCTCAGGCGCCCCCTTTGACGTTCGAGCGGCTCTGCGTCGCCAAGACCCCGTCCCGCACATTTCCGAACCGTCGTTGCTTGTGACCGAATGGACGAATGCAGTTACGGGGTCAAGCCCTGCCACCCCTGATAACGAACGAATGTCCGTGGATGGCATCAAGGGTGGCAGGTGGCCTTACGACCAGTAAGGCCCGTGAGGCTCGATGCTCAGGAGCCCCCTTTTGACGCTCAAGCGGCCCCCTTTTCATCATGTTGATTGGGGCCTTGGGAAGCCGCGGGTCCTCCCTAGGTCCCACGATGGGGCGACACACACCACTCGGAGCCCTCGAGTGGGGGGGGGGGTTAGATCGCCGAAAGAAGCAACCAAGGTAAGATGTGAGGTCACCGAATGGATGCAGTAGAAGTTATGGAAGCATGCCTGAATGATATGATTGGCAGAGGTGTGCACTGAACAGTTGAAGTTCATGCAACCAGCAGACACCGCCTAGAGTAGTGAATCAAAAAATTTACCTAGCATAGTTTCTTCGCGCATGAGGGGCGCCTCGTGAGGCCCGGCCCTCGGCGCCCACACCAGCACCGTAGCCGCCACAGGTGACCTGCGCCACTTGTGTCTCTTTGCTTTCTCTAACTCGTCCTCCTGAGTCTGGGGACCCGGTTCTTCGCTGCTTCTTCGCGGGGGCGGGGGCTGGCGTCATGCCCCGAGGCTTGGGGGTGCCTCACTGCGTGTGCCTCTCGGGCCCAGTGCTCTGCCAGTGGGAGCCCGAGTGTCCGGCTCAAGCGGGACCACGAGAGCGTTCCTTACTCGTGAGGAGGACTGGAGCCTGGGGTGGACGCTTGAGGCTCTTCCACTAGTAGAAAGAGGGCTTTGGTCCAGGTCATGAAATCCTATTAGACCTGGTTCACATGCGAACCGGGACCTATGGTGACATTGGTCCCTGTTCGTGAGGCCATGGCGCCGGTCGGGCATCATGGGCCATTGGTCCCGGTCCGTCTCACACCTGTTGTCTCGGTTCCAGTGAAGAACCGGGACTAATAGGCCGGCAACCGTTTGTATCCCCTTTAGTCCCGGTTGGTGGATCAAACCGGGACTAAGGTGTGGTGGCGGGCGTTTGTACAACCATTCGTATCCTCCTTTAGTCCCGGTTGGTGGATCAAACCGGGGTGGCGGCCCTTCGAATCACCCCTTTAGTGTCGGTTTGTCGTCCAAGCCGGGACTAAAGGTCCAAATGGTTCACCCTCCCGCGTTATTTCCAGTGATGAAAACTGCAACCGAAGCAGAGTCTATCGCCATTCTCTGTTCTTCTCCTCTCTTTTGTTCTTCTTCTTCCTCTCTTCTTCCCCTCTCTTCTTCCATTATATATTGATCTCCCGAGGATCCATCTGATGACATATATTGATCTCCCTAGGTTCCATTGGATATATTACAACATAGGCTTTCTTTGATCCATGGTTGTGAAAATTGCATATATTGATCTCCCTAGGTTCCATTGGATAGGAATATGCAGTTTCTATATATGTTCCATTGGATATATAGTTAATTGAGGGTTTCTTGATCAATTCATAGGATATGAAAATTGCATAGGATAGCAATATGTTACAATATTGGAATCCTATAAAGATTAATTTCTCTTTAGTTGTAGTGAAACAATTTTTCATTGGTAAGTTTTGAGGCTTTCTTTGATCCAAGGGTAATGAAAATTGCATATACTGATCTCTTTAGGTTCCATTTGATAGCAATATGCAGTTTCTTTATATGTTCCACTCGATAGTTAATTGAGGGTTTCTTGATCAATTCATAGGATATGAAAATTGCATCGGATAGCAATATGTTACAATATTGGAATCCTATAAAGATCAATTCATAGGATACGAAAATTGCATAGAATAGCAATATGTTCTGTTTGAATCGTTATGGTAAATTTCTCTTTAGTTGTATTGAAACATGTTTCCTTGTTGCAGAAGTATGTAACATTTGTTCCATTTTAATTTGTTGATGTTGCAGTAGTGACAAGCATTGTCCAGAACTCATGGACTTCCTTTGCAGCGGCATACGTTTCGTTAGCATTGACATAACGAATGACATGCCAAATATGAGGCGCAGCTTTGGTATTGAGATACCAGCTGAGTGCCACATTGATCTCCAAGGCCTATTCCAGCTTCAATATCCGAGGACTTCGATGGTTGATATGGCAGTCGCCTTGATTGACGAGGAGTACCATGATATGAAGAGGGCTTTCCCGAATCTCAGCACAAGAAGTGGGGGAAGACCCCACTTCACCCTATCAACATTGAGTATGCAGCAAAAGATGCATACGTTGCATACGAGTTGTACCACAAGATTAGTATCGTGAACTATGGCTAGCATCACCTCGCAGAACCACCGTTGGGACATTCTGATTCAGAATCGGATTCAGACGAGTAGTGTTCAGAATGGCGAACACTTGTATATATATGTATGCTACCTATTATTATGTACTGCGTGCATGTATTATTATGTACTGCTTGGACCAATTTATATATATCTAGTTTCTATCTGTGTCATTATATAGTTTCCAAATTTGAATGGTTATTTAGCCCTTTCTTTATTCATCACCACTTTAGGTATTGTTGTGAACTAATTCTTTATTTATATTGGTGTAATATTTACTGTATTCAAACTTCTCCATGGTTCATACCCCTCGATACAACCCATAGATACATCGATATAAGCAACCAACACAAAGAAAACATAATCTATCAAAAACAGAGTAGTCGGAAGTAATCTGTATAATTCGAATACTTATGTAACTCCAAAAATTGTGAAAAATTCAGAAAATCTGGGTAAATTGTATATGAATCTTGGGTTAAAAATTGAGATCAAAAGCACGTTCCAGTGAATTTAAAAAATTCCTGGACTGAGGTCGAAAGTTTATGTTTTTCAGCAAAATTAAATTGCAAATGCCGTAGACCATCCCAAAGGTCTTACTTGGCGCAAACACAAAATGCTATGTGGGTGAAATTGATGATGCGTCTTTTAAAGGTGCATTTTGAACACACAAAAGGTCTGGAGTTCAAATAATTCCAAAAAATGAAATCCCTTTTGTAACAAGAAGAGTTTTCATATGAAACCCTGATACTTCAAAAGAGATTGTCCGATTTGTACACGAAGTCCGTCCAGTTTTTGCCACAACCCTCTCAACTTTTTAGCAAATGCTATGTGGGTGAAATGATGATACCATGCCAACTTTCAACCTATTCAAAGTTCATTTGTAGTGCTTTTCAATTTTGGGTCATTGAGCTCAAAAAAATAAATAAATGCATGAAAAATACCAAATGAAGTTAGAAATAGTTGAAAATAGATGATGTTGCTTTGAATGCTGCATTTTGAACACACAAAAGGTCTAGAGTTCAAATAATTCCAAAAAATGAAATCCCTTTTTTAATAGTAGAGTTTTCGTATGAAACGTTGATAATTCGAAAGAGATTGTCCGATTTGTACAGGAACCGTGTCCAGTTTTTGCCGCAACCCTCTCAACTTTTTAGCACATGCTATGTGGGTGAAATGATGATACCATGCCAACTTTAAACTTATTCAGAGTTCATTTGTAGTGCTTTTCAGTTTTGGGTCATTTAGCTCAAAAAAATCAATAAATGCATGAAAAATACCAAATGAAGTCAGAAATAGTTGACAATTGATGATGTGGCTTTGAATGGTGCATTTTGAACACACGAAAAGTCTGGAGTTCAAGTAAATCCAAAAAATGAAATCCCTTTTGTAACAGATGAGTTTTCGATTGAAACCGTGATACTTCGAAAGAGATTGTCCGATTTGTACACGAAGTGGGTCTAGTTTTTGTCGCAACCCTCTCAAATTTTTAGCACGTGATAGGTGGGTGAAATGATGATACCATGCCAACTTTAAACCTATTCAGAGTTCATTTGTAGTGCTTTTCAATTGCTGGGTCATTTAGCTCAAAAAAAATCAATAAATGCATGAAAATACCAAATGAAGTCAGAAATAGTTGAAAATTGATGATGTGGCTTTGAATGGTGCATTTTGAACACACTAAAGGTGTGGAGTTCCAATCATTCCAAAAAAAATGAAATCCCTTTTGTAATAGATGAGTTTTCATATGATACCCTGATACTTCGAAAGAGATTGTTCGATTCGTACATGAAGTGCGTCCAATTTTTGCCGCAACCCTCTCAACTTTTTAGCACATGCTATGTGGGTGAAATGATGATACCATGCCAACTTTCAACCTATTCAGAGTTCATTTGTAGTGCTTTTCAATTTCTGGGTCATTTAGCTCAAAAAAATCAATAAATGCATGAAACATACCAAATGAAGTCAGAAATAGTTAAAAATTGATGATGTGGCTTTGAATGGCGCATTTTGAACACCCAAAAGGTCTGGAGTTCAAATAATTCCAAAAAATGAAATCCCTTTTCTATCAGATGCGTTTTCGTATGAAACCCTCATACTTCGAAAGAGATTGTCCGATTTGTACACGAAGTGCGTCTAGTTTTTGCCGCAACCCTCTCAACTTTTTAGCACATACAATTTGGGTGAAATGATGATACCATGCCAAATTTCAACCTATTCAGAGTTCATTTGTAGTGCTTTTTAATTTCTGGGTCATTTAGCTCAAAAAATCAATAAATGCATGAAAAATACCAAATGAAGTCAGAAATAGTTGACAATTGATGATGTGGTTTTGAATGGTGCATTTTGAACACACAAAAGGTGTGGAGTTCAAATAATTCCAAAAAATTAAATCCCTTTTGTAAGAGATGAGTTTTCGTATGAAACCTTGATACTTCGAAAGAGATTGTCCAATTTATACACGAAGTGCGTCCAGTTTTTGTCGCAACCCTCTCATCTTTTTAGCAGATGCTAGGTAGGTGAAATGATGATACCATGCCAACTTTCAACCTATTCAGAATTCATTTGTAGTGCTTTTCAATTTCTGGGTCATTTAGCTCAAAAAATCAATAAATGCATGAAAAATACCAAATGAAGTCAGAAATAGTTGAAAATAGATGATGTGGCTTTGAATGGTGCATTTTAAACACACAAAAGGTCTGGAGTTCAAATAATTCAAAAAATGAAAGAATCACTGAAAAAATAAGTAGGAACAAAAAACTATATTCTTTAAAAAGAAATGTCAACTAATGCGCCACCACGACCCGAATATGACTAGAAAACCAACTAGATAGTTGGGCCAGGATTCAGGCCCGCACAAGGCCCAACATCTAGTGACAGTTTAGGCCCGGAAGCGTGCATATGAGAGGAGCTCGAGACTGTGTGCGCACAAGCGCTTATAAACTATGAAACTTCTCCCTCGGCTAGCGAGGTGGGACTAAACATCTAATTGCACCGCGGCTGTGCCAGACACAGGCCTTTCGTGTCGGTTTGTGGCACAAACCGGGACCAGAGACAGACTTTTGTGTCGGTTGGTGGCACAAACCGGGAAAATTCCCCCTTTTCGTCCCGATTAGTTCCGCAAACCGGGAGTAAAGGTATCTTCTTCCCCACCATTTGGGCTGCTGTGAATTGACCTTTAGTCCGAGTTTGCTGAGTCAACCAGGAAGAAAGGGTGGTATTGATTCCGGTTCGGGCCACCAATCAGGACAAAAGGTTTTCGCATATAGGCGGCAATTGTCGAAATTTCCCCCAAAACTCTCCCATTGCTCGCCGCCGCCCCCAGAGCCAGTCCTCGTCGTCGCCGCCCCCGATCCAGTCCTCCTCATCATTGCCGCCGTCCCCGAGCCCGTCGTCGTCGCCCCGAGCACGTTGTTGTCGCTGTCTCCCCCGATCTAGTCCTCCTCGCCGCCGTCGACTCCCCGAGCACGTCGCCGTCACCGCCCTACAGCCCGTCGCCGCTGCCCCGAGGCCTTCGTCGTTGCCCCCCCGATCCCGTCGTCGTCGCTGCCCCGAGCCCGTCGTTGTCGCCACCACAATCCTGTCGTCCCTGCTGATCTCCTACTCTGCGTGCTCTACTTGTCGCCGCCGCCGGCCCTGCATATTGCTGGTCATACAAATTTTATTCATATATATATTATACTAGAGATGAATTCGCGATAAATTCGAGATGTATTAAGTTGATTATTGGTTCTAACTGAAAGAAAAGCTTTTTGCCTCTTGAGATCTATTGCATTATATATCATAACGTACATCTATGAACTATTCAACATTTGAAAATTAAATATAAAAAAGTTTGTGCTTGTTTAAAACATAGAAGTTTGGGTAATTTGGTCATTCATATAAGGAACTAAAATATTTGCAGAAACTATATGGATCAAAGAGAACAGTTGTTGGGGGAGATAATGCTCGGTGATTATTTGTCGTATCTCAACGACACCGATGGTCTGGAAGGAGAGGATGACGGCTCGGAAGATCGAAAAGTGGAGGAGGAAATACATGATCATGATGGCTCCGGTGACCGAAGGCCGGAGGAAGAAGGAGACCATGATGACGGTTCCGGTGACCGAATCGAGGAGGGAGATCTTCCAAAGTCTGGTGAGGTATATATACTAATTAAGTCCGAAGGTATGTACATATATTAACACTTCTTTCTTCTCCTATAGCCCGTCGGATCGAGCCAAACTTCGGTAAAGAGACGAGGCCCGAAGACAAGGTTGTGCATGGATGAAAAGTTCACGATCACAGCAATCACGGCCGATGGCCTATCGATTGAACCCAAGCTGACCAAGGAGACATTTCCTGCTCAATGCGGAACTATTCTTAGGGATAACATCCCGATCAGCATCAAGCAATGGAAAAAGCCTAAGGGGACGACGTCCCTAAAGGTGATTATGTCACCTATAGGAAGAAAGATGATCTTTGGACCGCGTTCAAGGAAAATTTCACCCTACCGCCAGAGGAAGATCCGAATAAGCTAGTTATAGAGCCACTTTGTCAAGGTGTGTGCTCTTAAGAAGATGGCACATCTATTCGGCAAGTGGAAGAATGATTTGAAATCAATGTTGGTCGACAAAGGGAAGACTATAGAATTCGTCGGCCGATTTGAGAATATCACTGGCCCGCATTTGTGGCCTACAAGTCATCGGAGAAGAGTAAGAAAATGTCAGAGACAAACAAGAACAATGACACAAAGAAGTCGTACCACCATCACACGGGGTCAGGTGGCTACCTCAAAGCCCGGCCGTTCTGGGACAAAGCTGGGAATGACTTGATTGCTAAAGGGGTCCAACCACAGACATTGAACTGGCCAGAGAGTTCAAGGACTTGGTTCATCGGGGTTGGGGGAACTCTGGACCCTGAAACAGGGAAGTGTCATTGGAGGACAAGCAACTTGCAATACACACAATACAGTAGTTTATCCAGGTTTGGGCCACTGAGAAGCGTAATACCCTACTCCTTCTTTGGTGGATTGCCTCTCGTGGAGGTTGGTGGATGAACTAGTACAGTGTTCAAGGGCCTCCGGATGCTAGGTGGCCTTTGTGTGGTGCCAGTGGGCGAATGAATGGGTCTCTCCCTATGAAGTGACCTACTCTCTCTATATATAGTGGCGGCCCTGGTCCTCTTCCCTTATCGTTTCGGCGGGAAGGGATCCCACAACGGCCAAAATTTAAGGGGAATAGGGGAACATGCTCCCCTACCCAATGGTGGTCTTCGCCTACAAAATGGCTGTCAGCGCTGCAGGGACGGGTCTAGGGATGACGTCTGTCCTGCTGGCGGGCGGCGATGGCCTTGTTGCACCAGAAAGGAAACCTTTGGAAGATGCCTTGGGAACCCCGATTCGTCTTTGCCACCTTTGCACTAAAGGGGAAACTTCTCCGTCTTGCTGTCTGCTGCTCGTCTGTCCTTCCTTTGCATCATCCTTGACTTCATAGGCCGGGTCTTGCCTCGAAATATCCACCGCTCTGGAGGGGTCCTGATGAGGCCCCCTGCGGGTCTTGATGTTGTTCCTCCTCGCGAGTCTTGGCCCCTCACGAGGACCTTACCTTGAGTGGTGTCGTTCCCGACTGTGCTTGCTTCATGAATTGGGCCAGCCCTGGGCCGCGGGCAGGCAGGTCTGGGTACCCCCATTCCCAGAACACCGACAAACAAGGTTGAAGTTTTTTGTCACATGGGGAAAGGAATATTAGTTGGTTTTAATGCATTCCCAGTCGACATATCTCATGTCGCTGACTACTGGACTCTTATCAAACAAAAGAGTCTCATAAAAATCTTGTTGTTCCCTTGTGTGAAAGCGGGAATCAACAGAAGTTCTTCTACTTACATCATAGGGATCAACGACTCTCCACTTCCTCATCCCTGCATCTCTCCTCTTCTTCATGTCCTGAGCAATTGGATGAGCATCATTCTGTAGTGGCAAATGTGGTCTTAGGTTCATAAGGATAGGTGCATCCTCTTCTTCTTCCTCTGTAGCGAAGGCTCTTAAAGCAGTGTCTTTCTCTTTGATAGTTGCTAGTATGTTCTTTGTAGTACTTTTGGGAGAGATAGACTTCTTAGGAGGAGAAGACTTCTTGGGAGCAGAAGGCTTCTATGGCATAGTATCGACCATTAGCTTCTTCTTCTTTGGAGGAGGGACTTCAGGAAGTATTTCTTCCTCTTGTGGAAGTGAGCCTAGATCACCTGGCTAGTGGAGTGGATGTACAACACAGCAACCCAGGTTCAAGTCCCCACAGACGCAAATTTGGGTTCATATTAGTTCAAATGAAAACTCGTTGTGAGGGGTTTCCCTTATAGTTTTCCTTCAAAAAAATCTTCCTCCTCAACATCAGCAGCATGTCGATCTTCATACATGGAGGTTTGTCTACCAATGACATAGACAATCCTCTTTCTCGGTCTCTTCACACCTGGCTTCTTGGTAAGCCTAGCCTAAGAAGGTTTGGCATACTCTTTCCTTACTACCTTCCTAACAGCAGACATCTCCTTCTGCTAGTGGGGAACAGAATCTTCAGAATCAAAACCAGAATCTTCTTCATCAGAATTTTGATTCTTCCGAGACCTGGTAGTTTCCTTGGGCATGCGATGGGAGCTGGGAATACCTGGATCAGATGGGGTCTGATGACCCACAAGTATAGGGGATCTATCGTACTCCTTTCGGTAAGTAAGACTGTCGAACCCAACGAGGAGCAGAAGGATCTGACAAGTGGTTTTCAGCAAGGTAATATCCGCAAGCACTGAAATTATCGGTAACAAGTAGTTGTGTGGTGAGATGATTCGTAGCAAGTAGCAAGCAACAAAAGTAACAACGGTGCAGCAAAGTGGCCCAATCCCTTTTGTAGCAAGGGACAAGCCTGGACAAAGTCTTATAGGAGGTAAAAAGCTCCCGAGGACACACGGGAATTTCTGTCATGCTAGTTTTCATCATGTTCATATGATTCGCGTTCGTTACTTTGATAGTTTGATATGTGGGTGGATCGGCGCTTGGGTACTGCCCTTACTTGGACAAGCATACCACTTATGATTAACCCCTCTTGCAAGCATCCGCAACCACAAAAGAAGAATTAAGACAAAGTCTAACCATAGCATTAAACTAGAGGATCCAAATCAGCCCCTTACGAAGCAACGCATAAACTAAGGTTTAAGCTTCTGTCACTCTAGCAACCCATCATCTACTTACTACTTCCCAATGCCTTCCTCTAGGCCCAAATAATGGTGAAGTGTTATGTAGTCGACGTTCACATAACACCACTAGAGGAAAAACAACATACAAGACATCAAATAATCGAACGAATACCAAATTCACATGACTACTATTAGCATCACTTATCCCATGTCCTCAGGAACAAAAGTAACTACTCACAAAGCATAATCATATTCATGACCAGAGAGGTAATTAGTAGCATCAAAGATCTGAACATAAACTCTTCCACCAAGTAATCCAAATAGAATCAACTACAAGGAGTAATTAACACTACTAGCAACCATACAAGTACCAATTGGAGTCGCGAGACGGAGATTGGTTACAAGTGATGAACTAGGGTTTGGAGATGAGATGGTGCTGATGAAAATGTTGATGGTGATGGGTCACCTCCGATGAGAGGAGTGTTGGTGATGACGATGGCAACGATTTCCCCCTCCGGGAAGGAAGTTTCCCCGGCAGGATCGTCCTGCCGGAGCTCTAGATTGGTTCTGCTCAAGTTCCGCCTCGTGGCTGCGGTGAATCCGCCGAAAAGCATCCTCTTGATTTTTTGCAGACCGAAACCCTTCTTGTAGCAAAAGAGGGGGGCGAGTGGGCCAGCAGGGAGCCCACAAGCCCCCTAGGCGCGACCAGGGGGGTGGCCGCGCCTAGCAGGCTTGTGGCCACCTGCTAGTGCCCCTCTGGCACTTCGTCGACCGAGTATTTTTTATAAATCATAAAAAAAGTCCTCGTTGATTTTCACGGCTTTTGGAGTTGCGCAGAATCGGCATCTCAAACTTGCTCCTTTTCCATGCCAGAATTCCAGCTGTTGGCATTCTCCCTCTTCATGTAAACCTTGCAAAATAGGAGAGAAAAGTCATAAGTATTGTATCTTGAAGTGTAATAACAGCCCATAAAGCGATAAATATCAACATGAAAGCATGATGCAAAATGGACGTATCAACTCCCCCAAGCTTAGACCTCGCTTGTCCTCAAGCGAAAGCGGAGATCAATAAATATGACCACATGTTTAGAGAGAGATGTCTCGACAAAACATGATACGAACATGCAGGCATCATGATCATGATCAGAACAGCAATACCAACATATAATCTCTCATGCTAAAGTGACAGTTCCTTCACAAAGTAAAGTATGGATCAAGAATCTTACCGAGAAGTAACAACCGATAGCCTTTGGTCATTGAAACAATTGCAATTTATCACAACATCAGAAAGATTCAAATAAGAGCTTGTAAAGCAAATCCACATACTCAATCATCCTTTCAGTCTCTACAATTGCTACAACTCGCGTGGTACTCATGAGATCAAAGTTTCAGCTGGACACATAGAAAGATAGGGGCTTATAGTTTTGCCTCCCAACCATTTACCTCAAGGGTAATGTCAACGACAATAATTCATGAATAATTACCTCCAAGTTGACATATGAATATAGATCTTTCCCAAGCATATGCCTTTAGCCAAGATAAAGGCGAAATAAGGAATTGGTGAAGATCACCATGACTCTTTCAAGGACAAAAAGTAAAGGTACAAGATAGCCCCTTCACAAAGGGAAGGAGAGGTTGTCATGCGCTTTTGAGGTTTGGATGCGTGTCCTCTTAGTGCGGAGGAACGTCACTTTATATTGCCTCCTGTGATAAAGAACTTTATTATGCAGTCTGTCGCTTTTATGTCTTCCTCATCATAGGTTCGTACAAAGCTTATTTTCCACACACTAATAGATCATACATATAAGGGAGCAAATTTTATTGCTGGCACCGATGAAAACTTACTTGAGGGATCTTATTCAATCCATAGGTACGTATGGTGGACTCTCATGGAAAAACTGGGTTGAAGGTTTATGGATGCACAAGTAGTATCTCTACTTGGTGCGGGAGTTCGGGCTAATATGAGGTGGAAGCAATTGTCACATGCTAAGGGATCTCTAATCATATAACATTGTTTGGAACCAAGCAAACAGAATTCATTAGGTTGTCTTCCTTGTCCAACATCTACTTCTGGGCATGTAATAGTTTAGTGACTGTTCACAATCATAGATGGTGTCAAAGATGATATATTTATATGTGAACCTCTCCTTTTTTATCACTTCTTATTAATTGCAACAATGACCCAGGTTTACGTTTGTCTACCCTCAACAAGTTTCAATCATCATTCTTTTTATATGTGAAACCATCACTTCCCATAAGATCATTACATGATCTTTCATGCTTTTGTTCTTTTCTCAATCTATTGATCATGGCATGAGGCAAAGCCCTTCAACTAAGACACTCTTTATTATATGGCTCACGAGCTTGAATACATCGGGGGTGACACAAAGAAAAAATCAAGCCTAAAACACGAAGACCTTTATTCTACTAGAGAAAAAGAAAACTAAAAAGGAACAAACTAAAACAAAGGTAAAGGCAAAAGAGGTGATACGATATCGGGGATTTCCCATACCCATCCCCATGCTTGGTTGTCTTCCTTTGGAGGTGATGGTGGTGGAGTTGTTGCACAGGTCTTGAGCTTGTTTAATTTCCACTTGAGCATAAAATTCTGCTCCCTCAGTTCATCATTTTTCTCTTGAAGCTTCAACACCCTTTGGCATAATTCCTGCTTACTCTCCTGCAAGAAACGAGAAGGTATAAAAAAAGTCTTAGGCTTCTTACTTGTGTCAAGGAGGCTCGACTTCTTGAACTCCACATGCGTGTCTCCAAATTTAGGTAGAGGAGCCTCCTCCTCATCGGAACTTGTTTGTTCCTTCCCCTTGGGATCATAATCTTCTTCCTCATCAGTGGTCCAGCCATAAGGATCCAAGTCCCCATAGACCTTGGGGTTAGCAAGGTAATCTGCCACATAACTCCCCCCCTCTGAATCCTGAGAAGACATCTTGCCCTAAATCTGCGGCAGAAAACAGGCTCGAAACGAAAACAGAGGAAATCTGCGTGATACGAGGGTCACACCTTACGGGAGAATATATAATGATTTTTTTCTGACCAGAAGGAGTACTCCGCATGAAAACGGAGTCCGGGAGGCACACGAGGTGGCCATAAGCCCCCCAGGCGCGACCAGGGGTGGCCCCGCGCCTGGCAGGCTTGTCGCCTCCTCGCACGCTTTCAGGACTACTTCCAATTTTTCTATTATTTCAAAAATTCCAAAACGGAGAAAATTTCCTACTGGAAAAGTTTTGGAGTCTGTTTACTTACCGAAACACATACCTCTTCGTTTTCAGAGTCTGAAATAGGCTGATAAATATCTCTTAGGTATTCTTCCGGAGTTATGGTATTGATAATATTGCTTTCAACATTTATGGGAGTACCTGAGATATAATGGTTGATTCTATGTCCATTTACAACTCTCGGACAATTACCTTCCGTGTTGTTGATCTTGATAGCACCGGAACGATATACTTCCTCAACAATATAGGGACCTTCCCATTTAGAGAGAAGCTTGCCTGCAAAAAATATTAAACGAGAATTATACAGCAAGACATAATCACCTACATTGCACCCACGTTTTTGTATCCTCTTATCATGCCACCTCTTAACCCTTTTTGTTTGAACAACTTGGCATTCTCATATGCCCGAGTTCTCCATTCATCATGCGAGCTAATATCAAATAACCTCTTCTCACCAGCAAGTTTGAAGTCAAAGTTGAGTTCTTTGATTTCCCAATAAGCTTTATGCTCTAGCTCAAGAGGTAAATGACATGCTTTACGTACACCATTTTGTTTGGAGACATCCCATGGGATTCTTATAGGAGGTTCTATAAGCCCGGAGTGCATCATCGAGCTTCTTAGACCAATTCTTTCTAGGCCTATTGACAGTCTTTTGCAGAATCAGTTTAATATCTCTATTGCTTAGCTCTACTTGACCACTGGACTGAGGGTGATAGGGAGACGCAATTATATGGTTGACATCGTACTTAGCAAGCATTTTATGGAAAGCGCCATGAATGAAATGTGAACCACCGTCGGTCATTAGATATCTAGGGACTCCAAATCTAGGGAAAATAACTTCTTTAAGCATCCTGATAGAGGTGTTGTGATCAGCACTGTTAGTGGGGATAGCTTCTACCCACTTAGTGACGTAATCAACAGCAACTAGGATATGAGTATACCCATTGGGTTTTGGAAAAGGTCCCATATAATCAAAGCCCAGACATCAAATGGTTCAATGATAAGTGAATAGTTCATAGGCATTTCCTGACGTTTACTGATATTACCTATTCTTTGACATTCGTCACAAGACAAGACAAACTTATGGGCATCCTTGAAGAGAGTGGGCCAATAGAAACCTGATTGCAATACCTTGTGTGCAGTTCTATCTCCCGCATGGTGTCCTTCGTAGGCCTCGGAGTGACACTTCTGTAGGATCTGTCCCTATTCATGTTCAGGTACACAACGTCTAATAACACCATCTACTCCTTCCTTATAAAGGTGAGGATCATCCCAAAAGTAATGTCTCAAGTCAAAGAAGAATTTCTTCTTTTGCTGGTATGTGAAACTAGGTGGTATATATTTGGCAACGATATAGTTTGCATAATCATCATACCATGATGCACTACGTGAAGCATTGATGACATTCAATTGCTCATCAGGAAAGCTATCATCAATAGGTTGTGGGTCATCAAGAACGTTCTCGAACCTAGACAAGTTATGTGCTACGGGGTTATCAGCACCCTTCCTGTCGACAACGTGCAAATCAAATTCTTGTAGCAAGAGAACCCATCTGATAAGTCTAGGTTTAGCGTCTTTCTTCTCCATGAGGTACATAATAGCAGCATGATCAGTGTGAATAGTGACTTTGGAAACAACTATGTAAGACCTGAACTTTTCACATGCAAACACGACTGCTAAAAATTCCTTTTCCGTAGTATCATAGTTTCTTTGGGCACTGTCTAGAGTTCTGCTAGCATAGTGAATAACATTCAACTTCTTATCAACTCTTTGCCCTAGAACAGTACCAACAGCATAATCACTAGCATCACACATGATTTCGAAAGGTAAGTTCCAATCAGGTGGTTGAACAATAGGTGCAGTTATCAAAGCCTTCTTAAGTATTTCGAAGGCTTCCTCACAATCATCGTCAAAAACAAAAGGAATATCCTTTTGCAAGAGATTGGTAAGGGGCCTAGAAATATTAGAGAATTCTTTAATGACCTTCTATAGAAACCAGCATGACCAAGGAAACTTATTATACCTTTGATATCTGTGGGGTATGGCATTTTCTCGATTGCATCAACCTTAGCCTTATCGACTTCAATACATCTTTCAAAAAATTTATGTCCCAAGGCGATGCCTTCATTAACCATAAAGTGGCACTTCTCCCAATTCAAGACAAGATTGGTGTCTTTACATCTCTGTAAGACTCGATCAAGGTTGCTGAGGCAATCATCAAAAGAAGACCCATAAACGGAGAAGTCATCCATGAAAACCTCAAAAATCTTTTCACAAAAGTCAGAGAATATAGCCATCATACATCTTTGAAATGTGGCAGGTGCATTACATAAGCCAAAAGGCATACGTCTATAAGAAAAGGTACCGAAAGGGCAGGTGAAAGTGGTTTTCTCCTGACCAGGTTGTGCAACTGGTATTTGGGAGAATCCAGGATAACCGTCTAGAAAGCAGAAGTGTGTGTGTTTAGACAGTCTTTCTAGCATTTGGTCAATAAAAGGCAAAGGGTAATGATCTTTCCTAGTGGCTTTATTCAATTTCCTAAAATCGATCACCATCCTATAGCCAGTAATTATCCTCTGTGGGATCAATTCATCCTTATCATTAGGGACAACGGTAATGCCTCCCTTCTTAGGGACGCAATGCACCGAACTCACCCAATCACTATGAGCAACAGGATATATAATACCTGCTTCGAGGAGCTTTAGTATTTCTTTTTCTTACTAACTCTTTCATCTTAGGATTTAATCTCCACTGATGATCAGCAACTGGTTTGAAATCAGGATCGGTTTTAATCTTGTGCTGGCATAGAGTGGGACTAATGCCCTTGAGATCATCAAGAGTATATCCAATAGCAGCACGGTGCTTCCTCAGAGTTTTTAGTAACTTCTTTTCTTCATGCTTTGAGAGGCTAGCACTAATTATGACAGGATATATCTCTTTTTCATCAAGGTAAGCATAGTTAAGAGTATCAGGCAACTGTTTAAGATCGAACACAGGATCACCCTTTGGTGGGGGTGGATCCCCAAGCAGTTCAACACGCAAGTTATTCTCAAGGACATGATATTGTTCTAAGACAACTCTATCTATCTCATCCCTTTCATCCATATGCATATCATTTTCATGGTCAAGCAAGTATTGCTCTAAAGGATCAGTAGGAGGCATGGAAATAGAAGCTAAAGAAATAGTTTCATCCTTACTAGGCAACTCTTTTTCATGAGGTTGTCTACCAAACTTGGAGAAATTGAACTCGTGTGACACACCTTCAAAGCCAACAGTGACAGTTTGCTTCTCACAGTCAATATGAGCATTGACAGTATTGAGAAAAGGTCTTCCAAATATGATGGGACAAAAGCTATCTTGAGTGGTAGCAAGAACGAGGAAATCAGCAGGATACTTCGTTTTACCACACAAGACTTCAACATCCCTAACAATTCCCACAGGGCAGATAGTATCTCTATTGGCAAGCTGAATAGTGACATCAATAGGCTCTATCTCAACAGGTGCAATCTCGTCTTTAATTTCATCATATAAGGATTGAGGTATTGCACTAACACTAGCACCCACGTCACATAAACCATGATAGCAATGATCTCCTATCTTAACAGAAACAACAGGCGTGCCAACAACAGGCCCATATTTGTTTCTAGCGTGAGGTTTAGCAATTCTAGGAGCATCTTCACATAAGTGAATATTATGTCCCTCAACATCGTCGGACACGAGATCTTTGATAATAGCAATTCTAGGTTCAACTCTAATTTGCTCAGGGGGTGTAGGTGTTCTAATGTAACCTCTACATATCATAGTTGAAGCTTTAGAATGATCCTTCATCCTAACAGGGAAAGGTGGTTTCTCAATGTAAGCACTGGGAACAATAGGATCATTATAGGCAATGACTCTCTCCTCAACTTGAGTGGGTTTAACTACATTCACTTCTAAAGGAGGATGATATTTAAACCACTTCTCTTTGGGGAGATCAATATGAGGAGCAAATGATTCACACAGTGAAGCTACTATCTCAGAGTCAAGTCCATACTTAGCGCTAAGGTCACAAAAAGTATTTGTTTCAACAAAGGATTTAACGCAATCAAACTTGAAATTCATACCTGACTCCTTACCTTCATCAAGCTCCCAATCTTCAGAGTTGCGTTTAATTCTCTCCAATAAATTCCATTTGAAGTCAATATCTCTCTTCATAAAAGAACCGGTACAAGAAGTGTCAACCATGGTGCGATCATCATGAGAAAGCCGAGCATAGAAGTTCTGAATGATAATTTCTCTCGAGAGCTCATTATTGGGGAATGAATATAACATTGATTTAAGCCTCCCCAAGCTTGAGCGATGCTTTCTCTGTCACGAGGCCAAAAATTATAAATATAATTCCGATCACGATGTACTAAATGCATAGGATAGAACTTTTGATGAAATTCCAATTTCAACCGATTGTAGTCCCATGATCCAGTATCATCACATAGCCTATACCATGTCAACGCCTTATCCCTCAAAGATAAGGGAAAGACCTTCTTCTTGGCCTCATCCTCGGGCAAACCTGCAAGCTTAAATAAACCACAAACTTCATCTACATAGATTAGATGCAAGTCATTGTGATGTTTCTCAAACACGTGCAATAATTTCTTTTTCGATGGAAGGAGGTTCAAACCAATTCTCTAGTTGTGGAAGCAAGATAGCGATGCTTTGGAAACAAAATTTCAGGTTAGAAAGGACATAAAATTTCAAATAAAGGGCGATGCTACGGATCATTTCCTCGCAGCGGTTGGATTTACACTCAAAAAACAAACATGAGTCACCGCGGAAGCAGCGCCGCCCACCTTCGCAAGCAGGGGCCGCACACCCTCGTTGTTGGGGTTGGGCGCTCGTCAGCGCGGTGATGCACCATTGCAACAACAACACTGGCACGACAGTGCTCCAAGGCAACACCGGCGGCCTATCGCAACTCCGGCCATGTTTCATTGCAGTCGTAACAGCAGCACCCGGTGCTCCAATGCAACACCGACAGCTCATGGCAGCTCTGGTCTAGATTCATTGTAGTCGTGCCACAAGTGCACAGTGCTCCAATGCAGCGTCGGCCATGCTTCATTGCAGCCGCGAAATCGAAACGTGGTGCTCGAACACAATGCCGGCGGCCCGTCGCAGCCCCGCCATGTTGCGTTGCAGCTCCGCCTCTCCGACGCGCAGCACCACCCCGATGCACTGTATATCCGCCACCACACCTTCTGGTCCACTGCAGCTCTGCTGCCAGCGCATGGCACCACTTTTGTTATGCAGCTCTACTTCTCCATTCTGCGGCAATGGCCGAGATCCCCCCTCTCCCATGGATTGCAGCTGGGGAGCAACATGTACGGGCCACATCAGAAGGGATGGCTAGCGGCGGTGGCTCACATCATCTCGCAGCTTGGCAACCGCGGCCATGGCGGATGGGCAGCAGCGGTGCTGGACGAGAGCGGGTGTGCTGCAGAGAGAGATGAGGGGGGAAATGAGGAAGAAGACGAGCGGTGAGGAAAGAGATGAGGCAAGATGGGAGTGCGAGGTGGATGGGCCCTACAGGAGGACGTGTCAATCCGGGGAGGCGGCTTACGGAGTAGAGAAATCAGTCGGTTGATTATAAATAATTTTCTCAAATAAATCAAACCATATTTTATTTACAACAAAAGAAAAATCTTGAATGAAGGCAAAAATAAACTAATATGCCTCCGTAAATAAATATAGAAGCATGTAGATAACTAAATTAGTGATCTAAACATTATTATATTTGTTTACGGAAGGAGTAGTAAAGAAAACGAACTGATGCACAACATTACAAACAAGGTGGATCCATGGATGCACGTATTTAGTTGCGTCGGATGCAAAATTTGATACGTAAGAAAGCAACCTACGGATCTGATTTGTTCCCTAAAACTAAGTACCAATTCATATCCAAGGGAAGCAAGCTGCCATATTTGATTTGTTTCCTAAGACTATGGAGCAATGCATATAGTAAGGAAGCAAGCTGCCGGATTTGATTTGTTTTCTAAAACTATGGACCAATGCACTATATGGTAAGGAAGCATGCTGCCGGATTTAATTTGTTTCCTAAAACTAAGGTCTAACTCTTATAGGCAGTTAATCCCATGTAATCAGGGATCCACATGATTTACAGAAGCAGTCCCAGGTTCGTTTTAGTGGGTCCTAAACAAGTGATCGAACGTACGTTCTGCTTTCAATCTAACGGCATGCGACTGGTCTGATAGATGCAATCTATCAATAGTCTGATGCGTAGCAGTGCCCAAAAATAACGCATGTATGTACATAAATAAATGTTCATTCCTGGAGGCACACAATTGGTAGGGTCCGCTTTTTAACTAGAATAGTTTCAAAAAAACAAGGCTGCTTTTTTCGGATTTTTCAAAATAAAACCTGACAAGTAGGTTTACTTTTTAATTAGAATATGTTTTATTTTTATTCATATCTCCTTTTACTATCTCGTCCAACATTTTATTTTTTTTACTTTTTTTAGTTGACCCATCCAACATTTCTATTTTACTATATGATGCAGATACATAAAGATATAACTTGAAAACTCAAAAGCATGCAAATATTACTTATAGCACAAAATCAATAACATGGTATTATGGTCATGACGAATTTCGTTGCACTGGTAACTGATTCAAATTACCATGCTCACCATTGGTATTGTGGCCATGACGAATTTTGACATAGGATACGTGACACAACAATGGTCTACAAGTTAGTGCTTGATTGATGCTTTTAGTCGTACTACTATGAAATTTAGCAATTATGCTTTGCTTTCTTACAGCTCTTTCGCTCCTTCATGAGTACACACATTAACATCAATTGCTTCATTTTTTACAATCAAATTACAGTACGTGCGTTGACTTGAATGGTCATCGAGTCATCCTAAAATTCGCGTCAAATTTGGTTCATATGGTATTTATCAAAACTATGTCAAAATTGTTCGGTGCTTACCGAAATCCAACGGTATGGCTGTTTCCTATCCTCTTTGCAAAAAAAATCTATTTTTTATTTATTTTTATTAAAGAATTTCATGTTGAATCATGTGACCTATATGTTAAGGTAATGGTGATACACTCATGCAATTGATTTTAGTTTTCCCATTTCCCAAATAACAGAGACCGTAAGAGTATGGATCAACACATGATTATTTGCATGAAAGTTTGTAACACATTTCGCCAACACATATTTATATGTTACTCGGTCAATATATGTAACACATTATGTTCAACTCAAAATTATATGTTACTCGTTAGATATTGTTGAAACACATAATTGAAACTAAAATCTTCCTCCTCCCTCTCCTCTTGGCTTGTGTGCCCTGTTCTAGGGTTCCTTCAAGCCGCCGCCACCTCCTTTCCTCTTCCTCCTCCCTCTCCCTGGATCGACAGAAGGCGGGCCGAGCTCCTCCTCCGCGATGGCCAATCCCTGATGAGGTCGAAGACGTACCCCTTCTTCCTCTCCAAGCAATCCAAGAGGATGCGGGACCCCAGGGGAGTCCGTTCCTGCAGCTAGTCGACGCCGATCAGCCCTACTCCCACAACGTCGACGACGACCCCCTTCTGCTCCGACGACTACTTCCGCAGCGCTTCCTCCTCGTCGATCCCTTCTTCCTCTCCGTCAGCCCTTCCTCCTCGAGCAGTGGGTGAGTCACCCCGATTCCCTTTCGTTCCTGATAGCAGGATCCCCTCCTAGGGTCGTAGCAGGTTGCCAATGTTTTGCTCTGTCGCCGGCGCCGTTGAGCTCATGGAGCCGTAGCAGCAGTGCGTTTCCCGTAGTGTTTATAGGTGAAATGGATTTGCCATGACTCCCTCCTCCTCTCCGCGAGAAGCCGTTCATCAATTTGTAGTGTACCGCCGGCGGTGACCCTCCCCTGTTCCGGCCACCGTCGAGCTGTATCAGATCCAGAGGAGGTTGCTCAAAAGAGCATGGCCCCCTCTCTATTAAGTATCGTTCAAGTAGCGCAGTGTTAGCAGTGGGTTTTGTCTTCGTGCAGGTCGTGGGTTCGAGCCCCCGCAGCGCCCCTTTTGTTTATTTGCTTTTGTGGCACAGTAGCCCGACAGGTGAAGCTTACCCTGGTTACCTTCCCCTCTCTGTCGAGCCCAGGGGTAGTAGTGCAGTGGTAGAGTGTGTTTACTGTGGCTAGTTGATTATGGGTTCGATCCCCAAGCCATCCCTTTTATTTTTTTTATTCCTTTTGCTTTTTTATATATTGGTTGCTGGTTATATTGCTTAGGCAGCAATATTTTGCCTAATATCACTTCCAGTAGGTTTCGTCTTGTTTTAGTGTCACACCCCAATTTTTGGCTTTCCTGACTAACTAACTTATTTCAAAGTTTAGGACCAATTTAAATTTTTTTGAATGCTTGTGATGCTTGGAGTGACTATTGTTTGCGTGTTTGCTTGAATGCATGTGATTGCTCCCCATTCATTCTTGCCATCCTCCTAATCACCTCCTCACTCCATGATCTCCTGCCTAATGATCATACCATGTGTTTAGGACAAATATCTATTTTTGCCAAATGTTATTTTCACCAAAAAGCTTTACTTTGAATTAAACTTTCAAACCCCTGAGATGAGATTTGTACTACAAGTCCTCAGATTAGGGAATTTCTTTTGCACCAATACTTTTATTTAAAACCTATTATCAAAATGTATTCCAAAAATCATCATATTATTATTTTAAAAGTTATTTTATTATTTTATTTAAAAGCCTTTATGTGAGGCCAGAAATGGTCTCCTACGAAGGAAAGTTATTTTTATTGCTTTCAAAATATTTAAGAAAATTTAGGGAAACTCAGTGGATATATTTATTCCATATTTATGAGTTTCAACACATGGTCATGTTCAAAATATTGGGCAAACCCCTCCAAAACCATTCCTGCCTATTTCAAGCTTTTGGAATATTTCTATAAGAAATATTCTCAATAAATTCCAGCAAAATTCTAGCATGTCATCTATGATATTCTTGATGATCTTGCCAAGTTTCATTTCAATCCAAGTTGATTTGACTCCCCTAATCACTCTAAAACCCTATCTGTCCAGAATCAAATTTGAGCAACTCCACATTGTGAAGTGTCTCCAATTGTGCTCAAATTTGGTGGACATGTTCCACTACTCCAATGAGGCATCCACACCAAGTGGTACACCAAGGAGAATAGAGGAACTTGTCCTAAGACCCTCAAAACCCTCTCTGTTGATTTCTGACTTTGACAAACTTTACATTATAAAGTTTGTCCAATTGACCTCAAACTTTTTGTAAATGCCTTAATGCTCAAATAATGCCCCTACTCAAATATTGGATTTGTGGGAATTTATTTGAATAGGGTTCTAAGCAGAAACCCATTTGTGCCAATTTGTAGGGTTTTCCAAGTCTACATTGGAAAACTTATCCAGCAAATCCCAAATTTGGTGTGCAAGCCTATTTTCAGCTATTATTTGATCCTGTTAAGTTTCATAGCCATTGGAATCCATCTGATAGCCTAACCACAGATCAAACACCTTGTGTGCACTCACTAATTTGGGCTTCTATTGCCCCTTCTACTTTTACCCTTGAGCTCAACTTTCTACCACAGCCTCACGTAGTTACATTTCACCTCCAGTAACATTCCCATGGCCACTTGTTAATTATTGGAGAAGGTCCCTTTGTAACTCTCTCTCATTTTCACCCTTGGCAGTACTGTTTTACCCTTCTTTCCATTTTTCTGCTTAAGCTATCACCCCAACTCTTTCCAGAGCATCTAATATATGCCAAGGCTTCATTTAGAACCAAGATATGGCATGCTCATGTGGAGAATATGAGCAGCACTTCTACAAATGGATTTCTGGCTCAATCATGACTTTGTACAGCAAGTACTAGCTACACTTGCTTTCTTGAGCTGAAACTTTGCAGTATTAAAGTCCTTCCATGCCTAACACTGCGAGACATAATTTCTCTCCAAGGATCCCCACCTAAGGCCCACTTTTATCAGCTATAAGTTTGCTGTTAGAAACTTAACAGCAGTCAAAGCAAGTTCAAATCAGCCCCAGATGCCTCCAAACTCCTCGAGTGCATCGTGGCAAGCATGCCTTGCATGGTTGACACCTTGGCCTGGCCAAGGGGTGCCCCAGGAAACCAGGTGGGGTGGTGACCACCACCCTGGCATGCTGAAACGGTGCTCTGCACCATTGGACTCTAGCTGCAGCACGGGTCCAGCGAGGGGAGCGTGTCCCAAAGCGCCGCAGTGCATCCTTGACCCCCTCCACGACGCTAGCAAGACTCCAAGGTGGCTCAGGGACGCGTGGCCACCGTGCCCTAGGTGCACCAGAGAGCTCCAGAGAGCTCTCGAGCCCTCTCGGCTCCTCCTCTCCACTTAGAGCCTCCCGAGCCTCTTTGCTCCAAGTTAGCTTCTCCTCTCTCTCCCTGGAGCCCTCTCATCCTCCCTGCTCCCTCCCCTCGCTTCGTCCTCCTCCTGCCATAGCCATGGCCGAAGCTCTCGAAAATCTCCGCGGGAGCCTAGCCAACCCAGGGGGTTTCTCCTTGCCCCTGGGCTCTCCAGTGAGCCTCCCCAGGCCGCCGCAGCTCCTCCCCAGCGCTCCTGCTCCCTCCCTTCGCTCCTGGTGCCGAAGCCAGGGGGTAGAAGACCTCCCGCAACCACCACCGTCAACTTTCCCCGCGGTCCCTATGCGGGCACCCTGTGTGGGAATGGGGAGCGGCGAGGTCCCTGAGCTCGCTGGCGCCTTTCCCTTGGTCAGGGGACGGCCGGAGGCACGACACCGCGCGACCTCCTCCTCCTCTCCGGCGGTCTCCCTGCAACCAGGCGTCGGCACCCTTGCGGCCCTCCCCTGTAGGCGCCGGGCAGGGGAACGGAGGCGGCTAACTCCCCCGAGCACGCCGGTGGCCGGCGCATCGCCGGGGGGTGGCCAGAGCCACCTGGGGGAGCTCCTCCCGCGGCCAGGTCTACCCGCTGCCTCCCGTGCATGCGAGCAGAAGGAAGGAGAAGACCCGACAGGCGGGGCCCTCGCGTCAGCCACACGCCGGCCGGGCCCCCAGCTTCAAGTGGCCGTGCCCTCCCGCGTTCCCGTGTCCCTACGCAGGAGACGTACTCCAGTAAGTGCGCCTTTGGGTCACCAGGGTTCCTGGGAGACTGCGCAACTGGGCCGGCCCGAAGGCCTAACTGACGCCGAGTGCGCCAGATAGCCTCACCGAAGCTGAGCCCTTTTATCTTTTTCAATATTCATTAATCTTCTATAATCTTCCATAAATTCATACTAACTCCAAATTGCATGATTCAAATTTCTGCAGGTTTCTAAATTCAAACTCTATCCACCCATGTGCTTTGCACATTTCTCCAATATATGCTTCTATGGTGTGTTAATTAAAATCCAAATCTGGATATCATTAACACCACCTTTCAAAAATCCCATAGGCTTCATTTCACTTCATTTCAACTCCAAATGGAGTGATTCAAACTCCCAGAGCCTTCTAAAATCATTCCCCATTTTTAGAACCCTGGTCAACATTTTTGTGGGACTTATTTCTATTGCAATAAATAAATAGCTCCTATAGCTATTTAATCCTCATTGTTAAATCCTTAGAATATTCATTTCAAATCCAAATCCAGTGAAACCACTTCCTAAATATTTCTAAAATCATTCTCTGATAAATGGGTGCCTCCACTCATTTTTAGCAGAATGTTTTCTGTTGATCTCTTCAATTGTCACCTATCCCTCCTTTCCTTCCATCTAGACACCCCTGATGATTCAAACCCCTTGGCAAGGATTCAGGTATTTTTCTTATGACGAGAGAGGTCCAAGAAAAATAAAACTTCTATTTATAGAACACTTTTATTCTGCTGGATGTGTGGCTTACTATGGTTATTTCTGACGTTAGTTGACGATAGACGGAGTATTCGGGTACGGAGCGGAAGACCTCGAAGACCGCGAGGACTTACGTGAGCAAGGCAAGCAGCCTTTGACCATGACTTTAGCATAAACATTGTTGCATGCTAGTATAGCAAGTATTTTCTCGTTGCATGTGATCACGATGACGGTTCATCATTGTGGTGATGGCACCGGAGGCTTCTTCAAAGCCCTTGCATGTTCATGATGTTAATCACATGGCTCCTCGGAGCACAAACATGATGAGCTGACCCTACTATCTATGAGGATCATGCTACTGCCATGCTGAGCTTGACCCTACCCCGTGAGGGTCATGTTATTACCACGTTGACAACTAAAGATAGAGCATTTGATCATGAGCATGATGATGAGTTAAATAAAGAGTTTATGAAAACCCCGTCGGGTGCCACTAATGCCCGAGGGTGATGATGAGTTGGTGTTCACTTTTGGTGAAGTGATGCACCAGTGTTTTCGTGTGAGTATGGTTTCGGAAATGGGACTAGATTTATGATGTGTCGACCGTCCCAACCTTACCAGTACGACCACGTTACCCCTTTATGGGATGGGGCTTTGTTGATTACTGTGGTCGATACTAGCAAAGAGACACATTACTAGTGGCGGGAGTGATCGGTGTCACTCTCGTGATGGGGTCGTGCCAGGTAGGACGACTATGCCATTATTATGAGTTCCAGGCACACCGTTGGTCCCTGCATGGTTGATACAGTCCAGAGTCGGTGCTCGTAAGACGTACAACATGTGGGCTGGGTACCAATCGAGTGGACCTCTTTGTCTGGTATCGACAAGGGAAAGATGATGATAGGGTACTTACCTAGGGTATATGTGATATACCGCGAGTCGTGGATGACACGGAAGTTTCCCGTTTCTCGTGGGTCCAGCATACTACCTCTACAGAGTGTCAAACTATTAGAATAACCGTGTCCACGGTCAAGGACAGTTGGGTGGTGCTGCTTAAACTACGTCCAGCGTTTCCGCATAAACCAAGTGTGTGTGTGTGTGGTGTTAAAAAGGTGTTGTTATAATCATGATAATAATATGACCAAGTTCGATGACTTGGCATATAGGGTAAACCCGGATGGTTTAGCCCTCATTAATACATTGAGGTTATGACAAGTCCAATGACTTGGCATATAGGGTGAACCCGGTGTGTTCAACGCTTGTCAGATATGTCGATATCTGTAACCTGTTCTTCAAAAGTAATTCTTTAGGTTGATGCATATACATGATCATTCCACCCAGATGAGTTACACTAAAGATGCATGATACTGTTATCCTTCACTTTCATTGTTCGTCTCATGCGCTGTTTGCGAGTACATTCGAAGTACTCATTGGCTTGCCACTGGTTATTTCATTGACCAGGTGTGAAAGACGGGATATGGTGAAGATTAACTCGGTGACGTTCTTGCGAGCTAGGATGCTTCCCAGTCAGAATGCTTGTAGGTTAAGGCTGATGGCATGGGTTCACGCTTTCAACCAATAATTCCGCTATTGGTCTAGTTTGGTGCTTTGGCCTTTAAGGCCCTATGTATGTCAGACTCGACCGAAGTGGTCATTTATTGTATCAAACGGTATGTATGGATGTAAGACTCTACTATTCAGTATATGTGTTCAGTGAGCATTGATCCTTGGGATCACTCGGCACGGCGATCTCGACTTACCAGTCGGGGTCCCCACATTTAGCTAGTGTGTTTGTGTAGAGTTTAGTGTATGTATGTGGTGTGTGCTTGTGAGTATGTATGCATGTGTGTGTCTGACACCCAGATGACCAAGGCATGGTTTTGCCTTAGTGAGAATGGGGAGTGCTTTGAACCCCTAGCATGTGTGTGGTGTGTTAGTGGTAGCTTGTGTGAGTGTATATATGTGTGTGTATTAGAACTAGCATGTGTAGGTGTGTGTGCATGAGCACTTGTGATGCAAGCATGTATGTGTGTGTGTTGTGGTGTGCTAACGCACATGTGCATGAGGATAAACCCCTCATGTTCACCATTGGAGTTGTGTGTGTGAGCATGTGCTTGTGTAGATGAAGTGATAGTGAGTACCACATGTGATATGGCACTATTCGAATCTATATGATGCCATGTAGTTTTTCCTTTCAACCCTCTGCTATCATGTTGTATGCAAGTAGCTAGGTATTATATATGTTTTTGAGGTAGAATCTTCCCAGGAATCCATTGGTGGAATCATATTTAACCTTGGAACACTTTCTGGAAATGTAATTGTTCTGCCTTGATGCTATGTTTAGAGCTTGGTGCCATGTGGTGTGATGAGCCTATGAGGATGATTCCTTGATGTGGCAGTAGTGGGTGAAACCCCTCTACAACCTGGAAGTTTTGTTTTATGCTTAGGAGTTTGTATGTGTAAGTTGTGCCTTGTCAAAGTTGACATGTGGCTGAAATTGTCAGCTTGGTGAAAATCTGTGATTTTCACAAAGTCTGAGAAACTGCTGTTATTTTCTTCCCTTGTTGTTGTGGTTGCAAAAGCTCATGTGTTGGGAATCAGCCCTTGCAATCAACTAGAGAGTTGGAGCTTTTGTGTTTGTCTAGCTCTCTGTTAAAATTTATGCACTTTCACTTCGTGTAGATATCCTTTTGGGGGCTCTGAAACTGCTATGATGCTGTTTACGACATATTTTCACTAAGTCCCTGAAATATGTTATTTTTGTCCAAGTTAGCACCTGTAGATCTTTCTCTGAGTAACTCCTTTGTATTATCTTCTTGTTGAGGCTTTTAGAGCTTTTGAATAGCTTTTTCCACATATCTTGTTTGGCACATTTGGGTGGCTGTAGGTGCTTTGCATGTGGCTCACAAACTGCTATGATGTTGTTTAGGACAGATTGCATTGTTTTGTTGTTTTGAAGCTTGTGAGTGCATAGTTTGTGGTGTGGTGAGTTTATTTGCACCACCCCACCTATATTTGTTTGTTTGATCATGTGGAAACCTGGGAATACCAGAAGAGTGCCATTGGAGTGTGCTTGTGGTGGATTTGATCCGTAGGACTCCATATCTTGTTTCGTAGTTTCCGGTTGATCCGTAGCTCCGTTCTAAACGTTCTTTATATGTTTTTGCATCGTTTTCTCGTGATGCACCTGTCAATGACATCATCATGCATGTCAAGATATCTTAGGGAGAAGTTCTGTCTAGAAGTTTATCTTCTCTTCTCATGCATATGCAAGTGACTAGAATAGAGATGCATGCTTCATTCTCTTCTCATGCATCATGTGATTGTTGCATCATGTTGTGTTGGTGTTCATTGGCTGTTATTTTTATCTTGGGTAGCACCGGGATCGGAGAGCGAGTACGTGGATTCTGGAGAGTACGTGCAGGACGAACAAGAGTAGTTCCAAGCTGAAGACATCACAGGCAAGATGACCGTGACCTTGATACCGTATCTAGCTTTGTTATGCTTAGTATCACGTTTCCTTCGATATATGCTTGCTGCCTACCTCTTGATATAATTGCCTCCCGATATTGCCATGAAACCCAAACACCTTCCCTTCCTAGCTAATGTTGTTTGGCTAAATAGGCGTGCTCAGCTTCTAATGATAGCTTTGCTAGATGCAGGTGCCAGCTGTCTCATGTGATAACATGAGAATTTGATATCATTATGTTTTAAACTGATATTTAAAACATATTGCACCTATATACTTGGTATATGATGGAAGGCCTAGCCTTTTGCCGGGTGATTTGTTCCGTTATTGCCGCCTTAGTTTCCGGCTACCGGTGTTTGATTCCATAACTGATCGCTCCTAACACGTTCGGGGTTGTTATGGGGACCCCTTGATAAATCGTGTAGTGTTAAGACTTGTTCGGCAAGACCCACCATTTGTTTTAATTTTCTAACCACTTAATAATAATTTGCATAGGGAATAGCTACCTCAAGGAGTTAATCAACAACCCGGGCCAGTGCTCCTCATGATTGTTGGTCTAAACTAGAGCACTGTGCGGGGCCAACTCAGGGCAACTTGAGAGATTTCTATCAGGACACTGTACGCGTCGCTCATCCGTCATGTCTTGAGACTGAGATACGCGACTCTTATCGGGGTCGTCGACACGACGGGAGGTCCTGCTAGTCTTGTCTTACCTTAGTGATATATCTTGTGTACATGAATCCTTGTGAAGCTTTGGTTCTCCCCAGAGTTGAGGTTTTCCTCTAAGGAATCCGATGAGATCACGAGATTCGTGATAGAGGATTACTTTGCGGCCCGTGACCCTTTGTGATGGACTAGTTGGAGCACCCCTGCAGGGTTTAATCTTTCGGAAAGCCGTGCCCGCGGTTATGTGGCAACATGGACTATTTGTTAACATCCGGTTCTAGATAACTTGAACTAATTCTAATAAAACTGCCAACCGTGTGCGTAACCGTGACTGTCCCCTTCGAAGACCTCTCTTCAATCGGGAACACGGTGGTGTTATGTTTGACGTAAGTAGGTGTTCAGGATCACTTAGTGATCACCTAGTCTTCGACCGCTCACGTAGACCACCAAAACTATAACTTTGATCTTCGTAAGTTAGCGACCATAAATGCTTAGGATGCTGCAACCTAAACACTGAACATTCCTCACCTATTAACTTGACTAGTTTCGGTACGAAGGTCATAGATTGCTGAGTCCCCGTGGCCCACAGATTACTTCAACACCCCAACAGGTATAGGTACGCCCGACATAGGTGATCCAGATGGCACGCAGCTGGCGTGTTAGTACGATGAGGAGAACAACCGCATGTACGTGATCTATCTAGAAGACCGAGGCCGTGGTCGTGATCATGGGCAAGCATGCGGGACAGCATAGCCTTTTTCTTATGTTATGTAGTCCGTAGCGGAACTACCTTGTCTGAATAAATGTGTGGATGTAAACTCTGATATTATCTATGTGAGATGGCAAACGATTCCCTATTTGTCATTCTTAAATTATGTAGGTGCTATGTTTATCTTGCTTGCGAAACAAATAGATGCGCTTCTTTCCATTTTAGGGCATCGCCCTCTAAATAGGAAAGGACCGCATCTTAGACATTACACTAACCTCCCCTGCAAACCGCACCGCCAACATCCTCTTCTCTTTTTTTAGAGGTGAAAGCCACTTAACTTAAATAACAACAAGATCTGGGATACGAATAATGTCAGGTAAGATAGAAAGCCAAATATGGCGGCCAAAAGCTAAGGTAGTCGCTGCTTTTGAAAGCTTGTGAGCTTCAAGATTCATCTCCCACTTCTCATGGATGTAATCAAGTGAAGTGAAGTCTTGCATCCTTTTCTTAATATCTGGGATCGTTACTGCTGAGGGCCCCTTGTACTCACACTTCAGATGTGTGATCATTGCCATACAGTCTGTAGCAACAACAATTCGCTCACAGCCCAAATCAGCAGTTAAACATAAGGCCTCCAAACTCGCTATTGCTTCTAGGATTTCTATATCGACCAAATCCAGAAAAGTAATTGCAGAAACGGCCAAGTAAGCACCAGACTCGTCTCAACAGATTACTGCCAAAGCCCTCATGTCGCTGTTTCTACCCACAGCAGCATCGACATGAATTTTAACACTCCGATCAGGCGGACCAATCCATTTACGACTCTGAGCGTTGACCATGGGTTTGTGCACAGGAGTTTCATCCTTTAAAATATGGAGATCTAGCATCACTACTGGAATTCACAAATTTGCCGTCTGCTGACACATGGCAGAGAGCTTCTTTGCCATCAGCTGGCGCAAAGCAGACGACAAAGAGAACACCTAAGGAAAAAAAAATTGTTTGCCGTCGGCCTTCCCTATGCCGCCGGCCAGCAGACGGCAAAGGAACCACAGGCGGACGGCAAAGGGGGTGCCACCGTACACCCCCTCCCACCCCATAACGGGCGCTCCCTTTTTCGTCTGCCCTCCTTCTCTTTGCCGTCGGGGGGCGGACGACAAAGCGAGCCCCCCCTCATGGCCGTCTCCCTCTCCCTCTCACTCTCATCCGCTCCGACAGTCTCCTCCCCTCCGACAATTACTCTCAGCCGCTCCTCCCCCGCCCGCCGGCCGCCTCCCCTCCCGCCGGCCGCCTCCCCTCCCGCCGGCCGCCTCCTCCCCCGCCCCCTCCTCCCCTCCCGTGGCACCCCTCCTCCCCGCCCGCCGGCCGCCTCCCCTCCCGCCCCCTCCTCCCCGCGGCCTCCTCCTCGTGCGCTCCTCCCCTCGCCAGCCCGCGGCACCCCTCCTCCCCACGCGCGGGCCGCCTCCCCTCCTGCCCCCTCCTCCCCGCGGCCTCCTCCCCGCGCCCGCCCGCGGCACCCCTCCTCCCCGCCCGCTGGCCGCCTCTGCTCCCGCCTGCCGGCCGCCTCCCCTCCCCCCCGCCGGCCACCTCCCCTCCCGCCCGCCGGCCGCCTGCCACGGCGCCCCTGCCCCCCTGTCGTCGTCCACTGCCGCCGCCGTCGCACCCTGCCGTCGTCCACCGCGGTGAGTTGAGTTCTTCTTCTTTTTCTTTTTAAAAAGTTAATTACTTTAGTTAGTTTATTAGGTTAGTTTTTTATTATATATAGTGTAATTTAGTTAGTTTATTTGGTTAGATTATTAGGCTAATTAGGTTAGTTAGTTAGGTTAGAAGAAAAAAAGAGGAAAAGCAGAAGGAAAAAAATGAAAAAGAAAAAAGGAAAATAAGAAAATAATTAGAAGAAGAAAGAAAAGAAGAAGGAGAAGAAGAAGAAGAAGAAGAAGAAGAGGAGGAGGAGGAGGAGGAGGAGAAAAAGTAAGAAGAAGAAGAAGAAGAAGAAGAAGAAGAAGAAGAAGAAGAAGAAGAAGAAGAAGAAGAAGAGGAAGAAGAGGAGGAGGGGGGAGGAGGAAGAGGAGGAGAAATAAGAAGAAGAAGAAGAAGAAGAAGAAGAAGAAGAAGAAGAAGAAGAAGAAGAAGAAGAAGAAGAAGAAAAAGAATAGGATGAGAAAAAAGAAGAAGAAGAAGAAGAAGGAGAAGAAGAGGAAGAAGAAGAAGAGGAAGAAGAAGAAGAAGATGATGAAGAAGAGGAAGAAGAAGAAGAAGAAGAAGAAGAAGAAGAAAAGAAGGAGAAGAAGAAAAAGAGGAGAGACGAGAAGAAGAAAGAAGAGGAAAAGGGAACCCCAGCACCCTGAAACTGACCCTCGACCCCCGACCCCTGACGCCCGACGCCACTCACCCCCGACCATCGACCCCCGACGCCACTGACCCCCGACCATCAACCCCCGACGCCACTGACCCCGACCCCCGACCCCCGACGCCACTGACCCCCGATGCCACTAACCCTCGACCCCCGACGCCACTGACCCTCGACCCAGACCCTCGACCCCCGACGCCACTGACCCCCGACCCAGACCCTCGGCCCACGACTCCCGACCCCCGACGCTCGATGCCACCAACCCCCGACCCCCGACGCCACTGACACTCGATGCACTGACCCTGGACCCCCGACGCCACTGACACCCCCACAACCGACGCCACTAACCCCCCGACCCCTGATGCCACCGACACCCGACACCACCGACCCTCGACGGCACTAACTCACGACGCCACTAAGCCCCGACCCCCGACACCTCTTCTGCCTTCTTTTGAATGAGAAGGTGCTTTTCGGCCTTCCAGAGGCCCACGAGGTCATAGTTTTGTAAATTATGAGTTAGGTCACATATTTTCCGATTATGTTAATTATAAAAACATCTTATTTGTGTTGATCGTGTGAATTTCAATGTGCAGTTGTTCGACGACCTCCACGTGCATTGGACGAGCTCCGCCCTTGCGTTTGTTGGTGAGCACAAATGACTTCTCCTCTTGCCCCCTTAATTTGCTTTGTCCCGGTCTTCATGCCGACGAAACTTGCTAGCTATAGGTTTCTTCAATCATGAGTATGTGTGACCAGTATGCGTCTGCCGTTCGAAAGGGCGACACCTATAAATATGTATTTGTTTGCATATTTATAACCACCATCCTTTCGAATTGTCCAACATTATCCATGGACAGCCCGAGTATGTGTAGATTGGGTTTGTTTTCTAGTATGCTGTGATCCGGATCCGATGCGGAATTTTGTCAGTGCCTCCCCTGTTGTTCTCCGGGTACACATCCTCTCTGCTTATTTCCGAGAAGTGTATCAGGAAAATAGCAGGGAGGTGCTACCGAAATTTTGCGTCGCATCTGGAGCAGAGCATGGGAAAACGAACCCAGTCTACACATACTCGGGTGGGATTACTAATTCTGGCCTCAGAAATGGACAGGTTATTTAAATAGAAAAATAATCACAAAAATAATTATTTTTGTGGTTTTGAAATATAAAGATAGGTAAAAATCAGATTACCAAATATGATTAGAAGCACTCCTTGCTATCAAGGACATGTAGTGCAACTCAAGGTGGTTTTACTATGGTCAGCAAAGGTATTTGGAAATCAGTATAATACCAAAGGAATTTAGGGTTTTAAAACCTCACATGATCAAGCATACAAGCATTCAATGTCATCATGGCACTCACAACATTTGTTTTGAAAAAGTTTTAACAAGCTCAGAATTTTACAACACAGACAGGTGATAGCAAAAACAGGGTGTGACAGACCTATCCCCCTTACAAGAATCTCGTCCCCAAGATTCCTAAGCTAGGTGCTAAAAAGGTCTGGAAACTCAGACCGGAGATAGTCTTCACGCTCCCAGGTAGCTTCGGCTTCGGTGTGGTTGCTCCATTGAACCTTGAAGTACTTGATGGTGCGGCTTTGGGTGCATCGCTCTGCTTCATCCAGAATGCGGATTGGCCTCTCGCGGTAGGTGAGATCAGCCTGAAGGTCAATGGCCCGGTGATCAATGTCCTTGTAAGGATCGGAACGACTTGGCTTTGGAGACACTTCCGAAGCTTTGACACGTGGAAAACGTTGTGCACTCCCGAAAGTTCCGGAGGTAACTCCAACTTATAAGCGACCTCTCCACGCCTTGCCGTGATCTTAAATGGCCAAATGAACATTGGAGCGAGTTTCCCCTTAACGTGGAAACGCTTGGTTCCCTTGAGAGGTGTGACACGGAGGTACACCAGATCTCCGAGAACGAACTCCACATTCCTGCGATGAGAGTCTGCATAACTCTTTTGTTGCGACTTGGCTGCTTTCAGATTTTCTTGGACTAGTCACACCTTCTCTTCTGCCCGGTGCAAAACTTCTGGTCCGAAAATCAGCCTGTCTCCGGTTTCTCACCAGTTGATCGGGGTGCGGCATTTCCCTCCGTACAACACTTCGAACGGGGCCATTTGGAGATTGGACTCGTAGCTGTTGTTGTATGAAAACTCAGCGGACGACAGACAGTCTTCCCATTTGGCTCCATGCGCTAGGATGCATGCGCGGAGCATATCTTCGAGTATCTGATTCACACTTTCCGTCTGTCCTCCCGTCTGCGGGTGGAAAATGGTGCTGAAAGAGAGCTTGGTACCGAGGGCTTCCTGAAGTTTCCTCCAAAACATTGAGGTGAACTGCATGCCTCGGTCAGATACAATCTCCTTGGGAACTCCATGAAGGCTTACTATGCGCTCGATATAGCGACTAGCCAACTTGTTCCCTTCATAAGTGGTGTTGACAGGGATGAAATGGGCCACTTTGGTCAAATGGTCGACAACAACCCATATCGAGTTATGGCCCTTGCTAGACCTTGGCAGGGCGGTAATGAAATCCATCCCTCCCTTGTCCCACTTCCATTCCGGCACCTGGAGAGGTTGTAGCAGTCTTGCGGGTCGCTGATGCTCAGCTTTAACTTGCTGACACACAACGCATTTTGCCACATACGACGCGATTTCCCTCTTCATGTCGTGCCACCGGAATCTTTCTCGGAGATCTTGATACACCTTGGTACCACCGGGGTGAATGGAGTAGGGTGTATCATGAGCTTCCCGTAGGATGAGTTCCTTGAGTTCAGCCTTGTTGGGTACGCATAAACGTTTCCCAAATCACACCACTCATTGATCATCCTCCAAGAATCCTGGGGCCTTGCCTTCTGGAATCCTCTTCTTGATACCTTCGATGCTCTTGTGACCCTTCTGGGCTCCCTTGATGTCGTCTTCCAGCGTTGGCTTGACTTCGAGGTTATCTAGAAATCTTGGTTCCACCAGTTCCAATCGGAAGTTCTCCAATTCTTCATACTAGGCGGGCTGCCTTTCCTTAAGCATGACGTTTAAGGTGCTGGTCTTCTTACTCAAGGCATCAACCACTACATTTGGCTTACCGAGGTGATATTGAATGCTGAGGTCGGAGTCTTTGATTAACTCCAACCTTCTCTGTTGCCTCATATTCAATTCCCTCTGGGTGAATATATACTTCAGACTCTTGTGGTCGGTGTATATTTCACATCGCTTCCCCAGAAGGTAATGTCGCCATGTCTTCAGGGCATGTACTACTGCAGCCAACTCGAGATCATGGGTGGCATAATTCTCCTCATGCAGGCGCAATTGCCGTGACAAGTATGCCATGACCCTGCCATCCTGCATTAGAAGCCCACCTAGCCCGGTCCTTGAGGCATCGCAATATATCACGAACTCCTTGCTGATATCTGGAGTGGCCAATACCGGGGCGGTGGTTAACCTCTTCTTCAACTCTTGGAAGCTTGCCTCATACTCCGGCGTCCAATCGAAACTCTTGTCTTTCTTCAGGAGCTGAGTCATAGGTCGCGCAATGCGGGAGAATCCTTCTACAGACTTGCGGTAATATCCTGCGAGTCCGAGGAAACTCCTGACTTCCTTGACGTCGATTCACAATTCCCAGTTGGTTACCGTGGTAATCTTAGAGGGATCAACTGCCAATCACTACAGGAAGCAGCGTCTTTGCCGTCTGTGATGGCAGACGGCAAAGAGTAAATCCCGAACGACAAAGAGGATATCACAGACGGCAAAGAATCTAACGGCCGGCAAAATTTCTGCGTCAGCCTACGACGGCATCGTACCTTCTTTGCCGTCTGTCTCCCCAAAGCGGACGACAAAGAGGTTTGCCGTCAGCTTTTCATAGGAGCAGTCGGCAAAGTGATCGAGGCGGCAGCCGACAAGCGTTGCCTCCGTTAGGGCTAACGGAGGCTTTGCCGTCAGCCTCCCCCCTCTTCTTTGCCGTCTGCCTCCCCCCTCTTCTTTGTCGTCTACCTCCCCCCTCTTCTTTGTCGTCTGCCTCTTCCTCCTCCCCCCCCCCCTCCACTCTTTACCGTCTGCCTACCCCTCCCCCCCTCCTCTGTGCCCTCTTCTTTGCCGTCTGCCCCCCTGGAAGTAGACGACAAAGATACTATATGGTTAGCTGCTACTGCCCAGGTTGCCCCGCTGGGCACCATGTGGCACCTTTGCCGTCGGCCAGCTGACGGCAAAGGCCTTTGCCATCAGCTGGCAGACGGCAAAGAGCCTATATTGTCACATTTTTGTTTATTTTTTCTATTTCACCGCACATATGCATATAATTCATAGCACATATATGATAAATAGGTCACAACACATATATGATATACATATAAAGCTCATCAATGCCATTTGTTCATCAACGTACATCCCATATATCAAAAGAACCAACACATACAAAGTTTCATCCATACATACATACATATAGTTGCACGTATATTGTTCTTCCATATATACATATACATACAGTTCCACATTGTTCATCAACTCAAATAAAAATGGAAACTAAAGCACTCCAATGCCAGCTTCCATGCATGTAGTACATCCAATCTGCAAAATGGGAATAAGAAAGTCAGAAGAAGAAGAACAAGAACATATATATGACAAATAAGCTAAATTGAAGAAGAAAGAGAAGAAGGAAGAAGAGAACAAGGAGAAGAAAAACAAGAAGGAGGAGGAGGAGGAGGGGAAGGGGAAGGAGAAGGAGGAGGAGAAGAATAAAAAAGAAGAGAAGGAGAAGGAGAAGAAGGAGGAGAAGAAGGAGGAGAGAAGAAGAAGGAGAAGAAGGAGGGCTCCTTCTCCTCCTTCTCCTTCTTATTCTCTTCTTCTCCACCTCCTTCTTCTTCTTCTCCTTCTCCTTCTCCTTCTCTTCTTCTCTTCTTATTCTTCTTCCTTCTTTTCATTTCTCCACTTCTCCTCTTCTTGGAGCTAAATTAGCTAACTTTGTCTTTTTGGAGCTAAATGGGCTAATTATGTCATTATAGAGGAAAACAAGCTAAGTATATAATATTAATGAGCTAACCAAGGTTCTTATGCCATTTTGAGCTTATAATGTCTTTTAGGAGCTAAATTGGTTAATTATATCATTGTTGGGGAAATTAAGGAAAGGAGAATATGAAAGAGGAGAAGAAAGAGGAGGAGGAGGAGAAGTAGTATAAATAAAGAAGAATGAGGAGAAGGAGGAGGAGGAGCATAAGGACTAGAAGGTCCTTGGCCTTCTCCTCCTCCTCCTCCTCCTCCTCCTTCTTCTTCTTCTCTTCTTCTTCTTCTTCTTCTTTCTTTTCATTTTTCCTATTTCTTCTCCTCTTCTCCTCTTCTTGGAGCTAAATTAGCTAACTATGTCTTTTTGGAGCTAAATGGGCTAATTATCCCATTTTAGAGGAAAACAAGCTAAGTATATAATATTAATGAGCTAACCAAGGTTCTTATGCCATTTTGAGGTTATTATGGCATTTTGGAGCTAAATGGGTTAATTATGTCATTGTTGGGGGAAATTAAGGCAAGGAGAATATGAAATAGGAGAAGAAAGAGGAGGAGGAGAAGAAGAAGAAGAAATAAAGAAGAAGGAGGAGAAGGAGGAGAAGGACTAGAAGATCCTTGGCCTTCTCCTCCTTCTCCTCCTCCTCCTTCTCCTTTTTCTCTTCTTCTTCTTCTTCTTTTTTGTTTTCATTTTTCCTATTTCTTCTCCTCTTCTCCTCTTCTTGGAGCTAAATTAGCTAACTATGTATTTTTCGAGCTAAATAGGCTAATTATCTCATTTTAGAGGAAAACAAGCTAAGTATATAATATTAATGAGCTAACCAAGGTTCTTATGCCATTTCTAGCTTATTATGGCATTTTGGAGCTAAATGGGCTAACTATGTCATTGTTGGGGAAATTAAGGCAAGGAGAATATGAAAGAGGAGAAGAAAGAGGAGGAGGAGGAGGAGAAGGACTAGAAGGTCCTTTGCCTTCTCCTCCTTCTCCTCCTCCTCCTCCTCCTCCTCCTCCTACTTCTTCTCTTCTTCTTCTTCTTCTTTCTTTTCATTTTTCCTATTTCTTCTCCTCTTCTTGGAGCTAAATTAGCTAACTATGTCTTTTTGGAGCTAAACGGGCTAATTATGTCATTGTAGGGGAAATTAAGGCAAGGAGAATATGAAAGAGGAGAAGAAAGAGGAGGAGGAGGAGAAGAAGAAGAAATAAAGAAGGAGGAGAAGGAGGAGGAGGAGAAGAAGGACTAGAAGGTCCTTGGCCTTCTCCTCCTTCTCCTCCTCCTCCTCCTCCTCCTCCTTCTCCTTCTTCTCTTCTTCTTCTTCTTCTTTCTTTTCATTTTTCCTATTTCTTCTCCTCTTCTCCTCTTCTTGGAGTTAAATTAGCTAACTATGTCTTTTCGGAGCTAAATGGGCCAATTATCTCATTTTAGAGGAAAACAAGCTAAGTATATAATATTAATCAGCTAACCAAGGTTCTTATGCCATTTTGAGCTTATTATGGCATTTTGGAGCTAAATGGGCTAATTATGTCATCGTTGGGGAAATTAAGGCAAAGAGAATATGAAAGAGGAGAAGAAAGAGGAGGAGGAGGAGGAGAAGAAGAAATAAAGAAGAAGGAGGAGAAGGACTAGAAGGTCCTTGGCCTTCTCCTCCTTCTCCCCCTCCTCCTCCTCCTCCTCCTCCTCCTACTTCTTCTCTTCTTTTTCTTCTTCTTTCTTTTCATTTTTCCTATTTCTTCTCCTCTTCTTGGAGCTAAATTAGCTAACTATGTCTTTTTGGAGCTAAATGGGCTAATTATGTCATTGTTGGGGAAATTAAGGCAAGGAGAATATGAAAGAGGAGAAAAGAAACTTATCGTAGTGGTCATCAAGGAGGAGAAACACCTGGAGAAGGGTCGTGCGATGCCGCTAGGGAGTTATTCTGCACAACAGATATTTTGCAATGTCTCATTTAGCATGATAACACTCAATTATTAATACTAGTTTATAATGAAACTCACCGTGCCAATCAAAGAGAAGACGGGCATCGGCGGAGGGACTTGACCGCTCTTCTCGCACAGACCCTGAAGAGTGGGTTGTATTAGTTAGTAATGAAACACACATTACACACATGATTTGGCTAATGTTAAAAAAACTTACCAACAAAAATCTCGTACAAGGCCCGTTGACCCGCCTCATTCCGGGACCTCTCCTCCTCAATCAATCGTGCCGTGGTCTGGTCCCTCTCATCAAGAGCAGCCTCACTTGCCAATCTCTCTTTCTCAAAAGCAGCCTCAAGAGCAGCCTGGCTTGCCAATCTCTCTTTCTCAAGAGCAGCCTGGTTTGCCAATCTCTTTTTCTGATGAGCAGCCTGAAACACCATTCCTCGTTAACACAGTAATGATCTATGGTGACACACATAATGAAATGGATGAAAGTGTTCTTAGTCCGTACAACTAACCTCGATGGCAAGATCGACTGGCCGTGGACGACGCATTATCTCAGGACAGCTGCTCGACTGGCGTGCCTTGATCTCCAAGAGAGTGAGTGGACAACGTATTATCCCATCTGCAATGGCTATCGAGCCATGGGGCCTCCCGCCACCAGATATCATCACCAGCTCTGGATCCAAAGGTTCCTGACTAGGGTTAAAGTCTTCCCCTTTCGTAGCCTTCCCCGCGTCCCTGTATGCCACGAGCTTCTAGTGGGATGATATGTTGGTGAAGTTATTGGGATCATCCAGGTCAGACGCAGAGAATGCCTTCGCCTTCTTGTACGAGGCAGTATGGGCCATGCCATAAAGGTCGTACAAGTGTGGCATCTCTGTCTTATTGTGATGCGCCTAAAAGAGAGGAACAAAATATTAGCATGAAGAATGAATTGCATGAATCATGAAGCAAATCACATACCCAGTTTCGTCCAACCTAAAGTAAGTTGGCGTTGCCTTGATGGTGTGGCACACCAACCATTTGGCTACGCCGATCCTTCGCATTCTCGTGGACGGCTCGCCAGCTCCCTGTGCACCACTCATCAACCAACGCCTCCCAACAATCCATCTTATCAACACACCATCTCGGGGGCACCTGTAAGTTATTAGAAACAATTTTCAGCGCTACGCCTATGAATGAAATCAAGAAAACTACGTACAAGGACTTAAGAATAGGTAATTACCTTCATGTATTGCTCCTTCTTCAGAAACTTTTCGCGGCAATCCTTCTTCCGCTTCTTAATACCACACGTGGCGTAGTAATCTCGAATAGCCTGCGACCGATCCTCGTGGCGCAAGTTCTGTAGTAACCGCCTACACTCGGCCTCGAGAACCCTGGCCGCCTCCTCCTCATATCCATTCTCACACCTATAGAAGGTCTGCAATCAAACGTGAAAACACCGATTAGTACAATAATTAGCTATCTTGTTAATTTTAGATTCTGTAAAAGGACAATTTACCCAAAAGCTCTTGATCACCATCTTGGCCCTTGTTTGGCACAAGACACCATCTATAATCTCCTCCGGCGGGGCCTGCGCAGCCTGGTAGTGCTCCCAGGAAGATCCTAGTGTAGGAACCTGACCCTCACCAGGCAACGTGACAAACCCCGGGAAATTTGTGCGGCAAAGCACACCAAGGACGGAGTTCGGTCTGCGGACTCCAAGAGGGTGTACCCATCCCCTGCAGTATGGTAAGGTCAACACATTAGATATTTGAACAAACTTGAAGGCAAAAGCTAAAAAAAGAGTAAATGTACTTACCTATCTCCTTCAGGTTTAATCACCGGCCTCTACTCGCGGGTAGCCGACGCGACCGGGAGACGTGTACTACCACGCTTGTACACGATGGCCCCATCCACCTGCACATCACCCTCACTATCCGTAAGCTCATCCCCGCCATCCCCGCCCCCTAAGCCACCCGGACCCTCGGTCGAATCCGGCAACTCGGTACGATCCGGCCAGGTCTCCCATTCTGGCCTCTCCACGTCCGGTGAAGCCTCCGGAACCGTAGTCTCGTGGGCCGAATGCACCTCGACCCGAGGCTGCTCCTGGACGGGAGTCTCATAGGACGAATGCCCGTCAACACCAGGCTCCTGGAATGGAGTCCCCGTAGCCTCCTCCGCAAATGGGTCGACCATAGTAGTCCTATGCTCGGGTGAATGAGCTGGTGGTGGTGGCGAGGATGGCTAAACAGTCCTCCTGGATATTCCGCGGCCACCACCTCTCCCTGTACCCTTCCCCTTCTTCCCTACCCGACCAGCACCTCTCCCAGTGGGCAATGCCGCCGACGAAGAAGAACCCACGGGTGGTGTCGACAGACTGTCTGCCAAGGCTCTACGGAGAAATAGGGGTGGAAGGGAAGTACCACCCCTCGTGCGGGGCGCCTGGGAAGAACCTATCGAGCGATCTGGACCAGCGCCCACCATCTTTCCACACCTGGTGACCTGCCATGATAAAGATTAAAAGAAATTAGTACAACATAAAAAATTGAATAACTGACATGAATAATAATATGTACATGAATAATAAAGATTAAAATATATATAATTTAAGTTGTGAATCTTACAAACTAATAATCATCATCAATAAATGCATCATCATCATCACTATCATGCAGGTCTTCATGAATGACGTGCTCGTCGGGTTCAACGACGTGAAGTTGTGAAAGGCCTTCCTTTAATCGTTGAAGCATTAACAGGCCGTTCGCATCATTAACCTCTACGAGTTCCAGGTCTTCTAGTTCCGGCTCAGGGCTGGAGTGAAGCACGGCGGTTCTTGAAACGTTTCTTGGAAAGACGTGTTTCTTGGAAGAATTCTCCATCATATGTGTCTGGGTTAATGTGAGGTTCATAATCCTGTTCATTTGGGAGAGGTGGTCTGACATGTGGCGACACTTCATAAACAACATACCCACCTTCCAGATTCTTATCCGTTTGGCATGCCCACGGTAGATAGAAAACTTGGGTCGCCTGTTGAGCCGTAATATAGACATCGAGAACATCTAAATGGGTGTTTGGATTGATTTCGACTAGTCCTATATGTTCATGAGTCCTTCTAGTCTTGTTAGGATGGAACCAATAACATTTGAAGACTACAACGTTTGGTGGGTTTTCACCATAGCATTGAAGTTCATAAATTGCTTCAACTCTTCCATAATACTCGATAACACCTTGGCCGATAGCAGAGACACCACAATTTGTAGATTTCCGGTCGGGCATAGATAGCTCTTTGCCAAAGGTACGAAAGAGATACCCGCTGATGTTGTATTTCTCAAATGAACGGACCTTATAGTCAAAACCATTAGCGACTTGTCTCAATTCGGCGTCCATAGACTCTGAATTAGCCTACAAGTTTAATACGAAACGCTTGTTGCATTATTCGCAAGTTAGACCAAGAAATGAAATGGTCCATTATTGATAATTACCGTTTGTTTGAACCAAGAGATGAAACCGGGATAGCCGCCTCCTGTCTTTGAAAGAAGCTCATACTCTTCGACGGAATCATTTTCGATCACCACTTCATCCAAAAATTAGGCGACGTAACGGCTGTTTGAAATATCCGGGAATAAGAGCAGTTCAAATGAATTAGAAGTTACGGGAAAATGTGCCAAGAACTCACTCGATGTACGGCCGCACTTCTGTTAGGTTGTTGAAGATATACAATGAAATGTTCCGCCATTCTTCCACATCCAACGTTATTGGATTCGAAGCACCAGCTGGTTCAAGCTTCCCTTTGAATAAGTTGAGGTTGGACCCACCTTTTTTAGGGTCTGCATCATTGTGCCGAGGCTTCGGATTATGCAAATGATGATTTCTGGCTTCGTAGTGTGCTGTCACAAAGTTTGCCACCTCCTCAGTAATGAATGCCTCTGCCATCGATGCTTCAATTCTACACTTATTTTTACATTTAGCTCGAAGGGTTTTCTGCATCCTCGCAGTTGCATAGCACCAGCGATCTTGCACGGGCCCACCCAATCTTGCCTCGGTCGGTAGATGTAAAATCAAATGTTGCATTGTATTAAAGAAGCTAGGTGGAAAGATCTTCTCTAACTTGCACAACAACTCCGGTGCAAACTCCTCCATGTCTTCTACCACGCCAGGCGACAATTCTTTCGCACAAAGAACACGGAAGAAATAGCTCAGCTCCGCCAGTACTAGCCATTCATCCTCAGGAATAAAGCCACGTAACATCACTGGCATTACCCGCTCTAGCCATATGTGCCAATCATGACTGTTGAGACCAAAGATTTTTAATTTTTCAATACTCGCTCCCCTCTTTAAATTCGCTTCATACCCATCGGGGAACATCATGTGCATTTTGACCCACAAGATAATTTCCCTCATAGCTGGCCTTCCAAGATTGAACCACGCCTTTGGCTTCGACCACTTCTGCTTTCCTTTGCCTTCTCGCATGTTTTGTAACGGTCTATGACATAGTTTCTCTTGATCACCTCTAGCCTTAGTATTATCCTTTGTCTTCCCATCTATGTCGAACAATGTACCAAAAATAGCCTCTCCGATATTCTTTTCAGTGTGCATCATGTCGATATTCTGTGGAAGGAGGTCTTTGAAGTAAGGCAGATCCCAGAAGCATGGCTTGTGAGTCCAGGCGTGTTTTGAATTATACCCCTTGAAATACCCTGGACGCTCTGGATCAGGCTCGAGGGCGTTTAACTGATCCAGGATCTATTGACCTGTGAACGCAGGTGGTGCCAAGTTTTGACAACTTTACCTTTGGTAAAGTTCTTCTTGTCTTTTCTGAATTGATGGTCAGGATCCAGGAACTGCCTATGCAAGTCAAAGCAAGAATACTTTTGACCCTCCTGCAACCAATGAAACTGAAGAGCTTCCTTGCATTGGAGGCACGGGAACCTTCCATGCACACACCATCCAGAGAATAGCGCATACGCAGGCAAGTCATGCATAGAGTACATGTACCACACATGCATTTTGAAGTTTTCTTTTCTAGCGGCATCGTATGTCTTGACCCCATTATCCCAAGCTTCTTCCAATTCATCCTTAAGCGGTTGCAGGTACACATTCATATTCTTCCCCGGATAATTGGGCCCTGGTTATCAACGTTAGAAATATGTTCTTTCTTTGCATAATCTGCCCGGGGGGGGGGGGAGATTGAGTGGAATGACAAATACAGGCCAACAATTGTATTGGGTTGCCGTCATGCCGAAGGGATTAAAACCATCCGTGGCGGCGCAGACTCGAGGATTCCTTGGATCTGCCGCTTTATCCTGATGCAATCCATCGAAATGTTTCCATGCTTCCCCATCCGATGTGTGTACCATCATCTTATTCCCATCCGCATCTAGTTCGGTTCTTTTGCCCAATTTGTTCCATGTCATATGTCTGGCTGTCTCTTCGACCATGAAAACATGTTGAAGTCTTGGTATGATTGGCATATACCGAAGAACACTAACTGCGATTTTGGTCTGCCTCTTCTCACCCATACCGTTGTCTACCAGAAGATACATGCAAGACTCGCAATTGGAACAATAGTCCAAGTGTGCATACTCCTTCCTAAATAGGACACATCCTTTCTCACATGCATCTATCTTCTCATAGGGCATCTTAAGTACACGAAGTATTTTGTCCGACTGGTACAAGTTTGCAGGCATGACATGGCCTTTGGGTAGGAAGCGTCCAAATAGTGTCATCATCACGTAGTAGCATTCTCTTCCCAAGTTGAACTGAGCCTTCAAAGCCATTACTTGTGCAATTGCATCCAGCTGACAGAGCTCAGTGTGCTCATGGAGAGGACATTTTGAAGACTCCAACATTTCATAAAAGGCCTTTGCAAATTTCTCCATCTCATCTTCCGAATCCCGAGCATAATCAAAGTCTTGGACCATGTCTTCTATCCCGGTACCATGCTCGTCCGTGCGACGACGGACCACCTCAGCTCTTGTGCGTTGTATAGACTCACCATGAAATGTCCACACCGTATAATTAGGCTTAAAACCCCTCCTCTGCAGGTGTTTAATCATTACAGCCTCTGTCGTCTTTTTATAGTTGTCGCATCGAGGACACGGGCAACAGTTTCTTTCGTGGCCATTTTCGAATGCGGCTTTCACAAATTACTTTGTTTTTACAAACCATTCTTTCGTCATCTCTTTCTGACTAGGGTGACCGGTATACATCCACGCACGATCACTCATCTTGCATAGCTACTAAATATAGAAGAAATATATTTATATATAATTTAGCATTTATATTCATCGGTTAATCAGGTTCGCCATTTTTATTACGTCCACGCAACCTACACGCTAATAGGTAAAGATAGGTCCCAATCCCACCCGAGTATGTGTAGATTGGGTTCGTTTTCCCATGCTGTGCTCCGGATCCAACGCAAAATTTCGGCAGCACCTCCCCGCTGTTCTCCTGATACACGTCTCCGCAATAAACAGAGAGGATGTGCATACGGAGAACAACAGGGAGGCACTGACGAAATTCCGCATCGGATCCAGAGCATAGCATACGAGAAAACGAAGCCAATCTACACATACTCGGGTTGTCCATGGATAATGTTGGACAATTCGAAAGGATGGCGGATATATATATGCAAAGACATGCATATTTATAGACGTCGCCCTTTCGAACACGAGACGCATACTGGTCACACATACTGATAAATTAATTTAATTACCTAAATCTAGAAAGTTTCATCTGAAAACCGAGCCACAGTAAATGAAGGGGCGGGGAGGAGATGAAATTTGTACTGACCCACGAATACAGGGGCGGAGCTCGTACAACGCACGGGCAGGTCTTCGCACAGTAGACCTCACAGCCACGAGACAACTATCACATGTAAATCCACCCGATCAACACAAATATTCTAATTATGTCATTTTAGAGGGAAACAAGTTAAGAATATAATATTCATGACCTAACCAAGGTTTTTATGCCATTTTTTAGCTAAATGGGATAATTATCTCAATTAGGGGGAAATAAGGTCAGGAGAATAAGATAGAGGAGAAGAAAGAGGAGGAGGAGAAGAAGAAGAAGAAATCAAGAAGAAGGAGAAGGATGAGGAGGAGAAGAAGGAGGAGAAGAAGGAGGAGGAGAAGGTATTCTTCTTCTCTTCTTCTCTTCTTCTTCTCTTCTTCTCTTCTTCTTCTCTTCTTCTCTTCTTCTTTTCTTCTTCTTTTCTTCTTCTCCTTCTTATTTTTGTCTTCTCCTCCTCCTCCTCCTCTTCTTCTTCTTCTTCTTCTTCTTCTCCTCCTCCTCTTCTCCTCTTCTCCTCCTCCTCCTCTTCTTCTTCTTCCTATCCTTTCTATTATGCTAACTAACTAACTAACCTAACTAACCAAGCTAACTAAACCTATCGCTAAACCTAGATAGCACTAAACATAAAAAAAAAGAATCTACCACTAAGTAACTAAAAAAGAATCTAGCTACCACTAAATACCAAACAATAAAAAACCAACTTCTTCTTCTTTTTTCTCTTCTTCTCCTTCTTATTTTTTTCTTATTCTCTTCTTCTCTTCTTCTTCGCTTCTTCTTTACTTCTTCTCCTTCTTATTTTTTCTTCTCTTCTTCTTCGTCTTCTCCTTCTTATTTTTTTCTTCTCTTCTTCTTCTTCTTCTTCTTCTTTTTCTTCTCCTCCTCCTCCTCCTCCTACTCCTCTTCTTCTTCTCCTCTTCTTGTCCTCCTCCTCCTCCTCTTCTCCTCTTCTCCTCCTCCACCTAACTAACCAAGCTAACTAACTAACCTAACTAAACCTACTAACCTAACTAAATCTACCACTAAAACTACTAACAATAATCTAGCTACCACTAATTAACAAAACAAAACTAAATCTGTAAATTAGCAAAGAAAAGAAAAAAAAGGACTCACCGGAGGGGGGCGGCCGGGGAGGAGGAGGGTGCGGCGGTGGAGGAGACGGCGGTGGTGGCGGAGGGGGTGGTGGTGGAGAAGGGGCGAGCTCCGACGGCGGTGGTGGAGGAGGAGGTCCCGGGGAGGAGGAGGGGGCATGGTGGAGGAGGGGCGCAGGGAGGAGGGGGCGCAAGGAGGCCGGAGGAGGGCGCAGGGAGGCCGGAGGAGGAGGGGGGCGACAGCGCAGGGAGGCCGGAGGCTGGAGGAGGGAGGAGGAGGGGGCGCAGGGAGGCCGTAGGAGGAGCGGCGGCGGCGCAGGTAGGCCGAGGAGGGCGCGGCGGCGGTGGTGGTGTCGGGGGTGAGAGAGAGGGGTGTGGGGTGGCCGTTAGGGGTGAGAGAGAGGCGCGTGGGGGCGGGGCTAACGGCCGTTAGGGGCGCACCCTCTTTGTCGTCCGCCTCTCGACGGCACAGAGGAGAAAAGCGGACGGCAAAGAGAGAGGTCGTTAGGGGGGAGAGAGGGGGTGCGGGGTGGGCCAGCCGAGCGCTTTGCCGTCTCCCTAAGTTAAGTTTGCCGTGATCCAGCACACGGCAAAGAAGCAGCAGATGGCAAAGAGCCTCTTTTCCATCAGCCTTCTCTTTGCCGTTTGGTTTCTGGTAGCTGATGGCAAAGAGGGTCTTTGCCATCAGCCAGTAGACGATAAAGAGGCAGCAGATGACAAAAAACTGTTTTCCAGTAGTGAATCCACTTGCTCTCATGGTATGACCCAGGAATCCAACTTCGTTCAGCCAAAACTGGGACTTGCTGAATTTGGCATACAGTTGGTGCTCTCGAAGCTTCTCCAATACTAGCCTCAAGTGTTGCTCATGCTCGTCTTCACACTTGGAAAAGATTAATATGTCATCATTGAATACGACGACAAACTTGTCTAGGTATTCCATGAAGACCTTATTCATGAGGTACATGAAGTAAGCTGGGGCATTCGTCAATCCAAAGGACATGCCAGTGCATTCGTACAGACCGTACCGGGTCACAAATGCCGTCTTCGGAATGTTTTCGGGTCGAATCTTTAGTTGGTAATATCCAGATCAGAGGTCGATCTTGGAGAATACCTTTGCTCCATTCAGCTGGTCGAACAAGTCTTCATTCTTGGGGAGTGGATACTTGTTCTTGATCGTGACCTCATTGAGAGAACGGTAATCGACACAAAGTCGGATTGTCCTATCCTTCTTGGACACGAAGAGAACAGGTGGTCCCCAAGGTGACGCACTTGGACAAATAAACCCTTTCCTGAGTTGCTCATCCAGTTGCTTCTTCAACTCCTCTAGCTCTTCGGATCCCATCCTGTAAGGCTTCTTATAGATAGGCTTTGATCCTGGCATGAGTTAAATGATGAAATCGATGTCTCGGTCAGGAGGCATCCCTGGTAGCTCATCAGGAAAGACATCCGGGTATTCACAGCCTATTGGCACTCGGTCGAGTCCTTCCTCTGATAGGCTGTTAACTTGTGGCACTCGAGTGGGTACTGGCTCAGAGACATACTTGACTTTGACCCCTTGGTCTCTTGTCATGGTAATGGCCCTGTTAGCACAGTCCAAGATACTATGATGCTTGGCCAACCAGTCCATACCGAGAATTAGTCCTAGGCCTTGCGACTTGAGCACAATGAGATCCGCTGAGAAGCTCGTCCCATTGATAACTATCCCGACCTTCCTACACCCTAGGTTGCTCCTCAAATCTGCTCCCGGGGTTTGAATTGCCATATGCCCACGAAGCCAGGTAGGTTCTAGACCACACTTTTCTGCAAACTTTTGTGTAACAAAGGAATGTGAGGCACCACAATCAAACAATACTATTGCTGGGGTAGAGTTGACAAGGAACGTACCCATAATGCAGTCCGGGTCTTCCTGTGCCTCTTCTGTGGAAATATGATTAATCCGCCCCTTGTTGTGATACTGCTGATTGCGAGGAGCCTGGTTCCTTCCTGGTTCTCCTTGGCCTGGATTTGGCGCATTGGGGCACGGAGCATCGGGTTTATTATTGGGGCACTGCCTGGAATAGTGCCCTGGTTGTCCACACCCGAAACAGGTAACTTGCGCTGGAAGGTTGGTCTTGCCCCCATCGTTGTTTGGCGGAGTGCTTGCTGGCTGGACGCTGACTTGCTGAGGTTGGTAATTCTGGCGAAACATTCAATGCCTGTACTACTGGTGCTGATAGTTGGGTCTTGCTGGGGCTGACTTCCACGGTCGTGGTTTTGGGCTAATCGGTCCACCACTACCCATTAGCTTGCACTTACGGGTGTCGTCCATTGCACGACGCTTGTCTTCCAACATAAGAGCCTTATTAACCAGGTCACTGAAGGTCCGACATTCACAAACAACCAACTGATATTGGAGTGACTGCTGCAGTCCTTCCATAAAGCGGTCCACTTTGGCAGCCTCAGTGCTAACGTCTTCAGGTGCATATCTTGATAGAAGGTTGAACTTCTGCAAATAATCCTTGACTGATCCACTACCTTGCCTTAAGGCTTGGACTTCCCGCTTATTAATGGTCATCATTCCCGGAGAAATGTGAGCGGCGCGGAATCCATCCTTTAACACGTCCCAAGTGATGACTTGCCCGGCTCAGATGATCTGAAATCCATCCCACCAGGCTCTGGCTGTGCCTCCGAGACAGTGGGTTGAATAGAAGACTTTCTCGTTGTCGTCAGTGCACTTGACCAGTGTGAGAAGGTCTTCAATAGTGCGGATCCAGTCAACGGCATCTAAGGGCTCAGTCGTCTCCGTGAATACGGGCGACGTAGTCCGCATAAACTCAGAGAGAGTTGAGCGACCGGTGCCATTCCCATTCTACGGTGGGTGGTTTACCAAAGTTTGAGCCAGCTGCCGGATAGCGGCATTGTTGGCTTGACGCTCCTCCCGAAGAGCTTGAAGGAACTGAGCCATGGTCAAGCTTTCAGGGGGAGGAGGCAGCGGTGGAACATCGTCTTGCTGCACATGGTGATCTCCAGCTTGAGCTTCCCCTCCGGCTCCCTGCTGCTGTCCTTAAGAGGCAGAGCCGGGGTTGCCGAAGGTGCTGTTCGAGTTGCATTCACCATCCTGCCAGGGGAGTAGACAGGTCAATTTTTTTTGCCACTGGTTGCATTCGAAAGGGATGATGTTCTAGTAAAGAGGGGGTCTGGTGTTGTGGTAGTGTGCAAGGTTTTTATGACAAAGGTTTTTAAAAGAACCACTGCATTAATTTAAAACAAGTGATGTAGTCGCTCACAAGCTGCTTAATGCAGAATGCGACTTGCATCCAATAGGTTCACGCAACATCCGGGTCATAAAATCGTGATACAAGAACTCCTACGTTCGGTACATCCTACGCTGCTAAGCGATCAACTGTTCGGTCTCATAAGCTGGCTCGGTGGGATCTTCGTCTTCATCTTCCTCTCTGTCTTCATCTTCATTAGTGCTTCCCTTCCTTGAGGGAGTAGGGGAAGGAAGCAGACCATCACGACGTCTCTTGGTTGGCGAGGTAGCGAAGAGCTCGGTGTACTCTTCTGTGGTTAAACGACGACTCTAAAGAGGAACAGCCTAAAGAGGGGGTATTCCTCCTCGGAAAGAAAAGCAGGTGATATTATGGGTGCTCCTTCTTTCGTCACCTTGCGGTTCTTCATCTTCTCCATACGAAGTAGGTCCTTAACTTGGTGCAACTCTTGGCGGATCCTAGTCGACTCCTTGATCAAAAGATGCGTCAAGGTGTGTGAGGAGAGGCTGAAGTAGGTCTGAAACCTTAATGGCATCCCGTCCTTAGATGAGGGGTTGACTGTCCAACTCCCGACTACCTTATCCTTAACAAAATGTAGGTGACGAGTAGCGGGCTCGTCCGCCATCTCAGGAAGGATGTCACGGAGTCGCACGAGTGCCACTCGTGCTGCAGTCTCCACGGCCAACATCAGATCCTCCATTTGTGGCCCTTCAAAGAACCAGCTAGTTGGGGAGTCATTAGCCTTCAGTATCACCTCCACGTGATACTCCTTGGTGTCGGCGTTGACCCAGTGTTCGTGGTCGAGACAGACGGGCGTGCGACGCACTTGACACTTCTCGAGGCTATCACTCAAAAGCAGAGGAAAGCCCGTTTCCACAAGCGTCTCGGGTACGGCGGCCATCTACAAGGTGTAGAGGAGAGGGTTAGAAATATATAGTGGGTGCGGTTCTCAGGTCATTCTTTGTGCATTAATTGTTTCGGCTATCGCCCATGCTACCTAAGGCTTCCTATAGTCAGGATGGCTTTGATACCAGCTCTGTGGGGACCCCGACTTACTAGTCGAGAATCGCCATGCTCAGTGATCCCAGAGATCAATTCTCACCAAACACAGATACTGAATAAAGAGCCTTACATCCAAGTACCGATTATTACATCACGTGACCGAAGGGTCAAGTTCACAAGACAAGGCCTAAGGCCAAATCACACGAGTACACTAATAGCAGAAAACAAAGGGGCTAAGTGGGTGCCCATGCCATCAAGCCTACACTGACAGGCATTCTGACTCGGAAGCGTCCTAGTTCGTAGGGGTGTCTCAGAAGACGTACTCATCTCCAAACTTCGGTTCTTCCATGTCTGGTCAATAACATAACCAGTGGCAAGACAATTAGTACTTTGAATGTACTCTCAAATAGCCCATGACATAATCAACGAAAGTGAAGGATAACAATACCATGCATCTCTATTGTAACTCCACTGGGTGGAATGATCATGAATATGCATCAAGTTAAAGAATTACTCTTGAAGAACAGGTTACAGATATCGATATATCTGTCGAGGGCTGAACCATCCGGGTTCACGCTATATGCCAAGTCACCAAACTTGGTCATATCATTGCTATCATAGCAACACCTTCTCATCACCATACACACACACACTCACGCACACTTGGTTTATGCGGAAATATCAGGACGTAGTTTAAGCAGGATTACCCAACTGTCCTTGACCGTGGACACGGCTATTCGAATAGTTTACACTCTGTAGAGGTAGTACGCTGGACCCACGAGATCCGGGAAACTTCCGTGTCATCCACGACTCGCGGTATATCACATACCTGAGGTAAGTACCCGATCAATGCCTTTCCCCTGACGATACTAGACAAAGAGGTCCACTCGATTGGTACCCAACCCACATGTTGTACGTCTTACGAGCACCAACTCTGGACAGTACCAAACATGTGGGGACCAACGGTGTGACTAGAACTCATAAAAATTGCATAGTCGTCCTACCCGGCACGACCTCATCACGAGAGTGACCACACATCACTCCCGCCACTAGTAATGTGGCTCTTTGCTAGCACCGACCAGAGTAATTAACATAGCCCCGTCCCATAAGGGGTAACGTGGTTGTACTGGTAAGGTTGGGACGGTCGACACATCATAAATCTAATCCCATTTCCGAAACCTTACTCACACAAATACCGGGTGCATCACTTCACCAAAAGTGACCACGTAACTCATCATCACCCTCGGGCATTAGTGGCACCCGACGGGGTTTACATAAACTCTTGCTTTATGACAACATCATTGTCATGATAATACTACTGCTATCTTTACTTATCAACATGGTATTAGCATGACCCTAAGGGGTAGAGTCAAGCTCAATGCATGTGCTCCGAGGGAGCCTTCGGTGAAATCATATCAAATGATTACCGGCACTTGTGATCATATGCAACGGGAATACTTGCTATTTAACATGCAAAGTAACATATGCTCAGTCATGGTCAAAGGGTTGCTTGCCTTGGTCAGCTAAGTATCCGGGGTCTTCGAGGTCTTCTGCTCCGATTCCCTCGTCACACATATTTTCTATCATCGATAAAACAATAAATAAGAAGTAGCTCACACATAAATAGTCCACAAAGTTATTTTAAAAATATTCCCTATCTTTGATTAATCTAAGATATCATTTTAAAAATATTTGCCTTAGTTTTCTTTGAAGAAATATTTTTGAAAACAACCAAGCAGAAGCAAAACTATTTCATTTTAGCCCTTTTTATTATTATAAAATAGAATAGTTGATGGAAAAATTCATCTAAGCATATGATTAAATACTACACATTTTTAGACAAATAACAGTGGAAGAATTATATTTTGACACTTGTTAAATGTTTTTATAAAAATCTTAGAAATCCAGGTTTAAAATAAAAAAAAATAGGCTAGCTCCGGCCTGGCTCGGCCCAGAGTTGGGCTGGCCCATGGCCAGCCGACGGCCTACCCAGGCGCACGCGCCGTCAGGTTTGAACCTGACGCACGGGGCCCTACGGTCAGTGGCCGAGGCCATCACGGGGGAGGAGGTTGGGCCACCGACAAGTGGGGCACACGTGTCGGGGTCATCTCCTACCTCCGGTCGGATAGGAAGAGGAGGACGCCGACGAGGTTGCCGACGCGCTCATGCCCCAATGATCACGGGAATGGGTTTTCCTGACCCGTCGCCTACCTGCTGGTGGTCGAAACAACGACGGGGAGGCAGGGGTTCGCTGGCGACGAGGAGGCCGTGGCGGAGGAGTTTCGGGAAGTGGTCGAGGGGGTGGCTAGATACACGGAAATGCTCGGACGAGTTGGGGGAAAGCTTCCTGGGATCAAGGGGGCAGTTTGGTGGCTCGAGGGGCGCAGGAGCCGTCGTGTAGCCGGAGATCGACCGGAGCTCCGAGGCGGAGGGGCCTCTGTCGATCTCGAGCACCGGGGCTCTGCGGGTTTGCTGGGGTGGCTAGGGAGGTACTAGTGATCGTGGCGAAGCTATCTGAGGGGTGCTGGAGCGAGGGGGGGCTATTTATAGGCCCGCGACGGTGAGCAGATTTGGGAGCGCCGGTGACTCACCGTGGCGCGCATGGGGGTGTAGAGAGAGGTTGGGGTTGAAATCATGGTCTCAGAACGTGGTATTGGACCGCCCGAACCATCTGCTGCAGAGAGAGAGAGAGAGAGGAGAGTCGTGCATACGTGGCCGCGCAACCTTGGCCGGTTTTGGAGCGCGCGGGCACGCGTCGTGCGAGCTCTAGCGCGAGAGAGGAGGGGTCCTGAGGCTTGCCCGATGCAGAGGGGTTGTCTGGGAAGAGGTTGGACATTTCGGGGGATGCTGGAACTGGCTGAGGGCATCGCGCCCACCTCGGTGACTCCCTGTAGCGCGCCCAGAGCACAGTTTTGGCATGCCACGGCATGCTGGTGCGCTCGGAGGTACTCTGGACGTGTCTAGCATGTCCTAGAACTTGCTGGGGGTGTGGCTAGCCGTTTGATTTTAGTGGGAGCTTCGGCTGGTCAAAGGAGGCAAGAATTACTGGTGCTGTCAGTCATGAACTGAGGTCTGAATTGGGGTTCTTGGCCTTTCCACTTTGAACCAGTGAGGGGCCAGTTGACTGGGGTTAGATACAGGTACTTGCCACTTAATCTAAGAGTTTGAAGCAAAGGAGTTTGGTTTAGCTATGGCTAAGGTGGCTTTTTCCTATCTGTGAGAAGGTGTTCGACAGTGGGTTTAGGGGGTTGCACCCCACCACTGGTGCTGAGACTTTACAGGTTTGGTTTTGGTGGTAAACCATGGAGTTCCACCAAATTTGAGCTCCAAAGGACAAGTTTAGCTTTCTAAACTTGAAATCACTCCAATATGACCAGATATGTTCCTTCCAAAGGGAGTGTGGGCAAACTAAGTCCCACAAATCCCTTTTTTGGTGTAGAACCCTCATTTGAGGTATTAGGCACTCTTGCAAAGTTTTAGCCTCATTGGAGAAACTTTGCTATGTAGAGTTGCTCTAACTTGATTCTGGACAGACATGGTTTTTGGGTTATTTGGGGTCCTTATCCACCTTTGTTCAAGGTGAAACTTTATGTGGACACCAAACAAGGCTTAGGGATACCACTGGAATTTTCTAGGAATTTATTGAGAATATTTCCTTTGGAAATATTTCAAAATTCCAAAACAGACAGAAATAGCTTTTATAGTTTTAATCAATAAATATAATATAAAATGGGGTTTAAAATCCTATGTATGGAAATATATGTATCATCTCTAAATTTAATCAGATTTTTCAAAGGCAGAAAAGTATTTTCCCATGTTGGAATACCAATTCTAACCTCAGAAATGGACAGGTTATTTAATTAGAAAAATAATCACAAAAATAATTATTTTTGTAGTTTTGAAATATAAAGATAGGTAAAAATCAGATTACCTAATATGAGTAGAAGCACTGCTTGCTATCAAGGACATGTAGTGCAACTCAAAGTGGTTTTACTATGGTCAGCAAAGGTTTTTGGAAATCAGTATAATACCAAAGGAATTTAGGGTTTTAAAACCTCACATGATCAAGCATACAAGCATTCAATGTCAATCATGGCACTCACAACATTTGTTTTGAAAAAGTTTTAACAAGCTCAAAATTTTACAACACAAACAGGTGATAGCAAAAACAGGGTGTGACATAATCCTTATGCGGGAGATGGAACACTACATCCTGATTTGCACCTAATCTATGTGGGTGAAGTTTGTGGATTATTTAAGCTTATAGATCTGCCCGAGGATTATGTCAAGAAGAAGGTCTTTCCTTTATCTTTGAAGGAAAAGGCGTTGACATGGTATAGGCTATGTGATGATATTGGATCATGGAACTACAACCAATTGAAATTGTAATTTCATCAGAAGTATTATCCTATGCATCTGGTTCATCGTGATCGGAATTATATTTATCATTTGTGGCCTCGCGAAGGAGAATGAATCGCTCAAGCTTGGGGGAGGCTTAAGTCAATGTTATATTCATGCCCCAATCATGAGCTTCCAAGAGAAATAATTATTCGAAATTTTTATGCTCGGCGCTTTGGTAATGATCAATCCATGCTCGACACTTCTTATGCTGGTTCCTTTATGAAGAAAGATATTGAATTCAAATGGGACTTATTGGAAAGAATTAAACGCAACTCTGAAGATTGGGAACTCGATGAAGGTAATGAGTCAGGTCTAAGCCTTAAGTTTAATTGTGTTAAATCCTTTATAGACAGTGATACTTTTCGTGATTTTAGCACTAAATATGGACTTGACTCTGAAGTAGTAGCTTCATTTTGCTACTCATGTTGATCCATTCAAGGAGAAGTGGTTTAAGTATCACCCTCCCATAATGTCGGTCCTGTTATTCCTACGGCTTATATTGAGAAACCACCCTTTCCTATTAGGATAAGGGAACATGCTAGAGCTTCAACTGTGGTTCGTAAGTGTTGTGCTAGAAAACCTATACCTCCTGAACAAATTAAACTAGAACCTAATATTGCTATGGTTAAAGATATCTTGGTTGATAAAATTGATGGGCATGTCATTCACTTCTGTGATGAAGCCGCTAGAATTGCTAGACCTGGTACTAAGGGTAAACATAGACCTATCGTTGGCGTGCGTGTAGTTTCTATTAAGATAGGAGATTTTGTCATCGTGGTTTATGTGATGTGGGTGATAGTGTGACTGAAATTCCCTTTCCCTTATACCAAGAAGTTATGAATGATAGTGCATGAGACGAATTAGAGGAAATTGATGTTACCATCCAGGTTGCTAATAGAGATACTATTTCACCAATTGGGGTTGTTAGAGATGTTGATGTCTTGTGTGGAAAAATAAAGTATCCTACTGATTTTCTTGTTCTTGGTTCCCCACAAGATGATTTTTGTCCCATTATATTCGGTAGACCCTTCTTGAATATTGTTAATGCTAATATTGATTGTGAAAAAGAAACGGTTACTGTAAGTTTTGGGGATGCATCTCATGAGTTCATTTTCTCTAAATTTCGCACACAACCTCATGACAAAGAACTTCCTAGTAAAGATGAAATTATTGGTCTCGCTTCTATTGTTGTGCCTCCTACCGATCCCTTAGAACAATGTTTTCTAGACCATGAAAATGATATGTAAATGAAATAGATAATATTTTCTTTGATTAGCAGCCTATTCTGAAACACAACCTACGTGTTGAAATACTCGGGGATCCTCCTCTACCTAAGGGTGATCCCGTGTTTGAGCTTAAACAATTATGTGATACTCTGATGTGTGCTTATCTTGATGAAAAGGAGATATATCCTGTTATTATTAGTGCTAACCTTTCAGAGCATGAAGAAAATAGATTATTGAAAACTCTGAGGAAGCATCGTGCCGCTATTGGATATACTCTTGATGATCTTAAGGGCATTAGTCCCACTCTATGTCAGCACAAAATCAAATATGGAGCCTGATGCTAAACCACTTGTAGATCACCAACAACGATTAAATCCTAAAATGAAGGAAGTGGTAAGAAATGAAAGACTAAAGCTTTTGGAGGCAGGTATAATTTATCCTATTGCTGATAGTAGATGGGTTACTCCTGTTCATTGTGTCCCTAAAATGAGACGCATTACCGTTGTTCCTAATGATAAAGATGAATTAATCCCGCATAGAATTATTACAGGATATAGAATGGTAATTGATTTCACGAAATTAAATAAGGCTACTAGGAAATAACATTATCCGCTACCTTTTATAGATCAAATTCTACAAAGACTATCCAAACATACACATTTTTGCTTTCTAGATGGTTACTCTTGTTTCTCTCAAATACCAGTATCAAAATAGGATCAAGAGAAGACCACTTTTACTTGCCCTTTCGGTACCTTAGCTTATAGACGTATGCCTTTTGGTTTATGCAATGCACCTTCTACCTTTCAATGATGTATGATGGCTATATTCTCTGACTTATGTGAAAAGATTGTTGAGGTTTTCATGGATGACTTTTCTGTTTATGGAACTTCTTTTGATGATTTCTTGAGCAACCTTGATCGAGTTTTGCAGAGATGTGAAGAAACTAATCATGTCTTGAATTGGGAGAAGTGCCACTTTATGGTTAATGAAGGCATCGTCTTGGGACACAAATATCAAAGGTATAAGAAGTTTCCTTGGTCATGCTAGTTTCTGTAGGAGATTTATTAAAGACTTCTCTAAAATTCTAAGCCTCTCACTAAGCTTTTGCAAAAGTATATTCCATTCGTTTTCGACGATTATTGTGTAGAAGCATTTGAAATTCTTAAGAAAGCCTTAATCACTGCACCTGTTGTTCAACCACCTGATTGGAACCTGCCCTTTAAAATATTTTATGATGCTAGTGATTATGTTGTTGGTGATATTTTAGAACAAAGAGACGGTAAGAAATTAAATGTCATCCATTACGCTAGTAAAACTCTAGGCAGTGCTCAAAGAAACTATGCTACCACTGAAAACGAATTTTTAGCGGTTCTATTTGCTTGTGATAAGTTTGGACCTTATATTGTTGATTCCAAAGTAACTGCTCACACTGATCATGCTTCTATTAAGTACCTTATGAAAAATAAAGATGTTAAGCCTAGACTTATTAGATGGGTCCTTCTGCTACAAGAATTTGATTTCCATATTATTGATAGAAAGGGCGCTGATTACCCTATAGCAGATAACTTGTCTAGACTAGAAAATGTTCTTGATGCCGCACTACCTATTGATGATAGCTTCCCTGATGAACAATTAGCCACCATAAATGCTTCACGCAATGCTCCTTAGTATGCTGCTTATGCTAACTACATTGTTGCTAAATTTATACCGCCTAGTTTCGCATACCAACAAAAGAAAAAGTTCTTCTTGATTTAAGACATTACTTTTGTGACGATCCACACCTTTATAAAGAAGGAGTAGATGGTATTATTAGACGTTGTGTACCTAAGCATGAATAGGGACATGTCCTATACAAGCGTCACTCCGAGGCCTACGGAGGACACCACGCAGGAGATAGAACTGCACACAAGGTATTACAATCTGGTTTTTATTGGCCTACTCTCTTCAAGGATTCTCATAAGTTTGTCTTGTCTTGTGATGAATGTCAAAGAATTGGAATATTAGTAGACATCACGAAATGACTATGAATTACTGTCTTGTTATAGAACCATTTGATGTTTGGGGTTTTTATTATATGGGACCTTTTCAAAAATCCAACGGGTATACTCATATTCTAGTTGTTGTTGATTATGTTACTAAGTGGGTAGAAGCTATTCCATCTAGTAGTGCTGATCATAACACTTCTATTAAAATTCTGAAAGAAGTTATTTTCCCTAGATTTGGAGTCCCTAGATATTTTATGACTGATGGTGGTTCACACTTTATTCATGGTGCTTTCCATAAATTGCTTGCTAGGGATGATGTTAGTCATAGAATCGCATCTTCTTATCATCCTCAGTCTAGTGGGCAAGTAGAATTGAGCAATAGAAAAATAAAATTTATCTTGTAAAAGACCATTAATAGATCTAGAAATAATTGGTCTAAGAAACTTGATGATGCTTTATGGGCTTATAGAACCGCTTACAAAAACCCTATGCGTATGTCTCCTTATAAAATGGTTTATGGTAAAGCATGTCACTTACCTCTAGAGTTAGAACATAAATCTTATTGGGCAATTAAAGAGATTAACTATGATTTCAAACTTGCCGGTGAGAAGAGGTTAATTGACATTAGCTAACTTGATGAATGGAGAACCCAGGCCTATGAGAATGCCAAGTTGTTTAAAGAAAAAGTTAAGTGATGGCATGATAGAAGGATACAAAAGCGTGAATTCAATGTAGGTGACCATGTCCTCCTATACAACTCTCGTTTAAGTTTTTTTGCAGGAAAACTTCTCTCTAAATGGGAAGGGCCTTACATTATCGAGGAAGTGTATCGTTCCGGTGCCATCAAGATCAACAACGCCGAAGGCACGAATCCAAAGGTGGTAAATGGGCAAAGAATCAAACATTCTATCTCAAGTACTCCCATAAATGTTGAAACTAATATTATCAATACCATAACTTCGGAACAGTACATTAGGGAGACCTATCAGAATGTCCCGGACTCCAAAAAGGAATAGGTATGTGCTACGGTAAGAAAACCGACTCCAAAACATTTTCAATGGCAATTTTTACCAGTTTTGGAATGTTTACATAATTAGGAAAATGAAAAGAAGTATGAAGCGTGCACGAGGAGGTGACAAGCCAGGGGCGCGGCCTACCTCCCCCCTGGTCGTGCCCTGCGGGCTTGTGGCCATCTCGTGCACCCTCCGTACTCCGTTTTCTTGCTGAATATCCCTTCAGGTGGGAAAAAATCATTATATAATCTTTCGAAGGTTTTGACTTCCGTATCTTGACAATATCTCTTGTTTGTGTTTCGAGGTTTTATGTAACAGATTTAGATCAACATGGCGTCTTCAAGTTCTATGAAGGACAAGTTCCTTGAGAGGGTCATCAACCCCTATCTTTTGGAGGTGCTGCAAAACCCTCAAAGCATTAAGATACATGAGGGGTGCTGCACCTCCGCGATGTTAAGGGGCCAAAGAACACCGGAAGCGTGGAGACAAGGCTCGAAGTAATGGAGCAACAAGTCTTCAAGTGCCATGGGATGGTGGAACGAGGACTGATACGTCTCCATCGTATCTACTTTTCCGAACTCTTTTGCCCTTATTTTGGACTCTAATTTGCATCATTTGAATGGAACTAACCCGGACTAACGCTGTTTTCAGCAGAATTGCCATGGTGTTGTTTTTGCGCAGAAATAAAAGTTCTCGGAATGACCTAAAAATTTACGGAGAATTTTTCTGGAATTTATGAAAAATACTGGCGCAAGAATGAGTGGAGGATGTGGAGCCTGGAGCCCACAAGCCCACCAGGCGCCCCCCTGGCCGCGCCTGGCAGGCTTGTGGAGCCCATGATACCCCACCGCCTCCAAATCCAGCTCTATTTAGTCCGTCTCGCCCAGAAAAAAATCAAGGAGAAGAGTTCATCGCATTTTATGATATGGAAGCGCCGCCACCTCATGTTCTTCATCTGGAGGGCAGATCTGGAGTCTGTTCTGGGCTCCGAAGAGGGGAGATCGTCGCCATCGTCATCATCAACCTTCCTTCATCACCAATTCCATGATGCTCTTCACCGTTAGTGAGTAATCTCATTGTAGGCTTGTTGGACGGTGATGGGTTGGATGAGATATATCATGTAATCTAGTTAGTTTTGACGGGGATTGATCCCTAGTATCCACTATGTTCTGAGATTGATGTTGCTACTACTTTGCCATGCTTAATGCTTGTTACTAGGGCCCGAGTGCCATGGTTTCAGATCTGAACCTATTATGTTGTCGCCAATATATGTGTGTTTTAGATCCTATCTTGCAAGTTGTAGTCACCTACTATGTGTTATGACCCGGCAACCCTGGAGTGACAATAGCTGGAACCACTCCCGGAGATGACATAGCATGAGGAGTTCATGTATTCACCACGTGTTAATGCGTTTGTCCGGTTCTTTATTAAAAGGAGAACCTTAATATCCCCTAGTTTCCATTAGGACCCCGCTGCCACGGGAGGGATGGACAATAGATGTCATGCAAGTTCTTTTCCCTAAGCACGTATGACTACATACGGAATACATGCCTACATTAGATTGGCGAACTGGAGCTAGTTACTTATCTCTCCGTGTTATAACTGTTGCATGATGAATAGCATCCGGCATAATCATCCATCACCGATCCAATGCCTACGAGTCTTTTCCTACTGGTCCTTGCTACGTTACTTTGCCGCTACTACAGTCGCTACTGCTGTTACTTTGCTGCTACTGGTTACTGTTGCTACTGCTGCTATCATACTACTTTGTTAGTGATACTTTGCTGCAGATACTAAATCTTTCAGGTGTGGTTGAATTGACAACTCAACTGCTAATACTTGAGAATATTCTTTCGCTTCCCCTTGAGTCGAATCAATAAATTTGGGTTGAATACTCTACCCTCAAAAACTATTGCGATCCCCTATACTTGTGGGTTATCAAGGACTTAATACCAATCACTTGGTGATCATGGAGTTTATCCATAAGCACAAGCTAGACGCCAAGGACCTTTGGGATCACATCTTCATGATTTACGATAAAATCGAGCACCTCCAAGCCCAGATCTATGACCTTCAAAATCAAATCTGTGAGTATGAATACATATTTAAGAAAATGAGTCTGGCTGCAGGATTGAGGATCCCAGAGACTAGTTCATCTTTTCATGATGGTGCACCCAAGCCTTGGAAGACGGAGGACAATCCTTGAACCTTGCCAACAACTCAAACATCACCACCTACGAAGGAAGACGACTGAACACATGGGTATGGGCACTCCCCTTGGCTTGTGCCAGGCTTGGGGGGGTGCCCCGGTATCGTATCACAATCACGCCTTTTTAAGTTTTCTTTTGTTTTTCTTTGTTTGATACTTTGGGTTATATATTGATCTAGTAGAATAAAGTTTTAGTGTAATCTAGTTTTAAGTTTTTATTTTTGTTCCTCCTATGTAAGAAAGTCCGAGATTTATATAATGAAGAGTAGTTTTGAGTTGAGGGCTTTGCTTGCTTGCTATGATCTAGAGAAAAAGAAATAGAAAGAAGTATAGAATAAAAGCAAAGAGCATACATAATGATCTTATGGGAGTGATGACTTCACATATAAGAAGTATGTTGATTGAAATTTGTTGTGAGTTGACAAACAAAGCTAGTGGTCATTGTTGCAATTAAAAGGAAGTAATAAAGAAAGAGAGGTTCACATATAAGTATATTATCTTAGACATCTTTTATGATTGTGAGCGCTCATTAAAATATTATATGCTAAAAAGTTGATGTTGGACAAGGAAGATAACATAATGAGTTATGTTTGCTTATTTCCGAATAGAAGTTATATGGTCGTAGATCCTTCGACATGTGTCGCTTGCTTCCACCTCAAATTAGCCAAAAGAAACCCATGTACCAAGTAGAGATACTACTTGTACATCGAAAAACTTTAACCCAGTTTTCCCTTGAGAGTCCACCATACCTACTTATGGATTGAGTAAGATCCTTCAAGTAAATTGTCATCTGTGCAAGCAATAAAAATTGCTCCTTAAATATGGGTGGTTTATTAGTGCGAGGAAAATAAACTTTATACGAAGTTGTGATATAAATGAAATAAAAGCTATGGACTGCATAATAAAGTTCTTTATCGAAAGGGACAATATAAAGTGACGTTCTTTAGCATTAAGAGATTGTGCATTCAACTATAAAAGCGCATGGCAACCTCTGCTTACCTCTGAAAGGGCCTATCTATTACTTTTACTTCCTATTACTTACCTTTATGTAAGAGTCGTAGTGATCATCACCACTTCATTTATTTCTCCTTTATCTTTTGGCAAGCGTCATGTGTTGGGGAATGATCTAGACAAATATATCCACTTGGATGTGGGTGATCATGATTTATTATTGTTGACATTACCCTTGAGGTAAATAGTTGGTTCGCAGTTATGAAAGACTATAAGATGATTGAGTATGTGGATTTGCTTTACAAGCTCTTATATTGACTGTTTCCTACGTTGCGATAAATTGGAATTGCCTGAGTGACTGAAATCATAGTTTGTTAGTTCTCAATAGAGTTCTTGATTCATATTTTACCTTGTGAGTAAATTTTTACTCCAGTATAAGATATTATATGTCAATATCCGTTGTTGTTCTAAAGATAATCATGATGCCTGCATGTCCGTATTTTATTTTATCGACACCTCTATCTCTAAACATGTGGGCATATTTATCAATTTCCGCTTTCGCTTGAGGACAAGCGAGGTCTAAGCTTGGGGGAGTTGATAGGTCCATTTTGCATCATGCTTTTATATCAATATTTATTGCATTATGGGATGTTATTACACATTATGGTACAAAACTTATACCTTTTCTCTCTTATTATATAAGATTTACATGAAGAGGGAGAATGCCGGCAGCTGGAATTCTGGATTGGAAAAGGAGCAAATCTGAGAGACCTATTCTGCACAGCTCCGAAAGTGCAGAAAAGTTACGGATAATTATTATGGAATATATAAAAAAATAATGGGTGAAAGAAGTCCTGAAAGTCCTGAAAAGTTACAAGGGGACCCACCAGGAAGCTATAGACCAGGGGGCGCGCCCTACCCCCCTAGCCGCGCCCTGGAGGCTTGTGGGCCCCCTTGCAGGCCTCCGGTGCCCATCTTCTGCTATATCAAGGGTTTTGACCTAGAAAAAATCATATCAAGGGTCTCGAGGCAGAACTTCGACAGAACCAATCTAGAGCTTCGGCGGAGCTATTCTGTCGGGGAAACTTCCCTCCCGAAGGGGGAAATCGAAGCCATCATCATCACCAACGATCCTCTCATCGGGATGGGGTCAATCTCCATCAACATCTTCATCAGCATCATATCCTGTCCAAACCCTAGTTCATCTCTTGTATCCTATCTTTGTCTCAAAAACTCAGATTGGTACCTGTGGGTTGCTAGTAGTGTTGCTTACTCCTTGTAGTTGATGCTAGTTGGTTTACTTGGTGGAAGATCATATGTTGAGATCCTTAATGATTATTAATACTCCTCTGATTATGAATATGAATATGCTTTGTGAGTAGTTACGTTTGTTCCTGAGGACATGGGATAAGTCTTCTTATAAGTAATCACGTGAATTTGATATTCGTTCAATATTTTGATAAATTATATGTTGTCTCTCCTCTAGTGGTGTCATGTGAACGTCGACTACATCACACTTCATCATTATTTGGGCTTAGAGGAAGGCATTGGGAAGTTATAAGTAGATGATGGGTTGCTAAAGTGACAGAAGCTTAAACCCTAGTTTATGCGTTGCTTCATAAGGGGCTGATTTGGATCCATAAGTTTAATGTTATGGTTAGATTTATCTTAATCCCTATTTCGTAGTTGCGGATCCTTGCGAGAGAGGTTAATCATAAGTGGGAGGTTTATCCATGTAAGGGCAGCACCCAAGTACCGGTCCACCCACATATCAAATTATCAAAGTAACGAACGTGAATCATATGAACATGATGAAAACTAGCTTGACATAAATTCCCATGTGTCCTCGGGAGCGCTTTTCTTTATATAAGAGTTTGTCCAGGCCTGTACTTTGCTACAAAAAGGATTGGGCCACCTTGCTGCACCTTTTTTACAATTGTTACTTGTCACTCGTTACAAATTACCTTATCACAAAACTATGTGTTTCCGATAATTTCAGTGCTTGCAGAGAATACCTTACTGAAAATCGCTTGTCATTTCCTTCTACTGATATATCTCCAATGTATCTATAATTTTTTATTTTTCCATGTTATTACATTATCTTTTTTGGATGTTTTATATGCATTTATACGTTGTTTTATATAATTTTTGGGACTAAACTATTAATCCAGAGCCTAGTGCCAGTTTCTGGTTTTCCACGTTTTTGAATATTGCAGATAAGGAATATTAAACGGAGTCCAAACAGAATGAAATCTCCGGAAAGATTTTTCTTGGACCAGAAGATATGCAACTGGCTTGGAGTAGGGATCAAGGAAGTTGCCGGGAGGCCACAAGCCTGCGAGGCGTGCCGTGGGGGTGGCCGCGCCATTAGCTTGTGGGCCCCCTACATGTCTCCTAACCCTAATTCTTGGCCTATAAATTCCCAAATATTGTCGTAATGCTAAAAAGAGCCACGAAAATACTTTTATGTCGCTAGGAGCCTCTGTTCCCGAGAGATCCAATCTGGGAGCCTTTTCCGGTAATCTGCCGAAGAGGGAATTGATCATGGAGGGCATCTACATCAACTCCATTTCCCCTCCGATGATGTGTGACTAGTTCACCAGAGACCTACGGATCCATAGCTAGTAGCTAGATGGCTTCTTCTCTCTCTTTGATCTTCAATACCATGTTCTTCATGAACTTCATGGAGATCTATCCGATGTAATACTCTTTTGCGGTGTGTTTGTCAAGATCTGATGAATTGTGAGTTTATGTTCAGATTATCCATGAATGTTATTTGAGTCTCTTCTGAATTCTTGTATGCATGATTGCATATCTTTGCAAGTCTCTTCGAATTATTTGTTTGGTTTGGCCAACTAGATTGGTAATTCTTGCAACGGGAGAAGTGGTTAGTTTTGGGTTCAATCTTGCGGTGACCTCACCCAGTTACATAGTAGGGGTAGCATGGCATGTATTGTATTCTTTCCATCGAGGATAAAAATATGGGGTTTTCATCATATTGCTTGAGTTTATCCCTCTACATCATATCATCTTACTTAATGTGTTACTCTGTTCTTTATGAACTTAATACTCTAGATGCAGGCAGGAGTCGGTCGATGTGTGGAGTAATAGTAGTAGATGCAGAATTTTTTCGGTCTACTTGATATAGACGTGATGCATATATGCATAAACATTGCCTTGGATATCTTCATAATTATTCGCTTTTCTATCAATTGCTCGACAGTAATTTGTTCGCCCACCGTATTATTTTCCTTTATGAGAGAAGCGTCTAGTGAAACCTATGGCCCCCGGGTCTATTTTCCATAATATATTTTCAGATCTATAAACGAAAAATACCAAAAATACCTTGCTGCAATTTATTTACTTTTGTTTTTCTTTCAGGTCTATCACTACTTTATACCTATCTCTATCAGATCTCATCCTTGCAAATAACTCTAAAGGGATTGACGACCCCTTTATAGCGTTGGGTGCAAGTGTTTGATTATTTCTGTAGGTACTACTATTGGAGCCTTTCTTGTTACTCCTACTGGATTGATACCTTGGTTCTCAACAAACAAAGGGAATTATTTATCTACTTCGCTGCATCACCCTTTCCTCTTCAAGGGAAAACCAATGCAAGCTCAAGAGGTAGCAAGAAGGATTTCTGGCGCCGTTGCCGGGGAGGATACATAGCAAGATCACGCTTACCAAGTACACATCACAAACTCATGTATTGCATTTACTTTATTTTCCATTTGCCTCTCGTTTTCCTCTACCCCACTTATAAAATGATTTTCGGAAAATACCAAAAAGATTTGCGTTTTTATTCGCCCTTTTTCCGTTCGTCTTTTTGTTTGCTTGCTTGTGTGCTAGATTGCTTGCGTTGTCACGATGACTCAAGAGGATACCAAGTTATGTGATTTTTCCACTACTAATAATAATGATTTTATTAGTACTCCGATTGCTCCTGCCACTAGTGTGGAATCTTGTGAAATTAATGCCGCTTTGCTCAATCTTGTTATGAAAGAACAATTTTCTGGCCTTCCTAGTGAAGATGTCGCATCCCACTAAATACTTCCGTTGAGCTGTGTGATATGCAAAAGAAGAAAGATGTGGATAATGAAATTGTTAAATTAAAGCTATTTCCTTTCTCATTACGAGATCGTGCCAAAACTTCATTTTCATCTTTACCTAAAAATAGTATTGATTCATGAAATAAGTGTAAAGATGCTTTTATTTCCAAGTACTTTCCGCCCGCTAAGATCATCTCCCTTAGAAACGACATAATGAATTCTAAGCAACTTGATCATGAACATGTTGCACAATCTTGGGAGAGGATGAAACTAATGATTAGGAATTGCACATCGCATGGTTTGAGCTTATGGATGATTATACAATTTTTTTATGTGGGGTTGAATTTTTCTTCTAGAAATCTTTTAGATTCAGCCGCGGGTGGTACCTTTATGGTTATCACATTAGGAGAAGCTACTAAACTCCTAGATAATATTATGGAAAATTACTCTCAATGGCATACAGAAAGATCTCCTACTAGTAAAAAAGTGAATGCTCTGGAAGAAATAAATACTTTGAGTGGAAAGATGGATGAATCAATGAAATTGTTTACTAGTAATAGTGCTCCTATTGATCCCAATGATATGCCTCTGACTTCTTTGATTGGAAATAATAATGAATCTATTGATGTGAATTTTGTTCGTAGGAACAATTTTGGCAATAACGCGTATAGAGGTAATTTCAATCCTAGGCCGTTTCCTAGTAATTCCTCTAATAATTATGGTAATTCCTACAACAATTCATTTGGAAATTATAATAATATGCCCTCTGGTCTTGAGAATAATATTAAAGATTTAATTAGCTCTCAAAAAGGTTTCAATGCTATGATTGAAGAAAAATTGCTCAAGATTGATGATTTGGTTAGGAACGTTGATAGAATTTCTCTTGAGATTGATTTTTTGAAAATTAGATATATTACACCCAAGCATGATATTAATGAGTCTTCAAAATCTATGAGAATTTATATTGATGAGTGCAAGGAAAGCCTTTACTAAACATAGTGTGGATGCCATGATGAAATATTTTGAAGAGAAACTTGAGTTGGAAGTCTCTATACCTAGAAAACTTCATGATGAGTGGGAACCTTCCATTAAGATTAAAATTAAAAATTATGAGTGCCATGCTTTCTGTGATTTGTGTGCTAGCGTTTCCACAATTCCAAAAACTTTATGTGATGTATTATGATTCCGTGAATTTGATTATTGTTCTTTAAATCTGCATCTAGCGGATTCTACAATTAAGAAACCTACGAGGAGGATTAATGATGGTCTTATTGTTGCTAATAGGAATTAGGTGCCCTTTTATTTCGTTGTTCTTGATATACAATGCAATCCTACATGTCCTATTATTCTTGGTAGACCCTTCCTTAGAATGAATGGTGCAATTATTGACATGAAAGAAGGTAATATTAGATTCCAATTTCCATTAAGGAAAGGTATGGAGCACTTTCCTAGAAACAAAATAAGATTACCTTATGAATCTATGATGATAGCTACCTATGGATTGCATACCAAAGATGATAATACCTAGATCTATTGCATTATGCCTAGCAAGGGGCGTTAAACAATAGCGCTTGTTGGGAGGCAACCCAATTTTATTTGTTTTGATTTTGTTTTTGTTTCTGATTTTGAGTGTTGCATGTATTATTAACTCTGTAATAATTTTGTTTTCTTGTTTTAGTTAGTGTTTGAGCCAAGTAAGACCTTTGAGATAGTCTATGGTGTTTGCAAGTTGATTTTGCTGAAAACCAGAAACTTTGGCTCTCAGTACAAGAATTTTATAAATTCACTGGAACGAGGTTTTGATCTGAATTTCTTACACAAGGTTGGTTTACAAATTTCCCAGATTTTCCTAATGTTTTAGAATTTTTGGAGTTACACAAGTATTCGAAGTAAACAGGTTGATACAGATTGTTCTGTTTTTGACAGATTTTGTTTTATTTGTGTTGTTTGCTTATTTTGATGAACCTATGGGTTGTATCGAGGGGTATGAACCATGGGTAAGTTTGAATATAGTAACTATTACATAAATATAAATAAATAATGAGTTCGCAATAGTACCTAAAGTGGTGATTAATTTTTCTTATACTAACGGATCTCATGAGTTTTCTGTTGAGTTTTGAGTTGTGAAGTTTTCAAGTTATGGGTAAAGATTTGATGGAATATGGAATAAAGAGTGGCAAAAGACTAATCTTGGGGATTACCAAGGCACCCCAAGTCATATTCAAGGATACCAAGGAGCCTAAGCTTAGGGATGCCCCGGAAGGCATCCCCTGTTTCCTCTTCAATCCATCGGTAAATTTACTTGAGGCTATATTTTTATTCACCACGTGATATGTGTTTGGCTTGGAGCGTCTTGTATGATATGCGTATTTAATTTTTAGTTTGCCACAATCATCCTTGCTATACACATATTCTAAGAGAGAGAAACACACTAAATCGTGAATTTATTAGAATACTCTTTATGCTTCACTTATATCTTTTGAGCTAGGCAATCTTGCTCTAGTGCTTCACTTATATCTTTTAGAGCACGGTGGTGTTGTGTTTTATAGAAAGTATTAAACTATCGTACTTGACTTATATTATTTTGAGATTTCTTTAAACAACATGATAATTGGTTTAGGTTATGAGTTTAGTCCTAATATAATAAGCATCCAAGAGGGATATAATAAAAACTTTCATATTAAGTGCACTGAATATGATGAGAAGTTTGATTCCTTGCATATGGTTTTGAGATGTTAAGATGGTAATATGAGAGTCATTCTAGTAAGTAATTATGAATTATAAAAAATAGTTGTGTTGAAGCTTGTGATTCTCGTGGCATGCACGTACGGTGAACCGTTATGTGATGAAGTCGGAGCATGACTTGTTTAATGATTGTCAACCTTTCTGTGGAGGTCGGATCACGCGATGCTTAACTCCTACCAACCCTTCCCCTAGGAGCATGCGTCTAATACTTTGCTTCGATAACTAATAGGCTTTTGCAACAAGTATGTGAGTTATTTATGACTAATGTTGAGTTCATGGATTATACGCTCTCTCACCCTTCCACCTTTGCTAGCCTCTCTAGTACCGTGCATCTTCCGCAGGAATATTAAACCCACCTTCCTCCAAACAGCCACCATATATTTTCCTCAAAACAGCCACCATACCTACCTATTATGGCATTTTCATAGCCATTCCGAGATATATTGCCATGCAACACCACCGTCCCGTTTTTGTGACACGCACCAACACTTCCATATTGCTTATAGAGTCATATTTTGCTCTAGCTATCGAGTTGTAATCTTTGAGTTGTAAGTAAATAAAAGTGTGATGATTTGCATTATTATAGTATTGTCCCATGTGAGAAAAGGATGATGGAAGCTATGATTCCCTCACAAGTTGGGATGAGTATCCGGACTTTACAAAAAAATAAAAGAGGCCAGCTAAGACCATAAAAAATAAAAGAGGCCAAAGAAGCCCACCAAAAAAGAAATGAAGAAGAACAAAAAAAGAAAGAAAAATGAGGGAAAGATAGAAGGGACAATGCTACTATATTTTTCCACACGTGTGCTTCAAAGTAACACCATGTTCTTCATAGAGAGTCTCCTATTTTGTCACTTTCATATAACTAGTGGAATTACATCTTTTGCAAGACAAATTAGTTATCTTTTTGAGCTTTCATACACTTATAGCTCTAGTGCATTTCTTGCATGGCAATCCCTACTCACTCACATTAATATGTATTGATGGGCATCTCCATAGCCCGCTGATATGCCTAGTTGATGTGAGGCTATCTTCTCCTATTTCTTTTGCAACCTCCACCACATTATATTTCACCTATAGTGATATATCCATGGCTCACGCTCATGTATTGCGCAAGAGTTGAAAAGGTTTGAGAACATAAAAAGTGTGAAACAATTGCTTGATTTTCATGGGGGTTGTGCATGATTTAGATACTTTGTGTGGTGAAGATAGAGCATAGCCAGACAAAATGATTTTGTAGCAAAGGACAAGCCTGGACAAACTCTTATATAAAGAAAAGCGCTCCTGAGGACACATGGGAATTAATGTCAAGCTAGTTTTCATCATGTTCATATGATTCACATTCGTTAGTTTGATAATTTGATATGTGAGTGGACTGGTGCTTGGGAGCTGCCCTTACTTGGACAAACCTCCCACTTATGATTAACCACTGTCACAAGCATCTGCAACTAATAAATAGGAATTAAGATAAATCTAACCATAGCATTAAACATATGGATCCAAATCAGCCCCTTACGAAGCAACGCATAAACTAGGGTTTAAGCTTTTGTCGCTCTAGCAACCCATCATCTACTTATTACTTACCAATGCCTTCCTCTATGGCCAAATAATGGCGAAGTGTCATGTAGTCGACGTTCACATCACACCACTAGAGGAGAGACAACATATAACATATCAAAATATCGAAATAATATCAAATTCACATGATTACTTATAACAAGACTTATCCCATGTCCTCGGGAACAAACATAACTACTCACAAAGCATATTCATATTCATAATCAGAGGAGTACTAATACTCATTAAGAATCTGAACATATGATCTTCCACCAAATAAACCACAGGTACCAAGTAAGGGCAACACTACTAGCAACCCACATGTACCAATCTGAGTTTTTGGGACAAAGATCGGATACAAGAGATGAACTAGGGTTTGGAGAGGAGATCATGCTGATAAATAGGTTGATGGAGATTGACTCCCTCTCGATGGGAGGATCGTAGGTAATGACGATGGCTTCGATTTCCCCCTCCGGAAGGGAAGTTTTCCCGGCGGAATAGCTCAACCGGAGCTCTAGATTGGTTATGTCGAAGTTCCGCCTCAAGACGGTGGCGGAGCGTCCCGAAAGCTCTGATGTGATTTTTCCAGGTCGAAACCCTTGATATAGCAGAAGATGGGCACCGGAGGCCTGCCCGGGGGCCCACAAGCCTGCAGGGCACGGCCAAGGGGGTAGGTCGCGCCCCCTGGCTTGTGGCTTTCTAGTGGGTCCCCTTCGAGACTTCTTTCGCCCATTATTTTTTATATATTCCATAATAATTTTCCGTAACTTTTGAGGACTTTTGGAGCTGTGCAGAATAGGTCTATTAGATTTGGTCCTTTTCCTGTCCAGAATTCCAGCTACCGGCATTCTCCTTCTTCATGTAAATCTTGTAAAATAAAATAGAAAAGGCATAAGTATTGTACCATAATGTGTAGTAACATCCCATGATGCAAAATGGACGTATCAACTCCCCAAGCTTAGGCCTCGCTTGTCCTCAAGCGAAAGCCGAGATCGATAAATATGCCCACATGTTTAGAGATAGAGGTGTCGATAAAATAAAATACGGACATGAGGCATCATGATTATCTTTAGAATGGCAACACATATTGACATAGAATATCTTATACTAGAGTAGCAATTCATTCACAAGGTAAAATTTGAATCAAGAACTCTATTGAGAACTAACAAACTATGATTTCAGTCATTCAGGCAATTCCAATTTATCGCAACGTAGGAAAGAGTCAATAGAAGAGCTGGTAAAGCAAATCCACATACTCAATCATCTTATAGTCTTTCATAATTGCTAACACTCATGCGGTACCTATGAGGTCAAAGCTTCAATCGGACACAAAGACATATAGGGGCTTATAGTTTTTCCTCCCAACTATTTACCTCAAGGGTAATGTAAACAATAATAACTCATGATCACCCACATCCTAGTGGATATATTTGTCTAGATCATTCCCCAACACGTGATGCTTGCAAAAAGAAAAAGACAAAATAAACGAAGTGGTGATGATCACCACGACTCTTACATAAAGATAAGTACTAGAAATTAAAAGTAACAGATAGGCCCTTCGTAGAGGGAAGCAGAGGTTTTCACACGCTTTTATTTCCCCTTGTGATAAAGAACTTTATTATGCAGTCTGTCGCTTTTATTTCTTCTATATCACAAGTTCGTATAAAGTTTATTTTCCTCGCACTAATAAACCACACATATCTAAGGAGAAATTTTTATTGCTTGAGCCAATGACAACTTACTTGAAGGATCTTACTCAACCCATAGGTAGGTATGGTGGACTCTCAAGGCAAAACTGGGTTAAAGGTTTTTTGATGCACAAGTAGTATCTCTACTTGGTGCAGGGGTTTCTTTTGGATAATATGAGGTGGAAGCAAGCGACACATGTTGAAGGATCGACGACCATATAACTTCTATTCGGAAATAAGAAAACATAATTCATTATGTTATCTTCCCTGTCCAACATCAACTTTTCAGCATATAATATTTTAGTGAGTGCTCACAATCATAAAAGATGTCTAAGATAATATATTTATACGTGAACCTCTCTTTATTTATTACGTCCTTTTAATTGCAACAATGACCACTAGCTTTGTTCGTCAACTCACAACAAATTTCAATCAACATACTTCTTATATGTGAAGTCATCACTCCCACAAGATCATTATGTATGCTCTTTGCTTTTATTCTATACTTTGTTCTATTTCTTTTTCTCTAGATCATAGCAAGCAAGCAAAGCCCTCAACTCAAAACTAGTCTTTATTATATAACTCTCGGACTTTCTTACATAAGAGGAACAAAAAGAAAAATTTAAAACTAGATCACACTAAAACTTTATTCTACTACATCAAGATATAGCCAAAAGGATCGAACAAAGAAAAACGAAAGAAAAAGTAAAAAGGTGTCATGTTGATACGATACCGGGGAACCTCACCCAAATTTGGCACAAGCCAAAGGGAGTGCCCATACCCATGTGATCAGTCATCTTCCTTTGGAGGTGGTTGATAACCAACAAGTATAGGGGATCGCAACAGTTTTCGAGGGTAGAGTATTCAACCCAAATTTATTGATTCGACTCAAGGGGAAGCGAAAGAATATTCTCAAGTATTAGCAGTTGAGTTGTCAATTCAACCACACCTGAAAGATGTAGCGACCCGACTCAAGACGAGTCAAGCCTCTAGTGTTTCCGTACCATCCCAAGATCATGCTGGTACACACTCAGTACATAATGTATATATTCAAGAGTTCAATCACACAGCTTTATTAATCGAAATCTCATAAAGAGTACTTTATTACAATAAAGGATTACAATAAAGTGGCTGAAGGCCATCTCATGAGATATCTAACGAAGACTAGCGGAAGCATCAGGTAGACGAGTCCATCCGACTCCAAGGGCATGTCGCTGAGCGTAGATCGTAGCCTCACTCCTGGTCGGAAAAGTACTCTGCAACATGATACGTTGCAGCCGTGTAGGTCAGCATATGGAATATGCCGGCAAGTCATCAAGAGAGGAGTAAAATAATAATCAACTATCTCTACATGCATATTTGGCCAGTGGGGCTATGAGTTTTGCATAAAGCCAGTTTTATCCTACAACAAGAGGTGTTGGAAGCAAAATATTACTACATTGTTTGTTGTTAACGAGATGGTTCCGCCAACCAATTCTCGTACCCGAATAGTTGTTAACACCCACATCATTATTAAGTTGTGTCGAGAGTTCAGGGGAACTTCAATGCCTTCGGCTCAAGTTGTCCATGACCGTGGACACGGCTAATCGATTAGGTTGGGCACTCTACAGAGTTTTGCACACGTTCCCCACAAGATTTGATCGCCTCCGTGTTTGTCCTCGCACTTCAGGGTGTTTGAAGACCGGATGATCAAAACATGGTCTTTCAACGGGTCCCTCTGAATCCCTGTCGGTGCCCATCCATTCCTGCCGTTCTTCTACATCTGCTAGCACCGCCTGTCCAGAGTCGCCGCGTTGTCCAACCAAGCCAGAGCCCATAATGACTTGTGGCTGTGCAGGTAAGCCTTGAGTCTTGAAGTCTCCGTCCGTCTCTTCGAGCGTGGGTGAAGCTTTCCGCAGGATGTCATGGCCGTCCCCAGCATCCCGGGTCATCCACTGGGTTCTCCAGGGAGCCGATCAACCGTCCTTCACCCAGAGTTGCATTGCGTCCGAGGTCTTGAAAATCTTGTCTTAACCGGTCTTGATTATTTTGTCAACCTCGCATCACTCGTGTTATGCACTCAACCGAAATCCCGTCTACTCAAGCATAGCAATATGAAATTTGTCGTCCCGGGGCCAAGTATCGGGGTTGTTGTGTGCCTACCACATGATACTACAACTTATACTAAAGTTTCCAAGTACCTAGGCAGCATGCAATTTGGGCAAAGAAAGGTGAACTACCATGCATCGAAAACATAGGAAAATAACATGATCAAAATGACTTGCCTTGATGATGGTTGTCTTGATCGAGCGCTTCTAAGTAACACGCTTCGCACTCCGGATGATCTACCGATACAAACACAAAACACACCATAAGCACTAAAATCAAGCCACAAGTGAAAATAACATCACAAGTAAGGATTTGCTAAAGCCTAAGTAAAAGAATTCAACACGCGTCACTATGGCAGAAACTTGTTTCTGTTAAAAACACCAGTAAAAATACTTTAAAAAAATTTAAACTTCTACCACAGTAAGATATAATCACTAGGAAGCAGTAGCAAAAAGAATCAACTCACAATCATTTTTTAAACTCCTGGAATAGGCAAAACAAGGTTTAAACTAAATCTGATCTAACTTATATTTTCAAATTTCAAACATAGACAAATTATATGTTTTTAAAAACTACAGAAAAATTGGAGTCTACTGGAACAAGAATCAATATCATTGGACTTCGGGATCAAAAGTTATGGCCAAAACAAAACAGAAACTTTTCTGTTTTTTCAACTAGACAAAAAAAGAAACTAACTAGCTAACTAACAGGGGGTATACGTGGCGCGCTGTGATAGGCTAAGGGGTGTTTGCTGCGAGGTTTATAAACAAACGGCCGAAACCTAACTAAAAGCTCCGGCTAACTGTTTAAGTGAACTAAAAACCGATGGTTTTCTGAGCTAAACGAACAGGTATTCTAAGAACTAATCTAACCCGTACATATTAGATCTAACGGTGCATAGGGGAGATGGTGGGGTTCTCACCGGCGGGACAACTCCGGCGAGCCCTTGGCAGTGGCCGAAGGTGGTGGAGGCGGCTGCAGGGGTCCTCCGGCGACGGCGATGGGACGGGGAGGCGGTGGCGAGGTCGGGGAACGTGCTGGTGGCGACGGCAAGGCGAGGGAGGCACTGGGGTGTGTTCCCCCAGGTGCGGCCGAAGTGGTGCAGCTCGGGCTCGCCGGCGAGGCTGCGGCAGGGGCTCGGGGCGGCGGCGGCTTGGCGAGGCGGTGGGAGGAACGGGGCTGCGGAGGCCGGGGCTGTTTATATAGGCCGGGAGGGGGCTTGGGAAAGGAAAGGAGAGGGGGTGCGGCAGGGGATCTCGGCGGTCTCGGGCTCGGGGTCGTGCAGGGATTAGGAAAGGGGAGAGGTAGGGGTGACCGGTGGGAGGGGCAGGTCGGGCGGGGGCCCCGCGTGGCTGTGAGAGGGGGCGGGGAAGGAAGGGTTAGGGCGGCCGAAAATTAGGGATTTCGGATCCCGGGCTGTGGGGTGGCGGCCCACTGCCTATCAAGCGCCCAGGCGGCGGCTCCAAAAAAAATACTTTCCTAACTAAATCTTTTCCGAAACAGAAAAACAAAAGTGAAATAAAAGGAAATAAATCCAATATTTAATATTGAGTATTATATACCAAAAAAATCAGAAAAATATCCTCTACCCGAATAACATTTTTCCAAAGCAAAAATAAAAACTTAAAAAAAATGTTTTTTTCAGAAATTCCTCAAAATGCTTTATTATCTTTTTGCAAATGATCTTTGGATTTCTTGGCTCCAATATTTCAGAAATTGCCCGCACTTTGGAGGGTCATTTTCCTCCGCTCTCTCTCTTGCGTGCACGAGAGTATTTCCCCGGGCATTTCTCGTGCGAGGAAAAAAAATGGAAATGCAAATCAAAAGACGAAAGAATTCAAGTGCCAATTTTATTTCAATCAATATGCATAGATGCTTAGCTACAATGTAAAACATTCCCAATTAGGAAAATTGGGATGTTACAAACCTACCCACCTTAAGATGAATCTCGCCCTCGAGATTCGGGTTGGTTAGAAAATAGGTGCGGGTGGTCTCGACGAAGATCCTCTTCTCGTTCCCAGGTGGCTTCTTCCTCGGTGTGGTGGCTCCACAACACCTTGCAGAACTTGATGATCTTGCTGCGGGTAACTCTGTTGGCAGTCTCGAGAATCCTGACGGGTTTCTCCTCATACGTCAGATCACTGTCCAGCTGTATGGCCTCTAGGGGCACTGTATCTCTCAACGGAACATCGGTCATCTCAGCGTGGCATTTCTTCAAGTGGGAAACATGGAAGACATCATGAACTCCGGACAATCCTTTCGGCAGTTCCAGTTTGTATGCAACTTCGCCTCTACCTTCAAGAATTTTGTAGGGGCCAATGAAAGGAGGTGCTAATTTTCCTTTCACACTGAATCTCTTGATTCCTCGAAGTGGAGACACCCGAAGATATGCTCGGTCTCCCACTTCATACGTTACTTCCTTGTGTTTGCTGTCACCATAACTCTTCTGCCTGGACTGAGCTATCTTGAGTCGGTCACGAATAAGCTTGACCTTCTCTTCAGAATCTCGGATAAGGTCGGGACCAAAAAGTTGTCGGTCTCCAACTCCATCCCACATCAACGGTGTTCTGCACCTCCTTCCGTATAGAGCTTCGAAAGGGGCCATCTTCAGACTGGTCTGGTAGCTGTTGTTGTATGAGAACTCGGCATAAGGTAAATTGTCATCCCAACTAAACCCATAGTCTAGTGCGCAAGCTCTCAACATGTCCTCCAAAATCTGATTGACTCTCTCGATCTGTCCATCTGTCTGCGGGTGAAAAGCTGTACTGAACTCCAATCTCATTCCCAAGGTTTCATGCAGTTGGTGCCAAAATTTGGATGTGAACTGAGTCCCTCTATTTGACACAATGCTCTTCGGTACTCCGTGCAGACTTACGATTCTGGTCATATATATCTTGGACAGCTTGGCACTCGTGTAAGTAGTCTTCACAGGAATAAAGTGAGCTACCTTGGTCAAACGATGGACCACAACCCAAATAGAATCATAGCCAGAATGGGTCCTGGGTAATCTGGTGATGAAATCCATACCAAGCTTTTCCCATTTCCACTCGGGTATCGGTAGAGGTTGGAGCAAACCTGCTGGCTTCTGATGCTCGGCTTTTACTCGCTGACAAACATCGCATATAGCTACGAACTCGGCAATGTCTTTCTTCAATCCTGTCCACCAGAAACTTTCTTTCAGATCCAGATACATCTTGGTGTTGCCGGGGTGTATCGAGTACGGGGAATCATGGCCCTCCTGAAGTATCAACTTCCTGAGTTCGGGATCATTGGGCACATAGATGCGATCCTCAAACCATAAAGTTCCGTGTTCATCCTCACGAAAACCTTTAGCGTTCCCGTCTTCCATTTTCTGCTTAATCTCAGCTATCTCCTTGTCTGATTTATGTGCTTCGCGGATCTTTTCTGTCAAAGTAGACTGAATTTCCAGAGTGGCAACAAATCCTCTTGGAACTATTTCCAATTTGAGCTCTCGGAGGTCATCGACTAACTCCTGGGGTAATCCTCCAGCTGTGAGTGTGTTCACATAACTCTTACGGCTCAACGCATCGGCTACAACATTTGCCTTGCCTGGGTGATAATGCAATCTCATGTCATAGTCCTTGATCAACTCTAGCCATCGCCTCTGTCTGAGGTTCAACTCCTTCTGCTTGAAGATATACTTCAGGCTCTTGTGATCAGTGTAAACATCACAACTATTTCCGATCAGGAAATGTCTCCAGGTCTTGAGAGCGTGCACTACGGCTGCTAGTTCCAAGTCATGTGTGGCATAATTCAACTCATGAGGTCTGAGTTGTCTGGATGCATAGGCTACAACTTTGCCTTCTTGCATGAGCACTCCTCCGAGTCCTTGACGAGAAGCGTCACAGTAAACCTGGAAATCCTTCCGAATGTTCGGCAATATCAGCACTAGAGCAGTAACAAGACATTTCTTCAGCTCTTGAAAACTGGTTTCACATTCCTCAGTCCAAATATACTTGGATTTCTTCTTCAACAACTCTGTCATGGGCTTGGCAATCTTTGAGAAATTCTCAATGAACCTCCGGTAATATCCGGCAAGTCCGAGGAAACTGCGGATCTCCTTGACTGAAGTGGGTGCTACCCATTCGGTGACTGCTGCGACCTTGGCAGGGTCCACTGCTATTCCTTCTCCTGAGATGACGTGGCCGTGGAATCCGACTTCCTTCAACCAAAACTCACATTTGCTATACTTTGCATATAGCTTATGCTCTCGAAGCTTCTCCAGAACTAGACGCAGGTGTTCCTTGTGTTCCTCTTCGTTCTTGGAGAATATCAGTATGTCATCGATGAACACCACGACAAACTTGTCCAAGTATTCCATAAATACCTTGTTCATCAGATTCATAAAATATGCCGGAGCATTAGTCAGTCCAAATGACATGATCGTGTACTCATACAAGCCGTACCGAGTGGTGAAGGCTGTCTTGGGTATATCCTGTTCACGAATCTTCAACTGATGATACCCGGATTGAAGATCGATCTTTGAGAATACGCGAGCTCCAACTAACTGATCAAACAGATCATTGATCATCGGCAAGGGGTACTTGTTCTTGATGGTCACATCGTTCAATGCACAATAATCGACAACCATTCTGAAGGACTTGTCCTTCTTTTCAACCAAGAGCACTGGGGCTCCCCAAGGTGAAGAACTTGGGCGAATATACCCTTTGTCCAACAACTCCTTAATTTTCTTCTTGATTTCTATCAAGTCATTTGCGGGCATCCGATAGGGTCTCTTGGATATCGGGGCTATTCCGGGTAATAGCTCAATCAAGAACTCAATCTCTCTATCAGGTGGCATGCCTGGCAATTCCTCCGGAAATACATCTGGGTACTCCTGTACAATCGGTACTTCCTCCTGGACTACTCCCGTGAGAGAGTTTACTCGCTTACTCCGGGTCGGGCGCTGAGACACGTACTTAATCCGCTTCTGCTCGGGGGTGGTGAGCAAAATAGACTTAAGGGCACAATCAATATTCCCTTCATACTTGGCCAACCAATCCATGCCTAGGATTACATCCAATCCCTGGGACTCTAATACGATGAGGTCGGTGGGAAAATTATGGTTCCGGATGTTGAGACTCAAAGCATGGCATCCTATCCCGGCTGTCATCATGCCTCCTGGGGAACTGACCTTAATAGGCTGGCTGAGGGTTCTAGTTGGCAAACTATACTTTTCCACAACTACCCTTGATATGAATGAATGTGGTGCACCAGAATCAAAAAGTACCAATACTGGACATGAATTTAGCAAAAACTTACCAACCACAGTATCGGGGTGATCATAGACCTCTTCAACATCAATGTGGTTCACTTGAGCTCGAGGAAAAGGATTGGGCTTCTTTGCTACAGAGTTGCCGTTGCCATTTCCATTTCCGTGCTTGTTCTGGGGACATTCAGTGGCATAGTGTCCCGTCTTCTGACACTTGAAGCAGGTGATGTGATTCAGATCCTTCTGAGCTGGAGCTAAATGTTGCTGAGTGCCAGTACCGCCATTCTTGAAGTTACTGTTGTTGCGGTGGTTCCCATTTCCTCCATGGTTGTGGCCTCCATGGTTGTGCACTGGGTGGTTATGCTGAACGTGTCCTCCAAACTTACCGGCTCCAGTCCCGGTATTCCTTGAATAGGGGGTGTAGCGAGGCTTCTGCTGAGTGTCGGAGTTGAACTTTCCAACCCCATACTTTCGCTTGCGGTTCTCCATCTGCTGGTGTTTCCCCTCCAAGATGAGGGCATTATCAACCAGCTCCTGGTAGTTGTTGAAGGTGGCTACAGTCAACTGAATGCTCAGCTCATCATTGAGTCCTTCCAAGAACTTTTCCTGCTTGGCCGCATCATCGGCCACATCTCCAGGTGCATAACGGGCGAGCATGCTGAATTCATCGACATACTGGGCCACAGAGCGATTCCCCTGGCATAAGTTGTGAAACTCACGCTTCTTCAGACTCATTGCACCAGCTGAGACATGTGCGGTGCGGAAGGCTTTCTTGAATTCCTCCCAAGTGACTCCAGCAATGGGATAAGTGGTGGTGTAGTTCTCCCACCAAGCAGCTACAGGGCCTTCAAGTTGATGTGCGGCAAAACGCACCTTCTCAGCTTCAGAACAACCAGCAGTGATAAGTTCACGCTCCATCTTGCGGAGCCAATCATCTGCCACAATGGGCTCAATGCTGCTGGAGAAAGTTGGAGGGTTCAACCTCAGGAAACGGGTGAGATTGTCGGCCTGGGGTGGATGACGGTTGTTGTTATTGTTCTAGGTCTGGATGATCAGTTGCATCAGGGTGTTTTGTTGCTGGATCAACTGGGTGAGTTCCGGCGGAAAGTTGGACTTAGGGGCGCGTCTCAGAGGCATCTGATGCATGTGGAGGGGTGAGATTAGCATAGAACAATGGTCTAAGAGTAATTACACTACCCATATGAAATGCAACAAACAAGTATCACACCACACATTTATTCAATACCATCACAAAGGTTCACACGAGGATACAAAATTCGATAATCCTAAACATCGGCCTAAAACGTATAACGATAAAGTAAATTTTGGTGGTCTAGTCTAAGTGTCCTCCTCAGAAAAGCATGGTGATGGGTCCTTCGGTGGAGCTTTCTTCATAGTCCTCGCCGTTGCTGATCAAGGGGGCTACGTCTCCTTCGGGATGAAGGTTCTCGCCCATGTCCAGTTCCTCCTCCAGGTATGCAACTCGAGTCTTCATCTTCTCGATCCGCTCCACAAAGTCCTTCACCTCCAGTTCATGTTCATAGTGGGCTTCCCGGGCCGCTTCTTCAAGTTCAAGCTCGTGGAGTGACAGTTTCTTGATCTTCGTGGCGTCCTTGATCACACGATGCTCCAGAGTCCCGCTGTGCTTCTCCAAGGTCTGAGCATAAGACAAGAGAGCGTCCTTGGTCTTGCTTGAGATAATTTCTCCGTCTTCGTTTCTCCGGGATACGGTGAATAGGTCTGGAGAAATAGGGCAGCCCTTGTACTCTTCCTTGATACGTCCGACTGCACAATGGATCGCCATGTCCCTTCCGAGAATCCAGTTGGGTGTGATGAACTTGAAATCCACCGGCTCAGTGCGCGGCTGGAATGTCCTTCCGGGAACGTGCACCTCGATCCTGTAGCGTGAATCCTCCGGGTAAGACGAAGTTGGCTTCCCTGTGATAGTCGGCAGAGCAATCCTCAAGTCCTTGGTGATCTGCACCAGCTCCTTTCCGAAAGGCATAGTGGCATCGGGCTGGCATAACTCCGTGAACTTAACAGGGATGAAGGTGGCCATCTAAAACATTGGAAAATCGGAGAGAAGTCAGAAATGATCAGAAGAGAAAATAGAGGGTTTATAGACATAAGAGAAAATAGTTTTCTTCCTAAGGCTTTTCCATTCCTAGAGGTTACGTCCTAAGGTCAGCGTGTGCTCTGAATACCATTTCTGTAGCGACCCGACTCAAGACAAGTCAAGCCTCTGGTGTTTCCGTACCATCCCAAGATCATGCTGGTACACACTCAGTACTTATATATTCAAGAGTTCAATCACACAACTTTATTAATCGAAATCTCATAAAGAGTACTTTATTACAATAAAGGATTACAATAAAGTGGCTGAAGGCCATCTCATGAGATATCTAACGAAGACTAGCGGAAGCATCAGGTAGACGAGTCCATCCGACTCCAAGGGCATGTCGCTGAGCGTAGATCGTAGCCTCACTCCAGGTCGGAAAAGTACTCTGCAACATGATACGTTGCAGCCGTGTAGGTCAGCATATGGAATATGCCGGCAAGTCATCAAGAGAGGAGTAAAGTAATAATCAACTATCTCTACATGCATATTTGGCCGGTGGGGCTATGAGTTTTGCATAAAGCCAGTTTTATCCTACAACAAGAGGTGTTGGAAGCAAAATATTACTACATTGTTTGTTGTTAACGAGATGGTTCCGCCAACCAATTCTCGTACCCGAATAGTTGTTAACACCCACATCATTATTAAGTTGTGTCAAGAGTTCAGGGGAATTTCAATGCCTTCGGCTCAAGTTGTCCATGACCGTGGACACGGCTAATCGATTAGGTTGGGCACTCTACAGAGTTTTGCACACGTTCCCCACAAGATTTGATCGCCTCCGTGTTTGTCCTCGCACTTCAGGGTGTTTGAAGACCGGATGATCAAAACATGGTCTTTCAACGGGTCCCTCTGAATCCCTGTCGGTGCCCATCCATTCCTGCCGTTCTTCTACATCTGCTAGCACCGCCTGTCCAGAGTCGCCGCGTTGTCCAACCAAGCCAGAGCCCATAATGACTTGTGGCTGTGCAGGTAAGCCTTGAGTCTTGAAGTCTCCGTCCGTCTCTTCGAGCGTGGGTGAAGCTTTCCGCAGGATGTCATGGCCGTCCCCAGCATCCCGGGTCATCCACTGGGTTCTCCAGGGAGCCGATCAACCGTCCTTCACCCAGAGTTGCATTGCGTCCGAGGTCTTGAAAATCTTGTCTTAACCGGTCTTGATTATTTTGTCAACCTCGCATCACTCGTGTTATGCACTCAACCGAAATCCCGTCTACTCAAGCATAGCAATATGAAATTTGTCGTCCCGGGGCCAAGTATCGGGGTTGTTGTGTGCCTACCACATGATACTACAACTTATACTAAAGTTTCCAAGTACCTAGGCAGCATGCAATTTGGGCAAAGAAAGGTGAACTACCATGCATCGAAAACATAGGAAAATAACATGATCAAAATGACTTGCCTTGATGATGGTTGTCTTGATCGAGCGCTTCTAAGTAACACGCTTCGCACTCCGGATGATCTACCGATACAAACACAAAACACACCATAAGCACTAAAATCAAGCCACAAGTGAAAATAACATCACAAGTAAGGATTTGCTAAAGCCTAAGTAAAAGAATTCAACACGCGTCACTATGGCAGAAACTTGTTTCTGTTAAAAACACCAGTAAAAATACTTTAAAAAATTTTAAACTTCTACCACAGTAAGATATAATCACTAGGAAGCAGTAGCAAAAAGAATCAACTCACAATCATTTTTTAAACTCCTGGAATAGGCAAAACAAGGTTTAAACTAAATCTGATCTAACTTATATTTTCAAATTTCAAACATAGACAAATTATATGTTTTTAAAAACTACAGAAAAATTGGAGTCTACTGGAACAAGAATCAATATCATTGGACTTCGGGATCAAAAGTTATGGCCAAAACAAAACAGAAACTTTTCTGTTTTTTCAACTAGACAAAAAAAGAAACTAACTAGCTAACTAACAGGGGGTATACGTGGCGTGCTGTGATAGGCTAAGGGGTGTTTGCTGCGAGGTTTATAAACAAACGGCCGAAACCTAACTAAAAGCTCCGGCTAACTGTTTAAGTGAACTAAAAACCGACGGTTTTCTGAGCTAAACCGAACAGGTATTCTAAGAACTAATCTAACCCGTACATATTAGATCTAACGATGCATAGGGGAGATGGTGGGGTTCTCACCGGCGGGACAACTCCGGCGAGCCCTTCGCAGTGGCCGAAGGTGGTGGAGGCGGCTGCAGGGGTCCTCCGGCGACGGCGACGGGACGGGGAGGCGGTGGCGAGGTCGGGGAACGTGCTGGTGGCGACGGCGAGGCGAGGGAGGCACTGGGGTGCGTTCCCCCAGGTGCGGCCGAAGTGGTGGAGCTCGGGCTCGCCGGCGAGGATGCGGCAGGGGCTCGGGGCGGCGGCGGCTTGGCGAGGCGGTGGGAGGAACGTGGCTGCGGAGGCCGGGGCTGTTTATATAGGCCGGGAGGGGGCTTGGGGAAGGAAAGGAGAGGGGGTGCGGCAGGGGATCTCGGCGGTCTCGGGCTCGGGGTCGGGCAGGGATTAGGAAAGGGGAGAGGTAGGGGTGACCGGTGGGAGGGGCAGGTCGGGCGGGGGCCCCGCGTGGCTGTGAGAGGGGGCGGGGAAGGAAGGGTTAGGGCGGCCGAAAATTAGGGATTTCGGATCCCGGGCTGTGGGGTGGCGGCCCACTGCCTATCAAGCGCCCAGGCGGCGGCTCCAAAAAAAATACTTTCCTAACTAAATCTTTTCCGAAACAGAAAAACAAAAGTGAAATAAAAGGAAATAAATCAAATATTTAATATTGAGTATTATATACCAAAAAAATCAGAAAAATATCCTCTACCCGAATAACATTTTTCCAAAGCAAAAATAAAAACTTAAAAAAAATGTTTTTTTCAGAAATTCCTCAAAATGCTTTATTATCTTTTTGCAAATGATCTTTGGATTTCTGGGCTCCAATATTTCAGAAATTGCCCGCACTTTGGAGGGTCATTTTCCTCCGCTCTCTCTCTCTTGCGTGCACGAGAGTATTTCCCCGGGCATTTCTCGTGCGAGGAAAAAAATGGAAATGCAAATCAAAAGACGAAAGAATTCAAGTGCCAATTTTATTTCAATCAATATGAATAGATGCTTAGCTACAATGTAAAACATTCCCAATTAGGAAAATTGGGATGTTACAAAAGATTTAGTATCTGCAGCAAAGTATCAGTAGCAAAGTAGGGTGATAGCAGCAGTAGCAACAGTAACCAGTAGCAGCAAAGTGACAGCAGTTGCAACAGAGTAACAGTAGCACAAGTGACAGAAGTAGCGGCAAAGTAACGTAGCAAGGATCAGTAGTAAAAGACTCGTAGGCATTGGATCGGTGATGGATGATTATGTCGGATGTGATTCATCATACAACAGTTATAACACGGAGAGATAAGTAACTAGCTCCAGTTCGTCAATCTAATGTAGGCATGTATTCCGTATGTAGCCATACGTGCTTAGAGAAAAGAACTTGCATGCCATCTATTGTCCATACCTCCCGTGGCAGCGGGGTCCTAATGGAAACTATGGGATATTAAGGTTCTCCTTTTAATAAAGAAATGGACCAACGCATTAACACTTGGTGAATACAATAACTCCTCATACTATGGTCATCTCCGGGAGTGGTTCCGGCTACTGTCACTCCGGGGTTGCCGGGTCATAACATATAGTAGGTGACTACAACTTGCAAGATAGGATCTAAAACACACATATATTGGCGACAACATAATAGGTTCAGATCTGAAATCATGGCACTCGGGCCCTAGTGACAAGCATTAAGCATGGCAAAGTAGTAGCAACATCAATCTCAGAACATAGTGGATACTAGGGATCAATCCCCGTCAAAACTAACTCGATTACATGATAGATCTCATCCAACCCATCACCGTCCAGCAAGCCTACGATGAGATTACTCACGAACGGTGGAGAGCATCATGGAATTGGCGATCTAGGAAGGTTGATGATGACGATGGCGACGATCTCCCCTCTCCGGAGCCCAGAACGGACTCCAGATCTGCCCTCCAAATGAAGAACAGGAGGTGGCGGCGCCTCCGTATCCTAAAACGCGATGAACTCTTCTCCTTGATTTTTTCCGGGCGAGACGGACTAAATAGAGCTGGATTTGGAGGCGGTGGAGCGTCGTGGGCTCCACAAGCCTACCAGGCGCTACCAAGGGGGGCCCGCGCGTGGTGGGCTTGTGGGCTCCATGCTCCACATCCTCTGCTAATTCTTGCGCCAATATTTTTCATCAATTCTAGAAAAATTCTACGTAAATTTTCATGTCATTCCGAGAACTTTTATTTCTGCGCAAAAACAACACCATGGTAATTCTGCTGAAAACAGCGTTAGTCCGAGTTAGTTCCATTCAAATCATGCAAATTAGAGTCCAAAACAAGGGCAAAGGAGTTCGGAAAAGTAGATACGACGGAGACGTATCTACTCTCGCAAGATTAAGGCCTTGCTTGTCCTCAAGCAATTCAGTTGACAAACTGAAAGAGACAAAAGAAAAAATTTGACGAACTCTGTTTGATCTTGTTGTTGCAACTATGTCTAACTCATAACCAGAATTTCAGCAAGATCACAAGCAAACCACATAAGCAAATGACATCTAGGTCTCACGGTAAACTCATAACAATGGCATAATCAACTAGCGACCAAATAATAATAAGTCTCAAACGTCAACACTTCAATCAAAACAATCATGAAGCGGTACGAACAGATGGTATCTCTCTAGCTCTTTGTGAGACCGCAAAACATAAATGCAGAGCACCTTCAAAGACCAAGGGCTGACTAAACATTGTAATTCATGGCAAATAAGATCCAGTCACAGTCATACTCAACACAGTTAAAAGCAAAGCATAAAAATGACAGAGGTGCTCTCTAATTGGTGCTTTTATAAGAAGAGGATGACTCAACAGGAACATAAATAGACAGGCCCTTCGCAGAGGGAAGCATTGATTTGCTGAGGTGCCAGAGCTCGAGCTTTGAAAACAGAGATAATAATTTTGGGTGGCATGCTTTCATTGTCAATGCAATGACTAAGAGTTCTCATCATCTTCCACGCTACACATGCTATAGGCAGTTCCCAAACAGAAAAGTAAATTTTTGACTCCCCCACCGCCAATCAATCACACTCCATGACTAGCCGAATACTCGGGTGCCGTCCATACCAACATCAATCCTGGGGGAGTTTTGTTTGCAATTATCTTTTTGATTTGAGGATGGAACTGGGAATTCCAATTACCAGTCCCTTTCTCGTGAATGATAGTGAATAAACACATATCGAGGATAACACGCCTAGCATGGAAGATACTGATAGCCCCCTGTCACCACATGAGCGGTTCAGGCAGGCAAAACAGATTATTTCTTGAAGGTTTAGAGAGTGGCACATGCAAATTTACTTGGAACGGCAGGTAGATACCGCATATAGGTAGGTATGGTGGACTCATATGGAACAACTTTGGGTTTATGGAAGTGGATGCACAAGCAGTATTCCCGCTTAGTACAAGTGAAGGCTAGCAAAAGACTCGGAAGCGACCAACTAGAGAGCGACAACAGTCATCAAATTTCATTGAGAATAACTAACATTGAGTGCAAGCATGAGTACGACATAAATCACCATGAACATGAATATCATAGAGGCTATGTTGATTTTGTTTCAACTACATGCGTGAACATGCGCTAAGTCAAGCCACTTGAATCATTCAGAGGAGGATACCATCCTATCATACTACAACATAGTTATCTCAAAATTCATGTTGGCATCCAAGGCAAACCATTATAAGCTCCTAGCTAATTAAGCATGGCATCAGAAACTATGATCTCTAAGTTGTCATTGTAAACATGTTTCTCTCACAACAAAGCTGAATCAGGAACGATGAGCTAGTCATATTTACAAAACAAAGTAGATCGAGTTCATACCAGCTTTTCCAGGCTCAGTCACTTCATCATATATCGTCATTATTGCCTTTCACTTGCACGACCGAATGATGTGAACAATAATAAGTGTGCTCGTGCATTGGACTAAAGCTGGAATCTGCAGGCAAACACAAAGGAGAAGAAAAGTAATATGGCTCTTTCACAGCTAAACAGGTATGCATGCGACAGCCACTAAACATTGTAACCATTATCTTCTACCTTGACCCAAAGAAAAAGAAAACTATTTACATAGGAAAGCTCCCAACAAGCAAAAGAAGAAAAAGAAAATATTTTTGGGATTTCTCTAACTAGACAGACACACGAAAAAGAACACGAGAAAAAGAAAATAAACTAGCATGGATGAAACAGTGGCAAAGTGTGAACACCGACGAACAAAGTGAAAGCATAAGCAAGAATGTAAAGTCGGTGACAAACACGTACTCCCCCAAGCTTAGGCTTTTTGCCTAAGTTGGTCTACTCCCAAGGAGGGAAATAACCAGCTCCAGGGTACTCCGGAGTGGACTGAGGATGCCACTACTGCGTGAGCTTCTCTGGCTCCCACTGATAAACTGGCGTCTGGTACTCGACTAGTGGCTCAGGCACGGACACCTGTGGTTGGGCTAAGCCCCAATATACGTAGATGTCCGAGGGCATAATAATGTACGTGCCTGGATGAAGATTGAACAAAGAAGGAGCACGCAAAGTAATAGCCTCACGAGTACCCTGACTAAATACCAGGTTATAAATCATTCTTCTATTTATATATCTATCAAAAAAGTCATGGCGAACCATGCTATCATAATCTAGATATCTATCGGGAAGAAGAATTTCTTCTTCCTCGTCCAGTCTAATAGGTATCTCAAAGTGTTTAGCAAGACGAGTAGCATAGATACCTCCATAGACAATACCTTTAGAACGGTTTGTGTTCAACCGTTGAGCTACTATAGCGCCCAAGCTATAAGTTTTATCATTATAAAGGGCTTCGCGCAAGACCGCAAGATCTGGGGAACTAAGTGACCCAGCTTTCCCACGGCCAATCAAACATTTTCCCACAAATAATGAGAAGTACCGAAGCACGGGAAAATGAATGCTAGCAGCTCTAGCGCAAGACATGCCTCTCTCCTCTCCTACATCAATAGTGTCCATGAAAGCTTCCAAGTCCTGTGGACGAGGTTCATGAATATCCCCAACGTAAGGTAATTTGCAAACATTGCCGAAATCCTGGAGTGTCATGCGCTGGGGGATATCATAAAGTTTGAACGCAACCATAGGAGGATTCTTCCTCGGATAGAAGTTAAAGCTTTGTATGAAGATATTAGTGAGGAGGAGGTATTGCGGACACTTATCTTCAACGAAGGCGGTAAGGCCTGCGTTCTCCACCAAGTAGTAAAAGTCCTCATAAAGTCCAGCGACGCGTAAGAACACATCGCTTGGCCACTCGCACGCTCGAACTTCTGCGACTCGAGGGACCGGATACTTGGGCTTCTTCTCACTTCCATCATCCTTGGGGTCAGGTCTTGAAGAACCTCTTAAGAACCTCCTCATCTTTTCCCTTTTCTATCTCTGAAAATTTCTGAAATTTTTATTGACTCTAAGGAAAAGTGAATAAGGCTCAACGAAACTCGTAGCAACTACTCCAACAAGTGCCTAGAGGACATATTAGGCATCAAAGCTACTTGGGACCAGCGAAATTAGCATGTAAAGCTCAAGAACATGGTCACCAAGGCAAAAAAAATACGCGAAGTATAAGGCACTAGAGAAAAAACTAATTGGACCAATGAAGGAGTCACTTACCAAGGAGTAAGTTCCCCAAAACAGTTCGGAGAATGGTGCTTTGAGCAAAGAGATCAAAAATCCCTGCTAGAGGAGCAAGAACACGGGTTTGAGCTGCGAAACGATTTTTTTCTGGAGATAGGAGAAGCAGATGGGAGCTAGAATGAGTGCAGGGGGTGCACGTGGGTCCCACAAGCCAGGTAGGCGCGGCCAGGGGGGTGCCCGCGCCTCCAGGGCTTGTGGCCCACTAGTGTAGACCCCATACTAGCTCTTCTTCTCAGTATTTTTCAAAAAATCCAGAACAAAGCATTCTTGATTTTCACGGCATTCGGAGAACTTTTATTTCGGGGTACTTTTCTACGGGACGCTAAGAGAGAAAACAGGGAAAACTAAACTAAACCTATCATTTTTCTTCTAAGCAACCGAAGGTGAAAGCTTGGAATAGAGGTTTGTGACTCCTCGATTCATCCATCTCATGGTCATCGAAAGAAATCCGTCAATGAGGTTGATCAAGTCTCCTCGACAAACCTTTTCGAATCGCAAAAGAGAACGAAGAATTTTTGAATAGTCACTAGGTCACCTCAATGGGGATGCGTATCTCCCCAACAAGCAAATCATACTTCATCTTAACACGAGGTATAGGGCATTCAAAGCTCCCAATAAGAATCGATGAAGTTTTTTCGATAGCATTGACGCAATGTACTCGATATTGTTTCTTCAAAAAGTGCACCGTATGCTCATTACCGTTGACATGGAAAGTGATATTGCCTTTGTTGCAATCTATAACAGCCCCTGCAGTGTTTAAAAAGGGTCTTCCGAGGATGACAGCCATGGCATCGTCCTCAGTAATATCCAGAATAACAAAGTCTGTTATTGGCAACCACAACAGGCACATCATCGCAAATGCCGATAGGGAAAGCAGTTGATTTGTCGGCCATTTGCAGAGAGATTTTAGTGGGTGTCAACTTTTCCAGGTCAAGTCTACGATAAAGAGAGAGAGACATAACACTAATACCGGCTCCAAGGTCACATAAAGCAGTTCTAACGTAGTTTCCTTTAATGGAGCAAGGTATAGTGGGCACTCCGGGATCACCTAGTTTCTTAGGAGTTCCACCCTCAAAGGTATAGTTAGCGAGCATGGTGGAAATCTCAACCTCAGGTATCCTCCTCTTATTAGTCACAATATCCTTCATGTACTTAGCGTACGGAGACATTTTGAGCATATCTGTCAAACGCATTTGCAGAAAGACAGGTCTGATCATTTCAATGAATTGCTCAAAATCCTCATCAACCTTTTTCTTGGATGGTTTGGGAGGAAAGGGCATGGGTTTCTGAGCCCATGGTTCCTTTCTTTACCATGCTTCCTAGAAGTGAAGTCATTCTTATCGTATCTTCTATTCTTAGGCTCATGTTCATCACTAGATTGTGTTTCAGCATTAGAGACAGAGGCATCGTTTGGACTCGCAGGTGTGGCAGCAAAAGGGTTGCTAGTGTGCAAGTTCCTACCATCTTCCTTCTTCTTCCTAGGATGACTAGGTGCATCAGTGCTAACTCCTTGAGAATCTTGTTAAATTCTCTTTGGATGACCCTCAGGATACAAAGGTTCCTAAGTCATTCTACCGCCTCTAGTAACGACTCTGACAGAATTGTTGTTCAACTCATTGAGCAAGTCATTTTGAGCCTTAAGTACTTGTTCTACCTGAGTAATAACCATAGAGGCATGTTTACTCAGAAGCTTAAGATCATTGACATTTTTGTCCACACGAGCACTTAAATGACTAAGCATACGAGCATTCTGTTCCAATTGTATGTTAACATAATCATTGAAGCTCTGTTGTTTGGCAACAACGTTCTCAAATTCATCCACGCATAAGCTAGCAGGTCTATCAAAAGGAATATCACTCTCATCAAACCTACGCAGAGAATTTACTTCTACTACCTGTATCGGGTTATCAAGACCGTGGATCTCTTTGATAGGTGGTAGATTTTTCACATCTTCAGATTTAATGCCTTTCTCTCGCATAGATTTCTTAGCTTCTTGCATATCTTCGGGACTGAGGAATAGAATACCTCTTTTCTTCGGAGTTGGCTTAGGAGGTGGTTCGGAAATAGTCCAAGCATTCTCATTGCACAAGATGTTATTCAATAGAATCTCAGCTTGTTCTACGGTTCGTTCCCTAAAAACACAACTAGCACAACTATCTAGGTGGTCTTTAGAAGCATCGGTAAGTCCATTATACAAGATATCAAGTATTTCATTCTTCTCAAGAGGGTGATCAGGCAAAGCATTCAGTAGCTGGACGAGCCTCCCCCAAGCTTGTGGGAGACTCGCTTCTTCAGCTTGAGCAAAGTTGTGTATTTCTTGCAAGGCAGCTTGCTTCTTATGGGCAGGGAAATGTTTTTCAGATAAATAGTAGACCATATCCTGGGGGCTACGCACACAACCAGGAGCAAGAGAAGTGAACCAAGTCTTAGCATCATCCTTTAGCGAGAAAGGAAACAGCTTGAGGATATAGTAGTGGCGGATCTTTTCCTCACTCATGAATAGGGTGGTTATATCGTGCAGTTTGGTAAGATGGGCTACGATCGTTTCAGACTCATAACCGTTAACGGATCATATTCGACCAGAGTGATTAACTTAGGGTCGACAGAGAATTCATAATCCTTATCGGTCACAAAGATAGGCGAATTAGCAAACTTCGGGTCGTATTTCATCCTAGCGTTCAAAGATTTTTCTTTCCACTTAAGCAGTAATTTCCCAACATCATAGCTATCCTTACACGCAAGAAAATCCTCAGCTATCTCTCCCTCCATAACATAATGCTCAAGCATATCAGGCAATTCAGGCATAATAGCAGGTTCTACTTCAATAGTATCAGCAGTTTCAGAAGTATCATCACATCTAGCAGCAACTCTAGCAATTTGTGCATCAAGGAATGCACCTAGTGGCAAAGCAGTATCAAGCATAGCATCATCAGGCAAAGTAGTATCAAGCATAGCATCATCAAGCACAGGCGACATATCAAGATTTCTAGCAGGAGGTGGTGTCGCAAACTTACTCATAACTGAAGGTGAATCAAGTGCAGAGCTAGATGGCAGTTCCTTACCTATCCTCGTAGTTGAGGGCAATACTTTAGTTCTTGGATCTATTGGATTCCTCATAGTGACCAGCAGACGTAAATCCCAAGTGACTTAGAGAATATAGTTGTGCTTCCCCGGCAACGGGCCAGAAAATAGTCTTGATAACCCACAAGTATAGGGGATCGCAACAGTTTTCGAGGGTAGAGTATTCAACCCAAATTTATTGATTCGACTCAAGGGGAAGCGAAAGAATATTCTCAAGTATTAGCAGTTGAGTTGTCAATTCAACCACACCTGAAAGATTTAGTATCTGCAGCAAAGTATCAGTAGCAAAGTAGGGTGATAGCAGCAGTAGCAACAGTAACCAGTAGCAGCAAAGTGACAGTAGTAGCAACAGAGTAACAGTAGCAGGAGTGATAGCAGTAGCGGCAAAGTAACGTAGCAAGGACCAGTAGTAGAAGACTCGTAGGTATTGGATCGATGATGGATGATTATGCCAGACGTGATTCATCATGCAACAGTTATAACATGGAGAGATAAGTAACTAGCTCCAGTTTGTCAATCTAATGTAGGCATGTATTCCGTATGTAGCCATACGTGCTTAGGGAAAAGAACTTGCATGACATCTATTGTCCATCCCTCCCGTGGCAGCGGGGTCCTAATGGAAACTACGGGATATTAAGGTTCTCCTTTTAATAAAGAACCGGACCAACGCATTAACACTTGGTGAATACAATAACTCCTCATACTATGGTCATCTCCGGGAGTGGTTCCGGCTACTGTCACTCCGGGGTTGCCGGGTCATAACATATAGTAGGTGACTACAACTTGCAAGATAGGATCTAAAACACACATATATTGGCGACAACATAATAGGTTCAGATCTGAAATCATGGCACTCGGGCCCTAGTGACAAGCATTAAGCATGGCAAAGTAGTAGCAACATCAATCTCAGAACATAGTGGATACTAGGGATCAATCCCCGTCAAAACTAACTCGATTACATGATAGATCTCATCCAACCCATCACCGTCCAACAAGCCTACGATGAGATTACTCACGAACGGTGAAGAGCATCATGGAATTGGCGATGAAGGAAGGTTGATGATGACGATGGCGACAATCTCCCCTCTCCGGAGCCCAGAACGGACTCCAGATCTGCCCTCCAGATGAAGAACAGGAGGTGGCGGCGCCTCCGTATCGTAAAACGCGATGAACTCTTCTCCTTGATCTTTTTTCTGGGCGAGGTGGACTAAATAGAGCTGGATTTGGAGGTAGTGGAGCGTCGTGGGCTCCACAAGCCTGCCAGGCGCGGCTAGAGGTAGCCTGCGCCTGGTGGGCTTGTGGGCTCCACGCTCCACATCCTCCGCTGATTCTTGCGCCAATATTTTTCATAAATTCCAGAAAAATTCTTCGTAAATTTTCAGGTCATTCCGGGAACTTTTCTTTCTGCGCAAAAACAACACCATGGCAATTCTGCTGAAAACAGCGTTAGTCCGGGTTAGTTCCATTCAAATCATGCAAATTAGAGTCCAAAACAAGGGCAAAAGAGTTCGGAAAAGTAGATAGAACGGAGGCGTATCAGTGGTGATGTTTGAGTTGTTGTTGAGGTTGAAGGTTTTTCCTCCATCTTCCAAGGCATGGGTGCACCATCATGAAAAGATGAACTAGTCTCCGGGATCCTCAAGCCTAAAGCCAAACTCATTTTCTTAAATATGTATTCATACTCACGGTTTTGGTTTTGCAGGTCATAGATCTTGGCTTGGAGGTTCTCGATTTTATCGTAAATCTTGAAGATATGATCTAGAGGTCCTTGGCGTCTAGCTTGTGCTTATGTGTAAACTCTATGATCATCATCTGATTGGCATTAAGTCCTCGTTCCACCATCCCTTGGCACTTGAAGACTTGTTGCTCCATTGCTTCGAGTCTTGTCTCCACGCTTGCGGTCTTCTTTGGCCCCTTAACATCGCGGATGTGCAGCACCCCCTCATGCATCTCAATGGTTTGTGGGTGTTGAAGCACCTCCGAAAGATAGGGGTTGATGACCCTCTCAAAGAACTTGTCCGTCGGAGAACTTGAAGACGCCATGTTAATCTAAATCTGTTACAGAAACAGATTAAAACGAAAATAGGAGATATTGTCAAGATACAAAAGTCAAAACCTTCGGAAGATTATATAATGATTTTTTGCCGACCCGAAGGAGTATTCAGCAAGAAAGCGGAGTCCAGAGGGTGCACAAGGTGGCACAAGCCTGCAGGGTGCGGCCAGGGGGTAGGTCGCGCCCCCTGGCTTGTCGCCTCCTCACGCACGCTTCAGACTGCTTTTAATTTTCCTAAATTTTTAAATATTCCAAAACTGGTAAAAATTGCCATTGAAAACGTTTTGGAGTCGGTTTGCTTACCGTAGCACATACCTATTCCTTTTTGGAGTATGGGACATTCTAATAAATCTCCCTAATGTACTCTTCCGGAGTTATGGTATTTATAATATTAGTTTCAACATTTATGGGAGTACCTGAGATATAATGTTTTATTATTTTCCCATTTACCACCTTCTGATTCTTGCCTTTGGCGTTGTTGATCTTGATGGCACCGGAATAATACACTTCCTCGATAATGTAAGGCACTTCCCATTTAGAGAGAGTTGTATAGCAGGACATGGTCACCTACATTGAATTCACGCTTTTATATCCTTCTATCATGCCATATCTTAACTTTTTCTTTAAACAATTTGGCATTCTCATAGGCCTGGGTTCTTCATTCATCAAGTGAGCTAATGTCAAATAACCTCTTCTCACCAGCAAGTTTGAAATCATAGTTAAGCTCTTTAATTGCCCAATAAGCTTAATGTTCTAGCTCTAGAGGTAAGTGACATGCTTTAGCATAAACCATTTTATAAGGAGACATACCCATAGGGTTTTTGTAAGCAGTTCTATAAGCCCATAATGTCTTATCAAGTTTTTTTAGACCAATTCTTTCTAGATCTATTAACGGTCTTTTGAAAGATCAATTTTATTTCTCTATTACTCAATTCTACTTGCCCACTAGACTGAGGATGATAAGGAGATGCGATTCTGTGATTAAAATCATACCTAGGAAGCAATTTACGGAAAGCACCATGAATTAAGTGTGATCCACCATCAGTCATTAAATATCTAGGGACTCCAAATCTAGGGAAATAACTTCTTTCAGCATTTTAATAGAAGTGTTATGATCAGCACTACTAGTTGGAATAGCTTCTACCCACTTAGTAACATAATCAACAGCAACGAGAATGTGAGTATACCCGTTGGATTTTGGAAAAGGTCATATATAATCAAAACCCCAAACATCAAATGGTTCTATAACAAGAGAGTAATTCAGAGGAATTTCCTGACGTCTACTAATATTACTAATTCTTTGACATTTGTCACAAGACAAGACAAACTTACGAGCATCCTTGAAGAGAGTAGGCCAATGCAAAACTAGATTGTAATACCTTGTGTGCAGTTCTATCTCCCGCGTGGTGTCCTCCGTACGCCTCGGAGTGACACTTGTATAGGACATGTCCCTATTCATGCTCAGGTACACAACGTCTAATAACACCATCTAGTCCTTCTTTATAAAGGTGTGGATCATCCCAAAAGTAATGTCTTAAATCATAGAAGAACTTTTTCTTTTGTTGGTATGTGAAACTAGGCGGTATAAATTAAGCATCAATGTAGTTAGCATAATGAGCATACGAAGGAGCATTGCGTGAAGCATTTATGACAGCTAATTGTTCATCAGGGAAGCTATCATCAATAGGTAGTGGGTCATCAAGAACATTTTCTAGTCTAGACAAGTTATCTGCTACGGGGTTATCAGCGCCCTTTCTATTAATAATATGCAAATCAAATTCTTGTAGCACAAGGACCCATCTAATAAGTCTAGGTTTAGCATCTTTCTTTTTCCATAAGGTACTTAATAGCAGTATGATCAGTGTGAACACTTACTTTGGAATTAACAATCTACGGTCTAAACTTATCGAAAGGAAACAGAAATGCTAAAAATTCCTTTTCAGTGGTAGCATAGTTTCTTTGAGCACTGCCTAGAGTTTTACTAGCGTAATGGATGGCCTTTAATTTCTTGTCATCTCTTTGTCCTAAAACAGCACCAACAGCATAATCACTAGCATCACACATAATTTCAGAGGGTAGGTTCCAATCAGGTGGTTGAACACCACGTGCAGTGATCAAGGCTTTCTTAAGAATTTCAAATGCTTCTACATAATCATCATCGAAAACGAATGGAATGTCCTTTTTCAAAAGATTAGTGAGAGGCTTAGAAATTTTAGAGAAGTCTTTAATGAATATCCTACAGAAACCAGCATGACCAAGGAAACTTCTTATACCTTTGATATCTGTTGGACACGACATTTTTTCAATAGCATCAACTTTAGCTTTATCAACTACAATACCTCTTTTGGATATTTTGTGTCCCAAGACGATGCCTTCATTAACCATAAAGTGGAACTTATCCCAATTCAAGACAAGATTAGTTTCTTCACATATCTGCAAAACTCGAATAAGGTTGCTCAATCAATCATCAAAAGAAGTTCCGTAAATGGAAAAGTCATCCATAAAAACCTCAACAATATTTTCATAAAAGTCATAGAATATAGCCATCATACATCTTTAAAAGATAGCAGGTGCATTGCATCAACCAAAAGGCATACGTCTATAAGCAAAGCTACCGAAAGGGCAAATAAAAGTGGTATTCTCTTGATCCTCTTTTGATACAGGTATTTGAGAGAAAGCAGAGTAACCATCTAGAAAGCAAAAATTGTGTATGTTTGGATTGTCTTTCCAGCATTTGATCTGTGGATAATGATCTTTCCTAGTAGCCTTATTTAATTTCCTGAAATCAATTACCATTCTATAACCTGTAACAATTCTTTGCGGGATTAATTCATCTTTATCATTACGAACAACGGTAATACCTCCCTTTTTAGGGACACAATAAACAGGACTAACCCATCTACTATCAGCAATAGGATAAATTATACCTGCCTCCAGAAGCTTTAGTATTTCATTTCTTACCACTTCCTTCATTTTAGGATTTAATAGTCGTTGGTGATCTACAAGTGGTTTAGCATCAGGAACCATATTGATTTTGTGCTCACATAGAGTGGGACTAATGCCCTTAAGATCATCAAGAGTATATCCAATAGCGGCACGGTGCTTCCTCGGAGTTTTCAATAATCTCTATTCTTCATGCTCTGAAAGGTTAGCACTAATAATAACAGGATATATCTCTTTTTCATCAAGATAAGCATACTTCAGAGTAACAAGTAATTGTTTAAGCTCAAACACGGTATCACCCTTAGGTGGAGGAGGATCCCCAAGTATTTCAATAGGTAGGTTGTGTTTCAGAATAGGCTGCTGATCAAAGAAAATCTTACCTATTTCGTTCCTTTCATTGATATACATATCATTTTCATGGTCTAGCAAATATTGTTCTAAGGGATCGGTAGGAGGCACAACAACAGAAGCAAGACCAATAATTTCATCTTTACTAGGCAATTCTTTATCATGGGGTTGTCTACGAAATTTAGAGAAATTGAACTCATGAGATGTTGATACGTCCCAAACGTATCTTTAATTTATGTTTGTTCCATGCTCTTCTGGGTTACATTGTTATATGTTTTGCTACACTTTCATACCATTTTACACATATTTGGACTAACTTACTAACTGAGTGCACCCAGTGCCAGTTTCCGTCTGCTGATGTCTTTTTTGCACGGACTTTTACCCCAATTTACACAGCCCCAAAAATCACAAGAAAATATATAAAAATCAGCATGACGAAAGCTTCTCGAGGCATCAATTGGGCCAGAGGGGAGCCACGGCTCGCCCAGGCGGCCACCCTGCGCCGGCCACCTCCTGGCCGCGCCACCAGGCCACCTGGGTGGGGCCCACCTCCTCTGGTGCCCTCCTTTGGCCTATATTTACCTCTCCGACCGAAAACCCTATCGTCATATCGAGAGTCACAAATTTCTCCATCATTCCGCCGCCGCGGCTCTTCCGAGATCGGGAGCGTCAGAAGACCTCTTCCCGGCACCCTGCCGGAGGGAGGCTTTACCTCCGGGAGCTTCTCCACCACCATGGACACTTCCTAGACGTGTCGTGAGTAGTCCTCCTTGGACCATGAGTCCATGACCAGTAGCTATGTGATGTCTTCTCTCCAATCTTGTGATTTAATACTTAGCCCTTGTGAGCTGCCCTACATGATCAAGACATCTAGGTAATTTTCCTGTTGTTGCTATGCTTGGTTTGCTGGGATCCGATGGACTATGAGATTACGTTTAGATTGTGATGAGTTATATATTTGGTTCTCCTTCTATATTATGTTCTTGAGTAATTCATGCATGTTCTCCGTAGCTTTTTATTGCTTTAGCCGAGTAGTAGATTGTAACTCCAAGAGGGAGCGTTATGCATGATTCTGGGTTCACGTCCCCTGATGTCTAGCTTGAGTGATAGAAACATGAGACTAGGGGATGTGTTGTTGCCACTCAGGAGAAAACAACGGTGCTTGTGACCACGGTTGCAAGGATTGTTTACCTTACGCAAAGTTCGTTAATGCAGTTGTCCGTTGCTTTGAGTTTACACTTTGGGTGGGGTTCACAACTTAATACCAGTGAGATGTTCTGGATAGATATCTCAAGGTGGATGATTAGAGAGTACATGCTGATGGATAAAAGGTCTACTTGTCTTGGCTGACTGCCCATTACTTTTGAGCCTCTAACTTTCTTGTAGCATGATTATCATTGCGGTGCGTTTATAATTCTGTCAATTGCACAGCTGTAATTTGTTTACCCATCATAGTTGTTTATCGTCTTTTGGGAGAGAGACATCACTAGTGAACATCATGGGACTCTGGTCAATATTACCACCATTATTTACACCTCCACCATTTGCTGCTTTTATTTACTTTCCCGTTGCAATCACTATCACTATTCCCGCTTGTGTTTTGATCCTTTGCAAACTACAAGGCCGGAGAGATTGACAACCTCTCTGAACTTGTTGGGAGAAATGTTATTTGCTGTGTGTGCAGGTCCATGTCTTCTGCTAGCGCCGGAGGAACGGACACCTACTTGTTGATCCTCGGAGTCCTCCTCGTTCGATAAACCTTACAGTCTCCGAAAACATGGACTTCATGAAGAGGATAAAACTTGGAGTAAAAGAGAGATATAAGATCTCGCCAATTTAGCAAATGAGAGTTATCAAGAAGCCTATACCAATCCAAAGCCTTATCTTTTAATGATAGAAAAATTAGCTTTCTCGTAACAAAATCCATCTATATACCTGCAGGCTTAAATAAGGAGCATAGTTGTGAAAGATATAGCAAGTGTTCGCCTGGATGTCTATCTCCTACATATCGATTAGCCAAGACACAATCAATAATACCAGTTGGTATTTTAAAGGGCACAATTTCCGCAGGTGGGGAGGCTTCTCCACAACAATAGCGGTGGAGCGCTTCCCCACAAGCAACAAACCAAGAGGAGAGTTGTCCATAAGACTAACTAGCTCATGGCAAATTAACAAGACTAAAAGCAAAGGTAAAAGATAGCGTGCAACTCCCCTATCTTGAAGACTGGAGTCCCCGGCAACGGCGCTAGAAAACTTTGCTTGATGACGAGATGATGTATATACTTCTCGCACGTTGTTGGTAACCCCAAGTGGAAGGTTGAGATGTAGTCAGCAGGAAGTTTTCCCTCACACGAAGATTGTAAGGTTTATTGAACCAGGAGGACTCCTAGGATCAACAAGTAGGTGTCTCCTGTCCTAGTCAGCAGAAGACGTGGACCTGCACACAAAACAAATAACTTTGCTCCCAACGAGTACAGAGAGGTTGTCAATCTCTCTGGCCTTGTAGTTTGCAAAGGATCAAAACACAAGCGGGAAAGTAATAGTGATTGCAACGGAAAAGTAAATGAAGCAGTAAATAGTGGAGGTGTAAACAATGAGGGTGATATGAACCGGAGTCACATGATGTTCACTAGTGATGTCTCTCCCCCAAAAGACGATAAACAACTATGCTTGGGAAACAAATTATAGTTGGGCAATTGACAGAATTATGAACGCACTGCAATGATAATTATGCTACTTGATAGTTAGAGGTTCAATAGTAATGGGCAGTACGCCAAGACAAGTAGATCATTTATTTATCAGCATCTACTTACTAATCATCCACCTTGAGATATCTATCCAAAACATCTCGCCGGTATTAAGTTGCGAGCCCCACCCAAAGTGTAAATTCAAATCAACGGACAACTGCATTAACGAACTATGCATAAGGTAAACAATCCTTGCAACCGTGGTCACAAGCACTGTTGTTTTCTCCCTGGTGGTAACAACACATCCCCTAGTCTCATGTTTCTATCACTCAAGCTAGACATCGAGGGGCATGAACCCACAATCATGCATAATGCTACCTCTTGGAGTTACAATTTACTACTCGGCCAAAGCAAAAAATAGCAACGGAGAGCATGCATGAATCACTAAGGAACATAATATAAAAGGATAATCAAATATATAACTCATAACAATTTGAACATAATCTCATAATCCATCAGATCCCAACAAACCTAGCCTAGCAATAGCAAGAGAATTACATAGATGCCTTGATCATGTAGGGCAGCTCACAAGGACTAACCATTGAAGCACAAGATTGGAGAGAAGACATCACATAGCTACTGGTCATGGACCCATGGTCCAAGGAGGATGATACGTCTCAAACGTATCTATAATTTTTGATGGTTTCACGTTGTTATCTTTGGTTGTTTCATGTACCTTCCATATCTTTTTTGCGACTAACTTATAAATTCAGTGCCAACTGCCAGTTCCTGTTTTTCCGTGTTTTTGACTCTTTTCAGATCTGATTTTGGAACGGAGTCCAAACGGAAGAAAAACCCCGAAATGATTTTTTCCTGAACGGAAGAAGATCAGGGGGCCTTTGGGCCAAGCCAGGTGGGCTCCAGGGAGCCCACAAGCCTCCACTCGTCCACCAGGGGGAGGCGGCGGGGGGCAGGCTTGTGGCCTCCCTGGTCGCCCCCTGACCTAGATCTTTGTCCTATAAATTCCCAAATATTCCGCAAAAAATCAGGGGAGCCTTGAAAATACTTTTTCGCCGCCGCAAGCTTCCGTTTCTGCGAGATCTCATCTGGAGACCCTTCCCGGCGCCCTGCCGGAGGGGACTTTGGAGTTGGAGGGCTTCTTCATCATCATCATCGCCCCTCCAATGACTCATGAGTAGTTCACTTCATACCTACGGGTCCGTAGTTAGTAGCTAGATGGCTTCTTCTCTCTCTTGGATCTTCAATACAAAGTTCTCCATGATCTTCATCGAGATCTATCCGGTGTAATCTTCTTTGGCGGTGTGTTTGTCGAGATCCGATGAATTGTGGATTTGTGATCAGATTATCTATGATATATATTTGAGTCTTTGGTGATTTCTTATATGCATGATTTGATATCCTTGTAAGTCTCTCCGAGTCTTGGGTTTTGTTTGGCCAACTAGATCTATGATTCTTGCAATGGGAGATGTGCTTGGTTTTGGGTTCTTCCATGTGGTGACCTTTCCCAGTGACAGTAGGGGCAGCAAGGCACACATCAAGTAGTTGGCATCAAGGGTAAAAAGATGGGGGGGTTTATCATTGGTTTGAGATTATCCCTCTACATCATGTCATCTTGCTTAAGGCGTTACTCTGTTCTTATGGACTTAATACACTAGATGCATGATGGATAGCGGTCGACGTGTGGAGTAATAGTAGTAGATGCAGACAGTATCGGTCTACTTGTTTTGGACGTGATGCCTATAGAAATAATCATTGCATAGATATCTTCACGACTTTGCGTGGTTCTATCAATTGCTCGACAGTAATTTGTTCACCCACCGTCTACTTGCTTTCATGAGAGAAGCCACTAGTAAACACTACGGCCCCCGGGTCTATTCACATCCATCGTTTACATCTCCGCTTTTACTTTGCTTTGTTACTTTGTTTCTTTCAGATCTCACTTGCCAAACAATCTATAAGGGATTGACAACCCCTTCATAGCGTTGGGAGCAAGTTTTTGTGTTTGTACAGGATCTTGAGATACTCCTCCACTGGATTGATACCTTGGTTCTCAAACTGAGGGAAATACTTACCACCGCTACACTACATCACCCTTTCCGCTTCGAGGGAACATTAACGCAAGGCTCCAAGGCCACAGGGGAAATCGTTTGCATACTTTCCTAGGAAGTCCCTTAAGGCGTAGCCGCAACAGAAAGATCAAGCCAAGTATTCTCCCGTTGACGTGCCTATTTCTGGCACCGTTGGAAGGTCTTTTGTTGCAGTTGCAGAAGTATTCCTCGCGCCGTTGCCGGGGATGCACAACAGACATCAGAAGTATTTCTGGCGCCGTTGCCAGGGAGGAGAAATCAAGATCTATCCAAGTAGGTCTCATAAACTCTTCTCTTGCATTTACTTTTGTTGCCAGTTGCCTCTCGTTTTCCTCTTCCCCACTTCACATTTGCCGTTTTCATTCGCCTTTCGCCTTCGCCGTTTTCTTTTGCCTTTGCCGGTTTTCTTGCTTGCTTGTGTGCTTGTTTGTTTGTTGAAGTCATCATGGCTGAAAACAGCAAACTTTTCGACTTCTCGAGCACTAATAATAATGATTTTATTAGTACTCTGATTGCTCCCGCCACTAGTGCGGAATCGTATGAAATCAACGCAGCTTTGCTGAATCTTGTTATGGAAGAGCAATTCTCTGGCTTTCCTAGTGAAGATGTCGCATCCCATCTCAATACGTTCATTGAGCTTTGTGAAATGCAAAAGAAAAGATATGTGGATAATGACGTGATTAAGTTGGAACTTTTTCCTTTCTCGTTGCGAGATCTCGCAAAAACTTGGTTTTCTTCTTTGCCTAAAAATAGTACCGATTCTTGGAATAAGTGCAAAGATGCTTACATATGCAAGTATTTTCCGCCGGCTAAGATCATCTCCTTACGTAACGATATCATGAATTTCAAGCAACTTGATCATGAACACATTGCACAATCTTGGGAGAGGATGAAGCTTATGATTAGAAATTGTTCCGCTCATGGCTTGAGTTTGTGGATGATTATACAAATCATTTATGCTGGCTTGAATTTCGCTTCTCGCAATATCTTGGACTCCGCCTCAGGTGGAACGTTCATGGAAATCACATTAGGAGACGCTACAAAATTCCTAGACAATATCATGACCAACTACTCTCAGTGGCACACTGAAAGGTCGCCAGCTAGCAAAAAGGTGCACGCTATAGAAGAGATTAACTCGCTTAGTGCTAAGATGGACGAGTTGATGAATTTGGTTGCGAGTATAAATGCTACCGTAGATCCTAATGACATGCCACTATCTTCTTTGATTGAGAGTAGCAACGCTAGTTTGGACGTGAATTTTGTTGGTAGGAACAATTTTGGCAACAATAATGCTTTTAGAGGAAACTATGTTCCTAGGCCTTTTCCTAGTAACTCCTCTAACAATTATGGCAATTCCTACAACAACACTTATGGAAATCACAACAAATTACCCTCTGATTTAGAGAGTAATATCAAAGAGTTCATCAACTCTCAAAAGATTTTCAATGCGTCCATAGAGGAAAAACTACTCAAAATAGACGATTTGGCTAAGAGCGTTGATAGGATGTCTTGTGGTATTGATGCTTTGAAAGTTAGATGCGCTCCTCCCAAGGTCAACTTGGATGAAACTTTGAAAGCTATGTGTATCTCCATAAATGAGAGCAAAGAAAGAACCGCCCAAATTCGCGCTAGACATGAATGGTTTAAAAGGGTGCGTTCTAGTGATGCAAATCACGAAGATCTTAAAGTGATTGGTGTGTCTCCTTTTGAGTCTTTGTTTTCGCGTGTCAAACCTACTTATGGAGGGGTCGGATATGAATCCACTTTGGTTGAAAAACGGCCCAATGATTCGGAGTCCACCTATCTTGATGATAAAGGTGTGGAGAGTGGAGTAGAAGAAGTCAAAAATTTGGGTAGTAATGAAACTCCCACTTTGGATTTCAAGGAATTCAATTATGATAATTGCTCCTTGTTTGAATGCATTTCTTTGATGCAATCCATTGCAAACTCTCCACATGCTTATAGCCAAAGCAAAGCCTTTACCGCACATATCGTAGATGCTATGACGAAATCTCTTGAAGAGAAGCTCGAACTAGAAGTCTTTATACCTAGAAAACTTCATGATGAGTGGGAACCTACTATCAAAATCAAGATCAAAAACTATGAGTGCAATGCTTTCTGTGATTTGGGTGCTAGTGTTTCCGCGATTCCAAAGTCTTTATGTGATTTTCTTGGTTTTCATGAGAATGAAGAGTGTTCTCTTAATTTGCATCTTGTGGATTCTACTGTCAAGAAACCCATGGGGAGGATCGATGATGTTCTTATTGTTGCAAATAAGAACTATGTACCCGTGGATTTCATTGTACTTGACATAGATTGCAATCCTTCATGTCCCATTATTCTTGGTAGAACTTTCCTAAGGACTATTGGTGCTATCATCGATATGAAGGAAGGGAATATTAGATTTCAATTTCCTTTAAAGAAGGGCATGGACCACTTTCCTAGAAATAAAATAAGATTGCCTTATGAATCTATGATGAGGGCTACCTATGGTTTGAGCACCAAAGATGACTATATGTGATTCCATCACTTTCGCCTAGCTAAGGGCGTTAAACAAAAGCGCGTATTGGGAGGCAACCCAACGAATCTATCTTTTTTCTTTCTATTTTGTGTTTTCCACACTTTCATAATTCTGTTATGATTGTGTTTTTGTGTTTCTTTTTGCGTTTGTGCCAAGCAAAACCGTTATGATTAGTCTTGGGGATGATCGTTTGGTCATGCTAGAAAAGACAGAAACTTTCTGCTCACAAAAAGAATTTTCATTTTTTTCTGTAAGAGCTTTTGAGTTGATTTTTTTTCTGCTGATTTCTACACAAATTCTTTAGACTGTCGAAATTTTTCAGAATTTTTGAAGTAACAGAGGTATACGAAATATACAAATTGCTACAGACTGGTCTGCTGTTAACAGATTCTGTTTTTGTTGTGTTGGTTGCTTATTTTGATGAAACTATGGATAGTATCAGGGGTATTTGCCATGGAAGATTGAAAGTACAGTAACCCAACATCAGAACAAGTAGAATTTAAGTTTGCTACGGTACCTAAGGAAGTGGTGGTTTGCTTTCTTGTACTAATGTTATCATGAGTTTCTGTTTAAGTTCTGTGTTGTGAAGTTTTCAAGTTTTGGGTGAAGTTCTTATGGACAAAGAGATAAAGAGTGGCAAGAGCTCAAGCTTGGGGATTCCCAAGGCACCCCAAGAGATTCAAGGATGCCGTAAAAGCCTAAGCTTGGGGATGCTCCGGGAAGGCATCCCCTCTCTCGTCTTCAATCCATCGGTAACGTTACTTGGGGCTATATTGTTATTCACCACATGTTATGTGTTTTTGCTTGGAGCGTCTTGTATCGTAGGAGTATTTTTTTTGTCACAATCATCCTTTCTGCACACCTAGAGAGAGAGACATGCACACACCGTGATTTTGTCGAGCTTCACTTATATCTTTTGGTAGACAATTCAGCTCACATGTGCTTCACTTATATCTTTTGAGCTAGATACTTTTGCTCTATGTGCTTCACTTATATCTGTTAGAGCACAGCGGTGCGTGGCTTGGTAGTTGACCTATTCTTTGAAAGTAGTCTCAAAAGGGGTAGTTATCCAAAGGGATACAAAAACTTCCACCTTCACGTGCATTGAATAGTTAGAGAAGTTTGACTTCTCTCAATTAGTTTTGAGTTGTGGTTATGGTAATATTAAAGTCATGCTAGTATGGTGTTGTGGATCTAGAAATACTTGTGTTGAAGTTAGTGATTCCCGTAGCATGCACGTATGGATAACCGCTATGTGATGAAATCTGAGCATGATTAGTCTATTGATTGTCATCATTTGCGTGGCGGTCGGGATCGCGCGATGGTTTATACCTACCAACCCTTCCCCTAGGAGTGTGCGTTAAATGCTTTGTTTCGATTACTAATAAAACTTTTGCAACAAGTATATGAGTTCTTCATGACTAATGTTGAGTCCATGGTTTAGATGCACTTTCACCTTCCATCATCACTATCTTCTTAGTGTCGTGCAACTTTCGCCGGTGCACAAAATCCACCATTAGCCTCCCTCAAAACACCCACCATATCTACCTACTATGGCTTTTTCAAAGTCATTCCGATATATATTGCCATGCAACTACCACCATGACATGTGCCACCACGTCTACATTGTCATTGCATGATCGTAAGATGGCTAGCATGATGTTTCCATTGATGTCTATGCCATGCTAGATCATTGCCACGGTACACTACCGAAGGCATTCCATATAGAGCCATCGTTACTCTAAGTTTTGAGTTGAAAGTGTGATGATCATCATTAATGGAGCATTGTTCCATGTGAGGAAATAAAAGAGGCCAAAGAAGCCCGCCAAAAAAAAGAGGCCAAAGAGCCCACCAAAATAAAAATAATGAGAGAAAAAGAGAGAAGGGACAATGCTACCACTTTTTTCCACACTTGTGCATATTAAGCACCATGATCTTCATGATTGAGAGTCTCTCGTTTTGTCACCACCATATAGCTAGTGGGAAATTTTCATTATATAACTTGGCTTGTATATTCCCATGATAGGCTTCCTCAAAATTTCCTTAGGTCTTCGTGAGCAAGCAAGTTGGATGCACACCCACTAGTTTTCTTTAAGAGCTTTCACATACTCATAGCTCTAGGGCATCAATTGTATGGCAATCCCTACTCATTCACATTGATATCTATTGATGAGCATCTCCACAGCTCATTGATATGCCTAGTTAATGTGACTATCTTCTCCTTTTTGTCTTGAAACCTCCACTACAGTCCACACCATCTATAGTGCTATAACCATGGCTCACGCTCATGTATTGCATGAGAGTTAAAAAGGTTTGAGAAAGTAAAGGTGTGAAACAATTACTTGGCCAATACCGGGGTTGTGCATGATTTAAATTCATTGTGCAATGATGATAGAGCATAGCCAGACTATATGCTTTTGTAGGGATAACTTTCTTTTGGCCTTGTTAATTTGCAAGTTCATGATTACTTTGCTAGTTTGCTTGAATTATTATTGTTTCCACGTCAAATAGCAAACTATTGTTTTGAATCTAATGGATATGAACATTCACGTCACATAAGAGGAATTACAATGGACACCTATGCTAGGTAGCATGAAAGCATCAAAAATTCATTCTTGTCACTTCCCTACTCGAGGACGAGGAGGAGTTAAGCTTGGGGATGCTTGATACGTCTCAAACGTATCTATAATTTTTGATGATTTCACGTTGTTACCTTGTCTTCTTTGGTTGTTGTATGTACCTTTTATATCTTTTTGGGACTAACTTATTAATTCAGTGCCAAGTGTCGGTTCCTGTTTTTTCCGTGATTTTTACTCTTTTCAGATCTGATTTTGGAACGGAGTCCAAACGGAAGAAAAACCCCGAAATGATTTTTTCCCGAACGGAAGAAGATCAGCGGGCCTTTGGGCCAAGCCAGGTGGGCTCCAGGGAGCCCACAAGCCGCCACTCCGCCACCAGGGGGAGGCGGCGGTGGGCAGGCTTGTGGCCTCCCTGGCCGCCCCCTGACCTAGATCTTTGGCCAATAAATTCCCAAATATTCCCAAAAAATGAGGGGAGCCTCGAAAATACTTTTTCGTCGCCGCAAGCTTCCGTTTCTGCGAGATCTCATCTGGAGACCCATCCCGACGCCCTGCCGGAGGGGAGTTTGGAGTTGGAGGGCTTCTTCATCATCATCATCGCCCCTCCAATGACTCGTGAGTAGTTCACTTCAGACCTACGGGTCTGTAGTTAGTAGCTGGATGACTTCTTCTCTCTCTTGGATCTTCAATACAAAGTTCTCCATGATCTTCATGGAGATCTATCCGATGTAATCTTCTTTGGCGGTGTGTTTGTCGAGATCCGATGAATTGTGGATTTGTGATCAGATTATCTATGATATATATTTGAGTCTTTGCTGATTTCTTATATGCATGATTTGATATCCTTGCAAGTCTCTCCGAGTCTTGGGTTTTGTTTGGCCAACTAGATCTATGATTCTTTCAATGGGAGAAGTGCTTGGCTTTGGGTTCTGCCATCTGGTGACCTTTCCCAGTGACAGTAGGGGCAGCAAGGCACACATCAAGTAGTTGCCATCAAGGGTAAAAAGATGGGGTTTTTATCATTGGTTTGAGATTATCCCTCTACATCATGTCATCTTGCTTAAGGCGTTACTCTGTTCTTATGGACTTAATACACTAGATGCATGCTGGATAGCGGTCGACGTGTGGAGTAATAGTAGTAGATGCAGACAGTATCGGTCTACTTGTTTTGGAAGTGATGCCTATAGAAGTAATCATTGCATAGATATCGTCACGACTTTGCGCGGTTCTATCAATTGCTCGACAGTAATTTGTTCACCCACCGTCTACTTGCTTTCATGAGAGAAGCCACTAGTAAACACTACGGCCCCCGGGTCTATTCACATCCATCTTTTACATCTCCGCTTTTACTTTGCTTTGTTACTTTGTTGCTTTCAGTTCTCACTTGGCAAACAATCTATAAGGGTTTGACAACCCCTTCAAAGCGTTGGGAGCAAGTTTTTGTGTTTGTGCAGGATCTTGAGATACTCCTCCACTGGATTGGTACCTTGGTTCTCAAACTGAGGGAAATACTTACCACCCTTTCCGCTTCGAGGGAACACCAACGCAAGGCTCCAAGGCCACGGGGGAAATCCTTTGCATACTTGCCTAGGAAGTCCCTTAAGGCGTAGCCGTAGCAGAAAGATCAAGCCAAGTATTCTCTATTCGACGTGCCTATTTCTGGCGCCGTTGGAAGGTCTTTTGTTGTAGTAGCCGAAGTATTCCTGACGCCGTTGCCGGGGATACACAGCAGACATCAGAGGATACTCACGGCAGGTCCGGGAAGCGTCTGTGGTACTGGAGAAGCTCCCGGAGGTCAATCCTTCCTCCGGCAGTGTGCCGGGAAGAGGTCTCCTGACGCTCCGGATCTCGGAAGCACTGTGGCGGTGGAATGATGGACAAATTCGTGATTCTGGATGTGATGGAAGGTATTTCTCATGGACGAGTAAATATAGGCCAAAGGAAGACATCAATGTAAAAATCCCGAGAAAAATATATGAAAATTAGTGTGACGGAAGCTTCTCGAAGTATCAAGTGGGGCCAGAGGGCACCAGGGCTCCCCCAGGTGGCCACCCTGCGCGGGCCACCTCCTCTCCCTGCCACCAGTCTGCCTGGGTGGGGCCCACCTCCTCTCGTGCCCTCCTTCGGCCTATATTTACCTCTCCGACCGAAAACCCTATCATCATATCCAGAATCGTGAATTTCTCCACCGTTCCGCCGCCGCAACGCTTCCGAGATCGGGAGCGTCGGAAGACCTCATCCCGGCACCTTGCCGGAGGGAGGATTGACCTCCGAGAGCTTCTCCACCACCATGGACGCTTCCCGGACGTGCCGTGAGTAGTCCTCCTTGGACCATGAGTCCATGACCAGTAGCTATGTGATGTCTTCTATCCAATCTTATGCTTCAATGCTTAGCCCTTGTGAGCTGCCCTACATGATCAAGGAATCTATGTAATTTTCCTGATGTTGCTATGCTTGGTTTGCTGGGATCCGATGGATTATGAGATTATGTTCAGATTGTGATGAGTTATATATTTGGTTCTCCTTTTATATTATGTTCTTAAGTAATTCATGCATGTTCTCCGTTGCTTTTTATTGCTTTGGCCGAGTAGTAGATTGTAACTCCAAGAGGGAGCGTTATGCATGATTGTGGATTCATGCCCCTGATGTCTAGCTTGAGTGACAGAAACATGAGACTAGGGGATGTGATGTTGCCACCAGGGAGAAAACAACGGTGCTTGTGACCATGGTTGCAAGGATTGTTTACCTTACGCAAAGTTCGTTAATGCAGTTGTCTGTTGCTTTGAGTTTACATTTTGGGTGGAGCTCGCAACTTAATACCAGCGAGATGTTCTCGATAGATATCTCAAGGTGGACGATTAGAGAGTAGATACTGATGGATAAATGGTCTACTTGTCTTGGCGTACTGCCCATTACTTTTGAAGCTCTAACTTTCTTGTAGCGTAATTAGCATTGCGGTACGTTTATAATTCTCTCAATTGCCCAGCTATAATTTGTTTACCCAGCATAGTTGTTTATCATCTTTTGGGAGAGAGACATCACTAGTGAACATCATGGGACTCTGGTCCATATTACCACCATTGTTTACGACTCCAACATTTACTTCTTTTATTTACTTTTCTGTTGCAATCACTATCACTATTCCCGCTTGTGTTTTGATCCTTTGCAAACTACAAGGCCGGAGAGATTGCCAACCTCTCTGAACTCGTTGGGAGCAATTGTTTTGTGTGCAGGTCCACGTCTTGTGCTAGCGCTAGAGCAGCGGACACCTACTTGTTGATCTTCGGAGTCCTCCTGGTTCGATAAACTTTACAGTCCCCGAGTAAGGGAAATCTGCTGCTGACTACATCTCCACCTTCCACTTGGGGTAACCAACGAGGGGCGAGAAGTATATCCATCAACTCTTCATCAGATGCATCCCCAAAACTTACAGTAACCATTTCTTTTTCACAATCAGTCTTAGCATTAACAGTATTCAAGAAGGGTCTACCGAATATAATGGGACAAAAATCATCTTGTGGGGAACCAAGAACAAGAAAATCAGTAGGATACTTTATTTTTTCACACAAGACTTCAACATCTCTAACAATCCCAATTGGTGAAATAGTATCTCTATTAGCAAGCTTGATGGTAACATAAATTTCATCTAATTCGGGTGGTGCAATATCATTCATATTTTCTTGGTATAAGTTAAAGGGAATTGCACTCAAACTAGCACCCTCATCACATAAGCCATGATAACAATGATCTCCTATCTTAACATTCACAACTCGCAAGCCAACGATAGGTATATTTTTACCCTTAGTATCAGGTCAAGCAATTCTAGCAGCTTCATCACAGAAGTGAATGACATGCCCATCAATATTATCAAGCAAGAGATCTTTAACCCATAGCAATATTAGGTTCAACTTTAATTTGTTCAGGAGGTATGGCTGTTCTAGGACAACTCTTACGAACCATAGCTTAAGCTTTAGCATGTTCCTTTATCCTAACAAGAAAGGTTGGTTTCTCAATATAAGCAGTAGGAATAACAGGATCGGCATTATAAATAAAAGTTTCTTCTTCAACTTTAATAGGTTCTACCACTTTAACTTCAATGGGAGGATGATATTTAAACCACTTCTCCTTGGGGAGATCAACATGAGTAGCAAAAGATTCACAAAATGAATCTACTAATTCAGAGTCAAGTCCATATTTAGTGCTAAAATCACGAAAAGTATCGGTGTCTATAAAGGATTTAACACAATCAAACTAAAGTCTTATACCTGACTCATTACCTTCGTCGAGTTCCCAATCTTCAGAGTTGCATTTAATTCTTTCCAATAAGTCCCATTTGAATCCAATATCTTTCTTCATAAAGGAACCGGCAAAAGAAGTGTCGAGCATGGATTGGTCATTACGAGAGAGCCGAGCATAAAAATTATGAATAATAATTTCTCTCGGAAGCTCATGATTTGGGCATGAATATAACATTGACTTAAGCATCCCCCAAGCTTGAGAGATTATTTATCCTTCACGAGGCCAAAAATTATAAATATAATTCCGATCACGATGAACCAGATGCATAGGATAAAACTTGTGATGAAATTCCAATTTCAGTCGGTTGTAGTTCCATGATCTAATATCATCACATAGCCTATACCATGTCAACGCCTTTTCCTTCAAAGTTAAAGGAAAGACCTTCTTCTTGACATCATCCTCGGGCAGACCTGCAAGCTTAAATAATCCACAAACTACGTCCACATAGATTAGGTCCAAATCAGGATGTAGTGTTCCATCTCCTACATAAGGATTAGCTAGCAGTTTTTCTATCATACCCGGAGTAATTTCATAATAAATATTTTCAATAAGTGCAGAAGGTTGAGGATCATCTCTTTGTGCTTCCGGTCGGGGTGAAGATACCCCGAACAAGCTCCTCAAAGGGTTATTTTCCATAGTGACAAGTGGCAGTAAATTTCAGCACATTATATAAATGTTTCCTTACCGAGTTCCACTTACCAGAGGTGCTTCACTCCCCGACAACGACGCCAGAAAAGATTATTCATGACCCACAAGTATAGGGGGTCTATCATAGTCCTTTCGATAAGTAAGAGTGTCGAACCCAACGAGGAGCAGAAGGAAATGATAAGCGGTTTTCAGTAAGGTATTCTCTGCAAGCACTGAAATTATCGGTAACAGATAGTTTTGTGATAAGGTAATTTGTAACGACTAACAAGTAACAATTTTAAGAAAGATGCAGCAAGGTGGCTCGATACTTTTTGTAGCAAAGGGCAAGCCTGGACAAACTCTTATATAAAGAAAAGTGCTCCCTGGGACACATGGGAATTTATGTCAAGCTAGTTTTCATCATGTTCATCTGATTCGCGTTCATTACTTTGATAATTTGATATGTGGGTGGACCGGTGCTTGGGTGTTGCCCTTACTTGGAAAAACCTCCCACTTATGATCAACCCCTCTCAAAAGCATCCGAACTACGAAATAGGAATTAAGATAAATCTAACCATAGAATTAAACATATGGATCCAAATCAGTCCCTTACGAAGCAACGCATAAATTGGGTTTAAGCTTATGTCACTCTTGAAACACATCATCTACTTATTACTTTCCAATGCCTTCCTCTAGGCCCAAATAATGGTGAAGTGTCATGTAGTCGACATTCACATGACACCATTACAGGAGAGACAACATATAACATATCAAAATATCAAACGAATTTCAAATTCACATGATTACTTATAACAAGACTTATCCCATGTCCTCAGGAACAAATGTAACTACCCACAAAGCATATTCATATTCATAATCAGAGGAGTATTAATAATCATTAAGGATCTGAATATATGATCTTCCACCAAATAAACCAACTAGCATCAACTACAAGGAGTAATCAACACTACTAGCAACCCACACGTACCAATCTGAGTTTTTGGGACAAAGATCGGATACAAGAGATGAACTAGGGTTTGGGGGGAGATGGTGCTGATGAAGATGTTGATGGAGATTGACCCCCTCTCAATGAGAGGATCGTTGGTGATGACGATGGCTTCAATTTCCCCTTCCGGGAGGGAAGTTTCCCCGGCAGAATAGCTCCCCGAGAGCTCTAGATTGGTTTTGTCGAAGTTCCACCTCGAGACGGCGGCGCCCACGTCAGAACCCTTGATATAGCAGAAGATGGGTACCGGAGGCCTGCCAGGGGGCCCACAATCCTGCAGGGCGCCGCCAACGGGGTAGGTCGCGCCCCCTGGCTTGTGGCTTCCAGGTGGGTTCCCTCCGAATTTTTTTTCGCCCATTATTTTTTGTATATTCCATAATAATACTCTGTAAGTTTTCAGGACTTTTGGAGTTGTGCGGAATAGGTCTCTCAGATTTTCTCCTTTTCTAGTCCAGAATTCTAGCTGTCGGCATTCTCCCTCTTCATATAAATCTTGTAAAATAGGAGAGAAAAGGCAGAAGTATTGTACCATAATTGTAATAACAGCCCATAATGCAATAAATATTGATATAAAAGCATGTTGCAAAATGGACGTATTAACGTAGCATGTCATCCCTTGCGATCCAATTATCATTCTAAATACTTGTAGTAAGCCCGTTGCCAATTCTTCGAATAAGACCCTGCTTTAAAACAGAGGTGTGCCCTCGCATACCGCCCTTCAAATCTGAGATGAATGACTTCCAACCTCTGCTTCAAGCAAATTAGAGTGAGGGAAATACACCGCCTTTAGTATTCTTACGCTGAGAGACTCTAGGTCTTGCAACAATCTCCATGATTGTTTAGCTAACATTGCAAGATTAAAAACATGAGTGTCCCGAAAACCCAAACCTCCCAAATACTTAGGCATGGTTAGGGTCTCCCACAACACCAAAGCAATCTTCCTCTCTCTGTTCCTGCTGCCCCCAAGAAAATTCCATAGCATCATGTCAATGTGTTGGCACAAACCTCTGAGAAGCAAGAAGCAGGACATAGAGAAATACGGTATAGCTTGCGCCACTGATTTTATGAGCACTTATCTTCCAATAGACGCCATGCACTTCTCAATCCACCCTTGTACCTTGGCCAAAACTCTATCTTTGAGGTACTTAAAAACTCCATTCTTAGATTTCCCAACATCAGACGGTAATCCAAGATACCATTCAGCTAGGGACTCATTTGGGACGTCTGGAATGGTTTTTATACTCATCCTCGTACTGTTTGGACATCCTTTTCATAAGAAAATGCTAGACTTTAACAAGTTCACCTTCTGGCCCCAAGCATCACAATAGGTGCTAATGGCATCTCTGATAATTATTGCCCCTTCCTCATTAGCCTTGAACATCAACAAACAATCATCAGCAAATAATAGGTGGTTCACAGGGGGGTTGTAGGGGCCACCACCACCCCTTTGACATTCACATTTTCACCTCTGGCTCTCACCAAGCAAGACAACCCTTCCGCTACCAATAGAAATAAGTATGGAGGTATTGGGTCTCCTTGTCGAATGCCTCTAGATGGTGTGAATTCATCCATCTTCACACCATTAATGAGTACTAAAAAAGTGATAGTGGACATATAAGACATAACTTTGTTTACCCAGTTAGCACGAAAACCGAGCTTCAACATTACAGCCTCCAGATAGCTCCATTCAACATGGTCATACGCTTTCATCATGTCCAATTTCAAAGCACAATGAGAGTTAGTTTTGCTTCTGGACCTTTTCATAAAATGCAGGCACTCATAAGCAGCTATGATGTTATCCTTGATCAATCTACCAGGTACAAATGCGGATTGCTCATGTGAAATAATCTCCGGTAAAACTCTTTTCAGCCGGTTGGCATGTACTTTGGAGATAATCTTAAAGATTACATTGCACAAGCTTATTGGTCGAAATTAAGAGAGAGAGAGAGAGGTCAGATTTGATACCTTAGGAATCAAAATGATGAACGTACTATTGACAACCCCCGGAGAGTCTTCCCCATTTAAAACACGCAAGACCACCTTAGTAACTTCCTCTCCACACATGTCCCAATTCTTCTAAAAGAAATGTGCGGGAAAACCATCAGGACCTGGAGACTTTGTGGAAAACATACGAAATAGTGCCTATTTGACTTCCTTCTCCGTATATATTGCCAGAAGCAACTTATTCATTTCAGGAGTAACCCTACAAGGTATGTGTGAGAGCACCTCTTCCATCCCAACAATAGGCTCAGAGGCATACAATTTTTTATAGAACTCTATGGCCATGGAACCGATCTCCTCCTCATCTGTATAGGTTGTACCATCATCTCTAATGAGTTGTGAGATATGATTCCGTATTCACCTAATTGTAGCTTTTTGATGGAAGAACTTAGTATTACCATCACCCTCGGCAAGCCACTTTATGCGAGAGCGTTGCCGCCACATGACTTCCTCTCTATAATTCAGCTCAACAATGCGGCTTTCAATCTTTTTCTCTTCAAAGTTCGGCCCTACACGTCCAATAAATGTCCTTAACTCTTTTAATATAGCTTTGAGCATTCTTAATTCATTCTGAACATGGCCAAATTCCCACGATCCCCAATCAGCAAGGGACTCAGCCAGTTGCTTCAACTTCACATGCATGTCTGAAACTGAAGTGCACTTTCCATCAGCTTTCCAAAGCCTCTCAAACAAGGGAAAAAATATCATGCTTCTCCCACATTTTCTAATATCGGAAGATCTTCCCAAGGCCCAAACGACGGTTCCCACTATCGGCATCATTCATTAGCATGATTGGGTTGTCATTTGATTTAGCAGCTACAAGGTGTCTCACCAAAGCGAAAGGAAACATTGCGCTCCACTTCGTGGTAGCAAGAGCTCTATCAAGACTCACCCTGCAATACTGATCATTAGCAATCTTCTTGTTGATAGTCCAGTCAAGCCCAATATAACTCAGATCGCTTAGTCCACAAAGGTCTGCAGCTTCATGAAAACTCGCCATCTGTGCAACATCTCTTTCATTAGGACCCATCTGCTCCTCTCCCCGCAAAACTTCATTGAAGTCACCGATACAAACCCAAGGGAGTGTTGATTCCCCTCTGAGCCTTGTCATTGTGTCCCAGGTATTCTATCTCAAGATTCTGTTTGCCTCACCATACACACACGTCAGCCGCCAGTCCTCCTTACCTGGCTCCGCCACCCACGTATCATTGTGGTAACGTGAGAAGTTTTTTACCCGCACGTCCAGACCATCCTTCAAGAAAATTCCTAATCCTCCACTTCTACCAGAGCTAGCTACAGCAAACCGTCCTTCAGAGGCTAACGTTGATGTCACACCCTCCACCCTCTGTTTCGATAATTGTGACTCCACAATAGAGACCATCGATGACGCACGCCCCCGAATGAGCTCATGGAGCTCTCTAACCGTCGGGAGATCGCCGATTCCACGACAGTTCCAGCACAAAGTTCTCATTGGGTCGGGCGGTCCTCCTCAAAGGAGGTCGCCCCACTCATTGGATCATCAAATGAACTTGCATCTTCTTCCCTCTGTCTTCTTCTTTTCACGATCGGCACCTTGCCCGGAGTTGATAGGACATTGCCATCTGTCGGTAGTAAGGCACCCTCTCTTTGTAACACTTTACCAGCAACAATCCCTTGCCCAGGTTCCCTCGGACTTCCATTGACAGTGTCATTCTGGCTTACTAATATCTTCCTGACTCCCAACAGTGCCAGCTCCCTCTCCGAGCTAACATCCTGTGTGGCGTACTCCATATCAACATGTTCAGCCACCACACATTCGGAATTACCTCGCCCCACTCCTCGGCCCAACCTCCTGTACCTCTAGGATCACGCCCTCCTCTCTCCCCAAAGCCAGCACCTCGTCCTCCTCCTCAACCTATGGTTTGTCGTGGTATTGAGTTGTCAAAATTCCACAACAGCCAGTCGGCCCATTCACAGTCTGCTGGATCGTGCACTCCATCCCCGCACACCTCAACATCGTGTCCCATTAGGCCACATAAATAACAGAAATCTGGCAGTTTCTCATAGTACAACGATACTTTTTCCTCTCTTTCAGAGTAATTGGCACAAACTTGACCAAAGGCACTTGAACATCCACGAACACTCTTGACCGAAGGTACTTTGATGTGTTTATAAAACCCTAGTTCACCACCACCGTTATCGGCGGTTCCCCAACCTTGCAGGCAACCTTTTTTGCTAGCTCATTTTTCCTCATCAAACCATCTGGCACACCTTCTATTCTTTCCCACACTGGAATTTTGTCCAGCTTGTACTCATTAATATTGCTAAAGAAATCATATTCCTGAATTACCACCGCCGTGTTACGGAAGAGCCACGGTTCCCCATCCATGACTCTTCCAATCACCAAGGGAGCTGAACTGAGCAATGAACAAGTTGGCACCCTTTGGCTTGAAGAAGACTTTTTGAGCAAGGGACCATGTCGTGTGCATCGAGTTGAACAGCACGGAGTGACTAAATTGACGAGTTGTATGCACCATGAAAATTACAAGCCACCTGACCTCATTAACCAGATCATCAAGTTCCTCACTAAAGTCCAGATCGGCCTCCTCTTCCACGTGGAGATGTAGCCCTTCAAATCTATCCCCAAGGTTTGGAATCGGTCCCCAAACATTCGGTTCACCAGTATCTTCATGGCTCCCCCACCACTACCTCCTTCCTCCATATTCCTAGCTTCTCCTGAGCTCTCCACTTCTTCACCGACCTGGGCCCCCGGCGCCGCCATCTTCCATGCATCTACCTTCTCTCCCCAGGCGCCGCCCCCGCCTGGGGTGGTTCCGCCATGTCAGCACTTCTCGTAGATCCGCAGAAAACTCTGGACTCTCGATCCGCCGACGAAGCATCGGCCGAAAGTGAGGATTGGTAGGACTCCGGCAGCAGGTCGCCTGAGTATTTGGGGCCTCTGCTCGGTAGAAGAGCAAAGCAATTTCAATGTATAATTACTAGTTTAATGCTCGTGCGTTGCTACAGATGAACATAAGACATAGCAAAGCACGATTGTTTCAATTACTATAATAAAAATTTAATTAATTTCTTCTTCTTCTTTCTTCATAGACATGGTTGTATTTCTTTAACCACTCCCTCCTCACATTATATCTTTCTCTTTACCCTTCCTTTCCCGTTACATTTTTCTCACAATCGTGTTTGAACCCTCATATATATGTACGTATTATGTTTTTATCGATTCAAAATATTATTTTAATCTCTTTTTTTGCGACCAATTAGTTGAAATAAAACTTAAGCAGTGCCTCTCACAACAAACTGAAAGGAAATGTGAACTATGGTGAGTACGGAAATGGAAGAACAAAATCTTATTTTCTGAAATATAGACCCTCTGAAACAACAATTAATACTCCCAATCATAAAGGAAAAAAAACAGAAGAGATATGGTTACTACCAAACACATCTGACCTGCAGGTTATTTTTCATAAACTCCTATTGCTATATCTTCAAATGACTCGGGGGGAGCATCGTGCGTTCAAGCACTTCTCTGCGAAGAAGCAACTTGACTTCAAGGTTGTCCTCTTGGTACTGAGGAGGAGCCCTTTAACATCCTTCAGAACAAAAAAAAGCTTAACAAATCAAGCATGTGCGTTGTGCCTTCATCATGGACAAATAAAAACTGAAAATTGAGAGCCAAGATGAATACAATAGATAGTCTAAGCTCTTACAATCCAAAAAACATAAATTTTGTCTGAAAGGTTCTTATGTTATGCACGAGTTCGACGTCTTCCTCTCCCATGCGCTTCCGGTTCCTTTTCTCCTACCCACGTGCCTCCTTGCCAATATGTCAAAAAAAGTAGCAGCTTAGTGACGTGCCAAGAGCGGACATCAACCTTGAGTATGTACTCATCAAGCTCAATAGTGACTGATGCCCACCTGGATTGATGACGCAAGCTGTGAGAACATGTGACACACCCCGGCTCATCAAATGTTGTTTCACCGCGGAAGTAGTTTCGCACACATCAAGACTTCAAAGACAAGAATGAATGTCATCAAAAATCTAAGAAGAGCGTACGCATATAAAAGTGTAAAAAGGCATAAGTGGGGAAAGAATTGTGCAATAGCTCTACTGCTTTGATGAGTACTTATGGCAGTACACTATCAAAATAAAATACTATATGTGCAATTTGTTTGTCAGAGAAGTTTATGTGCGCATAATGTACCCTTCAAAAGAACTGGAAATTGAGAGCTTACATTATTAAGGAATTAAACTATCACCCATATAGATACATAGGCCTCACAGCGCAGATAGCATAATTAAATCCCCCAAAAAATAAAATTATTGTCGCCATAGGCAACATACAAAATGTCTAGAAAGAACATAGCAATGGTCATTTTGATAGAAATCAAAATATGACACATTATTCAGAAACAATTATAAGCTCAATGCGGAGGCGAGATGATACTAATTTATACATGCCCTTGATATGCGCACAGCAACCTCCATTTGAAAATAAAGTACCCATTTTTACAATCAAGTTTCATCTACCAGATGGCAGAAAGCATCTGTGTTTGACACTCTACTAATGATTTGCAATTTTTTAATGATACCTTCGGGGCCTTGTAATAAAAAAGAGATGTTGAACGATTGGCATAGGTTCAACCAGGCAAGAGCTTATCTAATTAGCATTGTGATTCTACAACAAAATGATCGAATTTTTCATACCGCCTCAATAAGTATTGCTTCGTCCCCAGAAAGAACCTCACATTTACAAAAAGCATATCCCTATGCGGAACTCTCTAGTGAAGCTTTGTCTGCTGTCGTGCAAATTATGTTGTCTCACCAGATTGTAGTCCTTCTGAATATGCAAATTCTTTCTCAGACTGTAGATTTACTTCAACCACATGCTTCAGAGTTCCGTAGGAAAAAACCCTCCAGAATTCATAAGTTTGCATCATAGAAGTGTAAAGATATACGAAGCATCATTGTAGTTTATACTCACTTCGAGAAAATTAACATCCATCGTAATTCTCTCATGTTTCTCTAATGATATTCATCCACGTAGTTCTCTTAGAATATACATAGTACGTCAGCAGTCCGACAGTTAGTATTAAGGTTCTATATATCATCTAAGAAAATGCAAGTATGTTTTTTTTCCTGTTGGTACTTGGTAGCGTGTTCAATTGACTGTTCAAAATATATATCTGATGATGTTTGATTATATTTAGATAATAATGCATCATCCCAGATTGAGATTAATCATGTTGTTACATTGGCAAATACAGTGTGTGCATTGGGATTTTTTTCTAATAATAGCGACATTAAAAGATATTGTCGTGCAGCAATAGCTAAAGGATGAAGATTACCTTAATGGATAAACAAATCCAATTGATCTCCTTGGCATCCTCATATGAGTTGACGTTGTTCATAACCTGCTTTACCCCGATGATACTCACCTCATGGGAGTCTACCTATCTTCCTAAGCCTTCTTGAGGACTGGATTCAGCGCCCAACACCTCTTTGCCGATGTACAGGTTGCCTTATATGCCAATTGAGCACCATACGGATGAAAATCCTGTAATAGCAAATACTTAATCCACATATGATGGATCCCTCATGATAACTACCAATATGGAATTGTATAAACACAATTAAGGTAGAAGAGAAGACCAAACCTAAGGCTATAGCCTGTAGCGCACGTCTAGAGACTCCTCGCACACTCCACTGTTGGTCAATGATTGGTCGGTAAGGTGCCCGAGCGATGGGGAGAGAGGCCGTCGGCAGAGCGCTCTAGCACAGAGAAGCCCTTGCTGAGGATCGACTTTGCTGACGGGAAGATCCGAAGATGGGCTTCACATAGTCGGTCGCCAGCGTCTCCTTGGATATGTCACAGCCGATCGCCGATGGAACAGGGGATTGGAAGCGCCGCCTCCTTCGATTCGTGATGACAGTCAACACCGAGACGATCGTTGCCCGGGAGCATGGGCTATGACCAACTGAAAGAGGGAGGGCGTCAAGTATCGAGATGCTACTATTATAAGGCAATGCAAAAAAACACTGTCAAATACTATTTTATTGACAACGTACAAATCCCAAACCATTTTGTTTTGTTTTCTACTACTCTTTCTGGCATGTACACTATAGAAACAAAAAAGGTACTGAGAAACTGAAAGGAGAAAAATGTCAGAAATACTTTGAAGAGTACAAACTTCATTGATTAAACAAGGGACATCACAATTAGTTTCCTCATCTAGAACGAAACTCACCTCATGACATGCCGACTTTTGAGATTATTTCCGAAACGGTACCTTAAACTCATCTCTATCAGGAAACATCATTCTTGACTTATTTGCTACACATAACTAATATATATGTGGCCCTATGCCAAATTAAAAATAGTCAAAAATATTACTCGCTCCATCCGGAATTACTTGTCGCAGAAATGGATGTATCTAGATGTATTTTTTGTTTTAGATACATTCATTTCTATCCATTTATACGACGAGTAATTCGGGACGGAAGGAGTACTACATACTATATGTATATATGCATGAATCAACCAGTGTTGTCGTGGCTTTGCATTATAAGAACTGAATCAGTACTAATTATCAACCAATTGCCAAGTTAGTTATGCGCTTAGCCAGTCGGAGCTATCTAGGAAACACAACAATGTAACTAATTAAAGGAATAATGCATCATTAAGCGCCTTCCAAAGTACAAAAATTCCCGGGATCCCTACCCGCAGCCCTACATAGATAGCCTAATAGTCCATTTCCTAACAAGGATTTCTCTTAAATACCATATTCTTTGAAATACCTGATTCCACTTTGGAGAGACCAAGGATGCCATAGATCGATTGTAACACAGCATTTCCAGAGGATAACATAAGCTCTAGCAACTGATGTTGTTGTTGATCCAGTTTGGTAGTTGCAAGAAGCTCGGCTATCCTAAGGACTTCTGAAAGGGGAGATCCGATCTAATGTGACATTGTGGCTAACATTTGTTTTGCTTGCGGTGTGTCCTCTGCATTGTTGACAAGTGGAAGTACTCAGTGTAATTCTGAATCAAAATGCAATAAATGAATGCTAGAGTAAAATGTACACCATGCAAACCTGTAATATTAGGTGATCTGCTATGCTCTGTTTCCTTGGCTTTTTGAACAGCTTCCCTCACCCTTATGTCTGCCATTTTCTCTCTTATTTTGACCTGAAGTTCAAGGAAGTAGATGCAGTTCAGAAGCGTGGAATAAAATGTAATTCAATGTAGAACGACATGAAATGAGATTCAGTTCGAAGAAATTTATTTTCAAATGAAAATGGTATCTTAGCTCATGCGGAAAATACCCTCAAACTCAAATAACAGTTTGTGAGATCACTGCACAATACTTTTCATGCGCACTATCAAAGAAGAAATCATGGAGACCAACAAGGATTGGGATGCTATTTTATTCATGGAGACCAACATGGATGGCGATGCTATTTTATTCATGAAGACCAGCAAGGATGACGATGCTATTTATTAACGGAAACCAACAAGGATGACGATGATATTTTCACTAAAGAAAAACGTGTACAATTGTGCACAAGAAACAAGGGAAACAAAAAACACATAATCAGTCTCGAAATAATACTGAGACCATAATAATATCTTATTATCTCTAGATTTTGAAAGAATGTAAATTGAAGAAACATGAATATGATAAAAATGAATATAACAAATAACCTGGTCTGTTATGTCCAGTGCAACATAATTCACACCGATTGTTTCCCCTATTTTACTGAAAATCGGTTCGATGTATACCACACAGGTCTTTGGTCCGAACAATGGAGTGCTAAATAAAAACTCTCTCTTAATCGGTATACCCTTGGCCATAACCTCTCTCTTGACCTTATTCTTCTCATCTATACCCTCTCCTGACAATATCTCATGGTCTGTTTTACCAATAACATCCTGAAAACAAATTGTGAACCAGACAAAAATACAACTTAATTTCAGGATTAAAGAGCAGTGCACTATATGGAGCGGAAAAATCAATGGCAAAGGAATTCACCTCATCCGCAAGTGTCGGAAAGTGATTAAAAATGTAGCGGTACCGTAACTCGACATCCTGAAAAGAAGAAATAAATTGTTATTATTATTACCATATATCACCAAATTTAAAGATAAGTTGGAAAAGGTGTGGAAAAGCACTAACGGCAGACCTCATGAGCAATCACAATGGGGGCACTTTGGAGAATCAGGTGCAAGAAATAATCGGCCCGTTTTAACATGGCAGAAAATTCCCCCGCTAGTGTTTCTGGCTGAAATTTCTTGAGATATTCCCCCAGCTTCTCCTCCAACGAACGCTCCCTTTGCAAGCTTGCACCATGCGCTTTCTCCGACCACAGCACTCGCCGTTTCCAGTAGGGGGTACTGTCATGCTCTGCATCTTCTTCAAGATCCTCGTCATGAGAAGGGTCATTAATCTCTTGTCTCGAACACTTGAGGGCATTGTGACGTTGGTCCTCCTCCATGATCTGTTGCTTCTTTTGCTCAATATCTTCTCGCTGTTGGGAGAGACGACCGAGCTCTTCATTCAGGAGCCGGGCATTGTTGGCCCTCCTGTATGCCCAGTGCTTCACGAAGTATTGCATTTGATAAGCAGCTTTCTCCGTATCTGCGGTTTCCGCTAGCTCGCTGAGATCCACACGAGCTGGCTGCTCTCTGAATTCAACATCCTTGAGCGCATCTTCATGGTCCTTCCCGTGATTCTCCATTTTGTACTGTCTTCTTTCTCGATAGTTAGCACTATCGTTACCTGGTCCAAACAGGATAAAATATGTTTAATCAAATGACGTCAGTGATTGTTGCAAAGGATATTGAAGAAACAATAGATACCTAATAAGCTGCTAACTACTGTGGACACAATTCATTATACTGAATTGATTCACAAGTTGGAATTTGGGGGAAACAAGTGTTACATGTCGAGTGAGCAGTGCAAAATAAACCAACAGTAGAAATCAACTTAACACATTGAAACTTTGTGGTTAGCAAGCACGATAACATTGAATCAATTTAACCACTGAAGTGCATTTATTCTACTGGAGTATCCAATGAAATACCCCATAATCAGGAGCACCATGAAAATGGCTAAAGACCTACTATTGGAAGTAACATGTAGAGTTTCAAGAATCAGCTATAACCATACCCACTGGCTGCCACCGTTCCTGGCTTCCTGCTAAGGTGTGGCATCAGGTGAACAATTTAAGCAGATACACATGATTTAGGTCCTAATGTCCTATGATTAATTACGCTGAACTACCATGGCGATATTTCACCAAATTCCGTCCCTAAGAACACAATGTTTCATGAAATTATTCTTAGAAGTAGATGAACGAACCTATTTTTTTACCAGGATTTATGGATGGGAATCGATGGATGTTACGCCGGGAAAATGTGCTGAGTATACTTAACACCAAACTAATCATACAGTTGAGTCTCCCCTTGGTCTCCACCATGGAGGGGGTGGTCGAGGCATCAGATTCCTTCTTCTTATGCTGCTCGCCAACGCGCGGGTGGAAAACAAATCAGCTCCTCCCCATCGCCGGCAAAAGCAACAATTCAAACAAAAAATCCATGGCCAATCAGGAGCCACCGCACCATGACTCGGGAATCACCTGCGGGTAGAGCAGGAGGACGGCAAGGACTGGCTGGCGCACCATGGCGAGCATCTCGTCGTCGAGCCCGTACACATCGTAGAACCCCACGTCCTCCGGGACCCCCAGCCCCCACACGAACTGTGCACCGTAGCGTGAGGGGCCGTCAGCGAGGGAGGAAGAGGGGAGGCTGGGGCGAGACACCGGTGAATACAAGAAGTGGAGAGGAGGCGTGGGTACCTGGTTCATGACGTCGGGGTTGGCCTCCAGGGGGAGCCACCGCTTCACCATGGCGGTCGGCGTGCCGGGGGAGGAGGGGATGGAGAGTGGCGGTGGCGCGGGAGGCACGGCGGCACCGAGCGGCGTGGGAGACGGGGGCGAGCGGCGTGGGGGCATGTGCGGCGGCTAGCGGCTGCACGAGAGGAGCGGTTCCCAGTTGAGGATGTGGGTGCGCGGTAGGGTTTTTCATGTGAACCAGTTGTTTTTGTATTTAATCGTTTGGTTTATGAAGGGATGAAAAAAATTGGTGAAACTACTAGCGGTGGAAGTGCTAGCGTTAGGAGGGGATCTGTCGTGGTCGAACCATCATGACAGCAGATCCCCCTTTAATAGTAGAGATACGTGGAGCAATGGTTAGCTGACGTGGAGCGATGGTTAGCTACATCCTCTTCTCTCTCAAGACGAGCGAGCGAGCGCCCGTGCAAACTGCTGTCAGGCCAGGCCCAGCGCAAGTCGTGGCCGAGGAGCTTGCCTAAATCGTCGGCCCAGTCAAGCCAGCGTGGTAGGCCCTCCGGTGAGAAGCCCATCCCAATCCAACTATCTATCACCACATGCAATGTATTGCTATTTGCGCCCTCCATTTTGTCCTGACCATGTTTTTTAGCCACTAAATTTGTCTAATTATCCAATGGATTACAGATTTGCAAAAAAAACCTCGATCTTCATGCATATAATAACTCGCCATCCGTGAATCATATGTAAAACTTTGTATATGTAAAATGATTGAACTTTCATCCATGATAAAAATGTGTAAAATTAATGTTTGATAAATTTTGCATAATTGCCAAGCTAAACCGGTTTATTGCATGACTAATTAACCGTAGCTTCGAATTAAGTAAACTATATATGTAACTTGATTACAATAACATGCAGAATAACATGGTGATCTTTATTTTACTATTCATTAAATATAAAATTGTGTTTAGGGCAGAACAGTACCAATTTCAAAAATTGCATATGAGGTCGATTCGGAAACTCAATATGTTTTTTCCGGCCTTATTTAAAATGCCTAGATAGGGTATTTTACTTTCTTTCACCTCTTTCCATGTTAACCAACATTTAAACTTGTTGAGTAAATTAACGAGAGTGGAGTAAATAATTTTTGAACTTGGAGTTTTGTCTATATGCAAGTTGTTGCATATTGAACTTCACTTAATGTGTAGTATTGGATTGTTGTGATTTTCCATGCCATGCATAATTAAATGGACATGCATCATACTTGTTTGCGCATCATGTCATGAATATGTTATGGTGTTCACCGTATCATTTGTTTGTTTCAGGATTGGCTTCTCGTCGCTGTAGTTCCGAAAGTGTTTCAAAGTGTGAGGATTCGTTCAATTACGTTGGTTCGTCTTCTTCATGGATTTGTTCTTCTTCCAAGCGGGATTTCAAGCAAGATGACCATTACCTTGGATAAACTATTGTATTTGCTATGTTGGTTGTCTCATTTCTGTTGCTATGTGTCGCTACCTACCACTTGTTTGTCAAGCCTCCCAAAATTCCATGATAAGCCACTAACCCTCCACATCCTATAAAACCATTGTTTGGCTATGTTACCGCTTGCTCAGCCCCTCTTATAGCGTTACTAGTTGCAAGTGCAGGTGGATCCATGTGATAGCATGGATATCTTTGGGATATCACATTATTCTTGCTATTTACCTAATGCATCTATATGCTTGGTGAAAGGTGAAAGGCTTGGATTTTTGCTCGGTGTTTTGTTGCACCTTTGCCGCCCTAGTTTTACATTTACCGGCGTTATGTTCCATATTAAGCGCTCCTAACATGCTCGGGGTTTTTATGGGACCCCCTTGATTATTCATTTCGGGATAAAACTCTTCCGGCAAGGCCCAACATTGGTTTTAAAAATTGCCAACATAATAATATATATATTTTATTAATTGCATAGAAGGTCGCCCCCTCATGGATTTTAATTCAACATAATACAGGGTGGGCCAGTGTTGATGGTGCTGGTCCAAACTAAAGCCACTTGCAGGGCCACCATGGGTCAACTCGGGGCATTTCTCTCACGCCACCGTACCCGTTGCTTATCTGGTAGTACCCGGAGAAAGAGATATATGGGGATCCCATTGGGATATGTCCTATCGGGCGGTCTTAATAGATTTGTTTACCTTTAACGGATGTCTTCTGCACAGGGATTCCAAGGATACTTTAGGCTATCTCAAGGTTGAGGTTTTCCAACGCAGCTTGTGGTTAGTTTGTGATGGATGAGTTGGAGCATTCATTTAGGGTTAAATCTTTTGGGAATCCATGCCCATGGTTATGTGGCAACTTGGAAACTTTATAATACCCGGTTATAGAAAACATGAAATAAAATCAATGAAAATACACCAACCATGTGCGTAACCATGATCGTCCCTTTTTGAGAGGTTTGAACCAAGAAGAGAACATGATGGGGTTATGAATGACTCGTAAGTAGATGTTTAGGATCACTTCTTGATCCTTACTAATTAGCGTCTACTTTTGCGTAATCACTCCTCTTATTCTTGTACTTGTAAGTTAGCCAGATATCAAACGCTTAGTGCTTGCTGCAACCTCACTACTTAACCATAACTCACTGTTTAAGCTTTGCTAGTCTTGATACCCTCTGTAATGTGATTCCCAAGTCCACGTGGCTCACGGGTTACTACAACAATAGTTGCATGTATAGGTAATGCCATGCTTTGACGTGACAGTGATGCTTGTTTGGTTTGGAGTTCTTCCTCTTCTTCAATGATCATAGAATGGGTCCAGGTCGGTGGCCTAGGATTAGCAAGATGGATGCCACTTTTATCGTTTGACTTTGTCCATAGTCGTACCCTCTTTTATAGATGATGATTGTTACGGATCATTGTATTTGAGATGATCCTGATTTAGCTTGTGGCAAGTGTAAGCCAACTCCATATACTCATCTCCTCTTTACATGTACTTGTAATGATACCCATTCTTGCGAAACAACAAGATGTGCTTCTATCACTATCGAGGCCCTCAGGCCAGAATGAGGATAGTACCACATCTTAGGCGTTACAGCTTGAGGATGCTAGGCATCCCACCTCTCCTTGTCAACGACAATCGATTAGCCTATGTTGATCCTAAGTTTGTATTTGTTCACATGATATGTGCTATTTTTGGAGTGTATTTTTGTATTATTTCTTGTTTGAAATAAAATCTTTATTGAGAGAGAGTCTTCACATAGCTATTTAAGTGTTTTACTACTCATTGTTCTTCACTTATATCTTTTGAGAGTAGTTTGATCTTTACTCTTGTGTTTCGCTTTATCCTAAGTGTAAATTGTGAATGAATTGAATATCATATATCTTAAATAAAACATGTGCTTTATGGTTAATGGTAGTTTCACATTTGGTTTCTAAAGTAAAATCTATTGAAGCTTGACAATCACAACATTGGTCATACAAGCAATTCATGAAAGATTAGTATAAGGAAGAGAACTTCCATATACAAATATATTATCGTGGATGTATTTTATGATTGTGAATAAAAATTAATTAATTTCAAACTTGATCAAATTAGTTGACATTGGACAACAAAGACAACGTAATGAGTTATGTTATTGTATATTTGCATAGAAGTTATGTTGTTATGAATCCTCTAACATGTGGTTCTTGTTTAGAACCTTTTGTTAGACAACACTTCATACTAAGTAGAAATACTACTTGTTCATCCACCATACCTACCTATATATCGTATTTCACTACCAATCCAAGTAAATTTTCATGTGACATCTCTAAAACCTTCAAATAAGGTTCTGTTTTGTGTGGTTGTACCGCTCATGGAGTGATCGGGGCGGTTAGTATATTCCATGCTAAGAGGGTTATTCTCATGATGAGTGTAAATTCACTTGTCATTGCACAAGAGTCTCATAAAAAGGATGCCTAGTATTGTATAATATTAAAATAAATAAATAAAACCCCCTAGAAAGTTGATTGTTTGGAGGGCACCCGTGAATTCAACTAGCCTTGGAATGTGTTTGAATTGTTGAGGGGGAGTAAAAATTTCAATTCTATTTGCGAACCACCAATAATGTGATTAGCATTGAAGATATTGAAATCCTTTATCGTAACATTGACAGAAAAGGCACACCACCCAACATATATTCATCACTATTTTAAGCAATGTGCTCTAGCACATAAGAAAATCCTTGCTTCCCTCTGCGAAGGGACATTCTATTTACTTTTATGCTATTTACTTTCAAGTTATTTAGTTTTCATGTTGATTCAACTTCTTGTTCCAACCTTAGTCTCTTAGTTAACAAGCATCATGTGGTGGGGAAATATCCAAACACATATATCCAGTCAAATATATTTGATCATAAGTTATTACTTTTGACAATTATATTTATGATAAGTACATTGGGAGGCAAAACATTAAGCCCCTATCTTTCTCTGTGTTCAATGGATTCTGGTTGTTCTAAAAATGCTTTGAGTATTAGCAATCATAGAAGACTATATGATAATTGAGTATGTGGAGCTCCTACTTAGATTTTATAGAAAATAATATGAATTGTAATTGTTTGTTGACTATGAACATAGGTTGTTAAGTTTCAAGAGAATGCATTATCTGAACCATGACTTGTGAATTGATTGCTACTTTATCATGATGAGTATTATGAGAAATAATTATTGGTTATTATGCTAGGAGAAGTTATTTAAATTATCATTGATCAAACTTATACTCTATGCTAGCATTCACAATTCACAATTTGTTTCTTTTATCATTTACCTACTCGAGGACGAGCGGGAATTAAGCTTGGGGATTATGATACGTCTCTAAAGTATATATAATTATGAAGTATTCTTAATATATTTACAAAAGTTTTATATGGTTTTTGCACACTTTTATATGATGTTTATGGACTAACTTATTAATCCAGTGCCTAGTGTCAGTTCCTGTTTTTGCGTGTTTTTTGTTTCGCAGAAAGACTATACCAAACGAAGTCCAAACGCGATAAAATTTTACGGAGATTTATTTTGGAATATATGTGATTTTTGGGAGGAAGAATCAATGCTAGACGGTGCTAGAGAGCCCCACAAGGCATGATGGCGCGACCTACCCCCTGGCCACGCCCCTTGCCTTGTAGGCAACTCGTAGGTCGGTTGGAGACATTCTTTTGTCGCAATAAATATAATTTCCCTATAAAAATCCCCTCAAAATGTCAGCCCAATCAGAGTTACACATCTCCGGGAATATAAGAAACAATGAAAGGCAAGAAAAAACACGTGAACCAAAGAAGAAAAAACACAAATAGAGAGATCCAATCTCGGAGGGGCTCTACCCCTCCGCGCACCATGGAGGACAATATACACAGGGGACAACCTCTCCCCATCTAGGGAGAGGCCATGAAGGAGAAGCCCGAGGCGGAGGCTCTCACCCCCTCTCTCGGTTGCACCAGAGTGCCGCTGGGGGAACCATCACTGCGGTGATCGTCTTAATAAACATCACCATCTTCATCACCTCCCTCATATCTTTTAAGCGGTCCACTCTCCCGCATCCCGTTACAATCCCCTACTTGAACATGGTGCTTTATGCCACATATTATTATCTAATGATGTGTTGAAATCCTATGATGTTTGAGTAGATTTCTTTTGTCCTTTGGGTTGATTGATGATCTTGATTGGTTTGAGTTGTATGTTTTATTTTTGTGTTGTTCTATGGTGCCTTCCGTGCCGTGCACACGTGGGGAATTCCCGTTGTAGATTTTTCCAATACGTTCATGATTCACTTATAGTGGGTGGCTAGAGTGACACAAGCTTACACCTGAGTAAGGAGGTTGTTGAGTATGGGAGTAAAGGGGACTTGATACTTAATGCTATAGTTCAGTTTACCTTAATGATTTCTAGTAGTTGCGGAAGCTTGCTAGAGGTCCAATCATAAGTTCATATGATCCGAGTACGGAAAGTATGTCAACTCACTCCTCTTCCTCATAGAAAATTGCAGTAATGATTACCGATCCTATTATCAATTGCCTAGGATAATTTCGCACACCATACCATCATTATTCCACACTCGCTATTTGAAATATATTCTAACTTTATTTAGTCAGCATCTAATTTATGTTTTAGTTCTCCGATATCATGCAAAGCTATCCTGATTGTACCCACAACATAGTTTTATTTTTCGTTTCTAAATAAAAGCAAACACTTGGTATACATAGAGTCGTATCACTAGCAGATAGGATTTGAGAGAATATTGATCTTACCTTTAGCTCCTTGTGGGTTCAACACTCCATACTTAACACTTCCATCCTTGGAATTTCTATGATGATTCATTGCACTTAATGATTATCAACCATCAATGTGGAGGAGCTTGCCCTCCATGTCGCCATTAGGAGGTCGCTGCTCTAGCAAGGGGGGCCCGAGCAAGGCGGCCTTGATGGATCTTTGATATGTACCCCATGTATCGATAATTTATGAAGTATTCATGCCATCTTTGCCTATGTTTACAATACTTTTATATGGTTTTGATGCACTTTATATGATTTATGTAGAACTAACCCGGACTAACGATGTTTTCAGTAGAATTACCATGGTGTTGCTTTTGTACAAAAAATGAAAGTTCTCGGAATCGTCTGAAACTATTCTATAATTTTTTATGGAGGAAATAAGCAATATCGGAGTGAAGAAACACTGGAGGGGAGCCACATGTGGGCTACAAGCCAACAGTGCGCCCCCTAGGCCGCGGCCTCATGTATTGTAGGCCCACGTGGATACATTTGGCGTGATTCCAATGCTGAAAAATCCTATATATACTAGAAATCCCAGAAATAAAGAGAGAACTTCTGCTCTGCCGCTGCAACTCTCTGTACCGACAAAAAACCCATTTGGAGCCTTTCCAGTACCCTATCGGTGAGGGGAAATCATCTCAAGTGGCCATCTTCATCATCCCGGCAGAGGCCATGATAAGGAGGGAGTAGTTCACCCTTGGGCTGAGGGTATGTACCAGTAGCTACGTGTTCAATCTCTCTCTCTCTCTCTCTGGTGTTCTTGAGATGGCACAATCTTGATGTATCATGGGCCTTGTTAATCTAGTTGGATCATATTATTGTATTCCCTTTCTACCTTATTGTTATGAATTGAATCTTTCCCATTAAGATCTTGTTATGTTGGATTGATTATTTTGATTTCAGAACACGTGATGTATGTCTTGCATGCGGATACCCCTCGTGATATTGGGGTATTCAAGTGATTCACTAGATATATGTTATGGCGTCAACTTGCGGATTCCGGTGATCTTGGGGATCTATGCATAGGGGTTGATTGCGCGTTTTCATACTTTGTTCTCTGATATAAATCTTGGGGTGCTCCTTGAAGTCCTTTGTGTTGGATTGAATATGATAGATCTAAAATTGTTTGATGCATATCGCATAATTTACCCACGAATACTTGAGGTGACATTGGGGTATCTAGGTGACATTAGGGTTGATTGATATGTATCATGGGTGTTATTCTAGTATGAACTTTAGGGCTGTTTGTGACACTTATAGGAATAGCTCAAAATATTGATCAGAAAGAATAACTTTGAGGTTGCTCTACTACGTACACCAATTTCATCTTGTTGTTCTATGCTAGATAGGAACTTTGGAGTCATTCTTTGTTGCACGTTGAGGGATGATCATGTGATTCTACTATGTTAGCATTGTTGAGAGATCGCACTAGTGAAAGTATGAACTGTAGGCCTTATTACCAAGCATTTATACAACATCGCCATCTCTTCATATTACAAAAACCAATATCTACTATCCCTACTACACTTGTATCATGATACGTCTCCAACGTATCTATAATTTTTGATGGTTTCATGCTATTATCTTGTCAAACTTTGGATGTTTTGCATGCCTTTTATATATTTTTGGGGACTAACTTATTAACTCAGTGCCAAGTGTCAGTTCCTGTTTTTTCCACATTTTTGACCCCTTTCAGAGGAGATTTTGAAACGGAGTCCAAACGGAATAAAATCCCCGAAAAGATTTTTTCCGTAACGGAAGAAGATGAGGAGACTTGAGAGCCAAGGCAGGGGGCCCCAGGGGCCCCACAAGCCCTCACCCCGCGGCCAGGGGGAGGCCGTGGCCCACAGGATTCTGGGCCCCCTAGACGCCCTCTGCCCTAGGTTTTGCGCATATATATCCCCAAAAATTCAACAAAAAATCAGGAGATCATCGAAAGTACTTTTCCGCCGCCGCAAGCTTCTGTCTCCGCAAGATCCCATCTGGGGCACGTTCTGGTGCCCTGCCGGAGGGGGGATTCGGATACGGAGGGCTTTTTCATCAACACCATGACCTCTCCGATGATGCGTGAGTAGTTCATCATAGACCTACGGGTCCATAGCTAGTAACTAGATGGCTTCTTCTCTCTCTTGGATCTTCAATACAAATTTCTCCATGAATTTCATGGAGATCTATCCGATGTAATCTTCTTTTGCGGTGTGTTTGTCGAGATCCGATGAATTGTGGATTTATGATCAGATTATCTATGAATCTTATTTGAGTTTCTTCTGATCTCTCTTATGCATGATTTCATATCCTTGTAATTCTCTTCGAGTTGTGGGTTTTGTTTGGCCAACTAGATCTATGATTCCTGCAATGGGAGAAGTGTTTGGTTTTGGGTTCATACCGTGTGGTGACCTCACCCAGTGACAGAAGGGGTAGCGAGGCACGCATCGTGTTGTTGCCATCAAGGGTAAAAAGATGGGGTTTTCATCATTGGTTTGAGATTATCCCTCTACATCATGTCATCTTGCTTAAGGAGTTACTTTGTTCGTCATGAACTCAATACACTAGATGCATGCTGGATAGCGGTCGATGTGTGGAGTAATAGTAGTAGATGCAGAAAGTATCGGTCTACTTCTCTTGAACGTGATGCCTATATGTAAGATCATTGCCTTAGATATCGTCATGACTTTGCGCGGTTATATCAATTGCTTGACAGTAATTTGTTTACCCACCATGATATTTTCTATTTTAGACAAGCCTCTAGTGAACACTATGGCCCCGGGGTCTACTCCACACCATATTTTCAGCCTTAGATCCTCATCCACTTGCTAATCTCTTTAAGAGATCCAATTATGTTGATCCAGTTGCCAGTGAGTTGAGTGCACTTGACTATCTTTATGGAGTTTCGCTTGAGATACGTGAATCTGAAAATTGTGAGGAAGAAATTTATGAAGTGATTCACGAGGGCTCCTTGGATGAAAAGCATGATTGCAATGGTTTCACTATAAATTCCATTAGTGACAATCATGCTAAAAATATGCAAAACCCTAAGCTTGGGGATGCTAGTTTTGTAATGTCCACTACTTGTTGCAATGATCATGAGTGGGGCAATGATTTTTCTTATGGTCTTGAAAATTTGTTTAAGCCTCATGATGAATATAATATTTGCAATATTATTGAAAGTGGGTTTGGAGAAGTCATGACATTCGTTGATGATAATCCCACTATTTTTGAAGAGCGTCAACTTTGCATGCATGTGGATCATGAAAAGAATATACTATGTGATAGTTACATTGTTGAATTCGAATATGATCCCACATGTAATTATTATGAGAGAGGAAAATATGGTGGTAGAAACTTTCATATCACTAAATCACCTCTTGTTATGTTGAGATTGCTATTGTCCCTTTCTTCTTCCTTGCATATGGTAACTATTGGTTGTCTTGACAATTTTTTTTCCTATAAAACGCCTATGCATAGGAAGTATGTTAGACTTAGATGTCATTTTCACATGCCTTATGATGCTCTCGTTGTGCTTCAATTCTTGTCTTTTGTGTGAGCATCATTGAATTATCAATGCCTAGCTAAGGGCGTTAAACAATAGCGCTTGTTGGGAGGCAACCCAATGAATTTATCTTTTTCTTTCTGTTCTGTTGCATCCACACCATCATAATTCTGTTGTGATTGTGTTTTTTGTGTTTCTTTTGTTTTTGAGCCAAGCAAAGCCTTTATGACTAGTCTTGGTAATGGTTGTTTGATCCTGCTGGAAAAAGACATAAAATGTTCGCTCACAAGATGATTTTTAATTTTTATTCAGAAAGAGCTTTTGAGTTTATTCTTTTTTTTGCTGATTGACATGCTTTTTAACCACGCCTTCGTAATTTTTCATATTTTTTGAGATACCAAAAGTATACGAAGTATACAGATTGCTACAGACTGGTCTGTTTTTGACAGATTCTGTTTTTGTTGAGTTGGTTGTTTGTTTTGATGAAACTATGGTTAGTATCGGGGGGTACTAGCCATGGAAAAGTAAGAATACAGTAGCCCATCATAATTATAGATAGAATTCAAGTTTGCTATACTACCAAAAGAAGTGGTAGTTTGTTTTCTTGTACTAATGTTATCACAAGTTTCTGTTTAAGTTTTGTGTTGTGAAGTTTTCAAGTTTTGGGTGATGTTCTCATGGACAAAGAGATAAGGAGTGGAAAGAGCTCAAGCTTGGCGATGCCCAAGGCATCCTGATACGTCTCAAACGTATCTATAATTTTTGATGGTTTCACGTTGTTATCTTGCCTTCTTTGTATGTTTTATGTACCTTTTTATATCTTTTTGGGACTAACTTATTAATTCGGTGCCAAGTGCTAGTTCCTGTTTTTTCCGTGTTTTTGACTCTTTTCAGGTCTGATTTTGGAACGTAGTCCAAACGGAATAAAAACCCCGAAATGATTTTTTTCCTGAACGAAAGAAGACCAGGGAGCCTTTGGGCCAAGCCAGGTGGAGCCCAGGGAGCCCACAAGCTCCCACCACGCCACCAGGGGGAGGCGGCGGTGGGCAAGCTTGTGGCCACCCTGGCTGCCCCCTGACCTAGATCTTGCGCCTATATATTCCCAAATATTCCGCAAAAAATCAGGGGAGCCTCGAAAATACTTTTCTGCCGCCGCAAGCTTCCGTTTCCGCGAGATCTCATCTGGAGACCCTTCCCAACACCCTGCCAGAGGGGACTTTGGAGGTGGAGGGCTTCTTCATCATCATCATCGCCCCTCCAATGACTCGTGAGTAGTTCACTTCAGACCTACGGGTCCGTAGTTAGTACCTAGATGGCTTCTTCTCTCTCTTGGATCTTCAAAACAAAGTTCTCCATGAACTTCATGGAGATCTATCCGATGTAATCTTCTTTGGCGGTGTGTTTATCGAGATCCGATGAATTGTGGACTTGTGATCAGATTATCTATGATATATGTTTGAGTCTTTGCTGATTTCTTATATGCATGATTTGATATCCTTGTAAGTCTCTCCGAGTCTTGGGTTTTGTTTGGCCAACTAGATCTATGATTCTTGCAATGGGAGAAGTGCTTGGTTTTGGGTTTTGCCATGTGGTGACCTTCCCAGTGACAGTAGGGGCAGCAAGGCACACATCAAGCAGTTGCCATCAAGGGTAAAAAGATGGGGTTTTTATCATTGGTTTGAGATTATCCCTCTACATCATGTCATCTTGCTTAAGGCGTTACTCTGTTCTCATGGACTTAATACACTAGATGCATGTTGGATAGCGGTCGACGTGTGGAGTAATAGTAGTAGATGCAGAAAGTATCGGTCAAATTGTTTCGGACGTGATGCCTATAGAAATAATCATTGCATAGATATCGTCACGACTCTGCACAGTTCTGTCAATTGCTCGACAGTAATTTGTTCACCCACCGTCTACTTGCCTTCATGAGAGAAGCCACTAGTAAACACTACGGCCCCCGGGTCTATTCACATCCATCGTTTACATCTCCGCTTTTACTTTGATTTTTTACTTTGTTGCTTTCAGTTCTCACTTGGCAAACAATCTATAAGGGATTCACAACTCCTTCATAGCGTTGGGTGCAAGCTTTTGTGTTTGTGCAGGATCTTGAGATACTCTTCCGCCGGATTGATACCTTGGTTCTCAAACTGAGGGAAATACTTACCGTCGTTGTGCTACATCACCCTTTCCGCTTAGAGGGATCACCAACGCAAGGCTCCAAGGCCACGTGGGAAAACCTTTGCATACTTGCCTAGGAAGTCCCTTAAGGCGTAGCCGCAGCTGAAGGATTCCTGGTGCCGTTGATACAACTATTTCTGGCGCTGTTGCAAGGGATACACAGCAGAACAATCAGAAGTATTTCCGGCGCCGTTGTCGGGGATCTTTTTGAGGTAGCACATCCCAAGCCAAATTCAAGGACACAAAAAAGCCTAAGCTTGGGGATTCCCCGGGAAGGCATCCCCTCTTTCGTCTTCAATCCATCGGTAACATTACTTGGAGCTATATTTTTATTCACCACATGATATGTGTTTTGCTTGGAGCGTCTTCTATCTTAGGAGTCTTTTATTTTTATTGTGTCACAATCATCCTTGCTGCACACCTTTTTGAGAGAGAGATACATGCACTCATCGTGATTTTGCTAGAATGCTCATAGTGCTTCACTTATATCTTTTGAGCTAGATACTTTTGCTCTTGTGCTTTACTTATATCTTTAGTGCACGGTGGTGCGTGATTTGGTAGTTGGCTTATGCTATGGAAGTAGTCCCAAATGTGCTAGGTACTCAAAGAGGATGCAAAAACCTCCATCTTCATGTGCATTGAGTAGTAAGAGAAGTTTCGATTCCTCTCAATTAGTTTTGAGACGTGGATTCGGTAATATTGAGAGTTATGTTAGTAGGGTATTGTGAATGTAGAGATACTTGTGTTGGAGTTAGTGATTCCCGTAGCATGCACGTATGGTGAACCGCTATGTTAGGAAGTCGGGGCATAATTGATCTATTGATTGTCATCCTTTGTGTTGAGGTCGGGATCGCGCGATGGTTTACACCTACCAACCCTTCCCCTCGGAGTATGCGTTTAGCACTTTGTTTCGATTACTAATAAAAAATTTGGCAACAAGTATGTGAGTTCTTTATGACTAATGTTGAGTCCATGGATTATACGCACTTTGACCCTTCCACCATTCCTAGCTTCTCTAGTACCGTGCAACTCACAAAACCACCATATGCCTCCCTCAAAACAGCCACCATACCTACCTACTATGGCATTTTCATAGCCATTCCGAGATATATTTCCATGCAACTCCCACCGTTCCGTCTCATGACTTGTGCCGTCACTCTCATATTGCCATTGCATGATCATAAGACAGCTAGCGAGATGTTTCAACGTCATACGCCATGCTAGATCGTTGCACATCCCGGTACACTTCCGGAGGCATTTCCTTTGGATTCATCATCATTGTAATCTTTGAGCTATGAGTAAATAAAAGTGTGATGATCATCATTATTAGAGCATTGTCCCATGTGAGGAATAAAAAAAGAGGCCAAAGAGCCCAAAAAAAAGAGGCCTAAGAGCCCAAATGAAAAAAAAAAAGAAAAGAGAGAAAAAGGGAGAAGGGACAATGCTACTATATTTTTCCACACTTGTGCTTTGTGTTAGCACCATGTTCTTCATGATTGAGAGCTTCTTGCTTTGTCACTACCATATGCTAGTGGGAATCTTTGTTATATAACTTGGCTTGTATATTCCAATGATGGGCTTCCTCAAAATTACCCTAGGTCTTCGTGAGCAAGCAATTTGGATGCACACCCACTAGTTCTCCGCTTGAGCTTTCACATACTTATAGCTCTAGTGCATCTCTTGTATGGCAATCCCTACTGATTCACATTGATATCTATTAATGGGCATCTCCATAGCCTATTGATACGCCAAGTCAATGTGACCATCTCCTCCTTTTTGTCTCACAACCACCACCACACTCTATTCCACCTATAGTGCTATATCCATGGCTCGCGCTCATGTATTGCGTGATAGTTATAAAAAGTTTGAGAAAGTAAGAGTGCGAAAACAATTACGTGGCCAATTCCGGGGTTGTGCATGATTTACATTAGTTGTGTGAGGATGATGGAGCATAACCAGACTATATGATTTTGTAGGGATAACTTCCTTTGGCCTTGTTATTTTGAAAGTTCATGATTACTTTGCTAGTTTGCTGGAAGTATTACCATTTTCATGTCTATAGCAAACTATTGTTTTGAATCTTACGGATCTGAACATTCATGTCACGTGAAAGAAGTTGCAAAGGACAACTATGCTAGGTAGCATTCCACATCAAAAATTCATTCTTTATCACTTCCCTACTCGAGGACGAGCGGGAGTTAAGCTTGGTTATGCTTGATACGTCTCCAACATGTCTATAATTTTTTATGGTTTCATGCTATTATCTTGTCAAACTTTGGATGTTTTGTATGCCTTTTATATATTTTTGGCACTAACTTATTAACTCAGTGCCAAGTGCCAGTTCCTGTTTTTTCCATGTTTTTGACCCCTTTTAGAGGAGATTTTGAAACGGAGTCCAAACGGAAGAAAATCCCCGAAAAGATTTTTTTCGGAACAGAAGAAGATCGGGGAACTTGGGAGCCAAACCAGAGGAGCTCCAGGGGCCCCACAATACCCCACCCCGCGGCCAGGGGGTCGCACCATCAAGGCTTGTGGGCACCCTGGAGGTCCCTTGACCTAGATCTTTCCCCTATATAATCCCATAAATTCCAGAAAAAATCACGAGATCATTGCAATCACTTTTCCGCCGCCGCAAGCTTCTGTCTCTGCAAGATCCCATCTGGGGCACGTCCTGGTGCCCTGTCGGAGGGGGGATTCGGACGCGGAGGGATTCTCCATCAACACCATGACCTCTCCGATGATGCGTGAGTAGTTCACCATAGACCTACGGGTCCATAGCTAGTAACTAGATGGCTTCTTCTCTCTCTTGGATCTTCAATACAAAGTTCTCCATGATCTTCATGGAGATCTATCCAATGTAATCTTCCTTTGCGGTGTGTTTGTCGAGATCCGATGAATTGTGGATTTATGATCAGATTATCTATGAATCTTATTTGAGTTTCTTCTGATCTCTCTTATGCATGATTTCATATCCTTGTAATTCTCTTCGAGTTGTGGGTTTAGTCTGGCCAACTAGATCTATGATTCTTGCAATGGGAGAAGTGCTTGGTTTTGGGTTCATACCGTGTGGTAACCTCACCCAGTGACAGAAGGGGTAGCGAGGCACGTATCGTGTTGTTGCCATCAAGGCTAAAAAGATGGGCTTTTCATCATTGGTTTGAGATTATCCCTCTACATCATGTCATCTTGCTTAAAGCGTTACTCTGTTCGTCATGAACTCAATACACTAGATGCATGCTGGATAGCGGTCGATGTGTGGAGTAATAGTAGTAGATGCAGAAAGTATTGGTCTACTTGTCTCGGACGTTATGCCTATATGCATGATCATTGCCTTAGATATCGTCATTACTTTGCGCGGTTCTATCAATTGGTCGACAGTAATTTGTTCACCCACCGTGATACTTGCTATTTTGAGAGAAGCCTCTAGTGAACACTATGGCCCCCAGGGTCTACTCCACACCATATTTTCAGCCTTACACTTTTTACTTCGTTGCACTTTCCGCCTTCAGAACTCACTTTGCAAATAATCTTGAAGGGATTGACAACCCCTTTGAAGCGTTGGGTGCAAGCTTGTTTGTGTTTGCGCAGGTACTCTAGACTTGACGAGACCCTCTTTCTGGATCGATACCTTGGTTCTCAAACTGAGGGAAATACTTACTGCTCCTGTGCTGCATCACCCTTTGCTCTTCAAGGGAAGAACCAACGCAAGCTCAGCCTCTGTCAACGTGTCAACTTCTGGCGCTGTTGTCTGTGGGATAGCAATCACCTACATTGAACTCACGCTTTTGTATCCTATTATCATGTGACCTCTTAACCTTTTCTTTGAACAACTTGGCATTCTCATATGCCAGAATTCTCCATTCATCAAGTGAGCTAATATCAAATAACCTCTTCTCACCGGCAAGTTTGAAATCAATGTTGAGCTCTTTGATTGCCCAATAAGCTTTATGTTCTAGCTCAAGAGGTAAATGACATGCCTTACCGTACACCATTTTGTACGGAGATATGCCCATGGGATTCTTATAGGCAGTTCTATAAGCCCATAGTGCATCATCGAGCTTCTTAGACCAATTCTTTCTAGACCTGTTGACGGTCTTTTGCAGAATCAGTTTAATCTCTCTATTGCTTAGCTCTACTTGACCACTGGACTGAGGGTGATAGGGAGACACAATTCTGTGGTTGACATCGTACTTAGTAAGCGTTTTACGGAAAGCGCCATGAATGAAGTATGAACCATCGTCGGTCATTAGATATCTAGGGACTCCAAATCTAGGGAAAATAACTTCTTTAAGCATCTTGATAGTGGTGTTGTAATCAGCACTACTAGTGGGGATAGCTTCTACCCACTTAGTGACGTAATCAACAGCAAGTAAGATATGAGTATACCCGTTGGAGTTTGGAAAAGGTCCCATATAATCAAAGCCCCAGATATCAAATGGTTCAATGACAAGTGAATAGTTCATAGGCATTTCCTGATGTTTGCTAATATTACCTATTCTTTGACATTCGTCACAAGACAAGACAAACTTACGGGCATCCTTGAAGAGAGTGGGCTAATAGAAACCTAATTGCAATACCTTGTGTGCAGTTCTATCTCCCGCATGGTGTCCACCGTAGGCCTCGGAGTGACACTTCTGTAGGATTTGTCCCTGTTCATGTTCAGGTACACAACGTCTAATAACTCCATCTACTCCTTCCTTATAAAGGTGAGGATCATCCCAAAAGTAATGTCTCAAGTTAAAGAAGAATTTCTTCTTTTGCTGGTATGTGAAACTAGGTGGTATATATTTGGCAACGATATAGTTTGCATAATCAGCATACCATGGTGCACTACGTGAAGCATTGATGACATTCAGTTGCTCATCAGGGAAGCTATAATCAATAGGTTGTGGGTCATCAAGAACGTTCTCCAACCTAGACCAGTTATCTGCTACGGGGTTATCAGCACCATTTCTGTCGACAACATGCAAATCAAATTCTTGTAGCAAGAGAACCCATCTGATAAGTCTAGGTTTAGCGTCTTTCTTCTCCATGAGGTACTTAATAGCAGCATGATCAGTGTGAATAGTGACTTTGGAATCAACTATGTAAGACCTGAACTTTTCACATGCAAACACGACTGCTAAAAATTCCTTTGCCGTGGTGGCATAGTTTCTTTGGGCACTGTCTAGAGTTTTACTAGCATAGTGAATAACATTCAACTTCTTGTCAACTCTTTGCCCTAGGACAGCACCAACAGCATAATCACTAGTGTCACACATGATCTCAAAAGGCAAGTTCCAATCAGGTGGTTAAACAATAGGTGCAGTTATCAAAGCCCTCTTAAGTATTTCGAAGGCTTCCTCACAATCATCGTCAAAAACAAAAGGAATATCCTTTTGCAAGAGATTGGTAAGAGTCCTAAAAATCTTAGATAAGTCTTTAATGAACCTTCTATAGAAACCAGCATGACCAAGGAAACTTCTTATACCTTTGATATCTGTGGGGTATGGAATTTTCTTGATTGCATCAACCTTAGCCTTATCGACTTCAATACCTCTTTCAGAAATTTTATGTCCTAAGACGATGCCTTCATTAACCATAAAGTGGCACTTCTCCCAATTCAAGACAAGATTGGTGTCTTTACATCTCTGGAAGACTCGATCAAGGTTGCTGAGGCAATCATCAAAAGAAGACCCATAAACGGTGAAGTCATCCATGAAAACCTCAACAATCTTTTCACAAAAGTCAGAGAATATAGCCATCATGCATCTTTGAAAGGTGGCAGGTGCATTACATAAGCCAAAAGGCATACGTCTATAAGCAAAGGTACCGAAAGGGCATGTGAAAGTGGTTTTCTCCTGATCAGATTGTGCAGCTGGTATTTGGGAGAAACCAGAATAACCGTCTAGAAAGCAGAAGTGTGTGTGTTTAGACAGCCTTTCTAGCATTTGATCGATAAAAGGCAGAGGGTAATGATCTTTCCTAGTGGCTTTATTCAATTTCCTAAAATCGATCACCATCCTATAGCCAGTAATAATCTTCTGTGGGATCAATTCATCCTTATCATTAGGGACAACGGTAATGCCTCCCTTCTTAGGGACGCAATGCACCGGACTCACCCAATCGCTATGAGCAACATGATAGATAATACCCGCTTCCAGGAGCTTTAGTATTTCTTTTCTTACTACCTCTTTCATCTTAGGATTTAATCTCCTTTGATGATCAGCAACTGGTTTGAAATCGGGATCAGTTTTGATCTTGTGCTGGCATAGAGTGGGACTAATGCCCTCGAGATCATCAAGAGTATATCCAATAGCAGCACGGTGCTTTCTTAGAGTTATTAGTAACTTTTTTTCTTCATGCTCTGAGAGGCTAGCACTAATTATGACAGGATATATCTGTTTTTCATCAAGATAAGCATACTTAAGAGTATCAGGCAACTGTTTAAGCTCGAACACATGATCACCCTTTGGTGGGGGTGGATCCCCAAGCAGTTCAACAGGCAAGTTATTCTTAAGGATAGGATATTGTTCTAAGACAACTCTATATATTTCATTCCTTTCATCCATATGCATATCATTTTCATGCTCAAGCAAGTATTTCTCTAAGGGATCAGTAGGAGGTACGGCAATAGAAGCTAAGGCAATAGTTTCATCCCTACTAGGCAACTCTTTTTCATGAGGTTGTCTACCAAACTTGGAGAAAATGAACTCATGTGACACACCTTCAAAGCCAACAGTTATAGTTTGCTTCTCACAGTCAATATGAGCATTGATGGTATTGAGAAAAGGTCTGCCAAATATGATGGGACAAAGGCTATCTTGTGCGGTAGCAAGAACGAGGAAATCAGCAGGATACTTCATTTTACCACACAAGACTTCAACATCCCTAACAATTCCCACAGGGCAGATGGTATCTCTATTGGCAAGCTGAATAGCGACATCAATAGGCTCTATCTCAACAGGTGCAATCTCGTCTTTAATTTCATCATATAAGGATTTAGGTATTGCACTAACACTAGCACCCACGTCACATAAACCATGATAACAATGATCTCCTATCTTAACAGAAACAACAGGCGTGCCAACAACAGGCCTATGTTTGTCTCTAGCGTGAGGTTTAGCAATTCTAGCAGCATCTTCATAGAAGTGAATATTATGTCCCTCAACATCGTCTGACAGGAGATCTTTGATGATAGCAACGCTAGGTTCAACTCTAATTTGAACAGGGGGTGTAGGTATTCTAATGTAGCCTCTACGTATCATAGTTGAAGCTTTAGAATGATCCTTTATCCTAACAGGGAAAGGTGGTTTCTCAATGTAAGCACTGGGAACAACAGGATCATTATAGGCAATGACTCTCTCTTCAACTGGATTGGGTTTAACTACATTGACTTCTAAAGGAGGATGATATTTAAACCACTTATGTTTGGGGAGATCAATATGAGCAGCAAAGGATTCATACAGTGAAGCTACTATCTCAGAGTCAAGTCCATACTTAGCGCTAAAGTCACAAAAAGTATTTGTCTCAACAAAGGATTTGACGCAATCAAATGTGAACTTCATACCTGACTCCTTACCTTCTTCAAGCTCCCAATCTTCAGAGTTGTGTTTAATTCTCTCCAATAAATTCCATTTGAAGTCAATATCTCTCTTCATAAAAGAACCGATACAAGAAGTGTCAAGCATGGTGCGATCATCATGAGAAAGCCGAGCATAGAAGTTCTGAATGATAATTTCTCTCGAGGGCTCATGATTGGGGCATGAATATAGCATTGATTTAAGCCTCCCCCAAGCTAGAGCGATGCTTTCTCTGTCACGAGGCCAAAAATTATAAATATAATTCCGATCACGATATACTAAATGCATAGGATAAAACTTTTGATGAAATTCCAATTTCAACCGATTGTAGTCCCATGATCTAGTATCATCACATAGCCTATACCATGTGAACGTATTATCCTTCAAAGATAAAGGAAAGACCTTCTTCTTGACCTCATCCTCGGGCAAACCTGCGAGCTTAAATAAACGACAAACTTCATCTACAAAGATTAGATGCAAGTCTGGATGTGATGTTCCATCTCGTGTAAAAGGATTAGCCAGCAGTTTCTCAAGCATACCCGAAGGAAATTCAAAACAAATATTTTCAGTAGGTGGAGCAGGTTGAGGAGCAACTCTTTGTGCTTCCGTTCGAGGTGAATATACCCCGAACAAGCCCCTCAAAGGATTAGTATCCATAGTGACAAGTGACAATAAATTTCAGCACACTATATGAATGTTTCCTTACCAAGTTCCACTTACCAAAGGCGCTTCACTCCGGGCAACGGCGCCAGAAAAGAGTCTTGATGGCCCACAAGTATAGGGGATCAATCGTAGTCCTTTCGATAAGTAAGAGTGTCGAACCCAACGAGGAGCAGAAGGATTTGACAAGTGGTTTTCAGCAAGGTAATTCTGCAAGCACTGAAATTGTCGGTAACAAGTGACTGTGTGGTGCGATGATTCGTAGCAAGCAAAAAGTAAAAAAAGTAGAAACGGTGCAGCAAAGTGGCCCAATCCATTTTGTAGCAAGGGACAAGCCTGGACAAAGTCTTATAGGAGGAAAAATGCTCCCGGGGACACACGGGAATTTCTGTCATGCTAGTTTTCATCATGTTCATATGATTCGCGTTCGTTACTTTGATAGTTTGATATGTGGGTGGACTGGCGCTTGGGTACTGCCCATACTTGGACAAGCATCCCACTTATGATTAACCCCTCTCGCAAGCATCCGCAACTACCAAAGAAGAATTAAGACAAAGTCTAACCATAGCATTAAACTAGTGGATCCAAATCAGCCCCTTACGAAGCAACCCATAAACTAGGGTTTAAGCTTTTGTCACTCTAGCAACCCATCATCTACTTACTGCTTCCCAATGCCTTCCTCTAGGCCCAAATAATGGTGAAGTGTTATGTAGTTGATGTTCACATAACACCACTAGAGGAAAAACAACATACAACACATCAAAATATCGAACGAATACCAAATTCACATGACTACTATTAGCATGACTTATCCCATGTCCTCAGGAACAAAAGTAACTACTCACAAAGCATAATCATATTCATGACCAGAGAGGTAATGAGTAGCATCAAGGATCTGAACATAAACTCTTCCACCAAACAATCCAACTAGCATCAACTACAAGGAGTAATTAACACTACTAGCAACCTTACAAGTACCAATCGGAGTCGCGAGATGGAGATTGGTTACAAGTGATGAACTAGGGTTTGGAGATGAGATGGTGCTGATGAAGATGTTGATGGTGATGAGTCCCCTCCGATGAGAGGAGTGTTGGTGATGACGATGGCGACAATTTCCCCCTCCGGGAGGGAAGTTTCCCCGGCAGGATCGTCCTGCCGGAGCTCTAGATTGGTTCTGCTCATGTTCCGCCTCGTGGCGGCGGCGAATCCATGAAAAAGCTCCACCTCGATTTTTTTTCTCGGAAGAAACCCTTCATATAGTAGAAGAGGGGGGCCAGTGGGCCAGCAGGCTGCCCACAAGTCCCCTAGGCGCGGCCAGGGGGTGGCCACGCCTAGCAGGCTTGTATCCACCTGCTGGCGCCCCTCTGGCGCTTCTTCGGCCCAGTATTTTTTATAAATCCAGAAAAAATCATCGTTGATTTTTACGGCGTTTGGAGTTGCGCGGAATAGGTATCTCAAACTTGCTCCACTTTCAGACTAGAATTCCAGCTGCCGGCATTCTCCCTCTTCATGTAAACCTTGGAAAATTAGAGAGAAAAGGCATAAGTATTGTACCGTGAGGTGAAATAATAGCCCAAGAAGCGATAAATATCAACATGAAAACATGATGCAAAATGGACGTATCACACAATGATGGAGATCATGATGATGGAGATCATGGTGTCATGCCGGTGACAATGATGATCATGGTGCCCCGAAGATGGAGATCAAAAGGAGCAAGACAATATTGGCCATATCATGTCACTATATGATTGCATGTGATGTTTATCATGTTTTTCATCTTATTGCTTAGTACGACGGTAGCAAAGATACGATGACCCCTCATTAAAATTTCGAGATATGTATTCCCCTAAGTGTGCATCGTTGCGAAGGATCGTTGTCTCGAAGCACCTCGTGATGATCGGGTGTGATAGATTCTAACGTTCGCATACAACGGGTATAAGTCAGTTTACACACGCAAAACACTTAGGTTGACTCGACGAGCCTAGCATGTACAGACATGGCCTCGAATACGGGAGACCGAAAGGTCGAACATGAGTCGTATGGTTGATACGATCAGGATAGAGATGCTCACCATTGATGACTAGTTCGTCTCACGTGATGATCGGATACGGGATAGTCGACGTGGATCATGTAACGCCTGGATGACTAGAAGCATGATGATCTAAGTGGAAGTTCAATAAATAATTTGATTAAATGAACTTAATTATCATGAACATGGTCAAAAAAAAGTCTTTGCAAATTATGTTATAACTTGTGCTAGCTCTACTGTTTTAGATATGTTCCTAGAGAAAACTTAGTTGAAAGTGTTGGGGAACGTTGCATGGGAAACAAAAAAAATCCTACGCACACGAAGACCTATCATGGTGATGTCCATCTACGAGAGGAGATTTGGATCTACATACCCTTGTAGATCGCACAATAGGAAGTGTTACGAAACGCGGTTGATGTAGTGGAACGTCTTCACGTCCCTCAAACCGCCCCATAAACCGTCCCACGAACCATCCCGCGATCCGTCCCATGATCCGTTCCGATCTAGTGTCGAACGGACGGCACCTCCACGTTCAGAACACGTACAACTAGACGATGATCTCGGCCTTCTTGATCCAGCAAGCAAGACGGAGAAGTAGATGAGTTCTCTGTCAGCGTGACGACGCTCCGATGGTGGTGATGATCTACTCCTGCAGGGCTCCGCCCGAGCTCCGCAGAAATCCGATCTAGAGGTAAAACTATGTGGTCTAGGGTTCAGTTGCACGTGGCAAAAATTGTCTCAAATCAGCCCTAAAACACCACTATATATAGGAGGGAGGGTGAGGGGCTTGCCTTGAGGGCCAAGCCCTCAAGCGGTGCGCCTGCGCTAGGGAGGAGGAGGACTCCTCCTCCAATTTGGTTTGGGAAGGAGGAGTCCTACTCTTCCTTCCCACCTCCCAATTTCCCTTTTTCTTTTTCTTTTGTTTTGGTATTTCTTTAAGTGGCGCCATGGGCCCCTTGGGCTGACTCCACCAGCCCACTAGGGACTTGTGGCGCCACCCTATGGCCTTGGGCTCACTCCCGGGTGGATGGGCTCCTCCCGGTGAACTCCCGGAACCCATTCGTCACTCCCGGTACACTGTCGGAATTGCCCGAAACTTTCCCGTAACCAAATGAAATCATCCTATATATCAATCTTCGTTTCCGGACCATTCCGGAAACCCTCATGACGTCCGTGATCTCATCCGGGACTCCGAACAACATTCGGTAACCACACATATAACTCAACTATACTAAAACATCATCGAACCTTAAGTGTGCAGACCCTGCGAGTTCAAGAACTATGTAGACATGCCCCGAGGTACTCCTCGGTCAATATCCAATAGCGGGACCTGGATGCCCATATTGGATCCTACATATTCTCTGAATATCTTATCGGTTGAACCTCAGTGCCAAGGATTCATATAATCCCGTATATTATTCCCTTTGTCCTTCGGTATGTTACTTGCCCGAGATTCGATCATCAGTATCCGCACACCTATTTTAATCTCGTTACCGACAAGTCTCTTTACTCGTTCCGAAATACAATATCCCATGACTTACACTTAGTCACATTGCTTGCAAGGCTTGTGTGTGATGTGGTATTACCAAGTGGGCCCCGAGATACCTCTCCGTCACACGGAGTGACAAATCCCAGTCTTGATCCGTACTAACTCAACGGACACCTTCGGAGACACCTGTAGAGCACCTTTATAGCCACCCAGTTACGTTGTGACGTTTGATGCACACAAGTTATTCCTCCGGTGCCAGTGAGTTATATGATCTCATGGTCATAGGAATAAATACTTGACACGCAGAAAACAATAGCAATAAAATGACACGATCAATATGCTATGTTCATAGTTTGGGTCTAGTCCATCAAATGATTCTCCTAATGATGTGATCCAGTTATCAAGTGATAGCACTTGCATATAGCCAGAAAACCTTGACTATCATTGATCAACTGGCTAGCCAACTAGAGGCTTGCTAGGGACACTGTTTTGTCCATGTATCCACACATGTATCTATGTTTTCATACAATACAATTATAGCATGAATAATAAACGATTATATTTAAACAGGAAATATAATAATAACTATTTATCATTGCCTCTAGGGCATATTTCCAACAGAAAGATGATAGTAGCAATTATCATTGCCTCTAAGTCAATGGCACCAGTGTTGTCACATAACAGAGTTAATGGATTTAGTGCGCTTGGCACAACTCCAAGATCTGTCATGAACTGCTTCATCCAGACTCCCTCCTTTGGTGCCTCCGAGGCAGCCAAGCACTCCGCTTCACATGTAGAATCTGCTACAACGCTTTGCTTGGAACTGCACCAGCTTACCGCACACCCATGAAGAATAAATATGTATCTGGTTTGCGACTTAGATTCATACGGATCGATGTCAAAACTTGCATTGGCGTAACCTTTTACGACGAGCTCTTTGTCACCTCCATAAATGAGAAACATTTCCTTAGTCCTTTTCAGGTACTTCAGAATATTATTGACCGCCGTCCATTGATCCACTCGTGGATTACTCTGAAACCTGCCTGCCATACTTATGGCCAAGCTGACGCCTAGTCTAGTGCACAGCATTGCATACATGATAGAACCAACGGCTGAAGCGTAGGGGACGGAACTCATTTGTTCTCTATCTTCCGCAGTTGCTGGGCACTGAGTCTTACTCAATTTTATACCTTCTAACACTGGCAAGAACCCTTTCTTGGACTGATCCATTTTGAACTTCTTCAAAACTTTATCAAGGTATGTGCTTTGTGAAAGTCCTATCAGGCGTCTCGATCTATCCCTATAGATCTTAATGCCTAGAATGTAAGCAGCTTCTCCTAGGTCCTTCATACAGAAACTTTTATTCAAGTAATCCTTTATGCTCTCCAAAAGCTCCACATTGTTTCCAATCAGCAATATGTCATCCACATATAATATTAGAAACGCCACAGAGCTCCCACTCACTTTCTTGTAAATACAAGATTCTCCAACCACTTGTATAAACCAAAATGCTTTGATCACCTCATCAAAGCGTTTATTCCAACTCCAAGATGCTTGCACGAGTCCATAAATGGATCGCTGGAGCTTGCATACTTTGTTAGCATTCTTTGGATCGAAAAAACCTTCGGGTTTCATCATATACAACTCTTCCTTAAGAAAACCGTTAAGGAACGCCGTTTTGACATCCATCTGCCAGATTTCATAATTGAAAAATGCAGCTGTTGCTAACATGATTCGGATGGACTTAAGCATCGCTACCGGTGAGAACGTCTCATCGTAGTCAACTCCTTGAACTTGTGAAAAACCCTTTGCCACAAGTCGAGCATTATAAACGGTCACATTACCGTCTGCGTCTGTCTTCTTCTTAAAGATCCATTTGTTCTGAATAGCCTTGCGGCCTTCATGTAGTACTTCCAAAGTCCACACTTTGTTCTCGTACATAGATACTATCTCAGACTTCATGGCCACCACCATTTGTCGGAATCCGGGCCCACCATTGCTTCTTCATAATTCGCAGGTTCATTGTTGTCTAACAACGTAATTGATAAGACAGGATTACCGTACCACTCACGAGCAGTACATGATCTTGTCGACCTACGAGGTCCGATAGGAACTTGATCTGAAGTTTCGTGGTCATCATCATCAACTTCCTCCTCAACCGGCGCCGCAGCAACATGGGTTTCCCCTTGCCCTGCGCCACCATCTAGAGGGACTAGAGGTTCGACAACCTCATCAAGTTATATCTTCTTCCCACTCAATTCTTTCGAGGGAAACTCGTTCTCATGAAAAGCTCCATTTTTAGCAACAATCACTTTGCCCTCGAATTTGAGATAGAAGGTATACCCAACTGTCTCTTTTGGGTAACCTATGAAGACGCACTTTTCCGCTTTGGGTTCCAACTTTTCAGGCTGAAGCTTTTGTTGGAAATATGCCCTAGAGGCAATAATAAATTGGTTATTATTATATTTCTTTATTCATGATAATCGTTTATTATCCATGCTGGAATTGTATTGATTGGAAACTCAAATACATGTGTGGATACATAGACAACACACTTCCCCTAGTGAGCCTCTAGTTGACTAGCTCATTGATCAAAGATGGTCAAGGTTCCCTGACCATAGACACGTGTTGTCACTTGGTAACGGGATCACATCATTGGGAGAATGATGTGATGGACAAGACCCAAAACTATGAACGTAGCATATGATCGTGTCAGTTTATTGTTAGTGATTTCTGCATGTCAATGTATCTGTTCCTATAACCTTGAGATCATGCAACTCCCGGACACCGGAGGAATACCTTGTGGGTTATCAAACGTCGCAACATAACTGGGTGACTATAAAGGTGCTCTAGAGGTGTGTCCAAAGGTGTCTGTTGGATTGACATGGATCAAGACTAGTATTTGTCACTCCGTGTGACGGAGAGGTATCTCGGGGCCCACTCGGTAATACAACATCACAACATGCCTTGCAAGAAATGTGACTAAGGAGTTAGTTACGGGATCTTGTATTACGGAACGAGTAAAGAGACTTGCTGGTAACGAGATTGAACTAGGTATGGAGATACCGACGATCGAATCTTGGGCAAGTAACATACCGAAGGACAAAGGAAACATCATACGGGATTAACTGAATCCTTGACATAGAGGTTCAACTGATAGAGATCTTTGTAGAATATGTGGGATCCAATATGGACATCCAGGTCCCGCTATTGGTTATTGAGTGAAGAGTGTATCAGGTCATGTCTGCATAGTTCTCGAACCCGCGGGGTCTGCACACTTAAGGTTTGGTGACATTCCGGTATAGTTGAGTTATAGGTGTTGGTGACCGAAGGTTGTTCGGAGTCCCGGATGAGATCCCGGACGTCACGAGGAACTCCGGAATGTTCTGGAGGTAAAGATTGATATATAGGAAGTCCTTTTTGGTCACCGAAAAAGTTTCGGGCTCATCAGTAGTGTACCGGGAGTGCCGGGAGGGGTGTCGGAGACCATAGGGAGGGGTGTCACGCCCGAAGGGGCCTCATGGGCTGTGAGAAGAGATAAACTAGCCCCTAGTGGGCTGGAATAAGTTCCCACTAAGGCCCATAAGGTTTGAGAAGGAAAAAACACAAGGTGGAAAGAGTTTCCAAGTGGAAGGAGGAATCCTACTCCAAATAGAATTGGAGGAGGACTCCTCCTCTCCTCCTTGCGAAAGGGAAAAAAGGCAGCCCTAGGGTGCAGCCCTCTCCCTCCTCTCCTCCTATATATACTAATGGTTTTGAGGGTTTTTAGACAACAGAAAACAGCCACGTGATGCCCTCTCTCTCTAGATCTGTTTCTCCTGTAGTTTCAGCGGTGCTTAGGCGAAGCCCTGCTGGAATAGCACCACCACCACCACCCGTGCTGGAGAACTCATATGTCTCTCCGCCCCCTCTTGCTGGATCAAGAAGGTGGAGATTGTCATTGAGCTATACGTGTGCTGAACGCGGAGGTGACGTCCGTTCGGCACTAGATCGGGAAGGATCGTGATGGGATTGCGGGACGGATCGTGATGAGATCGCGGGACGGGTTGCGATGTGGATCGCGAAGATGTTCCACTACATCAACCGCGTTATATACGCTTCCACTTAGCGATCTACAAGGGTATGTAGATTCACTCTCCCCTCTCGTAGGTGATCATCACCATGGATAGGTGTTACGTGTGCGTAGGAAATTTTTTGTTTCCCATGCTACGTTACCCAACAGTGGTATCAGAGCTGGGTTCATGCTTAGATGTAATCTCGAGTAGAACACAAAAGTTTTTGTGGAAGTTGATGTTTGATTTACTGTCCTCCTTAGTCTTTTCTCGATTTGGCGGTATTGTTGGATTGAAGCAGCCCGGACCAACCTTACTCGTACGACGAGAGACCGGTTTCATCGACTAACATGCAACGTGTTGCATAAAGATGACTGGCGGGTGTCTGTTTGTTCAACTTTAGTTGAATCGGATTTTACCGAGGCGGTCCTTGGAGAGAGGTTAAATAGCAATTTGCACATCACCGTTGTGGTTTTGCGTAACTAAGATGCGATCATACTAGATACCCATAGGAGCCACGTAAAACATGCAACAACAAATTAGAGGACGTCTAACTTGTTTTTGCAGGGTATGCATGTGATGTGATATGGCCAAAGACATGATGTGATATATTGGATGTATGAGATGATCATGTTGTAATAGTTAAATATCGACTTGCACGTCGATGCTACGGCAACCGGCAGGAGCCATAGGGTTGTCTTTAAACTAACGTTTGTGCTTGCAGATGTGTTTACTATATTGCTAGGTTGTAGCCTTAGTAGTGATAGCATAGATAGCATGACAACCTCGATGGCGGCACGATGATGGAGATCATGGTGTGGCGCCGGTGAAGATGAAGATCATGTCGGTGCTTTGGTGATGGAGATCATGAAGCACAAGATCATGGCCATATCATGTCACTTATGAATTGCATGTGATATTATGCACCTTATCTTTCTTAGAATGACGGTAGCATTATAAGGTGATCCCTCACTAAAATTTCAAGATAAAATTGTGTTCTCCCCGACTGTGCACCGTTGCAACAGTTCATCGTTTCGCGACACCACGTGATGATCGGGTGTGATAGGCTCAACGTTCACATACAACGGGTGCAAAACAGTTGCACACGTGGAACATTCGGGTTAAACTTGACGAGCCTAGCATGTACAGACATGGCCTCGGAACACAAGAGACCGAAAGTTCGAGCATGAATCATATGGTTGATATGAATAGCATAGAGATGTTTACCACTGAAACTACACTCAACTCACGTGATAATCGGACTTGAGTTCGTGAATTTGGATCATGCGCCACTCAAGTGACCAGAGGGATGTCTATTTTGAGTGGAAGTTATTAGTAATATGATTAGCTAAACTCAATTATCATGAACATAGTCAAAAAGGTCTTTGCAAATCATGTTGTAGCTTGCGATGTAGCTCTACTGTTTTAGATATGTTCCTAGAGAAAATTTAGTTGAAAATTGATAGTAGCAATTATGTAGACTGGGTCCGTAAACTGAGGATTGTCCTCATTGCTGCACAGAAGGCTTATGTCCTTAATGCACCGCTCGGTCTATTGAACCTCGAGCGTCGTCTGTGGATGTTGCGAACATCTAACATACACGTTCTTTGATGACTGCGTGATAGTTCAGTGCATAATTCTTAAACGGCTTAGAATTAAGGCATCAAAGACGTTTTGAACATCACGGAACATATGAGATGTTCCCACATATGAAATTGGGATTTCATGCTCGTGCCCTTCTTGAGAGGTATGACACCTCCGACAAGATTCTTTGTCTACAAAGTAAGGGCGAAAAGCTCAATCATTAAGCATGTGCTCAGATTGTCTGAGTGCTATAATCGCTTGAATCGAGTGGGAGTTAATCTTCCAGATGAGATACTGATGGTTCTTCAAAGTCACTACCACCAAGCTACTAGAGCTTCGTGATGAACTATAACATATCAAGGATTGATATGATGATCCTTAAGCTATTCACGATGTTTGACATCGCGAAAGTAGAAATCAAATAGGAGCATCAATTGTTGATGGTTAGTAAAACCACTAGTTTCAAGAAGGGTAAGGGCAAGAAGGGATACTTCATGAAACGGCAAACTAGTTGCTGCTCTAGTGAAGAAACCCAAGGTTGAACCCAGACCCGAGACTAAGTGCTTCTGTTATGAGGGGAAGGGTCACTGAGGCGGAACTACCCTAGATACTTGGTAGATGAGAAGGCTGGCAAAGTCAACAAACGTATATTGGATATACCTGATATTGATGTGTACCTTACTAGTACTCCTAGTAGCACTAGGGTATTAGATACTGGTTCAGTTGCTAAGTGTTAGTAACTCGAAATTATAGCTAAGGATTAAATAGATACTAGCAAGGGTGGGGTGACGATGTGTGTTGGAAGTAATTCTAAGGTTGATGTGATCAAACATCGCACGCTCCCTCTACCATCGGGATTAGTGTTAAACCTAAATAATTGTTACTTGGTGTTTGCGTTGAGCATGAACATGATTAGATCGTATTTATTGCAATATGATTATTCATTTAAAGAGAATAATGGTTATTCTATTTGCTTGAATAAATATACCTTCAATGGTTTATTGAATCTTGATCATAGTGCTACACATAATATTGATGCCAAAAGATACAAAGTAGTAATGATAGTACCACTTACTTGTGGCACTGCCGCTTGAGTCATGTTGGTATAAAATGTATGAAGAAGCTCCATGCTAATGGATCTTTGTACTCACTCATTTTTGAAACTTTTGAGACATGCAAACCATACCTATTGGTATAAACGCATGAAGAAACTCCATGCAGATGGATCGTTTGGAGTCACTTGATTTTGAATCACTTGAGACATGAAAATCATACCACATGGGCAAGATGACTGAACTCCTCGTTTTCCAGTGAGATGGAACTAGAAAGTAACTTATTGGAAGTAATACATTTGGATGTATGCAGTCCAATGAGTGCTGAGGCACGCAGTGGATATCGTTATGTTCTTATTTCACAGATGATTTGGGTAGATACTAGTGTATTTGCTTGATGAAACACACGTGCGAATTATTGAAAGGTTCAAGTAGTTTCAGAGTGAAGTTGAAGATCGTCGTGACAAGAGGGTAACATGTCTACGATATGATCATAAAGATGAATATCTAAGTTGCGAGTTTGGTACACAATTAACACAAATGTGAAAATTGTTTCACATCTCATGCCACCTAGAACACCATAGTGTGATGGTGTGTCCGAAGGTCATAGCCGCACCCTATTCGATATGGTGCATACTATGATGTCTCTTATCGAATTATCACTATTGTTTATGGGTTATGCATTAGAGACAACCGCATTCACTTTAAATAGGGCACCACGTACTTCCGTTGAGATGACACAGTATGAACTATGGTTTGGAGAAACCTAAGCTGTCGTTTCTGATACGTCTCCAACGTATCTATAATTTTTTATGGTTTCATGCTATTATCTTGTCAAACTTTGGATGTTTTGTATGCCTTTTATATATTTTTTGGGACTAAATTAGTAACTCGGTGCCAAGTGTCAGTTCCTGTTTTTTCCATGTTTTTTACCACTTTCAGAGGAGGATTTTGAATGGAGTCCAAACGGAATGAAACTGCGAAAAAGATTTTTTTCTGAAACAGAAAAAGATCGGGAAGCCGGAGAATCAGGGCAGGGGGCCTGCAGGGACCCCACAAGCCCTCATGGCCCGGCTAGGGGGTCCGCGCCTCCCTGGCTTGTGGGCTCCCTGGGCCACCTCTGCCCTAGGTTTTGCGCCTATATATTCCCTAAAATCCTAGAAAAAATCAGGAGATCATCGAAAGTACTTTTCCGCCGCCACAAGCTTCTGTCTCTGCAAGATCCCATCTCGGGCACGTTCTGGTGCCCTGCCGGAGGGGGGATTCGGATACAGAGGGCTTCTTCATCAACACCATGACCTCTCCGATGATGCGTGAGTAGTTCAACATAGACCTACGGGTCCATAGCTAGTAGCTAGATGGCTTCTTGTCTCTCTTGGATCTTCAATACAAACTTCTCCATGGTCTTCATGGAGATCTATCCGATGTAATCTTCTTCTGCAGTGTGTTTGTCGAGATCTGATGAATTGGGATTTACGATCAGATTATCTATGAATCTTATTTGAGTTTCTTCTGATCTCTTTTATGCATGATTTCCTATCCTTGTAATTCTCTTCGAGTTGTGGGTTTTGTTTGGCCAACTTGATCTATGATTCTTGCAATGGGAGAAGTGCTTGGTTTTGGGTTCATACCGTGCGGTGACCTCACCAAGTGACATAAGGGGTAGCGAGGCATGCATTGTGTTGTTGCCATCAAGGGTAAAAAGATGGGGTTTTCATCATTGGTTTGATTTTATCCCTCTACATCATGTCATCTTGCTTAAGGCGTTACTATGTTCGTCATGAACTCAATACACTAGATGCATGCTGGATAGCGGTCGATGTGTGGAGTAATAGTAGTAGATGCAGAAAGTATCGGTCTACTTGTCTCGGACGTGATGCCTATATGTATGATCATTGCCTTAGATATCGTCATGACTTTGCGCGGTTCTATCAATTGCTCGATAGTAATTTGTTCACACACCGTGATATTTGCTATTTTGAGAGAAGCCTCTAGTAAACACTATGGCCCCCGGGTCTACTCCACACCATATTTTCATCCTTACACTTTTACTTCGTTGCACTTTCCGCCTTCAGATCTCACTTTGCAATCAATCTTGAAGGGATTGACAACCCCTTTAAAGCGTTGGGTGCAAGCCCTTTTGTGTTTGTGCAGGTACTCTGGACTTGACGAGATTCTCCTACTGGATTGATACCTTGGTTCTCAAACTGACGGAAATAGTTATTGCTCCTGTGCTGCATCACCCTTTCCTCTTCAAGGGAAAAACCAACGCAAGCCCAGTCTTTGTCAACGTGCCAATTTCTGGCGTTGTTGACTGTCGCCGTAGCAGAAGAAGTTTTGGCGCCGTTTCCGGGGAGGATCAAGTCAAGTACTCATCCAAGTAGGTGTCGCAAACTCATCTCTTGCATTTACTTTGTTTGCCAGTTGCCCTTCGTTTTCCTCTCCCCCACTTCACAATTTTCCTTTTTCGTTTGCCTTTTCCGTTTGCCTTTTCGTTCGCCCTTTTTCTCGCTTGCTCTTTGTTCGCTTGTGTGCTTGCTTGCTTGCTGAAGTCATCATGAATGAAAACACCAAACTTTTTGACTTCTCGAATACTAATAATAATGATTTTATTAGTACTCCGATTGCTCCCGCCACTAGTGCAGAGTCATACGAAATCAATGCCGCTTTGCTGAATCTTGTTATGAAAGAGCAATTCTCTGGCCTTCCTAGTGAAGATGCCACATCCCATCTTAATACCTTGAATGAGCTTTGTGATATGCAAAAGAAGAAAGATGTGGATAATTATGTGATTAAATTGAAGCTTTTTTCCTTTCTCGTTGCGAGATCACGCAAAAACTCTGTTTTCGTCTTTGCCCAAAAATAGTATCGATTCTTGGGATAAGTGCAAAGATGCTTATATATCCAAGTATTTTCCGCCAACTAAGATTATCTCTCTCCGTAATGATATCATGAATTTCAAGCAACTTGATCATGAACATGTTGCACAATCTTGGGAGAGAATGAAAGTGATGATTAGAAATTGTCCCGCTCATGGCTTGAGTCTTTGGATGATTATTCAAATCTTCTACGCTGGCTTGAATTTTGCTTCTAGAAATATCTTGGACTCCGCCTCAGGTGGAACATTCATGGAAATCACGTTAGGGGAAGCCACAAAACTCCTAGACAATATCATGACGAACTACTCTCAGTGGCACACTGAAAGGTCACCTACTAGTAAGAAGGTACACGCTATAGAAGAAATTAACTCGTTGACTACTAAGATGCATGAGTTAATGAATTTGGTTGCTATTAGAAGTGCTCCTTTAGATCCTAATTATATGCCCTTGTCTTCTTTGATTGAGAGTAGCAACGCTAGCTTGGACGTTAATTTTGTTGGTAGGAATAATTTTGGCAACAACAATGCTTTTAGAGGAAACTATGTTCCTAGGCCTTTTCCTAGTAACTCCTCTAATAACTTTGGCAACTCCTACAACAATACTCATGGAAATTACAATATATTACCCTCTGATCTAGAGAGTAATATCAAAGAGTTTATCAACTCACAAAAGATTTTCAATGCGTCCATGGAGGAAAAACTACTCAAAATTGATGATTTGGCTAAGAGCGTTGATAAAATGTCTAGTGATGTTGATGCTTTGAAAGTTAGATGTGCTCCTCCCAAGATCAATATGGATGAAACTTTTAAAGCTATGCGTGTTTCCAGGATTGAGAGCAAAGAAAGAACCGCCCAAATTCGTGCTAGACATGAATGGCTTAAAAAGGCGTGTTCTCGTGATAAGAATCACGAAAATCTTAAAGTGCTTGGTGTGACTCCCATTGAATATTTGTTTTCTTGTGTCAAACCTAATGATGATGGGGCTGTATATGAATCCACTTTGGTTGAAAAGTGCCCCAATGATTCGGAGTCCATCTATCTTGATGCTAAAAGCATTGAAAGTGGAGTAGAAGATATTAAAAACTTTGAGTAGTAATGAAATTACTACTATGGATTTCAAGGAATTGAATTATGATAGTTTCTCCTTGATTGAATGCATTTCCTTGATGCAATCCATGTTAAACTCTCCACACGCTTATAGCCAAAACAAGGCCCTTACCGATCATATCGTTGAAGCTATGATAAAATCCCTTCAACAGAAACTTGAATTGGAAGTCTCTATCCCTAGAAAGCTTCATGATGAGTGGGAACCTACCATCAAAATCAAAATCAAAAACTATGAATTCAATGCCTTGTGTGATTTGGGTGCTAGTGTTTCCGCGATTCCAAAGTCTTTATGTGATGTTCTGGGTTTTAACGAGATTGAAGAGTGTTCTCTTAATTTGCATCTTGCGGATTCTACTGTCAAGAAACCCATGGGAAGGATCAATGATGTTCTTATTATTGCAAATAGGAACTATGTACCCATGGATTTCATTGTGCTTGACATTGATTGCAATCCTACATGCCCTATTATTCTTGGTAGACCTTTCCTAAGGACTATCGGTGCTATCATCGATATGAAGGAAGGGAATATTAGATTTCAATTTCCTTTAAAGAAGGGCATGGAACACTTTCCTTGAAATAAAATAAGATTGACTTATGAAACCATGATGAGGGCCACTTATGGTTTGAGCACCAAAAACGACGATACGTGATTCTATCGCTTTTATGCCTAGCTAAGGGCGTTAACAAATAGCGCTTGTTGGGAGGAAACCCAATGAACTTACCTTTTTTATTTCTGTTTTGTTGCATCCACACCATCATAATTCTGTTGTGATTGTGTTTTTTGTGTTTCTTTTTGTGGTTGAGCCAAGCAAAACCTTTATGACTAGTCTTGGTAATGGTTGTTTGATCCTGCTGGAAAAAGACAAAAACTTTGTGCTCACTAGATGATTTTTCATTTTTATTCAGAAAGGGCTTTTGAGTTGATTCTTTTTGCTGCTGGTTGATATTCCTTTTTCCCAGGCAGTCATAAGTTTTCAGAATTTTGAGGTACCAGAAGTATACAAAGTATACAGATTGCTACAGACTGGTCTGTTTTTGATAGATTCTGTTTTTGTTGAGTTGGTTGCTCGTTTAATGAAACTATGGTTAGTATCGGAGGGTACTAGCCATGGAAAAGTGAGAATACAGTATCCCAACACCAATATAGATAGAATTCAAGTTTGCTACGATACCAAAAGAGGTGGTAGTTTGTTTTCTTGTGCTAATGATATCACGAGTTTCTGTTTAAGTTTTTTGTTGTGAAGTTTTCAAGTTTTGGGTGATGTTCTCATGGACAAAGAGATAAGGAGTGGAAAGAGCTCAAGCTTGGGGATGCCCAAGGCATCCCAAGACAAATTCAAGGACACCAAAAAGCCTAATCTTGGGGATGCCCCGGGAAGGCATCCCCTCTTTTGTCTTCAATCCATCGGTAACATTACTTGGAGCTATATTTTTATTCACCACATGATATGTGTTTTGCTTGGAGAGTCTTGTATCATAGGAGTATTTTCTTTTTGTTGTGTCACAATCATCCTTGCTGCACATATTTTTGAGAGAGAGAGAGACATGCACTCATCGTGATTTTGCTAGAATGCTCATAGTGCTTCACTTATATCTTTTGAGCTGGATAATTTTGCTCTATGTGCTTCACTTATATCTTTTAGAGCACGGCGGTGCGTGACTTGGTAGTTGTCTTATGCTATGAAAGTAGTCCCAAAGGTGATAGGTACCCAAATAGGATACAAAAACCTCCATCTTCATGTGCATTGAGTAGAAAGAGAAGTCTTGATTCCTCTCAATTAGTTTTGAGACGTGGATTTGGTAATATTAAGAGCTATGTTAGTAGGGTGTTGTGAATCTAGAAATACTTGTGTTGAAGTTAGTGATTCCCGTAGCATGCACGTATGGTGAACCACTATGTTAGGAAGTCGGAGCATAATTGATCTATTGATTGTCATCCTTTGTGTTGAGGTCGGGATCGCGCGATGGTTAACACCTACCAACCCTTCCCCTAGGAGTATGCGTTTAGCACTTTGTTTCGATTACTAATAAAAACTTTCGCAAAAAGTATGTGAGTTATTCATGACTAATGTGAGTCCATAGTATATATGCACTTTCACCTTCCACCTTTGCTAGCCTCTCTAGTGCCGCGCAACTTTCGCCGGTACACAAACCCACCATATGCCTTCCTCAAAACAGCCACCATACCTACCTACTATGGCATTTTCATAGCCATTCCGAGATATATTGCCATGCAAACTCCCACCGTTCCGTCTCATGACTTGTGTCGTCACTCTCATATTGCCATTGCATGATCGTAAGATAGCTAGCGAGATGTTTCAACGTCATACGCCAAGCTAGATCGTTGCACATCCCGGTACACTGCCGGAGGCATTTCCTATAGAGTCATCATCGTTCTAAGCTTTGAGCTGTGAGTAAATAAAAGTGTGATGATCATCATTAGAGCATTGTTCCATGTGAGGAAATAAAAAAAAGAGGCCAAAGAGCCCAAATTAAAAAAAAGGCCCAAAGCCCAAAAAAAAGAGAGAGAGAAAAAGAGAGAAGGGACAATGCTACTATCTTTTTCCACACTTGTGCTTCATAATAGCACCATGTTCTTCATGATTGAGAGCTTCTTGCTTTGTCACTACCATATGCTAGTGGGAATCTTCATTATATAACTTGGCTTGTATATTCCAATGATGGGCTTCCTCAAAAATTGCCCTAGGTCTTCGTGAGCAAGCAAGTTGGATGCACACCCACTAGTTCTCCTTTTGAGCTTTCACATACTTATAGCTCTAGTGCATCCCTTGTATGGCAATCCCTACTCATTCGCATTCATATATATTAATGGGCATCTCCATAGCCCTTTGATACGCCGAGTCAATGTGACCATCTCCTCCTTTTTGTCTCACAACCACCACCACACTCTATTCCACCTATAGTGCTATATCCATGGCTCACGCTCATGTATTGCGTGATAGTTATAAAAGGTTTGAGAAAGTAAGAGTGCGAAAATAATTACTTGGCCAATACTGGGGTTGTGCATGATTTACATTAGTTGTGTGAGGATGATGGAGCATAGCCAGACTATATGATTTTGTAGGGATAACTTTCCTTGGCCTTGTTATTTTGAAAGTTCATGATTACCTTGCTAGTTTGCTTGAAGTATTATTGTTTTCATGTCAATAGCAAACTATTGTTTTGAATCTGACAGATCTGAACCTTCATGTCACATGAAAGAAGTTGCAAAGGACAACTATGCTAGGTAGCATTCCACATCAAAAATTCAGTCTTTATCACTTCCCTACTCGAGGACGAGCAGGAGTTAATCTTGAGGATGCTTGATACGTCTCCAACGTATCTATAATTTTTGATGGTTTCATGCTATTATCTTGTCAAACTTTGGATGTTTTGTATGCCTTTTATATATTTTTTGGGACTAACTTATTAACTCAGTGCCAAGTGTCAGTTCTTGTTTTTCCATGTTTTTACCCCTTTCAGAGGAGGATTTTGAACGGAGTCCAAACGAAATGAAACTGCCAAAAATATTTTTTTCCAAAACAGAAAAAGATCGGGAAGCCGGAGAATCAGGGCAGGGGGCCTGCAGGGACCCCACAAGCCCTCATGGCTCGGCCAGGGGGCCCGCGCCTCCCTGGCTTGTGGGCTCCCTGGGCCACCTCTGCCCTAGGTTTTGCGCCTTTATATTCCCTGAAATTCCAGAGAAAATGAGGAGATCACCGAAAGTACTTTTCCGCCGCCGCAAGCTTCTGTCTCCGCAAGATCCCATCTGGGGCACGTTCTGGTGCCCTGCCGGAGGGGGGATTTGGATACGGAGGGCTTCTTTATCAACACCATGACCTCTCCGATGATGCGTGAGTAGTTCACCATAGACCTACGGGTCCATAGCTAGTAGCTAGATGGCTTTTTCTCCATCTTCGATCTTCAATACAAAGTTCTCCATGATCTTCATGGAGATCTATCCGATGTAATCTTCTTTTGCGGTGTGTTTGTCGAGATCCGATGAATTGTGGATTTATGATCAGATTATCTATGAATCTTATTTGAGTTTCTTCTGATCTCTTTTATGCATGATTTCATATCCTTGTAATTCTCTTCGAGTTGTGGGTTTTGTTTGGCCAACTTGATCTATTATTCTTGCAATGGGAGAAGTGCTTGGTTTTGGGTTGATACCGTGCAGTGACCTCACCCAGTGACAGATGGGGTAGCGAGGCACGCATCGTGTTGTTGCCATCAAGGGTAAAAAGATGGTGTTTTCATCATTGGTTTGAGTTTATCCCTCTACATCATGTCATCTTTCTTAAGGCGTTACTCTGTTCGTCATGAACTCAATACACTAGATGCATGCTGGATAGCGGTCGATGTGTGGATTAATAGTAGTAGATGCAGAAAGTATCGGACGTGATGCCTATATGTATGATCATTGCCTTAGATATCGTAATGACTTTGCACGGTTCTATAAATTGCTCGACAGTAATTTGTTCACCCACCGTGATATTTGCTATTTCGAGAGAAGCCTCTAGTGAACACTATGGCCCCCGGGTCTACTCCACACCATATTTTCAGCCTTACACTTTTACTGTGTTGCACTTTCCGCCTTCAGATCTCACTCTGCAATCAATCTTGAAGGGATTGACAACCCCTTTAAAACGTTGGGTGCAAGCTCTTTTGTGTTTGCGCAGGTACTCTGGACTTGACGAGATTCTCCTACTGGATTGATACCTTGGTTCTCAAACTGAGGAAAATACTTACTGCTCCTGTGCTGCATCACCCTTTCCTCTTCAAGGGAAAAACCAATGCAAGCCCAGTCTCCGTCAACGTGCCAATTTCTGGTGCTGTTGTCTGTTGCCGTAGCAGTTTCTTAAAAGTTTGGGGTTGCGATGCTTACGTGGAAAAGTTTCAGCATGATAAGCTCGAACCCAAAGCGGATAAATGCATCTTCATAGGACACCCAAAACAGTTGGGAATACCTCCTATATCAGATCCGGAAGGAAAGTGTTTGTTTCTAGAGACGGGTCCTTTCTTGTGGAAAAGTTCCTCTCGAAAGAATTGAGTGGGAGGGTGGTGGAACTTGATGAGGTTATTGAACTGTCACTTCAACCAGTGTGTAGCAGGGCGTAGGAAGATGTTCCTGTGGCGCCTACGCCAATTGAAGTGGAAACTGATGATAGTGATCATTAAGCATATGATCAAGTTACTACAAACCTCGTAGGTCAACAAGTTCGCGTACTGCTACAGAGTGGTACGGTAACCCTGTCTTGGAGGTCATGTTATTGAACAACAATGAACCTATGAACTATGGAGAAGCGATGGTGTGCCCGGATTTTGGCAAATGGCTGGAGGCCATGAAATCCGAGAGAGGATTCATGTATAAAAACAAAGTGTAGACTTTGGAAGAACTACTGGATGGTCGTAAGACTATTAAGTACATATGGATCTTTAAAAGGAAGACAGACGATGATGGTGAAAAGTCACCATTAAGAAAAGCTTGACTTGTCGCAAAGATGTTTCCGACAAGTTCAAAGAGTTGACTATGACGGGACTTTCTCACTCGTAGCGGTGCTAAAAGTCTGTTGGAATTATGTTAGCAGTTGCTGCATTATTTATGAAATATTGCACATAGGATGTCAAAACATTGTTTCCTCGATGGTTTCCTTGAGGAAAGGTTGTATGTGATACAACCAGAAGGTTTTATGGATCCTAAGGATGCTAACAAGTATGCAAGCTCTAGCGATCCTTCTATGGTCTGGAGCAAGCATCTCGGAGTTGGAATATACGCTTTGATGAGAAGATTAAAGTTTTTGGGTTTATACAAGGTTTGTGAGAAAATTGTATTTCCAAAGAAGTGAGTGGGAGCACAATAGGATTTCTGATGAGTATATGTGGTAGATATATTGTTGATCGGACATAATGTAGAATTTCTAGAAAGCATAAAGGTGAAAGGACGTGGATGTCGCCTAGAGGGGGGTGAATAGGCGCTTTAAAATAATTAAGGTTTAGGCTTGAACAAATGCGGAATAAAACTAACGTTTAATTTGTCAAGCACAAAACCTACAAACAACTAGGCTCACCTATGTGCACCAACAACTTATGCTAAGCAAGATAAACAACTAAGTGATAGCAAGATATATTACAATAAACAATATGTCTATCACAAAGTAAAGTGCATAAGTAAAAGGTTCGGGTAAGAGATGACCGAGGCACGGGGAGACGATGATGTATCCCGAAGTTCACACCCTTGCGGATGCTAATCTCCGTTGAGGCACAATGCTCCCCAAGATGCCACTAAGGCCACCGTAATCTCCTCATGCCCTCGCACAATGCAAGATGTCGTGATTCCACTAAGGGACCTTTGAGGGCGGTCACCGAACCCGTACAAATGGCAAACCTTGGGGGCGGTCACCGAACCCGTACACGTGGCAACCCTTGGGGGCGGTTACTGGTACCCGTACAAATTGCTCGGGGCAATCTCCACAACCTAATTGGAAACCCCGACGCTTTCCCGGAGCTTCACACCACAATGATTGAGCTCCGAGACACCACCAAGCTTCTAGGACGCCAAAGCATCCACAAAGAACAATATCTAGGGTACTAAGTACCAAAGGTAATAAGCTTCTCAACTTCTCACTTCCACGTATCACCGTGGAGAACTCAAACCGATGCAACTAATGCAATGGCAAGAACAGGCGAAGTGGTCAAGTCCCTCACACTCAAATCCCTCCACAACAACGAAAGCTATGGAGAAATATCAGAGGAAGAACAAGGAGCTCACAAAGAACTCCAAGATCTAGATCCAAGGGGTTCCCCTCACACAGAGGAGAAAGTGATTGGTGGAGATGTGGATCTAGATCTCCTCTCTCTTTTCCCTCAAGAACAAGCAAGAATCATTGGAGGGATTGAGAGTTAGCAAGCTCTAAGAATGTCAACAATGGAGGTAGAACAAGAGCTCAACGGATAAATTAGACCAAGGGGGAAGAAGACCCCCTTTATATAGTGGGGGAAGGAATCAGACCGTTACCCCCACTTACAGCCCGAGCCCAGCGGTACTACCGCTGGCTCCAGCAGTACTACCCCTCACCCTCTGGCAATACTATCGCTGGCTGCAGCGGTACTACCGCTAACCCTCCAGCGGTACTACCACTGGCTGCAGCGCTAAGCCCATGGTAGCGCAATGATACTACCGGGCCAACCACCGCCAAGAAAGTCTTCGCAAAAAGTCCGACGAAGTACAGCCGCTAGGAAGGCGGTACTAAGCTCCTGGAGCGGTACTACCGCTGACCAGGGGCGGTACTATCGCCAGCACAACGGTACTACCGCCAGCTCTCGGTACTACCGCTAGGGCCAACGGTACTACCTCCAGCTCTAGCGGTACTACTGCTAGGTCCAGCAGTACTACCGCTCGCCACTGAAACAGCCATAACTTTCGCATCCGAGCTCCAAATCGAGCAAACCCAAGCTTGTTGGATTCAGGACGACAAGGGCTATCCAAACAGCCCCCCTTTGACAGTACATCATTCTATCCTAAACAGAAAACCTATCAAGGGCAAACCTATACCTTACACCTCGACCTCTTGAGCTAGATGATGATGATCTTGGCTTCCTCAAGATGGACCACCTTTCTTGATTGCGTTGGCTTTATGAAGACTAGTTGATTGCTCCCCCATACTCACTATGGATGAGCCACTCTTCAGCATACCTTCACAAGTCCATTGCCACCACAATGGACGGCAAGCTTTAAGCACGATATATTCGTGTTGATCCTCTTGAACTTGCACACCGCAATCTTGATGACGATCACCACTTGACGTCATCCTTCATGGGTTGTATGAGATCTTCCTTTTGATGCAAGCCCATGGAAACACACCTAACCCACACATAGAACTCTCACGAAGACCATGGGTTAGTACACAAACACGTAATGGACAATGATTACCATACCATGGGATCACTTGATCCCTCTCGGTACATCTTGTACGCTTTGTGTGTTGATCATCTTGATTTACTCTTTGTCTGAGATCTTGATCAACCTTGTGTCTCTATGACCATTATTTGGATAATACCTTGAATACCACCTTGGTCATCATATAAACTCCTTGAACCCAACAGATGGACTTCAAGAAGTGCCTATGGACAAATCTTATAAATATAACTTAAGGCAACCATTAGTCCATAGGAATTGTCATCAATTACCAAAACCACATATGGAGATATATGCTCTAACAAAAGGGATGTTTGAAATGTGTTTTTAAGGAAAACCTGGATTAAGCTACTTGAACATTGTGCATCAATATCTATGGAGATAGATCAAGATGCTTGATAATAACTTTCATTGAAATGCATACCTTGAAAAGTTTTGAAGGAGTTCATAATAGATCAGCAAAGGAGTTCTTGGTTGTGTTGTAAGGTGTGAATTTGAGTAAGACTCAAAGCCCGACCACGACAGAAGAAAGAGAAAGGATGAAGGTCGTCCCCTATGCTTTAGCCGTAGGCTCTAAAGTATGACATGTTGTGTACCGCACCTGATGTGTGCCTTGCCATGAGTCTGTCAAGGGGTACAAAGAGTGATCCTGGATTGAATCACTAAACAATGGTCAAAGTTATCCTTAGTAACTAGTGGACTCAGGAATTTTTCTCGATTATGGAGGTGATTAAAGAGTTCGTCGTAAAGAGTTACGTCGATGCAAGCTTTGACACTAATCTGAATAACTATGAGTAGTAAACCGGATTCGTATAGTGGAGCAGTCATTTGGAATAGTTCCAAATGGTGCGTGGTAGCAACATCTATAGGATGACATAGAGATTTGTAAAGCACACACGAATTTGAAAGGTTCAGACCCATTGACTAAAAACCTCTCTCACAAGCAAGATATGATCAAACCCCATAACTGTATGGGTGTTAGGTTCATTAACATCACATAGTGATGTGAACTAGATTATTGACTCTAGTGCAAGTGGGAGACTGTTGGAAATATGCCCTAGAGGCAATAATAAATTGGTTATTATTATATTTCTTTATTCATGAAAATCGTTTATTATCCATGCTGGAATTGTATTGATTGGAAACTCAAATACATGTGTGGATACATAGACAACACAATGCCCCTAGTGAGCCTCTAGTTGACTAGCTCGTTGATCAAAGATGGTCAAGGTTTCCTCACCATAGACAAGTGTTGCCACATGGTAATAGGATCACATCATTGGGAGAATGATGTGATGGACAAGACCCAAAACTATGAACATAGCATATGATCGTATCAATTTATTGCTAGTGTTTTCTGCATGTCAATGTATCTGTTCCTATGACCATGAGATCATGCAACTCCCGGACACCGGAGGAATACCTTGTGGGTTATCAAACGTCGCAATGTAACTGGGTAACTATAAAGGTGCTCTAGAGGTGTCTCCAAAGGTGTCTGTTGGGTTGACATGGATCAAGACTGGGATTTGTCACTTCGTGTGACAGAGAGGTATCTCGGGGCCCACTCGATAATACAACATCACAACAAGCCTTGCTAGCAATGTGACGAAGGAGTTAGTTACGGGATCTTGTATTACGGAACGAGTAAAGAGACTTGCCGGTAATGAGATTGAACTAGGTATGGAGATACCGACGATCGAATCTCGGGAAAGTAACATACCGAAGGACAAAGGGAATAGCATACGAGATTAACTGAATCCTTGACATAGAGGTTCAATCGATAGAGATCTTCGTAGAATATATGGGAGCCAATATGGACATCCAGGTCCCGCTATTGGTTATTGACTGAAGAGTGTCTCAGTTCATGTCTACATAGTTCTCAAACCCGCAGGGTCTGCACACTTAAGGTTCGGTGACGTTTCGATATAGTTGAGTTATAGGTGTTGGTGACCGAAGGTTGTTCTGAGTCCCGGATGAGATACCGGACGTCACGAGGAACTCCGAAATGGTCCGGAGGTAAAGATTGATATATAGGAAGTCCTGTTTTGGTCACCGGAAAAGTTTTGGGCTCATCAGTAGTGTACCGGGAGTGCCGGGATGGGTGCCGGGGACCATCGGGAGGGGTCTCACGCCCCAAGGGGCCTCATGGGTTGTGAGAAGAGATAAACCATCCCCTAGTGGGCTGCAATAAGTTCCCACTAAGTCCCATAAGGTTTGAGAAGGAAAAAACACAAGGTGGAAAGAGTTTCCAAGTGGGAAGGAGGAATCCTACTCCAAATAGGATTGGAGGAGGACTCCTCTCCTCCTTGCGCTAGGGGAAAAAGGCAGCCCTAGGACGCAGCCCTCTCCCTCCTCTCCTCCTATATATACTAAGGGTTTTGAGGGTTTTTGAGACAATAGAAAACAACCACGTGCTGCCCTCTCTCTCTCTCTCTTTCTCTAAATCTGTTTCTCCTCTAGTTTCAGCGGTGCTTAGGCGAAGCCCTGCTGGAATAGCACCACCACCACCAGCACCACATTGCCGTGCTGGAGAACTCATCTACCTCTCCACCCCCTCTTGCTGGATCAAGAAGGTGGAGATCGTCATTGAGCTGTACGTGTGCTGAACGCGGAGATGTCGTCCGTTCGGCTCTAGATCGCGAAGGATCATGATGGGATCGCGGGACGGGTCGTGATGAGATCGCAGGACGGGTTGCGATTTGGATCGCGTAGATGTTCCACTACATCAACCGCATTATATACGCTTCCGCTTAGCGATCTACAAGGGTATGTAGATTCACTCTCCCCTCTCGTAGATGATCATCACCATGGATAGGTATTGCGTGTGCGTAGGAATTTTTTTTGTTTCCCATGCTACGTTACCCAACAACTTTTTGACATAAGCATCACATCCCCAAACTTTAAGAAACGAAAAATTTGGCATTTATCCATACCACTGTTAATATGGTGTCGTCTCAACGGATTTTGATGGTGCCCTATTTAAAGTGAATGCAACTATCTCTAATGCATGACCCCAAAACAATAACGCCAAATCGGTAAGAGACATCATAGATTGCACCATCTCTAATAAAGTACGATTACGACATTTAGACACACCATTACGCTGTGGTGTTCTAGGCGGTGTCAACTGTGAAACAATTCCACATTGTCTTAAGTGAGCACCAAACTCGAAACTCACATATTCACCCCCACGATCAGACTGTAGGAACTTGATCTTCTTGTTATGATGATTTTCAACTTCATTGTGAAATTGCTTGAACTTCTCAAATGTTTCATACTTGTGTTTCATCAAGTAGACATAACCATATCTACTCAAATCGTTAGTGAAGGTGAGAAAATAACGATATCCGCCGCACGCCTCCACACTCATCGGACCGCACACATCGGTATGTATGATTTCCAACAAGTCACTTGCACGCTCCATTGTTCCGGAGAACGGAGTCTTAGTCATCTTGCCCATGAGGCATGGTTCGCACGTGTCAAGTGAATCAAAGTCAAGTGACTCCAAAAGTCCATCGGAATGGAGTTTCTTCATGCGCTTTACACCAATATGACCTAAGCGGAAGTGCCACAAAAACATGGCGCTATCATTGTTAACTCTAACTCTTTTGGTCTCAATGTTATGTATATGTGTATCATTGCTATCAAGATTCAATATAAACAATCCTCTCACACTGGGTGCATGACCATAAAAGATATTACTCATAGAAATAGAACAACCATTATTCTCTGACTTAAACGAGCAACCGTCTCGCAATAAACAAGATCCAGATATAATGTTCATTCTTAGCGCAGGCATTAAATAACAATTATTTAACTTCATAACTAATCCTGATGGTAACTGAAGTGAAACTATGCCGACGGCGATTGCATCAACCTTGGAACCATTTCCCACGCGCATCGTCACTTCATCTTTCGCCAGCCTTCGCTTATTCTGCAGTTCCTGTTTCGAGTTGCAAATATGAGCAACAGAACCGGTATCGAATACCCACGCACTACTATGAGAGTTGGTTAAGTACACATCAATAACATGTATATCGAATATACCTGATTTTTCCTTGGCCGCCTTCTTATCAGCCAGATACTTGAGGCAGTTGCGCTTCCAGTGACCCAGACCGTTGCAATAATAACACTCCGTTTCAGGCTTAGGTCCAGCTTTGGGTTTCTTCTTCGGATTGGCAACTGGCTTGCCGCTCTTCTTGGAATTACCCTTCTTTCCTTTTTTGTTTCTCTTGAAATAGTGGTCTTATTCACCATCAACACTTGATGCTCTTTACGGAGTTCTGACTCTCCGACTTTCAGCATCGCGAATAACTCGCCGGGTGACTTGTTCATCCCTTGAATGTTATAGTTCAACACAAAGATCTTGTAGCTTGGTGGTAGTGATTGAATAATTTTGTCAGTGATAGCCTCTTGCGGGAGTTTAATCCCCAGCTCAAATAGACGGTTTGCGTACCCAGACATTTTGAGCACATGTTCACTGACAGACGAATTCTCCTCCATCTTGCAAGCATAGAATTTATCAGAGGTCTCATACCTCTCGATCTGGGCGTTCTTCTGAAAGATAAACTTCAACTCCTGGAACATCTCAAATGCTCCATGACTCTCAAAGCGACGTTGAAGTCCTGGCTCTAAGCCATACCAAACTGCACATTGAACTACTAAGTAGTCCTCCTTGCGTGTCAACCAAGCGTTCTTAACATCTTGGTCAGCCGCGGCAGGTGGTTCATCTCCTAGCGCAGCATTAAGGACATAATCCTTATTCCCAGCTTGCAGGAGCAACTTAAGATTACGAGCCCAGTCTACAAAGTTGCTTCTATCATCTTTCAACTTAGCTTTATCTAGGAACGTATTAAAATTCAGGGTGACTGTCGTGTGAGCCATTGATCTACAACACAAATATTTCAAAGTGGACTTAGACTATGTTCAAGATAATTAGAGTTTAACTAATCAAATTACTTGCTAAACTCCCACTCAAAAAGTACATCTCTCTAGTCATTTGAGTGGTTCATGATCCAAATTCACTAACTCAAGTCCGATCATCATGTGAGTTGAGAATAGTTTCAGTGGTAAGCATCTCTATGCTAATCATATCAACTATACGATTCATGCTCGACCTTTCGGTCTCATGTGTTCTGAGTCCATGTCTGCACATGCTAGTCTCGTCAAGCTTAACCCGAGTGTTCCGCGTGTGCAACTGTTTTGCACCCGTTGTATGTGAATGTTGATTCTATCACACCCAATCATCACGTGGTGTCTCGAAAGGACGAACTGTAGCAACGATGCACAGTCGGGGAGAACACAATTTCGTCTTGAAATTTTAGTGAGATATCACCTCATAATGCTACCGTCGTTCTAAGAAAAATAAGGTGCATAAAAGTATTAACATCACATGCAATTCATAAGTGACATGATATGGCCATCATCTTGTGCTTCTTGATCTCCATCACTAAAGCACCGACACGATCTTCTTGTCACCGGCGCCACACCATGATCTCCATCATCATGATCTCCATCAACGTGTCGCCATCGAGGTTGTTGTGCTACTTATGCTATTACTACTAAAGCTACGTCCTAGCAATATAGTAAACGCATCTGCAAACACAAATGTTAGTTTAAAGACAACCCTATGGCTCCTGCTGGTTGCCGTAGCATCAACGTGCAAGTCGATATTAACTATTACAACATGATCATCTCATACATCCAATATATCACATCACGTCATTGGCCATATCATATCACAAGCATACCCTGCAAAAACAAGTTAGACGTCCTCTAATTTGTTGTTGCATGTTTTACGTGGCTGCTATGGGTATTTAGTATGATCACATCTTACTTACGCAAAAAGCACAATGGAGATGTGCAAATTGCTATTTAACCTCTCCAAGGACCGCCTCGATCAAAACCAATTCAACTGAAGTTGAAGAAACCGACACCCGCCAGTCATCTTTATGCAACGAGGTTGCATGTTAGTCGATGATACCACTCTCTCGTAAGCGTACGAGTAATGTCGGTCCGGGCCGCTTCAATCCAACAATACCGCCGAATCGAGAAAAGACTAAGGAGGGTAGAAAATCAAACATCACCGTCCACAAAACCTTTTGTGTTCTACTCGATATAACATCTACGCATGAACCTAGCTCATGATGCCGCTATTGGGGAACATTGCATGGGAAACAAAAAAAATTCCTCCGCACACGAAGACCTATCATAGTGATGTCCATCTACGAGAGGAGATTTGGATCTACGTACCCTTGTAGATCGCACAGCGGGAAGCGTTAAGAAACGCGGTTGATGTAGTGGAACGTCTTCACGTCCCTCGAACCGCCCCACAAACCATCCCACGAACCGTCCCGCGATCCGTCCCACGATCCGTTCCGATCTAGTGCCGAACGGACGACACCTCCGCGTTCAGCACACGAACAGCTCGATGATGCTCTCGGCCTTCTTGATCCAGCAAGCAAGATGAAGAAGTAGATGAGTTCTCCGGTAGCATGACGGTGCTCCGGTGGTGGTGATGATCTACTCCTGCAGGGCTCCGCCCGAGATCCGCTGAAATCCGATCTAGAGGTAAAACTATGTGGTCTAGGGTTGAGTTGCACGTGGCAAAAGTTGTCTCAAATCAGCCATGAAACACCACTATATATAGGAGGGAGGAGAGGGGCTTGCCTTGAGGGCCAAGCCCTCATGGGGTGCGTCGGCGCTAGGGAGGAGGAGGACTCCTCCTCCAATTCGATTTGGGAAGGAGGAGTCCTCCTCTTCCTTCCCACCTCCCAATTTCCCTTTTTCTTTTTCTTTTGTTTTGGTATTTCTTTAAGTGGCGCCATGGGCCCCTTGGGCTGACTCCACCAGCCCATTAGGGACTTTTGGCGCCACCCTATGGCCTTGAGCTCACTCCCGGGTCGGTGGGCCCCTCCCGGTGAACTCCCGGAACCCATTCGTCACTCCCGGTATACTGCCGGAATTGCCCGAAACTTTTCGGTAACCAAATGAAACCATCCTATATATCATTCTTCATTTCTGGACCATTCCAGAAACCCTCGTGATGTCCGTGATCTCATTCGGGACTCCGAACAACATTCGGTAACCACACATATAACTCAACAATACTAAAACATCATCGAACCTTAAGTGTGCAGACCCTGCGGGTTCAAGAACTATGTAGACATGCCCCGAGGTACTCCTCGGTCAATATCTAATAGCGGGACCTGGATGCCCATATTGGATCCTACATATTCTCCGAAGATCTTATCGGTTGAACCTTAGTGCCAAGGATTCATATAATCCCGTATATTATTCCCTTTGTCCTTCGGCATGTTACTTGCCTGAGATTCGATCGTCGGTATCCGCATACCTATTTTAATCTCGTTACCGGCAAGTCTCTTTACTCGTTCCGTAATACAAGATCCTGTGACTTACACTTAGTCACATTGCTTGCAAGTCTTGTGTGTGATGTTGTATTACCGAGTGGGCCCCGAGATACCTCTCCGTCACACGGAGTGACAAATCCCAGTCTTGATCCATACTAACTCAACGGACACCTTCGGAGACACTTGTAGAGCGCCTTTATAGTCACCCAGTTACGTTGTGACGTTAGATGCACACAAGGTATTCCTCCGGTGCCAGTGAGTTATATGATCTCATGGTCATAGGAACAAATACTTTACACGCAGAAAACAATAGCAATAAAACGACATGATCAATATGCTACGTTCATAGTTTGGGTCTAGTCCATCACATGATTCTCCTAATGATGTCATCCTGTTATCAAGTGACAACACTTGCATATAGCCAGAAAACCTTGACTATCATTGATCAACTGGTTAGCCAACTAGAGGCTTGCTAGGGACATTGTTTTGTCTATGTATCCACACATGTATCTATGTTTTCATTCAATACAATTATAGCATGGATAATAAACGATTATCTTTAAACAGGAAATATAATAATTATTCTTTATCATTTCCTCTAGGGCATATTTCCAACAAAAATATGATAGTTGCAATTATGCGGACTGCGTCCGTTAACTGAGGATGGTCCTCATTGCTGCACAGAAGGCTTATGTCCTTAATGCACCGCTCGGTGTGCTGAACCCCAAGTGTCGTCTGTGGAAGTTGCGAACATCTGACATACACGTTTTGATAACTACATGATAGTTCAGTGCATAATGCTTAAACGGCTTAGAATTGAGACGCTAAAGACGTTTCAATGTTTCAGGACATACGAGATGTTCCAAGAGATGAAATTGGGATTTCATGCTCGTGTCCTTGTTGAGAGGTATGAGACCTCCGACAAGATTCTTTGTCTACAAAGTAAAGGAGAAAAGCTCAATCGTTGAGCATGTGCTCAGATTGTGTGAGTACTACAATCGCTTGAATCAACTGGGAGTTGATCTTCCAGATGAGACAGTGATAGTTCTCGAGAGTCACTACCACCAAACTGCTAGAGCTTCGTGATGAACTATAAACATACCAGGGATAGATATGATGATCCTTGAGCTATTCGCGATGTTTGACACTGCGAAAGTAGAAATCAAAAGGGAGCATCAATTGTTGATGGTTAGTAAAACCGCTAGTTTCAAAGAAGGGCAAAGGGCAAGAAGGGATACTTCATGAAATGGCAAACCAGTTGCTGCTCTAGTGAAGAGACCCGAGGTTGAACCCAAACCCGAGACTAAGTGCTCCTGTAATGAGGGGAACATTCACTGAACTACCCTAGATACTTGGTAGATAAGAAGGCCGGCAAAGTCGACAAAAGTATATTAGATATACATGATATTGATGTGTACTTTACTAGTACTCCTAGTAGCGCCAGGGTATTGGATACCAGTTGAGTTGCTAAGTGTTAGTAACTCGAAATAGAAGCTACGGAATAAGCGGAGACTAATTAAAAGCAAGGTGACGATGTGTGTTGGAAGTGTTTCCAAGGTTGATGTGATCAAACATTGCACGCTCCCTCTACCATCGAGATTAGTGTTAAACCTAAATAATTGTTATTTGGTGTTTGCGTCGAGCATAGACATGATTGGATTATGTTTATTGCAATGCGGTTATTCATTTAAAAGAATAATGGTTATTTTGTTTACTTGAATAACACCTTCAATGGTCTTGCACCTAAAATGAACGGTTTATTGAATCTCGATTGTAGTGATACACATGTCCATAATATTGTTGCCAAAAGATACAAAGTAGTAATGATAGTACCACTCACTTGTGGCAGTGCTGCTTGAGTCATATTGGTATAAAATGCATGAAGAAGCTCCATGCTGATGGATCTTTGCACTCACTCATTTTTTGAAATGTTTGAGACATGCCTGCATGGTTCCCGAACCAGTGGGGTCTACACACTTAAGGTTCGATGATGCTAGGGTTATATGGGAATAGTGTACGTGGTTACCGAAGGTTGTTCAGAGTCCCGGATGAGATCTCGGACGTCACGAGGAGTTCCAGAATGGTCCGAAGGTAAATATTCATATATAGGAAGTGAGGATTTGATCATCGGAAATGTTTTGGGCGTCACCGGTAATGTACCGGGACCACCGGAAGGGTTCCGGGGGTCCACCGGGAAGGGCCACCAGCCCCAAATTGCTACATGGGCAAATAGGTGCATGGGAACCAGCCCCTAAGTGGGCTGGTGCGCCACCACCATCAGCCCAAGGCGCAACAAAGGGGTAAGGGGGGCAAACCCTAGGAGTGGAGGGGCTTCCTTGGGCCCGAAGCCCACCTTGGTGCACCACCTCTCCACCATCTAGGCCTGCCACACCCTTTGGGGTGGAAACCCTAAAGGGCGGGCACCCTCCTCCCTCTCCTCCTATATATATGCAGGGTTTTGGGGCTCTTTGGGACACAAGTTTGATCTCTCCTCGGTGCAGCCTCATCTCTCCTCCTCCTCGTCCTCCGTAGTGCTTGGTGAATCCTTGTAGGAATACCACGCACCTCCACCATCACCACGCCGTCGTGCTGCCAGAGCTCTCCCTCAATCTCTCCTCCCTCCTTGCTGGATCAAGGCATTGGAGACGTCACCGGGCTGCACGTGTGTTGAACGTGGAGGCACCGTCGTTCAGTGCATAGATCGGAATCCACCGCGATCTGAATCGCTGCGAGCACGACTCCATCAACCGCGTTCTAGCAACGCTTCCGCTTAGTGAGCTTCAAAGGTTTGAAGATGCTCTACCCATTTGCTCGTTGCTGGTTTCTTCATAGATAGATCCTTGCATGACGTAGGAAATTTTTGAAATTACTACGTTCCCCAACACAACCACCATTGTGTTCGGGAACGTCGCATGGGAAACAAAAATTTTACTACGCGCACGAAGTCCTATCATGGTGATGTCCATCTACGAGAGGGGATTTCCGATCTACGTACCCTTGTAGATCGCACAGCAGAAGCATTAAGAAACGCGGTTGATGTAGTGGAACGTCCTCATGTCCCTCGATCCGCCGCGCGAACCGTCCCACGAACCGTCCCGCGATCCATCCCATGATCCGCTCCGATCTAGTGCCGAATGGACGGCACCTCCGCGTTCAGCACACGTACAGCTCGACGATGATCTCGGCCTTCTTGATCCAGCAAGAGAGACGGAGAGGTAGATGAGTTCTCCGGCAGTGTGACAGCGCTCCGGAGGTTGGTTATGATCTTATCTCGGTAGGGCTCCGCCCGAGCTCCGCAAAAACGCGATCTAGAGGTAAAACCGGGGAGATATGTGGTCGGGCTGCCGTGGCAAAGTTGTCTCAAATCAGCCCTAAAACCTCCGTATATATAGGGGGGAGAGGGGGAGCCTTGCCTTGGGGCTCAAGAGGCCCCAAGGGGGTCGGCCGAGCCAAGGGGGGAGTCCTCCCCTTCCAAACCGAATCCAACTAGATTTGGAAGGAGGAGTCCTTCCCCTTTTTCCCACCTCCTCTTTTTTTCCTTTTCTCTTTGATTTTCTTCCTATGGTGCATAGGGCCTTCTTGGGCTGTCCCACCAGCCCACTAAGGGCTGGTGCGCCACCCCCAAGGCCTATGGGCTTCCCCGGGGTGGGTTGCCCCCCCCCCCTCCGGTGAACACCCGGAACCCATTCGTCATTCCCGGTACATTCCCGGTAACTCTGAAAACCTTCCGGTAATCAAATGAGGTCATCCTATATATCAATCTTCATTTCCGGACCATTCCGGAAATCCTCGTGATGTTCGTGATCTCATCCGGGACTCCGAACAACATTCGGTAACCAACCATATAACTCAAATGCGCATAAAACAACGTCGAACCTTAAGTGTGCACACCGTGCGGGTTCGAGAACTATGTAGACATGACCCGAGTGACTCCTCGGTCAATATCCAATAGCGGGACCTGGATGCCCATATTGGATCCTACATATTCTACGAAGGTCTTATCATTTGAACCTCAGTGCCAAGGATTCATATAATCCCGTATGCCATTCCCTTTGTCCTTCGGTATGTTACTTGCCCGAGATTCGATCGTCAGTATCCGCATACCTATTTCAATCTCGTTTATCGGCAAGTCTCTTTACTCGTTCCGTAATACAAGATCCCGCAACTTACACTAAGTCACATTGCTTGCAAGGCTTGTGTGTGATGTTGTATTACCGAGTGGGCCCCGAGATACCTCTCCGTCACACGGAGTGACAAATCCTAGTCTCGATCCATACTAACTCAACGAACACCTTCGGAGATACCTCTAGAGCATCTTTATAGTCACCCAGTTACGTTGCGACGTTTGATACACACAAAGCATTCCTCCGGTGTCAGTGAGTTATATGATCTCATGGTCATAGGAACAAATACTTGACACGCAGAAAACAGTAGCAACAAAATGACACGATCAACATGCTACGTCTATTAGTTTGGGTCTAGTCCATCACATGATTCTCCTAATGATGTGATCCCGTTATCAAGTGACAACACTTGCCTATGGTCAGGAAACCTTGACCATCTTTGATCAACGAGCTAGTCAACTAGAGGCTTGCTAGGGACAGTGTTTTGTCTATGTATCCACACATGCACTGTGTTTCCAATCAATACAATTATAGCATGGATAATAAACGATTATCATGAACTAAGAAATATAATAATAACTAATTTATTATTGCCTCTAGGGCATATTTCCAACAGTCTCCCACTTGCAGTAGAGTCAATAATCTAGTTCACATCACCATGTGATTCCAACGAATCCTACACCCATATAGTTATGGGGTCTGATCACGTCTTGCTCATGAGAGAGGTTTTAGTCAACGGTTCTGAAACTTTCAGATCCGTGTGTTCTTTACAAATCTTTATGTCATCTTATAGATGCTGCTACTATGTGCTATTCGGAAGTACTCCAAATATCTACTCTACTATACGAATCCGTTTCACTACTCATAGTTATTCGGATTAGTGTCAAAGCTTGCATCGACGTAACCCTTTACGACGAACTCTTAAACCACCTCCATAATCGAGAAAAATTCCTTAGTCCATCAGTTACTAAGGATAAATTTTGACCGTTGCTAGTGATTCAATCATGGATCACTCTCTGTACCTCTCAACAGACTTGCTGCAAGGCACACATTAGGTGCGGTACTCAGCATGGCATACTTTAGAGTCTATGGCTAAGGCATAGAAGACGACCTTCGTCTATTCTCTTTATTCTGTCGTGGTCGGGTTTTGAGTCTTACTCAAATTCACACCTCACAACGCAACCAAGAACTCCTTCTTTGCTGATCTATTTTGAACTCCTTCAAAACTTGTCAAGGCATGCATTTTGTTGAAACTTCTATTAAGCGTTTTGATCTATCTCCATAGATCTTGATGCTCAACGTTCAAGTAGCTCAATCCAGGTATTCCTTTGAAAAACTCCTTTCAAACAACCTTGTATGCTTTACAGAAATTCTACATTACTTCTGATCCACAATATGTCAACCACATATACTTATCAAAAATTCTATAGTGCTCCCACTCACTTCTTTGGAAATACCAGTTTCTCATAAACTTTGTACAAACCCAAAATCTTTGATCATCTTATCAAAGTGTATATTCCAACTCCGAGATGCTTGCACCAGTCCATCGAAGGATTGCTCGAGCTTGCATACTTGCTAGTATCTTTAGGATCGACAAAACCTCCTGGTTGTATCACATACAATGTTTGCTCAAGGAAACCGTCGAGGAAACAATATTTTGACATCCTACGTGCAATATTTCATAAATAATGCAGCAACTACTAACATAATTCTAACAGACTTTCAGCATCGCTACGAGTGAGAAAGCCTCATCATAGTCAACTGTTTGATCTTGTCGGAAACATCTTTGCGACAAGTCGAGCTTTTCTTAATAGTGACTTATCACCATCATCGTCTGTCTTCCTTTTAAAGATCCATCTTTACTCAATAGTCCTATGACCATCAAGTAGTTCTTTCCAAAGTCTACACTTTATTTTCATACATGGATCCTCTCTCGGATTTCATGGCCTCCAGCCATTTGTCGGAATCCGGGCCCACCATCGCTTCTCCACAGCTCGTAGGTTCATTATTGTGCAACAACATGACCTCCAAGACAGGATTACCATACCACTCTGTAGTAGTACGCGACCTTGTCGACCTACGAGGTTTGTAGTAACTTGATCCGAAGCTCAATGATCACCATCATCAGCTTCCACTTCAATTGGTGTAGGCGCCACAGGAACAACTTCCTGCGCCCTGCTACACACTGGTCGAAGTGATGGTTCAATAACCTCATCAAGTTCTACCACCCTCCCACTCATTTCTTTCGAGAGAAACCTTTCCTCGAGAAAGGATACGTTTCTAGAAACAAACACTTTGCTTTCGGATCTGAGATAGGAGATGTACCCAACTGTTTTGGATATCCTATGAAGATGCATTTATCCGCTTTGGGTTCGAGCTTATCAGACTGAAACTTTTTCACATAAGTGTCGAAGCCCCAAACTTTCAAGAAACGACAGTTTAGATTTCTCTAAACCTCAGTCTATAATGTGTCATCTCAATGGAAATACGCGGTGCCCTATTTTAAAGTGAATGCGGTTGTCTCTAATGCATAACCCATAAACGATAGTGGTATTTCGATAAGAGACATCATAGCATGCACCATACCAAATAGTGTGTGGCTATGACGTTCAGACACATCATCACACTATGATGTTCCAGGTGGCATGAACTCCGAAACAATTTCCACATTGTCTTAACTGCGTACCAAAACTCGTAACTCAGATATTCATTTCTATGATCATATCGTAGACAGTTTATCCTTTTGTTACGACGAACTTCATTCTGAAACAGAATTGAAATTTTCAATATTTCAGACTTGTGATTCATTAAGCAAATACTCTTGTATCTGCTCAAATCGTCATTGAAGTAAGAACATAATGATATCCACTGCGTGCCTCAGCACCCATTGGACTGCATACATCAAAATGTATCACTTCCAACAAGATACTATCTTGTTTCATCTCAATGAAAAACAAGGCCTTGCTCATGTGGTATGATTTGCATGTCACTAGTGATTCAAAATCAAGTGAGTATAAAGATCCATCAGCATGGAGCCTCTTCATGCAATTTATACCAACATGACTCAAGCGGCAGTACCACAAGTAAGTGGTACTATCATCATTACCTCGTGTCTTTTGGCACCAATATCATGAATATGTGTAACACTACGATCGAGATTCAATAAACCATTGAAGGTGATTATTCAAGCAAATAGAGTAACCATTATTCTCTTTAAATGAATAATCGTATTGCAATAAACACGATCCAATCATGTTCATGCTTAACGCAAGCACCAAATAACAATTATTTAGGTTTAACACCAATCCCGATGGTAGAGGGAGCGTGCGACGTTTTGATCATATCAATCTTGGAAACACTTCCAACACGTATCGTCACCTAGCCTTTAGCTAGTCTCCGTTTATGCTGTAGCTATCATTTCGTGTTACTAATCACTTAGCAACCGAACCGGTATCCAATACCCTCATGCTACTAGGAGTACTAGTAAAGTACACATCATGTATATCAAATATACTTCTTTTGACTTTTGCCAGCCTACTTATCTACCAAGTATCTAGAGTTGCTCCGCCTCAGTGACTGTTCCCCTCATTACAGAAGCACTTAGTCTCAGGTTTGGGTTTAATCTTGGGTCTCTTCATTAGTGCAGCAACTGTTTTGCCGTTTCACGAAGTATCCCTTCTAGCCCTTGCCTTTCTCGAAACTTAGTGGTTTTACTAACCATCAACTATTTACGCTCCTTCTTGATTTCTACTTTCGCAGTGTCAAACATCGCGAATCACTCAAAGATCATTGTATCTATCCTTGATATGTTATAGTTCATCACGAAGCTCTCACAGCTTGGTGGCGGTGACTTTGGAGAACTATCACTATCTCATCTGGAAGATTAACTCCCACTTGATTCAAGCGATTGTCGTACTCAGACAATCTGAGCACACGCTCAAAGATTGAGCTTTTCTCCTTTACTTTGTGGACAAAGAATCTTGTCGGAGGTCTCGTACCTCTTAAGAAGGGCACGAGCATGAAATCACAATTTCATCTCTTTAGAACATAACTTATGTTCCGTGACGTTTCAATATGTCTTCGACGCCTTGCTTCTAAGCCATTAAGTATTTTGCACTGAACTATCGTGTAGTCATCAGAAACGTGTATGTCGGATGTTCACAGCATCCACAGACGACGCTCGAGGTGCAGCACACTGAGTGGTGCATTAAGGACATAAGCCTTCTGCGCAGCAACGAGGACAATCCTCTTCAAAGTTTGCTACTATCAACTTTCAACTAAATTTTCTCTAGGAACATATAAAAACAGTAGAGCTATAGCGCAAGCTACATCGTAATTCGTAAAGACTATTAGACTATGTTCATGACAATTAGTTCAATTAATCATATTACTTAAGAACTCCCACTCAAAAAGTACATCTCTCTAGTCATTTGAGTGGTACATGATCCAAATCCACTATCTCAAGTCCGATCATCACGTGAGTCGAGAATAGTTTCAGTGGTAACCATCTCTATGCTAATCATATCAACTATACGATTCATGCTCGACCTTTCGGTCTCATGTGTTCCGAGGCCATGTCTGCACATGCTAGGCTCGTCAAGCTTAACCCAAGTGTTCCGCGTGTGCAACTGTTTTGCACCCGTTGTATGTGAACGTTGAGTCTATCACACCCGATCATCACGTGGTGTCTCGAAACGAAGAACTGTCGCAACGGTGCACAGTCGGGGAGAACACAATTTCGTCTTGAAATTTTAATGAGAGATCACCTCATAATGCTACCGTCGTTCTAAGCAAGATAAGGTGCATAAAGGATTAACATCACATGCATTTCATAAGTGACATGATATGGCCATCATCATGCGCTTCTTGATCTCCATCACCAAAGCACCGGCACGATCTTCTTGTCGCCGGCGTCACACCATGATCTCCATCATCATGATCTCCATCAACGTGTCGCCATCGGGGTTGTCGTGCTACTCATACTATTACTACTAAAGCTACGTCCTAGTAATATAGTAAACGCATCTGCAAGCACAAACGTTAGTTTAAAGACAACCCTATGGCTCCTGCTGGTTGCCGTACCATCGACGTGCAAGTCGATATTAACTATTACAACATGATCATCTCATACATCCAAGATATCACATCACATCGTTGGCCATATCACATCACAAGCATACCCTGCAAAAACAAGTTAGACGTCCTCTAATTTTGTTGTTGCATGTTTTACGTGGTGACCATGGGTATCTAGTAGGATCGCATCTTACTTACGCAAACACCACAACGGAGATATATGAATTGCTATTTAACCTCATCCAAGGACCTCCTTGGTCAAATCCGATTCAACTAAAGTTGGAGAAACTGACACTTGCCAGTCATCTTTGAGCAACGGGTTTACTCGTAGCGATGAAACCAGTCTCTCGTAAGCGTACGAGTAATGTCGGTCCAAGCCGCTTCAATCCAACAATACCGCGGAATCAAGAAAAGACTAAGGAGGGCAGCAAAACGCACATCACCGCCCACAAAAACTTTTGTGTTCTACTCGAGAAGACATCTACGCATGAACCTAGCTCATGATGCCACTGTTGGGGAACGTCGCATGGGAAACAAAAATTTTCCTACGCGCACGAAGTCCTATCATGGTGATGTCCATCTACGAGAGGGGATTTCCGATCTACGTACCCTTGTAGATCGCACAACAGAAGCGTTAAGAAACGCGGTTGATGTAGTGGAACGTCCTCACGTCCCTCGATCCGCCCCGCGAACCGTCCCACGAACCGTCCCGCGATCCGTCCCATGATCCGCTCTGATCTAGTGCTGAACGGACGGCACCTCCGCGTTCAGCACACGTACAGCTCGACGATGATCTCGGCCTTCTTGATCCAGCAAGAGAGACGGAGAGGTAGATGAGTTCTCCGGTAGCGTGATGGCGCTTCGGAGGTTGGTGATGATCTTATCTCGGCAGGGCTCCGCCCGAGCTCCGCAGAAACGCGATCTAGAGGTAAAACCGTGGAGATATGTGGTCGGGCTGCCGTGGCAAAGTTGTCTCAAATCAGCCCTAAGACCTCCGTATATATAGGAGGAAGAGGGGGAGCCTTGCCTTGGGGCTCAAGAGGCCCCAAGGGGGTCGGCCGAGCCAAGGGGGGGAGTCCTCCCCTTCCAAACCGAATCCAACTAGGTTTGGAAGGAGGAGTCCTTCCCCTTTTTCCCACCTCCTCTTTTTTTCCTTTTCTCTTTGATTTTCTTCCTATGGCGCATAGGGCCTTCTTGGGCTGTCCCACCAGCCCACTAAGGGCTGGTGCGCCACCCCCAAGGCCTATGGGCTTCCCCGGGGTGGGTTGCCCCCCCCCCCCCCCCCCGGTGAACACCCGGAACCCATTCGTCATTCCCGGTACATTCCCGGTAACTCCGAAAACCTTCCGGTAATCAAATGAGGTCATCCTATATATCAATCTTCGTTTTCGGACCATTCCGGAAATCCTCGTGACGTCTGTGATCTCATTCGGGACTCCGAACAACATTCGGTAACCAACCATATAACTCAAATACGCATAAAACAACGTCGAACCTTAAGTGTGCAGACCCTGCGGGTTCGAGAACTATGTAGACATGACCCGAGTGACTCCTCGGTCAATATCCAATAGCGGGACCTGGATGCCCATATTGGATCCTACATATTCTATGAAGATCTTATCGTTTGAACCTCAGTGCCAAGGATTCATATAATCCCGTATGCCATTCCCTTTGTCCTTCGGTATGTTACTTGCCCGAGATTCGATCGTCAGTATCCACATACCTATTTCAATCTCGTTTACCGGCAAGTCTCTTTACTCGTTCCGTAATACAAGATCCCGCAACTTACACTAAGTCCCTTGTGTGTGATGTTGTATTACCGAGTGGGCCCCGAGATACCTCTCCGTCACACGGAGTGACAAATCCCAGTCTCGATCCATACTAACTCAACGAACACCTTCGGAGATACCTGTAGAGCATCTTTATAGTCACCCAGTTACGTTGTGACGTTTGATACACACAAAGCATTCCTCCGGTGTCAGTGAGTTAGATGATCTCATGGTCATAGGAACAAATACTTGACACGCAGAAAACAGTAGCAACAAAATGACACGATCAACATGCTACGTCTATTAGTTTGGGTCTAGTCCATCACATGATTCTCCTAATGATGTGATCCCGTTATCAAGTGACAACACTTGCCTATGGTCAGGAAACCTTGACTATCTTTGATCAACGAGCTTGTCAACTAGAGGCTTGCTAGGGACAGTGTTTTGTCTATGTATGCACACATGCACTGTGTTTCCAATCAATACAATTATAGCATGGATAATAAACGATTATCATGAACTAAGAAATATAATAATAACTAATTTATTATTGCCTCTATGGCATATTTCCAGCACATTGGGTCCTCGTGATTGCGTCGGGGCCGGGGCGCACGAGGACGCCCGGGTCTGAGGCCTGTGCAGCCCGACGCGAGCGGCAGCTGGCAAGGGAGTGGGGGATGCGACGTCGGACATCGTTCACGCGTGAGCGCGCTGGTCGAGCTCGAGTATGCGCTCGTCGCATCGTTCCTCCGTCGCTCTCTCATGATGACACAGACGGTTGCACGACGCCTCCGCTGAAGAATGGCAAAGCGCTCCGAGTGGCCATCGAGTTGTCGGAGCACGAGGAAAACAAGGAGGTGGCGAAAAAGGCGAAGGCCGGCTCGCCATGCAAAGGAGCGGGACTGCCTACTGTGTAGGGTGTCGGGCATGAGGTGCATCTTCGACTCTGATTTGACAAACGGCTCCACCTCCAGCTTCGACAACAATTCACCTCCGCACGCCGAAGCCTACACGAAGGTGGGGCACAACCGCATCGACGCCCGGAACGGGAAGGGGCAGGGGAGGAAATGTTGATTTCCTCCGCCCTTCGCCGTTATGTTTATATTTTAAGTATGTTTAAGTAGTTTATAGCATGGATTTGCGGTTGAACTCCAATGAACTATGCCCCTTTTATTCGACGATGCAATGTGATCTAGTGAACCGCGTGTTGATCTAGTTTTACGTAGGGTTGCATGGATTGTATGGTTTTGAGGGTTCCGATATGAAGGACGCATGTGTAAAAGCCAACAAATAAGGCATGTCTGGTCAGTGCCAGTGGTGCGCCCGAGCACGTCCGCGAGCGTTTGAGGGCGTAGATTTGCTATGTTCGGCTATAGATGCTCCAAGAGGGGAGATAATATAATGCCTAGCGAATAAGAAGGAAAGAGCATCTTGACTCCCCTAAGGCCATTCCTTGTGACCGGCTAACCCTCTCACTCAGGGCGCCTACAAATCTGTTGTTCCGGCATACCCAACAACAGATGTGTTTAGCAGGTATGATAACTAAGACAATGAGATTTTTCATTGTAGCTATCATTTGCATAAATTTCTTCCTCTTAATTTAAGTCCCTCAAGCACATACTTTGTTTTCAAATACATGGCATTTTAATATATGTATATTGTCCCTACAGTGCAAACCATAATTGTTAATTTGTAGCTCAATACGTTCTTTAATATAAAATGCAATTAAATAAGTATTTTCTTTAGTAATTTTAATTTTAATGGTATATTTGTTATTGGTGGTTAAAGTTCGTCACTTTCTGACCATCGGTACGACGGTACCTCAAATCACTAAGTTATGGATTAAAAAACAAGGCATTCCGAAATTGCATTGTGGGAAGAGTTCTTGTATCGGGACTCCTTATTCTTCACTCAGAGAATGACACTCTTTTGATGCAAATCGCATCTTTTCACCATTAAGTTTGGCCCATTTCGGCTTCTGTATCGTTCTTTCCCTTGTCTTATTGTATCAAACCGCATGGTTTTTTTGGGTACAAGTTGACTGTTTATCCATTGCGTTTCTTTTTCCCATTTATAGATCAATTTATTTTTATTCTTATATATTTCTATGATTTTACTTGTTATATGGTTTTTGGTTTGATTTTATGTTTTTATTTTTCTTTTGCTTCTTATTTTTGTCCCCCTCCCCAATTTTTATCATTTATAATAATTCATGAATACTTTTAGATTCATTAAAAAATAATCGACCTTTATTTTTACAAGTTCATGGTTATATAAAAAAATCATGAATTGTTTCTATAATTTATGATTTTTTATGAAAACAACCAACATTTCCCTAAATTCGTGATTTATTTGTACAAAAATATATATCCATGATTTTTAACAAAATCTGTGAACATTTTTTGAACTCGTCATTTATAAACCCTGCTAAAAATGGTAACCGTTATCTTTCTAACCCAGAACTTGTTGGGCTTTTCAATTGTTTTTTTCTTAGAAATGTGAGCGGCAAAAAAAGCGAGTTGAGTGAGCAGAGCGTTGGGCCTGGCCCGCCACGCAGCTTCGCAACGCTCTATCACTTAAAGCCGAGAACATGAGGTCCCTCTTATACATTGGACCAGACATGTAGAGTTTACATTAAGATTTCTCAGGCAATCTAGAATATAAGATGAGTAGAGAGGTGTTTAGTAAAATAAATCAATTTTTAGGCACTAATGCTTACCGCTGTAGTGCCTAATTAAGCATGTGATTTTTAGGTCATATACAATGCAAAATGCTTAATAAGGTGCCTAGTAAACTAAAATCGTGTTTTTTTTAATATTAGCGCTTATCTTTAGAGGACGGTTGACTAATTAAATGTCTATCCTCTACAGATAAGCACCCATGCTTAAGGAAAAAGGGCATGTTACATGTTCGTCGGGTGATGTTTAGAAAACATCCGACACCTTGATAGTCGTAGGACCGTAAGCTCGACAACTGTTCAATCTTTTTTCAGTGAGCGCGCACCAATCTTTGCAACAAGGCTTGTATTGTGCTCGACGTTTTGCAACACGAGCCTTGTTGCGTTCTTGCCAAATATTTTTGTCTGAAACAAGACCTATGCTTCACAAACAAGATCTTTGTTGTAGAAAAAAAAACTTTGCTCTTGTCCCATTGCAACAAACGTAGTGTTGTGCGCTCGTTTCCCTTGGCAACAAGAGGCTTGTTGCAGAAAACAAAAAATCCCCCTGTGATCAGTGATCGTTCACCGTGGTCAGTATCATCCTTTATTTTTGCAACAAAAGTCTTGTTGCGGAACTCTTTGCTAGAGATATCTTGCTGTAGAAATATTTGCAATAATGGTTGTGTTGTAGAAAAATATAATTTTTGCAGCATAGGTAATACTGCAGATTTTTTTTCGCAACATAGATGTTGCGGAAGGAATTTTTGCAACACACGTGATGTTGCGATTTTTTTTGCAACGAAGATGAAGTTGTAGAAACGAAGATGAAGATGTGTTGCACAAACCTTTGTAGCAAAGGTGATGTTGTATAAATGGCACGCCCTTCAGGGATTAGCAGCGCCACCATCAGTCGGTGTGCTCGCCGAAGGAGCACGCCGCCATGTCCAGTCCGTGAGCGGAAAAACGATGGTGGTCTTCACTCTTCAGTGCTAATGGGTGCTTCTTGTGCCTGGGATGTGATACAGAGAGAAAGACAAGCAAGAAAAAAGGAGATAAGCCCCCATAAAATTTCTTGAGAAGGGGCATGTGATGAGTGGGACCATGGATACAAGTGTTTACCGTTCATGGAGGTCGATGCATTAGCACGATCCGCCGGATGATGTAAATTATTTTCCTAAGAAAAGACTAGTTTATTTTTGCCAACATCTTTCGAAGCATCTTATATTGTATAAGGTCTTGGGGGCTGCTACGCGTCCACTGACGGATGTTTAGTAAACATCTGCCACCTCGACGGCCGCTCGATATATGCGTGCAACCATTCGACCTATGCGGCTCCGTCGCCTCCTCCACCCAAATAATTCTTGAAACAACGGTCGAGTTGTAGAAACAATCGCTTTGTTGCAAAAGTAACTTTGGATCCATTAATTCCTGAAACAACGGTCAAGTTGCAGAAATAATCGCTTTGTTGGAGATTTTTTTCTGTCTTGAAAGAAATTTTTGCAACATAGGTCAGGTTACATATTTTTTTGTCTTCGCCTTTATGCAACATAGGTACTGTTGTGTCGTATTCCTGCAACAAGACATTTGTTGCAAAAAAAAATGCAACAAACAACATGTTGCAAAAACTGGTCGCTGCGCACCCGGTCGGAACCACCCGCCGCCGCCCTCGCCGCCCTCGCGGTGAGCTCCTTGACCCAGCTCCACTACGCCGTCCTCCCCGCGCCGTGGCTGGCCGTCCCCTTGCGCCGCCACACGTACACGGACGCTCCAGCGCCATGGACGCGTCCAGCTCTTGCAGGAGCCAGATCCAACGCCTGCAGTCTCCCTCGTCCTGATCCAACCAGCGCCCGGTTGCTCCTCCCGCAACGCGCGGACGAACCCATCCAACCAGATGCCTAGCCGCTCCAACAGTCGTGGTCATGGCGCCCGAGCGTCCGTGCCTTCCTACGCTATGCACTCGCGAGAGGAAATGAGAGATATGGATGAGAGCGTGGGCTCATAGAAGGAAGACTGGGGAGATAAGAACGAGTTGGTCCCGCAGGGACACGCGTCGCAGGCATGAGGAAGCGGATGGGCGGTGAAAAATCGATCGGTTGAACCAGATCTTTTCCGTAAAAATAAGGGCACTGCTACGCGTCTTCCAGCAGACGTCTAGTAAACATCCGCCACCTCGATAGCCGACAGATCTCCGCGCGCGCAGCCGTCCGATCTAACTCGTGGCACGCGGTTCGGTCGCCTCCCCGACACATTAATTCCTGTAACAACAAACCAGTTGCAGAAACAATCATCGATAGATCTCCAGGCACGCCTTGCTTGTCCCTTCCCTCACTCATTAATTCCCGAAACAACGATTGCGTTACAGAAACAATGACCTAATTACAGAAACAACGACCGTGTTGCAGGAACAATTCACGAAACAACGGATGCATTACAAAAACAATTTCTGCAACTCCTAAATAACGACCGCATTGCAGAAAGAACGACCACATTGCAGAGATTGGAGAGGGGTAGATGGTTGCGAGGTTAAAGGAGAGGGAGAAGGAGGAGAGGGAAAGAGCGATCTAAAGAGGAATAGATGTCTGCGAGGTTAGAGGAAAGGGAGAGGGAGGAGAGGGGAGTCGCAAGGCCCTGGAGCGGAGGTCGCCAGTGTCGGCAACGAGAAGGCAGGAGTCGCTGCGATGGAGGAGGAGCTGGGGGCAGCGTGCGAGCCTGGTCTCGTATGCAACCTCATGCCCTCACCTTGTAGCTTTATCCAGTCGTGTGAAGAAGATTGAATAGGAAAAATAAACAAGATGCTTAACAAAAAAAAAAGTTTATTTTTGTAAGCATCTTTTCATGCTCCAAACCGATTTATTTTTCTAAGCATTTTTGTCTGGGCACGTGGCCTTAGAGGTGGGCTGTAAGTCGTGCAACGTCTGAATGGATTAGAATTGTGAACGTAGAGGCTTTCAAATCCAGCCCAGTAGACATTGAGATGCAGCAGCATCAGAAGAGCACTCTGTCAGCCGTTGCCGTGCGCGCGCGCGAATTCCATACCGGCGAATGTCAGGCGAAGCCGCCGCTTTGACGGCCCCGGCGTACGGCGCTCTGATCCACCGCCTCGCCTCCACCGGCCGCGTCGATGCTGTCCACGCTGCCCTCGCCTCCGCGCGCTCGGCCCTCGCCCCCGCCTCCCTCCACCCGCTCTACGTCGCCTCCATACGCGCGTTCGCCCGGGCCGGCCGCCTCCAGGCCGCCGTCGACGCCTTCGAGCGCATGGACCTCTTCGCCTGCCCGCCCCAAGCCCCCGCCTATAACGCCATCATGGACGCCCTCGTCCATGCCCACCACCATCACCAGGCCCACAAAGTCTACGTCAGGATGCTCGCCGCCGGCCTTGCCCCTGACCTTCACACCCACACCATCCGCCTGCGCTCCTTCTGCCTCACCGCCCGCCCGCATGTTGCCCTCCGACTCCTGCGCACCCTTCCGGACCGTGGGTGCCATGCCAGACCCGTCGCGTACTGCACCGTGGTGTCTGGGCTCTATGCGCACGGCCACCCCCACGACGCACGTAGCCTGTTCGACGAAATGCTCCAGGGAACGCTGGTCCCTGATATTGCTACTTTTAACAAGGTCCTGCATGATCTTTGCAAGAAAGGGGATATCTCTGAGGCTGCCGCACTCCTCGCCAAGGTTCTCAAGCGGGGGACGTCTGTGAACCGGTTCACCTACAATATTTGGATCAGGGGGCTCTGTGAATGTGGGAGGTTGTCCCAAGCCGTTGCACTTGTAAAAGAGATGGACGACTACATCACACCAGACGTTGTGACCTACAATACGCTCATCCGTGGCCTTTGTAAGGGCTACAGGGCCCAGGAGGCTGCACACTACCTTCGTAGGATGATGAACCGGGGCTGCATGCCAGATGATTTCACCTATAACACCATCATTGATGGGTACTGCAAGATGGGAATGATGCAAGAAGCTACCGAGCTCCTTAAAGACGCTGTCTTTAAAGGTTTTGTGCCGGACCGGGTCACATATTGCTCCTTGATCAATGGCCTATGTGCCGAGGGTGATATTGAGAGGGCGTTGGAGCTGTTTAATGAGGCACAAGCAAAAGAACTGAAACCTGATCTGGTAGTGTACAATTCTCTTATCAAGGGACTCTGTCGCCAGGGGCTGATTTTGCAGGCCTTGCAGGTCATGAATGAGATGTCCGAGGACAGCTGTCATCCTGACATTTGGACATATAACATTGTTATCAACGGGCTATGCAAAATGGGGAATATTTCGGATGCCACAGTAGTGATGAATGATGCCATTTTGAAAGGATACCTTCCTGATGTGTTCACCTTCAACACATTGATTGATGGGTACTGCAAGAGGTTGAAGCTAGACAGTGCTCTTCAGCTTGTTGAAAGGATGTGGACATATGGCATCACCCCCGATGCTATCACATACAATTCGGTCCTCAATGGTCTCTGCAAGTCTGGGAAAGACAATGAAGTTAACGAAACATTCAAAGAGATGACACTTAAAGGATGTCGCCCAAACATTATTACCTACAACATACTGATAGAGAATTTCTGTAAGTCCAATAAATTGGAAGAGGCCTCTGGGGTGATAGTGAGGATGAGTCAAGAAGGACTAGCTCCTGATGCAGTTAGCTTCAACACACTTATTCATGGATTTTGTAGGAATGGTGAGATTGAGGGAGCGTACATACTTTTTCAAAAATTGGAGGAAAAGGGGTACTCCGCAACAGCTGATACATTTAATATCCTAATTGGTGCATATTGCAGTCAGCTGAACATGCAAATGGCTGAAAGTACTTTTGATGAGATGGTCCAGAAGGGATATAGGCCTGATTCATATACTTATCGCGTCCTAATTGATGGATCATGCAAGACTGCAAATGTTGACCGCGCATACGAGCATCTCGTGGAAATGATAAATGGGGGTTTCATTCCATCAACGGCAACTTTTGGCCGTGTAATAAATACACTTGCAGTGAACCATCAGATTACGGAAGCTGTGGGTGTTATTCGTGTCATGGTTAAAATTGGAGTTGTTCCTGAGGTTGTAGATACCATCTTGAGTGCTGATAAGAAGAAGATAGCTGCACCGAAGATACTCGTTGAGGACTTGATGAAGAAGGGTCACATTAGTTACCCTACTTATGAAGTACTGCACGAAGGAGTGAGAGATCACAAACTAAATAGAAAGCGTGAACAGAATAAATATATTTAGCATGGTTGCCTCAGAACATCAGTTATTCACTCAACCACAAGTACTTATTTGAGAGAATCACAAGTGCTTATGTCATTAGGTCCGCAAAATCTTGGATACAACAAACTTTATCACCTCGAGGTTATACTTTCATATTCTGCTCAGAATAGGGTGATCATCTGTTCTTAGATGCAAGAATACAAAGGTCTGTGGTAAATCTCTATGCTTTGCACTTCTTGTATTAAGAGTCCCCTGCATTAAGTTTCAATCTGCTTCACGTTAGAAGTTTAGTGGTCTCGGACATTATATATATAGTATAAGATTGCACCCTTGCTACTCATATTAAGTATTGTCCTGGAAAAAAATAGATGTTGTACCATCTCTGAGGTAGAAGATGGCTCCTGAACTTGCTTCCTCATCACCGATTGTTGTTTTCTGGGACTACTAACTAGTGAATTTGTATTACATGTCCAGATGGAGAACCATGCTACTAGAAGTAAAGTGCTGTTGTGTACTTCGTCTATTCGCCAACAAGAACTGTGTTTTCCCTGCAACTGGAAATGTTTCAAGTCCGTCATCCCTCCAAAGAAGATTATAGTGGTCTAAGTATCAAGGTCCTTCTAGGTGTAGATAAATGGAAATAAAAATCTTCAACGGTCTGCGGAAATATCCCTAAGAAGCATCTATAATCTTTGGTGAGAGAATGGTGAGCTTACTTCAACTGTTATTGAACTCCTCTTAAAAATATGAATTGCCCTGATTCATATTTTAATTTCCAGCTAACTTTGTTCAAAAAGTCAAAGAGCTGAGGATTAACAAACAAGGTATAAACAATTTCTTCTTGTTATATTTTTCTTCCAAGGTTCTAGGATGGCTCTGTACATAGAGGTGCAAGCTTGAAACTTTACTGATATTTACTCTTGAGGTGGTAAAATCCGACCAGGATGTGTCACTTGGTTTTCTAGTTTGGAACTGATTAACCGAGTAGTTCTTACAGTTGAACATTGTGCTCATTTTGTCGAATCAACAGCAGGACAGTGCCTATTTCCTCGTAGCTGGGTCTGAGGAGGTGTGTCTAACTGGCTATTAGCCTTCATGACTGTTCATGTATAGTTTTTACACTCACTCATAACAAAATGACTCATAGTTCATTATTAAACTTGCAGCTTTGGTGCAATGTCTATTCCAGGACCCGAAATTTTCCTTAGCTTCCAGCTGCACTTGTAACTTTGTAAAGTTGTACTGAAAGGCCAATGTGGCATCACACTTAAATTCATTCCGGGTCTGGAAGAAGAGTAAATCATGGAAGTAAAATGCCTTGAGAAATCTGAGTGCATGCCCATCTACTTGCTGCCAGTTTCGGTTGACTCTTGACAAAGAAAAGCTGTGGCTGACTTGGGAAGGCATTCAAGAGTTGTTTGAGTTGTGATTTGATAAAAGGAGATAATTTAGGAAAATGATGTTGGCGTCAGATTATATAATTATCCTCCAGTTGACGACTGGACCAACTGAACAACAAGTATGGAATCAAAATAAACAAGGCATGCAGACAGAGAGTGGTTTCTATTTCTTTATTTAGACGTTTCTAAAACTGATTGGCAGGTTGCATCCCCTTTGGCCGTGCCGGATCCTTATCAGCTTATGTCATCACGATATACAGGAAAGTGAATACTAAATATAGGCCTTTTCAATCAAAATCAGGACTAGGTACTACTGATACATCATGGAGTGTTTACCTTTCCCCCTACCTTGTTGTATTGTTCTGCGTTTTATTCATTGTGGTATGGCTGTGCGGTTGCTTCTTTTTGTATGTCATGTTTGGTGATGGAAGAAGTTGACTCATTCTGCAAAATGAAAAATCTCAAACCAATATAGAACGTTTTGACTTATCACAGGGTTAGCTGGATTCCAGTACCTACCAACTCCTTGTTCTAAGCTTAACGTTAGTGCTAACTCATTTTCCTGCCACGTTGCCTTGGGTCTTCAACTTGAATTAGTATATTCATATCCTGATGCTGATATGATATGATATGTCCTCCACTCTGCACTAGCAGTTAAATGTTTTTTTAATAGAAAGCAGTTATATTCTTTTGGGGCACATTGTTGATTGTTCAAATTTTGTAGGGGGCAGCCGGTGCATGTAGCTCCCGCTTGCGCAGGGTCCGGGGAAGGGTCCGACCACTTTGGGTCTATTGTACGCAGCCTTTCCCTACATTTCTGCAAGCAGCTTTACCACTGCGCCAAGGCTCCCCTTCCACTGCAAATTCTACTGCACCAGAAAATATAGTACTAGTATTTTGGTAGACCGTATTCCGCATTATTTTTACTTTAACTAATAATAACAGGACAGCTGGTGGCTGAAAGGGTTCCTTCCCTTGAAAATTATATAAGTGGAGTTGATAAGAGGCCCGCCTCAAACTCTCAAAGGCACCTGCTTGTTTGGCGCCACCTCTCATCTGTTTGTCGTTTGCTTACTTCTTCTATGGATTCATCATATTCCAGTAAGTTCCAGGTCTCATAAAAACTCCTCCTAAGCTAGAATCAAATCAACTCTTTTCTTGCGACCTTTGTGTGATTTCTTGTACATCAAGAGGGAAGCGTTCTTCTTCGTGAAGCTTCCCCCTCTTTTTTTCCCGTTCCTTTGTCTTTAGGGGATATGCCAATTAACTGTAAGAAGTACGAACTTGGTTAGCTTCCATATCTCATGACCCCACGTTTAGATATTTACGTACTGGTTAGAGAGCATAAGTGGATCATTTATTTTCCCGATGGGCATTTCTTCACTCTTATTTCTCGTACGTTTCTCGAAGTAATTTTTCATTATTTCTGAAAAAATATAACTGCAGAGAAACATCATGTTCTTGCGTTCAGGTCTATAGGAGCTGCCATCAAGATGTTACCGCTTGAACATAAGCCCAGGCACTGAGTTTTCTGGATGGCAGTGACCTGCAGAACCTCCAAGATATCTGTTTTCCGTGGTTGCAATTCTTGTGGGTCCTACTTTTGATCTCGCAAGTGCTTCAAAGGGCAGGTCTGCACTGCAAGAGAGTGGTGAGAGAGGGAGAGGTATGGGAGTTGTGCTTCTAGATTTCTCTCACAAATTGATCAAACGACGAGCTTGTCTACGGTGGAAGCAAGCAGGTCGAGCATCTTACCGTTGCAGCTAGCCCTTCTGTATTTTCTGGCAGCTTGCTCCCAATCTGCAACTTCTCTTTGCTGTATTTGTTGCATGAGATTTGAGCTGTGAGCACATGGGGTTCAACACAGAATCGTTGCGAGGCTTGTGTTCTGATGGTCTATGGAAGTATGCAGTATTTTGGTCAATCAAAAACGAGAATCACGGGTAAGTCCTACTGTTTGTTCTCTTGATTTTTTGCTTATCTGATAGGACACTAGTACTGAACAAAGTTGGTGCGTCAAATGTAACAGGACCAAAAATATTCTTATCATATAAAATACTCCCTCCGTTCCATAATATAAGTCTTTTTAGAGATTTCACTATAGGATTACATACGGATGTATATAGACATACTTTAGAGTGTAGATTCACTCATTTTGCTCTGTATGTAGTCCTTTAGTGAAATCGCTTAAAAGACTTATATTTAGGAACGGAGGGAGTACATACCATCTATAATTTGCAACTGTGAGTCTTATTTGTCATTAATCACTATCACTCATTCAGCTGCGTCATTTGTAAATTAACTTTCAGCATCTTGACTTGGGCTGATGTCTATGTCGACAAGATGAACAAAAACATGAGAGATCATTATCGGGACCCAGCTGATAGTGACAACCAGATAATGACACCTACTTGGTCTAACGATGGCCAATATCAAAGCTATCCATTTTGCCCCATCGAGGCAGCATTACTGCGCATGTCTAGCCATTCATATTCTCTTGGAGAAGAGTAAGCATGATTGAGCGTAGTTCAACTTCTTATAATCAACGTCGCATAAACTTTTTGATTCTCTAATAATTTCAACTTTGACAGAATTATTGGTAAAGTGGCCGTTACGGGACGACATTGCTGGATTTCTTCCAGTGATCTTCCTTCAACTTTGATGTACAAGGTGAGTTAAATTTACAGTTTCTGTTCCACCCCAACTCTGGAACTTGCATAGCCCTTAATGTGGTTTCACAAACTGTACTATTTTCAGTACCATCAAGACTGGCAGTTTCAGTTTGCAGCAGGAATCAAAGTAAGACCCACTTATTTTCACTTCAGTTGTCCTCTCCAACAATGTATGCCTGTGTTCAACCGGCAAACGCAAACTTCTGCATGGCTAATGTGGCAATTCTTATTTCTTATATGTAGACAGTTCTCCTTGTACCAGTGATACCTCATGGGGTTCTTCACCTGGGATCTTTACGCATGGTATGTTCTGTCATTATTATTGTACCCACATGTTTCCTAAATGCACTAGTGCATTTATCATATTTAAGTAAGAGAATCAGCATGCTTTAGAGACTTCTTCGCGAGTTCCAATTCCAGATCCATTTCTAGAATGAAACCAAGTGGGTTCTGTCATTATTATTGTACCCACATGTTTCCTAAATGCACTAGTGCATTTGTCATATTTAAGAAAGAGAATCAACATGCTTTAGAGACTTCTTCGCGAGTTCCAATTTCAGATCCAACGTTGTTTAGGGAACCGGCACCATTGCTGCATAATCAGTATACTGTGTGCAAAAACAACCTCAGTTTCTCAGACTTGATGTGCAACAATCTTGACATAGAATATATTGAGGCTCTTCCTTCACAAGGTCTCTATCTCTTAATTGTCACTAATCAGTGTAAAAAAATCTCAAGCTCAGGTTTTGGAAAGTTCAGCACTGGCGACACACATGAAGGAACTGTTCTATAAGATTTACAACCCCTCAATTCCTCATAATCCTTCAGCCACAGGGTTCGCCTACTCAAATACTTTGAAAAAACCTACTGCAGATGTATCGGTGGATCCCACAGATGTTCTGGACCATGACTTATTTGATGCTATGAACAATTCTGCTCAGTTTTTTACCATTGAACACTTTAGTCTACCACATCCCTTCACTTCGTCCGAGTATCCAATGTTGGAAGATGTCATTACAGGAGCGTACGATATTGGTCCAACAACTTGCTCAGATGATACCTTTGATGCCAATGAGCGTGATCTGTGGACCAATGTTAATGATGCACCATCTGAACTCACTCACTGCAAGACACTGGTCGACCCGGACATGACAAACCTCTCATTTATGGATAAGTTGATCAATTCCAACAGCAAACTGAGTTGCACATCAGTAATTAACATACAAGATGAAGATTATAATAATATTGATGATTTTATCCTGGCATATATGGCACAAGAATATCAGGAGCACGCATGTGGTAGCACTATAGTTTTAGATGATGATGTTGTAACTTCAAATTCTTCAATTCACTCAAAGATGCACAAAGATCTTGAGGCAATTCCCAGGGAAGATCTTGAGAGCTTCATGTGGCATGGTAGATTGAAACAACAAGAGTCTACAAACCACTCCCTCCTTCAAGCGAATGGGAATAAAGTATATTCTTACTCACACCTGGAGACCAATAATTATGCTGAATTCTTTGTGGATGCTATAACCGACCAGGTTGGTAATATCCCAAACAGTTACTCGTATCGCTCGACTGATTCTTCGACTTCATGTGAAACACAAATACAGAGAGATGATCATGCACTGAGGTTGGATTCTTCGACTTCATGCGAAACACAGATACAGAGAGAACACCATGCACTGAGGTTGGAGGAATCAGCAGTCCGAGATCCCTCTGGTGGTCGAGAATTTTCACCTACCTCAATCAAAGAAGGCTTCATGACTTCCAAAATGACTGTTTCACTTCCTAAAGGAATCAACAGGACCATAACTGAAGAATGCGTGGGTCATACAATTCAAGACATATGTAGGGAAATTTCAGTTGAAATAAAGCATGAGGGCGGAAAAAACGAACTGCACAGACCAAGACCGAGAGATAGGCAACTGATTCAAGACAGGATGAAAGAGTTGAGGAAACTCATTCCAAATGCATCAAAGGTCTGGCTTCTGATTTCTAATATTTAATGTGTCTCCTTTTCAATTGTGCTTGTTTCCAAACGAAAATCGCATTGATTATATCTTGTTGCAAAATACAGTGCAGCATTGATGCTCTCCTGGACAAAACAATAACACAAATGCTGTTCCTCCAAAGTGTATCCGAGAAAGCTGAGAAGGTGGGTTCTTCAAATTTATGTGTGACTGAAAATTGAGAAACCATAAACGATTCAAAAAAATCGTGTGATATGAATTATAATGCTCATCGAATTTGTTTTCATATCATAGTGAATTCTCATCATATAGGACTATGTTACTTCCCAACTAAGGCTACCTTATCTTTCCAACTTAGAAACTTTGGAAAGAGAAAAAGGAGTGGAACCCATTTGGACCTTAGGGGTGGTAATAGAGTTTGAGAATTTGAACCTTTTTTCTTGGTCTTGGATCTGTATTCTACTATATTTAAACAAGCGTGCAGTATCCTGTCTTCGTTTCCTGACTTAGTAATTATTTATTTCTTAATATATAAACCACAATGTTCTATTGCCTGTTAGTTTGCATTCTAAAAGAGTAGTGTGGTGGCCGAATAATAAGTGAATACCATAACCTAGAAGCAGCTTCAGAGCAAAACAAGAAATGAGGAGTTCCGTGACGAGGCCAAGAAGCTGGAAAACTGCCCGCTGAGGGTGGAAGAGCTCGAGGAACCTGGTCATCTTCTCATTGAGGTCACTATTTAAAGCCGCAGGCATTAGTTTTTCATCATTGTATTTGTGACGTTACCTGATCCATAGAAATCATTCGTACCCAGATATTGTGCAAGGAGTATGACATCTTTTTTGAGGCCGCGCATCTGTTCAAGGGCCTTGAGGTCAGCATACTGAAGGGAGAGATGGAGCATCGTTCTGGCCAGCTCTGGGCTCGCTTTGTCGTCGAGGTACATATCGTAGGTTCCTGGTAGCTAGAATGTCTGTGACCAGTCGTATATGTTTCTAAGAATCTCATATCTGGCGGCTTGTTCGCAGGCTTCCAAATGTTCAAACCAGATGCAGATTCTTTGTCCATTGATGCACCTGCTGCAGAGAAGATGATTCCATTGCCGCGTGTTCAGAGAATTCTTGCCTCGCCTCACAGTCTCAGCTAGTCCAGTTCCCGTTTCAATAAGAGTGTCCAGGAGGTCATGCGTGCAGTGGAACAACATTGTTCATTGCAGACATCTTTTTTCTTTCTGAGATTTATGGCAACCCAGAGTTGCTTTTGCTGTTACAGAATATACTTCGATCAGAGGACTGTGAAATGTTATGGTATGAACGGAATGTACCAGAACTTCATCTTAGGAAAGATGCCTATAAACTATTCATTCAATTTCAAAACAACCAGACTAGGAGCTATTCATTCAAGGGTCGTGACAGCAGTGCTCGTTTGATCGCTAGCTAGCGTGGATGAGCAGATCCTTCAAAAATGGAAGTAGCAGGCGTCTATACCGTTTGCCCTCACGTGGTTTCCAAATCTGGAATCATCTGACCTTGTTCTCATTCATGTGCTTTCTTCTGTAACACACATTAGAGAAAGCATAATAATGTGATGTAGACAGGCCGTACGATTTTAAATAATATATTTTTTAGCCTTTTACTGACTTGAAGGAGAGAGAAGAGAAGCGGGCTGTAGATTACAACACATGCTCCTAAAGACTGTGAGAAAGATGAGTCATGTATCAATAAAATACTACCTATATTTCTAAATATAAGATGTTTTGAAAGTTCAAGAACATAGGAAATAGTACATATTTATAGTTGACTATACTTGTGGCTATGAGTTTGACCATAAATGACGTGGCAAAATGATATAATCAGCAGGTGAATATATGTTGGATACTAATTGGGCTTCAACCTGTGCTACATCACCTAGCCCATGTGACCCATCTATCTATTGGTGGACAAAGTATATAACCTGCGGAACGGGTTCTCTTTTGTAACCCTAGTATGTTACAACAGCCACTTGATGTCTCTAGGTTTGCACTTCATTTTTTAAAGAAAAAGATTCCCTTCGACTTTAAATTAATAAAGCCACTAGGGAACCAAGTAGCATAGATCGAAAAGTAGCAAAATAAACACGACATCACCAAAGAGGTTTGCCACAATCGGCAACATGACACACATGCCAAAACATAAAACCCCAAAAAAGACAGCGTTAGAAGCCGACGAGGAGCACCAACTACTGTGACCTTGCTCGATCTCCGGCCAAGAAAGATATCGCCGCAGCACGCACAAAGGAGATGAGGAGCGCCACACCTGCCTTGTCGCCCTCTTTAATCGGAGATTTCTACTGTTGTAAGAAGATTGAAAGTTTGAAAACACAGTCAACCGCCTTGTTCGGGAACACCTGCTCGATAGTATACTAATTTTTGGTCGTCCACAGGGTCCAACACATGACAAAGAAGCCAAACCAGAACAACTGCCTGGATTGGCCAGATAGGGGGAACACTAGCGGCCTCACATCAGCAAAATTAGAAGGGGCCCACGACACACCCATCTAGTCCCTCAGACAACTCCAGAACAACTCGGCCACGGGCACTAGAACAAAATATGATTAGTATCCTCAAGGCATCCACACAAGGCACAAAACTTAGATCTAGGGTCGCCCCTCTTCTTAATCTAATTCGCAACACAAAGCCGGCCTCTCAAGGCCTGCCACATAAAATCTTAATCTTCGGTGGCATCCTAGCCTCCTAGATGGGCTTTAACTTAGAAATCACCGGACCATGAGGCAAAACACGATAACAAGTCGTAACAGAAAACGACCAGAGGCAGAATGGGGCCAAGAGACCACATCATGAGCCTCCGAGAGCATCGGGAGGAGAGGGGCAAGACGATGCCAATCCTCCAACTATATAGGAGACAGAACCCGAAGAAAGCCAAGGTCTCAGCCTCTGGCCGTGAGTTCTAGATGGAGACAGAAGGAGACGAAATAAAATAAAAAACACAGGAAAGGAAACCGCGAGGGGACCATCCCCAACCCATCAGCCTAGCGAAAATCTAACCGAGACACCGTTATCAGCTGAAAATTTAACCAGGGCTCTGAAGTCATCTCGAATATTAAGCAATTGACGCGATAACTGAGACAGAGAAGAGCCGCCCATAGGTTTACCAAAGAGGGGGGAGGAGTGCGGGAAGTACTTGGCTTTAAGGATACATAACGAAAGCACATCATGAGAAGAAGAGAGAATGCGCCACCACCACTTGAGAATCAGACATTTTGTTCATAATGGAAGTATTGAGGATCCCCAAACCCCCACCCTTTTAGGCCTACACATCACTTTCCACTTGGCCAATCTCTATTTTTTTATTATCCGCAATATTCCAGTGAAATCCACCCATGTGCTTATCAAAACCAGCATGAGTAACTTCTGAGAGACGATAGAAACCCATGAGGTACATAGGGAGGGAAACAAACAAGCATTAATCAAACATACCCTCCCGAGAGTAGAGTTATATCGCCCCCACCACGACATAACCCTATTGCCAACCTTAGAAACCGAGAAGGCGAAGTCCTTAGAGAGCATCTTATAAGGAGATATGGGATCCCAAGATATTTGAAAGGAAAAGAACCAAGAGAGCAATTCGGAAGAGCGGCCACACGACTAGCCTCCTCGGGCGGGGCACTAAAAAATAGGACTTCGCTTTTGGAAAAAATAATTTTAAGCCCGAACATTTCCTCAAAACATAACAAAAGGAATTTCAAATTGGCTAGGAAACGACCTGTATTTGGACCAAAATAATAGTATCATCCGCCTACTGAAAGTGGGACATGCTAGAAGGCACCAGGTTAGAGGAGACAAGAAGAATATGACCCGTCGCTGCAAGCCAATTCAAAATACAAGAAAAAACATGAGCCACAAAGTTAAAGAGAAGGGGTGAAATGGGATGACCCTGGCATAGGCCCCGACCATTCTTGAAAACATGGCTCACCGAGTCTTTAACTGAAACCACAATGTGGCCATCCGAGACCAACTACATAATGGAGTGCACATAGGCGTCATCAAAGCCCTTGGTCAGGAGGACATCATGGAGAAAGGGCTAGCTAACCGAGTCACAAGCCTTCTCAAAATCCAATTTCAACACCACGACATTGCAATTTCTGGATTTCAAATCATGAATGATTTCATGAAGGCTAAGAAACCCATTCAAAATAAAGTGCCCCTTGATGAAAGTCTATTGTTGTTGACCAATAAGCTTATGGGTAACATGGGAGAGATACGTGGCAAAACCCTTGGAGGGAAACTTAGCAATATTGTTAATAAGGGCAATAGGTCTATAAAGCTTAATGGAATACGCCCCTTTCACCTTGGGAATAAGGGAGATAAATGCACAGTTAAGTCTATAAATGTTAACCGCACCTAGAGAGAAACCAAAAATGATGGCATAGACGAGATGCTTAAGAACATGCCAGAATTTTTTGAAGGAGATAGAGAACCCACTGGGGCCAGGAGCGGACATGGAATTGGACGAGGAGACCACCAAGTCAATCCCGTCATGAGAAAGGGGGATCATAAGCGTTGTGTTATCCTCAACAGAGACCCTATCCCCCACAACCCAAAGATCATAAGCGTCGGGGGCTTTGCAGCCAAAAGACGAGAGAATAAAAAAAAATGTTTTGTTTAATAATCTCTGGATCGGCCACAACCTCTCCATTTACACAAAGCCTAAGGACGAAGCACCTCTTATGATGGTCGTTGGCAATCTCAAAAAAATAGGCAGTAATCGAATCGCCCTTTCACATACAAGAGATTCGGCCACGTTGCTCCTCATACAACTCCTCCTATTTATGCAAGCTTAACAAGTCATCTTATAAATTGTAGTATCTATGAGCCGAACCCTCCTCGTCTAGACCAGCCCAGTCCATGGTCGCGTCAAGAGCCTTAATGCAGGAGAGGAGCCTATCCTTTTCCTTATGCACATCAACCATGCCGTTCCAACTCCACCCTTTCATAAAGCGACGTAAATTGGAGAAGAGAAAATGACAGTCATCAATAGGCTCGAAGGAATGATGCAACAACCCAAACAAACCCACAATCTCGCCAGAAACCAACTGGGAAACCCGTCAATAAGGAGCCATGAGGAATCAATCATAAATGGATGCAGACAAGACAACGAGACTATGTTGGAGTCAAGTAGGAGGGAAGTGTGGTCACTACCAATGGAGAATTTCACGACAAGAGAAGAGCGACTGAAAAGAGCATCCCAATCAGAGAAGTAAACACCTTATCCAAGACCAGCCGAACAGGATCTGGTTCATGATTGGACCAAGTAAACCACGCCCCAGACCTATGGAGGTCACGGAGAGCAACATTAATGATGAAATCATTAAAACCCTCAACTCTAGACCACGAAAATTTATCATTGTTTTTGTCCCACAGGAAGCTGATAAGGTTTAAATCGCCACCTAGCAAGAAAGGAATGGAGATGGAATCCAACTTGGCAACCAATTCCAACAAGAAAACTTGGGACAGTGCATGACCAGCCGGACTATAGACTCCAATGAATTCCGAGTTCTTGTCCAAAACCTGATAATACAACACCATACTAGCAAAAAAAGAACCTGAGTTGAAAGAGACCAAATCGAAAACATCTTGCCGAGCACCTAATAAGATAGCATTTGATTGGCTAACGGCTGGGAGCCACTTCAATAAAAAATACCATCCCCAGCCAAGGAGGCAAGCTCAGAGTGAGAAAATGACTCCTTAATAGTCTCCTGCAAAAAAAATTAAGTCAATATTATTAGAGCGGATATAATCCTTAAGAAGGTTCCGGTGCCCGCGAGCCCCGAAACCCTGCATATTCCAAAAAAGGGCGCTCATTTGAAACTAAGATTTTTAACGTGGAGACTTATGTGAGACGGGCAATAGGGGAACCAACCTCCTACGCCAGGACCTCCCAGATTGGGTCAGCACAAACCGTTGGGGGCCCAACCGTATCCCCCTCAACCACTACTGAGGTTGGACCACCGTCAGAGGGATCAGGCCATCGTCCATGCCCGAAAGTGATGGAGATGAAGGCATGGTAGGGAGGTTGGACTAGACGACCGAGACGGTCTAAGAAAGCCTGCATCACCCGCAACGGCGACTAGAGCCCCGACAACAGTAGCAGCATGCGAAGCGGGGCACCCCACCACAGCAGCAGAGGCATGCCCACCACCATGAGAGGCCCGCTCCTTGAAAAGATCCAGCTGTGAGAAGGGAGGTCTAGATCACAAGAGTCATTCTGGCTACCACCATCCCGATTGCCATTGCTAGACGGAGCGGGAGGGGGAGGAGGAGGAGATGGGGGGTCAGCAAAGAATGGGGGAGACCCTTGAAGACGAACAAAGAAGCGATAAGGAGAAAAACCAGGAAATTTCTAAACATGACTACTCACGTGATCATGGTTAATGCATTTGATAAGCATGCCGACCGAGCCAGGGTGAGGAAGAGACGTAGCATCCACAGATACAGGAAGGTCAATCAACTCCGCAAAGGCCATGAGAGCAGAAGAGCTGCGCATCATGGGAGGCACGTCATCGAGGAGAAACCAGAACTCCGACAAAGAGGCAAAGGCCTTCCCACCCTCCTATGCCTCCCTAACAAAGATCACAAGCTGGTTGCAAGGGATGGTGAAGCTAGTACATGAGGCAATCATCCTGAGGTTGTCCTTGGAGGGGAAGATGACACCAAAAGAGGACAAAGACAACTGCTAGATCTTCCAATCCCAACTATCCTCACCCCAGACCATGAGTTCGTCGGAGAACATCGACAGAGAGAAATATTTGGACACCACCATATTGACAACAGTGTTCTAGATGATGGGGACTAGGGATACTAGGTCAAAGATCACCCACCAGCGTGAAGAACTCGTAGCTGGGTAGGTCGATCCCTAAGTGCTTAAGCACCGACAGTGGGGAGCGGATACACTCCACCGTGAGGTGTCCATCCTGACGACAAATGAGGCGGAATGGTGGAAACTTGTAGTGTAACTGGAAGTGGTCAAGCCTACAGCAAGCAAAGTAATACATGGAGCCAGATGGGGAAGGAGAACGAGATGAGGCAGGGGTGGGAAGTTAGGATGCACCCCCGGAAGAGGGAGAGGAAGAATGTCATCGACGCGGCTCACCGATCTGAACTTGCCCGATTTGTTGGGGAAGTTATTATTGGAGGATAAGCGCTACATCGGATGAGATTCGCCCGGGCCTGAGCCAGCGCCGAAGCCGATCACTCCACGTTTAGATCATCTCCAACTGCCGCGCTTCGCGCCGCGTCCAAAAAATATTTTTACAACGCGCGCGCCGGCTGGTTTAGCGCAGGGATAGACGCTGACTTCAACAGCCGCGCTATAATGCAGCGCGCGCGCCGCGTTCCAGCAGTGCCAAAAATGCAGCGCGCGCAGCAGGCACAAACCACATATACATTTCAAAAAATAGTGAGAAAAACGATCAAACAAACAAAATAAATCAACAATAAATAGTTATTACAACTCAAACAAATAGTTTCTCGTTCAGTACAACAAATAATGCAATAAACACAACCAATAGTTCATGAACAATATAATACAAATAATGCAATCAAATCATGCTCTTTGTCGTCCATGCCATGCCCACCACTCTTTAATCAGATCCTTCTGAAGATCATTGTGTGTTGCGGGACGCCGAATGGCATGATACGAGGCAACAAAACGGGCAACCCTTTCAGCCCTCCGTCGCACTCGCACGGGATGTCCCAAGAGCTCATACTGTGAGTAGTCTACATCTTGGCCACGCTCATTTTCGATGATCATGTTGTGCATGATCACACAAGCGTGCATGATGTACCAAAGCATTTTTTGATCCCAAAATCTAGCCGGTCCTCTCACAATAGCAAATTGGGCTTGTAAAATCCCAAATGCTCTCTCCACATCTTTTCTAGCAGCCGCCTGAGCATTGTGAAAATCAAGATTTTTCTTACCTTCTGGCTTTTTCAACGGCTTCACGAAGGTTTGCCACTTTGGATAGATGCCATCCGCTAGATAATAGCCATAGTTGTACGTACGACCATTTGCTACAAACTGCACCGGTGACAACTCATCATTCGCAATCTTATTCATCAGTGGTGACCGGTTGACAACATTGATGTCATTCAAAGATCCAGGCATTCCAAAGAATGCATGCCAAATCCAAGTCTCATGATCGGCCACCGCTTCAAGGATTATAGTGGAACCCTTTTTTTGGCCGTGGAATTGCCCATGCCATGCCTTTGGACAATTTTTCCAACTCCAATGCATGCAATCTATTGAGCCAAGCATGCCAGGAAAGCCGCGAGATTTGTTCATCGCCAATAGCCTTGCGGCGTCTTCAACAGTGGGAGATCTCAAATACTCCTCGCCAAACACTTGCACAATTCCCACTGCAAAGCGCTTGACACACATGATGGCTTGGCTCTCACCCATAGCCAAGTGATCATCAACTAAATCAGTCGGGATACCGTATGCCAACATACGCAAAGCGGCTGTCACCTTCAGAAAGGTGCTATGCCCGAGCTCTCCGGCGGCATTCCTCCTTTGCTGGAAAAACCGGTCATGGCTCGCAAGTTTCTCTGCAATGCGCTTGAACAAGTCTGTGCTCATCCTAAACCGGCGACGAAAATACGACTCCGAGTATGTGGGATTCTCCACGAAATAGTTCTTCATCAATCTGTTATGGGCATCAATCCTATCTCTCCAAATTTTTTCCCGACCCATAACCGAACCACCGTGCTTCGGTTTTTTATTGATATGCATAGCTATGATCATTGCAAGATCCTCCTCCTCTTTCATATCAAATTCTTCTTCGGAAGAATTATACGACGAACTCATCTACAATGTTCAATACTATACTATAAAAACTACAATTCAAAACATGCACCAAATTCATAAATTTGAAGCAATACATACCTTGTAGGCGTTTTGTCGAACACCTTGCGGGCGCGGCGCGGCAGCGAGCGGTGGGGCGCTGTTCCTCGGACGTCGGAGGCGCGCGAGGGCCGGACGGACTAGGAGGGGTGGGGCGGAAGCACGGCGGCGCGGGGAGGTCGGGGAAGCGCCTGAACGGGGGGCGCGGGCGGCGGCCGCAGCGGAGACAGGCCGGGGAAGCGCCGGCGGGCGCGAGCGGCGGCGGCGGCTCGGGGATAGGCCGGGGCAGCGCCGAACGGTGGCGCGAGCGGCGGCGGCGGCGCAGTTGGATGGGGGCGGCGGCAGCGCGGTCGGATGGGGGCGTCGGCGCGGTCGGATGGGGCGGTCGTGAGAGTGCAGAGCGAGCGCAGAGAGTGCACAGCCAGCGCAGGAGAGAGCAGGAGAGAGCGCAGAAGAAAGAAGGAGCGAGCGCGGGAGAGTCGTAGCAAATAATGGGCGCGGGATTGCGTTTCGGCCAGCGCGCTCAATTGGAAATGGCGCGCGCGCCGTTTTTGCGCGCCTGCTGGAGCTGCCGCCGCGTCGCGCGCGCGCTAAATACACCCTTTTTGTATAGCCATTAAGATAGGCTTGGTATAATAGTGATGCTCATTTAAAAGATAAAAGTGAAGCACAATAGAGCATCATATATCATGTGGAAAACACATCTAAGTATAACACACTTCCAATGCATAGGCATTTTATAGGAAAACAAAATTATCAAGACAAGCAATATCTAGCATATGCAAGAAATAAGAATGCGTTGATAGTTTCAACATGAAGAGAGGTAATTTAGTGGCATGAGGAGTTTTATAACTGCACTTGCCTCTCTGAAAATAATTACATGTAGGGTCATATTAGAATTGAAAAATATAATGATTATATAAAATATTATCTCCATGATCCACACGCACAAAAGTTTTACAATCTTCCAAGAGAGTGGGATTAACATCAACTAAAGTCATGACATCTCCAAACCCACTTTTATAAAAAATTCATAAGATTGAACACTCCCCGAATATGTGGGATTCTTACCTAAAGTTGACACTCTTCGAAACCCACTTTAAGTATTATTGCAAGCACTATTATAAATAATGTATTCATCATCAGGCTTAAGTAAATTTTCAAGATCATAAGTAGCATCACCCAATCATGATCATTACAATGAGTAGTGGACATCACATAATCATCATCCTCAATCTTGTAGTTTTGCATATCATTAACACAACTGACATTAATAGAATTTATAATAATATCATGGCAATCATGATTTTCATTCATGGAACTAACATGAATCACTTTATAAATTTCTTTTAACACTTCATCACAATTTTCAGGTAAAACATCATAAAGATAATAAAGTGCACTCAACTCACAAGCAATTGGTTCAACATAATCGGGTCTTTTGAAAAGATTAGCAAGTGTATGAGGATCCATTTATCCTAGATTTCTGTTTTTTACTTTATGTTCTTGTGTGTCAAAGATAAGGATAGCATACTAGGCAAGTAGAAAGTAGAACAACTAAATGATAGTGTGTATGTAGGAACCTCGCGAGAATTTGATAATGTCTCCCAACAATGGAGCAAGAAATTCTTTCTGCTACTTGTGACCTGTGTTGGGATTTTCCCTGAAGAGGAAGGGTGAAGCAATATAGTAGCGGATAAGTATTTCCCTTAGCGAGAACCAAGGTTATCGAACGAGTAAGAGAACCATGCAAATTAACATCGTCGGCACCTACACACACAAAAGCAAACACTTGCACCCAACGCGAGCAAGAGCGTTGTCAATCCCCTTGAAGTCGTTACTTGCAAGGATTAATTTTGATAGTGGTAGATAGATAAAAATAAAAGTAAACAAATTGCAACAACGTATTTTTGGTTTTTAGTATTATGCGTATTTTTGGTTTTTAGTATTATGCATAAGTAGACCCGGGGGGCGTAGTTTTCACTAGAGGTTTCTCTCTTGAACGCATAGCATACAGTGGGTAGACAAATTATTGTTGGGCAATTGGTAGAAAGGTGCATAGTTATTATTTTATTCATGCCAATGACCACATATATAGGCATCACGTCTATGACAAGTAGACTGAAATTATTCTGCATCTACTACTATTACTACACTTCGAGAGCGCTTCTATGCTTGCCCCTCTAGTATTAAGTTCATGACAAATAGAGTAATGCATTAAGCTAGATGACATGATGCAGTCAAAGTAAACCCAATCAGTATGAGTAAACCTCATCATCTTACCCTTAACGACTATATTATAGCTATGTGCCTTCTATCGCTAAGTGAGGACACCACAAGATTGAACCCATTACAAAGCACCTTTCCCACTGAAGATGAATCAATCTAGTTGGCCAATCAAACAGATAGATTAGGGAGAAATACAAAGCTATGAAAATCATGAATAATAAAGTTCACAAAAGACTCAATTACTTTCAATGGATAATCTGATCATAAATCCACAATTCATCGGCTCCCGACAAACACACTGCAAAAGAAAATTATACTGAATAAAACTCCAAGAAGATCGAGGAGAGCATTGTTTTGATGATCAAAGAGAGAAAAAAGCTATCTAGCTACTATCTATGTACCCGTATGTCTGTGGTGAACTACTCATGCATCATCATGGAGGCAAAAAAGGTTGATGTAGATGTCCTCTATGATCGATTCCCCCTCTGGCAGAGTACCGAAAAAGGCCTCCAGATGGGATCATGATGGAACAGGGCTTGTGACGGAGGAAAAAATGTTTCAGGTGTATCCTTGTTGGTTTGGGAATATTTGGGAATTTATAGAGGTGTAATTAGGCCGGACGGAGTTGTGTAGGAGTCACAAGCTTGGGGGTGGAGGGCTACCCGTAGGGCGTGCCCTATGAGCTCGTGGCTCTCTCGTAAGGCTTGTTACCTCCTCCTAAACCTTCTAGGGTCCCTTATGGCCCAGAAAAAATCACCGTAAAGTTTCGTCGTGTTTGGACTTTGTTTGGTATTGATTTTTTGAAAACAAAAAAAGCAAAAAACATGAACTATCACTGACCACTTTGTTACTAGGTTACTCCCAAAAATGATATAAAATAGCATATAAATCATCCAAGATCATGCATAAAACAATAGGAAATTATAGATACGTTGGAGACGTATTAGTGGTCGAGGCCGACAGTTCTGAATGATCCACTGCCGCCCCGGCCCCGACCAAGCCAGACGACGACCCCCACCCATCTAATGCATGAGATGAGCCCACCCTATTGCTTTCGCGCGCCGCATGCGCATCCTGTAGCTTGGCCCGCACACAGGCCTCGTAAGCCACCAGATCAGAGAAACCCACCCCCGACGACCCGAGAGGCTCGTATCATTGGAGTTGCGGTCACTAGAAAAGCCACGCGACCGATACATGGCCATGATGGTGGGGAACAAACATGAGAGCTATGGAGACGGGGTAATGAGGGCGAGAGTGCAAGGAGAGATCCTAGATCTTAGGAGATCAAGACGGGAAGTAGTAAATCCTAGCCATGTGTCTGGATGCCTTTTAAGTACCCAAAGTAGGCCACATGATGGGGACCGGGACGGGCCAGGCCCAATGGGGGTGGATGAGGGCAGATAGGTCCACCTGAGCCTAGGAGAGGAGGGAAAGATACATCTAACATGGTTGAACCAGATGGCTTCCCACCATCCGTGGTCAATACCCCGACCCACACACTAGAGCACATGACTGAATCATGGGCCGAGACCTATGAGCCCACCCGCCTAGGGTTGGGGTGAGACGGGGCTACACCCCTCTGTCGTAACTCCTCTTTTGTGACGTGAATGTTCAGATCCATTAGATTCAAAACAATAGTTTGCTATTGATGTGGAGACAATAATAATTCAAGCAAACTAGCAAGGTAATCATGAACTTTCAAAATAACAAGGCCAAAAGAAAGTTATCCCTACAAAATCATAGTCTGGCTATTCTCTATCATCCTTGCACAACGAATTTAAATCATGCACAACCCCGGTATTGGCCAAGTAATTGTTTTCACACCTTTACTTTCTCAAACTTTTTCAACTCTCACGCAATACATGAGCGTGAGCCATGGTTTTAGCACTATAAGTGGTGTGGAGTGTGGTGGAGGTGTCACGCCCAAGATGCGACCCTATCCTCGATTTGGCACGAAGGCCTCGTCAGGGATAGAAGCGCATCTCGTCGTGTCGCAAGAATGGATATCGTTACAAGTACGTGTACTGAAAAGAAGAGATATATAATAGAATTGGCTTACACTCGCCACAAGCTACATCAGAGTCACATCAGTACATTACATAATCATCAGTGTCCGACTACGGACGAAAACAAACGAGAAAATGAAACGACATCCATCCTTGATATCCCAGGCTGCCGGCCTGGAACCCATCCTAGATCGATGAAGGAGAAGAAGAAGCAACTCCAAATGAACAATCAATGCGCTCGCGTCGAGTAACCTTTACCTGCACCTGCAACTGGTGTTGTAGTAATCTGTGAGCCACAGGGGACTCAACAATCTCATTTCCAAAGGTATCAAGACTAGCAAAGCTTAATGGGCGAGGTATGGTTAAGTGGTGAGGTTGCAGCAGCGGCTAAGCATATATTTGGTGGCTAACTTACGAGTACCAGAAATAAGAGGGGGAAGATCTACGCATAGCGGACGTGAACTACAGATGATCAAATGAATGATCCTGAACACCTACCTACGTCAGACATAACCCCACCGTGTCCTCGATCGGAGAAAGAACTCACGAACGAGACAATCACGGTTACGCACACAATTGACATATTTTAATTAAGTTAACTTCAAGTTATCTAGAACCAGTGTTAAACAAAGTTTCCACGCTGCCACATAACCGCGGGCACGGCTTTCTGAAAGATTTAACCCTGGAGGGGTGCTCCAACTAGTCCATCACAAATTACCACAAGCCGCATAGAAATCCTCAATCACGAAGCTCGCGATCTCGTCGGAATCCCTAGTGGAAAACCTCAACTCTGAGATTACCCAAAGCATCACCGGAATCCCGATGCACAAGATATCTCGTCAAAGGTAACACTAATCCAGCAAGGCCGCCCGACGTGTCGACGATCCCGATAGGAGTCGCGTACCTCGTTCTCAGGACACGACGGATGGGTCACACTAGGAGTACCAAACCTCGGGTTGCCCCGCGGTGGCCCCGTAGTCTGCCAATTTGGACCAACACTCATGAGGAGCACTGGCCCGGGGGTTGATTAAATTATCCTCGGGGTCCGGAAAGTCCCTATGCAATTTATTAGGTGATTATGCAAATGTAGTACCAATGTTGGGCCTTGCCAGACCAGCTTTAATCTAAAACGAATTATCAAGGGGGTCCCCATAACAACCCCGATCGTGTTAGGAGCGCTCAATTATGGAACATAACGCCGGTAGCCGGAAACTAAGGGGGCAAGGGTGGAACAAAACACCAGGCTAGAAAGGCCGAGCCTTCCAACTTTTACCAAGTATATAGGTGCATTAAATTAGATAGCATTTAATATGGTGATATATCAAGGAACCCATGCTTTCACATGGAAGCATCTGCACCTGCAACTAGCAACGCTATCAACAGGGTTAAGCAAGCAGTAACATAGCCAATCAGTGGTTTGCTAGGTCGAACAGGTTGAAGGTTGACATGGCATTGTTGAGAGGCTGGTAATTAACATGTGGTAGGCAACGAGACATAATCGACAGAAACGGTAAACTAGCATGGCAATGATAGCAATGGTATCTGGGGAAATGATCATCTTGCCTGAGATCCCGCTTGGAAGAAGAATGCCTCCGTGAAGCAGACGAACCGACGTAGTCGAACGGGTCCTCACAATCCGACACGCTGCGGAACTCTATCGAGACGAAGCAAACCGGAAACACAAATCATCACACGGAATTCACCACAAGATGCACAACACATATGATGCATGAGCAGCTGAAAACATGCAAGTCATGGCATGACAAATCACACAATCAAACACTACACATTAAGTGAAGTTCAATATGCACGAGTTGCATATTGACGAAACTCCACGTTAATTATTTAGCTCACTCCCAGTTATCTACACGACAATATTAATGTTGTCAAACATGCAAGAGGTGAAGCAGAAATTAAACTACCTATCTAGACATTTTAAGTGAGGTCGGAAATGACATATAGCACCTCCCAAACGACCTCACATGTTAATTTACAATTCTGTCCAGATCTGAATTAACACCTTTAATTAGTTGTTAAACAACAAAACAAATAGGTTCGCGTGATTCTACGCGTCAAGGCAAGCAATCTACACATAAAGAACATCTCCAACGGAGCTACGGATCAAAAGATACAAGCACCGCAAGATATGATGGCGTGAATGCAAAAATGTGTGCAACGGCGGCTACGAGCACTTCAACACATACAAACAGCAAGAGAAAATGAAACTACACGAGATTCTAAGCAAGTTTCATGTAGGACACGATCAAAACGGAGCTATGGTTCGAAAACTACGAGCAAAATAAGAAAACACTACAATCTGCCAAAATCAGCCACATAGCACTTTCTACGCCCCACAACTACGAGCTACACAACTCCGATATGCACAAGCAAGGCATGGCACGGAAGAGGGCAAGAAGCACTACGACAAACATCTAACAACAACTAGCGTGGCAGCAAGGAGCACTAGGAAAAAAAGACACAAAATGGCTTCCCACACACTATTTCAGACTTAGTGAAAATAACCCCTGATGAAAGTGCAGTTTTCGATCTGAAGCTATATTGACAGCAGCAAAACCTATAGCTACAGGACTCCAAATGGCATGAAACTTCACAGCATGGTAGAGAAACACAAGGGGTACAACTAACTCCATTGGACCAACCTCAAAAAGAGCTACAGATCACAAGATGCAAGCAAGACAAGACAACAACAAAATATAACAGATTCCAGACTTAGAAATATTTCAGCACGTCTAAAAAAGCACTATTCCTAGCAACTTGAGAGCAAGCAAACTACACCTAAACATGCATTTCTATTGCAACCAAAAATACCCGGGGCTAAACAAAACATCCAAGATCAACTCCCTAGTTGACAACTAATTCAAACGAGGCACGGAATAAATCCTACGAATTAAACAAAAGGGCATCACGGCAAAATATCTCGCGAACTAACTTCCTCAAAAGATAAAACTAATTGCACAGAAAAATGCATGGGATTTTTCTACCCCGGAAACATATAAAATATGTGAGGTTTGCAACATAAAATAAAGCCACACATTAATGCGGGAAAATAACCTATACACGGGAAAATAAACTACCGCCAATTCCTACACGCAAAAATACGAGTGACCGCTCTAAAGTACACGGAAAAATAGTTTCTAAAACATGGCATTTATACTACGGCATACGGACAATACGGTCTAGCACGAAAAATAAATACGGCGTCTATCCTATATAGACAGCACGGTAAATTAGGCAAACAACACGCTAAATTAGGTCAAACAATTGTGCAGGTTTCAAAATCGTATTCTACGCGCGAAACTACCACAAAACCATATAAAATACGTCTCGATCCGATCTACGGTTAAAAAGTTACGGTCGTCTAAATATACGTCTAAATCTGGAATTTAATTAAATCCAGAGAAATACCCTAAAAGGAAAAAAAAACATCTATCGGGCCTAAACTATGGGCGCTGGATATCTAAAACCCACTCGAGCGACAAATAGAGGTCTGGGGAGGAACCTCACCTTGGGCTTGGCCCAGGTCGGCGAGGGAGGCATGCCGAGCTACCTGGGCCTGGGGAGCGAAGGCCTGAGGCGCTGGGGCTCTCTGGCCTGGCTGGAGCGGCGAGCTGGGCCTCGCGTGGCCCACACAGCCTGGCGAGGGGATCCTCCACGGTCAACGGGAGGAGGAGCGTGAGGCTCCTGCCTGATCCCGATGGGGCAGCGACGGCTGGAGCTCGCCGGCAACAGGCGAGGCGGGCGAGGCGGCCCTTCCTCGGAACCGGACCGGACCGGATCCGGCCGGCGGGAGGCGGGCTCGGCGCAGGAGCTCACAAGGCGGCGGGGCCGACGACGGGCGGTGCCCCGGCGAGGCAGGCGAACGGCGCGAGGCGCTGCGGCTCATGGCGGCCGGGCTGGCGGCGTCCTGGCGCGGGCGGCGGCGAGCTGTGGTAGAGGGCGCGAGGTGCGCCGACGAGCTGGCGGCGGCGGCTATGGGGCTCCGGCCGGCGGGGCCGACGGGCTGCGGGAGAAGACCTCGGCCACGGAAGGCCATGGATTGAAGTTGCAGGAGGCAGATCGGGGGCGGCGGCGGCTCGGGCCCGGGTGGGCCTCGGATGGGCTCGGCGGGCCTGCGAGGCTTGAGGCTGAGGGGAGGAGAGATAGGTGGGATTAGGGTTTGAGGGGCACGGATTTCGAGGCAAATGGGATGGGTGTCTAAATGTGATGGTGGGGTATATATAGACAATCGGGGGGGGGGGGGGCTCGGTTAACCGGAATCGCGTTCCGGATCCAACCGCGGGGTCGGATTCGGACGATTCCGAACGCAGGACGTGCTAAGTGGCCATGTGGTGTAGATATCGAGAGACGAAAGGGGAACGGGCGGTGCAGCAACGTATTTTAAAAACTCCGACAGACGTCCGACGAATAACCGAAGACGGTGCCGCTACGGTCGACCGTTCGGGTACCAGACGGATTCCGATCGCGACGAAATTCGACAAGCGGCCTAGCTATACCTAATCACGACCGCGCGCCAAGTCTCACCTTGATCAGAGAAAGTTTTAAACGCGCTTTTAAAACAGGGTTTCGACGGTGCCGCGGGCGCGTGCGAGTGCGGTCGGGATTAGAACGGACGACGACGCGAACCGGCAACTAACAACGGATGCAAGTTTTGAAAACTGGCGGCAACGGGATGCCGATGCAAAGCTGATGATGCGCATGATGTGATGATGATGCGACAAATAAAATAAATCACACGACGAAAACGGAAAGGAAAGGGAATCTTCTGGAACGTCGGCATCGGGCTGTCACAGGAGGTTGCAAGACAAACAAGGAGAAGATGGTCATATTGACTAGGCATATCAATGAGCTACGGAGATGCTCATCAATAGATATCAACGTGAATGAGTAGGGATTGCCATACAAATGATGCACTAGAGCTAAGAGTATGTGAAAGCTCTTAAAGAAAACTAGTGGGTGTGCATCCAACTTGCTTGCTCACGAAGACCTAAGGCAATTTTGAAGAAGCCTATCATTGGAATATACAAGCCAAATTATATAATGAAAATTTCCCACTAGCTATATGGTGGTGGCAAAACAAGAGACTCTCAATCATGAAGATCATGGTGCTTAATATGCACAAGTGTGGGAAGGTGGTAGCATTGTCCCTTCTCTCTTTTTCTCTCATTTTTTTGGTGGGCTCTTTGGCCTCTTTTTTTATATATTTTTTTATTTTGGTGGGCATCTTTGGCCTCTTTTATTTCCTCACATGGGACAATGCTCCATCAATGATGATCATCACACTTACAACTCAAAACTTAGAGCAATGATGACTCTATATGGAATGCCTTCGGTAGTGTACCGTGACAATGATCTAGCATGGCATAGACATCAATGGAAACATCATGCTAGCTATCTTATGATCATGCAATGGCAATGTAGAAGTGGTGTCACATGTCATGGTGGTAGTTGCATGACAATATATCTCGGAATAGCTTTGAAAAAGCCATAGTAGGTAGGTATGGTGGCTGTTTTTAGGGAGGCTATATTGGTGGTTTTGTGCACCGGTGAAAGTTGCACGACACTAAACAAGATAGTCATGGTGGAAGGTGAAAGTGCATCTAAACCATGGACTCAACATTAGTCATGAAGAACTCATATACTTGTTGCAAAAGTTTTAGTAGTAATTGAAACAAAGCATTCAACGCATACTCCTAGGGGAAGGGTTGGTAGGTATAAACCATCGCGCAATCCCGACCGCCACACAAAGGATGACAATCAATAGACTAATCATGCTCAGACTTCATCACATAGCGGTTCACCATACGTGCATGCTACGGGAATCACTAACTTCAACACAAGTATTTCTAGATCCACAACATGTTACTAATATAACTTCAATATTACCACAACCACAACTCAAAACTAATTGAGATGAATCAAACTTCTCTAACTATTCAGTGCACATGAAGGTGGAAGTTTTCATATCCCTTTGGATAACCCTTTTGAGACTACTTTCATAGCATAGATCAACTACCAAGACACGCACCGCTGTGCTCTAAAAGATATAAGTGAAGCACATAGAGAAAACTCAACTAGCTCAAAAGATATAAGTGAAGCACATGTGAGCTAAATTGTCTAACAAAAGGATATAAGTGAAGCTCGACAAAATCACGGTGAGTGGATGTCTCTCTCTCTAGGTGTGCAGCAAGGATGATTGTGACACAACAAAAATAAAAGAATCCTACGATACAAGACGCTCCAAGAAAAACACATAACATGTGGTGAATAAAAATATAGCCCCAAGTAACGTTACCGATGGATTGAAGACGAAAGAGGGGATGCCTTCCCGGGGCATCCCCAGTCTTAGTCTTTTACGACATCATTGAATCAACTTGGGGTGCCTTGGGCATCCACAAGCTTGAGCTCTTGCCACTCTTTATCTTTTTGTCCATAAGAACTTCACCCAAAACTTGAAAACTTCACAACACGAAACTTAAACAGAAACTCGTGATAACATTTGTATAAGAAAGCAAACCACCACATCCTTAGGTACTGTAGCAAACTTAAATTCTACTTATGTTGATGTTGGGTTACTGTATTTTCAATCTTCCATGGCTAATATCCCCCGATACTATCCATAGTTTCATCAAAATAAGCAACCAACTCAACAAAAACAGAATCAGTTAACACCAGACCAGTCTGTAGCAATCTGTATACTTCGTATACTTCTGGTACTTCAAAAATTCTGAAAAATTACGACAGTCTGAGGAATTTGCGTAGCAATCAGAAGCAAAAAGAATCAACTCAAAATCTCTTACAAAAAAAATGAAAATTCGTTTCGTGAGCAGAAAGTTTCTATCTTTTCCAGCATGACCAAAGGATCATCCCTAAGACTAATCATAACGGTTTTGCTTGGCACAAACGCAAAAAGAAACTCAAAAACACAATCATAACAGAATTATGAAAGTGTGGAAAACACAAAACAGAAAGAAAAAAGATAGATTCGTTGGGTTGCCTCCCAACAAGCGCTATTGTTTAACGCCCTTAGCTAGGCATAAGGTGATGGAATCACGTATAGTCATCCTTGGCGCTCAAACCATAAGTAGCCCTCATCATAGATTCATAAGGCAATCCTATTTTCTTTCTAGGAAAATGCTCCATGCCCTTCTTTAGGGGAAATTGAAATCTAATATTCCCTTCCTTCATATCGATGATAGCACCAATAGTCCTTAGGAAAGGTCTACCAAGAATAATGGGACGTTAAGGATTGCAATCTATGTCTAGTACAATGAAATCCACGGGTACATAGTTCTTATTTGCAACAATAAGAACATCATCGATCCTTCCCATGGGTTTCTTGACAGTAGAATCCGCAAGATGCAAATTAAGAGAACACTCTTCAATCTCATGAAAACCAAGAATATCACATAAAGACTTTGGAATCGCGGAAACACTTGCACCCAAATCACACAAAGCATTGCATTCATAGTTTTTGATCTTGATTTTGATAGTAGGTTCCCACTCATCATGAAGTTTTCTAGGTATAGAGACTTCTAATTCAAGCTTCTCTTCAAGAGATTTCATCATAGCATCTACGATATGTGCGGTAAAGGCTTTGCTTTGGCTATAAGCATGTGGAGAGTTTGCAATGGATTGCATCAAGGAAATGCATTCAAACAAGGAGGAACTATCATAATTGAATTCCTTGAAATCCAAAGTGGGAGTTCCATTACTAATCAAAATTTTGATTTCTTCTACTCCACTCTCCACACCTTTATCATCAAGATAGGTGGGCTCCGAATCATTGGGGCATTTTTCAACCAAAGTGGATTCATATCCAGCCCCTTCATCAATAGGTTTGACACGCGAAAAGAAAGATTCAAGAGGATTCACACCAAGCACTTTAAGATCTTCGTGATTTGCATCACTAGAACGCACCCTTTTAAACCATTCATGCCTAGCGCGTATTTGGGCGGTTCTTTCTTTGCTCTCATTCATGGAGACACGCATAGCTTTTAAAGTTTCATCCAAGTTGACCTTGGGAGGAGCACATCTAACTTTCAAAGCATCAATATCACAAGACATCCTATCAACGCTCTTAGCCAAATCGTCTATTTTGAGTAGTTTTTCCTCTATGGACGCATTGAAAATCTTTTGAGAGTTGATGAACTCTTTGATATTACTCTCTAAATCAGAGGATAATTTGTTTTGATTTCCATAAGTGTTGTTGTAGGAATTGCCATAATTGTTAGAGGAGTTACTAGGAAAAGGCCTAGGAACATAGTTTCCTCTAAAAGCATTGTTGTTGCCAAAATTATTCCTACCAACAAAATTAACGTCCAAACTAGCGTTGCTACTATAAATCAAGGAAGATAGTGGCATGTCATTAGGATCTGAAGGAGCATTTCTACTAGCAACCAAATTCATCAACTCGTCTATCTTAGCACTAAGCGAGTTAATTTCTTCTATAGCGTGTACCTTTTTGCTAGCAGGTGAACTTTCAGTGTGCCACTGAGAGTAGTTGGTCATGATATTGTCTAGGAGTTTTGTAGCGTCTCCTAACGTGATTTCCATGAACGTTCCACCTGAGGCGGAGTCCAAGATATTGCGATAAGCAAAATTCAAGCCAGCGTAAAAGATTTGTATAATCATCCACAAACTCAACCCATGAGCGGGACAATTTCTAATCATTAACTTCATCCTCTCCCAAGATTGTGCAACGTGTTCATGATCAAGTTGCTTGAAATTCATGATATCGTTACGTTGGGAGATAATCTTAACCGGCGGAAAATACTTGGATATGTAAGCATCTTTGCACTTATCCGAAGATTCGATACTATTTTTAGGCAAAGAAGAAAACCAAGTTTTTGCGCGATCTCGCAACGAGAAAGGAAAAAGCTTCAACTTAATCACGTCATTATCCACATCTCTTTTCTTTTGCATATCGCAAAGCTCAATGAAGTTATTGAGATGGGATGCGGCATCTTCACTAGGAAGGCCAGAGAATTGCTCTTTCATAACAAGATTCAGCAAAGCTGCGTTGATTTCATACGATTCCGCACTAGTGGCAGGAGCAATCGGAGTACTAATAAAATCATTATTATTGGTACTTGAGAAGTCCCAAAGTTTGGTGTTTTCAGGCATTATGACTTCAACAAACTAACAAGAACACAAGCAAGAAAGAAAACTGGAAGGAAAACGGCAAAGGGCAAAGGAAAACTGCAAAGGAAAACGGCCAAAAGGCAAAAGGAAACGGCAAAGGAAAACGGCAGAAAGGAAAAAGGGAACGGCAAAGGAGAAAGGCAAATGAAAACGAAAAATGTGAAGTGGGGGAGATGAAAACGAGAGGCAACTGGCAAAAAAGGTCAATGCAAGAGATGAGTTTGTGACACCTACTTGAATAGATCTCCTCCTCGGCAACGGCGCCAGAAAAATGTTGCTGACGGCAGTCCCCGGCAACGGCGCCAGAAATCCTTCTGCTACTGCGACAGCAGACCTTCCGTGGCAACGACGCCAGGAATCCTGCTGCTATGGCTACGCCTATAGGGACTTCCTTAGCAAATATGCAAAGGATTTCCCTGCGGCCTTGGAGCCTTGCGTTGGTGTTCCCTTGAAGAGGAATGGGTGATGTAGCACAGCGGCGGTAAGTATTTCCCTCAATTTGAGAACCAAGGTATCAATCCAGTAGGAGGAGAGTTCAAGTACCTGCACAAACACAAAGAGCTTGCACCCAACACTATGAAGGGGTTGTCAATCCCTTATAGATTGTTTGCAAAGTGAGAACTGAAAGCAAAGAGTAAACAAAGCAAAGTAAACGTGAAAGTGGAAACGGTAGTTGTGAATAGACCCGGGGGCCGTAGTGTTCACTAGTGGCTTCTCTCATGAAAGTAAGTAGACGGTGGGTGAACGAATTACTGTCGAGCAATTGATAGAACCGCGCAAAGTCGTGACGTTATCTAAGGCAATGATTATATCTATAGGCATCACGTCCAAAACAAGTAGACCGATACTTTCTGCATCTACTACTATTACTCCACACGTCGACCGCTATCCAACATGCATCTAGTGTATTAAGTCCAAAAGAACAGAGTAACGCCTTAAGCAAGACGACATGATGTAAATGGACAGTCTCATATCTACGATAAAATCCCATCTTGTTACCCTTGATGGCAACAACATGATGCGTGCCTTGCTGCCCCTTCCGTCACTGGGAAAGGTCACCACACGGTATGAACCCAAAACCAAGCACTTCTCCCATTGCAAGAATCATAGATCTAGTTGGCCAAACAAAACCCAAGACTCGGAGAGACTTACAAGGATATCAAATCATGCATATAAGAAATCAGCAAAGACTCAAATATAATTCATAGATAATCTGATCACAAATCCACAATTCATCGGATCTCGACAAACACACCGCCAAAGAGGATTACACCGGATAGATCTCCATGAAGATCATGGAGAACTTTGTATTGAAGATCCAAGAGAGAGAAGAAGCCATCTAGCTACTAACTACGGACTCGTAGGTCTGAAGTGGACTATTCACGAGTCATTGGAGAGGCGATGATGTTGATGTAGAAGCCCTCCAACTCCAAAGTCCCCTCTGGCAGGGCACCGGGAAGGGTCTCCAGATGAGATCTCACGGAAACGGAAGCTTGCGGCGGCGTAAAAGTGTTTTCGTGGATGCCCTGATTTTTTCTGGGTTTTTAGGGAATTTATAGGCCAAAGAGCTAGGGCAGGGGAGCGCCAGGGAGGCCACAAGCTTGGTTGCCACGGCCCCCCTGGCCGCGGCAACAGGGCTTGTGGGCTCCCTGTGGGCCCGTGCCTTGGCCCTCAAGTCTCCCGATCTTCTTCTGTTCTGGAAAAATTTATTTTGGGGATTTTATTCCGTTTGGACTCCGTTCCAAAATCAGATCTGAAAAGAGTCAAAAACACATAAAAACGGGAATTGGCACTTGGCACCGGATTAATAAGTTAGTCCCAAAAAAGATATAAAATATAAACAAAACATCCAAAGTTGACAAGATAACAGCGTGAAACCATCAAAAATTATAGATACGTTTGAGACGTATCACCGCCCGCCACTCGTGGATCGCCAAATCCACAACCGATGAGGCGATGGACGGCAAGGCTAGATCGGATAGAGGAGAGGATGGGGTAAGGGAAGAACCGTGACCGAGCATACCAACCTCAAGGGAGCGATGCACAAACTTACCACAAGGACGAGATCGACGAGACATGGATACGTATCCAACACATCTATAATTTTTTTTGTTCCATAATTATATATTATCATTATAGATTACTTTTTGGGTACTTATTTACCAATTTATATTATTTTTTAGCACTAACTTATTGACCCAATGCCTAGTGCCGGTTGTTGTTTTCTTCATTTTTTTTCACTTTTCAAGTTTACCATACCAAACGAAGTCCAATTGTCCTGAAACTTTTTAGAGATTTTTCTAGACCAAAAGAAGAACACCAAGCATCGGAAGAAGGGTGGGGGTCTCACAAGGTCCCCACAAGCCAACCTGGCGCGGCCTTGGGGGCACCCTATTGGCTTGTGGGCCGCTCGAGGCCCGCCCGACTCCGTTCTTTGTCTTATAAATTCACAATCAACCTAAAAACCTCGGAGGTAGTCCTGAAACACGTTTTACGCTACCTCAAGTCTTTGTTCCAATGGTAGGCCATCCGGAGCTCCGTTCCGGCACCCTGTCGGAGAGGGGATCAATCACGGAGGGCCTCTTCATCAACCTTGCTGCCCTCATGATGATGTGTGAGTAGTTCACCACAGACCTACGGGTCTATAGCTAGTACCTAGACAACAATCCCTCTCTCTCTTAATCTTCAATACAATGATCAGCACATCTTCGCTTTGATCCACATGATGTAATTGCTTTTGTGTGATGCGTTTGTTGGGATCTGATGATTTGTGGGTTTATGTTCAGATTATTCATGATAAATATTTGAGTCTTCTCCAAATACTAATATGATTCTTAGGTGCATGATTATGATAGCCTCATAATTCTCTCTGATCTCTAGTGAAATAGTTTGGCCTACTAGATTGATATTTCTTCGGTGAGAGAGGTGCGTTGTAGTAGGTTCAACCCAGTGAATTTCTATATCCCAGCGACAAAAGGGGACAAGATGCGTCTTTGTGTTGATGCTACTAAGGTTAAAATGATGGTGTTTATTCATATTGCTTGAGTTTAGTTTCTACATCATGTCATCATTCTCCATGCATTACTCTGTTTTATTTAATATTCTAGATGCATCCTGGATAGCAGTCGATGTGTGGAGTAACAATAATAGGTACATTCAGGAGTCGGCCTATTTGTTGATGGACGTGATGCCTATGTACACATGATCATTGCCATGAATATCGCATAACTATCCGCTTTTTTGTCAATTGCCCAGCAATAATTTATTTACCCGGGTCTATTCACCATATATTTACAAAACCTTCAATACCTTGCTTACATTTACTTGTTTTTGTTTTATTTTTCAATATACAACTATCTACAATTATCTACACACCTCACTCACTTGCAAATAACAAGTTCAAGGGGATTGACAACCCGCTTGCCCGCGTTCGGTGCAAGTTGTTTGTTCTTTTGTGTGCAACCGCTAAAGATGGTCGTGGTCGATATTCCTATTGGTTCTATAAACCTTGGTTTCATAACTTAGGGAAAAACTTACCCACATTCTGCTGCGTTAACCCGTTCCTCTTCACGGAAAACCCAACACACATCACAAGTATCAGGAAGGATTTTCGGCGCCGTTGCCGCCGGGGTATATCATCACCAACTACCAAGTAAGTTCACACAAATTTCCATTCACTTGTTCTCATTTTTATTTTCTTGTATATTTAGTTTGTCTCATAAAAATGAAAATACAAAAATATTTACCTTTGCTTGCTTAGCTTGTCACAAGTTTGCATCTTCGCTCTCTAGTTTGCTTGTCTTGCTTGTTACTTTGCTTGCTTGGTCACCATGTCTCAAGATACTACTCAGTTGTGTGACTTATCAAATACTAATGACAATGATTTTATTATTACACCTATACCACCCGCCACTAGTGCGAAGGCTTCTGATATTAATATTGCGTCGCTGCATATTGTCATGAAAGAGCAATTTTTTGGAAGTCCTAACGAGGATCCTGCTTCACATCTTAATACATTTCTTGAACTTTGTGATATGCAAAATAAAAAGGATATGAATAATGATATTGTGAAATTATTATTTTTCCTTTTTCACTAAGAGGTAAAGCTAAAGCTTGGTTTTCATCTTTACCGTGTAATATTATTGGAACATAGGATAAGTTTAAAGATGCCTTTATTGACAAGTATTTTCCTCCTACTAAGATCATCTCCCTTATAAATCAAATAATGAATTTTAAACAACATGAACAAGAACATGTTGCACAAGCACGTGAGAGAATGAATTGCCCCAATCATGGTTTAAACTTGTGGATGATTATCCAAAACCTCCGCCAGCTTAGGTTAAACCATGAGTTCCTGGTAGTAGAGGTTATGCCTGCGCCGCCCGCCAACCTCATTCCAGGTACGACAAGTGGTTGTTGATCTTTTGACAAATAGGGGTTTTCATGTCTGCTCTGCTCAGCCTTGGATTGCGGGAGTAGGCCTTTTCGAGCTTAGGGATGCTGGAGAAAGATTTGCTGCTGTTCAGATGGTTCCCCGGGAGTTGGGGAACGATTCTTTCGTGAGATTTATTAAGCACAATGAAAGCGAGGGTCGGTGGGGTGGCACCGGTTGGAGAGGGGGGGGAGGCTCGCGTCCACTACAAGAAATTCGTGCAATCATGACGCTCCATTTTGGTCACTGGAAGGTCACTGTTATTGTTTTATGACCAAATATAGGAGGTCAACAGTTGGCCGTCAAGAATGTAGAAACTTGACCTTCATAATATTTTGGTCATTAGATCTATGACGAAAATGCTTTGGTCGTTAAATGTATGACCAAAATTTTGGTCATGGCCATGTGCCTAAACCACGTAGGATCTTACATGGCAAGGTGACGTGGCATAGGTGAACCACATATGATCTGACATGGCATGCTGAGGTGTCGCTTGTGGTGACATGTAATCTGACATGGCATGGACATTCCTTGATCAATTCTACATGGGCCAGGCCTAGCATTTTGGCCCATTAATTTTTATGGCCATATTCATTTCGACCTAGTTATATGGTTCAACCCCATTTATTTTTACAGCCATTATCTGTTCAACGCATTTATTTGGTCAAATAGTGTCCATAATCTATTACGGCAAATAATTTGGTTTACATAGTCTAATTGAATTAGTTCTTGGCATTATTTTGCAAGGTTTGAGTGCAGAAAAGCATGTTCAGTTAAAACCAATTATTTACACACAAAACTGAAATAATTTACAATTGTATCGTATCACAGAAAATACAATAACTTCGTCCCTCCACTACGGGCTTGATGACTTGGTCTCAACATGACGAACATGCACACAAATAGCACCAATCTTGTACACGTCCAATCTTCTTCAGGTATGAAGAGACTTCCTTAACAATTAGAACATCATAATGGGCCTTCGAGTACTTGGGAGTGGTGTCATCTGTGCCAAAAGAACATATATCCATTAGAACACCTCACATGCTCAAACCAGTCAAAATAGTTGGATATTGAACAAAAAGTAAGTTCACACTGATGGAAGTAAAACATACTCAGATGAAAATGTAGTTAACAAGGTTTGTAAAGTAGTAGTGACAATGGATTGTGTTCCCTATTACAGTAATAGAAAATGTAAGAGCAATTATAATGTGCAACTCGAAACATACAACAACACAACATTTCAAGAATAAAAGGCCGAAATTGAATTAAGATGCTAGATTACGTATACCTACACCTAAACATACATCAACTCAAAGCCATGCTATATTATGTATACATACGCCTAAACATACATCAACTAAATAACAAATAAAAACTGGACAAATTCATGCGATTCTCAGCCATGTCAAAACAAACATAACTGTTAATTCAGTCTAACTTTTTTAGAATTAATTTGCTTAAACGGCAAACTGAACATTGAAAAGCAAGAACTAAATCTGAATAACAGGTAAAAATAGATCTACATCCAAATTTGTTTTATTACAAACTATTAGTAAGTATATACAGACTACTATTAACTATATAGTCGCCAACCCATGTATTCGCACGATCTAGTTTTATAATTTTTTTGTCTTTTTCACTTTATATTTTACATGTATGTTATATAAAATATTATCCATAGTGCAACCCGTGTACTAAGCTTTTATATAAGATATTTCTTGCAACCAACAATCGAAAGATATGTCAATATATTGGAACATGCTACCAAAGCCATGAAAGTAACTTGGAACATAGGAAAACACAAATACATGTGAGTGACTAAGTAAATTAATGTAATTTCATCCATTAATTTGTCATTTTTGTTGTTGAAATAAAAACATGAAAACTTGTTAGGCTTCGATAGAAATGACTCGACAAATAGATGGCTAAATATTTATTTTGAATAATACTAAAAGGAGACCTTATGAAAATTTTGGAGGCAATGCCATCAACATGAGGCGGCCCAATATATACAACAAAACAACCGTGAGGAGCCTAATCCTAGCCAAATTTCCCTTTCTCCTTATCGCCTCGAACAGAAAACGAGCACCGACCATGGCGGCGCGAGCGACCCATCCGGGCTAGCTCCTGCTGCCGACCGCGCTTGCTCCCGCTCCCTGCCTGCCCTAACTCCCGCTCACTGGTCGCGCTAGATCCTACTGCCGGCCGCGCTAGGTCCCGCTCGATGGCGACCCAGGCCGCACTCCTCCCTGACTGCTGCTCCTACCCCTGACTGCCTCTCCGATCTGCTGTTGCTCTCGGCAACAATGTCAGGCAAGACTCTAACATACTCTCTAATCTCTGGTAGTTGCCTCTCAAAACGATGACTGGGAGATGACGTGAATAATGGATCTGTTTGAGTTCATGTTGCCTTACATGTATGTATAGGATAAGTGCTGATGATTACAGTCTGAGTTCATGTTGCCTTACATGTACGTATAGGATAAGTGTTGATGTTGGTCTCATGGTCTATAATTTGTGGACAGAACTATGTCCTCAACTAGCTGTTGCTACATGCTACTTGCTTTTGTTGGTTATGTAATATTTGGACAGAAGTATGTCCAGAACTTCTGGTTATTCATGTATGTTATGTGAATAATTTTATGTCCCTGAAAATCATTGATATATATCTGAATATATGGGGCCGAAAATTTTGATTTTTTCTCATGATTTATCAAAACCGCTAAATGGGCTTAGCCGGCTATAGCTAGGCTATAGCCTTTCGTAGCTGCTGGAAAAGCCGCCGCTAAATGCAGTAGCCGACTATTTAAAACTTTGCTTCCTTCACATTGCTCTCAAGTGAACTGAAAATTGGGAAAAATAATGAGGAAAATTGGTTACATTAAAATGAGCTAAAATTTGGTGGAGGGAGGTTCTGTGGGTAGTGTCATGCCGTGGTAAAATTTCAGCAATTATAAAGCAATATAAAATATAGTTGCTTCACAAACTAAAAATATTACCAGAAACAAAGATTGGATTGTGAGCTTAGATGTATTGTTAGATGGAGACCAAATTTTGCGGAGAGGTGAGATTTGGGCATATAGAATATCCGGCAAAAAATCTGCTCATTAGGAGAGGTGTAGCTAGTACTTCCTTCATAAAGCTTCTAGCTGAATAGAAACTTTGGAATTTTTCTAAGGACGGTTTAATAGGAAAATAGAGCTAAATGTTTTCATGAGGCAATGATTTGGGTACGAAAGAGTGCCCAAAAATATTGAGGGCAATTAAGAAAATATAAATTCCAACCTATCAACGTATTTATACTTTGTGGCCTTGTCGACACCTATACAAGCCACGTAGGCGCAACTATTGAGTTGTCTACCCAGTCACCTCTAAATAGGCCTGTGACCTTCTTAGTTTTGTCATGGAGGACCTACAATGCAGGCATAAATAGAGCTACACATGTCAGTGACCATTTTGTGCAATGCGATTATGACTTTCTTGATAGAGATGGTCAAAAATTTCTAGGGTTTGGACCCTTTTAGACACCTCATGACCTTTTTGTAAATTTTGGTCATAGATCTATAACCAATTCAACCGCCATCATTTTTTGGGGTCATAAATGAGCTTATTTCTTGTAGTGGTCTTTGCCCTGATCCAAACAGGATCGGGAGGAAGGAGAGGGTGGGGATTGGGGTCAGATGGGGTGGGAGTGTCGGTGCGAGGGGGCACTAGCGCCCTAGTAGTGGCCCGGGTGGGCCGGATGGTGGGGGGGGGAAGGGGAATGGGTCGGCTGGGGGAAGAGGCCCAGTGGGGGGGGGATTTTGCACATTTGATTAATATGTTTTTAATAAAACTTTATGTTTTTTATTATATTAAGCCATCTTTGTTATATGTCAAAGTTTTGGGCAACTTGCCCATTGTTACAAAAGCAATAATAGAAAGTTCCATAAAAATATTTTTGAGCAACATAAGTTGTTTCGAATTTATTTTATAATTGAAAAGGTAATTATTTAATTGTTTTGGACTCTGTTATAAATGTTTTAGAGGACCCAAACTACTTTGAAAATTGTTGATTTCAATTTTATAAATACTAGGAGAATATTTGTAACCCAAACATGAGTTTTTTATTTTACAGTTTGAAGAAATAATTTATTTGACTTAAATTTTAATTTAGTTTTGGTTTTTAAATTGGCAATTTGGCTTAGTTAATCTTGATGACATGGCACCATGCTAACCCACAAGTATAGGGGATCAATTGTAGCCTTTCTCGATAAGTAAGATGTCGAACCCAACGAGGAGCTAAAGGTAGGACAAATATTCCCTCAAGTTCTATCGACCACTGATACAACTCTACGCACACTTTACGTTCGCTTTACCTAGAACAAGTATGAAACTAGAAGTACTTTGTAGGTGTGATAGGATAGGTTTGCAAGAAAATAAAGAACACGTAAATAAAAACTAGGGGCTGTTAAGATAAAGAACAATTACGTTAGTTTAACGAGTGTGGAAAAGTGGTGGTAAGAGTTGTGGAATTGTCCCTAAGCAATTGACTACGTTACAAGACCGATAGCAAGTTTTATGTGGGAGAGGCCACTGCTAGCATGTCATCCCTTACTTGGAATTCTATGCACTTATGATTGGAACTATTAGCAAGCATCCGCAACTACTAACGTTCATTAAGGTAAAACCCAACCATAGCAATAAGATATATTGGTCCCCCTTCAATCACGTATGCATCAATTTCTATGCCAGGCTGAAGCTTGTGTCACCCTTGCCCTCCAATACATAGTCCTATCAACATACTAATAACCCTATGGTGTGATTCACGCGCGCGATCATATGATGGGCACCAAAGGACACCAACATAACCACAAGAAAATTAAAACCAATCATGGCAATTCATCAACCACCGATAGGACAACGAAAATCTACTCATACATCATAGGATGGAAACACATCATTGGATAATAATATGAAGCATAAAGAACCATGTTCAAGTAGAGGGTACATCGGGTTGCGGGAGAGTGGACTGCTGAATATAGATGGGGGAAGGTGATGGAGGTGTTGGTGAAGATGACAGAGGTGTTGGTGTAGATCGCCGTCACACGATGATGTCCCGGGCGGCGTTCTGACGCCGCCGGGAGAGAGGGGGAGAGAGCCTCCCTTCTGCTTCTTCTTCCTTGACGTCCTCCCTAAATGGGAGAAGGGTTTCCCCTCTGTTCCATGATCTCCATGGCGGCGGAGGGGCGAGAGCCCCTCCGAGATTGGATCTCTCTCTCTGTGTCCTTCTGTTTCTGTGCTCCCCAATTCTGGCCTTTCACCATTTCTTAAATTCCCGGAGATCTGTAACTCCGATTCGCGTATCCTTTTAACATGATTTTCTTCCGGATATTAGCTTTCTTGCCGCGAAAGAAGGGCCCCAACCGCCTTAGGGGTTGGTCACGAGCCTGCCAGGCGCGCCTGGGGGGTAGGGCACGCCTCCTGGGCTCGTGACCCCCTCGGGCATCGTTTGGCGTTGATTCTTCTTCCCAAAAATCATAAATATTCCAAAAAAATCCCCATAGGTTTTTTATTGCGTTTGGACTTCGTTTGGTATGGATATTCTGTGAAACAAAAAAACATGCAACAAACAGCAACTGGCACTGGGCACTGGATCAATATGTTAGTCCCAAAAATAGTATAAAAAGTTGCCAAAAGTATATGAAAGTTGTATAATATTGACATGAAACAATCAAAATATATAGATAAGACGGAGACGTATCAGCATCCCCAAGCTTAATTCCTGCTCGTCCTCGAGTAGGTAAATGATAAAAAGATAATTTTTGATGTGGAATGCTACCTAGCATAATCTTGATCATATAATCTAATCATGGCATGAGTACTAAAACACGAGTGATTCGAAGAAATAGTCCATCATTTGACATAAAGACAAGAATATTTCAAGCATACTAACAAAGCAATCATGTCTTCTCAAAATATCATGGCCAAAGAAAGTTATCCCTACAAAATCATATAGTGTGGCTATGATGCATCTTCCCCACACAACATATTTAAATCATGAACAACCTCGGTTTTAGACAAGCAATTGTTTCATACTTTAGTGTTCTCAAACTTTTTCAACTTTCACGTAATACATGAGTGTGAGCCATGGACATAGCACTATAGGTGGAATAGAATATGGTGGTTGTGGAGAAGACATAAAGGAGGAGATAGTCTCACATCAACTAGGCGTATCAACGGGCTATGGAGATGCCCATCAATAGATATCAATGTGAGTGAGTAGGGATTGCCATGCAACAGATGCAGAAGAGCTATAAGTGTATGAAAGTTCAAAAAGAAACTAGTCCGTGTGCATCCATCTCGCTTGCTCACGGAGACCTAGGGAAATTTGAGGAAGCCCATCAATGGAATATACAAGCCAAGTTCTATAATGAAAATTTCCCACTAGTATATGAAAGTGACAACATAGGAGACTCTCTATCATGAAGATCATGGTGCTACTTTGAAGCACAAGTGTGGTAAAGGATAGTAGCATTGTCCCTTCTATCTTTTCTCTCATTTTTTAATTATTATTTTAATTATTATTTTTTTCTCCCTTTTTTGGTGGGCTTCTTTGGCCTGTTTTTTTATTTGGGCTTCATTGGCCTCTTTTATTACTTCCTCACATGGGACAATGCTCTAATAATGACGATCATCACGCTTTTATTTACTTACAACTCGATATTTAGAACAAAATATGACTCTATATGAATGCCTCCGGCGGTGTACCGGGATGTGCAATGATCTAGCATAGCAATGACATCAAAAAATTGACAATCCATGAAAACATCATGCTAGCTATCTTACGATCATGCAAAGCAATATAACAATGATGGTGCGTGACATAATAAACGGAACGATGGAAGTTGCATGGCGATATATCTCGGAATGGCTATGGAAATGCCATAATAGGTAGGTATGGTGGCTGTTTTGAGGAAGGGTATATGGTGGGTGTAATGCACCGGCGATAGTTGCGCGGTACTAGAGAGGCTAGCAATGGTGGAAGGGTGAGAGTGCGTATAATCCATGGACTCAACATTAGTCATAAAGAACTCACATACTTATTGCAAAAGTCTATTAGTCATCGAAACAAGGTACTACACGCATGCTCCTAGGGGAAGGGTTGGTAGGAGTTAACCATTGCGCTATCCCGACCTCCACACAAAGAATGACAATCAATAAATAAATCATGCTCCGACCTCGTCACATAACGGTTCACCATACGGGCATGCTACGGGAATCACAAGCCTTAACACAAGTATTTCTACGAATACACAATTACTCACTAGCATGACTAATATCACATCTTCATGTCGCAAAACTATTGCAAGGAATCAAACATATCATATTCAGTGATCTACAAGTTTTATGTAGGATTTTATGACTAACCACGTGAATGACCAACTCCTGTTAACTCTCTACATAGGTATAAGTGAAGCATGATAGTTTAATTCTTTATACAAAAGATATGCTTCGCTCTAAAAAATATAAGTGAAGCAAAAGAGCATTCTACAAATGGCGGTTTTCTATGTGTAGGGAAACACATAATCCAAACTTCAAATGATATAAGTGAAGCACATGAAGCATTCTATAAAGCCATACTCAAAAGATATAGGTGAAGTGCAAAGAGCATTCTATAAATCAACCAAGGACTATCTCATACCAGCATGGTGCATAAAATAAAAAGGAAAAATAAACACAAAAGACGCTCCAGGCATTTGCGCATATCATGTGACGAATAAAAATATAGCTCCGAGTAAAATTACCGATAGACTGTAGACGAAAGAGGTGATGCCTTCCGGGGCATCCCCAAGCTTAGACGCTTGAGTATTCCTTGAATATTACCTTGGAGTGCCTTGGGCATACCCAAGCTTAGGCTCTTGCATCTCCTTATTCCTTAATCCATCATGGTCTCACCCAAAACTTGAAAACTTCAATCACACAAAACTCAACAAAACCTTCATGAGATCCGTTAGTATAATAAAGTAAATCACCACTTTAAGTACTGTTCTGAACTCATTCCAAATTCATATTAGCATTATATCTACTATAATCCAACTTCACTATGGTTCATAACCCCCGATACTACCCATAGATTCATCAAAATAAGAGAACAATGCATAGAAAATAGAATCTGTCAAAAATAGAACAGTCTGTAGTAATCTGAACGTATACCATACTTCTGATACTCCAAAAATTCTGAAACAACTATGATAATTAATTCAATTTGTATATCAATCATCAGCAAAAAGAATCAACTCAATAGCGCTCTCTGTATAGAAATAAGAAATGATTTCGTGAGTGCAAAGTTTCTGTCTTTTTCAGCATGATCAAACAACTATCACCCAAACTAATCATAAAGGCTTTACTTGGCACATCATTCTTATAATACAATGGAGTTGTACAAGGGGATAATTAATTTTGCGAGAAACTTCCATGAAAAATTCTTCATTGTTTCCATGAGCATGAACACAAGTGTTCAAGGTCGACCCTCACTTCCGCAATGCATCACCTTTCAATCGCTTCTCCTTTTGAAAAAGTTTTAAGTTCCCTCTATATTTTTTTTGTTTTTAAACTATATAAAAGAACTCAACAGAAATAAATGACTCCCTAAAATTTCCGGATTGTCTCCTAGACAGCGCTTTCTTTAAATCCATTAAGCTAGGCATAAAGTGCTCAAGTAATGGATCCACCCGGATCCCAAGGTATATCAAAGACAATTTTAATTAACAATGATTTGTAATTTAGTAGTGAGCACAAGGTAACATATATCATGAAATGACGAAGTCTAACTCTCTTCCTATGCATTGGCATGTCATAAAAGAACAATTCATGCACATCAAGTAAAGGCCAATACATAGCATAAGCAGTTCCTTGCAATTTTATCGTATTGGAAACATAGAGAGGTGGAGATGTAGTTCCTCTCTCATAATAATTGCAAGTAGAAGCAGCAAGCACATGCATATTATATTCATCAAAATCATCATGTGTAATAGTAGAAGGCAACCCATCTATGTAATCCCTAATAAGAGAAAACTTCTCCGATATAGTGTAGTTAGGAGAGTTCAAAAAGATAATAGGACTATCATAAGTGGGTGCGATAGAAACAATTTCATGTTTAACATAAGGAACTATAGCAAGTTCATCTTCATAAGCATCATTCCTATTGGCATCATGTCCACAAGCATAGCAAGCATCAAGTTCATCAAAAAGGGATATCTCAAAGAATCCAAGGGATCATAGCAATCAACATAGCATTCATCCTTTGGTAAGAACGAAGGGAAATTAAACAATGTATGAGTTGAAGAGTTACTCTCATTAGAAGGTGGGAACGGGTAGCTAGTCTGCTCTTCCTCCTTTTGTTCTTCGCTCTCCTCGTCATCTTTTTCATCTAATGAGCTCACAGTTTCAGCATTTTCTTCTTCCATAGTTTCCTGCAAAATATTATTCTCCTCTTGGGCAGCAGAGAATTTCTCCATAAATCGATAAATATGGGCATTATGTTCATAATTAGTATAAAAATAACGAAGCATAACCAAATTTTCAGATCGGTAAACATCATCATTATCATCACACTTTTTAAACAGAGCTTCAATTTCATAAGCACCCATAAAAGCAACAAACTCTTCTATTTGTTCCACATCATAGTAATCATATATACCATTAGCATAAGAAGCCAAGGTTTCATTAGCATTAAATTTACAAGAAAAGGGAAGGTGTTTAGCCTTCATCCTAGAGCAACAAGTAATATCATATCTCAAGCATAGTTCCCAAGCATACCATTTCAACATATGAATTTGATCCCATAATAGTTTCCCTTTTTGAGTCAAGCGACAATCCTTAAAGTATTCACGTTGATCCAACGTGTATCCCATTATATAATTGAATGGGGTTTTCCCAGGATTATTAAAGAAGTGCATAATATTTTCCACATAACGAGCATCGAGGGTTTTAGGAGGTTCCCCATCTCCATGAGTAGCAAGTACACCTATTTTTTTGGTATTTCGTGTTCCATATCCATAACTAAAGATAGAGAACAACTTAGAACAACAAATAAATCTACTTAGTGATAAAGCAAACAAGCACACACGAGAATATTCACCCCACGCTATTGCTCTCCCCGGCAACAGCGCCAGAAAAAAGTCTTGATAACCCACAAGTATAGGGGATCAATTGTACCTTTCTCGATAAGTAAGAGTGTAGAACCTAATGAGGAGCTAAAGGTAGGACAAATATTACCTCAAGTTCTATCGACCACCGATACAACTCTACGCACACTTTATGTTCGCTTTACCTAGAACAAGTATGAAACTAGAAGTACTTTGTAGGTGTGATAGGATAGGTTTGCAAGAAAATAAAGAACACGTAAATAAAAACTAGGGGCTGTTAAGATAAAGAAACAATTACGTTAGTTTAACGAGTGTGGAAAAGTGGTGGTAGGAGTTTCGGAATTGTCCCTAAGCAATTGACTATGTTACTAGACCGATAGCAAGTTTTATGTGGGAGAGGCCACTGCTAGCATGTCATCCCTTACTTGGAATTCTATGCACTTATGATTGTAACTATTAGCAAGCATCCACAACTACTAACATTCATTAAGGTAAAACCCAACCATAGCAATAAGATATATTGGTCCCCCTTCAATCCCGTATGCATCAATTTCTATGCTAGGCTGAAGCTTCTGTCACCCTTGCCCTCCAATACATAGTCCTATCAACATACTACTAACCCTATGGTGTGATCCACGCACGCGCTCATATGATGGGCACCAAAGGACATCAACATAACCACAAGCAAATTAAACCAATCATGGCAATTCATCAATCACCGATAGGACAACGAAAATCTACTCAGACATCATAGGATGGCAACACATCATTGGATAATAATATGAAGCATAAAGCACCATGTTCAAGTATAGGGTACAGCGGGTTGCGGGAGAGTGGATTGCTGAATATAGATGGGGGAAGGTGATGGAGGTGTTGGTGAAGATGACAGAGGTGTTGGTGTAGATCGCCGTCACACGATGATGTCCCGGGCGGCGTTCCGGCGCCGCCGAGAGAGAGGGGGAGAGAGCCCCCCTTCTTCTTCTTCTTCCTTGACCTCCTCCCTAGATGGGAGAAGGGTTTCCCCTCTGGTCCATGGTCTCCATGGCGGCGGAGGGGCGAGAGCCCCTCCGAGATTGGATCTCTCTCTCTCTCTGTGTCCTTTTGTTTCTGCGCTCCCCGATTCTGGCATTTCACCGTTTCTTAAATCCCCGTAGATCGGTAACTCCGATTGAGGTGTCCTTTTAACACGATTTTCTTTCGGATATTAGCCTTCTTGCTGCGAAAGAAGGGCCCCAACCTCCTTAGGGTGTAACGACTAAGATGCGGTCCTTTCCGATCTGGGGATCGAGGCCCCGAATTGGAAAGGAGCGCATCTAAGCGTCTCACAAACAAGGTATCATAGCACATACATAATAACAACAGATTTACAATCAGGGATTAAATTGCCATCTCATAAATATATCAGAGTACATCACGCATACAATCAAAGTAGTTTCGCTACGGACTACAAAACAAGGGAAATGGCTATGCTACCCTGCCTGCTGGCCCACGATCACGACCATGCCTCAATCTTCTGGATAGTTCACGTACAGGCGATCGTTCTCCTCATCGTACTGCCACACCAGCTGCGTGCCGTCGGGATCACCTGTTTCGGGGTTACCTGAACCTGTTGGTGTTGTGAAGGAATCTGTGAGCCACGGGGACTCAAGAATCTATGACCTCGGTGCCAGAACTAGTCAAGTTATTAGGTTGGAAAGGTGGAGTATTTAGGTTGCAGCATCCTAAGCTTGATTTGGTGGCTAACTTACGTAGAACATATTTGAAGGTGGTCTATGCTAGCGGTCGATTATACTTGATCACTAAGTGATGCTGAACACCTACCTACGTCAATCATAACCCCACCGTGTTCCCGATCGAAGAGAGATCATCGAGGGGACAGTCACGGTTACACACATAGTTGGCAATTTTATTAGGTTATGTTTAAGTTATCTATTACCGGATGTTAACAAAATATTCCAAGTTGCCACATAACTGCAGGCACGGCTTTTCAAAAGACTAAACCCTGCAGGGGTGCTCCAACTAGTCCATCACAAACATACACGAGCCGCAAAGTAATCCTCTTTCACGAATCTCATGATCTCTTCGGATTCCCTAGAGGAAAACCTCAACTCTGGGGAGAACCAAAGCTTCACCGGGATTCCTATACGCAAGATATATCGCTAAGGTAAGACAACTCTAGCAGGACCTCCCGTCGTGTCGAAGACCCTGATAAGAGCCGCGTATCTCAGTCTCAGGACACGACGGATGGAAAAGCCTACACGAGCCAAACCTCAAGTTTCCCTGTGGTGGCCCCCGCAGTCTGTCCATTTTGGACCAACACTCATGAGGAGCACTGGCCCGGGTTGTTGATTAAAGATCCTCGGGGTGATCATTCCCTATGCAGATTATTATTAAGTGATTAGCAAATTAACACCAATGTTGGATCCTGCCGGACAAGTCTTAACACTACGCGATTTATCGAGGGGGTCCCCATAACAACCCCGAACGTGTTAGGAGCGATCAATATGGAATCAAACACGGTAGCCGGTAACTAGGGCGGCAATAACGGAACAAAACACTCGGCAAAAGGCTAGGCCTTCCGTTATTTACCAAGTATATAGGTGCATTAATTAAATAATAGAATTAATATAATGATATCAAGCTCATGTTACCACATGAGACAATGCACCTGCATCTAGCAACGCTAACATTAGTAGCTGAGCAAAGCCTACTTAGCCATTCAAGTTTTGCTAGGAAGGGATAAGTGTTTGGGTTTCATGGCATATCAGGAGGCAAATATTTCAGTGGTAGGCAGTGAGCAAATGATGGAACAAACGTAATCTAGCATAACAAGTCTAGAGATGGAATCAAGGTCATGTCATCTTGCGTGTGATATCCTCAGCTTGGAACGGTTCTTGATCGTCCTGCACGTACTCTCCCGAATCCATGAACTCGTTCGCCGATCCCGATGCTACCCAACATAAGAATAACATCCAATGAACAACAACACCTCAAGATGCAACAAGCACATGATGCATGAGATGAATATGAGCATGCAGCACTATTCTACTCACTAGCACAAGCATGAGAAGTAAATACATGTTCCTGGCCAGAAATGCATTCTAAGCTATATTGACATGCATGAAAATGACATGATCAGATGCGTCTCGAGAAAACGATGCAAAAGCATATAAAGAACATATCAATCGGAGCTACGGATCAACGGGAATCAACGAAACAAGATATGAAGAGCTACGTGTCAAATTCATCACATCACACTCAAATGGCACAACTGTGGTATTTCCAGCTTGCCAAGACATAAATCAAACCAACATGGATGGGGTGGAGCAAGGAAGAAAAACACATCATCAACTAAGCACTCACAAACATCAAAATACCAAAACTACACAATCTGCCATAAACTGCATCGTAGCACTTTGTGAGCTACATGCAAAGCACCTACAGCCACCCAAACATGCCAAACAAGATATGTGGCTGTAGCTATCCAAGAGTACTTCACGCACAAGCAAGAATCTCACACAAAAGGAATTAAACACAGAAAGTTACAAGGCTGCAAACTTGCCCAAAAATATCAGATTTCAGGGACTTAGTGAAAATTCCAGATTCTCACTATCTGTCTATGCTCTGAAGCATTTTGACAGCAGCCAAAACAATGTCTACAGGACTCCAAATTGGATGGAATTTTACATGGAGCTAGACAAACATATCAGCTCCAATTTCCCAGTTGAAAGCAAAGGCTAAATCACAACACATTGACCTGCACAACCTCATCAACAGGAGAAGAAAATATAAATAGATTCTCAGACTTTGTGAAAATCTCAGATTTTCACTGATCTGGAATTTCAGCCACATGCCTACTTTGAGTGGGCACAAGTTGCACACATGGATTACTAAACATGAAATGAAACCAACATGTGGTAGAGGGGGTCACCCTCTACTAGCACAACCAAGAAGCAAACCTTTGTGCTCAACAAATCACATGGAACCAAGCTCTAAACATGGAACAAATCTAAAATATGTCATCTCCAGAAAATGTTCCAGTGTAAAAACTAATCTCACCAATGTATTCCTGGGATGATTCTACCCCAAAAGGATATAAAATACCTATGCACTTGCTTGGAGCATGTGAGCAGAAACTAGAGAAGAAAAATCTACAAAGTATCATATATAGTGAATAGTGCATCATCACATGTGCTATTCACTAGAACAACCTACACAAGCATATACACATGACCACTATGTCAAAGGGGGTACATAAGGGGTAGACCTCATGCCTAGTGCCCTTGGCACACTACCACCCCAACACAAACAACAAGCAAAACCAATAACAACTACACTAACAAGGGAGTATGCACACTCTCACATATGGGCATGTGATGGTGCATACTTTCCCTAGTAGGTGGGGGTGAACCCACACACACCCAGACTACTACACACTCACATGAAGCAACACATGCAATTCTACTTATATCAATTCTACACACACACCACATATTGCACAAGAGGTGCACAAGCAAACATCATTGGTGCTTGCACCACATTCGTGCACATGAACTTTTGTTCATGTGTGTGAGATGCGTACTCACACTACAACCACAAGCACCACTAGCTTGTGTGCTACCATACACACATATGCACTCTAGCACCCAATCTCCAAATGCACAAGCACATATACATCCACTACACCTAGTGCACACACACAAACACATATTCATTACACACTCATCTACATATCATCTACACATGCAGCAACAAGGACACAACAAGATAAAATGAAACTCTAGCCTATTATCTCCTGATCACATGCCTGAAATACTGTTTCTAGCAGCTAATATTACACAGCAAGAAAAATAAAACAGGGAAAAAAAATAAGAGGCTTGGGGGGGGGGGGGGTTCGAACCCAAGTCCTCTTCTGCACAACACTACTGCTGTTGCCACCCTGCTAGTCACCATGCTCTGACAGAGAAGGCTCACCTAGCAAGAAATACCCCTGGTGCTGGGTCTACTGTCGACACGAGAAGAAAAGCAAAAAACGGGGGGGGGGGGTGCACCAAGGGGACTCGAACCCTGCATCTCAAGGGTACAAATAGGGACAACAACCACTTCGCTAAAGTCGTCTACTGACAGAGTAAGGAAGTTATCTCTGAAGATCAACCCCTCTGCTATGAAGCACCACTCCGGCGACCGAACCAGAGGAGGACGGCGGCGACTACCACGGCTACCATCGATCACACCACGCTATGGGGGGGTGAAGTAGGATCCACAGGGGATCCATTCCCGCCTAAAAACAACCTACTGCTACATCTAGCAATGAGCACAACCCTCACTACAGCTGTGCTGCTTGCTCCTATTGCACCCGAGCAGAGCACATCGACGATGAGCTCGGGCCTACCGCGCTAGAGAGGGAAGAGAGGGAACGACGGCTTCTCACCGAGGGGGAAGGAGAGGAGAGGACGAGGACGAAGAAGGAAGAAGAAGCATCGTTGATCTGCTGCAGGAAGAGCTGCCGGAGTCGAGGAAGAAGGCGCACGTCGTGGACGTCGAGGAGGAAGTCCCGGCTTCGGCTTCTCGCAAAAATGGAACCCCTCCTGGGTCCTCTTGCTTGCGGGACTACGGGGAGGAGAGGAGATCGACGCTACGCCGGCGTTGAGCTCGACCCGGAGCTTCTCATGGCGATGGGGACAACGAGGAAGTCTCTGGCGGTGCTGGAGGGAGAAGAGGCGGGAGAGGAGGAACCCTAGCTGCAGGGGGTAGGCGAGGAGAGCTTATATCATCCTTGGGGGGCGAGCTGGAGCCGCAAGATCGAGGTTACGCCGATCGAGAGGCTGTGGTTGGTTCGTACACCATGACGTCGACACGAGGAAGAAGAGGGACGGCGCATGGGCTGCGATGCTGCGAAGGGTTATGGACCTCGGAGAAGATGGGCTGCGGTAGCGCCAGTGGGAGAAGGAGGGAAAACCTGTGGCCCTCTCTATTTTAAAAACAACATCACAACAACTAATATTCCTAGGAAAAACTAAGGGCATAAAAATGGAGACAAAATATCCCTGGGCATAAGGGAATTATGCCCCAAATAAATAAAATACCAAAATGACTATTTGGGCAACTAAAAATAATTGCCATTCAGATTTAATTAAATCTGAAATAAAGGGAAACCTCAAATAAAAGTGGTTTTAAAAACCCCTCTCCTACATGCCCACACTCCAACTAAAATGCACTAAAAGTGTAACATTTTTAAAACAACATTCAAACAAGTTTCAAGATGCCTGCCAAATAAAAGGAGGAGGAGGAATGGTTTTCTTTGGAAACAACAGGCTTCAAGGCACTCCTCATACCCATCACTTCACAACCATGACATCACTCACACATGCCAGGATCAACCCAACAAGAATGAGACAAGCATGCAAGGATATGGCAAGGCAAAACAAGGCTTGGAAACCCACATGGAATAACACATGGTATGCCACTACACATCACATCAAGCAACACATGAAATCACAAGTCTAACCAAGACATGGAATGGTATGGAATGATATGGAATGCATGCATGCAAAGGAAGAAAATAATAAGGAGACAACACATGAAATCACATGAATAGGTAACTCTCATGCCATTGACAATGTGGTCCCACATAAGAAGGTTCCAAATAGGGAAGGTTTTACACTTGGGGCATTACAAACTCTCCCACACTACAAAAAGATCTCGCCCCGAGATCTACGCCTGAAAGAACTCCGGAAATTCAGAACGGAGGAGATCCTCGCGTTCCCAAGTAGCCTCTTTATCGGAATGGTGTGACCACTGCACTTTGAGAAATTTGACGGTCTTGTTGCGGGTCTTGCGCTCAGTCGCCTCGAGAAACGCAACTGGATGCTCACGATAAGAAAGGTCAGGCTGAAGGTCAATGTCTTGAAGATAAACAGTGCGCTCGGGGGTCTTGAAGCACCTCCGAAGCTGAGAAACTTGGAACACATCATGGACATTTGCAAAGTTTGATGGGAGCTCGAGCTGGTACGCAAGGTCGCCTCTCCTGCCAACCACTCTGAACGGACCAACGAAATGAGGCGCATGCTTGCCTTTGATGCCAAAGCGCTGCATACCCTTCATAGGCGACACCTTGAGATAGACGAAGTCATCAAGCTCATAAGAAATGTCACGGTGCTTGCTATCATAATAGCTCTTCTGACGGGACTGAGTTGCTCTGAGGTTGTCGCGAATGACCCGACACATCTCCTCAGCTTCTTCTATCAAATCATTCCCAAGGATCTGATGCTCGCCGGTCTCGGACCAGTTGAGCGGGGTACCGCACTTCCTGCCATAGAGAATTTCAAATGGAGCCTTGCCAGAACTAGCTTGATAACTGTTGTTCTACGAGAACTCCGCAAAAGGCAGACAATCCTCCCACTTCATACCAAAAGAGAGAACACAGGCTCTCAGCATATCCTCAAGAACTTGATTCACTCTCTCCACTTGACCACTAGTCTGAGGATGGAACGCTGTGCTGAAGCGGATCTTCGTGCCCATAGCAGACTGAAAGGAGTCCCAGAACTTGGAAGTGAAGATACTTCCGCGATCCGAAGAGATCATCATAGGCACACCGTGCAAAGAGACAATCCTGGAGGTGTACAACTCTGCAAGCTGAGCTATGGAAATGGATTCCTTGACTGGAAGAAAATGATCCACTTTACTCAACTTGTCGATGACGACGAAGATGACATCATTACCCTTCTTGGACTTCGGAAACCCGGTGACGAAATCCATCTCAATGTGATCAAACTTCCACTCGGGAATGGGCAATGGATGCAAAAGACCGGCTGGACGTTGATGCTCTGCTTTCACCCTTCGACATACATCACATTCATTTACGAACTGAGCAATCTCACGCTTCATACGAGTCCACCAGAAGGTCTGTTTCAAGTCGTGGTACGTCTTGGAGCTTCCAGGATGAATAGAGAGCAGAGAGTTATGAGATTCCTCCATGATTACCTTCCTGAGATCACCTTTCGGGACGACAAGGCGATCCTCGAAGAACAACGTGTCTCTGGCATCAAGAGTGAAGCACTTATACTTAGGAAGACTCTTTGCCACGCCAATCTTGACTTTCTTCACCATAGCGTCAAGAAGCTGTGCTGCTCGGACCTGATCGTCCAAGGTAGGAGAGATCTGAAGGTTTGCAATAAATTCCTGAGGTACTAACTGAAGGTTCAGCTTTTTGAAAGACTCACAAAGACCAGGCTGGACAGGTTGCAGAATGAGACTGTTGCAATACGCTTTCCTGCTCAATGCATCTGCCACGACATTAGCTTTGCCTGGCGTGTACTCAACACTCGGATTAAAATCCTGGAGCATTTCCACCCAACGTGTTTGCCGAAGATTCAAGTTAGGCTGAGTGAAGATGTACTTGAGACACTTGTGATCGGTGAAAACTTCAACCTTACGTTCCAACAAGAGGTGTCTCCAAGTCATCAGAGCGTGTACCACAGCTGCTAGCTCAAGATCATGCACATGATAGTTCTTCTCCGTTGGCTTCAACTGTTTGGAGGTATAAGCAACCACTTTCTTGTCTTGCGTCAGGACTGCACCAAGACCCTTGAGAGAAGCATCGCAGAAGACCTGGTAAGGCTTGGAATCATCCGAAGGAACCAAGACTGGAGTGGAGGTAAGCTTCTCTTTAAGTGTGTCGAAGGCCAACTAACACTTTGGAGACCAAGCATACTTAACACCCTTCTGAAGAAGACTTGAGAGCGGCTTGGCGATCTTGGATAAGTTCTCAACGAACCTTCTACAATAGCCAGCAAGACAGAGAAAGCTTTGAAGCTGCTTCACATTCTGCGGAGGCTCCCATTCAACAATGGCCTAAACTTTGGACGGATCAACTTTAATGCCCTCGTCATAGATAATGTGCCCAAGATAAACCACTTCTTTCAACCAGAACTCGCACTTGGAAAACTTGGCATACAGCTTGTACTCTCTCACCTTATCAAGCACCAATCTGAGATGTTCTTCATGTTCTTCCTCAGTTTCAGAAAAGACCAGAATGTCGTCGAGATAGAGCAAGACAAAGTCATTCTTGAACGGAGAGAATATGTAGTTCATCAAGAGACAGAATGTCGGAGGAGCATTTGCCAGACCGAAAGACATGACCGTATACTCATACGAGCCAAAACTAGTCCTGAAGGCTGTCTTCAGAATATCTTCCTCACGAATGCGAATTTGATGATAGCCGATCCTGAGATCAAGCTTGGAGAAGACCTTAGCACCTTTCAACTGTTTGAACAACTCAGTTATGTTCGTAAGTGGATATTTGTTCCTGATTGTCTTCTTATTCGATGGACGGTAATCGACACATAGCCGGTCCGTGCCATCCTTCTTCTTGACAAACAGAACACCACAGCCCCACGGAGACGAGCTCGGTCTGATCAGACTCAAACGCTCCTGCTCATCGAGTTGCTTCTTAAGTTCCTTCAATTCTTCTGGACCTAATTTGTACGGCCGTTTGCACACGGGCTCGGTGCCTGGCTCAATCTCAATGACAAACTCAACTTCACGGTGCGGAGGCATGCCTGGCAGCTCTTCAGGAAACACATCTTCATATTCGCAGACCACTTGGACTTGCGAAATAGGATTGATCTCACCCTTTTCATTCAACAAGAACATACAGATTGTATCATCGCACGCCGCGAATATAATCACGTCCTCCGAAGAGTGGGTAAGCTTCACTTCTTTAGCTTCACAATCAATTGATGCCTTGTTAATGGCCAACCAGTCCATACCAAGAATCAAGTCGATGCCGGAATTGCCCAAGACAATAGGAGATGCCAGAAAAGCATAAGCGCCCATCTTGACAGAAATATCAGGAACGAACAAACTACAACTCAAATGCTTTGCAGGAGAAACGACTGCCAATGGCTTAGACAACTGCTCCTGATGCAGATTATGCTTGGAAGCAAATGGATATGACACGAAGCAATGCGAAGCACCAAAATCAAATAACACTTTAGAAGGAATATCATTGACGAGGAGGTTACCCATGATCACATCTGACAAGTTTTCTGCCTCAGGTGCATTCACCGTGTTGACTCAAGCTGATCTGGGGTTGAAGTTGACAAGAGCATTGCTTGGAGGTTTGCTTGGAGGAGGAGGAGGCAGTCGAAGCTGATAAGTACACTTGTTGGCATAATGTCCCTTCTGACCACACTTGTGTCAAGTCACCTCTGCAGGCTGCCGGAGCTGAGACTGAGGAGGACCTTGCTTCTGATGCTGGAATCTCTGCTAGAAGACAGGGTTGGGTGGGTGGGAAGAACCACGACCACCAGAGTGCTTGAGCTGCTGCGAGTGCCGAGGAGGAGGAGGAGACACCCAAAATTTCTATTGCTTCTAAACCACCTGAGTTGAGGAAGAGTTGGAATCTCTGAAACGCTTCTTGGAATTCTCCACCCTGAGCAAGGCTGCCTCTGCTCTGAGAGCTAGTTTGTAGAACATGTCGAACTCCTCAGGATCCTGCAAAGGAAGAGCTAACTGCAAATCTTCTTTCAAGCCACCTCTGAACTGATAAATCTTGCTCTTCTGATCAGGGATATCCTGCAGAGCGTATCGGGCTAACTCGTGGAACTCAACGTTGTACTTGTACACGGAATTGCCACCCTGCTTCAAACGCCTGAACTTCTCACGCATCTTCTCCACAAAGCTGGAAGGAATATAGTGGGACCTGAAGTCACGGCAGAACTCATCCCAAGTGATCACTCTAGCACCTCTCGAGTCCTTCACCTGTTGCCACCAGATAGAAGCCTGTCCCTTCAACTCGAATGTTGCAAATTTGAGAAAATCCTCAGGACGCACATTGCTACACTCGAAATGCTTGTTCATATCACGGATCCAATCCTCTGCATCAAATGGCTGGTCACAGGAAGCGAAAGTCTTTGGCTGGTTCGACAGGAACTGACTCAGACTAGCAAACTGATTGCCACCATGCTGAAAATTGCCTTGCTACTGATTAGCTCTCTCTTGCAACAAATGTAGCAGCATCTGGGTGTTTGCATTAGTAGCAGCCATCACTGCTTACCAGGCTTCTGCAGGAGGAGGCGACGGCGGCGGAGCATTCTCCGGAGGAGGAGGTGGTGGCGGCATATCCTCACGCCCTGGGTTCTGACGAGTTGGTGGAGCCATCCTGAAGACGTACATCACATTAGCCCACAGAATAAATTGAAGATATTGCTGAATCAAAAGACAGGAATATCTGAACAGGAATAAGCAATTGCACTCGAACTAAATAGTAAGAATGCTTCCTCAAAGTAACGGTCGACAAAATTCTGATTAAGACCACTTCAAACATGTATGAGCTAAAATTGCTCGGAACAAACATATGATCGAGATATCATCCGATATCTTCGCGTATAAGATCACACGGGCTCGAATTTACAGTAGCCATCCTATGCAAGGTAGTGCACATGACATACGAAGTATCCCCGAGTCATAGCGAGCTACAAGGACTCTTTAAGACACAACGAGAACCGATGTAAGACGACCGTCAACAAACGCACCCACTGAACATCGAACCCCAACCTCAATCATGCATCTGTAGGAAGATAGCCCTATAAGATACTACTTGATATCCCACCTATGAATCCTCGAAATAACTGGTCATGCAATCTGGTACACGGATAGAAGGAGTAATATCACACAACTCCTATACTAACCCATCACCTGTATCACATCCGTCAACACACAACCAGCATCTCGGACCTTCATCTACAACAGACCCTCGTGATCACAATGATACCAAGTATGGCATTACTCCCGAACAATCTACACCAGTACTGGGGACATCGGGGTTATCTCGCCACTACCAGTATTGAAGAAATAACGAACATCCTTCGTTCTTAGATACTCAGAAATCTAAATGATGGCGATGTGCACAAGAATCCCCTGGAGCTCAACTCCCTGGAAGAAATCAAGGCAGACAGGAAGCACCAAGACAGAACTCCGTCACATCGAAATCATATAGATTTCACCAGTACTCGCGTGATCCTAAAAAAATTTTGAGTGAGAAAAGGAGTAGAATTTAAGATTTCCTAAGTCGGGAACCTCACCAGAGCATGGAAGAGGAGAAAAAAGAATCCTACTCTCCGATATAACTAAGACTCAAAACATTTTACTAGACTCGACTCGGCCAAGTACGGTCACACAAAGGCTCCTATGGTCGTAAGGCTCTGATTACCAACTTGTAACGACTAAGATGCGGTCCTTTCCGATCTGGGGATCGAGGCCCCGAATTAGAAAGGAGCGCATCTAAGCGTCTCGCGAACAAGGTATCATAACACATACATAATAACAACAGATTGACAATCAGGGATTAAATTGCCATCTCATAAATATATCAGAGTACACCACACATACAATAAAATTAGTTCCTCTACAGACTACAAAACAAGGGAAATGGCTATGCTACCCTGCCTGCTGGCCTACGATCACGACCACGCCTCAATCTTCTGGATAGTTCACGTACAGGCGATCGTTCTCCTCATCATACTGCCACGCCAGCTGTGTGCCGTCGGGATCACCTGTCTCGGGGGTACCTGAACCTGTTGGTGTTGTGAAGGAATCTGTGAGCCACGGGGACTCAGCAATCTATGACCTCGGTGCCAGAACTAGTCAAGTTATTAGGTTGGAAAGGTGGAGTATTTAGGTTGCAGCATGCTAAGCTTGATTTGGTGGCTAACTTACGTAGAACATATTTGAAGGTGGTCTATGCTAGCGGTCGATTATACTTGATCACTAAGTGATCCTGAACACCTACCTACGTCAATCATAACCCCACCATGTTTCCGATCGAAGAAAGATCATCGAGGGGACAGTCACGGTTACGCACACAGTTGGAAATTTTATTAGCTTATGTTTAAGTTATCTATTACTGGATGATAACAAAATACTCCAAGTTGCCACATCACCGTGGGCACGGCTTTCCAAAAGATTAAACCCTGCAGGGGTGCGCCAACTAGTCCATCACAAACGTACATGGGCCGCAAAGTAATCCTCTTTCACGAATCTCGTGATCTCGTCGGATTCCTTAGAGGAAAACCTCAACTCTGGGAAGAACCAAAGCTTCACCGGGATTCCTATACACAAGATATATCGCTAAGGTAAGACAACTCTAGCAGGACCTCCCGTCGTGTCGACGACCCCGATAAGAGCCGCGTATCTCAGTCTCGGGACACGACGGATGGAAAAGCCTACATGAGCCAAACCTCAAGTTTCCCTGTGGTGGCCCCCGCGTTCTATCCATTTTGGACCAACACTCATGAGGAGCACTGGCTTGGGTTGTTGATTAAAGATCCTCGGGGTGACTATTATTAAGTGATTAGCAAATTAACACCAATGTTGGGTCCTACCGGACAAGTCTTAACACTACGCGATTTATCGAGGGGGTCCCCATAACAACCCCCAACGTGTTAGGAGCGATCAATATGGAATCAAACACCGGTAGCCAGTAAGTATGGCGACACTAACGGAACAAAACACCCGGCAAAAGGCTAGGCCTTCCGTTATTTACCAATTATATAGGTGCATTAATTAAATAATAGAATTAAGATAATGATATCAAGCTCATGTTATCAAATGAGACAAAGCACCTGCATCTAGCAACGCTAACATTAGTAGCTGAGCAAAGCCTACTTAGCCATTCAAGTTTTGCTAGGAAGGGATAAGTGTTTGGGTTTCATGGCATATCAGGAGGCAAATATTTCAGTGGTAGGCAGCGAGCAAATGATGGAACAAACGTAATATAGCATAACAAGTCTAGAGATGGAATCAAGGTCATGTCATCTTGCCTGTGATATCCTCAGCTTGGAACGGTTCTTGATCGTCCTGCACGTACTCTGCCGAATCCACGAACTCGTTCTCCGTTACTGATGCTACCCAACATAAGAATAACATCCTATGAACAACAACACCTCAAGATGCAACAAGCACATGATGCATGAGATGAATATGAGCATGCATCACTATTCTACTCACTAGCACAAGCATGAGAAGTAAATACATGTTCCTGGACAGAAATGCATTCTAATCTATATTGACATGCATGAGAATGACATGATCATATGCGTCTCGAGAAAACGATGCAAAAGAATATAAAGAACATATCAATCGAAACTACGGAGCAACGGGAATCAACGAAACAAGATATGAAGAGCTACGTGTCAAATTCATCACCCCACACTCAAATGGCACAACTATGGTATTTCCAGCTTTCCAAGACATAAATCAAACCAACATGGATGGGGTGGAGCAAGGAAGAACACCACATCATCAACTAAGCACTCACAAACATCAAAATACCAAAACTACACAATCTGCCATAAACTGCATCATAGCACTTTGTGAGCTACATGCAAAGCACCTACAGCCACCCAAACATGCCAAAGAAGATATGTGGCTGTAGCTTTCCAAGCGTACTTCAAGCACAAGCAAGAATCTCACACAAAGGAATTAAACACAGGAAGTTACAAGGCTGCAAACTTGCCCAAAAATATCAGATTTCAGGGACTTCGTGAAAATTCCAGATTCTCACTATCTGTCTATGCTCTGAAGCATTTTTACAGCAGCCAAAACAATGTCTACATGACTCCAAATGGGATGAAATTTTACAGGGAGCTAGACAAACATATCATCTTCAACTTCCCAGTTGAAAGATAAGGCTAAATCACAAAACATTGAACTGCACAACCTCATCAACAGGAGAAGAAAATATAAACAGATTCTCAGACTTTGTGAAAATCTCAGATTTTCACTAATCTGGAATTTCAGCCACATGCCTACTTTGAGTGGGCACAACTTGCACACATGGATTCCGAAACATGAAATGGAACCAACATGTGGTAGAGGGGGTCACCCTCTACTAGCACAACCAAGAAGCAAACCTTTGTGCTCAAGAAATCACATGGAACCAAGCTCTAAACATGGAACAAATCTAAAATATGTCTTTTCCAAAAAATGTTCCAATGGCAAAACTAATCTCACCAATGGATTCTTGGGATGATTCTACCCCAAAATCATATAAAATAGCTATGCACTTGGTTGGAGCATGTGAGCACAAACTAGAGAATAAAAATCTACAAAGTATCATATATAGTGAATAGTGCATCATCACATGTGCTATTCACTAGAACAACCTACACAAGCATATACACATGACCACTATATCAAAGGGGGTACATAAGGGGTAGAGCTCATGCCTAGGTGCCCTTGGCGCACTACCACCCCAACACAAACAACAAGCAAAACCAATAACAACTACACTAACAAGGGGGTATGCACACTCTCACATATGGGCATGTGATGGTGAATACTTTCCCTAGTAGGTGGGGTTGAACCCACATGCACCCACACTACTAGACACTCACATGAAGCGACACATGCAATTCTACTTATATCAACTCTAGACACACACCACATATTGCACAAGAGGTGCACAAGCAAACATCATTGGTGCTTGCACCACATTCATGCACATGAACTTTTGTTCATGTGTGTGAGATGCATACTCACACTACAACCACAAGCACCACTAGCTTGTGTGCTACCACACACACATATGCACTTTAGCACCCAATCTCCAAATGCACAAGCACATACATCCACTACACCTAGTGCACACACACAAACACATATTCATTACACACTCATCTACATATCATCTACACATGCAGCAACAAGGACACAACAAGATAAAATGAAACTCTAGCCTATTATCTCCTGATCGCATGCGTGCAATATTGTTGCTAGCAGCTAATATGACACAACAAGAAAAATAAAACAGGGAAAAAATAAGAGGCTTGGGGGGGGGGGTCGAACCCAATTCCTCTTCTGCACTGCACTGCTGCTGTTTCCACCCTGCTAGTCACCATGCTCTGACAGAGAAGGCTCACCTAGAAATAAATACCCCTGGTGCTGCATCTACTGTCGACAGGAAAATAAAACCAAAAAAGGGGGGGTGCAGCAAGGGGACTCGAACCCTGCATCTCAAGGGTACAAACAGGGACTACAACCACTGCGCTACGAGTCATCTACTGACAGAGTAAGGAAGTTATCTCTGAAGATGAACCCCTCTGCTACGAAGCACCACTCCGGTGACTGAACGAGAGGAGGACGACCACCACTACCACGGCTACCATCGATCACACCACGCTACGGGGGTGGGGGTGAAGTAGGATCCACAGGGGATCTATTCCCACCTCGAAAACAACCTACTGTTACATCTAGCAACGGGGATAACCCTCACTACCGCTGCGTTTCTTGCTGCTATTGCACCCGAGCAGAGCACATCGACGATGAGCTCGAGCCTACCGCGCTAGAGAGGGAAGAGAGGGAACGATGGCTGCTCACCGAGGGGGAAGGAGAGGAGAGGACGACGGCGTAGAAGGAAGAAGAAGCGTCGTCGATCTGCTGCAGGAAGAGTTGCCGGAGTCGAGGAAGAAGGCGCACGTCGTGGACATCGAGGAGGAAGTCCCGGCTTCGGCTGCTCGCAAAAATGGAAACCCTGCTGGGTCCTCTTGCTCGCGTAGCTACGTGGAGGAGAGGAGATCAACGCTACGCCGGCGTCGAGCTCGACCCGGAGCTTCTCATGGCAATGGGGACAACGAGGAAGACTCTGGCGGCGCTGGAGGGAGAAGAGGAGGGAGAGGAGGAACCCTAGCTGCAGGGGGGAGGCAAGGAGAGCTTATATCATCCTTGGGGGGTGAGCTGGAGCCGCAAGATCGAGGTTACGCCGATCGGGAGGCTGTGGCTGGTTTGTACACCATGACGTCGACGCGAGGAAGAAGAGGGACGACACATGGGCTGCGATGCTGCGAAGGGTTATGGGCCTGGGAGAAGATGGGCTGCGGTAGCGCGAGTGAGAGAAGGAGGGAAAACCCGTGGCCCTCTCTATTTTAAAAAAACATCACAACAACTAATATTCCTAGGAAAAACTAAGGGCATAAAAGTAGAGACAAAATATCCCTGGGCATAAGGGAATTATGCCCCAAATAAATAAAATACCAAAATGACTATTTGAGCAACTAAAAATAATTGCCAATCAGATTTAATTAAATCTGAAATAAAGGGAAACCTCAAACAAAAGAGGTTTTAAAAACCCCTCTCCTACATGCCCACACTCCAACTAAAATGCACTAAAAGTGTAACATTTTTAAAACAACATTCAAACTAGTTTCAAAATGCCTGTCAAATAAAAGGAGGAGGAATGGTTTTCTTTGGAAACAACCTGCTTCAAGGCAATAGGATGACCACACTCCTAATACCCATCACTTCACAACCATCACATCACTCACACATGCCAGGATCAACACAACAAGAATGATACACGCATGCAAGGATATGGCAAGGCAAAACAAGGCTTGGAAACCCACATGGAATAACACATGGTATGCCACTACAGATCACAATAAGCAACACATGAAATCACAAGTCTAACCAAGACATGGAATGGTATGGAATGATATGGAATGCATGCATGCAAAGGAAGAAAATAATAAGGAGACAACACATGAAATCACATGCATAGGTAACTCTCATGCCATTGACAATGTGGTCCCACATAAGAAGGTTCCAAATAGGGAAGGTTTTACACTTGGGGCATTACATAGGGGTTGGTCACGAGCCTGCCAGGTGCGCCTGGGGGGGTAGGGCGCACCTCCTGGGCTCGTGACCCCCTCGGGCATCGTTTCGCGTTGATTCTTCTTCCCAAAAATCGAAAATATTCCAAAAAAATCCCCGTAGGTTTTTTATTGCATTTGGACTTCGTTTGGTATGGATATTCTGCGAAACAAAAAAACGTGCAAGAAACAACAACTGGCACTAGGAACTGGATCAATATGTTAGTTCCAAAAATAGTATAAAAAGTTGCCAAAAGTATATGAAAGTTGTAGAATATTGACATGAAACAATCAAAAATTATAGATACGACGGAGACGTATCACACCATTAGCATGTGATTACTGTAGCCTAACTTTCGGGGCGTCACAACACGCTTTATAAGCCACTGAGGAGTTTGAGTTATTCGAAGGATACCGACCCCTAAAAATGTATGTCTTCGGCTGAAGACTTTGAATGTGTGGAAATTGGCGTGCCCATGAAGAAATCGATGTGCAAACTGTGAAGAGTGAAGACTTTCGTTTTCATAGTTTCATTTTCTGTTTTCTGTGTCATATGACCATTATACTATTAATGGGGGTCGAGGTAAAACTAAGAAAAGTTTCCAAGTGATGCTCATCTCAAAGCCTCCACATATAAACCCTTCGGATGAAGCCTTTGGAAATCTTCAACAACTTAGTCAAATTATTTAGTGAGAGAGACGAAGATCTTCTAGTGTGTGAGGAATTTGCTCTAACTGAGGAGTTAGGTCTTCGCCAGTGCGAATCACCTACCTGTGAGGAACATGAGTGACATGAGGACATTCATAGCTGAAATGTTTCGACCGAGGTTGTGTTGCGTGCGAACTGTTCCCAACCTTATCCACCTAACGGTCATATCATTTGGGAACATATGTCAATTCATGTCGGGATTGCTCCCCGGCTATAAATAGCCGCCCCCATAACCACTAGTTGGTTGGCTGCTCCATGAGAGAAACTGTCACTTGTCATTTGAGAGAACCCATTCCTCAAAGACTTTGAGAGAACGCATTCCTCAAAGACTTTGAGAGAACGCATTCCTCAAAGACTTTGAGAGAAATTCATCAGTGAGGAAAACCCCCAAACACCCACACCAAAAACCCAAAACCCAAAGTGATTGAGCATCGCTGAAGAGATTGTTCCTGTATGGAACCGACACTTGTTACCTTTGAGGACTGTGCATCCTCCAGACGGTTAGGCGTCATGGTCTAGAGCATCCAGTAGTGAATTGTGGATCGTCGAGTGACCAAGTTTGTGAGGGTTTCGAAGTCTGCCCTGAAGACTTACCACAAGTGTTGGGCGAGGACTGTGTGTCCTTAGCTCAAGGAGAATATGGTAAGGACTCTGTGTCCTAGGACTATGTGTCCTTTGGTTTAAATACCAAGCCGCTCAAAACTAGACGTACGACTGTCAAATCAGTTGGAGCTGGGTTGTCAAATCATTGTATTCATCGAGCACCGGGTTCTAATTCCTCAACCCTTTCATTTCCTCAAATGTATGTTGATGACTTTGATCTTTACTGTTTGAAGAATTTTGCTGAAGACTTTCGCAAAATCCTCACCCCAAATTCTTCACTTAAGTTATTCCTTACGTGCTTGTCATTATCATGCTACTTGTGAAATCCAAACATTTCATTTCACTTTGATGACTATGATTTTTCTGTATTGCACATCTGTTTGAGTACTAAATTCGCTGCACTCAGTTTGTGACTGAGGAATTTCCTTACCATGAATTTCCTCAGTGACGAATTCATAAAATCGCCTATTCACCCCCTCTTGTCGATATAACGCAGTTTCAATTGGTATTAGAGAAAGGTACTCCCTTGTCCTGTGTGATTTTTGTTTAACCACCTGGAGTTTTAGTTATGTCGACCATAGGTATGATCAAGGTCACTGTAGGTTGTCCTACCTTTGAAACAAAGGACTCCCCCTACTCGAAGAACAAGATGCGCATGCACCTTAAAGCAATCGACAAGAATCTTTGGTGTATTGTGGAAAGAGGTGTTCCCATCGTGTCTGAAACTGTCAATGTTGCTGATGTGAAGAGATTCAACAAACTCGACTCTTGAGCCAAGAATATCATCTATGGCCATCTGAGCAAAGGTCAGTATGGCAGAGTGAGTGCTTTGTGTACTACAAAGAAAATCTAGGAAAGGTTGTCCAAGGTCAATGAAGGAGTTTCTACTCAACGTGACTCTCGAATTGATGTTCTTTGCAATATCTTCAACCACTTCAAGAGACTTCACAATGAGAGCTGCCAAGAAACCTTCGATCGCCTCACTGACATCTCCAATGAACTACAGGCTCTTGGAGCGAGAGACATCACTCATCATGAAGTTGTGAAGAAACTGCTGAGATCTCTTGATTCTTCATTCGATACACTGGTTGTGATGATTCAAGAACAAAGAGACTACAAGGCACTAGATCCTGCTGATATTCTTGAGAGACTCAATACTCATGAATTACAACAAGCTGAGAAACGAGACCTTTATGGATCAAGCTATGGAAGACCTCGTGTGGTGAAGGCAAAGGTTGTTTCCTCATCTGAAGAAGAAGACTTTGATGGTAGCCTTGGTGAAGCTGAAGAACTTTGTCAGGAACTTGCAATTCTCGTGAGGAAATTCTAGAAGTTCTCAAGACGAGGCCAGTTAGGAAAGTCTTCGAAAAGAGATGTGAGGAAATCATAATCTTCACGCGAGGACTCCAAGAAGAGGACCTGCCATAAATGCAAGAAATTTGGTCACTATATTGCTAATTGTCCTTGCTAGGTGAAGGAATCAAAGAATAAGAAGTATAAGAATGAAATTAATGATGAATCGAAGAAAAAGAAGAAATATTCGAAGTCCTGATCCTCAAAGTCCTCATTGCACAAGAAAACCAGCTTCAGAAAGACTCGGTCACTTATTGGCAAAGAAATGGATTTTGGGGAAGAATCTAAAGAATGTGATGAAGAGGAAGGTTCTGAAGAGGAGTCAGGCTCTGGTGTTGCAAGCCTACCTCTTTCTACCACATTCTTTAGCAAGTCCATCTTCGACCTAGAAAAAAATGACAACGTCAACAACACTGATGACTATTATGATGACTTTGCTCCCACCTATTGCTTCATGGCAAAAGGTTCAAAGGTATCAAGCCACACTTCCTCTTCTAACTCTAGTGACTATGAACCTGATGTTGGGGAACGTCGCATGGGAAACAAAATTTTTCCTACGCACACGCAATACCTATCATGGTGATGTTCATCTACGAGAGGAGATTTCCGATCTACGTACCCATGTAGATCGCACAGCGGTAAGCGTCAAGAACCGCGGACGATGTAGTGGAACAGCTTGCATGATTCAAATCACCGTAGTCGTACACTCCATCCCACGATCTCATCACGATCTGTCCCGCGAACTTCATCACGATCCGTCCCGCGATCTCATCATTATCCTTCCTGAACTAGTGCCAAACGAACGACACCTCCACGTTCAGCACACGTACAACACAACGATGATCTCGGGCTTCTTGATCCAGCAAGAGAAATAGAGAGGTAGATGAGTTCTCCGGCAGCGTGACGGCGCTCCGGAGGTTGGTGATGATCTATTCCACCAGGCTCCGCCCGAGCTCCGCAGAAATACGATCTAGACGAAAAACCGTGGAGGTATGTGGTCAGGCTGCCATGGCAAAGTTGTCCCAAATCAGCACTAATACCCCAGTATATATAGGAGGGAGGGGACGGGCCTTGCCTTGAGGCTCAAGGGAGCCCCAAGGGGTCGGCCGAACCAAGGGGAGGAGTCCTCCTCCTCCAATTCTAGTCCAACTAGGATTGGAAAGTGGAGTCCTTCTCCACCTTCCCACTTCCCGTTTTTTTCCTTTTTCTCTTTGGTTTTCCTTGGTGGCGCCATGGGCCTTTCTTGGCTGTACCACCAGCCCACTAAGGGTTGGTGTGTCACCCCTAAGGCCTTGGGCCACTCACGGGTGGGTCCCCCCTCCCAGTAAATTACCGGAACCCATTCGTCACTCCCGGTACGATGCCGGTAATGCCCGAAAACCTTCCGGCAACCAAATGAGACAAACCTATATATTAATCTTCATTTCCGGACCATTCCGGAAACCCTCGTGACGTCCGTGATCCCATCTGGGACTCCGAACAACATTCAGTAACCAACCATATAACTCGAATACGCATAAAACATCGCCGAACCTTAAGTGTGCAGACCCTGCGGGTTCGAGAACTATGTAGACATGACCAGAGGGATTCCTCGGTCAATATCCAATAGCGGGACCTGGATGCCCATATTGGATCCTACATATTCCGAAGATCTTTATTGGTTGAACCTCAGCGCCAAGGATTCATATAATCCTGTATGTCATTCCCTTTGTCCTTTGGTATGTTACTTGCCCGAGATTTGATTGTTGGTGTCCGCATACCTATTTCAATCTCGTTTACCGGCAAGTCTCTTTACTCGTTCCGTAATACAAGATCCTGTGACTTACACTAAGTCACATTGCTTGCAAGGCTTGTGTGTGATGTTGTATCACCGAGTGGGCCCCGAGATACCTCTCCGTCACACGGAGTGACAAATCCCAGTCTTGATCCATACTAACTCAACGGACACCTTCGGAGATACCTGTAGAGCACCTTTATAGTCACCCAGTTACGTTGTGACGTTTGATACACACAAGGCATTCCTCCGGTGCCAGTGAGTTATATGATCTCATGGTCATAGGAATAAATACTTGACACACATAAAAACAGTAGCAACAAAATGACACGATCAACATGCTACGTTCATTAGTTTGGGTCTAGTCCATCACATGATTCTCCTAATGATGTGATCCCATTATCAAGTGACAACACTTGCCTATGGTTAGGAAACCTTGACCATCTTTGATCAACGAGCTAGTCAACTAGAGGCTTACTAGGGACAGTGTTGTGTCTATGTATCCACACATGTATTGTGTTTCCAATCAATACAATTATAGCATGGATAATAAACAATTATCATGAACAAAGAAATATAATAATAACTAATTTATTATTGCCTCTACGGCATATTTCCAACAGTCTCCCACTTGCACTAGAGTCAATAACCTAGTTCACATCACCATGTGATACTAACGAATCCAACACCCTCAAGTTCTGGGGTTTGATCACGTCTTGCTTCTGAGAGAGGTTTTTAGTCAACGGTTCTGAACCTTTCAGATCCGAGTGAGATTTACAAATCTTTATGTCATCTTTATAGATGCTGCTACTATGTGCTATTCAGAAATATTCCAAATATCTACTCTACCATATGAATCCGTTTCACTACTCATAGTTATTCGGATTAGTGCCAAAGCTTGCATCGACGTAACCTTTTATGACGAACTCTTTAACCACCTCCATAATCGAGAAAATTCCTTAGTCCATTAGTTACTAAGGATAACTTTGACCGCTGATCAGTGATTCAATCCTGGATCACTTTCTGTACCTCTTAACAGACTTGCGGCAAGGCACACATCAGGTGTGGTACTCAGCATGGCATACTTTAGAGTCTAGGGCTAAGGCATAGAAGTCTACCTTCGTCTATTCTCTTTATTCTGTCGTGGTCGGGTTTTGAGTCTTACCCAAATTCACACCTTACAACACAGCCAAGAAGTCCTTCTTTGCTGATCTATTTTGAACTCCTTCAAAAACTTGTCAAGGCATGCATCTTGTTGAAATTTCTATTAAGCGTTTCGATCTATCCCCATAGATCTTGATGCTCAACGTTCAAGTATCTCAATCCAGGTATTCCTTTGAAAAACTCCTTTCAAACAACCTTTTATGCTTCACAGAAATTCTACATTACTTCTGATCAACAATATGTCAACCACATATACTTATCAGAAATTCTATAGTGCTCCCACTCACTTCTTTGGAAATACAAGCTTCTCATAAACATTGTATAAAGCCAAAAGCTTCGATCAACTCATCAAAGCATATATTCCAACTCCGAGATGCTTGCACGAGTCCTTAGAAGGATCGCTGGAGCTTGCATGCTTGTTAGCATCCTTAAGATCGACAAAACTTTCCAGTTGTATCACATACAACCTTTCCGTCGAGGAAAACAATGTTTTGACATCCTATGTGCAATATTTCAAAAATGATGAAGCAACTGCTAACATAATTCCAACAGACCTTTTGCATCGCTATGAGTGAGAAAGTCTCATCATAGTCAACTCCTTGAACTTGTCGGAAAACATCCTTGCGACAAGTCGAGATTTTCTTAATGGTGACTATTCAACATCATCGTCTGTCTTCCTTATAAAGATCCATCTTTACTTAATAGTCTTACTACCATCAAGTGGTTCTTCCAAAGTCAACACTTTGTTTTCAAACATAGATCCTCTCTTGGATTTCATGGCCTCCAGCCATATGTCAGAATCCGGGCCCACCATCGCTTCTCCATAGCTCGCAGGTTCATTGTTGTTCAACAACATGACCTCCAAGACAGGGTTACCATACCACTCTACAGTAGTATGCGACCTTGTCGACCTACGAGGTTTGTAGTAACTTGATCTGAAGCTCAATGATCACCATCATTAGTTTCTACTTCAATTGGTGTCGGCGCCACAGGAACATCTTCCTGCGCCTTGCTACACACTGGTTGAAGTGACGGTTCACTAACCTCATGAAGTTCCACTACCCTCCCACTCAATTCTTTCGAGAGAAACCTTTCCTCGAGAAAGGATCCGTTTCTAGAAACAAACATTTTGCTTCTGGATCTGAGATAGGAGATGTATCCAACTGTTTTGGATAACCTATGAAGACGCATTTATCCGCTTTGGGTTCGAGCTTATCAGACTGAAACCTTTTCACATAAGCGTCGCAGCCCCAAACTTTCAAGAAACGACAACTTAGGTTTCTCCAAACCATAGTCTATACTGTGTCATCTCAAGGGAAATACGCGGTGCCCTATTTAAAGTGAATGCGGTTGTCTCTAATGCATAACCCATAAACGATAGTGGTAATTCGATAAGAGACATCATATTTTGCACCATATCAAATAGGGCGCGGCTATGACGTTCGGACACACCATCACACTATGGTGTTCTTGGTGGCATGAATTGCGAAACAACTTCCACATTGTCTTAATTGTGTACCAAAACTCGCAACTCAGATATTCATCTCTATGATCACATCGTAGACAGTTTATCCTCTTGTTACGACGAACTTCACTCTGAAACAGAATTGAACTTTTCAATATTTCAGACTTGTGATTCATTAAGTGAATACTTCTGTATCTACTCAAATCGTCATTGAAGTAAGAACATAATGATATCCACTGCGTGCCTGAGCACTTAGTGGACTGAACACATCATAAATGTATTACTTCCAACAAGTTACTTTCTAGTTTCATCTCAATGAAAACTAGGTCTTGTCCATGTAGTGTGATTTGCATGTCTCAAGTGATTCAAAATCAAGTGAGTATGAGATCCATAAACATGGAGGTTCTTCATGCATTCTACACCAACATGACTCAAGTGGCAGTGCCACAAGTAAGTGGTACTATCATTATTAGTTTGTATCTTTTGGCACCAATATTATAAACATGTGTAACACTACGATCGAGATTCAATGAACCATTGAAGGTGACTATTCAAGAAAATAGAATAACCATTATTCTTTTTAAATGAATAACCGTATTGCAATAAACACGATCCAATCATGTTCATGCTCAACGCAAGCACCCAATAACAATTATTCAGGTTTAACACCAATCCTGTTGGTAGTGGGAGCGTGCGACGTTTGATCATATCAACCTTGGAAACACTTCCAACACGTATCGTTACCTCGCCTTTAGCTAGTCTCCGTTTATTCCGTAGCTTTCATTTCGAGTTACTAATCACTTAGCAACCGAACCGGTATCCAGTACCCTCGCGCTACTAGGAGTACTAGTAAAGTACACATCAATATCATGTATATCATATATACTTTTGTCGACTTAGCTAGCCTTCTTATCTACCAAGCATCTAGGGTAGCTCCGCCTTAGTGACCGTTTCCCCTCATAACAGAAGCACTTAGTCTCGGGTTTGGGTTTAATCTTGGGTCTCTTCATTAGTGCAACAACTGTTTTGCCGTTTCACGAAGTATCCCTTCTAGCCCTTGCCTTTCTTGAAACTTAGTGGTTTTACTAACCATCAACTATTGTGCTCCATATTGATTTCTACTTTCGCGGTGTCAAACATTGCGAATCGCTCAAGGAACATTGTATATATCCTTGATATGTTATAGTTCATCACGAAGCTCTCACAGCTTGGTGGCGGTGACTTTGGAGAACCATCACTATCTCATGTGGAAGATTAACTCCCACTTGATTCAAGCGATTGTCGTACTCAGACAATCTGAGCACACACTCAACGATTGAGCTTTTCTCCTTTGCTTCGTTGACAAAGAATCTTGTCGGAGGTCTCATACCTCTTAACAAGGGCACGAGCATGAAATCACAATTTGATCTCTTTAGAACATCTTTTATGTTCCGTGATGTTTCAAAACGTCTTCGGCGCCTTGCTTCTTAGCCATTAAGTATTTTGCACTGAACTATCGCGTAGTCATCATAAACGTGTATGTCGGATGTTCACAACATCCACAGATGACGCTCGAGGTGCAGAACACCGAGTGGTGCATTAAGGACATAAGCCTTCTGCGCAAAAACAAGGACAATCCTCAGTTTTACAGACTCAGTCCGCAAAGTTGCTACTATCAACTTTCAACTAAGTTTTCTCTAGGAACATATAAAAAACTATAGAGCTATAGCGCAAGCCACATCATAATTCGTAAAGACCTTTTCACCATGTTCAAGATAATTAGAGTTTAACTAATCAAATTAATTTTAAACTCCCACTCAAAAAGGTACATCTCTCTAGTCATTTGAGTGGTACATGATCCAAATCCACTATCTTAAGTCCGATCATCACGTGAGTTGAGAGTATATTCAGTGGTAAGCATCTCTATGCTAATCATATCAACTATATGATTCATGCTCGACCTTTCGGTCTCATGTGTTCCGAGGACATGTCTGTACATGCTAGGCTCGTCAAGTTTAACCCGAGTGTTCCGCGCGTGCAACTGTTTTGCACCCATTGTATGTGAACGTTGAGTCTATCACACCCGATCATCACGTGGTGTCTCGAAATGACGAACTGTCGCAACAGTGCACAGTCGGGGAGAACACAATTTGAGCTTGAAATTTTAGTGAGAGATCACCTCATAATGCTACCGTTGTTCTAAGAAAGATAAGGTGCATAAAGGATTAACATCACATGCAATTCATAAGTAACATGATATGGCCATCATCATGTGCTCCTTGATTTCCATCAGCAAAGTACCGGTATGATCTTCTTGTCACCGGCACCACACCATGATCCCCATCATCATGATCTCCATCATCGTGCCACCATCGAGGTTGTCGTGTATGCTATGCTATTACTACTAAAGCTACTTCCTAGCAATATAGTAAACGCATCTGGAAACACAAACGTTAGTTTAAAGACAACCCTATGGCTCCTGCCGCTTGCCGTAGCATCGACGTGCAAGTCGATATTTACTATTACAACATGATCATCTCATACATCCAATATATCACATCACGTCGTTGGCCATATCATATCACAAGCATACCCTGCAAAAACAAGTTAGACGTCCTCTAATTGTTGTTGCATGTTTTACGTGGTTGCCAAGGGTATCTAGTAGGATCGCATCTTACTTACGCAAACACCACAACGGAGATGTATGAATTGATATTTAATCTCTCTCCGAGGACCTCCTCGGTCAAGTCCGATTCAACTAAAGTTGGAGAAACCGACACTCGCCAGTCATCTTTGAGCAACGGGGTTGCTCGTAGCGATGAAACCAGTCTCTCGTAAGCGTACGAGTAATGTCGGTCCGAGCCGCTTCGATCCAAAAATACCGCGGAATCAAGAAAAGACTAAGGAGGGCAACAAATCACACATCACCGCCCACAAAAACTTTTGTGTTCTACTCGAGATAACATCTACGCATGAACCTAGCTCATGATGCCACTCTTGGGGAACGTCGCATGGGAAACACAATTTTTCCTACGCACACGCAATACCTATCATGGTGATGTTCATCTATGAGAGGAGATTTCCGATCTACGTACCCTTGTAGATCGCACAACGGTAAGCATCAAGAAACGCGGACGATGTACTGGAACCGCTTGCGTGATTCAAATCACCATAGTCGTACACTACATCCCACGATCTCATCATGATCCGTCCCGTGAACTTCATCACGATCCGTCCCGTGATTTCATAATGATCCTTCCCGATCTAGTGCCGAACGAACGACACCTCCGCGTTCAGCACACGTACAGCGCAACGATGATCTCGGCCTTCTTGATCCAGCAAGAGATACGGAGAGGTAGATGAGTTCTCCGGTAGGGCGACAGTGCTCCGGAGGTTGGTGATGATCTATTCCAGCAGGGCTCCGCCCGAGCTCCGCAGAAATACGATCTAGAGGAAAAACCGTGGAGGTATGTTGTCGGGCTGCCGTGGCAAAGTTGTCCCAAATCAGCACTAATACCCCAGTATATATAGGAGGGAGGGGGAGGGCCTTGCCTTGAGGCTCAAGGGAGCCCCAAGGGGTCGGCCGAACCAAGGGGAGGAGTCCTCCTCCTCCAATCCTAGTCCAACTAGGATTAGAAAGTGGAGTCCTTCTCCACCTTCCCACTTCTCCTTTTTTTCCTTTTTCTCTTTGGTTTCCTTGGTGGCGCCATGGGCCTTTCTTGGCTGTCCCACCAGCCACTAAGGGCTGGTGTGTCACCCCTAAGGCCTTGGGCCACTCACGGGTGGGTCCCCCCTCCCAGTAAATTCCCGGAACCCATTCGTCACTCCCGGTACGATGCCGGTAATGCCCGAAAACCTTCTGGCAACCAAATGAGACAAACCTATATATTAATCTTCATTTACGGACCATTCCAGAAACCCTCGTGACGTCCGTGATCCCATCCGAGACTCCGAACAACATTGGGTAACCAACCATATAACTCAAATACGCATAAAACATCGCCGAACCTTACGTGTGCAGACCCTGCGGGTTCGAGAACTATGTAGACATGACCAGAGGGACTCCTCGGTCAATATCCAATAGCGGGACCTGGATGCCCATATTGGATCCTACATATTCCGAAGATCTTTATCGGTTGAACCTCAGCGCCAAGGATTCATATAATCCCGTATGTCATTGCCTTTGTCCTTCGGTATGTTACTTGCCTGAGATTCGATCGTCGGTATCTGCATACCTATTTCAATCTCGTTTACCGGCAAGTCTCTTTACTCGTTCCGTAATACAAGATCCCGTGACTTACACTAAGTCACATTGCTTGCAAGGCTTGTGTGTGATGTTGTATTACCGAGTGGGCCCCGAGATACCTCTCCGTTACACGGAGTGACAAATCCCAGTCTTGATCCATACTAACTCAACGGACACCTTCGGAGATACCTGTAGAGCACCTTTATAGTCACCCAGTTACGTTGTGACGTTTGATAAACACAAGGCATTCCTCCGATGCCAGTGAGTTATATGATCTCATGGTCATAGGAATAAGTACTTGACACGCATATAAACAGTAGCAACAAAATGACACGATCAAAATGCTACGTTCATTAGTTTGGGTCTAGTGCATCACATGATTCTCCTAATGATGTGATCCCGTTATCAAGTGACAACACTTGCCTATGGTCAGGAAACCTTGACCATATTTGATCAACGAGCTAGTCAACTAGAGGCTTACTAGGGACATTGTTTTGTCTATGTATCCACACATGTATTGTGTTTCCAATCAATAGAATTATAGCATGGATAATAAACGATTATCATGAACAAATAAATATAGTAATAACTAATTTATTATTGCCTCTAGGGCATATTTCCAACACCTGATGACTACCAAAAACCCAGTTACTATAAACTTGCTAATATTGCCACTAAGCAACAAACTGCTATTGAAAATCTTGAGAAACAGCTAGAACAAAAGCGATGACCTGTTGAATGAGGAAATGGATCGGACTCAAATCTTGAGTGATGACGTTAAAATTCTTCAGTCTAGGTTTGATAGTCTTCAGGATCGTCATGTCACCCTCTTAGCCGATCACGAGAAGCTTTCTCAGGAATTCCTTCAAAGAAAGCAAGATCTTGAAAAGTTAAGGGCGTCTCATGATGATATTTGAATTGAAAAATGATTCTTTGCTTGCTCAACAGATCAGTACCGCTCAGGAATAATTCATTCCACCATGCTTGAAATGCATCGAACGCGAATCTGCTAAGTCTTCACCTGAAACTTCAACTGCCTCTATTGCTACAAATTCCGCAACTGTATCTGTGCTTACAAATTCCTCAAATGAGGAAACCACAAATGTCACTGACGAAAATGCAGGGTTGAAGGAATTGTATGTGACATGCATATACAAAAGTCTCAAAGGGCATCAAACCCTTTGTGATGTGGTCAAAAAGCAGATTCTGGACAGAAACCCTAGGAAAGAGGGCATTTCCTCTCAGAGGAAATTGAATGTTGATGGGTCATACTGGAAACCTAAGCAGTATCCCAGAACCTCGTGGGTCGCTGCAAAAGGACCTCATGTCGATCCATCTACTCTAACTGGTTTTGCATGTGAAACTTCATATTCCTCTAATGAGTCATTTGACTCAAACTATAAACTGTTCAAAAAATAGAATGGTGAAGTATTTTCTAGATATGTTGGAACTAACTGCATGAATAGACCACCCTTGAGGAAAATCTGGGTTCCCAAAAGCAGCTTGGAAAGTCTTGAGGTGAATGTCCTCATGACACCACTAGTGAAGAACAAGAACCCAGATCAAATTCCTCAAGTGGACCAAAGTATTCACAAGGAACAAATATCTCATATGGTCAAAACTATGCTTGTCCTCACACTAATGCTTCTGCTACGTAGGGAAACTAGAAGGGACATGAATATGTACACTATTCCTCAAATCACTATATTCATAAGTCCTCAAAGAATTTCGGTGCCTATTCATTTGAGTACTCTAACACCCCTCCTGTTAAACAAAGTGGATTAGCCTCAATGCCTCAATTATTTTATGGTGCTCATAGAATAATGAACTCTTTGCCACCCCTCCAGATGTGGGTGGTGAAGAAATTTAACTAATCACTTTTGCATGTCATGTCTCCAGATGAAAGTCATCATCTGAAGAATTTGCAGGAGACCTGAGGAAATTGCTTGATAGGACGCAAGCTAATCCTGATGAAATGTCTTATCATTTCACATATCCTCAGTATGTATCAAATATACTTTACATGATGAAATTCAAGTTTGATGAATTTGATATCATATTCTTAACTTTGAAGCATATGTGGTGGTAAGCAGTACTAATTCATCTGTAGGATGACAAACCCAAAACCACAGAGTGGGTTGTTGATAGTGGGTGTACTAATCACATGACTGGTGACACGAGCTTACTGATGAATATCCCACTAACTCCATCACCACTGAAGCATATCACCTACGCAGACAAAGTTAAAAGCAAGGTATTGGGATTTGGTAAGGTGGCTATTTCCAAGGACCGGCACATGGACAAAGTCATTCTTGTCGAATCGCTTGGATTTAACCTCATGCCAGTCTCAATGCTTTTTGATCTTGATATGATTGTCATATTTGGCAAATATCGATTCATAGTCATCATGGAATTAGACAAATCCAAAGTCTTCGAAGGCTTTAGGAGAGGAGACTTGTACATTCCTGATTTCTCTACAGGACCTTAGCCGGCCACATGTCTTCTTGCAAAAGCCTGAGAGGGCTGGCTATGGCATCGATGACTTGGTTAGGCAGGCATGAGGAATTTGCACATGCTGGCGAAGAAGAAGCATGCTATTGGCACCGAGAGTGTCAAATTCCTCAAGGATCATCTATGCAGGGCTTGTGAGTCTGGAATAATGACCAGATCCAAGCACCCCTTGAATACTATCATGACCACTACTCGTCCTTTTCAATTTCTTCACATGGACTTCTTTGGACCTAACCATTATGCTACTCTAACCAATGCAACATCTCTATATGGATTTGTCATCGTTGACGACTATTCTCGTTATACTTGGGTGCATATCATTTTATACAAAACTGAAGTGCAAGAAGTCTTCAAACGATTTTACTCATGGGCCTCGACGAAATTCGGCGTCAAGGTCAAGCACATCGGGACTAACAATGGGACATAATTCAAGAACATCAGTCTTGATGACTATCTTGATGAACTTGGTATTACTCACAAAATGTCTGCTCCTTACACTCCTCAACAGAATGGCGTCGTCGAGCGCAAGAACAGGACTCTGGTTGAGATGGCATGGACTATGCTTGAAGAATATCAGACTCCTCGTCCCTTCTGGCCAGAGGTAATCAATACTGCCTGCCTCATCATCAACAGGGTATATCTTCACAAATTCCTCAAGAATACTTCATATGTACTCCTCACTGACAACAAACCCAATGTAAGTTATTTCAAAGTCTTCGGTGCAAGATGCTGGATTAGAGATCCTCACTACAGTCAAAAATTTGCACCTAAAGCACATGAGGGTTTTATGCTTGGTTACGGAAAGGACCCACATACCTACAGAGTCTTCAACAACAACCACAACAAGGTTGCTGAAACTGTAGATGTGTGGTTCAATGAAACTAATGACTCACAAAGATAGCACCTGCCTCCTGTGCTAGATGAAATGCCACTTGAGGAAGCTATTAAGCTCAAAGCCACTAAAGATATCATTCCTACTTAGGAACAACCACCTATTGAAGAAGGTCCCAAACAATGAAGAAATTTGGGCTGGTGCAGCTAAGGAAATTGCTCTCGATCAAATTACTCAACCCAATCAAAGTCTTCAACCCGCGCATCCGAGGATTGCAAATGAAGTAGAAATGACAAAATCCTCGATGACATGAATGCGCCAGGTCCACTCACTTTCTCAAAAGCTTCAGAATTGATTAACTTTTGTGGGCATTCTTCCTTTGTGTCTATCAAAGAACCCTCAAAAGTTTATGAAGCCTTCATGCAACCTGGGTAGATTCAAGCTATGAAAGACAAACTTCATCAATTCAAGATTAACAACGTGTGGGAACTCGTCAAGTAGCCAGATCCTCGCAAGCACAATGTCATCAGTACAAAGTAGATCTACCGAAACAAGCAAGATGAGGATGGCCAGGTGGTGAGGAACAAGGAACGACTTGTAGCCCAAGGCTACACACAGGTTGAAGGAATTGACTTTGATGAAACTTTTGCACATGTTGCTAGACTTGAATCTATCCGTATATTGCTTGCTTATGCTAATCATCATAATATTACATTGTATCAAATGTATGTGAAAAGTGCATTCCTCAATGGTAAGCTTGAGGAAGAAGTATATGTTGCTCAGCCCCGAGGTTTTGAAGGCCCGAAGCATCCTGACAAAGTCTTCAGACTCAACAACAAAGCACTCTATGGCCTCAAGCAAGCCCCTCGGGCATGGTATGACACATTGAAGGAATTCCTAGTGAAGAAGGGCTTCAAACCCGGTTCACTTGATCATACTCTTTTCAAAAAATCCTATGATAATGAACTATTTGTATGCCAAATATATGTGGACAATATCATATTTGGTTGTACTCACAAACGTTGCAGTGACAAATTTGCCTACATGATGGGTGAAGAATATCAAAAGTCTATGATGGGGGAGCTAAAATTCTTCCTAGGACTTCAAATTTATCAACAACGCAACGACATATCTATTTCTCAAGAGAAATACCTCAAGGATATCCTGAAGAAATTCGGCATACATGAGTGCAAAGGCATCAAAATTCCCATGCCTAGCAACGGTCACCTCTGCACTGACGATAATGGTAAAGATTTCGATCAGCAGGTATATCGCTCTATGATTGGCTCTTTATTGTCCTATGTGCATCTAGGCCAGACCATAATGCTTAGTGTTTGCATGTGTGCTTGTTTCCAAGCAACACTGAAGGAATCACACCATAAGGCTGTGAAACATATTCTTCAATATCTAACTCAAACACCAACGCTTGGAATTTGATACCCCAAGGGCTCAAATCTTCACCTCATTGGATATTATGACTGTGACTATGCTGGTGACTTTGTGGATCGCAAGTCAACATCAGGAACCTGACCTTTCCTCAGACGATCCTTAGTCTGTTGGTCCTCAAAGAAGTAGAACTGCGCGCCACTTTCCACTTCTGAAGCTAAGTACATTGCTGTTGGTTCTTGCTATGCTTAACTGTTGTGGATGAAGCAAACCCTGAAGGACTACGACATCAACATGAAGAATGTGCCACTCTACTGCGACAATGAGAATGGAATCAAGATTGCATACAACCCATTACAACACTCGAAGACCAAGCACATCCAGATTCATCATCATTTTCTTCGTGATCATGTACTCAAGGGCAACATCGTCATTGACCACATGAAGACTAAAGGATAGCTAGCGAAGATCTTCACTAAGCCCTTGGATGAAAAGAGATTCTGCAAGTTGTGGTGTGAGCTAAATATCTTAGAATCTTCGAATGTTTTATGAAGGGACACACATCCTAACACTTATGCGAAATTGATGTGCAACACACGAAGTAACGTTTTTCTTCAATCAATAAGGAATAACACTCTAAGTGTGAAGAAATTAATGAAGTATTTGATTCTCAGGACCCTACGACAATTGCACGCGGTGCCTGAAATCATCATTCTTATACGGTGGATCATGCCACCAACCCAATTTGAAATTCTTGAAAGATGAGATTTTTGCAAATTCTTCATATCTTCAAAGTCTTCAGATTTTAAAATTCCTCAAATTTTAAAATTCCTCAAACTTTCAAATTATTCAAACCTTTCAAATAGTATTCTCCATTGACTATATACTTATTTATGAGCTTTCAAGTCCTCAACAACATTCACTTATAGCTAAGTCTTCATGCATGTTTTTCCACGGAGTGAATGTGATCGGATCCATTCCCCCCTCTATGCTAAGCTCAATCTAGTTTGTTCTCAAATTCTTCATATGCTTTCTGATTGAAACTCGTTCAAAGTCTTCACTGAATTCTTGTCAACTGAAGAATTTGCGAACAAAGTCCTCCAAATTTATTTCACAAAAATTCCATTCGTTACCGGTCAAACCGCACCCACTACCCACGATTGGATAAGCACGATCTCCGCTAACTCCATCGCTTAATACTTGTGTGCCACCTGTCGAGCGGAGAGGAAGGGCCAGTGGCATTTTGGTCCAAAAATTTAGGACCGGACCGTTTCTCACCTGGGCTGTAAATACCCCACTCTCACCTCGCGCTCACTTCTTCCTCTCGTTTCCATTTCTTAATGCTCGAAGCCAGACCTAGCACCGCCGTAGGAAATCATCGCCGCCAGTGAGGAAAAGCTTCACTGCCTCGACCTCATCGTCGTCGTACTCACACCGGTCGTGGATCTTCTTTCTCCGGCGCCGTCGTAGTTGTCTTTACCTGCCGAGTTAGGGCATTGAAGATCTAAACCGACGAGCTTCTCTTTTCTCCGTCTACAGTTCATCGTGTTCTTTGTGTTCTTGATCTACGGTAATTAAAATATAATTGTACTCTCCCTATAGATATCTATGTTTTCATAAAATCTTCGAAAAGTGTTATTCCTCGGCAAACTCATCAGATGAACACTTCCATGTCTAAGAACACCTGATAAATTTCACTAAGTTACTCAAAAGATTCCTCAATTCTGTAAATTTTCGGATCTGCACAACTTTGGAACCCAAGTCAAGGACACTTAGCAAAATTCCTCAAAAATAGTATTGGTCAATTTCCTCAACTTGAGTCATTTTTGAAAATCTTGTGAGAACACATATGACCTCTTGAAATTCTTTGCACCTATGATGTGTTCACAGGTACAAAATGTCTACTGACGAATCTCTAGGTTCTCATCAATTTAACTCATCTATAACATTTATTGAAGAAAATTCGCATACCTCATCAGAGTCCTCAAAATTTCATATTACTCGAGTGAAGAAAATGGCTGATGAGAAGAAACAGAAGGGTGGAAAGAAGGCCGATACCAACACTGCCTTTGAGATTCCTGATGACCTATATGATGAATATTGCACCCCTGGTGAAGCTGTCTATGTAAAGGAAACAAAGATAAAGCACAAAACATGCTTGCAGAAAATTGAGAGGAGATGGGCCAAAGAATGGCGGGAGTACAGGTACGTGACTCCCAAATATATGAAGAAATTCGCCCTGAAGCCTCCGAGCAAAAGGCCTCCTCTTAGCACTCAACATGTAGCTGGTCCAACAAGTCTTGCAACCATTCAACGCTATCCTGGCGAATATGCAAAGTAACAGGCAAAACTGCACAAAGTTGCACACCTGGCGGTGAAGAAATTCAATGAGGTTTCTGCTGCTCCAGCTGTTGCTGCCTCCTCCTCTACTACTGAGGCTTCTGGTACTGAGACTGCTCCAAACAGAACTATTCTGAAGAAGTTTGTTGTCAAACCAAAGTCCTCCATAGCTCAAACTTCACAACACAATCCTTAGAGAGCTGCTAAGGTGGTAGCAACGTCCTCAACTGCTGGCACACGGTATTTACTACCACTGAAGTTCACGACCACTCAGAATCCCTCAGGGTCGTCTTCTTCAGGCTCTGCATATACTTCTTCAAGTGCTAATGTGAAGAAGAAAATGACTGCTGGGCGAGGAAGAAGGGCCGACCCTAGCGAAGTCCTCAATGTTCCTTTTGCATCAGAAGAAGAAGATGAAGCTCATGATGAAGTACTTGAAGCAATCATCAGAAACAAGCAAGAAAGGGTAGCACAGGCCCAAGGCAGTGCCATTTCTCTCATGATGGATCCAAAGGTGATACTGAACTTCATCGATATCTGGTATGACGACCCTAAAACACCGATTGACGACTTGAAGCTTCCACCTGGACCAAGTCACATGTTGACAGCCTTCATCAATGAAGAAAAATGGAAGGTGCAAAAGGCCAAGCAAGCCAAAAAGGCCCATACTCAGAAAGAGAGCTTTCTGAAGAACAACATTCTGACTATGACCCCTGATCAGCTCCTCACTGCTCAAACTGAGATCAAAAACCTTTGTGAAGAATAGAGTCGCTTTAATGCGGACTGGAAGGGCGCAAAAGTCAGATTCATCAATGTTGCCAACAAAGTCATCACTGAACACAACAAGCAGGTTGAAGTCAAGATGCAACCTCAAGTTCCTTAGGCCAACTACATAGTTGAGTTGCCTGACGACTTTGATGACGAAATTCCTCCAACTAACGAACCTGCGAGGGCGGCTAGAGAAATGGTTGCGCCTGAAGAATTTGTGACAGCCAGGACGATTGCATCAGCCGTGCTTGAAGAAAATGCCCCTGCTCCAAAATCTTCACAAGTGAAGAAAGTGAAACTTCCTTCTGCAACAGAAGTGAAGAAAACAAAGGCTGCTGAAAAGGAAGCAGCAAAGAAGAGAAAGCCTCAATGAGCTCAGAGTCCTCACAAGCAAAACGCTTGAGGACTTTGACAACTTCCTCAACTGCTCCAATTGTCTCCACCCATGTTAACGTTTCACCCTCCTAGGTGATGGTGCCATTTGGTGCTCAACACGTCATCCAAGAAGGGGATGAAGAAATGGAAGACACTCACTCTGCTGCTTCCACACCGTTTGATGAGGATATTGAAGCGGATCTACATCCTTCAATTCCTCAAGCCTCATCTCCTCCGCCATAGCAGAACACAGATGTGGGATATGAATAGAAGGATGAAGATGTGGAGATTCGCAGCACAACACCGGTGATCAATGACGACTACTGTGAACAGGTTCATCCCAACTCACCATTGATCACTCCAATTCCTCAAGTGCCTTTGTCCCCTGCAGCAACTGAAACTCAGACATAATCTAAAGAAAAGAGCACTCCGGTGAAGTCTATCCTCGAAACTGAATCAGCTGCATCAGCTGAAGACACTACAAATCAAATAGCTACTGAGGAAACTGTTGCACCAGAAATTGATGAATCTGCACAACATATTCCTCAAACTGAGAAGAGTGCCGTTGAAGAACATGCTCCTTTGGGTGAAGAACCTTCCTCTAAACCTCATGTTGATAACCCTCAGTTGACAGTTGTCGTGGCTGAAATTCCTCACACTAAAGATCTTCGAAGACTTGTGGGGCGCTTCAAGCCAAATTTGTAACCGAAGAGTCTTTAGCCTTTCATTTTAACAAAAGGCCAAAGTTTGACAAGGCAAAATTCTTTGAGGAACATCACTATTTCATCTGCGCAAATCCTTTTGACTCTCCAAGGATCAGGCACAATAGATTCTGGAACCACAGTCAGATGAACTATTATGGTGCAATACTCTTCAACAAGGATAAGGTTTTTCCTACTGGCAAATTCCTCATGCTGATATGGAGAATATTCCTTGCTTCACTCCACTTCTTCAAATTCTTCAAGAAGCTGGACTACTATAATTCTGCATGGACATATGTGACTGGAATGAAGAAATCATTCTTCAACTCTATGCCACATTGCACATCTCAGGAGATGTCTGAGATGTCAACAGTTGGGTTCTGGAGTGGATGACTCAAAATACTCACTCCACAACGCCTGCCATGGAATTACTTCAGGCACTCCAAGTTCCAATTCCCCCGGGAGAAGCCAGATGCGTCTATGAAAAAATTGAACTGCCCAATCACATAATGCAAGTGCTCATGAAGTTTTGGCTCCTACAAAGCCGCCAAGAACCAAATTTCTCATGAAGGAATTGATCTATGTGCCCAGGATAGTGTACTGCATTTTGTCCAAAACTTCATGTCCAATCAAGGGTCATGACTCTGATGATGAAGAAATTGTGGTCATAATGAAGAACTTGCTCTTCAATATCATCCATGGGATTCCCATAAATCATCACGATTTCTTCACGAGGACTCTGGCCAAGACAACTCTGTCAACTTTTGATCTGAAGCCTTATACGCCATGGATCATGAGATTCATGAGGGCCAGATCTGGCCATGATAACCCACAAGTATAGGGGATCAATTGTAGAATTTCTCGATAAGTAAGAGTGTCGAACCCAACGAGGAGCTAAAGGTAGGACAAATATTCCCTCAAGTTCTATCGACCACTTATACAACTCTACACACAATTTACGTTCGCTTTACCTAGAACAAGTATGAAACTAGAAGTACTTTATAGGTGTGATAGGATAGGTTTGCAAGAAAATAAAGAACACGTAAATAAAAACTAGGGGCTGTTAAGATAAAGAACAATTACGTTAGTTTAACGAGTGTGGAAAAGTGGTGGTAAGAGTTGCGGAAGTGTCCCTAAGCAATTGACTACGTTACTAGACCGATAGCAAGTTTTATGTGGGAGAGGCCACTGCTAGCATGTCATCCCTTACTTGGAATTCTATGCACTTATGATTGGAACTATTAGCAAGCATCCGCAACTACTAACGTTCATTAAGGTAAAACCCAACCATAGCAATAAGATATATTGGTCCCCCTTCAATCCCGTATGCATCAATTTCTATGCCAGGCTGAAGCTTCTGTCACCATTGCCCTCCAATACATAGTCCTATCAACATACTAATAACCCTATGGTGTGATCCACGCGCGCGATCATATGATGGGAACCAAAGGGCAGCAACATAACCACAAGCAAATTAAAACCAATCATGGCAATTCATCAACCACCGATAGGACAACGAAAATCTACTCAGACATCATAGGATGGAAACACATCATTGGATAATAATATGAAGCATAAAGCATCATGTTCAAGTAGAGGGTACATCGGGTTGCGGGAGAGTGTACTACTGAATATAGATGGGGGAAGGTGATGGAGGTGTTGGTGAAGATGACGGAGGTGTTGGTGTAGATCGCCGTCACACGATGATGTCCCGGGCGGCATTCCGGCGCCGCCGGGAGAGAGGGGGAGAGAGCCCCCCTTCTTCTTCTTCTTCCTTGACCTCCTCCCTAGATGGGAGAAGGGTTTCCCCTCTGGTCCATGGTCTCCATGGTGGCGGAGGGGCGAGAGCCCCTCCGAGACTGCATCTCTCTCTCTGTGTCCTTCTGTTTCTATGCTCCCCGATTTTGGCCTTTCACCCTTTCTTAAATTCCCGGAGATCCGTAACTCCGATTTACGTATCCTTTTAACACGATTTTCCTCCGGCTATTAGATTTCTTGTGGCGAAAGAAGGGCCCCGACTTCCTTAGGGGTTGGTCACGAGCCTGCCAGGCGCGCCTGGGGGGTAGGGCACGCCTCCTGGGCTCGTGACCCCTCGGGCATCATTTCGTGTTGATTCTTCTTCCCAAAAATCATAAATATTCCAAAAAAAATCACCGTAGGTTTTTTTATTGCGTTTGGACTTCGTTTGGTATGGATATTCTGCGAAACAAAAAACATGCAACAAACACAACTGGCACTGGGCACTGGATCAATATGTTAGTCCCAAAAATAGTATAAAAAGTTGCCAAAAGTATATGAAAGTCGTAGAAGATTGACATGAAACAATCAAAAATTATAGATACGACGGAGACGTATCAGCATCCCCAAGCTTAATTCCTGCTCGTCCTCGAGTAGGTAAATGATAAAAAAGATAATTTTTGATGTGGAATGCTACCTAGCATAATCTTGATCATATAATCTAATCATGGCATGAATACTAAAACACGAGTGATTCGAAGCAATAGTCTATCATTTGACATAAAGACAATAATATTACAAGCATACTAACAAAGCAATCATGTCTTCTCAAAATATCATGGCCAAAGAAAGTTATCCCTACAAAATCATATAGTGTGGCTATGCTCCATCTTCCCCACACAACGTATTTAAATGATGCACAACCTCGGTTTTAGACAAGCAATTGTTTCATACTTTAGTGTTCTCAAACTTATTCAACTTTCACGCAATACATGAGCGTGAGCCATGGACATAGCACTATAGGTGGAATACAATATGGTGGTTGTGGAGAAGACAAAAAGGTGGAGATAGTCTCACATCAACTAGGCATATCAACGGGCTATGGAGATGCCCATCAATAGATATCAATGTGAGTGAGTAGGGATTGCCATGCAACAGATGCACAAGAGCTATAAGTGTATGAAAGTTCAAAAAGAAACTAGTGGGTGTGCATCCAACTCGCTTGCTCACGAAGACCTAGGGCAATTTGAGGAAGCCCATCATTGGAATATACAAGCCAAGTTCTATAATGAAAATTTCCCACTAGTATATGAAAGTGACAACATAGGAGACTCTCTATCATGAAGATCATGGTGCTACTTTGAAGCACAAATGTGGTAAAGGATAGTAGCATTGTCCCTTCTATCTTTTCTCTCATTTTTTTAATTATTATTTTTTTCTCCCTTTTTTGGTGGGCTTCTTTGGCCTGTTTTTTTTATTTGGTCTTCATTGGCCTCTTTTATTACTTCCTCACATGGGACAATGCTCTAATAATGATGATCATCACACTTTTATTTGCTTACAACTCGATATTTAGAACAAAATATGACTCTATATGAATGCCTCCGGCGGTGTACCGGGATGTGCAATGATCTAGCATAGCAATGACATCAAAAAATGGACAATCCATGAAAACATCATGCTAGCTATCTTACGATCATGCAAAACAATATGACAATGATGGTGCGTGTCATAATAAACGTAACGATGGAAGTTGCATGGCAATATATCTCGGAATGGCTATGGAAATGCCATAATAGGTAGGTATGGTGGCTGTTTTGAGGAAGGGTATATGGTGCGTGTATTGCACCGGCGATAGTTGCACGGTACTAGAGAGGCTAGCAATGGTGGAAGGGTGAGAGTGCGTATAATCCATGGACTCAACATTAGTCATAAAGAACTCTCATACTTATTGCAAAAGTCTATTAGTCATCGAAACAAGGTACTACACGCGTGCTCCTAGGGGAAGGGTTGGTAGGAGTTAACCATTGCGCTATCCCGACCTCCACACAAAGGATGACAATCAATAAATAAATCATGCTCCGACCTCGTCACATAACGGTTCACCATACGGGCATGCTACGGGAATCACAAGCCTTAACACAAGTATTTCTACGAATACACAATTACTCACTAGCATGACTAATATCACATCTTCATGTTGCAAAACTATTGCAAGGCATCAAACATATCATATTCAGTGATCTACAAGTTTTATGTAGGATTTTATGGCTAACCACGTGAATGACCAACTCCTGTTAACTCTCTACATAGGTATAAGTGAAGCATGATAGTTTAATTCTTTATACAAAATATATGCTCCGCTCTAAAAAATATAAGTGAAGCAAAAGAGCATTCTACAAATGGTGGTTTTCTATGTGTAGGGAAACACGCAATCCAAACTTCAAATGATATAAGTGAAGCACATGAAGCATTCTATAAAGCCATACTCAAAAGATATAGGTGAAGTGCAAAGAGCATTCTATAAATCAACCAAGGACTATCTCATACCAGCATGGTGCATAAAAGAAAAAGGAAAAATAAACACAAAAGACGCTCCAGGCATTTGCGCATATCATGTGACGAATAAAAATATAGCTCCGAGTAAAATTACCGATAGACTGTAGACGAAAGAGGGGATGCCTTCCGGGGCATCCCCAAGCTTAGACGCTTGAGTATTCCTTGAATATTACCTTGGAGTGCCTTGGGCATCCCCAAGCTTAGGCTCTTGCATCTCCTTATTCCTTAATCCATCATGGTCTCACCCAAAACTTGAAAACTTCAATCACACAAAACTCAACAAAACCTTCATGAGATCCGTTAGTATAATAAAGTAAATCACCACTTTAAGTACTGTTCTGAACTCATTCCAAATTCATATTAGCATTATATCTACTATAATCCAACTTCACTATGGTTCATAACCCCCGATACTACCCATAGATTCATCAAAATAAGAGAACAATGCATAGAAAATAGAATCTGTCAAAAATAGAACAGTCTGTAGTAATCTGAACGTATACCATACTTCTGATACTCCAAAAATTCTGAAACAACTATGATAATTAATTCAATTTGTATATCAATCATCAGCAAAAAGAATCAACTCAATAGCGCTCTCTGTATAGAAATAAGAAATGATTTCGTGAGTGCAAAGTTTCTGTCTTTTTCAGCATGATCAAACAACTATCACCCAAACTAATCATAAAGGCTTTACTTGGCACATCATTCTTATAATACAATGGAGTTGTACAAGGGGATAATTAATTTTGCGAGAAACTTCCATGAAAAATTCTTCATTGTTTCCATGAGCATGAACACAAGTGTTCAAGGTCGACCCTCACTTCCGCAATGCATCACCTTTCAATCGCTTCTCCTTTTGAAAAAGTTTTAAGTTCCCTCTATATTTTTTTTGTTTTTAAACTATATAAAAGAACTCAACAGAAATAAATGACTCCCTAAAATTTCCGGATTGTCTCCTAGACAGCGCTTTCTTTAAATCCATTAAGCTAGGCATAAAGTGCTCAAGTAATGGATCCACCCGGATCCCAAGGTATATCAAAGACAATTTTAATTAACAATGATTTGTAATTTAGTAGTGAGCACAAGGTAACATATATCATGAAATGACGAAGTCTAACTCTCTTCCTATGCATTGGCATGTCATAAAAGAACAATTCATGCACATCAAGTAAAGGCCAATACATAGCATAAGCAGTTCCTTGCAATTTTATCGTATTGGAAACATAGAGAGGTGGAGATGTAGTTCCTCTCTCATAATAATTGCAAGTAGAAGCAGCAAGCACATGCATATTATATTCATCAAAATCATCATGTGTAATAGTAGAAGGCAACCCATCTATGTAATCCCTAATAAGAGAAAACTTCTCCGATATAGTGTAGTTAGGAGAGTTCAAAAAGATAATAGGACTATCATAAGTGGGTGCGATAGAAACAATTTCATGTTTAACATAAGGAACTATAGCAAGTTCATCTTCATAAGCATCATTCCTATTGGCATCATGTCCACAAGCATAGCAAGCATCAAGTTCATCAAAAAGGGATATCTCAAATAATCCAAGGGATCATAGCAATCAACATAGCATTCATCCTTTGGTAAGAACGAAGGGAAATTAAACAATATATGAGTTGAAGAGTTACTCTCATTAGAAGGTGGGAACGGGTAGCTAGTCTGCTCTTCCTCCTTTTGTTCTTCGCTCTCCTCGTCATCTTTTTCATCTAATGAGCTCACAGTTTCAGCATTTTCTTCTTCCATAGTTTCCTGCAAAATATTATTATCCTCTTGGGCAGCGGAGAATTTCTCCATAAATCGATAAATATGGGCATTATGTTCATAATTAGTATAAAAATAACGAAGCATAACCAAATTTTCAGATCGGTAAACATCATCATTATCATCACACTTTTTAAACAGAGCTTCAATTTCATAAGCACCCATAAAAGCAACAAACTCTTCTATTTGTTCCACATCATAGTAATCATATATACCATTAGCATAAGAAGCCAAGGTTTCATTAGCATTAAATTTACAAGAAAAGGGAAGGTGTTTAGCCTTCATCCTAGAGCAACAAGTAATATCATATCTCAAGCATAGTTCCCAAGCATACCATTTCAACATATGAATTTGATCCCATAATAGTTTCCCTTTTTGAGTCAAGCGACAATCCTTAAAGTATTCACGTTGATCCAACGTGTATCCCATTATATAATTGAATGGGGTTTTCTCAGGATTATTAAAGAAGTGCATAATATTTTCCACATAACGAGCATCGAGGGTTTTAGGAGGTTCCCCATCTCCATGAGTAGCAAGTACACCTATTTTTTTGGTATTTCGTGTTCCATATCCATAACTAAAGATAGAGAACAACTTAGAACAACAAATAAATCTACTTAGGGATAAAGCAAACAAGCACACACGAGAATATTCACCCCACGCTATTGCTCCCCGGCAAAGGCGCCAGAAAAAATCTTGATAACCCACAAGTATAGGGGATCAATTGTAGCCTTTCTCAATAAGTAAGAGTGTAGAACCTAACGAGGAGCTAAAGGTAGCAGAAATATTCCCTAAAGTTCTATCGACCACCGATACAACTCTACGCACACTTTATGTTCGCTTTACCTAGAACAAGTACGAAACTAGAAGTACTTTGTAGGTGTGATAGGATAGGTTTGCAAGAAAATAAATAACACGTAAATAAAAACTAGGGGCTGTTAAGATAAAGAAACAATTACGTTAGTTTAACGAGTGTGGAAAACTGGTGGTAGGTGTTGCAGAATTGTTCCTAAGCAATTGACTATGTTACTAGACCGATAGCAAGTTTTATGTGGGAGAGGCCACTGCTAGCATGTCATCCCTTACTTGGAATTCTATGCACTTATGATTGGAACTATTAGCAAGCATCCGCAACTACTAACTATCATTAAGGTAAAACCCAACCATAGCAATAAGATATATTGGTCCCCCTTCAATCCCGTATGCATCAATTTCTATGCTAGGCTGAAGCTTCTGTCACCCTTGTACTCCAATACATAGTCCTATCAACATACTACTAACCCTATGGTGTGATCCACGCACGCGCTCATATGATGGGCACCAAAGGACATCAACATAACCACAAGCAAATTAAACCAATCATGGCAATTCATCAATCAGCGATAGGACAACGAAAATCTACTCAAACATCATAGGATGGCAACACATCATTGGATAATAATATGAAGCATAAAGCACCATGTTCAAGTATAGGGTACAGCGGGTTGCGGGAGAGTGGACTGCTAAATATAGATGGGGGAAGGTGATGGAGGTCTTGGTGAAGATGACGGAGGTGTTGGTGTAGATCGCCGTCACACGATGATGTCCCGGGCGGCATTCCGGCGCCGCCGAGAGAGAGGGGGAGAGAGCCCCCCTTCTTCTTCTTCTTCTTCCTTGACCTCCTCCCTAGATGGGAGAAGGGTTTCCCCTCTGGTCCATGGTCTCCATGGCGGCGGAGGGGCGAGAGCCCCTCCGAGATTGGATCTCTCTCTCTCTCTCTGTGTCCTTCTGTTTCTGCGCTCCCCGATTTTGGCCTTTCACCGTTTCTTAAATTCCTGGAGATCCGTAATTCCGATTGAGGTGTCCTTTTAACACGATTTTTTCTTCCGGATATTAGCTTTCTTGCGGTGAAATAAGGGCCCCAACCGCCTTAGGGTGTAATGACTAAGATGCGGTCCTTTCCGATCTGGGGATCGAGGCCCCGAATTGGAAAGGAGCGCATCTAACCATCTCGCAAACAAGGTATCATAGCACATACATAATAACAACAGATTGACAATCAGGGATTAAATTGCCATCTCATAAATATATCAGAGTACATCACGCATACAATCAAAGTAGTTTCGCTACGGACTACAAAACAAGGGAAATGGCTGTGCTACCCTGCATGCTGGGCCACGATCACGACCATGCCTCAATCTTCTGGATAGTTCACGTATAGGCGATCGTTCTCCTCATCATACTACCACGCCAGCTGCGTGCCGTCGGGATCACTTGTTTCGGGGGTACCTGAACCTGTTGGTGTTGTGAAGGAATTTGTGAGCCACGGGGACTCAACAATCTATGTCCTCGGTGCCAGAACTAGTCAACTTATTAGGTTGGAAAGGTGGAGTATTTAGGTTGCAGCATCCTAAGCTTGATTTGGTTGCTAACTTACGTAGAACATATTTGAAGGTGGTCTATGCTAGCGGTCGATTATACTTGATCACTAAGTGATCCCGAACACCTACCAACGTCAATCATAACCCCACAGTGTTCCCGATCGAAGAAAGATCATCAAGGGGACAGTCACGGTTACACACACAGTTGGCAATTTTATTAGCTTATGTTTAAGTTATCTATTACCGGGTGTTAACAAAATATTCCAAGTTGCCACATAACTGCGGGCACGGCTTTTCGAAAGACTAAACCCTGCACAGGTGCTCCAACTAGTCCATCACAAACGTACACGAGCCGCAAAGTAATCCTCTTTCACGAATCTCGTGATCTCTTCGGATTCCTTAGGAAAACCTCAACTCTGGGGAGAACCAAAGCTTCACTGGGATTCCTATACGCAAGATATATCGCTAAGGTAAGACAACTCTAGCAGGACCTCCCGTCGTGTCGACGACCCTCATAAGAGCCGCGTATCTCAGTCTCAGGACACGACGGATGGAAAAGCCTACAAGAGCCAAACCTCAAGTTTCCCTGTGGTGGCCCCCGCAGTCTGTCCATTTTGGACCAACACTCATGAGGAGCACTGGCCCGAGTTGTTGATTAAAGATCCTCGGGGTGATCATTCCCTATGCAGATTATTATTAAGTGATTAGCAAATTAACACCAATGTTGGGTCCTGCCGGACAAGTCTTAACACTACGCGATTTATCGAGGGGGTCCCCATAACAACCCCGAACGTGTTAGGAGCGATCAATATGGAATCAAACACCGGTAGCCGGTAACTATGGCGGCAATAACGGAACAAAACACTCGGCAAAAGGCTAGGCCTTCCGTTATTTACCAAGTATATAGGTGCATTAATTGAATAAAAGAATTAAGATAATGATATCAAGCTCATGTTATCACATGAGACAAAGCACCTGCATCTAGCAACACTAACATTAGTAGCTGAGCAAAGCCTACTTAGCCATTCAAGTTTTGCTAGGAAGGGATAAGTGTTTGGGTTTCATGGCATATCAGGAGGCATATATTTCAGTGGTAGGCAGTGAGAAACTGATGGAACAAACGTAATCTAGCATAACAAGTCTAGAGATGGAATCAAGGTCATGTCATCTTGCCTGTGATATTCTCAGCTTGGAACGGTTCTTGATCGTCCTGCACGTACTCTCCTGAATCCACGAACTCGTTCTCCGATCCCGATGCTACCCAACATAAGAATAACATCCAATGAACAACAGCACCTGAAGATGCAACACGCACATGATGCATGAGGTGAATATGAGCATGCATCACTATTCTACTCACTAGCACAAGCATGAGAAGTAAATACATGTTCCTGGCCAGAAATGCATTCTAAGCTATATTGACATGCATGAAAATTACATGATCAGATGATTCTCGAGAAAACGATGCAAAAGCATATAAAGAACATATCAATCGGAGCTACGGATCAACGGGAATCAACGAAACAAGATATGAAGAGCTACATGTCAAATTCATCGCACCACACTCAAATAGCACAACTCTGGTATTTCCAGCTTGCCAAGACATAAATCAAACCAAAATGGATGGGGTGGAGCAAGGAAGAACAACACATCATCAACTAAGCACTCACAAACATCAAAATAAAAAAACTACACAATCTGCCATAAACTGCATCATAGCACTTTGTGAGCTACATGCAAAGCACCTACAGCCACCCAAACATGCCAAACAAGATATGTGGCTGTAGCTTTCCAAGCGTACTTCAAGCACAAGCAAGAATCTCACACAAAGGAATTAAACACAGAAAGTTACAAGGCTGCAAACTTGCCCAAAAATATCAGATTCAGGGACTTAGTGAAAATTCCAGATTCTCACTATCTGTCTATGCTCTGAAGCATTTGGACAGCAGCCAAAACAATGTCTACAGGACTCCAAATGGGATGAAATTTTACAGGGAGCTAGACAAACATATCAGCTTTAACTTCCCAGTTGAAAGCTAAGGCTAAATCACGAAACATTGACCTGCACAACCTCATTAACAGGAGAAGAAAATATAAACGGATTCTCAGACTTTGTGAAAATCTCAGATTTTCATTAATCTGGAATTTCAGCCACATGCCTACTTTGAGTGGGCACAACTTGCACACATGGATTCCTAAACATGAAATGGAACCAACATGTGGTAGAGGGGGTCACCCTCTACTAGCACAACCAAGAAGCAAACCTTTGTGCTCAACAAATCACCTGGAACCAAGCTCTAAACATGGAACAAATCTAAAATATGTCATCTCCAGAAACGTTCCAATGGCAAAACTAATCTCCCCAATGGATTCCTGGGATGATTCTACCCCAAAAGCATATAAAATACCTATGCACTTGCTTGGTGCATGTGAGCACAAACTAGAGAAGAAAAATCTACAAAGTATCATATATAGTGAATAGTGCATCATCACGTGTGCTATTCACTAGAACAACCTACAGAAGCATATACACATGACCACTATATCAAAGGGGGTACATAAGGGGTAGACCTCATGCCTAGTGCCCTTGGCACACTGCCACCCCAACACAACCAACAAGCAAAACCAATAACAACTACACTAACAAGGGAGTATGCACACTCTCACATATGGGCATGTGATGGTGCATACTTTCCCTAGTAGGTGGGGGTGAACCCACACACACCCACACTACTACACACTCACATGAAGCAACACATGCAATTCTACTTATATCAACTCTACACACACACACACACCACATATTGCACAAGAGGTGCACAAGCAAACATCATTGGTGCTTGCACCACATTCATGCACATGAACTTTTGTTCATGTGTTTGAGATGCGTACTCACAGTGCAACCACAAGCACCACTAGCTTGTGTGCTACCACACACACATATGCACTCTAGCACCCAATCCCCAAATGCACAAGCACATATACATCCACTAAACCTAGTGCACACACACAAACATATATTCATTACACACTCATCTACATATCATCTACACATGCAGCAACAAGGACACAACAAGATAAAATGAAACTCTAGCCTATTATCTCCTGATCACATGCCTGCAATACTATTGCTAGCAGCTAATATGACACAGCAAGAAAAATAAAACAGGGAAAAAAATAAGAGGCTTGGGGGGGGGGGGGTTCGAACCCAAGTCCTCTTCTGCACTGCACTATTGCTGTTGCCACCCTGCTAGTCACCATGCTTTGACAGAGAAGGCTCACCTAGCAAGAAATACCCCTGGTGCTGCATCTACTGTTGACAGGAAAAGAAAACCAAAAAGGGGGCGGGGTGCACCAAGGGGACTCGAACCCTGCATCTCAAGGGTACAAACAGGGACAACAACCACTTCGCTACGAGTCGTCTACTGACAGAGTAAAGAAGTTATCTCTGAAGATCAACCCCTCTGCTATGAAGCACCACTCCGGCGACCGAACCAGAGGAGGGCGACGGCGACTACCACGGCTACCATCGATCACACCACGCTACGGGGGGGGGGGGGGTGAAGTAGGATCCACAGGGGATCCATTCCCTCCTAAAAATCAACCTACTGCTACATCTAGCAACGAGCACAACCATCACTACCATTGCGCTGCTTGCTGCTATTGCACCCGAGCAGAGCACATCGATGGTGAGCTCGGGCCTACCGCTCTAGAGAGGGAAGAGAGGGAACGACGACTGCTCACCGAGGGGGAAGGAGAGGAGAGGACAAGGACGTAGAAGGAAGAAGAAGCATCGTTGATATGCTGCAAGAAGAGCTGCCAGAGTCGAGGAATAAGGCGCGCGTCGTGGACGTCGAGGAGGAAGTCCCGGCTTCGGCTGCTCGCAAAAATAGAACCCCCCTGGGTCCCCTTGCTCGCGCAGCTACGGGGAGGAGAGGAGATCGATGCTATGCCGGCGTCGAGCTCGACCCAGAGCTTCTCATGGCGATGGGGACAACGAGGAAGTCTCTGGCGGCGCTAGAGGGAGAAGTGGAGGGAGAGGAGGAACCCTAGCTGCAGGGGGGAGGCGAGGAGAGCTTATATCATCCTTGGGGGGCGAGCTGGAGCCGCAAGATCGAGGTTACGCCGATCGAGAGGCTGTGGCTGGCTCGTACACCATGACGTCGACACGAGGACGAAGAGGGACGGCACATGGGCTGCGGTGCTGCGAAGGGTTATGGGCCTGGGAGAAGATGGGCTGCAGTAGCGCCAGTGAGAGAAGGAGGGAAAACCCGTGGCCCTCTCTATTTTAAAAACAACATCACAACAACTAATATTCCTAGGAAAAACTAAGGGCATAAAAATGGAGACAAAATATCCGTGGGCATAAGGGAATTATGCCCCAAATAAATAAAATACCAAAATGACTATTTGGGCAACTAAAAATAATTGCCAATCAGATTTAATTAAATCTGAAATAAAGGGAAACCTCAAACAATAGAGGTTTTAAAAACCCCTCACCTACATGCCCACACTCCAACTAAAATGCACTAAATGTGTAACATTTTTAAAACAACATTCAAACAAGTTTCAAAATGCCTGCCAAATAAAAGGAGGAGGAGGAATGGTTTTCTTTGGAAACAACATGCTTCAAGGCAATAGGATGACCACACTCCTCATACCCATCACTTCACAACCATCACATCACTCACACATGCTAGGATCAACCCAACAAGAATGAGACAAGCATGCAAGGATATGGCAAGGCAAAACAAGGCTTGGAAACCCACATGGGATAACACATGGTATGCCACTACACATCACATCAAGCAACACATGAAATCACACGTCTAACCAAGACATGGAATGGTATGGAATGATATGGAATGCATGCATGCAAAGGAAGAAAATAATAAGGAGACAACACATGAAATCACATGCATAGGTAACTCTCATGCCATTGACAATGTGGTCCGACATAAGAAGGTTCCAAATAGGGAAGGTTTTACACTTGGGGCATTACAAACTCTCCCACACTACAAAAAGATCTCGCCCCGAGATCTACGCCTGAAAGAACTCCGGAAATTCAGAACGGAGGTGATCCTCGCGTTCCCAAGTAGCCTCTTTATCGGAATGGTGTGACCACTGCACTTTGAGAAATTTGACGGTCTTGTTGCGGGACTTCCGCTCAGTCGCCTCGAGAACCGCAACTGGAAGCTCACGATAAGAAAGGTCAGGCTGAAGGTCAATGTCTTGAAGATGAACAGTGCGCTCGGGGGTCTTGAAGCACGTCGAAGCTGAGAAACATGGAACACATCATGGACATTTGCAAAGTTTGATGGGAGCACGAGCTGGTACGCAAGGTCGCCTCTCTTGCCAACCACTCTGAATGGACCAACGAAATGAGGCGGAAGCTTGCCTTTGATGCCAAAGCGCTGCATACCCTTCATAGGCGACACCTTGAGATAGATGAAGTCATCAAGCTCATAAGACATGTCACGGTGCTTGCTATCATAATAGCTCTTCTGACGGGACTGAGCTGCTCTGAGGTTGTCGCGAATGACCCGACACATCTCCTCAGCTTCTTCTATCAAATCATTCCCAAGGATCTGACGCTTGCCGATCTCGGACCAGTTGAGCGGGGTATGACACTTCCTGCCATAGAGAATTTCAAATGGAGCCTTGCCCGAACTAGCTTGATAACTGTTGTTCTACGAGAACTCCGCAAAAGGCAGACAATCCTTCCACTTCATACCAAAAGAGATAACACAGGCTCTCAGCATATCCTCAAGAACTTGATTCACTCTCTCCACTTGACCACTAGTCTGAGGATGGAACGCTGTGCTGAAGCGGATCTTCATGCCCATAGCAGACTAAAAGGAATCCCAGAACTTTGAAGTGAAGATACTTCCGCGATCTGAAGAGATCATCATAGGCACATCGTGCAAAGAGACAATCCTGGAGGTGTAAAACTCTGCAAGCTGAGCTACGGAAATGGATTCCTTGACTGGAAGAAAATGATCCACTTTACTCAACTGGTCGATGACGACGAAGATGGCATCATTACCCTTCTTGGACTTCGGAAACCCGGTGAAGAAATCCATCTCAATGTGATCGAACTTCCTCTCGGAATGGGTAATGGATGCAAAAGACCTGCTGGACGTTGATGCTCTGCTTTCACCCTTCGACATACATCACATTCATTTACGAACTGAGCAATCTCACGCTTCATACGAGTCCACCAGATGGTCTGTTTCAAGTCGTGGTACATCTTGGAGCTTCCAGGATGAATAGAGAGCAGAGAGTTATGAGATTCCTCCATGATTACCTTCCTGAGATCACCTTTCGGGACGACAAGGCGATCCTCGAAGAAGAACGTGTCTCTGGCATCAACAGTGAAGCAATTATACTTACGAAGACTCTTTGCCACGCCAATCTTGACTTCCTTCACCATAGCATCAAGAAGCTGTGCTGCTCGGACCTGATCTTCCAAGGTAGGAGAGATCTGAATGTTTGCAAGAAATCCCTGAGGTACTAACTGAAGGTTGAGCTTTTTGAAAGACTGACAAAGACCAGGCTCGACAGGTTGCAGAATCAGACTGTTGCAATACGCTTTCCTGCTCAATGCATCCGCCATGACATTAGCTTTGCCTGGCGTGTACTCAACACTCGAATTAAAATCCTGGAGCATTTCCACCCAACGTGTTTGCCGAAGATTCAAGTTAGGCTGAGTGAAGATGTACTTGAGACACTTGTGATCGGTGAAAACTTCAACCTTACGTTCCAACAAGAGGTGTCTCCAAGTCATCAGAGCATGTACCACACTTGCTAGCTCAAGATCATGCACATGATAGTTCTTCTCCGTTGGCTTCAACTGTTTGGAGGTATAAGAAACCACTTTCTTGTCTTGCATCAGGACTGCACCAAGACCCTTGAGAGAAGCATCGCAGAAGACCTGGTAAGGCTTGGAATCATCCGGAGGAACCAAGACTGGAGTGGAGGTAAGCTTCTCTTTGAGTGTGTCGAAGGCCAACTGACACTCTGGAGACCAAGCATACTTAACACCCTTCTGAAGAAGAGTTGAGAGCGGCTTGGCGATCTTGGATAAGTTCTCAACGAACCTTCTGCAATAGCCAGCAAGCCCGAGAAAGCTTCGAAGCTGCTTCACTTTCTGCGGAGGCTCCCATTCAACAATGGACTAAACTTTGGACGGATCAACTTTAATGCCCTCTGCAGAGATAATGTGCCCAAGATAAACCACTTCTTTCAACCAGAACTCGCACTTGGAAAACTTGGCATTCAACTTGTACTCTCTCACCTTATCAAGCACCAATCTGAGATGTTCTTCATGTTCTTCCTCAGTTTCAGAAAAGACCAGAATGTCGTCAAGATAGAGCAAGACAAAGTCATTCTTGAACGGAGATAATATGTAGTTCATCAAGCGACATAATGTCGGAGGAGCATTTGTCAGACCAAAAGACATGACCGTATACTCATACGAGCCAAAACTAGTCCTGAAGGCAGTCTTCGGAATATCTTCCTCACGAATGCGAATTTGATGATAGCCGATCCTGAGATCAAGCTTGGAGACGACCTTAGCACCTTTCAACTGTTCGAACAACTCAGTTATGTTCGGAAGTGGATATTTGTTCCTGATTGTCTTCTTATTCAATGGACGATAATCGACACACAGCCGGTCCGTGCCATCCTTCTTCTTGACAAACAGAACACGATAGCCGCACGGAGACGAGCTCGGTCTGATCAGACCCAAACGCTCCTGCTCATCGAGTTGCCTCTTAAGTTCCTTCAATTCTTCTAGACCTAATTTTTACGGCCGTTTGCACACGGGCTCGGTGCCTGGCTCAAGCTCAATGACAAACTCAACATCACGGTGCGGAAGCATGCCTGGCAGCTCTTCAGGAAACACATCTTCATATTCGCAGACCACTTGGACTTGCGAAATAGGATTGATCTCACCCTTTTCATTTAACGAGAACACACAGATTGTATCATCGCACGCCGTGAATATAATCACATCCTCCGAAGAGTGGGTAAGCTTCACTTCTTTGGCTTCACAATCAATTGATGCCTTGTTCATGGCCAGCCAGTCCATACCAAGAATCAAGTCGATGTCGGAATTGCCCAAGACAGTAGGAGATGCCAGAAAAGCATAAGCGCCCATCTTAATAGAAATATCAGGAACGAACAAACTAGAACTCAAATGCTTCGCAGGAGAAACGACTGCCAATGGCTTAGACAACTGCTCCTGATGCAGATTATGCTTGGAAGCAAATGGATATGACACGAAGCAATGCAAAGCACCAGAATCAAATAACACTTTAGCAAGAATATCATTGACGAGGAGGTTACCCATGATCACATCTTACGAGTTTTCTGCCTCAGCTGCATTCAACATGTTGACTCGAGCTGATTTGGGGTTGAAGTTGACAAGAGCATTGCTTGGAGGTTTGCTTGGAGGAGGAGGCGACAGTCGGAGCTGAGAAGTACACTTGTTGGCATAATTTCCCTTCTGACCACACTTGTGACAAGTCACCTCTTCTGGCTGCCGGAACTGAGACTGAGGAGTACCTTGCTTCTGATGCTGGAATCTCTGTTGGAAGACAGGGTTGGGTGGGTGGGAAGAACCACGACCACCAGAGTGCTTGAGCTGCTGCGAGTGCCGAGGAGGAGGAGGAGACACCCAAAGTTTTTGTTGCTTCTAAACCACCTGAGTCGAGGAAGAGTTGGAATCTCTGAAGCGCTTCTTGGAATTCTCCACCCTGAGCAAGGCTGCCTCTGCCCTGAGAGCTAGGTTGTAGAACTTGTCAAACTCCTCAGGATCGTGCAAAGCAAAAGCTAACTGCAAATCTTCTTTCAAGCCACCTCTAAACTGATAAATCTTGCTCTTGTGATCAGGGATATCCTGCAGCGCATATCGGGCTAACTCGTGGAACTCAACGTTGTACTTGTACACGGAATTGCCACCCTGCTTCAAACGCGTGAACTTCTCACGCATCTCCTCCACAAAGCTGGAAGGAATGTAGTGGGACCTGAAGTCACGGCAGAACTCATCCCAAGTGATCACTCTAACACCTCTGGAGTCCTTCAGTTGTTGCCACCAGATAGAAGCCTGTCCCTTCAACTCGAATGTTGCAAATTTTACGAAATCCTCAGGACGCACATTGCTACACTCGAAATGCTTGTTCATATCACGAATCCAATCCTCTGCATCAAATGGCTGGTCACAGGAAGTGAAAGTCTTTGGCTGGTTCGACAGGAACTGACTCAGACTAGCAAACTGATTGCCACCATGCTGAAAATTGCCTTGCTGCTGATTAGCTCTCTCTTGCAACAACTGTAGCAGCATCTGGGTGTTTGCATTAGTAGCACCCATCACTGCTTGCGAGGCTTCTGCAGGAGGAGGCGGCGGCGGCGGAGCATTCTCCAGAGGAGGAGGTGGTGGCGGCATATCCTCACACCCTGGGTTCTGACGAGTTGGTGGAGCCATCCTGAAGACGTACAACACATTAGCCCACATAATAAATTGAAGATATTGCTGAATCAAAAGACAGGAATATCTGAACAGGAATAAGCAATTGCACTCGAACTAAATAGTAAGAATGCTTCCTCAAAGTAACGGTCGACAAAATTCTGATTAAGACCACTGCAAACAAGTATGAGCTAGAATTTCTCGGAACAAACATATGATCAAGATTTCATCCGATATCTTCGCGTATAAGATCGCACGGGCTCGAATTTACAGTAGCCATCCTGTGCAAGGTAGTGCACATGACATACGAAGTATCCCCGAGTCATAGTGAGCTACGAGGACTCTTTAAGACACAACGAGAACTGCTGTAAGACGACCGTCAACAAACGCACCCACTGAACATCGAACCCCAACCTCAATCATGCATCTGTAGGAAGATAGCCCTATAAGATACTACTTGATATCCCACCTATGAATTCTCAAAATAACTGGTCATGCAATCTGGTACACGGATACAAGGAGTAATATCACACAACTCCTATACTAACCCATCACCTGTATCACATCCGTCAACACACAACCAGCATCTCGGACCTTCATCTACAACAGGCCCTCGTGATCACAACGATACCAAGTACGGCAGTACTCCCGAACAATCTGCACCTGTACTGGGGACATCGGGGTTATCTCGCCACTACCAGTATTGAAGAAATAACGAACATCCTTCGTTCTTAGATACTCAGAAATCTAAATGATGGCGATGTGTGCAAGAATCCCTTGGAGCTCAACTCCCTGGAAGAAATCAAGGCAGACAGGAGGCACCAAGACAGAACTCCGTCACATCGAAATCATATAGATTTCACCAATACCCGCGTGATCCTAGAAATTTTTTGAGCGAGAAAAGGAGTAGAATTTAAGATTTCCTAAGTCGGGAACCTCACCAGAGCATGGAAGAGAAGAAAAAAGAATCCTACTCTCCGATATAAATAAGACTCAAAACATTTTGCTAGAGTCGACTCGGCCAAGTACGATCACACAAAGGCTCCTATTGTCGTAAGGATCTGATTACCAACTTGTAACGACAAAGATGCGGTCCTTTCCGATCTGGGGATCGAGGCCCCGAATTAGAAAGGAGCACATCTAAGCGTCTCGAAAACAAGGTATCATAGCACATACATAATAACAACAGATTAACAATCAGAGATTAAATTGCGATCTCATAAATATATCAGAGTACATCACGCATACAATCAAATAGTTCCGCTACGGACTACAAAACAAGGGAAATGGCTATGCTACCCTGCCTGCTGGCCCACGATCACGACCACGCCTCAATCTTCTGGATAGTTCACGTACAGGCGATCGTTCTCCTCATCGTACTGCCACGCCAGCTGCGTGCCGTCGGGATCACCTGTCTCGGGGGTACCCGAACCTATTGGTGTTGTGAAGGAATCTGTGAGCCACGGGGACTCAGCAATTTATGACCTCGGTGCTAGAACTAGTCAAGTTATTAGGTTGGAAAGGTGGAGTATTTAGGTTGCAGCATCCTAAGCTTGATTTGGTGGCTAACTTACGTAGAACATATTTGAAGGTGGTCTATGCTAGAGGTCGATTATACTTGATCACTAAGTGATCCTGAACAGCTACCTACGTCAATCATAACCCCATCGTGTTTCCGATCGAAGAAAGATCATCGAGGGGACAGTCACGGTTACGCACACAGTTGGCAATTTTATTATCTTATGTTTAAGTTATCTATTACCGGATGATAACAAAATATTCAAAGTTGCCACATAACCGCGGGCACGGCTTTCCGAAAGATTAAACCCTGCAGGGGTGCTCCAACTAGTCCATCACAAATGTACACGGGCCACAAAGTAATCCTCTTTCACGAATCTCGTGATCTCGTCGGATTCCTTAGAGGAAAACCTCAACTCTGGGGAGAACCAAAGCTTCACCGGGATTCCTATACGCAATATATATCACTAAGGTAAGACAACTTTAGCAGGACCTCCCGTCGTGTCGACGACCCCGATAAGAGCCGCATATCTCAGTCTCAGGACACGACGGATGGAAAAGCCTACAGGAGCCAAACCTCAAGTTTCCCTGTGGTGGCCCCCGCGTTCTGTCCATTTTGGACCAACACTCATGAGGAGCACTGGCCCGGGTTGTTGATTAAAGATCCTCGGGGTGATCATTCCCTATGCAGATTATTATTAAGTGATTAGAAAATTAACACCAATGTTGGGTCCTGCCGTACAAGTCTTAACACTACGCGATTTATCGAGGGGGTTCCCATAACAACCCCGAACGTGTTAGGAGCGCTCAATATGGAATAAAACACCGGTAGCCAATAAGTATGGAACAATAACGGAACAAAACACCGGGCAAAAGGCTAGGCCTTCCGTTATTTACCAATTATATAGGTGCATTAATTAAAAAACTGAATTAATCGTCCTGCACGTACTCTCCCGAATCCACGAACTCGTTCTCCGATCCCCATGCTACCCAACATAAGAATAACATCCAATGAACAACATCACCTGAAGATGCAACAAGCACATGATGCATGAGATGAATATGAGCATGCATCACTATTCTACTCACTAGCACAAGCATGAGAAGTAAATACATGTTCCTGGCCAGAAATGCATTCTAAGCTATATTGACATGCATGAAAATGACATGATCAGACGCGTCTCGAGAAAATGATGCAAAAGCCTATAAAGAACATATCAATTGGAGCTACGGATCAACGGGAATCTACGAAACAAGATATGAAGAGCTACGTGTCAAATTCATCACACCACACTCAAATGGCACAACTCTGGTATTTCCAGCTTGCCAAGACATAAATCAAACCAACATGGATGGGGTGGAGCAAGGAAGAACAACACATCATCAACTAAGCACTCACAAACATCAAAATACCAAAACTACCCAATTTGCCATAAACTGCATCATAGCACTTTGTGAGCTACATGCAAAGCACCTACAGCCACCCAAACATGCCAAACAAGATATGTGGCTGTAGCTATCCAAGGGTACTTCAAGCACAAGCAAGAATCTCATACAAAGGAATTAAACATAGAAAGTTACAAGGCTGCAAACTTGCCCAAAAATATCAGATTTCAGGGACTTGGTGAAAATTCCAGATTCTAACTATCTGTCTATGCTCTGAAGCATTTTGACAGCAGCCAAAACAATGTCTACAGGACTCCAAATGGGATGAAATTTTACAGGGAGCCAGACAAACATATCATATTCAACTTCCCAGTTGAAAGCTAAGGCTAAATCACGAAACATTGACCTGCACAACCTCATCAACAGGAGAAGAAAATAAAAAACAGATTCTCAGACTTTATGAAAATCTCAGATTTTCACTAATCTGGAATTTCAGCCACATGCCTACTTTGAGTGGGCACAACTTGCACACATGGATTCCTAAACATGAAATGGAACCAACATGTGGTAGAGGGGGTCACCCTCTACTAGCACAACCAAGAAGCAAACCTTTGTGCTCAACAAATCACCTGGAACCAAGCTCTAAACATGGAACAAATCTAAAATATGTCATCTCCAGAAAATGTTCCAATGGCAAAACTAATCTCCCCAATGGATTCCTGGGATGATTCTACCCCAAAAGCATATAAAATACCTATGCACTTGCTTGGTGCATGTGAGCACAAACTAGAGAAGAAAAATCTACAAAGTATCATATATAGTGAATAGTGCATCATCACATGTGCTATTCACTAGAACAACCTACAGAAGCATATACACATGACCACTATATCAAAGGGGGTACATAAGGGGTAGACCTCATGCCTAGGTGCCCTTGGCACACTAACACCCCAACACAAAGAACAAGCAAAACCAATAACAACTACACTAACAAGGGAGTATGCACACTCTCACATATGGGCATGTGATGGTGCATACTTTCCCTAGTAGGTGGGGGTGAACCCACACACACCCACACTACTACACACGCACATGAAGCGACACATGCAATTCTACTTATATCAACTCTACACACACACCACATATTGCACAAAGGTGCACAGGCAAACATCATTGGTCTTGCACCACATTCATGCACATGAACTATTGTTCATGTGTGTGAGATGCATACTCACACTGCAACCACAAGCACCACTAGCTTGTGTGCTACCACACACACATATGCACTCTAGCACCCAATCTCCAAATGCACAAGCACATATACATCCACTACACCTAGTGCACACACACAAACACATATTTATTACACACTCGTCTACATATCATCTACACATGCAGCAACAAGGACACAACAAGATAAAATGAAAATCTAGCCTATTATCTCCTGATCACATGCCAGCAATACTGTTGCTAGCAGCTAATATGACACAGCAAGAAAAATAAAATAGGGAAAAAATAAGAGGCTTGGGGGGGGGGGTTCGAACCAAATTCCTCTTCTGCACTGCACTGCTGCTGTTGCCACCCTGCTAGTCACCATGCTCTGACAGAGAAGGCTCACCTAGCAAGAAATGCCCCTGGTGCTGCATCTATTGTCGACAGGAAAAGAAAACCAAAAAAGGTGGGTGCAACAAGGGGACTCGAACCCTCCATCTCATGGGTACAAACAGGGACAACAACCACTACGCTACGAGTCGTCTACTGACAGAGTAAGGAAGTTATCTCTGAAGATCAACCCCTCTGCTACGAAGCACCACTCCAGCGACTGAACGAGAGGAGGACGGCGGCGACTACCACGGCTACCATCGATCACACCACACTACGGGGGGGGGGGTGAAGTAGGATCCACAGGGGATCCATTGCCGCCTCGAAAACAACCTACTCTTACATCTAGCAATGGGCACAACCCTCACTACCACTGCGCTGCTTGCTGCTATTGCACCCGAGCAGAGCACATCGACGATGAGCTCGAGCCTACCGCGCTAGAGAGGGAAGAGAGGGAACGATGGCTGCTCACCTAGGGGGAAGGAGAGGAGAGAACGACGACGTAGAAGGAAGAAGAAGGCGCACGTCGTGGACGTCAAGGAGGAAGTCCCGGCTTCGGCTGCTCGCAAAAATGGAAACCCTCCTGGGTCCTCTTGCTCGCGTAGCTACGGGGAGGAGAGGAGATCGACGCTACACCGGCGTCGAGCTCGACCCAGAGCTTCTCATGGCGATGGGGACAACGAGGAAGTCTCTGGCGGCGCTGGAGGGAGAAGAGGAGGGAGAAGAGGAGGGGGAAGAGGAACCCTAGCTGCAGGGGGAGGCGAGGAGAGCTTATATCATCCTTGGGGGGGTGAGCTGGAGCCGCAAGATCGAGGTTACGCTGATCGGGAGGCTGTGGCTAGTTTGTACACCATGACATCGACGCGAGGAAGAAGAGGGACGACGCATGGGCTGCGATGCTGCGAAGGGTTATGGGCCTGGGAGAAGATGGGCTGCGGTAGCGCGAGTGAGAGAAGGAGGGAAAACCTGTGGCCCTCTCTATTTTAGAAACAACATCACATCAACTAATATTCCTAGGAAAAACTAAGGGCATAAAAGTAGAGACAAAATATCCGTGGGCATAAGGGAATTATGCCCCAAATAAATAAAATACCAAAATGACTATTTGGGCAACTAAAAATAATTGCCAATCAGATTTAATTAAATCTGAAATAAAGGGAAACCTCAAACAAAAGAGGTTTTAAAACCCCCTCTCCTACATGCCCACACTCCAACTAAAATGCACTAAAAGTGTAACATTTTTAAAACAACATTCAAACAAGTTTCAAAATGCCTGCCAAATAAAAGGAGGAGGAATGGTTTTCTTTGGAAACAACATGCTTCAAGGCAATACGATGACCACACTCCTCATACCCATCACTTCACAACCATCACATCACTCACACATGCCAGGATCAACACAACAAGAATGAGACAAGCATGCAAGGCTATGGCAAGGCAAAACAAGGCTTGGAAACCCACATGGAATAACACATGGTATGCCACTACACATCACATCAAGCAACACATGAAATCACAAGTCTAACCAAGACATGGAATGGTATGAAATGATATGGAATGCATGCATGCAAAGGAAGAAAATAGTAAGGAGACAACACATGAAATCACATGCATAGGTAACTCTCATGCCATTGACAATGTGGTCCCACATAAGAAGGTTCCAAATAGGGAAGGTTTTACACTTGGGGCATTACATAGGGGTTGGTCACGAGCCTGCTAGGTGCGCCTAGGGGTAGGGGCACCTCCTGGGCTCGTGACCCCCCCGGGCATTGTTTCGCGTTGATTCTTCTTCCCAAAAATCGAAAATATTCCAAAAAAAACCCCGTAGGTTTTTTATTGCGTTTGGACTTCGTTTGGTATGGATATTCTGCGAAACAAAAAACCATGCAACAAACAACAACTGACACTAGGCACTGGATCAATATGTTAGTTCCAAAAATAGTATAAAAAATTGCCAAAAGTATATGAAAGTTGTAGAATATTGACATGAAACTATCAAAAATTATAGATACGACGGAGACGTATCACACCATTAGCGTGTGATTACTGTAGCCTAACTACCGGGGCGTCACAACACGCTCTATAAGCCACTGAGGAGTTTGTGTTATTCGAAGGATACCGACCCCTAAAAATGTATGTCTTCGGCTGAAGACTTTGAATGTGAGGAAATTGGCGTGCCCGTGAAGAAATCGATGTGCAAACTCTGAAGAGTGAAGACTTTCGTTTTCATAGTTTCATTTTATGTTTTCTGTGTCATCTGACCATTATACTATTAATGGGGGTCGAGGTAAAACTAAGAAAAGTTTCCAAGTGATGCTCATGTCAAAGCCTACACATACAAACCCTTGGGATGAAGCCTTTGGAAATCTTCAACAACTTAGTCAAATTCTTTAGTGAGAGAGACGAAGATCTTCTAGTGTGTGAGGAATTTGCTCTAACTGAGGATTTAGGTCTTCGCCGGTGCGAATCACCTACCTGTGAGGAACATGAGTGACATGAGGGCATTCATAGCTGAAACATTTCGACCGAGGTTGTGTTGCGTGCGAACTGTTCCCAACCTTATCCATCTAACGGTCATTTCAGTTGGGAATATATGTCAATTCATGTCGGGATTGCTCCCCGGCTATAAATGGCCGCCCCCATAAGCACTAGTTGGTTGGCTGCTCCATGAGAGAAACTGTCACTTGTCATTTGAGAGAACCCATTCCTCATAGACTTTGAGAGAAATTCATCAGTGAGGAAAACCCCGAAACACCCACACCAAAAAGCCAAAACCCAAAGTGATTGAGCATCGCTGAAGAGATTGTTCCTGTGTGGAATCGACGCTTGTTACCTTTGAGGACTGTGCATCCTCCAGATGGTTAGGTGTCATGGTCTAGAGCATCCAGTAGTGAATTGTGGATCGTCGAGTGACCAAGTTTGTGAGGGTTTCGAAGTCTGCCCTGAAGACTTACCACAAGTGTTGGGCGAGGACTGTGTGTCCTTAGCTCGAGGAGAATACGGTAAGGACTCTGTGTCCTAGGACTATCCGTCCTTTGGTTTAAATACCAAGCCGCTTGAAACTAGATGTACGACTGTCAAATCAGTTGGAGCTGGGTTGTCAAATCATTGTATTCATCAAGCACCGGGTTCTAATTCCTCAACCCTTTCATTTCCTCAAATGTATGTTCATGACTTTGACCTTTACTGTTTGAAGAATTTTAGTGAAGACTTTCGCAAATTCCTCACCCCAAATTCTTCACTTAAGTTATTCCTTAGGTGCTTGTCCTGATCACGCTACTTGTGAAATCCAAACATTTCATTTCACTTTGATGACTATGATTTTTCTGTTTTGCACATCTGTTTGAGTACTAAATTCGCTGCACTCAGTTCGTGACTAAGGACTTTCCTTACCATGAATTTCCTCAGTGACGAATTCATAAAATCGCCTATTCACGCCTCTTGTCGATATGACACAGTTCCAATTGGTATTAGAGCAAGGTACTCCCTTGTCCTATGTGATTTTTGTTTAACCACCTGGAGTTTTAGTTATGTCGACCATAGGTATGATCAAGGTCACTGTAGGTTGTCCTACCTTTGAAACAAAGGACTCCCCCTACTCGAAGAACAAGATGCGCATGCACCTTGAAGCAATCGACAACAATCTTTGGTGTATTGTGGAAAGACGTGTTCCCATCGTGTCTGAAACTGTCAATGTTGCTGATGTGAAGAGATTCAACAAACTCGACTCTTGAGCCAAGAATATCATCTATGGCCATCTGAGCAAAGGTCAGTATGGAAGAGTGAGTGCTTTGTGTACTGCAAAGTGAATCTGGGAAAGGTTGTCCAAGGTCAATGAAGGAGTTTCTACTCAACATGACTCTCGAATTGATGTTCTTCGCAATATCTTCAACCACTTCAAGATACTTCACAATGAGAGCTGCCAAGAAACCTTCGATCGGCTCACTGACATCTCCAATGAACTACAAGCTCTTGGAGCGAGAGACATCACTGATCATGAAGTTGTGAAGAAACTACTGAGAACTCTTGATTCTTCATTCGATACACTGACTGTGATGATTCAAGAACAAAGAGACTACAATGCACTAGATCCTGCTGATATTCTTGAGAGACTCAATACTCATGAATTACAACAAGCTGAGAAACGAGACCTTTATGGATCAAGCTATGGAAGACCTCGTATGGTGAAGGCAAAGGTTGTTTCCTCATCTGAAGAAGAAGACTTTGATGGTAGCCTTGGTGAAGCTGAAGAACTTGGTCAGGAACTTGCAATGCTCGTGAGGAAATTCTAGAAGTTCTCAAGACGAGGCCAATTAGGAAAGTCTTCGAAAAGAGACGTGAGGAAATCATAATCTTCACGTGAGGACTCCAAGAAGAGGACCTGCCATAAATGCAAGAAATTTGGTCACTATATTGCTAATTGTCCTTGCTAGGTGAAGGAATCAAAGAATAAGAAGTATAAGAATGAAAGTAATGATGACTCGAAGAAAAACAAGAAATATTCGAAGTCCTCATCCTCAAAGTCCTCATTGCACAAGAAAACCAGCTTCAGAAAGGCTCGCTCACTTATTGGCAAAGAAATGGATTTTTGGGAAGAATCTGAAGAATGTGATGAAGAGGAAGGTTCTGAAGAGGAGTGAGGGTCTGGTGTTGCAAGCCTACCTCTTGCTACCACATTCGTCAGCAAGTCCATCTTTGACCTAGAAAATATGACAACGTGAACAACACTGATGACTATTATGATGACTTTGCTCCCACCTATTGCTTCATGGCAAAAGGTTCAAAGGTATCAAGCCACACTTCCTCTTCTAACTCTAGTGACTATGAACCTGATGTTGGGGAACGTCGCATGGGAAACAAAAATTTTCCTACGCACACGCAATACCTATCATGGTGATGTTCATCTACGAGAGGAGATTTCCGATCTACGTACCCTTGTAGATCGCACAGCGGTAAGCGTCAAGAACCGCGGACGATGTAGTGGAACAGCTTGCATGATTCAAATCACCGTAGTCGTACACTCCATCCCACGATCACATCACGATCTGTCCCGCGAACTTCATCACGATCCGTCCCGCGATCTCATCATGATCCTTCCTGATCTAGTGCCAAACGAACGTCACCTCCACGTTCAGTACAGCGTGACGATGATCTCGGGCTTCTTGATCCAGCAAGAGAGACGGAGAGGTAGATGAGTTCTCCGGCAGCGTGACGGCGCTCCGAAGGTTGGTGATGATCTATTCCAGCAGGGCTCCGCCCGGGCTCCACAGAAATACGATCTAGAGGAAAAACCGTGGAGGTATGTGGTGGGGCTGCCGTGGAAAAGTTGTCCCAAATCAGCACTAATACCCCAATATATATAGGAGGGAGGGGGAGGGCCTTGCCTTGAGGCTCAAGGGAGCCCCAAGGGGTCGGCCGAACCAAGGGGAGGAGTGCTCCTCCTCCAATCCTAGTCCAACTAGGATTAGAAAGCGGAGTCCTTCTCCACCTTCCCACTTCCCCTTTTTTTCCATTTTCTCTTTGGTTTTCCTTGGTGGCGCCATGGGCCTTTCTTGGCTGTCCCACCAGCCACTAAGGGCTGGTGTGTCACTCCTAAGGCCTTGGGCCACTCACGGGTGGGTTCCCCCCTCCTTGTAAATTCCCGGAACCCATTCCTCACTCCCGGTACGATGCCGGTAATGCCCGAAAACCTTCCGGCAACCAAATGAGACAAACCTATATATTAATCTTCATTTACGGACCATTCCGGAAACCCTCGTGACATCCGTGATCCCATTCGGGACTCCGAACACATTCGGTAACCAACCATATAAGTCAAATACGCATAAAACATCGCCGAACCTTAAGTGCGCAGACCCTGCGGGTTCGAGAACTATGTAGACATGACCAGAGGGACTCCTCGGTCAATATCCAATAGCGGGACCTGGATGCCCATATTGGATCCTACATATTCCGAAGATCTTTATTGGTTGAACCTCAGTGCCAAGGATTCATATAATCCTGTATGTCATTCCCTTTGTCCTTCGGTATGTTACTTGCCCGAGATTCGATTGTCGGTATCCGCATACCTATTTCAATCTCGTTTACCGACAAGTCTCTTTACTCGTTCCGTAATACAAGATCCCGTGACTTACACTAAGTCACATTGCTTGCAAGGCTTGTGTGTGATGTTGTATTACCGAGTGGGCCCCGAGATACCTCTCCGTCACACGGAGTGACAAATCCCAGTCTTGATCCATACTAACTCAACGGACACCTTCGGAGATACCTGTAGAGCACCTCTATGGTCACCCAGTTACGTTGTGACGTTTGATACACAGAAGGCATTCCTCCGGTGCCAGTGAGTTATATGAACTCATGGTCATAGGAATAAATACTTGACACGCATAAAAACACTAGCAATAAAATGACACGATCAACAAGCTACGTTCATTAGTTTGGGTCTAGTACATCACATGATTCTCCTAATGATGTGATCCCGTTATCAAGTGATAACACTTGCCTATGGTCAGGAAACCTTGACCATCTTTGATCAACGAGCTAGTCAACTAGAGGCTTACTAGGGACAGTGTTGTGTCTATGTATCCACACATGTATTGTGGTTCCAATCAATACAATTATAGCATGGATAATAAACAATTATCATGAACAAAGAAATATAATAATAACTAACTTATTATTGCCTCTAGGGCATATTTCCAACAGTCTCCCACTTGCACTGGAGTCAATAACCTAGTTCACATCACCATGTGATACTAATGAATCCAACACCCTCAAGTTCTGGGGTTTGACCACGTCTTGCTTGTGAGAGAGGTTTTTAGTCGACGGTTCTGAACCTTTCAGATCCGAGTGAGCTTTACAAATATTTATGTCATCTTTATAGACGCTGCTACTATGTGCTATTCAGAAATATTCCAAATATCTACTCTACCATATGAATTCGTTTCACTACTCATAGTTATTCGGATTAGTGCCAAAGCTTGCATCGACGTAACCTTTTATGACGAACTATTTAACCACCTCCATAGTCGAGAAAATTCCTTAGTCCATTAGTTACTAAGGATAACTTTGACTGCTGATCAGTGATTCAATCCTGGATCACTTTCTGTACCTCTTAACAGACTTGAGGCAAGGCACACATCAGGTGTGGTACTCGGCATGGCATACTTTAGAGTCTACGGCTAAGGCATAGAAGACGACCTTCGTCTATTCTCTTTATTCTGCCGTGGTCGGGTTTTGAGTCTTACTCAAATTCACTCCTTACAACACAGCCAAGAAGTCCTTCTTTGCTGATCTATTTTGAACTCCTTCAAAAACTTGTCAAGGCATGCATCTTGTTGAAATTTCTATTAAGCGTTTCGATCTATCTCCATAGATCTTGATGCTCAACGTTCAAGTATCTCAATCCAAGTATTCCTTTGAAAAACTCCTTTCAAACAACCTTTTATGCTTCACAGAAATTCTACATTACTTCTGATCAACAATATGTCAACCATATATACTTATCAGAAATTCTATAGTGCTCCCACTCACTTCTTTGGAAATACAAGCTTCTCATAAACCTTGTATAAACCCAAAAGCTTCGATCAACTCATCAAAGCATATATTCCAACTCCGAGATGCTTGCACGAGTCCTTAGAAGGATCGCTGGAGCTTGCATGCTTGTTAGCATCCTTAAGATCGACAAAACTTTCCGGTTGTATCACATACAACCTTTCCGTCGAGGAAAACAATGTTTTGACATCCTATGTGCAATATTTCATAAATAATGCAGGAACTGCTAACATAATTCGAACAGAACTTTTGCATTGCTATGAGTGAGAAAGTCTCATCATAGTCAACTCCTTGAACTTGTCGGAAAACATCCTTGCGACAAGTCGAGATTTTCTTCATGGTGACTATTCAACATCATCGTCTGTCTTCCTTATAAAGATCCATCTTTACTTAATAGTCTTACTACCATCAAGTAGTTCTTCCAAAGTCTACACTTTGTTTTCATACATAGATCCTCTCTTGGATTTCATGGCCTCCGGCCATATGTCGGAATCCGGGCCCACCATCGCTTCTCCATAGCTCGCAGGTTCATTGTTGTTCAACAACATGACCTGCAAGACAGGGTTACCGTACCACTCTACAGTAGTATGCGACCTTGTCGACCTACGAGGTTTGTAGTAACTTGATCCGAAGCTCAATGATCACGATCATTAGTTTCTACTTCAATTGGTGTCGGTGCCACAGGAACATCTTCATGCGCCTTGCTACAAACTGGTTGAAGTGACGGTTCACTAACCTCATCAAGTTCCACTACCCTCCCACTCAATTCTTTCGAGAGAAACCTTTCCTCGAGAAAGTATCAATTTCTAGAAACAAACATTTTGCTTCCGGATCTGAGATAGGAGATGTATCCAACTGTTTTGGATATCCTATGAAGACGCATTTATGCGCTTTGGGTTCGAGCTTATCAGACTGAAACCTTTTCACATAAGCGTCGCAGCCCCGAACTTTCAAGAAATGACAACTTAGGTTTGTCCAAACCATAGTCTATACTGTGTCATCTCAACGGAAATACGCGGTGCCCTATTTAAAGTGAATGCGGTTGTCTCTAATGCATAACCCATAAACGATAGTGGTAATCCGATAAGAGACATCATATTTTGCACCATATCAAATAGGGCGCGGCTATGACGTTCGGACACACCATCACACTATGGTGTTCTTGGTGGCATGAATTGCGAAACAACTTCCACATTGTCTTAACTGTGTACCAAAACTCGCAACTCAGATATTCATCTCTATGATCACATCGTAGACAGTTTATCCTCTTGTTACGACGAACTTCACTCTGAAACAGAATTGAACTTTTCAATATTTCAGACTTGTGATTCGTTAAGTGAATACTTCTATATCTACTCAAATCGTCATTGAAGGAAGATCATAATGATATCCACTGCGTGCCTGAGCACTTAGTGGATTGAACACATCATAAATGTATTACTTCCAACAAGTTACTTTCTAGTTTCATCTCAATGAAAACTAGGTCTTGTCCATGTAGTGTGATTTGCATGTCTCAAGTGATTCAAAATCAAGTGAGTATGAGATCCATCAGCATGGAGCTTCTTCATGCATTCTACACCAACATGACTCAAGTGGCAGTGCCACAAGTAAGTGGTACTATCATTATTAGTTTGTATCTTTTGGCACCAATATTATGAACATGTGTAACACTACGATCGAGATTCAATAAACCATTGAAGGTGACTATTCAAGAAAATAGAATAACCATTATTATTTTTAAATGAATAACCGTATTGCAATAAACACGATCCAATCATGTTCATGCTCAACGCAAGCACCCAATAACAATTATTCAGGTTTAACACCAATCCCGTTGGTAGAGGGAGCGTGCGACATTCGATCATATCAACCTTGGAAACACTTCCAACACGTATCGTTACCTCGACTTTAGCTAGTCTCCGTTTATTCCGTAGCTTTCATTTCGAGTTACTAATCACTTAGCAACCGAACCGGTATCCAGTACCCTTACGCTACTAGGAGTACTGGTAAAGTACACATCAATATCATGTATACCATATATACTTCTGTCGACTTAGCCAGCCTTCTTATCTACCATGCATCTAGGGTAGCTCCTTCTAAGTGAGCGTTTCCCCTCATAACAGAAGCACTTAGTCTCGGGTTTGGGTTTAATCTTGGGTCTCTTCATTAGTGCAGCAACTGTTTTGCCGTTTCACGAAGTATCCCTTCTAGTCCTTGCCTTTCTTGAAACTTAGTGGTTTTACTAACCATCAACTATTGAAGCTCCTTATTGATTTCTACTTTCGGGGTGTCAAACATCGTGAATCGCTCAAGGATCATTGTATCTATCCTTGATATGTTATAGTTCATCACGAAGCTCTCACGGCTTGGTGGCAGTGACTTTGGAGAACCATCACTATCTCATGTGGAAGATTAACTCCCACTTGATTCAAGCGATTGTCGTACTCAGACAATCTGAGCACACGCTCAACGTTGAGCTTTTCTCATTTTCTTTGTGGACAAAGAATCTAGTCGGAGGTCTCATACCTCTTAACAAGGGCATGAGCATGAAATCACAATTTCATCTCTTTAGAACATCTTTTATGTTCCGTGATGTTTCAAAACGTATTCGGCGCCTTGCTTCTAAGCCATTAAGTATTTTGCACTGAACTATCACGTAGTCATCATAAACATGTATGTCGGATGTTCACAACATCCACAGACGATGCTCGAGGTGCAGAACACCGAGTGGCGCATTAAGGACATAAGCCTTCTGCGCAGCAACAAGGACAATCCTCAGTTTTACAGACTGAGTCCGCATAGTTGCTACTATCAACTTTCAATTAAATTTTCTCTAGGAACATATAAAAAACTATAGAGCTATAGCGCAAGCCACATCATAATTCGTAAAGACCTTTTCACTATGTTCAAGATAATTATAGTTTAACTAATCAAATTAATTTTAAACTCCCACTCAAAAAGTACATCTCTCTAGTCATTTGTGTGGTACATGATCCAAATCCACTATCTTAAGTCCGATCGTCACGTGAGTTGAGAGTAGATTCGGTGGTAAGCATCTCTATGCTAATAATATCAACTATATGATTCATGCTCGACCTTTCAGTCTCATGTGTTCCGAGGCCATGTCTGTACATGCTAGGCTCGTCAAGTTTAACCCGAGTGTTCCGCGCGTGCAACTGTTTTGCACCCATTGTATGTGAACATTGAGTCTATCACACCCGATCATCACGTGGTGTCTCGAAACGACAAACTGTCGCAACGGTGCACAGTCGGGGATAACACAATCTGAGCTTGAAATTTTAGTAAGAGATCACCTCATAATGCTACCGTCGTTCTAAGTAAGATAAGGTGCATAAAGGATTAACATCACATGCAATTCATAAGTGACATGATATGGCCATCATCAAGTGCTCCTTGATCTCCATCACCAAAGCACCGGTATGATCTTCTTGTCATCGACACCACACCATGATCCCCATCATCATGATCTCCATCATCGTGCCGCCATCGAGGTTGTCGTGTATGCTATGCTATTACTACTAAAGCTACTTCCTAGCAATATAGTAAACGCATCTGCAAACACAAACGTTAGTTTAAAGACAACCCTATGGCTCCTGCCGGTTGCCGTAGCATCCACGTGCAAGTAGATATTTACTATTACAACATGATCATCTCATACATCCAATATATCACATCACGTCGTTGGCCATATCACATCACAAGCATACCCTGCAAAAACAAGTTAGACGTCCTCTAATTGTTGTTGCATGTTTTACGTGGTTGCCAAGGGTATCTAGTAGGATCGCATCTTACTTACGCAAACACCACAACGGAGATGTATGAATTTCTATTTAATCTCTCTCCGAGGACCTCCTCGGTCAAATCCGATTCAACTAAAGTTGGAGAAACCGACACTCGCTAGTCATCTTTGAGCAACGGGGTTGCTCATAGCGATGAAACCAGTCTCTTGTAAGCGTATGAGTAATGTCGGTCCGAGCCGCTTAGATCCAAAAATACCGCGGAATCAAGAAAAGACTAAGGAGGGCAGCAAATCGCACATCACCGCCCACAAAAACTTTTGTGTTCTACTCGAGATAACATCTACGCATGAACCTAACTCATGATGCCACTGTTGGGGAACATCGCATGGGAAAGAAATTTTTTCCTACGCACACGCAATACCTATCATGGTGATGTTCATCTATGAGAGGAGATTTCCGATCTACATACCCTTGTAGATCGCACAGCGGTAAGCATCAAGAAACGCGGACGATGTAGTGGAATAGCTTGCGTGATTCAAATCACCATAGTCGTACACTCCATCCCATGATCTCATCATGATCCGTCCCGCGAACTTCATCACGATCCGTCCCGCGATCTCATAATGATCCTTCCCGATCTAGTGCCGAACGAACAACACCTCCGCGTTCAGCACACGTACAACGCAACGATGATCTCGGCCTTCTTGATCCAGCAAGAGAGACGGAGAGGTAGATGAGTTCTCCGGTAGTGTGACGGCGCTCCGGAGGTAAGTGATGATCTATTCCAGCAGGGCTCCGCCCGAGCTCCGCAGAAATACGATCTAGAGGAAAAACCGTGGAGGTATGTTGTCGGGCTGCCGTGGCAAAGTTGTCTCAAATCAGCCCTAATACCCCAGTATATATAGGAGGGAGGGGGAGGGACTTGCCTTGAGGCTCACGGGAGCCCCAAGGGGTCGGCCGAACCAAGGGGAGGAGTCCTCCTCCTCCAATCCTAGTCCAACTAGGATTGGAAATGGGACTCCTTCTCCACCTTCCCACTTCCCCTTTTTTTCCTTTTTCTCTTTGGTTTTCCTTGGTGGCGCCATGGGACTCTATTGTCTGTTCCACCAGCCCACTAAGGGCTGGTGTGTCACCCCTAAGGCCTTGGGCCACTCACGGGTGGGTCCCCCCTCCCAGTAAATTCCCGGAGCCCATTCGTCACTCCCGGTACGATGCCGGTAATGCCCGAAAACCTTCCGGCAAACAAATGAGACAAACCTATATATCAATCTTCGTTTCTGGACCATTCCGTAAACCCTCGTGACGTCCGTGATCCCATCCAGGACTTCGAACAACATTCGGTAACCAACCATATAACTCAAATACGCATAAAACATCGCCGAACCTTAAGTGTGCAGACCCTGCGGGTTCGAGAACTATGTAGACATGACCCGAGGGACTCCTCGGTCAATATCCAATAGTGGGACCTGGATGCCCATATTGGATCCTACATATTCCGAAGATCTTTATTGGTTGAACCTCAGTGCCAAGGATTCATATAATCCTGTATGTCATTCCCTTTGTCCTTCGGTATGTTACTTGCCCGAGATTCGATTGTCGGTATCCGCATACCTATTTCAATCTCGTTTACCGACAAGTCTCTTTACTCGTTCCGTAATACAAGATCCCGTGACTTACACTAAGTCACATTGCTTGCAAGGCTTGTGTGTGATGTTGTATTACCGAGTGGGCCCCGAGATACCTCTCCGTCACACGGAGTGACAAATCCCAGTCTTGATCCATACTAACTCAACGGACACCTTCGGAGATACCTGTAGAGCACCTTTATAGTCACCCAGTTACGTTCTGAAGTTTGATACACACAAGGCATTCGTCCGGTGCCAGTGAGTTATATGATCTCATGGTCATAGGAATAAGTACTTGACACGCATAAAAACAGTAGCAACAAAATGACACGATCAAAATGGTACGCTCATTAGTTTGGGTCTAGTCCATCACATGATTCTCCTAATTATGTGATCCCGTTATCAAGTGACAACACTTGCCTATGGTCAGGAAACCTTGACCATCTTTGATCAACGAGCTAGTCAACTAGAGGCTTACTAGGGACATTGTTTTGTCTATGTATCCACACATGTATTGTGTTTCCAATCAATACAATTATAGCATGGATAATAAACGATTATCATGAACAAAGAAATATAATAATAACTAATTTATTATTGCCTCTAGGGCATATTTCCAACACCCGATGACTATCAAAAACCCAGTTACTATAAACTTGCTAATATTGCCACTAAGCAACAAACTGCTATTGAAAATCTTGAGAAACAGCTAGACAAAAGCGATGACCTGTTGAATGAGGAAATGGACCGGACTCAAATCTTGAGTGATGACGATAAATTCTTTAGTCTAGGTTTGATAGTCTTCAGGATCGTCATGTCACCCTCTTAGCCGAGCACGAGAAGCTTTCTTAGGAATTCCTTCAAAGAAAGCAAGATCTTGAAAAGTTAAGGGCGTCTCATGATGATATTTGAATTGAAAATGATTCTTTGCTTGCTCAACAGATCAGTACCGCTCAGGAAGAATTCATTCCACCATGCTTTAAATGCATCGAACGCGAATCTGCTAATTCTTCACCTGAAACTTCAAATGCCGCTATTGCTACAAATTCCGCAACTGTATCTGTGCTTACAAATTCCTCAACAGAGGAAACCACAAATGTCACTGACGAAAATGCAGGGTTGAAGGAATTGTATGTGACATGCATATACAAAAGTCTCAAAGGGCATCAAACTCTTTGTGATGTGGTCAAAAAGCAGATTCTGGACAGAAACCCTAGGAAAGAGGGCATTTCCTTTCAGAGGAAATTGAATTGATGGGTCATACTGGAAACCTAAGCAGTATCCCAGAACCTCGTGGGTCGCTGCAAAAGGACCTCATGTCGATCCATCTACTCTAACAGGTTTTGCATGTGAAACTTCATATTCCTCTAATGAGTCATTTGACTCAAACTATAAACTGTTCAAAAAATAGAATGGTGAAGTATTTTCTAGATATGTTGGAACTAACTGCATGAATAGACCACCCTTGAGGAAAATCTGGGTTCCCAAAAGCAGCTTGGAAAGTCTTGAGGTGAATGTCCTCATGACACCACTAGTGAAGAACAAGAACCCAGATCAAATTCCTCAAGTGGACCAAAGTATTCACAAGGAACAAATATCTCATATGGTCAAAACTATGCTTGTCCTCACACTAATGCTTCTGCTACGTAGGGAAACTAGAAGGGACATGAATATGTACACTATTCCTCAAATCACTATATTCATAAGTCCTCAAAGAATTTCTGTGCCTATTCATTTGAGTACTCTAACACCCCTCCTGTTAAACAAAGTGGATTAGCCTCAATGCCTCAATTATTTTATGGTGCTCATAGAATAATGAACTCTTTGCCACCCCTCCAGATGTGGGTGGTGAAGAAATTTAACTAATCACTTTTGCATGTCATGTATCCAGATGAGAGTCATCATCTGAAGAATTTGGAGGAGACCTGAGGAAATTGCTTGATAGGACGCAAGCTAATCCTGATGAAATGTCTTATCATTTCACATATCCTCATTATGTATCAAATATATTTTATGTGAATTCAAGTTTGATGAATTTCATATCATATTCTTAACTTTGAAGCATATGTGGTGGTAAGCAGTACTAATTCATCTGCAGGATGACAAACCGAAAACCACAGAGTGGGTTGTTGATAGTGGGTGTACAAATCACATGACTGGTGACACAAGCTTACTGATGAATATCCCACTAACTCCATCACCACTGAAGCACATCACCTACGCAGACAAAGTTAAAAGCAAGGTATTGGGATTTGGTAAGGTGACTATTTCCAAGGACCGACACATGGACAAAGTCATTCTTGTCGAATCCCTTGGATTTAAGCTCATGCCAGTCTCAATGCTTTTTGATCTTGATATGATTTTCATATTTGGCAAATATCGATTCATAGTCATCATGGAATTGGACAAATCCAAAGTCTTCAAAGGCTTTAGGAGAGGAGACTTGTACATTGCTAATTTCTCTACAGGACCTCAGCCGGCCACATGTCTTCTTGCAAAAGCGTGAGAGGGCTGGCTATGGCATCGACGACTTGGTTATGCAGGCATGAGGAATTTGCACATGCTGGCGAAGAAGAAGCATGCTATTGGCACCGAGAGTGTCAAATTCCTCAAGGATCATCTATGCAGGTCTTGTGAGTCTGGAATAATGACCAGATCCAAGCACCCCTTGAATACTATCATGACCACTACTCGTCCTTTTCAATTTCTTCACATGGACCTCTTTGGACCTACTCATTATGCTACTCTAACCAATGCAACATCTCTATATGGCTTTGTCATCGTTGACGACTATTCTCGTTATTCTTGGGTGCATATCATTTTATACAAAAATGAAGTGCAAGAAGTCTTCAAACGATTTTACTCATGGGCCTCGACGAAATTCGGCGTCAAGGTCAAGCACATCGGGAGTAACAATGGGACAGAATTCAAGAACATCGGTCTTGATGACTATCTTGATGAACTTGGTATTACTCACAAATTGTCTGCTCCTTACACTCCTCAACAGAATGGCATCGTCGAGCGCAAGAATAGGACTCTGGTTGAGATGGCATGGACTATGCTTGAAGAATATCGGACTCCTCGTCGCTTCTGGCCAGAGGTAATCAATACTACCTGCCTCATCATCAACAGGGTATATCTTCACAAATTCCTCAAGAATACTTCATATGTACTCCTCACTGACAACAAACCCAATGTAAGTTATTTCAAAGTCTTCGGTGCAAGATGCTGGATTAGAGATCCTCACCACAGTCAAAAATTTGCACCTAAAGCACATGAGGGTATTATGCTTGGTTACGGAAAGAACCCACATACCTACAGAGGCTTCAACAACAACCACAACAAGGTTGCTGAAACTGTAGATGTGTGGTTCAATGAGACTAACGACTCACAAAGATAGCACCTGCCTCCTGTGCTAGATGAAATGCCACTGGAGGAAGCTATTAAGCTCAAAGCCACTAAAGATATCATTCCTACTTAGGAACAACCACCTGTTGAAGAAGGTCCCAAACAATGAAGAAATTTGGGCTGGTGCAGCTAAGGAAATTGCTCTCGATCAAATTACTCAACCCAATCAAAGTCTTCAACCTGCGCATCCGAGGATTGCAAATGAAGTGGAAATGACAAAATCCTCGATGACATCAATGCGCCAGGTCCCCTCACTTTCTCAAAAGCTTCACATTTGATTAACTTTTGTGGGCATTCTTCCTTTGTGTCTATCAAAGAACCCTCAAAAGTTTATGAAGCCTTCATGCAACCTGGGTAGATTGAAGCTATGCAAGACGAACTTCATCAATTCAAGATTAACAACGTGTGGGAACTCGTCAAGTAGCCCGATCCTCGCAAGCACAATCTCATCAGTACAAAGTAGATCTACCGAAACAAGCAAGATGAGGATGGCTAGGTGGTGAGGAACAAGGCACGACTTGTAGCCCGAGGCTACACATAGGTTGAAGGAATCGACTTTGATGAAACTTTTGCACATGTTGCTAGACTTGAAGCTATCCGTATATTGCTTGCTTATGCTGATCATCATAATATTACATTGTATCAAATGGATGTGAAAAGTGCATTCCTCAATGGTAAGCTTGAGGAAGAAGTATATGTTGCTCAGCCCCGAGGTTTTGAAGACCCGAAGCATCCTGACAAAGTCTTCAGACTCAACAACAAAGCACTCTATGGCCTCAAGCAAGCCCCTCGGGAATGGTATGACACATTGAAGGAATTCCTAGTGAAGAAGGGCTTCAAACCCGGTTCACTTGATCCTACTCTTTTCACAAAATCCTATGATAATGTACTATTTGTATGCCAAATATATGTGGACAATATCATATTTGGTTGTACTCACAAACGCTGCAGTGACAAATTTGCCTACATGATGGGTGAAGAATATGAAAAGTCTATGATGGGGGAGCTAAAATTCTTCCCAGGACTTCAAATTTATCAACAATACAACGCCATATCTATTTCTCAATAGAAATACCTCCAGGATATCCTGAAGAAATTCGGCATACATGAGTGCAAAGGCGTCAAAATTCCCATGCCTAGCAACGGTCACGTCTGCACTGACGATAATGGTAAAGATTTCGATCAGCAGGTATATCGCTCAATGATTTGCTCTTTATTGTCCTATGTGCATCTAGGCTAGACATTAATCCTTAGTGTTTGCATGTGTGCTTGTTTCCAAGCAACACTGAAGGAATCACACCATAAGGCTGTGAAACATATTCTTCGATATCTAGCTCAAACACCAACTCTTGGATTTTGATACTCCAAGGGCTCAAATCTTCACCTCATTGGATATTCTGACTGTGACTATGCTGGTGACTGTGTGGATCGCAAGTCAACATCAGGAACCTCACCTTTCCTCAGACGATCCTTAGTCTGCTGGTCTTCAAAGAAGTAGAACTGTGCGTCACTTTCCACTTCTGAAGCTAAGTACATTGCTGCTGGTTCTTGCTGTGCTTAACTGTTGTGGATGAAGCAAACCCTGAAGGACTACAACATCAACATGAAGAATGTGCCAATCTACTACGACAATTAGAGTGGAATCAAGATTGCATACAACCCATTACAACACTCGAAGACCAAGCACATCCAGATTCGTCATCATTTTCTTCGTGATCATGTACTCAAGGGCAACATCGTCATCGACCACATGAAGACTAAAGGATAGCTAGCGAATATCTTCACTAAGCCCTTGGATGAAAAGAGATTCTGCAAGTTGTGGTGTGAGCTAAATATCTTAGAATCTTTGAATCTTTTATGAAAGGACACACATCCTAACACTTATGCAAAATTGATGTGCAACACACGAAGTAACGTTTTTCTTCAATCAATGAGGAATAATACTCTAAGTGTGAAGAAATTAATGAAGAATTTGATTCTCAGGATCCTACGACAATTGCACGCGGTGCCTGAAATCATCATTCTTATACGTTGGATCATGCCACCAACCCAATTTGAAATTCTTCAAGTTGCAATTCTTGAAACATGAGATTTTTGCAAATTCTTCATATCTTCAAAGTCTTCAGATTTTAAAATTCCTCAAATTTTCAAATTCCTCAAACTTTCAAATTCTTCAAACCTTTCAAAAAGTATTCTCCATTGACTATATACTTATTTATGAGCTTTCAAGTCCTCAACAACATTCACTTATAGCTAAGTCTTCATGCATGTTTTTCACAAAAATTTACTTCACAAAAATTCCATCCGTTACCGCTCAAACCGCACCCACTACCCACGATTGGATAAGCACGATCTCCACTAACTCCATCGCTTAATACTTGTGTGCCACCTGTTGAGCGGAGAGGAAGGGCCAGTGGGTTTTTGGTCCAAAAATTTAGGACCGGACCGTTTCTCACCTAGGCTGTAAATACCCCACTCTCACCTCGCGCTCACTTCTTCATCTCGTTTCCATTTCTTAATGCTCGAAGCCAGACCTAGCACCGCCGTAGGAAATCATCGCCGCCAGTGAGGAAAAGCTTCACTGCCTGGACCTCATCGTCGTCGTACTCACACCGGTCGTGGATCTTCTTTCTCCGCCGCTTTTGTAGTTGTCTTTAGCTGCCGAGTTAGGGCGTTGAAGATCTATACCGACGAGCTTCTCTTTTCATCATCTACAGTTCATCGTGTTCTTTGTGTTCTTGATCTACGGTAATTAAAATATAATTCTACTGTCCGTGTAGATATCTATGTTTTCATAAAATCTTCGAAAAGTGTTATTCCTCGGCAAACTCATCAGATGAACACTTCCATGTCTAAGAACACCTGATAAATTTCACTAAGTTACTCAATAGATTCCTCAATTCTGTAAATTTTCGGATCTACACAACTTTGGAATCCAAGTCAAGGACACTTAGCGAAATTCCTCAAAAATAGTATTGGTCAATTTCCTCAACTTGAGTCATTTTTGAAAATCTTGTGAGAACACATATGACCTCTTGAAATTCTTTGCACCTATGATGTGTTCACAGGTACAAAATGTCTATTGACGAGTATCTATGTTCTCATCAATTTAAATCATCTACAACATTTCTTGAAGAAAATTCGAATACCTCATCAGAGTCCTCAAAATTTCATATTACTCGAGTGAAGAAAATGGCTAATGAGAAGAAACAGAAGGGTGGAAAGAAGGCCGATACCAACACTGCCTTTGAGATTCCTGATGGCCTATATGATGAATATTGCACCCCTGATGAAGTTGTCCATGTAAAGGAAACAAAGATAAAGAACAAAACATGCTTGCAGAAAATTGAGAGGAGATGGGCCAAAGAATGGCGGGAGTACATGTACGTGACTCCCAAATATATGAAGAAATTCGCCCTGAAGCCTCCGTGCAAAAGGCCTCCTCTTAGCACTCAACATGTAGTTGATCCAACAAGTCTTGCAACCATTCAATGTTATCCTGACGAATATGCAAAGTAACATGCCAAACTGCACAAAGTTGCACACCTCGCGGTGAAGAAATTCAATGAGGTTTATGCTGCTCCAGCTGTTGCTGCCTCCTCCTCTACTACTGAGGCTTCTGGTACTGAGACTGCTCCAAAGAGAACTATTCTGAAGAAGTCTACTGCCAAACCAAAGTCCTCCATAGCTCAAACTTCACAACACAATCCTTAGAGAGCTGCTAAGGTGGTAGCAACATCCTCAACTGCTGGCACACGGTACTTACCGCCACTGAAGCTCACGACCACTCAGAATCCCTTAGGGTCGTCTTCTTCAGGCTCTGCGCATACTTCTTCAAGTGCTAATGTGAAGAAGAAAATGACTGCTGGGCGAGGAAGAAGGGCCGGCCCTAGCAAAGTCCTCAATGTTCCTTTTGCATCAGAAGAAGAAGATGAAGCTCATGATGAAGTACTTGAAGCAATCATCAGAAACAAGCAAGAAAGGGTAGCACAGGCCAAAGGCAGTGCCATTTCTCTCATGATGGATCCAAAGGTGATGTTGAACTTCATCGATATCTGGTATGACGATCCTAAAACACCGATTGACGACTTGAAGCTTCCACCTGGACCAAGTCACATGTTGACAGCCTTCATCAATGAAGAAAAATGGAAGGTGCAGAAGGCCAAGCAAGCCTAAAAGGCCCAGTCTCATAAAGAGAGCTTTCTGAAGAACAACATTCTGACTATGACCCCTGATCAGCTCCTCACTGCTCAAACTGAGATCAAAAACCTTAGTGAAGAATAGAGTCGCTTTAATGCGGACTAGAAGGGCGAAAAAGTCAGATTCATCAATGTTGCCAACAAAGTCATCACTGAACACAACAAGCAGGTTGAAGTCAAGATGCAACCTCAAGTTCCTTAGGCCAACTACATAGTTGAGCTGCCTGACGACTCTAATGATGAAATTCCTCCAACTAACGAACCTGCGTGGGCGGCTGGAGAAATGGTTGCGCCAGAAGAATTTGTTACAGCCAGGACTATTACATCAGCCGTGCCTGAAGAAAATGCCCCTGCTCCAAAATCTTCACAAGTGAAGAAAGTGAAACTTCCTTCTGCAACAGAAGTGAAGAAAACAAAGGCTGTTGAAAAGGAAGCAGCAAAGAAGAGAAAGCCTCAATGAGCTCAGAGTCCTCACAAGCAAAACGCTTGAGGACTTTGACAACTTCCTCAACTGCTCCAATTGTCTCCACCCATGTTAATGTTTCACCCTCCTATGTGATGGTGCCATTTGGTGCTCAACACGTCATCCAAGAAGGGGATGAAGAAATGGAAGACACTCACTGTGCTGCTTCCACACCGTTTAATGAGGATATTGAAGCGGATCTACATCCTTCAATTCCTCAAGCCTCATCTCCTCCGCCATAGCAGAACACAGATGTGGGATATGAATAGAAGGATGAAGACGTGGAGATTCGCAGCACAACACCGGTGATCAATGACGACTACTGTGAACAAGTTCATCCCAACTCACCATTGATCACTCCAATTCCTCAAGTGCCTCCGTCCCCTGCAGCAACTGAAACTCAGACATGATCTAAAGAAAAGAGCACTCTGGTGAAGTTTATCTTGGAAACTGAATCAGCTGCATCAGCCGAAGACACTGCATTAGCTGAAGACACTACAAATCAAATAGCTACTGAGGAAACTGTTGCACCAGAAATTGATGAATCTGCACAGCATATTCCTCAAACTGAGAAGAGTGCCGTTGAAGAACATGCTCCTTTGGGTGAAGAACCTTCCTCTGAACCTCATGTTGATAACCCTCAGTCGACGGTTGTCGTGGCTGAAATTCCTCACACTAAAGATCTTCGAAGACTTGTGGGGCGCTTCAAGCCAAATTTGTAACCGAAGAGTCTTTAGCCTTTCATTTTAACAAAAGGCCAAAGTTTGACAAGGAAAAATTCTTTGAGGAACATCACTATTTCATCAGCGCAAATCCTTTTGACTCTTCAAGGATCAGGCACAATAGATTCTGGAACCACAGTCAGATGAACTATTATGGTGCAATACTCTTCGACAAGGATAAGGTTTTTCCTACTGGAAAATTCCTCATGCTGATATGGAGAATATTCCTTGCTTCAGTCCACTTCTTCAAATTCTTCAAGAAGCTGGACTACTACAATTTTGCATGGACATCTGTGACTAGAATGAAGAAATCATCCTTCAACTCTATGCTACATTGCACATCTCAGGAGATGTCTGAGATGTCAACAATTGGGTTCTGGAGTGGATGACTCAAAATACTCACTCCACAACGCCTGCCATGGAATTAGTTCAGGCACTCCAAATTCCAATTCCCCCGGGAGGAGCCAGATGCGTCTATGAAAAAATTGAACTGCCCAATCACATAATGCAAGTGCTCATGAAGTTTTGGCTCCTACAAAGCCGCCAAGAACCAAATTTCTCGTGAAGGAATTGATCTATGTGCCCAGGATAGTGTACCGCATTTTGTCCAAAACTTAATGTCCAATCAAGGGTCGTGACTCCGATGATGAAGAAATTGTGGGCATAATGAAGAACTTGCTCTTCAATATCATCCATGGGATTCCAATAAATCATCACGATTTCTTCACGAGGACTCTGGCCAAGACAACTCTGTCACCTTTTGATCTGAAGCCTTATACGCCATGGATCATGAGATTCATGAGAGCCAGATCTGGAGTTCCTTACAAGGCGGCCATTTTGAAACATCACGCCTACCTGCTTCCACTTGAAGTCATCAAGAAATCTTTTGCGATGTTTGAAGGCAAAGGAAAATCTGTGATTGATGAAGGTATCGGCCCCTTGACGGCCAATTTCACAAAGTTGCGTCATACTCCACCAATGACGACATTGCCTCACAAGACTCAGCTGCTAGAGGCAAAGCCCCTTGTAAATCTGTACCACGCGTGATGACTCACCGAGAACTCTTGCTAAGTCTTCATCAGAAGGTTCATCACAACCACAAATGGGTCAAGCATCAGTTTTGTGCCATTGTGAAAGACCTCAATGCAACTCAGAATGCTATGAAGATAAACTACTATTATCTTCATGAGATCTTTGAACGCACATGGTCCATTATGTCTCACCTCAATACTTGTGAGGAACTCATTGAAATGGAGTTCCAGGAAGACTTCGACTGATCCTGGCCTCCAACAAAGAATTCAAGAAGATTCCAGTTCCTCAACTGGTGGGCAACTCATTTTCTTCAATGCGCACAACTGATGAGTTGAAGATCTTGACAACACTACTACGACGAATGACCCCAACGCTCCTACTCCACCAAGAATGTGATATTCTTCAAGGGCGTTTGTTCTAAGTTTTGTCCCTTTTCGTCACTTGATGACAAAGGGGGAGAAATCTGAGTTAGTCTTCAAGCGTGTCTACTTTATTAGTTAATGGGCTTTTGAACTATATTTTCTTTAAGTTAGAACTCTCGTTCTTCTGTATTGTTTGGTTGTATGAGTTGTAAACTTATGTCTGGTGGTGGTCTGACACTTTTTGAACCGTTTTTCTTTGCATGCTTATTCCTCATTGATTAATGTATGGATGCTGAAATTCGTCAGACTGCACTTTCCATCATGCATTTCAATTTCCTCAAGTCATATGTCAAATGTGTGCATGGATTACAAGATATAGGGGGAGATCTCCATGGCATAAATCCTCAATGTGCATTTGCAGTGCAAAGAAAATTCCTCAAATATGCACATCTTCAGGGGGAGTTTCTCCATATCTTGCATTCAAATTCCTCAAACTCCGTACTTACACTTCATATTATTATCCCCGTTGAAAACTTAACCTATTTGTCATCAATCACCAAAAAGGGGGAGATTGTAAGTGCATCTAGTGCCCCTTAGTGATTTTGGTGTATTGAAGACTTATAAGTTAAGAGATTGTTATATTTGTGAGTGTACACATGCTCTATAAGTCGTTGAGGAGTTTGAGTTATTTGAAGAATATCGAACCCTAAAAATGTATGTCATCGGTTGAAGAATTGTGTATTTCCTCTGAAGACTTTGAATGTGAGGAAATTGGTGTGCCCGTGAAGAAATCGATGTGAAGACTCTAAAGCGTGAAGATTTTTGTTTTCATAGTTTCTTTTTCTGTATTTTGTGTCATAGGACCACCGTACTGTTAGAAGGGGTCGAGGTACAACTAAGAAATTTTTTACAAGTGATGCTCATATCAAAACCTACACATACAAACCCTTCGAATGAAGCCTTTGGAAATCTTCAATAGCTTAGTCAAATTCTTCAGTGACAGTGACGAAGATCTTCTGGTCCATGAGGATTGCTATAACTAAGGAGTTAGGTCTTTGCTAGTGCAAATCACCTACCTATGAGGAACATGGGTGACATGAGAACTTTCATAGCTGAAACATTCCGACCGGGGCTGTGTTGCGTGCCAGCTGTCCCCAACCTTATCCACATAACGGTCATATCATTGGGGAATTTATGCCAATTCATGTCGGGATTGCTCCCCGACTATAAATAGCTGCCCCCATAACCACTAGTTGGTTGGATGCTCCGCGAGAGAAACTAACACTTGTCATTTGAGAGCAACCCATTCCTCTAAGACTTTGAGAGAAATTCATTAGTGAGGAAAAACCCCAAACACCCAGACAAAACCGAAAACCCAAAGTGATTGAGCATCACTGAAGAGATTGTTCCTGTGTGGAACCGATGCTTGTTAACTTTGAGGACTGTGCATCCTCTAGAGGGTTAGGCGTCATGGTCTATGGCATGCAGCAGCCAATTGTGGATTGCCGACTGACAAAGTTTTGAGGTTTTGGAAGTCTGCCCTGAAGACTTACCATGAGTGTTGGGCGAGGATTGTGTGTTCTTAGCTCAAGCAGAATACGGTAAGGACTTTGCGTCATGGGACTGTGTGTCCTTTGGTTTAAATACCAAGCCGCTCCAAACTAGAGATACGACTGTCACAACAGTTGGAGCTGGGTCATCAAATCATTGTCTTCATCGACAATCGGGTTCTAATTCCTCAACCCTTTCATTTCATCAAATGTATGTTGACGACTTTGATCTTTACTATTTGAAAAATTTGACTGAAGACTTTCTCAAATTCCTCACCCCAAATTCTTCACTTGACTTATTCCTTACCTGCTTGTCCTGATCATGGTGCTTGTGCAATCCAAACATTTCATTTCACTTTGATGACTATGATTTTTCTATTTTGCACATCTGTTTGAGTACTAAGTTCGATGCACTCAGTTCGTGACCAAGGACTTTCCTCACCAGGAATTTCCTCACTGACGAATTCATAAAATCTCCTATTCACCCCCCTCTAATCAATATAATGCACTTTCAATTGGTATCAATGCAAGGTACTCCCTTGTTCTGTGTGATTTTGGTTTGACCACCTGCAGTTTTAGTTATGTCGACCGTAGGTATGATCAAGGACACAGTGGGTTGTCCTACCTTTGCAGGAAAGGACTTCCCCTACTCGAATAACAAGATGCGCATGCACCTTGAAGCAATTGACAACGGTCTCTGCTATATTGTGTAAAGAAGTGTTTCTACCATGTATGAAACTGTCAATGCTCCTGATGTGAAGAGATTCAAGGAAGTCGACTCTTAAGCATAGAATATCATCTGTGGCCATCTGAGCAAAGGTCAGTATGGAAGAGTGAGTGCTTTGGGTACTGCAAAGCAAATCTGGTAAAGGTTGTCCTGATCGTGCTACTTGTGCAATCCGAACATTTCATTTCACTCTGATGACTATGCTTTTTCTCTTTTGCACATTTGTTTGAGTACTCACTCTGCTGCACTTAGTTAGTGACCGAGGACATTCCTCACCAGGAATTTCATCAGTGACGAAGTCATAAAAATCACCTATCCCCCTCTAGTTGATATAACGCACTTTTAGTAGCACAAACGATATTGCAATGCTTGAAAATAACGCCTAGGATTTGTAATTTCACTAGTTCAATATCTCAAAAATGCTAACATAATTGGATCACATAATAGTCCCTATACGTGCGATAAAGAATCACTCCAAAGTTCCTATCTACACGAGAACATAAGAAGAAATTGTTTGTAGGGTATGAAACCACCTCAAAGTTATTCTTTTTGATCAATCTTTCCAAGAGTTCGTACTAAAATAACAAGTTATCCTTTCCGATCAATCTATCCAAGTGTTTGTACTAAAATAACACCATAACAAATTCAGATTCACAATACTCAATCCAACACAAAGAACCTCAAAGAGGGCCCCAAGATTTCTACTGGAAAAACAAAGACGAGAAGGTGCATCAGCCCCTATGCATAGATTACCCCAATGTCACCTCGGGAATCTTTATTTGAGTGCCAAAATATATATCAAGTGAATGAATATGATACCTCATTGTCACCACGGGTATTCATAGCAAGACATAAATCAAGTGCTCTCAAATCCATAAAAGTCAATCCGATTAAACGAAATCTCAAAGGGGAAACTCAATTCATCACCACAAGATAGAGAGGGAGAAACACCATATGATCCAACTATATTAACAAAGCCCGTGATACATCAAGATTGTACCATCTCAAGAACACGAGAGAGAGAGAGAGATAGAGAGAGATTAAACACATATCTACTGGTACAAATCCTCAGCCCCGTGGGTGGAGTACTCCCTCCTCATCATGGTGACCATAGGGATGATGAAGATGGCCTCCCCCTATGGGAGGATGTCGGAGTGGGCACCCGATTGGTTTTCGTGGCTATAGAGGCTGGCGACGGCCAATCTATGGTTATTTCTAGGGGTTTCTGTATTTATAGGAATTTTTGGCGTCGGTCTCACGTCAATATGGGCCTCGAGGAGCCCACTAGGTAGCAGGGCGCGTCTGGGGGCTGGCACACCCTGGTGCCTAGTGGGCACTAAGGCCCCCCTCTGGTGGTTCGTTGCTCGAGTATTTATCTTTTATTCCAAAAAATTGTCAAAAAGTTTCATCCAATTCTGAGAACTTTTATTTCTGCACAAAAATCAACACCACGGTAGTTCTGCTAAAAACAACTTCAGTCCGGGTTAGTTCCATGCAAATCATACAAAAACCAGATAAAATTGTTGTAAGCATGGCATGCATACTTCATAAATTATAGATACATTGGAGACGTATCATTCACTAGAAGGGTTTTCCTCACACAATTATGTGGAACACCATCAGTGATAACCAAGTCGATGTTCCATTTCGGCATGTGCACGTGCACCTTCCTAGGACAACCAGTTTCAACACATTTCGCGGTATAGTTTGTCGGACTTGATATGTGTGTCTAGAAAATCCTCTATGTAGAAATAGCCCAATTTGTCACCGCATACTTTATTTTTTTCTTTGTATCATGCATAGCCCCTATGTGTACTTGGTTCAGACAATACTGCCATGGAGTCTCATGGCCATTGTTGATCGTAAGGCCGATCGACATGTGTTTATCTTATGCAGAAGGAATCAATGCCTCCACTTCCTCGTCGAAATTTTCAGAATCCATATCCTCCACCAATCGAGCCTAGTCCTCCTCCTCCATCACCCTTTGCATTTCCTCCCCTTCCTCATCCCCACCAGCAAAACCACAACCAGCAAATATGGTTAACTTACTACTCTCCCATGTATCATGAAAATACAAAATGAGTTACGAAATCTAAGTCTTTCCCAGCTGGCTAACATCCACATACACTCGATGTAACTCGGATAAATTGATCTCGTTAGCCACTTGAATCCCGTGGACAGGTTCATACACCCCAACGACATGTAAAAATGCGCCTTGGGGGGATGTTGGGGGCGCGGCTGGAGAGGCTCTAAGTGTGTGAACCTGATTTGGTAAGGTAGCAATAAGAGGCCATGTAGGAGTACATGGTGGGTTGTCTCAATATAATCGTCCTTAAGATCTGAGTTCTGATCCAAGACAATTCCTACCACACATTGGGAACTCAGCGACTCTAACCGGTTGGCCTATTAATCCACTTGATCATTGCATAGGAGTTGCAACTAGTTTCTGGTGTTTGTAGGATGTGTTGGGGGCATGTTTAGTGCTGCCCGATGATGACCCACAAGTATGGGGGACAATCGTTTTCCTGTTGATAAGTAGCAGAAGGAAATAACAAGTTGTTTTTAGCAAGGTAGTATCTGCAAGCAATGAAAGTAGCAGTAACAAATAGTTTTGTAGTAATCAAATTCGTAAAAACTAACAAGTAACAATTGTAACAAAGGTGCAACAATGTGGCCCAATCCTTTTTACAGCAAAGGACAAGCCATAATGTTCTCTTATAAGAAGTAAAGTGCTCTCGAGGAAACATGGGAATATTCGTCTACTCACGTTCATCATGTTTAGTTGATTCGCGTCCGGTACTTTGATAATCTAATATATGGGTGGATTGGTGCTAGGGTGTTGTTCTTACTTGAACAAACAACCCTCTTATGACTACCCCCTCCCGGAATCCGCAACTATGAAAGAAGAATTAAGATAAATCTAAACATAGAATGAAACATGTGGATCCAAATCAGCCCCTTATGGAATAATGCATAAACTAAGGTTTAAGCTTCTATCACCCTCGCAAACCATCATATACTTATTAATCCCTAATGCTTTCTCTTAGGCCCAAATATGGTCAAGTTTCATGTATTTGACGTTCACATGACACCACTAAAGGAAGAGCAACATCTATATCATCAAAAAAGCAAAGGAATACCAACTTCACATGATTACTTATAACAAGACTTGTCCCATGTCCTGGAGAATGAATGTAACTATTCATGAATCATCATCATGTTCAAGATCAGAGGTGTAATGAATATGCTTAAAAATCTGAACAAGATGTAATCAACACTACTAGCAACTCACAGGTACTCTGAGGTTTGGAGAAAAAGATTGAATGCAAGAGGTAAACTAGGGTTTGATATGAGATGGTCCTAGTAAAGATGTTGATGAACAGTGGTCCTTACATGATGGAGTAAGTGTTCATGATGATGACAACTTTGATTTCCCCCTCCCGGAGGGAAGTTTCCCATACAGAATCACTCCACCGGAGAGTAAAATTGCTCGTGCCCAGGTTCTGCCTCGAGACGATGGTGCTTCTACCAAAAGTTGTCTCTTGATTTATTTTCCAAGGTCAAATAGGCTAATATAGGAGAATATGTGCATCAGAGGGCTGTTGGGGGGCACGAGGTCAAGGGGCACACTCAGGGGGCAGGGCGCGCCCCCACGCTCGTGTCCTCCTGGTGGGTCCCCTCCTGGTATTTCTTTCGCCAATGATTTTAATATATTCCAAAATAAATCTCTAATAGTTTTAAGGTCATTTGGAGTTCCAAAGATTATCCAACTCTTGTGTTGCCCTTTCCGGTCCAGAAGTCCATCTTTACTATTTCAGTTCTTAGCACATCCTTCATATTAGGATTGAAATGGTGTTGATGATCAATGACTGGTCTAGCATCTGGTTCCATATTAATCTTGTGTTGGCATAAAGCGGGACTGATGCCATTAAGATCATCGAGAGTATAACCAATTGTAGCACGTTGCTTCTTTAGAACTTTAAGTAGTCTCTTTTCTTCATGCTCTGAAAGGTTAGCACTAATAATAACATGATTTATCTTCTTTTCATCATGATAAACACATTTCAATGTATCGGGTAGCTTCTTTAATTCAAACACACGATCAATCTTAGGTGGGAGAGGATCTCCCAAAGTTTCAATGGGCAAATTATATTTGAGGATAGGTTCTTGATTAAAGATTATGCCATCTATTTCATTCTTTTCATTCATATGCATATCACATTCATGGTCTAGCATATATTGTTCTAATGGATTTGTAAGAGGCACATCAAAAGAAGCAAGACCAATAATATCATCTTTACTATGAAATTCTTTATCATGTGGTTATCTACTAAACTTAGAGAAATTAAATTCATGAGACACATCACCAAAGTGAACACTAATTTTTTCCCTATTGCAATAAATTTTAGCATTAGCAGTATTGAGGAAAGGTCTACCAAAAATTATGGGACAAATAATCTTGTAGTGGTTTAAGAACTAAGAAATCAGTAGGATATTTAATCTTACCACACATGACTTCAACATCTCTAACAATCCTAAGCAGTGACATAGTCTCTCTGTTTGCAAGCTTAATAGTAGCATCAATATCTTCTAACTCAATAGGTGAAATATCATGCATAATTTCTTGATAAAGATTAAAGGGAATGGCACTAAAACTAGCACCCATATCACATAAATCATTTTAACAACGATCTCATAATATAACAGAAATAGCATGCATGCCAACAACGGGTTTATGTTCATCTTTAGGATCATGATTTGCAATACAAGATGCTTCATCACAGAAATGTATGACATGACAATCGACATTATCAACTAGTAAATCTTTAACCATTGCGATTTTAGGTTACACTATTATTTGTTTAGAGGGTCTATGTGTTTTCATATTACTCTTATTAACCATAGTTGTAACTTTCGCACGTTCTCTAACCCTAAACAGAAAAGGTGGTTTCTCAATATAAGAAGTAGGCACAACTGGATCAACGTATATATGATTGTTTTATCTTTAGCTATAATGGATTCCTCACAAGTTTTTTCAATATGTGCACAAAATTTAAACTGCTTTTCCTTAGGGAGATCAACAAGGGTAGCAAATTATTCACAGGAATTAGCTACTATCTCATACTCAAATCCATATTTTGCACTAAACTTGTGAAAAGCTTCAGTTTCCATGAAAGATTTAACACAATCAAACTCAGGATTTATACCTAACCCTATAACTTTGTAAATTTACCAATCTTCAGAGTTGTGTTTAATTATTTATAAAATATCTCATTTTTATACAATAGTTCTCTTCATAAAGGAACCAGTTTAAGAAGTATCGAGCATCGATTGATCATCATGAGAAAGTCGAGCATAAAATTTTTGTATAGTTATTTTTCTTGAGAGATCATGATTGGGGCATGTGTGCATCATAGATTCAAGCCTCCCCTAACATTGAGCGATACTTTCTCCTTCACGAAGCCAAAAATTATATATATAATTCCGATCACGAAGAATCTCGTGCATAGGATAATATTTTTGGTGAAACTCCAGCTTCAATCGATTCAAGTCCCATGTTCCAGCATTACCCAATAGCCTATGCCGAATCAATGTATTTCCCTCTAAATATAAAGGGAATACCTTATTCTTAACTCCATCCTTGAATAAACATGTGCAAGCTTCAATAATCCACTAATTTCATCTATATAGATCAAGTGAATGTCATGATGTACTATTCCATCTCCTACATAAGGATTAGCTAGCAGTTTCTCTAACATACCCAAAAGAATTTCATAATAAATATTTTCAATAGCTTCAGTAGGTTTCGGAGTGGCTTTTTCCACTTCCGATCGAGGTGAAGATACCCCGAATAAGCCCCTCAAAGGATTACCCTCCATAGTAACAAGTGACAGTAAATGTCTGCATGTAACAAAAATGTTCCCTTACCAAATATCACTTACTAGAGGCACTTCACTCACCAAAAAAGATGCAAGAAAAGAGTATTGATTACCCACAAGTATAGGGGATCTACCATGGTTCTCTAGATATATAAGAGTGTCGAACCCAACAAGGAGCAGAAGGAAATGACAAATGGTTTTTAGCAAGGTAGTCTCTGCAAGCACTGAAAGTAGCGGTAACATATAGTTTTGTAGTAAGGAAATTTGTAACAAGTAACAAGTACAAATTGTAACAAAGGTGTAGAAATGTGGACCAATAATTTTTTGAGCAAAGGACAAGCCATAAAGCTCTCTTATAGGAAGCAAAGTGCTCTCGAGGATGCGTGGGAATTGTCGTCTAGTAACGTTTATCATGTTTTGTTGATTCGTGTTCGGTACTTTGACAATTTGATATGTGTAGGATCGAGAAGTGGCGTTTAGAGGGGGTGAATAGACAACTAATATGATATATGAGAATTTTTGGTTTTCTTGAATTTTAGGCAGATTTTCCACAAGTTAAGGTGCATCCAAAAGTTTCTACACATGCATTGTTGGGGAATGTTGCATGGGAAACAAAAAAATTTCTACGCACACACAAGATCTATCCATGGTGATGACCATCTACGAGAGGATAGAGTGTATCTACATACCCTTGTAGATAGCTAAGTAGAAGCGTATATAACGTGGTTGATGTAGTGGAACATCTTCGCTATCCAAATCGCAGCCCATCCCACGATCTCATCACGAGCCGTCCCGCGATCCCATCACGATCCATCCCGATCCAATGCAGAATGGACGACACCTCCGCCTTCAGCACACGTACAGCTTGATTACGATCTTCGGCTTCTTGATCCAGCAAGAGAGATGAAGAGGTAGCTGAATTCTCCGGCAGCACGACGGTGTGACAGTGATGATCGTGGAGCTACTCCAGTAGGTCTTTTTCGTACAATACCGAACTAGCTACGGGGTGTCACGACGTGGTGGAGGGAGAGAGGGCTGCGTCGTGGCTTGAGGTTCAAAAAGCCCCTCTACCCTCAACTATATATAGGAGGGAGGGAGGGTGGCGCCCTAGGGAAAGCCCCAGGGACTTGGCCGGTGCAACAAAGAGGACAGGACGAGTCCTACTCCAATACAAATTGGAGGAGGAGTCCCCTTCCTCAATTCGGTTTGTCCCCCACCTCTATTTCCTTCTTCCCTTGGCTGAATAGGCCCACTTGGGCTGGCCACCAGCCCACCAGGCACTTGTGCGCCACCCTTGGGCCTGTTTGGTCCCCTCTCGAGTGGGTGGCCATCCCGGTGGAACTCCAGAACCATTCGTCACTCCCAGTACTTTATCAGTAATGCCCGAAATCCTTCGGGAAGCCAAATAGATAATTCCTATATGTCAATCTTCATCTTTGGACCATTCCGGAAACTCTCATGATGTCCGGTATCTCATCTGCGACTCCAAATAACATTCGGTTACCAACATCAATAATTGAACGGTATTGAAACGTCACCGAACCTTAAGTGTGTAGACCCTGTGGGTTCGAGAACTATGCAGACATGACTGAGACACTCTCCGGTCAATATCCAATAGCGGGACCTGGATGTCCATATTGGATCCTACATATTCTACGAAGATCTTTATCGGTTGAACCTCTATGTCAAGGATTCAGTTAATCCCGTATAACATTCCCTTTGTCCTTCGGTATGTTACTTGCCCGAGGTTCGACTGTCGGTATCTCTATACCTATTTCAATCTCGTTACTGGCAAGTCTCTTTACTCGTTCTGTAATACAAAATCATGTGGTTAACTCTTTATTCACATTGCTTGCAAGGCTTGTTATGATGTTGTATTACCGAGAGTGCCCCGAGATACCCCTCCGTTATACGGAGTGACAAATCCTAGTGTTGATCCATGCTAACTCAACGGACACCTTCGGAGATACCTATAGAGCACCTTTATAGTCACCCAGTTATGTTGCAACGTTTGATACACACAAGGCATTCCTCCGGTGTCAGTGAGTTACATGATCTCATGGTCATTGGAATATATACTTGACATGTAGAAAACAATAGAAATAAGATAACACGATCACATGTTACATTCATAGTTTGGGTCTTGTCCATCACATCATTCTCCTAATGACGTGATCCCGTTATCAAGTGACAACACTTGTCTATGGCTAGGAAACCTCAACCATCTTTGATCAACGAGCTAGTCAACTAGAGGCTTACTAGGGACATTGTTTTGTCTATGTATCCACACATGTATCCGAGTTTCCAATCAATACAATTATAGCACGGATAATAAACGATTATCATGAACAAGGAAATATAATAATAACCAATTTATTATTGCCTCTAGGACATATTTCCAATAGTCTCCCACTTGCACTAGAGTCAATAATCTAGTCCACATCACTATATGATACTAATGAATCTGACACCCATACACATCTAGGGTTTGATCATGTCTTTCTTGTGAGAAAGGTTTTTAGTCAACGGGTCTGAACCTTTCAGATTCATGTGTGCTTTAAAAATCTCTATGTCATCCTATAGATGCTGCTACCATGTGCCATTTGGAACTATTTTAAATGACTACTCCACTATATGAATCTGGTTTACTACTCAAAGTCATCCAGATTAGTGTCAAAGCTTCCATCGACGTAACCCTTTACGACGAACTCTTTTATCACCTCCATAATCGAGAAAAATTCCTTAGTCCACTAGTTACTAAGGGAAACTTTTGACAGTTGTCCAGTAATCCATTCCTGGATCACTTTTGTACCCCTTGACAGATTCATGGTAAGGCACACATCAGGTGCAGTACACAACATAGCATACCATAGAACCTACAACTAATGCATATGGGACGACCTTCGTCATTTCTCTTTCTTCTGCTGTTGTCGAGATTTGAGTCTTACTCAATATTCACACCTTACAACACAGCGAACAACTCCTTCTTTGACTGATCTATTTTGAACTCCTTCAAAATCTTGTCACGGTATGTATTGAAAGTTCTATTAAGCATTTTGATCTAGCTCTATAGATCTTGATGCTCAATGTTCAAGTAGCTCAATCCAGGTTTTCCTTTGATAAACACTTTCCAAACAACCCTATATGCTTTCCAGAAATTCTACATCATTCCTGATCAACAATATGTCAACCACATATACTCATTAGAAATTCTATAGTGCTCCGACTCACTTCCTTGGAAATACAAGTTTCTCAGAAACTTTGTATAAACCGAAACGATTTGATCATCTCATCGAAGTGCATATTCCAACTCCGATATGCTTGCTCCAGTCCATTGAAGGATCGCTGGAGCTTGCATACTTGTTAGCATGCTTAGGATCGACATAACCTTCTCGGTGTATCACATACAACCTTTCCTCAAGGAAACCGTCAAGGAAACAATGTTTTGACATCCTATCTGCAAGATTTGATAATAAATAATGCAGCAACTGCTAAAATAATTCCAACAGACTTTTAGCATCGCTACGAGTGAGAAAATCTCATCGTAGTCAACTCCTTGAACTTGTCGGAAACTTCTTTGCAACAAGTCAAGCTTTATAAATGGTGATTTTCACCATAATCGTCTGTCCTCCTTTTAAAGATCGATATGTACTTAACAGTCTTACGACCATCAAGTAGTTCTTCCAAAGTCCACACTTTGTTTTCATACATGGATCCTCTCTCAGATTTCATGTCCTCGAGCCATTTGTCGGAATCCGGGACCACCATCACTTCTCCTTAGCTCGTAGGTTCATTGTTGTCCAGCAACATGACCTCCAAGATAGGATTACCATACCACTCTGGAGCAGTACATTTCCTTGTGGACCTACGAGGTTTGGTAATAACTTGATTCGAAGCTTCATGATCACCATCATCAGCTTTCCACTTCAACTGGTGCAGGCGCCACAGGAATAACTTCTTGTGCCCTTCTACTCTCTGGTTGAAGTGATGGTTCAATAACCTTATCAAGTTCCACCATCCTCCCACTCAATTCTTTCGAGAGAAACTCTATCTCGAGAAAGGACCATTTCTAGAAACAAACACTTTGCTTTCAGATCTGAGATAGGAGGTATACCCAACTATTTTGGGTGTCCTACGAGGATGCATTTATCCTCTTTAGGTTAGAGCTTATCATGCTGAAACCTTTTGACATAAGCATCCTAGACCCAAACTTTAAGAAACGATGGCTTAGGTTTCTCCAAACCATAGTTCATACGGTGTCATCTCAACGGAATTACTTGGTGCCCTATTTAAAGTGAGTGTGGTTGTCTCTAATGCCTAACCCAAAAACAATAGTGGTAATTTGATAAGAGATATCATAATATGCACCATATCCAATAGGGTGCGGCTCCGACGTTCGAACATACAATCACACTATGGTGTTCTAGGTGGCATGAGTTGTGAAACAATTTTCACAATGTCTTAAATGTATACGAACCTCGCAACTCAGATATATATTTACCTCCACGATCACATCGTAGACATATTATCTTCTTGTCACGATGATCTCCAACTTCAGTCTTAAATTGCTTGAACCTTTTTCAATATTTCAGACTTGTGATTCATCAAGGAAATAGACTTGTATCTACTCAAATCATCAATGAAGTAAGAACATAACGATATCCATTGCATGCCTCAGCACTCATTGGACTACATACATCAAAATGTATTATTTCCAACAAGTCACTTGTTTGTTCCATCTTACTGGAAAAACGAGGCCTTCAGTCATCTTGCCCGTGTGGCATGATTTGCATGTCTCAAGTGATTCAAAATCATGTGAGTCCAAACGGTCCATCTACATGGAGTTTATTCATGCGTTAACACCAATAAGCGTGGTTCTCATGTCTCAAACGATTCGAAAACGAGTGAGTCCAAAGATCCGTCAACATGGAGCTTCTTCATTCGTTTTATACCAATATGACTCAAGCGGGAGTGCCACAAGTAAGTGGTACTATCATTACTACTTTGTATCTTTTGGCATCAATATTATGAACATGTGTATCACTACGATTGAGATTCAATAAACCATTCATATTAGGTGCATGACCATTGAAGGTTTTATCCAAGTAAACAGAGTAACCATTGTTCTCTTTGAATGAATATCCGTATTGCAATAAACATGATCCAATCATGTTCAAGATCAACGCAAACACCAATCAATATTTAAGTTTAACACTAATCCCGAAAGTAGAGGGAGCGTGCGATGTTGATCACATCAACCTTGGAATTACTTCCAACACACATCGTCACCTCACCCTTGCCAGTATCCATTTATTCTGTAGCTATAATTTCGAATTACTAACATTTAGCAAATGAACCAGTATCTAATACCCTGGTTTTGCTGACCAATATCAATTTACGCTAATAGGAGTACTAGTAAGGTACACATCAATATCACGTATATCCAATATACTTTTGTCGACTTTGTGAGCCTTCTCATCTACCAAGTATCTAGGGTAGTGCTGGTTCAATGACCGTTCCCCTCATTTTTAGAAGCACTTAGTCTCGGGTTTGGGTTCAACCATGGTTTTCTTTACTAGAGAGACAACAGGTTTGCCAGTCATGAAGTATGCCATCTTCCCTTGCATTCTTGAAACTAGTGGTTTTACTAACCATCAACAATTGATGCTCCTACTTGATTTCTACTTTCGTGGTGTCAAACATCGTGAATAATTCAGGGATCATCTTATGCATCCCTGATTTGCCATAGTTCATCACGAAGCTCTAGTAGCTTTGTGGCAGTGACTTTGGATAACTATGTCAATCACTATCTTATCTAGAAGATCAACTCCCACTCGATTCAAGCGATTGTAGCACCTAGACAATTTAATCACATGCTCAACGATTGAGCTTTTCTCCCTTACTTTGTAGGCAAATAATCTTGTCTGAGGTCTCATACCTCTCAACATGGGCACGAGTATGAAATCCTAATTTCATCCTTGGAACATCTATATGTCTCGTGACGTTCAAAACTTCTTCGGTGCCTCAATTCTAAGCCGTTAAGCATTATGCACTGAACTATCATGTAGTCATCAAAACACGTGTATGTCAGATGTTCGCAAGATCCACATACGACGCTCGGGGTTTAGCACACCGAGTGGTGCATTAAGAACATAAGCCATCTGTGCAGCAATGAGGACAATCCTTAGTTTATGGACCATGTCCGCATAATTGCTACTATCATCTTTCAACTAAGTTTTCTCTAGGAACATATCAAAATAGTAGAGCAACAACGCAAGCTACAACATAATTTGCAAATACATTTTGACTATGTTTATGATAATAAGTTCAATTAATCATATTACTTAACAACTCCCACTCAAATTGACATCCCTCTACTCATTCGAGTGACACATGATCCAAATTCACCAACTCAAGTCCGATCATCACGTGAGTTAAGTTGGCTTCAATGGTGAACATCTCTATGTTGATCATATCTACTATATGACTCATGTTCGACCTTTCGGTCTCTTGTGTTCCGAGGCCATGTCTGTACATGCTAGTCTCATCAAGTTTAACCCGAGTGTTCCGCGTGTGCAAAATTTTCTTGCACCCGTTGTATGTGAACGTAGAGTCTATCACACCCGATCATCATGTGGTGTCTCAAAACGACGAACTGTCGCAACGGTGCACACTCAGGGAGAACATAATTTTATCTTGAAATTTTAGTGACGGGTCCACTGATAATGCTACCATCATCCTAAGCAAAAATAAGGTGCATAAAATAATTAACATCACATGCAATTCATAAGTGACATGATATGGCCATGAACTTGTGCTTCTTGATCTCCATCACCAAAGCACCGACATGATCTCCATCGTCACCGGCGCCACACCATGATCTCCATCATTGTGCTGCCATCGAGGTTGTCGTGCCATCTATGTTATTACCACTAAAGCTACTAAACTAGCGATAAATCAAAGCATCACCAGGCGCAAAATAATTAAATACAACCCTATGGTTCCTGCTGGTTGTCGTAGCATCGACAAGCAAGTCGATATTTAACTATACAACATGATCATATCATACATCAAATATATCATATCATGTATTTGTCCATATCATATCACAACATACCTTGCAAAAACAAGTTCGACGTCCTCTAATTTGTTGTTGCATGTTTTACGTGGCTGCTATGGGTATCTAGCATGATCACATCTTACTTACGCAAAACCACAACGGTGATACACAAGTTGCTATTTAACCTTCTCCAAGGACCGCCCGTGTCAAATTTGATTCAACTAAAGTAGGAGAAACAGACTCCCGCCAATCATCTTTATGCAACAAGTTTCTTATTAGTCGATGAAACCGGTCTCTCATAAGCGTACGAGTAATGTTGGTCCGAGCCGCTTCGGTAAGTGCATCTAGTGCCCCATAGTGATTTTGGTGGTTTGAAGACTTATAGGTTAAGAGACTGGTATGTTTGTAAGTGTACACATGCTCTATAAGTCGCTAAGGAGTTTGAGTTATTCAATGAATATCGACCCCTAAAAATGTATGTATTTGGGTGAAGACTTTGGTCATTCTTTGAAGACATTGATCGCGAAGAAATTGCGAAGAAAATGACATTCCTTATGAAGATATTGAAGATTAGGAATTCGGTGATTCCTGAAGAAAACACTGTGAAGATTTTGAAGCTTGATGATTTACTATTTCTATTTCATTTTCTTCATTTTGAGTCATAGGAACACCATACTGTTAAAGGGGGTCGAGGTAAAACTATTGAAAGAATTTCCTCATGATGCTCAACCCAAACCTACACCTACCAAATCCTCAAAGGGAGGAAGATGAGAGACATGAGGACTTTCATAGTTGAAAGTTTCGACCGTTGCAACACCACACACCACGTGTCCCAAATCTTTTCCACCCAATGGTCATATCATTAAGGGCATTTATGTCAAATCATGTCGGGATGCTCCCAAGCTATAAATAGCCGCCCCCGCAACCACTAGCTGGTTGGCTACTCCGAGAGAAACTGACACTTGCCATTTAGAGCAACCCAAATTCCTCAAAGCCTTTGAGCAAAAATCATAAAGTGAGGAAATACTACAAACACCCAAACCCAAGTGATTGAGCATCACTGAAGAAGTTATTCCTTTGTGGAACCGACACTTGTTACCTTAGAGGACTATGTATCATCCAGACAGCTAGGCGTCATGGTCTAGAGCATCCAGTAGTCAATTGTGGATCGTTGGGTGACCAAATTTGTGAGGGTTTGGAAGTCTGCCCTGAAGAATTACCACGAGTGTTGGGCGAGGACTGTGCGTCCTTAGATCAAGGAGAATACGGTAGGGACCGTGTGTCCTTAGCTCAAGGAGAATACAGTAGGGACTGTGTGTCCCGGGACTGTGTGTCCTTTGGTTTCAATACCAAACTGCTCCAAACCAGACGTACAATTGTCACAACAGTTTGAACTGGGTCATCAACAACTGTCTTCATCGAGCTACTGGTTCTATGTCCTCAACTCGTTTCATTTCCTCAATTTCATGTTGAAGACTTTCATCTGTACTATTTGAAGAATTTGACTGAAACTTTCTCTGAATTCCTCATCCCAAATTCTTCACCTGAGTTATTCTTCCCTGCTTATCCTGTACTCATGACCTATGCAAACCGATTCTCTTAATTCACGTTGAGTACTTTGCTGTAGACGTTTTTGTACTTCTCACTAAGTACTATTTTCGATGCACTCAGTTCATAACTGAGGACTTTCCTCACTAGGAATTTCCTCAGTGATGAAATTGTAAAAATCGCCTATTCACCCCCCTCTAATCGATATAACGCACTTTTAATTGGTATCAGAGCAAGATACTCCCTTGTTCTATGTGATTTTGGTTTAATCGCCTAGAGTTTTAGTTATGTCAACCGCAGGTCTGATCAAGGTTACTGCAGGTTATCCTGCCTTTGAAGGAAAGGACTCCCCCTACTGGAAGACCAGGATGCAAATGCCTCTTCAAGCAATTGACAACGATCTCTGGTACATTGTGGAAAATGGTGTTCCATCCATCACTGCTACTATCTCTGTCGCTAATGTGAAGAAGTTCAAGCAACTCGACTCGCAAGTGAAGAATATCATCTGTGGTCACCTGAGCAAAGGTCAGTATGGCAGAGTCAGTGCTTTGGTCACAACTAAGCTTATCTGGGATAGGCTGTCCAAAGTCAATGAGGGAGTATCAACACAACGCGACTCTCGTGTCGATGTTCTTCGCAATATCCTCAACCGTTTGAAGAGGCTTGACAATGAAAGCTGCCAAGACACCTTTGATCGCCTCACTGACATCTGAAATGAATTGCAAGCTCTGGGAGCCGAAGAAATCACCGACCATGAAGTTGTGAAGAAACTGCTACGATCTCTTGATCTATCATTTGACACACTAGTTCTGATGATTCAAGAATGAAGAGACTACAAGATGCTTGATACTGCTGATATACTTGAGATACTTAATACTCATGAATTCCAACAATAAGAAAAGAGAGAGATATATGGACCAAGCTATTCGAAACCTCATGCGTTGAAGGCAAAGGTTGTTTCCTCATGTGAAGAAGAAGAATCTGACTGCAGTCTTGGGGATCCTGAATAACTTGGGCAGGAACTTGCTATGCTCGTGAGGAAATTCCATAAATTTACTAAGTGTGGCCAGTTCAAAAAATATTCAAGAAAAGATATGAGGAAATCAGAATCTTCATCTGAGGACTACAAGAAAAGAACCTGCCACAAATGCAAAAAATCTGGTCACTACATTGTTGACTGTCCTCGATAGGTGAAAGAAACAAGGAAGAGGAAATACAAGGATGAAAGTTCTGATGACTCGAAGAAAAATAAGAAATATTCAAAGTCCTCATCACACAAGAAGACCAGTTTTAGAAAGGCTCGGGCACTCATTGCAAAGGAAATGGATTCTGAAGAAGAATCTGAGGAATGTGATGAAGAGGAAGGTTCTGAAGTTGAGTCAGAATCTGGAGTGGCGAGTCTTGCACTTGCTACCTGATACGTCCATTTTGCATCATGCTTTCATGTTGATATTTATCACTTTTTGGGCTGTTATTATACTTCTCGGTACAATACTTATGCCTTTTCTCTCTTATTTTGCAAGGTTTACATGGAGAGGGAGAATGCCGGCAGCTGGAATTCTCGCATGAAAAAGGAGCAAGTTTGAGATACCTATTCTGCGCAACTCCAAAAGCCGTGAAAATCAACGAGGATTTTTTTGGGGGTTTATAAAAAATATTGGGCCGAAGAAGTACCAGAGGAGCGCCAGCAGGAGGCCACAAGCCTGCTAGGCCCGGCCACCCCCCTGGTCGCGCCTAGGGGGCTTGTGGGCTCCCACTTGGCCCTCTGGCTCCCCTCTTTTGCTACAAGAAGGGTTTCGTTCCAGAAAAAATCAGGAGGAGGCTTTTCAGAGGATTCGTCGCCGCCACGAGGCGGAACTTGAGCAGAACCAATCTAGAGCTCCGGCAGGACGATCCTGCCGGGGAAACTTCCCTCCCGGAGGGGGAAATCGTCGCCATCGTCATCACCAACACTCCTCTCATTGGAGGGGACTCATCACCATCAACATCTTCATCAGCACCATCTCATCTCCAAACCCTAGTTCATCTCTTGTAACCAATCTCTGTCTCGCGACTCCGATTGGTACTTGTAAGGTTGCTAGTAGTGTTAATTACTCTTCGTAGTTGATGCTAGTTGGATTACTTGGTGGAAGATTATATGTTCAGATCTTTGATGCTACTCATTACCTCTCTGGTCATGAATATGATTATGCTTTGTGAGTAGTCATTTTTGTTCCTGGGGACATGGGATAAGTCATGCTATAAGTAGTCATGTGAATTTGGTATTCGTTCGATATTTTGATGTGTTGTATGTTGTTTTTCCTCTGGTGGTGTTATGTGAACGTCGACTACATAACACTTCACCATTATTTGGGCCTAGAGGAAGGCATTGGGAAGTAGTAAGTAGATGATGGGTTGCTAGAGTGACAGAAGCTTAAACCCTAGTTTATGCGTTGCTTCGTAAGGGGCTGATTTGGATCCACTAGTTTAATGCTATGGTTAGACTTTGTCTTAATTCTTCTTTCGTAGTTGTGGATGCTTGCGAGAGGGGTTAATCATAAGTGGGATGCTTGTCCAAGTAAGGGCAGTACCCAAGCGCCGGTCCAGCCACATATCAAACTATCAAAGTAGCAAATGCGAATCATATGAACATGATGAAAACTAGCTTGACAGAATTTCCCATGTGTCCTCGGGAGCTTTTGACCTCCTATAAGACTTTGTCCAGGCTTGTCCCTTGCTACAAAAGGGATTGGGCCACTTTCCTGCATCGTTGTTACTTTTGTTACTTGCTACTTGCTACGAATCATCTCACCACACAACTACTTGTTACCGATAATTTCAGTGCTTGCAGATATCACCTTACTGAAAACCACTTGTCAGATCCTTCTGCTCCTCGTTGGGTTCGACACTCTTACTTATCGAAAGGACTATGATAGATCCCTTATACTTGTGGGTCATCACTACCACATTCGTCAGCAAGTCGATCTTCAACATTGAAGAAAATGACATCATCAACAACACTGATGAATAGGATGATGACTTCGCTCCAACCTAGTGCTTCATGGCAAAAGGTTCAAAGGTACCAAACCACACATCCTCATGTGATTCTAGTGACTGTGAACCTGATGATTATCAAAAACCCAGTTACTATAAACTTGCCAACATTGCCACTAAGCAACAAAGTGATATTGAAAAGCTTCAGAAACTGCTAGATAAAAGCGATGATATGTTGAATGATGAAACGAATCATACTGAAATCCTCACTAAAGATATTCAAAGTCTTCAGTCTAGATTTTATTGTCTTCAAGATCGCTATGGCACACTCTTAGCTGATCATGAGAATCTTTCCTACAAATTTCTTCAAAGGATCCTTGATCTTGAGAAGTTAAGAATGTCCCATGATGATCTCCGAATGGAAAATGATTCATTGCTTGCTCAAGACATCAGCACCGCTCAGGAAGAAATCATCCCACCATGTCTGAAATGCATTGTGCGTGAAACTGCTAATTCTTCAGCTGAATCCTCAAATGCTTCTACCGCTACAAATTCTTCAACTTTTCCTGTGGTATCAAATTCTTCACCTGAGGAAACCACAAATGCTACTGATGAATGTGCAGGATTGAAGGAATTGTATGTGACACGCATATACAAAAGTCTCAAAGGGCATCAAACCATTTGAGATGTGCTCAAAAGGCAGATTCTGAACAGAAACCCGAGGAAAGAGGGCATTTCCTTTGAGAGGAAACTGAACGTTTATGGATCATACTGGAAATCTTAGCAGTATCGCAAAACCTCATGGGTTGCTGCAAAAGGACCTCCTATTGATCCATCCACTCTAACAGGCTTTGCATGTGAAATGTCTTATTCCTCAGATGAGTCATTTGACACCAACTATAAACTGTTCAAAAATCAATCTGGTGAAGTATTTGCTCGATATGTTGGAACTAACTACAGGAATGGACCTCCTCTCAGGAAAATCTGGGTTCCCAAAAGTTGCTTGGAAAATCTTCAGGTGAATGTCCTGATGAAACTGCTACCTCTTGAGCTTGCGTTAGTTTTTTCCCTTGAAGAGGAAAGGGTGATGCAGCACAGTAGCAGTAAGTATTTCCCTCAGTTTGAGAACCAAGGTATCAATCCAGTAGGAGTATCAAGCCAAGTCTCCATCGTACCTGCGCAAAAACAGCAAACTTGAACCCAACGCTACAAAGGGGTTGTCAATCCCTTCACGATTGATTGCAAGGTGAGATCTGAAGGCGGAAAGTGCAACAAAGTAAAAGTGTAAGGCTGAAAATATGATGTGAAGTAGACCCGGGGGCCATAGTGTTCACTAGAGGCTTCTCTCATGATAGCAAATATTACGGTGGGTGAACGAATTACTGTCGAGCAATTGATAGAACCGTGCAAAGTCATGACGATATTGTTGGGGAACAGCGCATGGGAAAAAAAATTCCTACGCACACGCAATACCTATCATGGTGATGTTCATCTACGAGAGGAGATTTCCGATCTACGTACCCTTGTAGATCGCACAGCAGAAGCATTAAGAAACGCGGTTGATGTAGTGGAACGTCCTCACGTCCCTCGATCCGCCCCGCGAACCGTCCCATGAACCGTCCCGCGATCCGTCCCACGATACGCTCCGATCAAGTGCCGAACGGACGGCACCTCCGCGTTCAGCACACGTACAACTCGACGATGATCTCCGTCTTCTTGATCCAGCAAGAGAGACGGAGAGGTAGATGAGTTCTCCGGCAGCGTGACGGCGCTCCGGAGGTTGGTGGTGATCTAATATCAGCAGGGCTCTGCCCGAGCTCCGCAGAAACGCGATCTAGAGGAAAAACCGTGGAGGTATGTGGTCGGGCTGCCGTGGAAAAGTTGTCTCAAATCAGCACTAAAACCTCTGTATATATAGGTGGGAGGGGAGGGAACTTGCCTTGAGGCTCAAGGAGCCCCAAGGGGGTCGGCCGAAGGGGGGGGGGGAGGAGGATTCCTCCTCCAATCCTAGTCCAACTAGGATTGGAAGGTGGAGTCCTTCCCTTCCTTCCCACTTCCCCTTTTTTTCCTTTTCTCTTTGATTTCTTTTATTCCTGCGCAGGGGCCTTCTTGGGCTTGCCCACCAGCCCACTAAGGGCTGGTGCGGCACCCCTAAGGCCTATGGGCTTCCCCGGGGTGGGCTGCCCCCCCCCCCCCCGGTGAACATTCGGAACCCATTCGTCATTCCCGGTACATTCCCGTCAACTCTGAAAACCTTCCGGTAATCAAATGAGGTCATCCTATATATCAATCTTCGTCTTTGGACCATTCCGGAAACCCTCGTGATGTCAGTGATCTCATACGGGACTCCAAACAACATTCGGTAACCAATCATATAACTCAAATACGCATAAAATAACGTTGAACTTTAAGTGTGCAGATCCTGTGGGTTCGAGAACTATGTAGACATGACTCAAGGGACTCCTCGGTCAATATCCAATAGTGGGACCTGGATGCCCATATTGGATCCCACATATTCTACGAAGATCTTATCATTTGAACCTCAGTGCCAAGGATTCATATAATCCTGTATGTCATTCCCTTTGTCCTTCGGTATGTTACTTGCCCGAGATTCGATCGTCAGTGTCCGCATACCTATTTCAATCTCGTTTACCGGCAAGTATTTTTACTCGTTTCGTAATACAAGATCCCGTGACATACACTAAGTCACATTGCTTGCAAGGCTTGTGTGTGATGTTGTATTACCGAGTGGGCCCCGAGATACCTCTGCGTCACACGGAGTGACAAATCCCAGTCTTGATCCATACTAACTCAACGGAGTTACCTGTAGAGCATATTTATAGTCACCCAGTTACGTTGTGACGTTTGATACACACAAGGTTTTACTCTGGTGCCAGTTAGTTATATGATCTCATTGTCATAGGAATAAATACTTGACACGCAGAAAAACAGTAGCAACAAAATGACACGATCAACATGCTACGTTCATTAGTTTGGGTCTAGTCCATCACATGATTCTTCTAATGATGTGAGCCCGTTATCAAGTGACAACACTTGCCTATGGTCAGGAAACCTTGACCATCTTTGATCAACGAGCTAGTCAACTGGAGGCTTACTAGGGACAGTGTTTTGTCTATGTATCCACACAAGTATTGTGTTTCCAATCAATACAATTATAGCATGGATAATAAACGATTATCATGAACAAAGAAATATAATATTAACTAATTTATTATTGCCTCTAGGGCATATTTCCAACAGTCTCCCACTTGCACTAGAGTCAATAATCTAGTTCACATCACCTTGTGATTCTAACGAATCTAACACCCATATAGTTCTGGGGTCTAATCACGTCTTGCTCGTGAGAGAGATTTTAGTCAATGGTTCTGAAACTTTCAGATCCGTGTGTTATTTACAAATATTTATGTCATATTTATAGATGTTGCTACTACGTGCTATTCAGAAATACTCCAAATATGTACTCTACTATACGAATCCGTTTCACTACTCATAGTTATTCGGATTAGTGTCAAAGCTTGCACTGACGTAACCCTTTATGACGAACTCTTTAACCACCTCCATAATCGAGAAAAATTCCTTAGTCCATTAGTTACTAAGGATAAATTTTGACCGCTGCTAGTGATTCAATCATGGATCACTCTCTGTACCTCTCAACAGACTTTGAGGCAAGGCACACATTAGGTGCAGTACTCAGCATGGCATACCTCAGATTCTACGGCCAAAGCATAGAAGAAGACCTTCGCCTATTCTCTTTATTTTGCCGGGGTCGGGTTTTGAGTGTTACTCAAATTCACACCTTACAACACAACCAAGAACTCCTTCTTTGTTGATCTATTTTGAACTCCTTCAAAAACTTGTCAAGGCATGCATCTTGTTGAAACTTCTATTAAGCGTTTGGATCTATCTCCATAGATCTTGATGCTCAACGTTCAAGTTGCGCAATCCAGGTATTCCTTTGAAAAACTCCTTTCAAACAACCTTTTATGCTTCACAGAAATTCTACATTACTTCTGATCAACAATATGTCAACCACATACACTTATCAAAAATTCTATAGTGCTCCCACTCACTTCTTTGGAAATACAAGTTTCTCATAAACCTTGTATAAACCCAAAAGCTTTGATCAACTCATCAAAGCATATATTCCAACTCCGAGATGCTTGCACCAGTCCATAAAAGGATCGCTAGAGCTTGCATACTTGTTAGTATCTTTAGGATCAACAAAACCTTCTGATTGTATCACATACAATCTATCCTCAAGGAAACCATTGAGGAAACAATGTTTTGTGTTCCTATGTGCAATATTTCACAAATAATACAGCAACTACTAACATAATTACAACAGACTTTTAGCATCTCTACGAGTGAGAAAGTCACATCATAGTCAACTCTTTGATCTTGTCGAAAACATCTTTGCGACAAGTCGAGTTTTTCTTAATAGTGACTGATCACCATCATCGTCTGTCTTCCTTTTAAAGATCCATCTTTACTTAATAGTCTTACTACCATCAAGTAGTTCTTCCAAAGTCTACACTTTGTTTTATACATGGATCCTCTCTCGGATTTCATGGCCTCCAGCCATTTGTCGGAATCCGGGCCCACCATTGCTTCTCCATAACTCGTAGGTTCGTTGTTGCTCAACAACATGACCTCCAAGACAGGGTTACCGTACCACTCTGTAGTAGTATGCGACCTTGTCGACCTACGAGGTTTGTAGCAACTTGATCCAATGCTTAATGATCACCATCCTCAGCTTCCACTTCAATTGGTGTAGGCGCCACAGGAACAACTTCCTGCGCCCTGCTACACACTGGTCGAAGTGATGGTTCAATAACCTCATCAAGTTCCACCACTCTCCCACTTAATTCTTTCGAGAGAAACCTTTTCTCGAGAAAGGATCCGTTTCTAGAAACAAACACTTTGCTTCCGGATCTGAGATAGGAGATATATCCAACTGTTTTGGATATCCTATGAAGATGCATTATCCGCTTTGGGTTTGAGCTTATCACACTGAAACTTTTCCACATAAGCATCGCAACCCCAAACTTTCAAGAAACGACAGTTTAGATTTCTCTAAACCTCATTCTATACTGTGTCATCTCAATGGAATTACGCGGTGCCCAATTTAAAGTGAATGCGGTTGTCTCTAATGCATAACCCATAAATGATAGTGGTAATTCGATAAGACATATCATAGTATGCACCATATCAAATAGGTCGCGGCTATGACACCATCACACCATGTTGTTCTCGATGGCATGAATTGCGAAACAACTTCCACATTGTCTTAACTGTGTACCAAAACTCGCAACTTAGATATTCATCTCTATGGTCATATCGTAGACAGTTTATCCTCTTGTTACGACGAACTTCACTCTGAAACAGAATTGAACCTTTTCAATATTTCAGACTTGCGATTCATTAAGTAAATACTCCTGTATCTACTCAACTCGTCATTTAAGTAAGAACATAATGATATCCACTGCGTGCCTCGGCACCCATTGGACTGCGTACATCAAAATGTATAACTTCCAATAAGTTACTATCTTGTTTCATCTCAATGAAAACAAGGCCTTGCTCATGTGGTATGATTTGCATGTCACAAGTGATTCAAAATCAAGTGAGTATAAAGATCCATCAGTATGGAGCCTCTTCATGCAATTTATTCCAACATGACTCAAGCGGCAGTGCCACAACTAAGTGGTACTATCATTATTACTTTGTATCTTTTGGCACCAATATTATGAACATGTGTAACACTACGATCGAGATTCAATAAACCATTGAAGGTGATTATTCAAGCAAATAGAGTAACCATTATTCTCTTTAAATGAATAATCGTATTGCAATAAACACGATCCAATCATGTTCATGCTTAACGCAAGCACCAAACAACAATTATTTAGTTTTAACACCAATCCCGATGGTAGAGGGAGCGTGCGACGTTTGATCATATCAACCTTGGAAATACTTCCAACACGTATCATCACATCGCCTTTAGCTAGTATCTGTTTATTCCGTAGCTTTCATTTCGTGTTACTAATCACTTAGCAACCGAACCGGTATCCAATACCCTCGCGCTACTAGGAGTACTAGTAAAGTACACATCAACATCATATATATCAAATATACTTCTTTCGACTTTGCCAGCCTTCTTATCTACCAAGCATCTAGGGTAGCTCCGCCTCAGTGACCGTTCCCCTCATAACAGAAGCACTTAGTCTCGGCTTTGGGTTCAATCTTGGGTCTCTTCATTAGTGCAGCAATTGTTTTGCCGTTTCACGAAGTATCCCTTCTAGCCCTTGCCTTTCTTGAGACTTAGTGGTTTTACTAACCATCAACTATTGATGCTCCTTCTTGATTTCTACTTTCGCAGTGTCAAAACATCACGAATCGCTCAAGGATCATTGTATCTATCCTTGATATGTTATAGTTCATCACGAAGCTCTCACAGCTTGGTGGCAGTGACTTTGGAGAACCATCACTATCTCATGTGGAAGATTAACTCCCACTTGATTCAAGCGATTGTCGTACTTCAGACAATCTGAGCACACGCTCAACGGTTGAGCTTTTCTCCTTTACTTCGTGGACAAAGAATCTTGTCGGAGGTCTCATACCTCTTAACAAGGGCACAAGCATGAAATCACAATTTCATCTCTTTAGAACATCTCTTATGTTCCGTGACGTTTTAAAACGTCTTCGACGCCTTGCTTTAAGCCATTAAGTATTTTGCACTGAACTATCGCGTAGTCATCAGAAACGTGTATGTCAGATGTTCACAACATCCACAGACAACGCTCGAGGTGCAGCACACCGAGTGGTGCATTAAGGACATAAGCCTTCTATGCAACAACGAGGACAATCCTCAGTTTTACAGACCCAGTCCGCAAAGTTGCTACTATCAACTTTCAACTAAATTTTCTCTAGGAACATATAAAAACTATAGAGCTATAGCGCAAGCTACATCGTAATTTGCAAATACCATTAGACTATGTTCATGATAATGAGTTCGATTAATCATATTACTTAAGAACTCCCACTCAAAAAGTACATCTCTCTAGTCATTTGAGTGGTACATGATCCAAATCCACTATCTCAAGTCCGATCATCACGTGAGTCGAGAATAGTTTCAGTGGTAAGCATCTGTATGCTAATCATATCAACTATACGATTCATGCTCGACCTTTCGGTCTCTTGTGTTCCGAGGCCATGTCTGCACATGCTATCCTCGTCAAGTTTAACCCGAGTGTTCCGCGTGTGCAACTGTTTTGCAGCCGTTGTATGTGAACGTTGAGTCTATCACACCCGATCATCACGTGGTATCTCAAAACGACGAACTGTCGCAATGGTGCACAGTCGGGGAGAACACAATTTGAGCTTCAAATTTTAGTGAGAGATCACCTCATAATGCTACCGTCGTGGTAAGCAAGATAAGGTGCATAAAGGTTTAACATCACATGCAATTCATAAGTGACATGATATGGCCATCATCATGTGCTTCTTGATCTCCATCACCAAAGCACCGGCACGATCTTCTTGTCACCGGCGCCACACCATGATCTCCATCAACGTGTCACCATCGGGGTTGTCGTGCTATTCATGCTATTACTACTAAAGCTACGTCCTAGCAATATAGTAAACACATCTGCAAGCACAAGCATTAGTTTAAAGACAACCCTATGGCTCCTGCCGGTTGCCGTACCATCGACGTGCAAGTCGATATTAACTATTAAAACATGAACATCTCATACATCCAATATATCACACCACGTCGTTGGCCATATCACATCACAATCATACACTGCAAAAACAAGTTAGACGTCCTCTAATTGTTGTTGCATGTTTTACGTGGTTGCCATGGGTATCTAATAGGATCGCATCTTACTTACGCAAACACCACAACGGAGATGTATGAATTGCTATTTAACCTCTCTCCAAGGACCTCCTCGCTCAAATCTGATTCAACTAAAGTTGAAGAAACCCACACTCGCCAGTCATCTTTGAGCAACGGGGTTGCCCATAGTGATGAAACCAGTCTCTCGTAAGCGTACGAGTAATGTCGGTCTGAGCCGCTTCGATCCAACAATACCGCAGAATCAATAAAAGACTAAGGAGGTCAGCAAATCGCACATCACCGCCCACAAAAACTTTTGTGTTCTACTCGAGATAACATATATGCATGAACCTAGCTCATGATGCCACTGTTGGGGAACAGAGCACGGGAAACAAAATTTTCCTACGCACACACAATACCTATCATGGTGATGTTCATCTACGAGAGGAGATTTCCGATCTACGTACCCTTGTAGATCGCACAGCAGAAGCGTTAAGACACGCGGTTGATGTAGTGGAACGAACTCACGTCCCTCAATCCACCCCGCGAACCGTACCACGAAACGTCCCGCGATCCGTCCCACGATCCGCTCCGATCTAGTGCCGAACAGACGGCACCTCCGCGTTCAGCACACGTACAGCTCGACGATGATCTCGGCCTTCTTGATCTAGCAAGAGAGACGGAGAGGTAGATGAGTTCTCCGGCAGTGTGACGGCGCTCCGGAGGTTGGTGGTGATCTAATATCAGCAGGGCTCCGCCCGAGCTCCGCAGAAATGCGATCTAGAGGAAAAACCATGCAGGTATATGGTCGGGCTGCCGTGGAAAAGTTGTCTAAAATCAGCCCTAAAACCTTTGTATATATAGGTGGGAGGGGAGGGGCCTTGCCTTGAGGCTCAAGGAGCCCCAATGGGGTCGGCCGAAGGGGGGGGAGGAATCCTCCTCCAATCCTAGTCCAACTAGGATTGGAAGGTGGAGTCCTTCCCTTCCTTCCCACTTCCCCTTTTTTTCCTTTTCTCTTTGATTTCTTTTATTCCTGCGCAGGGGCCTTCTTGGGATTTCCCACCAGCCCACTAAGGGCTGGTGCGGCACCCCTAAGGCCTATGGGCTTCCCCGGGGTAGGCTGCCCCCCCCGGTGAACATCCGGAACCCATTCGTCATTCCCGGTACATTCACGGCAACTCCGAAAACCTTCCGGTAATCAAATGAGGTCATCCTATATATCAATCTTCGTCTCCGGACCATTCCGAAAACACTTGTGATGTCCGTGAGCTCATCTGGGACTCCGAACAACATTCGGTAACCAACCATATAACTCAAATACGCATAAAACAACGTCGAACCTTAAGTGTGTAGACCCTGCGGGTTCGAGAACTATGTAGACATGACCCGAGGGACTCCTCGGTCAATATCCAGTAGCGGGACCTGGATGCCCATATTGGATCCTACATATTCTACGAAGATCTTATCGTTTGAACCTCAGTGCCAAGGATTCATATAATCCCGTATGTCATTCCCTTTGTCCTTCGGTATGTTACTGGCCCGAGATTCGATCGTCAGTATCCGCATACCTATTTCAATCTCGTTTACCAGCAAGTCTCTTTACTCGTTCCGTAATACAAGATCCCGTGACATACACTAAGTCACATTGCTTGAAAGGCTTGTGTGTGAGGTTGTATTACCGAGTGGGCCCCGAGATACCTCTCCATCACATGGAGTGACAAATCCCAGTCTTGATCCATACTAACTCAACGGACACCTTCGGAGATACCTGTAGAGCATCTTTATAGTCACCCAGTTACGTTGCGACGTTTGATACACACAAGGTATTCCTCCGGTGCCAGTGAGTTATATGATCTCATGGTCATAGGAATAAATACTTGACACGCAGAAAAACAGTAGCAAGAAAATGACACGATCAACATGCTATGTTCATTAGTTTGGGTCTAGTCCATCACATGATTCTCCTAATGATGTGATCCCGTTATCAAGTGACAACACTTGCCTATGGTCAGGAAACCTTGACCATCTTTGATCAACGAGCTAGTCAACCAGAGGCTTACTAGGGACAGTGTTTTGTCTATGTATCCACACAAGTATTGTGTTTCCAATCAATACAATTATAGCATGGATAATAAACGATTATCATGAACAAAGAAGTATAATAATAACTAATTTCTTATTTCCTCTAGTGCATATTTCCAACATATATCTAAGGCAATGATCATACATATAGGCATCACGATCGAGACAAGTAGAACGATACTTTCTGCATCTACTACTATTACTCCACACATCGATCGCTATCTAGCATGCATCTAGTGTATTGAGTTCATGAAAAACAGAGTAACGCCTTAAGCAACATGACATGATGTAGAGGGATAAATTCATGCAATGGATATAAACCCCATCTTTTTACCCTTGATGGCAATAACACGATGCGTGCCTCGCTACCCCTTCTGTCACTGGGTGAGGTCACCGCACGGTATGACCCCAAAACCAAGCACTTCTCTCATTGAAACAATCATAGATCAAGTTGGCCAAACAAAACCCATGACTCGAAGAGAATTACAAGGATATGAAATCATGCATATAAGACATCGGAAGAAACTCAAATAAGATTCATAGATAATTTGATCATAAATCCACAATTCATCGGATCTCGACAAACACACCGCAAAAGAAGATTACATCGAATAGATCTCCATGAAGATCACGGAGAACTTTGTATCGAAGATCCAAGAGAGAGAAGAAGCCATCTAGCTACTAGCTATGGACCCGGAGGTCTATGGTGAACTAGTCACACTTCATGAGAGAGGCAATGGTGTTGATGGAGAAGCCCTCCGTGTCCGAATCCCCCCTCCGGCAGGGCACCAGAACGTGCCCAGATGGGATCTTGCAGAGACAGAAGCTTGCGGCGGCGGAAAAGTATTTTCGTGGCTCTCTCCCGTGGTTTTGGATTTTTCGAGGATTTATAGGCGGAAGAAGTAGGGCACAGGAGCCACAGGGGGCCCACAAGCCTACTAGGCGCCCCCAGGCCACGCCTAAGGGGCTTGTGACCTCCCCCGGGGTCCTTTGCCTTGATTCTTAAGATCCCCGCGTATCTTCTATTCTGGAAAAAATCTTTTCGAAGGTTTTATTCCGTTTGGAATCCGTTTAATATTCTCGTCTGAAAAGGGTCAAAAACACGGAAAAAACAGGAACTGCTACTTGGCACTGAGTTAATAAGTTAGTCCCAAAAAAGATATAAAAGGCATACAAAACATCCAAAGTTTGACAAGATAATAGCATGGAACCAACAAAAATTATAGATATGTTGGAGACGTATCAAGCATCCCCGAGCTTAACTCCTGCTCGTCCTCAAGTAGGGAAGTGATAAATAATGAATTTTTGATGTGGAATGCTACCTAGCATAGTTGTCCTTTGTAACTTCTTTCATGTGACATGAATGTTCAGATCCGTAAGATTCAAAACAATAGTTTTCTATTGACATGAAAACAATAATACTTCAAGCAAACTAGCAAAATAATCATGAACTTTCGAAATAACAAGGTCAAAGAAAGTTATCCCTACAAAATCATATAATCTGGCTATGCTCCATCATCCCTACACAACGAATTTAAATCATGCACAACCCCGGTACACTACTGGAATCCAGAAATTTGCCGTCTGCTTGGCCTTTGCCGTCAGCTCACACATGTCAAAGGTACTCTTTGCCGTCATCTGCCACAGTGCTGACGGCAAAGAGGTGGCAGATGGAAAAAGATTATTTTGCCGTCGGCCACTTCTTTGCCGTCCGTTGGCCGACGGCAAAGAAGCCCTAAGCGGACGGCAAAGGGAGGCGGACGGCAAAGCCCCGCCACACAACGGCCGAAATGTCACCCCACACACCCCTCCCCTTTGCCGTCTGCTTGGGGCCCTTTGCCGTCCGCCTGGGAGCGCGGCGGACGGCAAAGGTGTCGGCGGCCCACCAACCTAACCACCCACCCGGTGCCTCCCCCTCCGGGACCTTTGCCGTCGGCCTTGGGGGCCTTTGCCGTCAGCCTAGGAGCGCGGCGGACGGCAAAGGGCCGGCAGCCTAGCCACGTCCACGCGCACCCCCGCCCCCCTTCCAACCGTTCCCACGTAGCCCCCCTCCAACCCCCGCCGCCTACCGACGTCCCGCGCCGCCGCTGCCCTGCGCCGCCGCTGCCCCGCGCCGACGCCTGCCCGGCGCCGCCGCCTGCACCGCGCCGCCGCCTGCCCCGCGCCGCTCCTCCTCCCTGCCCCGCGCCGTCGCCTGCCCCGCGCCGCCGCCTGCCCCGCGCCGCTCCTCCTCCCTGCCCCGCACCGCCGCCTGCCCCGCGCCGCTCCTCCTCCCTGCCCCGCGCCGCCGCCTGCCCCGCGCCGCCCCTCCTCCGTGCGCCGCCCACTCCCCTGTCGCGTGCCCCTCCCGGCGCCGCCCCTCCTACACCGCCCCTCCTGCGCCGCCCCTCCTCCCTGCGGCACCCCTCCTCCATGCGCCTCCTCCCTGCGCCGCCCCTCCTCCCTGTACCGTCCTTCCAAGATAGGTAAATTTATTTCTGTTTTTTTGTTTTTTTCTCTTTTGTCATTTTTAGGTTCATGGTAATTAGTTTGTGGTATTTGTAGTTTGAAAACGCCGATGTGTTATGTGTCACACATGTGTTCTCATAGTACCTCTTCATCGTAATGGCTAAAAAATAATATATTTTTTGACTCGGGAGTACTGATGATGTGTTTCAAGAAAAAAGTGTTGTCATTAGAAAAGAAAAAGGTTTAGGGTTGAGCACATTATTCTATCTTCGAAGATCGACCCGGTACCCTCCCAAAAAAAAGATCGACCCGGTCCAGCTGATTCATGAGCACAGCGACGTGGGAAGCACTATGTTGTGGTGTGTGTGCTTCCAACGGACAAAACAATGAAATTTTGAAACATGGACGCGGCGCCGGACCAGGCGTTGACGGCAGAGGCGGCGGCCGTGCTCTCCCCGAGCGGGCCGGTCAGGTAGCTGATGAAGTTGGAGGAGATGCCGTAGTACGCGAACCCCCGACCCCCCGACCCCCGACGCCACTGACCCCTGACCCCCGACGCCACTAACCCTCGACCCCCGACCCCCTACCCCGACCGTGACGCCACTGACCCCCAACTCCCGAGCCCGGACACCTCTTTGGCCTCTTGTTGACCGAAAAGACCCCAACCCCCGACGCTAGTGACCCTCAACCCCCGACAACACTCACCCTCGACCCCCGACCCCCGACCCCGACCCCCGACGCCACTGACCCCCGATCCCCGACGCCCGACGCCACTGACCCTCGACCCCCGACCCTCGACCCCCGACAACACTCACCCTCGACACCCGACCCCTACCCCGATCCCCGACGCCACTGACCCCCGACCCCCGACGCCCGACGCCACTGACCCTCGACCCCCGACCCCCGAACCCCGACAACACTCACCCTCGACCCCCGACCCCCTACCCTGACCCCCGACGCCACTGACCCCCGACCCCCGACGCCCGACGCCACTGACCCTCGACCCCCGACCCGCGACAACACTCACCGTCGACCCCCGACCCCCTACCCCAATCCCCGACGCCACTGACCCCCAACCCCCGAGCCCCGACACCTCTTCGGCCTCTTGTTGACCGAAAAGACCCCAATCCCCGACGCCAGTGACCTTCGACCCCCGATGACACTGACCTACATAGTTATCAGTTAGGTCATATAGTTATGTTAATTATAAAAACATCATATTTGTGTTGATCGGGTGAATTTCAATGTGCAGTTGTTCGACGACCTCCACGTGCGTTGGACGAGCTCCGCCCTTGCGTTGTTGGTGAGCACAAATGACTTCTCCTCCTACCCCCTTAATTTGCTCTGTCCCGGTCTTCGTGCCGATGAAACTTGCTAGCTATAGGTTTCTTCAATCAAGAGTATGCGTGTCCAGTATGCGTCTCCCATTCGAAAGGGCGACATCTATAAATATGCATTTCTTTGCATATTTATAACCGCCATCCTTTCGAATTGTCCAACATTATCCATGGACAGCCCGAGTATGTGTAGAATGGGTTTGTTTTCCCGTATGCTGTGCTCCGTATCTGATGCGGAATTTCGTCAGTGCCTCCCCTGTTGTTCTCCGGGTAAACATCCTCTCTGCTTATTGCCGAGACGTGTATCAGGAGAACAGCGGGGAGGTGCTGTCGAAATTCTGCGTCGCATCTGGAGCAGAGCATGGGAAAACGAACCCAGTCTACACATACTCGGGTGGGATTAGGACCTATCTTTACCTATTAGCGTGTAGGTTGCATGGACGTAATAAAACTGACAAACTTGATTAGCGTATGAATATAGATGATGAATTATATATTTATTTCTTGTGCCCCCATAGGTAGCTAGGCAACATGAGTGATCGTGCTTGGATGTACACTGGTCACCCTAGTTAGAAAGACATGACCCATGAATGGTTAACAAAAACCAGGGGGTTTGTGAGAGCCGCATTTGCAAATGGCCAACATAAAACATGGTGCCCCTGTCCCAACTGCGACAACTGGAAAAAGCAGACAGAGTTTGAAATGGGTAAACACCTGCAGAAGTGGGGTTTTACGCCTAATTATACGGTGTGGACTTTTCATGGTGAGTCTGACCAACGTGCTAGAGCTGAGGCGATTCGTCATCGCACCGACGAGCATGGTACCGGGATTGAAGACATGGTGCAAGACTTTGATGATGCTCGTGATTCGGACGATGAGATGGAGGAATCTGCAAAGGCCTTCTATGAAATGCTGGAGTCTTCAAAACGTCCTCTCCACGAGCAGACTGAGCTTTGTCAGCTGGATGCCATCGCGCAAGTAATGGCTCTGAAGGCTCAATTCAACCTAGGCAGAGAATGCTACGACGCGATGATGACGATATTTGGACGCTTTCTACCCAAAGGCCATGTACTGCCTGCAAACCTGTACCAGTCAGAGAAAATCCTCCGTGTACTTAAGATGCCCTATGAGAAGATACATGCCTGTGAGAATGGATGTGCCTTATTTAGGCTTGAGTATGCGGCCTTGAACTATTGCCCCATTTGCAATTCTTCAAGGTATATTGTTTTAGACAACGGCATGGGTGAGAAGAATCAGACCAAAATCCCCATTAGTGTTCTTCGATATCTGCCAATCGTACCAAGACTTCAACGTCTTTTCATGGTCGAAGAGACGGCCAGACAGATGACATGGCACAAATTGGGCAAAAGAACCGAACTAGATGCGGATGGGAACAAGATGCTGGTACACACTTGAGATGGTTTTGCGTGGAGGCACTTCGATGCATTACATAAGGATAAATCGGAAGATCCAAGGCAACCTAGAGTTGCCATCAGCACGGATGGGTTCAATGTGTATGGTATGACGGCAGCACAATACAGTTGTTGGCCTGTATTTGTCATTCCACCAAATTTGCCACCCGGAGAGATTATGAAAAGAAAGAACATTTTCCTGACGTTGATAATTCCAGGGCCCAACTATCCGGGGAAGAATATGAATGTGTACATGCAGCCGCTTAAGGATGAGTTGCAAGAAGCCTGGGATAATGGGATCAAGACCTACGACGCGGCTACCAAAACAAATTTCAAAATGCATGTGTGGTACATGTACTTGATGCATGATTATCCGGCGTTTGCGCTATTCACTGGCTGGTGTGTGCATGGAAGGTTCCCGTGCACCACATGCAAGGCAGCTCTTCAGTTCCGTTGGCTGCAGGCTGGTCGCAAGTATTCTTGCTTCGACATGCATAGACAATTCCTGGATCCTGACCATAAGTTCAGAAAAGACAAGAAGAATTTCATCAAAGGTAGAGTTGTCAAAAACACTGCACCAGCTGCGTTGACAGGCCAACAGACCCTTGATCAGTTAAACGCTCTTGAGCCTGATCCTTTGCGTCCAGGATACTTCAAAGGGTATAATACGGAACACGCCTGGACTCACAAGTCATGCTTATGGGATCTCCCTTACTTCAAAGACCTCCTTTGCCCACACAACATTGACGTGATGCACACTGAAAAGAATATTGCAGAGGCCATTTTTGGTACATTGTTCGGCATAGAGGGGAAGTCAAAAGATAATCCTAAGGCTAGAATCGACCTGGAGGCTCTATGTGTTAGACCGTTGCCAAACTTGCGACAACGGAAAGGAAAGCAAAGCATAGCGAAGCCAAAAGCATGGTTCAATCTTGAAAGGCCAGCTATGAGGGAAATGCTATTGTGGGTGAAAATGCGGTTGATGTTCCCCGATGGGTATGCTGCGAATCTAAAGAGGGGAGCGAGTCTTGACAAATTGAAAATATTTGGGCTCAAGAGTCATGATTGGCACATATGGATTGAGCGGGTAATGCCGGTGATGTTGCGTGGCTTTATCCCTGAGGATGAATGGCTAGTACTGGCAGAGCTGAGCTATTTCTTCCGTTCTCTTTGTGCGAAAGAACTATCGCCTGGCGTGCTAGATGAAATGGAAGAGTTGGCGCCGGAGTTGATCTGCAAATTAGAAAAGATCTTTCCACCGGGCTTCTTTAATCCAATGCAACATTTGATTTTGCATCTCCCGACCGAGGCAAGAATGGGGGGGCCCGTTCAAAATCGATGGTGCTACTCAACTGAGAGGATGCAGAAGACGCTTCGAGCTAAGTGTAAAAATAAACGTAGAATTGAAGCATCGATGGCCGAGGCATTCATTACTGAGGAGGCGGCAAACTTCGTGACAGCACACTACGAAGCCAAAAATCATCATTTGCATAACCCGAAGCCTCGGTACAATAATGGCGATCAAGAAAAAGTTCGATCCAACCTCAGCCTATTCAAAGGTAAGCTCGCACCATCCGGTGCTTCGAAAGGGAAATCGTTGGATGTCGAAGAATGGCGGACCATTTCATTGTATATCTTCACCAACCTAACAGAAGTGCGGCCATATATCGAGGAAGTTCTCAGTAATTTATTGTTCCGCAACTTCTAATTGCGTTGAACTACTCTTATTCCCGGATATTTGATATAGTCGATACGTCGCCGAATTCTCGGATGGAGCGGTCATCGAAAAGGATTCCGTCGAAGAGTATGAGCTTCTCGCAAAGCATGGAGGCGACTATCCTGGTTTCATCTCTTGGTTCAAACAAAGGGTAATTAATTACCATTAAGGGCCCATTTGATTTATTGGTCTAATTTGCGGCTAATGCATCCATTCTTTCGTATTAAACTTGTAGGCTGATGCAGAGTCTATGGACGCCGAGTTGAGACAAGTCGCTAATGGTTTTGACTATAAGGTCCGTTCATTTGACAAATACAACATCAACGGGTATCACTTTCGTACCTTTGGCAAAGAGCTATCTATGCCCGACCTAAAGACTACAAATTGTTCTGTCTCTGCTATCGGCGAAGGAGACACCGAGTATTATGGAAGGGTTGAAGCAATTTATGAACTTCTATTCTATGGTGAAAACCCACCGACCGTCGTAGTCTTCAAATGTTATTGGTTTGAGCCGAGGGAGACTAGAAGGACTCATGAACATATAGGACTAGTCGAAATCAACCAAAACACCCACTTAGATGTTCCCGATGTCTATATTACGGCTCAACAGGCGACACAAGTTTTCTATCTACCGTGGGCCTGCCAAACTGATCCAAATCTCAAAGGTTGGGATGTCGTTTATGAAGTGCCACCACATTTTAGACCACCTACCCTCAATGAAGAGGATTACGAACCTCACATTAACCGAGACACATATGAAGGAGAATTCTTCCAAGAAACATGTATGTCCAAGAAACGTTTCAAGAACCGCTCTACTTCACCCCAGAACATTGAAGTAGACAGCGACAGTGAATCCGTCTTAACCCCTGAGCCCGAACAGGAAGAGCTGGAAGAAGAAGAGGTTACTGCTGCGGATGACCTGTCACTTCTTGACCAATTACATAATGGTGGCCTTCCACATGTTCTTCTAGATAGTGATGATGATGATGCATTTATTGATGATAGTGATGATCATGATGCATTTATTGACCCCGAAGCATATATAGACGAGGATGATTGTTATTAGTTCATGTCAGGTATTCAACTATTATACTATATATAAATTTTGAGTTCATGTTAGGTATTCAATTTTTATTAGTCATGTTGGTATTTATGTTGTACTAATTTCATTTACTCTTTGTCATGACACGTGTTGAAAGATGGTGGGAAAGGGTCGAAAGCACGCCGCGGCTGCTTCTTCGTCGGCGGGTGATGGGATGGGTACTTCCGTTCCTGCCTCGCCTCTTCGGAGAGTGTTGCTCTCTACTATGCACGGAGCGCCCCCCGTGAGAGGAGGTCGACCACCCGCGAAGCCGAGAGGCACTAAAGGTACACGTTGTATTCATGTTGGTATTTATGTTGTACTCATGTTGTATGCATATTGGTATTTATATACATTTTATTACTCATGTTGGTATTTATGTTGTACTAAAGGTACACGTGGCTGCGGGAGAGGTAGGGCTACACGGTCTCCGCCACCACCCCAAGCTGATTCACCTGAGCACAGGAGGACTTCTAGGGTGGATTCTTCTGAGGTGGAGGCTACACGGTCTCCGGTTCACGAGCCTCGGGTCGACGAGCCTCAGGTCCACGAGCCTTCGACCCACGAGACTCGTGTCCCAGAGGCTTCCTTCCAGACGACTGCGGAGCACAGCAGGGATGAGGGTACGTCCCAAGAGGCCCAGTGGGATACCTGGCCTGAGCCAACTGGCCATGCTGGTAGCGACGAGGAGCTGGGTGAGGGGGATACCGTCTACCAGCGTGGCAGTTCGGGGCTCCCGCTCGTGCCAGCGACCCCCGACCAGAGGTGGTCGATTAGGCCAAATGGGGACAAGTAAGTTAATTTACTCTTATTTAACCTTTTGCCTTCGCGTTTTCTCAAATATCTAATGTTTTGGCTTCAATTTGTCATACTATAGGGGTTGGATTGTTGCCAAGGGTGTCCGCAAGCCCAATAGCGTCCTTGGTGTTCTTTGCCGTCAAAACTTCCCAGGTTTTGTTACGTTGCCCGGTCGGGAGCGAGAGGTAGGGATGACCTGGGAGCACTACTTGGGTGCCCCGGCCCCGCCGGAGGTGGAGATCGACGGTGTTATGTGTGACAGGAGGGCGGACATGGTGATCCGAAAGTTCTGGGTAATTTCTCTTTCACACAATTATAAATTAACCATAGCTATTTATTGTACTAATCGGTGTTGTCTCGTTTGAAGACCTTCTACAGGTGTGAGGAGGGATACGAGGACGACGCGGCAAAGGTTATCAAAACCGAATGTCGCCGCCTACTTCAAAACTTTCGGCATGAGGCTCGGGTGCAGGCTGTTCGAGACTACTATGCCACGCGGCATATTAGGATTGATAAGGCGAAGTGCCGTGATGCTAAGATGGAGAAGGAGAATTACATGAAGGTAATTACATATTATTAAGGCTTTGTAGTTAGTTTCCTTGATTTGGTTCTTACGCACTCAAATTTTTCTTTATTAACTTAGGTGCCCCCGAGATGGTGTGTGGATAAGATGGATTGTTGGGAGGCCTTGGTGGATCAGTGGTGCTCCGAAACGTGGGAGACCAGCCACAACAACGCCAAGGAGAGGCGTGGCAAAATGGTTGGCGTGCCACACCATCAAGGGAGCGTCAACTTAATCCAATTTGGCGAGAACTGGGTATGTGGTTTGCTTCATGCCTCATGAAATTCATTCTTAATGCTATCTTAAGCCCTTTACCAATACAATTTTCTGCTCTCTCTCTTTTAGGCGCGTCACAATAAGACGGAGGCGCCACAGATGTACGACCTGTATGCGATGGCCCATACTGCCTCGTACAAGAAGGTCAAGGCATTCTCTGAGTCTGACCTTGAGCATCCAGAAAACTTCACCAACATCTCCTCCCACGACAAGCTCGTGAAGTACAGAGATCACGGGAAGGCGAGGAAAGGGGAGGACTTTAACCCAAGCGAGGGGCCTATTGATCCAGAGCTGGTGATGATAGCTGGCAACGGGAGGCCCCATGGCTCGATCGCCATTGGAGACGGCCTTATACGTTGTCCTAGCACTCTCCGGCAGATAAAGGCACGCCAAACGAGCTCTTGTCCGGAGATAACACGTCGTCCACGGCCAGTCGAGCTCGCCATCGAGGTTAGTTTAATGGACTCAACTATCTTTCCGCATTATGTTGTGCGTTGGAACCAATATGATTACATTGCTAACAATGAGTTGTGTTGCAGGCTGCTATTCAGAAAGAGAGAGCGGCAATGCAGGCGGCTATGGCGGAGAAGGATAAGGAAATTAGGGAGCTCGAGGAGAGGACGACTGCATTGGTGGAGGCGGAGAGGGCACGGAATAAAGCGTCTACCAGGGCCATATACGAGCTCTTCGTGGTAAGTTTCTTCTTCATGTTATTTAAAATCTTGCATTTGAATGTCCGTTTCATTAATAAATAAAAAGTTTGACCTGTCGAAACCAAATGTACAGTCTATGTGCGAGAAGAACGGCCAAGTCCCTCCGCTGATTCCAGTCATTAACGAGGCGGGGACGGTGAGTTTCATTTCAGTGGAGTGATCTTAAGAGTGTCCTCATGCTAACTACACATTGCAAACGACGTTTGGTGCAGAATATGTCCCGAAACGCATCGCACGACCCTTCTACAGTCGAGCCTTCTCCAGGGCAGCCTTCTCCAGGTGAAACAAGCCAGAGCCACCGTGCTTCACCCTAACTTAGGTATGTTATTTCTAGTGTTTTAATAAAAAATAGCTAGACTTCCATCTAATGACATAATTAGCTTAGTTAGCTCCAAAATAGCTAGACTTCCATCTAATGACATGATTAGCTTAGTTAGCTCCAAAATGGCCTATTTAATAAAAAATGACCTATACTTAGCTCCAAAATGGCCTTCTTCCTCCTTCTCCTTCTCCTTCTTCTTCTCCTTCTCCTTCTTCTTTTCTTCTTCTTCTCCTCTTCCTTCTTCGTCTCCTCCACCTCCTCATCCTCCTTATTTTACTTCTTCTTCTCTATCTCTTCTTCTACGTAGCTTAGACTCCTCCAAGAAAGGCTAAATTGGCTAATTATCCTACGAAATGACATAATTAGCTTAGTTAGCTCCAAAATGGCCTATTTAATAAGAAATGACCTATACTTAGCTAATTATCCTCGAAATGACATAATTAGCTCCAAAAAGGCATTCTTAGCCTATTTAGCCCGAAGAAGGGGACAAGAAGAGAAAAAGAGGAAAAATGAAAGGAAGGAAGAGGAAAAATGAGGAGAAGAAGAAGGAGGAGAGGGAGGAGGAGAAGAAGAAGGAGAAGAAGGAGAAGAAGAAGGAGAAGGAGAAGGAGCTCCTCCTTCTCCTTCTTCTTCCTCCTTCTTCCTCCTTCTCCTTCTCCTTCTTCTTCTCCTTCTCCTTCTTCTTTTCTTCTTCTTCTCCTCTTCCTTCTTCTTCTCCTCCTCCTCCTCCTCCTCCTTATTTTACTTCTTCTTCTCTATCTCTTCTTCTACGTAGCTTAGACTCATCCAAGAAAGGCTAAATTGGCTAATTATCCTACGAAATGACATAATTAGCTTAGTTAGCTCCAAAATGGCCTATTTAATAAGAAATGACCTATACTTAGCTAATTATCCTCGAAATGACATAATTAGCTCCAAAAAGGCATTCTTAGCCAATTTAGCCCGAAGAAGGGGACAAGAAGAGAAAAAGAGGAAAAATGAAAGGACCTTCTCCTTCTTCTTCTCCTTCTTCTCCTTCTTCTTCTCGTTCTTCTCCTTCTTCTTCTTATCCTCTTCCTTCTCCTTCTCCTCCTCCTCCTCCTCCTCCTTTTTCTTCTTCTTCTCCTCTTCCTTCTCCTTCTCCTCCTCCTCCTCCTTCTTTTACTTCTTCTTCTCTTTCTCTTCTCCTATAGTTAGCTAGGGTTCAACCTGAATGACATAATTAGCTTAGTTAGCTCCTAAATGGTCTATACTTAGCTAATTTCTATCCGAAATAACCTATATATACACTACTTCATCTAGTATTATTTTTCTAACTTTCTTATTTGTCATTTTGCAGATTACCTTCACTTCACGGGAAGCTTGGTTGATGGAATGCTTGAAGCTGATTTCTTGTACCATGGGTTGTATTGAAACTATTGTAGTATATGAATATATGAAACTTTGTATGCACGTGGATGAAACTGGTGTAATATATGGTTTGGTACGGATGTAACTTGCATAATATGTATGCACTATGGATGAGAGTTATTTTAATATGGTTATGAGTACGGAAAGAAATTTATTTATGTCAAATATATATATATATATATTCTGATTATTGTTAAAAATGCTGGATATAACAAAAAATAAATAAAAAAGGGGCTGGTTCCCCTCTTTGCCGTCTGCCAACACATGGCAAAGGGGGGAAGGCACATGGCAAAGGGGGAATCTGCCCCACCTCTCTCCCCCTTTGCCGTCAGCCCCCACATGGCAAAGGGGGGAAGGCACATGGCAAAGGGGGAATCTACCCCCTCTCTCTCCCCTCTTTGCCGTCTACCCCCACATGGCAAAGGGGGCAAGGCACATGGCAAAGGGGGAATCTACCCCCTCTCTCTCCCCTCTTTGCCGTCTTCCCCCACATGGCAAAGGGGGGGAGGCACATGGCAAAGGGGGATTCTGCCCCCTCTGTCTCCCCTCTTTGCCGTCTGCCCCCTCATGGCAAAGGTGGGAAGGCAGACGGCAAAGGGGGAATCTACCCCCTCTCTCTCCCCTCTTTGCCGTCTGCCCCCTCATGGAAAAGGGGGGAAGGCAGACGGCAAAGGGGGAATCTGCCCCTCTCTCTCTCCCCTCTTTGCCGTCAGCCCCCTCATGGCAAAGAGGGTATGGCAGACGGCAAAGAGAGGAGGCCTGCCGTTAACACTTCACGGGGACGTTGCAATATATGTCGTCCCATTTATTTTGCCGTCTGCCCCCTCATGGCAAAGATTCTTTGTCGTCCGCTTTGTGAAGGCAGACGGCAAAGAGCCTCTTCACCGGATTTTTTTTACCATCTACTTTGCCATGAGGGGGCAGACGGCAAAGCCTTTGCCGTCCGTGGTTGCCCCCTTTGCCGTCCGCCTTGGCAGACGGCAAATTTCTGGATTTCAGTAGTGGTATTGGCCAAGTAATTGTTTTCGCACTCTTACTTTCTCAACCCTTTTTCCACTCTCACGCAATACATGAGCGTGAGCCATGGATATAGCACTATAGGTGGAATAGAGTATGGTGGAGGTTGTGAGGCAAAAAGGAGGAGATGGTCACATCGACTAGGCGTATAAAAGGGCTATGGAGATGCCCATCAATAGATATCAATGTGAATGAGTAGGGATTACCATGAAATGGATGCACTTAGAGCTATAAGTATGTGAAATCTCAAAAGGAGAACTAGTGGGTGTGCATCCAACTTGCTTGCTCACGCAGACCTAGGGCAATTTTGAGGAAGCCCATCATTGGAATATACAAGTCAAGTTACATAATGAAGATTCCCACTAGTATATGGTGGTGACAAAGCAATAGACTATCAATCATGAAGAACATGGTGCTATTGTGAAGCACAAGTGTGGAAAAAGATAGTAGCATTGTCCCTTCTCTCTTTTTCTCTCTCTTTTTTTGGGGCTCTTTGGCCTCTTTCCATATCTCTCTTTTTTTGTGTGTGCAACTTTGGCCTTTTTTTATTTCCTGACATGGGACAATGCACTAATAATGATGACCATCACACTTTCATTTACTCACAGCTCAATTGTTAGAACGATGATGACTCCATAGGAAATGCCTCCGGCAGTGTACCGGGATGTGCAACGATCTAGCTTAGCGTATGACTGACTAGCTATCTTACGATCATGCAATGGCAATATGAAAGTGACGGCACAAGTCATGAGACGGAATGGTGGGAGTTGAATGGCAATATATCTCGGAATGGCTATGAGAATGCCATAGTAGGTAGGTATGGTGGCTGTTTTGAGGAAGGTCTATGGTGATTTTGTGTACCGGCGAAAGTTGCACGGCACTAGAGAGGCTAGCAATGGTGGAAGGTGAAAGTGCATCTATACCATGGACTCACATTAGTCATGAAGAACTCAAATACTTATTGCGGAAGTTTTTATTAGTAATCGAAACAAAGTTCTAAACGCATACTCCTAGGGGAAGGGTTGGTAGGTGTTAACCATCGCGCGATTCCGACCACAACACAAAGGATGACAATCAATAAATCAATTATGCTCCGACTTCCTAACATAGCGGTTCACCATACGTGCATGTTACGGGAATAGCTTACTTCAACATAAGTGTTTCTGGATTCACAACACCCTACTAACATGTCACTTAATATTACCAAATCCATGTCTCAAAACTAATTGAGAGGAATCAGACTTCTCTTTCTAATCAATGCACAAGAATATGGAAGTTTTATTGTATCCTCTTTGGACGTCTATCATCTTTAGGACTACTTTCATAGCACAAGCCAACTACCAAGTTACTCAAAGAGAGCACTCTCAAAAAGATATAAGTGAAGATCGAGAAATCTTATTTCTCCAAAATATGACACCGCCGTGCTCTAAAAGATCTAAGTGAAGCCCAAAGAGCAAAGTATCTAGCTCAAAAGATATAAGTGAAGCACAATGAGATAAATTGCCTAACTCAAAAGATATAAGTGAAGCTCAATGAGTATTCTAGCAAATTCACGATGAGTGCATGTCTCTCTCAAAAAGGTGTGCATCAAGGATGATTGTGACACAAAAAAAAGAAAAGACTCCAATAATACATGACACTCCAAGAAAAACACATATCATGTGGTGAATAAAAATATAGCTCCAAGTAATGTTACCGATGGATTGAAGACGAAAGAGGGGATGTCTTCCCGGGGCATCCCCAAGCTTAGGCTTTTTGTGTCCTTGAATTTGGCTTGGGATGCCTTGGGAATCCCAAGCTTGAGATCTTTCCAGTCTTTATCCCTTTGTCCATGAGAACATCACCCAAAACTTGAAAACTTCCCAACACAAAACTTAAACAGAAACTCGTGATATCATTAGCACAAGAAAACAAACTATCACCTGTTTAGGTACTGTAGCAAACCTCATTTCTATTTATATTGGTGTTATATTACTGTATTCTCACTTTTCCATGGCTAGTAACCCCCGATACTATCCATAGTTTCATCAAAATAAGCAATCAACACAACAACAAAAAAGAATATGTCAAAAACAGACCAGTCTGTAGCAATCTGTATACTTCGTATACTTCGGATATCTCAAAAATTCTGAAAAATTACTAAAATTTGGGAAATTGGCATATAAACCAGCAGCAAAAGGAATCAACTCAAAAGCTCTTTCTGGATAAAAATGAAAAATTATTTCGTGAGCGAAAAGTTTCTGTCTTTTTCCAGCATGATCAAACAACCATCACCAAAACTAGTCATAAAAGTTTTACTTGGCTCAAACACAAAAAAGAAAAACAAAAAACACAATCATAACAGAATTATGATGGTGAAGATGCAACAAAACAAAAAGCAAAGATAAATTCATTGGGTTGCCGCCCAACAAGCGCTATTGTTTAACACCCTTAGCTAGGCATAAGGCGATAGAATCACGTATCGTCGTCTTTGGTACTCAAACCATAAGTAGCCCTCATCATGGATTCATAAGGCAATCTTATTTTCTTTCTAGGAAAATGTTCCATGCCCTTATTTAATTGATATTGAAATCTAATATTCCCTTCCTTCATATCGATCACAGCACCAATAGTCCTTAGGAAAGGTCTACCAAGAATGATGGGACATGTCGGATTGCAATCAATATCAAGAACAATGAAATCCACGGGTACATAGTTCCTATTTGCAATAATAAGAACATCATTGATCCTTCCCATGGGTTTCTTAATAGTAGAATCCGCAAGATGCAAATTAAGAGAGCACTCGTCAATCTCATTGAAGCCTAGAACATCACACAAAGACTTTGGAATCACGGAAACGCTAGCACCCAAATCACACAAAGCATTGCATTCATAGTTTTTTATCTTGATTTTGATAGTAGGTTCCCACTCATCATGAAGTTTTCTAGGAATAGAAACTTCCAATTCAAGTTTTTCTTCAAGAGATTTCATCATAGCATCGACGATATGATCGGTAAAGGCCTTGTTTTGGCTATAAGTGTGTGGAGAGTTTAGCATGGATTGCATCAAGGAAATACATTCAATCAAAGAGCAACTATCATAGTTGAATTCCTTGAAATCCAAAGTAGTAGTTTCATTACTACTCAAAGTTTTGATATCCTCTACTCCACTTTCAATGCTTTTAGCATCAAGATAGATGGACTCCGAATCATTGGGGCGTTTTTCAACCAAGGTGGATTCATATCCAGCCCCATCATCATTAGGTTTGACACTAGAAAACAAGGATTCAATGGGAGTCACACCAATCACTTTAAGATCTTCGTGATTCTCATCATGAGAACACGCCTTTTTAAGCCATTCATGTCTAGCACGAATTTGGGCGGTTCTTTCTTTAGTCTCACTCATGGTAACACGCATAGCTTCCAAAGTTTCATCCATATTGATCTTGGGAGGAGCACATCTAACTTTCAAAGCATCAATATCAAGAGACATTCTATCAACGCTCCTAGCCAAATCATCAATTTTGAGTAGTTTTTCTTCTATGGACGCATTGAGAATCTTTTGCGAGTTGATAAACTCTTTAATATTACTCTCTAGTTCAGAGGGTAATTTATTGTAATTTCCATGAGCATTGTTGTAGGAGTTGCCAAAGTTATTAGGGGGATTACTAGGAAAAGGCCTAGGAATATAGTTTCCTCTAAAAGCATTGTTGTTGCCAAAATTATTCCTACCAACAAAATTAACATCCAAGCTTTCATGGCTACTATCAATCAAGGAATACAAGGGAATATCATTTCCATCTTAAGGAGCACCTTTACTAGCAAACAATTTCATTAACTCATCCATCTTAGCACTCAACGAGTTAATTTCTTCTATAGCGTGTACTTTTTTACTAGTAGGTGACTTTTCAGTGTGCCACTGAGAATAGTTTGTCATGATATTATTTAGGAGTTTTGTGGCTTCTCCTAATGTGATTTCCATGAAAGATCCACAGGAGGCGGAGTCCAAGATATTTCTAGAAGCAAAATTCAAACCAACATAGAATATTTGTATAATCATCCAAAGACTCAAGCCATGAGCGGGACGATTTCTAATCATCAATTTCATTCTCTCCGAAGATTGTGCAACATGTTCATGATCTAGTTGCTTAAAATTCATGATATCATTACAGAGAGAGATAATCTTAGGCGATGGAAATTACTTGGATACATAAGCATCTTTGCACTTGTTCCAAGAATCAATACAATTTTTGGGCAAAGATGAAAACCAAGTTTTTGCTCGATCTCACAATGAGAACGGAAATAGCTTCAATTTAATCACCTCATTATCCATATCTTTCTTCTTTTGCATATCGCATAATTCAATGTAGGTATTAAGATGGGATGCGGCATCTTCACTAGGAAGGCCAGAGAATTGCTCTTTCATAACAAGATTCAGCAAAGCAGCATTGATTTCATATGATTCCGCACTAGTGGCGGGAGCAATCGGAGTACTAATAAAATCATTATTATTAGTATTAGAGAAGTCACAAAGTTTGGTTTTTTCAGTCATGGTGACTTCAGCAAACAGACAAGCACACAAGCGAAAAGAGAGCAAGAGAGAGAAAAGGGCAAACGAAAAAGGCAAATATTTTTTGTAATTTTTGTTTTTCAGAAGTGGGGGAGAGGAAAACGAGAGGCAAAAAAATAAATGCAAGAGATGAGTTTGCGACGGTTACTTGGATAAGCTTCACTTGATGCTCCCCGGCAACGGTGCCAGAAATTCTTCTTGCTACCTCTTGAGCTTGCGTTGGTTTTTTCCCTTGAAGAGGAAAGGGTGATGCACCACAGTAGCAGTAAGTATTTCCCTCAGTTTGAGAACCAAGGTATCCATCCAGTAGGAGTATCAAGCCAAGTCTCCACCGTACCTGCGCAAAAATAGCAAACTTGCACCCAACGCTACAAAGGGGTTGTCAATCCCTTCACGATTGATTGCAAGGTGAGATCTGAAGGCGGAAAGTGCAACAAAGTAAAAGTGTAAGGCTGAAAATATGATGTGAAGTAGACCCGGGGGCCATAGTGTTCACTAGAGGCTTCTCTCATGATAGCAAATATTATGGTGGGTGAACGAATTACTGTCGAGCAATTGATAGAACCGCGCAAAGTCATGACGATATCTAAGGCAATGATCATACATATAGGCATCACGTCTGAGACAAGTAGACCGATACTTTCTGCATCTACTACTATTACTCCACACATCGACCGCTATCCAGCAGGCATCTAGTGTATTGAGTTCATGACAAACAGACTAATGTCTTAAGCAAGATGACATAATGTAGATGGATAAATTCATGCAATAGATATAAACCCCATCTTTTTACCCGTGATGGAAACAACACGATGCGTGCCTCGTTACCCCTTCTGTCACTGGGTGAGGTCACCGCACGGTATGAACCCAAAACCAAGCACTTCACCCGTTGCAAGAATCATAGATCAAGTTGGCCAAACAAAACCCACGACTCGAAGAGAATTACAAGGATATGAAATCACGCATATAAGAGATCAGAAGAAACTCAAATAAGATGCATAGATAGTCTGATCATAAATCCACAATTCATCCGATCTCGACAAACACACCGCAAAAGAAGAGTACATCGGATAGATCTCCACGAAGATCATGGAGAACTTTGTATTGAAGATCCAAGAGAGAGAAGAAGCCATCTAGCTACTAGCTATGGACCCGAAGGTCTATGGTGAACTACTCACGCATCATCGGAGAGGCAATGGTGTTGATGGAGAAGCCCTGCGTGTCCGAATCATTACTCCGGCAGGGCACCAGAACATGCCCTAGATGGGATCTTGCGGAGACAGAAGCTTGCGGCGGCGTAAAAGTATTTTCGTGGCTCTCTCCCGTGGTTTTCGATTTTTCGGGATTTATAGGCGGAAGAAGTAGGGCAGAGGAGCCACAGGGGGCCCACAAACCTGCTAGGAGTGGCCCCCTAGGCCGCGCCTAGGGGGCTTGTGACCTCCCCCGGGGTCCTTTGCCTTGATTCTCAAGTTCCCCGCGTATATTCTGTTCCGGAACAAATCTTTTCGGAGGATTTATTCCGTTTGGACTCTGTTTAATATTCTCCTCTGAAAACGGTCAAAAACACGGAAAAAACAGGAACTCGCACATGGTCCTAGTTAGTAAGTTACTCCCAAAAAAGATATAAAAGGCATACAAAACATCCAAAGTTTGACAAGATAATAGCATGGAACCAACAAAAACTATAGATACGTTGGAGACGTATCAGACACCACGAGTGAAGAATCGGAACCCCAGATAAAATTCCTCGGGTGCACCAAAGTCTTCATGAGGATCAAATTCCTCAAATGGTCAAAATTATTCTCGTAATCGCACTAATGCTTTTGATATGCAGGGAAACTACAAGGGACATGAATATGAGCACTATTCCTTAAATCATTATGTTCATAACTCCTCAAAGAATTTCTCTGCCTATTCATTTGAGTACTCTAACCCCCCTACTATGAAAAGAAGTGCATTAGCTTCAATGCCTCCATTCTCATATGGTGCTTGCAGGATGATGAACTCTTTGCCACCCCTTCAGATGTGGGTGGTGAAGAAATTGAACTAATCAGTGATGCGGGTCAGGTCTCGAGATGAAAATCATCGTCTGAAGAATTTGCTGGACACCTAAGGAAATTGCTTGATTAGACGCAAGCTTAAACATGATGAAATGACCTACCATTTTACACGTCCTCAAATTTACTGTTTGTGATGAAATTCATGTCTGATGAAATTGATATCATATTCTTCAAATTTGAAGCATATGAGATGGTAAGATATACTAATTCAGTCTTAGGTTGACAAACCCAAGAACACAGAGTGGGTTCTTGACAGTGGATGTACAAATCACACGACTGGTAATAAAAGCTTATTGATGAATATACCACTAACTCCATCACAACGGAAGAAATCACGTACGCTGATAAAGGTAAAAGCACGGTCTTGGGACTTGGTAAAGTGGCTATCTCTAAGGATCGGCACATGGACAAAGTCCTGCTTGTCGAATCCCTTGGGTTTAACCTCATGTAAGTCTCAATGCTTTGTGATCTTGATATGATTGTCATCTTTGGAAAATATAGATGTGTAGTCATCATGGAATCTGACAAATCCAAAGTCTTCGAAGGCTTTAGGAGAGGAGACTTGTACATTGTTGACTTTTCTACAGGTCCTCAACCAACCACGTGTTTACTAGCAAAAACCTCACAAGGCTGGCTATGGCATCGACGACTTGGTCATGCAGGCATGAGGAATTTGCACACACTGGCGAAGAAGAAGCATGTCATTGGCATCGAAACTGTCAAATTCCTCAAGGACCATCTGTGTGGTGCTTGTGAATCTGGTAAAACGACCAGATCCAAACACCCCTCAAAGACTATCATGACTACTACTTGTTCGTTTGAATTGCTTCACATGGATCTCTTTGGACCTAGTCATTATGCTACTCTAACCAATGCAACATCTTGATATGGCTTTGTCGTCGTCGATGACTATTCCCGATATACATGGGTGCATTGATGTGAAGTGCAGGAAGTCTTCAAATGATTTTCCCCAAGGGCCTCGACGAACTTTGGCGTCAAGATCAAACACATCAGGAGTGACAATGGGACAGAATTCAAGAACACTGGCCTTGATGATTATCTTGATGAACTTGGTATTACTCATGAACTGTCTTCTCCTTATACTCCTCAACAGAATGGCGTCGTTGAATGCAAGAACATGACTCTGGTTGAAATGGCAAGGACTATGCTTGAAGAATACCAGACAACTCGTCGCTTTTGGCCTGAAGCAATCAACACTGCTTTCCACATCATCAACAGGGTATATGTTCACAAATTCCTCAAGAAAACCTCATACGAACTCCTCACTGACAAGAAACCCAATGTAAGTTATTTCAAAGTCTTCGGTGCAAGATGTTGGATTAGAGATCGTCACCATAGCTCAAAGTTTTCACCTAAAGCACATGAGGGTTTTATCCTTGGTTACGGAATGGACTCGCACACCTACAGAGTCTTCAACACCTATCACAACAAGCTTATTGAAATTGTAGATGTGTGGTTCGATGAAACTAATGGCTTGCAAAGAGAGAAACTACCTCCTGTGCCAGATAAGGCTACTGAAGATATCATTCCTACTGAGTAACAACCCCTTGTGAAGAAATCCTCCCCAACAATGATGAAATTCAAGCGGTTGCACCAGAGGAAATTGCTACAGACCAAATTCCTCAACCCAACCAAAGTCTTCAACCAACACATCCAAGGATTGTAAAATGAAGTGGAAATTGACAAAATCATCGATGACATCAATGCGCCAGGTCCTCTCACTCGCTCAAAAGCTTCACATTTAGTTAACTTTTGTGGGCATTCCTCTTTTGTGTCTATCACAGAACCCTCAAAATTTGTTGAAGCCTTCATGGAACCTGAGTGGATACAAGCCATGCAAGATGAACTTCTTCAGTTCAAGCTAAATGATGTATGGGAACTCGTCAAAAGACCAGATCCTCGCAAACACAATATCATCAGCACCAAGTGGATCTACCGAAACAAGCAAGATGAGGATGGTCAGGTTGTGAGAAACAAGGCACGGCTTGTCGCCCAAGACTACACACTGGTTGAAGGAATTGACTTTGATGAAACTTTTGCACCTGTTGCTAGACTTGAAGCTATTCAAATATTGCTTGCTTATGCTAACCATCACAATATTAATCTATATAAAATGAATGTGAAAAGTGCATTCCTCAATGGTAAGGATTGAGGAAGAAGTATATGTTGCTCAGCCCCCCGATTTTGAAGACCCGAAACATCCTAACAAAGTCTTCAGACTCAAAAAGGCACTCTATGGCCTCAAGAAAGACCCTCGGGCATGGTATGACACATTGAAGGAATTCCTCATGAAGAAAGGCTTCAAACCCGGTTCACTTGATCCTACTCTTTTCACAAAATCCTATGACAATGAACTATTGGTGTACCAAATATATGTCGACGACATTATTTTTGGTTTTACTGACAAAAATTACAGTGATGAATTTGCCTACATGATGGGTGAAGAATATCAAATGTCCATGATGGGCGAGCTAAAATTCTTCTTAGGTCTAAAAATTCGTCAACAACGCAATGACATCTTCATATCTCAAGAGAAATACCTCAAGTATGTCTTGAGGAAATTCGGCATGCATGAGTGCAAAGGCGTCAAGATTCCTATGCCTACCAACGGCCACCTATGCACTGTTGAAAATGGTATAGATTTCGATCAGCAGGTATATCGCTCTATGATTGATTCTTTACTGTACCTATGTGCTTCTAGGCCAGACATTAGGCTTAGTGTTTGCATGTGTGCGTGTTTCCAAGCAAGACCGAAGGCGTCACACCATAAGGTTGTGAAACATATTCTTCGATATCTAGCTCACATGCCAACACTAGGATTATGGTACCCCAAGGGCTCAAATCTTTACCTCGTTGGATATTCTGATTCTAATTATGCTGGTGACCGTGTGGATCGCAAGTCAACATTAGGCACATGTCATTTCCTCGGACGATCCTTAGTCTGCTAGTCCTCAAAGAAGCAAAATTGCATATCACTCTCCACAGTTGAAGCTGAATACATTGCTGCTAGATCTTGTTGTGCTCAACTGCTGTGGATGAAGCAAACCCTCAGAGATTACGGCATCAACATGAAGAATGTACCCCTCTACTGCGACAATGAGAGTGCAATCAAGATCACCTACAACCCAGTACAACACTCGAAGACCAAGCACATCCAAATTTGTCATCATTTTCTTCATGATCATGTACTCAAGGGCAATATCATCATCGACCATGTGAAGACTGATGGCCAGCTAGCTGATATCCTCACAAATCCCTTGGATGATAAAAAGTATTGCAAGTTGCGGTGTGAGCTAAATATCCTAGAATCTTTGAATGTTATGTAAACTTGCACACATCCTAACACTTCTGCAAAATTGATGACTTAGATGTGCAACACACGAAGTAACATTTTTCTTCAATCAATGAAGATTAACACTCTAAGTGTGAAGAAATTAATGAAGAATTTGATTCTGAGGGACCTACGACAATTGTACGCGGCGCGTGAAATCATCATTCTTATACGGTGGGTAACGCCACCACCAAACTTTGGAATTCTTCAAATTCGAAATTCTTCAAATCTGAGACTTTGCACAAATTCCTCAAAGTTTCAAAGTCTTCAAAATCTTCAATTCTTGAAAATTTTCTGTGATGATCTTCATTGACTATTTATTATACAATGAGCTTTCAATGTCCTCAATAGCATTCACTTATTGCTAAGTCTTCAAGTTGGTATTTCTTCTAAGTGAATGTGATTAGACCCGTCTCCCCTCTATGCTAAGCTCAACCCAGTATATTCTTAATTCTTCATATGCTTTCTATTTGACACTTGTTCAAAGTCCTCACCGAGTCCTTGTCAGCTGATGAGTTTGCAACAAAATCCTCAAAATTAAAAAAAATAACGTTACCACTGTAATTGCACCCACTACTCACGATAGGATAACAACGATCCCCACTATCTCCACCGCTTCATACGTGGGTAGCACGTGTCATGCAGAGACGAAAGGGCGGGGGCAGTTTCGTCCGAAGATTTCGGACCAGGTCGTTTTCACGTGACTATAAATAGACCCTTGATACGTCTCCGTCATATCTACTTTTCCGAACTCTTTTGCCCTTGTTTTGGACTCTAATTTGCATGATTTGAATGGAACTAACCCGGACTAACGCTGTTTTCAGCAGAATTGCCATGGTGTTGTTTTTGTGCAGAAATAAAAGTTCTCGGAATGTCCTGAAAATTTACGGAGATTTTTTCTGGAATAAAAGAAAAATACCTGCTGAAAGATCCATCGGAGGGGGCGTGCCAGTGGGCCACAAGCCCACAGGCTGCGGCCACCCCCTATGGTCGCGCCATGCAGGCTTGTGGGGCCCACGTGGCACCACCACCCCCAAAATCAGCTCTATATCTTCTGTTTCGCTTGGAAAAAAATCAAAGAGAAGGTTTCATCGCGTTTTGCGATACGGAGGTGCAGCCACATCATGTTCTTCATTTGGAGGGCAGATTTGGAGTCTGTTTCGGGCTCCGGAGAGGGGAAATCGTCGCCATCATCATCATCAACCTTTCTCCATCGACAATTCCATGATGCTCTTCATCGTTCGTGAGTAATCTCATCATAGGCTTGCTGGACAGTGATGAGTTGGATGAGATCTATCATGTAATCGAGTTAGTTCTTGACGGGGATTGATCCCTAGTATCCACTATGTTCTAGATTGATGTTGCTACTACTTGGCTATGCTTAATGCTTGTCACTAGGGCCCGAATGCCATGATTTCAGATCTGAACCTATTAGGTTCTCGCCAATATATGTGTGTTTTAGATCCTATCTTGCAAGTTGTAGTCACCTACTATGTGTTATGACCCAGCAACCCCGGAGTGACAATAGCCGGAGCCACTCCCGGAGATGACCATAGTATGAGGAGTTCATGTATTCACCGCATGTTAATGCGTTGGTCCGGTTCTTTATTAGAAGGAGAACCTTAATATCCCGTAGTTTCCATTAGGACCCCGCTGCCACGGGAGGGATGGACAATAGATGTTATGCAAGTTCTTTTCCCTAAGCACGTGTGACTACATACGGAATACATGCCTACATTAGATCGACGAACGGTAGCTAGTTACATATATCTCCGTGGTATAGCTATTACATGATGAATCACATCCTTCACACTCATCCATCACCGATCCACTGCCTACGAGTCTATTACTACTGGTTCTCGCTACGTTACTTTGTCTAGGCTTGTCCCTTGCTACAAAAGGGATTGGGCCACTTTCTACTACTGTTGCTACTGTTGTTACTCTCCTGCTGCTGCTACTGCTGTTCCTTCCTACTTCGCTGTCACTTGTTGCAAGATCCTTTTCGTCAACGTTGTCGGGGAAGAATAGTTCTCCGTCCACGGGCAACCTACTTGTGCCATTGATACAACAGTTAGGAATAGTCTGCCGTCAACAGTTCTGTTTCTGACTATGTTCCTATCATACTACTTTGCTACTGATACTTTGCTTGCAAACACTAATCTTTTAGGTGTGGTTGAATCTGACACATTCAGCTACTAATACTTGAGAATATTCTTTCGCTTCCCGTCTTGGCGAATCAACAAATTTTGGTCGAATACTCTACCCTCGAAAATTGCTGCGATCCCATACGCTTGTGGGTCATCAAGGCTATTTTCTAGCGTCGTTGCTGGAGATAGCCAACAGCTTTTTTCTGGTGCCGTTGCTGGGGAAGCACAACTATATTCTCTGAGTCACTTGGGATTTACGTCTGCTGGTCACTATGAGGAATCCGAAAGATCCAAGAACTAAAATCCTACCTTCCACTACGAGAAGAGGTAAGGAACTGCCATCTAGCTCAACACATGATTCACCTTCAGTTTTGAGTAAGTTTGTGACTTCGCCTCCTGCTAGAAATCTTGATATGTCGCCTATGACTGATGATTCTATGCTTGATACTATGCCTGATGATGCTATGCTTGATACTATGCCTGATGATGCTATGCTTGATACTATGCCTGATGATGCTATGCTTGATACTATGCCTGATGATGCTATGCTTGATACTATGCCTGATGATGCTATTCTTGATACTATGTATGATGATGCTACGCTTGATACTATGCCTGCTATGTCTGATACTGCTTTGCCACTAGGTGCATTCCTTGATGCACATATTCCTAGAGTTGCTGCTAGACGTGATGATACTTCTGAAACTGCTGATACTATTGAAGTAGAACCTGATACTATGACTGAATTGCCTGTTATGCCTGATACGCGCTATGTTATGGAGGGAGAGATAGCTGAGGACTTTCTTGCATGTAAGGATAGCTATGATGTTGAGAAACTTCTGCGCAAGTGGAAAGAAAAATCTCTGAACGCTAGGATGAAATACGACCCGAAGTTTGCCACTTCGCCTATCTTTGTGACCGATAAGGATTACGAATTCTCTGTCGACCCTCAGTTAATCACTCTGGTCGAATCTGATCCTTTTCACGATTATGAGTCTGAAACGGTTGTAGCCCATCTTACCAAACTGCACGATATAGCCACACTATTCACTAGTGAGGAAAAGATCTGCCACTACTATATGCTCAAGCTGTTTCCTTTCTCGCTAAAGATGATGCTAAGACCTGGTTCACTTCTCTTGCTCCTGGTTGTGTGCATAGCCCCTAGGATATGGTCTACTACTTCTCTGAAAAATATTTCCCTGCTCATAAGAAGCAAGCTGCCTTGCAGGAAATATACAACTTTGCTCAAGCTGAAGAAGAGAGTCTCCCACAAGCTTGGGGGAGGCTCATCCAGTTGCTGAATGCTTTGCCTGATCACCCTCTTGAGAAGAATGAAATACTTGATATCTTCTATAATGGACTTGTCGATGCTTCTAAAGACCACCTAGGTAGTTGTGCCGGTAGTGTTTTTAGGGAACGAACTGTAGAATAAGTTGAGATTCTGTTGAACAACATCTTGTGCAATGAGAATGCTTGGACTATTCCCGAACCACCTCCTAAGCCAACTCCGAAGAAAAGAGGTATTCTATTCCTCAGTCCTGAAGATATGCAAGAAGCCAAGAAATCTATGTGAGAGAAAGGCATTAAATCTGAAGTTGTCAAAAATCTACCACCTATCAAAGAGATCCATGGTCTCGATAACCCGATACAGGTAGTAGAAGTAAATTCTTTGCGTAGGTTTGATGAGAGTGATATTCCTTTTGATAAACCTGCTAGCTTATGCATGGATGAATTTGATAACTTCGTTGCCAAACAACAAAGTTTCAATGATTATATTAGCGGACAACTGGAAAAGAATGCTTGTATGCTTAGTCATTTAAGTGCTTGTGTGGACAGAAATGTCAATTATCTTAAGCTTGTGAGTAAACATGCCTCTATGGTTACTACTCAGGTAGAACAAGTACTTAAAGTTCAGAATGACTTGCTCAACAAGTTTAATGACAATTCTGTTAGAGTCATTACTAGAGGCGGTAGAATGACTCAGGAACCTTTGTATCTTGAGGGTCATCCGAAGAGAATTGAACAAGATTCTCAAGGAGTTAGCACTGATGCATCTAGTCATCCTAGAAAGAAGAAGAAAGATGATAGGAACCTGCATGCTAGCAACCCTGTTGCTGTTACCCCTGAGAGTCCAAACGATGTCTCTGTCTCTGATGCTGAAACACAATCTGGTGATGAACATGAGCCTAATGATAATATCAATAGTGATGTTCATGAAGATGCTCAGCCTAGCAATGAAAAGGATGTGGAGATTGAACCTGTTGATCTTGATAACCCACAACTTAAGAATAGAAGATATGATAAGAATGACTTCACTGCTAGGAAGCATGGTAAAGAAAGGGAACCATGGGTTCAGAAACCCATGCCCTTTCCTCCCAAACCATCCAAGAAAAAGGATGATGTAGATTTTGAGCGCTTCGTTGAGATGAGCAGACCTGTCTTCCTGCAGATGCGTTTGACAGATATGCTCAAAATGTCTCCGTATGCTAAGTACATGAAAGATATTGTGACTAATAAGAGGAGGATACCTGATCTTGAGATCTCCACCATGCTTGCCAATTACACTTTCAAAGGTGGAACTCCTAAGAAACTAGGTGATCCCGGTGTGCCCACTATACCTTGCTCCATTAAAGGAAACTACGTTAGAACTGCGTTATGCGACCTTGGAGCCGGTGTTAGTGTAATGCCTCTCTCTCTCTGTATCATAGACTTGAACTAGATAAGTTGACACCCACTGAAATCTCTCTGCAAATGGACGACAAATCAACTGCTTTCCCTATCGGCATTTGTGAGGATGTGCCTGTTGTGGTTGCTAACAGCACTATCTTAACAGACATTGTTATCTTGGATATTCCTGAGGACGATGCCATGGCGCTCATCCTCGGAAGACCCTTTTTAAACACTGCAGGGGCTGTTATAGATTGCAACAAAGGCAATGTCACTTTACATGTCAACGGTAATGAGCATACGGTGCACTTTCCGAAGAAACAATATTGAGTACATTGCATCAATGCTACCGAAAAAACTTCATCGATTCTTATTGGGAGCTTTGAATGCCCTATTCCTTGTGTCAAGATGAAGTATGATTTGTTTGTTGGGGAGATACATATCCCCATTGAGGTGACCTAGTGACTATTCGAAAATTCTCTATCTTCTTTCTTGATTCGAGAAAGTTTTGTCGAGGGGATTCGATCAACCCCATTGACGGATTTCTTTCGATGACCATGAGATGGATGAATCGAGGAGCCACAAACCTCTGTTCCAAGCTTTCACTTTAGGTTGCTTAGAAGAAAAATGATAGATTTAGTTTAGTTTTCCCGGTTTCCTGTCTTAGCGTCCGGTGGAAAAGTACCTCGAAAATAAAAGTTCTCCGAACGCTGTGAAAATCAAGTATGATTTTTTCTGGATTTTTTGAAAGAAACTGGGACAAAGAGTCTGTCTCGCCCTAGGGGCACGGGCACCCCCTGGCTTCGCCACCCAGTCTTGTGGGGCCCACAGACATCCCCTCCACTACTTCTTGCTCTTATCTCCTTCTCCTACCTCCAGAAAAAATCGTTTCGCAGCTCAAACTCGCGTTCTTGCTCCTCTTGTTGGGATTTTCGATTTCTTTGCTCAAATCACTGTTCTCCGAACTGTTTTGGGGAAATTACTCCTTGGTAAGTGACTCCTCCATTGGTCCAATTAGTTTTTGCTCTAGTGCCTCATACTCCGCGTATTTTTGCTGCCTTGGTGACCATGTTCTTTAGCTTTGCATGTTGATTCTAGCATGTCCCAAGTAGTTTTTATGCGTAATATGGTCTCTAGGCACTTGTGGGAGTAGTTGCTACGAGTTTCGTTGATCCTTGTTCACCTTTCCTTAGAATCATTGAAAATTTCAGAAAAGGAAGATATTCAGGAGAAACTATCATGGTGGTTCCTCAAGCAAGAGAGGTCCCCGTCTTGCGATTCGGGAGTCTGGTCCTTACCAACCTAGAGACGCACAGGTACAACCATGTGAATGGCCTTCTGATGAATTTATGAGTGAGGCAGGTTTCAAAGAAGAGTTTGATGCATTTGTTCGCAACGTCAGACTCGAAGAATTCATCTCCGATAAATGTGAACAGTATGTTGCTCTCACTGCCTCTTTTGTTCGTAGATTCAAATTCTCAGCTGGCCGTGAGCCATCGGTACTGTTTGATCTCTATGATAAATCGTATACCATGGATTTAGAGGATTTCAGTAGAATTTGCAAAATACCTATTTGGGGTAACCTCAATGATCCTCCTAAATCTTCGGTTAGATATTTTTGCGCTGGTATTACGGTTGGAGAAACTAGAGACATTACGCAACCTACCATAGGGAGCATTCATTTTCCTGCCTTGCATTACTTTGCCCTCTTCATAGGCAAATGCATTAATGGCAAGATTGAGCATTCTCACCTCTGCGCACCCGACCTTAGTATCCTTAAGAGCGCAGTGACGGGTGACAAAAGCTTCAACATGGGAGCTATTATAGCAAGGAGGCTGAATAAGAATGCTATTGAAGGGGATTTCTTTGGTGGGCTCTATGCCACTCGCATAGCAAATTTTCTTGGAGTACCCATCCGCGAAGGAGATCCCCCGCTCCATACAGCTTTCCTTGACGGCGTCCCTATGACACGCTACCAGTTCCTTGAGAGGGATGATGAATCCCTCCTATACCGATTAATATTTAACCGGCAGCGTGTTTTCCATATTACCCTTCCTGCTCCTACTTTCTTTGACTTTCAGGTAAAATAGATATATTACATAACCAGAGGAGAGGCAGAGGTGTATGAGAGGGAGGCGACGGCTGCTCGTCTCCATTAGGCAGCTATTCAGGCAGTGGCTGCAGCGCTCCCGTATAACCCCGATTATGATTTTGGGTTTCGCCAGGACCATCCTTGGGAGTAGACCAAGTTAGGCCAAAAGCCTAAGCTTGGGGGAGTATGTGTTCTCACCGACTTTACATTCTTGCTTATGCTTTCACTTTGTTAGCCGGAGTTCACACTTTGCCACTGTATCATCCATGCTAGTTTATTTTCTTTTTCGCCTTTTTGTTTTGTGTGTCTTTATAGTTTGAGAAAAACCCAACAAGATTTTCTTTTCTTCTTTTGCTTGTTGGGAGCTTTCTTGTGTAGATAGTTTTCTTTTTCTTTGGGTCAAGGTAGAAGATATTGGTTACAATGTTTAGTGGCTCTTGCATGCATACCTGTTTAGCTTTCAAAGAGCCATATTACTTTGTCTTCTCCTTTGTGTTTGCCTGCAGATTCCAGCTTTTGTCCAATGCATGAGCACTCTTATTATTGTTCACATTGTTCGGTCGTGCAAGTGAAAGGCAATAATGACGATATATGATGAAGTGACTGAGCCTGGAAAAGCTGGTATGAACTCAATCTATTTTGTTTTTGTAAATATGACTAGCTCATCATGCCTGATTCAGCTTTGTTGTGAGAGAAACATGTTTGCAATGACAACTTAGAGATCATAGTTGCTTATGCCATGCTTACTTAGCTAGGAGCTTATAATGGTTTGTCTTGGATGCCAACATGAATGTTGAGATGACTATGATGTAGTATGATAGGATGGTATCCTCCTTTGAATGTTTCAAGTGGCTTGACTTGGCGCATGTTCACGCATGTAGTTGAAACAAAATCAACATAGCCTCTATGACGTTCATGTTCATGGTGATTTATGTCCTACTCATGCTTGCACTCAATGCTAGTTAATCTCAATGCATTTTGATGACTGTTGTCGCTCTCTAGTTGGTCGCTTCCCAGTCTTTTGCTAGCCTTCACATGTACTAAGCGAGAATACTGCTTGTGCGTCCACTCCCATAAACCCAAAGTTGTGCCATATGAGTCCACCATACCTACCTATATGCGGTATCTACCTGCCGTTCCAACTAAATTTGCATGTGCCACTCTCTAAACCGTCAAGAAATAATCTGTTTTGCATGCCTGAACCGCTCATGTGGTGACAGGGGGCTATTGGTATCTTCCATGCTAGGCGTGTTATCCTCGATATGTGTTTATTCACTATCATTCACGAGAAAGGGGCCGGTAATTGGAATTCCCAGTTCCATGCTCAAATCAAAAAGATAATTGCAAACAAAACTCCCCCAGGATTGATGTTGGTATGGACAGTACCCGAGGATTCGGCTAGCCATGGAGTGTGACTGATTGGTGGTGGGGGAGTCAAAACTTTACTTTTCAGTTTGGGAACCACCTATAGCATGTGTAGCGTGGAAGATGTTGAGAACTCTTAGTCATTGCATTGACAATGAAAGCATGCCACCAAAAATTATTATCTCTGTTTTCAAAGCTTGAGCTCTGGCACCTCTGCAAATCAATGCTTCCCTCTGCGAAGGCCTATCTACTTATGTTCCTGTTGAGTCATCCTCCTCTTACAAAACCACCAATTAGAGGTCACCTCTGTCATTTTTATGCTTTGCTTTTAACTGTGTTGAGTGTGACTATGACTGGATCTTCATTGCCTTGAATTACAATGTTTAGTCGGCCCTTGGTCTTTGAAGGTGCTCTGCATTTACGTTTTGCGGTCTCAGAAAGAGCTAGCGAGATACCATCTATTCGTACTGCTTCATGTTATTTTGATTGAAGTGTTGACATTTGAGGCTTATTATTATTTGCTCGCCAGTTGATTATGACATTGATATGAATTTACCGTGAGATCTATATGTCATTTGCTTATGTGGTTTGCTTGTGATGTTGCTAAAATTCTGGTTGTGAGTTAGACATAGTTGCAACAACAAGATCAAACAAAGTTCGTCAAAGTTTTTCTTTTCTCTCTCTCAGTTTGTCAACTGAGTTGCTTGAGGACAAGCAAGGCTTTAAGCTTGGGGGAGTTGATATGTCTCTGTCGTATCTACTTTTCCGAACTCTTTTTCCCTTGTTTTGGACTCTAATTTGCATGATTTGAATGGAACTAACCCGGACTGACGTTGTTTTCAGCAGAATTGCCATGGTGTTGTTTTTGTGCAGAAATAAAAGTTCTCGGAATGTCCTGAAAATTTACGGAGATTTTTTCTGGAATAAAAGAAAAATACCAGCGCAAAGATCCACCGGAGGGGGGGTGCTAGTGGGCCACAAGCCCACAGGCCGCGGCCACCCCCTATGGCCGCGCCATGCAGGCTTGTGGGGCCCACGTGGTACCACCGCCCCCAAACTCAGCTCTATATCTTCCGTTTCGCCTGGAGAAAATCAAAGAGAAGGTTTCATCGCGTTTTGCGATACGGAGGCGCCGCCACATCCTGTTCTTCATCTGGAGGGCAGATCTGGAGTCCGTTTCGGGCTCCGGAGAGGGGAAATCGTCGCCATCGTCATCATCAACCTTTCTCCATCGACAATTCCATGATGCTCTTCATCGTTCGTGAGTAATCTCATTGTAGGCTAGCTGGACGGTGATGAGTTGGATGAGATCTATCATGTAATCGAGTTAGTTCTTGACGGGGATTGATCCCTTGTATCCACTATGTTCTAGATTGATGATGCTACTACTTGGCTATGCTTAATGCTTGTCACTAGGGCCCGAGTGCCATGATTTCAGATCTAAACCTATTATGTTGTCGCCAATATATGTGTGTTGTAGATCCTATCTAGCAAGTTGTAGTCACCTACTATGTGTTATGACCCAGCAACCCCGGAGTGACAATAGCCGGAACCACTCCCGGAGATGATCGTAGTATGAGGAGTTCATGTATTCACCGCTTGTTAATGTGTTGGTCCGGTTCTTTATTGAAAGGAGAACCTTAATATCCTGTAGTTTCCATTAGGACCCCGCTGCCACGGGAGGGATGGACAATAGATGGCATACAAGTTCTTTTCCCTAAGCACGCATGACTACATAAGGAATACATGCCTACATTAGATCGACGAATGGGAGCTAGTTACATATCTATCCGTGTTATAGCTGTTACATGATGAATCACATCCATCACACTCATCCATCACCTATCCACTTCCTACGACTCTTTTACAACTGGTTCTCGCTACGTTACTTTGTCTAGGCTTGTCCCTTGCTACAAAAGGGATTGGGCCACTTTGCTACTACTGTTGCTACTGTTGTTACTCTGCTGCTGCTGCTGCTGCTGTTCCTTGCTACTTCACTGTCACTTGTTGCAAGATCCTTTTCATCAACGTTGTCGGGGAAGAATAGTTCTCCGTCCACGGGCAACCTACTGGCGCCATTGATACAAAAGTTAGGAATAGTCTGTCGTCAACAGTTTTGTTCCTGACTCCGTTGCTATCATACTACTTTGCTACTGATTATTTGCTTGCAGACACTAATCTTTCAGGTGTGATTGAATCTGACACATTCAGCTGCTAATACTTGAGAATATTCTTTCGCTTCCCGTCTTGGCGAATCAACAAATTTGGTTCGAATACTCTACCCTCGAAAACTGTTGCGATCCCATACGCTTGTGGGTCATCAAGGCTATTTTCTGGCGCCGTTGCTGGAGATAGACAACACCCCTTCACCCCTCCAGTGAATAACTCTTATCTCACTATTGTCTTCTCTGCTCGAGGTCAAAACCTAGCGCCGCCACTAGCAATCCTCGTCGCCGATGAGGAACAGCTTCACTGCCTGGACGTCGTCGTCACCGGACTCACACCCATTGCGGATCATCTCCCTCCACTGCTGTCGTAGCTGTCTTCAGTCGCCAAGTTAGGGCACTAAAGATCTGAACTGAAGAGCTTCTCCTTTTACTTCCCCATATCATCGTGTTCTTCATTCATGGTAATTAAAATCATATTTTACTAACCCTTTTGATCTATTTATTTTCTTTAGATCCGTGAAATCAGTTATTCCTCAGAAACTCCTTCAGTTGTGTACACCAATGTCTAGAACACTTGATGAATTTCACTAAGACACAAAATTCTTAATGAGATTCCTCAATTGTGTAAATTTTTGAATCTGCACAACTCTGGAATCCAAGATCAGAATGTTTAGTCAAATTCTTCAACACTGCACGTGTCAAATTCCATAACTTAAGTCATTTTTCAATATCCTCAAACCTGAGAACACATATGACCTCTCCAAATTCTTCGCACCTACACTCTGTTCACAGGTACAAAATGGCAGCTGATGAATCTCTAGGTTCTCATCAACTTAACTCATTTGCAGCATTTCTTGAAGAAACAATACCTGTGTCATCAGATTCCTCAAGAATACAAATTCCTCAGCAAAAACCTCACCTGAGGAAAATGTAGGAAGACGGAAAATAGAAGGGTGGCAACAAGCTAGAACAAAACACTGCTTTTGAAATCCCAGAGGATATATATGTTGATTACTGCATGCCAGATGAAGAAATTCATGGGAAAGAAACCACTGCTAAAACACAAGTTCCGGCTTCAAAGGATTGAACGTGGATGGGCTAAGGAGTGGGAGGAATACTGGTATGTCACTCAAAGTATGCCAAGAAGTTTGCCCTCAAACCTCCTTGCAAAAGATTGCCTCAGGGAGACCAACAAACTGCACATCCCTCCAGCATAGCCACAATTGAAGACTATCCTGCTGAAAAAGACAAGTATTTGTCCAAGCTGAAGAGAAAGGAAAATGTTGCCGTAACAAAGTTCAATGAGGATTCTGCTACTGCAGCTGCTGCTGCCTCCTCCTCTGTTGTTGAGGCTTCTGCTACAGAAGAACCTCTCAAGAAGACACTGATGAAGAAATCAGATGTCAAGTCAAAACTCTCAACATGTTATCCAAAAGCAAATTCCTCACATTGAAGAAACAACGGCTGCAAATTCCTCAACTGCAGCAAAATCTTCACCTCCTTTGTAGCCTCAGCCCAAACAACATCAAACAAGGAATCCAAATTCCTCGTCATCATCTGCCTATGTCCCAGCACACAAATCTTCACCGGCCATACTGAAGACAAAGATGACTGCTGCGAGAGGAACAAGGTCGAGCCCAAGCAAAGTTGTCCTCAATATCCCTTCTGCATTAGAAGGAAGTGAAGAATATGATGATAAAACTCTTCAAGCCATCATCAGGAACAAACAAGAAAGGGTTGCACAAGCTACTTGCAACACCATTCCCCTCACACTATGATGATCCAAACACCCCAATTGATGATTTGAAACTTCCACCTGGACTCAGCCACATAGTTACTTCATTCATCAATGAAGCAAAATGGAAGGATCAACAAGCCAAGCAAGCTCAGGCTACAAAGGTTAAAAAGTAGAAGTATTTGAAACAAAACATCCTTAACCTGACGCGTGAGAAACTTGTTTCTACTCAACCAGAGCTGAAAACCCTCACTAACAAATACACAAGTTTTCATGCAGACCGAAAGGGTGTAAAAGTTAGGTTTGTCAAGGCAGCAACTGATGCCATTGATGAATACTACAACAGGGCTGGAGCTTCAAAGCAACCAACAATTCCTCAGGCCAGCTACACTGTACAACTGCCTGATTCTGATGAAGATGAAGAAACTGTTGTTGATGAATCTGCTTAGAATAAAGCTGTTGATGAATCTGCTCAAAACCTAACAGCTAAAGAATCTGCCAAGCCTGAAACTGCATACACAATGCCTGAAGAAAATGGTCCTTCACCAATGTCGTCAAAAGTGAAGAAAGTGAAACTTCCGTCTGCCTCAGACGTGAAGAAAACAAAAGCAGATGAGAAGGAAGCCAAGAAGAGAAAGGCATCAACTCCTACAAAGTCTTCACAGGCAAAACGCCAGAAGACTCAGTCTACTTCATCATCGACTCCAGTTGATGCAACTCCTCTTAGCGTTGCACCGTCATACATGCTTGTTCCATTCGGTGAAGAGCATATCATTCTAGAACAGGATGAGGAAATGGATGAAAATCGCTCTACAGCATCTACACCGATAGACGAGGAAATTCAAGTTGACCAATTCCCTCAAGTCCAAACACCTCCTCCTCAAAACCCAGACACGACTGCTGAAGAAAAGGAGGCTGATGTGGACATTGGTTACACCAAACCTGTCATCCATGATGATTTCTAGGAAAAGGCTCATCCAAACTCGCTAATGACCACTCAAATTCCTCAAATTCCTGCATCTCCTTCAGCTACAGAAATTCTGACTCGCTCTAAAGAAAGGAGCTCAGATGTGAAATCAGCTACAGACCAAGAATCAGATGCATCAGCTAATGAAACTAAAAAGGAGATTGTTGTACCAGAAACTGAATCTGCTCCTCCGGCACAGCAAAATCCTCAACCTGAAGAACAAGCACGTGATGAAAATGCCTCAACACAAGATAAAGATATAACCGATGAACCACTTGTTGCAAATCCTGAAACTGCAATTGTGGTAGCCAAAATTCCTCAAGATTATGAAATTCAACATCAAAATCTTCAACCAAAGCCTCATCAGCCATACTCAAAGAGGCCAAAGTATCTGAAGGCGGATTTCTATGATGAACATCATTTCTTCACTGGAGAAAATCCTTACGACAAGCTTCGCATCAGGCACAGGAAGTTCTGGACCAGAACTCAACTCAATTACTATGTTGTTGTGCTTCTGGGGAAGAGGAAGATATTTCATCGCACACACATTCCTCATTGTGATATGGAGGAAATTCCTTGCTTCACCCCCGTTCTGAGTGTTCTTCACGATGCAGGGCTACTGCCATTGTGCACAGATATCGGTGACTGGAATACAGATATCATTTTTCAGTTCTATGCCACACTTCATATCTCAGGTGACCCCGAAAACATCAACTCTTGGGTCTTGGACCGGATGACTCAGCACACTCACTTAACAGCTCCAGCCACTGAATTGGTTCGAGCTTTACCAATCTCAAGTCCTTCATATGATGCAATAAATCTGCATGATGAAAAAGAATTGCCAAATCATCTAATGGAAGACCTCATGAAGCCATTAGCTCCGGGCCAACCTCCAAGGACTGGAGTCCTGGTGAACGAATTGAAGTATGTGCCCAAAACTGTCTATAGAATATTGGCCTATTCCTTCGCACCTATCAAAGGGTATCATAATGAAGAAGATGTTGTTGGAATCATGAAGAACATCCTGTTCAATGTCATTCATGGCATCAAAATGAACCTTCATGACTTATTCTTGTGGACTTTGGCCAACAGTTTCTTGTCACCATTCGAGCTGAAGATTTATGTGCCTTGGATCATGAGATTCATTAGAACCAGATCCGTTATCAACTATCAAGATGACTATCAGAATCACCTCGGCTATTTGCCTCCTCTCAAAGTCATCAAGAAACCTTGTGAACCAGTTGAGGGCAAAGGCAAGTCAGTGATTGATGAAGGAAATCGTCCACTGGATGGTCAATTTCGCAAGGCTACATCCTACTCCTCATATGATGACACTGCTACACAAGAATCGAATGGCAGAGCAAAACCTCCAAGTCCAACTGCCCCGCGGGTGATGACTAACAGAGAGCTTCTCCTCAGTCTTGATCACAAAGTTGATCACAACCATAAGTGGGTTAAGCGTCAATTTGGCTCTATTGTGAAAACCCTCAATGATACTCAAAATACTGTGAAGAAAAATCACCATTATCTTCATGAGATTATATAAACTGTAATCCAGGTTTTACATTGCATAATGACTTGTCTGCCCTCTGTTTTTTAAGAGGAGGGTGGCGGTGGAAGGAATGTAATTATCTCCCACTTTACAAGGGTAATGGGTCATTAGCAATCCATAATCTAATTTTAGCTGGGGTAGAGTAGGTTGTCAGTTTTTAATAATTAGTTCATCTAGTTTTTATAACCTACACCATAATATGTCCTGTTTCGAGACAAAATAGATTATAAAAACGGGATTATATAATCTGACTAGTTCCAAATATGGCCTAAATGTGGCAACTTTCGAATTCTGGGTGAGACCGATATAGGAATCTCGGTGGTACCAATATCATGACCTAGACCAATTTCCAAATCTCAGTGAGACCGATTTCAAACTCAGAAATTCAAATTCCTTAATTCTTCTAAAAAAAAGTTGGTCACTGAATCTTGATGGATGTCGCTGTCAAAACCGGAAGATTTGGGGTAGGTGGTCCCAAACTATGGACCTTAGATCGATGGGTTCTAGGAAGAAGGGGGAGACACCGGTTTACCCAGGTTCGGGCCCTCCTATGGAGGTAATACCCAACGTCCTGCTTGATTGTATTGATGAAGATGATTACAGAGTAGATCTACCTCGAGATCGTATATGCTAAACCCTATATGATACAGCCTCCTCTACACGGACAGGGGTCTGTGGTTTATATAGACACGACGGACCCAAGGGTTTACAAGTTACCGACTATAGTTGGGGGTGGATGAGCCGACCTAGTCCTTCTAAGCTTGAAGTACACGCCAATCTTCGGAACATTACTTCCAGAGTAGAGGTCATGATAAGGCCCGAACTTCAGTAGTACGGCCCAATGGGCCAACCCGACATAGACTAACCGGCCACCTGAGGACCCCACAATCCTGGACTTCCTCAGTAGCCCCTGAACTAGGCTTCCGCGCCGGTGTGTTCAGTCTTCGACTGCCCCGCATATCGATAATAATGGGCTTGCAAGGTGAGTTCCCCTCATGCTCGACTGACTCTGATTTGATTGTTCTAGTAACCTGCATGTCTTTAAAACTGGTATCTTTTTCAACAAAGGCATTTAAAAGCCCATGTGTGAATAGTCCCTCAATTGGCAGGTTTTTCTGACGAAAGGTCGACTTGAATCGCGGCTCAAGGGCGTGTTTCAAGGGGCATGTTCGCTCAATGAGGAGATCGTACCTCCACATTTACTGGGAAATGAATAACTGCATAGGCTTACCTACGTGCTCGCGGCTTGATCATTTTTGGGGAGTGGCGGAGCAACCGGCGCAGTAAGAGTGACCCTTAGTATTACGGTCCCTTATAAAAAGGAACAAGTATCCACAAATCTATACCACCTGCATCCTCGGCTTCTCTCTTGCCCCCTCCAAGCTCGAGCACCCAGATCTAGTCCCCTTTCCGTTCTACTTTCCCATCCCCATCTTCGAGCTCTCACCATGACCGGCTCTCAGGGAAACTTGGAGGCGTCGACTGTCTCCCACGCTAACATCCGGGAGCTAAAATCTCCGGGTATCTTTCCCCCGACATTGCTCATCGGGTGGCGGAGGCAGGCGAGGTGATTCCTACAACAAGGCTGGGTGAAAGGGTAGTGTTCATTCCCCATTTCCTCCGGGGCCTTGGCTTCCCCCTCCATCCTTTCATTAGGGGCCTCATGTTCTATTATGGATTAGATTTCCAAGACCTTGCTCCCAATTCCATCATGCACATCACCTCCATCATCATCGTATGCGAAGCTTTCTTGCGGGTTCATCCACATTTTGGGCTCTGGCTCAAGACGTTCAACATCAAGCCAAAGTCAGTGAGCAGCCAACATGTCGATTATGGTGGGGCGGTGATAAGAAAGCTTTGCAAAGTAGTATGGCCGGAGGGCACCTTGATAGACACTATGAAGGGCTGGCAAAAGGAGTGGTTCTATATCACCGAACCACGGGAAACCAATTGGGAAGCACCCGTTGAATTCAAGTCTGGCCCACCAGTGAGGCCAACCTCCTGGGTCAAAAAGGCATAGATTGGGAGTAGCCTGCAGATGTAAAGATGATGTAGAAATGCCTCAAACAAATGGTGGCGACAAACACCATCTGACTGACGTGATCCAGATTGCGCTCCATCAGCGCATCTTACCCTTCCAGCACGGGGCCAACCCTATGTGGGTTTACAAGCCCGTCGACCCTCAGGTGATAAAATAATTCTTCTGCACCACCCACGACTATATATGGCGGACATTGTTCAAACCCCAGCAGGAGTGGCCGACCAAGGAAGAAGACATCGATTTGGACGACAAGACACCCACAGTCGGGTATGTCCGAGCATGTACATTCCCAAGGCTTCTCTTTTTCAATGGAATTCTTATTTTTCCTCATATCGTTCCAACAGGAATGGCTGGCCAAGGCCGTGAATATCCACGAACCAGCCCCTCTACCCAAAGGGCCTCGGTAGGATTTTCTGACTGCGATGCTAGTTCTGATGCCGTACACAGCACCGGGGCCAAAGAAAAAAGAGAAGGAGACTCGTGAGGGACTCCGTTCCCGAGGACCCCCGGACACAAAGTCCGATGACACACGTGCTTCCTCTACCCGGGAGGTGGAGGACGCGGAATATGAGGAGCAGAAGGACCCCTCCCAATCAGGTAAGAGAGCCCCGTTAGAGGAGGCCGAAGAGGACGTGCCTCCTCGGACTCCAAAGAGGCATTGCAAATGCAAGTTATTCTTCTTGATAACTGTCCAGACTCCGACTACGAGGTCGGGGAGTTCGAGATGGATCCCCATCGAGCCCCTAGGGTCAAGCCCCCGTCCGAACGTATGGAATATGATGACTTTATTGAGTGAACTCCACATCGAGTTTTATGTTTAACTAGTTGCTCATGTGTCTTAGTTATCGCAGTCCCGTCCGAGACATGCCAACAAATCAGGTCTCAGGGGGAGATTTGCTGCTAGCCGAGCTGGCGGAGAGCGGGAACGTGTCCCGCACCTCCCATCCCTAGGCCTCTAATGACGCCATGTAAGTAGCTTCCCATCAAGCCCCGCCTGATGCGAGGGGCGAGGAGGTGATGACCGAGGTGAACACCCCGGACACCGAGGACCACGAGGTCCCGGTTACCAAAGACTGTCAGCCACCGTGAACCGGGAGGCTGTGGCTAAGGTTGGTTCCCCGGCCAACGCAACCGAGGAGATCGACCCCTCAGAAGGTGGAAGGGAGGGTCGTAATTCGCCCAAGCTCCCTCCAACGTTATCGGCGCCACCCTCGGTGCCGCCCATGCCAGGACGGGCTATGGTCGAGGGGTCAGAAGTGATGGAAGAGATCCTAGCCAACTCCTTCATTGCTGATGAACAACGCACATTAATGGGTGTGGTTTTGTGTAATGCCCCAAGAGTGTATCTTGCCATATTTGGAACCTTCTGTATGTGGGTCCATCTTGTCAATGCCATGAGAGTATATTCCATGTGTTATTTCATGTGATGTCACCTTATCTTGTTTCCCTTTTGCATTCGTGCATCCATTCATCCAAGCCTATTGTGTTTGTTGCCTTGTGATCATATGTATGTGGTGAGATGACATGAGTATGTGATGTGATGATGTGTGGATGATGTGTGGAATGATGTGGGTGTTGTTTGAAAGTAGGAAGCACTATGTGGATTGCAAAAGGATTCAAAACCTCCCCCTTCTCTATTTATCTCAAGCTCAAGATTCTTTTGCTACATCCCTGTTTCAAAAATACCCATGATTTAGTGTTATTTGTGGTGGATGTGATGCTATGAATTTGCTGTTTTGAAACCATGTTTTAAAGGTGAAAATATTCACAAAACATATCAAATAAATTCTGTTTTGTAAATATTTATTTTCTCCAAATATTCCTTTTCCATTTTATTCAAATGGGTTATAATTCCCTTATGACCAGGGGTATTTTGTTTTATTTTTAACTCCAACAGATTTGCCTTTGCTTTATTTCTTTTCTCTGTTTGTTTTAAATTAGAAAACCGTAGAGGGTTTTATTTCTTTCTTATCTAGCGCCACCTAGTGGGCTTCCTACCACAAGCTGGCCCAACCTCCCTCGGGCGTGGCCCTTTCCCTGTAGACGGTGTTCCCCTTTCCTCCTGCTCCGTTAGTCTTCTTAAGAGAGACAGAGAGAGCGCGGCAGCAAGCAACGCCATCACGGACATCGAGGCGTGCGTCCCTCGCCTCCTCCTCCTCCATATAATCCCCCTTGGCGTCTGTGCAAGCCTAGGGTTCCTCCCCTTGCGACGCCACCTCTTTCCCATCTCCTCCTCCCTCTCTGTCAACGGCATCACATAAGGGACGAGCTCCTCCGCCATGGCCGCAAGCTGAGGAGGTCCTCGCCGTCGCGGTCGTACACCTGCATCCTCTCCAACCCCTCGAAGAGCATGCGGGATCTCCAGGGAACCCATTCCCCTAGCTAGGAGGATGAGATCTTCCCTCCTTCCCTTCATCGACGACGGTGGCTTCCTCCTCGACGTTCTTCTCTAACGCGGCTTATTCCCCTTCTTCCTCTACCTCCTCTCCGGCAGACGCGACTACCTCGTCCAGTGTGTGAGCTAGATCCCTTCCCCCTCTTCCCTGTCACCAGATCGTGAGCGTAGCCCATAGCTTCGTCGCCGTTCCCTTCTCTGTCACCGTCACCACCGCGCTTCGTGGGTCGGTAGATGTAGGCCTCCTCGAGAAGAGCTAGTGGTAGAAATGGAACCGTGGGAGCCTAGTCTCCCTTCCATTGACGAGCGGCAGTCTAATTTAGTGTGTAACGCCGGGGAGGTACTTCCCCTGTTCCGACCACCGTCGAGCAGAGGAAATACAAGAGGGGGTTGCTCAATAGAGGTTACCACCATACTCTGTTAAGATCCGAAGCAGTAACAGAGTGGTAGGTGCGTTTTGGTGCAGTGGACAGGTCGTGGGTTCGAAATCCCTCGGCGCACCCCTTTTGCATTTCTTTTTCGGCACAGTAGCGCAGTGAACAGTTTACCCTGCTTGTTCTCCTTGTTCTGTCGAGCAAGTGGGTAGTAGTAGAGTGGTGTTGTTGCTGGTGGGGAACCAGGGAGTCCTGGGTTCGATCCCCCCCCCCCAGATCCTTTTATTTTTTGCTATTTTCTTTTGCTTGTTATATGTGTTGATGTGGCCTGCTAGGACAACATGTGTAGTTATTTTGCTTGCCTCCTAACAGTAGGTTGCCTTTGATTATTTTGCTAGCTTGGTACAAATGCATGTGTAGGACTTTGGTGCAGATGTGCATGTGTGAGCTAGCTTATATTTGATGTGTGTGAATGCACTAGTTTGTATGTGTAGATGCGTGGTTCCATGGTGATGTGGTGTGTTACTCATGTGATATGATGATCTTGAGCACTAGTTAGTGCAAGTGAGTGTATGTGAGTGTGTGTGGGTCCCCCCCCCACATACTTTGTGTGTGAGTGTAGGAGTTCATGTGATGATGTGTGTGCTTGTGTGTGTGTCTCACACATGCCCAAGGCATGATGTGCCTTGATAAGCACATGTGCAAGTTGTATGTGCAGGTGTAGGAATGCTTGACATGAGTGTAAGATAATGTGTGTGTGGTAACTAGCATGTGTAGGTGCTTATTATGTGTGTGCTTGGTGTATGTGTGTGTGTGGTGGTGTGCTAAGGCACATGAACATGAGGTCTAACCCTCATGTGCACCATTGGATATGTGAGTGTGTGCAAGTGCATGTGTAGATGATGATCTAGTGGAAGCACATGTGATGAAGCACTATTCACCTCTATGTGATTCCATGTATAGTTTCTTCTTAGCTTTGTCTCGCATTGTTTATGCAAGTGCCTATGTATTATATATGTTTTTGGGGGTAGAATCATCCCAGGAACCCATTGGTGGAATCAGTTTTGCCTTTGGAACACTTTCTGGGAATGTCATATTTCTGTTTTGTTCAATGTTTAGAGCTTGGTTCCATGTGATGTGATGAGCCCAAGAGGTTGAATCCTTGTTCTCGCAGTAGAGGGTGAACCCCTCTATAGCATGTTGGTTTTGTTTCATGTTTAGGAGTTCATATGTGCAAGTTGTGCCTAATCAAAGTAGGCATGTGGCTGAAAATTCCAGTTTAGTGAAGATCTGTGATTTGACTAAGTCTGAGAATCTGCTTATATTTTCTTCTCCTGTAGTTGTGCTTGCAAAAGTTCATGTGTTGGAAATCAGCCCCTACAATCAACTCAGAAGTTGTAACTTTTGTGTTTTCTAGCTCTCTATCAATTTTCATTGCATTTGGATTTCGGTAGATATTGTTTTGGGAGCTGCCAAAATGCTTCAGAGCATAAACAGCTAGTGAGAAACTGAGATTTTCACTAAGTCCCTGAAAACTGGTATTTTTGTCCAAGTTAGCAGTTGTAGAACTTCATGTGTGAAACTCCTTTGTATTATATTTTTGCTCATGCTTGTAGAGATTTTGAATAGCTTCTGCCACATATCTTATTTGGCACTTTCGGGTGGTTGTAGGTGCTTTGCATGTAGCTCCCAAACTGCTATGATGCTGCTTAGGACAAAACATATAGTTTTGATGTTTTGATGCTTGTGAGTGCATAGTTGATGGGGTGGTGATATTCCTTGCACCACCCCATCCATACTTGTTCGTTTTTTGATTTGGCAACCTGGGAATACCAGAAGTATGCCATTGGAGTGTGTTGTGATGGATTTGATCCATAGGACTCCATTTCTTGTTTTGTTGTTTCCAGTTGATCCGTAGCTCCGTTCATAACGTTCTTTATATGTTTTTGCATTGTTTTCGCGTGATGCATCTGTTCATGTCATCCTCATGCATGTCAAGATAGCTTAGAGTGCAGTTCTTTCCAGAAGTTGTAGTTTCTTCTCGTGCATGTGCTAGTGACTAGAATAGAGTTGCATGTTCATTTTCATCTCATGCATCATGTGTTTGTTGCATCTTGTTGTGCTATTGTTCATGGAATGCTATTTTTATGTTGGGTAGCACCGGGATCGGAGAGTGATTACGTGGATCCGGGAGAGCACGTGCAGGACGAACAAGAGTAGTTCCAAGCTGAGGACATCACAGGCAAGATGATATGACCTTGATTCCATCTCTAGACTTGTTATGCTAGATTCACGTTTCCTTCATCATATGCTCGCTGCCTACCACTGAAATAATTGCCTCTAGATATTTCCATGAAACCCAAACACTTTCCCCTCCTAGCAAATATTGAATGGCTAAGTAGGCTTGCTCAGCTACTAATGTTAGTGTTGCTAGTTGCAGGTGCAATTGTCTCATGTGATAACATGAGTTTGATATCATTATGTTAAATCTGATATTTAATTAATGCACCTATATACTTGGTAAATAACGGAAGGCCTAGCCTTTTGCCTGGTGTTTTGTTCCGTTATTGCCGCCTTAGTTTCCGGCTACCGGTGTTTGATTCCATAACTGATCGCTCCTAACACGTTCGGGGTTTTTATGGGGACCCCTTGATAAATCGTGTAGTGTTAAGACTTGTCCGGTAGGACCCAACATTGGTGTTAATTTGCTAATCACTTAATAATAATCTGCATAGGAAATAGCTACCCCGAGGAATTAATCAACAACCCGGGCCAGTGCTCCTCATGAGTGTTGGTCCAAACTAGAGCACCGTGTGGGGCCATCCCGGGGCAACTCGGGAGATTTCTCTAGCCACTGTACGCTTCGCTTATCCAGCGTGTCCTGAGACTGAGATACGCGGCTCTTATCAGGGTCGTCGACACGTCGGGAGGTCCTGCTAGTCTTGCCTTACCTTAGCGATATATCTTGCGTATAGGAATCCCGGTGAAGCTTTGGTTCTCCCCATAGTTGAGGTTTTCCTTTAAGGAATCCGACGAGATCACGAGTTTCGTGATAGAGGATTACTTTGCGGCCCGTGACCGTTTGTGATGGACTAGTTGGAGCACCCCTGTAGGGTTTAATCTTTCGGAAAGCCGTGCCAACGGTTATGTGGCAACTTGGAATATTTGTTAACATCCGGTTATAGATAACTTGAACCTAATCTAATAAAATTGCCAACTGTGTGCGTAATGGTGATTGTCCCCTTCGAAAACCTCTCTTCGATCGGGAACACGGTGGGGTTATGATTGACGTAAGTAGGTGTTCAGGATCACTTCTTGATCAGCTAGTCTTCGCCCGCTAGTATAGACCACCATCAATAACTTGTTCTACGTAAGTTAGCCACCATAAATGCTTAGGATGCTGCAACCTAAACACTGAACCTTCCTTACCTAATAACTTGACTAGTTCTGGCACCGAGGTCATAGATTGCTGAGTCCCTGTGGCTCATACATTACTTCAACACACCAACAGGTACAGGTACGCCCGATGGCATGCAGCTGGTGTGGCGGTACGTTGAGGAGAACGACCGCTTGTACGTGAACTATCTAGAATACTGACGCATGGTCGTGATCGTGGGCAAGCATGCAGGGTAGCATAGCCTTTTCTCATGTTATGTAGTCCGTAGCGGAACTACCTTGTTTTAATAAATGCATGATGTAAACTCTGATGATATTTATGAGATGACAGATGAATCCCTATTTGTCATTCTATTATTATGTATGTGCTATGTTATCGTGCTTGCGAAACGCTCAGATGCGCTTCTTTCCATTTTGGGGCCTCATTCCCTAAATCGGAAAGGACTGCATCTTAGTCGTTACAAGTTGGTAATCAGAGCCTTACGACCATAGGAGCCTTTCTGTGATCGTACTTGGCCGAGTTGAGTCTAGTAAAATGTTTTGAGTCTTAGTTATATCGGAGAGTAGGATTCTTTTTTCTCCTCTTCCATGCTCTGGTGAGGTTCCCGGCTTAGGAAATCTTAATTCTACTCCTCTTCTCGCTCAAAAAATAATTTAGGATCACGCGGGTATTTTTGAAATCTATATGATATCCATGTGACGGAGTTCTGTCTTGGTGCCTCCTGTCTGCCTTGATTTCTTCCAGGGAGTTGCGCTCGAGGGGATTCTTGTGCACATCGCCATCATTCAGATTTCTGAGTATCTCAGAACAAAGGATGTTCGTAATTGCCTCAATACTAGTAGTGGCGAGATAACCCCGATGTCCCCAGTACTGGTGCAGATTGTTCGGGAGTACTGCCATACTTTGTGTCGTTGTGATCACGAGGGTCCGTTGTAGATGAAGGTCCCAGATTCTGGTTATGTGTTGACGGATGTGATAAAGTGGATGGGTTAGTATAGGAGTTGTGTGAAAATTATTCCTTGTATCCGTGTACCAGATTGCATGACCAGATATTTCGGGAATTCATAGGTGGGATATCAAGTAGTGACTTTTAGGACAATCTTCCTACACATGCATGGTGTGAGGTTGGGATTCGACATTCAGTGGGTATGTTTGTTCACGGTTGTCTTACGGCGGTTCTCGTTGTGTCTTAAAGAGTCCTTGTAGCTTGCTACGACTCGGGGATACTTCGTAAGTCGTGTGCACTACCTTGCACAGGATGGCTACTATAAATTCGAGCCCGTGCGATCTTATCCACGAAGGTATCGAATGAAATCTCGATCATATGTTTGTTCCGAGAAGTTCTAGCTCATACTTGTTTGCAAGTGGTCTTAATCATAATTTTGTTGACAGTCACTTTGAGGAAGCATTCTTACTATTTTGTTCGAGTCCAATTGCTAATATTCCTGTTCAGATATTCCTGCCATTTCGATTCAGCTATACCTTCAATTTATTTTGTGGGCTAATGTGTTGTCCGTCTTCAGGATGGCTCCACCAACTCGTCAGAATCCAGGTCGTGAGGATGTGCCGCCACCACCTCCTCCTCCGGAGAATCCTCCTCCGCCGCCGCCTCCTCCCGCAAAGGCTTGGCAAGCGGTGATGGCTGCTACAAATGCAAACACTCAGATGCTAATATAGTTCTTGCAAGAGAGGACTAATTAGTAGCAAGGCAATTTCCAGCATGGTGGCAATCAGTTTGCTAATCTAAGTCAGTTCCTGTCAAATCAGCCGAAGACTTTCACTTCCTGTGACCAACCGTTTGATGTTGAGGATTGGATCCGTGACACGAACAAGCACTTTGAATGGAGCAATGTTTGTCCTAAGGATTTCGTCAAGTTTGCAACATTCCAGCTGAAGGGGCAAGCATCTATCTGGTGGCAACAGTTGAAGGATTCCAGGGGTGCTAGAGTGTTCACTTGGGATGAGTTCTGCCATGACTTCAGGTCCCACTACATTCCATCCAGCTTTGTGGAGGCAATGCGTGAGAAGTCAGGTGCTTGAAGCAAGGTGGTAACTTCGTGTACAATTACAACGTCGAGTTCCACGAGCTAGCCCGATACCCTTGCATGATATCCCTAATCAGAAGAGCAAGATTTATCTGTTTAGAGGTGGCTTGAAAGAAGATTTGTAGTTAGCTCTCGCTTTGCACGATCCTGGGGAGTTCGATAAGTTCTACAACTTAGCTCTCAGGGTTGAGGCAGCTTTGCTCAGGGTGGAGAATTCTAAGAAGCGCTTCAGAGATTCCAGCTCGTCTTCCTCAACTCAGGTGGTTAAGAAGCAACAAAAGTATTGGGTGTCTCCTCCTCCTCATCGGCACACGCACCAGTTCAAGCATTCTGGTGGTCGTGGTTCTTCCCACCCTCCCAACCCAGATTTTCAGCAGAGATTCTAGCAGGAGAAGCAAGGGCCTCCTGAGACACAGTACCGTCAGCCAGCAGATGTTACTTGTCACAAATGTGGGCAGAAGGGTCAGTATGCCAACAAGTGCACTTCTCAGCTCCGTCAGCCACCTCCTCCTCCACGCAAACCTCCAAGCAATGCTCTCGTGAAGTTCAACCCCAGGTCTGCTCGAGTCAATATGGTGAATGCAGCTGAAGCAGACAACTCCTCTGATGTGATCATGGGTAACCTTTCAGTCAATGATTTTCCTGCTAAAGTCTTGTTCGATTCTGGTGCTTCGCATTGCTTTTTGTCAAAGTCATTTTTCATCAAGCATGATTTCCCCTCGACAAGTTTGCATAGACCTTCGGGTGTTGTTTCTCCGGGTGCACAGATGAGGTCAAATTCTATAGTTTCTGATGTTTCTGTCAAGATAGGAAGTTATTCTTTTCTGGCTTCTCCATATGTCCTGGGCAATTCCGACATTGATTTGATCCTTGGTATGGACTGGTTGGCCATGAACAAGGCATCGATTGATTGTGAAGCTAAAGAAGTGAAGCTTACTCACCCTTCAGAGGACGTGATTATATTCGCGGCGCGCGATGATACAATCCGTCTGTTCTCTTTGAATGAAAAGGGTGAGATTAATCCTGTTTCGCAAGTCCCAGTGGTCTGTGAATATGAAGATGTGTTTCCAGAAGAGCTGCCAGGAATGCCTCCGCATTGAGAAGTTGAATTTGTTATTGAGATTGAACCAAGTACTGAGCCTGTGCACAAACGGCCATACAAATTGGGTCCTGAAGAGTTGAAGGAACTTAAGAGGCAACTCGATGAGCAGGAGCGTTTGGGTCTGATCAGACCGAGCTCGTCTCCTTTGGGCTGTGGAGTTCTGTTTGTCAAGAAGAAGGATGGCACGGACCGGTTGTGTGCCGATTACCGTCCATTGAACAAGAAGACAATTAGAAACAAGTATCCACTTCCGAACATAAATGAGTTGTTCGAACATTTGAAAGGGGCTAAGATCTTCTCCAAGCTTGATCTCAGAATGGGCTATCATCAAATTCGCATTCGCGAAGAGGATATTCCGAAGACTGCTTTCAGGACTAGTTTTGGCTCGTATGAGTATACGGGCATGTCTTTTCGTCTGGCAAATGCTCCTCCGATATTTTGTCGAATGATGAGCTACATATTCTCTCCGTTCAAGAATGATTTCGTCTTGCTGTATCTCAACGATATTCTGGTCTTTTCAGAGACTGAGGAAGAACATGAAGAACATCTCAGATTGGTGCTTGATAAACTGAGAGATCACAAATTCTATGCCAAGTTCTCCAAGTATGAGTTTTGGTTGAAAGAAGTCGTCTATCTTGGGCACATCATCTCTGCCGAGGGCATCAAAGTTGATCCATCGAAGGTGCAGGCCATTGTTGAGTGGGAGCCTCCGTAGAATGTGAAGCATCTTCGAAGCTTTCTCGGGCTTGCAAGCTATTGTAGAAGGTTCGTTGAGAACTTCTCGAAGATTGCTAAGCCTCTCTCAAATCTTCTTCACAAGGGTGTGAACTATGCTTGGTCTCCAGAGTGTCAGTTGGCCTTCGACACACTCAAAGAGAAGCTCACATCTACTCCAGTATTGGTTCCTCCTGATGATTCCAAACCTTACCAAGTGTTCTGCGACGCCTCTCTTCAAGGTCTTGGTGCAGTTCTGAGGCAAGAGAAGAAACTGGTTGCTTATACCTCTAGGCAGTTGAAGCCAGCGGAGAAGAATTATCCTGTGCATGATCTTGAGCTAGCAGCAGTGGTACATGCTCTGATGACTTGGAGACACCTCTTGTTGGAACGAAAGGTTGAAGTGTTCACCGATCACAAGAGTCTCAAGTACATCTTCACCCAGCCTAACCTGAATCTCCGGAAAACTCATTGGGTGCAAATGCTCCAAGATTTTAATCCGAGTGTTGAGTACATGCCAGGCAAAGCTAATGTCGTGGCAGATGCTTTGAGCAGGAAGGCTTACTGCAACAATCTCACTCTGAAGCCTCTCCAGCCTAACCTTTGTGAATTTTCCGAAAGCTCAACCTTCAGTTAGTACATCAGGGATTTCTTGCAAATCTTCAGATCTCTCCTACCTTGGAAGATCAGGTCCGAGTAGCACAGCTTCTTGATGCATTGGTGAAGAAAGTCAAGATTGGCGTGGCAAAGGGTCTTCCCAAATGTAAGTGCTTCAGTGTTGATGCCAGAGACACGTTGTTCTTTGAGGATCGTCTTGTCGTTCCAAAAAGTGATCTTAGAAAGGTAATCATGGAAGAAGCTCATAACTCTCTGCTCTCTATACATCCTGGAAGCTCCAAGATGTATCAGGACTTAAAACAGACCTTCTGGTGGACTCGCATGAAGCGTGAGATTGCTCAGTTCGTAAATGAATGTGATGTATGTCGAAGGGTGAAAGTAGAGCATCAACATCCAGCAGGTCTTTTGCATCCATTGCCCATTCCCGAGTGGAAGTTCGACCATATTGAGATGGATTTCGTCAGTGGGTTTTCGACGTCCAAGAAGGGTAACGATGCCATCTTCGTCGTCATCGACAAGTTGAGTAAAGTGGCTCATTTTCTTCTAGTCAAGGAATCCATCTCCGCAGCTCAGCTTGCAGAGTTGTACACTTCCAGGATAGTGTCTTTACACGGCGTGCCTATGATGATCTGTTCGGATCGCGGAAGTATCTTCACTTCCAAGTTATGGGACTCTTTTCAGTCTGCGATGGGCATGAAGATACGATTCAACACATCTTTTCATCCTCAGTCTAGTGGTCTAGTGGAGAGAGTCAATCAGGTCCTTGAGGATATGCTGAGAGCCTGTGTTATCTCTTTTGGCATGAAGTGGGAAGACTCTCTGCCTTTCACTGAGTTCTCGTATAACAATAGTTATCAAGCTAGTTCAGGCAAAGCTCCATTTGAAATTCTCTATGGCAGGAAGTGTCGTACCCCGCTCAACTGGTCCGAGACCAGCGAGCATCAAATTCTTGGGAATGACTTGATAGAAGAAGCTGAAGAGATGTGTCCGGTCATTCGGAACAACCTCAGAGCAGCGCAGTCCCGTCAGAAGAGCTATTATGATAGCAAGCATCGTGACATGTCTTATGAGCTTGATGACTTCGTCTATCTCAAGGTGTCCCATATGAAGGGTACACAGCGCTTTGGCATCAAAGGCAAGCATGCGCCTCGTTTCGTTGGTCCTTTCAGAGGTTTTGGCAAGAGAGGCGACCTTCCGTACCAGCTCGAGCTCCCGTCAAACTTTGCAAATGTGCATGATGTGGTCCATGTCTCTCAGCTCCGGAGATGCTTCAAGACTCCCGAGCGCACTGTTCATCTTCAAGACATCGACCTTCAACCCAACCTATCCTATCGTGAGCATCCAGTTGTGGTTCTCGAGGCGACTGAGCGCAAGACCCGCAACAAGACTGTCAAATTTCTCAAGGTGCAATGGTCACACCATTCCGATAAAGAGGCCACTTGGGAACGCGGGGATCACCTCCGTTCTGAATTCCCTGAGTTCTTTCAGTCTTAGATCTCGGGTCAAGATATTTTTGTAGTGTGGGAGAGTTTGTAATGCCCCAAGAGTGTATCTTGCCATATTTGGAACCTTCTGTATGTGGGTCCATCTTGTCAGTGCCATGAGAGTATATTCCATGTGTTATTTCATGTGATGTCACCTTGTCATGTTTCCCTTTTGCATTCATGCATCCATTCATCCTGCCTATTGTGTTTGTTGCCTTGTGATCATATGTATGTGGTGAGATGACATGTGTATGTCATGTGATGATGTGTGGATGATATGTGAAATGATGTGGGTGTTGTTTGAAAGTAGGAAGCACTATGTGGATTGCAAAAGGATTCAAAACCTCCCCCTTCTCTATGTATCTCAAGCTCAAGATTCTTTTGCTACATCCTTGTTTCAAAAATGCCCATGCTTTAGTGTTATTTGTGGTGGATGTGATAATATGAATTTGCTGTTTTGAAACCATATTTTAAAGGTGCAAATATTCACAAAACAGATCAAATAAATTCTGTTTTGTAAATATTTATTTGCTCCAAATATTCCTTTTCCATTTTATTTAAATGTGTCATAATTCCCTTATGACCAGGGGTATTTTGTTTTATTTTTAACTCCAACAGATTTGCCTTTGCTTTATTTCTTTTCTCTATTTGTTTTAAATTAGAAAACCCAGAAGGTTTTACTTCTTTCTTATCTCGCACCACCTAGTGGGCTTCCTCCCACAAGCTAGCCCAACCTCCCTCGATCGTGGCCCTTTCCCTGTAGACGGTGTTCCCCTTTCCGCCTCCTCCGTCAGTCTTCTTCAGAGAGACAGAGAGAGCGCAACAGCAAGCAACGCCGTCACAGACATCGAGGCGTGCGTGCCTCGCCTCCTCCTCCTTCATATAATCCCCATTGGCATCCGTGCAAGCCTAGGGTTCCTCCCCTTGCGACGCCACCTCTTTCCCATCTCCTCCTCCCTCTCTGTCGATGGCATTAGGTAAGGGACGAGCTCCTCCGCCATGGCCGCAAGCTAAGGAGGTCCTCGCCGTCGCGGTCGTACACCTGCGTCCTCTCCAACCCCTCGGCGAGCACGCGGGATCTCCAGGGAACCCATTCCCGCAGCTAGGAGGACGAAATCTGCCCGGCTTCCCTTCATCGACGATGGCGGCTTCCTCCCCGACGTTCTTCCCTGACACGGCTTCTTCCCCTTCTTCCTCTACCTCCTCTCCGGCAGACGCGACTACCTCGTCCAGTGGGTGAGCTAGATCCCTTCCCCCTCTTCCGTGTCACCAGATCGTGAGCATAGCCCGTAGCTTCGTTGTCGTTCCCTTCTCTGTCACCCTCACCACCGCAGGTCTTGTGTTGGTAGATGTAGGCCTCCTTGAGTAGAGCTAGTGGTAGATATGGAACCGTGGGAGCCTAGTCTCCCTTCCATTGACGAGCGGCAGTCTAATTTAGTGTGTAAAGCCGGCGAGGTACTTCCCTGTTCCGGCCACCGTCGGGCAGAGGAAATACAAGAGGGGGTTGCTCAATAGAGGTTACCCCCTACTCTGTTAAGATCCGAAGCAGTAGCAGAGTGGTAGGTGCGTTTTGGTGCAGTGGACAGGTCACGGGTTCGAAACCCCTCGGCGCACCCCTTTTGCATTTCTTTTTCGGCACAGTAGTTTACCCTGCTTGTTCCCCTTGTTCTTTCGAGCAAGTGGGTAGTAGCAGAGTGGTGTTGTTGTTGGTGGGGAACCACGGAGTCCTGGGTTCGATCCCCCCAGATCCTTTTATTTTTTGCTGTTTTCTTTTGCTTGTTATATGTGTTTATGTGGCCTGCTAGGACAACATGTGTAGTTATTTTGCTTGCCTCCTAACAGTAGGTTGCCTTTGATTATTTTGCTAGCTTGGTACAAATGCATGTGTAGGACTTTGGTGCATATGTGCATGTGTGAGCTATCTTAAATTTGATGTGTGTGAATGCACTAGTTTGTATGTGTAGATGCATGGTTCCATGGTGATGTGGTGTGTTACTCATGTGATATGATGATCTTGAGCACTAGTTAGTGCAAGTGAGTGTATGTGAGTGTGTGTGGGTCCCCCCCCACATACTTTGCGTGTGAGTGTAGGAGTTCATTTGATGATGTGTGTGCCTGTGTGTGTGTCTCACACATGCCCAAGGAATGATGTGACTTGATAAGCACATGTGGAAGTTGTATGTGCAGGTATAGGAATGCTTGACATGAGTGTAAGATAGTGTGTGTGCGATAACTAGCATGTGTAGGTGCTTATTATGTGTGTGCTTGATGTATGTGTGTGTGTGTGGTGGTGTGCTAAAGCACATGAACATGAGGTCTAACCCTCATGTGCACCATTGGATATGTGAGTGTGTGTAATTGCATGTGTAGATGATGATCCAGTGGAAGCACATGTGATGAAGCACTATTCACCTCTATGTGATTCCATGTATAGTTTCTTCTTAGCTTTGTCTCCAATTGTTCTATGCAAGTGCCTATGTATTATATATGTTTTTGACGTAGAATCATCCCAGGAATCCATTGGTGGAATCAGTTTTGCCTTTGGAACACTTTCTCGGAATGTCATATTTCTGTTTTGTTCAAAGTTTAGAGCTTGGTTCCATGTGATGTGATGAGCCCAAGAGGTTGAATCCTTGTTGTGGCAGTAGAGGGTGAACCCCTCTATAGCATGTTGGATTTGTTTCATGCTTAGGAGTTCATATGTGCAAGTTGTGCTTAGTCAAAGTAGGCATGTGGCTGAAAATTCTAGTTTAGTGAAAATCTGTGATTTTCACTAATTGTGAGAATCTGCTTATATTTTCTTCTCTTGTACTTGTGCTTGCAAAAGTTCATGTGTTGGGAATCATCCCCTGCAATCAACTGAGAAGTTGTAGCTTTTGTGTTTGTCTAGCTCTCTGTCAATTTTCATTCCATTTGGATTCTTGTAGATATTGTTTTGGGAGCTGTCAAAATGCTTCAGAGCATAAACAGCTAGTGAGAAACTGAGATTTTCACTAAGTCCCTGAAAACTGATATTTTTGTCCAAGTTAGCAGCTATCGAACTTCATGTGTGAAACTCCTTTGTATTATCTTTTTTCTCATGCTTGTAGATATTTTGAATAGCTTCTGCCACATATCTTATTTGGCACTTTTGGGTGGCTGTAAGTGCTTTGGATGTAGCTCTCAAACTGCTATGATGTTGTTTAGGACAGAATTTATAGATTTAATGTTTTGATGCTTCTGAGTGCATAGTTGATGGTGTGGTGATATTCCTTGCACCACCCCATCCATAATTGTTTGTTTTGTGATTTGGCAACCTGGGAATACCAGAAGTATGCCATTGGAGTGTGTTGCGATGGATTTGCTCTGTAGGACTCCATTTCTTGTTTTGTTGTTTCCGGTTGATCCGTAGCTCCGTTCGTAGCGTTGTTTATATGTTTTTGCATCGTTTTCGCGTGATGCATCTTTTCATGTTATCCTCATGCATGTCCAGATAGCTTTGAGTGCAGTTATGTCCAGAAGTTGTAGTTTCTTCTCGTGCATGTGGTAGTGACTAGAATAAAGTTGCATGTTCATTTTCATCTCATGCATCATGTGTTTGTTGCATCTTGTTGTGCTGTTGTTCATTGGATGCTATTTTTATGTTGGGTAGCACCAGGATCGGAGAGCGATTACGTGGATCTGGGAGAGTACGAGCAGGACGAACAAGAGCAGTTCCAAGTTGAGGACATCACACGCAAGATGATATGACCTTGATTCCATCTCTAGACTTGTTATGCTAGATTCACGTTTCCTTCATCATATGCTCGCTGCCTACCACTGAAATAATTGCCTCCGGATATTTCCATGAAACCCAAACACTTTCCCCTCCTAGCAAATATTGAATGGCTAAGTAGGCTTGCTCAGCTACTAATGTTAGCGTTGCTAGTTGCAGAGTTGCAATTGTCTCATGTGATAACATGAGTTTGATATCATTATGTTAAATCTGATATTTAATTAATGCACCTATATACTTGGTAAATAACGGAAGGCCTAGCCTTTTGCCTGGTGATTTGTTCCGTTATTGCCGCCTTAGTTTCCGGCTACCGGTGTTTGATTCCATAACCGATCGCTCCTAACACGTTCGGCGTTGTTATGGGGACCCCCTTGATAAATCGTGTAGTGTTAAGACTTGTCCGGCAGGACCCAACATTGGTGTTAATTTTCTAATCACTTAATAATAATCTGCATAGGGAATAGCTACCCCGAGGAATTAATCAACAACCCGGCCAGTGCTCCTCATGAGTGTTGGTCCAAACTAGACCACCGTGCGCGGCCATTCCGGGGCAACTCGGGAGATTTCTCAGGACACTGTATGCTTTGCTTATCCGTCGTGTCCAGAGACTGAGATATGTGGCTCTTATCAGGGTCGTCGACACGTCGGGAGGTCCTACTAGTCTTGTCTTACCTTAGCGATATATCTTGCATATAGGAATCCTGGTGAAGCTTTGGTTCTCCCCAGAGTTGAGGTTTTCCTCTAAGGAATCCGACGAGATCACGAGTTTCGTGATAGAGGATTACTTTGCGGCCCGTGACCGTTTGTGATGGACTAGTTGGAGCACCCCTGCAGGGTTTAATCTTTCGGAAAGTCGTGCTCGCGGTTATGTGGCAACTTGGAATATTTGTTAACATCTAGTTATAGATAACTTGAACCTAATCTAATAAAATTGCCAACTACGTGCGTAACCGTGACTGTCCCCTTCGAAAACCTCTCTTCGATCGGGAAAAAGGTGGGGTTATGATTGACGTAAGTAGGTGTTCACGATCACTTCTTGATCAGCAAGTCTTCGCCCTCTAGTATAGACCACCATCAATAACTTGTTCTACGTAAGTTAGCCACCATAAATGCTTAGGATGCTGCAACCTAAACACTGAACCTTCCTTACCTGATAACTTGACTAGTTCTGGCACTGAGGTCATAGATTGCTGAGTCCATGTGGCTCACAGATTACTTCAACACACCAACAGGTACAGGTACGCCCGACACAAGTGATCCCGACGGCATGGAGCTGGCGTGACAGTACGATGAGGAGAACGACCGCTTGTACGTGAACTATCCAGAAGACTGAGGCATGCTCGTGATCGTGGGCAAGCATGTAGGGTAGCATAGCCTTTTCTCATGTTATGTAGTCTGTAGCGGAACTACCTTGTTTGAATAAATGTGTGACGTAAACTCTGATGATATTTATGAGATGACAGATGAATCCCTATTTTTCATTCTATTATTATGTATGTGCTATGTTATCGTGCTTGCGAAACGCTTAGATGCGCTTCTTTCCATTTTGGCGCCTCGTTCCCTAAATCAGAAAGGACCGCATCTTAGTCGTTACATTTTGTGGAGCATTCGGTTTGTTAAGAGCAGATTGAATGAAGCCTTTACCGCCTTATTGACGGGCTTTAAGGTAAACCACTCATTTTCAATATTGTTTTATATATTTGAAATTTACTTCTACTCGTATAATAGCCCCCGATCCAGGGGGAGTTTGAAAAGCTAACCTGTGGCTCAAAAAAGGGAATGCACAAAAAAATTCCCGAAGACTTTTCTTAGAATACTAGTTTTTAAGAAACGTGATCAAGCAAGTTTGCCCAAGAGGCTGAAACCATGTTGACGAATTGTGCACTTTGTAGTCCTCGACATCGACTACCAATGCTAATGCGTTGGAAACAGACGAACTGAGTCGGAAACTGCAAATGTCCGATGAAGAGCTTGACCGCATCAATGGTCGGTTTGATGAGAAGCAGGGTAAGTTGTGTAAGAGTACTGCCTTTTAGCAATATTTTACGGAATGTCCTAGCCCTGCCGTCTGACCTTTGTAATTTTATCTTCGATCAATAGATCAACACAAATAGCTTGAAAAGCTCCGGGCCAAGGTGGACAAGGCCAAACAAGAGGTCGTTTCCCGCAAAGCGGCGGCCGAACAGGTGGCTGTCAAGATGGACGCACACAATACCATTAACAAGCGATATGATGCTAGGGTAACAGAGGTCAAAAAAGAGCTGGAGGAGGCGAGCGTGAAGTGCAAGGCCTTTGTGCAAAAAGCCAAAGATCAAGCGGTCCAGCAGACCAAGCTATCCGCCAAGCTCCAATCAGAACGGGTGAAGTGGATGTTCTATGAAGAAGAGGTGCGCCAAGCCAAGCTTATGGCAACCAGTAAGCCATACTTATTGCAGTGTGCCTTTGGTGGGAACCGGTTTTCCTTTCTTACGCGGATATGGTGTTCCGCAGACGGCTTCACCAACCTCCCACAGAGTGCGGCGGATGCAGCCAAGTACTTTGCGGCTGACGAGCAGCGGCTATTCTGGGCTTAATTTGAGACCCCTAAGGCTAACCCCAGTCTAAGATACCAGATGAAGCAGCTCCTGGAGCTACACGGGATGGCCAAGACGGCTATGAAGGACCTATGTGTTCGGTTGTGGCCTTGTCGAACAGCTACTTCGCCCTGGTGCAGAAGCTAATCGACGTTGCACCTGCGATTGGAGCCCTACAACGCTCAGCATGTATAGAGGGGGCTTGGATGGCCTTCGTGCGGACGATGGTGCACTTCTCGGGAGTAAAGCCACTAAAGACGACTATTGATCTGCCGCCCACCGAAAAGGAGCACAGGCGCCCAAAGTTGTACTTCTCTTCCGCCATGGAAGGTGCTCGGGCGATCGAATCTCAATGCCCCAAGGATGTGGTATTGAATAAATATATGTTGATGTAAGTGAGAACATTGTGCCTTAAGAAATACATGTCCTAAATTGAGTATGCTTTATATTATTTTTATTCCTGTTGGGGTCGTTTTAATCTGAAAGTTGCCACTGTCGACTTCAGCCCCCATGTAGATACTACTCGGGGTGTTTCATCGTCCGCACATAGCCCTTAGCCGATTTAGTCGGCGCCCGAAGATGGTAGTGTCGGACTATGAGGCTTTATCTCTTTCACTTAACCTTAGGAATGTTATAATGCGGGGGCTAATGACAAGCCCCTCGCCCTTGTTTGTAGTAATCGAAAGAATCGAAGATCAGAATGATTAACGCGGGGTTTGTTTAGGTGCAAACCCATCCGTGTGACACAGTATAGCCTCTATCGACTATGTAAATAATCTCGGATTGTGGACCAGTTCTCACTCATTATGATGGTCAGTTTTTAGCTTTCTCCACTAAGGTATTTCAAAAATCAGGTAAGCTGGGAATACAATCACAGTGATTCTCCCTTCCCCTTTAGCTAAACTAGCGGAACATAAGGGGGTAAGCACACGAGCGGGGCAATCCAACTATAGACCCAAGACATAATTCGGAACCGATGCATATAATTCAAAATCCTGAGAAACCGAACACATATGTAAAAGAAAGAGTGATAGTGTACTTCTCGGGCGGTTAATGTATCCTAGCCCCCGATTTAGTAGCCGGTCGCACTTTTTTAGAAATCATGAAATAAATTTGTCCTGTCAGCGCCACACATTAGAGAAACATGCATAAATATAAGTAAATTAAAAGGCATAGAGGAGCATCTGTGACAGATATGAGCGAGGAATTTTTATAATTCTTAGCACCAAAGCCGCAGTGTATAGGAAACTATCGAAATTAAGCAACGCCTCCCCTGCATACTTTTTGCGAGTGACTTGACGTACACCTGGTTCTTGGCTGCATTAACTCTCCAAAACATTGAATGGGGTTAGGTCCTTAAAAGATTGTTGCGGATGGAGACGGGCTTTCAATCTAAGAGCCATGAGAAACTGCCGATGACATAGAGCTTGACGCTTGGGAGTTTCTTTACTCTATCCCTTATGTGTCTTGGAAAAGGTTGGTACCATAGTTTGGTCTAGCCAAGAATATGGTACTTGTTCGAAGGCTCCCACAACATACCATGTTATTCAAAGAATGGAATTGTGTACGCGAGGGACATGCCTTAAATGTGCTCAGGGCATGCTGTGTGGGTACCCCTATGTATTCGGAGCCGAGGAATTCTCCGGGGGACCTGATTGAGCTCGGGATCGCTTAGCTACCTGTCACGGCTTGATCGACTTGTGACTTGACATTTCTGCGGCGTGCTCACTGTCGGCCACTAAGGTTGCGGTGATTTCTTTGGTATGGAGAGATTGTTCGGTACTTCCGTTGACAGTGATGACTCCTCGGGGTTCGGGCATCTTAAGCTTGAGATAGGCATAGTGAGGCACTGCTGCGGCAACAAAAGTCCTTCCCTGGCGCGTAGGAATTCTTCTTGTTACTTCTCTGGTTTGCGTTGGTTTTTCCCTTGAAGAGGGAAGGGTGATGCAGCACAGGAGCAGTAAGTATTTCCCTCAGTTTGAGAACCAAGGTATCAATCCAGAAGGAGGGCCTCATCAAGTCCAAAGTACCTGCGCAAAAACAAACAAGCTTGCACCCAACGCTTCAAAGGGGTTGTCAATCCCTTCAAGATTGTTTGCAAAGTGAGATCTGAAGGCGGAAAGTGCAACGAAGTGAAAAGTGTAAGGCTGAAAATATGGTGTGGAGTAGACCCTGGGCCCATAGTGTTCACTACAGGCTTCTCTCAAAATAGCAAATATTACGGTGGGTGAACAAATTAATGTCAAGCAATTGATAGAACCGCGCAAAGTCATGACGATATCTAAGGCAATGATCTAGCATATAGGCATCACGTCCGAGACAAGTAGACCGATACTTTCTGCACCTACTACTATTACTCCACACGTCGACCGCTATCCAGCATGCATCTAGTGTATTGAGTTCATGAAGAACAGAGTAATGCTTTAAGCAAGATGATATGATGTAGAGGGATAATCTCAAACCAATGATGAAAACCCCATCTTTTTACCCTTGATGGCAACAACACGATACGTGCCTCGCTACCCCTTCTGTCACTGGGTGAGGTCACCGCACGGTATGAACCCAAAACCAAGCACTTCTCCCATTGCAAGAATCATAGATATAGTTGGCCAACAAAAACCCACAACTCGAAGAGAATTACAAGGATATGAAATCATGCATAAGAGAGATCAGAAGAAACTCAAATAATATTCATAGATAATCTGATGATAAATCCACAATTCATCGGATCTCGACAAACACACCGCAAAAGAAGATTACATCAGATAGATCTCCATGAAGATCATGGAGAACTCTGTATTGAAGATCCAAGAGAGATAAGAAGCCATCTAGTTACTAGCTATGGACCCGTAGGTCTATGGTGAACTACTCACGCCTCATCGGAGAGGTCATGGTGTTGATGGAGAAGCCTTCCATGTCCGAATCCCCCCTCCGGCACGGCACCAGGACGTGCCCCAGATGGGATCTTGCGGATACAGAAGCTTGCGGCGGCGGAAAAGTGATTACGATGCTCCCCTGATTTTTTTGGGAATATTTGGGAATTTATAGGCGCAAGATCTTGGTCAGGGGACCTCCAGGGGGCCCACAAGCCTGCATGGCGCGCCCCCTGGTCGCGGGGTGGGGGCTTGTGGGGCCCCTGGGTCTCTTATGGCTTGGCCCCCAAGCTCTCCGATCTTCTTCCGTTCCAGAAAAAATCTTTTCGGGGATTTTCTTCCGATTGGACTCCATTTCAAAATCTCCTTTGAAAGGGGTCAAATAATGGAAAAACAGGAACTTGCACTTGGCACTGAGTTAATAAGTTAGTCCCAGAAAATAAATAAAAGGCATGCAAAACATCCAAAGTTTGGCAAGATAAAAGCATGAAACCATCAAAAATTATAGATACGTTGGAGACGTATCAAGCATCCCCAAGCTTAACTCCTGCTCGTCCTCGAGTAGGGAAGTGATAAAGAACAAATTTTTGATGTGGAATGCTACCTAGCATAGTTGTCCTTTGCAACTTCTTTCACGTGGCATGAATATTCAGATCCATACGATTCAAAACAATAGTTTTCTATTGACATGAAAATAGTGATACTTCAAGCAAACTAGCAAAGTAATCTTGTAGTTTCAAAATAACAAGGCCAAAGAAAGTTATCCCTACAAAATCATATAGTATGGCTATGCTCCATCATCTTCACACAACTAATGTAAATCATGCACAACCCTGGAATTGGCCAAGTAATTGTTTTCGCACTCTTACTTTCTCAAACTTTTTATAACTATCACGCAATAGATGAGCGCGAGCCATGGATATAGCACTATAGGTGGAATAGAGTGTGGTGGTGGTTGTGAGACAAAACGGAGGAGATGGTCACATTGACTCGGCGTATCAATAGGCTACGGAGATGCCCATTAATAGATATCAATGTGAATGAGTAGGGATTGCCATACAAGAAATGCACTAGAGCTATAAGTATGTGAAAGCTCAAGAGGAAAACTAGTGGGTGTGCATCCAACTTGCTTGCTCACGAAGACCTAGGGAAATTTTGAGGAAGCCCATCAATGGAATATACAAGCCAAGTTATAAAACGAAGATTCCCACTAGCATATGGTAGTGACAAAGCAAGAAGCTCTCAATCATGAAGAACATGGTGCTATCATGAAGCACAAGTATGGAAAAAGATAGTAGCATTGTCACTTCTCTCTTTTTCTCTCATTTCTCTTTTTTTGGGCTCTTAGGCCTCTTTTTTTATTTTCTCTCTTTTTTGGGCTCTTTGGCCTCTTTTTTTTATTTCCTCACATGGGACAATGCTCTAATAATGATGATCATCACACTTTTATTTACTCACAGCTCGAAGATCACAATGATGATGACTCCATAGGAAATGCCTCCGGTAGTGTACCGGGACGTGCAACGATCTAGTATGATCATGCAATGGCAATATGAGAGTGACGGCACAATCATGAGACGGAACGGTGGTAGTTGCATGGCAATATATCTCGGAATGGCTATGAAAATGCCATAGTAGGTAGGTATGGTGGCTTTTTTGAGGAAGGAGTTTGGTGGGTTTGTGCACCGACGAGAATTGCGCGGCGCTAGAGAGGCTAGCAATGGTGGAAGGTGAAAGTGCACCTATACCATGGGCTCAACATTAGTCATAAAGAACTCACATACTTGTTGCAAAAAAATTTATTAGTAATCGAAACAAAGTGCTAAAGGCATACTCCGAGGGGAAGGGTTGGTAGGTGTAAACCATCGCGCGATCCCGACCTCAACACAAAGGATGACAATCAATAGATCAATTATGCTCCGACTTCCTAACATAACGGTTCACCATACAAATCACTAACTTCAACACAAATATTTCTAGATTCACAACAGCCTACTAACATAGCTTTTAATATTACCGAATCCATGTCTCAAAACTAATTGAGAGGAATCAAATTTTTTCTTTCTACTCAATGCACATGAAGATGGAGGTTTTTGCATCCTCTTTGGGTACCTAGCACATGGGACTTCTTTCATAGCATAAGCCAACTACCAAATCACGCACCGTCGTGCTCTAAAGATATAAGTGAAGCACAAGAGCAAAAGTATCTAGCTCAAAAGATATAAGTGAAGCACAAGAGCAAAAGTATCTAAACTCAAAAGATATAAGTGAAGCACTAGGGCATTCTAGCAAAATCACGATGAGTGCATGTCTCTCTCTCTCAGAAAGGTGTGCAGCAAGGATTATTGTGACACAACAAAAAGAAAAGACTCCTATGATACAAGACGCTCCAAGCAAAACACATATCATGTGGTGAATAAAAATATAGCTTATCATGTGGTGAATAAAAATATAGCTCCAAGTAATGTTACCGATGGATTGAACACGAAAGAGGGGATGCCTTCCCGGGGCATCCCCAAGCTTAGGTTTTTAAGGCATCCTTGAATATCTTGGGGTGCCTTGGGCATCCCCAAGCTTGAGCTCTTGCCACTCTTTATCTTTTTGTCCATAAGAACTTCACCCAAAACTTGAAAACTTCACAACACAAAACTTAAACAGAAACTCGTGATAACATTAGTATAAGAAAGCAAACCACCACTTCCTTAGGTACTGTATCAAACTTAAATTCTACTTATGTTGATGTTGGGTTACTGTATTTTCAATATTACATGGCTAATACCCCCCGATACTATCCATAGTTTCATCAAAATAAGCAACTAACACAACAAAAACAGAATCTGTTAACAGCAGGCCAGTCTGTAGAAATCTGTATATTTTGTATACTTCTGGTACTTCAAAAATTCCAAAAAATTACGACCGTCTGAAGAATTTGCGTAGAAATTAGCAGGAAAAAGAATCAACTCAAAATCTCTTACATAAAAAAAACGAAAATTCTTTTTGTGAGAAGAAAGTTTCTGTCTTTTCCAGCGTGACCAAACGATCATCCCAAGACTAATCATAACGGTTTTGCTTGGCACAAACGCAAAAAGAAACACAAAAAAAACACAATTATAACAGAATTATGAAAGTGTGGAAAACACAAAACATAAATAAAAAAGGATAGGTTCGTTGGGTTGCCTCCCAACAAGCGCTATTGTTTAACGCCCTTAGCTAGGCATTCAATGATGCTCTCACAAAAGACAAGAATTGAAGCAAACGAGAGCATCCTAAAGCATGTGAAAATCACATCTAAGTCTAACATAATTTCTATGCATAGGTATTTTATAGGAAAACAAATTGGCAAAACAACCAATACTTACCAAATTCAAGGAAGAAGAAAGAGACAATAGCAATCTCCACATAACGAGAGGTAACTTAGTGATATGAAAGTTTCTACCACCATATTTTCCTCTCTCATAATAATTACATGTGGGATCATATTCGAATTCAACAATGTAACTATCACATAGGATATTCTTTTCATGATCCACATGCATGCAAAGTTGACGCTCTTCAAAAATAGTGGGATTATCATCAACTAAAGTCATGACTTCTCCAAACCCACTTTCAATATTATTGCAAATAAAATATTCATCATGACGTTTAAACAAATTTTCAAGATCATAAGAAAGATCATCACCCCAATCATGATTATTGCAATAAGTAGTGGTCATAGAAAAACTAGCATCCCCAAGCTTAGGGTTTTGCATATTTTTAACATGATTGTCACTAATAGGATTTATAGTGAAACCATTGCAATCATGCTTTTCATCCAAGGAGCCCTCGTGAATCACTTCATAAATTTCTTCCTCACAATTTTCAGATTCACGCATCTCAAGCAAAACTCCATAGAGAAAGTCAAGTGCACTCAACACATTAGCAATTGGTTCCACATAAGTGGATCGCTTAAAGAGATTAGCAAGTGGATGAGGATCCATATCACTAGATTTTCAGCAAGCGAAGATCCAAGCATATTGAAGGCACATAGCACACAAGCGAACAAAAAGCAAGCAAAAGAAAAGGGCGAACGAAAAAGACAAAAGGCAAAAGAAAACGGCAAAGGAAAACGGCAAATGTGAAGTGGGGGAGAGGAAAACGAGAGGCAACTGGCAAAAAAGTAAATACAAGAGATGAGTTTGTGAGACCTACTTGGATAGATCTCTCCTTCCATGGCAACGGCGCCAGAAATTCTTCTTGCTACTACGACAACACACCTTCCCTGGTACGGCGCCAGGAATCCTGCTGCAGCGGCTACGCCTAAGGGACTTCCTAGGCAAATATGCAAAGGATTCTCCCGTGGCCTTGGAGCCTTGCGTTGGTGTTCCCTCGAAGCGGAAAGGGTGATGTAGCACAGCGGCGTTAAGTATTTCCCACAGTTTTGAGAACCAAGGTATCGATCCAGTGAAGGAGTATCACTAGTGCGTGCACAAACACAAAGAGCTTACTCCCAACGCTATGAAGGGGTTGTCAATCCCTTATAGATTGTTTGCCAAGTGAGAACTGAAAGCAACAAAGTAAAAAAGCAAAGTAAAAGCGGAGGTGTAAACGATGGATGTGAATAGACCCGGGGGCCGTAGTGTTTACTAGTGGCTTCTCTCATGAAAGCAAGTAGACGGTGGGTGAACGAATTACTGTTGAGCAATTGATAGAACCATGCAAAGTCGTGACGATATCTATGGCAATGATTATATCTATAGGCATCACGTCCAAAACAAGTAGACCGATACTTTCTGCATCTACTACTATTACTCTACACGTCGACCGCTATCCAGCATGCATCTAGTGTATTAAGTCCAAAAGAACAAAGTAACGCCTTAAGCAAGATGACATGATGTAGATGGACAATCTCATATCTACGACAAAGCCCACCTTGTTACCCTTGATGGCAACTACACGATGTGTACCTTGCTACCCCTACTGTCACTGGGAAAGGTCACCACACGGTAAGAACCCAAAACCAAGCACTTCTCCCATTGCAAGAATCATAGATCTAGTTGGCCAAACAAAACCCAAGACTCAGAGAGACTTACAAGGATATGAAATCATGCAAATTAGAAATCAGCAAAGACTCAAATATATATCATAGATAATCTGATCACAAATCCACAATTCATCGGATCTCGACAAACACACCGCCAAAGAGGATTACATCGGATAGATCTCCATGAAGATCATGGAGAACTTTGTATTGAAGATCCAAGAGAGAGAAGAAGCCATCTAGCTAATAACTACGAACCCGTAGGTATGAACTGAACTACTCATGAGTCATTGGAGGGGCGATGATGTTGATGAAGCGGCCCTCCAACTCCAAAGTCCCCTCCGGCAGGGCACCGGGAAGGGTCTCCAGATGAGATCTCGCAGAACCAGGAACTTGCGGCGGCGGAACTCCCGATCTTGGTTTCTTTTTGGAGGTTTCTAAATTTATAGGACCGTATGGCAGTGGAGTTGCATCAAGTGGGCCCCCGAGGGGCCCACAAGCTTGGTTGGCGTGACCTAGGGGGGCCGCGGCGACAGGGCTTGTGGCGCCCTCAGGAACCCCCCCTCCTCCGGTATCTTTTTCTTCCGGTATTTTTGATATTTTCCAAAACAAATCATCGCGAAAGAATTATTCCATTTGGCCTCCGTTCCAAAATCAGATCTGAAAAGAGTCAAAAACACAGAAAAAACAGGATCTGGCGCTTGGCACTGAGTTAATAAGTTAGTCTCAAAAAATATATAAAAGGTAAACAAAACATCCAAAGTTGACAAGATAACAGCGTGAAACCATCAAAAATTGTAGATACGTTTGAGACGTATCATAGTTCCATTAACCATGAGTGGGGATGAGCCTACCAAATTTATCAGAGCACCATCAGAATCATAGGTATGGGTACCCAAGAAATTTCCACCTACGATGGTGTCAAGAATATACCTATTTCAAGGAGAAATACCCACATAACAACTGCGAAGCAAGACGGCAGTGGATTGCTTATGAGTAGATCTACTCTGAGCATTGCAAATCCTATACCAAGCGTCCTTTAAGTTTTCTCCCTCAATTTGTTTGAAATTGAGAACTTCGCTCTCGGGAGTATCGTTCGAAGTGGTGGATCTAGCCATCAGGGTAGACTATCCCACACAGGCAAGCAGAAAGCAAGCGAGAAAAAGGGCGAACGAAAAGGCGAACGAAAAAGGCAAACGAAAAAGGCAAATTGGTGAGGTGGGGGAGAGGAAAACGAGAGGCAACTGGCAAACAAAGTAAATGCAAGAGATGAGTTTGCGACACTTACTTGGATGAGTTATTGACTTGATCTTCCTCCCCAGCAACGGCGCCAGAAATTCTTCTGCTGCGGCAACAGAAGTCCTTCCCTGGTGCGTAGGAATTCTTCTTGTTACTTCTCTGGTTTGCGTTGGTTTTTCCCTTGAAGAGGAAAGGGTGATGCAGCACAGGAGCAGTAAGTATTTCCCTCAGTTTGAGAACCAAGGTATCAATCCAGAAGGAGGGCCTCGTCAAGTCCAAAGTACCTACGCAAAAACAAACAAGCTTGCACCCAACGCTTCAAAGGGGTTGTCAATCCCTTCAAGATTGTTTGCAAAGTGAGATCTGAAGGCGGAAAGTGCAAAGAAGTGAAAAGTGTAAAGCTGAAAATATGGTGTCGAGTAGACCCTGGGGGCCATAGTGTTCACTAGAGGCTTCTCTCAAAATAGAAAATATTATGGTGGGTGAACAAATTACTGTCGAGAAATTGATAGAACCGTGCAAAGTCATGACGATATCTAAGGCAATGATCTAGCATATAGGCATCACGTCCGAGACAAGTAGACCGATACTTTCTGCATCTACTACTATTACTCCACACATCGACCGCTATCCAGCATGCATCTAGTGTATTGAGTTCAGGAAGAACAGAGTAACGCTTTAAGCAAGATGACAGGATGTAGAGGGATAATCTCAAACCAATGATGAAAACCCCATAATTTTACCCTTGATGGAAACAACACGATACGTGCCTCGCTACCCCTTCTGTCACTGGGTGAGGTCACCGCACGGTATGAACCCAAAACCAAGCACTTCTCCCATTGCAAGAATCATAGATCTAGTTGGCCAAACAAAACCCACAACTCGAAGAGAATTACAAGGATATGAAATCATGCATAAGAGAGATGAGAAGAAACTCAAATAAGATTCATAGATAATCTGATCATAAATCCACAATTCATCGGATCTCGACAAACACACCGCAAAAGAAGATTACATCGGATAGATCTCCATGAAGATCATGGAGAACTTTGTATTGAAGATCCAAGAGAGAGAAGAAGCCATCTAGTTACTAGCTATGGATTCGTAGTTCTATGGTGAACTACTCACGCATCATCAGAGAGGTCATGATTTTTTTGGGAATATTTGGGAATTTATAGGCGCAAGATCTAGGTCAGGGGACCTTCAGGGGGTCCTCAAGCCTGCATGGCGCGGCCCCCCTGGCTGCAGGGTGGGGGCTTGTGGGGCCCCTGGGGCTCTTCTGGCTTGGCCGCAAGCTCTCCGATCTTCTTCCGTTCCAAAAAAATCTTTTCGGGGATTTTCTTCTGTTTGGACTCCGTTTCAAAATCTCCTCTCAAAGGGGTCAAAAACTTGGAAAAAATAGGAACTGACACTTGTCACTGAGTTAATAAGTTAGTCCCAGAAAATAAATAAAAGGCATGCAAAACATCCAATGTTTGACAAGATAAAAGCATGAAACCATCAAAAATTATAGATACGTTGGAGACGTATCAGGCACAACGTTGAATTGGGCGAAGGCGGTGCGTTCGAGCAGTGCGTGGTACCCGCTGTGGAAGGGGACAATGTCGAATACCAAGTCATTGCTGCGGAAGTTGTTGGGTGATCCAAACACGACTTCCAGCGTTATGGTACTAGAGTAGCGGGCTTCAGCACCTGGAATCACTCCTTTAAAGGTAGTGTTGCTTGGTTTTATTCTGGATGGGTCAATGCCCATCTTTTTCACCGTAACTGCGTAAATTAGATTAAGGCTACTTCCTTCATCCATGAGGACTCTCGTGAGGTGGTACCCATCTATGATGGGATCTAGAACGAAGGCGGTGGACCCTCCATGACGGATTTTGGTCGGATGATCCCTGCGGTCGAATGTGATCGGGCAAGCCGACTATGGATTATACTTTGGAGCTACATATTCTACAACATAGACTTCTTGGAGGGATCGCTTCTGCTCCTTCTTGGGTATGTGAGTAACGTAAATCATGTTTACGATTTTTACCTCGGGAGGGAACTGATTTTGGCACCCGTTGTTCGGGCCACGGGGCTCCTCATCGTTTTCGCTTCGAGGGATCCTGCCATGTTCTTCAGCCGCTGCTTTGCCGGCCTACTTGAATACCCAACAGTTACGGTAGGTGTGCGTGGCTGGCTTGTCTTGGGTGCCGTGGATTTGACAGGGTCGTTCCATAATTTTTCCCATTGGGTTCGCCCGTCTTTGTTCCCTTTGAAAGGTTTCTTTCGCTGTCTTGGCTTGGAGCTACGAAATCTAGCATTCACTGATGTGTCTTTGCCGTCGCCAGCACGGAGGCGACGCTTGTTCTTGTTTTTTATCAACTTGTCATTTCGGTCCCGAAACGCGGAGGTTCCAGGGTCGTCCGTGTTGTGGCTACGCCGAGCTAGCCAGTTGTCCTCGCCCGTGCAAAAGTGGGTCATGAGAGAAGGGAGGGAAGACATTGTGCTCGGCCTGTCCTGTCCGAGCTGGCGAGCCAACCACTCGACTCGAATGTTTTGCCTAAAAGAGGCTATTGCTTCGGCGTCCGGGTAGTCCACAATTTGGTTTTTCTTCATTAAGAACCGGTTCCAGAACTCTATGGCTGACTTGCCCACCTTTTGGACGACATTACTCTCACAACCCTAGCTTTCTTTGGTTTGCCAAGCATTCATGCATGCATTATGAAAACTTTGATGTTTAAATAGGAAGTGAACAAAACCCCAATGTTTTGAAAAATTGTCAAGAAGGCAATAAAAATTTAATACCTTAAAAGGAACCAGGAAAATGTTCCAAATACTTGGAAAAATATTGACATAAAGTAAATTTGTCAAACCAAAATTCTAGGTCACAGGAACTTTTTGTAAATGATTTTTGAGTTGACTAAATAGCTATTTGGAATGGAATTATTTTGATTCCTTCTATTTTAAAGTTTCAAAAATGCTGAAACCTTTATGTGGCATTGGATATTATTGTCTTTGTCACATAATAACATTTTTGGGTTTTATATTTGGTCAAACAATTTATTTTAAATCCTAAAAGTAAATACCAGAAAGAAATAAAAGAGAAATAAAAAACAGAGAGAAGCTTACCTGTCGCCACCTCCTGGCCCAGCCCACCGGGAGGGACTCTCCCTGTCGTCTTCCTCCTCCTGCCAGAAGGCAGGGGAGAAGGTGAGCACGGCAGCTCACCTCGCCACCTCCTGCTCGCGTGGAGCCCCCTCCTGCCTCCACCGCGCCAGCACGAGGCTGTCTCTCCTTTATCTTCTCCTCCCCCTGCTCTCGTCTTTCCTCTTGCTCTCTGTCTTTCTCTCGCGCCGCCATTGCCAATCTTCTCAAGCTCGTCTCTAGCCCGTCTCCGACCACCTCTCGCCACCCCGACCATCTTGTTAGCTCCGCCTCGGCAAGAAGCTCCTCACCGTCAACAAGCCCGAGCACCAGAGCCCCTGCAGCCTCGCATCGACGTCTTCTTCCTCCTCCGGCAACCAGAAGCCGCCACCATCGATTCGGTCGGACCGTCGCCCCTTCTTCGCCGCCGATGCCAAAAACGGTATCACCGTGAGCCCTCGAGTCTTTCCCCTCTCTCTCACGCGTGACTGAACCTCCAGAGCTACTTCCCCGTCGAGCTCCACTTCCGGCCGCCGCTAGAGCTCGTCGCCGGCACTTTCTCCAGCGATTCCAGCCCCTCCTGCTACCCCTGCTCGATCGGCCGGTGCACCAGCGTCCCGTAGCCGCAAACCGCATGCCAAATAGGGCCTTGTAGCCTCGGTTAGGCCATCTCCGACGAGCCTCCGCCGCGGGTCTGGTCTCTGGCGACCACCCTCCGGTGGGCGTCGACGTGGCCGACCATTAACACGCTAATTAACCCCCTACAAACGCTGACAGAGGGCCCCACTAGTGAGTCAAATCTCACTTAGTGCGGGTCAGCGCGGGTTTAGTCTATGGGTCACTGACCAGTGGACCCCACTGGTCAGGTTGACCTGGACCCGGCTGGTTGACCTGCTGACGCAAGGATGACATCAGCGTGACGCAGTAATAGTTTTTCTGATTTAATTTAATTCCGGAAAATTGCTAAAACTTGTAAAAATCATAGAAATTAAAATATAAATCTGATGAAAATAATTTATATATGAAAAATTATCATAAAAATGCAAGGAATCAATTGGTGGCATTTATACACATGTTTGGACATTTTAACCTTGCTGAATATGAAGAATTCACAATAGGCTTATAAAGGATATAATTGGATTTTGAAAATGATTTATATAGATCAAATAAACTTATTTCAACCTGTGATCACTTGCATTAGATGAAATTAGCATCATGATAACTTGCCATGCTCATGCATCATTGTGAAGCATTTGCCATGATTAATTTCTTTTGTTTGATCTGTCAATAGACCTTGCGAGATGTAGTTATCACCGGCATCGAAGAATAGTTGAGTTCTTCCGATCAACAGGCAAGCAAAACCCCTTTGAACATTCTGACAAAATCCTATTCTCTCGCTCCTGCTCTCATTTCTATGCATTAGGACAAAATGATTCAATTGATAGTTGTATTATGATAGCTGCACCTATTCCTTTGCATGACCTGATTTTGATCACAGTAAATAGCTAAACCAATGCAACCTAGCATACCTGGTAGATGCTTGAGTCATATGTGCTTTACCCTGTTATGATTGCTATGCTTAGGTTGAGTTTGGTCCGAGCATCAGAATGATGTGTTGGAATGATCATGTCCTATTGATGAGAGTTAAAGATGTGAAATTGTTTTGGTAAAGGTAGCGATGAGAGGCCATGTAGGAGTACATGGTGGGTTGTCTCATTGTCCCCGCATTTAGGACCTGAGATGTTGTGTTGGTGTTCCAAGACTAGCTACTACCGCACATTGGGTTCCGGTTACTCGACCCCTCTCGGCCTATTAACTTCTCTGTTCTCAGTCCAGAAGTCGTAGTAGTTCGAAACGTTCATAGGTTGTGGCACGGCCTGCTAAGTGGATGAACGGCCCAGTCGGGACCGGCTTGGGGCCCTGCTCACATCATTTGAGGCCATGTTGGAAACCTCGGCCGGACTTCCATTATGGGTTCCAACTCTGATAGGCGACTGTCTTGGGCGTGAATCTTAGTAGGTTAACGTCCATGGCCAACTCCCTCGTTGGGCTTCCGCTTGAAGGTTGCCGAGGTGCTGGTTATATGTGCACTTGGCGATAAGTGGTGGAAGCATGTGTGACGAAGTACACCCCTGCAGGGTAACTATCTATTCGAATAGCCGCGTCCTCAGATATGGACTTCTTGGATACTTACATGGTTCATAGATAACTTTAATGGTTACTCTAAAATGGTCCAGATAAGTGTGAGTGCTATGGATGACCTTCTCGTAGGATGAAGAGAGAGGATCCATGGTGGTGTATTGATGTGATAGTTATGTGGACTCGTGTGCGCTTTCTCGTAAGGAGACGAGGGGGATATTAAAACTTTGTTGTAGAATAGGTTAGCCAAAGGTCAAAGCTGGCTTCTCTGCAATAAACCCGACAATTCCATTCATTGATACTTGATGCATATGTAGTTAGCACTGATGTAAGACTTTATGAGTACCTTCGTACTCGTTGTTGCTTATTTACATTTTTACAGAATAGACGTCGCTCTCTCTACGTTATCTCTTGACGTTAACATCGATGGATTAGCTTGGGAACCCAGACAGTGATCTAGCTCCTATGGTAGGGTCGTTGTAGCTTTTAAGCTCTTCCAGACGCTTTTAGTAGATGTTTGTACCCAGACATGTAACTTCCGCTTGATGCTTGTATGCTCCGAATTTTGGGTCATGTGACCCCTTCTGTTTGTAACATTAAACTATGTTGGCTCTTCGGAGTCTATTAAATAAATGATGTGTTGTAGAGTTATGTTGTGATGCCATGTTGTATCTACACATATCGTGCATATTGTGTGTATGCTTGCAATGCATTGATATGTGTGGGATTCGACACCTAGTTGTGTGCCTTGAGTAGTACTCCATACCGGGAAATGCCTCGTTGTGCTTCCACCGAGCCTTGGTAGCTTGCTACTGCTCCGGACACATTGATTGACCGGCATGTATCCTTCTTGGTTGCTGTGTTTGTCCCCTCGGGGAAATGTCACGCGGTGTAATGGAGTCCCTGTAGCTTGCTACGACTCGTCTACACTCGCTGATGACCGACACCTGCCTTGTTCGGTTATGTATGCCTGTCCCGGTACGGATGTGCCACTTGGGTTCATAACTAGCCATGTCGACCCAGGTTCTTTGACATATGATTGCTGGCAACATAGTCATATACGTGAGCCAAAAGACGCAAACGGTCCCGGCCAAGGTAAGGTGGAAACCGGGGTGATTACCGTGCGTGAGGCCACAAAGTGATATGATGTGTACATGCTGGAGTTGTATGGCTTAGGATCGGGGTCCCGACAGCGTTGGTATCAGAGCTTGACTGCCTGTAGGATTACCAAGCCAAAATGGTCGATGTTGAGTCTAGAAAATCTATAATTATATAAGGGAATTGATTGTGGAAGGGAACGTAAGGCTCTTTTTACTCTTTTCCTCGAGTCACTCTATTCTGAGTCACCTTTTCTTTTCTACGGGGATTAAGGACTAGGTTTTCTTATCTGTCTACTAGGAGGACGAGATACTAAACCATGGACTTATAGGATGGTTTCTGTTTGTCATTCCTGCTTTCATCAGAATTGTGACAATAGATGCCTTTGTTCTTGCTGCACCTCGAATCCATAATATTGAGTAGTTATGTTGCCCAGATCTCTTGAAGGATGCCTCATATTTCATGCCTATACAGCCGTTATGCTGTCCAATTTTCTCTAGGATTGTGGTGTTTAGTGTTCTTTGTCTCTGAACCCTGGATTGTTTCAACAGGATGTCGCGAGTAACCCGGAGTTCTGTTGGCCGTGATCAGAACCATGGAGATGGTAGGGATGGAGAAGATTCTCTTAATCCGCCTTTGTTGACAGAGGTTATGCTAGAAATTGAGAGGAATAAGCATGCCACCAACCGTCTGTTGGAGCACATTGAGCGGAATACAGCCTATCAATGCAATGAGCTAGTATCCATCAGAGACTTCACAAAATTGAATCCACCCACCTTCCATCATTCCATTGAGCCACTGGATGCAAATGATTGGCTCCGAAGTATCAATAACAAGCTGCGTTATGCAAACGTGGCTGAAGGAGACAAGGTTACCTATGCCACATATCACCTCGAAGGTTCTGCTAGACTATGGTGGGAGAACTTTGAGGCTATGCGTCCTTCGGGCCAAGTTACTTCATGGAAGGAGTTCTATGAAGCTTTTCGTGAACATCATATTCCGCAGGCCCTGATAGATCGTAAGCAAGAAGAGTTTTGCAATTTGACTCAAGACAAGTTGGATGTAAATGCTTATAGTCGTGAATTTGGACGCCTTGCGCGTTATGCACCAGAAAAGTATCCACGGATGCCAAGAAGCAAGCTAGGTTCAGGAAAGGTCTTAACCCAAAGCTTCGTCATGATCTCAGTTTGCATGAGTTCATCAGTTTTGAGGTCCTTGTGAACAAAGCCATCCAAGCAGAAACAAGCAGAATGACCTACGAGGAATCTCGCAAGCACAACCGTGATGTTGGATCATCTTCAACTTCTATATCCCAGAAGCGTAGGATATGGATCCCGAATGTTGTTTTCCCTCCGAGATATGTACCAAGGCCAACCTATGTGGCGCCTCGTCTGCCGATGCCAAGTGTCCCCCAGGATAATCTCATCAATCAAGCGTTCAACCCAGACCCCCGTCCTATTTTTGGATCGTGCTTCAAGTGTAGCAAGCCAGGACACTATTCAAGGGATTGTCCTTTGCGTGGTTTTGTTCCACCACCTTCAGGAATGGGTGTTGTTCGTTGCAAGCCACCAACCAAGAAGTTCAAGGAAAAGTAAGTTTCTCTAACTCGTGGATGTGTGCACCATGTATCTGCTGAAGAAGCTCAAGATGATGATGATGTTGTGCTTAAGACGCTCCTTGTTAATTCTCATCCAGCTTCAGTTCTTTTTGACTCTGGAGCATCTCACTCCTTCATCTCCGAACGTTATGCCTCCTTGCATAACATTGCTTTCGTAGATATGCCCACCGTATTAGTAATTCAGGCTCTAGGTTCCAAATGGCAAACTAATGCAGTAAGTCATGGGAACCAAATCCTTATTGATGGTCTAGTATTCCTTGCTTCCTTGATACCTCTCAAGACTTCAGACATCAATATCATTTTGGGGATGGACTGGTTGATAGCTCATCATGCCAAAATTGATTGTTTCTCTAGATCTATTCAGCTCACCCATACTTCTCGCCGGTTAGTAAATGTCTCATCTGGTATTTCAAAACGCCAGATATATGCCATCAATGCCAATCCTCTTCCAGACCTTGAAAACATCCCAGTAGTCCGTGATTTTCCGGATGTCTTTCCAGAGGAACTACGAGGTGTCCCACCTGACAGAGAAGTAGAGTTTGTCATAGAACTTGTCCCAGGAACTGCTCCAATTGCTAGAAGACCCTATAAGATGTCTCCTCAAGAATTAGCTGAGCTTAAAACCCAACTTGATGAATCCTTGAAGAAAGGTTTCATCCGTCCTAGCTCTTCCCCTTGGGCTTGCCATGTCCTCTTCGTCAAGAAGAAGGATGGTACGGAACGGATGGTTGTAGATTACCGACTAGTTAATCTGGTCATGATAAAGAACAAATATCCGCTCCTGTATGATCAGCTCGCTGGATCTGCAGTATTTTCGAAGATGGATTTGAGATTAGGTTATCATCAAATCAAAATTAGGAACGGGGACATTCCTAAGACGGCCTTTGTCACTCGTTATGGCCAATACGAGTACACCGTCATGTCCTTTGGTCTCACCAATGCCCCAGCCACTTTCTCCCGCTTAATGAATTCGATCTTCATGGAGTACTTGGATAAATTCGTCGTGGTTTACCTCGATGATATTTTGATTTACTCGAAGAACGAAGAAGAACATGCTGAGCATCTTAGGCTGGTATTGCTGAAACTTCGAGAGCACCGCCTTTACGCCAAATTCTCCAAGTGTGAATTCTGGTTACCAGAAGTGACCTATGTAGGTCACGTAATCTCGGCAAAAGGTATTGCTATCAATCCCGAGAGAGTTCAGGCCGTTCTTGATTGGACTCCACCTGAATCGGTGAAGCAAGTTAGGAGTTTCCTTGGCTTAGCAAGCTATTGTCGCTGCTTCGTCGAGAATTTCTCCAAAATTGCCAAACCTCTAACTGAACTTCTCAAGAAAGATAAGAAGTTCGAATGGACCCCATGGTGCTAGGAAAGTTTTCAGGAGTTGAAAAGACGACTGACTACTGCCCCGATACTTGTGCCCCCGGATTTCTCAAAGGACTTTATTATCTACTGTGATGCCTCGCGACAAGGACTTGGATGCATTCTTATGCAAGATCGTCATGTGATTGCATACACATCTCGATAGTTGCGTCCACATGAGGAGAATTATACAACTCATGATCTGGAACTTGCCGCTGTAGTTTATGCACTATTAACCTGGCGACATTACCTCCTGGGTAATCGTTGTGAAATATACACTAATCACTAGAGTCTCAAGTATATATTCACCCAACCGGATTTGAATCTTAGGCAAAGACGGTGGGTTGAGTTGATTACGGATTACGATTTAGGAATATCTTACACCCCAGGCAAAGCCAATGTCATGGCTCATGCACTAAGTCGTAAATCCTATTGTAACAACCTCATGTTTCTACAAAATCAACCACTTCTCCATGAGGAATTTCGTAAGCTTAATCTTCACCTTGTTCCTCAAGGATTCCTTTCTACCTTGGTGTCGAAACCGACTCTTGAGGATCAGATCATAGCAGCCCAGAAAGATGATGCGGGAATTTCCCGGATCAAGAGCAACATCGCCAAAGGAGTTGCTGGTTGTTTCTTGGTAAATGATAAAGGTGCTGTATTCTTTGAGAATCGTTTGGTGGTTCCTAAGAAGCAACAACTTTGTGATTTGATTCTTAAGGAAGCTCATGAATCGCCTCTCACGATTCATCCCGGTAGCACTAAAATGTATCAGGACCTACACCAGAGGTTCTGGTGGACCCGGATGAAGAGAGAAATCGCTCAATTCATTGCTAACTGTGATGTTTGTCGTCGCGTTAAGGCAGAGCATCAAAGGCCTGCTGGCACACTTCAACCCCTGGCTATTCCCGAGTGGAAGTGGGACAAGGTTAATATGGATTTTATCACTGGTTTTCCAAAGACCAAGAAAGGGAATGATGGCATCTTTGTCGTCATTGATCGCCTTTCGAAAGTTGCTCACTTCCTTCGAGTCCGAGAAAGTATAACTACTAGTCAGCTAGCAGACCTATATATTTCTTGAATAGTTTCTCTTCATGGTGTTCCTCTAGAAATCAATTCAGATCGTGGAAGTCTTTTCACTTCTCGATTTTGGGAAAGTTTCCAAAAAGCTATGGGAACTCATCTTTCGTTTAGCACTGCTTATCACCCTCAGTCAAGTGGTCAAGTAGAAAGAGTCAACCAAATTCTTGAAGATATGCTCAGAGCATGTGTTATCTCATTCGGAATGAATTGGGAGAAGTGTCTTCCATTCGCCGAATTTTCTTATAACAACAGTTTCCAGTCTAGTCTGGGCAAAGCTCCTTTCGAAGTTCTGTATGGACGAAGATGCCGAACACCATTAAACTGGTCAGAAACCGGTGAAAGACAGTTCTTTGGACCGGATATGATCCAGGATGCAGAAGAGCAAGTTCGCATTATTCGTAAGAATTTAAAAACTGCCCAATCTCGTCAAAAGAGTCAATATGACCGCCATCATAAGGAAGTAAGTTATGAAGTTGATGAGAAGGCTTACCTTCGGGTTTCACCTCTCAAAGGTACCCATCGTTTCGGTATCAAAGGGAAATTGGCTCCTCGTTACATTGGTCCTTTCCGTATTCTCGCTAAACGAGGAGAGGTTGCCTACCAGTTAGAGCTGCCTCCTCGTCTTTCCAAAGTTCATCATGTGTTCCACGTTTCTCAACTCAGGCGTTGCTTCAAGGACCCTGTCCGCGAAGTAGACCACGAAACGCTTGATCTCCAAGATGATCTCTCATATCGAGAATATCATGTTCGTATTCTTGACGAAACCGAGCGTAGCACCCGACATCGCAACATCAAGTTTCGCAAGGTTTAGTGGTCTCATCATTCTGAGAATGAAGCAACCTGGGAGCGCGAAGATCGCCTTCGGCTTGAATACCCCGAACTCTTCCCGACTACGCCTAAATCTCGGGACGAGATTCTTGTTTAGTGGGGGTGAGTTGTCATAGCCCTAGCTTTCCTTGGTTTGTCAAGCATTCATGCATGCATTATAAAAACTTTGATGTTTAAATAGGAAGTGATCAAAACCCCAATGTTTTGAAAAATTGTCAAGAAGGCAATAAAAATTTAATACCTTAAAAGGAACCAGGAAAATGTTCCAAATACTTGGAAAAATAGTGACATAAAGTAAATTTGTCAAACCAAAATTCTAGGTCACAGGAACTTTTTGTAAAGGATTTTTGAGTTGACTAAATAGCTATTTGGAATGGGATTATTTTGATTCCTTCTATTTTAAAGTTTCAAAAATGCTGAAACCTTTATGTGGCATTGGATATTATTGTCTTTGTCACATAATAACATTTTTGGGTTTTATATTTGGTCAAACAATTTATTTTAAATCCTAAAAGTAAATACCAGAAAGAAATAAAAGAGAAATAAAAAAACAGAGAGAAGCTTACCTGTCGCCACCTCCTGGCCCAGCCCACCAGGAGGGCCTCTCCCTGTCGTCTTCCTCCTCGTGCCAGAAGGCAGGGGAGAAGGTGAGCATGGCAGCTCACCTCGCCACCTCCTGCTAGCGTGGAGCCCTCTCCTGCCTCCACCGCGCCAACACGAGGCCGTCTCTCCTTTATCTTCTCCTCCCCGTGCTCTCTTCTTTCCTCTCGCTCTCTATCTTTCTCTCGTGCCGCCATTGTCGATTTGCTCAAGCTCGTCTCTAGCCCCTCACCGGCCATCTCTCGCCACCCTGACCGTCTTGTTAGCTCCGCCTCGGCAAGAAGCTCCTCACCGTCAACAATCCCGAGCACTAGAGCCCATGCAGCCTCGCATCGACGTCTTCTTCCTCCTCCGGCAACCGGAAGCTACCGTCGTAGATTCGGTCGGACCGTCGCCCTTCTTCGCCGCCGATGCCAGAAACAGAATCACCGTGAGCCCTCGAGTCTTTCCCCTCTCTCTCACGCGCGAATGAACCTCCAGAGCTACCTCCTCGTCGAGCTCCACTTCCGGCCACCGCTAGAGCTCGTCGTCGGCACTTCCTCCGACGATTCCAGCCCCTCCTGCTACCCCTGCTCGATCGGTCGTTTCACCAGCGTCCCGTAGCCGCAAACCGCATGCCAAATAGGGCCCTGTAGCCTCGGTTAGGCCATCTCCGGCGAGCCTCCGCCGCGGGTCTGGTCACTGGCAACCACCCTCCGGTGGGCGTCGACGTGGCCGACCATTAACACGCTAATTAACCCCCCACAGACGCTGACAGAGGGCCCCACTAGTGAGTCAAACCTCACTTAGTGCGGGTCAGCACGGGTTTAGTCTATGGGTCACTGACCAGTGGACCCCACTGGTCAGGTTGACCTGGACCCGGCTGGTTGACCTGCTGACGCAGGGATGACATCAGCCCGACGCAGTAATAGTTTTTCTGATTTAATTTAATTCTAGAAAATTGCTAAAACTTTTAGAAATCATAGAAATTAAAATATAACTCTAGTGAAAATGATTTATATATGAAAAATTAACAGAAAAATGCAAGGAATCCATTGGTGGCATTTATACACATGTTTGGACATTTTAACCTTGTTGAATATGACAAATTCACAATAGGCTTATAAAGGTCGCGCGAGCCCCCACCGCCTGCCATCCTCGCACGGGCCGCAGTCCCAGCACGCGCCTCACCTGCGCCGACGCCCCAGCACGCGCCGACAGCCTCGCCTGCACGGACGCCCCAGCACGCGCCGACCGCCTCGCCTCCTCACCGCTGGTCGCCCTCGCCGCCGGTCGCCGCCTCGGCCGCCTGTCGTAAGCACCATGGATGCAGCCCGTCGGTCTTCACCTCGTCGCATCTCACCCCCTGTGTTGCAAACGCTGGATAAAAAGTTTCAACCGTGTGTAGAAAAAGCTTCAACCGTTAAGAAAAACAGCTTCAACCAAAAACTTCAACGAGGGAAAGTTGCAAACGTTGACAGAAAAAGCTTCAACCGTGTATGAAAAAAGTTTCAAATGCCGCTCCGACTGCAGCATCTCGCGTGGTCACTACTCAAAAAGTTTCAACCGTGTATAGAAAAGCTTCAACCGTTAAAAAAAGCTTCAACAAAAATACTTCACGAGGAAAAAAGTTGCAAACATTGACAGAAAAAGCTTCAGCCGTATATTAAAAAAGTTTCAACCGTCGCCCCGCTGCAGCATCTCGCGTGGTTCACCTTCGGTCACTGCCGTCAGACGCAGCGGCTGCCGGTGGAGAAGCCGCAGCGCTCACCGACAACGCCTGAGGTTGCAGGAGGGAAAAGGGGAGAGGAGGGGAGTAGAAGGAGGAGGAGGAGGAAGGAGATGGAGGAAGGGGAGAGGAAAGGAGGAGGCGGTGGGCACGCGAGATCCCCGCTGTCAGACGCAGCGGCTGCCGGTGGAGAAGCCGCAGCGCTCGCCAACAATGCCTGAGGTTGCAGGGGGGAAGGGGGAAGAAGAGGGAAGAAGAAGGCGGAGGAGGAGGAAGGAGATGGAGGAAGGGAAGAGGAAAGGAGGAGGCGGTGGGCACGTGCGATCTAGTCGATCCAACCCCAGCCACGCGACCAGCCGAACGTTTCGGCCGGCGCGCTCGCGAAAAACGTTTACCTACCTAAAAACCAACTTGCTATATATTGATCCACCTAGCCCAAAATCAGATGTGTGATGCAAAGCGTTTCCCAAATTTAGGCACCTTGTCCCATCCTCCCTCGCGCCACCGCAATCGTCAACCTTGAAATCTCCCCTCCCGATCCAACCCCGCTGCCCGAGCGCTCGATCCTGAGCGGATCGAGGCATCTTCCTATGCTCAAGACCCCGCCTCCACCGGAGGGCCACGTGCGCCGCGAGCAACCAGAGCCAGGCCAGCCCCATCGCCCTTGCTCCCTTCATCTCTCTCTCTTCTTCTCTTGAGCTCTCTCTCTCTCTCTCTCATGTATCTTTCTCTAACCCGAAGCCATTGTTGCCATGTTAGGAGATCAAAGTGCCGTCGTGCAGGACCGTGCTGTCAGGATGAAGCTTCAGGCTTGAGACAAACACGCGCTAGTGATCAACTTCGGAGAGAGAAATACGTCGAATTGGGGTTTCTATTGATGGGATCTCACGGAAAATGGATAAAGCACGCCACTGGCGGCTAGGGTTTGTACCCATATAATCTATTACATGCCTCGATGGGCTGGTGTGAGGGCAATATATAGCCAGCTCACAGCAAAAAGCAGAGTAAAGGAGAGGAGAACGGTAGTGGAGCTTGTCTGATCTTGAACAGCGACGCGGGGAAGGCTCCGAGCCGTTGGATGCTCGATCAGTGGTAGCGTCAGCTTGACTTATCGAACCGTTACCCTTTCATCTCAGCCATCCGTTGATCCATCTACCCCTCTAGATGTAACTGGCACGCAGGAACAGGGGAGGAGCCCGAAAATTCCCCCGTGTTAAGCTGCAGCTTGACCCCGAGCAGCAAAATCAGGGAAAACCTTGTGTATCAGTGTTGTATCCTCCCAAGTAGCTTCCTCCACTGGCAGGTTCACCCATTTGATCAGCCACCTTACAACAGGAATACTAATATCAGCCTGCACTCTTGGAACCAGCTTTCTTTCCAACCATATCTCAGGCTCTATTTTGATCAACCCATCAGGTCCCACTAGAGGCAAATCCTTGGAAGGCATCACTGCTGGTCCCACATGTTTCTTCAACTGACTGACATGAAAGGTGGGATGCAGTTTACACCCCTCAGGCAGCAGCAACTTATAAGCATGGAATCCCACTTTGTGCAAAATTCTGAAGGGTCCACAGAACTTTGAATGCAACTTAATATTCCTATGGATGCTCAAGGATGTGTCTATAAGGTTGTAGCTTCAAATAAACCATGTCTCCAACCTCAAATTCTCTCTCTTTCCTTTTCTTGTTAGCAAACCATTTCATTCTAGCTTGGGCCTTGATCAAGTTTGCTTTAATGACTTCCAATGCTAGTTCTCTGTTATGCAACAAATTCTCTGAATCCACAGAAATAGTGTCAGGTAAGGCAGACTCAGCTACCATAGGAGGAGGAAACCCATACAAGGCCTGGAATGGTGTCATTTGCAGTGAAGTGTGAAAGCTTGTGTTATACCACCACTCAGCCAGAGCCAGCCACACATGCCACTTCTTTGGTTGTTGAAAACACATGCACCTTAAATAGTTTTCCAAACACTGATTAACTCTTTCAGTCTGGCCATCAGATTGTGGGTGATAGCTTGTACTCATGTGTAATTTGATTTTCAAAGACATGAACAATTTCTACCATAAGTTGCTAGTGAATATCCTGTCCCTATCAGTAACAATCACCACTGGCATACCATGCAGTTTAAACACCGTTTCAGAAAAAGCTCTAGCCACATACTCCACTGAAATAGGGTGCTTCATTGCTATGAAATGGGCATACTTTGTAAACCTAACCACTACCACCAGAATGAGATCTTTGTTTTCAGATAATGGCAATCCTTCCACAAAATCCATGCTCACATGTGCCCAGGCAAAATCAGGTACAGGAAGTGGCTCCAACAACCCAGGGTAAGGGCAATGCTCTGCTTTGTTAATCTGACAAACAGGGCATGCTTTCACAAAATCAGTAACATCATGCTTCAATCCGGGCCAATGGAACACAAGTTTTACTCTCCGATATGTAGCCCTCTCTCCTGAGTGACCACCCAATTCAAAGCTATGGAATGTTTTCAAGAGTTCTTGCCTTAAAGCAGTTGTGCTCCCAACCAAAACTTTGTTTTTGAATCTTAGGATACCATTCTTGTAAGTGTAACCATTAGTTGGGCTTGTATCCACAGATCTCTGAGCAATCCACTCTTTAACTTTCTCATCTTGACTATAGCTTTTAGCCACTTCCATTATCCAGGTAGGAGTAGTGCTACTAGCCACCGACATAGCAGCTAAGTGTTTCACTCTGGATAAGGCATCAGCTGCCTGTTTTCTTTGCCCTCTTTATATTCAATAGTGAAGTTGTATCCCAGTAACTTGAGCAAGAGCGTATGTTGTATCCCTTCAGTAAGTTTCTGCTCTTGAATGTATTTGAGGCTCTCCTGGTCTGTTCTGATGATTAGTGCAGTGGCCAGGAAGTAGTGCTTCCACTTCTTAACAGCTTCAATAATTGCCATAACTTCCTTGTCATATGTGGACATAGCAGCAGCTCTAGGTCCTATAGTTTTGCTGAGAAAAGAAATGGGCCTGATCTCCTGCATTAAAACATCTCCTAGACCATATCCACAAACATCTGCTTCCAGAACAAAAGGCTTGGAAAAGGCAGGTAGGATTAATACTGGAGAGTGTGTTAGCTTCTCCTTAATTGCAGCAAATGCTCTCTCTTGATCAGCTCCCCATTGAAAGGAATCTTTCTTCAGGCAATCAAACAGTGTCCTACATGTGAGTCCATATCCTTGAATGAACCTCATGTAGTATCCACTTAATCCCAGAAAACTCCTTAATTCAGTAACACTGGTAGGACCAGGCCATTCTTTAATTGCTCTAATTTTGGAAGGATCAGTAGCCACTCCTTCTTGATTAATGATGTGGCCCAAGTACTCTACCTCAATCTGACCAAAAGAGCATTTCTCCAACCTTGCATATAATTTATTCTTTTGCAATATATCAAACACTTGAGTAAGATGACTTTTATGCTCAACCATAGAAGTGTTGAAAACCAGAATGTCATCAAAGAAGGTCACCACAAATTTGAGCATGCCAAATAATAGGTTCATGAGGGCTTGGAAACTTGGAGGTCCATTAGTTAGTCCAAAGGACATCACTAAGTATTCAAATAAACCCATATGAGTGAGAAAAGATGTTTTATGAATGTCTTCTTTTGCCATTCTGATCTGGTGATATCCATTCCTGAGATCAATTTTTGAGAAATATTTAGCCCCTTTCAGCTGGTCCAACAAATCCTCAATGATAGGAATAGGGTATTTGTTCTTCACTGTAATAGCATTCAATTTTCTGTAGTTAGTGCACGACCTCCAGGAGCCATCCTTCTTTTTCACCAACAGCACAGGGGAAGAAAATGGACTAGTGCTTGGTCTGATCACTCCAGATTTTAATAATTCCTTGATGATCTTCTCTAGTATTTCCTTTTGATGATGTGGCATTCTATAAGGCCTTTGGTTTACCACTTTAGCTCCTTCCATCAAAGGAATTATGTGGTCACAAGGCCTACTAGGAGGTAGTTCTGTAGGCTCCTAGAATAACTGCTCATAATCCTGCAACAGGCCATGTAGCTCATCAGGCAAAACCTTGACAGTGTCCACTACTTCCACAACACATGCAGTAAACAACACGAACCCACAAACTGCATGTTCCATTAACTTATCAGTGCAATCTCTAGCTTCATCAGGTTGTATCCTAGGCACTGTCTCATCAGCAAAAGTAATGATCTGACCATCAATCCCAGACACCTTCATTTCCATTTTAATGAAATCCATGTGCACTGGACTGTACTTTTTCAACCAGTCCACTCCAAGAATCATATCATAGCCTTTCAACTGGAGTACTCTAAAACAATCAGTAAATTGTTTACCTTGGATCTCATATTCACAATTCTGCACCATGAACTCACTCCATAATACTTCACCACTAGCAACAGCTACCCTTACTTTTTGGGTAGGCCTGGCCTTCACTTGCATTTTAGCTGCCATCTCTGGACAAATAAATGTAGAAGTGCTGCCACTGTCCACCAAAGCAACTGCAGCAGTATTTCCCATCTTAATGGTGAGCACAAAGGTGTTTCTAATAGCTCCAATGCCCATAGCAGCATGCATAGACAACTACAAAACAGTCTCAGCTTCGCACTGTTCCATGTTATCCAGCTCTGGATCAGTGACAAATATGGTTTCAGGTACTTCTTCTTCTTGTAATGCTTCAATTTGAGCTCTCTGACTCATTTTGCACACTTGCTTGTGCCCTGGAACCCAAGGTTCCCTACATTTGTAACAAACTTGATTCTGCTTGGCCTGTTAGATGATAGCATTTCTGTTTTGTGTTGCGGGATTGCCCTCAATCTTGGTCTGCTCAAAAGTGACATGTCTCCTAGGTTGTGGCACATATTGCTTAGCAGGTAATACTTGCACTGGTGGTTGAGCCTTCTCCATCCTTCTAGCATACCACATAGCAGTCTGCAAGTCCTTAGGTTTAAAACATTCCACATGACTCCTTGTGTAATTGTTCAAGCCAGCAATAAAACTAGTCACATAGTAACTATATGGTATGCCAGGGTTTTCTCTCCTCATCACATTCATCAGGTGCTCAAACTGCTCAATATAAGATGACAAGGTGGAAGTTTGATGGACAGCATGAAATGAACTAACAATATCACAAGCAGACTCTACAGCAAATCTGTCAGACAAGTAAGAACAGAACTTATGCCAAGGCACATTGTTAGGAGAATACCCTCTTCCTATCCACCACTGCACATCTGCCCCTTTTAAATAAGACACAGCCAATTCTGTTTTATGCTCAATAGGAGTCCTAGCAGCAGCAAAATACTGGTCCAGATTCTGAATCCAAGCTTCAGGGTCCAATCCCTCAAATTCAGAAATGTTCAACTTTGCAGGTTTGACTGTTAACACCTGTCTTCTACCATCATATGGTGAGTATTGTCTCTGTCTCTGCCCATCAGGCCATTCTTCCATCACCCCTGTCTCTACTTGTTGCAACTGAAAGTTCTGTTGATTCCCAACAACTTATTGTCCCTCATTTTTGTTGCTAGCAAAATTAGGATGTCTGTAAGGTGCTTTTCTTGACCCATCTAGATTAATTTCCTTCCCAGTATGGTCTCTTAACATAGCAGTGCCCCCTACAATCACTGGAACTTCCTTCTCATGGCCTTGAACTGAAGGTGGAGTGAAGTTAACTAACTGTTTGGGTGTGCCTGCAGGAATTCCAGGAGAGTGTACCTCATCAACTCTTTTCTGTGCACTACCCTGCTCAGAACGCTCATGCTGTTCTTCTTCAGCCCCCTGATTCACCAACAGTTTCCTTAAATTTTCCTAGATCTTATCAAAATTTCCTTGCATGGTAACAAAATTCTTGTTAACCATCGATCTAAACTCCTGAAACTCTCTTCGATCCTCTTCTCTACTGTTCTGCAGGGTCTTAATGTCTAATTCCAACGATGCTAACTGCAAATCAGTTGTCACCATCGACTCTTCTTGGCCAGCCATGGCCCTCTCTCACACAGGGTGGGTGGTGGGATTTGAGAAGCTTACCTTCCGCTGGATCTAGATCTGCCACCTGCTTGAAGCTGTGCTCCCCTGGTGCCCCCCGGTCGAAAGATCGAGTGGCTCTGATACCAATTGTCAGGATCAAGCTTCAGGCTTGACCCAAACACGTGCTAGTGATCAACTTCAGAGAGAGAAATAGGGCGAATTGGGGTTTCTATTGATAGGATCTCGCGGAAAATGGATAAAGCACACCACTGGCGGCTAGGGTTTGTACCCATATAATCTATTACATGACTCGATGAGCTGGTGTGAGGGGCAATATATAGCCAGCTCACAGCAAAAAGCAGAGTAAAGGAGAGGAGAACGGTAGTGGAGCTTGTCTGATCTTGAACAGCGGCGCGGGGAAGGCTCCGAGCCGTTGGATGCTCGATCAGTGGTAGCGCCAGCTTCACTTATCGAACCGTTACACTTTCATCTCAGCCGTCCGTTGATCCATCTACCCCTCCAGATGTAACCGGCACGCAGGAACAGGGGAGGAGCCCGACATGTGCCCCCGCCCATTCTTGCATTGCCTTTGTCGGAACCACGTCAAGACCCGCCTCCGTCACTCCCAAGTCCCGACGCCAGTAGCGGCTCGTTGTGCGTTGCCTCGTCTTCTTCCAGGGTAGAACGGGTCACCAGCAGCTGCGTTGACCACCCCTTGCCTCCCCTTGGACCACCATGCCAGCCCAGCGAGGTGTGGAACCGCTCCACCTCCTCCTTCCGCGCGCCCTTTGGTGCTCATGAGCGTGCTCAGCCGCTGTTGGTTGCTCCTCTTGCCGGCAGAAGCTTCGTGACGCCATGGCCTAGCTCGAGCTTTTCTGCAGTGGTTAAAAGTCGTTCCAACGCACTTCAGTGAAAATTCGTTGCTAGCCGAGCTGGGGATAAATGTGCGCTCCAAACAAAGAGGTCTGGGGTTCGAATTCCGGCCGCACCCCTATTTTTTTGTACCGTGTTTTGCCTTGTAGTGTTGTTCAGATTAGCTCGAGGTTTTGTGTCATATTCGCCCGAACCCATCTCTGAACACAAATTGTTAGTGGAGCAATTGGTCAGGGCGTCACGCACGCATGCATAGACTCAGGAGTTCGGGGTTCAAATCCTAGGTAATTCCTTTTTTATTTCTTTTAATTGGTGTCGCTTGGGCCTGATCCACTCCTAGGCCGCTGCAAGCTGGTGCAATTCGGCCCGCATGTTTTTTCTTTTTGATTTTGCAATTAAACATACATGTATTGTTGTATGAGATGTGATGTTGTCCGTGTCGTAGATGCCATGCTAGTTGCACATTGTCCATCTTTTTTCGTTCCCCCGACACATGGGAATCCGGTAACCGGGATCACCCCACCATTCTTGGCATGAAAACCACACGCACCCCTATTTTTTTGTACCGTGTTTTGCCTTGTAGTGTTGTTCAGACTAGCTCAAGGGTTTGTGTCATATTCGCCCAAACCCATCTCTGATCACAAATTATTAGTAGAGCAATTGGTCATGGTGTCAGACACGCATGCGTAGACTCAGGAGTCCGGGGTTCAAATCCTAGGTAATTCCTTTTTTATTTCTTTTATTTGGTGTCGCTTGGGCCTGATCCACTCCTAGGCCGCTGCAAGCTGCTGCAATTCGGCCCGCGTGTTTTTTCTTTTCGATTTTGCAATTAAATAGACATGTCTTGTTGTATGAGATGTGATGTTGTCCGTGTCGTAGATGCCATGCTAGTTGCACATTGTCCATCTTTTGTCGTTCCCCCGACACATGGGAATCCGGTAACCGGGATCACCCCATCATTCTTTGCATGACACGCAAACACTCCCAATTCGTTGGCACCGGTATCTCATCGAGTTATCGGGACTGGAACATTATCGTGGCATCATTTCCGTTTTGCCGTCATGGTTCCCTTTCGTTCGCCATGGTGACACATGCTTCATATCCTTCTTGCCAGTGTTTTCATGAAGTTTCATGCATGTTGCATTCATGCATAATATCCTGTGTTGCACGTATCTTTTAGCCGTAGCACCGTTCAATGATCTCTATATGTAAACCTACTAGAATGACATGTATAATCACATGTTTCACCTCTTGTCATGTTAACAACATTTTAATATTGTCGTGTACCGAAACGGGAATGAACTAAATAATTCGTATGTGAAGTTTCGTCAATATGCAACTCATTGCATATTGAGCTTCACTTAATATGTAGTGTTTGATTGTTGTGAATTCCATGCCATGCCTTGCATAATTGAAACCGATCATACATCATATGTGTTGTGCATCATATCGTGCATGTGTTGTGGTGAATATCATGTGTTGATTCTTGTTTCCGGTTTTCTTCTTCTCGATAGAGTTCCGCAAGCGTGTCGGAATATGAGGTTCCGTTTGACTACATCGGTTCGTCGCTTCACGAAATAGTTCTTCGTCCAAGATGGATCTCACGCAAGATGACAATTTCCCTAGATACCATTACTATCAACGCCATGCTAGTTGTCTCGTTTCTTTCCTTATGTCTCGCTGCCTACCACCTGTTAAATGTCAGCCTCCCAACATTGCCATGAATCTTTTTACCTTTCTACAGCCTAGCAAACCACTATCTGGCTATGTTACTGCTTGCTCAGCCTTTTGATAGTGTTGCTAGTTGTAGGTGCAGTTGCTTTCATGTGAAACATGGGTTCCTTGTTATATCACCATATAATTGCTACTTAAATTAATGGACCTATATACTTGGTAAAAGGTGGAAGGCTTGGCTTTCTAGCCCGGTGTTTTGTTCCACCTTTGCCGCCTTAGTTTCGGCTACCGGTGTTATATTCCATAATTGTGCACTCCTAGCACGATCGGGGTTGTTATGGGGACCCCCTTGATAATTTGTCCTAGTTAAAGCTTGTCTGGCAAGGCCCAACTTTGGTACTATATTTGCCTAATTAACTAACGAACCGCATAGGGTTTGATCACCCCGTGGATAATTAATCAACCCCTAGGCCAGTGCTCCTCATGAGTGTTGGTCCAAAATGGGCTGCCTGTGGGGTCACCGCGAAGAAACTCGAGGTTTGGTTTTACTTGTAGCTAGTCACATCCAGTCGTGTCCCGAGAACAAGATACAAGGGTCCTATCGTGTTCATCGACACATCGGGCGGCCTTGCTGGACTTGTTTTACCTTTTACGAAATATCTTGTGCATCGGGATTCTGGTGATGCTTTCGGTTATCTCAAAGTAGAGATTTTACACTAATGAATCTGAGGAGATCACGAGTTCCATGATCGAGGCTTTCTATGCGGCTTGTGATAATTTGTGATGGACTAGTTGGAGCACCCCTGCGAGGTTAAATATTTTGGATAGTTGTGCCCGTAGTTATGTGGCAAACTTGGAAACTTTGTTTAACATCTGGTTCTAGATAACTTGAAGTAAAATTAATTAAAATATCCCAACTGAGTGTGTAACCGTGGCTGTCTCTTTCGTGAGCTCCTTCTCCGATAGAGGACATGGTGGGGTTATGTCTGACGTAATTAGGTGTTCAGGATCATTCATTTGATCATCAGTAGTTCATGTCCGCTATGCGTAGATCATCCCCCTATTTTATTCTTGTACACGTAATTTAGCCACCTCAAATAAATGCTTAGTCGATTGATGTAGCCTCACCACTTAACCAGACCTCACCCATTAAGCTTTGCTAGTCTTGATACCTTTGGAAATGAGATTGTTGAGTCCCTATGCCTCACAGATTACTACAACACCAGTTGCACGTATAGGTAAAGTGATATTAAGACGTGAGCGCGATGATTGTGCTTTGTGAGTTTCTTATTCTTCATCATCTATATAGGATGCATGGGTTCCAGGCCGGCAGCTTGGGATAGCAAGGATGGACGTCGTTCTTTTATCGTTTGTTTCCGTTCATAATCGGACCCTGCTCTTCTTCATGATGAGTCTATGTATTGTATTGTTGTGATCTTCATGTAGCTTATGGCAAGTGTAAGCCAATTCCATATACTCATCTTTTCAATACATGTACTTGTAATGATATCCATTCTTGCAAAACAACGGGATGCGCTTCTATCCCCGTCGAGTCCCTAGCGCCAAAATAAGGATAGGATCACATCTTGGACGTTACACGTATTCTTCATCGGCGGCCAGTACCTTAGTCCACCTGCTATTTATATTGTCTTGTTCAGCCTGGACTTGTCGTTCCTTCACTTTTAAGCTTCGAGTGGTATCTAGGAGTCGGTGCTGAAACTCTTCCTAACCTCCAAGGTCATCGGGAACTGCGAAGTCTTCATCCTCTGGGTAGTCGTCGATGGGGAAGAGTAATCATCGTTGTCCGAGGTGCTGATGTCGTCGGGGTCGTCCTACTCCTCGGGCTTGTCCGCATTCTCTTGTGGATGTTCTGGAATTCCGAGGTTAGCGTGGTCCTGTGGGGTTTTATTTTCCCGAGTGCCTTGTGCAGATATTTTTCCCTTGTCCACCTTAGCACGCTTACGGTGCTTTCGGCGCTTCGTTTGCTCCTCCCCTGATTTGTCATTGTTTGGCTGGGGGTCGGTCGCCATTGTTACCAGACGTGTCCACCATGTAGACGTCATAAGTACAAGTTGCGGCCCATCGCCCTGTATTTGTGGGAGTGGGTTCACTAGCATCATCGTCCATGCTCTCAAGCTCCTCAGAGTCGTAGTATAACACGTTGGTTAAATCTTCGACGGTAGCTACCAAGTGGGTGTTGGTGGGACGTATAAGTCCCCATATTTCGGCTCAGAGCAGTACTTCGAGCGGGTCGGGCTGGTTGAGATGTGCCATGATTGGATTTGGCCGAGCATATCGTTTAACAATGAGGGCTCGTCCTTCCACATCATTTATGGTTTTCGGAGTTAGCCTCCGGAGCGTATGTGAGGGAGGCGTGTTCGGCAAAAGCTGTTTGATGTGATCGAGGCATCAGGGTCGGGTCCGATCTAGGGGAGACTCTTCGGAAGAGAGGGATCCAAGGACATGGACGGATGGGCGGCCTGAAGTTAAAGCTTCATGGTTTTTGATCTCATTGGCCGAAGCAGGGATTCTTGCGATGAACAGATTGGTCCGCGGATGGGTTGGGAATACGAAACTCCCTAACCTTGTTTGCTGATCAGGGATGAAACCTCCGATCTGACCAATACGACCAGTTGGGTCTGCACGCAGCGTAATGCTGCCGAATGAGAGAACATGCTCGGGGACAAAGATACCTCCCTTGCTGATTCTATCACTCACGATTAAGCGAGCCATCGGTCTTCTCAGTGATCCAACAGTGGAAATCTCAATGAAAGCACCAATGTCGGTGTCAAAACCGACAGATCTCACGTAGGGGGTCCCGAGCTGTGGACCTTGGATCGATGGGTTGTAGGAAGAAGGGGGAGACAACGGTTTACCCAGGTTCAGGCCGTCCTATGGAGGTAATACCCTACGTCCTTCTTGATTGTATTGATGAAGATGATTACATAGTAGATCTACCTCGAGATAGTATATGCTAAACCCTAGATGATTCAGCTTCCTCTACACGGACAGGGGTCTCTGGTTTATATAGACACCAGGGACCCTAGGTTTTGCAAGTTACCGACTATAGTCAGGGTGGATGAGCCGACATAGTCCTTCTAAGCTTGAAGTACATGCGAATCTTTAGAACATTCCTTCCAGAGTAGAGGTCATGATAAGGTCCGATCTTCAATAGTGCGGCCCAATGGGACAACCCGGCATAGACTAACCGGCCGCCCGAGGACCCCCAGAATCTTGGACTCCCTCAATGGCACTGCTGTGAAAGTTGGTGGTACCGAGATGGTAGGGTTTGGCATAGGATCTGTCAAGTAAAATTGGTAGGGCCAAATGGAAATAGTTGTCGGCACCGATTTTGTTGATGTGGCTTTCGAGAGAGATATTTTGTGGGAGAATGGTTGAATATTTTTCATGGCTACCTCTAAGCACTTGAGCAACCAATTCATCATAATACCACACCCCCTTTTAATAGTATTGGCTTTCCTATGGACTCAAAGTGATTTCTCACAAATGTAAAATGTAGAGTCTTCTTGCTTGAAGCATGAGCCAATGCTATTCATTTCCTTGCATCAAGGGGTTTCTCCTCACAATCCTATAGCCAAGGCTCTCTCTGGACTATACCTTAAATATACTAGGTAGAAGTGTTAGTCCAAGAGACAATGTATGTTGTCATGAATTATCAAAACCACCAAGGGAGCATATGTGCTTTCACCAAGCGACACCTAGCCAATCTAGGGGACACCACTCTCCAAAAGATAATAGATGGTGTATGGATGATGAACTCCTTGCTCTTGTGCTTCAGAAGATAGTCTCCTCAACACTTAATCACTCTCTCATAGAATTTGTCTTCGTATAAGAGGATGATTGGATGGAAAGCAACTTGGGGAGGCTAGAAATCAAGATTCATATGGTTGGAATGGAATATCTTAATCTCATCACATGAGTAGGTGGTTCTCTCTCAAAAAATGAATGGTGGAAGTGTGAAAATGTTCTCATGACTCTCTACCTGAAAGAGAAGGGGTGGGTGGTATTTATAGCCATCTCCAAAAATCCAACCCTTCAAAAAAATCCCAACTCGGCGAAACTGAAGTAAAAAAATTGATTATACTGATTGGTGCAAAATGTACCAATTTTTGGCTTTTTGGTGAGACCAAAGAGAACATCTAGGTGAGACTGATTTGGCTTTGCCTAATCAGCTCTAGTACTTCAGTGGCTCCAAAAAGTAAAATTCAATTCCAAATTCTAACAATTCGATAGCGGCAAATTGGTCACTGCATTTTTCTTCACCGAACCAAATATCGGTTGTACCGAGGTGCTAGGATTTGGCTTGCAATCTGTCTAAGGCTAACTCAGTGGGACCGATATGTAAATGTCGGTGTCACCAAATTTGGTAGTTTAGGTTTTGGAAAAAATATTTTTGGGAGAAATTAGCTGAAGTTTTTGGTTGCATGTCTCACTTGAGCAACCTGATCATCAATAGTACCTCATCCCCTTTTAATAGTACTGGCTTTCTTATAGACTCAATCGTGATTTCTCACATAAAACAAAAGTAGAGTCTTGAAGCTTTTGCCAATAGGTGTTCTTTGCATCTTGGGGATCCTTCTCACAATTCCTAGCCAATCCACTAATCGAACTTTTCCTAAAATATACTAGATAAAACGGTTAGTCCAAGAGACAATGTATGTTGTCATTAATTATCAAAAGCACCAAGGGAGAATTTATGCATTCAATATGTGGGTGGATCGGTGCTCGGGTGATGTTCTTACTTGAAAAAACAACCCTCTTATGACTTCCCCCTCCCGCACGCATATGCAACTCTTAAAGAAGAATTAAGATAAATCTAACCATAGCATCAAAATATGGATCCAAATCAGCCCCTTACGGAATAACACATAAACTCGGGTTTAAGCTTCTCTCCCTCTCGCAACCCATCATCTACTTATTACCCCCCAATGCTCTCCCTTAGGCCAAAATATGGAGAACTGTCATGTAGTCTACTTTCACATGACACCACTAAAGGAAGAGCAACATACACGTCATAAAAAGATCAAATGAATTCCAACTTCACACGATTATTTATAACAAGACTTTTCCCATGTCCTCAAGAACGAAAGTACCTCCTCATGAATCATCATCATGTTCAAGATCAGAGGTGTAATGAATATGCTTCAGGATCTAAACATATAATCATCCACCAAGTAAACCAACTAGCATCAACTAAAAGATGTAATCAACACTACTAGCAACCCACACGTACCAATCTGAGGTTTGCAAAAAAAATTGAATAGAAGAGATAAACTAGGGTTTGAGATGAGATGGTGCTCGCGAAGATGTTGATAAACATTGGTCCTCCAATGATGGAGTAAGCATTGATGATGAGATGGCTTTGATTTGCCTCTCGTCCACCGGAGAGAAAAAGTGTTCCTACCCAGGTTCTGCCTCGAGAAGGCGGTGCTTCTCTCGAAAGTTGTCTCTTGATTATTTTTTCTTATAGGTTAAATAGGATAATATAGGAGAATATGGGACTGGAGGGCTGCCCCGGAGGCATGATACGTCTGTGTCATATCTTTAATTTTTGATTGTTTCATGTCAATATTCTACAACTTTCATATACTTTTCGCAACATTTTTCATTATTTCTAGGACTAACTTACTTATCCATTGCCCATGTCAGTTCTTTTTTTTGTGTGTTTTTTGTTTCAACAAAATTCCAGATAAAACAAAGTCCAAATTAAAAAAACAATATGGAGATTTTTTTGGAATATATGTGAATTTAGCGAAGAAGAATCAACGTAACACGGTGTCCGAGGGAGGCACCGGCCAACCGGGCATGCCACACCCTGTTAGCACGTGTATCCCCCTTAATTCGGTTAGGGCCTACTTTAACCGCAAGAGAAATAATTTTTCGATAAAGATCCCCTCAAAATTTCAGCCCGATAGGAGTTACAGATCTCCGTATATTTAAGAAACGGTGAAGGGGCAGAAAACATTAGCGAAAACAGGAGAGAAACAAAGAGAGATATCCAATCTCGAAGGGGCTCTTTCCCTCCGGGATCCATGGCCGCCATGGACCACAGGAGAAACTCTCCTCCCATATAGGAGGAGACCAAGGAATAAGAATAAGGAGGGGGCTCTCTCCCCCTCTCTCCCAGTGGTGTCGGAGCGTCGCCGGGGCAACCATCGTGATGGCGATCTAAACCAACAACACCGTCAACTCTCTCCTCCTCTATGCAGCGGTGTAAAACCTATTTTCCCCGTTGTAATGCCTACTTAAACGTGGTGCTTAATGCTATATATTATTATCCAGTAATGTGTGGCTATCCTATGATGTTTGAGTAGATCTATTTTGTCCAACGCGTTAATTGTGGTATGGTGTGATTGATATGAGTTGTTTGATAATATAGTGCTATCCTAAGGTGCCTTACATGCAGCACACACGTGAGGGATTCACGTTGAAGGGTTTTCGATATGTTCATGATTCTCTTATAGTGGGTGGCTAGAGTGATAGAATCTTACACCCAAGTAAGGGGGTTGTTTACGTATGGGAGTAAAGGGGACTTGATGTTTATTGCTATGGTTGGGTTTTACCTTAATGATTATCAGTAGTTGCGGATGCTTGCTCGAGTTCCAATCATAAGTACATATGATCCAAGTACAGGAAGTGTGTTAGTGAATGCCTCTCCCTCATTGCCTATCACAAGTAACCATTGCTACTGCAACAAAAGACCTTCCAATGGCGCCAGAAAGAGGCACGTCGACTGGAGAATACTTGGCTTGATCCTTCTGTTGCAGCTATGCCTTAAGGGACTTCCTAGGCAAGTATGCAAAGGATTTCCCCCATGGACATGGAGCCTTGCGTTGGTGTTCCCTCGAAGTGGAAAGGGTGATGTAGCGTAGCGGTGGTAAGTATTTCCCTCAGTTTGAGAACAAAGGTATCAATCCAATGGAGGAGTATCTCAAGATCCTGCACAAACACAAAAGCTTGCTCCCAACGCTATGAAGGGGTTGTCAATCCCTTATTGATTGTTTGCCAAGTGAGAACTAAAAGAAACAAAGTAACAAAGCAAAGTAAAAGCGGAGGTGTAAATGATGGATGTGAATAGACCCGGGGGCCGTAGTGTTTACTAGTGGCTTCTCTCATGAAAGCAAGTAGACGGTGGGTGAACAAATTACTGTCGAGCAACTGATAGAACCGCGCAAAGTCGTGATGATATCTATGCAATGATTATATCTATAGGCATCACGTCCAAAACAAGTAGACCGATACTTTCTGCATCTACTACTATTACTCCACACGTCGAGCGCTATCCAGTATGCATCTAGTGTATTAAGTCCATAAGAACAGAGTAACGCCTTAAGCAAGATGACATGATGTAGAGGGATAATCTCAAACCAATGATAAAAACCCCATCTTTTTATCCTTGATGGCAACTACTTTATGTGTGCCTTGCTGCCCCTACTGTCACTCGGAGGTCACCACATGGTAGAACCCAAAACCAAGCACTTCTCTCATTGCAAGAATCATAGATCTAGTTGGCCAAACAAAACCCAAGACTCGGAAAGACTTACAAGGATATCAAATCATGCATATAAGAAATCAGCAAAGACTCAAATATATATCATAGATAATCTGATCACAAATCCACAATTCATCGGATCTCGACAAACACACCGCCAAACAAGATTACATCGGATAGATCTCCATGAAGATCATGGAGAACTTTGTATTGAAGATCCAAGAGAGAGAAGAAGCCATCTAGCTACTAACTACAGACCCGTAGGTCTGAAGTGAACTACTCACGAGTCATTGGAGGGGCGATGATGATGATGAAGAAGCCCTCCAACTCCAAAGTCCCCTCCGGCAGGGCGTCGGGAAAGGTCTCCAGATGAGACCTCGCGGAAACGGAAGATTGCGGCGGTGGAAAAGTATTTTCGAGGCTCCCCTGATTTTTTGCTGAATATTTGGGAATATATAGGCCAAGGATCTAGGTCAGGGGGCGGCCAGGGAGGCCACAATCCCTGACACCGCCGCCTCCCCCTGGTGGCGGAGTGGGAGCTTGTGGGCTCCCTGGAGCCCACCTGGCTTGGCCCAGAGGCCCCCTGATCTTCTTCCATTTGGGAAAAAATCATTTCGGGGTTTTTATTCCATTTGGACTCCATTCCAAAATCAGATCTGAAAAGAGTCAAAAACACAGAAAAAACAGGAACTGGCACTTGGCACTAAATTAATAAGTTAGTCCCAAAAAAGATATAAAAGGTACATAAAACATCCAAAGAAGACAAGATAACAGCATGAAACCATCAAAAATTATAGATATGTTTGACACGTATCAAGCATCCCCAAGCTTAACTCCTGCTCGTCCTCGAGTAGGGAAGTGATAAAGAATGAATTTTTGATGCTTTCATGCTACCTAGCATAGATGTCCTTTGTAATTCCTCTTATGTGACGTGAATGTTCAGATCCATTAGATTCAAAACAATAGTTTGCTATTGACGTGGAAACAATAATAATTCAAGCAAACTAGCAAGGTAATCATGAACTTTCAAAATAACAAGGCCAAAAGAAAGTTATCCCTACAAAAGCATATAGTCTGGCTATGCTCTATCATCATTGCACAACGAATTTAAATCATGCACAACCCCGGTATTGGCCAAGTAATTGTTTCACACCTTTACTTTCTCAAACCTTTTCAACTCTCACGCAATACATGAGCGTGATCCATGGTTATAGCACTATAAATGGTGTGGAAGGGTGTGGAGATTGCAAGACAAAAAAGGAGAAGATAGTCACATTAACTAGGCATATCAATGAGCTGTGCAGATGTTCATCAATAGATGTCAATGTGAATGAATAGGGATTGCCATATAAATGATGCACTAGAGCTACGAGTATGTGAAAGCTCTTAAAGAGAACTAGTGGGTGTGCATCCAACTTGCTTGCTCACGAAGACCTAAGGCAATTTTGAGGAAGCCTATCATTGGAATATACAAGCCAAGTTATATAATGAAAATTTCCCACTAGTTATATGGTGGTGACAAAACGAGAAACTCTCAATCATGAAGATCATGGTGCTTAATATGCACAAGTGTGGAAAAAGTGGTAGCATTGTCCCTTCTCTCTTTTCTCTCATTTTTTTTATTATTTGGTGGGCTCTTTGGACTCTTTTATTTCCTCACATGGGACAATGCTCCATTAATGATGATCATCACACTTTCAACTCAAAACTTAGAGCAACTATGACTCTATATGGAATGCCTTCGGTAGTGTACCGTGGCAATGATCTAGCATGGCATAGCCATCAATGGAAACATCATGCTAGCTATCTTATGATCTTGCAATGGCAATGTAGACGTGGTGGCACATGTCATGGTGGTAGTTGCATGGCAATATATCTCGGAATGACTTGAAAAAGCCATAGTAGGTAGGTATGGTGGCTGTTTTGAGGGAGGCTAATGGTGGGTTTTGTGCACCGACGAAAGTTGCACGGCACTAAGAAGATAGTGATGGTGGTAGGTGAAAGTGCATCTAAACCATGGACTCAACATTAGTTATGAAGAACTCATATACTTGTTGTAAAAGTTTTATTAGTAATCGAAACAAAGCATTCAACGCATACTCCTAGGGGAAGGGTTGGTAGGTATAAACCATCGCGCGATCCCGACCGCCACGCAAAGGATGACAATCAATATACTAATCATGCTTAGATTTCATCACATAGCGGTTCACCATACGTGCATGCTACGGGAATCACTAACTTCAACACAAGTATTTCTAGATCCACAACACCTTACTAGCATAACTTCAATATTACCATAACCACAACTCAAAACTAATTGAGATGAATCAAACTTCTCTAACTATTCAATGCACATGAAGGTGGAAGTTTTCGTATCCTTTTGGATAACTACCCCTTTTGAGAGTACTTTCAAAGCATAGATCAACTACCAAGCCACGCACCGCTGTTCTCTAAAAGATATAAGTGAAGCACATAGAGCAAAAGTATCTAGCTCAAAAGATATAAGTGAAGCACATGTGAGCTGAATTGTCTACCAAAAGATATAAGTGAAGCTCGCCAAAATCATGGTGTGTGCATGTCTCTCTCTCTAGGTGTGCAGCAAGGATGATTGTGACACAACAAAAATAAAAGACTCCTACGATACAAGACGCTGCAAGCAAAAACACATAACATGTGGTGAATAAAAATATAGCCCCAAGTAACGTCACCGATGGATTGAAGACGAGAGAGGGGATGCCTTCCCGGGGCATCCCCAAGCTTAGGCTTTTACAGCATCCTTGAATCTCTTGGGGTGCCTTGGGCATCCCCAATCTTGAGCTCTTGCCACTCTTTATCTCTTTGTCCATCAGAACTTCACCAAAAACTTGAAAACTTCACAACACGAAACTTAAACAGAAACTCGTGATAACATTAGTATGAGAAAGCAAACCACCACTTCCTTAGGTACTGTAGCAAACTTAAATTCTACTTGTTCTGATGTTGGCTTACTGTAATTTCAATCTTCCATGGCTAATACCACCCGATACTATCCATAGTTTCATCAAAATAAGCAACCAACACAACAAAAACAGAATCTGTTCACAGCAGACCAGTCTGTAGCAATCTGTATATTTCGTATACCTGTGGTACTCCAAAAATTCTGAAAAATTACGACAGTCTGAAGACTGTGCGTGGAAATCATAAGCAAAAGGAATCAACTCAAAAACTCTTACAAAAAAAATGAAAATTCTTTTCGTGAGCAGAAAGTTTTTGTCTTTTCCAGCATGACCAAACGATCATCCCCAAGACTAATCATAACGGTTTTGCTTGGCACAAATGCAAAAAAGAAACACAAAAAACACAATCATAAGAGAATTATGAAAGTGTGGAAAACACAAAACAGAAAGAAAAAGGATAGATTCGTTGGGTTGCCTCCCAACAAGCGCTTTTGTTTAACGCCCTTAGCTAGGCATTCAATGATGCTCTCACAAAAGACAAGAATTGAAGCAAACGAGAGCATCATAAAGCATGTGAAAATCACATCTAAGTCTAACATACTTCCTATCCATAGGCATTTTATAGGAAAACAGATTGTCAAGACAACCAATAGTTACCATATGCAAGGAAGAAGAAAGAGACAATAGCAATCTCAACATAACGAGAGGTAATTTGGTAACATGAAAGTTTCTACCAAAATATTTTCCCCTCTCATAGCAATTACATGTGGGATCATATTCGAATTCAACGACGTAACTATCCCAAAGGATATTATTTTCATGATCCACATGCATGCAAAGTTGACGCTCTTCAAAAATAGTGGGATTATCATCTAAAGTCATGACTTCTCCAAACCCACTTTCAATAATATTGCAAATATCATATTCGTCTTGAGGCTTGAACAAATTTTCAAGATCATAAGAAAGATCATCACCCCAATCATGATTATTGCAACAAGTAGTGGACAAAGCAAAACTGGCATCCCCAAGCTTAGGGTTTTGCATATTTTTAGCATCATTGTCACTAATAGGATTTATAGTGAAATCATTGCAATCATGCTTTTCATCCAAGGAGCCCTCGTGAATCACTTCATGAATTTCTTCATCACAATTTTCAGATTCATGCCTCTCAAGCAAAACTCCATAAATATAGTCAAGTATCGTCAACTCACTAGCAATTCGTTCAACAATAGTGGGTCTCTTAAAGAGATTAACAAACGAAGATGCAATCATATTGAAGGCACATGGCACACAAGCGAACAGAAAGCAAGCGAGAGAAAAGGGCGAACGAAAAAGGCAAAAGGCAAATGAAAACGGCAAATGTGAAGTGGGGGAGAGGAAAACGAGAGGCAACTGGCAACAAAAGTAAATGCAGGAGATGAGTTTGTGAGACCTACTTGGATAGATCTTGACCTCTCCTCCCCGGCAACGGCGCCAGAAATACTTCTGCTACTACAACAAAAGACCTTCCAATGGCGCCAGAAATAGGCACGTCGACAGGAGAATACTTGGCTTGATCCTTCTGTTGCGCCTACGCCTTAAGGGACTTCCTAGGCAAGTATGCAAAGGATTTCCCCCGTGGCCTTGGAGCCTTGCGTTGGTGTTCCCTCGAAGCGGAAAGGGTGATGTAGCGTAGCGGTGGTAAGTATTTCCCTCAGTTTGAGAACAAAGGTATCAATCCAGTGGAGGAGTATCTCAAGATCCTGCACAAACACAAAAGCTTGCTCCCAACACTATGAAGGGGTTGTGAATCCCTTATTGATTGTTTGCCAAGTGAGAACTGAAAGCAACAAAGTAACAAATCAAAGTAAAAGCGGAGGTGCAAACGATGGATGTGAATAGACCTGAGGGCCGTAGTGTTTACTAGTGGCTTCTCTCATGAAAGCAAGTAGACGGTGGGTGAACAAATTACTGTCGAGCAATTGATAGAACCGCGCAAAGTCGTGACGATATCTATGCAATGATTATATCTATAGGCAGCACGTCCAAAACAAGTAGACTGGTACTTTCTGCATCTACTACTATTACTCCACACGTCGACCGCTATCCAGCATGCATCTAGTGTATTAAGTCCATAAGAACAGAGTAACGCCTTAAGCAAGATGACATGATGTAGAGGGATAATCTCAAACCAATGATAAAAACCCCATCTTTTTACCCTTGATGTCAACTACTTGATGTGTGCCTTGCTGCCCCTACTATCACTGGGAAAGGTCACCACATGGTATAACCCAAAACCAAGCACTTCTCCCATTGCAAGAATCATAGATCTAGTTGGCCAAAAAAAACCCAAGACTCGGAGAGACTTACAAGGATATCAAATCATGCATATAAGAAATCACAAAAGACTCAAATATATATCATAGATAATCTGATCACAAATCCACAATTCATCGGATCTCGACAAACACACCACCAAAGAAGATTACATCGGATAGATCTCCATGAAGATCATGGAGAACTTTGTATTGAAGATCCAAGAGAGAGAAGAAGCCATCTAGCTACTAACTACGGACCCGTAGGTCTGAAGTGAACTACTCATGAGTCATTGGAGGGGCGATGATGATGACGAAGAAGCCCTCCAACTCCAAAGTCCCCTCCGGCAGGGCGCCGGGAAGGGTCTCCAGATGAGATCTCGCGAAAACGGAAGCTTGCGGCGGCGGAAAAGTATTTTCGAGGCTCCCTTGATTTTTTGCTGAATATTTGGGAATATATAGGCCAAGGATTTAGGTCAGGGGCGGCCAGGGAGGCCACAAGCCCTGACACCGCCGCCTCCCCCTGGTGGCGGAGTGGGAGCTTGTGGGCTCCCTGGAGCCCACATGGCTTGGCCTAGAGGCCCCCTAATCTTCTTTCGTTCGGGAAAAAATCATTTCGGGGTTTTTATTCCGTTTGGACTCCGTTCCAAAATCAGATCTGAAAAGAGTCAAAAACACAGAAAAAACAGGAACTGGCACTTGGCACTGAATTAATAAGTTAGTCCCAAAAAAGATATAAAAGGTACATAAAACATCCAAAGAAGACAAGATAACAGCATGAAACTATCAAAAATTATAGATACGTTTGAGACGTATCAACCATCGTGTTATATTGAATTGCCTATGGACAATCTTTCTCTTGCGCTACAAAAAGCTTTTTACTAAACAACTAACTAAATTAATATTTATCTAAACAACCCCTCACTTTTATTTACTTGTTACTTATTAGCTTGCAAAACTACCTATTACACCTGCTAAGTACTTCTAGTTCCCTTCCACAAAATAGTTCCATACTTGTTCTAGGTAATGTAAGCATTAGCATGCATAGAGTTGTATTGGTGGTCCATAGAACTTCAGAAAATATTAATTCTACCTTTATCTCCTTGTTGGGTTCGACACTCTTAGTTATCAGAAAAGTCTACAAACGATCCCCTACACTTATGGGTTATCAAGACCTTTTTCTAGCATCGTTGCTCGGGAGCAATAGCGTAGCGGTTGATATTCCCATGTGTTTGTGTTTGCTTTATGACTAAGTAATATTCTTTTCTACTCTAAGTTGTTTTATATCTTTAGTTATGGATGTGGAACATGAAACACCAAAAAATTAGTTGCACTTGCTACTCATGGAGATGGGGAACCTCCTAAAACCCTTGATGTTGGTTATGTGAAAAATATTAAATACTACTTTGATAATCATGAGGAATCCCCATTCCACTAGATAATGGGAGACACGTTGGATCAACGTGGGTACTTTAGGGATTATCACTTGTTTCAAAAAGGGAAACACTTATGGGATCAAACTAAAATGTTGTGTTGGTATGCTTGAAATTTATGCTTAAGATTTGATTATACTTGTTGCTCTAAGATTAAGGGTCTACACCTTCCCTTTCAATGTTAATTTAATGATAATTAAACCTTGGCTTCTTATGCTAGTGGTATATATGATTACTATGATGTGGAACAAATAGAAGAATTTGTTGCTTTTAAGGGTGCTTATGAAATTGTACCGTTCTTTGAGAATTATGATGACTATGAAGATGTTGTTTACACACCTAAATTTTTTGCCATACTTAAATATTTTATGAGAATTATGAATACAGTGCTGATATTAATGAATGTATTGAGAGATTGTGTGCTGCCTTGGAAGAGATTAATATTTTGCAGGAATCTATGGAACAATAAATTGTTGAAACTATGAGCTCATTAGATGAAAAGGATGATGAGGAGAGCGAAGAACAAAAGGAGGAAGAGCAGATTAGCTACCCGTGCCCACCTTCGAATGAGAGTAACAATTCAACTTATACATTATTTAATTTCACTTCGTGCTTACCAAAGGATGAATGCTATGATCCCTTGGATTCGTTTGAAATATCCATTTTTGATGAACTTGATGCTTGCTATGCTTGTGGCCATGATGCTAATATGAATTATGATTATGGAGATGAACTTGCTATAGTTCCTTATGTTAAGCATGAAATTGTTTCTATTGCACCCACACATAATAGTCCTATTATCTTTTTGAATTCTCCCAACTACACCATATCGGAGAAGTTTTCACTTATTAAGGATTAAATTGACGGGCTGCATTTTAAAATTACACATGATGATTTTTATGAATATAATATGCATGTGCTTGCTGATCCTACTTGCAATTATGATGAGAGAGGAACAATATCTTCACCTCTCTATGTTTCCAATACGATAAAATTGAAGAAACTACTTACGCTATGTATTGACATTTACTTTGTGTGAATGAATTGTTCTTTTATGACATGCCAATGCATAGGAAGAGAGTTAGAATTCGTTGCCATGTGATATGTATCACTTTGTGCTAATTACTTAATTACAAATCATAGTTAATTAAAATTGTCTTTGATATACCTTGGGATGCGGGTGGATCAATTACTTGAGCACTGTATGCCTAGCTTAATGGCTTTAAAGAAAGTGTTGTGAGGGAGACAACCCGGAATTTTTAGAAAGTCATTTAATTCCATTGTGTTCTCTGAAATAATTTAAATAAATAAAGTGGGGAACCTAAAACATTTTCAAAAAGAAAAGTGAAAGTGAGAAGGACGAGCATCGTTGAAGTGGGGGCTAGCCTTGAACTTTGTTCATGCCCATGGAAATTTTGTGAAACTTGATTACATTAAATTTTCAACAAAAAATAATTATCCCCGTATATAAATGCATTGTAGCGTAAAATTAATGTGATAAGATTTACCTTTAGGATGCTTAGATTGCTTTTTTGATATGTGTTGTGCCAAAATGGAAACTTTGGCTATAGTGTTTGATTTTTCCTATTTTACTGGAAGGTCATAAACTTCTCAAAAAATTACAAGTACTCTTATGCAAATTATTTATCACATACTAATTTTTCAGAATTTTCTGGTTACACAAGTATAAGTTTCATGGGGGTGCAGTAAGCTGGTGCAGTTCCAAGCAAAGCGTCGTAGCAGATTCTACATGTGAAGCGGAGTACATGGCTGCCTCGGAGGCGGCTAAGGAGGGTGTCTGGATGAAGCAGTTCATGACGGATCTTGGAGTGGTGCCAAGCACACTGAATCCAATAACCTTGTTCTGTGACAACACTGGTGCCATTGCCTTAGCAAGGGAACCGCGGTTTCACAAGAAGACCAGACACATCAAACGACGCTTCAACCTCATCCGCGACTACGTCGAGGGAGAGGACGTGAATATATGCAAAGTGCACACGGATCTGAATGTAGCAGACCCGCTGACTAAACCTCTTCCACGGCCAAAACATGATCAACACCAGAACTGTATGGGTGTTAGATTTATTACAATGTAATTCACATGGTGATGTGAGGGCTAGATTATTGACTCTAGTGCAAGTGGGAGACTGTTGGAATTATGCCCTAGAGGCAATAATAAATATAGTTATTATTGTAATTCCTGTATCAAGATAATCGTTTATTATCCATGCTATAATTGTATTGAATGAAGACTCATTTACATGTGTGGATACATAGACAAAACACCGTCCCTAGCAAGCCTCTAGTTGGCTAGCCAGTTGATCAAAGATAGTCAGTGTCTTCTGATTATGAACAAGGTGTTGTTGCTTGATAACTGGATCACGTCATTAGGAGAATCACGTGATGGACTAGACCCAAACTAATAGACGTAGCATGTTGATCGTGTCATTTTGTTGCTACTGTTTTCTGCGTGTCAAGTATTTATTCCTATGACCATGAGATCATATAACTCAATGACACCGGAGGAATGCTTTGTGTGTATCAAACGTCGCAACGTAACTGGGTGACTATAAAGATGCTCTACAGGTATCTCCGAAGGTGTTAGTTGAGTTAGTATGGATCAAGACTGGGATTTGTCACTCCGTGTGAACAGAGAGGTATCTCGGGGCCCACTCGGTAATACAACATCACACACAAGCCTTTCAAGCAATGTAACTTAGTGTAAGTTGCGGGATCTTGTATTACGGAACGAGTAAAGAGACTTGCCGGTAAACGAGATTGAAATAGGTATACGGATACTAACGGTCAAATCTCGGGCAAGTAACATACCGAAGGACAAAGGGAATGACATACGGGATTATATGAATCCTTGGCACTGAGGTTCAAACGATAAGATCTTCGTAGAATATGTAGGATCCAATATGGGCATCCAGGTCCCGCTATTGGATATTGACCGAGGAGTCTCTCGGGTCATGTCTACATAGTTCTCGAACCCGCAAGGTCTGCACACTTAAGGTTTGACGTTGTTTTATGCGTATTTGAGTTATATGGTTGGTTACGGAATGTTGTTCGGAGTCTCGGATGAGATCACGGACGTCACGAGGGTTTCCGGAATAGTCCGGAAACGAAGATTGATATATAGGATGACCTCATTTGATTACCGGAAGGTTTTCGGAGTTACCGGGAATGTACCGGGAATGACGAATGGGTTCCGGGAGTTCACCGGGGGGGCAACCCACCCCGGGGAAGCCCATAGGCCTTGAGGGTGGCACACCAGCCCTTAGTGGGCTGGTGGGACAGCCCAAAAGGGCTCTATGCGCCAAGAAGAGAAAATCAAGAGAAAAGAAAAAAAAAGGGGCGGAGGTGGGAAGGAAGGGGGACTCCCTCCCACCAAACCAAGTCCAACTCGGTTTGGGGGGAGTCCTCCCCCCTTTGACTCGGCCGACCCCCTTGGGGCTCCTTGAGCCCCAAGGCAAGGTCCCCTCCCTCCCACCTATATATACGGAGGTTTTAGGGCTGATTTGAGATGAGTTTTCCACGGCAGCCAGACCACATACCTCCACGGTTTTTCCTCTAGATCACGTTTCTGCGGAGCTCGGGCGGAGCCCTGCTGAGACAAGGTCATCACCAACCTCCGGAGCGCCGTCACGCTGCCGGAGAACTCTTCTACCTCTCCGTCTCTCTTGATGGATCAAGAAGGCCGACATCATCGTCGAGTTGTACGTGTGCTGAATGCGGAGGTGCCGTCCGTTCGGTACTAGATCGTGGGACTGATCGCGGGATTGTTCGCGGGGCGGATCGAGGGACGTGAGGACGTTCCACTACATCAACCGCGTTCACTAACGCTTCTGCTGTACGATCTACAAGGGTACGTAGATCACTCATCCCCTCTCGTAGATGGACATCACCATGATAGGTCTTCGTGCGCGTAGGAAAACTTTTGTTTCCCATGCGACATTCCCCAACAGTGGCATCATGAGCGAGGTTCATGCGTAGATGTCTTCTCGAGTAGAACACAAAAGTTTTTGTGGGCGGTGATGTGCGTTTTGCTGCCCTCCTTAGTCTTTTCTTGATTCCGCGGTATTGTTGGATTGAAGCGGCTTGGACCGACATTACTCGTACGCTTACGAGAGCCGGTTTCATCGTTACGAGTAACTCCGTTGCTCAAAGATGACTGGCAAGTGTCGGTTTCTCCAACTTTAGCTGAATCGGATTTGACCGAGGAGGTCCTTGGATGAGGTTAAATAGCAACTCGTATATCTCCGTTGTGTTGTTTGCGTAAGTAAGATGCGATCCTACTAGATACCCATGGTCACCACGTAAAACATGCAACAACAAAATTAGAGGACGTCTAACTTGTTTTTGCAGGGTATGCTTGTGATGTGATATGGCCAATGATGTGATGTGATATATTGGATGTATGAGATGATCATGTTGTAATAGAAATATCGACTTGCACGTCGATGGTACGGCAACCGGCAGGAGCCATAGGGTTGTCTTTATACTAGCGTGTGTGCTTGCAGATGCGTTTACTATTTTGCTAGGATGTAGCTTTAGTAGTAATAGCATGAGTAGCACGACAACCCCGATGGCAACACGTTGATGGAGATCATGGTGTGGCACCGGTGACAATAAGATCGTGCCAGTGCTTTGGTGATGGAGATCAAGAAGCACGTGATGATGGCCATATCATGTCACTTATGAATTGCATGTGATGTTAATCCTTTTATGCACCTTATTTTGCTTAGAACGACGGTAGCATTATGAGGTGATCTCTCACTAAAATTTCAAGACGAAATTGTGTTCTCCCCGACTGTGCACCGTTGCTACAGTTCGTCGTTTCGAGACACCACGTGATGATCGGGTGTGATAGACTGAACGTTCCATACAACGGGTGCAAAACAGTTGCGCACGCGGAACACTCGGGTTAAGCTTGACGAGCCTATCATGTGCAGACATGGCCTCGGAACACATGAGACCGAAAGGTCGATCATGAATCATATAGATGATATGATTAGCATAGGGATGCTTACCACTGAAACTATACTCAACTCACGTGATGATCGGACTTGAGCTAGTGTAAGTGGATCATGAACCACTCAAATGACTAGAGAGATGTACTTTTTGAGTGGGAGTTTAGCGAATAATTTGATTAAGTTAAACTCTAATTATCTTGAACATAGTCTAAGTCCACTTTGAATATATTTGTGTTGTAGATCATGGCTCACGCGACAGTCATCCTGAATTTTAATACGTTCCTAGAGAAAGCTAAGTTGAAAGATGATGGAAGCAACTTTGTAGACTGGGCTCGTAATCTTAAGCTAATCTTACAAGTTGGGAAGAAGGATTATGTCCTTAATGCTGCGTTAGGAGATGAACCACCCGCTACGGCTGATCGGGATGTTAAGAACGCTTGGTTAGCGCGTAAGGAGGACTACTCAATAGTTCAATGTGCAGTCTTGTATGGCTTAGAACCGGGACTTCAACGTCGCTTTGAGCGTCATGGAGCATTTGAGATGTTCCAGGAGTTGGAGTTTATCTTTCAGAAGAACGCTCGGATCGAGAGGTATGAGACCTCCGATAAATTCTATGCTTGAAAGATGGAGGAAAACTCATCTGTCAGTGAGCATGTGCTCAAAATGTCTGGGTACTCAAACCGTCTAGCTGAGATGGGGATTGAACTCCCGCAAGAAGCTATCACTGACAGAATCCTTCAATCACTGCCGCCAAGCTATAAAGGCTTTGTGTTGAACTACAACATGCAAGGGATGAACAAGTCTCCCGGCGAGTTGTTTGCGATGCTAAAAGTCGCAGAGTCTGAACTCCGTAAAGAGCATCAAGTGTTGATGGTGAATAAGACCACTAGTTTTAAGAGAAACGGCAAAGGCAAGAAGGGCAATTCGAAGAAGAGCGGCAAGCCTGTTGCCAATCCGACGAAGAAACCCAAAGCTGGACCTAAGCCGGAAACGTAGTGTTACTATTGCAAGGGTATGGGTCACTCGAAGCGCAATTGCCCCAAGTATCTGGCAGATAAGAAGGCGGGCAAAGAAAAATCAGGTATATTTGATATACATGTTATTGATGTGTACTTAACCGGCTCTCGTAGTAGTGCCTGGGTATTCGATACCGGTTCTGTTGCTCATATTTGCAACTCAAAACAGGAACTGCGGAATAGGTGAAGGCTGGCGAAAGATGAAGTGACGATGCGCGTAGGAAATGGTTCCAAGGTTGATGCAATCGCCGTCGGCACAGTGTTACTTCAGTTACCGTCAGGATTAGTGATGAACTTAAATCATTGTTATTTAGTGCCTGCGTTGAGCATGAACATTATATCTGGATCTTGTTTATTGCGAGACGGTTACTCTTTTAAGTCAGAGAATAATGGTTGTTCTATTTCTATGAGTGACATCTTTTATGGTCATGCGCCGAATGTGAGAGGATTGTTCATATTGAATCTTGATAGCGATACGCATATACATAACATTGAGACCAAAAGAGTTAGAGTTAACAATGATAGCGCCATATTTTTGTGGCACTGCCGCTTAGGTCATATTGGTGTAAAGCGCATGAAGAAATTCCATGCTGATGGACTTTTGGAGTCACTTGACTTTGATTCACTAGACACGTGCGAACCATGCCTCATGGGAAAGATGACTAAGACTCCTTTCTCAGGAACAATGGAGCGTGCAAGTGACTTGTTGGAAATCATACATACCGATGTGTGTGGTCCGATGAGCGTGGAGGCACGCGGCGGATATCGTTATTTTCTCACCTTCACTGACGATTTAAGTTGATATGGTTATGTCTACTTGATGAAGCACAAGTCTGAAACATTTGAAAAGTTCAAGCAATTTCAAAGTGAAGTGGAAAATCATCGTAACAAGAAGATCAAGTTCCTGCGGTCTGATCATGGGGGTGAATATCTAAGTTTCGAGTTTGGTGCTCACTTAAGACAATGTGGAATTATTTCACAGTTAACACCGCCTGGAACACCTAAGCGTAATGGTGTGTCCGAACGTCGTAATCGTACTCTATTAGAGATGGTGCGATCTATGATGTCTCTTACTGATTTGCCGTTATCATTTTGGGGCTATGCATTAGAAACAGCTGCATTCACTTTAAATAGGGCACCATCAAAATCCGTTGAGACGACACCATACGAACTGTAGTATGGCAAAAGGCCAAAGTTGTCATTTCTTAAAGTTTGGGGATGTGATGTTTATGTCAAAAAGCTTCAGCCTGAAAAGCCGGAACCCGAAGCGGAAAAGTGCGTCTTCATAGGTTACCCAAAAGAGACAGTTGGGTACACCTTCTATCTCAAATCCGAGGGCAAAGTGTTTGTTGCTAAAAACAGAGCTTTTCTCGAGAAGGAGTTTCTCTCGAGAGAATTGAGTGGGAGGAAGATAGAACTTGACGAGGTTGTCGAACCTCTCATCCCTCTGGATGGTGGCGCGGGGCAAGGGGAAACCTCTGTCATTGCAACGCCGGTTGAGGAGGAAGTTAATGATGATGATCATGAAACTCCAGTTCAAGTTTCTGTCGAACCACGCAGGTCGACGAGACCACGTGCTGCTCCAGAGTGGTACGGTAATCCCGTCTTATCAATCATGTTGTTAGACAACAATGAACCTGCGAATTATGAAGAAGCAATGGTGGGCCCAGATTCCAACAAATGGCTGGAAGCCATGAAGTCCAAGATAGGATCCATGTATGAGAACAAAGTGTGGACTTTGGAGGTACTGCCTGAGGGCCGCAAGGCCATTCAGAACAAATGGATCTTTAAGAGGAAGACGGACGCTGACGGTAATGTGGCCGTTTATAAAGCTCGACTTGTGGCAAAGGTCTTTTCACAAGTTCAACGAGTTGACTACGATGAGACTTTCTCACCCGTAGCGATGCTTAAGTCCGTCAGAATCATGTTAGCAATAGCTGCATTTTTCGATTATGAAATCTGGCAGATGGATGTCAAAACGGCGTTCCTTAACGGTTTCCTTAAGGAAGAGTTGTATATACAACCCGAAGGTTTTGTCGATCCTAAGAATGCTAACAAGGTGTGCAAGCTCCAGCGATCCATTTATGGACTGGTGCAAGCATCTCGGAGTTGGAACAAACGCTTTGATGAGGTGATCAAAGCATTTGGGTTTATACAAGTGGTTGGAGAATCTTGTATTTACAAGAAAGTGAGTGGGAGCTCTGTGGCGTTTCTAATATTATATGTGGATGACATATTACTGATTGGAAACAACGTAGAGTTTTTAGAGAGCATAAAGGATTACTTGAATAAAAGTTTCTCTATGAAGGACCTAGGAGAAGCTGCTTACATTCTAGGCATTAAGATCTATAGGGATAGATCAAAACGCCTGATAGGACTTTCACAAAGCACATACCTTGATAAAGTTTTGAAGAGGTTCAAACTGGAACAGTCCAAGAAAGGGTTCTTGCCAGTTCTACAAGGTACGAGATTGAGTAAGACTCAGTGCCCAGCAACTGATGAAGATAGAGAGCATATGCGCTCCGTCCCCTATGCTTCAGCCATTGGTTCTATCATGTATGCGATGTTGTGCACTAGACCGGATGTTAGCCTGGCCATAAGTATGGCAGGTAGGTTCCAGAGTAATCCAGGAGTGGATCACTAGACAGCGGTCAAGAATATCCTGAAGTACCTGAAAAGGACTAAGGAGATGTTTCTCGTGTATGGAGGTGACGAAGAGTTCGTCGTAAAAGGTTACGTCGATGCAAGCTTTGACACAGATCCGGACGACTCTAAGTCACAAACCGGATACGTATTTATTCTTAATGGGGGTGCAGTAAGCTGGTGTAGTTCCAAGCAAAGCGTCGTAGCAGATTCTACATGTGAAGCGGAGTACATGGTTGCCTCGGAGGCGGCTAAGGAGGGTGTCTGGATGAAGCAGTTCATGACGGATCTTGGAGTGGTGCCAAGCGCACTGAATCCAATAACCTTGTTCTCTGACAACACTGGTGCCATTGCCTTAGCAAGGGAACCGCGGTTTCACAAGAAGACCAGACACATCAAACGACGCTTCAACCTCATCCGCGACTACGTCGAGGGAGAGGACGTGAATATATGCAAAGTGCACACGGATCTGAATGTAGCAGACCCGCTGACTAAACCTCTTCCACGGCCAAAACATGATCAACACCAGAACTGTATGGGTGTTAGATTTATTACAATGTAATTCACATGGTGATGTGAGGGCTAGATTATTGACTCTAGTGCAAGTGGGAGACTGTTGGAATTATGCCCTAGAGGCAATAATAAATATAGTTATTATTATAATTCCTGTATCAAGATAATCGTTTATTATCCATGCTATAATTGTATTGAATGAAGACTCATTTACATGTGTGGATACATAGACAAAACACCGTCCCTAGCAAGCCTCTAGTTGGCTAGCCAGTTGATCAAAGATAGTCAGTGTCTTCTGATTATGAACAAGGTGTTGTTGCTTGATAACTGGATCACGTCATTAGGAGAATCACGTGATGGACTAGACCCAAACTAATAGACGTAGCATGTTGATTGTGTCATTTTGTTGCTACTGTTTTCTGCGTGTCAAGTATTTATTCCTATGACCATGAGATCATATAACTCACTGACACCGGAGGAATGCTTTGTGTGTATCAAACGTCCCAACGTAACTGGGTGACTATAAAGATGCTCTACAGGTATCTCCGAAGGTGTTAGTTGAGTTAGTATGGATCAAGACTGGGATTTGTCACTCCGTGTGAACGGAGAGGTATCTCGGGGCCCACTCGGTAATACAACATCACACACAAGCCTTGCAAGCAATGTAACTTAGTGTAAGTTGCGGGATCTTGTATTACGGAACGAGTAAAGAGACTTGCCGGTAAACGAGATTGAAATAGGTATACGGATACTAACGATCAAATCTCGGGCAAGTAACATACCGAAGGACAAAGGGAATGACATACGGGATTATATGAATCCTTGGCACTGAGGTTCAAACGATAAGATCTTCGTAGAATATGTAGGATCCAATATGGGCATCCAGGTCCCGCTATTGGATATTGACCGAGGAGTCTCTCGGGTCATGTCTACATAGTTCTCGAACCCGCAGGGTCTGCACACTTAAGGTTCGACGTTGTTTTATGCGTATTTGAGTTATATGGTTGGTTACCGAATGTTGTTCGGAGTCCCGGATGAGATCACGGACGTCACGAGGGTTTCCGGAATAGTCCGGAAACGAAGATTGATATATAGGATGACCTCATTTGATTACCGGAAGGTTTTCGGAGTTACCGGGAATGTACCGGGAATGACGAATGGGTTCTGGGAGTTCACCGGGGGGGCAACCCACCCCGGGGAAGCCCATAGGCCTTGAGGGTGGCACACCAGCCCTTAGTGGGCTGGTGGGACAGCCCAAAAGGGCTCTATGCGCCAAGAAGAGAAAATCAAGAGAAAAGAAAAAAAAAGGGAGGAGGTGGGAAGGAAGGGGGACTCCCTCCCACCAAACCAAGTCCAACTCGGTTTGGGGGGGGGAGTCCTCCCCCCTTGGACTCGGCTGACCCCCTTGGGGCTCCTTGAGCCCCAAGGCAAGGTCCCCTCCCTCCCACCTATATATACGGAGGTTTTAGGGCTGATTTGAGACGACTTTTCCATGGCAGCCCGACCACATACCTCCACGGTTTTTCCTCTAGATCGCGTTTCTGCGGAGCTCGGGCGGAGCCCTGCTGAGACAAGGTCATCACCAACCTCCGGAGCGCCGTCATGCTGCCGGAGAACTCTTCTACCTCTCCGTCTCTCTTGCTGGATCAAGAAGGCCGAGATCATCGTCGAGCTGTACGTGTGTTGAACGCGGAGGTGCCGTCCGTTCGGTACTAGATCGTGGGACTGATCGCGGGATTGTTCGCGGGGCGGATCGAGGGACGTGAGGACGTTCCACTACATCAACCGCGTTCACTAACGCTTCTGCTGTACGATCTACAAGGGTTCGTAGATCACTCATCCCCTCTCGTAGATGGACATCACCATGATAGGTCTTCGTGCGCGTAGGAAAATTTTTGTTTCCCATGCGACGTTCCCCAACAACTACTTGGAAACTTATATGGTCATAGACAACTTGAATGGATACTATAAAATATTCAAGATAAGTGTGAGTGTTATGGATGCTTTCTCGTAGGGAGACGAGAGTGAATCCATAGTGGTGTATTGAATTGGTCAATATGTGGACTCGTGTGTGCTATCCCACCTCGAAGAAAGAACTTGTAGTAGTAGCACAGGTTAGCCAAGAGTCAAAGTTGGCTTGCTACAGTCAAACCCCACAATCCCTTCATTGATAATGATGCATATGTAGATAGTTCTGATGTAAGTCTTGCTGAGTACCTTTGTACTCACGGTTGCTTTATTTATGTTTCTGTGGAGAAGATTTTAGTCTCATTAAAGGTTTCTACACGATGTCTTCGATGTTGACCGGAATAGCTTGGGAATCCCAGACACAGGTCTGGTTCCTTTGGTAGGGTCATTGTAGCTTTTCAGGCTCTTCCGACCACTTTTAGTAGATGCATGTACCCAGACATGTTATGCTTCCGCTTGATGTTCGTATGACTTGAGTGACGGGTCACGAGACCCCTGTTTGTAATATCATACTATGTTGACTCTTATGAGTCTTTAATAAAAAGCTTGAGTCATAGAGTTGTGTTGTGATGCCATGTTGTATCTACGCAAATCGTGCATATTGTGTGAATGTTATGAAATGCATTATATGAGTGGGATTGGACACCTAGTTGTGTGCCTTTAGTAGTACTCTTTACAGGGAAATGCCTCTTTGTGCTTCCACCGAGCTTTGGTAGCTTTCTACTGCTCCGGACACATTGATTGACCGGCATGTATCCTTCTTTGCTGATGTGTCTATTCCTTCGGGGAAATGTCACGCGGTGTAATGGAGTCCTTGTAGCTTGCTACGACTCGTCTACACACGCTGATGACCGACACCTCCTTTGCTAGGTTATGTATGCCTATCCCTGTACGGATGTACCACTTGGGTTAAAAACTAGTCATGTCGACCCGAGTTCTTTGTCGTTTGAATGCTAGCGCCAAATTCATATACGTGAGCCAAAAGACGCAAACGGTCCCGGCCAAGGTAAGGTGACAGCCGTAGAGTTTACCGTGCGTGAGGCCACAAAGTGATGTGATGTGTTACAGGCTGGGTTCTTATGACTTAGGATTGGGGTCCCGACAGCTTTGGTATCAGAGCTTGACTGCTTGTAGGGTAACCAAGCCAAACTTGTCGATGTTGTGTCTATCAATTCTTTAGTTATATAAGGGTATTGTTTGTGGAAGGGAATGTAAGGTTCTTTTTACTCCTTTCCTTGTGTCATTCTTATTCTGAGTCACCCTCTTCTTTATACTACGGGGTTTAAGAATTAGGCTTTCTCATCTATTCATTAGGATGACGAGTTACAATGCTGGAGACTTACAGAAAAGTTGTTGTCTTCCTGTATTAGTGTCTCCAGAAGAATTCAATTGTTATGTTGTCAGTTTTTTTGCAGGTTGCCTCATATTTAATGCTCGTGCAGCCATTATGTTGTCCGAGTTTTTCAAAGTTCCTAAATAATCTCATGCAATCGCAAATTCCTTCCTCCTTTTTCCGATGTGTTTTGGCCACACAAAGCACACCAAATATTGTGTTGAGGTACTTTATTACCTCAACATATTGTTGAAGTATTAGGAGAACATGTTACCTCAGAAAACCACCCAATAGTCTAGATGTGTTTTGTGTTTCTAGTGTGATAATTTTGGCCATCATTTTCGAAACCATCCCGTGATGTTATTTAGTTAGTAGGTATTCTATTTCTGGGTTCTTGGACTGAAGGATCATTCTGCTCACTTCCGTTGATAGTGTTGCTAGTTCCTTTAGAATGATTAGTAGCCTTGTTGTAGTTCCCAAGGTTCGTGGTATATCATTCTTCCAATACCATGGATCATCTCTGGCAGAAGTTCTTCGTGAACTAAAGATCATAACAAGAATGCTCGTGATGAGTTCTCTACTCCATATTGTGACTCTGCCAACTCCACCCTTCTGCATGGGTTATCTGGAAGAGTTATGTTGAACTCGTTCGACATGCTAATCTATGCATCCATAACTCAGAAAAATCATGTGCTCTTGAGTTGGCCCTCTTCAATTGTTTCTGACCTTCATTTATGAGAGGATAGTCAAGAGTAGTTGTGCATTCATGTCATCGATGTCTTTTATTCCTGTGGTCTGTCAAGTTGTTCTATTTCCGAATGACTGGGAGAAGGAAACTCCAGTACCTCATCCATTTCTTGGATTGGGTCAAAGTAGTTGTATTCCGCAGATCAAAATGCCAATCTGGCTTTTGTTCTATTCTATCTTGGAGTATCGTCCTCTTTTTGTCAAGAGTGTTGTGAGAATTGCACCATCTCTTATGAGCTCTTGATGTAGTGATACTTCTCAACATCATTATTCATCCCTCGGTTTCCGTGTTGTTTGTAACCGGAATATTCACAAGTGAACCATGATGTGTGAAATCAATACTCCTAGCAAATCCATTGCTTAGTAGTCAATGGACAATAAATTCGCTCCAATGGTGATGGTGATTGAATCATCATCCTAAGATTGACCGTGCTACCTAGTCCATGTTTCATGGTGCACTTTTCGATCAATGGGTTAGGATTGTGTCAATCCTTCGCTCTTAGATCATATTATCTTGCCCTGAAAAGTGAGATTGTTCCCGAGCTTAATAACATATCGGTGGTTCGTGATTTTCCGAATATCTTCTCGGAAGTATTACCAGGTTGTTTCCTGACTGTTATGATAAAGCTCGCGATCAAGTTGGTTTTCCTATAAGCCACCCCTTCTCCAAGAATCCGTGTTGGATACCCCTGAGCTAGTTGGTTAAGCTAAACAACAACTTGGAGAGTTGGAAGATAAAAGCTTCGCCTAACTTAGTTCATTTTAAAGGGATATATTTTCTGTTGTGTGAGTCTCGAAGGAAGATGATTTTCTCATCGGTTGATTTGTGTGATCAATTGTTGCATATGTTATCTTGTCCAATTTTTGATTTGAATATGGGCTATCGTCAAATCAAACTCAGAACCAAAGATTATTGTAACGGTGTCTTACTCGTGGATTTCCTTGAGCATACAGCATTATATTCTTTGATCTGACCAATGCTATTATCTTGTTCACATAGTTGTGGAAATCCATTTATATTGGTATGTTGATGATTGGTTGTTGAGCCCATCGGCAACATTTTCATTTGTTCCATGACTTATGTTGGACATTAAGCTAGTGTTGGAAACATTGTAGACATTGTCTTTGTGTGTCTCGAGCACGAGGTATATGTTAGGTGTAAGAAGTGACTTCCTCTAATTCATGTGCATTTGATGCAAGTTGCCACCGTAAATTCGAGAAAAGTTAATTTTTTTTGGAATCATCCCAAGTCAGTCATGCCCGTGCGAAGTATTCTATGGTTTGATAGACTGATCATCTTCATTCCATATGTATTCCTAGCACACCAAGCCACTGATTGATTTGTTCAAGGAAAAGAAGGTAAGTATTATTCCTGAAGGTACCAGACGGACTTGCACATGGCTTCGTTATCCGCAATGATGATTCCCACCCAGAACGCGGTAGTGTTTTGTTGTAATATTTATATGTGTTCACATTTGTCTTGGACACTGTGTTCACGTGGGTCTTGCAATCCAGCTCATGTTTTGGAGTTGTCTTCCATAGTTCATCCCCTGAGAATCTCGCAATGTTATCTCGTCGATTTGTATTGCAAACTTTCTTTTCAGACATGCTCAGTTTGAAACATCATGTCACCAACCAGTGCTGAATCTCAGGCAGTTATAATGGTTGGAACTTTTTCCAAGAATTATAATATTGGTCTCTCTATAACCCGGTAAGGTGATGTCGTTGCTAACATACCTAGCCTGAAGACTTAATATTATAATATCTTGCATCAGCAACCTTAGCCATCTCCCCGTGAGGACTTTGTATGACTTATTTTGGAAGTTATTCCTCATGGACCCTTTGAGCCCCGAAGTTCGACCTTTACTTGATGTTCTAGATACCAAGAAGTTAAGTTATCTATTACATCAAGGAGAACATTAGAAGTGGAGTGCTAAATGTATCTTGGTCGATTGTCCAGGTTTCATTTCCTTGGCATCGCTAAGGAGAAATCTGAGAAAGTGTTGTCCTCCTTTGCATCTGCATTCTCTATCATTATTCATCATGGTAGTAAGTGTGTCTCCAAAATCTTGGCATGGATATTGGTAAAACCTTGATGGATATGGGAATGCTCAAGTTCTTGAGAGCACGCTCAGACACTAGGTTATATCCTCGATATCAATTGGAATATGCCCTCCGTTTGCCGAGTTATCCTATAACTCTAGTTTCTTTTCAAACTGAGTATGCCACTCTTTCAAACTCCTTCAAACAATCATTTGTGAATTGCCTTACCCTGGTATGAAGAGTACTAGTGATCTTCGGATCAAAAGTAATTCTTTTTGCCACTTAAGGGAATAATTCTGCGAGTCACCCTCCTAAGGTGCCCCGTTATGGTATGAAGGGCAATTTAATCCGCCTACTTTGAAACCTGGTCACCATCTATTTTAAGCATGGAATTGTTGCCTGCCAATTGAATCTCTGTCATATGCTTCATTTCCTCATTCCTGTTATGTGTTTTGTGTCTCAGCTCAAGGGACGTTCCTACGTCTCATTCTATGAGTTGCTCTTGAGTTGCTCGATCTTTGAGGAGATCGAATCTTGTAGAGTCTTCCTATTCTTTTATCACCGTGATTAGATGAAGACCTCAAGATAAAGATGTCAAGATAAACATGGTGAAATGAATCAACATCTTCAGGAAGGGCAATTGGATCGTGAAGATTGCGATAGTTTAGTGTCCCCTCTTCCTTTTCCCGACTACGCTAGAATCTCGGGACGAGATTCTTGTTTAGTGGGGGTGAGTTGTCACAACCCTAGAATGTTGTTTGTAGCTAGTTGCATCAGCGAGCATTCACGCATGCATTTAAATCATTTTGAAATTGAAATGAGGAATGATGAAGCCTCAAAATGGAATTTCTGTTAAATAGGGAATATAAACAATTGTCTCAAAGAGTTCCAAGAAAATGTTCCTGTTGTTTTAAGAAAATATTGGCATGAGGTAAAATTCAAATCAGTATTTTTGGAATAACAAAAACATTTTATCTTGGGATTTTGAGTTAATCTAACAACTATTTTCCATGGATTTCTATTTATTATATATAAAATATAAGTCCATTAATTTTGAAGCTTTTTGTAGTGCCTTGAGTAAATCCCTTGGACCCACGTGCAGATTATTAGAATTTTATAAAATGGTTTGGTGTATTTTTTAAAATCCAAAACAAATGACACAAAAATAGAAAACATAAATAAAAAAGGAAAGAATCTTACCTGATCCATTGGTGGCCCAGCCCACCACCGAGTCCCCCCATGTCATCTTCTTCCTCTACCAGTAGGCAGAGTAGAAGGAGGCCACGGCAGGCTCGCTGGGCGCCACGCCGGCAGCTGTCTGCCTGCCTCGACGATCCTCTCCCTTATCCCCCGCATCTCAGAGCCACCCTCGACCCACCTCTCTTTCGCATCCCATTCTTCCTCTCTCCCTCTCTTTTCCCCTCTGTTCTCTCTCGCCTGGGAGCGCCCTCGCTGTCGATTCGCCGGCCACAGGGCGTCCCCGAGCCAGCCGTCTAGTTCCCTGGATCCACCATGAGCTCCTCTTCCTTTTCCTCCTCTCCCCGTCGATCCTCCCCTCCTCTAACTCTCCCAGCCGCTGGATCCTGAAGCTCCTGCCGCCGGCCATGGCGTCGCCATGGCTAGCGCCCCCGAGAGCCAATGCCGAGCACTCCGGCGTGCTCAGCAAGCTCGCCCGGAGCCGCAGCTGGCCCCAGCTGCTTCCCCCTCGTCCCATAGCCCCGAGCTCGTCCTAGCCGAGCCTCGTCCACCATAGACGTCGTCGCCGGCGATGCTACGGGCCGCCCCGCGCTGTTTCGCGTGTAGGAACGGGTGCAACTCCCTCCCCTCCACCGTTTGCGCCGCTCCGTGCCCCGAATGGTGGCCGGAAACGTTTTTCCGGCGACCAACCGCCATCGGACGTGGTCGTTGCCGGTGGAACTCTGGCTAGACGACGTGACGTCGTCATTAGCGCTAACCCACCCCCTACTAATTAACACCTAGAGCCACGGACATATGGGCCCCCCAAATGAATTAGCAAGATTTAAAACTAAAATAAAATCAGTTAAAGCTGAGTCACTTACATGTGGGGCCCAGCCACAGGTTTGACCTGGGCTGGCGCCTTTAACCACCTAATGTCACTATGACATCACGCTTACGCAATAACTCCTTTTCTGGATTTTAAATAATTCCAGAAAATGTTGAAATCTTTGGAAAATCATAGAAAATAAAATATAACTCCAATGAAAATAATTTATATATGAAAAATGATCAGAAAAATGCAAGGAATTTGTTTATTCCATGTTCATGCATGTTACAGCAAGTTAACATGACCAAGTAGGGAAAATGATTATTAGGATAAAATTAATAAATAGTTTGGAGTTGGAATTTGATGCCTATTTGAATTCCACTTCAATTAATATGATCAAACATTGAGCTAGGTAACTCAGTACCTTAACATGTAATGTCATACATCATGTTTGGTGCATTGCATTGAATGTGTTCTTTTCTGTTGTCTGTGGTGTTCCCTCTCGGTAGACGATGGTTCCGATGATATGATCGTTGACATTGATGAAGACTCATTGCTATCTTCAGAACTGTCAGGAAAGCAACCCCCCTTGAGCATTCTGATACAATCCTACTCTCTCGCCTCTGCTCCCTTTTATTGCATTAGGACAATCACGATTCAATTGTTACATATTTTGGCAGTTGAACCCATCCCTCTGCATGACCTGTTTTTGCCACAGTAAATAGTTGAAACCACTTAGCATGAGTAGCAACTGCTTGAGCCTTGTTGTGCTTACTCATCCATGCTTGCTTACTGTGCCTGCTATGCTTAGAGTCGTGTCGGGTCTGATCCATCTGGACGATGAATCAAAATGGTGGTGTTCATGTTCTACGGTGTGGGAGTAAAGGTGTGAATCCGATTTGGTAAAGGTACCGATGAGAGGCTGTGTAGGAGTACATGGCGGGTTGTCTCATTGGGACCGTCCTTAAGAACTGAGTCCCGTGTATGTTATCCAAGACTAGCTACTACCGCACATTGGGATCTTTAATTGACTCTCTCGACTTAATAATCACCTAGGTCTCTGTCCAGGAATTGCAACTAGTTTCTGGTGTTTGTAGGACATGCTAGTAGTCTACCGACTAGCACCCCGTACAGGTGGGCTTGGGACAGACTAGGCATCGTGGCCCGGTGTACCAAGCGTAGTACCATCCGTCGAGGTGGGCTTGGGAACCTTGTACACATCATTTGGCACCGTAAAGGAAAAATCGGCCGGACTTCCTTGCGGGTTCAGTCTCAAATAGGCGATAAACCTGGACTAGAGTCTTGTGTGGTTAGTTAGGTCGTGGTCGACACCCACGCCAGCGCTTCCGCTTGAAGGTTGCCGAGATGCATGACATGCATATGGTGATAAGTGGTGGGAGCGTGTGTGAAGAAGTACACCCCTGCAGGGTAATCTAATCTATTCGAATAGCCGCGTCCGCGGATATGGACTACTTGGAAACTTATATGGTCATAGACAACTTGAATGGATATTATAAAATATTCAAGATAAGTGTAAGTGCTATGGATGGCCTTCTCGTAGGGAGACGAGAGTGAATCCATAGTGGTGTATGAAATTGGTGAATATGTGGACTCGTGTGCACTATCCCACCTCAAACAAAGAACTTGTAGTCGTAGCATAGGTTAGCCAAGAGTCAAAGCTGGCTTGCTGCACTCAAACCGCACAATCCCTTCATTGATACTGATGCATATGTAGATAGTTCTGATGTAAGTTTTCCTGAGTACCTTTGTACTCACGGTTGCTTTATTTATGTTTTTGCAGAGAAGATTTTAGTCTCATTAAAGGTTTCTACTCGATGTGTTCGATGTTGACCAGAATAGCTTGGGAATCCCAGACAGAGGTCCGGTTCCTATGGTAGGGTCGTTGTAGCTTTTCAGGCTCTTCCAGCCACTTTTAGTAGATGTTTGTACCCAGACATGTTATGCTTCCGCTTGTTGTTTGTATGACTTGAGTGACGGGTCACGAGACCCCTGTTTGTAATATCATACTATGCTGACTCTTATGAGTCTTTAATAAAAAGCTTGAGTCATAGAGTTATGTTGTGATGCCATGTTGTATCTACGCATATCGTGCATATTGTGTGAATGTTATGAAATGCATTATATGTGTGGGATTCGATACCTAGTTGTGTGCCTTTAGTAGTACTCTTTACGGGGAAATGCCTCTTTGTGCTTCCACCGAGCTTTGGTAGCTTGCTACTGCTCCGGACACATTGATTGACCGGCATGTATCCTTCTTTGATGATGTGTCTGTTCCTTCGGGGAAATGTCACGCGGTGTAATGAGTCCTTGTAGCTTGCTACGACTCGTCAACACACGCTGATGACTGACACCTGCTTTGTTGGGTTATGTATGCCTATCCCTGTACAGATGTACCACTTGGGTTTATAACTAGTCATGTTGACCCGGGTTCTTTGTCATTTTAATGCTAGCGACACATTCATATACGTGAGCCAAAAGACGCAAACGGTCCCGGCCAAGGTAAGGTGGAAGCCATGGAGTTTACCGTGCGTGAGGCTGCAAAGTGATGTGATGTGTTATAGGCTGGGTTGTTATGACTTAGGATCTGGGTCCCGACAGTATGCATAACCTTGATAGGCTTATCAAAGGTGATCATATTCTCGGTGTTAGAGATGTTATCTTTGACAATGATAGACTTTGTAGTGCTTGTCAAGCAGGAAAGCAAGTTGGTGGAAGTAATCCCGTGAAGAACATCATGACTACAAGAAGGCCACTCGAGCTGCTTCACATGGATCTTTTTGGTCCCAACGCTTACAAGAGCCTCGGTGGAAATTCTTATGGTTTAGTCATTGTTGATGACTTTTCCAGATTTACGTGGGTATTCTTTCTAGATGATAAGTCGCGGGTACAAAATATCTTCAAGAACTTCCCTTGGAAAGCTCAAAATCAGTTTGAAGTGAAGATCAACAAAGTTCAGAGCGACAATGGAACGGAGTTCAAGAACACAAATGTGGATACTTTTCTTGACGAATAAGGTATCTCACATGAGTTCTCGGTGATGTAAACACCTCAACAAAATGGTTTTTTTGATAGGAAGAACCGGACTCTCATTGAGATGGCCAGAACGATGCTTGACGAATACAAGACACCAGGACACTATTGGGCAGAAGCCGTGGAAACAGCTTGTCATGCCATAAACCGACTCTACTTACACAAGCTTCTCGGTAAAGCGGAATACAAGCTACTCACCGTTAACAAACCCCAAGTTGGATACTTTCGAGTATTCGAGTCTAAGTGCTACATTCTTGATAAGCATCGTCATACTAAATTTGCTCCTAAATCTCATGAAGGTTTCCTATTTGGTTATGGATCGAACTCTCACACTTACCGTGTCTACAACAGCTTCACTTGAAAAGTTGAAGAGATGGTAGATGTGAAGTTTGATGAATCTAATGGTTCGCAAGTCGAACAACTGCCAAATGATGTAGGAGATAAGGAATCTTCGGAAGCCATCCAAGGTCTATCTATCGGCAAGATTCATCCCATGGAAGGAAAGTACTTCATCAGTTCAAGTGGAAGCTCCTACTTCGCATCAAGGCGAACCACAAAACGACATGGAGGCATCCACAAGCGGTAAACGACATGATGAAGAAGAGGAAGAAGTACATCGTGATGATCCACCTCAACCTTCCTCACCACCATCTCAAGGAGTTAACACCATCCACGACCACATGCAAGAAGATGATGATGAAGAAGCTCCACCATCCAACAAGAATAAGCTGTCGTGAGCTCGAGCAAGAGTGGACACAGATCATCCGCTAAATCAAATCTTGGTGACGTCAAATTGGGAGAATCACTCTCTCTAAATCTCGTTTAGCTAACTTTTGCCAGCATTATTATTTCATCTCTAGCATTGAGCCTTTGAAGATAGAAGAAGCCCTTCAAGACCCGGATTGGGTGAATGCCATGCATGAAGGGCTACACAAATTCGAGAGGAATCAAGTGTGGACACTTGAAAAGCCCGAAGGTGAGAAAAACATCATCAGTACAAGATGGGTGTTTCGGAACAAGCAAGATGAAGATGAACAAGTTGTACGCAACAAGGCGCGTCTCATAGCCCAAGGATACAAGCAAGTCGAAGGTATGGATTACGGTGAGATTTATGCCCCCGTTGCTAGACTTGAAGCCATTCGCATTCTTCTTGCTTATGCCAATCACCATGGCATTACTCTTTACCAAATGGATATCAAAAGTGCTTTTCTAAATGGTGAAATTGAGGAGGAAGTTTATGTCAAATAACCTCCCGGTTTTGTGAACCCCAAGAAACCTAATCATGTTTATAAATTTCTTAAAGCTTTATATGGTCTTAAACAAGCCCCTAGAGCTTGGTACAAATGCCAACGAAGTTTCTCATTGGAAGGGGTTTTGAGATTGGTAAAGTTAACGCAACCTTATTCACTAAAAGAGTTAATGGTGAACTATTTGTATGCCAAATATATGTGGATGATATTATCTTTCGTTCTACTAACCCACATTTTAGTGAGAAATTTGGAAAGTTGATGTCAGAGAAATATGAGATGTCAATGATGTGCGCGCTGAAATTCTTCCTTGGATTGCAAATGAAACAATCGAGAGAAGGTACGTTTATCTCTCAAACCAAGTACACCAAGGACTTAATCAGGAAGTTAAATATGCAAGAGTGCAAATGTATGAGAACCCCTATGCCTACTAGTGGACATATTTACCTCACTAAGAAGGACAAACAGGTTGATCAAAGAGTTTATCGATCAATGATTGGTTCATTTCTATATCTATGTTTCTCCCGTCCTGATATCATGTTGAGTGTTTGCATGTGTACCCGATACCAAGAGGCACCTAAAAATTGTCATCTATTGGCTGTGAAAAGAATTGTGAGATACCTAATACATACACCAAACTTTGGCATATGGTATCCCAAGGGATCTTCTTTTAATCTTGTTGGCTATTCGGACTCGGACTATGCCAAAGACAAGGTTGATAGAAAATCCAACACAGGTACATGTCGATTTCTTGGGAGATCTCTTGTGTCTTGGTCATCCAAGAAATAAAACTCGGTATCTTTATCTACTACTCAAGCTGAATATGTAGCCGTCTGATCATGTTGTGCACAATTACTATGGATGACTCAAACTCTTAAGGATTAGGGCATTCATGTTAGAAATGTTCCATTGTTGTGTGACAATGAAAGTGTTATTAAAATTTCTTATAATCATGTGCAGCATTCTCAAACAAAACATATTCAAGTGCGACATCATTTCATTCGGGGTCATGTTGGTAAAGGAGATATAGATCTTAAGCATGTTTATATCGACAAACAATTAGCTGATATCTTTACCAAACCACTTGATGAGAAAGGCTTTTCTGATTTGAGGAGTGAGTTGATCATTGATGCTTCAAACTTGAGCTAGACTCACTCGGATGCATGCAAGGTCATAAGCTTGATTGACTATTCTATAATGCTATTGATTTGACATTATCTTATATCTTGAAAACTATGCTCCCTTGTATTGCATCTAATCTTTTGTAGGTACTTGGAAGAAATACACTCCACAAGATTTCCATCAAATCACATCAAAAGCGATCTTGACATAGCCAAGTATCAACAGCCCCTTCTACGGAGATGGAGGAAGAAGACAACAAAATCATATCGTTGACAATTATATGATAGTGAACTCACTCATGTCATTTGGATATATTATCTTCTTCCTTGCATGACTAACCATTCTAGGTGAAAAGTGAACCAAAACAACAAGAATAGCTCCCAACACAAGATGATATTCATCAACTTGGAGCATCCACGACAAGTTCACCTACATGCCATGTCATAAACATCATTCGAACGTATGTACTCATATCCTTTATAAAGCTTTTCACCAAGTCATGAGGCAAAGCAACTCAAGTTATATGAATACATTAAAAAGCTTAATCAAAAAAATGGTAACCCCATTTTTTGCTTAACAATGAGTATGACCTATGATCAAGCATTCTTGCTTGACTCCTCAAGTCAAATACTCTAATATAGGTGACCTAATCACCGCCCCACATCTAGTTGGAGATTCTTGTATGGTTCACATTTTTCATTGCATACTTTCTTGGAACCATTCAAATCTCATCTATATGTATGTATATTTCAAAAATCAAAAAATACTTATTATTTGGTGCTATTTTATTTTTTATTTCACAATTGGTATCTTATAACAATCTTTAGAATATTTTCTGTATATTTTCAGTTAAGGAGTTGATTTTCAATGCTACTCAGTTTCACCGATCTCGGAAACTCTGTCCAGCCGATTTCTCCCACAGGCCTTCTCTCATTCTTGGTTCTACCAAACTATATTGCCTTGGTGACTCCGAAATGTATCACTGCCTTTGATTTTTTGATAGTTTCTGGACTTTTGTCTTAGGGGGGAATATTATCAATGATCCCAAGTTTCATTACCTTCTAAGGTCCTATTGAACATTTTGGGAAACAAAATTAGTTTTAGCCTTATTTTCGAGGGGGGACTTCTCTAGGGGGAGAAAACCTCAGTGATCCCACACAATATAAGAGGGAGAATCACCAGGAGCCCTAATCTAGGGGAGATAGTTCAAGGAACTCTTATTCATATTAAAGGGGGGAATATTCAATGAAACCTTACCTACTATCTAAGGGGAAGAAAATTCAAATTCAAGGAACCCTTATCAAAGAGAGAAGAATCAAGGATCCCTTTCTCTCAGTGAGACCTTACCCTATGACCTTTTTGGCAAATAATGCCAAAGGGGGGAATATCAAAGCTTCCTATAAACCTATATAAAGGGGAGAAATATTTCCAATAAGCTTACAAAAGGGGGAGAAATATCAATAGGGGGAGATATATGTTCCTAAAGGAAGGTCTACCTAAGGGGAGATCTACCTAAGGGGAGATGTATCAAACCTTACATATTAAGGGGGAGAGAGATAAAAATGTTTCAGACATCATTGATTTACTATCTTGTGATTTAACTTGCCTTGCCCTACCTACTCCGAATATCTACATCCTATGATTCAGGGAGAGATGACACTCTTACATATTCATCCTTAGGTCAGAAAGTTCTAAATTATTTTGGAGACATATATATCATCAAATCAGATTTCTCATATCTCTTCAATATATTGGTAATTTTGAAGCTCTTGCATCTTTACAATAGAGTACTCTTGTGTTATCTAACATTTGTTTTCCCAAGTGTACGTCTACTACTAAGACACTCAAGAACCTCAAGGTAAGTATATGCATCACATCCTTGTTCATGATGATCTCTTGTATCTTGCACATATTGTTTACAAGAGTGAGTCTTGAACATGGAAATTCTTCATTCACATATGCTTGATGCATATAGCCAAGATTTATATGACTTGTATTGTCCTTTCTACCGTGTGTGTGCCCATGCAGTCCAAACTAACTATCCTTTAAAAGGGATTGCACACATTTAGGGGGAGCTTCTACTAGTCATGTTTCTTTCAAAGTTGTCATATTCTAATGCTTATATTTATTTGAAGCTTTGATTGTATGTTGTCATCAATTACCAAAAAAGGGGGATTGAAAGCACATATGCTCCCCTGGTGGTTTTGATAGTTCATGACAACATACATTGTCTCTTGGACTAACACTTTTACCTAGTATATTTCAGGTTTAGTCCATAGAGAGCTTAGGCTATAGGATTGTGAGGAGATGCCCCTTGATGCAAGGAAGGAATAGGATAACCTCAAGCTTCAAGCAAGAAGACTCTTCATTTTATACTTTGTGAGAAATCACTTTGAGTATATAGGAAAGCCAATACTATTAAAATGGGATGAGGTACTATGATGAATTGGTTGCTCAAGTGCTCAGAGATAACCACCAAAAATACTCAGCCATTCTCCCACAAAATATCTCTCTCCAAACCCAAACGAGCAAAATTGATGCCTCCAACAATTTCCATTCGGCCATACCCATTTTACACACACAGATCCTATGCCAAACCCACCATCTCGGTACAACCAACATTCCTATCGGTGTCACCGAGATTGGGTGACCAACATTCTGTTGAGATGATTTCAAGTTTGGGAATTTCCGAGTTTGAAATCGGTCTCACCGAGTTTGGAAACCAGTCCAGGTCATTGTACCGGTACCACCGAGATTTCTATATGGGTCTCACCGACAATTCAAAAGTTGCCACATTTAGTGCAACTTGGTACCACCGAGATTCATTTCGGTGTCACCGAGTTGGGCAATAATGTTGTAACGGTTTGATTTTGGGGGATTCCTAAATATACCCCTCCACCTACCTCTCACTCATAGAGGAAGCACTCAGAACACACTTGCACTTGCCAGATCTATTTTTCTGAGAGGGAGGCACCTGCTCATGTGTTGAGATCAAGAGATTCCATTCCTACCATTTTAAACTTGATCTCTAGCCTCCCCAAGTTGCTATCCACAATATCAATCTCTCCTATCCATGCCAAATCTATGAGAGAGTGATTGAGTGCTGAGGATACTATCTCTTGAAGCACAAGAGCAAGGAGTTCATCATTCTACCACATCTATTACCTTTTGGAGGGTGATGCCTCCTAGATTGGTTAAGTGTCGCTTGGGAGCCTCCTACTTCGTGTTGTGGAATTGAACCAAGATGTTCATGAAGATCTACCATGAGTGAGGCTAGTCATGTGTGGATGGAAGCCGTGGTGGAATATACAAGGCCGCTTCTTCACGGACCCCTTGTGGGTGGAGCCCTCCATGGACTCTTGCAGCCGTTACCCTCCATGGGTTCAAGTCTCCACTAACATGGGCGTACGATAGTGCCACCTATCGGAACCATGCCAAAAATCATCGTGTCAACTTCTTCAAGTTTGATCTTCCTAAACTCTACTCCTATCTACATGTGCAAAATCTTTACTTTTCGCTGCCATATTTGTGGACTAGCATGTGTAGGGTGCACTAGACTTATTAGAATCGCTAATATCTGCCAACCATGAAATTTTTAAAAGGCTAGGATTTTAATTTATGCATGTAGTCTATTCACCCCCCCCCCCCTCTAGACACCTCTTCTATAGATCTCACAGTCTGAGATCTTCATGGGCAAGCAAGTTAGATGCCCACCCACATAGGTTCAGTTAAGCTTTCATCCACTTATAGCTCTAGTGCATTAGTTGCATGGAAACCCCTACTCCTCGCATTAATATCTATCAATGGCCATCTCCATATCCCGTTGATACTCCTACTTCATGCGAGATTTTGTTCTCCGCTTTCACCCCTTTAAAACCCATCACCATATTGTATTCCACATTTATGCGATATCCATGGTTCACTCTCATGTATTGAGTGATGAATAAAAAGCTAAAGCGCGTTAAAAAGTATGATCCAATTGCTTGGTTTGCAACTAGGGTGCTCATGATTTGTAACTTATGCTAGGAAGACCAAGCATGATAGGCTATATAATTTTGTAGGGATAGCATTGTTATTTAAAATGGACATGATTGTTTGCTAGTAAACCTGAGTATGGACGTCTTTTTGTCAAACGATAGACTATTGCCTTAAATCACTTGTATCTTAATATTCATGCCCCGAATAAACATCTGTTAAAGATTATGTTAGGTAGCATTCCAGAGCAAAAATTATATTTTGTCATTTACCTACTCGAAGATGAGCAGGAATTAAGCTTGGGGATATTGATACATCTCCATCGTATCTATAATTTTTTATTATTTCATGTCAATATTCTACAACTTTCATATACTATTGGCAACATTTTACATTATTTCTCGTACAAACTTACTTATCCAGTGCCCAGTATCACTTATTGTTTCTTGTGTGTTTTTTAAAGAAATTCCATATCAAACAAAGTCCAAACGCGATAAATTTTATGAAGACTTTTTGGGAATATATGTGAATTTTGGGAAGAAGAATCGTCATAACACGGTGCCCGAGGGAGGCACGAACCAATCGGGCACACCCTGTTAGCTCGTCCCTCCCCCTTAAGTAGGTTGGGGCCGCAAGAAATATAATTATTCCATACAAATCCCCTCAAAGTTTCAGCCCGATCGGAGTAACGAATCTCTGGATATTTAGGAAACGGTGAAGGGCCAGGAAACACTAGAGAAAACAGGAGAGAAATAGAGAGAGAGATCCAATCTCGGAGGGGATCTTGCCCTCTAGGATCCATGGCATCCATGGACCAGAGGAGCAACTCTCCTCCGACCTTGGGGAGACCAAGGAAGTAGAAGAATAAGGGGTGCTCTCTCCCTCTCTCTCTCGGTGGTGTCGGAGCGCCACCGGGACAACCATCGTGACGACGATCTACACCACCAACTTCGTCACCGTCACCACCAACTCTCTCCTCCTATATGCAACGGTGTAAAACCTCGTTTCCCCGTTGTAATCTCTACTTAAACATGGTGCTTAATTTTATATATTATTATCCAAAGATGTGTGGCTATCCGATGATGTTTGAGTAGATCTCTTTTTTCCTACGGGTTAATTGTGGTATGATGTCATTGATATGAGTTGTATGTTAATATGGTGCTATCCTAAGGTGACTTACGTGTATAGCACGCGTGAGGGATTCCTGCTGGAGGGATTGCAATAAGTTCATGATTCTCTTATAATGGGTGGTTAGAGTGACAGAAGCTTACACCCAAGTAAGGGGGTTGTTTACGTATGGGAGTAAAGGAGACTTGATGTTTAATGTTATGGTTGGGTTTTACTTTCATGATCTTTAGTAGTTGCGGATGCTTGCTAGTGTTCCAAGTATAGAAAGTGTGTTAGCTTATGCCTCTCCCTCATTGTATTTGATAAGTATCTATCGTGTTATATTCAATTGCCTATGGAATCTTTATCTTGCGCTACAAAAATATTTCTACTAAACAACTAACTAAATTAATATTTATCTAAACAGCCCCTCTCTTTTATTTATTTATTAGCTTACAAAACTATCTATTACACCTATTAAGTACTTCTAGTTCCCTTCCCACAAAATAGTTTCATACTTGTTCTAGGTAAAGTAAGCGTTAGCGTGCGTAGAGTTGTATCGATGGTCGATAGAACTTGAGAGAATATTAATTCTACCTTTGGATCCTCATTGGGTTTGACACTCTTACTTATCGAAAAAGGCTACAAACGATCACCTACACTTGTGGGTTATCAAGGCATGAGCTCAAGGGGCACACCTAGAGGGGTAGGGTGCAACCCCAGGCTCATAGCCTCCTGGTGGGTCCCCTCCTAGCATTAATGTTTTGCCAATAATTTTAATATATTCCAAAATAAATCTCCGTCAATTTTCAAGTCATTTGGAGTTGGAGAGAATATCAAACTCTTTTGTAGCCCTTTTTGGTCCAGAATTCCAGTTGTCGTTAATCCCCCCTTTGTATAAATCTTGTAAAATAAGAGATAAAAGGCATTAGTATTGAATCATAAAGGGAACTAATGACCCAAAACATAATAAATATCAATAGGAAAACATGACACAAAATGGATGTATCACCCGACAGTGTGGGCTTCATTGTGGTAGATGCACCAGTGGAACGGTGTACCAAGTGACACCCTGATGGTGGGCTTAGGGAAACCTGCACACATCATTTGGGGACATAATATAAACTTTGACCGAACTTCCTTACTGGTTTGATCTCAAATAGGCAGGAAACCTAGACTAGAGCCTCGGGTGGTTAACAATCATGGTGTACACCCACACCGGCTTTCGCTTGAAGTCCACCAAGTACATCTCACGTACAGGCGCTAAGTGGCGGTCATGTGTGTGAATAAGTACACCCTTGTAGGGTTATCAAACTATTCGAATAGCCGCATCCTCGGATATGGACTACTTGGAATGTTATATGGTTCGTAGACAGTTTAAATGGATACTCTAAAATGTGCAAGATAAGTGTGAGTGTTATGGATGACCTTCTTGTAGGGAGACGGGAGAGGATCCATAGTGATGTATTATTATGGTGAATATGTGGACCCGTGTGCGCTTCCTCACCTTATTAAATGTGTGTAGTCGTAGTCAAAGTTTTAAATAGCCGGCTATAGGTGGGCTATAGCCGGGCTATAGCCTCCTAGGAGTCCTTCCGCTGCAGCTAGGGCCTTCGAACGCTAAAACGAGGATAGCCTCTATTATCGCCATTAAACCACTATTACCGCTAAAATGGGGCCCAAATTTTAGCCGCTAAGCTTCACGCTCGGGAGATAAAAAATTTGACTCAAAATTTCATTTGTGTGGCCCAATATATACAACAGAACAACCCTGAGGAGCCTAATCCTAGCAAAATTTCCCTTTCTCCTTATCGCCTCGAACAGAAAACGAGCAGCGACCATGGCGGCGTGAGCGACCCATCCGGGCTAGCTCGTGCTGCCGACCGCGCTTGCTCCCGCTCCCTACCCGCCCTAACTCCCGCTCACTGGTCGCGCTAGATCCTACTGTCGGCCGCTCTAGGTCCCGCTCGATGGCGACCCAGGCCGCACTCCTCCCTAACTGCTGCTCCTACCCCTGACTGCCTCTCCGATCTGCTGCTGCTCCCGGCAACAATGTCAGGCAAGACTCTAACATACTCTCTAATCTCTGGTAGTTGCCTCTCAAAACGATGACTGGGAGATGACGTGAATAATGGATCTGTTTGAGTTCATGTTGCCTTACATGTACGTATAGGATAAGTGCTGATGATTATAATCTAAGTTCATGTTGCCTTACATGTACGTATAGGATAAGTGTTGATGTTGGTCTCATGGTCTGTAATTTGTGGACAGAACTATGTCCTCAACTAGTTGTTGCTACATGCTACTTGCTTTTGTTGGTTATGTAATATTTGGACAGAAGTATGTCCAGAACTTCTGGTTATTCATGTATGTTATGTGAATATTTTTATGTCCCTGAAAATCATTGATATATATCTGAAGATATGGGGCCGAAAATTTTGATTTTTTCTCATGATTTATCAAAACCGCTAAATGGGCTTAGCCGGCTATAGCTAGGCTATAGCCTTTCGTAGGTGCTGGAAAAGCCGCCGCTAAATGCAGTAGTCGTCTATTTAAAACTTTGGTCGTAGTACAAGATAGCCATCGAGTCAAACCTAGCTTTCTACAAGCCTGCAGTGAACTCCACAGCTCCCCCTTTATTTATACTAATGCATATGTAGATACTTCTGACATAAGTCTTGCTAAGTACCTTTGTACTCACGGTTGCTTAATTTATATATTTGTAGAGGAGACCTCAGTCTCAGTAGTGGTCTCAACGATTAGTTTGATGTTGACCGAGTAGGTTAGGAATCCGAGACACAGGTCTGGCTCCTATGGGGAGTCTTGTGGATAGACACACTTCCTCGATATTTTTACTTTCTAGTTGTCTGCACCCAGACATGTTATGCTTCCGCGTGTTGCTTGTATGACTATGTATGTTGGGTCATGAGACCCATGTTTGTAATGTTATACTATGTTGGCTCTTCTAGGCCCTTATTAAATACATTGAGTCATAGAGTTATGTTGTGATGCCATGTTGTACAACACATACTTGCATGTTATGTGTATGTGTGATATGCATTGCTATGTGTGGGGTTCAACACCTATTTGTGTGCCTTTGGTAGCCTTCCTTATAGGGAAATGCCTCTTTGTTCCTCCACTAAGCCTTGGTAGTTCTCTACTGCTCGGGACACATTGATTGACCGACATGTATCCTTCTTTGCTCTTGTGTTTGCCCCTACGTGGAAACGTCACGTGGTGTTTACTAGAGTCCTTGTAGCTTGCTATGACTCAGTTTCACATGCTCATAACCGACACATGCAACGCTGGGTTAACTATGTATATACCAGTATGTTTGTGCCACCTTGGTCTATCACTAATCATGTTGACTCGGGCTCTCTGTTATAGTAGTTGCTAGTGACAAATTCATTTAAGTGAGCCAAAGGGCGCAAATTGTCCCGACCAAGGTAAAGGCGACAATTGTTGTGTAGCATGTGTGAGGAATCATATACTTATATGGTCATTACATGATAGATCTATGTGACTTAGGATCGGGGTCCCAACAAAATATGTCATGCAAGTTCTTAGTCCAAGCATGTATGACTATAGACGGAACATATGCCTACATATGCTTGATGAATTGGAGCTAGTTATGTTTCGCTCTAGGTTCTGACTCATGCATACTGAGTCTCATCCAAATATTCATCCATACTCTATTCCTACGATTTTATGTTATTTCTCTTGACTAAGTTACTACTGTTACTTTGTCTGCTACAAAACTGATATCACTATTACTGCTACTATTACACTATTAATGTTCCTACTTCTAAACAAAGTATCATATTATCCTGTAAATTTCTGCAAGGAAATGATTCTCAAGTGTGGTTGAATTGACAACTCAGCAGCTAAGGCTTATAAATATTCTTTGAATCCCCTTGTGTCGAAACAATAAATTCGGGTGAAATACTACCCTCCAAGACTGTTGCAATACCCTATACTAGTGGGTCATCAAGACTATTTCTTGGTGGCGTTACTGGGGAGCATAGCTCTATTTATTAAGTTCACTTGGGAGTTAATTATATGGTGCGATTTATATTCATTGTGAAGAATCTGAAAGACTCTAAGAACAAGATCATGCCCTCTAAGACGAAGGGAGGTAAGGCACTACTGGAATTCCTTTATTTGCCGTCTGCCAAATCTTTGCCATCAGCCAGCGGACGGCGAAGAACCTCTTTACCGTGTGTTGGCAAAAAACAGACGGTAAAGAGGAGGCTGATGGCAAAATATATATTTGCCATCAGCCACCTCTTTGTCGTCTGTCAACAGACGGCAAAGGTGGGGATGGCAGATGGCAAAGCTATCCCACCCCACCCCTCCTCTCTCCCCATCCCACCCCGGCCCCACCCACCCCTTTGCCGTCTGCCTGACTAGCTTTGCCGTCCGTGGCAGACGGCAAAGGGGATCAGTGGCACACGGCAAAGGGGATGGACCCCCCAAAAGTTAACGGTCGCCGCGCGCCCCACCTCTCTCCTCTCTCCCACGCACTCTCTCTCTCTCTCTCCCACCCCACCGACGCCGTGCGCCCCCCCCCCCTGCGGCCCTCCTCCTCCTCCCTGCGCCCCCAGCGCCGCCGCCGCCCCACCGCCGCCGCCGCCGACGCCAGCCCACCCCACCTCCCCACCCCACCGCGGCCCTGCGCCCCCCCCCCCCCCCCTGCGGCCCTCCTCCTCCTCCCTGCGCCCCCGCCGCCGCCGCCGCCGCCACCCCCACCCCACCTCCCCACCCCACCCCACCGCCGCCCTGCACCCTCCTCCACCGCCGGCCTCCTCCCCCTGCGGCCCTCCTCCCCCTGGTAAGTTTCTTCTTTTTTTAATAGTTTTTGTTTAATTAGTTCTTACTTTTAGTTTAGGTTTAGTTTAGGTTTAGTTAGGTTAGTTTCAGTTTTAGTTTAGTTAGTTTCAGTTTTAGTTAGGTTAGTTTCAGATTTAGTTAGGTTAGTTTCAGTTTTAGTTAGGTTAGTTTCGGTTTTAGTTTAGTTTTAGTTTTAGTTTCAGTTTTAGTTTAGGTTTAGTTAGTTTAGGTTTAGAAGAAGAAGAAGAAGGAGAAAGGAGATGAAGAAGAAGGAGAAAGGAGAAGAAAAAAATAAGAAGAAGAAGGAAAAGAAGAAGAAGGAAAAGGAAGGAAGGAGAAGAACAAAGAAGAAGAAGAAGAAGAAAAATAGGAGAGGAAGAGAAGAATAAGAGGAAAAAAGAAAATAAGAAGAAGAAGAAGAAGAAGAAGAAGAAGAAGAAGAGAAGAAGAAAACAAGAATAAGGAGAAGAAGAATAAGAGGAAAAAAGAAAAAAGAAAATAAGAAGAAGAAGAAGAAGAATAAATTAGTAGATTTAGTAGGTAGTTTCTCTTAGTTAATTAGTAGATTTAGTAGGTAGTTTCCTGTTTAGTAGAAGAAAATAAGAAAAAGTAGAAGAAGAAGAATAAGTAGAAGAAGAAAAAAGGAGAAGAAGAAGAAGAAGAGCTAGTGGAGGAGGAGGAGAAGAAGAAGAATAAAAAGAAGAAGAAGAAGAAGAAGAAGGAAAATAAGAAGGAATAAAAGGAAAAGGCAAAAGGAAAATAAGAAAAGAATAAGAAGAGTGGATCAGCTCCTCGCCATGGATCGTCACGGGCAGCAACATGGTCCGCTCATGGCGGATGCCGGCAAGGGCGTGGAGAGAGACGACGCAGGCCGTCGCCGTAGAATCTGCGGCCGGGTCTGGTGCGTCGTTCATCTCGTCCGCCTCGGTGTAGTCGACCGTCTCCAAGTAGAAGAGGCGGGGGCAGACATGTGTCGGCGTGTAGGGCTCATCGCAGTTAAAGCAAAGACCCTGACGTCGACGCTCCTGCTGCTCGGCCGAGGACAACCTGCGGAAGGTCCGTGTGGCGGCCGGAGGTGCGGCCGTTGCGGCTGGCGGAGGCCGGCCCGGTGCTGGAAGGGTCGGCACGGGTCGACTGAGCTGGCGGCCGCCCCGTCCGGGCGGTTGCTGCAGTGCCTGTGCCTGGGTATAGATCGGACCCGAAGATGATCCGGCTGCCCACGCGGGAATTGGCGATGGCGATGACGGGAACTGCACCTGGTGCAGGGGCCGACCAGTGGTTCGGGGCGCTGGAGGTGCTGCTGTCGATGGCGGCGGCGGCTGCTGGTGCGGCGCCGGAGCCTGTGCCGTGGTGGCCGGTAGCGACTGTTGGGGCAGCCCCCCCAGCGGCGCGGTGGTGGCCGGCCACACCGGCCAGGGAGTGCCCGCGGCGTGGTAGTGTTGCAGCAGCAGCTGCGGCGGCGGTGGCGGTGCCCCTCCGTGGAGTGGCTGGAAGGCCGGGGTGGCCCACGGCAGCGACGACGGCCCGTAGGTAGTGGGGGCGACGCTCGGCGGCGGGGGTTGGGTCCCAGCGGGGCGGTGGTGGTGTTGAGCGGCGGCGGTGGTGGAGGGAGCGACATGATCAGCCTGGAATCTCTAGATACCAAATTGGTAGGACTAGGGTTCCTACCGGGCCTCCGGCGTAGGTTGTAAGGGCAGGGAGGAGGGGAGCGAGGGCTGGAGCGGACGCACCGGCGAGATGGCGCCGTCGCGGCTAGGGTTAGGTGCGGCGGAGGCTAGGGTTCCGGCTCCTTGGAGAGCCGGGCAACAGAAGATAATATCTTTATTGCTTGATCTCAATTGATGTCTTACAACTAGTATTTATAACTCGAGCCTAAGATAACTTTCCTAAAGTAATTTACCTAAGATAACTTGCGGGCCAAGCCGGTCATAACAGAGGAGGAGGAGGAGGAGAAGGCCAAGGACCTTCTATCCTTCTCCTCCTCCTCCTTCTCCTCCTCCTCCTCCTTCTTCTTGATTTCTTCTTCTTCTCCTCCTCCTCCTCTTTCTTCTCCTCTTTCATATTATCCTTGCTTTAATTAACCCAACAATGACATAATTAGCCCATTTAGCTCCAAAATACCATAATAAGCTCAAAATGGCATAAGAACCTTGGTTAGCTCATGAATATTATATACTTAGCTTGTTTTCCTCTAAAATGACATAATTGGAATATTTAGCTCAAAAAAGACATAATTAGGTAATTTAGCTCCAACAAGAGGAGAAGAGGAGAAGAAATAGGCAAAATGAAAAGAAAGAAGAAGAAGAGATGAAGAAGAAGAGAAGGAGGAGGAGGAGGAGGAGGAGAAGAAGGCCCAGGACCTTCTATCCTTCTCCTCCTCCTCCTTCTCCTCCTCCTCCTTCTCCTCCTCCTCCTTCTCCTCCTCCTCCTCCTTCTTCTTGATTTCTTCTTATTCTCCTCCTCCTCCTCTTTCTTCTCCTCTTTCATATTATCCTTGCTTTAATTAACCCAACAATGACATAATTAGCCCATTTAGCTCCAAAATACCATAATATGCTCAAAATGGCATAAGAACCTTGGTTAGCTCATGAATATTATATACTTAGCTTGTTTTCCTCTAAAATGACATAATTGGAATATTTGGCTCAAAAAGAAGGAGAAGGAAGAAGAAGAAGAAGAAGAAGAGAAGAAGAATAGAAGGAGAAGGAGAAGAATAAGGAGGAGGAGGAGAAGAAGAAGAAGGAGGAGGAGAAGAAGAGAAGGAGGAGAAGGAGAAGGAGCCCTCCTTCTTCTCCTTCTTCTTCTCTCCTTCTTCTCCTCCTTCTTCTCCTTCTTCTTCTCTTCTTTTTTCTTCTTCTCCTTCTCCTTCTCCTTCTCCTTCCCCTTCCCCTCCTCCTCCTCCTCCTTGTTTTTCTTCTCCTTGTTCTCTTATTGCTTCTTCTCTTTCTTCTTCAATTTAGCTTATTTGTCATATATATGTTGTTGTTCTTCTTCTACTTACTTTCTTATTCCCATTTTGCAGATTGGATGTACTACATGCATGGAAGCTGGCGTTGGGGTGCTTTAGTTTCCGTTTTTATTTGAGTTGATGAACAATGTGTTGGTTCTTTGTATGTGTTGATGAACAATATATGTGCAACTATATGTATGTATAAATGGATGAAACTTCGTATGTGTTGGTTCTTTTGATATATGGGATGTACGTTGATGAACAAATGGCATTGATGAGCTTTATATGTATATCATATATGTGTTGTGATCTATTTATGATATATGTGCTCTGAATTATATGTATATGTAATGTGAAATAGAAAAAATAAATAAATAAGAGACAATATAGGCTCTTTGCCGTCTGCCAGCTGATGGCAAAGGCCTTTGCCGTCTGCCAGCGGACGGCAAAGGTGCCACGTGGCGCCCAGCTGTGCAACCTGGGCAGTAGCAGCTGGCCATATAGTCTCTTTGTCGTCTGCCTGCTGGGTAGGCAGACGGCAAAGAAGAGGGCACAGAGGAGGGGGCAGAATACAAAAGTGGAGAGAGGGGGGAGGGGAGGACACGGCAGATGGCAAAGGTTGCCGAGGAGGCAGACGGCAAAGGTTGCCGAGGAGGCGGACGGCAAAGGTTGCCGAGGAGGCGGACGGCAAAGGTTGCCGAGGAGGCAGATGGCAACGGCTCCGTTAACCCCTAACGGAGGCAACGCCTCTCGGCTGCCGTCCCAAACTCTTTGCCGACTGCTCCTCAGGAAAGCTGACGGCAAAGAGCTTTGTCGTCCGCTTTATGGGGGCAGACGGCAAAGAAGGTCCTGTCTTTGCCGTCCGTGACAATCTTTGCCGTCTGTGGTACTGTCTTTGCCGTCCGGGTATTTGTCTTTGCCGTCTGTGATGGCAGATGGCAAAGAAGGTGATTCATGTAGTGAGGAACAACCAACTAGCTCTGCACTTGATTCACCTTTTGTTTTAAGTCAACTTGTGACACCGCCACCGCATGTTTTACAATCTAATATGTCATAAGTAATAGATACTGCTTCTTATTTAGTTGATATTCATGATCATGCTTCTACTTTGCTTGATAATACTACTATGTCAGTTGGTGAATTGCTATATGCTCATATTGCTAAAGCTAAACCAGTTGAAACTAAACTCGATGAAAATTATGAATCTCTTGTTACTCCTCGTACTCCTACTATAACTAAATTCTTTGATGTACCTGAGGGTTATACTATTGATGAATAGATTAGTAGAGAGATTCTTGCTTGTGAAAGTAGGGAGAATATCACAAATTTAATTTAAATACTAAAGAAAAGGCTATGAACTAAAAAATAAAATATGATCCCAAGTTCACTAATTCTCCTACACTTTTTATTGATAATGTCACAACCCTAGATTGTGTTGTTGTTTTTATTTTTGGTTGCATCAGAAAGCATCCATGAATAATGTTAAAATCCTTTTGAACCCTAAATGGGGATGACCAAACCCTAGGACCAGATAAAATCCAAACAGGATCAACAAGGATTATTTTCAATAACCCAATTGGTCTCCAAAAAATAAAAATGTTTTCCCTTTTTGATAAATGTTGGAAACAACATACGAGGGGTGAAACCTATTTTAAGATTACCTTTGGCATTTTATTTTAATCTCCAAAGCCACTGAAATCACTAACATAAAGTAGTTTGAATATTTCAGAATGTTATAAAATGTTGAATCCTTTACATGGGTTTGGAAATATTCCAACTAACACCCAAAAATTACTTTCACTATTTATAAAACTAGTTGGAGCCAAAACAAAGTAAAAGAAATGTCAGAAATATCAAACAGAAAGAATACAAGAAAAAAAAGAACTAACCTGCGCTCACCTGGTCGGCCGAGCCCACCAGGGCCCCCCTGCTCGTCGTCTTTCCCGAGCAGCTGCATGGCAGCAGCGCGTGCGCCGGCTCCACCTCGTGCTTGCCACCTCCTGCTTGCCCCCGTCCTGATCTCCTCGCCCGGAGATGCCCCAGACCCCCTCGAGCTCATCCTCCTCTTCTCTTCCCAGTTCCCTCTTCTCTCTCTCTGTTTTCCCTCGTTGCCGCCATTGCCGAGATCTCCAAGCTCGCCTCCAGCTCGTCTCCGGCCACCCCTCGCCTTCCTGACCGGCTCATTAGCTCCGCCTCGTCGAGAAGCTCCTCACTGTAAACCTCCCCGAGCACCCGAGCTACTGCAGCGTCGCCATCGCCACCTTCTTCCTTCTCCGGTCACCGGAGCTCCTCACCTTGATTCGCATGCCAGGGTCCCTCTCCGGTCTGCCCGATGCCAAAAACGGAGATGCAGTGAGCCCCTGCTCCTTTCCCCTCTCACCCCACGCTCTTCCGTGCCCCGTAGCCTAGATCCCCACCATGGCCGACTCCGGCCACCGCCCGAGGTCGTCGCCAGCCTCGCTCCTGCAACCTCCTGGCCCGTGGCTTGGTCGGAACGGATGCTGCGCTTCATCAGCTATCCGTAGAGCCAAACCGCGACCGAAATGGATGCCCGTAGGGATTTTGCGATGAGCTCCGCCGCGTCTGGAGTCGCCGGCGTTGATCCGCCGATGGTCTCGACCCCCTGTGACCGCGGGTTGACTCCCCTGACTCACAGACAGGTGGGGCCTAGCCATGTTTAACTTAAGTCAATCACAAAATTAACTAACCAGATTAACTAACCTAAAGACTCACTGACAGTGGGCCCTACGATTCTAAAACAGGAATTAAAACTAATCTAACCCTCTTAATTAACCTCTGTCACTGACGTGTGGACCCCACACGTCAGGTTTGACTCTGACCTGGGCCAGTTGACTCCTGACGCAATGCTGATGCAGTGCTGACACAGTAATTGATTTCCTATTATAAAATAATTCTACAAAATGCCTAAAACTTCTAAAAATCATAGAAAATAATCTGTAAGTCCTATGAAAATAATTTATATATGAAAAAGGATCAGAAAAATCCAAAGAATCTGATCATGGCGTTTGCATGCTGGTTTGAGAAAGTTAACATCACCAAATAGGCAAAATGATGATTAGGGTAAATTTAATAAATAGTTTGGAGTTGGAATTTGATTCCTATTTGAATTCCACTTCAATTACTATGACCAAACAATGAACCAGGAAACTCAGCACCCCAATATGCCATCTTCATGCATGTTAAAACAAGTTTACTTGAGCATCAGGTCAAATCAATTACAAGAGTATCCGGAAAATACCCGGCTTGAAGTGATGTTTGAATCCTAATTCAAACCAACTTCAACTTAAGAAATGATAGCCACATTAGCCCTGTCACCTTTCATTTCATGTCATGAGCATGCATCATAGTGTTGCATTTCCGTGAAGTGATTGTTGTTCTTTTCTTGTTTGCCGGTGTTGTTCCCTCTCGGTAGACGATGGTTCCGACGATGTGATCGTTGACATTGATGAAGACTCATTACTATCTTCACACGTGGCAGGCAAGCAAACCCCCCTTGAGCATATTGATATAAACCCACTCTCTCGCTCCTGCTCTCTTTTACTGCATTAGGACAAACACGGTTCAACTGTACATGTTATCGGTAGTTGAACCCATTCCTCTGCATGACCTGATTTTGTCACAGTAAATAGTTGAAACCACTTAGCATGAGTAGCAACTGCTTGAGCCTTGTTGTGCTTACTCATCCATGCTTGTTTACAATGCCTGCTATGCTTAGAGTCGTGTCGGGTCTGATCCATCTGGATGATGAATCGGAATGGTTGTGATCATGTTCTACAGTGTGAGAGTAAAAGTGTGAATCCGATTTGGTAAAGGTAGCGATGAGAGGCCATGTACGAGTACATGGTGGGTTGTCTCATTGAGACCGTCCTTAAGAACTGAGTTCTGTGTATGTTATCCAAGACAAGATACTACCATGCATTGGGCCCTGAAATATGACCCCGCTGAGCTTATTAATTGCCTAGATCCCTGTCCAGGAGTTGCAATTAGTTTCTGGTGTTTGTAGGAGAAGTGTTGCGGCCGTGTTTAGCTCTGCCCGACGGGGTAGGCTTCTCTGCGGTAGATACAGAGTGGCACGATGTACCAAGTGGCACCCGGATGGTGGGCTTGGGAACCCTGCGCACATCGTTTGGGGCCGTAGAGGAAACCTCGGCCGGACTTCCTTGCGAGTTCAGTCTCAAATAGGCGATAAACATGGACAAGGGTCTTGTGTGGTTAACGGTCGTGGCCAACACCCACGCCAGTGCTTCCGCTTGAAGGTTGCCGAGATGCATGACGTGCATATGGTGCTAAGTGGTGAGAGCATGTGTGAAGAAGTATACCCCTGCAGGGTGATTCAATCTGTTCAAATAGTCGCGTCCTCGGATATGGACTACTTGGAAACATTACGTGGTACATAGACAAGTTAAATGGATACTCTAAAATATGCAAGATAAGTGTGAGTGCTATGGAAGGCCTTCTCATAGGGAGACGAGAATGGATCCATAGTGGTGTATTGCATTGGTGAATATTTGGACTCGTGTGCGATATCCCACCTCAAAGAAAGAACTCGTAGTCGTAGTACATGTTAGCCAAGAGTCAAAGCTGGCTTGCTGCAATCAAACCCCAGAATCTTGTCATTGAAACATGATGCATATGTAGATAGTTCTTATGTAAGACTTGCTGAGTACCTTTGTACTCACGGTTGCTTTATTTATGTTTTTGCAGAGAAGACTTAGACTCGTTAAAAGGTTCTACGCGATGTGTTCGATGTTGACCGGAATAGCTTGGGAATCCCAGACAGATGTCTGGCTCCTTTGGTAGGGTCGTAGTAGCTTTTCAGGCTCTTCCAGCCACTTTTAGTAGATGTCTGTACCCAGACATGATTTGCTTCCGCTTGTTGTTTGTATGACTTGAGTGTCGGGTCATGAGACCCCTGTTTGTAATATCACACTACGTTGATTCTTATGAGTCCTTAGTAAAAGCTTGAGTCATAGAGTTATGTTGTGATGCCATGTTGTATCTACACATATCGTGCATATTGTGTGTATGTTATGAAATGCATTATATGTGTGGCATTCGACACCTAGTTGTGTGCCTTTAGTAGTACTCTTTACAAGGAAATGCCTCTTTGTGCTTCTATCGAGCATTGGTAGCTTGCTACTGCTCTAGACACATTGATTAACTGGCGTGTATCTTTCTTTGCTGTTGTGTCTGTCCCCTCGGGGAAATGTCACGCGGTGTAATGGAGTCCTTGTAGCTTGCTACGACTCGTCTACACTCGCTGTTGATCGACACCTGCCTTGCTGGGTTATGTATGCCTGTCGCTGTACGGATGTACCGCTTGGGTTTATAACTAGTCATGTCGACCCGGGTTCGTTGTCGTTTGAACGCTAGCAACATATTCATATACGTGAGCCAAAAAACGCAAACGGTCCCGGCCAAGGTAAGGTGGCAGCCGTGGAGTTTACCGTGCGTGAGGCCACAAAGTGATGTGATTTGTTACATGCTCGGTTCTTATGGCTTAAGATCGGGGTCCCGAGAGCTTTGGTATCAGAGCTTGACTGCCTGTAGGATAACCAAGCCAAACTGGTCGATGTTGAGTCAAGCAACTCTTTAGTTATATAAGGGAATTGTATGTGGAAGGGAACATAAGGCTCTTTTTACTCCTTTCCTTGTGCCATTCTTATTCTGAGTCACCCTCTTCTTTATTCTACGGGGTTTAAGAATTAGGCTTTCTCATCTATTCATTAGGATGGCGAGTTACTATGTTGGAGACTTATAGAAAAGTTGTTGTCTTCCTGGATCAGTTTCTCCATAAGAATTCAATTGTTATGTTGTTAGTTTTCTTGCAGGTTGCCTCATATTTCATGCCCGTGCAGCCGTTATGCTGTACGAGTTTTCCAAAGTTCCCAAATAGTCTGATGCAATTGCAAATTCCTTCCTCTTATTTCCAATGTCTTTGGCCAGACAAAGCACACTAATCATTGTGATGAGGTACTCTATTACCTCAACGTTTTGTGAAGTATTAGGAAATCATGTTACTCCGAAAACTATCCAATAGTCTAGATGTGTGCTATGTCTTCCAGTGTGATAGTTCTGGCCATCATTTTCAAAAACATCTCGTGATGTTATTTAGTTTTTAGGTATTCTAGTTCTGGGTCATTGAATCCAAGGATCATTCTGCTCATCTCTGCTGATAGTGTTGCTAGTTCCTTTAGAATGATTAGTAACCTTGTTGTAGCTCCCAAGGTTCATGGTATATCCTTCTTCCAACACCATGAATCATCATTGGCAGAAGTTCTTCGTGAATTAAAGATCATAACAAGAGTGCTCGTGATGAGTTCTCTACTCCATATCGTGATTCTGCCTACTCCGCCTTTCTGCATGGGTTATCTGGGAGAATTATGTTGAACTCGTTCGACATGCTAATCCATGCATCCACAACTCAAGAAACCATGTGCTTCTGAGTTGGCCCTATCTAGATGTATTTTGACCTTCATCATTGAGAGGTTAGTCAAGAGTAATTTTGCATTCGTGTCCTCAATGTCTTTTATTCCCGTGGTCTGTCAAATTGTTCTATTCTCGAATGACTGGGAGAAGCAAACTCCAATACCTCATCCATTTCTTGCATTGGGTCAAAGTAGTTGTATTCCGCAGATCGAAATGCTAACCCAGCTTTTGTTCTGTTCTATCTTGGACTATTACCCTCTTGTTGTCAAGAATGTCATGAGAATTGCACTATCTCTTAGGAACTCTTGATGTAGTGATACTTCTCGCTATCATTGTTCATCCCTCGGTTTTCGTGTTGGTTGTAACCGGAATATCGACAAGTGAACCATGATGTGTGAAATCAATACTCCTAGCAATGCCATTGTTTAGTAGTTAATGGACAATAAATTCACTCTTATGGTGATGATGATTGAATCGTCATCCTAAGATTGACCGTGCTACCTAGTCCATGTTTCATGGTGCACTTTTTGATCAATGAGTTAGGATTTTGTCAATCCCTCGTTCTATTGATCACATCATCTTGCCCTAAAAAGCAAGATTGTTCCCGAGCTTAATAACATATCGGTGGTTCGTGATTTTCCGAATATCATCTCGAAAGTATTACCAGGTTGTTTCCTGACTTTTATGATAGAGCTCGTGATCAAGTTGGTTTCTTTATAAGCCATCTTCTCCAAGAATCTGTGTTGGATACCCCGAGCTAGTTGGTTAAGCTAAACAACAACTTGGAGAGTTGGAAGATAAAAGCTTCGCCTAAACTTAGCTCATTTAAAAAGGATATTTTTCCTGTTGTGTGAGTCTGAAGAAAGATGATATTTTCATCGGGAGATTCGTGTGATCAATTGTTGCATATATTATCTTCTTCAATTTTGATTTGAGTATGGGCTATTATCAAATCAAACTCAGAACTAAAGATTGTAGTAACGGTGTCTTACTCATGGATTTCCTTGAGCCTACACTATTGTATTCTTTGATCTGACCAATGCTATTATCTTGCTCACATAGTTGTGGAAATCCATTTATATGGGTATCTTGATGAATTGTTGTTGAGCCCATCGGCAACATTCTCATTTGTTCCATGATCTATGTTGGACATTAAGCTAGTGCTGGAAACTTTGTAGACATTGTCTTCGTGTCTCGAGCACGAGGTATATGTTAGGTGTAAGAAGTGACTTCCTCTAATTCATGTGCATCTGATACAAGTTGCCGCCATGAATTCAAGAAAAGTTAATTTGTTTCTTCGGAATCATCCCAAGTCAATCATGCACGTGCGAAGTATTCTATGGTTTGATAGACTGATCATCTTCACTCCATATGTATCTCCTAGCGCACCAAGCCACCGATTGATTTATTCAAGGAAAAGAAGGTAAGTGCCATTCTTGAAGGTACCAGACAGACTTGCACATGGCTTCGTCATCCGCAATGATGGTTCCCAAACTAGAATGCGGTAGTGTTTGTTGTAAGACTTTTCATGTGCTCATCATTGTCTTGGGCGATGTGTTCACATGTGTCTTGCAACCCAGCTCATGTTTTGGAGTTGGCTTTCGTAGTTCATTTCCTGAGAATCTTGCAACGTTATCTCGCCGATTTGTGTTGCAAACCATCTTTCGGACATGCTGAGTCAGAAGCATCGTGTCACCAACCGGAGCTGAATCTCACGCAGTTATAATGGTTGGAACTTTCCCAAGAATTATAATATTGGTCTCTATGTAACCCGGTAAAGTGGTGAAATGGCTAACACACCTAGCCGGAAGACTTGATATTATAATATCTTGCATCAGCAATCTTATCCATCTTCCGCGAGGTTTTTGTATGACCTATTTTATAAGTTGTTCCTCATGGACTCCCTTTGATGCCCCGAATTCCGACCAATACTTGATGTGCTAGATATCAAGCATGATCTATAAGTGGGTTGTGCTAGTACATTAAGGAGAACATTAGAAGTGGAGTGCTAGATGTCTCTCGGTCGATCAACCGGATTTCGTTCCCTTCGCACAGCTAAGGTGAAATCTGAGGAAGTGTTGTCTTCCTTTGCATCTGCATCCTCCATCACTATTCATCATGGTAGTATGTTGTGTCACCAGGATCCTTGGCACGGATGTTGGTAAACCTTGATGAATATGGAAATGCTCAAGTTCTTGAGAGCATGCTCAGACACTAGGTTATATCATCGGTAGTAATTGGAATGTGCCTTCCGTTTGCTGAGTTGTTCTATAACCCTAGTTTCTTTCCAACCTGGGTATGCCCTTCTTTCAAATTCCTTGAAACAATCATTTGTGAATTGCCTTACCCTAGTATGAAGAGTTTCAATGATCTCTGTATCAAAAGTAATTCTTTTTGCCACTTAAGGGAATAACTCTATGAGTCACGCTCCTAAGGTGCCCCGTTGTGGTATGAAGGGCAACTTAATCCTCGCTACTTTGAAACCTCGTCATCATCTGTCTTAAGCGTGGATTTGTTGCCTACCAATCACACCTCTGTGATATGTCTCATTTTCTCATCCGTGTTTTGGTGTTGTGTCTTAGCTCAAGGGACGTTCCTACGTCTCATTCTATGAGTTGATCTTGAGTTGCTCGATCTTCGAGGAGATCGAATCTTGTGTAGTCTCCCTGTTCTTTTGTCGTCAAGCGAGATAAAGACCTCAAGGACAAAGATGTCAAGATCAACATGGTGTGATGAATCAACGTCCTCGAGAGGAGCAAATGGATCATGAAGATTGTGATAGTTTAGTGTCCCCTCTTCCTCTTCCCGACTACACTTGAATCTCGGGACGAGATTCTTGTTTAGTGGGGGTGAGTTGTCACAGCCCTAGATTGTGTTGTTGTTTTTATTTTTGGTTGCATCAGAAAGCATCCATGCATAATGTTAAAATCCTTTTGAACCCTAAATGGGGATGACCAAACCCTAGGAACAAATAAAATCCAAATAGGATCAACAAGGATTATTTTCAATAACCCAATTGGTCTCCAAAAAATAAAAATGTTTTCCCTTTTCGATAAATGTTGGAAACAACATACGAGGGGTGAAACCTATTTTAAGATTACCTTTGGCATTTTATTTTAATCTCCAAAGCCACTGAAATCACTAACATAAAGTAGTTTGAATATTTCAGAATGTTATAAAATGTTGAATCCTTTACATGGGTTTGGAAATATTCCAAGTAACACCCAAAAATTACTTTCACTATTTATCTAATTGGTTGGAGCCAAAACAAAGTAAAAGAAATGTCAGAAATATCAAACAGAAAGAATACAAGAAAAAAAAAAGAACTAACCTGCGCTCACCTGGTCGGCCCAGCCCACCAGGGCCTCCCCCTGCTCGTCGTCTTCCCCGAGCAGCTGCGTGGCAGCAGCGCGTGCACCGGCTCCACCTCCCGCTCGCCCCCGTCCTCATCTCCTCGCCCGGAGATGCCCAGACCCCCCTCAAGCTCATCCTCCTCTTCTCTCCCCAGTTCCCTCTTCTCTCACTCTGTTTTCCCTTGTTGCCGCCATTGCCGAGATCTCCATGCTCACATCCAGCTCGTCTCCGGCCACCCCTCGCCTTCCTGACCGGCTCATTAGCTCCGCCTCGTTGAGAAGCTCCTCACCGTCAACCTCCCTGAGCACCCGAGCCACTGCAGCGTCGCCATCACCACCTTCTTCTTTCTCCGGTCGCCGGAGCTCCCCACCTCGATTCGCCGGCCAGGGTCCCTCTCCGATCTGCCCGATGCCAAAAACGGAGATGCAGTGAGCCCCTGCTCCTTTCCCCTCTCACCCCACGCTCTTCCGTGCCCCGTAGCCTCGATCCCCACCATGGCCGACTCCGGCCACCTCCCGAGGTCGTCGTCGGCCTCGCTCCGGCCACCTCCTGGCCCGTGGCTTGGTCGGAATGGATGCTGCACTTCATCAGCTATCCGTAGAGCCAAACCGCGACCGAAATGGATGCCCGTAGGTATTTTTCGATCAGCTCCGTCGCGTCTGGAGTCGCCGGCGTTGAGCCGCCGGTGGTCTCGATCCCGTGTGACCGTGGGTTGACTCCACTGACTCACAGACAGGTGGGGCCTAGCCCTGTTTAACTTAAGTCAATCACAAAATTAACTAACCAGATTAACTAACCTAAAGACTCACTGACATTGGGCCCTACGATTCTAAAACAGGAATTAAAACTAATCTAACCCTCTTAATTAACCTCTGTCACTGACGTGTGGAGCTCACACATCAGGTTTGACTTTGACCTGGGCCAGTTGACTCCTGACGCAATGCTGATGCAGTCCTGACACAGTAATTGATTTCCTATTATAAAATAATTCCAGAAAATGCCTAAAACTTCTAAAAATCATAGAAAATAATCTGTAAGTCCTATGAAAATAATTTATATAAAAAAAGGATCAGAAAAATCCAAAGAATCTGATCATGGCTTTTGCATGCTGGTTTGAGAAAGTTAACATCACCAAATAGGCAAAATGATGATTAGGGTAAATTTAATAAATAGTTTGGAGTTGGAATTTGATTCCTATTTGAATTCCACTTCAATTACTATGACCAAACAATGATCCAGGAAACTCAGCACCCCAATATGCCATATTCATGCATGTTAAAACAAGTTTACTTGAGCATCAGGTCAAATCAATTAAACGGGTATCCGGAAAATACCCGGCTTGAAGTGATGTTTGAATCCTAATTCAAACCAACTTCAACTTAAGAAGTGATAGCCACATTAGCCCTGTCACCTTTCATTTCATGTCATGAGCATGCATCATAGTGTTGCATTTCCGTGAAGTGATTGTTGTTCTTTTCTTGTTTGTCGGTGTTGTTCCCTCTCGGTAGACGATGGTTCCGACGATGTGATCGTTGACATTGATGAAGACTCATTACTATCTTCACACGTGTCAGGCAAGCAAACCCCCCTTGAGCATATTGATATAAACCCACTCTCTCGCTCCTACTCTCTTTTACTGCGTTAGGACAAACACGATTCAACTGTACATGTTATCGGTAGTTGAACCCATTCCTCTGCATGACCTGATTTTGTCACAGTAAATAGTTGAAACCACTTAGAATGAGTAGCAACTGCTTGAGCCTTGTTGTGCTTACTCATCCATGCTTGTTTACAATGCCTGCTTGTCACATCCCTAACCCTTAAGCAAGATAGCATTGTGCTCATGTCTTCTTTGCATTTGCATCTAAGAAGTTTCAACAAAAACAACAAAGTGGCAAAGGAAAAACTCAAAACCCTAGCCACCATTTCAATTAAAGGAAATTTCAAACTAGTTCAAATCAATGAACCCAAAATGGCCTCAAGAAATGTTCAAACTTTCTGATAAATCATGAAAGTAAATGAGCATTGGAGAAAACTATTTTCTTGACACTTTAAGCATTTTAAATAAATGCAAAAGCCACTGGTTTCAAATTTAAAAATTGAAATCAGAAACTATAATTTTCCAAAAATGTTGAAAACCTTGGAAATGAGTGGGGATATTATAACAAATATTTCAGGAGGTCTAAAATAGTTTTTACTTTTTGTTTTGGAGCTGAAATAATTAGCAAAGCAATAAATAGCAAAACAAAAAAACAAAAACAGAGGAAATGGAAAAAGACTTACCTGTCGCCCAAGCCAGGCCCGACCCATCTCCCCGCTCGTCCCCTCCCTCGCGCCAGTAGGCAGCAGGAGGTGGCCGCCGCCTCCTCCGGCGCGGCCACGCACCTGCGTGCCTGCCTGGCCGCCGGTTCGCGCTGGCGACGACGGGGATAAGCTCCCCAGAGCCTCCCCTATCCATTCCCCGCCTCGGTTCTCCTCCTCCTCCCGGATCCCCTCCTTCTCCCTGCTGCCGCCATTAGAGCCGAGCTCGAGCTCGAGCTGGCCGTGCCCCTGGCCATAGGATCCCCTCCCAGAGCACGCCATTAGCTCCGTCTCGTCGCCCTGGTCATCTCTGTAGAAGCCGAAGCTTCCTCGAGCCCTGCAACGCCCGCAACGCCGTCGTCTTCCACCTTCGGCCGCCGGACCTCTCCCGTCGATTCGTCGCCCCCAGGCCTTCCCCGAGCCGTCTGAGCTCTGCTCTGCACTCCCTGTGAGCATGCGGTCGTTTTCCCTAAGTTTTCCCCGTCGATCCCCTCCTCTAGTCCTAGTTTCACCGGAGCCCGACGAGGATCGCCGCTGCCGCTCGTCGCCGGTAGCCCTCCGATGATCAGCTCGTCCTCCCGAGAGCACCAGCAGCTCCAGGACGACGCGTAGATGCCGTCTCAACTAAGAACCGAGCGTAGATCCCCCTGTTGCAAAGACCCCGATGACGCCCGAGCCTTGGCCGCCGCCAAGCTCGTCGCCGGCGTCATCTCCGGCCAGATCAGCCCCGGCTAGGCGCAGAAATGAAGCTGCGGGAGACGTGTCGTTCCTCTGGTGCTCTCCGCGCAGCATTTGGCCCCCTGTGCGCCGTTTCCGAGCCCCTCCGCCGTGCTGGTGGTCGCCGGTGGAGGTCGACGTGGCAAGCTAACCCAGCCGATTAGTGACTTAATCACTCGCTGACAAGTGGGCCCAAGGCCAAGTCAAACCTCAGTTAGGGCTGGTCAGCGCGGGATTAGTCCCAGAGAGGTTGACCAGTGGGGCCCCCCTGTCAGGTTTGACCTGAACAGGTCGGCTGACCTGCTGATGTCAGCCTGATGCAATAAATGGAATTTCCAGTTTAAAACTAATTCAGGAAAATGCTAAAAATTGCAAAAATCATAGAAATTAATCTGTAACTCCAATGAAAATAAATTATATATGAAAAAGTATTAGAAAAATTCAAGGATTCTGATTATGCTATTTTCAACTATGTTTGAAAAAGTTATAGGACCCTAAATTGTAAAATAAGGAATAATTCAATTCTTTAATCACTTTATAAATGGAATTTGCAAAAATATCCAAATTTCATTATAAATACAATGATCACACACTGCCCTAGATATAAATCAGTACCATAACATGACATTTCATGCATGTTAACATTAGGTTGATCTGAGCATCAGGTCGAATCAATTGAACCGGTATCCGAGAATACCCGTTTGAATTGCTATTCGAATGTGATTCAAATCAACTCTAAACCTAAAACATCTTGATTATAATAACTTATCACTTTGCATTCTCATGCCATGCTCATGCATCATTTTGATTGCATATGATTGTTATTGAATGTTGCCATTCATTTCGGTAGGCTCCGCACCCCCGGATTCCACCGAATATCCGTCTGACGGATATCGTTCCTCCTCTGAGCAACAAGGCAAGCAACCCTTTTGATCATCACGGTAACTCCTATGTTCTTGCTCCTGCACCTATTTATTGCATTAGGATCAAATGCTTCAACTGCTTTTGCCACGATAGTTGGACCCACTTCCTTTGCATGACTTAACCTTGTCACAGTAAATAGCCGAACCTTGCAACCTAGCATACCTGGTAGTTGCTTGAGCTATGATGTGCCTTATCCTGCTATGCATGCTATGCTTAGAGTTGTGTATGGTTTGTCATCTGGGAGATGAACAGAAATGTGGAATGTGTTCGGTGAGCAAAGGTCGTGTGTTGAACTTGATTTGGTAAAGGTACCGGTGAAAGGCTGTGTAGGAGTACATGGCGGGTTGTTTCATTGGAACCGTCCTTAGGAACTGAGTTCCGTGTATGTAATCCAAGACTAGATACTACCACATGCTGGGCCCTGAAATATGACCCCGCTCGGCCTATTAATCGCGTAGTACTCGGTCCAGGAGTTGCAAGTAGTTTGTGGTGTTTATAGTAATGCTGGAGGCCGTGCATGGTGCTGACCTGAGAGGTGGACCGTGATGCGGTAGGCAGTGGCACGGTGTACCAAGTGGCACCCGAATGGTGGGCTTGGGAACCCTGCGCACATCGTTTGAGGCCGTGGCAGAAACCTCGGTCGGACTTCCGTACGGGTTACTCTCAGATAGGCGATAAACCTGGACTAGGTACTAGTGTGGTTAACGGTCGTGGGCGACTCCCTCGCTGGGTTTCCGCTTGAAGGTTGCCGAGGTGCATGACGTGCACATGGCGATAAGTGGCGGGAGCGTGTGTGACGAAGTACACCCCTGCAGGGTTATGATCTATTCGAATAGCCGCGTTCGCGGATATGGACTACTTGGAGACATATGTTGTTCATAGATAACTTCAATGGCTACTCATAAAATTGTCAAGATAAGCGTGAGTGTCGTGGATGGCATTTCCGTATGGAGACGGAATGATTCCACGATAGTGTATTGTTGTGGTGTTAGTGGACTCGTGTGTGAGAAATCAAGTTGTCAAAACTAATTTCAAAAAGCAAGTTGTCTAGCCAAGAGTCAAATGCTGGCTTTCCGCATGAAACCCCACAATACCTTTTGATACCTTGCATGAGTAGTTAGTTCTCCTAAAGTCTTGCTGAGTACCTTCGTACTCATGTTTGCTTAATAAATGTTGCAGAGGTTGCTAATGACCCTAATGGAGGGTTCTTCGTAGACATCGACAACGACGAGTAGCTGGTGTCCCAGCTACGATCTGGCCCTACGTCAGCTCTGTAGTATAGTCAGGCTGCATGCCTACTAGTTGCCCTGTCTGTACCCAGACAGTTTATAACTCTTCCGCTGGCTTGTATTGTATGACTGCTATTATGGGTCGTGAGACCCTTAATGTGTAATATTATGTGTGTGGCTCTTCCGAGCCTCTTAAATAAAGCTTGTAGGGTTATGGTTATGTTGTGATGCCATCGATGTATCTATACATATCGGTATGCCATGCGTACGTGTGTCTTACTTGATATGTATGGGGTTCGAATACCTAGTCGTGAACTTTAGTAGCACTCCTTACAAGGAAATGCCCCTTTGTGATCCAACGAGCCTTGGTAGTTCGCTACTGCTCCGGACACATTGGTTGACCGGCATGTGTCCTTCTTAGCTGCTGTGTCTGTCCCCTTTGGGGAAATGTCACGCGACGTAATGGAGTCCTTGTAGCTTGCTACGACTCGTCTACGTTCGTTGATGACCGACACCTGCTTTGTTGGGTCATGTATGTCTGTCCTTGTGCGGAACTGCCACTTTGGTTTATGACTAGACATGTCGATCCGGGTTCTTTGACATTGGTTTGCTAGCGACACTATCGCATACGTGAGTCAAAAGACGCAAACGGTCCCGGCTAAGGTAAGGCTGCAGCCGTGGAGTTAACCGTGCGTGAGACCACAAAGGGATGCGATGTGTTACAGGCTGGATTCCTATGGCTTAGGATCGGGGTCCCGACACTGCTATGCTTAGAGTCGTGTCGGGTCTGATCCATCTGGATGATGAATCGGAATGGTTGTGATCATGTTCTACAGTGTGAGAGTAAAAGTGTGAATCCGATTTGGTAAAGGTAGCGATGAGAGGCCATGTAGGAGTACATGGTGGGTTGTCTCATTGAGACCGTCCTTAAGAACTGAGTTTTGTGTATGTTATCCAAGACAAGATACTACCATGCATTGGGCCCTGAAATATGACCCCGCTCGGCTTATTAATTGCCTAGATCCCTGTCCAGGAGTTGCAATTAGTTTCTGGTGTTTGTAGGAAAAGTGTTGGCGGCTGTGTTTAGCTCTGCCCGACGGGGTAGGCTTCTCTACGGTAGATACACAGTGGCACGGTGTACCAAGTGGCACCCGGATGGTGGGCTTGGGAACCCTGCGCACATCATTTGGGGCCGTAGAGGAAACCTCGGCCGGACTTCCTTGCGGGTTCAGTCTCAAATAGGCGATAAACCTGGACTAGGGTCTTGTGTGGTTAACGGTCGTGGCCGACACCCACGCCAGTGCTTCCGCTTGAAGGTTCCCGAGATGCATGACGTGCATATGGTGCTAAGTGGTGAGAGCATGTGTGAAGAAGTATACCCCTGCAGGGTGATTCAATCTGTTCGAATAGTCGCGTCCTCGGATATGGACTACTTGGAAATATTACGTGGTACATAGACAAGTTAAATGGATACTCTAAAACATGCAAGATAAGTGTGAGTGCTATGGAAGGCCTTCTCGTAGGGAGATGAGAGTGGATCCATAGTGGTGTATTGCATTGGTGAATATGTGGACTCGTGTGCGCTATCCCACCTCAAAGAAAGAACTTGTAGTCGTAGTACATGTTAGCCAAGAGTCAAAGCTGGCTTGCTACAATCAAACCCCACAATCCTTTCATTGAAACATGATGCATATGTAGATAGTTCTGATGTAAGACTTGTTGAGTACCTTTGTACTCACGGTTGCTTTATTTATGTTTTTCCAGAGAAGAGTTAGACTCGTTAAAAGGTTCTACGCGATGTGGTCGATGTTGACCGGAATAGCTTGGGAATCCCAGACAGAGGTCTGGCTCCTTTGGTAGGGTCGTAGTAGCTTTTCAGGCCCTTTCATAATTGATTGGACCCTTTCATAATTGATTAAATACTTGCAGGAGGAGTGTGTCGCCTTCGAAACCAATCAGATAATCGCCTTGAACCGAACCCATGGAACATAGCTAGTCTTTGGTGCTTCTACACCTAGACTGGTGTCATCAACTTACCTAGTCTTTTATTTTCTATTTAAAAAAAATTGTACCTTTTTTATTTTGGATTTTTTATTTCTGTGCCCCTGGTCCGTTAGCTCTACTCATTCATCCGCACGCTCTTATTTTTTGCTCACTTTTCCCCACTCCTTTGCCCAAAACCCTCAGAACTGGTCACATCGGACGTTGTCGTCGGGTCAATGCTTTGACCGTTAACTCTGACGAATGGGGCCACGCTGGACTATGTCGCCCGTTGGACCTGACAATTGGGGCCACGTCAAACGATGCCGCTATTCGCTCGTTGGGCCGTGGTTAGATTGTTGGGCCCTGCGCGCGCTGTAACGACATGAGCCTGCTATGCATGCACGTAGCTAGCCTGCCTCCATGCGCTGATGCCCGCCACCACGATGCGCTGACCTCTCCTCTTTCTGCACACGAGCCGCCACGTATGCTGATCGGCCTCTTTCTGCATGCTAGCCGCCATGGACGCACGGAGGGTTGCTGTTGGGCCCTGCGCGCGCCGTAACGACATGAGCCTGCTATGCATGCACATAGCTAGCCTGCCTCCATGCGCTGATGCCCGCCGCCACGATGCGCTGACCTCCCCTCTTTCTGCACACGAGCCGCCACGTACGCTGACCGACCTCTTTCTGCATGCTAGCCGCCATGGACGCAGGGACGGTCGCTGCTGCTAGTTCATCTCATGTCACACGCTTGTCTCCTCGATCCACTCGCATCTATTCGACGTGGCAATTAAAGTGGCGAGCCACCATGATTTCTGCATGCTAGCCGCTACGATAAGCATGCTATGCATGCACGACATGAACCTCCTGCCTACCTACCGGCATGCGTCGATGCGCCTCGCCACGGATGCAACCTTCCTATGAGCCGCCACGGGACGCAGCGTATGTCGCCTCCTCGATCGATTCACAGTTCACACCGTCTCAGCCTTTGACCACCGCAGCATCAATTCAGCATTGCAATTAAACTCTAGGGCATACCGATCGACGTGCGCCGCCATGATACCGAAGCCTGCTTTGCATGCCATGTGATCGAGCTAGGCTGCCTGCATGCGTGCCGTCACGGGCGCAGCGACAGTCGTTGCCACTGGTTCCTCTCTTCTCGCACGCGTCTCCACCTTCCAAGTGCCACAGACCAAGGCTAGGGTGCAGTGCTACGTTTAGGGTTAGGGTTTAGGTATTTTAGGGTTTAGGGCTTTGAAGCATCAACTAAAAGCATGTAATATATTTTTTGAAGCATCAGCATTTTGAAGCATCAACAAACATAGCTCAGAGAGCATAATAACGAAAGCATACATGCTCAAGCATCAACAAACATAGCTCGAAGAGCATAATAACGAAAGCATACAATATAGGGAAGCTTACGATATATATCCTACGTACTGCCTAGTGCACTATGTGTCTTCGTAGTCTTAGATGGCTTGATCCGCCTGCGCCGGAGCCTGGTCCTCCTGGGCCACCGCCTGTGCCTCCTCCTACGCCGCCCGCGCTGCCTGCATCTGCTGCTGACGAAGACGTCGAGCCTGCACAGCTGCTTCCGAGCGGATGGAGTTGAGGATCACCACTTGGTCGGACCACAGATAGTAGACCGGCGATGCCTCCACTTCCGGCTCCTACGGCGGCGCCTCCATGTCCAGCTCCTGCGGCGGCGCATCCACCTCCGGCTCCTGCGGCGCCGCCTCCTCCTCCAGTGATGCCTCCACCTCCGGCTCCTACGGCGCCGCCTCCTCCTCCGGCTCCTCAAAATCCTCTAGAGGTAGCCTCGCTTGCCTCCGGATTTGGGCCCGCCGAAGGAGGTAGAGACGTTCTTCGATCGTGTAGTACTGGCGGCGTGGTGGCATGGCAGATGGGCTGGGAGAGGGGAGTGCTCGGGTCCCGGCAGGAAAACGGAGCAGGCGAATGAGCTACGGCTGGGGGAGGGGAGTGTCCGTCCGGCTTAAATAGCCATTGTAACCTAAACCCTAAACCGCCCCGTTTTCACACCTACCACGGCATCAGGAGTGTACACGCGTGGGAAACTATGGTTGGTTTGATGAGTGGATTGTGATCAGGGTCAAATGTGAAAGAGCCAGCACGTTCACACACGATGCAAAAAACGATGCAAAAAACGATGCAAGAAAAACGACGCGATTCGACGGCCCAACTAGAGCTTGGTTTCCTTTTGGGCCCAACACCACTGTTTTTTTCGCGGAGTTAGTGGTGGGCGAATAGCCGAGCACAACCAACGTGATTGCCTCTCGCGGATCGCCCCACGATCCAATGATGCGGAGCCGTCCTTGTGATCCAACGGCCCGAAGCCTGCACGCAGCCTGCCCACTGAATTCATTCTAGAAGACCACATCCGAGGGTTGTCGCTTGGCGCCAGGGTGTGATTGGACGGCTGACGTTGGGAGCTAGGGTTAGGCGGAACCCCGCGGGGTTACGAAAGCTACGACTGAGCATAACTAATTTTAAAAAAATCTAAAAATATATGAAACCTTCGTCGTTCGTTGTTTTATAAGACACACTAACAAGGAAAAATACTAAACTTGGTCTATGGTCATTTTCATGAAAAAAGCCCTAGTTGGCACGATCGAGGTCAAATGAGCACCATTAATTTTTTTAAAATCAAAAAAATATGAAACATGCCCAAACTGTTGTCTTATGTGACATGTTACCAACCAAAAATCATAAACTTGGTCTATGGTCATTTTCATGAGAAAACCTTCACACATATGAGCTATCACCTACAAGATTTCATAGAGTTCAAAGATATTAGGTAGGGTTACCCTTTGTTTTTAAAAAAATCAAAAAAATCACCAAAGCTTTATTTCAAAGTGAATAAGAAGGATCTGTACTTAGTTGTACATTTTCATATTTTAAACGTGTTTTTTTGTAGTTTTTATATTAAAGCATATTTTTCAAAAGAAAATGTAAAAATATGAAGATTAATTCAAAAAAATAGTGAGACTTCGAATCTACACTATATAGATTGAATAGGTGTTAATAAAAAACATTTGGCTCATTTAGAGTAGGTCCAGAAAAACTTGATTACAAATGGGGCTGTTTACCCTAGTCTGGGAGCTCATTTGGAGCACATTTCTCAAATTGAAATTTCTTTGACATCCTCTAAATCACCTCAAATTTTGCACACATGATCTCCTATACAAACATAGATAGTTTGCCAAGTTTTTTTTCAGCATGTCTAATTAGTGAAGCAACACTAAAACAACATGTGTGATCATTGCAACACCTAAACTCATAGCTCACAACATCTAAATAGAAGTAACCATACACCACAGGCAAATTTAAGGACAGACAAATATAGATAGCATAATACATTGGGTACCCTAATACATTACTACCACAGATTCAGTTCGTCACATCATAAACAGCCACATTCAGTTTACCAAAAGTAACCCAAAAGATAAAGATAAAACATGCTGCCACATTCAGTTCATCACATCATCACATCACGCCGAAGTCAGTGCCTTCGCGAGGGCAGCATGTTGCACCCTGACCATGTAGTCCTCCCCGCGGATCTCTACATCCTCTACATGAGACAGAAGGTGATCGAAGCGGCCATCCTTTGGCTTTGGCTTGGTGGTGCAGTAGGGGCAGCGCCACTTCTTGATCTTGCGGTTGTAGAAGGAAGCAACTCCCCTGGCCTTGATCTTCTCCACCTCCTTCGTTGTGAAGGACGCAAAGTCTCCCTTGTACACATCTTCTCCAAAATCATACTACACACATGAATGAATTGCATTAATACATTATAGATTCATATACACCATGTCGAAGGAACTAAATGAACAATCTAAATTTCAAGTAGGCTTACCTCATATTCTTCGTCGTCACTATACTCTGGATCGTACGGGTCGAACCCAGTAAAGGCGAGCTTCCTCTTTTTCCCCCATCCATCATCCTCCTGAATATACAATTACATCCATCACTAGTAAATACAGAAGCCAATTGAAAATTTAGAGATGCACACATGACACATTGATCATAGGGCTAATATACTATGATTGTATTTGCATTTTCCATTGTCATGCACACACATTGAACAACAGAGCTAATATAACTACATATTGTGGACAAATTTATATACTAATGAATCAAAAAACTTCTTAATCAATGGATTCCATTTGGGCATATGACATTCAAAACCCCAATCTACGTAGCATTCAAAAATAAATCTAATAGGGACCCAATCTAATAAGCATACATGTATGTAGCATTAAAAAAACAATTTGTGTATCATTAAAAACAAATCTAATAAGCATACATATGTGTAGCATTGAAGCACAGAGATCCCTATCTCTCATACAGATCTATCTAGCATTTTTGCAACGAAAAAAACCCCATCCCCCATATAGAAAACCCTGGGCCATCCGTCAAATCAACTACTCTAACCATATGTACTGCCGTATGAATCACAATCTAACCAATGCAACTAACTCTACAAGCTAATATCCTAAATATTGCAACTAACAAGCCAGTGCAAATACCTCTAGCTCCTCGCCAGGTTGCGCATCGGGGGTATCGGGATGGACTGCGTCGCTCGATGCCGTCACCTTCTACTCCGGTAGCACTGAGGCGGAGACCGCCACCTCCTTCTCCACATCCGCAGCGGTGGCGAGTTTCCCTGCACCGCCGTGGACGCCACCAACATCATTCACTTCATCTGCGGTCACCGCGCCCTACAACTCCACTACATCTCCGGCCGCTGCGCTGGCATCGCCATGAGCTTCCGCCATCTTACAGATAGAGGCAATGAAGGTGAGGAAGAGGATGCGGTGGGGGACAGCAAGACGGTGCGGTGGAGGCAGTGGAGGAGAGCGAGACGACACCGGTGGGGGAGAGGAAGACGATGCAGCGGGGAGGGGATTTGGGGGAAATGGTAGGGGCGATGGAGGTGGTTGCCCTCTTTATATGATGTGACATTTTGGGCATGTCCATGGACACGTGCTACCCGAAGACCGCGGTCTCGCATGTGCCCACGTATACGCGGCCCCACTCGTCAGCTAACGGTCAAAGGCATTGACCCGACGGCAACGTCCGTTATAACCTGTTCTGAGGGTTTCGCGCAAGGGAGTGGGAAAAAGTGAGCAAAAGTTAACAGAGTGGGGATGAATGAGTAGAGCTAAGGAACCAGGGGCACAGAAATAAAAATCCCTTTTATTTTAGATTGATAAGCATATTTGAGGTTATGTTCGGCTAAACCTCACTATGTTCATGAAAATGTATTTTCCAATAACACATGGGGGCTTCTTAATATAAGTTGATCAACGTACACTTGTGCATCCATTTTTCGTGTTTCTGATGTATGCATCCTTCCTATATTTTAAAGTGAAAATATGCATCAATTTGACTTAAGATTTGGCCAAGCTGGGTTGCCTTGCTCATGTGCTTGCCCTCTACGTTCCCGATTGTTCGGCTAGAGGGTAAAGGAAGCACCTCTGTGATTGTTACGACCGGGTGACCTGGATACGTACTTCAGACGGGTAAAGCTGAAAGCTAGGGTTCTTAAGGAAGTAATTGATCGGCCACAAAGGGAGTGAAAATAATTAGATGATTGTTGCCCGGATATTGTGGATGTTTGGTTATCATGTCTACGTTAGCGTAGCAGCCCAAAGAAAAGAACCCATGGAGGAACTATTTTCTTTGGAAGATGTTTCTTATGTTAAAAAGTAATATAACATAACTACACGATCACGTGTTGTATGTTAGCACCATATGGTCGGATTGCCTCGTTCTCCAAAGTGTTTTCCTGTTATCACAGGTTACATAGTACGTAACACTCCCCGACCGTTGTCACGGGAGGTAGAAGTCAATGGCCGGTTAAGACAGCGTTTATAGTTTGGATGAAGGAATTTTGATCTAAAGTATATAGTTACATAGAATCAAACACCTAGTTGTTGATCGATATTATCTATTATTGCATCCAGGCGGAAGCCTTGTTGCGGGAGACGAGCGGCACGCATAACTTGGTCATACACCAAGTGGAGAGGCACCTCTTGACCATCTGGCCCTATCGGCCCAACTTGACCCAATCGCTCCAGGCCAAGTTTGGTGTATCTGGTCTTCATCATCATCCATGCCTCCCGTGCACCTTCTAGGCAGGTCGAAGAGTTTCATAGTTCAAACCGATGTTGGGCTCCTCTAAAACAATCTTCCTATTCGGCCATCCCTTCCGGGGGCTTCTCGGTCGACCATAGCGCCTTGATCATGCTCTTCATCGCCCTTTTTCCTCACTCATGCAGGATGGTTAGTTCACTTAAAATGTTCCCATACGAGTTGGCTTCCTCTTTAGGACACCCAGTTAGGAGAGCTACAAACAGATGTGATATGTTTGTTAGTTTGGAATTGTATGTATACAAAACTACAAGTTCGGAATTTAACTCACCGAACATGCCACCTTTCAATCTCTAGTTCTCTTCTTGACCATTTTCCAATTGAATTTTTAAACTCTCAATTTCTCCGTCTTGTCATTGATTTTCCGCCTTGAGTTTTTTATTTTTTGTCAAGACTCCAGAATAATACCAGGCAGACGGCCTCATGTTGCGATTCAGCATGTCTTTGCGATTCTTTGGCCGTGTCTAGATCTTTTTGCAGCTGGCCTATGGACTCGGCTGCTATAAAGTAAACTTTCATTACAAAAGGGTACATAGTGCAACGACAAATTATTTGCCATAATCACTCATCGTGTGCTTCCCTTGTGAATTTCTTCACTTCTTTCAATTCGGCCTTCATAGTCTCTAGTCATGATCGCTTGATCTCAAGGTCCTGAGACAGTTTCTTATTTTGATCTCTCGAGGCCTGTAAAATATGGCAACACAATTATTTAGACCCTAAACTCGGTAGTCCCGACCAAATTAAGGATCGGGTTCTACTGGGTTAGGATTTTTGTTTGGTTGTTAAAATCAAACATATACCTTAAGATTGGTTGACATACGGTTGGCAACTCCCTCAAGTCATGCTCGAGCAGCTTTGAGGTATGCATCCACCGAATTAAGAGCGTTAAGCTCATGTTCAGAAAATTCAGGGTGGTGTAGTGACTCTTTCCATTGATGATGATTCATCATGCTTTCAACTTCGGAATTAGTAACCGAAACCTCCTCGGGATCCTCTAGAAGTTAGTTGGCAGCAGGAACCTCGGCATTACCTCCCGCTGTTGTGGAATGTGTTAGCCTGGTACCACTACCCTCACCCTCTCAACATCTTCGGACGGAGGAAGTTTTGTTGGGCCGTAAACAGTATCCAAATTATGAGTTTTATTTCACTACTCTTGGCAGGAGGTGTGTTCGTAAACAGTCCTTGTGGTTGCTCCATGCTTAGAAGCCTTAACGGTGTTTGGTGTGGGTTCGGCTAGCATTGTATTAGCCGGTGTTCGGCGTTTGGAGCGAAGGCTCGTGGGTGTAAGGGTCGACGCAGCAGGAGACGGGCACCCGTTTTGGGAGGAGGCCTTCTTTTTAGCCCCATTTGAGGAAGGGAGTATCCTAGGGTGATCGGCTGTAAGAGCAAGTCGTCAATGTTCGCCTGGATAAAAACCCCTACCTCAAATACGATCAATGTATCAGGGTCGTCATGAAACCTCGTATCATCGTCGTGGGCATAATTCTCTGCTTGCGGAGGAGGACAATTAACTTTCTCGGTCTAACGCCTCCAGTCCTGTTCGGAGAATCCCGAAGGTTCAATTAGCCAAAATTACTACAAACTTTATGAAAATAGGATTATACTCACCCATTCGATGGGATTGTGATTCGAGTAACCTTCCTTGGTGCTCATATGGATGAACTCTTCTTTTTCTCCTTTGAAGAGATGGGTTGATATAGCAGCCATCGCTGCCTGGTTGGCAGGATCTTCCCGTTTGTACCATGTTGCGACACTTAAACAATTGTAACGCCACAGAGGATGGGATCTTTGTTGAAGAGGCTGGACACATCGACTAATGACCATGGCAATCATGGCAATGATGGTTAGCTTGTGGCGTGCTAACAGTCTCACCTTGGCAACCAGTTGTTTCACTTCCAGACTATCCTCCTGTGAAGGACTCTTCGGGCACCAGTTGAACCGCTTCTTCAAGGGAACGGTTGAGAATTTGGGTAGACCCCTTCGAACTGCATCAAATAAAGGTATGTCTTCAATATAGAACCACTCGGAGGTCCACTCTTCGGAACCTTTCTTTGGGGTCCCTGCAGGATACCCTATCCCACCTATATGCCACACTTCGGCTCCTCCTACTTCACAAATTGTCCCTCCTTGAGTACGAGGGACGAGGCAGAAAAACTTCCTCCACAGATCAAAATGGGCTTCACAACCCAGAAACATATCGCAAAGGGGAACAAAGACCGAGATGTGAAGAATGGATCCGGGGATGAGGTGGTGGAGTTGATCCCGTAAAATTCTAGTGAACCCCTTAGAAAGCGGTGAACGAGAAAACCCAAGCCTCGTAGGAGGAAGGGAACGAAACATACCCTCTCTTCCTTATAGGGAGTAGGGAATTTTTTCGCGAAGGCTTCGCCGTTTTTGGAAGTTGACCAAATGGGAAGGCGCCGGATGTGAGAAAGGAAGAGATCCATGCACCTCTAGGTTGCGTAAAAGAAGGTGAGAAATGGAACAACTTGCCCAGTTGCGTGGGAGAGGGTCGTGAGGGCGAAAGTAGGATCTTGGAGCACTCAACATATCTCTCGCCTCTCTCATGTTCTTCTCGACGGTTGGGGAAACAGGGTGTGTTGCTTGACACACGCTTGGCTTATTTATTAAGTGGTTTTACCCGCATGCATTTATGGCTTTTTTGAAAATATTATTGGAACCACTTGTCTCCTATTGGATCATGTAAATCGAGGGATCCAATCAACCATGTAGTGGGAAGGTCAATTTTGTAGGCCATGCGACGCTTAGACAGTCGGGAATGCGCCGCAAGCTGAATTGGAGTCAATCAAACATGGGGGAAGAGGGGAACTTGTCCCGCAATACGAAGACTTTGGACGCATGAAGATGTTAGATCAAGATTGTGGCATTGGAGGCCAGTTCGGGGGCTACTAAGGGAGTTCGGAACTAAGGGGTCCTTGAGCCGCTTACCTACTTTCATGGGGCGGACTTATGGGTCGTCTTATGGTTGTCACTAGAGACCAAACTCCATGATGATGATGTATCCAGAATGGGCTCCTCTGAAGACTTGGTGTATGCTCCAAGGAAAGTTGATGATTGACATGTTTTCTCCCTGGTGTAACTGATGTGTGTGACCCTAGTAACCATGGTATCTACATAAACTAAAGGACTTTTAGTCCTTAGGCCACGTTAAGGTCATTAGTCCTAGGGTTTTAGACCACAACATACGATCTTGAGGTAGATCAACTATGTACTCGATACTCCATCATCAATATAAACAAGAACGGGACTTAGGGTTTTACCTCAATCAAGAGGGCCCGAACCTAGGTAAACATCGCCTCCTTCGTCTCATGTTACCATCAATCCAAGATCTACATTTCGGGACCCCCTACCCGAGATCTGGCGGTTTTGACATCTGCAAACACGGTGGGGTTTCATCATCATTTCTTACAACTTGTTGAGAATGTCGGCCTCACTTATTTTCTCGCACATAAGTGCAATCAACACAACCTCCTCACAAATACCTTGTTCAGAAGTTTAGACTCTCGCGAGGACATGATCGATGGGTGTATAGTTTCATTCCAGTTATATGACCATCACTTTGATATTCCTCTAGTTGACTTCTGTAATATATGTTTGATCCATACTGATGGTAACATGGCTGATCCGCGTCCGCAAGTTTGTGCGGAATTTTTACAAGAATTTAGTATAGGGGAACTAGAAGGATTTCGCGTGCTAGGGTGACGAGCTTACATTTTCATGCCTCACGCTACTTTGGATTATTCATAGGGAAATGTATAACTGCTAAGCGGGAAGGTGGTAGTATGAGTGCCCGAGATCTCACCATCTTGCGAACCACATTCTATCCTCATAAAATTAGTAGTGTAGGATTTATCATTGCACACTGTTTACACACAAAGAGATCTAAGGGTGCCATTTATGGTGGCATCTATGTCACTCAACTTGCTGCAAATTTTAAGATACCAATTAGATACACTCAGTATCATGTTCTCCCTCACACGGTGCTACATTACCCTTCTATGCGAAGACATGGTTTTTCGATCATCGGGCTCCCATGGATTTTTACGATTATAACCTTGTATTCAGCCAGGATACCCGTGTTATTATTACTTTGCCTACCCCTTTTTTGTTTGATGTTAATGCCAGGGGAATATATACTATCAAGCTAGAGGACATCATCAACTATAGGAACGAGTTGCCGGCAGCAGAGGCGATCCACCCATGGGATAATCACGTACCATCACCTACCCGGTTTGAACTTGGACCGAGGGGCCCTTCGAGTGGAAGTGACCAAGTTAGGCGAGAAGCCTAATCTTGGTACATATTCTCACCAACATTTCATTCATGTAGCACACATTCATTACATTTGTGGGTGTTCATTGATTCTTTGTATATCCATGTTTTGCTTTTGTTTTGTGTGTTTGATAAATTTATTACAATCCAAAAATATTTTTTACTTCCTTTTGTTTCTATTTTGTCTATTTGTGAGTTCATTTCATAAAAATAATATCCAAAATATTTCCCATCTCTCTTATTGTTTGTTGAGAGTTCTTCGGTGTAAATATTTCATAAGCTTGGGGGAGTTGATATGTCCCCATTGTACCTACTTTTCCAAACACTTTTGCTCTTGTTTTAGACTCTATTTTTCATGATTTGAATGAAACTAACCTTGGCTAATGTTGTTTTCAATAGAACTATCATGGTGTTGTTTTTGTGCAGAAATAGAAGTTCTCAGATTGGAAGAAACTAAACGAAGATTTTTAATGGAATATCTAAAAAATACTGGGACCAGAATCTACCGGAGAGGAGCCATGCAGGGGTAACAAGCCCAGGGGCGCCCCACTAGGGGCGCGCCATAGGGGCTTGTGGGCCCCCTCGTGACCGTCCTGGCCTAATTCCAACTCCATACATAATGTCTTCCCGAGAAAAAAAAAGAGAAAATTCTTGTCATGTTTTACGATACGGATCCGTCGCCGCCTCTTGTTCTTCATCGGGAGCCCTAATATGGAGTCCGTTTGTGGCTCCGGAGAGAGGGATTCCTCGTCGTCGTCATCAACAACACTTCTCCATCAAAAATTTCATGATGCTCACAACCATGTGTGAGTAATTCAATTGTATAGGCATACTGGAGGTAGAAGGGTTGGATGTAATCGTGTTAATTTTGTTAGGGCTTGATCCCTAGTATCCACTATGTTCTGAGATTGATGTTGTCATGACTTTGCTATGCTTAATGCTTGTCACTAGGGCTCAAGTACCACGATTTCATATCTAAACCTATTATGTTCTCATGAATATATTTTAGTTATTGATCTTACCTGCAAGTTGTATGCTCCCATTATCGTTGGGAGCCTTAGACCCCCAAGGTGACCATGAGTCGTGGTATCGACGGGGAGGGCAGTAAAGTCAGGAGTTCATGTATTCACTATGTGTTAATGCTTTGGTTCGGTTCTTTATTAAAAGGAGAACATTAACTACCTTTAGTTTCCATAAGGACCCCGCTGCCACGAGAAGGTAGGACAAAAGATGTCATGCAAATTCTTATTACAAGCATGTATGACTATATATGGAATACATGCCTACATATGATTGATGAATTGGAGCTAGTTCTGTGTCGCTCTAGGTTGTGACTGATACATACTGAATCTCATCCAAATTTTCATTGATACTCCATGCCTACACTTTTATGCTATTGATCTTGCTTAAGTTACTATTGTTACTTTGTATGCTACTCCCTCCGTAAACTAATATAAGAGCGTTTAGATCACTGTTTTAGTTATCTAAACACTCTTATATTAGTTTACAGAGGGACTACAAAACTACTAGCACTATTCCTGCTATCGTTACCCTGCTATTGTTGCTACTGCTATACAAACTATCATATTATCATGCTACTAATAAATTATTACACGAAAGTGAATCTCAGGTGTGGTTGAATTGACAACTCAACTGCTAAGGCTTATAAATATTATTTTGTTTCCCTTGTGTCGAACCAATAATTTTGGGTAAAATAGTATCCTCAAAGACTGTTGTGATCCCATATACTTGTGGGTCATCAACCAGCCACTTAATCTTGTTGGTCAAGAGGGGGAGAGTGCAAGTAGTAATGAAAGTAATTAGCAGTAGTTCTAGCAGCAACAAATCTTCTCATGAAAACAACAACAACCTCTGATTGTTGGATCTATACCAATAGTTCTACTAGAATTGTCTCGTGATAGAAGTTGGCCAAAGCCAAATGAAGAGCTAGCCCCTTGTGTGTACTCATGGAGACTAAAGTTTAAAGATCATGGGGAGAAGCGGGCAGAAGAGCAGGGGTAGTTACATGTTGTTGTGTCAGATTTGCCTGAAGAAAGTTTGGTTGGCAATAACTCAGGAGATACGGTTGATTCATTGGACTTGCCAATTGCTTTAAGGAAGGGGCATGAGAAACTACGTAAAAACAAAGCGATGGATATGGCCTAGTGCACAACATCAATAACTATTTCTCATATGAAGCATTATCTTCTTCATACATCGCGCTTGTGGTATCTCTCTAGTCCATTTCAATTCCAACAGATTGAAGGTCATCCAAGCGAGATCAGAAGTGCTTTGCAGTTATAAAAGAAGAATTGGAAGCATTGAGTAAGAACAAGAGTTATGAATTGACTACTCTTCCTATTGGAAAGAAGGCGATCAATTGTAAATGGGTCTACATAGTAAAACGGAGTCTTGAAGGAAAGATAGAAATGCACAAAGCGACACTCATGGATAGAGGTTAAGTCAAACATATGGGATTGACTATGATGAAACATTTGCACTGGTGGCTAAGATGAACATAATAATTAAGGGTCCTACTCTCATCCGCAACAAACTTTGGATGGTCATTACATCAGCTGGATGTTAAAATGGTTTCCTACATGGGGATCTACGAGAAGTATACATGGAGATTCCCCTGGCCTAGCTTCAGCAGAAACCGAAGCTAAAGTCTGCAGGCTAAAGAAGTCGCTCTATGGGTTGAAAGTCGCTTTATCTGTTGAAACAATCTCCGAGAGTTTGGTTTGATCGTTCTAAACGAGTTTTCTGTGAGTTTTCTGTGAAATGGGATATGGACAACGTAATGGCGACAACACTCTATTCTATAGACACTCAAATCAGAAGATCGCAATTCTAGCAGTATGTGTGGATGATATTATAATCACAAGAGATGATGCGTTGGAAATAACAAGGGTGAAGAGTTGTTTAAACAAAGCATTTTAAGTAAAAAGATCTTGGGCTTATCTAGAAACAGACGGAGTAGAAACTACGTCTGTTAACACAGTTTTAGCATGCGCAGCCGTTAGATCAAGCTGGATCACAGTTTTGGCATGCGCAGCCGTTAGATCAAGCTGGATCAATGCGTACCGTATAGCTTCGACGTATGTTCCTACAAAGGCACGTGTTCCCATCACTATCCATTCTTCTCCACCGTTTCTCATTATCCGCAAGCGAAGCACAGTGTGCAAATTAGGTTAATTCATTTCCAAAACAACCAGCATCGTGGAAAGCAGTGGAATCCGGCATTACTTACTTAGTAGGAGTATTACCTAAATACGGCATACAATAGGTCAACGAACAGGCAGAGTTACAACTAATGCCACAGAAAGCCATCAGAGTTGGAGATCATTCACAAGTTGCTCTCATCCAATCCAAATGAAAGTTTTGGTCACAGAGCGCTTGACATAACTCCAGTCATAGTAGAATCCATGGAGACAGCAAAAGGCTGCATTAGTTGACAGCCTCCACCTAAACCCTCCTGCGGGTGCGCCTGTCACTAGCCTCAACGCTTTCGACGGGATTCGCATCTTCATTGATACAAACTCCCCTTTTCCGGTTAACAGATGCAGGATCATCATCCACTACTGCGACTGTTGCTAACAAATCAGACAGCAAGGATGGGCAAGTCTCCTCCAAGTAATTAAACCCTTCTGTCTCCATCACAGCTGCACAACAAAACCAAACAGCTTGGTAACTCCACCAGGCAAAATACATAGCTCCTTATAACAACAAAACAAATGTTTTACAAGGATTCTAAATAGCGAAAATTCCATTGGGCACCAAACAGCAGGGAAAGTCCCAACGGTAGACTTCATAGCTAAAATTTCCATAAAAAGGCATCTTATATTTGCAAAAAGCAAAGCTAATACCACGAACCCAACATTGGGAGATTACTAATTGCAACTGAAGGTACTAAGCGAGCATCAGCTGCTCAAAGTTAACATGAAGGGCATTTGGCAAACGGATGAGTATAACAGCATTATGCTGCTCAAGGTTTGCATTCTTCTCCTTCACTGAATGCGGTAATGCTCCCATTTATTCTCTTGAAATAGGTAAAATACATTACAAGGAGCAATGTTGGAAACAGTCAGTTAGAATCTGACTAGCTTTTTTTTTCAGTTTCCTTTTTGAAACCAGCGATAGCTCCCTCTCTGTTACTAAATAAAACAGTTCCAGAACTAGATAGGAAACAACACATTCTTGTTCAACCCTACCGTTTACAAGAATGTCATCTGATAAACATTTCAAGTTGGAAACCATCATTTCCATGCACAAAGACAATGATATTATCATCAACCCATGGTTTTGATAGCAAAAGCATCTGAAATAGTAGCCTGTTCATGCTACTGTTTCCGGAAATCATCATCAACAAAGAAAAATGAGGACGAAATAGTACATATTACAGACGGTAGACAAATTAATTATCATCCAGCAAGCATACAAAGAGACCAGCCAAATGGCAACCAGTTGGGGATACTGGAAGACTAAACAGTGATAACTAACAGAAAGACAAGGATGGAAATTCTTATGTTCAATTTAAAATGTGGACATAAGCGAGCACTATTAATTGCTTGAGTGGCAATGGACTACCTCAATGACTAAAAACACAGATGCCATGCACATGAGGGTATGTGCCTCATGCACCCACCCACCCAGAGGCACTCACACATTAAACCCTATAAGCCCGAGAGAAGGGGCAAGCGCTCGGCATGTCCAGATAGTATTAGAACAGTGTTTAGCAACAGAAAATAAGCGCGTGCAGGTCTGCTCGTTCCTCTGCTTGCTGATTACGAACACGTCACTTCTCTACTCATCAATCTGGTGGAGAGACTGGGCTGGTATGCATGTGGGCCATTTGTTTAGTTGGTCCCATATGTAATAGGTGTTTGATTGCTACATGAGGATTTGGGATTGGATTGCAGGATTGGGTTGAAAAATGAAGGAAGCTTAGGAGCTAAGAAATTAATCTTCTTTTGTACGCACGCAACCCAAGCCCTCATGCCGCCACGCTCGTGTTCCTCTTTCCCAACCTTGCACTACTGTGGCGCACCGCCACTACATCCCCTTGGTGGCACCCAATGGGAAGAGCTTCAGCCACTGCTTATGTCACCCCTGAGACCCTGCCTCCCCCTTTGGAGCAGTTGCAACTTGCAACCGAACGGCCATCATCCCGCACTGTAAGGCGATGTCTAGGCTGGCAAGGGTATCATCCTTGGCGTGGGAGGAGCATGGGCTGCCGAGACGGCCATCCGCAGCTCAAAGGGGGCAGATGAGGAGCCAAGGGCTGATGGCAACCACGGGAGGAGATGGGGCGGTGGAAGAATAAGTCATGGGTGATTCCGGTGAGACGTGGCTTAAGCGGATGCCAGCGATGCGACAATGTGAAGATCCTCTGAGTGAAGCCTTCTCCCTCTCGTTTGGCCTCTCAATTTTTGGTTCTCATGATCCCTGTTTCTCTGTTTTTCATTTGATATATTCCACGCGAATGTTTTGTCTCGTTTTTGGTGCTCGGCCTGTAGAAAATAACAAATAGCAGCCTAGCAGAGTGGAGTGCGAGGAAGATCTCCATACAAGGTATCAGCTGCTTTACTTTGTTTTCAGCTCGTGTGATGATTCTTTGATGTGTTTCAAACTTCCAATTTGATAGATGGCATAGGTACTTCTGCCCGTACATCTCAAATTGAATTACAGGTGATCAATCCATGGAGATGAAGTGTTTGTCAAATTGCTTGCGAGGGTGATCAGGATTTTACAGGTCACCATTTGCTTACTGTCATAATATTTAAACTTCTGTTGATCTTCTAGAATGTTATTTTTTATTCCTTTCAGCTATGAAGTAGTCACTTTTGATGTGTTCTCGACATTACGAGCCTGTCACTTTTGATCTGTTGGTATTAGAATGAAACAGACTTGCAATATCAGTTTGCATATACACTTTATCAAAGTTATTGCTTCATTTAATACATGTCAGCTTGGAATGATCTGCCTTTTATAGCCCCTCTAATGCTTATGGTTTTGAAGTAACTTGATGAATTGCAGAGTTATACTTCCATGATTCCATAAGATATTGAAATTAAAAGTTTGGCTTCTATTTGAGGAACAGGTTCTCTTAGAAAATCGACAGCTGAAGGTAATCAACAGCTATAAATTTCTTCTAGGTCCATAATGCTAGGTTGCAGTTCAAGCCTTCCAAGGTTTTCGCTACTGCTCCCATCTTCAGTGCTAAGGTGATATCTCAAACTACTAAATTTGAAAATTATGTAACATTTTCACCAGGATTAGCTTATCTTAATAGCATGAAGTGTTATCATTTGAATAGGAGAACAGATGTCAAGTATTGCAACGGCGTACATCTTAATTTCTGTTTTCATCAATCCAGCTGTTATTGTTATTTCTTTGTAGCTTCATATATATGTACATGAGTGTTGACATTGTCATTTTACAGAGTGTATAAAAAATGGTAGGTCGGTAGAAGCTTAAGACCAGATGCCTTCAGAAGTTCTTCTTGTAGTAAATTTTTATGGGACTTTTTTAGATGTGGCAGAAATATATCGGTGAAAGTAGCGGATATTTTGCATTGCCTTTAAACCGTAGCCTCATGCAGAAAAGTCCCATTGTCACACTGTGATAACTATAAACTCCACACATATGATTTGCATGCTAGAAGTGTTATTACCATGTGAAAAACATCATAGATTGACGTGTACATTTGCTGCTTTCTGCCATGAACACTTGAACATCTTGTAGCTGCTATCCATGGCTAAAGTGGGATTGATTTTACCACCATGATATGAAATGTTACCTTGTGTGAGGCTGTGAGCCTTCGCATCTTCTTCCTACTAAGATTGATAAATGTTCCAATGTCTTGGTCAATGGGAGCAAGCAGCAGTACCAGATGGTCATGGTGGTAGTTATGTTTCAGTTTTTTCTACATTTTGAGGCATGTATTGATGGTAAGATTGGCTGACCTCCACATGTGTATTAATTTTTTTGACGTTGCACATTCGTGAAGCTGTTATATCAAGGGTCCCATTTGTTGTTGAAATCTCTGAAGAATCCTATGGAAGGTTTGTTATATCACTTCCAATTCATATTCGCGGTTTAGTCTTTCCCAGCACTGACAATTTTCTGAAATTATTTTGGGCTACTTTGGTGGTGAGACTGAAGGTAGTATTCCATTTTCACAAAGCAAAGTCACCACTACCTGTTTCTGAACTGCACCAGGGAGGGGCGATGGGCAAGGGCGCACCGGGGAGGGGCGATGGGCAAGGGAGGGTATATATTGCTTTACAAAGCAGAACTTTCATGGCTTATTCAGAAGGATTTCGTGCATGATATTTACATATAGCTCGTGTAAAGAAATCAGTCTAAGATCCCACATAGTGCACTTCAGGCCTTGTAATGCTTTTGCATCACATGTAGCTTCCTCCACGTTAGCTTCCTTTTTGGATTACTTCTTACGCTCACCTAATAGATCGTCTCACTCAATTATGCCCTATGGGTGACTCATCAGGTGTACTACTACCTATAATGTATATGAGTTTCTGTAATATACTATAGGTATTGGGTAACCCGATGACCTGATATGTGTTCATTGGCTCAGCAATCTCAGCTACCGTCACATCATGATTTACATGTACTCCCTCCATTTCTTTTTGCTCCGCGTATTAGATTTGTCTGAAGTCCAACTTTGTAAAGATTGACCAAATATATATTAAAAATATCAACATCTACAATACCAGATAAAAATAAAATGAAAATATATTTCATGATGGATCTAATGATATTGATTTTGTAGTGTGCATGTCAATAATTTTTTGTATAAATTTGGTCAAACTTTGGAGAGTTTGACTTCACACAAATCTAATACATGCAGTAAAAACAAACGGAGGGAATATCTAAAATACCCTCAATTGCTGACATCGATCTCGCCTGCTAACACAAGCTGATGCTCACATATCCATGCCTGGCGTTTTGTATGGATGTACACTCACTAATCATATGCTTAACTTCACTGCCTTAATTATGCATATGAATGCCCACATGTTACGCCACACACCAAACAAGCCAGCTGAATGGGCGCGAGCAAGCATAGCACCGCACATGAACATCTCAGGAGGCGGGTGTGTGCAAGCATTTAACTTACAGAACTCAAAGCTATGGGTTTTCAGCACTAGTGGTTTGAATTGCACGATCTCTGAAAATTTCAAAGCAACTGCTATTTAAAGAAAGAGATGTTATATAGGTTCATCAATCTTGATACATAACTGAAAGTCCTTGAGAAAAATGTCAGCTCTATAAGAAAATGAACATAAAAACAATACGAGTGTTTTACCAATCCTACTATACTCTCAACCCCTGTTCAAGAATTCATCCGATTAACCAGTTAACTTGCCAATTAATCCCTACTCATAGGGTCACCGAGTAGCAGATAAACCGAAAAATTGTCCATTAATTGATTAAATGGCCGATTAACTTGCAGATTAGCCCATTAATCCCCTACTCACCAGCCAACCGAGCAGCTATCAGTTAACGATTTCCTTAACAATGCTCTCAACAATCTAACACCATCAATCCATCATATAGGACTGTTGAGCATTTGAGTTTTTTTTCAATCATAGTATGGTCACCATTTTGCGAACACGCATGCGTATGTTGCAATTTGTAGCAAGAAAAATGTGCCACAGCCCAAAATTTGTATCGTATTGAAGGCACGTGAAATATTGTACTTAACATGAAGCAAATGGTTATAATATGTCACAGATATTCTATCACCATTCTAACTGACGTTTCCAAATACCCAAAAAAGGCAGCCACTTTATCCTACAATAGCAATAGAAGGAAATACTCTTTGCATTAGAATGTATATCTAGTTAAGTACTCGACTACTCGTGAACTTCTAAAGAAGTACTACAATACTGGGCAGATACAGATAAACAGAACACACGCACACACACGTTATCTTCTATCAACAAAAGGATGCAAATATATTCTAGAGAATAAAGGCATACCTCCCAGATTTTGTCGAACAGCAGTGAACTTTAGACAGGCAGACTTGAGCTGAGCACAGTGGTGCTGTTCAGCTAGGGCTAAGGTTGTCGCTACTGTTTCAGAAGTGAGTTCATCACATAACTTTGCCTCACATAGGATTCGTAGCCGGTCCAATCCATATCTATCAGCTGCTGCCAACAGATGTTGTGTTACCGCAGTAGATGTCCACATTGAGAAAGATCCAGCTACTTCATGAATACTAGGAAGCTCATCAGAATATATGAAATTCACCATTGCCTGCATTGGAAGGGAAGTTGTAATATTACCATAAGGGGGTCTTTCACTAAAATAATAATTTTGCAAGGATTTCCTTCTTTTTTCGAAGGTTGAATGTTAGGCAAGCCAGCAAAAGGTTAGTACTCCAAAATGGACCCAGATTGGTTCTAACACAAACAATTGAACTAGATTGTTCATATTAGACAAGACCAAACATGCTTACTTTATGTCTTCCGGTGATTAACTTATTTATTCTGCTGGGAATTAGATTACAAGTGCACAGAGCATGTGTGTTAATCAACAGAGAGCAGAGAGAAAAACACTCACAGACGAGTAAAATAGATTCTAAAAATATAAATTGTGACTGAAAATAACTAAAAAGGAGGCACTGCAATTCCCTAACAAAAACATACTGAAAATCGGTGCAGTCTGCATGTAACGATTACCTTGAAGACGATAGGTTCAACATCCTCCACAACAACTCTGTCCAAGTCAGGTTTACCAATAGGTCCAAAGAATTGGGCTTTGAACACAGGGGAGCGAGCAGCAAGAATCCATTTATGTGCCTGGACTTTCTCATCACCTACTTCAAAAGTTATGTCGCAGCCAATGTGGAGTTTGAGGAGTTCCTTGAAGTAACGACCAATATCAGATGGGGGGACATTAATCTGGATATTCTTCGGTGTTTCGAGACGGTTCTTGACGACACCTACTGTGCAGTTCATTACTAGGCAATCATCCTTTAAAAAATCTGATGCTTCTAACTGTGTCCTTCTGTAGAATCTCTTGTAACCCCTGAAAAGAATAAATCGCCTTTAGCTGCTGCTACGAAATGAAAAAGAGGAATGCAGATACACAGAAAAAGAGAAGATGCCAAGGAGAGGAGAGCACATTACGATCAGTAAGAAAGGATGATGAGAAGTAACGGATAAAAGAAATAAACCTCATTCACTTGAAACGAAACACCATTTGACCATTTCATACATACGAATATGGCAATACTAAACAGAATGCCAGTCTCTTCGAACCATCAGTTCTTGGTTTCTTATTCCATGAATTATGCAATATCTAATGACCAATACATTAGTCTCAGCAATATTTGCTTCGCTGCGATTTAATTTAAGCTGGGGCATTGAAGATAGCATTGTAAGGTATTTTGCCTGACCAATCCGCCTAGAGCTAGAGATGTGAAAATCTCAGCAGACAGGAAGTAGCAAACATAGTGGCATCCGTTAAATAAATCTCAGGGGAATAAGACTAATGCAATTGGAAGCAATTTACTGTGGCAGCGAGAGAGTAGATGGTGAGGGATATGCTGTTAGTTACCACATGGATCCTCTGTACTTGAGGGTGTATGGTCCGGCCTGCATGGATCGATCGAAATGGGAGTGGACCTTGTGGCGGGCGCGGCCGGACTGGTCGAGGAGGGTGAGCTCGAAGAGGGCGCGGACGTCGGTACCCTCGGAGGCGAGGGCGACGAACACGGAGACGTAGTTGGCGTTGTCCTCTTGGTTCTTCCCGTCCGGGTAGAGGTAGACGGCCCAGTCATAGCCGCCGACGGCGAAGGTGTCACTGGAGAGGTGCCGGCCGGGGCCGATGCCCTTGGCGAGGGAGAATCCCTTGACGGTGTACTGGTGCGAACCCCGCACGGTCTCTGTGACCGACCGCGACCATGACGGCCGCGGCACCGCCATCGCACAAACCCTAGGTGCGCGGGATTAGGTTAATCTGGGCGGGCGGGCGCCGCGGGGGAGGGGGGGGGGGTATTACTGTTGATATCGGCGGTGGGCTGCGGCGACCCGGCCCGGAGGAGAGAGGAGAGGAAGAGCCGAGCTGCGCCGCGCCACCTGATCCCGGGGAGAAGCCCGGTCGATGACGATGACGACGACGACGAGGGAGTGAGGGAAATGAAGGTGCGACGTATAGCTAGATTGGTATCTAGTGATACACCTCTCACATTACGTGCCATTTCTTTTCTTAAAAAGTTGTCATATTTTTTTAGGAACTGATCTGCGCCGGCGCCGGCCTAAACTTTCGGCGGACCGCGCGGGAGCCGCAGGATCCATCAACCCCGCGTTGTCCGCATCGTTGGATCCGCATGTAACATTTTTTTCCTATGCAGCAAAATTTCGATGCGATGCAACAATTTTTTCAACAGTTGCAACAAAAAATAAAATTTGTAGAAAAAAATATCTACGTGATCGTAGCAAAAAAAGAAGCTGATGGTGCCTGGTAGCAAAAGTCAAACGCCGGTTGTAGCAAATATTTACGTGACGTGTATGCAAAAATTTTAGTGAACAGTTGCAGCAAAACATGATGCCGGTTGTAGCAAAAATTAACACGGTTGTAGCAAAAGTAAAAAACATCGATTGTAAACGAAAAATCCGACGAACTGGAGTTGCAACCAAACGTATATGCAGCTTTTTTACTGGGACAAAATGTAGTAAAAAAATGCTTGCAGCAAAAATGACGCTGGTTGCAACAAATTTAGACAAAAAATGTTGCATCCACTAACCAGAGAAGCGCGCGAGTGGGAAAAATGTTGCACGGGCCCGCGTGCGCGAGGGGGCGACCGGCGCGTCAGTTCAGTCGGCGCGCGGGTGGGAAACTATTTCCATTTTTTTATAGGACTAGCAAAACGGTTGGTACGTATTTTTCTGAATTTATTCCAGTTTTTTTAACAACGTGCCTTCAATGAAAGAAAAATTGTCCCATCACGTCTATAATGATTTTATCAATATTAAAATAATGTATCGAAACAATCTCTTAAAATTGTTAATAAAGGTACGGTATGCGTTTGTATGTGTGTATGGGTGAGTGTATATGTATTTGTATGATCGCATGTGTATGTATTGTGTTCATAGAAAAACAAATGATTTGTTATTGTCACCCAAGAAAAAAAACACGCTCATTAACCAATAAACATTGTCGATCACTTCTTCACGACATTCACACTTTATTTTTCACACAATATCCAAACCATGTCGTCACTTATCTTCCTTTTACATGAACACTTCCGCGAGTTGCAGAATTCAATGTCTATGCCGATGGTGCCGTTCTTCACCTTGTACACCAGTCACACATTCCAGTCCTTCGCAAATATTGTACATGTTGTTTATCGAGTCTTTTTTTCTTAGGTTGCCATCGTATTTAACCATAGTTGTTGTTGAAGATAGTCGTTTCCCTGATTACTCTATGGTTTTACCCCATGACGGTATGAAAAATCACGTGGACTCATCAATCGGTCTTATCGAAAGTAGGATTGGCTACGGATTCGAGCTATCGACATGGTTTTATAAAACTTGTACGATTTTTCTTATGTAAACCAAACAGGTTTCCATGAAAAAATCACATTGAACATGTTTTTTTCGATACTGATAAGAGAAGAACCCGACTTTGTACATAAAAATGTTTAACTAATGGGTTTAAGTAACATCATGATTACCTGGGAATAGGCATCACCTTTTGACAACTCACATGGTTTGCCCTCGTAGTCAACGAGAGTGAGATCAAATGATGAAAATAAAACCATATGTATGACTCAATTCAAAGTATTGTGATTTGCATATTTGGACCATAAAAAAGTGTATCACATGCATATGCACATGGACATGCTTCATCAAAAAATGAAATGAACGACATGCATAATAATTTTATACATGCAAAACTAAAGCAATCAATTCTAATAAATATACTCATCAATTCATTGATTATTATGTCGTTGTTGCCCCCATTAAACACCAAGTTGCGGGTTGATAACACTCCTCTCATACTACTGTTTCACTAAAATTTCATGAGGAACCATGGATCACCTAGAAAAAAGATGTGACAGTTACACAAAAAGTGAACAAATATTTTCCTATATATGTGCATTATGCACGAGAGTTGTTGAAAATTATTAAATAACAGATTCATGAAGCTTTCCTTCTAATAGATTTAAGAACTTTACAATATAAGTTTTAGTTAACTAATGGATTGTCATCGGCTCTCAACTGCTCACTATCCATATGCAAAAAAGAATGAATGAGATATTTTGTAATTCCATTTTCCATGAGTTTCGCTTCTTTTATCTTGTTTTTTCTTGCCCCTCTTCTGCATTCCCTCTCTGATTTCCGATTGGATTTCAAAAAAGAGGGAGAGCTTGAGACTAGCAAATCAATTTATGAAACAATACTAATATACATTGTGTGTTAAGATATGTGAGGATGACATGAGAAGAGAGGTGCCATCTTTGATTTAGAAGGGCTGATATGAGTTTTTTCTCAATTAGTGTCATTTTTTTTTTTTCTAAATTGCCATGATTTTGTATAGGAGTAGCAAAATGGTTTGTGCCACTACAGGAATTAGCTTCTTTGCCGTCTCCATCACAGACGGCAAAGAGTAAATCCCGGACGGCAAAGAGAATATCACAGACGGCAAAGAATCTCACGGCCGGCAAAATTTCTGCGTCAGCCTACGACGGCATTGTAGCTTCTTTGCCGTCTGTCTCCCCAAAGCGGACGGCAAAGAGCTTTGCCGTCAGCTTTTCATAGGAGCAGTCGGCAAAGTGGTCGAGACGGCAGCCGACACGCGTTACCTCCGTTAGGGGCTAACGGAGGCTTTGTTGTGTGCCTCCCCCCTTTTCTTTGCCGTCAGCCTCCCCCCTCTTCTTTGTCGTTTGCCTCCCCCCTCTTCTGTGTCGTCTGCCTCCCCTCTCCTCTTCTTTGCCGTCAGCCTCCACCTCCTCCACCCCTCCTCTGTGCCCTCTTCTTTGTCGTCTACCCCCCTGGAAGCAGACGACAAAGATACTATATGACCAGCTGCTACTGCCCAGGTTGCACAGCTGGGCGCCACGTGGCACCTTTGTCATCGGCCAGCTGACGGCAAATGCCTTTGCCATCAGCTGGCAGACGGCAAAGAGCCTATATTGTCACATTTTGTTTATTTTTTCTATTTCACAGCACATATACATATAATTCATAGCACATATATGATAAATAGGTCACAACACATATATGATATACATATAAAGCTCATCAATGCCATTTGTTCATCAACGTACATCCCATATATCAAAAGAACCAACACATACAAAGTTTCATCCATATATACATACATATAGTTGCACATATATTGTTCATCCATATATACATATACATATAGTTGCACATTGTTCATCAACTCAAATAAAAACGAAAACTAAAGAACTCCAATGCCAACTTCCATGCATGTAGTACATCCAATCTGCAAAATGGGAATAAGAAAGTCAGAAGAAGAAGAAGAACATATATATGACAAATAAGCTAAATTGAAGAAGAAAGAGAAGAAGGAAGAAGAGAACAAGGAGAAGAAAAACAAGAAGGAGGAGGAGGAGGAGGAGGAGGGGAAGGGGAAGGAGAAGGAGAAGGAGGAGGAGAAGAAGAAAAAAGAAGAGAATGAGAAGGAGAAGAAGGATGAGGAGAAGGAGGAGAGAAGAAGAAGGAGAAGAAGGAGAAAGGAGGGCTCCTTCTCCTTCTTCTCCTTCTTCTCCTTCTTCTTCTCTTCTTCTCCTCCTCCTTCTTCTCCTTCTCCTTCTCCTTCTCCTTCTCTTCTTCTTCTCTTCTTCTTCTTCTTCCTTCTTTTCATTTCTCCTCTTCTCCTCTTCTTGGAGCTAAATTAGCTAACTATGTATTTTTGGAGCTAAATGGGATAATTATGTCATTATAGATGAAAACAAGCTAAGTATATAATATTAATGAGCTAACCAAGGTTCTTATGCCATGTTGAGCTTATAATGTCTTTTAGGAGCTAAATTGGCTAATTATATCATTGTTGGGGAAATTAAGGCAAGGAGAATATGAAAGAGGAGAAGAAAGAGGAGGAGGAGTAGAAGAAGAATAAATAAAGAAGGAGGACAAGGAGGAGGAGGAGAAGGACTAGAAGGTCCTTGGCCTTCTCCTCCTCCTCCTCCTCCTCCTATTCCTCCTCCTCCTCCTCCTCCTCCTTCTCTTATTCTTCTTCTTCTTCTTCTTTCTTTTCATTTTTCCCATTTCTTCTCCTCTTCTCCTCTTCTTGGAGCTAAATTAGCTAACTATGTCTTTTTGGAGCTAAATGGGCTAATTATCCAATTTTAGAGGAAAACAAGCTAAGTATATAATATTAATGAGCTAACCAAGGTTCTTATGCCATTTTGAGGTTATTATGGCATTTTGGAGCTAAATGGGCTAATTATGTCATTGTTGGGGAAATTAAGGCAAGGAGAATATGAAAGAGGAGAAGAAAGAGGAGGAGGAGGAGAAGAAGAAGAAATAAAGAAGAAGGAGGAGAAGGAGGAGGAGGAGAAGGACTAGAAGGTCCTTGGCCTTCTCCTCCTTCTCCTCCTCCTCCTCCTCCTCATTCTCCTTCTTCTCCTCCTCCTTCTTCTCCTTCTCTTCTCTTTCTCTTCTTATTTTTGTTATTCCTTTTCATTTCTCCTCTTCTCCTCTTCTTGGAGCTAAATTAGCTAACTATGTCTTTTTGGAGCTAAATGGGCTAATTATCCCATTTTAGAGGAAAACAAGCTAAGTATATAATATTAATGAGCTAACCAAGGTTCTTATGCCATTTTGAGGTTATTATGGCATTTTGGAGCTAAATGGGCTAATTATGTCATTGTTGGGGAAAGTAAGGCAAGGAGAATATGAAATAGGAGAAGAAAGAGGAGGAGGAGAAGAAGAAGAAATAAAGAAGGAGGAGAAGGACTAGAAGGTCCTTGGCCTTCTCCTCCTTCTCCCCCTCCTCCTCCTTCTCCTTCTTCTCTTCTTCTTCTTCTTCTTTCTTTTCATTTTCCCTATTTCTTATCCTCTTCTCCTCTTCTTGGAGCTAAATTAGCTAACTATGTCTTTTCGAAGCTAAATGGGCTATTATCTCATTTATAGGAAAACAAGCTAAGTATATAATATTAATGAGCTAACCAAGGTTCTTATGCCATTTTGAGGTTATTATGGCATTTTGGAGCTAAATGGGCTAATTATGTCATTGTTGGGGAAATTAAGGCAAGTAGAATATGAAAAAGGAGAATAAAGAGGAGGAGGAGGAGAAGAAGAAGAAATAAAGGAGGAGAAGGAGGAGGAGGAGGAGAAGGACTAGAAGGTCCTTGGCCTTCTCCTCCTTCTCCTCTTCCTCCTCCTCCTTCTCCTTCTTCTCCTCCTCCTTCTTCTCCTTCTCCTTCTCTTCTCTTTCTCTTCTTCTTTTTGTTCTTCCTTTTCATTTCTCCTCTTCTCCTCTTCTTGGAGATAAATTAGCTAACTATGTCTTTTTGGAGCTAAATGGGCTAATTATCCCATTTTAGAGGAAAACAAGCTAAGTATATAATATTAATGAGCTAACTAAGGTTCTTATGCCATTTTGAGGTTATTATGGCATTTTGGAGCTAAATGGGCTTATTATGTCATTGTTGGGGAAATTAAGGCAAGGATAATATGAAATAGGAGAAGAAAGAGGAGGAGGAGAAGAAGAATAAGAAATAAAGAAGAAGGAGGAGGAGGAGGAGGAGGAGAAGGACTAGAAGGTCCTTGGCCTTCTCGTCCTTCTCCTCCTCCTCCTCCTCCTCCTTCTCCTTCTTCTCTTCTTCTTCTTCTTCTTTCTTTTCATTTTTCCTATTTCTTATCCTCTTCTCCTCTTCTTGGAGCTAAATTAGCTAACTATGTCTTTTTGGAGCTAAATGGGCTAATTATCTCATTTTAGAGGAAAACAAGCTAAGTATATAATATAATGAGCTAACCAAGGTTCTTATGCCATTTTGAGCTTATTATGGCATTTTGGAGCTAAATGGGATAATTATGTCATTGTTGGGGAAATTAAGGCAAGGAGAATATGAAAGAAGAGAAGAGAGAGGAGGAGGAGGAGGAGAAGAAGAAATAAAGAAGAAGGAGGAGAAGGAGGAGGAGGAGGAGAAGGACTAGAAGGTCCTTGGCCTTCTCCTCCTTCTCCTCCTCCCACTTCTTCTCTTCTTCTTATTCTTCTTTCTTTTCATTTTTCCTATTTCTTCTCCTCTTCTTGGAGCTAAATTAGCTAGCTATGTCTTTTTGGAGCTAAATGGGCTAATTATGTCATTGTTGGGGAAATTAAGGCAAGGAGAATATGAAAGAGGAGAAGAGAAACTTACCGTAGTGGTCATCAAGGAGGAGAAACACCTGGAGAAGGGTCGTGCGATGCCGCTCGGGAGTTATTCTGCAGAATAGATATTTTGCAATGTCTCAGTTAGCATGATGACACTCAATTATTAATACTAGTTTATAATGAAACTCACCGTGCCAATCGAAGAGAAGACGGGCATCGGCGGAGGGACTTGACCGCTCTTCTCACACAGACCGTGAAGAGTGGGTCATGTTATCTCAGGACAGCTGCTCGACTCGTGCGCCTTGATCTCCGGGAGAGTGAGTGGACAATGTATTATCCCATCTCCAATGGCTATCGAGCCATGGGGCCTCCCGCCACCAGATATCATCACCAGCTCTGGATCCAAAGGTTCCTGGCTAGGGTTAAACTCATCCCCTTTCGTAGCCTTCCCTGCGTCCCTGTATGCCACGAGCTTCTGGTGGGATGATATGTTGGTGAAGTTATTGGGATCATCCAGGTCAGACTCATAGAATGCCTTCGCCTTCTTGTACGAGGCAGTATGGGCCATGCCATAAAGGTCGTACAAGTGTGGCATCTCCGTCTTATTGTGATGCGCCTAAAAGAGAGGAACAAAATATTAGCATGAAGAATGAATTGCATGAATCATGAAGCAAATCACATACCCAGTTTCGTCCGAACTGAAGTAAGTTGGTGCTGCCTTGATGGTGTAGCACACCAACCATTTGGCTACGCCGATCCTTCGCATTCCCGTGGACGGCTCACCAGCTGCCTGTGCACCACTCATCAACCAACGCCTATGAATGAAATCAAGAAAACTATGTAGAAGGACTTAAAAATAGGTAATTACCTTCATGTATTGCTCCTTCTTCAGAAACTTTCCGCGGCAATCCTTCTTCTGCTTCTTAATACCATGCGTGGCATAGTAATCTCGAATAGCCTGCGGCCCAGCCTCGTGGCGTAAGTTCTGTAGTAACCGCCTACACTCGGCATCGAGAACCCTGGCCGCCTCCTCCTCATATCCATCCTCACACCTATAGAAGGTATGCAATCAAACATGAAAACACCGATTAGTACATGAAAAGGATTGAGATGGACCTAGAGGGGGGGGTGAATAGGTACAAATCCAAATTTTAATAATTACTTAGCAATTTTAGGCTAAAGTGCGGAATATGAGTGTAAGACTAATAATTGCTAAGACAAAGAGTAAGCTATTAGGAGTGAGGCAAAGGCAAGCGGTAAACAATAATCAAATACAAGTATGTAATAAGGATTAACACAAGTAGAGAGTTAGGGTTAGAAATAGCCGAAACTCCGAGAGAGACAAGGATGTATCCCGATGTTCACTTCCTTGGAGGGAAGCTACGTCACCGTTAGAGGGGCGGATGTTACCACGAAGGCACACCAACGCCACGAAGGCTCACCCTATTCTCCCTTTGAGATAACTCCACGAAGGCGTTTCTCAACCACTAGTGGTAAGCCTTGAGGTGGCTTCCAAACCTTCACAAACTTTCCGGGGGATATCACAATGGTTTGATTCCTCTCCGAAGACTCCTACCGCCTAGGAGTCTCCAACCTCCAAGAGTAACAAGATCACGGGGATTGCTCAAAACTTGCTCAAATCACAAATCACTTTGGTGGGAAGGAGGAGAGAGAGACGATCTATCTTTTGATTGGAACAACACGCAAAGGGGCTCACAAATGCTCTTGGGATCTAGGATTTGGTGTAGACAAGAGTGAGTGAGAGGAAAGGTGTTCTTGGGTGTATTCTAGCTGTGTTGAACACCCTTTCACGAGGTGGGAGAAGAGTATTTATAGTGTGGGGTGAAATCCAGCTGTTGGAGGTGCAATAAGTCACACACGGTTCGGACGTCCGACACATGCCGGACGTCCGGGCGTCCGTGAGGGGCCGGACGTCCGACAGGGGTCGGTCGTCCGAGACCTGTAGGCACGACTGTAACTCTTCTGAATTCATCAGGGACCGGACGTCCGACAGGGGTCGGTCGTCCGAGGCCTGTAGATGCGCCTGAACATATTTGAATTCATCAGCGTACGGACGTCCGGAGTGGCCCGGAAATCCATATTATACAGCACAATTTCTACTGGTGGTGGCTACCGGATTTCCGATGGGGGTCGGATGTCCGGCGCTCCGACGTCCGGAGGTAGCCGGATTTCCGAGATATAGAGCACACATTCTACTGGTGAAGACTTCCGGATTTCCGGAGCTTGGCCGGACGTCCGGCCCTCGGATGTCCGGAGGGAGCCGGATTTCCGAGTTATATGCCTCACAAACTTCTGGTGGCTGGCTGCGTATTTCCGAAGCCAGCCGGATGTCCGGCCCTCGGACGTCCGGAGGGAGCCGGATGTCCGAGGCAATTTGACAGGCCTTGAGATGAAGACAGAGTGGATAGAATGTGGTGTTTGGTATGATAGTAGAGATGTAGTATGAGCAAGTTTATCGCAGAACCTGTGATCCCCTCTTAATAGTGCGGGATCCCTATACTCAATATCAGTAAACTAAAAAGACTACTCTTCATCATCTCTTCTTAATCCCGAGCCTTCTCGAAATATAAATCACCAATCTTTTCCGACAACCTTTGGCACATAAATCTTAATCTACTTAAAGTACTTGCCGTCCTGAGATACACTCAACAAATAGAATTAGTTTCCTATGTATGTGTTGTCATTAACACCAAAAGACGATTAGGGGCATAGCATGCACTTTCAATCTCCCCCTTTTTGGTAGTTGATGACAACATATACATAGGTCTCAAAAAGATTAAACATACATTATAGTCTAGGAGATATTAAGTACGGAGATCCCCCTTAAGATATGCATGATAAAGAAATTGAAGCTCCAATTGGATCAATATGGAAGGATAATAAATCATCATAGAAATAAGGAAGCAAGACATAATAGTCTATGATGATATCATAGCGAGTCACAACCATTCATAACTAGCCATACATGAGTTTTATCCATTACATGAAATCTCCAAAGACTAAAAAGAAATGACGATAATAAAAATTTAACTACGATACATTACTCCCCCTTGGGCACCAAGTACCAAAAAGGGAGCCGTCAACAGCACCAATCAAACTCAAAGCTCATCAGCATCATCAGCCAAGCCACTGCCCCCAGCCTCGTCAAAGAACTCAGACCACTCAGGACCAGACGGGAAGCCAAAATCAGTAGGAGGAACAACAGGAGGGGCCTCATCATCACTCACATCAAGAGCGCCTGAGGCTCTCAGACGAGCCTTGAGGGCATTCTTGGAGGAAACTAGGCGGGAAACCACGTCATGGGTTTGACCACACTGAAAGGAGACAACCTTCATCAAAGCAGAATGAGCTTTGCCAAGGAACTTGGTAATGCGATCGAGAGGAGCAGAGCTAGATGAGGGGGTGGCGGCCCGTGCAGCAGTGCGACGAGTGGATGTGGAGGAAGAAGGGACTTTCTTGGGAGCAAAGTCATCCGTCATGTGAGCGGGAATGACCCACTTGCGATGGGTGTGAGTGGCAGCCACAGATAAATCAGCAACGTGGTTAATAAGTGCCTGGATGAAAGGAGCGTGAGGAAAGGCTCGCTTGTACTGAAAGCTAGCAAGCCGAATCTCATGCCATAGGAAATGGGGCACATTGATTTTGCTCTTGGGGTTCTCGAACAAGTGATACATGATGTCGATACAATAGCCACTGCAAGAGCCCTTATCACCCATCTTGGGATAGATGGTGCGGATGAGACACTGAAAAATAATGAAGTAAGGGGAGCGCCAGATAGAGACCTGGTTAAGGTCCTTGAGGCGCTCATCCGCATCAAGCTCACAGAGTGGCTTGAGAAGATGTCCACACACGTCAATAGTCTTAGGCGTATGGTTAGGATCATCCTTATGAATTTTGTAGCCGGAATTGGGGAAACCCAGTGCGGCAACAAAAGTGGCATAAGAGGCTTTGAAGCGAACGTCAGAGGTGATCCAGCCGACAGTGTTGTCGGAGCCAAAATAACATGTGGCATAGAACTGGTGAATGACAACAGCACTATAGTCGCAATGAAAAGCAAACGGGACGGCAAGCCCCGATGCCTCAATAAGCTTAATGGCACCCGGATATTTCGCCGGGTGCATGCGAATATGCTCAACATCAATAAAAAGATGATTAGATAACCCCTTAGGAACAATGACAGTGGTAAAGATGTCCGCCTGGACGTTTGTGCGGAAACGTGAATCCGTAGAATCACGAACGACCTCGTATTGATCTATGTCGCGGCGGAAAGTGAGATAGGAAGCTGCGCCCAGTGTGGTGAAATTTGTGATATCACGACCTAACGTGGCAGGAGGCTCAAGTGAGATGCGGCGAGCTTCACCTGCAGGCTGGGCAGGAGGCAGTGGCGGCATGTAGGACGCCTTGCGAATCCCGGGCTTTGGCTTGGACCTTCGAGTGACGTGCTCAGGAAGGTCCTCGGTGGCAAGCTCCTCCTCGAAGTCGGGGTCAGCACCATCAGACGACGAGGGAGACGGCGAACGCCGGGCAGTCCGTTTGAAAGGACGGATTGGCTCATCCAAGTCCGACCCCGCGTTCATAGGGGTGTGGGAGGATGAGCTGGCCACGGTCTTCCGAGCGGTGTTCTTGGTCTTGCCCATGAAGCGCAACACCTACGCGGATGAAAAATCCCCAAATGAGGAACAAAACATGGAGATACATGGGAGAAATCAAATCCAACGCGGAGAGAGACGGAGGAGCGACCTGAGGTTGGATCCCGTGAAGAATACAGAGAAAGAGGTGAGGGATCCGCGGAGGAGATCGGCCCGATCTCGAGGATGGCGGCGCTGGGCAGGAGCTCCACGAGCAACTCCTCGAACTGGCGGCGGCGGCTGGGGCAAAAGGGGCGCTGGGGGTTAGGGCAAAAGCCCAGCCCCGCGCCCAGCTTTATATAGAGGCCCCGAGGCGTCGGACGTCCGGAGGGAGCCGGACGTCCGGAGGTTGTTCTGGCGTCGGACGACCGACACTGGTCGGACGACCGGAGGAGGTTTTGCCGCCGGACGTCCGAGTGTGGCCGGATGTCCGAGAAAGAGGAGAAGGGAGAGGCCAGTTCTGATAATTTTTGTTTTGATGATGATGACTTGCATGGTATTGTAAACAAAATATGAACACTGTTTTCCTAGAAGCATTGCGTACGTTGTAAGCTTAAAAGATAGAATTACGACTCACTCCCCCTAGATATATGCGCACATCAAGACATAACCATAAAGTGAGTGTATGTATGTGTGCAAGATTTCAAGATATGTTGTCAAGCTCCAAGATACCAAGTTCACGCCTAAGTTGACAGAACCTAGCTACGCTAAGTGTCTTGGTGAAAATGTCGGCTAACTGCATGTTGGTACCCACATGGGTAATATCAATGTCACCCTTTTGCACATGGTCTCTAGAGAAATGATACCTAATATCAATATGTTTTGTGCGAGGGTGATCAATTGGGTTCACGGAGATCTTTATGGCACTTTCATTATCACAGAGAAGAGGAACGTGTCGATATGTGATACCATAATCCTTTAGTGTTTGCCTCATCCATAACAATTGAGTAGCACAGCTTGCGGCTGCAATATATTCGGCCTCGGCCGTGGAGAGAGAAACACAGTTCTGCTTCTTCGAGGACCAACTTACCAACGAGCGTCCAAGAAACTGACATGCACCAGAAGTGGATTTCCATCCCACTTTATCACCGGCCCAATCCGCATTAGGATACCCAATAAGATCAAACTTTGCATCCTTAGGGTACCATAAGCCTAACTTTGGGGTGTGAACAAGGTATCTAAGAATATGCTTAACCGCCGTGTGATGGCTTTCCATAGGGGAAGCTTGAAATCTAGCACATATTCCTACACTTAACATGATGTCCGGTCTAGATGCGCAAAGATAAAGCAGCGAACCAATCATGGAGCGGTAAGTAGATGGGTCAAAAGGAATACCGTTTGAGTCTTCATTTAGAACTACATCGATGGCCATGGGTGTCTTCATTGGTTTAGCATTTGTCATATCAAAATTCTCAAGAATGTCCTTGAGATACTTAGTTTGAGACAAGAAAATCCCTTCTTGAAATTGTTGTATTTGAAAACCAAGGAAGAACTTCAAGTCCGTGTTGAGTGACATCTCAAAGGTCTTGGTCATGGAGGCCGCAAACTTCTTGCACAAATGGATGTTAGGAGAGCCAAAAATGATGTCATCTACATAGATTTGACATAAGATCAAATCACCATTTTCCCTATTAGTAAAAAGAGTGGGATCGATCACCCCCATCACAAAGCCATCATCGAGTAGGAACCTCTTAAGATGATCGTACCAAGCACGGGGTGCTTGTTTAAGACCATAAAGTACCTTGTGAAGTTTATATACATGGTCTTTGTGATGAGGGTCAACAAACCCAGGTGGTTGTGATACATATACCTCTTCTTGTAGAGGACCGTTAAGAAAAGCACTTTTCACATCCATTTGATGCAAAGTAAAACCATTGAAAGCAGGATAGGCCAATAAAATGCGAATGGACTCAAGACGAGCAACAGGGGCGAAAGTTTCACCAAAGTCCAAACCTTCAACTTGGGAGTACCCCTGTGCTACTAACCTTGCCTTGTTGCGTAGGACAGTCCCGTTCTCATCTTCCTTGTTCTTGAAAATCCATTTAGTTCCAATGACATTATGTTCCTCAGTTGGTCGTTCTACCAATGACCATACTTCGTTGCGTGTAAAACTGTTTAGCTCCTCTTGCATAGCAAGTAGCCAGTCATTGTCACATAATGCATCCTGAACCCTGTGTGGCACGGTACTAGAGACAAACGAAAAGTGAGCACAAAAGTTTGTTAATTGTTTACGAGTTACTCTACCTTCCGACACGCCTGTGAGGATTTGATCAATATCAACACGACCGGCCACACGTGGCATGATGGAGGTCAAGGTTTCATGAGGTTCAACTTTGTTTCCATCATCAACGTCCTCAACATATGGATCATTTATGTGCGGGGGTAGATATTCCTCTTCCCGTTGCACCTGTTGAGGTTCATCATCAAACATACCCATACTTTGGTCTACCTCGTGAAGATCAACTTGTTCTTGAGTGTCATCAGGGTGAGAGACATGTTCTCCCACTTGATCCTCAACAATTGGCATGATGGGTATGTTAATATCTTGTGGAGGTACGGGCAGTGAACTGTCTTGAGGATGCGAGATACTCTCATCATCTTCATCATCGTCATGGGGTCTTTGTTCCATAGGCAGAAGTGCACCTACACCCATGTTTAAGATATCTTGTGGGGAGTCTTCTTCACCTACATCATTTAGATCAACTTGCTCCCCATGGGAGCGGTTAAATTCATCAAACGTCACGTCACAGGTTTCTATAACACATCCAGTGGATTTTTTGTAGATTCTGTAGGCGTGAGAGTTTGACCCATAGCCAACAAAAATCCCTTCAGTTGTTTTGGATTGAAATTTCCCTAACCGTTCCCGTTTGTTGAGGATGAAGCATTTGCATCCAAACACACGAAAGTACTTAACATTGGGCTTGTTCCCAGTTAGGAGCTCATATGGAGTTTTCTCCAATATTGATCGGAGGAAAAGCCGGTTTGATGCATGACATGCTGTGTTGACGGCCTCAGCCCAAAAACTATGTGGTGACTTGTATTCATCTAACATGGACCTTGCCATTTCCACAAGTGTCCGGTTCTTCCTCTTTGCCACACCATTTTGTTGAGGAGTGTAAGGTGCGGAGTACTGATGTTCAATCCCCTCATCACTAAGAAATTCTTCTAGGGTGTAGTTCTTGAACTCAGAGCCATTATCACTTCTTACTGCCTTGATGTCCTTGTCAAACGTTCGCTGGGCTTGTTTGGCAAAGTCAATGAAAGTGATCTTCGTCTCGTCCTTGGACTTGAGAAAGAACACCCATGTATATCTTGAGTAATCATCAACAATGACTAGGCCATACTTTTTCCCTCTAAGACCTGCCCATGAAGGAGGCCCAAACAGATCCACATGAAGGAGCTCTAACGACCTCGAAGTGGATACAATGTTCTTGGGTGGATGTCTTGATTGATGTTGTTTCCCAGCTATGCATGCACTGCACACACGATCTTTCTTAAAAGATACATTTGTTAGTCCAAGGATGTGATTGTCGTTTAAAAGATTTTGAAGATTTTTCATGCCAACATGGGCGAGCCGGCGATGCCATAGCCATCCCATGTCGGCCTTGGCCATTAGACAAGTTGTATGGAAAGTGCTCTCTTTCGAGAAATCAACCGTGTAAAGGTTGCCATCCAACTCTCCAACAAAGGCCACTTCGAGAGTGTCTCTCTTAAAGACTTTCACATTCGTTAGTCCAAATAATGTGTCATAACCGACGGAAGCCAATTCGCGAACTGAAAGTAAATGATATTGAAGGGATTGGACAAGCATGACATTTGCAATAGACATCTCATTAGTGATTGCCACCTTGCCCAACCCAATTACCTGCCCTTTCGACCCTCCACCAAATACAATGCTCATGTATGGTCGAATGGCTTGCATGAAGTCATAGAGCAAGTTACTATCTCCGGTCATATGATTGGTGCAGTGTCATTGAGATTCTTGTCATAAGTTTCTCTGGGCGTGAGGCATCTTGGATCAACAGGATTGTACCCATGTTCGAGGATGTCCAGCATCTCATCATTGGCGTACCTAAGATGATCCTGCATACCAACTCTCCACAAAGCAAAATCGGAATTGTCATCAAGCAAGGGAGGTTTTCCTCCAGGATTGTACTTAGGTTTCTCAATTTGAGATCTAGCATAAAGCCATGGAACACTGGTTTGGTTCCTCTCTGGAGGAGGTTGGCCAAATGGAGTACCGTGCACATGGGGCCCTGAGGCCCTCGGGGACGTGGTTGTCCTCGTGGTTAGTGATGCTAGTCTCATTTGGATCATGGTCTCAAGAGAAGCATCATGCTCCTCTTTTTTGCTTGGCAAGGGCCCGTTCCAGGTCCTCAGAGGTGAAAGACTTGACTTCCGAGGAAGTCCCGTCCCTCTGCACTGGAGCTACCGTAGCTGGATTCACGTCCATCTCGCTCTAGGGCGGTTAAGCCACACAAATAGAGCACGAGGCTCTGATACCAATTGAAAAGGATCGAGATGGACCTAGAGGGGGGGGGGGTGAATAGGTACAAATCCAAATTTTAATAATTACTTAGCAATTTTAGGCTAAAGTGCGGAATATGAGTGTAAGACTAATAATTGCTAAGACAAAGAGTAAGCTATTAGGAGTGAGGCAAAGGCAAGCGGTAAAAAATAATCAAATACAAGTATGTAATAAGGATTAACACAAGTAGAGAGTTAGGGTTAGGAATAACCAAAACTTCGAGAGAGACAAGGATGTATCCCGATGTTCACTTCCTTGGAGGGAAGCTACGTCACCGTTAGAGGGGCGGATGTTACCACGAAGGCACACAACGCCACGAAGGCTCACCCTATTCTCCCTTTGAGATAACTCCACGAAGGCATTTCTCAACCACTAGTGGTAAGCCTTGAGGTGGCTTCCAAACCTTCACAAACTTTCCGGGGGATATCACAATGGTTTGATTCCTCTCCGAAGACTCCTACCGCCTAGGAGTCTCCAACCTCCAAGAGTAACAAGATCACGGGGATTGCTCAAAACTTTCTCAAATCACAAATCACTTTGGTGGGAAGGAGGAGAGAGAGACGATCTATCTTTTGATTGGAACAACACGCAAAGGGGCTCACAAATGCTCTTGGGATCTAGGATTTGATGTAGACAAGAGTGAGTGAGAGGAAAGGTGTTCTTGGGTGTATTCTAGCTGTGTTGAACACCCTTTCACGAGGTGGGAGAAGAGTATTTATAGTGTGGGGTGAAATCCAGCTGTTGGAGGTGCAATAAGTCACACAGGGTTCGGACGTCCGACACATGCCGGACGTCCGGGCGTCCGTGAGGGGCCGGACGTCCGACAGGGGTCGGTCGTTCGAGACCTGTAGGCACGACTATAACTCTTCTGAATTCATCAGCGACCGGACGTCAGACAGGGGTCGGTCGTCCGAGGCCTGTAGATGCGCCTGAACATATTTGAATTCATCAGCGTACGGACGTCCGGAGTGGCCCGAAAATCCATATTATACAGCACAATTTCTACTGGTGGTGGCTACCGGATTTTCGATGGGGGTCGGACGTCCGGCGCTCGGACGTCCGGAGGTAGCCGGATTTCCGAGATATAGAGCACACATTCTACTGGTGAAGACTTCCGGATTTCCGGAGCTTGGCAGGACGTCCGGCCCTCGGATGTCCGGAGGGAGCCGGATTTCCGAGTTATATGTCTCACAAACTTCTAGTGGCTGGCTGCGTATTTCCGAAGCCAGTCGGACGTCCGGCCCTCGGACGTCCGGACGGAGCCGGATGTCCGAGGCAATTTGACAGGCATTGAGATGAAGACAGAGTGGATAGAATGTGGTGTTTGGTATGATAGTAGAGATGTAGTATGAGCAAGTTTATCGCAGAACCTGTGATCCCCTCTTAATAGTGCGGGATCCCTATACTCAATATCAGTAAACTAAAAAGACTACTCTTCATCATCTCTTCTTAATCCCGAGCCTTCTCGAAATATAAATCACCAATCTTTTCAGACAACCTTTGGCACATAAATCTCAATCTACTTAAAGTACTTGCCGTCCTGAGATACACTCAACAAATAGAATTAGTTTCCTATGTATGTGTTGTCATTAACACCAAAAGACGATTAGGGGCATAGCATGCACTTTCAGTACAATAATTAGCTATATTGTTAATTTTAGATTCTGTAAAAGGATAATTTACCCAAAAGCTCTTGATCACCATCTCGGCCCTCGTGTGGCACAAGACACCATCTATAATCTCCTCCGGCGGGGCCTGCGCAGCCTGGTAGTGCTCCGAGGAAAATCCTAGTGTAGGAACCTGACCCTCACCAGGCAACGTGACAAACCCCGGGAAATTTGTCCGTCAAAGCACACCAAGGACGTTGTTCGGCCCGCGGACTCCAAGAGGGTGTACCCATCCCCTGCAGTATGATAAGGTCAACACATTAGATATTTGAACAAACTTGAAGGCAAAAGCTAAAAAAAGAGTAAATGTACTTACCTATCTCCTTCAGGTTTTATCACAGGCCTCTGCTCGCGGGTAGCCGGCACGACCAGGAGACGTGTACTACCACGCTTGTACACGGTGGCCCCGTCCACCTGCACATCGCCCTCACTATCCGTAAGCTCATCCCCGCCATCCCCGCCCCCTGAGCCACCCGGACCCTCGGTCCAATCCGACAACTCGTTCCGATCCGGCCAGGTCTCCCATCCGGGCCTCTCCATCTCGGGTGAAGCCTCCGGAACCGTAGTCTCGTGGGCCGAATGCACCTCGACCCGAGGCTGCTCTTGGACCGGAGTCTCATGGGACGAATGCCCGTCAACACCAGGCTCCAGGAACAGAGTCCCCGTAGCCTCCTCCGCAAACGGGTCGACCATAGTAGTCCTATGCTCGGGTGAATGAGCTGGTGGTGGTGGTGAGGACGGCTCAACAGTCCTCCTGGATCTTCCGCGGCCAGCACCTCTCCCTGTACCCTTCCCCTTCTTCCCTACCCGACCAGCACCTCTCCCAGTGGGCAACGCCGCCAACGAAGAAGAACCCACGGGTGGTGTCGACAGACTGTTTGCCAAGGCTCTACGGAGAGATAGGGGTGGAAGGGAAGTACCACCCCTCGTGCGGGGCGCCTGGGAAGAACCCGTCGAGCGATCTGGACCAGCGCCCACCATCTTTCCACACCTGGTGACCTGCCATGATAAAGATTAAAAGAAATTAGTACAACATAAAAAAATTGAATAACTCACATGAATAATAAAGATTAGAATATATATAATTTAAGTTGTGAATATTGCAAACTAATAATCATCATCAATGAATGCATCATCATCATCACTATCACGCATGTCTTCATGAATGACGTGCTCGTCGGGTTCAACGGCGTGAAGTTGTGAAAGGCCTTCCTTTAATCGTTGAAGCATTGACAGGTCATCCGCATCAGTAACCTCTATGAGTTCCAGGTCTTCTGGTTCCGGCTCAGGGCTGGAGTCGGATTCATTGTCGCTGTCTACTTCCATGTTCTTGGGTGAAGCACGGCGGTTCTTGAAACGTTTCTTGGAAAGACATGTTTCCTGGAAGAATTCTCCATCATATGTGTCTCGGTTAATGTGAGGTTCATAATCCTGTTCATTTGGAGAGGTGGCCTGACATGTGGCGACACTTCATAAACAACATACCAACCTTCCAGATTCTTATCCGTTTGGCATGCCCACGGTAGATAGAAAACTTGGGTCGCCTGTTGAGCCGTAATATAGACATCGGGAACATCTAAATGGGTGTTTGGATTGATTTCGACTAGTCCTATATGTTCATGAGTCCTTCTAGTCTTCTTCGGCTGGAACAATAACATTTGAAGACTACGACGTTCGGTGGGCTTTCACCATAGAATTGAAGTTGATTAATTGCTTCAACTCTTCCATAATACTCGATAACACCTTCGCCGATAGCAGAGACACCACAATTTGTAGATTTCCGGTCGGGCATAGATAGCTCTTTGCCAAAGGTACGAAAGAGATACCCGTTAATGTTGTATTTCTCAAATGAACGGATCTTATAGTCAAAACCATTAGCGACTTGTCTCAATTCGGCGTCCATAGACTCTGAATTAGCCTATAAGTTTAATACGAAACGATTGTTGCATTAGCCGGAAGTTAGACCAACAAATGAAATGGTCCATTATTGATAATTACCGTTTGTTTGAACCAAGAGACGAAACCGGGATAGCCGCCTCGTGTCTTTGACAGAAGCTCATACTCTTCAACGGAATCATTTTCGATCACCGCTCCATCCGAGAATTTGGCGATGTAACGGTTGTTTGAAATATCCAGGAATAAGAGCAGCTCAAATGAATTAGAAGTTATGGGAAAATGTGCCGAGAACTCACTCGATGTATGGCCACACTTCTGTTAGGTTGTTGAAGATATACAACGAAATGTTCCGCCATTCTTCGACATCCAACGTTATTGGTTTCGAAGCACCGGCTGGTGCGAGCTTCCCTTTGAATAGGCTGAGGTTGGACCCACCTTTTTAGGGTCTCCATCATTGTGCCGAGGCTTCGGATTATGCAAATGATGATTTTTGGCTTCGTAGTGTGCTGTCACAAATTTGCCACCTCCTCAGTAATGAATGCCTCAGCCATCGATGCTTCAATTCTACGCTTATTTTTACATTTAGCTCGAAGGGTCTTCTGCATCCTCTTAGTTGCATAGCACCAACGATCTTGCACGGGCCCACCCAATCTTGCCTCGGTCGGTAGATGTAAAATCAAATGTTGCATTGGATTAAAGAAGCCCGATGGAAAGATCTTCTCTAACTTGCACAAAAACTCCGGTGCAAACTCCTCATGTCTTTTACCACGCCAGGCGACAATTCTTTCGCACAAAGAACACGGAAGAAATAGCTCAGCTCTGCCAGTACTAGCCATTCATCCTCAGGAATAAAGCCACGTAACATCACCGGCATTACCCGCTCTAGCCATATGTGCCAATCATGACTCTTGAGACCAAAGATTTTTAATTTTTCAAGACTCGATCCCCTCTTTTGATTCGTTGCATACCCATCGGGGAACATCAAGTGCTTTTTGACCCACAAGATAATTTCCCTCATAGCTGGCCTTCCAAGATTGAACCAGGCCTTTGGCTTCGACCACTTCTGCTTTCCTTTGCCTTCTTGCATGTTTTGTAATGGTCTATGACATAGTGTATCTTGATCGACTCTAGCCTTAGTATTATCCTTTGTCTTCCTATCTATGTCGAACAATGTACCAAAAATATCCTCTCCGATATTCTTTTCAGTGTGCATCATGTCGATATTGTGTGGAAGAAGGAGGTCTTTGAAGTAAGGCAGATCCCAGAACCATGGCTTGTGAGTCCACACGTGTTTTGAATTATACCCCTTGAAATACCCTGGATGCTCTAGATCAGGCTCGAGGGCGTTTAACTGATCCAAGATCTCTTGGCCTGTGAACGCAGGTGGTGCCAAGTTTTTGACAACTTTACCTTTGGTAAAGTTCTTCTTGTCTTTTCTGAACTGATGGTCAGGATCCAGGAACTGTCTATGCAAGTCAAAGCAAGAATACTTCCGACCCTCCTGGAACCAATGAAACTGAAGAGCTACCTTGCATTGGGGGCACGGGAACCTTCCATGCACACACCATCCAGAGAATAGCGCATACGCTGGCAAGTCATGCATAGAGTACATGTACCACACATGCATTTTGAAGTTTTCTTTTCTAGCGGCATCGTATGTCTTGACCCCATTATCCCAAGCTTCTTCCAATTCATCCTTAAGTGGTTGCAGGTACACATTCATATTCTTCCCCGGATAATTGGGCCCTGGAATTATCAACGTCAGAAATATGTTCTTTCTTTGCATAATCTGCCCGGGGGGGGGGGAGATTGAGTGGAATGACAAATACAGGCCAACAACTGTATTGGGTTGCCGTCATGCTGAAGGGATTAAAACCATCTGTGGCGGCGCAGACTCGAGGATTCCTTGGATCAGCCGCTTTATCCTGATGCAATCCATCGAAATGTTTCCACGCTTCCCCATCCGATGTGTGTACCACCATCTTATTCCCATCCGCATCTAGTTCGGTTCTTTTGCCCAATTTGTGCCATGTCATCTGTCTGGCTGTCTCTTCGACCATGAAAAGACGTTGAAGTCTTGGTACGATTGGCATATACCGAAGAACACTAACTGCGATTTTGGTCTGCCTCTTCTCACCCATACCGTTGTCTACCACAAGATACCTGCAAGACTCGCAATTGGGACAATAGTCCAAGTGTGCATGCTCCTTCCTAAATAAGACACATCCTTTCTCACATGCATCTATCTTCTCATAGGGCATCTTAAGTACACGAAGTATTTTGTCCGACTGGTACAGGTTTGCAGGCATGACATGGCCTTTGGGTAGGAAGCGTCCAAATAGTGTCATCATCGCGTCGTAGCATTCTCTTCCCAAGTTGAACTGAGCCTTCAGAGCCATTACTTGTGCAATTGCATCCAGCTGACAGAGCTTAGTGTGCTCATGGAGAGGATGTTTTGAAGACTCCAACATTTCATAAAAGGCCTTTGCATATTCCTCCATCTCATCTTCCGAATCCCGAGCATCATCAAAGTCTTGCACCATGTCTTCGATCCCGGTACCATGCTCGTCCGTGCGACGATGGACCACCTCAGCTCTTGTGCGTTCTATAGACTCACCATGAAATGTCCACACCGTATAATTAGGCTTAAAACCCCTCCTCTGCAGTTGTTTAATCATTACAGCCTCTGTCGTCTTTTTATAATTGTCGCATCCAGGACAAGGGCAATAGTTTCTTTCCTGGCCATTTGCGAATGCGGCTTTCACAAATTCCTTTGTTTTTACAAACCATTCTTTCGTCATCTCTTTCTGACTAGGGTGACCGGTATACATCCACGCACGATCACTCATCTTGCGTAGCTATTAAAGACAGAAGAAATATATTTATACATAATTTAGCATTTATATTCATCGGTTAATCAGGTTCGCCATTTTTATTACGTCCAGGCAACCTACACGCTAATAGGTAAAGATAGGTCCTAACCCCACCCGAGTATGTGTAGATTGGGTTTGTTTTCCCATGCTGTGCTCCGGATCCAACGCAAAAATTCGGCAGCACCTCCCCGCTGTTCTCCTGATACACGTCTCCGCAATAAACAGAGAGGATGTGCATCCGGAGAACAACAGGGAGGCATTGACGAAATTCCGCATCGGATCCAGAGCACAGCATACGGGAAAACGAACCCAATCTACACATACTCGGGTTGTCCATGGATAATGTTGGACAATTCGAAAGGATGACGATTATAAATATGCAAAGACATGCATATTTATAGATGTCGCCCTTTCGAACGGGAGACGCATACTGGTCACGCATACTGATAAATTAATTTAATTACGTAAATTTAGAAAGTTTGATCCGGAAACCGAGCCACAGTAAATGAAGGGGCGGGGAGGAGATGAAATTTGTACTGACCCACGAATGCAGGGGCGGAGCTCGTACAACGCACGGGCAGGTCTTCGCACAGCAGACCTCACAACGATGAGACAACTATCACATGTAAATCCACCCGATCAACACAAATATTCTAATTATGTCATTTTAGAGGAAAACAAGTTAAGAATATAATATTCATGAGCTAACCAAGGTTTTTATGCCATTTTGTAGCTAAATGGGCTAATTATCTCATTGTTGGGGAAAATAAGGTTAGGAGAATAAGATAGAGGAGAAGAAAGAGGAGGAGGAGGAGAAGAAGAAGAAATCAAGAAGAAGGATAAGGAGGAGGAGGAGAAGGAGGAGAAGAAGGAGGAGGAGAAGGTATTCTTATTCTCTTCTTCTTCTCTTCTTGTCTTCTTCTTTTCTTCTTCTCCTTCGTATTTTTGTCTTCTCCTCCTCCTCCTCCTGCTCCTCTTCTTCTTCTCCTCCTCCTCTTCTCCTCCTCCTCCTCTTCTTCTTCTTCTTCTTCTTCCTATTCTTTCTATTAATCTAACTAACTAACTAACCTAACTAACCAAGCTAACTAAACCTATCGCTAAACCTAGATAGCACTAAACAACAAAAAATAACAAAAACAGAATCTACCACCATAACAAAAACAGAATCTACCACTAAGTAACTAAAAAAGAATCTAGCTACCACTAAATACCAAACAATAAAAAATCAACTTCTTCTTCTTTTTTCTCTTCTTCTCCTTCTTATTTTTTTCTTATTCTCTTCTTCTCTTCTTCTTCTCTTCTTCTTTACTTCTTCTCCTTCTTATTTTTTTCTTCTCTTCTTCTTATTCTTCTTCTTCTTCTTCTTCTTCTCCTTCTTATTTTTTCTTCTCCTCCTCTTCTTCTTCTTCTTCTTCTTCTTCTTCTTTTTCTTCTCCTCCTCCTCCTCCTCCTACTCCTCTTCTTCTTCTCCTCTTCTCGTCCTCCTCCTCTTCTCCTCTTCTCCTCCTCCACCTAACTAACCAAGCTAACTAACTAACCTAACTAAAACTACTAACCTAACTAAATCTACCACTAAAACTACTAAAAAATAATAAAACTACTAAAAAATAATACAGGTGGGGGGTGGGGTGGGGGTGTGGGGGCTCACCGGGAGGGGCGGCTGTGGAGGGGCCGGGGTGTTGGGGGTGGCGGGGCGGCGCCGGGGGCGCCAGGGGCGGCGGCGCGACGGTGGTGGGGCAGCGGCAGCGGGGGCAAGGTGGGGGGAGAGAGAGAGAGGGCCGGCGGCGGGGGCGACAGGGGCGACAGGGGCGGTGGTGGGGGCGACAGGGCCAGCATCGAGGGCGACAAGGGCGGCGGCGCGACGGGGGCGGCGGCGCGATGGTGGTGGCGGCGACCGTTAGAGAGAGAGGGGCGCGCGGGGTGACCGTTACAGAGAGAGAGAGAGGGGCGGGGTGGGGGAGAAGGAGCCGTTAACGGAGTTAGCGCGTTGCCGTCTGCCTCCGGACTCTTTGCCGTCCGCTAGCAGAAGGCAAAGGTCTGACTCCAGTTTGACCTAGCCACCCCGCGGTCAGGTGGGCCCATCTATATCTTTGCCGTCTGCCTCCGGACTCTTTGCCGTCCGCTAGCACATGGCAAAGATGTGACAGATGGCAAAAACACTTTATGCCATCAGCCTGTGCTTTGCCGTCTGTTTTGCTGAAGCTGACGGCAAAGACATTCTTTGCCATCAGCTAGCAGACAACAAAGACTAGGCAGATGGCAAAAAACTATTTTCCAGTAGTGTGCATTGCCATGGAAGAAAAAAATCACACACTCATTAACCAATAAGCATTGATGATCCCTCCCCCTATCGGAGCTAAATCCGGTATATCTCGGGTAGGGGGCGAGCTGGCGATCTTGGCTAGATGTTAATAGGAAGTAAAGACACGGTGTTTGCCTAGGTTCGGGGCCTCTCAAAGAGGTAAAATCACATGCCCTGCTTGTATTGTATTGATCGTGGATAGGGTACAAAGTACATGTGATATGCCTTGAGATCGTATGAATGAGTCTAAAAGTCTCCCCTCTACAGGCTAAACCCCTCAGCTTATATATGGGTTAGAGAGTATCTAGGGTTACACATAGTTTGTTGCGTCTAGGGATGAACATGCCGAGTATTTGAATATGCCTTGAAGTATGTGCCAAGTCTTTGGGAGTTTCCATCTTGAGTACAATGAGGGTTATGGCCAGTATGGCCCATAGGTGGGTCCTCGAATCGGCCCATGAATGGTAGGTCGACTAGGCGAGAACCCCCTAATCCAAAACACCGTCAGTAGCTAAACTAGTGTTCAAGCTGAAGATGTCGATTTCCTCCATGGTGTAGTGGCTCTTTTCTTCGGATTTCGGCTTCGTGGACGAGTTCTTGAAATTCCAATCCTCCTGAGGCGTCCCCTCTCTAAGGACTTGCTATTTGTAAATTGCGTTGGATTTTCCCCAAAGAGGAGGGTAGATGTAGCATAGTAAAGATAAGCATTTCCCTTAGTGAGAACCAATGTTATTGAACCAGTAGGAGCATTAACCAAACCTTCTTTAGCAGCACCTGCACACACAGAACCAAACACTTGCACCCAACGTGGGCAAGAGGGTTGTCAAGCCCCTTGAACTTGTTACTTGCAAGGATTAAATACTGACAGATAGATTATATAAATATAAAAGAAAATAAATGAAAATGAATGGCAACAATATTTTTGTAGTTTTTGTAATATGATTTGAGTAGACCCGGGGGCATAGTTTTTGCTAGAGGCTTCTCTCTTGGAAATAGCATAAGGTGGGTAAACAAATTACTGTTGGGAAATTGATAGAATAGTGCATAGTTATGGCATCTTATTCAAGGCCATGATCATGTATATAGGTATCACGTTGTAAGTAAGTAAACCGACTCCTGCATGCATCTACTACTATTAATCCACTCACCGACCGCTATCTAGCATGCATCTAGAGCATTTAGTATGAAACAGAGTAATGCTTGGGGCAAGATGACATGATGTAGACAAAGTAAACTCAAGCAATATGAATAAAACCCATCGTTTTATCCTGAATGGCAGTAATACAAATATGTGTCATGTCCCTTTTTGTCACTTGGATTGAGCACCGAAAGATTGAATCCATCACAACACACCACTTCCACTAAACATAAATCAGTCTAGTTGGCCAAACCAAACCGATATATCGGAAATAAATACAAAGCTATAATAATCATGCATAAAAGAATTCAGAGAAGATTCGATTAATATTCATGAATAATCTGATCGTAAACTCACAATTCATTGGATCCCAATAAACACACCACAAAGAAGATTACATCGAATAGATCACCGCGGGAATTGCGGTCAACTTTGTATTGAGGATCAAAGAGAGAGAAGAAGCCATCTACGTACTAGCTATGGACCCGTAGGCCTGTGGTGGACTACTCACACAGCATCATGGAGGCAGCAAGGTTTATGTAGATGGCCTCCATGATCGATTCCCCCTCCGACAGGGTGCCAAAAAAGGTCTCCAGATGGCCTCCCGTTGGAATACACACTTGTGGCAGTGGGAAAAGTGTTTCCAGATTCTCTGCGATATTTTCCCAATATTGGAGATTTAAGGGGTGGAATTAGGTCACACGGAGCCACGAGGGGCCCACAAGGCAAAAGGGCGCGCCTACCTTCCCCGGGGCGCGCCCTTTTGCCGTGTCGTCTCCTCCTTTGTCATCTGGTCTCCCCCCGAAGCTTCCAAGTCTTTTTTTTTGGTCCAGAAAAAATCATCAAAAAATTCCACAACAATTGGACTCCATTTGGTACCAGTTTTCTAAAAAAGCCAAAAACACGCAGAAAAAAACAATTGGCACTTGGCACTAGGTTAATAGGTTAGTTCCCAAAAATGATACAAAATAGCATATAAATGCATATGAAGTATCCAAGATTGATAATATAATAGCATGGAATAATAAAAAATTATAGATACGTTGGAGACGTATCATCATCCCCAAGCTTAATTCATGCTCGTCCTCGAGTAGGTAAATGATAAAAACGGATTTTTTATGTGACATGCTACTCAGCATGTAATCTCTTTTAGCTATGATCTTGAGAAACTATGATCCAATTGATACCAACATAACAATATCCATAAACATAAACAACATAATCATTCATATTCAAAATATACGATCCTTAAAGAATATTATTCCCTACTCATTTTGTCATATTAGCATGACATGACTCCGTCCTCACCGCGCAAGTATAAATCATGAGCACTTCGGTGTCAAGTGAGGTAATTGGATCGTACTTCTAATGCGCTTCAACATTTTCAACCTCACTTGCTATATGAGTGTGAACCATGGATATGACATATGGGTGGAATAGAATATGGTGATAGGGAACAAAATGAGTCAAAGTGGAAAGAAAGTCTCACATCAACTAGGCAGACCAATGGGCTATGGAGATGCCCATATATCATTATCGACGTGAAGAGTAGGGATTGCCATGCAACACATGCATTACAGCTATAAGTGTATGAAAGCTCAATGGAAGATAAGTGGGTGTGCATCCAACTTTGAAAGGACGTGGATGTCGCCTATAGGGGTGAATAGGTGCTTTAAAATAATTATGGTTTAGGCTTGAACAAATGTGGAATAAAAATAGCGTTTACTTAGTCAATCACATAACCTAAATCAGCTAGGCTCACCTATGTGCACCAACAACTTATGCTAAGAAAGATAAACAACTAAGTGATAGCACGATATACATAACAATAAACAATATGGCTATCACAAAGTAAAGTGCATAAGTAAAGGGCTCGGGTAAGAGATAGTCGAGGCATGCGGAGACGAGATGGATCCCGAAGTTCACGCTGTTGCGGATGCTAATCTTCGTTTGGAGCGATGTGGAGGCACAATGCTCCCCAAGAAGCCACTAGGGTCACTGTAATCTCCTCACGCCCTTGCACAATGCAAGATGACGTGATTCTGCTAAGGGACCCTTGAGGGCAGTCATCGAACCCATATAAATAAGGTTGGAGCAATCCCCACAACTTAATTGGAGGCTCCCAACACCACCACGAAGCTTCACCATAATGGATTGTGGCTCCAAGGTGCAAATTGCTCGGTGCAATCTCCACAACCTAATTGGAGACCCCGACGCTTTACACCACAATGATTGAGCTCCGAGGCACCACGAACCATCTAGGGCACCAAAGCACCCAAGAGGCACAAGCTCTAGGGTGCCCAAACACCCAAGAGTAATAAGCTTCTCAAACTTCACTTCCATGTATCACCATGGAGAACTGAAATTGATGCAACTAATGCAATGGCAAGAACACACGAAGTGGTCAAGTAACTCACACTCAGATCCCACCACAACAACACAAGCTATGGAGGGATATGAAAGGAAGAACAAGGAGCTCACAAAGAACTCCAAGATCTAGATCCAAGGGGTTCCCCTCACATATAGGAGAAAGTGACTGGTGGAAACGTGGATCTAGATCTCCTCTCTCCACTACTCGAAATCAGTTTTTTGCCATCTGCCAAATCTTTGTCGTCTGCTAGCTGATGGCAAAGAGTGTCTTTGCCGTCAGCTGCCAGGAAGCAGATGGCAAAGAACGGGCTGATGGCATAGAGTGTCTTTGCCATCAGTCACATCTTTGTCGTCAGCTAGCACACGACAAAGAGACGCACAGCAGACGGCAAACATGTAGATGGGCCCACCTGACCGCGGGGACATTAGGTCAAACTGGAGTCCCTTCTTTGCCGTCTGCTAGCGGACGGCAAAGAGTCCGGAGGCAGATGACAAAGAGTCTAGACTCTTTGCCGTCCGCCGGCAGACGACAAAGAGTCTAGACTCTTTGCCGTCCGCCGGCAGACGACAAAGCGCTAACTCCGTGTGTAACGGCTCCACCCCGCCCCTCTCTCTCTCACCCACTGTAACGACTCCACACCCCGCCCCTCTCTCTCTCTCCCACTCCTCTCCCCGACGCCCACCACCGCCACCACCGTCGTGCTGCCGCCCCTGTCGCCCCCGGCGCCTCCCTGGTGCCTCACAGCCCCGCCGTCGCCGCACCACCACCCTCGTCTCGCCCCGGTGCCCCACAGCCCCCTGGCGCAGCTGCCCCACCTCTCCCCGTTGCCCACCTGAGCCACCACCATCGCGCCGCCGCCACTGGCGCCCCCGGCGCCGCCCCACCACCCCAACACCCCCGGGCCCGCCACAGCCGACCCTCCCGGTGAGCCCCCACACCCCCCCCGCACGGGAAAGTTGATTTTTTATTGTTTGGTATTTAGTTTTTTGGAATTAGATTGTAACTACCAGCATGATTTTTTATTGTTGTTGTAGTAGTTGTTCTTGTTATTGTAGTTGTTGTTGTTATTGTAGTTGTTGTGGCATATATAGTTTAGTTGGTAGGTTAGTTAATTAGTAGTTTTAGTGGTAGTTTAGTTAGTTGGTAGATTTAGTTAGTTAATTAGTAGATTTAGTAGGTAGTTTAGTGGTAGATTTTGTTTTGTTAATTAGTGGTAGCTAGATTCTTTTTTAGTTACTTAGTGGTAGATTCTGTTTTTGTTATTTTTTTGCTGTTTAGTGCTATATAGGTTTAGCGATAGGTTTAATTAGCTTGGTTAGTTAGGTTAGTTAGTTAGTTAGCTTAATAGAAAGAATAGGAAGAAGAAGAAGAGGAGGAGGAGGAGAAGAGGAGGAGGAGGAGAAGAAGAAGAAGAAGAGGAGGAGGAGGATCAAAAGTCAAAAATAAGAAGGAGAAGAAGAAAAGAAGAAGAAAAGAAGAAGAGAAGAAGAAGAGAAGAAGAGAAGAAGAATACCTCCTCCTCCTTCTCCTTCTTCTCCTCCTTCTTCTCCTCCTCCTCCTTCTCCTTCTTCTTGATTTCTTCTTCTTCTCCTCCTCCTCCTCTTTCTTCTCCTCTTTCTTATTCTCCTTACCTTATTTTCCCCAACAAAGAGATAATTAGCCCATTTAGCTACAAAATGGCATAAAAACCTTGGTTAGCTCATGAATATTATATTCTTAACTTGTTTTCCTCTAAAATGACATAATTAGAATATTTGTGTTGATCGGGTGGATTTACATGTGATAGTTGTCTCGTCGCTGTGAGGTCTGCTGTGCGAAGACCTCCCCGTGCGTTGTACGAGCTCCTCCCCTGCATTCGTGGGTCAGTACAAATTTCATCTCCTCCTCGCCCCTTCATTTAGTGTGGCTCGGTTTCTGGATGAAACTTTCTAGATTTAGGTAATTAAATTAATTTATCGGTATGCGTGACCAGTATGCGTCTCCCGTTCGAAAGGGCGACATCTATAAATATGCATGTCTTTGCATATTTATAACCACCATCCTTTCGAATTCTCCAACATTATCCATGGATAGCCCGAGTATGTGTAGATTGGGTTCGTTTTCCCGTATGCTGTGCTCTGGATCCGATGCAAAATTTCGTTAGTGCCTCCCTGTTGTTTTCCGGATGCACACCCTCTTTGTTTATTGCGGAGACGTGTATCAGGAGAACAACGGGGAGGTGCTGCCGAAATTTTGCGGTGGATCCAGAGCAGAGCATGGGAAAACGAACCCAATCTACACATACTCGGGTGGGATTAGGACCTATCTTTACCTACTAGCGTGTAGGTTGCGTGGACGTAATAAAAATGGCGAACCTGATTAACCGATGAATATAAATGCTAAATTATATATAAATATATTTCTTCTATCTTTAGTAGCTAGGCAAGATGAGTGATCGTGCGTGGATGTATACCGGTCACCCTAGTCAGAAAGAGATGACAAAAGAATGGTTTGTAAAAACAAAGGAATTTGTGAAAGCCGCATTCGCAAATGGCCAGGAAAGAAACTATTGCCCGTGTCCTGGATGCGACAACTATAAAAAGACGACAGAGGCTGTAATGATTAAACACCTGCAGAGGAGGGGTTTTAAGCCTAATTATACGGTGTGGACATTTCATGGTGAGTCTATAGAACGCACAAGAGCTGAGGTGGTCCGTCGTCGCACCGACGAGCATGGTACCGGGATCGAAGACATGGTGCAAGACTTTGATGATGCTCGGGATTCGGAAGATGAGATGGAGGAATATGCAAAGGCCTTTTATGAAATGTTGGAGTCTTCAAAACGTCCTCTCCATGAGCACAGTGAGCTCTGTTAGCTGGATGCAATTCAACAAGTAATGGCTCTGAAGGCTCAGTTCAACTTGGGAAGAGAATGCTACGACGCGATGATGACACTATTTGGACGCTTCCTACCCAAAGGCCATGTCATGCCTGCAAACCTGTACCAGTCGGACAAAATACTTCGTGTACTTAAGATGCCCTATGAGAAGATAGATGCATGTGAGAAAGGATGTGTCTTATTTAGGAAGGAGCATGCACACTTGGACTATTGTCCCAATTGCGAGTCTTGCAGGTATCTTGTGGTAGACAACGGTATGGGTGAGAAGAGGCAGACCAAAATCGCAGTTAGTGTTCTTCGGTATATGCCAATCGTACCAAGACTTCAACGTCTTTTCATGGTCGAAGAGACAGCCAGACAGATGACATGGCACAAATTGGGCAAAAGAACCGAACTAGATGCGGATGGGAATAAGATGGTGGTACACACATCGGATGGGGAAGCGTGGAAACATTCCGATGGATTGCATCAGGATAAAGCGACAGATCCAAGGAATCCTCGAGTCTGCGCCACCACAGATGGTTTTAATCCCTTCGGCATGACGGCAACCCAATACAGTTGTTGGCCTGTATTTGTCATTCCACTCAATCTCCCCCCCCGGGCAGATTATGCAAAGAAAGAACATATTTCTAACGTTGATAATTCCAGGGCCCAATTATCCGGGGAAGAATATGAATGTGTACCTGCAGCCGCTTAAGGATGAATTGGAATACGCTTGGGATAATGGGGTCAAGACATATGATGCCGCTAGAAAACAAAACTTTAAAATGCATGTGTGGTACATGTACTCTATGCATGACTTGCCAGCGTATGCGCTATTCTCTGGATGGTGTGTGCATGGAAGGTTCCCGTGCCCCCAATGCAAGGCAGCTCTTTAGTTTCATTGGTTGCAGGAGGGTCGGAAGTATTCTTGCTTTGACTTGCATAGACAGTTCCTGGATCCAGACCATTAGTTCAGAAAAGACAAGAAGAACTTTACGAAAGGTAAAGTTGTCAAAAACTTGGCACCACCTGCGTTCACAGGTCAACAGATCCTGGATCAGTTAAACGCCCTCGAGCCTGATCCAGAGCATCCAGGGTATTTTAAGGGGTATAATTCAAAACACGCCTGGACTCACAAGCCATGCTTCTGGGATCTGCCTTACTTCAAAGACCTCCTTCTTCCACACAATATCGACATGATGCACACTGAAAAGAATATCAGAGAGGCTATTTTTGGTACATTGTTGACATAGATGGGAAGACAAAGGATAATACTAAGGCTAGATTCGATAAAGAGACACTATGTCATAGACCGTTACAAAACATGCGAGAAGGCAAAGGAAAGCAGAAGTGGTCGAAGCCAAAGGCCTGGTTCAATCTTGGAAGGCCAGCTATGAGGGAAATTATCTTGTGGGTCAAAATGCACTTGATGTTCCCTGATGGGTATGCAGCGAGTCAAAAGAGGGGAGCGAGTCTTGAAAAATTAAAAATCTTTGGTCTCAAGAGTCATGATTGGCACATATGGCTAGAGCGGGTAATGCCAGTGATGTTACGTGGCTTTATTCCTGAGGATGAATTGCTAGTACTGGTGGAGCTGAGCTATTTCTTACGTGTTCTTTGTGCGAAAGAATTGTCGCCTGGCTTGGTAGAAGACATGGAGGAGTTTGCACCAGAGTTGTTGTGCAAGTTAGAGAAGATCTTTCCACCGGGCTTCTTTAATCCAATGCAGCATTTGATTTTACATCTACCGACCGAGGCAAGATTGGGTGCGCCCGTGCAAGATCATTGGTGCTATGCAACTGAGAGGATGCAGAAGACCCTTCGAGCTAAATGTAAAAATAAGCGTAGAATTGAAGCATCGATGGCTGATGCATTCATTACCGAGGAGGTGGCAAACTTTGTGGCAGCACACTACGAAGCCAAAAATCATCATTTGCATAATCCGAAGCCTCGGCACAATGATGCAGACCCTAAAAATGGTGGGTCCAACCTCACCCTATTCAAAGGGAAGCTCGCACGAGCCGGTGCTTCAAACCAATGACGTTGGATGTCGAAGAATGGCGGAACATTTCGTTGTATATCTTCAACAACCTAACAGAAGTGCGGCCGTACATCGAGTGAGTTCTCGTCACATTTTCCCGTAACTTCTAATTCCTTTGAACTGCTCTTATTCTCGGATATTTCAAACAGCCGTTACGTCGCCAAATTCTCGAATGGAGTGGTGATCGAAAATGATTCCGTCGAAGAGTATGAGCTTCTGTCAAAGAGAGGAGGCGGCTATCCCGGTTTCATCTCTTGGTTCAAACAAACGGTGATTATCAATAATGGACCATTTCATTTCTTGGTCTAACCTGCGGCTAATGCAACAATCGTTTCGTATTAAACTTGTAGCCTAATTCAGAGTCTATGGACGCCGAATTGAGACAAGTCGCTAATGGTTTTGACTATAAGGTCCGTTCATTTGAGAAATACAACATCAACAGGTATCTCTTTCCTACCTTTGGCAAAGAGCTATCTATGCCCGACCGGAAATCTACTAATTGTGGTGTCTCTGCTATCGGCGAAGGTGTTATCGAGTATTATGGAAGAGTTGAAGCAATTTATGAACTTCAATTCTATGGTGAAAACCCACCGAACGTCGTAGTCTTCAAATGTTATTGGTTCCAGCCGAAGGAGACTAGAAGGACTCATGAACATATAGGACTAGTCGAAATCAATCCAAACACCCATTTAGATGTTCCCGATGTCTATATTACGGCTCAATAGGCGACCCAAGTTTTCTATCTACCGTGGGCATGCCAAACGGATAAGAATCTGGAAGGTTGGTATGTTATTTATGAAGTGCCACCACATGTCAGACCACCTCTCCCAAATGAACAGGATTATGAACCTCACATTAACCCAGACACATATGATGGAGAATTCCTCCAAGAAACACGCCTTTCAAAGAAACGTTTCAAGAACCGTCATGCTTCACCCAAGAACATGGAAGTAGACAGCGACAATGAATCCGACTCCACCCCTGAGCCGGAACCAGAAGACCTGGAACTCGTAGAGGTTACTGATGCGGATGACCTGTCAATGCTTCAACAATTAAAGAAAGGCCTTTCACAACTTCACATTGTTGAACCCGACGAGCACGTCATTCATGAAGACATGCATGATAGTGATGATGATGATGCATTTATTGATGATGATTATTAGTTTGTGAGATTCACAACTTAAATTATATATATTTTAATCTTTATTATTCATGTACATATTATTATTCATGTGAGTTATTCAATTTTTTTATGTTGTACTAATTTTTTTTAATATTTATCATGGCAGGTCACCAGGTGTTGAAAGATGGTGGCGCTGGTCCACAACGCTGGACGGTTCTTCCCAGCCGCCCCGGACGAGGGGTGGTACTTCCCTTCCACCCCTATATCTCCGTAGTGCCTTGGCAGACAGTCTGTCGACACCACCCGTGGGTTCTTCTTCGTCGACGGCATTACCCACTGGGAGAGGTGCTGGTCGGGTAGGGAAGAAGGGGAAGGGTACACGAAGAGGTGGTGGCCGCGGAAGATCCAGGAGGACTGTTGAGCCGTCCTCACCACCACCACCAGCTCATTCACCCGAGCATAGGAGTACTATGGTCGACCCGTTTGCGGAGGAGGCTACGGGGACTCTGTTCCAGGAGCCTGGTGTTGACGGGCATTCGTCCCATGAGACTCCGGTCCAGGATCAGCCTCGGGTCGAGGTGCATTCGGCCCACGAGAATACAGTTCCGGAGGCTTCACCCGACGTGGAGAGGCCCGGATGGGATACCTGGTCGGATCGGACCGAGTTGCCGGATTGGACCGAGGGCGGGGATGGCGGGGATGAGCTTACGGATAGTGAGGGCGATGTGCAGGTGGACGGGGCCACCGTGTACAAGCGTGGTAGTACACGTCTCCCGGTCGTGCTGGCTACCCGCGAGCAGAGGCCGGTGATTAAACCTGAAGGAGATAGGTAAGTACATTTACTCTTTTTTTAGCTTTTGCCTTCAAGTTTGTTCAAATATCTAATGGGTTGACCATATCATACTGCAGGGGATGGGCACACCCTCGTGCAGTCCGCAGGACGAACTCCGTCCTTGGTGTGCTTTGACGGACAAATTTCCCGGGGTTTGTCACGTTGCCTGGTGAGGGTCAAGTTCCTACACTAGGATTTTCCTGGGAGCACTACCAGGCTGCGCAGGCCCCGCCGGAGGAGATTATAGATGGTGTCTTGTGCCACACGAGGGCCGAGATGGTGATCAAGAGCTTTTGGGTAAATTATCCTTTTACACAATCTAAAATTAACAATATAGCTAATTATTGTACTAATCAGTGTTTTCACATTTGATTGCAGACCTTCTATAGGTGTGAGGATGGATATGAGGAGGAGGCGGCCAAGGTTCTCGAGGCCGAGTGTAGGCGGTTACTACAGAACTTACGCCATGAGGCTCGGCCGTAGGCTATTCGAGACTACTATGCCACGCGTGGTATTAAGAAGCACAAGAAGGATTGCCGCGGAAAGTTTCTGAAGAAGGAGCAATATATGAAGGTAATTACCTATTCTTAAGTCCTTCTACGTAGTTTTCTTGATTTCATTCATAGGCGTAGTGCTCAATATTCTTTCTAATAACTTAAAGGTGGCCCCGAGATGGTGTGCGGATAAGATGGATTGTTGGGAGGCGTTGGTTGATGAGTGGTGCACAGGCAGCTAGCGAGCCGTCCACGAGAATGCGAAGGATCGGCGTAGCCAAATGGTTGGTGTGCCACACCATCAAGGCAGCGCCAACTTACTTCAATTCGGACGAAACTGGGTATGTGATTTGCTTCATGATTCATGCAATTCATTCTTCATGCTAATATTTTGTTCCTCTCTTTTAGGCGCATCACAATAAGACAGAGATGCCACACTTGTACGACCTTTATGGCATGGCACATACTGCCTCGTACAAGAAGGCGAAGGCATTCTCTGAGTCTGACCTGGATGATCCAAATAACTTTACCAACATATCATCCCACCACAAGCTCATGACATACAGGGACACGGGGAAGGCTACGAAAGGGGATGACTTTAACCCTAGCCAGGAACCTTTGGATCCAGAGCTGGTGATGATATCTGGTGGCGGGAGGCCCCATGGCTCGATAGCCATTGGAGATGGGATAATACGTTGTCCACTCACTCTCCCGGAGATCAAAGCGCATGAGTGGAGTAGCTGTCCTGAGATAACGCGTCGTCCACGGCCAATCGATCTTGCCATCGAGGTTAGTTGTACGGACTAAGAAAACTTTCATCCATTTCATTATGTGTGTCGCCATAGATCATTACTGTGGTAACGAGGAATGGTGTTTCAGGCTGCTCTTCAGAAAGAGAGAGCGGCAAACCAGGCTGCTCTTGAGAAAGAGAGATTGGCAAGCCAGGATGCTCTTCAAGCTGCTCTTGATGAGAGGGACCAGACCACGACACGATTGATTGAGGAGGAGAGGGCCCGGAATGAGGCGGGTCAACGGGCCATGTACGAGCTTTTCATGGTAAGTTTTTTTTTCACATTAGCCAAATCATGTGTGTAATGTCTGTTTCATTACTAACTAATACGACCCACTCTTCAGGGTCTGTGCGAGAAGAGCGGTCAAGTCCCTCCGCCGATGTCCGTCTTCTCTTCAATTGACACGGTGAGTTTCATTATAAACTAGTATTAATAATTGAGTGTCATCATGCTAACTGAGACATTGCAAAATATCTATTCTGCAGAATAACTCCCGAGCGGCATCGCACTACCCTTCTCCACGTGTTTCTCCTCCTTGATGACCACTACGGTAAGTTTCTCTTCTCCTCTTTCATATTCTACTTGCCTCAATTTCCCCAACAATGACATAATTAGCCCATTTAGCTCATGTAGCTCCAAAATGCCATAATAACCTCAAAATGGCATAAGAACCTTGGTTAGCTCATTAATATTATATACTTAGCTTGTTTTCCTCTAAAATGGGATAATTAGCCCATTTAGCTCCAAAAAGACATAGTTAGCTAATTGAGCTCCAAGAAGAGGAGAAGAGGAGAAGAAATAGGAAAAATGAAAAGAAAGAAGAAGGAGAAGAAGAAGAGAAGAAGGAGAAGGAGGAGGAGGAGGAGAAGGACGAGAAGGCCAAGGACCTTCTAGTCCTTCTCCTCCTCCTCCTCCTTCTCCTCCTTCTTCTTGATTTCTTCTTCTTCTTCTCCTCCTCCTCTTTCTTCTCCTCTTTCATATTATCCTTGTCTTAATTTCCCCAACAATGACATAATTAGCCCATTTAGCTCCAAAAAGACATTATAAGCTCAAAATGGCATAAGAACCTTGGTTAGCTCATTAATATTATATACTTAGCTTGTTTTCCTCTATAATGACATAATTAGCCCATTTAGCTCCAAAAAGACATAGTTAGCTAATTGAAATCCAAGAAGAGGAGAAGAGGAGAAATGAAAAGGAAGAACAAAAAGAATAAGAGAAGAGAAGGAGAAGGAGAAGGAGAAGACGGAGGAGGAGAAGAAGAAGAGAAGAAGGAGAAGGAGGAGGAGGAGGAGGAGATGGAGGAGAAGGCCCTTGACCTTCTAGTCCTTATCCTCCTCCTCCTCCTTCTCCTCCTTCTTCTTTATTTCTTCTTCTTCTTCTTCTCCTCTCCTCTTTCTTCTCCTCTTTCATATTCTCCTTGCCTTAATTTCCCCAACAATGACATAATTAGCCCATTTAGCTCCAAAAAGACATTATAAGCTCAAAATGGCATAAGAACCTTGGTTAGCTCATTAATATTATATACTTAGCTTGTTTTCCTCTATAATGACATAATTAGCCCATTTAGCTCCAAAAAGACATAGTTAGCTAATTGAGCTCCAAGAAGAGGAGAAGAGGAGAAATGAAGAGGAAGAACAAAAATAAGAAGAGAAAGAGAAGAGAAGGAGAAGGAGAAGGAGGAGGAGAAGAAGAAGAGAAGAAGGAGAAGGAGGAGGAGGAGGAGGAGGAGAAGGAGGAGAAGGAGGAGAAGGCCCTTGGCCTTCTAGTCCTTCTCCTCCTCCTCCTTCTCCTCCTTCTTTATTTCTTCTTCTTCTCCTCCCCCTCCTCTTTCTTCTCCTCTTTCGTATTCTCCTTGCCTTAATTTCCCCAACAATGACATAATTAGCCCATTTAGCTCCAAAAAGACTTTATAAGCTCAAAATGGCATAAGAACCTTGGTTAGCTCATTAATATTATATACTTAGCTTGTTTTCCTCTATAATGGGATAATTAGCCCATTTAGCTCCAAAAAGACATATTTAGCTAATTGAGCTCCAAGAAGAGGAGAAGAGGAGAAATGAAAAGGAAGAACAAAAAGAAGAAGAGAAAGAGAAGAGAAGGAGAAGGAGAAGAAGGAGGAGGAGAAGAAGAAGAGAAGAAGAAGAAGGAGGATGATGAGAAGGAGGAGAAGGAGGAGAAGGAGGAGAAGGCCAAGGACCTTCTAGTCCTTCTCCTTCTCCTCCTTCTTCTTTATTTCTTCTTCTTCTTCTCCTCCTCCTCTTTCTTCTCCTCTTTCATATTCTCCTTGCCTTAATTTCCCCAACAATGACATAATTAGCCCATTTAGCTCCAAAAAGACATTATAAGCTCAAAATGGCATAAGAACCTTGGTTAGGTCATTAATATTATATACTTAGCTTGTTTTCCTCTATAATGACATAATTAGCCCATTTAGCTCCAAAAATACATAGTTTTCCTCTATGATGACATAATGACATAATGACATAATGACATACTTAGCTCCAAGAAGAGGAGAAGAGGAGAAATGAAAAGAAGTAAGAAGAAGAAGAAGAAGAGAAGAAGAAGAGAAGGAGAAGGAGAAGAAGAAGAAGGAGGAGGAGAAGAAGAGAAGGAGGATAAGAAGGAGAAGGAGCCCTCCTTCTTCTCCTTCTTCTTCTCTCCTCGTTCTTGTCCTTCTTCTTCTCTTCTTATTTTTTCTTCTTCTTCTCCTCCTTCTCCTTCTCCTTCCCCTCCTCCTCCTCCTCCTCCTTCTTGTTTTTATTCTCCTTGTTCTCTTCTTGCTTCTTCTCTTTCTTCTTCAATTTAGCTTATTTGTCATACATATGTTGTTGTTGTTGTTGTTATTTTTCTGACTTTCTTATTCCCATTTTGCAGATTGGATGTACTACATGCATGGAAGCTGGCATTGATGGAGTGCTTTAGTTCTAGTTTTCATTTGAGTTGATGAACAATGTGGAATTATATGTATATGTATATATGGATGAACAATATATGTGGAACTATATGTATATGTATATATATGGATGAAACTTTGTGCTATGAATATGTGTTGTGACCTATATATGTGCTATGAATTATATGTGCTATGTATATGTATATGTGTTGTGACCTATATATGTGCTATGTATATGTATATGTGTTGTGAAATAAACAAAAAAAAAACTGTGACAATATGGGCTCTTTGTCGTCTGCCAGCAGATGGCAAAGGCCTTTGCCATCAGCTGACCGACGGCAAAGGTGCCACGTGGCGCCCAGCCGTGCAACCTGGGCAGCAGCAGGTGGCCATATAGTCTCTTTGCCGTCTGCTTCCTGGGGGTGCAGACGGCAAAGAAGAGGGCACAAAGGAGTGGCGAGGAGGGGTAGACAGATGACAAAGAGTGGAGGGGGAGGAGGAGGAGGTGGAGGCCGACGACAAAGAGTGGAGGTGGAGGCAGACGTCAAAGAGTGGGGGGAGGAGGTGGAGGTAGACGACAAAGAAGAGGGGGAGGCAGACAGCAAAGCCTCCGTTAGCCCCTAAGGGAGGCAACGCCTGCCGGCTGCCGTCTTGACATATTTGCTGACTGCTCTTATGAAAAGCTGACGGCAAAGCTCTTTGCCGTCCGCTTCGGTGAGGCAGACGGCAAAGAAGCTACAATGTCGTCGTAGGCTGACGCAGAAATTTTGCCGACAGTGGGATTCTTTGCCGTCTGTGTATCACTCTTTGTCGCCAGTGGTTTACTCTTTGCCGTCTGTGATGGCAGACGGCAAAGAAGCTAATTCTTGTAGTGCTCTTTTCCCTCAAGAATTAGCAAGAATCATTGGAGGGATTGAGAGTTAGCAAGCTCGAAGAAGGTCAACAATGAGGGGCAAACATGAGCTCAAGAGATAAGGTCCATTGGGGAACAAAACCCGTTTTATAGGAGGGAAAAAATCCAACCGTTACCCGCTCAACCTGCACACAAATGGTATTATGGCTCATGGGAGCGGTACTACCTCTTGGGCGGCTGAGCCAGCCGCACATGGCAATGTTACGAGGCCACAAGGCAGTAGTGTCGTTGGAGTGGTACTACTGCTTGGGTTGTAGCACATCAATTGTACAAACAGAGAGGTGGTAGGAGCAGAGGTAGTTCCGCCTAAGTGGTACTACCACTCGTGGGAGCGGTACTACCACAAATAAGAGGTAGTACCATGCCCTACTACCGCTCATAGTTTGGTGAGGGTTTGAGTCCCGAAAACAAGGGTGTAGGATCCGAAGTATGTCTAGAGGGGGGTGATTGGACTACTTGACCAAATAAAAACTTAGCCTTTTCATAATTTTAGTTGTGGGCCAGTTTTAACAATTATGACTAGTCAAGTTCACCCTATACATGCATATCTAAGAGTATAGTAGCGGAAAGTAAAGACATGCAAATGTAGTGTAGAGGGTAGCGAAGGAAGATCATACGCAAAGGTTGACACGATGTTTTTGGCGTGGTTCCAATAGGTCGCGCTATCGTACGTCCACGTTATTGGAGACTTCGACCCACGGAGGGTAATGGCTGCGAGAGTCCAGGAAGGGTTCCAACCACAAGGGTCCACAGAGAATCGGCCTTGTCTATTCCACCATGGCTTACGTCCACACAGGACTACCCTCACTCATGGTAGATCTTCACGAAGTAGGCAAGCTCCTTGTGTACAAAATTCTTGGTTCAACTCCAAAACACGAAGTAGGAGGCTCCCAGGCGACACCTAACCAATCTAGGAGGCACCACCCTCCAAAAGGTAATAGATGCGGTAGAACAATGAACTCCTTGCTCTTGTGCTTCAAAAGATAGTCTCCTCAACACTTAACCACCCTCTCACAGATTTGGCATGGGTAGGAGAGATTGATTTTGCGGAAAGAAACTTGGGGAGGCTAGAGATCAAGTTTCAAATGGTTGGATTGGAATATCTTGATCTCAACACATGAGTAGGTGGTTGTGTCTCAGAAAAATGGATCTGGCAAGTGTGTGTGTGTGTGTGTTCTGAGTGCTTCCTCTGCGAATGAGAGGTGGTGGAGGGGTATATATAGGCATCCCCCAAAATCCAACCGTTACAACGCTATTGCCCAACTCGGTGACACCGAAATGAATATCAGTGGTACCAAGTTGCACTAAATGTGGAAACTTTTGAATTCTCGGTGAGACCGATATATAAATCTAGACGGTACCGATACGATGACCTAGGACAGTTTCCAAATCTCAATGAGACCGATTTCAAACTCGGAAATTCCAATTCTTGAAATCTGCTCAACAAAAAGTTGGTCACATGCTTTCGGTGGCACCGATATGAAATTTGGTGGTACCGAGAGATTAGGGTTTGGCAAAGGATCTGTCACTCGGAAAATCGGTAGGGCCGAGTGGGAAAATTTGGTGGCACCGATTTTGCTGTTTTGGCTTAGGACAAAGATATTTGTGGGAGAATGACTGAATACTTTGGATGGCTATCTCTAAGCACTTTAGCAACCAATTCATCATAATACCTCACCCCTTTTAATAGTATTGGATTTCCTATGGACTCAAAAGTGATTTCTCACAAATGTAAAATGTAGAGTCCTCTTGCTTGAAGCTTGAGATAATCCTATACCTTTCCTTGCATCAAGGGGTTTCTCCTCACAATCCTTTAGCCAATGCATCTTTGAACTTTTCTGTAATATACTTGGATAATATTATTAGTTCAATGATACATATGTTGTTATTAATTACCAAAACCACCTTAGGGAGCAATTGTGCTTTCAAAGGGCGGTAGCAGGATGGTAGTAACAGGAGGTACTACCACTTGAGAGCAGTACTTGATGGGGTTATACTTAAGGGGTAGGCCTATGGACCCGTTTCCATAGGGCCCACCTAAGTACCCGTAAGGACATTAGTGTCCTACAAGTCATCTTGATAGTCTCAACCTCATTCGGTCATTGTGTTCTCACTCGCTCACGTGAGGTCACTCGGTCTGCTTTGCGGCAATCGGATGCTCCCAACACTCGGTCCATAGAAAGGCATGGACTACAACGTCCAAGGACTTAAACTCATGCGTGAAGGCCCATGAAGACCCACGTTACGAGTAACGCCAGGGATTAAGGCCGCCGTTACTTGTAACTTCCCTCTTTATTATCATTTATTGCCTTGTAATGATGCTCGGGCGGTCATGGCAACCACTATATAAGCCACTCCCGGGCACCGGCTCAAGGTTCAACACTTGTAATCTTTTACACTCCCATAAGCAAACACCAACGTCCAAGCTCGAGGCATAGGGCTATTACCACCTCCGAGTGGGGCATGAACTAGTAACTTTGAGTGCATCCACTGCGCCTATCTAGACATCGCCCCTTAGTTCGTACCCCTGGTACTATTGTGAGGATAATTCCCACGACAGTTGGCGCACACCGTGGGGCTGCGCTTCTAGCAAATTCAGCGCAGTTGGAGATTTTCCACACTTTCGCCATCATGATGACACTCGACAGAGAGATCCTCTTTGGTCCCCTCAGCTTCGTCGTCGATGATTCGGCATGGCTGCAGGATGCGCCACTGGACACCGATGCCCTCCCCACGCGACGTTCGTCGTACTTCAGCGTGGTAGCGCACAGAGTCCTGATCCGGCAGCCATCGGTGTTGTGTCACTCACCACGACCCGCTGCCATCCGCCGCAAGCACTTCAAGCGCTCGCAGATGCAACGATGGATCAAACATGCTATGGCCAACCAGGCCATCTCCAGATAGGTGGCCATGCCCAGTTCTGATGAGCCCAGCATCAGCCTCTTCCCTTCGTCGAGCGAGGAGTCACTCGGCGACTCCGACTGCGACAACAGCAGGGGTCCAGCCGAGATCTGATGGCCATCACCAACAGGGGAAACAACCATGATCACGTCTCCGATAACTCTCTCGGGTGTGACGGCAGGGAGCGTCACCACGACGACGGCCACCATCATATTCCGCAGCCGCTCACCGAGCAGCAGCATGAAGAACTATGACGGAGGAGCGACCAAGCCCTCCGCACCCCCATCATCGAGAATACCCTGGAGGAGATCGCGCCAGAGAACGCGGGATTAGCCAACTTGGCCGAGCGCGACCACCTCGAGCGGCTCCAGCGCTCACTTGACGCTCGAGCTATGAGAGACCAGCCGAGCTCTAGTCGCAGACAGTTGTTTCCGAACGACCACCCGCTGCACATCGAAGTGATGCGGACGCCTCTGCTGAACCTGGTCGCTACCAATCGGATTGTTGATTCCATTCAACCGAGTAACAACGTAGCCACAGAAGGCATTCGGTAGATCCAAGCTCTATTGAAGGCATCCCTTAAACAACACTCTAAAGTGTCATAGTCGCGGCATCACGTTCATGCCAGGTCCCTTCAGGCGGACACCATGCAGTCGGCCCATAGCCCTCACGTGCCCAGGCGACGCCCGAGGTCTCCTCCTCTTTCGAGAGGCCCGCAGGAAGACTAGAGGTAAGGTGATCGAGACCGAAGTAGGTCACCTCCTCAGGGGAGTGTCTCACTCGATCTTCGTCGTCACGACCATCTCCCAAGCCCCAATCGGTGACGGGGTCACGAGGGCGGCGACTACCGGGCCCCCGAGTTCAACGCTCGATCCATCATCACGAAGCAAGTGGTCGATCAATCACGAGCAGGCCAGGGAGTGTCCGACCTCGAGTGCTTCGACCGATTCATCCGAGAGGTTGAAATCCCCTCCAACTACCGGTTGGCCTTGGGGATTGGCAAATTCAATGGCGAGTCGAAGCTAGAGACCTGGCTGGAAGACTACTAAGTGGCCGTCCATATCGGCGGCGGTGACGACTACGTCGCGCTGAAACACGTGCCCCTCATGTTGGAGGGGTCCGCGAGGTCGTGGCTCAACGATCTGCCCCCAATAGCATCCACAACTGGGCGACCTCGCCCGAGTGTTTGGCAAGTCATTCGAGGGCACATACAAATGCCCTTGCGGATTGACGAAGCTACAACATTGCGTCCAGAAGCCCAATGAGACTCTCCGAGAGTAGATTCAGCGGTGGACCACTCTCCACAATGCTACATCTTGAGCTTGCGTTGGTTTTCCCTTGAAGAGGAAAGGGTGATGCAGCAAAGTAGATAAGTATTTCCCTTAGTTTGTTGAGAACCAAGGTACCAATCCAGTAGGAGGAACAAGCAAGGCCCCAATCGTAGTACCTACACAAACAATCAAACACTTGCACCCAACGCTAAACAGGGGTTGTCAATCCCTTCATAGTTATTTGCAAGTATGAGATCTAATAGAGGTAGATATAAATGATTGGCGAAAAGAAAAGAAAATAAATTGCAGCAAGATATTTTTGGTATTTTTGGTTTATATATCCAAAAGTATAATATGGAAAATAAACTCAGGGGCCATAGGTTTCACTAGAGGTTTCTCTCATAAAGGAAAATAATACGGTGGGTGAACAAATTACTGTCGTGCAATTGATAAAAAAGCGAATAATTATGAAGATATCCAAAGCAATAAAGTGCTCACTTTTTTCGACTATCTTCGGATACTTCACTCCGGTGAAATACACCCCCAGTGGTCGTAAAACCTTAACCGCGAACCTGTCTTCATTTAAGGAAAATACTGCCTCGAGTGAAGACGAACTCTTCATTTGGGTTCTTAGCTGCGGACCTGCTTTCGCCTAAGTCTAGATGGTTCCGAATGAAGTCGTGATCGCCATTCGGATACCTTGATGGACATGACCATCGGCAAGTTCGCAAGAACTATCATCTCGGTAGCGGACCCGTTTCGCCTAAGGTGAACCCTACCCCGAGTGATCGTGGAAACCTCCACACTCGGGGCTTAGTCGCGAACCAGATTTTGCCTAAGTTAGAGGGGTTCCAAATGAAGGCAAGACCTCCATTCGGGCGCCAAGATGAACAGGACGATCATTTCTTGGTAGAAAACTTGTTTCCCCTAAGGTAAACCCTACCTCGAGTGATCGTGGAAACCTCCACACTTGGAGGCTTAGCTCTGAACTAGTTTTGTCCTAAGTTAAATGGGTTCTGAATGAAGGCAAGACCTCCGTTCGGATGCCAAGATGAATAGAACAATCATTCCTTAGCGGTGATTCCGCTTTCGCCTAGGGAAAATCCTGCCTCGAGTGAAGACGACCTATTCACTCGGGGGCTTAGCTGCGGACCAGCTTTCGCCTAAGTCAAGATGGTTCCGAATAAAGTCGTGATCGTCATTCACATACCTTGATGGATAGGACCATCATCGAGTTCGCAAGAACTATCATCTCGGTAGCGAACCCGTTTCGCCTAAGGTGAGCCCTACCCCGAGTGATCATGGAAACCTCCACACTTGGGGGATTAGCTGCGAACCAGCTTTTGCCTAAGTTAGAAGGGTTCTGAATGGAGGCAAGACCTCCATTCGGGCGCCAAGATGAATAGGGCGATCATTCCTAGTTGTGGACCTATTCTCGCCTAGGGTAAAACCTGCCCCGAGAGAGGATCGCGTCCATGCTCGGGGGCTTAGCTGTGAACCAGTTTTCGCCTAAGTCAAAGCGTCTTCGAATGACGGCACAGTCGCCATTGTGACGCCATGATGGACAGGGCCATCAAGGAGTTTGAAAGAGCTATCATCTCGGTAGCGAACCCGCTTCGCCAAAGGTGAACCCTACCCCAAGTGATCGTGGAAACTTCCACACTCGGGGGCTTAGCCACGAGCAAGCCTTCGCCTAAGTTAAAGGGGTTCTGAATGAAGGCAAGACCTCCATTCAGGCACCAAGATGAACAAGAACGATCATCCTTAAGCAATGAAATCCGTTTTCGCCTAAGGAATGACGTATCCCAAGTGAGGACGAACCTTCATGCTCGGGGGCTCGGTCACGAACCAGTCTTCGTCCGAGTAAAAGCAAATCCATACAAGGGTAACAAAATCCAAATGCAGTGCAAAGCGCACAAAGTTGTGCTTCAGTTCAAATAAAAGGTGCATGCGAGAAAGCCCAAGGCTCACTCAGAGTTTAAAGGGTTACATAAAACCACTTGGCATATCGAGTCGAATTGAAGCTTAAGAGTTTTTTCGAGCATCACTCGGAGGACGGGTACCCCACTTCCTCCACGAAGGTATCAAGGTCGATGCCGTTGGTGATCCGGGTGTCAGCCTCCATGAACATCCCCATGAAGTCCTCAAACTTGAGGCTCTTCCTGTTGACCACTTGGAGGTTCTTCAGCTTCTCATTGTCCACTCCCCTGCAATAGATTCGGACGAGCGAGAGGGTGATGCCCACTCCAGTGCGAGCCGCCAACTTCTTCCAAGACTTAAGGTGCCCAGGAATAGCTTTCGCTCGATCAACAATCGTATGAGCATCCTTCATGGGTTCTTCTTCAGGGCCGAATGGATCGATCTGAAGCAGCCCAACGCGTAATCGATGCGAGATTCTAGTCGGAGGAGAGTGATGGCGGTACTATCCTTCATAAGCCCAACCTTCGGGTTCAGCTCCTTCTCAATCGAAGTTGTCTCCTCCTCAAGATCGACACAAAAAGCTGGATTCACTCAAAGACAAAGGATGAGAATCGCCACTTGGAAATGACAATACAACAACAGAAATCATTTGGGATTCAGCCATACCTTTGAGCTTGCCAACGAGGTCTAAGCCGAAGTCCTCAATGAACTTCTTGAGCTCGGCTCTTTTTGCATTGACCTCCAAGAACTTGGTCTCCCACTCGGCGTAGCTTTTTTTCAGGTCGGCAATCTCTCTTGCACTCTTTTCAACAGTCGCCTTGAACGATCAGTTCTCCTCCTCAAGCTTCTCAACGGCCTTCAGCTTGGCTTCGACCGCCTTGGTCTTTTGACTGGCTTCCTTTTGAGCTAACACCAGTTCTTCCTCCCTCTTCTCGAGGGCCTCCTTCATGATGACTAAAGAAATCGAATTCTTCAGCCTCTCAGCAAGGCGATCTGGCAAGATAGCCTCACTCGAACAGGAAAGAAAATCAATTCAAGATTCATTCGATCAGCAGAGCTTACCTTCAACAGCTTTCTTCTCCTGGTCAAGGCGAGTGTACTTGGCTTTTTCAGCTTCAAGGTCGACGCGCAAATCTAATAGCTCTTGATCAACCCCTTTAGTACGGTCCATGGGCCCACAAGCAGTCCGCCAACAACAGGGTCAAGTCAGAAAAAATACAACAACAACTCTAAGACTACTGTTGACTGCATCAGCCGACGACAGTCTCAGGGACTACACCCAGTGGGTGCGCTCAACTTGCCCCCGCTGGAAGGATAAGAGGAGACAAGGCTGCGTGCCTTGTTGACTATTAATAAACGGGAATGGAAACTAAGACTACCACCGACTGCCACAGTCGACGGTAGCCTCGGGGACTACACCCAGTGGGTGCGCCGAGTGCGCCCCCACTGTAAAGCAACATCAACACCTAGTGGGTGTGCATCCTCTCGGGACACCCACTCAGATTCAAACTTACCCGGACACTCTTGGCCATGGCCTTGGTGGCGTCATACGCCTCCTTCAGTCATCCGACCATTAGGTCCAGCTGTGCCAAGGCTTCCTTGCACGCCTCCTCCTAATCCTCTAGGATGTGGGGGAGCTGGAAGATGTGGTGATCCGATGGAGGAGGCAATGGACCCATTGTGAGTGACGTCCCGGCCGAGGTGGTCTCGCGGGCCTCAGAAGTCTTGGTTCCGGGAACTACTCGGCCAGGAGCGATGGCCTGCTTGGGCGCCTCTTCGACTGCAGAAGGAGCCTCGGGGTCAAGTTCAATCACGTCTCATGGTCCTGCACATGTTCACAAGAAGTAAACGGCGCAGCGCTGAATACCGAGTGAGCCTTCAGAAAAATCAAGTCTTACCTTTGCAAGAAGCAGCATCAGCGTCAGTCTTCCCTTTGTGAGCGGTTTGGGTTTCCAGAGAAGCGGTCGAGGTATCATCCCTACAATATACACAACAAGAATACAACAATAATTCGGTGAAACATAGCCAACAAAGACAAAGTCATTCGGTGGCGAAACTTACGCTGAACAGATGGGCACATCAACCTTGATGCGTGGCAGGACGGCCTTCCGAGGTTTAGTGCTCGCAACCTTGGGCTGCTTGGCAGTCTTATCCGGGGGCGTCGTGGCCTCACTTCGGCCCCATTTGGAACTGCGAGTCAGCATCGCCAATACACTCGGCTTTGTCACCCTCGGGGTCCTCAAGGTGCCAGCACGGGTCCCTGGATCCTGGCGCGCCTTGTTGCGGGCCTCGGGCGGGGTCTCATCAGACGGAGAAGACTCTGGCTCATCCCCCTGATCATCATCGTCACTCTCCTCCATCTCATCAGCCTCGCCTTCATCGTTGCTATCTTCTTCACCACCCGCATCAGAACCCTCCTAGTGATCGGTGTCACTCTCCACATCAACGGGCATTTGGTCAACCATCGGGACGGAGCTGACTAGCCCGGTAAAAGCCTACCGAGTGGAGAAGATCACATTACAAACAAGTATTGGGACAAGGAGGAAAAGCACTCGCACATAAAGGACAACAACTTACTTCATTCGGTGTAATCTCCATTGAGAAAGGAGGCACCGTCTTGGTCTCCCTGGGGTTGTCCCTCACCGGAGTGATGGCCATGATCTTATCTTCCAGCTGCTTCTCCGTAAGCTCCTTTGGGTGAACACGAGTTCGGTCATCCGGCCCCTTGTACATCCACATAGGATGGGCTCTGGCCTGAAGGGGTTGGATCCTAGGCTGAAAGAAGACTTCTAGGAGGTCTAGTCCGTTGATGCCTTTGCGCATCACAGCAACCAGCGCAATCACCAGAATATCTACGTCAACTTTCTTTGCCTTCGACACGGTCAAGGCAGGAGCCGACTGAACCCTATCGGTGGAATATGGTGGAAGACCCGAATGACCCTCTCCAACAGAAACATCTTGGTAGTAAAACCAAGAGTCCTGCCACCCCTTCATGGAATCGGGAAAGCTCATTTGGGGAAGGTACTCTTGCCCCTGAGCTGGATGCCTAGACCTCCGCAGAGCTGCACTACATTGGTTTTGCCCCTCGAATGAGAGGACTTCTTAACAGTCATCACTTAGCAAGTAAACAGGTGCTTGAACAAACCCGAGTGCGGATGGAAACCAAGGAAGTTCTCACACACGGGAACAAAGGCAGCTAAGTAGGAAATAACATTCGGAGGGAGATGATGCAACTACGCACCAAAGAAGGCTAGGAAAGCTCGAATGAAAGGTTGTGGAGGCAGGGAGAAACCTCTATCGACGTGAGTGACGAGCAACACTCCCTCGTCGTATCTTGGCGCTGGCTCGAACTCGTTGGCACCAGGCAGCCACCAGCTCCCCGGAGCAATGAGACCCTCGCCCTCCAGCTCGTGCAGACGCCCGACAGTGACCCGAGACGGCAGCCAATCACCTTGGATCCAGCTCGGCGGAAGTGCCCTGGTGCTCGACGAAGATCCATGCCATCCCCTCTTGGCTCGCTCGGCCTACGCCATCGCCCCTTCCACCATGGCGCTCGGTGGGAGGAGAGGAATGAGCAGACTCCGTCGTTGGAGGGCGGTGGCTAGTTTTGGCTGCGAGGCTTGGAAGCGGGGGAGGAGAGTCCAGATCTGAGCCACAATAACTTCCTCCTCTCAACTAAAGGCCTTAAATACCATCATAGAATATGCCCCATCAAGTGCGCTGCCGCAGCGAGGAAGATCCACAGGATCCCGATGACAACATGCACTCTAGCACGACGCGACATCACATGCGCAGAAATTGGGGCGTCACGCCACTACTTCCACTAACCATGTCGCCTCAAATTTTGCCGCCCCTGCGTGCGTATCCAATTCAAAATCTATGAAGGAAACCGCTCCCCTCGTGATCCGAATGGACTCCACGTCCATGGCATGTGACGAGATTGGTTGAGCACTCTTCCCACCTGTCCCTCCATGGGACCCCGATCATTCGAGCAACACAAAAAGGCGATCAGGTCGCCTCTACCCCGGTATGAGTGGACCTGTTCCAACTCGCCGACTGGATACATGGAGCTTTGGGCCCATGATCATCTGAATCATCGAACGAATCTTCCTGAAAGGTGTTCGATCTTATCGAACGTGAACTTACCGGCACGCCCGGAAATTCGGGATTTCTTGCTCTTGAATCTGTAGTGGCTATCTAAGAGTCCGAATGACGCTGCCTCTGACGGCGACCCATGTGTCCCTGAAACACTAAGGGAGTTATTCACTCGGCCAGAAAACCTCTACCGATTCGGGGGCTACTGACGGGGTTATACTTAAGGGGTAGGCCTACGGACCCGTTTCCATAGGGCCCACCTAAGTACCCGTAAGGACATCCGTGTCCTACAAGTCATCTTGATAGTCTCAACCTCATTCGGTCGTTGTGTTCTCACTCAGTCACGTGAGGTCACTCGGTCTGCTTTGCGGCAATCGAATGCTCACAACACTCAGTCTATAGCAAGGTAGGGACTACAACGTACAAGGACTTAAGCTCATGCGTGAAGGCCCATGAAGACCCGCATTACGAGTAACGCCAGGTATTAAGGCCGCCGTTACTTGTAACTTCCCTCTTTATCATCATTTATTGCCTTGTAGTGGTGATCGACAAGTCATGGCAACCACTATATAAGCCACCCCCGGGCAACTGCTCAAGGTTCAACACTTGTAATCTTTTACACTCCCATAAGCAAACACCAGCCTCTCGGCTCGAGACGTTGGGCTATTAGCACCTCCGAGTGGGGCCTGAACTCATAAATCCGAGTGCATCGACTACGCCTAGCTAGACATCACCCCTTTGTTCGGGTACCCCTAGTACTATTGTCAGGATAATTCCCACGACAGTACTACCGTACTGTACAACCAACCAAAAATCACTTAGTCCGACACAAAAAGTCAAGACGTCGAAGCAAACGGTACAACGCGTGATACTTGGGCAATGGTACTACCACCCGCGAGCATTACCACCGCTGTCTAGAGCAGTACTACCTAGTACCGCTCCCTTGCACAGTACTACCGCTTGGTTCCTTCCGGACTAGAACAAAGGCAACACACGAATGCAGGAACACCAGAACTACCATAACTTGTGCAAATGAGCTCTGAATTGAGCAAACTCAAGCTTGTTTGATTCAGGATGACAAGAGCTACCCAATAGTGATAGTATAAAAATGCCAATAATATAGAGACGTGAAAGCTCTATGAATGCAGAACTGGCAAAAACTCCAACATCGAAAACGTCATAGAAGACGCTATGAACTCTGTTTTTGATGAACTGGAACTTGTCATGAAGATGACCATAAGATCGGGAATCCACATAGAGAAAAACCAACCAAGAACCAAGTAAGATGATGATACCAAGAATGCAATGGTTTGAGCTCTCAACGAATGATACGATCAAGCTACTCACTTGAGAGCCTCCCTTGATAGTATGGCAATCGATCCTATAACTCGGTCTCCCAACTAACACCCTAAGACCGGTAAAATAGAAAATCTATCAAGGACAAAGTTTTGCCTTGCACATAGTCCACTCATAACCCACAAGTATAGGGGATCAATTGTAGCATTTCTCTATAAATAAGATTGTTGAATCCAATGAGGAGCTAAAGGTCGAACAAATACCCCCCAAGTTCTATCAACCACCAATACAACTCTACACACGCTTAACGTTCACTTTACCTAGAACAAGTATGCAACTATAAGTACTTTGTAGGTGTGATGGGATAGTTTTGCAAGATAATGAAGAACACATAAATAAAAACTAGGGGCTGCTAATATAAAGAAACAACTAAGTTAGTCTTAGTAGAGAGCTTTTTGTCACAAGAAGATTATTTGTCCCTAGGCAATCGATAACTAGACCGGTAATCATTATTGCAATTTTATATGAGGGAGAGGCATAAGCTAACATACTTTATCTACTTGGATAATATGCACTTATGATTGGAACTCTAGCAAGCATCCACAACTACTAAGGATCATTAAGGTAAAACCTAACCATAGCATTATAAGGTATCAAGTCCTCTTTACTCCCATATGCAACAATCCACCTTCTCGGTTTATGCTTCTGTCACTCAAGCAACCCACCATAGGAAAATCATGAAAACATTGAAACACCCTACATGAGGGATTCCTCACGCTTGCGTGACATGGAGAGCACCATAGGACATCACCAATAATAAAACATGCAACTCAAACCAATCATGATCACCAATCTACCCGTAGGACAAAACGGATCCACTCAAACATCATAGGATAGCCATTCATCATTGGGAAATAATATATAGCTTTGAGCACCATGTTTGAGTAGATATTACAGCGGGGAGAAGGGTTGTTACATCGCTACATAGAGGGGGAGAGAGTTGGTGATGATGGCGGCGAAGTTGTTGGTGTAGATCGTCGTCACGATGTTGGCCCCGGCGGCGTTCCAGTGCCACCGGGAGAGAGGGGGAGAGAGCCCCCCTCATTCTTATTCCTTGGCCTCCCCCTTAGATGGTAGGAGGGTTTCCCCTCTGGTCCTTGGCCTCCATGGCGTCGGAGGGGCGAGAGCCCCTCCGAGATTGGGTCTCTCTCTGTGTTTCCTTCTGTTTCTGTGTTTCACCATTTCTTACATTCCTGGAGATCCATAAATCCAATTGGGCTGAAATTTTAACACGATTTTTATCCAGAAATTAGCTTTCTTGCAGCGAAGGAAGGGCAACAACTGCCTTATGGGATGACCACAAGGCACCAGGGTGCCCCTACCCCCCAGGCCAAGCTCCTATGGCTTGTGGGTCCCTCGAGCACCACCTTGTGTTGCTTCCACTTCCCAAAATTCACATATATTCCAAAAAAAACTCCGTAAGTTATTATCCCGTTTGTACTTTGTTTGATATGAATTCTCTGCGAAACAAAAAACATGGAACAAACAGGAACTGGCACTGGATCAATATGTTAGTCCCAAAAATAGTATAAAAAGTTGCCAAAATTATATGAAAGTTGTAGAATATTTGCATGAAACAATAAAAAATTATAGATACGATGGAGACGTATCAGCATACCCAAGCTTAATTCATGGTCGTCCTCGAGTAGGTAAATGATAAAAAAGATAATTTTTGATGTGGAATGCTACCTAGCATAATCTTGATCATATAATGTAATCATGGCATGAATGTAAAGACATGAGTGATTCAAAGCAATAGTCTATCTTTTGACGTTGAGATAATAATACTTCAAGCATACTAATAAAGCAATCATGTCTTCTCAAAATATCATGGCTAAAAGAAAGTTATTCCTACAAAATCATATAGTTTGACTATGCTCCATCTTCATCACACAAAGTATTAAATCATGCACAACCATGGTTTTAGCCAAGCAATTGTTTCATACTTTAGTATTCCCAAACTTTTTCAACTTTCACACAATACATGAGCATGAGCCATGGGTATAGCACTATAGGTGGAATAGAATATGGTGGAGGTTGTGGAGAAGACAAAAAGAAGGAGATAGTCTCACATCAACTAGGCGTATCAACGGGCTATGGAGATGCCCATCAATAGATATCAATGTGAGTGTGTAGGGATTGCCATGCAATGGATGCACTAGAGCTATAAGTGTATGAAAGCTCAAAAAGAAACTAAGTGGGTGTGCATCCAACTCACTTGCTCACGAAAACCTACGGCAATTTGAGGAAGCCCATCATTGGAATATACAAGCAAAGTTCTATAATGAAAAATTCCCACTAGTATATGAAAGTGACAGTATAGGAGACTCTCTATCATGAATATCATGGTGCTACTTTGAAGCACAAGTGTGGAAAAAGGAATAGTAGCAGTGCCCCTTCTCTCTTTTCTCTCATTTTCTCCCTTTTTTGGTGGGCTTCTTTGGCCTCTCTTTTTTATATGGGATTCTTTGGCCTCTTTTGTTTGCATAAAGTCCATAGACTCATCCCAACTTGTGAGGGAATCATAGCTTCCATCATACTTTCCTTACATGGGACAATATTCTAATAATGACGATCATCACACTTTTATTTACTTACAACTCAAGAATTACAACTCGATACTAGAACAAAAGATGACTCTATATGAATGCCTCTGGCAGTGTACCGGGATGTGCAATGATCTAGCGTAGCAATGCCATCAAAAATATGAAAACATGATGCTAGCTATCTTACGATCATGCAAAGAAATATGCAATGATGGTGAGTGTCATAATAAACGAAACGGTGGAAGTTGCATGGCAATATATCTCGAAATGGCTATGAAAATGCCATAATAGGTAGGTATGGTGTCTGTTTTGAGGAAGGTGGGTTTAATGCACCAACGAAAGTTGCACAGTACTAGAGAGGCTAGCAAATGTGGAAGGGTGAGAGTGCGTATAATCCATGGACTCAACATTAGTCATGAAGAACTCACATACTTATTGCAAAAATTTATTAGTCATCAAAACAAGCTACTACACTGTAACGACTAAGATGCGGTCCTTTCCGATTTGGGAAACGAGGCCCCGAATTGGAAAGAAGCGCATCTAAGCATTTCGCAAGCACGGTAACATAGCACATACATAATAATAGTAGAATGACAATAAGGGATTCAACTGCCATCTCATAAATATATCAGAGTTACATCACGCATCCAAACAAGGTAGTTCCGCTATGGACTACAAAACATGAGAAATGGCTATGCTACCCTGCATGCTCGCCCACGATCACGACCACGCCTCAATCTTCTGGATAGTTCACGTACAGGAGGTCGTTCTCCTCATCGTACTGGCACGCCAGCTGCGTGCCATCGGGATCACCTGTCTCGGGGGTACCTGAACCTGTTGGTGTTTTGAAGGAATCTGTGAGCCACTGGGACTCAACAATCTATGACCTCGGTGCCAGAACCAGTCAAGTTATTAGGTAAGGAAGGTGGAGTATTTAGGTTGCAGCATCCTAAGCTTTATAGTGGCTAACTTACGTAGAACATGTATGAAGGTGGTCTATACCAGCGGTCGGTGATTAGCTGATCACTAAGTGATCCTGAACACCTACTTACGTCAATCATAACCCCACCGTGTTCCCATTCGAAGAGAGATCTTCGAAGGGGACAGTCACGGTTACGCACACAGTTGGCAATTTTATTAGCTTATGTTTAAGTTATCTATAACCGGATGTTAACAAATATTCCAAGTTGCCACATAACCGCGGGCACGCCTTTCCGAAAGATTAAACCCTGCAGGGGTGCTCCAACTAGTCCATCACAAACGGTCATGGACCGCAAAGTAATCCTCTATCACGATTCTCGTGATCTCGTCGGATTCCTTAGAGGAAAACCTCAACTCTAGGGAGAACCAAAGCTTCATCGGGATTCCTATATGCAAGATATATCGCTAAGGTAAGACAAGACTAGCAGGACCTCCCGTCGTGTCGACGACCCCGATAAGAGCAGCGTATCTCAGACTCAGGACACGGCGGATGAGCGATGGTTACCACGCCAAAACACCGAGTTACCCCGAGGAGCGTAATAAGTTGCTCTGGGTTGGACCAACACTCATGAGGAGCACTGGCCCGGGTTGTTGATTAAATTCCTCGGGGTAGCTATTCCCTATGCAGATTATTATTAAATGATTAGCAAATTAACACCAATGTTGGGTCCTGCCGGACAAGTCTTAACCCTCGGGGTAGCTATTCCCTATGCAGATTTAGTATAATGATATCAAGCTCATGTCATCACATGAGACAAAGCACCTGCAACTAGCAACGCTAACATTAGTAGCTGAGCAAAGCCTACTTAGCCATTCAAGTTTTGCTAGGAAGGGATAAGTGTTTGGGTTTCATGGCAATATAATGAGGCAATTATTTCAGTGGTAGGCAGCGAGCATATGACGAAGGAAACGTAATCTAGCATAACAAGTCTAGAGATGGAATCAAGGTCATATCATCTTGCGTGTGATGTCCTCAGCTTGGAACTGATCTTGTTCGTCCTGCACGTACTCTCCCGGATCCACGTACTCGTTCTCCGATCCTTGTGCTACCCAACATAAAAATAGCATCCAATGAACAACAACACCTCAAGATGCAACAAGCACATGATGCATGAGATGAATATGAACATGCATCTCTATTCTACCCACTAGCACAAGCATGAGAAGAAAAATACAAGTTCCTGGACAGAACTGCACTCTAAGCTATCTTGACATGCATGAGGATGACATGAACAGATGCGTCATGCGAAAACGATACAAAACCATATAAAGAACATTACAAATGGAGCTACGGATCAACGAGAAACAACGAAACAAAAAATGACGTTCTACGTGTCAAATCCATCACAACACACACCAATGGCATACTTCTGGTATTTCCAGGTTGCCAAGACATAAAACAAACCAACATGGATGGGGTGGTGCCAATAATATCACCACACCATCAACTATGCACTCACAAGCATCACAACATCAAAACTATGCAATCTTCCATAAACAACATCATAGCCTCTTCAGAGCTACATGCAAAGCACCTATAGCCACCCAAACATGCCAAATAAGATATGTGGCAGAAGCTATCCAAGATTACTACAAGCATGAGCAACAAGCTAATGCAAAGGAGTTTCACACAGAAAGTTACACATCTGCTAACTTGGCCAAAAATATCAGTTGCACATGCCTAGTTTGACTAAGCACCACTTGCACATAAGAATTCCTAAGCATGAAATAAAACCAACATGTGGTAGAGGGGTTCACCACATCTCATGGAACCAAGCTCCAAACATAGAACAAATCTGAAATAAGTCATCTCCAGAAAGTGTTCCAAAGGCAAAACTGACTTCGCCAATGGATTCCTGGGATGATTCTACCCCAAAAACATATATAACACCTATGCACTTGTATAGAACAAATGGGCACAAACTAGAAACGAAAATCTACATGGAATCACATATAGTGATTAGTGCATCATCACATGTGCTATTCACTAGAACAACTCCTACACAAGCACTTGTACTCTAACAACACTACATTAGTGCACATGAGGGGTAGACCTCATGCTCATGTGCCTTAGCACACCACCACACACCACACACATGAGCACTAGCAAGAAAGGACCTACACAAGTTAAATAGAAACACACCACTAACTTGCCTCACATAAGCACTTCTATACCTACACATGTAATCTTGCACATGTGCTCATCAAGGCATATCATGCCATGACATGTGTGAGACATACACACATAAGCACACACACACACTCACATTCACCACATACTTCACTAGATAGGACACACACACATACAACATGCACATGGGAAAACACCCACACACATGCTTCTCCCTAGCACAACATGGATACACCACCTACCCATATAATCTAGCAAACATAAATATACATGCACTCTACACATGATACTTACACTCACATATGATTTAGAACCACATATGCACATATGCTCCAAAGCCCACAAATGCATCCATCTCAAACTAGCAACAAATGCTAAGAACACCTACTGTTGGGAGCAAGAAAATAAATACTACAAGGTGCCAAGCCTACCTCATGCAAGTATGCAGCAAGCAATGCAAAAACAGGGAATAAATACAAAAAAGGACAGGGGAGGAGTTGAACCCCAGACCCCCTGTATCGCCAGCAACCAATACACCACTCTTCTACTGTACCTTTGCTTGACAGGAACAGAGTCGACAACAAGATAGGCCACCCCCTACGCTACTGCTACTGTTGCCGAGAGGAAAACACAAAAAGGGGGTGGCTAAGCTGGGTCTCGAACCCACAACACGCCAGAAACACAACCACACGTTCCACCACTACGCTATGCTACCGATCTCGATAGAGAAGAGGAGCTAAACAAGTAAACATGCTACTATGCCTTGCTCTGTCTGCATAGAGATGCCGGCGACAGAGAGGCCGCCGGAGCATGCCCTTGCTACTGCTGTTACGCCGCGGGATCAACTACGAGATCTATTCTGCACTGCTACTACGAGGTGGTAGCCCCTGCTATGCTGTGCTCTGCCCGAGCACACACACAAACAGACATCACACACCTGCATGAACTCCTCTCGGGACAGAGGAGTGCCGACGAGCTCTAGGCCGATCTACTCGAGGGGGAAGGGAGGAGGATCCATGCACACCTAGGGGAAGGAAGAAAGGGATGATCTGATCGGGAAGAAGCCGGAACGGTGACGATCTGAAGGGGAAGTAGAGGCGCTGTGCAGAACCGAAGTAGAGGACGAAGACCACCGGGAACGCACCGATGGCGAGCTCCTGCCCCTCGGTGAGGTTGCTCCTCGACCTCAGCAACGACGGGAATGGAGCGCGGGGTGCTCCCCCAAGCCCCTGGACATGGCGGCCACCGCCAGAGACGACAGATGCAGGGGTAGACGCCGGCGGCTACTACCTCTCTCTCTCTGCACCTACCTATAGAGAACTCACCTGAGGGGGAAGGAGAGATGGGGGAGATGGAGAGAGGTGGTGGTGGCGCAAAGAGGGACGCGGAACCCTAGGGAAAGGAGGGGCACGAACGCCAACACTTTATGGGGGGCCTCGATGTCTGTGAGCCCTCACGACTCTTTCTCTCTCTCGGTTGTCTGACGGAAAGCGTGCACCTTGGAGGAACGGCGTCAAGAAGGAGAAAGAGGGACGCGCAGGTAGGCTGCCGCGCGGTGGAGAGGAGGAGTGGGCCTGCTAGTGGGAGGGAGCCCACTAGTAGCGCCAGATAGAATGAAAAACAATTCCCTAGGGTTTTCCGTTTACAAAAATGACCAGAGAAGAAAGGAAAGCACAGACAACTCTATAGATGCTAAAAATAAAACTAGCACACCCCTGGTCATAAGATAATACAACATATCTAAGAAAAATAGAAAAGGAATTTTAGAAGCCACTAAATATTTACAAAACAGAATATGTTGGGCTGTTTCGTGAATATTTGCACCCTCACTACAAAGGTTCAAAACAGCAAAATCACATGTTCATCTCCACCACAAAATAAGCTAAATCAAGGACATTTTAAAACAGAAAAGGATCAAGTGAAACTTGACCTTGAGATGAAATAGAGAGGGGGGGGGGAGTTTTCCAAAACCCTAGTGCAAACCAACATGGTTCCTACTAACACATGCACACCCCACACAAGCTAACACATCACATCACCACATCACATGGATCACTCCAACACATAGGACCACAAGGCATCAAACACAATAGGCAAGGATGAAAAGATGGTGATGCATGCATGCAAAGGAAGAATAAACAAGGTGACATCACATGAAATCATATGCATTGAGCTCTCATATCAATGACAAGTTGTACCCGCATGGAGAAGGTTCCAAAAAGGGAAAGATACACTCTTGGGGCATTACAAACTCTCCCACACTACAAAAAGATCTCGCCCCGAGATCTACGCCTGAAAGAACTCCGGAAATTCAGAACAGAGGTGGTCCTCGCGTTCCCAAGTAGCCTCTTTATCGGAATGGTGTGACCACTGCACTTTGAGAAATTTGACGGTCTTGTTGCGGATCTTGCGCTCAGTTGCCTCGAGAACCGCAACTAGATGCTCATGATAAGATAGGTTAGGCTGAAGGTCTATGTCTTGAAGATGAACAGTGCACTCGGGGGTCTTGAAGCACCTCCGGAGCTGAGAGACATGGAACACATCATGCACATTTGCAAAGTTTGACGGGAGCTCAAGCTGGTACGCAAGGTCGCCTATCTTGCCAACAACTCTGAACGGACCAACGAAACGAGGCGCAAGCTTGCCTTTGATGCCAAAGCGTTGCGTACCCTTCATAGGTGACACCTTGAGATAGACGAAGTCATCAAGCTCATAAGACATGTCATGATGCTTGCTACCATAATAGCTCTTCTGACGGGACTGAGCTTCTCTGAGGTTATCACGAATGACCCGACACATCTCCTCACCTTCTTCTATCAAGTCATTCCCAAGGATCTGACACTCGCCGGTCTCGGACCAGTTGAGCGGGGTACGACACTTCCTGCCATAGAGAATTTCAAACAGAGCCTTGTCAGAACTAGCTTGATAACTGTTGTTATACGAGAACTCAGCAAAAGGCAGGCAATCCTCCCACTTCATGCCAAAAGAGATAACACATGCTCTCAGCATATCCTCAAGAACTTGATTGACTCGCTCCACTTGACCACTAGTCTGAGGATGAAAAGCTGTGCTGAAGCGGATCTTCGTACCCATCGCAGACTGAAAAGAGTCCCAGAACTTGGAGGTGAAGATACTTCCGCGATCCGAAGAGATCATCATAGGCACGCCGTGCAAGGACACAATCCTGGAAGTGTACAACTCTGCAAGATGAGCTGCCGAAATGGATTCCTTGACTGGAAGAAAATGAGCCACTTTACTCAACTTGTCGATGACGACGAAGATGGCATCATTACCCTTCTTGGACTTTGGAAACCTGGTGACAAAATCCATCTCAATGTGATCGAACTTCCACTCGAGAATGAGAAAAGGATGCAAAAGACCTGCTGGACGTTGATGCTCTGCTTTCACCCTTTGACATACATCACATTCATTTACGAACTGAGCAATCTCATGCTTCATACGAGTCCACCAGAAGGTCTGTTTCAAGTCCTGAGACATCTTGGAGCTTCTAGGATGAATAGAGAGCAGAGAGTTATGAGCTTCTTCCATGATTACCTTTCTGAGATCACCTTTCGGGACGAGAATACGATCCTGAAAGAACAACGTGTCTCTGGCATCAACACTGAAGCACTTATACTTGGGAAGACTCTTTGCCACGCCAATCTTGACTTTCTTCACCATTGCATCAAGAAGCTGTGCTGCTCGGACCTGATCTTCCAAGGTAGGAGAGATATGAAGGTTTGCAAGAAATCCCTAAGGTACTAACTGAAGGTTGAGCTTCCTGAAAGACACACAAAGCTCAGGCTGGAGAGGTTGCAGAATGAGACTGTTGTAGTACACCTTCCCGCTCAAGGCATCTGCCACGACATTAGCTTTGCCTGGTGCGTACTCAACACTCGAATTAAAATCTTGGAGCATTTCGACCCAACGAGTTTGTCGGAGATTCATGTTAGGCTGAGTGAAGATGTACTTGAGACTCTTGTGATCGATGAACACTTCAACCTTTTGTTCCAACAAGAGGTGTCTCCAAGTCATCAGAGCGTGTACCACAACTGCTAGCTCAAGATCATGCACATGATAATTCTTCTCCGCTGGCTTCAACTGCCTGGAGGTATAAGCAACCACTTTCTTCTCTTGCATTAGAACTACACCAAGACCCTGGAGAGAAGCGTCGCAGAACACCTGGTAAGGCTTGGAATCATCCGGAGGAACCAAAACTGGAGTAGAGGTGAGCTCTCCTTGAGTGTGTCGAAGGCCAACTTACACTCTGGAGAGCAAGCATACTTCACACCTTTCTGAAGAAGACTTGAGAGCGGCTTAGCAATCTTGGAGAAGTTCTCAACGAACCTTCCGCAATAGCTTGCAAGCCCGAGAAAGCTTCGAAGCTGCTTCACATTCTGCGGAGGCTCCCATTCAACAATGGCCTGCACCTTGGACGGATCAACTTTGATGCCCTCGGCAGAGATAATGTGACCAAGATAGACGACTTCTTTCAGCCAGAACTCACACTTGGAAAACTTGGCATACAATTTGTACTCTCTCAGCTTATCAAGCACCAATCTAAGATGTTCTTCATGTTCTTCCTCAGTTTCAGAAAAGACCAGAATGTCGTCGAGATAGAGCAAGACGAAGTCATTCTTGAAGGGAGAGAATATGTAGTTCATCAATCGACAAAATGTCGGAGGAGCATTTGCCAGACCAAAAGACATGACCGTATACTCATACGAGCCAAAACTAGTCCTGAAAGCAGTCTTCGGAATACCCTCTTCGCGAATGCGAATTTGATGATAGCCCATTCTGAGATTAAGCTTGGAGAAGATCTTAGCTCCTTTCAATTGTTCAAACAACTCAGTTATGTTTGGAAGTGGATACTTGTTCCTGATTGTCTTCTTGTTCAATGGACGGTAATTGACACACAACCGGTCCGTGCCATCCTTCTTCTCGACAAACAGAACCCCACAGCCCCACAGAGACGAGCTCGGTCTGATCAAACCCAAACGCTCCTGCTCATCGAGTTGCCTCTTAAGTTCCTTCAACTCTTCTGGACCCAATTTGTACGACCGTTTGCACACCGGCTCAGTACCTGGCTCAAGCTCAATGACAAATTCAACTTCTCGGTGCGGAGGCATGCCTGGTAGCTCTTATGGAAACACATCTTCATATTCGCAGACCACTGGGATTTGCAAAATAGGATTAATCTCACCCTTTTCATTCAACGAGAACAGACGGATTGTATCATCGCGCGCCACGAATATAATCACGTCCTCCGAGGAGTGGGTAAGCTTCACTTCTTTAGCTTCACAATCAATCGATGCCTTGTTCATGGCCAGCCAGTCCCTACCAAGGGTCAAGTCAATGTCGGAATTGCCCAAGACAATAGGAGACGCCAGAAAACAATAACTGCCTATCTTGACAGAAGCATCCAGAACCAACATGTGAGAACTCATGCACATGCCCGGAGAAACCACACGGAAGGGACTATCCAAATGAATTGCAGGAATATCATGCTTAGCAATGAAAGGCTTGGAGATGAAGCAATGCGATGCACCAGAATCAAATAACACTTTAGCAGGAATATCATTAACGAGGAGGTTACCCATGATCACATCTGACGAGTTTTCTGCCTCAGCCGCATTCACCATGTTGACTCGAGCTGACCTGGGGTTGAACTTCACAAGAGCATTGCTAGGAGGTTTTCCTAGAGGAGGAGGCGGCAGACGGAACTGAGAAGTGCACTTGTTGGCATAGTGACCTTTCTGCCCACACTTGTGACAAGTAACCTCTGCTGGCTGATGGTACTATGTCTGAGGAGGCCCTTGCTTCTGATGCTGGAATCTCTGCTGAAAGACTGGGTTGGGTGGGTGGGAAGAACCACGGCCACCAGAATGCTTGAGCTGCTGCGAGTGCCGAGGAGGAGGAGGAGACACCCAAAACTTCTGTTGCTTCTGAACCACCTGAGTAGAGGAAGAGATGGAATCTCTGAAGCGCTTCTTATAATTCTCCACCCTGAGCAAGGCTGCCTCTACCCTGAGAGCTAAGTTCTAGAACTTGTCGAACTCCTCAGGATCGTGCAAAGCAAGAGCTAACTGCAAATCTTCTTTCAAGCCACCTCTGAACTGATAAATCTTGCTCTTCTGATCAGGGATATCCTGCAAGGCGTATCAGGCTAGCTCATGGAACTCGACGTTGTACTTGTACACAGAGTTACCACCCTGCTTCAAGCGCCTGAACTTCTCACGCATTTCCTCCACGAAGCTAGACGGAATGTAGTGGGATCTGAAGTCACGGCAGAACTCATCCCAAGTGATCACTCTAGCGCCTCTGGAATCCTTCAACTGTTGCCACCAGATAGATGCTTGCCCCTTCAGCTGGAATGTTGCAAATTTGACGAAATACTCAGGACGAACATTGTTACACTCAAAATGCTTTTTCATGTCCAGGATCCAATCCTCAGCATCAAACGACTGGTCTCAGGAAGTGAAAGTCTTCGGCTGATTCGACAGGAACTGACTTAGATTAGCAAACTGATTGCTACCATGCTGGAAATTGCCTTGCTGTTGATTAGCCCTCTCTTGCAACAACTGTAGCAACATCTGAGTGTTTGTATTTGTAGCAGCCATCACCACTTGGCAAGCCTCTGCAGGAGGAGGCGGCGGCGGAGGAGGTGGTGGCAGTGTTGGGGAACGTCGCATGGGAAACAAAAATTTTCCTACGCGCACGAAGACCTATCATGGTGATGTCCATCTACGAGAGGGGATGTGTGATCTACGTACCCTTGTAGACCGTACAGCAGAAGTGTTAGTGAACGCGGTTGATGTAGTGGAATGTCCTCACGTCCCTCGATCCGCCCCGCGAACTGTCCCGCGATCAGTCCCACGATCTAGTGTCGAACGGACGACACCCCCGCGTTCAGCACACGTACAGCTCGACGATGATCTCGGCCTTCTTGATCCAGCAAGAGAAACGGAGAGGTAGAAGAGTTCTCCGGCAGCGTGACGGCGCTCCAGAGGTTGGTGATGATCTTGTCTCAGCAGGGCTCCGCCCGAGCTCCGCAGAAACGCGATCTAGAGGAAAAACCGTGGAGGTATGTGATCGGGCTGCCGAGAAAAAGTCGTCTCAAATCAGCCCTAAAACCTCCGTATATATAGGTGGGAGAGGGGGGGCCTTGCCTTGGGGCTCAAGGAGCCCCAAGGGGGTCGGCCAAACCAAAGGGGGGAAGGTCTCCCCTCCCAAACCGAATCCAACTTGGTTTGGAAGGTGGAGTCCTTCTTCCCTATCCCACCTCCTCCTTTTTTTTCTTTTCTCTTTGATTTTCTTCCTATGGCACATAGGGCCTTCTTGGGCTGTCCCACCAGCCCACTAAGGGCTGGTGCGCCACCCCCAAGGCCTATGGGCTTCCCCGGGGTGGGTTGCCCCACCCGGTGAACTCCCGGAACCCATTCGTCATTCCCGGTACATTCCCGGTAACTCCGAAAACCTTACGGTAATCAAATGAGGTCATCCTATATATCAATCTTCGTTTCCGGACCATTCCGGAAACCCTCGTGATGTCCGTGATCTCATTCGGGACTCCGAACAACATTCGGTAACCAAACATATAACTCAAATACGCATAAAACAACGTCGAACTTTAAGTGTGCAGACCCTGCGGGTTCGAGAACTATGTAGACATGACCCGAGAGACTCCTCGGTCAATATCCAATAGCGGGACCTAGATGCCCATATTGGATCCTACATATTCTACGAAGAACTTATCATTTGAACCTCAGTGCCAAGGATTCATATAATCCCGTATGTCATTCCCTTTGTCCTTCGGTATGTTACTTGCCCGAGATTCGATCGTCAGTATCCGCATACCTATTTCAATCTTGTTTACCGGCAAGTCTCTTTACTCGTTCCGTAATACAAGATCCCGCAACTTACACTAAGTTACATTGGTTGCAAGGCTTGTGTGTGATGTTGTATTACCGAGTGGGCCCCGAGATACCTCTCCGTCACACGGAGTGACAAATCCCAGTCTTGATCCATACTAACTCAACGAACACCTTCGGAGATACCTGTAGAGCATCTTTATAGTCACCCAGTTACGTTGCGACGTTTGATACACACAAAGTATTCGTTCGGTGTTAGTGAGTTATATGATCTCATGGTCATAGGAACAAATACTTGACACGCAGAAAAACAGTAGCAACAAAATGACACGATCAACATGCTACGTCTATTAGTTTGGGTCTAGTCCATCACATGATTCTCCTAATGATGTGATCCCGTTATCAAGTAACAACACTTGCCTATGGCCAGGAAACCTTGGCCATCTTTGATCAACGAGCTAGTCAACTAGAGGCTTACTAGGGACAGTGTTTTGTCTATGTATCCACACAAGTATTGTGTTTCCAATCAATACAATTATAGCATGGATAATAAACGATTATCATGAACTAAGAAATATAATAATAACTAATTTATTATTGCCTCTAGGGCATATTTCCAACAGTCTCCCACTTGCACTAGAGTCAATAATCTAGTTCACATCTCCATGTGATTCCAACGAATCCAACACCCATATAGTTCTGGGGTCTGATCACGTCTTGCTCGTGAGAGAAGTTTTAGTCAACGGTTCTGAAACTTTCAGATCCGTGCATTCTTTACAAATCTTTATGTCATCTTATAGATGCTGCTACTACGTGCTATTCGGAAATGCTCCAAATATCTACTCTACTATACGAATCCGTTTCACTACTCATAGTTATTCGGATTAGTGTCAAAGCTTGCATCAACGTAACCCTTTACGACAAACTCTTTAACCACCTCCATAATCGAGAAAAATTCCTTAGTCTATTTAGTTACTAAGGATAACTTTGACCGCTGATCAGTGATTCAATCCTGGATCACTCTGTGTACCTCTTTAACTGACTTGCTGCAAGGCACACATCAGGTGCGGTACTCAGCATGGCATACTTTAGAGTCTACAGCTAAGGCATAGAATACGACCTTCGTCTATTCTCTTTATTCTGCCGGGGTCGGGTTTTGAGTCTTACTCAAATTCACACCTCACAACGCAACCAAGAACTCCTTCTTTGCTGATCTATTTTGAACTCTTTCAAAAACTTGTCAAGGCATGCATCTTGTTGAAACTTCCATTAAGCGCTTTCGATCTATCCCCATAGATCTTTGATGCTCAACGTTCAAGTAGCGCAATCCAGGTACTCCTTTGAAAACTCCTTTCAAACAACCTTGTATGCTTTACAGAAATTCTACATTACTTCTGATCCACAATATGTCAACCACATATACTTATCAGAATTTCTATAGTGCTCCCACTCACTTCTTTGGGAATACAAGTTTCTCATAAACCTTGCACAAACCCAAAATCTTTGATCATCTTATCAAAGTGTATATTCCAACTCCGAGATGCTTGCACCAGTCCAATGAAGGATCGTTGGAGCTTGCATACTTGCTAGTATCTTTAGGATCGACAAAACCTCCTGGTTGTATCACATACAATGTTTGCTCAAGGAAACCGTCGAGGAAACAATATTTTGACATCCTATGTGCAATATTTCATAAATAATGCAACAACTACTAACATAATTCTAACAGAATTTTAGCATCGCTACGAGTGAGAAAGTCTCATCATAGTCAACTTGTTTGATCTTGTCAGAAACATCTTTGCGACAAGTCGAGCTTTTAATAATAGTGACTTATCACTATCATCGTCTGTCTTCCTTTTAAAGATCCATCTTTACTCAATAGTCTTATGACCATCAAGTAGTTCTTCCAACGTCTACACTTTGTTTTCATACATGGATCCTCTCTCGGATTTCATGGACTCCAGCCATTTGTCAGAATCCGGGCCCACCATTGCTTTCTCCATAACTCGTAGGTTCACTGTTGCTCAACAACATGACCTCCAAGACAGGGTTACCTTACCACTCTGTAGTAGTACGCGACCTTGTCAACCTACGATGTTTGTAGTAACTTGATCCGATGCTCAATGATCACCATCATCAGCTTCCACTTCAATTGGTGTAGGCGCCACAGGAACAACTTCCTGCGCCCTGCTACACACTGGTTGAAGTGATGGTTCGATAACTTCATCAAGTTCTACCACCCTCCCACTCAATTCTTTCGAGATAAACTTTTCCTCGAGAAAGGATCCGTTTCTAGAAACAAACACTTTGCTTTCGGATCTGAGATAGGAGATGTACCCAACTGTTTTGGATATCCTATGAAGATGCATTTATCCGCTTTGGGATCGAGCTTATCAGACTGAAACTTTTTTCACATAAGTGTGGAAACCCCAAACTTTCAAGAAACGACAGTTTAGATTTCTCTAGACCTTAGTCTATACTGTGTCATCTCAACGGAAATATGTGGTGCCCCTTTTAAAGTGAATGCGGTTGTCTCTAATGCTTAACTCATAAACGATAGTGGTAATTCGATAAGAGACATCATAGCATGCACCATACCAAATAGTGTGTGGCTATGACGTTCAGACACACCATCACACTATGATGTTCTAGGTGGCATGAACTGCAAAACAATTTCCACATTGTCTTAACTGCGTACCAAAACTCGTAACTCAGATATTCATTTCTATGATCATATCGTAGACAGTTTATCCTCTTGTTACGACGAACTTTACTCCGAAACAGAATTGAACTTTTCAATATTTCAGACTTGTGATTCATTAAGCAAATACTCTAGTATCTACTCAAATCGTCATTGAAGTAAGAACATAATGATATCCACTGCGTGCCTCAGCACCCATTGGACTGCATACATCAAAATGTATCACTTCCAACAAGTTACTATCTTATTTCATCTCAATGAAAACAAGGCCTTGCTCATGTGGTATGATTTGCATGTCACTAGTGATTCAAAATCAAGTGATTATAAAGATCCATCAGCATGGAGCCTCTTCATGCAATTTATACCAACATGACTCAAGCGGCAGTGCCACAAGTAAGTGGTACTATCATCATTACCTCGTATCTTTTGGCACCAATATCATGAACATGTGTAACACTACGATCGAGATTCAATAAACCATTGAAGGTGATTACTCAAGAAAATAGAGTAACCATTATTCTCTTTAAATGAATAATCGTATTGCAATAAACACGATCCAATCATGTTCATGCTTAACGCAAGCACCAAATAACAATTATTTAGGTTTAACACCAATCCCGATGGTAGAGGGAGCGTGCGACGTTTGATCATATCAACCTTGGAAACACTTCTAACACGTATCGTCACCTCACCTTTAGCTAGTCTCCGTTCACGCCGTAGCTATCATTCTGTGTTACTAATCACTTAGCAACCGAACCGGTATCCAATACCCTCATGCTACTAGGAGTACTAGTAAAGTACACATCAACATCATGTATATCAAATATACTTCTTTCGACTTTTGCCAGCCTTCTTATCTACCAAGTATCTAGAGTTGCTCCGCCTCAGTGACTGTTACCCTCATTACAGAAGCACTTAGTCTCGGGTTTGGGTTTAATCTTGGGTCTCTTCATTAGTGCAGCAACTGTTTTGCCGTTTCACGAAGTATCCCTTCTAGCCCTTGCCTTTCTTGAAACTTAGTGGTTTTACTAACCATCAACTATTGACGCTCCTTCTTGATTTCTACTTTCGCAGTGTCAAACATCGCGAATTACTCAAAGATCATTGTATCTATCCTTGATATGTTATAGTTCATCACGAAGCTCTCACAACTTGGTGGCAGTGATTTTGGAGAACTATCACTATCTCATCTGGAAGATTAACACCCACTTGATTCAAGCGATTGTCGTACTCAGACAATCTGAGCACACGCTCAACGATTGAGCTTTTCTCCTTTACTTTGTGGACAAAGAATCTTGTAGGAGGTCTCGTACCTCTTAACAAGGGCACGAGCATGAAATCACAATTTCATCTCTTTAGAACATCACTTATGTTCCGTGACGTTTCAAAACGTCTTCGGCGCCTTGCTTCTAAGCCATTAAGTATTTTGCACTGAACTATCATGTAGTCATCAGAAACATGTATGTCGGATGTGCACAACATCCACAGACGACGCTCGAGGTGCAGCACACTGAGTGGTGCATTAAGGACATAAGCCTTTTGCGCAGCAACGAGGACAATCCTCTTCAAAGTTTGCTACTATCAACTTTCAACTAAATTTTCTCTAGGAACATATAAAAACAGTAGAGCTATAGCGCAAGCTACATCATAATTCGTAAAGACCATTAGACTATGTTCATGACAATTAGTTCAATTAATCATATTACTTAAGAACTCCCACTCAAAAAGTACATCTCTCTAGTCATTTGAGTGGTACATGATCCAAATCCACTATCCCGAGTCCGATCATCACGTGAGTCGAGAATAGTTTCAGTGGTAAGCATCTCTATGCTAATCATATCAACTATACGATTCATGCTCGACCTTTCGGTCTCATGTGTTCCGAGGCCATGTCTGCACATGCTAGGCTCGTCAAGCTTAACCCGAGTGTTCTGCGTGTGCAACTGTTTTGCACCCGTTGTATGTGAACGTTGAGTCTATCACACCCGATCATCACGTGGTGTCTCGAAACGAAGAACTGTCGCAACGGTGCACAGTCGGGGAGAACACAATTTTGTCTTGAAATTTTAGTGAGAGATCACCTCATAATGCTACCGTCGTTCTAAGCAAGATAAGGTGCAAAAAAAGATTAACATCACATGCAATTCATAAGTGACATGATATGGCCATCATCATGCGCTTCTTGATCTCCATCACCAAATCACCGACACGATCTTCTTATCACCGGCGTCACACCATGATCTCCATCATCATGATCTCCATCAACGTGTCGCCATCGGGGTTGTCGTGCTACTCATGCTATTACTACTAAAGCTACATCCTAGCAAAATAGTAAACGCATGTGCAAGCACAAACGTTAGTATAAAGACAACCCTATGGCTCCTGCCGGTTGCCGTACCATCGACGTGCAAGTCGATATTATCTATTACAACATGATCATCTCATACATCCAATATATCACATCACATCGTTGGCCATATCACATCACAAGCATACCCTGCAAAAACAAGTTAGACGTCCTCTAATTTTGTTGTTGCATGTTTTACGTGGTGACCATGGGTATCTAGTAGGATCGCATCTTACTTATGCAAACACCACAACGGAGATATATGAGTTGCTATTTAACCTCATCCAAGGACCTCCTCGGTCAAATCCGATTCAACTAAAGTTGGAGAAACTGACACTTGCCAGTCATCTTTGAGCAATGGGGTTACTCGTAGCGATGAAACCAGTCTCTCGTAAGCGTACGAGTAATGTTGGTCCAAGCCGCTTCAATCCAACAATACCGCGGAATCAAGAAAAGACTAACGAGGGCAGCAAAATGCACATCCCCGCCCACAAAAACTTTTGTGTTCTACTCGAGAAGACATCTACGCATGAACCTAGCTCATGATGCCACTGTTGGGGAACATCGCATGGGAAACAAAAATTTTCCTACGCGCACGAAGACCTATCTTGGTGATGTCCATCTACGAGAGGGGATGTGTGATCTACGTACCCTTGTAGACTGTACAGCAGAAGCGTTAGTGAACGCGGTTGATGTAGTGGAACGTCCTCACGTCCCTCGATCCGCCCCGCGAACTGTCCCGCGATCAGTCCCACGATCTAGTGCCGAACGGACGGCACCTCCGCGTTCAGCACACGTACAATTCGATGATGATCTCGGCCTTCTTGATCCAACAAGAGAGACGGAGAGGTAGAAGAGTTCTCCGGCAGCCTGACGGCGCTCCGGAGGTTGGTGATGATCTTGTCTCAGCAGGGCTCCGCCCGAGCTCGCAGAAACGCGATATAGAGGAAAAACCGTGGAGGTATGTGATCGGGCTGCCGTGAAAAAGTCGTCTCAAATCAGCCCTAAAACCTCCGTATATATAGGTGGGAGAGGGGGGCCTTGCCTCAAGGAGCCCCAAGGGGGTCGGCCGAACCAAAGGGGGGAAGGTCTCCCCTCCCAAACCGAATCCAACTTGGTTTGGAAGGTGGAGTCCTTCTTCCCTTTCCCACCTCCTCCTTTTTTTTTTCTTTTCTCTTTGATTTTCTTCCTATGGCGCATAGGGCCTTCTTGGGCTGTCCCACCAGCCCACTAAGGGCTGGTGCGCCACCCCCAAGTCCTATGGGCTTCCCCGGGGTGGGTTGCCCCCCCGGTGAACTCCCGGAACCCATTTGTCATTCCCGGTACATTCCCGGTAACTCTGAAAACCTTACGGTAATCAAATGAGGTCATCCTATATATCAATCTTCGTTTGCGGACCATTCCGGAAACCCTCGTGATGTCCGTGATCTCATCCGGGACTCCGAACAACATTCGGTAACCAACCATATAACTCAAATACGCATAAAACAACGTCGAACCTTAAGTGTGCAGACCCTGCGGGTTCGAGAACTATGTAGACATGACCCAAGAGACTCCTCGGTCAATATCCAATAGGGGGACCTGGATGCCCATATTGGATCCTACATATTCTACGAAGATCTTATCGTTTGAACCTCAGTGCCAAGGATTCGTATAATCCCGTATGTCATTCCCTTTGTCCTTCCGTATGTTACTTGCCCGAGATTCGATCGTCAGTATCCGCATACCTATTTCAATCTCATTTACCGGCAAGTCTCTTTACTCGTTCCGTAATACAAGATCCGCCAACTTACACTAAGTTACATTGCTTGCAAGGCTTGTGTGTGATGTTGTATTACCGAGTGGGCCTCGAGATACCTCTCCGTCACACGGAGTGACAAATCCCAGTCTTGATCCATACTAACTGAACGAACACCTTCAGAGATACCTGTAGAGCATCTTTATAGTCACCCAGTTACGTTGCGACGTTTGATACACACAAAGTATTCCTTCGGTGTTAGTGAGTTATATGATCTCATGGTCATAGGAACAAATACTTGACATGCAGAAAAACAGTAGCAACAAAATGACACGATCAACATGCTACGTCTATTAGTTTGGGTCTAGTCCATCACATGATTCTCCTAATGATGTGATCCCGTTATCAAGTAACAACACTTTCCTATGGCCAGGAAACCTTGGCCATCTTTGATCAACGAGCTAGTCAACTAGAGGCTTACTAGGGACAGTGTTTTGTCTATGTATCCACACAAGAATTGTGTTTCCAATCAATACAATTATAGCATGGATAGTAAACGATTATCATGAACTAAGAAATATAATAATAACTAATTTATTATTGCCTCTAGGGCATATTTCCAACAGTCTCCCACTTGCACTAGAGTCAATAATCTAGTTCACATCTCCATGTGATTCCAACGAATCCAACACCCATATAGTTCTGGGGTCTGATCACGTCTTGCTCGTGAGAGAAGTTTTAGTCAACGGTTCTGAAACTTTCAGATCCGTGCGTTCTTTACAAATCTTTATGTCATCTTATAGATGCTGCTACTACGTGCTATTCAGAAATGCTCCAAATATCTACTCTACTATATGAATCCGTTTCACTACTCATAGTTATTCGGATTAGTGTCAAAGCTTGCATCAACGTAACCCTTTACGACGAACTCTTTAACCACATCCATAATCGAGAAAAATTCCTTAGTATATTTAGTTACTAAGGATAACTTTGACCACTGATCAGTGATTCAATCCTGCATCACTCTGTGTACCTCTTTAACTGACTTGCCGCAAGGCACACATCAGGTGCGGTACTCAGCATGGCATACTTTAGAGTCTATGGCTAAGGCATAGAAGACGACCTTCGTCTATTCTCTTTATTCTACCGGGGTCGGGTTTTGAGTCTTACTCAAATTCACACCTCACAACGCAACCAAGAACTCCTTCTTTGTTGATCTATTTTGAACTCTTTCAAAAACTTGTCAAGGCATGCATCTTGTTGAAACTTCCATTAAGCGCTTTCGATCTATCCCCATAGATCTTTGATGCTCAACGTTCAAGTAGCGCAATCCAGGTACTCCTTTGAAAACTCCTTTCAAACAACCTTGTATGCTTTACAAAAATTCTACATTACTTCTGATCCACAATATGTCAACCACATATACTTATCAGAAATTCTATAGTGCTCTCACTCACTTCTTTGGAAATACAAGTTTCTCATAAACCTTGCACAAACCCAAAATCTTTGATCATCTCATCAAAGTGTATATTCCAACTCCGAGATGCTTGCACCAGTCCAATGAAGGATCACTGGAGCTTGCATACTTGCTAGTATCTTTAGGATCGACAAAACCTCCTGGTTGTATCACATACAATGTTTGCTCAAGGAAACCGTCGAGGAAACAATATTTTGACATCCTGTGTGCAATATTTCATAAATAATGCAACAACTACTAACATAATTCTAATAGACTTTTAGCATCGCTATGAGTGAGAAAGTCTCATCATAGTCAACTTGTTTGATCTTGTCAGAAACATCTTTGCGACAAGTCGAGCTTTTAATAATAGTGACTTATCACTATCATCGTCTGTCTTCCTTTTAAAGATCCATCTTTACTCAATAGTCTTATGACCATCAAGTAGTTCTTCCAAAGTCTACACTTTGTTTTCATACATGGATCCTCTCTCGGATTTCTTCCAAAGTCTATACTTTGTATCACATCCGTCAACACATAACCAGAATCTCAGACCTTCATCTACAACAGACCCTCGTGATCACAATGATAGAAAGTATGGCAGTACTCCCGAACAATGTGCACCAGTACTGGGGACATCGGGATTATCTCGCCACTACTAGTATTGAAGCAATTACGAACATCCTTCGTTCTTAGATACTCAGAAATCTGAATGATGGCGATGTGCGCAAGAATCCCGTGGAGCTCAACTCCCCCGAGGAAATCAAGGCAGACAGGAGGCAACAAGACAGAACTCCGTCACATCGAAATCATATAGATTTCAAAAATACCCGCGTGATCTTAATTTTTTTTGAGAGAGAACATGAGTAGAATTAAGATTTGCTAAGTCGGGAACCTCACCAGAGCATGGAAGAGGAGAAAAAAGAATCCTACTCTCCGATATAACTAAGACTCAAAACATTTTACTAGACTCGACTCGGCCAAGTACGATCACACAAAGGATCCTATGGTCGTAAGGCTCTGATTACCAACTTGTAACGACTAAGATGCGGTCCTTTCCGATTTGGGAAACGAGGCCCCGAATGGGAAAGAAGCGCATCTAAGCGTTTCGCAAGCACGGTAACATAGAACATACATAATAATAGTAGAAAGACAATAAGGGATTCAACTGCCATCTCATAAATATATCAGAGTTACATCACGCATCCAAACAAGGTAGTTCCGCTACGGACTACAAAACATGAGAAATGGCTATGCTACCCTGCATGCTCGCCCGTGATCACCACCACGCCTCAATCTTCTGGATAGTTCACATACATGCGGTCGTTCTCCTCATCGTACTGCCACGCCAGTTGCGTGCCGTCGGGATCACCTGTCTCGGGGGTACCTGAACCTGTTGGTGTTTTGAAGGAATCTGTGAGCCACGGGGACTCAGCAATCTATGACCTCGGTGCCAGAACTAGTCAAGTTATTAGGTAAGGAAGGTGGAGTATTTAGGTTGCAGCACCCTAAGCTTTATAGTGGCTAACTTACGTAGAACATGTATGAAGGCGATCTATACTAGCGGTCGGTGATTAGCTGATCACTAAGTGATCCTGAACACCTACTTACATCAATCATAACCCCACCGTGTTGCCGTTCGAAGAGAGATCTTCGAAGGGGACAGTCACGGTTACACACACAGTTGGCAATTTATTAGCTTATGTTTAAGTTATCTATAACCGGATGTTAACAAATATTCCAAGTGGCCACATAATCGCGGGCGCGGCTTTCCGAAAGATTAAACCCTGCAGGGGTGCTCCAACTAGTCCATCACAAACCGTCACGGGCCGCAAAGTTATCCTCTATCACGATTCTCGTGATCTCGTCGGATTCCTTAGAGGAAAACCTCAACTCTGGGGAGAACCAAAGCTTCACCGGGATTCCTATACGCAAGATATATCGCTAAGGTAAGACAAGACTAGCAGAACCTCCCGTTGTGTCGACGACTCCGATAAGAGCCGCGTATCTCAGTCCCAGGACACAACGGATGAGCGATGGTTACCATGCCAAAACACCAAGGTGCCCCGGGGAGCGTAATAAGCTGCTCTGGGTTGGACCAATACTCATGAGGAGCACTAGCCCGGGTTGTTGATTAAATTCCTCGGGGTAGCTATTCCCTATGCAGATTATTATTAAATGATTAGCAAATTAACACCAATGTTGGGTCGTGCCGGACAAGTCTTAACACTACGTGATTTATTGAGGGGGTCCCCATAACAACCCCGAACGTGTTAGGAGCGATCAGTTATGGAATCAAACACCGGTAGCCGGTAACTATGGCGGCAATAACGGAACAAAACACCCGGAAAAGGCTAGGCCTTCTGTTATTTACCAAGTATATAGGTGCATTAATTAAATAACAGATTTAGTATAATGATATCAAGCTCATGTTATCACATGAGACAAAGCACCTGCAACTAGCAACGCTAACATTAGTAGCTGAGCAAAGTCTACTTAGCCATTCAAGTTTTGCTAGGAAGGGATAAGTGTTTGGGTTTCATGGCAATATTAGGAGGCAATTATTTCAGTGGTAGGCAGCGAGCATATGACGAAGGAAACGTAATCTAGCATAACAAGTCTAGAGATGGAATCAAGGTCATATCATCTTGCCCGTGATGTCCTCAGCTTCGAACCGATCTTCTTTCATCCTGCACGTACTCTCCCGGGTCCCAGTTGAAAGCTAAGGCTGAATCACAACACATGGACCTCCACAAGCTCAACAACAGGAGAAGACAATATAAGTAGATTCTCAGACTTAGTGAAAATCACAGATTTTCACTAAACTGGAATTTCAGCCACATGCATACTTTGACTAAGCACCACTTGCACATAATAATTCCTAAGCATGAAATAAAACCAACATGTGGTAGCGGGGTTCACCCTCTACTGCCACAACAAAGAATCAACCTCTTGGGCTCACCACATCGCATGGAACCAAGCTCCAAACATAGAACAAATCTGAAATAAGTCATCTCCAGAAAGTGTTCCAAAGGCTAAACTGACTTCACCAATGGATTCCTGGGATGATTCTACCCCAAAAACATATATAACACCTATGCACTTGTATAGAACAAATGGGCACAAACTAGAAATGAAAATCTACATGGAATCACATATAGTGATTAGTGCATCACCACATGTGCTATTCACTAGAACAACTCCTACACAAGCACTTGTACTCTAACAACACTACATTGGTGCACATGAGGGGTAGACCTCATGCTCATGTGCCTTAGCACACCACCACACACCACACACATCAAGCACTAGCAAGAAAGGACCTACACAAGTTAAATAGAAACACACCACTAACTTACCTCACATAAGCACTTCTATACCTACACATGTAATCTTGCACATGTGCTCATCAAGGCATATCATGCCATGACATGTGTGAGACATACACACATAAGCACACACACACACTCACATTCACCACATACTTCACTAGATAGGACACACACACATACAACATGCACATGGGAAAACACCCACACACATGCTTCTCCCTAGCACAACATGGATACACCACCTACCCATATAATCTAGCAAACATAAATATACATGCACCCAATGCAATACATGCACTCCTACACATCATACTTACACTCACATATGATTTAGAACCACATATGCACATATGCTCCAAAGGCCACAAATGCATCCATCTCAAACTAGCAACAAATGCTAAGAACACCTACTGTTGGGAGCAAGAAAATAAATACTACAAGGTGCCAAGCCTACCTCATGCAAGTATGCAGCAAGCAATGCAAAAACAGGGAATAAAAAAAAGGACAGGGGAGGAGTTGAACCCCAGACCCCCTGTATCTCCAGCAACCAATACACCACTCTGCTACTGCACCTTTGCTTGACAGGAACAGAGTCGACAACAAGATAGGCCACCCCTACGCTACTGCTACTATTGCCGAGAGGAAAACACAAAAAATGGGGTGGCTAAGCTGGGTCTCGAATCCACAACACGCCAGAAACACAACCACACGTTCCACCACTACGCTATGCTACCGATCTTGACAGAGAAGAGGAGCTAAACAAGTAAACATGCTACTATGCCCTGCTCTGTCTTCACTGAGAAGCCGGCGACAGAGAGGCCGCCGGAGCATGCTCTTGCTATTGCTGCTGCGCCACGGGATCAACTACCAGATCTATCCTGTGCTGCTACTACGAGGTGGTAGCCCCTGCTATGCTCTGCTCTCCCCGAGCACACACACAAACAGACATCACACACCTGCATGAACTCCTCTCGGGACAGAGGAGTGCCGACGAGCTCTAGGCCGATCTACTCGAGGGGGAAGGGAGGAGGATCCATGCGCACCTAGGGGAAGGAAGAAGGGGATGATCCGATCGGGAAGAAGCCGGAACGATGACGATCTGAAGGGGAATCAGAGGCGCTGTGCAGAACCGAAGTAGAGAACGAAGACCACCGGGAACGCGCCGATGGTGAGCTCCTGCCCGTCGGTGAGGTCGCTCCTCGACCTTAGCGACGGCAAGAATGGAGCGCGGGTTGCTCCCTTGAGCCCCTAGACATGGCGCCCGGCGTCGGAGACGAAAGATGCAGGGGTAGATGCCAGCGGATACTACCTCTCTCTATGTGCACCTACCTACAGAGAACTCACCTGAGGGGAAATGAGAGATGTGGGAGATGGAGAGAGGTGGCGGCGGCGCAAAGAGGGATGCGGAACCCTAGGAAAAGGAGGGGCATGGACGCCAACACTTTATGGGGGGGGGGGCTCGACGTCTGTGAGCCCTCACGGCGCTCGCTCTCTCTCGGTTGTCTGACGGAAAGCGTGCACTTGGGAGGAACGGCGTCAGGAAGAAGAAAGAGGGACGCGCAGGTGGGCTGCCGCGCGATGGAGAGGAGGAGTGGGCCTGCTAGTGGGAGGGAGCCCACTAGTAGCGCCAGATAGAATAAAAAACAATTCCCTGGGGTTTTCCATTTACAAAAATGACCAGAGAAGAAAAGAAAGCACATACAAATCTATAGATGCTAAAAATAAAACTAGCACACCCCTGGTCATAAGATAATACAACCTATCTAAGAAAAATAGAAAAAGAATTTTAGGAGCCACTAAATATTTACAAAATAGAATATGTTGGGCTGTTTTGTGAATATTTGCACCCTCACTACAAAGGTTCAAAACAGAAAAATCACATGTTCATCTCCACCACAAAATAAGCTAAATCAAGGACATTTTAAAACATAAAAGGATCAAGTGAAACTTGACCTTGAGATGAAATAGAGAGGGGGGAAAGTTTTCCAAAATCCTAGTACAAACCAACATGGTTCCTACTAACACATGCACACCCCACACAAGCTAACACATCACATCACCACATCACATGGCTCACTCCAACACATAGGACCACAAGACATCAAACACAATAGGCAAGGCTGAAAAGATGGTGATGCATGCATGCAAAGGAAGAATAAACAAGGTGACATCACATGAAATCATATGGATTGAGCTCTGATATCAATGAAAAGTTAGACCCACATGGAGAAGGTTCCATAAAGGGAAAGATACACTCTTGGGGCATTACATACGCGCATGCTCCTAGGGGAAGGGATGGTAGGAGTTAATGCTACGGCAACACACAACAACGCCAAAAATTGGCACGTTGACAGAGACTAGGCTTGCGTTGGTTTTTCCCTTGAAGAGAAAAGGGTGATGCAGCACAGGAGTAGTAAGTATTTCCCTCAGTTTGAGAACCAAGGTATCAATCCAGTAGGAGAATCTCGTCAAGTCGAGAGTACCCGCGCAAACACAAAAGAGCTTGCACCCAACGCTATAAAGGGGTTGTAAATCATTTCAAGATTGATTGCAAAGTGATATCTGAAGGAGGAAAGTGCAACGAAGTAAAAGAGTAAGGCTGAAAATATGGTGTGAAGTAGACCCGGGGGCCATAGTGTTCACTAGAGGCTTCTCTCAAAATAGCAAATATTACGGTGGGTGAACAAATTACCGTCGAGCAATTGATAGAACCGCGCAAAGTCATGACGATATCTAAGGCAATGATCATACATATAGGCATCACGTCCGAGACAAGTAGACCGATACTTTCTGCATCTAGTACTATTACTCCACACATCGACCGCTATCCAGCATGCATCTAGTGTATTGAGTTCATGACGAACAGAGTAACACCTTAAGCAAGATGACATGATGTAGAGGGATAAACTCAAACCAATGATGAAAACCCCATCTTTTTACCCTTGATGGCAACAACATGATGCGTGCCTCGCTACCCCTTCTGTCACTGGGTGAGGTCACCGCACAGTATGAACCCAAAACCAAGAACTTCTCCCATTGCAAGAATCATAGATCAAGTTGGCCAAACAAAACCCACAAATCGAAGAGAATTACAAGGATATGAAATCATGCATATAAGAGATCAGAAGAAACTCAAATAAGATTCATAGATAATCTGATCATAAATCCACAATTCATCGGATCTCGACAAACACACCGCAAAAGAAGATTACATCGGATAGATCTCCATGAAGATCATGGAGAACTTTGTATTGAAGATCCAAGAGAGAGAAGAAGCCATCTAGCTACTAGCTATGGACCCGTAGGTCTATCGTGAACTACTCACACATCATCGGAGAGGTCATGGTGTTGATGAACAAGCCCTCCGTATCCGAACCCCCCCGAAAGGGCACCAGAACGTGCCCCAGATGGGATCTTGCGGAGACAGAAGCTTGCGGCGGTGGAAAAGTGTTTTCATGGATCTCCTTAATTTTTCTGGGATTTTAGGGAATATATACGCGAAGGAGCTAGGGTAGGGGAGGCCCAGGGAGCCCACAAGCCTGGGAGGCGCGGCCCCCCTGGCCGCGCCATGAGGGCTTGTGGGGTCCCTGGTGACCCTCTGCCTTAGATTTCAAGCCTTCCGATCGTCTTCTGTTTCGGAAAAAATCTTTTCAGAAGTTTTATTCCGTTTGGACTCTATATAAAATCCTCCTCTGAAAAGGGTCAAAAACACGGAAAAAACAGGAACTGGCACTGAGTTAATAGGTTAGTCCCAAAAAAGATATAAAAGGCATACAAAACATCCAAAGTTTGACAAGATAATAGCATGAAACCATCAAAAATTATAGATACGTTGGAGACGTATCAAGCATCCCCAAGTTTAACTCGTGCTCGTCCTCGAGCAGAGAAGTGATAAAGACTGAATTTTTGATGTGGAATGCTACCTAGCATAGTTGTCCTTTGTAACTTCTTTCATGTGACATGAATGTTCAGATCCGTAAGATTTAAAACAATAGTTTGATATTGACATGAAAACAATAATACTTCAAGCAAACTAGCATGGTAATCATGAACTTTTGAAATAACAAGGCCAAAGAAAGTTATCCCTACAAAATCATATAGTCTGGCTATGCTCCATCATCCCCACACAACTAATTTAAGTCATGTACAACCCCGGTATTGGCCAAGTAAATGTTTTTGCACTCTTACTTTCTCACACCTTTTACAACTATCACGCAATACGTGAGCGTGAGCCATGGATATAGCACTATAGGTGGAATAGAGTGTGGTGGTGGTTGTGAGACAAAAAGGAGGAGATGGTCACATTGACTCGGCGTATCAAAGGGTTATGGAGATGCCCATTAATAGATATCAATGTGAATGAGTAGGGATGGCCATACAAAGGATGCACTAGAGCTCTAAGTATGTGAAAGCTCAAAAGGAGAACTAGTAGGTGTGCATCCAACTTGCTTGCTCACGAAGACCTAGGGCAATTTGAGGAAGCCCATCATTGGAATATACAAGCCAAGTTATATAATGAAGATTCCCACTAGCATTTGGTGGTGACGAAACGAGAGGCTCTCAATCATGAAGAACATGGTGCTATTATGAAGCACAAGTGTGGAAAATGTAGTAGCATTGTCCCATCTCTCTTTTCTCTTTTTTTATTTGGGCTCTTTGGCCTCTTTTTTTATGTGGGCAACTTTGGCCTCTTTTTTTTATTTCCTCACATGGGACAATGCTCTAATAATGATGATCATCACACTTTTATTTACTCACAGCTCAAAGCTTAGAACGATAATGACTCTATAGGAAATGCCTCCGGCAGTGTACCGGGATGTGCAACGATCTAGCTTGGCATATGCCGTTGAAACATCTCGCTAGATATCTTACGATCATGCAATGGCAATATGAGAGTGACAGCACAAGTCATGAGACAGAACGGTGGGAGTTGCATGGAAATATATCTCAGAATGGATATGAAAATGCCATAGTAGGTAGGTATGGTAGCTGTTTTGAGGAAGGCATATGGTGGGTTTGTGCACCGGCGAAAGTTGCACGACACTAGAGAGGCTATTAATGGTGGAAGGTGAAAGTGCATCTATACCATGGACTCACATTAGTCAAGAAGAACTCACATACTTGTTGCGAAAGTTATTATTAGTAATCGAAATAAAGTGCTAAATGCATACTCCTAGGGGAAGGGTTGGTAAGTGTTAACCATCGCGCGATCCCGACCGCAACACAAAGGATGACAATCAATAGATCAATTATGCTCCGACTTCCTAACATAGCGGTTCACCATACGTGCATGTTACGGGAATCACTAACTTCAACACAAGTATTTCTAGATTCACAACACCCTACTAACATAACTCTTAATATTACCAAATCCACGTCTCAAAACTAATTGAGAGGAATCAAAACTTCTCTTTCCACTCAATGCACATGAACATGGAGGTTTTTGTATCCTCTTTGGGTACCTATCACCTTTGGGACTACTTTCATAGCACAAGCCAACTACCAAGTCACGCACCGCCGTGCTCTAAAAGATCTAAGTGAAGCACATAGAGCAAAAATATCTAACTCAAAAGATATAAGTGAAGCACGATGAGCATTCTAGAAAAATCACGATGAGTGCATGTCTCTCTCAAAAGGTGTGCAGCAAGGATGATTGTGACAAAAAAAAGACTCTTACGATACAAGACGCTCCAAGCAAGACACATATCATGTGGTGAATAAAAATATAGCTCCAAGTAATGTTACCGATGGATTGAAGACGAAAGAGGGGATGCCTTCCCGGGGCATCCCCAAGCTTGAGCTCTTTCCACTCTTTATCCCTTTGTCCATGAGATCATCACCCAAAACTTGAAAACTTCACAACACAAAACTTAAAAAGAAACTCGTGATATCATTAGCACAAGAAAACAAACTATCACCTCTTTAGGTACTGTAGAAATCTTGATTTCTATTTATATTGGTGTTAGATTACTATATTCTCACTTTTCCATGGATAGTACCCCCCGATACTATTCATAGTTTCATCAAAACAAGCAACCAACTCAACAAAAATAGAATCTGCCAAAAACAGACCAGTCTGTAGCAATCTGTATACTTCGTATACTTCTGGTACCTCAAAAATTCTGAAAAATTACGACTGCTTGGGAAAAAGGCATATCAACCAGAAGCAAAAATAATCAACTCAAAATATCTTTCTAAATAAAAATGAAAATACTCTCGTGAGTGAAAAGCTTCTCTCTTTTTCCAGCAGGATCAAACAACCATCACCAAGACTAGTCATAAAGGTTTTTCTTGGCTCAACCACAAAAAGAAACACAAAAGACACTATCATAACAGAATTATGATGGTGTGGACGCAACAAAATAGAAAGCAAAAAACAAAGATAAATTCATTGGGTTGCCTCCCAACAAGCGCTATTGTTTAATGCCCTTAGCTAGGCATTGATAAATCAATGATGCTCACACAAAGGACAAGAATTGAAGCACAACGAGAGCATCATAAAGCATGTGAATATCACATCTAAGTCTAACATACTTCCTATGCATAAGCATTTTATAGGAGAACAAATTGGCAAGACAACCAATAGTTACCAAATGCAAGGAAGAAGAAAGAGACAATAGCAATCTCAACATAACGAGAGGTAATTTAGTGATATGAAAATTTCTACCACAATATTTTCCTCTCTCATAATAATTACATGTGGGATCATGTTCAAATTCAACAATATAGCTATCACATAGGATATTATTTTCATGATCCACATGCATGCAAAGTTGACGCTCTTCAAAAATAGTGGGATTATCATCAACTAAAGTCATGACTTGCCCAAACCCACTTTCAATATTATTGCAAATGTCATACTCATCATGAGGCTTAAACAAAATTTCAAGATCATAAGAAAAATCATCACCCCAATCATGATCATTGCAACAAGTAGGGGACGTAGCAAAACTAGCATCCCCAAGCTTAGGGTTTTGCATATTTTTAGCATGATTGACACTAATAGGATTTATAGTGAAACCATTGCAATCATGCTTTTCATTCAAGGTACCCTCGAGAATCACTTCATAAATTTCTTCATCACGATTTTCAGATTCACGCATATCAAGCAAAACTCCATAGAGAAAGTCAAGTGCACTCAACTCACTAGCAATTGGATCAACATAATTGGATATCTTAAAGAGATTAACAAGTACATGAGGATCCATATCACTAGATTCTTAGCAAGCGAAGATACAAGCATATTGAAGGCACATAGCACACAAGCAAAGGAAAGGCAAATGAAAAAGGCGAATATTTTTGTAAATTTTTGTTTTTTCAGAAGCGGGGGAGAGGAAAACGAGAGGCAAAAAAAGTAAATGCAAGAGATGAGTTTGCGACACTTACTTGGATGAGTTCTAGACTTGATCCTCCCCGGCAATGAGGCCAGAAATTCTTCTGCTACGGCAACAGACAACAGCGCCAAAAATTGGCATGTTGACGGAGACTAGGCTTGCGTTGGTTTTTCCCTTGAAGAGAAAAGGGTGATGTAGCACAGGAGAAGTAAGTATTTCCCTTAGTTTGAGAACCAAGGTATCAATCCAGTAGGAGAATCTCGTCAAGTCCAGAGTACCTGCGCGAACACAAAAGAGCTTGCACCCAACGCTATAAAGGGGTTATCAATCCCTTCAAGATTGATTGCAAAGTGAGATCTGAAGGCGGAAAGTGCAACAAAGTAAAAGAGTAAGGCTGAAAATATGGTGTGAAGTAGACACCGGGGCCATAGTGTTCACTAGAGGCTTCTCTCAAAATAGCAAATATTATGGTGCATGAACAAATTACTGTCGAGCAATTGATAGAACCGCGCAAAGTCATGACTATATCTAAGGCAATGATCATACATATAGGCATCACGTACGAGACAACTAGAACGATACTTTCTGCATCTACTACTATTACTCCACACATCGACCACTATCCAGCATGCATCTAGTGTATTGAGTTCATGACGAACAGAGTAACACCTTAAGCAAGATGACATGATGTAGAGGGACAAACTCAAACCAATGATGAAAATCCCATCTTTTTACCCTTGATGGCAACAACATGATGCGTACCTCGCTACCCCTTCTGTCACTGGGTGAGGTCACCGCACGGTCTGAACCCAAAACCAAGCACTTCTCCCATTGCAAGAATCATAGATCAAGTCGGCCAAACAAAACCCACAACTCGAAGAGAATTACAAGGATATGAAATCATGCATATAAGAGATCAGAAGAAACTCAAATAAGATTCATAGATAATCTGATCATAAATCCACAATTCATCGGATCTCAACAAACACACCGCAAAAGAAGATTACATCGGATAGATCTCCATGAAGATCATGGAGAACTTTGTATTGCAGATCCAAGAGAGAGAATAAGCCATCTAGCTACTAGCTATGGACCCATAGGTCTTTGGTGAACTACTCACGCATCATCGGAGAGGTCATGGTGTTGATGAAGAAGCCCTTCCTATCCGAATCCCCCCTCCGGCAGGGCACCAAAACGTGCCCCAGATGGGATCTTGCGGAGACAGAAGCTTGCGGCGGCGGAAAAGTGTTTTCGTGGATCTCCTTATTTTTTCTGGGATTTTAGGGAATATATAGGCGAAGGAGATAGGGCAGGGGAGGCCGAGGGGGCCCACAAGCCTGGGAGGCGCGCCCCCTGGCCGCGCCATGAGGGCTTGTGGGGTCCCTGGTGACCCTCTGCCTTGGTTCTCAAGTCTCCCGATCGTCTTCTGTTTCTGAAAAAATCTTTTTGGAAGTTTTATTCCGTTTGGACTCCGTTTAAAATCCTCCTCTGAAAAGGGTCAAAAACACAGAAAAAACAGGAACTGGCACTTGGCACTGAGTTAATAGGTTAGTCCCAAAAAAGATATAAAAGGCATACAAAACATCCAAAGTTTGACAAGATAATAACCTGAAACCATAAAAAATTATAGATACGTTGGAGACGTATCAGTTAACCATCGCGCGATCCCGACCTCCACACAAAAGATGACAATCAATAAATAAACTATGCTCCGACTTCTTCACATAACGGTTCACCATACGTGCATGCTACGGGAATCACAAACTTTAACACAAATATTTCTACCAATCCACAATTACTCACTAGCATGACTCGAATATCACCATATTTATATCGCAAAACTATTGCAAGGAATCAAACATACCATATTCAGTGATCTACAAGTTTTATGTAGGATTTTATGACTAACCATGTGAATGACCAACTCCTGTTAACTCTCTAAATAGATATAAGTGAAGCATGTGAGTTTAATTATTTCTACAAAAGATATGCCCACGCTCTAACAAATATAAGTGAAGAAAAAGAGCATTCTAGAAATGTCGGTTTTCTATGTGTAGAGAAACATGCAATCCAAACTTCAAATGATATAAGTGAAGCACATGAAGCATTGTATAAAGCCATACTCAAAAGATATAAGTGAGGTGCAAAGAGCCTTCTATAAATCAACCAAGGACTTTCTCATACCAGCATGGTGCAATATTTAAAGAAAAATAAAAAGCACACGATGCTCCAAGATTTACGCATATCATGTGACGAATAAAAATATAGCTCCAAGTGAACTTACCGTTGATTGTTAGAAGAAATAGGGGATGCCTCCAGGGCATCCCCAAGCTTAGTTGCTTGGGAGTCCTTGAATATTACCTTGGGGTGCCACAGTGTAACGACTCAGATGCGACCCTTTCCTTATTTGGGGGCGAGGCCTCAAAAGGGGAAAGAGGCGCATCTACGCGTTTCGCAAGTGAGATAATCATAGCAATACAAATAACTGAAAGAGTGACAAGTAGGGCATACACTTGCCATCTGATAAGAACATAGTCATACATTCATACATTACTCAGAACATGGAATGGTCCGGCTACGGAGAAGATAAACAGAAAAAGCTATGATATCCCGCATGCTAGGCCCACGATCACGGCCACGGCCTCTAGTCCTCCGGATAAGTCACATACACCATGCCGCTGTCCTCATCGAACTCCCATTTCAGCTGACTGTCATCGGGAACTCCTGCATCAAGGGTAACTATACGTGTGGGGTTTTGTAGTAAACCGTGAGCCACGAGGACTCAACAATCTTATGTCCTTGGTATCGAATCTAACTGAGTTAAATGGGTGAGGAAGTTAAGTGTTTGAGTTTGCAACAACCTAAGCTTATATGGTGGTCATCTTACGATGATCAAAGTTAACATATGGTGGCCTACGCAAGAGGGTCGAAGACTAGGTTGATCACTAAGTGATCCTGAACACCTACTTACGTCATTCATAACCCCACCGTGTTCTCGATCAGAGAAGAAGCTCTGAAGGAGACAGTCACGGTTACACACTCAGTTGGCAAGTTTTATTAGAATTACTTTAAGTTGTCTAGAACCGGATGTTAACAAAATATCCATGTTGCCTCATAACCGCGGGCACGGCTTTCCAAAAGATTAAACCCTGCAGGGGTGCTCCAACTAGTCCATCACAAATTACCACAGGCCGCAAAGTAATCCTCTACCACGAAACTCGTGATCTCGTCAGATTCCTTAGAGGAAAACCTCAACTGTGGGAAGACCCAAAGTCTCACCGCAATCCCAATGTGCAAGATATAGCGGTAAGGTAAGACAAGTCCAGCAAGACCTCCCGACGTGTCGACGACCCTGATAAGAGCTGCGTATCTCCGTCTCAGGACACGCCGGATAAGCGAAGCATACAATGGCCTGATAGAGATCACCCGAGTTTCCCCGGATTGGCCCCGCACGGTGCTCTAGGTTTGGACCAAAGCTCATGACGAGCACTAGCCCGGGGGTTGATTAAGTTCCTCGGGGTAGCTATTCCCTATGAAGTTTTATTAAGTTGTTAGCAAAATTAAAACCCAAGTTGGGTCCTACCAGACAAGTCTTATCACTATATGATTTATCAAGGGGGTCCCCATAACAACCCCAAACGTGTTAGGAGTGCTCAGTTATGGAATAAAACACCGGTAGCCAAAACTAAGGCGGCAAAAACGAAACAAATTACCCGGCAAAAGGCCAGGCCTTTCGTTATTTACCAAGTATATAGGTGCATTAATTAAATAGCAATTAATATAATGATATTAAATTGCCCATGTTATCACATGGACCAGCTGGCACCTGCAACTAGCAACGCTATCAATTAGTGGTTGAGCAAGCCTACTTAGCCAAACAATATTTGCTAGGAGGGGAGGTATTTGAGGTTTCATGGCAGTGTTTGATGGCCAATATATCATGTGGTAGGTGCTGCCTCTTGAGCTTGCGTTAGTTTTTCCCTTGAAGAGGAAAGGGTGATGCAGCACACGAGCAGTAAGTATTTCCCTCAGTTTGAGAACTAAGGTATCAATCCAGTAGGAGAATCGTTCCAAGTCCAGAGTACCTGCGCAAACACAAACAAGCTTGCACCCAACGCTATAAAGGGGTTGTCAATCCCTTTAAGATTGATTGCAAAGTGAGATCTGAAGGCGGAAAGTGCAACGAAGTAAAAGTGTAAGGCTGAAAATATGATGTGAAGTAGACCCCGGGGCCACAGTGTTGACTAGAGGCTTCTCTCAAAATAGCAAATATTACGATGGGTGAACAAATTATTGTCGAGCAATTGACAGAACCGCGCAAAGTCATGACGATATCTAAGGCAATGATCATACATATAGGCATCACGTTCGAGACAAGTAGACCGATACTTTCTGCATCTACTACTATTACTCCACACATCGACCGCTATCCAGCATGCATCTAGTGTATTGAGTTCATGACGAACAGAGTAATGACTTAAGCAAGATGACATGATGTGGAGGGATAAACTCAAACCAATGATGAAAACCCCATCTTTTTACCCTTGATGGCAACAACGCGATGCGTGCCTCGCTACCCCTTCTGTCACTGGGTGAGGTCACCGCACGGTATCAACCCAAAACCAAGCACTTCTCCCATTGCAAGAAACATAGATCAAGTTGGCCAAACAAAACCCACAACTCGAAGAGAATTACAAGGATATGAAATCATGCATATAAGAGATCAGAAGAAACTCAAATAATATTCATAGATAATCTGATCATAAATCCACAATTCATCAGATCTCGACAAACACACCGCAAAAGAAGATTACATCGGATAGATATCCATGAAGATCATGGAGAACTTTGTATTGAAGGTCCAAGAGAGAGAAGAAGCCATCTAGCTACTAGCTATGGACCTGAAGGTCTATGGTAAACTACTCACGCATCATCGGAGAGGTCATGGTGTTGATGAAGAAGCCCTACGTATCCGAATCCCCCCTTCGGCAGGGCACCAGAACGTGCTCCAGATGGGATCTTGCGGAGACAGAAGCTTGCGGCGGCGGAAAAGTATTTTTGTGCATCTCTCGCACAGTTTTGGATTTTTCAGGAATTTATAGGTCGAAGAGGTAGGGCAGACGAGCCACACGGGGCCCACAAGTCTGCTAGGCGCGGGCTCCTGGTCGTGCCTAGGGGGCTTGTGGGGTCCCCTGGTGGCCCCTGCCTTGGTTCTCAAGTCTCGTGCGTATCTTCTGTTCTAGAAAAAAATCTTTTCGGAAGTTTTATTCCGTTTGGACACCGTTTAAAATCCTCCTTTGTATTGGGTCAAAAACACGGGAAAAACAGGAACTCGCACTTGGCACTGAGTTAATAAGTTAGTCCCCAAAAACATATAAAAGGCATACAAAACATCCAAAGCTTGACAATATAATAGCATGGAACCATAAAAAATTATAGATACGTTGGAGACGTATTAGTAGGGAGGAGAGATGTAACGAAAGAAACGTAACACTAAGCATAACAAAGCTAGAAACGGTGTCAATGTCATGGTCATCTTGAACTGCAGACTCGAACTGCTCTTGTTCTTCCTGCACGAACTCTCCGGAGTCCTCGAACTCGTTTCCGGCCCCGGTAACTACTCAAAAGAAACAACTGTGTGGGAATGTTGCATGGGAAACAAAAAAATTCCTACGCACACGAATACCTATCATGGTGATGATCATCTACGAGAAGGACATCGGATCCACATACCCTTGTAGATCGCTAAGTGGAAGCGTTAATAAACGCGGTTGATGTAGTGGTACGTCTTCACGATCCGTCCCACGAACCGTCTCATGATCCGTCCCGATCAAGTGCCGAACGGACGGCACCTCCGCGATCCGCAAACGTACAGCTCGATGATGATCTCCGCCTTCTTAATCCAGCAAGAGAGACGGGGATGTAGATGAGTTCCCCGGCAGCATGATGGCGCTCCGTTGGTGGTGATCTATTTCTGCAGGGCTCCGCCCGAGCTCCGCGGAAAACCGATCAAGAGGAAGAACTATGAAGTAGAGGTTTAGGGTTGCACGTGGCAAAGTTGTGTCTCAAAAGCCCTAAACCTCTAGTATATATAGGAGGAGGGAGGAGGCAGCCTTGGCGCCACAACGGAATCTCCCTTGGGTCGGCCGAAGTGGAGGAGGGAGGAGTCCTCCTCCAATCCCACTTGGATTAGGACTCCTTCCTTAATTTCCCACCTCTTTTGGATTTTCCACTTTTTCCTCATAGGATTTCCTTGGATGACTCTGTCTGCCCATTATGCCTTATTGCACATCCAATAAACCCACATGGACCACTTGGGGTGTGGTGGGCCCACCCAGTGGGCTGCCGGAACCCATTCGTCATTCCCGGTACACTACCGGCAATGCCCGAAAATCTCCCGGAATAAAAATACCAACTTCCTATATATCAATATTCGTTTTCGGACCATTCCACAACTCCTCGTGACGTCCGGGATCTCATCCCGGACTTCGAACAAAACTTCGGTCACCAACACATATAACTCAACTATACCGAAACATCACCGAACATTAAGTGTGCAGACCCTGCGGGTTCGAGAACTATGCAGACATGACCTGAGACACCCTCGGTCAATAACCAACAGCCGGACGGGATGTCCATATTGGCTCTAACATATTCTATGAAGATCTCTATTAGTTGAACCTCTATGTCAAGGATTCAGTTAATCCCGTATGCTGTTCCCTTTGTCCTTCGGTATGTTACTTGCCCGAGATTCGATCGTCGGTATCTCTATACCTAGTTCAATCTCGTTAACGGCAAGTCTCTTTACTCGTTCCTTAATACAAGATCTCGTAACTAACTCCTTAGTCACATTGCTTGCAAGGCTTGTTGTGATGTTGTATTACCGAGTGGGCCCCCGAGATACCTCTCTGTCACACGGAGTGACAAATCCCAGTCTTGATCCATGCCAACCCAACAGACACCTTTGGAGATACCTGTAGAGCATCTTTACAGTCACCTAGTTACGTTGCGACGTTTTATAACCCACAAGGTATTCCTCCGGTGTCCGGGAATTGCATGATCTCATGGTCACAGGAACAGATACATTGACATGCAGAAAATAGTAACAATAAACTGGCACGATCATATGCTATGTTTATAGTTTGGGTCTTGTCCATCACATCATTCTCCTAATGATGTGCCCCGTTATCAAATGACAACACTTGTCTATGGTTAGGAAACCTCAACCATCTTTGATCAACGAGCTAGTCAACTAGAGGCTTACTAAGGCAGTGTTTTCTCTATGTATCCACACATGTATTTGTGTTTCCAATCAATACAATTATAGCATGGATAATAAACGATTATCATGAACAAAGAAATATAATAATAACTAATTTATTATTGCCTCTAGGGCATATTTCCAACAGTCTCCCACTTGCACTAGAGTCAATAATCTAGTTCACATCACTATGTGATTTTAACGAATCCAACACCCATATAGTTCTGGGGTTAGATCACGTCTTGCTTGTGAGAGAGGTTTTAGTCAACGAGTATGAACTTTTTAGATATGTGTGTGCTTTACAAATCTGTATGTTATTCTGTAGATGCTGCTACTATGTGCCATTTGGAACTATCTCCAAATGACTGCTCCACTATACGAATCCGCTTTACTCCTTAGAGTTATTCGGATTAGTGTCAAAGCTTGCATCAACGTAACCCTTTACGACGAACTCTTTTAATCACCTCCATAATCGAGAAAAATTCCTTTGTCCATTAGTTACTAAGGATAGCTTTGACTGCTGTTTGACCGCTGTTTAGTGATTCAATCATGGATCACTCTTTATACCCCTTAACAGACTTATGGCAAGGCACACATCACGTGTGGCACACAGCATGGCATACTTTAGAGCCTACGGCTAAGGCATAGGGGACGACCTTCGTCCTTTCTCTTTCTTCTGTCGTGGTCGGGCTTTGAGTCTCACTCAAATTCACACCTTACAACACAGCCAAGAACTCCTTCTTTGCTGATCTATTTTGAACTCCTTCAAAAACTTATCAAGGCATGCATTTCATTGAAAGTTCTATTTAGCGTTTTGATCTATCTCTATAGATCTTGATGCTCAATGTTCAAGTAGCTCTATCCAGCTTTTCCTTTGAAAAACTCCTTTCAAACAACCCTTTAGGCTTTCTCGAAATTCTACATTACTTCCGATTAACAATATGTCAACCACATACACTTATCAGAAAATCTATAGTGCTCCCACTCACTTCTTTGGAAATACAAGTTTCTCATAAACCTTGTATAAACCCGAAATCTTTGATCATCTCATCAAAGCGTATATTCCAACTCTGAGATGCTTGCACCAGTACATACAAGGATCGCTGGAGTTTGCATACCTTTTAGCATCCTTAGGATCGACAAAACCTTCTGGTTGTATCACATAAAACCTTTCCTCAAGGAAACCGTAGAGGAAACAATGTTTTTACATTCTATGTGCAATATTTCATAAATAATGCATCAACTGCTAACATAATTCCAACAGACTTTTAGCATCGCTACGAGTGAGAAAGTATCATCATAGTCAACTCTTTGAACTTGTTGAAAACATCTTTGCGACAAGTCGAGCTTTTCTTAATAGTGACTCATCACCATCATCGTCTGTCTTCCTTTTAAAGATCCATCTTTACTTAATAGTCTTACTACCATCAAGTAGTTCTTACAAAGTCTACACTTTGTTTTATACATGGATCCTCTCTCGGATTTCATGGCCTCCAGCCATTTGTCGGAATCCAGGCCCACCATCGCTTCTCCATAGCTCGCAGGTTCATTGTTGTTCAACAACATGACCTCCAAGACAGGGTTACCATACCACTCTATAGCAGTCACGACCTTGTCGACCTATGAGCTTTGTAGTAACTTGATCCGAAGCTGAATGATCACTATCATCAGTTTCCACTTCTATTGGCGTAGGCGTCACAAGAACAACTTCCTACGCCGTGCGACAAACTGGTTGAAGTGACGGTTCAATAACCTCATCAAGTTCCACTACCCTCCCACTCAATTCTTTCGAGAGAACTTTTCCTCGAGAAAGGACCCGTTTTAGAAACAAACACTTTCCTTCCGGATCTGAGGTAGGAGGTATACCCGACTGTTTTGGGTGTCCTATGAACATGCATTTATCCACTTTGGGTTCGAGCTTATCATGCTGAAACTTTTCCACATAAGCATTGCAACCCCAAACTTTTAAGAAACAACACTTAGGTTTCTCCAAACCATAATTCCTACGGTGTCATTTCAACGGAAATACGTGGTGCCTTATTTGAAGTGAATGCGGTTGTCTCTAATGCATAACCCATAAACGCTAATGGTAATTCGATAAGAGACATCATAGTACGCACCATATCAAATAGAGCGTGGCTATGATGTTCGGACACACCATCACACTATGGTGTTCTAGGTGGCTTGAATTGTGAAACAATTTCAACATTGTCTTAACTGTGTACCAAAACTCGCAACACAGATATTCATCTCTATGATCATATCGTAGGCAGTTTATCCTCTTGTCACGACGATCTTCACTCTGAAATATCCTTGAACTTTTCAATATTTCAGACTTGTGATTCATCAAGTAAAAACTCCTGTATCTACTCAAATCGTCAGTGAAGTAAGAACATAACGATATCCACTGCGTGCCTCAACACTCATTGGACTGCACACATAAAAAATGTATTACTTCCAACAAGTTACTTTCTTGTTCCATGTGGTATGATTTGCATGTCTCAAGTGATACAAAATCAAGTGAGTCCAAACAATCCATCTGCATGGAGTTTCTTCATGCGTTTATACCAATAGGTATGGTTTGCATGTTTCAAACATTTCAAAAATGAGTGAGTACAAAGATCCATCAACATGGCGCTTCTTCATGCATTTTATACCGACATGACTCAAGCAGCAGTGCCACAAGTAAGTGGTACTATCATTACTACCTTGTATCTTTTGGCATCAATATTATGAACATGTGTAGCACTACGATCAAGATTCAATAAACCATTGAAGGTAATTATTCAAGCAAATAGAATAACCATTATTCTCTTTAAATGAATAATATTATTGCAATAAACACGATCCAATCATGTTCATGCTCAACGCAAACACCAAATAACAATTATTTAGGTTTAACACCAATCCTGATGGTAGAGGGAGCATGCGATGTTTGATCACGTCAACCTTGGAAACACTTCCAACACATATCATCACCTCGTCTTTAGCTAGTCTATGTTTATTACGTAGCTTTTATTTTGAGGGACTAACACTTAGCAACTGAACCGGTATCTAATACCCTCGTGCTACTAGGAGTACTAGTAGATTACACATCAATATCTTGTATATCAAATATACTTATGTCGACTTCGCCAGCCTTCTCATCTACCAATTATCTAGTGTAGTTCCGCCTCAGTGACCGTTCCCCTCATAACGGAAGCACTTAGTCTCGGGTTTGGGTTCAACCTTGGGTTTCTTCATTAGAGCAACAACTGGTTTGTCGTTTCATGAAGTATCCCTTCTAGCCCTTGCCCTTCTTGAAACTAGTGGTTTCACTAACCATCAACAATTGATTCTCCTACTTGATTTTTACTTTCGCAGTGTCAAACATTGCGAATAGCTCAAGGATCATCATATGTATCCTTGATATGTTATAGTTCATCACGAAGCTTCTAGTAGCTTGGTGGCAGTGACTTTGGAGAACCATCACTATCTCATCTGGAAGATCAACTCCCACTCGATTCAAGCGATTGTTGCACTCATAAAATCTGAGCACATGCTCAACGATTAAGATTTTCTCCCTTACTTTGTAGACAAAGAATCTCGTCGGAGGTCTCATACCTCTTAACAAGGGCACGAGCATGAAATCCCAATTTCATCTCTTAGAACATCTCATATGTTTCGTGACGTTTCAAAACGTCTTCAGCGCCTCAATTCTAAGTCGTTAAGCATTACACACTGAACAATCATGTAGTCCTCAAAAATGTGTATGTCAGATGTTCGCAACATCCACAGACAATGCTCGAGGTTCAACACACTGCGCGGTGCATTAAAGGTCATAAGCCTTCTATGCAGCAATGAGGACAATCCTTAGTGTACGGAATCAGTCCGCAAAATTGCTACTATCATCTTTCAACTAAATTTTCTCTAGGAACATATAAAAACAGTAGATCTACAGTGCACGCTACAACACAATTTGCAAATACCCTTTTTGACTATGTTCATGATAATTAGTTCAATTAATCATATTACTTAAGAACTCCCACTCAAATAGACATTCCTCTAGTCATTCGAGTGGCACATGATCCAAATCCACTAACTCAAGTCTGATCATCATGTGAGTTGAGTATAGTTTTATTGGTGAACATCTCCATGTTGATAATATCAACTATATGATTCATGCTCGACCTTTCGGTCTCTTGTGTTCCTAGGCCATGTTTGTACATGCTAAGCTCGTCAAGTTTAACCTGAGTCTTCCGCATGTGCAACTGTTTTGCACCCGTTGTATGTGAATGTTGAGTGTATCACACCCGATCATCACGTGGTGTCTCGAAACGACGAACTGTCGCAACGGTGCACAGTCGGGGAGAACACAATTTTATCTTGAAATTTTAGTGAGGGATCACCTTATAATGCTACCGTCATTCTAAGCAAGATAAGGTGCATAAAAGGATTAACATCACATGCAATTCATAAGTGACATGATATGGCCATGATCTTGTGCTTCTTGATCCCCATCACCAAAGCACCGGCATGATCTTCATCGTCACCGTCGCCCCACCATGATCTCCATCCTCATGATCTCCATCATCGTGCCGCCATCGAGTTTGTCGTTCTATCTTTGCTATTACTACTAAAGCTACAACCTAGCAATATAGTAAACGCATCTGCAAGCACAAACGTTAGTTTAAAGACAACCCTATGGCTCCTGCCGGTTGCCGTAGCATTGACGTGCAAGTTGATATTAACTATCACAACACGATTCATCTCATACATCCAATATATCACATCATGTCATTGGCCATATCACATCACATGCATACCCTGCAAAAACAAGTTAGACGTCCTCTAATTTGTTGTTGCATGTTTTACGTGGCTGTTATGGGTATCTAGTATGATCGCATCTAACTTACGCAGAACCACAACGGTGATGTGTAAACTGCTATTTAACCTCTCTTCAAGGACCACCTCGGTCAAATCCAATTCAACTAAAGTTGAAGAAACAGACACCCACCAGCCATCTTTATGCAACAAGTTGCATGTTAGTCGATGAAACCGGTCTCTCGTAAGCGTATGAGTAGGGTTGGTCCGGGCCGCTTCAATCCAACAATACCGCCGAATCGAGAAAATACTAAGAAGGGCAGCAAATCGAACATCAACGCCCACAAAAACTTTTGTGTTCTACTTGAGATTACATCTACGCATGAACCTAGCTCATGATGCCACTATTGGGGAACGTTGCAATGGAAACAATTTTTTTCCAACGCACACGAAGACCTATCACGGTGATGATCATCTACGAGAGGGATATTGGATCCACATACCCTTGTAGATCGCTAAGCGGAAGCGTTAATAAACGCGGTTGATGTAGTGGTACATCTTCACGATCCGTCCCACGAACCGTCTCGTGATCCATCCCGATCAAGTGTCGAACAGACGGCACCTCCGCATGCCGCACACGTACAACTCGATGATGATGCCACATCATTGGTATTAGAGCAGGTATGGCTGTAGAATGCCCTAGCCCGCGCGAGCGTTAGAATCGCTAGTCTAGAGTCTAGTCGATTTGCTGCACTTGATTGCTGCATAGAATGCATATAGATTTTTATCTTATCACTAACAGTTTATATAGTGAGTGTAGGTGGCATCAATTTTGATCCAGTACCTGCAACCTCCATCTTTGCATACCCGCTTTTCGATGTTTGGCATCATCTCTGTCCCAACGGAGTGATGCCGCATAGATATCTTTCTGCCAGCCACACCCATCATTTCGATGATAGACATGTTTCTATCCCTAATCGTGCCACCTAACTTGCCGCTTTGGCAACCCTTACTGATCTTGGCTATCAAAAAAGGGCAATGGCAGTAAGCCTAGTTTTTCACCGCTATCCTACCCTGTCACCCATTCTTTGGACGTGTACGACTCCCTTACATCCGCTTGATGATGATATGGTCGTGACATCCTTGTCTTGCTACATGATCACCAAGTTTATCCTCATCCCCGAGCCCATCTAGATGTGACCGGTATTAAGCTAGCGCTAAGTGTAGCTTTGTTTTCATGAATTCCCTCCACGCGTAGATTCACTTTAATGCACACCGTCACAACATATTAGATCGTGGTACCGGAGTTTCCGTGAGATTTGTGTGCTTAATTATGCATGCATATTGTTGTGAATAGCTATACAATGTGATTGTTGCTTGTATGTAATCTTGATGCCTTGTGTGCTTTTGTTTCATTCGTTTTTTTCTTATTTTCTTTGGGCCCTCTATGTTACTTTATTTTCCCTTATAAAATTTGCTCATCAACCGACCTCGGACCCGAAGAATCAATAAGGAGTTCAAATATTTCGAAGCTCAGTTAAACATTGTGGAATTCTCAGCCGACCGCATTATATTGGGGATACGTGGTCTAAATACAAATGGTACTCGGGCTTGACTATCAGCACCAAGTCTACCTCAGTGTACAATTTTCACAACAGTAATGATGAAATCAACCGGAATACAATTTGTGTGCAAGACAAATCGTATATTTCGAGTCAAAGGTATGATTCATATACAAGGTTTGGTTCTACTGTGAGTATGATTTGAAACATGCTATACCCCGGAAGCAAGTGAGAATGTGATATGAATTCAATATTCAATAAAAAGGATACTCGAATACCTTGTTTCATACAAGTATTTGGCAGGAAAAATATTAAAGGGTATATATGGCATTGAGTTAACATATCATAGAGAGAAGTTTCTTGTATGAGGAACTCTATTTTTCCTCTACAAGCTAACAGAAAATTTTACAACGCAAGATTCCTCTATCTCTCTCAGTACGATATGTGGATGACTTCCCGTGCAAGATACTTAGTCTTCTTCAGCAAGCTGCGTGACAAAAGCTTCGATCACAAGCTATCCAGTCTTCCTCAGCACGATACTCTCGACACCTTCCAACACAAGCTCTCTAACACTAGTGTAGAAATGGCTAGCCACAACTTACATTGGCGGCGTGCTGTTTCTGGCCAACGCCAACACTAATATTTTAAAATAGTGCTGGTGTGGGACAAATTCGTACGTCATAAATATTAGCTTAGTGCTGGCATTGCACATTAGGCCCGATGTTGCGTATTCAGGCCCATTAGGCCAACACCAGCACTATCAGCTCTCAATGTAGTAGAAAACCTTTATCGATCGTCGACCTCACTCTCTCGATCCCCAACTCCACTAGTTTTCTCACCTCTCGATCCCCGCCGCCGCCCCACCTGATGCCCGACACCGCCCGTCGCCGCCACGCCCGACGCCTGACGCCGCCTGCCCCTGCCCGTCGCTGCTCGACGCTGCCTCGCCCGCCGCCCGTCGCCGCCCTTCGCTGCCTCGCCCGATGCCGCCTGTCGCTGTCTCGCCTGACGCCGCCTGTCGCTGCCCGACCCGACGTCCGCCGCCGCCCGTAGACCCTTATTGCCGTCAAGCACGTCCGCCAGCAGACCCTCGTTGCGCGGACTCGTATATATGTTGCTCTCTCCGCTTCCTTTTTTTATGGTAGAACGCTGCCCCCTCCGTTCTTTTTTAGAGATTTCATTATGCATATAGATGTATATAGACAAAATTTAGAGTATAGATTCATTCATTTTGCTTCGTACGTACTTCCTCTATAAACTAGTATGTACTCCCTCTATAAACTAATATAAGAGTGTTTAGATCACTAAAGTAGATGAACTCACTATGATATATATAAACTGTTATACTACTACTGTTTAGTTCATCAGTACTGCAAGATTACTAGAAAATGATTCGCCATGGTATGTAATGGTTCATACTTATACATTATTAGAAATAAAACACATGGATAATTCATCAAGCAACAAAGAATCAGTGGGTCACGTGGAGGAGTGGTATGAGTGGCTCTTAGAGTCGTTAGTGTGGAGCATAAAAAATCTCAAAAAAGACAATGCCTGTGATAGCCTCGCATATTAGGGATGATAGACTACTCATATAAATAAGGAATTTCTTCTTTTCCGGGAGCCCATTAGAACAGAACTCCCAAGTTAAGCGTGCTTGGCTTGGAGTAGTTCTAGGATGGGTGACCGACCGTGAAGTTGATCCCGGGTGCGCATGAGTGAGGACAAAGTGCGCAGAAAAGACTAGTATTGATATGTGGGGCCAGTCTAGGTCCCGCCAGGAGTAACGACCGCCGGCGGGTGTGTCCGGGGCGTTACAAGTTTGGTATCAGAGCCGACCCTCGCGGTTACATGGATGTTTGCGGACAAGTGCGCAGTCATGTTGTTCATTACGTTTGTGACCCGTCGTGGCACACGACATGGCACATGTACTGGACTGGATGCACAAACGCTTGTGCCAAGAGGGAACGCTCCTGTGGCCCGAGGAGGACGTGGTTCCTCTGAGTGGTGGTGTGTGTGATAGCCTGGCATATTAGGGATGATAGACTACTCATATAAATAAGGAATTCCTTCTTTTCCGGGAGCCCATTCGAACAGAACTCCCAAGTTAAGCGTGCTCGGCTTGGAGTAGTTCTAGGATGGGTGACCGACCGGGAAGTTGATCCCGGGTGTGCATGAGTGAGGAAAAAGTGCGCAGAAAAGACTAGTATTGATATGTGGGGCCAGTCTAGGTCCCGCCAGGAGGAGGGATCAGTTGACGGAGGAGAGGGATAAATTAAAGCTGAAGAAAAAACAACTCATGACAGAGTTGATGGATCTACAAACTACCGTTGATCATTTCAAACAAGATGGAGAGAGCAATCGGAAGAAGATGTGCAGATTCGGATAATCTTTGATGATGAAGAGTAGTTAGTTGATGAGTAGTACTAATTAAGTTTCAAACTATATGTTTATTATGAGTATGTCTATGAGTATGCATGTTTAAATGATCACTACTAAGTTTAAATAACAAATGCTTTTGTGATGTTTAACCTCTTAGTTGTTGAAGTAGTATTTTTTTATTATAAAAAACATATTGTTGGCATTGGGAAAATGGACACGCCATAAACATGTAATATACTGCTGTCATGGGACCCAACGCCACCACTATTTTTTAACAGTGGCGTGATATTGGTGGCATCGGGTGCCTACGCCAGATGGCCATTTTTGCCATGCCATACTTAGGCTTTTCTGCACTAGTCTAATATTCCTCACTACAACAATAGTGCAAGATATTACATAGTAAGATGGCAGTATATGGCAGTGCATCCCAAGAATCAGGTCCGCAACAGTTTGGTCAGACGCAAGAATCAGTCAGGACATAAGTGTGTGCCTCGAGAATTAGATACTTCCATATACACTGTGAGAATGATGCCAAATTCGTCCAAGTCACTCTTACGATTTTGAAACCACGGTAAGAATCTGACAAACCCACCAGTTATGCAAGAGGAAGAAAGCGAATTATACACTTCAGGGAGTGATGCAAGGATCAACAAGCTTTGTTGAAAGACAACATGAGAAAACGAGTTTGGCAGTGCTTATCCAGGCCAACTTCCTCACACCCGACAAGGTGATATCGTTAACCCGTGTCACCAGTTTGTATGATGGACGGCCATAATGAGCTTCCTGCAAGTACACGTGAATCTACCATATATCCTATGGCCCGAGTCATGAACAAGGCCATGGTATGATGGACAAAATATTATATATGGCAGCACCTCTGGTCACACAAAGGATTATATATATATATATATATATATGCGAACAAGCTCTTTCGGCAAAAGGATCCACACAAAGAAAACAATAATGAAGGAGCAAGACCGACAATACAAGTATGATGATTGTTGCACACCAACATGGTACACATACCCAGAAACATACGCCCGAGGGGTCTACCCCATCTGTTAGGACCTCATATCCAAGTCTGTCATGTCACACCAAAGGCCAGCTCAACAGATTGACTTCAGTACCGTGCTAAAACGTCACACCGCCCACTATCCACATGGATATACCGACAAAATGAGAAACTAGAATGCTGAACAACAGCCTCGAAGCATGTGCCCTCACATATGGGAATCAGTTGAAGGAGAGCCCGTCGTAAGAAAGATTCTTCTGTCAGATTCATCGTCTGTCAAGTCTCGAGATGCTCCCGTTATAAGGCCATTCTCCTTTATACTAGTCACGACAAGCGATAGTCAAATCTTTGGTATGAATCTGATGCTCATGACAGTGGATCCATCCAAGATTATTCCGGAATTCATGCAAGAAGTCATCCTCCGCCAGGAGAATGGTTATGATTCACAACACCACTTTGAACTCGGAGGACATGCATCTATTTGAGCAACCCAATGCAAGGAATAAAAGATTTCATGTCCATCGAGAAACTTTGTTCACCATTCCATGGAATGTCGTCAATGTTGGATGTCTCATCCATTGAAAAATCACTCTCGGACTTGTGAGAAGGAGATATATCTCAGTCATGATAATCTATCACGCTTAGCTAAGTTAACAGATATGGAAGGAATTGGAGACAGTGTAAGCAGGACCATGTGAGGTAATACCTGTCAGAATGAGGATAGAGTGAAACAAACCACCCCGGTTCGAGACAGTCAAGTCATATGAAGAACTCTAAGGGAACATCATATAAGGAAAAGGATGCCCGAGTTGGAAACAGTTTCCTTAAGTCACAATATTCATGCTTGTTCCGTGAGCAACCAAATCTCGAGGACGTGATTTCTTTAAGGGGGAATGTCACATCCCTAGTTACCTTTGATGATTAGCAAGATTATGCTCATATTTTCATTCTTGCATTAAAAATGAAAATGGAAATCAAATAGAAAATCCCTAGCAACTCTATATTCAAAACAATTCAAAGTGGTGAAAAATCAATGAACCCAAAATGGCCTTCATAAAAGTCCATCATTTTTGATAAATATTAGAAACGATAATTCACGGGTGGATTTCTTTCAAAAAATACTTTTGGCATTTTATTTTAAATACAAAAGCCACTGATATCAACTATATATTTGATTTCAAATATTTTAGAGTTTTATAAAATGTTGAAAACTTCATGTGGGGTTGGAAATATTACAACTAACACCCCAACATTATTTTCACTATTTTAGAAATAGTTTGGAGCCAAAAAGAAAATCAAAGAAATGTCAGAATTGGTTTAACAGAAATAGAAATGAAAAAAAAGATGAGAAGCGCTTACGTGTCGCTCTGGCCCAGCCCAACTTCCTCCCTCGCTGTCATCTCCCTCGTGCCAGTCGGTAGCAGGAGGTGGCCGCCGCCTCCTCCGGCGAGGCCACGCACCTGCGTGCCTGCCTGGACCCTCCTTCGCGCTGGCAAGGAGGATAACCCTCCCCGCAACCCATTCCAGTTCTCTCCATCTCCCCATTCGCCCCCTCTGTGCCTCTCCTCTCGGCCGTCATTGGAGCGAGCTCGAGCTCGAGCTCGCTGTCATCTCCGGCCACCCCAAGCCTGTGTGAGCACGCCGTTCATTCCGCCTCATCGAGCTTGTCGTCCCTGCCAAAGGAAAAGAGCCCCTGAGCCCTGCATCACCAGATCGCCGTCGTCTTCTTCCTTGGGCCGCCGTTGATCGCCGTCGTCGTTCTCCTTCTCCAGGCCATCCCCGAGCATGCTCTTGGCGCCTCTGCAATCCCCGTGAGCCCAGGGTGCTTTCCCCCTCATTTTCCCCCTTGATCCCTTGCTCTAGGCCCCGATTCCACCGGAGCCCAACGAGATCCGCCGCGGGAGCTCATCGCCGGTGATGCTCTGATGATCGGTTCGTCAACCTGAGACCACAAGAAGCTTCAGCGTGCTGCGTAGATGCCGTAGGAGCCAATCCCCGATATGTTTGCCCCTGTTTCGTTGAGCTCATCATTGCCCGAGCTCCGGCAGCCGCCAAGCTCGTCGCCAGCGTTAGCTCCGGCCACTTCAGCCCCCGAGCATAGCAAAAATGGATGCGCCATCGAGTGGCCGTTCCCCTGGTGCCCTCCGCCGTCCTTTTGGTCACCGCAGGAGCAATCCCGAAGCCTTCCGCCGTCTCTGGAGCCACCGGAGGCTCGCCGTCGGTGGGTTTGACCCCTTCGCCGGTGGGTTTGACCCCCCTGGGTCCCACTAGTCAGGTTTGACTTTCAACGGCCAGTTGGACCTGCTGATGTCATGCTGATGCAGTAATACTAATTCTGATTTATATTAATTCCAGAATAAGTGCAAAACTTTGTAAATTCATAGAAAATTGATTATAACTCCAAATCTGACAAATAATATATGCAAATTGATCAGAAAAATCCAATGAACACAATGGTGCTATTTTTCATGCATGACAAACAAAGTAATGAAACAACATAAGGTCAAATCAATTAAATGAATATGATAAATATACTATTTCAACTAATATTTGAATTTGAATTCAAATCAGCACCATTTCAATGGTTTGATAGCCACGCTAGCTCATGCTACACCTCATTTCATGCCATGATCATGCATCATATTGTTGCATATGAATGTTATTGATTGCTGTTATTATTTTGGTAGGCTCTGTCCTTCCGGATACGTCCGAATATCCGTGTGACGGATTTAATCCCTCTGCCGAGCAACAAGGCAATCACCCTTTTGATCATCCCGATATAATCCCATGTTCTTGCTCCTGCTCCCACTTATTGCATTAGGACAAAATATTTCAAATGATTTACTTCGGTAGATGAACCTATTCCTTTGCATGACCTGTCATTATCACAGTAAATAGCCAAACCTTGCAACCTAGCATACCTGGTAGTTGCTTGAGCCATGATGTGCCTTTTTCCTGCTATGCTTGCTATGCCTAGAGTTATGTCAGGTCTGTTTCATCTGGGCAATGAACAAGAATGGAAGAATTTGTTCTAGTGACAAAGAATAAGTGTGGAACCAGATTTGGTAAAGGTACCAATGAAAGGCTATGTAGGAGTACATGGCGGGTTGTTTCATTGGAACCGTCCTTAGGAACTGAGTTCCGTGTATGTAACCCAAGACGAGTTACTACCACATGCTGGGCCCTGAAATATGACCCCGCTTGACTTATTAATCACCTAGTATTCGGTCCTGGAGTTGCAAGTAGTTTCTGGTGTTTATAGTCATGCTGGAGGCCGTGCATAGTGCTGACCTTAGTGGTGGGCTATGATGCAGTAGGCAGTCGTACGGTGTACCAAGTGGCACCCAGATGGTGGGCTTGGGAACCCTGCGCACATCGTTTGGGGCCGTGGCGGAAACCTGGGCCGGACTTCCGTGCGGGTTACTCTCAAATAGGCGATAAACTTGGACTAGGTATTAGCATGGTTAACGGTCGTGGTCGACTCCCTCGCAGGGCTTCCGCTTGAAGGTTGCCGAGGTGCATGACGTGCATATGGCGATAAGTGGCCAGGGCGCGTGTCAAGAAGTACACCCGTGCAGGGTTATGATCTATTCGAATAGCCGTGTCCGCGCATATGGACTACTTGGAGACATATGTTGTTCATAGACAACTTTAATGGCTACTCATAAAAGTATCAAGATAAGCGTGAGTATCAGGTATGGCATTTCCGTAGGGAAATAGAAAGGAGTCCATGATAATGTATTGTTGTGGTGGTAGTGGACTCGTGTACGACTTATCAAAGTTGTTAAAACTATTTGAAAATTGTAGTTTAGCCTAGCCAAGAGTCAAAGCTGGCTTGCTGCAAGAAACACCACAACCCCCTTTGTTGATACCTGAGCATGAGTAGATAGATCTGTTCTAAAGTCTTGCTGAGTACTTTTGTACTCATGTTTGTTTAATAATTGTTGCAGAGGTTACCCACGAGCCAACAGGTGGGTTCTATCTAGACATGGATGATGACGAGTAGCTGGTGTCCCAGCTACGACCTGACCCTTTCAGAAGGGATCTGTAGATAGTCAGGCTTTATGCCTTTTCCCTTTCATCTATCTGTACTCAGACAACTTTTATGCTTCCGTTGGTTTGTATAACTCTGCTTGTATGACTTGAGTGTCAGGTCATGTGACCCCTGCCTGTATGAACATATTATGCAAGACTCTTCCGAGTCTTCTAAATAAATGTTGTGTTGTTGTATGGTTATGTTGTGATGCCATTGTTGTATCTATGCATATCGAGTATGTCATGCGTACGTGTGATGCACTATGATATGTATGGGATTCAACACCTAGTCGTATGCCCTTAGTAGCTCTGTATATAGAGAAATGCCCCTTTGTGATTCCACTGAGCCTTGGTAGTTCGCTACTGCTCCGGACACATTGGTTGACCAGCATGTATCCTTCTTATCTACTGTGTCTGTCCCTACGGGGAAATGTCACACGGTGTAATGGACTCCTTGTAGCTTGCTACGACTCGTCTACACTCGCTGATGACCAACACCTGCTTTGCTGGGTTATGTATGCCTGTCTTTGTATAGTCGAGCCACTTGGGTTTATGACTAGATATGTCGACACAGGTTCTTTGACATTGGAATGCTAGCGACACTAATGCATACGTGAGTTAAAAGGTGCAAATGGTCCCGGCTAAGGTAAGGTGGCAGCCGTGGGGTTAACCGTGCGTGGGACCGCAAAGGGATGCAGTGTGTTACATGCTGGATTCCTATGGCTTAGGATGAGGGTCCGGACAGCGTTGGTATCAGAGCCTGACTGACAGTAGGATTACCAAGCCAAACTGGTCAAAGTTGAGTCTAGAATTGCTTTAGTTATATATAAGGAAATTGTTTGTGGAAGGGAATGTAAGAGTCTTGCTTCTCTTCTCAAGTCATTCTATTCTGGTCATCCCCGTCTTTTCTATGGGGATTAAGAACTAGGCTACTTATCTATCTCTCAGGATTGCGTGTTACTAATCGGTAGAATGTAGGATAACGGTTCGAGAGTTAATCCGAGTTTATTTTGTTCCAAGGAAAAGAAAAATAAGTTTTGATGAACATGGAATTGAACTTGATAGTTGAGTGGTTATGCTATCCTATCTTTTGTGGGTTGTCTCAAAATTGTTTTTGAGCATTTACAACCGTTATGCTGCCCAAATTTATCTCTGGAGCTCTAATGCCTTTTGCATTACTCTCTATTTCAGATGCCTTGCCATCCTTCTCGTCAGGTGGTCCATCTGACTAGGTGCATTGATGTGCCAGGTCACACGACCATGCTGGTCAAGATGATGTCAGTAGCCGGTTACCGCTGGTACCCAGAGTATACAGTGGAGGAGCAGTACCGGGATTTCAATCATAGTCAGTACCTGTGCACTGTTAGGGTATTCCCAGATTACCCTGGAGCCGAGGAGCCATTCCATTGGTCTTATGGATTGGGGGTTACTATTGACATGGCGGTAAAGATGATGCGTATTCAATGTTGACCATCATGAGAGCCAGACATGCACTGCTGCAGAATTCAGAGTTCTGCTATGTTCCCGCCTCTCAGCCAGGAGAAGAAGGATACCTCAGTGGGATCTACTTTGATTCCTCTATGGAGGATCCGCTGCTGCAGTCCACCGCTGAGATGTTAGAGAATAGAGACAGAGATGCTCGTGCCCTTCGTATGGAGATCTATGGTACTTGTGCCCATTTGTGGACAGCCTTGACACAGCTGGCACCCGTAGTTCAGATAGGCTATGGAGATATGGAGATGTTGAACCCTGTTAGGACTCATCTTCCAGCTCATGTTGACTGGCCTGCTATAGGAGGTGTCACCCCTCTTCGAGGACCTCTACTACCACCAGTCGGGGGACCAAGGCCACACTCGTGTCCTTACGGTTCCCAGGGGCTCAGGCTCGAGTATTTCCTGATACGCAGGTTGAGCTCCCAGGCTATGGAGGCAACCTTTATGAGATGTTTTATGCGGATGCTTGAACCTGTGAGTGGAAGAGTAGTATGGTAGTAGTTGTACTTCCACAATCCTGTGTGTCTTGTGGAGTATGCCTATGTCGTGAGATGAGTTCCGGAGGCATAGATAAATAATGTATAGGAAGCTTGGAAAGCCTCTGATGAGTAGTATCGTCCTTTCAGTAGTTTGCTCTTTGGTTTGAGGTTGTACTGAACTATGTAATGGTGTGTATGAACCGTGGTGTATATATAGCAGTTGCTTGTTACCATGTTGTTCGGTTGTTCATTTCCGCATTCCATGTGTTCGGCGCATTCTTAATCCATAGTTAGTATTGATGTTGATATTAGTCTAAGCTGTGAGTTTGTTTGCCAGGAAGGTGTTCACCAGGCTGAACCGTGCCCCTACCCATGAGCAGGGAGAGGGTAGCCAGGCAACACAGGAGGAACTGCCTCACCCGCCTTCTCTGGCGGAAGTTATGCTTGAGGCAGAAAGAAACAAGCAAGAGACCAACCGTGTGCTAGAACATATTGAGCAAAACACGGATCGTCAGCCACGAAATGATGCAGTGTGCCTCAATGACTTCGTGAAGCTAAATGCCCCGAAGTTCCATCACTCCGTCGATCCTCTCGACGCTGATGACTGGTTGTGCAGTATATCATGCAAGATACGCTCTGCAAATGTTTCTGAGGCTGACAAGGTGACCTTTGCTGCGTACTTTCTGGAAGGCCCCGCCAATCTGTGGTGGGAGAATTTTGAAGCTATGCGTCCCGCCAGACCAGCAGCCACATGGGCAGATTTCAGTGCAGCCTTCCGTCTGCACCACATCCCAAAGGGTCTGATGGACCGTAAGAGAGAGGAATTATGTGCCTTCACACAGGGAAAGTTGACCGTGAATGCTCATAGCCGCGAGTTTGGTAATCTCGCTCGCTACGCAACTGAAGAAGTGTCAACCGACGCCAAGAAGCAAGCAAGATTCCGCAAGGGTCTGAGCCCCGAACTTCGTCGTGACCTGTGCCTTCATGAATGTACAAGTTTTCAAGCTCTTGTCAACAAGGCGATCTGTGTCGAGACTGGTCATACCGACTATGAAGCCACGAAGAGGCAGTCTCGCGATTCGGGCTCCTCATCTGGTTCCCCGTTTCCAAAATGCAGGTTGTGGGTCCCGGATAGCTCCCTGCCGCCAAGATATACTGTGAGGCCATCCTATGTGGTGCCTGAGGCGAACCAGACCAACCTCCCAGCAAAGACCTATGGTGGTCCAGCTAGCAATGCTGCACCACGTGACAATCAGGTGATCTGTTACAAGTGTGGAGAACTAGGGCACTATTCACGAGAGTGTCCTCAGAATATAGCTGCCAAGCAACCTGGAAAGTCCGTTGGGCAAGGCAAGTCGGGCAAAGCTTATTATGTGAAGCCAACTCCTCACGTGGCCGCGTGAATTATATCTTACCAGAAGAAGCTGCACAGGATCTCGACGTCATTTTGGGTACGCTCCTTGTCAATCATCACCTAACGTCTGTTCTTTTTGACACTCGGTCATCTCATTCCTTCATTTCCGAAAGTTATGCATAGTTGCATAACATGTCCTTTTGTGATATGCCAATCCCATTAGTTGTCCAAACCCCTGGTAGTAAATGGAAAACTTCTAGGATAAGTTATGACAATGAAATCCTAGTAGACATGCTAGTTTTTCTAGCATCATTGATAGCCCACAAATCCTCAGATATCAATATCATCTTGGGTATGGACTGGGTGTCAGCTCATTATGCCAAAATTGAGACCTATTCTAGAAATGTTCAGCTTACCCATCCCAAGGGTGAGATAGTTAATGTCTCTACTTGAGTTGCCAAATGCCAACTCTATTCCCTCAATGCTAGTCCTCTCCGAGAGCTTGAAGACATTCCGGTAGTCCATGACTTCCCGGATGTTTTTCCAGAAGAAGTGCCAGGAATTCCACCTCACAGGGATGTAGAGTTTGTGATAGACCTTGTTCCAGGAACTGTCCCAATAGCTAGAAGACCCTATAAGATGGCAGTCTTGGAGCTAGCTAAACTTAAGAAGCAACTAGATGAGGCCTTGAATAAAGGTTTCATTCGTCCTAGCTCTTCCCCTTGGGCTTGTCACGTCCTCTTCGTGAAGAAGAATGATGGAATGGATCGGATGGTTGTAGATTATCGACCAGTTAACCTGGTCACTATAAATAACAAGTATCCGCTCCCCAGGATCAACGATCTGTATGATCAACTCGCTGGATCCTCAGTCTTATCCAAAATGGATTTGAGGTTGGGTTACCATCAAATCAAGATCAAGAACGGGGACATTCCAAAAACGGCCTTTGTCACTCGTTATGGCCAATACGAGTACACCGTCATGTCCTTCGGTTTAACCAATGCCCCAGCCACCTTCTCTCGCTTGATGAATTCAATCTTCATGGAGTATTTGGATAAACTCGTCGTGGTATACCTCGATGATATTCTTATCTACTCGAAGAATGAACAAGAGCATGCCGAGCATCTAAGGATGGTATTGATGAAACTTCGAGAGCATCGCCTTTATGCCAAGTTTTCAAAGTGTGAATTTTGGTTACCAGAAGTGACCTATTTAGGCCACGTAACCTCTGGTAAGGGTATTTCTGTCAATCCCGAGAGAGTTCAAGCTGTCCTTGATTGGACTCAACCTGAATTGGTTAAGCAAGTGAGGAGTTTTCTTGGTCTAGCGAGCTATTGTTGCCGCTTTGTCGAGAACTTCTCCAAGGTTGCAAAGCCTCTAACTGAACTCCTCAAGAAACATAAAAAGTTCGAGTGGAAACCACAATGTGAGCATAGCTTTCAGGAACTGAAAAGACGCGTGACTTCCGCACCTATGTTGCTACCACTAGATTTTCTAAGGACTTTGTTATCTATTGCGACGCCTCGCGACAAGGATTAGGTTGCATTCTCATGTAGGATCGTCATGTGATTGCATACGCATCTCGACAGTTGCGCCCACATGAGGATAATTATCCCACACATGATCTTGAGCTTGCAGCTGTAGTCCATGCACTAAAAACCTGGTGACATTACCTTCTTCGTAATCGTTGCGAAATATTCACTGATCACCAAAGTCTGAAATATATCTTCACCCACCCGGATTTGAATCTCTGGCAAAGACGGTGGGTTGAGTTAATCTCAGCTTACGACTTAGGGATAACTTACACCCCGGGGAAGGCCAATGTTATGGCTGATGCACTAAGTCATAAGTCTTATTGTAACAATCTGATGCTACAACGAGGTCAACATTGTCTCTATGAGGAATTTCGGAAGTTAAACCTCCACATTGTTCCTGAAGGATTCCTTTCTACCCTGGTGGCGAAACCTACTCTTAGGGATCAAATCATAGCTGGCCAAAGGCGTGATAAAGGTATATCACGGATCAAGGAGAATATTATTAGCGGAAACACTAAGGAATTCTCCATGAATGATCAAGATGTTGTGTTTTTCGAGACCGATTAGTGGTTCCTAAGAATGCACATCTAAGGCAGTTGATCCTTAAGGAGGCTCATGATTGTCCTCTCACCATTCATCCTGGTAGTACTAAGATGTATCAGGACCTATGCCAGAGGTTTTGGTGGACTAGGATGAAGAGAGAAATTGCTGAGTTTGTTGCTAACTGTGATGTTTGTCGTCGAGTTAAGGCAGAACATCAAAGGCGCGCTGGCACCCTTCAACCTTTAGCTATTCCTGAATGGAAATGGGATAAAGTTAGTATGGATTTCATCAGTGGATTTCCCAAGACCTAGAAAGGAAATAATGCTATCTTTGTGGTCACTGACCGTCTTTCCAAAGTAGCTCATTTTCTTCCAGTTCGTGAGAGTATAACAGCTAGCCAGCTATCCGAGTTATATATCTCTCGAATAGTGTCTCTTCATGGTGTTCCTCTGGAGATTAACTCAGATCGTGGGAGTATTTTTACTTCTCGCTTCTGGGAAATTTTTCAGAATGCCATGGGGACTCACCTACCTTTTAGCACTGCCTTCCATCCTCAATCAAGTGGTCAAGTAGAAAGAGTGAATCAAATCCTAGAGGATATGCTCCGAGCTTGTGTTATATCGTTCGGTATGAATTGGGAGAAGTGCCTTCCATTCGCCGAATTTGCTTATAACAATAGTTATCAATCAAGCTTGGGCAAAGCCCCTTTTGAAGTTCTCTATGGACAAAGATGTCGAACACCTCTTAATTGGTCAGAAACTGGAGAGAGGCAAATCTTTGGTCCGGATATGATCCTGGAAGCAGAAGAGCAAGTTCGCATTATTCGTGAAAAGTTGAAAACAGCCCAATCCCGTCAAAAGAGCCAATATGATTGTCATCATAAGGCTGTGACCTTTGAAGTTGACGAGAAGGCTTACCTTCAGGTTACACCTTTGAAGGGTACCCATCGCTTCGGTATCAACGGCAAGTTGGCTCCTCGTTACATCGGTCCTTTTCGCATTCTTGCCAAACGAGGAGAAGTTGCCTACCAGTTGGAACTCCCTCCGCATCTTTCCAAGGTTCATGATGTTTTCCACGTCTCGCAACTCAGGCGTTGCTTTTCGGATCCTATCCGTGAAGTGGACCGTGAAACACTTGATCTCCAAGATAACCTTTCATACCGAGAATACCAATTCGTATTCTTGATCAAGCTGAGCGTACCACTCGACGTCAAAACCTCAAGTTTCTTAAAGTTCAATGGTCAAATCATTCTGAAAAAGAGGCAACATGGGAAAGAGAGGACCGGCTTAGACTTGAGTATCCCGCGCTATTCCCGACGACTTCCAAATCTCGGGACAAGATTCTTTTGAGTGGGGGTGAGTTGTCACATCCCTAGCTACCTTTGATGATTAGCAAGAGTGTGCTCATATTTTCATTCTTGCATTAAAAATGAAAATGGAAATCAAAGAGAAAATCCTTAGCAACTCTATATTCAAAACAATTCAAAGTGGTGACAAATCAATGAACCCAAAATGGCCTTCATAAAAGTCCATCATTTTTGATAAATATTGGAAACCACAATCCAGGGGTGGATTTCTTTTTAAAAATACTTTTGGTGTTTTATTTCAAATACAAAAGCCACTGAAATCAACTATATATTTGATTTCAAATATTTTAGAGTTTTATAAAATGTTGAAAACTTCATGTGGGGTTGGAAATATTACAACTAACACCACAACATTATTTTCACTATTTTAGAAATAGTTTGGAGCCAAAAAGAAAATCAAACAAATGACAGAATTGTTTTAATTGAAATAGAAATGGAAAAGAAGATCAGAAACGCTTACGTGTCGCTCACGCCCAGCCCAACTTCCTCCCTCGCTGTCGTCTTCCACGTGCCAGTTGGCAGCAGGAGGTGGCCGCCGCCTCCTCCGGCGAGGCCACACACTTGCGTGCCTGCCTGGACCCTCCTTCGCGCTCGCAATGAGGATAACCCTCCCCGCAACCCATTCCAGCTCTCTCCCTCTCCCCATTCGCCCCCTCTGTCCCTCTCCTCTCGGCCGCCATTGGAGCGAGCTCGAGCTCGAGCTCACCGTCATCTCCGGCCACCCCAAGCCTCTCTGAGCACGCTGTTCGTTCCGCCTCATCGAGCTCGTCGTCCCTGCCAAAGGAAAAGAGCCCCCGAGCCCTGCATCGCCAGATCGCCGTCGTCTTCTTCCTTGGGCCACCGTTGATCGCCGTCATCGTTCTCATTCTCGAGGCCGTCCCCGAGCACGCTCTCGATGCCTCTGCAATCCCCGTGAGCCCAGGGTGCTTTCCCCCTCGTTTTCCCCCACGATCCCTTGCTCTAGGCCCCGATTCCACCGGAGCCCGACGAGATCCGCCGCGGGAGGTCGTCGCGGGTGATGCTCCGATGATCGGTTCGTCAACCTGAGACCACGAGAAGCTTCAGCGTGCTGCGTAGATGCCGTAGGAGCCAATCCCCGATTCGTTTGCCCCGTGTTTCGTTGAGCTCATAGTTGCCCGAGCTCCGGCAGCCGCCGAGCTCGTCGCCGGCGTTAGCTCCGGCCACTGCAGCCCCTGAGCATAGCAAAAATGGATGCGCCATCGAGTGGCCGTTCCCCTGGTGCCCTCCCCCGTCCTTTTGGTAGCCGGAGGAGCAATCCCGAAGCCCTCTGCCATCTCTGGAGCCACCGGAGGCTCGCCGCCGGTGAGTTTGACCCCATCGCCAGTGGGTTTGACCCCCCTAGGTCTATTACAGGTGGGGCCAGCCCCCTGAATAATTAACTTTAGGTTAATAAAAATAAATGATTAATTAAACCCCTAAACAGTGAGTGACATGTGGGCCAACCCCTGTTAAATAACTAATTAACTTGAAGTTTAATTAAAATCTGGCTAGAGTCACTGACTAGTGGGTCCCACTGGTCAGGTTTGACTTTCAACGGCCAGTTGGACCTGCTGATGTCATGCTGATGCAGTAATACTAATTCTGATTTATATTAATTCCAGAATAAGTGCAAAACTTTGGAAATTCAAAGAAAATTGATTATAACTCCAAATCTGACAAATAATATATGCAAATTGATCAGAAAAATCCAATGAACACAATGGTGCTATTTTCATGCATGAAAAAAAAGTTATGAAACAACATCATGTCAAATCAATTAAATGAATATGATAAATATACTATTTGAACTAATATTTGAATTTGAATTCAAATCAGCACCATTCCAAAGGTTTGATAGCCACACTAGCTCATGCTACACCTCATTTCATGCCATGATCATGCATCATATTGTTGCATATGAATGTTATTGATTGATGTTATTATTTCGGTAGGCTCTGCCCTTCCGGATATGTCCGAATATCCGTCTGATGGATTTAATTCCTCTGCTGAGCAACAAGGCAAGCACCCTTTTGATCATCCCGATATAATCCCATGTTCTTGCTCCTGCTCCCACTTATTGCATTAGGACAAAATATTTCAAATGCTTTACTTCGGTAGCTGAACCTTTTCCTTTGCATGACCTGTCATTGTCACAGTAAATAGCCAAACCTTGCGATCTAGCATACCTGGTAGTTGCTTGAGCCATGATGTGCCTTTTCCCTGCTATGCTTGCTATGCCTAGAGTTGTGTCAGGTCTGTTTCATCTTGGCAATGAACAAGAATGGATGAATGTGTTCTAGTGACAAAGAATAAGTCTGGAACCTGATTTGGTAAAGGTACCAATGAAAGGCTATGTAGGTGTACATGGCTGGTTGTTTCATTGGAACTGTCCTTTGGAACCTAGATCCGTGTATGTAATCCAAGACGAGTTACTACCACATGCTGGGCCCTGAAATATGACCCCGCTCGACTTATTAATCGCCTAGTACTCGATCCAGGAGTTGCAAGTAGTTTCTGGTGTTTATAGTCATGCTGGAGGCCGTGCATAGTGTTGACCTTAGAGGTGGGCTATGATGCGGTAGTCAGTGGCCCGGTGTACCAAGTGGCACCCGGATGGTGGGCTTGGGAACCCTGCGCACATCGTTTGGGGCCGTGGCGGAAACCTGGGCCGGACTTCCGTGTGGGTTACTCTCAAATAGGCGATAAACCTGGACTAGGTATTAGCGTGGTTAACGGTTGCGGCTGACTCTGTGTGACAACAGTCCTTCCCCTGCAACGGCACAAGAAGAATGCTGCTAGCACTCCCCGGCAATTGAAACTAGAAGAATGTTGTTGACGGCCCACTAGCGCGTTTGATCGTAGCTGTTTTCGAGGGTAGAGTATTCGACCCAATTTGTTGATACGCCAAATGGAGGTGAGAGGATACTCTCGAGTATTAGCAGCTGAATATGTCGGATTCAACCACACCTGAAAGATTAGTATCTGCAAGCAAAGTATCAACAACACAGTAGTATGATAACAACGGTGTCAGAAACGATCTGTTGACGGCACACTATTCCTAACTGTCGTATCAATGGCGCAGAAGTTGCCCATTGACGGAAATTGTCTTTTCCCGTCAACGCCGAGCGAACCAAAATTGTAGCAGGTAGTAGCAGTGTAACGAGTAACAGCAGTGGCAAGGAACAACAGTAGTGACAGCCGTAGCAAGTAGCAACAGTAGCAAGCGACAGTAGCAGCAGAGCAAGACAAGTAACAACAGTAGGAGCAGAGCAAGACAAGTAACAACAGCAGTAGGACAAACTCATAGGCAATGGGTCGGTGATTCGTTTGGATGATATTCATCATGCAACAATTATAACACGGAGAGATATGGGCTAGCTCCCGTTTGTCAATGTGATATAGGCATGCATTCCATGTGTCGTCATACGTGCTTAGGGAAAAGAACTTGCATGACATCTATTGTCCATCCCTCCCGTGGCAGCAGGGTCCAAAAGGATACTATGGGATATTAAGGTTCTCCTTTTAATAAAGAACCGGAACAACACATTAGCACTTGGTGAACGCATGAACTCCTCAAACTATGATCATCACCGGGAGTGGTTCCAGTTATTGTCACTCCGGGGTTGCCGGGTCATAACACATAGTAGGTAACTACAACTTGCAAGGTCGGATCTAAAACACACATATATTGGTGACAACATAATAATTTCTGATCCGAAATCATGGCACTCGGGCCCTAGTGACTAGCATTAAGCATGGCAAAGTAGTAGCAACATCAATCTCAGAACATAGTGGATACTAGGGATCAATCCCCGTCAAAACTAACTCGATTACAGGATAGATCTCATCCTACTCATCACCGCCCAGCGAGCCTACGAATAGATTACTCACGAATGATGAAGATCTTCATGGAATTGGAGAGGGAAGAAGGTTGATGATGATGATGGCGACGATTTCCCCTCTCCGGAGCCCAAAATGGACTCCAGATCTGTCCTCCAGATGAAGAAAAGGATGTGGCGGCGCCTCTGTATCGCAAACGCGATGAAATCTTCTCTTCCGATTTTTTCCTGGGCGAAAGTGAATTTATAGAGCTGAGATTGGGGGTGGCAGAGCCACGTGGGCCCCACAAGCTTGGTTGCCGCTGCTAGGGGTGGTGGCCGCGGCAACATGGCTTGTGGCCCACTGTCCCACCCCATCTGGTGGATCTTGGCGCAGGTATTTTTCATATTTTCCATAAAAATTCTCCATAAATTTTTAGGGTATTCCGAGAACTTTCATTTCTGCACAAAAACAACACCATGGAAATTTTGCTGAAAACAGCGTCAGTCCGGGTTAGTTCCATTCAAATCATGCAAATTAGAGTCCAAAACAAGGTCAAAAGAGTTTGGAAAAGTAGATACGACGGAGACGTATCAACTCCCCCAAGCTTAAAACCTTGCTTGTCCTCAAGCAACTCAGTTGACAAGCTGAGAGAGAAAGAGAAACTTTGACAAACTCTGTTTGATCTTGTTGTTGCAACTATGTCTAACTCATAAATAGAATTTCAGCAAGATCACAAGTTAACCGCATAAGCAAGTGACACAAAGGTCTCACGGTAAACTAATATCAATGGCATAATTAGCTAGCGAGAAAATAATAATGAGTTTCAGATATAACAATTCAATCAAAACAAGCATGAAGCAATATGAATAGGTGGTATCTCGCTAGCTCTTTCTGAGACCGCAAAACATAAATGCAGAGCAGTTTCAAAGATCAAGGGCTGACTAAACATTGTAATTCATAGCAACGAAGATCCAGTCATAGTCATACTCAATATCAATCAAAAGCAAAGCATAAAAATGACAAAGGTGCTCTCTAATTGGTGCTTATATAAGAAGAGGATGACTCAACAGGAAAATAAATAGACAGGCCCTTCGCAGAGGGAAGCATTGTTTTGCAGAGGTGCCAGAGCTCAAGCTTTGAAAATAGAGATAATAATTTTGGGTGGCATGCTTTCATTGTCAACGCAATGACCAAGAGTTCTCAATATCTTCCACGCTACTCATGCTATAGGTGGTTCCCAAACAGAAAAGTAAAGTTTTAACTCCCTCACCACCAATCAATCACACTCCACGGCTAGCCGAATCCTTGGGTACCGTCCATACTAACATCAATCCGGGGGGAGTCTTGTTTTACAGTTATGTTTTCGATTTAAACGTGGAACTGGGCATTCCAATTACCGGCCCCTTTCTCGTGAATGACAGTGAATAAACACATGTCGAGGATAACACACCAAGCATGGAAGATACCAATAGCCCCTGTCACCACATGAACGGTTCGGGCATGCAAAACAGATTATTTCTTGAAGGTTTAGAGAATGGCACATGCAAATTTACTTGGAACCGCAGGTAAATACCGCAAATAGGTAGGTATGGTAGTCTCTCATGGGAAAACTTTTGGGTTTATGGAATTGGATGCACAAGCAGTATTCCGCTTAGTACAAATGAAGGCTAGCAAAAGAATGGGAAGCGACCAACGAGAGAGCGACAACAGTCATCAAGATGCAATGAGTTTGACTAACATGGAATGCAAGCATGAACATGATATAAATCACCATGAACACGAACATCATAGAGGCTATGTTGATTTTGTTTCAACTACATGCATGAACATGCGCCAACTCAAGCTACTTGAAACATTCAAAGGAGAATACCATCCTATCATACTACATCATAGTCATCTCAAAATCTATGTTGGCATTCAAGTAAAACCATTATAAGCTCCTAGCTAAATAAGCATGGCATGAGAAACTATGATCTCTAAGTTGTCATTACAAACATGGTTCTCTCACAACAAAGCTGAATCTGGGATGACAAGCTAGTCATATTTACAAAAACAAAATAGATAGAGTTCATACCAGCTTTTGCAGTCTCAGTCACTTCATCATATATCATCATTATTGCCTTTCACTTGCACGATCGAACGATGTGAACAATAATACGAGTGCTCGTGCATTGGACTAAGCTGAATCTGCAGGCAAACACAAAGGAGAAGACAAAGTAATATGACTCTTTGAAAGCTAAACAGGTATGCATGCAAGAGCCACTAAACATTGTAACCCATATCTTCTACCTTGACCCAAAGAAAAAGAAAACTAATTACACGGGAAAGATCCCAACAAGCAAAAAGAAGAAAGGAAAATATTTTTGGGTTTTCTCAAAAGGACACAAAACAAGAAAACAAGAAAACAAAAATAAATTAGCGTGGATAATACAGTGGCAAAGTGTGAAAACCGATGAACGAAGCGAAAGCATAAGCATGAATGTAAAGTCAGTGAGAACACGTACTCCCCCAAGCTTAGGCTTTTGGCCTAGCTTGGCCTACTCCTAAGGACGGTCCTGGCGAAATCCAAAATCATAATCGGGGTTATACGGGAGCGCTGCAGCCACTGCCTGAATAGGTGCCTCACGAAGACGAGCAGCCGTCGCCTCCCTCTCATACTCCTCTGCCTCTCCTATAGTTCTGTAGTATCTCCGTTTAACCTGAAAGTTAAAGAAAGTAGGAGCAGGAAGGGTAATATGGAAAACACGCTGCCGGTTAAATATCAATCGGTATAGGAGGGATTCATCATCCCTCTCAAGAAACTGGTAGCGTGTCAAAGCGACGCGGTCAAGGAAAGATGTATGGAGCGGGGGATCTCCTGCGCGGATGGGTACTCCAAGAAAATTTGCTATGCGAGTGGCATAGATGCCGCCAAAGAAATCTCCCCCAATAGCGTTTTATTCAGCCTCCTTGCTATAATAGCTCCCATGTTGAAGATTTTATCACCCGTAACTGCGCTCTTAAGGATAGTAAGGTCGGATGCGCATAGGTGACAATGTTCAGCCTTACCGTTAATGCATCTACCTATGAAGAGGGCAAAGTAGTGCAAGGCAGGGAAATGAATGCTTCCTATGGTAGCTTGCGTGATGTCTCTAGTTTCTCCAAAAGAAATACTAGAGAAGAAATCTCTAACCGAAGATTTAGCAGGATCTTTAAGATTACCCCCATCGAGTATTTTGCAAATCCAATTGAAATCCTCCAAATCCATGGCATAAGATTTATCATACAAATCAAACAATATGGATGAGTCACGACCAACTGAAAATTTAAATCTACGCACGAAAGAGGCAGTGAGCATAGTATACTGTTCACAGTTATCTGAGAGGAACTTTTCTAACCCGGCATTGCGAAATAGTGTATCAAACTCATCCTTGAAGCCTGCTTTGATCATGAACTCATCAGAAGGCCATTCACATGGTTGTACAGGTGCGTCCCTTAGTTGATAAGGATCGGGCTCCCGAAAAGAAAGACGGGGACCCTTCTTACTTGAGGAACCACCATTAAACTTCCGCCTGGACATAATTTCTCTTTGCTGAAATTTTTGAAGTTCAAGAGAAAAGTGAATAAAGACCAACCACACCTTGTAGCAACTACTCCTACTAGTGCCTAGAGACCGTATCACACGCTAAAACTACTTGGGACCAGCTAAAATCAACATTTCAAGCTCAAGAACAGGGTCACCAAGGTAGCAAGAATACGCGAAGGATAAAGCACTAGAGCAAAAACTAATTGGACCAATGGAGGAGTCACTTACCAAGGAGTAATTTCCCCAAAACGGTTAGGAGAATGGTGCTTTGAGCAAGGAGATCGAAAATCACAGCCAAATGAGCAAGAACACGGGTTTGAGCTGCGAAACAATTTTTTCTGGAGGAAGAAGAAGAGGATGGGGACTGGAATGAGTGGAGGGGGGCCCTGTGGGCCCCACAAGCCTGCTCCCCGCGGCCAGGGGGTACCCCGCGGTGACAGGGCTTGTGGCCCACTGGGGTAGCCCCAGGCCAGCTCTGTGTCCCAGTATTTTTCAAATATTCCAGAAAAAATCATACTAGATTTTTAGGACCATCGGAGAACTTCTATTTTTGAGGTATTTTTCTCTAGTACGCTAAAACAGAAAACAGGGAAAACTAAACTAAACCTTTCATTTTTCTTCTAAGTAAAAGAAAGTGAAAGCTTAAAACAGAGGTATGTGACTCTTTGATTCATCCATTTCATGGTAATCGAAAGAAATCCGACAATGGGGTTGATCAAATCCTCATGACAAAACTTTCTCGAATCGCAAAAGAGAACGGAGAAATTTTTGAATAACCACTAAGTTGCCTCAATGGGGATATGAATCTCCCCAACAAGCAATTCATACTTCATCTTGACACGAGGAATAGGGCATTCAAAGCTCCCAATAAGAATCGATGAAGTTTTTTCGATGCCATCGATGCAATGTACTGGATATCGTTTCTTCGGAAAGTGCACGGTATGCTCATTACCGTTGACATGGAAAGTGACATTGCCTTTGTTGCAATCTATAACAGCCCCTGAAGTGTTTAAAAAGGGTCTTCCAAGGATGACAGCCATGGCATCGTCCTCGGGAATATCCAAGATAACAAAGTCTGTTAAGATAGTGGTGTTAGCAACCACAACAGGCACATCCTCGCAAATGCCAACAGGGAAAGCAGTTGATTTGTCGGCCATTTGCAGAGAAATTTCAGTGGGTGTCAACTTATCCAGTTCAAGTCTATGATAAAGAGAGAGAGGCATAACACTAACTCCGGCTCCAAGGTCACATAAGGCAGTTCTTACGTAGTTTCCTTTAATGGAGCAAGGTATAGTGGGCACTCCGGGATCACCAAGTTTCTTAGGAGTTCCACCTTTGAAAGTGTAATTGGCAAGCATGGTGGAGATCTCAAGATCTGGTATCTACCGTTTATTGGTCACGATATCTTTCATGTAATTGGCATACAAAGACATTTTGATCATATCAACTAACCGCATCTACAGAAAGACGGGTCTTATCATTTCAATGAAGCGCTCAAAATCCTCATCATCCTTTTTCTTGGATGGCTTAGGAGGAAAGGGCATAGGTCTCTGAACCCATGGCTCCCTTTCTTTACCTTGCTTCCTAGAAGTGAAGTCATTCTTATCGTATCTCTTAGGTTGTGGGTTATCAGGATTAACCGTAGGTTCAATCTCCACATCCTTATCATTGCTAGGTTGAGCATCATTATGAACATCGCTGTCCGTATTGTCACCAGGTTCATGTTCATCACCAGATTGTGTTTCTGCATCAGACGCAGAAATATTATCTGGTTCTTCAGGTGTGACAGTATTTGGTGAACCAACATGCAGGTTTCTATCATCCTTCTTCTTCTCCTTAGGATGAATGGGTGCATCTGCATTAATTCCTTGAGAATCTTGATCGATTCTCTTAGGATGACCTTCAGGATACAAAGGTTCCCGAGTCATTTTGCCTCCTCTAGTAATAACTCTGACAGAGTTGTCATTTAATTCATCGAGCAGGCCATTCTGAGCTTTAAGTACTTGTTCTACCTGAGTAGTAATCATAGAAACATGTTTACTCAGAAGCTTCAGATCATTGACATTTCTGTCTACACAAACACTTAAATGGCTAAGCATACAAGTACTTTGTTCCAAATGTGTGCTAACATAATCATTGAAACTCCGTTGTTTGGCAACAAAGTTGTCAAATTCATCAAAGCATAGGCTAGTAGGTTTATCAAAAGGAATATCACTCTCATCAAACCTACACAGAGAATTTACTTCCACTACCTGTATCGGGTTATCGAGACCATGGATCTCTTCGATAGGTGGTAGATTTTTGACATCTTCAGATCTAATGCCTTTCTCTTGCATAGATTTCTTGGCTTCTTGCATATCTTCGGGACTAAGGAATAGAATACCTCTTTTCTTCGTAGTTGGCTTAGGAGGTGGTTCGGGAATAGTCCAAGCATTATCGTTGATCAAGATGTTATTCAGTAGAGTCTCAGCTTGTTCTACAGTTCGTTCCCTAAAAACACAACCGGCACAACTATCTAGATGGTCTCTAGAAGCATCGGTAAGTCCGTTATAGAAGATATCAAGTATCTCGTTCTTCTTAAGAGGGTGATCAGGCAAAGAATTCTGTAGCTGGATGAGCCTCCCCCAAGCTTGTGGGAGACTCTCTTCTTTGAGTTGAGCAAAGTTGTATATTTCCTGCAAGGCAGCTTGCTTCTTATGGGCAGGGAAATATTTCTCACAGAAGTAATAGATCATATCCTGGGGACTACTCACACATCCAGGAGCAAGAGAAGTGAACCAGGCTTTAGCATCATCCTTTAGAGAAGTGAACTAGGCTTAAGGATATAGTAGTGGCGGATCTTCTCCTCACTAGTGAAAAGGGTGGCTATATCGTGTAGTTTGGTAAGATGGGCTACGACCGTTTCAGACTCATAACCGTGGAAAGGATCAGATTTGACTAGAGAGATTATCTTAGGATCGACAGAGAATTCATAATCCTTATCGGTGATAAAGATAGGTGAAGTGGCAAACTTCGGGTCGTATTTCATCCTAGCTTTCAGAGATTTTTCCTTCCACTTGAGAAGTAATTTCTCAGCGTCATAGGCATCCTTACACGCAAGAAAATCCTCAGCTATCTCTCCCTCCATAACATAACCCTCATGTATATCAGGCAGTTCATATCTAGGAGAGCTAGATCTAGCAGGAGCAAAAGCAGGTTCTATCTCAATAGTATCGGCAGTTTGAGAAGCATCACGAGCATTGGCAGTAACTCTAGCAATATGAGCATCAAGGAATACCCCTAGTGGCACATCAGGCAAAATAGCATCTCTAGCATCATCAGGCAAAATAGCATCTCTAGCATCATCAGGCAAGGAAGTATCAAGCATAGCATCTCTAGCATCATCAGGCATAGTATCTCTAGCTGTATCAGGCATAGCATCAGGCATAGTATCAAGCATGGCATAGTATCTAGCTGTATCAGGCATAGCATCAGGCATAGTATCAAGTGCAGAGCTAGATGGCAGTTCCTTACCTCCCTCGTCGTTGAGGGCAAGACTTTGGTTTTTGGATCCTTCAGATTCTTCATAGTGACCAGCAGATATAAATCCCAAGTGACTCAGAGAATATAGCAATACCTCCCCAGCAACGGCGCCCGAAAAATGTTGACTCCGTGTGACAACAGTCCTTCCCCGGCAACGGCGCCAGGAAAATGCTTACTCCGTGTGACAACAGTCCTTCCCCTGCAACGGCACCAAAAGAATGCTGCTAGCACTCCCCGACAATCGAAACTAGAAGAATGTTGTTGACGGCCACCAGCGCATGGGATCGTAGCAGTTTTTGAGGGTAGAGTATTCGACCAATTTGTTGATACGCCAAATGGAGGTGAGAGGATACTCTCGAGTATTAGCAGCTGAATATGTCGGGTTCAACCACACCTGAAATATTAGTATCTGCAAGCAAAGTATCAACAACAAAGTAGTATGATAACAACGGTGTCAGAAACGATCTGTTGACGGCAGACTATTCCTAACTGTTGTATCAATGGCGCTAGAAGTTGCCCGTTGACGGAAATTGTCTTTTCCCGTCAACGCCGAGCGAACCAGAATTGTAGCAGGTAGTACCAGTTCAACGAGTAACAACATTGGCAAGGAACAGCAGTAGTGACAGCGGTAGCAAGTAGCAATAGTAGCAAGCGACAGTACCAGCGGAGCAAGACAAGTAACAACAGTAGCAGGAGAGCAAGACAAGTAACAGCAGCAGTAGGACAAACTCGTAGGCAATGGGTCGGTGATTCGTTTGGATGATATTCATCATGCAACAGTTATAACACGGAGAGATATGTGGCTAGCTCCCGTTCATCAATTTGATGCAGGCATGCATTCCGTGTGTCGTCATACGTGCTTAGGGAAAAGAACTTGCATGCCATCTATTGTCCATCCCTCCCGTGGCTTCGGGGTCCAAAAGGATACTACGGGATATTAAGGTTCTCCTTTTAATAAAGAACCGAAAGAATGCATTAGCACTTGGTGAACACATGAACTCCTCAAACTATGATCATCACCGGGAGTGGTTCCGGTTATTGTCACTCCGGGGTTGCTGGGTCATAACACATAGTAGGTAACTACAACTTGCAAGATCGGATCTAAAACACACATATATTGGTGACAACATAATAATTTCAGATCTGAAATCATGGCACTCGGGCCCTAGTGACAAGCATTAAGCATGGCAAAGTAGTAGCAACATTAATCTTAGAACATAGTGGATACTAGGGATCAATTCTCGTCAAAACTAACTCGATTACATGATAGATCTCATCCTACTCATCACCGCCCAGCGAGCCTACGAATAGATTACTCACGAACGATGAAGAGCTTCATGGAATTGGAGAGGGAAGAAGGTTCATCATGACGATGGCAACGATTTCCCCTCTCCGGAGCCCAAAACGGACTCCGGATCTGTTCTCGAGATGAAGAACGAGATGTGGCGGCGCCTCCGTATCGGAAACGCGACGAAATCTTCTCTTCTGATTTTTTTTCTGGGCGAAAGTGAATTTATAGAGCTGAGATTGGGGGCGACAGAGCCATGTGGGCCCCACAAGCTTGGTTGCCGCGGCCAGGGGGGTGGCCGCGGCAACAGGGCTTGTGGCCCACTGGCCCACCCCCTCTGGTGGATCTTGGCGCAGGTATTTTTCATATTTTCCATAAAAATCTCCGTAAATTTTCAGGATGTTCCGAGAACATTCATTTCTGCACAAAACAATACCATGGCAATTATGCTGAAAACAACGCCAGTCCGGGTTAGTTCCATTCAAATCATGCAAATTAGAGTCCAAAACAAGGGCAAAAGAGTTTGGAAAAGTAGATACGACGGAGACGTATCAGTGGCCGACTCCCTCGCTGGGCTTCCGCTTGAAGGTTGCCGAGGTGCATGACGTGCACATGGCGATAAGTGGCGAGAGCGTGTGTGAAGAAGTACACCCCTACAGGGTTATGATCTATTCAAATAGCCGCGTCCACGGATATGGACTACTTGGAGACATATGTTGTTCATAGACAACTTTAATGGCTACTCATAAAAGTATCAAGATAAGAGTGAGTATCATGTATGGCATTTCCGTAGGGAGACGGAAAGGTGTCCATGATAACGTATTGTTGTGGTGGTTGTGGACTCGTGTACGACTTATCAAAGTTGTTAAAACTATTTAAAAATTGTAGTTTAGCCTAGCCAAGAGTCAAAGCTAGCTTGCTGCAAGAAACACCACAACCCCCTTTGTTGATACCTGAGCATGAGTAGATAGATCTGTTCTAAAGTCTTGCTGCGTACTTTTGTACTTATGTTTGTTTAATAATTATTGCAGAGGTTACCCACGAGCCAACAGGTGGGTTCTATCTAGACATCGATGATGACGAGTAGCTGGTGTCCCAGCTACGACCTGGTCCTTTCAGAAGGGATCTGTAGATAGTTAGGCTTTATGCTTTTTCCCTTTCATCTGTCTGTACTCAGACAACTTCTATGCTTCCATTGGTTTGTATAACTCTCTTGTATGACTTGAGTGTCGGGTCATGTGACCCCTGCCTGTATGAACATATTATGCAAGACTCTTCCGAGTCTTCTAAATAAATGTTGTGTTGTTGTATGGTTATGTTGTGATGCCATTGTTGTATCTATGCATATCGAGTATGTCATGCGTACGTGTGATGCACTATGATATGTATGGGATTCAACACCTAGTCGTATGCCCTTAGTAGCTCTGTATACAGAGAAATGCCCCTTTGTGATTCCATCGAGCCTTGGTAGTTCGCTACTGCTCCGGACACATTGGTTGACCGGCATGTATCCTTCTTATCTGCTGTGTCTGTCCCTACGGGGAAATGTCACACGGTGTAATGGACTCCTTGTAGCTTGCTACGACTCGTCTACACTCGCTGATGACCGACACCTGCTTTGCTGGGTTATGTATGCCTGTCTTTGTATAGTCGAGCCACTTGGGTTTATGACTAGATATGTCGACCCGGGTTCTTTGACATTGGAATGCTAGCAACACTAATGCATACATGAGTCAAAAGGCGCAAACGGTCCGGGCTAAGGTAAGGTGGCAACCGTGGGGTTAATCGTGCGTCAGACCGCAAAGGGATGCAATGTGCTACAGGCTGGATTCCTATGGCTTAGGATCGGGGTCCCGACAGGGAAGGTTTGTCACACCCTGGATTTTGGCCCTTTCTTTTTCTTTTGAATTTCTTTAAGATTTTATTTCAAATTGTTTTTCTATGGCTCCCTGGTTTAGAAACTTGGGAATATCATCTCTTCCTAGCCTCCAAAGTAGCTTGTCATCCTCACAGCCTTCCCAAGACCATGTCATTTCCCATCTTGGACCTATCGTAATATTATTTTTCTTTGGAATATTCCTGTTTTGTTAAAGGAATAACCCTATTTGCTCTAGGTTGTGAAGCAACCTATATTTCTGTCTCTCCCAAAATTCCCAAATAGGTCTCATAAATTGTTTGGGTCATATATTCCTCAAATATGTCAAATTACTTCCTTGTCTAGTTAAAAAATAATTCAAGGAAATTCCTTTTCCTACTCTGCCCCAAATGCCACTTTGTGAAGGAAGTGTCACTTCTATCTTCTTGCTTGCCCTCAAAAGTTTTGTGGACTCTTTCCTATCCATATTAGGGCATCATGCCAAAATTCAACTTCATTTTACTATCAAATATTCCTCATCTAATTTCCAAAGTTTTGTCCAGAAAGGAACTTTGTGAAGGAGGTACTAGCTAGGAATATCCAAATGATTTAAAATTTTAACATGACCTCTAGATTTGCAAATTACCACTCTACACAATATTTGAGCATCACTGCATCATCCATGTGACCTGAGCATCAAATCTTAGTTTCTGATCATATTTTTAGTTTGTGAAGCAACTATATTTTATATTGCTTCATTATTGCTGAAAATTTACCAGGACCTTCTCCTACCCATATCCCTTGCCTCCACCAAATTGGGGATGATTTCATTTAGTCAATCTTTCTCTAGAATGTTTCTTAGTTTTTGTCCAGAGAGATGCATTGTGAAGGAAGTACTGTTTTGGTATATCTAGTTGGTATGAATTTTTTATAGTGCATCCATACGCCCAAATAGCTCATCTCCCCAAAATTTCAGCTCAATCCAAGCATGCATGTGAGTGCCTCTTCATATTTTGCATTTTTGTCCAGTGGTGTATATTGTACAGCAAGTGCTATCTAGCTTCATCCTTTTTAGCTGAAAATTTTCATAGATGATCATCTTAGTGATGGATCACCCTCTGCAAAACATCATCATATTTCTCTAGACCAATCTTCCTAAATAAGCAACAAACACCTTGTTTTTTTGTTGTCTTCAAGCTATGAGTGGTCACATCAATGTCTACTATGCTTGTTCCTTTGCCCCTTGGCACTCTCTGATGCATGACTAATCACCCAGACATGGTTTGGCTGATCAGAGTGCGTGTCACTGTTGCACTCACGCGGTGACTACATGCCCAACATGCCTGTCCGCGTACTATGGCAAATGGGGTCGAGTGTTTTGTTTGTGCTCGCGAGCTCGTGCCACCTAGCCATGTACAGAAGCTCTGTCTTGACCTCGTCTTTGCTTTGGACCCCTCCCCCTCCGAATTTTTTCTCTACATGTCGTCCCCATTGAGGAACAGAGCACACCCGTGACCCAATCATTTTCCTCTGCAATGGATTGTTGCCCAAGGTCACCCAGAGCCCTTTGTGGATTAATAAGTAGCCTTCCGGAGCTCCTCGCTCCTCATCGACCTCCACAGCCTCCTCCTTGAGCTACGAAGCCCCTCCTTGTCCGCTATAGCTGCCCTGGTTGTCTCAGGTCTCACGTCGAGTTTGAGCATCCGGACCCCTCCATAGCCTCCTCCCCGACCTCTAGAGCCCCTCGAGACATCCGCAAGCCGCTGCAACCCTCCTCTCCTCCGAGGGAACCCTGCCATCATGACCCCTGTGGTCGTAATCTGGTCGTGTGTCTTGAACCGCAGTCGCTCTATTGTAGTCAGCCTTGGGCGAACCTGTGGCCACCCTTGGGCGCGGTGAGGAGCGGCTAGGCTCCCTTGCCCGCCGGCCGGACCCCTGGAGCAGCGAGGCGACCATGATGCCGACGGCCGAGCCCTCCCCTATCCTATGTCGGAGGTAGAAGAAGAAGGAGAGAGAGAAAGTCCGCGGGACCCACGTGTCATCGAGATAAGTCTTGCGCCCACATGGGTTTAAGAGGAAACGTATTTCCCAAAATATGCTTTCCGAGTTAGAAAGCTTATTCTCGTTCTTCCACCGCTACAAATGCGCTTTCTTTGGCAGAAGGCGTATTCTCCTGGAAGGTGTTTCGTTGCTAGTCAGTCAGGGGCTGGTTTGTATATATTTATTTTACGGATTAGTCCCTAATCTTCAGCTATCAATATCTCCGTGACCGTAACTCTGAATCAGGTGATTCCATAGACCTCGTTTTCATCTTGTCGAGCCTGTTCTGTTGGTACCATTTTAATTATGTTTTCACATATTGAAAATGACCATTTTCCCTTGCCTCTAATCAGCCCCCTCCAAGAGAGAAGTGTTTTAGGTAAATCGTTCTCCAAGTTCCTCGTACTTCTTCGTGGTGATCCCTTCACCCCCAAGCAAGCCACGACAACCACTTGCATTATGGCCTTGCAGTAGACATGGTTTTCACTTGAATATTTAATAATTTTTTGCTTGGTTACTACTGTTATTCCTTTTTTGGCTATGCTTGTGATCCATGCTTATCTTCATGCTATGCTCTTATGCACCCTACTAGTTATGTGACTACTTGCTTGTATTATTCTCATATTTCATGTTTGTTATTATTACATGCTGGTGATAGTAGTGTTCATCTGATGCATGATTATCATCTGTTATGAGAAGTACCTACTATATGCATGATTATCGTCATGCCATGTTCATGTGCATCTAGTTGACTAAGTGCTTTATTGTTGTTGATGCTAATGCTTCACATATTAATTGGTTATACTTCCCATCCAAGTTTATGCAGATATCATGCTCATATGCATTTTAATTTCATCATGTTATTTTTATTATGACTTAGCTCATTACTTTTCAAGTTTAACCGAATATTAATTGAATTTGAACATGTGTAAGCTGAGTCATAGTGCCATCGAGTCGAGATGACCAGTGCAGCCACACTTGCCTGTATGGGAAGGCCTTAATGCGGTCTACTGTCATGCCTCTCGCTAGTGCCTCCAACTAGAGAAGGTTATGTGCGCGCGCTACCCTGATAAGGTACTCGGCCATATGCCTTGTGTGCCCGAGTTATTTGCGCGCTTTTGTCCCCGTTTGGGACCGTTTTTGTTTTGCCACAACGGTGGCCGATGGATGTCCACAGTGGCATCGGGACCACCCACGACTTAGCCCAAAGGGGAGTTTGCTGCAGTGGCCGGGAGAGTGTCATGCAATAGATTGGTTTTGTCGGAACAACATTGGTCCACCCAAATGGGAGCACGAGGCATTGGTTCTGGGGTGTGGGTACAATTTACTAACCTATGGAGAGTGTGTATAATCTATGGATAGCCGCGCCCTCGGATATGGGCCCAGTTCATAGTAGTCACACTATGAGTCAATAGTAATAATAACCTGATTTAATAAACAACCCTGGTTCGATGAGGAAAGAAGTTGGTTGATCTTTATGTGATCATGAGAGGATCAAAGTGGTATCATGGATACAAAGGTTGGTTGATATTTTGGATACATTTGGTGGTTACAAGATAACCTTGATCAGAGTAAGTTGAATTATGATAGTTTAAACATGTTGCATGCTAATATCATCATGTTCATATGTTCATGCCACGCTCATCTCGTATTGTTCTAGAGTTGTCATGTTCATCATTGATCTATAACGTGTAAATGCCATGCTATTGTTTGTCTTCATTGCTTTGGTTGCTGTGAGGTTGCGAGTATATTCAAAGTACTCACCTGGCGTGTCATGCCAGTTTGGAAGTCATGCCATGATTGATTGCTGGTCGAGTTTGCGAGCTAGGATATGCGTTCCCGCCAGAGTCCCTCCGAAGTGGAGTCCATCCCCATCACCGTTGTTCCGCTGCTAGAAGTTATTCCGTTTCTTCGATTTGGTCTGCTGCTAGCATAGAGCTACCTCAGCAGGCATAGTGTCGCCATGCCGATGTAATTTGTTGTGATAATGGAACCATTGTATCTGTATCATTTGTAATAAAGAGCTGATTTTTTTTATGCCAAGCAATGCCATATTCCAGAAAACTTAATCTCTGGGCTGGAATACGGGGTGTTCCGGTGTTTCTCAGCCAGGGTGCCACACTCATCTACCTCAGACCCTCATAATCACAACAATACAAATTATGGCAGTACATCTGGATGCTCACCCTAGTACTGGGTGATGCCAAGCTCCTCTCTCCACAAATAGTATTGAAGCAATTTCAAACATTCTCGTCCTGAGATACTAAGGAAACTGAACGATAACAATGTGTCGAGAACCCCCTGGAGCTCTACTGCGTGCAAATATTAGCCACCAAGTACATAATTCCATCACATCGATATCATAAACGTTCCAAAAGACCCATGTCATCCTAAATTTTTTTGATTGAGAAGAGGGGTAGATTTAAAATTCCCACGCCAGGATTCGTCACTAGAGCAGGGAAGATAAGTAAACAGAATCCTACTCTCTGATATATAACTAGACCCGGAATATTTTTTCTAGACGCAACAACGACTATGTTCGATCAAACAAGGGGGCTCCTAGGTCGGTACAACTCTAATACCAACTTGTAACACCCAAGATGCAATACTATCCTCATCCATGCTAGAGGGCCTTGATAGGGATAGAAGTGCAAATCATCGTTCCGCAAGAATGGATATCGTTACAAGTATGTGTAAATAGGAGATAAGTATATGGAATTGGCTTACACTCGCCACAAGCTAAATCAAGATCATATGAATACAACAATACATTCAATCACCATACATAACAACATGGTCCGACTATGGACAAAATGAAACAATAAAAGCGACATCCATTCTTGCTAATCCTAGGCTGCTGGCCTGGATCATATCCTATGATTGATGATGATGAAGAAGAAGAACTGCAAATCAAACAACCATCACACTCACAACAAAGCATTGCACTACCTGTACCTACAACTATTGTTGTAGTAATGTGTGAGCCACAGGGACCCATCAATCTCATATCCAAGGGTTGTTGGAAATATTCCCTAGAGGAAATAATAAATTAGTTATTATTATATTTCTTTGTTCATGATAATCGTTTATTATCCATGCTATAATTGTATTGATTGGAAACACAATACTTTTGTGGATACATAGACAAAACACTGTCCCTAGTAAGCCTCTAGTTGACTAGCTCGTTGATCAAAGATGGTCAAGGTTTCCTGACCATGGGCAAGTGTTGTCACTTGATAACGGGATCACATCATTAGGAGAATCATGTGATGGACTAGACCCAAACTAATGAACGTAGCATGTTGATCGTGTCATTTTGTTGCTACTGTTTTTCTGCGTGTCAAGTATTTATCCCTATGACCATGGGATCATATAACTCACTGACACCGGAGGAATGCTTTGTGTGTATCAAACGTCACAACATAACTGGGTGGCTATAAATATGATCTACAGGTATCTCCGAAGGTGTCCGTTGAGTTAGTATGGATCAAGACTGGGATTTGTCACTCCGTGTGACGGAGAGGTATCTCGGGGCCCACTCGGTAATACAACATCACACACAAGCCTTGCAAGCAATGTGACTTAGTGTAAGTTGCGGGACCTTGTATTACGGAACGAGTAAAGAGACTTGCCGGTAAACGAGATTGAAATAGGTATGCGGATACTGACGATCGAATCTCGGGCAAGTAACATACCGAAGGACAAACAGAATGACATACAGGATTATATGAATCCTTGGCACTGAGGTTGAAACGATAAGATCTTCGTAGAATATGTAGGATCCAATATGGGCATCCAGGTCCCGCTATTGGATATTGACCGAGGAGTCTCTCGGGTCATGTCTACATAGTTCTCGAACCCGCAGGGTCTGCACACTTAAGGTTCGACATTGTTTTATGCGTATTTGAGTTATATGGTTGGTTACCGAATGTTTTTCGGAGTCCCGGATGAGATCACAGACGTCACGAGGGTTTCCGGAATGGTCCGGAAACGAAGATTGTTATATAGGATGACCTCATTTGATTACCGGAAGGTTTTCGGAGTTACCGGGAATGTACCAGGAATAACGAATGGGTTCCGGATATTCACCGGGGGGGGGGGGGGGGGGGGGGGGGGCAAGCCCACCCGGGGGAAGCCCATAGGCCTTAGGGGTGCCAAACCAGCCCTTAGTGCGCTGGTGGGACAGCCCAAGAAGCCCTATGCGCAGGAGAAAGAAAAATCAAAGAAAAAAAGGGGAAGTGGGAAAGTGGAGAAGGACTCCACCTTCCAATCCTAGTTGGACTAGGATTGGAAGGGAAGGACTCTCCCCCTTGGTTCGGCCAAATCCCTTGGGGCTCCTTGAGCCCCAAGGTAAAGCCCCTCCCCTCCCACCTATATATACAGAGGTTTTAGGGCTGATTTGTGACAACTTTTCCACGGCAGCCCAACCACATAGCTCCAAGGTTTTTCCTCTAGATCGCGTTTCTGCGGAGCTCGGGCGGAGCCCTGCTGAGATTAGATCACCATCAACCTCCGGAGCGCCATCACGCTGCCGGGGAACTCATGTACCTTTCCGTCTCTCTTGCTGGATCAAGAAGGCCGAGATCATCGTCGAGCTGTACGTGTGCTGAACGCGGAGGTGCCGTCCATTCGGCACTAGATCGGAGCGAATCGTGGGATGGATCGCAGGACGGTTCGTGGGACGGTTCGCGGGGCGGATCGAGGGACGTGAGGACAATCCACTACATCAACCGCGTTTATTAACGTTTCTGCTATGCGATCTACAAGGGTACGTAGATCTGAAATGCCCCTCGTAGATGAACATCACCATGATAGGTTTTCGCGCGCGTAGGAATTTTTTTGTTTCCCATGCGACGTTCCCCAACAGTGGCATCATGAGCTAGGTTCATGCGTAGATGTTATCTCGAGTAGAACACAAAAGTTTTTTGTGGGCGGTGATGTGCGATTTGCTGCCCTCCTTAGTATTTTCTTGATTCCGCGGTATTGTTGGATCAAAGCGGCTCAGGCCGGCATTACTTGTATGCTTACGAGAGACTGGTTTCATCACTACGAGTAACTCCGTTGCTCAAAGATGACTGGCGAGTGTCGGTTTCTCCAACTTTAGTTGAATCGGATTTGACCGAGGAGGTCCTTGGATGAGGTTAAATAGCAATTCATATATCTCCGTTGTGGTGTTTGCGTAAGTAAGATGCGATCCTACTAGATACCCATGGTCACCATGTAAAACATGCAACAACAATTAGAGGACGTCTAACTTGTTTTCGTAGGGTATGCTTGTGATGTGATATGGCCAACGACGTGATGTGATATATTGGATGTATGAGATGATCATGTTGTAATAGTTAATATCGACTTGCATGTCGATGGTACGGCAACCGGCAGGAGCCATAGGGTTGTCTTTAAACTAACGTTTGTGCTTGCAGATGCGTTTACTATATTGCTAGGACGTAGCTTTAGTAGTAATAGCATGAGTAGCACGACAACCCCGATCGCGACATGTTGATGGAGATCATGATGATGGAGATCATGGTGTGACGCCGGTGACAAGAAGATCGTGCCGGTGCTTTGGTGATGGAGATCAAGAAGCACATGATGATGGCCATATCATGTCACTTATGAATTGCATGTGATGTTAATCCTTTATGCACCTTATCTTGCTTAGAACGATGGTAGAATTATGAGGTGATCTCTCACTAAAATTTCAAGACAAAATTGTGTTCTCCCCGACTGTGCACCGTTGCGACAGTTCGTCGTTTCGAGACACCACGTGATGATCGGGTGTGATAGACTCAACGTTCACATACAACGGGTGCAAAACAGTTGCACACGCGGAACACTCGGGTTAAACTTGATGAGCCTAGCATGTGCAGACATGTCCTCGGAACACATGAGACTTAAAGGTCGAGCATGAATCGTATAGTTGATATGATTAGCATAGAGATGCTTACCAGTGAAATTATTCTCGACTCACGTGATGATCGGACTTGAGATAGTGGATTTGGATCATGTACCACTCAAATGACTAGAGAGATGTACTTTTTGAGTGGGAGTTCTTAAGTAATATGATTAATTGAACTAATTGTCATGAACATAGTCTAATGGTATTTGCGAATTAGGATGTAGCTTGCGCTATAGCTCTACTGTTTTTTATATGTTCCTAGAGAAAATTTAGTTGAAAGTTGATAGTAGCAACTTTGCGGACTTAGTCTGCAAAACTGAGGATTGTCCTCGTTGCTGCGCAGAAGGCTTATGTCCTTAATGCACCACTCGGTGTGCTGCACCTCGAGCATCGTCTGTGGATGTTGTGAACATCTGACATACACGTTTCTGATGACTACACAATAGGTCAGTGCAAAATACTCAATGGCTTAGAAGCAAGGTGCCGAAGATGTTTTGAGACATCACGGAACATAAGAGATGTTCTAAAGAGATGAAATTGTGATTTCATGCTTGTGCCCTTGTTGAGAGGTATGAGACCTCCGACAAGATTCTTTGTCCACAAAGTAAAGGAGAAAAAGCTCAATAGTTGAGCATGTGCTCAGATTGTCTGAGTACGACAATCGCTTGAATCAAGTGGGAGTTGATCTTCCAGATGAGATAGTGATGGTTCTCCAAAGTCACTGCCACCAAGCTGAGAGAGCTTCATGATGAACTATAACATATCAAGGATAGATATGATGATCCTTGAGTGATTCGTGATGTTTGACACTGCGAAAGTAGAAATCAAGAAGAAGCATCAATAGTTGATGGTTAGTAAAACCACTAAGTTTCGAGAAAGGCAAGGGCCAGAAGGGATACTTCGTGAAACGGCAAAACAGTTGCTGCACTAATGAAGAGACCCAAGATTAAACCCGAGCCCGAGACTAAGTGCTTCTGTTATGAGGGGAACAATCACTGAGGCGGAACAACTCTAGATACTTGGTAGATAAGAAGGCTGGAAAAGTCGAAGGAAGTATATTTGATATACATGATGTTGATGTGTACTTCACTAGTACTCCTAGTAGCGTGAGGGTATTGGATACCGGTTCGGTTGCTAAGTGATTAGTAACACGAAATGAAAGCTACAGAATAAACGGAGACTAGCTAAAGGCGAGGTGACGATACGTGTTGGAAGTGTTTCCAAGGTTGATATGATCAAACGTCGCACGCTCCCTCTATCATTGGGATTGGTGGTAAGACAGAAATAATTGTTATTTGGTGTTTGCGTTGAGAATGAACATGATTGGATCGTGTTTGTTGCAATACGATTATTCATTAAAATAAAATAATAGTTATTCTATTTTGCTTGAATAATTACCCTCAATGGTTAATTGAATCTCGATCGTAGTGTTACACATGTTCATAATATTAGTGCCAAAACATACAAAGTAATAATGATAGTACCACTTAGTTGTGGCACTGCCACTTGAGTCATGTTGATGTAAAATGCATGAAGAAACTCCATGAGAGATGGATCGTTTGGACTCGCTTGATTTTGAATCACTTGAGACATGCAAAACATGCCACATGAAACAAGAGAGTAACTTGTTGGGAATAATACATTTTTGATGTGTGCAGTCCAATGAGTGCTGAGGCACACAGTGGATATCATTATGTTCTTACTTCACTAACGATTTGAGTAGATACATGAGTATTTACTTGATGAATCACAAAGTCTGAAATATTGAAAAGTTCAATTCTGTTTCAGAGTGAAGTTCGTCATAACAAGAGGATAAACTGTCTACGATATGATCATAGAGATGAATATCTGAGTTACGAGTTTTGGTATGCAGTTAAGACAATGTGGAAATAGTTTCACAGTTCATGCCACCTGGAACACCATAGTGTGATGATGTGTCTGAACGTCATAGCCACGCCCTAATTGATATGGTGCATACTATGATGTCTCTTATCGAATTTCCACTATCGTTTATGGGTTAAGTATTAGAGACAACCGCATTCACTTTAAATATGGCACCGCGTATTTCCGTTGAGATGACACAGTATAGACTCAGGTTTAGAGAAATTTAAGTTGTCATTTCTTGAAAGTTTGGGGCTACGATGCTTATGTGAAAAAGGTTTCAGTCTGATAAGCTCGAACCCAAAGCGGATGAAAGCATCTTCATAGGATATCCAAAACAGTTGGATACATCTCCTATCTCAGATCCGGAAGCAAAGTGTTTGTTTCTAGAATCGGATCCTTTCTCGAGGAAAGGTTTCTCTCGAAAGAATTGAGTGGGAGGGTGGTGGAACTTGATGAGGTTAGTGAACCGTCACTTCAACTAGTGTGTAGCAGGGCGCATGAAGATGTTCCTGTGGCGCCTACACCAATTGAAGCGGAAGCTGATGATAGTGATCATTAGAGCTTCGGATCAAGTTACTACAAATCTCGTAGGTCGACAAAGGTCGTGTACTGCTACAGAGTGGTACGGTAACCCTGTCTTGGAGGTCATGTTGTTGAGAAGCAATGAACCTACGAGTTATGGAGAAGCAATGGTGGGCCCGGATTCCAACAAATGGCTGGAGGCCATGAAATCTGAGAGAGAATCCATATGTGAGAACAAAGTTTAGACTTTGGAGGAACTGCTTAATGGTAGTAAGACTATTAAGTAAAGATGGATCTTTAAAAGGAAGACAACCGATGCTGGTGATAAGTCACTATTAAGAAAAGCTCGACTTGTCGCAAATATGTTTTCGACGAGATCAAAGAGTTGACTATGATGTGATTTTTTCACTCGTAGCAATGCTGGAAGTCTGTTGGAATTATGTTAGTAATTGCTGCATTATTTGTGAAATATTGCACATAGGAAGACAAAACATTGTTTCCTTGACAGTTTCCTTAAGGAAAGATTGTATGTAATACAATCAGAAGGTTTTGTCGATCCTAAAGATACTAACAAGTATGCAAGCTCCAGCGATCCTTCAATGGACTGGTGCAAGCATCTCGGAGTTGGAATATACACTTTGATGAGATGATCAAAGATTTTGGGTTTGTACAAGGTTTATGAGAAACTTGTATATCCAAAGAAGTAGAGTGGGAGCACTATAGAATTTCTGATAAGTATATGTGGTTGACATATTGTGGATCAGAAGTAACGTAGAATTTCTGTAAAGCATAAAAGGTTGTTTGAAAGGAGTTTTTCAAAGGAATATCTGGATTGAGCTACTTGAACATTGAGCATCAAGATCTATGGAGATAGATCGAAACGCTTAATAGAAGTTTCAACAAGATGCATGCCTTGACAAGTTTTTGAAGGAGTTCAAAATAGATCATCAAAGAAGGAGTTCTTGACTGTGTTGTAAGGTATGAATTTGAGTAGGACTCAAAAACCGACCATGGAAGAATAAAGAGAATAGACGAAGGTCATGTTCTATGCCTTAGCCGTAGACTCTAACGTATGCCATGCTGAGTACCGCACCTGATGTGTGCCTTGCTGCAAGTCTGTTAAGAGGTACAGAGAGTGATCCAGGATTGAATCACTGATCAGCGGTCAAAGTTATCCTTAGTAACTAAATGGACTAAGGAATTTTTCTCGATTATGGAGGTGGTTAAAGAGATCGTCGTAAAGGGTTACGTCGATGCAAGCTTTGACACTAATCCGAATAACTATGAGTAGTGAAACGGATTCGTATAGTAGAGTAGATATTTGGAGTATTTCCGAATAGCACGTAGTAGCAGCATCTATAGGATGACATAAAGATTTGTAAAGAACACACGGATCTGAAAGTTTCAGAACCGTTGACTAAAACCTCTCTCACGAGCAAGACGTAATCAGACCCCAGAACTATATGGGTGTTGGACTCGTTGAAATTACATGGTGATGTGAACTAGATTATTGACTCTAGTGCAAGTGGGAGACTGTTGGAAATATGCCCTAGAGGCAATAATAAATTACTTATTATTATATTTCTTTGTTCATGATAACCGTTTATTATCCATGCTGAAATTGTATTGATTGGAAACACAATACTTTTGTGGATACATAGACAAAACATTGTCCCTAGTAAGCCTCTAGTTGACTAGCTCGTTGATCAAAGATGGTCAAGGTTTCCTGACCATGGGCAAGTGTTGTCACTTGATAACGGGATCACATTATTAGGAGAATCATGTGATGGACTAGACCCAAACTAATGAACGTAGCATGTTGATCGTGTCATTTTGTTGCTACTGTTTTTCTGCGTGTCAAGTATTTATTCCTATGACCATGAAATCATATAACTCACTGACACTCGAGGAATGCTTTGTGTGTATCAAACGTCACAACGTAACTGGGTGGCTATAAAGATGCTCTACAGGTATCTCCGAAGTTGTCCGTTGAGTTAGTATGGATCAAGACTGGGATTTGTCACTCCGTGTGACAGAGAGGTATCTCTGGGCCAACTCGGTAATATAACATCACACACAAGCCTTGCTAGCAATGTGACTTAGTGTAAGTTGCGGGATCTTGTATTACGGAACGAGTAAAGAGACTTGCCGGTAAACGAGTTTGAAATAGGTATGCGGATACTGACGATCGAATCTCGGGCAAGTAACATACCGAAGGACAAAGGGAATGACATACGGGATTATATGAATCCTTCGCACCGAGGTTCAAACGATAAGATCTTCGTAGAATATGTAGGATCCAATATGGGCATCCAGGTCCCGCTATTGTATATTGACCGAGGAGTCTCTCGGGTCATGTCTACATAGTTCTCGAACCCGCAGGGTCTGCACACTTAAGGTTCGACGTTGTTTTATGCGTATTTGAGTTATATGGTTGGTTACCGAATGTTGTTCGGAGTCCCGGATGAGATCACGGACGTCACGAGGGTTTCCGGAATGGTTTGGAAACGAAGATTGATATATAGGATGACCTCATTTAATTACCGGAAGGTTTTCGGAGTTACCGGGAATGTACGGGAATGACGAATGGGTTCCGGATGTTCACCGGGGGGGGGGGGGGGGGCAAGCCCAAGAAGCCCTATGCGCAGGATAAAGAAAAATCAAAGAGAAAAAAAGGGGAAGTGGGAAAGTGGAGAAGGACTCCACCTTCCAATCCTAGTTGGACTAGGATTGGAAGGGAAGGACTCTCCCCCTTGGTTCGGCCGAACCCCTTGGGGCTCCTTGAGCCCCAAGGTAAAGCCCCTCCCCTCCCACCTATATATACGGAGGTTTTAGGGCTGATTTGTGACAACTTTTCCATGGCAGCCCGACCACATACCTCCACGGTTTTTCCTCTAGATCGCATTTCTGCGGAGCTCGTGCGGAGCCCTGCTGAGATTAGATCACCACCAACCTCCGGAGTACCGTCACGCTGCCGGAGAACTCATCTACCTCTCCGTCTCTCTTGCTGTATCAAGAAGGCCGAGATCATCGTCAAGCTGTACGTGTGCTAAACGCGGGGGTGCCGTCCGTTTAGCACTAGATCGGAGCGGATCGTGGGATGGATCGCAGGACGGTTCGTGGGACGGTTCGCGGGGCGGATCGTGGGATGTGAGGACGTTCCACTACATAAACCGCGTTTATTAACGCTTCTGTTGTGCGATCTGCAAGGGTACGTAGATCTGAAATCCCCCTCGTAGATGAACATCACCATGATAGGTTTTCGTGCGCGTAGGAAATTTTTTGTTTCCCATGAGACGTTCCCCAACAAGGGTATCAAGACTAGCAAGGGTTAATGGGAGAGGAATGGTTAAGTGTGATGCTGCAACAAGCAGTAAGCATTTATTTGAGTGGCTAACTTACGAGTATACAAGAATAAGAAGAGTAATCTACGCATAAATGGATGTGAACTAGTTATGATCAAGAAGTGATTCTGAACACCTACTTACATGTCAATCATAACCCCACCATGTTCCCCTCTTAGTTCAAACCTCACAAGAAGAACGACCATGATTACGCACACAGTTGGTGTATTTTGTTTGATTTTACTTCAAGTTTTCTATGACCAGGTGTCAAACAAATTTCCAAGTTGCCACATAACCCCGGGCATGGATCTCACAAAGATTTAACGCTGTGGGGGTGCTCCAACTCATCCATCACAAACTAGCCACAAGCTACGTGGAACATAACAACGATACACAAGTAACTAGGGCAACAAAGGTGGAACAAAACACCGAGCAAAAGGCCAAGATTTCAACCTTTTACCAAGTATATATGTGCACTAAATTAAACGCAATGATATTGTGATATCCTAAGATATCCATTATATCACATGGAACAACCTGCACCTGCAACTAGCAATTCTATAAGAAGGGCTGAGCAAGCTATAACATATCCAAACAATGGTTTGCTGGTATGTGGAAGGTTAGAGGCTTATCATGGCATTTTGGGAGGATTGACATTCAAGTGGTAGGTAACGAGACATAATTATGTAAGCGAGGCAACTAGCATCGCCAGCATAATAGTTGTATCGAGAGAAATGGTCATCTTGCGTGAGATCCTAAGTGGAAGAAGAACAAATCCGTTAAGTAGACGAAGGGTGTAGTCGAACAAATCCTGACACTCACAATCAGTTTCGGAACTCTATCGAGAAGAAGCAATATGGAAACAAATAGATGACACTGTAAACACCACAACATAAACTTGGCACGATGCGCAAATGCATGTCCCTTTGATTATGCATGGTATGGCAATCACAACAATCATATACTACACATTAAGTGAAGCTCAATATGCAATGAGTTTCATGTTGACGAAACTCCGCATTTGAATCATTTAGTTTACTCTTGTTTATTTACATGGCAAGTTTAAATGTTGTTTACATGGCAAAAGGTGAAGCATAAATAAACTATCTATGTAGGCATTTTAAATGAGGTCAGAAACAACTTATAATATTTCTGAAACGACCCTATATGTTAATTTCTAAATTGGTCCAGATCTGCCTAAAACATATTTTATATCTAATAAAGAGGAAAACAAAATGCACGATGTAATTCTACTCATCATTCTAGGCGATATATATATATATATATAAAATTTAAAACGAAGCTACGACCTAAAAGATATGACCAATAGAAGATAAATATGTCATGAATGCAAACAACATGCAAACGACAAAAACAAACATTTTAAAAAATGAATTCAACATGATATGATGAAACTAGATGGAATTCTAGGCAAGTTTCATATATATCTTGTTCAAAACAGAGCAACGGTTCAACAACTACAACCAACACAAGTACTAGCTATAATGTGTCCAAAATAACAACATGACATTTTGCACCCATCAAAATAACAAGCTACTAGAATCTTCAAGGCAGAAACAAGACATGAGGTTGTAGTTAACATGATGCAAAATAATTAATCTCACATGAGAGAATTGTTTAGAATCATGGATCAATAGGGAATGAGCTCACAAGATGGCTACTTGAACACACTTTAAGACTTAGTGAAAATAATAGTTTTTAACAAAGCGGTGTTATTCTGAAGGCATAATGACAACAAGAAAATATGCTACATGACTTATCGTGGCATGAAAATCTACATCCTGGTAGTGGACATGATGCACTACAAATGACTCCATAGGAGGATCATCAAAATAGGCACAGAAACATGGCTAGCATCAACACAACATGGCAATCTGAAGAACACTGATTCTCAGATTTAGTGAAAATAACAGGGTGCAAGAGCAACAATTTTTAAACAGATTGGCATGTTTGACAACATAAATACCTATGATTAAAATCCTATATATGGAAACTAATGGCACAACATAATAACCATACCATGCTTAACAAAACACTCCATGGGGGAAACACCAAAGGAGTTGTAGATCAATCACAATTCGCATGGCAAAACAATAACAAAATATAACAGTTTATAAATTAGAATTATTTTAGCATCTCAACATAGCAGCATTGAGTAAGCATGTTCACATGATGAAAACTATAGCTACACATGGAATTCATGGCATAGAAAACATAGTACGAGTAAGTAGACATGGAATACTATAAATTACTTCATTGGCACAAGTTCAAAAGAGGCATGGATTACTTTATACGAGCTTCGCAAAATGGAACTTATCGTTAATGGATTAGCAGTTTTAACATGAAGGACACTTTAGAGAAATAACTAGACATGCTAACGATGATTTATATGACAACCAAAGGCATGGCATCAAAGTACACATTACATAGAACCAAGCTCATGAAGGAATCACATGCATATGAGCTATGGTTCACGTACAATCATCCACACAAGTTTGATCAAAATAATAGTTTTGATGACTTTTACTATGTATATTAGACCATCTAGATGATTCCCAACATGCATGCAAATGCGAAAAACATGTAGAGCACAAAGAGTAGATCATTTTACATGTATACCACATTTCAAACGGATGCACAATTATTTGGTTATGAAATAAATCATTTTTGCATCACATTTACGTGAAATAAATACAAACAACAAGTTAATCATTTTTACCATGGATGGAAGTCAGATATTATTAATCCATACAGAATTCTGAACATTCTACATATATTAATTTTTTACATGCGATGCACAGTTTGGGAGTTATTAATGCATGAAGTGCAAGGGTTGTCTTTTAAAACGACAGATCTCTGGAGAAATGGCAAAATTATTATGTGGGAAAGATGTTGCATGGGCCAATTCGGGCTATGTGTCGGAACAAGCAAGGGGCGACATACACTTTATTGCGCCTACATGCAAGGTTTAGCGGGGCTTGCACTCCCCTTGCTGGGCCACGACCCAGGTCGGTGTGTTTGGCTGTTGGGCGGAGGCCGAAGAGCTGCGACGCGGGAGAATTGGCCCACCCAAGCGAGCGTACGGGCATATCGACTCTCCTACTTGACCCCGATGAGGCGCAACGGAGGCGGGTCAACGGCGGCGAGTCGACGTCCGTGGCAGTTTCTGACGAGGTGCACGACGATGGCGGGGCATATGTAGGCCGGGAACGGGGGTGCTCCGCTCTAGATCTGGCCGAATCCGGCAGCTACAACAAGTCTCCGCGGTGGCAAGGAGACCTTTAGGCCATGTCGGCTTGGAAAACTTGCGGGGAGAGAGAGAGATGCAGAGAGATGAGCGAGCAGGAGGATGGAGAAAGTAGGGGCGAGGGGCTCGACCCGGTGGTCACGGGCGACAGGGCGCCGATGACCGACCAACATGGGGAAAGGCCATCACACAGCGGGCCTCTAGATTAGGAGCTCCCTCCCGATCTAGAGCTCTGGGCGAGGGGGTCGGGTGTGCGGGCGAGTGATGGCGGTTGTTTTGGGCCCGGTGGGCCGGATCTGGGCCCCGCAGGCCTGGTGCGGCTCGAGGGATGAAGCTCGTGACGGCTGAGAGTGGGAGGGGTTGGCGGCGGGGTTTTCGAGGAGGTGGCTTAGGGTTTCTAGGTTTGGACGCTAGGGTGTCCATATACGGTAAGTGGGGCCTAGGATTAGTTGTTTTTGCGTGAATTCAGACCGTAGGATCGTGATCCAACGGTTCCGACCGTGGGTGTGGTCAGGTGGGTTGGGTGGGCTGTGTAGGAGTGGTTGGGCTAACAAGAGAGGGAGGTTTGCGGCACATGTCAGGTTTCTCAAACACCAAAAACATTGCAATTTATACCAGCTATAGTGCCGCTATATGTTTAACGCTTCAGCTATCAAATAACTTGTGAATGCGACGAAATTTCGTAGGCGGTCTTCCTACATCATATTAAGACCGCTCGCCAAGCTTTAACTCCTTCAAAGAATGTTTTATACACACTTCAAAAATATATTTTAATGATGTCGCGGGTGCGTTCGTGTGTGGTTCATCACGAAACGGTCAACGACAAGAACAAAGATAAATCGGGAACTAACTACGAATGCAAGTTTTGAGAAATGATGTCGATGGAGTGTCGATGCAATGCACATGATGCGAATGATGCGATGATGAATGCGACCAACAAATTAAACACACGGTGAAACTTGAGATAAATGGGAATCATGTGGAGCATCAGTCTTGGGCTGTTACACTAACGCACACAGTTGTCGGCCAGAAGTCGTGTGTGATTGTTCACTGATCCAACATGCCAACTTTCCAAAGTCGTGTGGGTTTGTTGAGGTCACCGCTCATGGTTTGAGAGTTATCAATGCATGAAGTGCATGGGTTTTCCTGTAAAATGACAAATCTTTGGATAAATGGCAAAATTGTTATGTGGGAAAAATGTTGCATGGGCCAATTCGAGCTATGGGCCGGAACAAGGAACATGCAGCATATAGTTTATTGTGCCTACAGGCGAGGTTTAGCGGGGCTGTCACTCACCTTGCTGGGCCACGACCCAAGTCGGTGTGGCTGGCTGCTGGTAGGAGGTTGGAGAGCTAGGCCGCGGGAGGCTTGGACCACCCGAGTCAGCCTAAGGGTAGGTCGAGTCTACTGCTTGATCCTGGCGAGGTGCAAGGGAGGCGGGTCAACAGAGGTGAGCGCGATGTCCATGGCAGTTGCTGACGAGGTGCACGATGATGGCGGGGCATGTCTAGGCCAGGAACGGGGTGGTTCGCTCCAGATCTGGCGGGATCCGGTAGCTACAACAAGTGCGGGCGGCGACGTGGAGACCTTTAGGCCATGGCATCTTGGAAGACTTGCGGGGGGAGAGAGATGTAGAGAGATGAGCGAGCATGAGGAAGGAGAAAGTAGGGGCGATGGGCTAGACCCGGTGGTCATGGGCGACGGGGCTTCGATGATTTGCCAACATGGGGGAAGGCCATCGGGTGATGGGGCTCTAGATCGGGAGCTCCCTCCCGATCTGGAGCTCTGGGCGAGGGTGTCGGGTGTTGGGGTGAGTGATGGCGGCGGTTCGAGGCCCGATGGGCCGGATCTAGGCCCCGCAGGCCTGGTGCGGCTGGAGGGATGGAGCTCATGACAGCTGAGAGCTGGGAGGGGTTGGTTATGGGTTTTCCGAGGAGGCGGCTTAGGGTTTCGAGGTTTGGACGCTAGGGTGTCCATATATGGTAAGTGGGGGCTAGGGTTAGCTGTTTTTGCCTGAATTCACACTGTAGGATTGTGATCCAATGGCTTCGATCGTGGGGTGTCGCTAGGTGGGTTGGGTGGGCTGTGTAGGAGTGGTTGGGCTAACAAGAGAGGGAGTTTTGCGGCCCGTGTGAGGTTTCTCAAATAAAAAAACGTTGCAATTTATGCCTGCTATAGTACCGCTATATGTTTCATGGTTCGGGTATCAAATAACATGTGAATGTGACAAAATTTGACAGGCGGTGTACCTACAACATATTAAGACCGCTCGCCAAGATTTGAGTCCTTCAAATAATGTTTTATACGCACTTTTGAAAACAATATTTTAATGATGTCGCATGTGCGTTCGTGTGTGGTTGGTCATGAAACGGTCAACGCCAAGAACAGAGATAAATCGGCAACTAACTACAAATGCAAGTTTTGAAAAAATATGTCGACATAGTGTCGATGCAATGCACATGATGCGAATGATGCGATGATGAATTCGAACAACAAATAAAACACATGGAAAAACTTGAAATAAACTTCAATCACGTGGAGCATCGGTCTTGGGCTGTTACACTAACACACACAGTTGTCGGCCAGAAGTCATGTGTGATTGTTTAGTGATCCAACACGCCAACTTTCCAGTATTGTGTGGGTTTGTTGACTTCATCGCTCACGGTGTTGTGTGAGAAACCGTCTTCAATAGGAAACTCCAATAATCAGCCTAATTGCTCTATTATTTATAATCGAGTTAGTAATCAAATTGACACTTCATATCAAGCATACAATATATTTCATATACGTATTACGACAACTAGGATTCATAATTGAAATAGATAAGAGCACAACATCATATAGGCATATACTACATAGCTACCCAATTACATGATAACACCAAGTTTCAGATGCATCATCTAAAACCTATGGAAAGTAGCATCATAGACGGTAAACACACAGATGAATCCCGTCTAGAAAACTGTTGAAGCGAAAGGAAAATATTGAGCCTTCTTTGGTGTCGAAGGTCCTTGCAACTTTAGGCTAGTGCTTGTGGATGGTAGCCCGCCCATCCTTCATACTTTTGAGGAAGACTTCAAAATTATACCATGGGTGATGTATGAATACCTCCCTCGCGTCTTGACCATACAGGTGGTTTGAGACGTACTCATGGATGAACTGCTTTGGAAAGGATAGGAAACAAACATATGCATAAATTTCGTTTTGAAAAATTGAAATGTTGAAAAGGGAAAAAAACAAGGTAAAAGAGATAGCACCATCCTGTAGTTGACTGATGTGTTCTTCATTGTGCACACAAACATCTTGCTATTTTTCATTACTAGTTTCTTTATCTAAAGAATCTTTCCGAGGTTCTTTATTTGACTGATATTCATGAACACCTCATTTCCCCACATGCAAAATGCGTCGAACAATGGGTGTGAACCTCTCACAGTGGGACCTACATGTGCAAGACCAAATTATTAGAAACCTAAATATTAGAATGGTTCCTGCAATTGCACAATAATGTGTTGTTAGCCAAAGGATCATGAATGTGCAAACCTTGATGGTAAACTTAAGTGGGTCTCGTTGTTTCCCCTGTAACGTATTTAAGATAGATATTGATCAGGTTATAAGTGAGGTTTAGCGTGCTATCGGTAAAATATGTTAATCAAAAATAAGCGCATTGTAGATCCAACATATTAATTCAAGCCACATGGAAAACCCAAGCATGCTAAGAACTATGATATATAACAATTGTATGTTTCACATGTATTTAGTATATGCAAATTCGATTTACTTCTCACATGCATACAAGTACAAAATTGTACCAATAAAAATTGAACGTCAGATTGCAGATGATCAGCAAAACAAATGAACCAAATAGTTAACTAAGCATCACATTGCACAACATAACATAGTAGAAGGTCACATTGCACAATAATGTTACATTGGATATTTCACTACAATTTCTTAAGGAAAGGCAGGAGCAACATATCCAATAGGTAAGCAAAATATGGTTAATAGGCGTAGCTAGCTGAACATAGGTCATTAGTATTAAGCTAAAAAATAAGCTATTCATCGTCATGGGAGATATCGATAAGGATGGGATAGGAAAATGGAGAGGCCTCCACATCGTGGGCACCCTCCTCTTAGTGGTGAGTGGCCTGAGCCTATCCGGGCACTAACCTACCAGCTCTGTAGGTTAGGAAAGCACGGTCATGCTGAGAAAACAACTCATAGTCTTCATCGAAGGCACCAGCGGAGCTCTCAAGAAAACACCACGAGGTGTTGTTTAAATTGCATGGCAGCAGCCGCGCGCGAGGTGTCGATGATCGCCTCGAGGACAAGGTGGTGTTCCAAGATCAAGGGGAAGGCAAGCATGGCAGCTATAGAAGCCTCATGCATGTGTGCGATCGTGATTTGCTTCTCTGCTTCTAGATGATCCTCGATATCCACACTATACTGCGTGCACCATGTCTTTCACTGGCGATTATTTGGGGGATGGGCTAGTGATTTTGGTGGAAGGTGTCGTATCGGTGGTCAGGGCATGTGGGATGGAGGAGGAGGGGTGGACGGGAGGGGGTATGAGGAAGGTGTGGATTACGTGACTAGATGGAGGAGGCCGAGCACAAGGAAGGAGCGTCGTCGTTGAGGAGGCGGCGCTACGAGCAAGCAGTGAAGGTTTGAACTTGGGAAAGGAAGGAAAATCAGGGTAAATGTGGTTTTGGTTGGTACGAGGGGTGGCAGAGGTAAATATTGGCATAGGAACCCAATTTTTTTGATCGATGCGGGAAAAAACAAGAATGGAGAGTCACATCAGACATAGTCCCTTTATCAGAACTGTGTGTAATATTCAACATAATAAAAAAATCCTATTCCCGTGTGTGATGAGATCGAACGTGGAAATTTTGGTATCCAAGCTTCCGGCGTAATATACTGGATACTACATTGCACACGGTACTTGCATTTCATTTCCATTTGGAAGAGAAAATGGGGATACAACGACAAATTGTGGTCCGAATTTCCCTCGTTACAGTGGTCATCCACATCATTGCTTAATTTAACAACACTTGCAAATTTGAGTTCTACACAACAGAGCCTACAACATTGCTCCACTTAATTAATCGAGCAATTAGACATAGTTAGTTGACCTAAACCTTTCTCTAACAAAAGACAAGCACTCTAAACAAAGATTAATATTCCGTGTGGCGCTAGTCGATCTCCGTCGCCTCCTCGATGACTAGCTCCGCTCGATGACCTTCGGGGTAAGGAGCTCCATGCCATCCATCGCCACATACTCCCCCAGCATCTCACAGACCTCGTCCACCATCTCTTCTGACAAGGCCAACATGAGGCGAGCATGGGCGGCCTTGGTCTAGGCATGGACGACCACCATCTTGGCTAGGGAGGCCATCGATGAATGAATGCCTGCTCAAGCACACTCAGTGATTACCAACTCATCGGACATGGTTTGTCGACCGGTGTTGGAGATGGCCGTTGAGATTTGAGCAGTGGCCAACATGAGATGGGCGTGGGCGGACTCGAGATAGATGTGGGCATCCGCCATCAGGGCTACGATGACCACCGATAAATTGATAAGTGATGTGTTGTTCTCACCATTTTCTATCCCCGTCATGGTTGTTGCTACTGCCCTCCCAGCTGCAGCAGCTGCCCTTTCGGTTGCTACAGCCTCCGCGTTGAAGGTAGCAGCCATGTTCAATCATGTTGAGAGTGTGCTCATGGCTAATGCGACTGCACTCGGGCCAGAGTGAGTTGCCGAAGTTTCCCTCACGACGGGGATCCACATCCCCATCTTTCATCGGTGACGGTTGATAATCCCCAAGTGCAAGAAATCGTCATAGCAATTTCCAAAGATGGAAGTGGTAAGTATGGAGTGTTGAACCCACAAGGAGCTAAAGGTAAGATCAATATTATCTCAAGTCCTAACTGCCACCGATACGACTCTACATACACCGAACATTTGCTTCTATCTACTAATGAGAAATAAAACTGTGTTGTGGGTGTAAAGAGGATAGATTTGCATGATATTTGATACTTGAGATCTGCATTGGGTTTTTCGTGAAGAGAAATGGGTTATCGCATCACAATGTGTGTAAGTATTTCCCTCAGTTATGAAACCAAGGTTTATCGAACCAATAGGAATATCAACAACAACCGTCTTTAGCGACTGCACACAAAAGAACAAACAACTGGCATCCAACGTGGGAAAGCAAGTTGTCAATCCCCTTGGTCTCGTTATTGCAAGCAAGTGAGATGTGTAGATAATTTTAAATTGCAAAATAAAATGAAAACAAGTAAACGGAAGCAAGGTATTGAAGGTTTTGTAAATATTTGGTGAATAGACCCGGGGCCATAGTTTCCTCTAGTGGGCTGGGCAATTGATAGAAAAGCCGATAGTTATGTGATATTCAAGATAATGATCATGTTTAAATATGCATCACGTCCATAAAAAAATAGGCCGACTCCTTCTTGTACCTATTACTATTACTCGACTCATCGACCGCTATCCAACATGCATCTAGAGTATTAAGAAAAACAGAGTAATGCATGGAGAATGATGACATGATGTAGATAAAGTAAACTCAAGCAATATGAATGCACCCCATCATTCTATCCTTAGTAGCAGCAACACAAAGACGTATCTTGTCCCTTTCTGTCACTGGGATATAGAAACTCGCGAGGTTGAACCTACTACAATGCACCTCTCTCACCGAAGAAATAACAATCTTGTTGGCCAAACTATTTTAATAGATCGGAAAGAATTATGAAGCTATCATAATCATGGACATAAGAATCATATTAGAATTCAGAGAAGACTCAATTATTTATCATGAATAATCTGAACATAAAAGCACAATCCCAACAAACCCATCGCACAAAAGCATTACATCATATGGATCAAAGCAAAGATGCGATGATCTTTGTATTGAAGATCAAGAGAGAGAGATTGCCATCTAGGTACCGCCATGGACCCGTAGGTCTATGGTGAACTACTCACACATCATCATGAGTGTAGCAAGCTTGATTAAGAGGCCCTCCGTGATTGACCCCCCTCCGACAGGGTGCCGGAACGAAGCTCCATATGGCCTCCCATCATAACAAAGACTTGCGGTAGCATAAAAAGTGTTTCGTGGCTGCCTTTAGGGTTTTTGGGATATATGAGAATTTATAGGCCAAAGAACAGAGTCGGAGATCCTCGAGGGGCCCACAAGCCATCAGGGCGCCCCGTAGGCCGCGCCGTGTTGGCTTGTGGGGCCCTCGGATGGCCCCGACCCTTCTTCCAGTATTCATTGGTCTTCTTTTGGTGCAAACCAAATATCCAAAAAGTTTCAGGTCAATGGGACTTCTTTTGGTATTGAAAACCTGAAAAGTGAAAAACATGTATAAAACAACAACTCGCACTAGGCACTGGGTCAATAGGTTAGTGCTCAGAAATAATATAAATTGTAAATAAATACCCAAAAAGTATCCTAGAATGATAATATGACAACATGGAACAATAAAAAATTATAGATACGTTGGATACGTATCAAGCATCCCCAAGCTTAATTCCTGCTCGTCTTCGAGTAGGTAAATGATAAAAATAGAATATTTGATGTGACATGGTACCCATTATGTAACCTTATGCGTGTATGCTCATTCAGAAATGAGGAATTAACAAACATTAACATAACAATACTTATAAGTATAAGCAACAAAATCATTAATCTTTCAAAGTATACGATCCTTAATGATTGTTGTACCCCCATTCATCTTATTATATTAGCAAGACATGGCTCCATCTTCACCACATTAATACAAATATCAAGCACCATGATGCCCAAGTCAGGCAATTGGATCGTACTTTTCCAATATGCATCAATTGTTTATTCTTCACGCAATACTTGAGTGTGAACCACTGGACATAGCATACATGAGGAATATAATATGGTGGTAGGTATCAAAAGGGGTAAAAAGTGGAGAATGTAGTCTCACATCAACTTGGCGTACCAACGTGCTATGGAGATTCCCGTCGATTGAATCGATGCAAGGAGTAGGGATTGCCATGCAAATGATGCACTAGACCTATAAGTGTATGAAAGCTCAACTGAAGCTAGGTGGAGTGTGCATCCAACTTGCTTGCTCATGAAGACCTCACACATTTGAGGAATCCCGTCATCAGAATATACAATCCAAGTTTCTGAAGTTATTCCCACTAGCATATGAATGGCATAACATGAGACTCTCTATATGAGGAACAAGGTGCCACTTTGAGGAACAATTGTGGTAAAGGATAGTAGCAAAGTCCCTTCTCTCTTTTCCTCTCATTCATTTTTTAGTATGGTGGACTCATTTGGCCTCCCCAATTTTTATTTCCTCACTCGGACAATGCTCTAATAATGATTATCATCACACTTTTATTTACTTACAACTCAATATTAAGATTGATAGGACGGCATGACTCTATATGAATGCCTCTGTTAGTGTACCAAGATGTGCAAAGATCCAACATGACATGTATCAAAAATATGATGAACAGTGGCTTTGCCACAAATACTATGTGAGCTCTATATGACCATGTAAACAAATATGATGATGAACGAACTAGTCATGTGTAGTGACGATGGAATTTCCATGGTAATATATCTCAGAATGGCTATGGAAATGCCAAGATAGGTAGGTATGGTCGCTTTTTTGAGGAAGATATAATGAGGCTTATGTGCAACAGAGCGCGCCATGTCACAGGGGTTTGGATGGATTAGCAAAAGTTGCACCGATCCTCGAGGTGAGAATGGGAAATGCATGGTACCGAAGAGGCTACCAAATATGATGAGGTGGGATTGCGTATGTCCATGGTATCACTTTAGTCATAAAGAAGTCATATACTTATTGCAGAGTTCTATTAGTTTTATAACAAATCAATGTACCACTCACATCTCCTAAGGGAGGGGGTTGGTAGGAGTTAACCACCACGTGCCCCCGACCGGAAATAACACTAGGGTTTCAACGAGGAATAGAAATACTCACACATCATCACCATGCCTTTTTAACTTTTAGACAAACAAGAAGTTAACACCTCTTAATATCGACACCTCTATGAATAATAATAATGCACTCACACCATTTTCATATAACCACATCAATATCATTAACCCATAATTTCTCTATATGTGCTACATGATGGTTTTAGTTATCATTCATTGAGCACCTACTATTTTTGGTATAGTATTACAACCTATGAAAATTACCATCAATATTTATTTAACTCTCAAACAAATATAAGTGAAGAAAGAGAGCATAATTTCTTTAAAATCTACACGCCACCGTGCTCAAAAAGATATAAGTGAAGTACTAGAGCAACTGCTAAGCTCAAAAGATATAAGTGAAGCACATAGAGTATTCTATCAAATGAAGATGACGGTGTCTCTCTCAAATAGGTGTGTCCAGCAAATGATGATTGTGGCAAACTGAAAGTGTAAGTAAAGAAAAGGGAACGATACTCCAAGCAAAACTCATATCATGTGATGAATAGAAATGTAGCTCCAAGTGACATATCGATGGATAGAGACGAAAGAGGGGATGCCTTCCGGGGCATGCCCAAGCTTAGATTCTTGAGTATTCGTATAATATTACCTTGGGATGCCTTTGGCATCCCCAATCATATAATTTTTCTGCTCCTCATTCCTTTCTCCATTGGGATAATACCCAAAACTTGAAAACTTCAATCACGTAAAACTCAACAAAACTTCGTGAGATCCGTTAGTATAAGCAACATATCGAATACTTTAGGTACTGTTATAAGTTGATTATTATTTTATTTTAGCATAAGGTAATTTATTATAACTTATCCATGGCTTATACCCCACAATACAATCCATAGCATAACCAAAACAAGCAAACTATGCAAGCAAAACAGAATCTGCCTAAAAGAGAATAGTCTATAAAGATACATTTAATTGCAGTAGTTCTATAACTCAAACAATTCTTAACAATTAGGACAACCTGAAGGATTTCTATATCAGAACCTTGTAAAAAAAATAACTTAAAGAGACTTTCCAGTAAAAGTAGAGAAATTCTGCACTGGATGTCAAAGTTTCCGTTTTTGCACCGTATCAATTCTACTGATCATACAAATCATACCAAAAGCTTTACTTGGCACAAACACTAACAAAAACATAAAACCACAATAATTACATTATAAACAAACATGTTATCACAAACAAACAGAAGTAAAAGCTAAAATAAAGATATCTATTAGGTTGCCTCCCAACAAACGCTATTGTTTTATGCCTCTAGCTAGGCATAATGCATATGATCAAGTGTTGTCATCTTTGCGAGAATGACTCATCATGCTATACTCGAATTCCCTCCTTTCATATGCAAGTTTTATGATAGGTAAGCAAAAATAATTGAAGGGACTAACTAGCACAACCCTAGGATCCAAAAGATCTACCTCGGGAGGAACATGAGGATCTTTAGGTTTTTCATAAGTGATAGTTATCTCCTCATTGTATAAGTTCTAATAGAGGTATTTTCTTAATTTTATTTGAAGCTCATAACCCAATCGAAATTTTGGTATAACAAATTGATCATTGTGTGCAGAAATCTTATGAACTAAGACATTCAGCGGAACTTTTTTCTAAGATTATCATCATGAGTAACATAGTCCGTGGATCTTAGTTTTCTTTTTTCTTACAACTCATAAAGAATCCCCACTTTGGGTGGGCACTCACTGTTAACCCTATAATGAGAAAATATATCTCTAGCTTCTTGTATGATATTACCAAATTCTTGACAAATAAATATAGTAGCTACACGTTTGGTGGAAGCTTCATGGATATTAGAGAATTCTAGAAACAACCATTGTATGAAAGGATTCATGTGCACAAATTGTCTTCCCAATGGTACTATAAGCGAAGATATAACATCCACATAACTTTTAGTTCTAGGAACAATAGAATATCCTACCAATGGTAATGATCCCTTACAAGTGAAAAAATCTTGAATCATACTCTTTCCAATAATATTACCACTACCTATGTGGAGTTTCTTCATTTGCATAATAAGTTCTACCTTAGAAGGATCATCATCCACAAGATTATCAAGATTTTCATTAGCAACTTCATCAAATTTTCTTTTAGCATTTTCATCACAAGGTGAAGTTGGAAAATCAAGGGTTTACGCACTAGAGTCGGAGGCATCACTAATTTCAAACTCAGGCATGATAGCAATTTTCAAGCAAATTAGAGAGCGAAGATGCAAACTACTGACAAGCAAAGATAAATATTTTTGTATTTTTTATGAGACAAACTAAATATACCAGCAAATAAAAAACAAGTGAATGAAAATTTGTGTGAAGTTACTTGGTAGTTGGTGATGATATTCCCCGACAATGGTGCCAGAAATCCTTCCTGATACTTGTGATTTGCGTTGGGTTTTCCGTGAAGAGGAACGTGTTATCGCATTATAATGTGGGTAAGTATTTCCCTAAGTTATGAAACAAAGGTTTATCAGATCAATAGGAATGAAAAAACAACCATCTTCAGCTGCTTCACACCAAAGAACAAATACCTTGCACCCAACGCGGCCAAGAGGGTTGCCAATCGCCTTGGTCTTGTTATTTGCAAGCAAGTGAGATGTGTATATAATTTTAAATTCCAAAATAAAATGAAAAAAAGTAAATGGCAAAAAGGTATTAAAGGTTTTGTAAAGATATGGTGAATAGATTCAGGGTCCAAGAAATACTTCTGCTACTGCAACAAAAGACCTTCCAACAGCGCCAGACACAAGCGTGCTGACGGGAGACTATTCTTATCTTGATACTCCTCTGCAACGGCACCAGGAATCCTTCTGCTACGACTACGCCTTTAGGGAATTCCTTGGCAAATATGCAAAGGATTACCCCTTGGCCTTGGAGCCTTGCGTTGGTGTTCCCTCGAAGCAGAAAGGGTGATGTAGCACAGCGGCGGTAAGTATTTCCCTCAGTTTTGAGAACCAAGGTATCGATCCAGTGAAGGAATATCACAAGTACCTGCACAAACACAAAGAGCTTGCTCCCAATGCTATGAAGGGGTTGTCAATCCCGTATAGATTGTTTGCCAAGTGAGAAGTGAAAGCAACAAAGTAACAAAGCGAAGTAAAAGCGAAAGTGGAAACGATAGGTGTGAATAGACCTGGGGGCCGTAGTGTTCACTAGTGGCTTCTCTCATGAAAGCAAGTAGACGGTGGGTGAACGAATTACTGTCGAGCAATTGATAGAACCGCGCAAAGTCGTGACATTTTCTATGCCAATGATTATATCTATAGGCATCACATCCAAAACAAGTAGACCGATACTTTCTGCATCTACTATTATTACTCCACACGTCGACCGCTATCTAGCATGCATCTAGTGTATTAAGTTCATGAGAACAGAGTAACGCCTCAAGCAAGACGACATGATGTAGATGGACAATCTCATATCTACGATTAAAGACCATCTTGTTACCCTTGAGGGCAACAACACGAAGCGTGCCTTGCTGCCCTTTCTGTCACTTGAAAAGGTCACCACACGGTATGAACCCAAAACCAAGCACTTCTCCCATTGCAAGAATCATAGATCTAGTTGGCCAAACAAAACCCAAGACTCAGAGAGACTTACAAGGATATCAAATCATGCATATAAGAAATCAGCAAAGACTCAAATATATATCATAGATAATCTGATCACAAATCCACAATTCGTCGGATCCCGACAAACACACCGCCAAAGAGGATTACATCGGATATATCTCCATGAAGATCATGGAGAACTTTGTATTGAAGATCCAAGAGAGAGAAGAAGCCATCTAGCTACTAACTACGGACCCGTAGGTCTGAAGTGAATTACTCATGAGTCATTGGAGGGGCGATGATGTTGATGAAGAAGCCCTCCAACTCCAAAGTCCCCTCCGGCAGGGCACCGGTAAGGGTCTCCAAATGAGATCTCGTGGTAACGGAAGCTTGCGGCGGCGGAAAAGTGTTTTCGTGGATGCCCTGATTTTTTCTGGATTTTTAGGGAATTTATAGGCCAAATACCTAGGGCAGGGGAGCGCCAGGGGGCCACAAGCTTGGTTGCCGCGGCCTCCCCCTGGCCGCGGCAACAAGGCTTGTGGGCCCCCCATGGGCCCACTTGCTTGGCCCTCAAGCCTCCCGATCTTCTTCCGTTCTTGAAAAATTTATTTCGGGGATTGTATTCCGTTTGGACTCCGTTCCAAAATCAGATCTAAAAAGAGTAAAAAGCACAGAAAAAATAGGAACTTGCGCTTGGCACTGGATGAATAAGTTAGTCCCAAAAAAGATGTAAAAGGTAAACAAAACATCCAAAGTTGACGAGATAACAACGTGAAACCATCAAAAATTATAGATACGTTTGAGACGTATCAAGCACCCCCAAGCTTAACTCCTGCTCGTCCTCGAGTAGGGAAGTGATAAAGAATGAATTTTTGATGTTTTCATGCTACCTAGCATAGATGTCCTTTGTAACTCCTCTTATGTGACGTGAATTTTCAGATCCATTAGATTCAAAACAATAGTTTGCTATTGACGTGGAAACAATAATACTTCAAGCAAACTAGCAAGGTAATCATGAACTTTCAAAATAACAAGGCCAAAAGAAAATTATCCCTACAAAATCATATAGTCTGGCTATGCTCTATCATCATTGCACAACGAATTTAAATCATGCACAACCCCGGTATTGGCCAAGTAATTGTTTTCACACATTTACTATCTCAAACTTTTTCAACTCTCACGCAATACATGAGTGTGAGCCATGGTTTTAGCACTATAAGTGGTATGGAGTGTGGTGGAGGTTGCAAGACAAACAAGGAGAAGATGGTCACATTAACTAGGCATATCAATGAGCTGTGGAGATGCTCATCAATAGATATCAATGTGAATGAGTAGGGATTGCCATACAAATGATGCACTAGAGCTAAGAGTATGTGAAAGCTCTTAAAGAAAACTAGTGGGTGTGCATCCAACTTGCTTGCTCACAAAGACCTAAGGCAATTTTGAGGAAGCCTATCATTGGAATATACAAGCCAAGTTATATAATGAAAATTTCCCACTAGCTATAGGGTGGTGACAAAACGAGAGACTCTCAATCATGAAGATCATGGTGCTTAATATGCACAAGTGTGGAAAGGTGGTAGCATTGTCCCTTCTCTCTTTTTCTCTCTTTTTTGGGTGGGCTCTGTGGCCTCTTTATATATATATATATATATATAATTTTGGTGGGCATCTTTGGCGTCTTTTATTTCTCACATGGGACAATGCTCCATCAATGATGATCATCACACTTACAACTCAAAACTTAGAGCAATGATGACTCTATATGGGATGCCTTCGGTAGTGTACCGTGACAATGATCTAGCATGGCATAGACATCAATGGAAACATCATGCTAGCTATCTTACGATCATGCAATGATAATGTAGACGTGGTGGCACATGTCATGGTGGTAATTGCATGGCAATATATCTCGGAATGACTTTCAAAAAGCCATAGTAGGTAGGTATGGTGACTGTTTTGAGGGAGGCTAATGGTGGGTTTTGTGCACCGGCGAAAGTTGCACGACACTAAAGAAGATAGTGATGGTGGAAGGTGAAAGTGCATCTAAACCATGGACTCAACATTAGTCATGAAGAACTCATATACTTGTTGCAAAAGTTTTATTAGTAATCGAAACAAAGCATTCAACGCATACTCCTAGGGGAAGGGTTGGTAGGTATAAACCATCGCGCGATCCCGACCGTCACACAAAGGATGACAATCAATAGACTAATCATGCTCAGACTTCATCACATAGCGGTTCACCATACGTGCATGCTATGGGAATCACTAACTTCAACACAAGTATTTCTAGATCCACAACACCTTACTAATATAACTTCAATATTACCATAACCACAACTCAAAACTAGTTGAGATGAATCAAATTTCTCTAACTATTCAATGCACATGAAGGTGGAAGTTTTCATATCCCTTTGGATAACTACCCCTTTTGAGACTAATTTCAAAGCATAGATCAACTACCAAGCCACGCACCACCGTGCTCTAAAAGATATAAGTGAAGCACATAGAGCAAGAGCAACTAGCTCAAAAGATATAAGTGAAGCACATGTGAGCTGAATTGTCTAACCAAAAGATATAAGTGAAGCTCGACAAAATCACGGTGAGTGCATTTCTCTCTCTCTAGGTGTGCAGCAAGGATGATTGTGACACAGGAAAAATAAAAGTCTCCTACGATACAAGACTCTCCAAACAAAACACATAACATGTGGTGAATAAAAATATAGCCCCAAGTAACGTTATCGATGGATTGAAGACGAAAGAGGGGATGCCTTCCCGGGGCATCCCCAAGCTTAGGCTTTTACGGCATCCTTGAATCATCTTGGGGTGCCTTGGGAATCTCCAAGCTTGAGCTCTTGCCAGTCTTTATCTTTTTGTCCATAAGAACTTCACCCAAAACTTGAAAACTTCACAACACGAAACTTAAACAGAAACTCGTGATAACATTAGTATAAGAAAGCAAACCAACACTTCCTTAGGTACTGTAGCAAACTTAAATTCTACTTATGTTGATGTTGGGTTACTGTATTTTCAATCTTCCATGGCTAATACCCCCCGATACTATCCATAGTTTCATCAAAATAAGCAACCAACACAACAAAAAAAGAATCTGTTAACAGCAGACCAATCTATAGCAATCTGTATACTTCGTATACTTATGGTACTTAAAAAATTCTGAAAAATTACTACACTCTGAAGAATTTTCTTAGAAATCAGCAGAAAAAAGAATCAACTCAAAAGCTCTTACGCAAAAAAATGCAAATTCTTTTCGTGAGCAGAAAGTTTCTGTCTTTTCCAGCATGACCAAACGATCATCCCCAAGACAAATCATAACGGTTTTGGTTGGCACAAACGCAAAAAGAAACACAAAAAACACAATCATAACAGAATTATGAAAGTGTGGAAAACACAAAACAGATAGAAAAAGGATAGATTCATTGGGTTGCCTCCCAACAAGCGCTATTGTTTAATGCCCTTAGCTAGGCAAAAGGTGATGGAATCACGTATAGTCATCTTTGGTGCTCAAACCATAAGTAGCCCTCATCATAGATTCATAGGCAATCTTATTTTCTTTCTAGGAAAGTGCTCCATGCCCTTCTTTAGGGGAAATTGAAATCTAATATTCCCTTCCTTTATATCGATGATAGCACCAATAGTCCTTAGGAAAGGTCTACCAAGAATAATGGGACATGAAGGATTGCAATCTATGTCAAGTACAATGAAATCCACGGTTACATAGTTTTTATTTGCAACAATAAGAACATCATCGATCCTTCCCATGGGTTTCTTGACAGTAGAATCCGCAAGATGCAAATTAAGAGAACACTCTTCAATCTCATGAAAACCAAGAATATCACATAAAGACTTTGGAATCGCGGAAACACTAGCACTCAAATCACACAAAGCATTGCACTCATAGTTTTTGATCTTGATTTTGATAGTATGTTCCCACTCATCATGAAGTTTTCTAGGTATAGAGACTTCTAATTCGAGGTTCTCTTCAAGAGATTTCATCATAGCATCTACGATATGCGCGGTAAAGGCTTTGCTTTGGCTATAAGCATGTGGAGAGTTTGCAATGGATTGCATCAAAGAAATGCATTCAAACTAGGAGAAACTATCATAATTGAATTCCTTGAAATCCAAAGTGGGAGTTTCATTACTACCCCAAATTTTGATTTCTTCTACTCAACTCTCCACACCTTTATCATCAAGATAGGTGGACTCTGAATCATTGGGGCGTTTTTCAACCAAAGTGGATTCATATCCAGCCCCTTCATCAATACGTTTGACACGCGAAAACAAAGATTCAAGAGGAGTCACACCAAGCACTTTAAGATCTTCATGATTTGCATCACAAATTTCAGGTTTAGCTGCCATCTTATTGACTAAGGTAGCCTGCTTGTCAGAAATTTGGCCCACCAATTTTTCAAGGTGAGCAAGCTAAGAATTTAGTGCAAGGAAATCTTTGTCCATATCATCAACTTCTTTATTCAAAAAGACAAAAAAATAATTTTCCTCTTTTAATTCCCTATGGAAGTAACTATTTTGGTCAAACTGAGAAGACATGAAACCTTTGGCACTAGTTTCAATCTCCTCCAATTTTCTGAAATAGTTTGGTTTGGCCATGAGGAAATGTCTCTCACGAACAAACCTAAGAGCAGGCGAGGAAAACGGGTGAAAGGGAACGACAAAAAGGAAAAAGGCAAAAGAAAACGGCAAAGGAGAAAGGCAAATGAAAATGGCAAATGTGAAGTGGGGGAGAGGAAAACGAGAGGCAACTGGCAAAAAAGTAAATGCAAGAGATGAGTTTGTGAGACCTACTTGGATAGATCTCTCCTTCCCCGGCAATGGCGTCAGAAATACTTCTGCTACTGCAACAAAAGACCTTCCAACGGCGCTAGAAACAAGCGTGCTGTCGGGAGACTATTCTTGTCTTGATACTCCTCAGCAACGACACCAGGAATCCTTCTGCTACGACTACGCCTTTAGGGACTTCCTTGGCAAATATGCAAAGGATTCCCCCTTGGCATTGGAGCCTTGTGTTGGTGTTCCCTCGAAGCGGAAAGGGTGATGTAGCACAGCGGCGGTAAGTATTTCCCTCAGTTTTGAGAACCAAGGTATCGATCCAGTGAAGGAATTTCACAAGTACCTGCACAAACACAAAGAGCTTGCTCCCAACGCTACGAAGGGGTTGTCAATCCCTTATAGATTGTTTGCCAAGTGAGAACTGAAAGCAACAAAGTAACAAAGCAAAGTAAAATAAAAAGTGGAAACGATAGGTGTGAATAGACCCGGGGGCCGTAGTGTTCACTATTGGCTTCTCTCATGAAAGCAAGTAGACGGTGGTGAACGAATTTGTGAATGTCGAGCAATTCATAGAACCGCGCAAAGTCGTGACGTTATCTTTGGCAATGATTATATCTATAGGCATCACGTCCAAAACAAGTAGACCGATACATTCTGCATCTACTACTATTACTCCACACGTCGACCGCTATCCAGCATGCATCTAGTGTATTAAGTTCATGAGAACAGATTAACGCCGTAAGAAAGATGACATGATGTAGATGGACAATCTCATATCTACGATAAAATCCCATCTTGTTACCCTTGATGGCAACAACATGATGCGTGCCTTGCTGCCCTTTCTGTCACTGGGAAAGGTCACCACACGGTATGAACCCAAAACCAAGCACTTCCCCATTGCAAGAATCATAGATCTAGTTGGCCAAACAAAACCCAAGACTCGGAGAGACTTACAAGGATATCAAATCATGCATATAAGAAATCAGAAAAGACTCAAATATATATCATAGATCATCTGATCACAAATCCACAATTCATCGGATCTCGACAAACACACCGCCAAAGAGGATTACATCGGATAGATCTCCATGAAGATCACGGAGAACTTTGTATTGAAGATCCAAGAGAGAGAAGAAGCCATCTAGCTACTAACTACGGACCCGTAGGTCTGAAGTGAACTACTCACGAGTCATTGGAGGGGCGATGATGTTGATGAAGAAGCCCTCCAACTCCAAAGTCCCCTCCGGCAGGGCACCAGGAAGGGTCTCCAGATGAGATCTCGCGGAAACGGAAGCTTGCAGTGGCGGAATAGTGTTTTCGTGGATGCCCTGATTTTTTCTGGAATTTTAGGGAATTTATAGGCCAAAGACCTAGGGCAGGGGAGCGCCAGGGGAGGCCACAACGGCAACAGGGCTTCTGGGCCCTCTCTGGGCCCACTTGCTTGGCGCTCAAGCCTCCCGATCTTCTTCCGTTCTGGAAAAAAATATATCGGGGATTTTATTCCGTTTGGACTCCGTTCCAAAATCAGATTTGAAAAGAGTCAAAAACACAAAAAAATAGGAACTGACACTTGGCACTGAATTAATAAGTTAGTCCCAAAAAAGATATAAAAGGTAAACAAAACATCCAAAGTTGACAAGATAACATCATGAAACCATCAAAAATTATAGATACGTTTGAGACGTATCAAGCATCCCCAAGCTTAACTCCTGCTGTCCTCGAGTAGGGAAGTGATAAAGAATGAATTTTTGATGCTTTCATGCTAACTAGTATAGATTTCCTTTGTAACTCCTCTTATGTGACATGAATGTTCAGATCTATTAGATTCAAAACAATTGTTTGCTATTGACGTGGAGACAATAATACTTCAAGCAAACTAGCAAGGTAATCATGAACTTTCAAAATAACAAGGCCAAAAGAAAGTTATCCCTACAAAATCATATAGTCTGGCTATGCTCTATCATCATTGCACAACGAATTTAAATCATGCACAATCCCGGTATTGGCCAAGTAATTGTTTTCACACCTTTACTTTCTCAAACTTTTTCAACTCTCACGCAATACATGAGCGTGAGCCATGGTTTTAGCACTATAAGTGGTGTGGATTGTGGTGGAGGTTGCAAGACAAACAAGGAGAAGATGGTCACATTAACCTGGCATATCAATGAGTTGTGGAGATGCTCATCAATAGATATCAATGTGAATGAGTAGGGATTGCCATACAAATGATGCACTAGAGCTAAGAGTATGTGAAACCTCTTAAAGAAAACTAGTGGGTGTGCATCCAACTTGCTTGCTCACGAAGACCTAAGGCAATTTTGAGGAAGCCTATCATTGGAATATACAAGCCAAGTTATATAATGAAAATTTCCCACTAGCTATATGGTGGTGACAAAACGAGAGACTCTCAATCATGAAGATCATGGTGCTTAATATGCACAAGTGTGGAAAGGTGGTAGCATTGTCCCTTCTCTCTTTTTCTCTCATTTTTTTGGTGGGCTCTTTGGCCTCTTTTTTAATATATTTATTTTTATTTTGCTGGGCATCTTTGGCCTCTTTTATTTCTCACATGGGACAATGCACCATCAATGATGATCATCATACTTACAACTCAGAACTTAGAGCAATGATGACTCTATATGGAATGCCTTCAGTAGTGTACCGTGACAATGATCTAGCATGGCATAGACATCAATGGAAACATCATGCTAGCTATCTTACGATCATGCAATGGCAATGTAGACGTGGTGGCACATGTCATGGTGGTAGTTGCATGGCAATATATCTCGGAATGACTTTGAAAAAGCCATAGTAGGTAGGTATGGTGGCTGTTTTGAGGGAGGCTAATGGTGGGTTTTGTGCACCAGTGAAAGTTGCACGACACTAAAGAAGATAGTGATGGTGGAAGGTGAAAGTGCATCTAAACCATGGACTCAACATTAGTCATGAAGAACTCATATACTTGTTGCAAAAGTTTTATTAGTAATCGAAACAAAGCATTCAACGCATACTCCTAGGGGAAGGGTTGGTAGGTATAAACCATCGCGCGATCCCGACCGTCACACAAAGGATGACAATCAATAGACTAATCATGCCCAGACTTCATCACATAGCGGTTCACCATACGTGCATGCTACGGGAATCATTAACTTCAACACAAGTATTTCTAGATCCACAACACCTTACTAATATAACTTCAATATTACCATAACCACAACTCAAAATTAGTGGAGATGAATCAAAGTTCTCTAACTATTCAATGCACATGGAGGTGGAAGTTTTCATATCCCTTTGGATAACTACCCCGTTTGAGACTACTTTCAAAGCATAGATCAACTACCAAGCCACGTACCGCCGTGCTCTAAAAGATATAAGTGAAGCACATAGAGCAAAAGAAACTAGCTCAAAAGATATAATTCTGACGCCCTCGGTTTAATCGTACGCTAATCATACACACAAATGCGTACGATCAAACCCAAGGACTCAACAAATATCTGAGTACAGACATACAACATGGGGTTCCTTAGAGAAGGCTAGCGCAAAAGATACAATGATCGAACGAGGCGGGGCCTCCTGCCTGGGAACCTCCTAACTACTCCTGATCATCAGCGGCCTCCACGTAGTAGTAGGCACCGTCGGGGTAGCAGTCGTCGTCGGCGGGGACCTCCATCTCCTGGGCTCCATCATCTGGTCGCAGCAAACGGATCAAGGGGACAAGGGGGGAGCAAAGCAGCGGTGAGTACTTATCCAAAGTACTCGCAAGTGTTACATTAGAACTATTCTAAATATGCATCAGTATCAAAGGGGGGGGTGTTATATGTGGACTGACTACAGAAATGCGAGAATAGGGAGAGAAGGCCTAGTCCTATCGAAGACTAGCATCTTCAGGGTCTTGCAGCAATAGACGAGAGTAGAACAGGGGTAAAACATTAATAGTCATATTGTTGCAGCAATATTAAAGTGAGGTCACGCCTAAAGATCCTCCCTCGACTCCCTGCGAGGAAGCAATCCCGAGGCAAACTAAATCTAGTTAAGTAACAATTGTAGTTGTAAAAGATCGGGGCACAACTCCAAGTCGTCCTGTAACCGTGGACACGGCTATCCGAATATTTAATTTTCATCCCTGCAGGGGTGCACCACATGTCCCGTCACGCTCGATAACACTCTAGCCGGACATACTTTTCCGGGTCCTGCCCGGCCTCGGAATATCGACACGTCGCAACACCACCTAAGACTAATCAGAGAGGTCAGCCCGCCGGTCTAAATCCTAAGCACAAAGGTTTCATGGGCCCAGTTCCCCTCCGCGCTCCTGCACGATGCGAGGGCAGCCGACGTCAGTCCTAGCATCCTTTAATCACAAGCGCAATGCATCTCGGGACCACTCGGGCGCGCGCCACTACGATTGCTGACATCTGAAAAGCTTCGGCTGATACCGCGATGCCGAGTACCCACAATTCTTCCCGCGTAGCCGGTTAGTGCGAAAAGGTCTTCGATCAACCCGGATCAAATACCCAAATCCATTAACATTTTAATTAGGCCAACAACACAGTCTCATGGGAATCCACCCGTCTTACAACTAATCACCAATGATCCCAGCAACATGGTCGAGTAACCGTGTGGTTGTAACATCGGGGGGGGGGGGCGGGGGGAATCCGAGGTATCACCCTCGTTGGATTCCGAACGATGTATCCATCAAGGTGGGCTTAGAGGAATCACCCTCAGGGGTCTCACACTTGAGGGGTTGTACGACAGAGGCATCGTCGGGAATTGTGAAAGAGGAATCAGCCTCGATAACCACGACCGACTAGCTATACAACACAAATATCATCTGGAGTACTTAGCGAGGTGTCACCCTCGGTACCCGATAGTATCTTTGTAGCGTCGTACAACTAAGGGGGTGTATGTGTTGTGTCGGGTCTGGCTCGTCGATCAGAGATCGAGATTTGAAAACAAGCGGGGCAACTGAACTACGGGGTCAGAGGGGATGACCGCTCCACCTATACTAAGCATATTAAAGGTACATGACTGAAAGTAGCAGTTCATCAAAAATAGGCTATGCATCAGATATAGGAGCTAACTACAACAGTAGAAAAATACTAATGCAAGCAGTAGGAAGAAATACATAGGCGATATAGGAATGATCAAGGTGGGTTTGCTTGCCTTGCTGCTCTGCGACAAAGGACAGATCGGGAGGGTCGTAGATGTACCCGACAGCAGCGTCAGTCTCGGGGTTTACCGGTAAGAAGAGGGGGAAGAAACAATAAATAATAGCAACGATGCAACACAAATGCATGACATGGCAAGATGCAGGCTAGACATGAGCTAACGCAACAACATCCATCATAGACGGGTCGGAAGAATATCTGACGATATTTTCCGGGTCTCGGGCTACTACCGGTCATACTCGAAACGATGGAAATGTTCCAAGTTTGCTATGCTAGGGACGCGTGACAGACGAATGGACCGTGTATCCGGGTTCGTCTCGTTCTGCTGATCAACTTTCATGTTGAAAATATTTTGATCTGACTTACAGATTATTTAATATTAATTTTTAAAGTTTTATTCAATAATTAGGAATTAAAAACAGATTTAAATAATTTAATAAAAAGCTATTATGACATCAGCATGATGTCATGCTGACATCAACAGTTGACTGGTCAACTGACCAGCGGGTCCCGAACGTCATAGGCACAAGTTTTAATTTAGATTAAATATTGATTAATCAGATTAATTTAATGGGGGACCTACGTGTCATACTCTAATTATTCTAATTATCCAATTAATTAATTCAACTAATATATCTATTTATTTATTTAATAAAAACATTATTTATATTTTTATATTTTAATTTTCATTTTCTCAATTATCGCGTGGGGCCCCCTGTCATAGACAGCGGGGTGCGCTGGCCCCACCCGTGAGTGGCTTTAGGCCAAATACTCGGTTTTATTCACACATACATAATCATGCAAATATCGTATTCCTCCAAATACCTATATACGCAAATACATACATCGCATCTCATACATACATACATACATACATACGCAACTAATACACCTTTTTTTTAACTCTCATCTCTCACAACTCTCTTTGTTAACAGACAACACAGAGTCTTTGTTAACTTTCTCAACATAGAAGAGAGCCAACTTCATCTCCTCCTACCGGAGTCAAACGTCGACGGATCGGAGCCCCGTTTGCCGGAACGGAACCGGGACGGCGAGGAGAACAAGATGGTGGGAGGAGCCCGAGGAGGGGCTCACCGACGTTGATGAGAGGGCCCGGTGAAGCCGGAGTTGTCGTGAGGTGGAGGTGACGACGGTGATGACGTGGTTCCGGTGAGGACGATGGTGACGGTGGTGACGCGCGGGCAAGGTCGGTCGCCGGAGAGGGCCTCCCGGAGTCGTGGCTGGAGAGGAGAGCCCTCCGGTGAAGAAGGGGCCGGCAGGATCTGGTGAGGTTTGGCCTGACCTCAAGGGGAGGGAGGCCGACCGGTCATGGTGGTCGTCGGAGTTGGTGGCCGGCGGGGTAGAGGGAGAGGCCGGCGGAGGTGAGTGGGCCGGCGGGGTGGTTCGGTTGGGGTGGAGGCCGATGGTGGGGAAGGGTGGCCGACGGGGTGAGAGCTCGGGTGGAAGGGCCGGGGGGAGGGGTAGGCCGAGATGGGGAGGCTCGCCGGCCAGTGGGGGAGCCGGTAGTGGAGGGAGATGCGAGGGGAGGGGGGGAGTGGATCTGGGGAAGGAACGAGAGGTGGGGGGGGGTACCGAGAGAGAGAGAGAGAGAGGAGATCGGTGGGGAGAGAGCCCCCTCGAGGGGATGAGGGCACGTGGGGGGCGCTGGGGGAGGGGCCCCCACGAGGGGAGTTGGCTGCGGGATCAAGGGAGGGAGCCCTGGCGGCAGCGGGGGGGGTGCGAGGGGGACGCAGGGGGAGCGCGAGGGGAGCTAGCTAGGGTTTGGCCGTGGTGGGCGTTGTGGCCTGGCCGGCTCGGCCTCTAGGCCGAGTTGGGCCAGGGGGTGAGGGGGGGTTTTCCTTATTTTTGTTTTTTTGTTATATTTTTTAATACTTTCTTTTTATTATTAATTGTAATCCTTTTTATTATCCTAATTTTATTTTACTTTCTTTTATAATTTATAATTTATACTTTTAATCCTTTATTTTTATTTATTTCTTTCTACATTTACTATATTTCTCTTTACTTATTTTGTTTAAGGCTCCACCTCTAAATATATCGGGCTTATCAAATATTCCAAAAGTGCTCGATTCATTTATATACTTCGCTAGGGAATTTTTATAACTCCCCTGACATTTTCATTTCATCAACCGAATTCTTTCCTCGTTTGACTTCATCTTAAAGCATCGAATTTTGATTCGGTTTCAACCAACACGAGATCGTTGATATCATTAACGATGACGTGGCATCATTAGCGCGGGATCACTGTCGCTTAATTACAATCATTACTGTAGCAAAAGTCGAGGATGTCACAATAAGTGAAGCACATGTGAGCTGAATTGTCTAACCAAAAGATATAAGTGAAGCTCGACAAAATCACGGTGAGTGCAAGTCTCTCTCTCTAGGTGTGCCGCAAGGATGATTGTGACACAACAAAAATAAAAGACTCCTACGATACAAGACGCTCCAAACAAAACACATAACATGTGGTGAATAAACATATAGCCCCAAGTAATGTTACCGATGGATTGCAGACGAAAGAGGGGATGCCTTCCCGGGGCATCCCCAATCTTAGGCTTTTACGACATCCTTGAATCATCTTGGGGTGCCTTGGCATCCCCAAGCTTGAGCTCTTGCCACTCTTTATCTTTTTGTCCATAAGAACTTCACCCAAAACTTGAAAACTTCACAACACGAAACTTAAACAGAAACTCATGATAACATTAGTATAAGAGAGCAAACCACCACTTCCTTAGGTACTGTAGCAAACTTAAATTCTACTTATGTTGATGTTCGGTTACTGTATTTTCAATCTTCCATGCCTAATACCCCCCCCCCCCGATACTATCCATAGTTTCATCAAAATAAGCAACCAACACAACAAAAACAGAATCTGTTAACAGCAGACCAGTCTGTAGCAATCTGTATACTTCGTATACTTCTGTTACTTCAAAAGTTCTGAAAAATTTCAACAATCTGAAGAATTTGTGTAGCAATCAGCAGCAAAAAGAATCAACTCAAAATCTCTTACAGAAAAAAATTGCAAATTCTTTTCTTGAGAAGAAAGTTTCTGTCTTTTCCAGCATGACCAAACGATCATCCCCAAGACTAATCATAACTATTTTGCTTGGCACAAACGCAAAACGAAACACAAAAAACACAATCATAACAGAATTATGAAAGTGTGGAAAACACAAAACAGAAAGAAAAAGGATAGATTCGTTGGGTTGCCTCCCAACAAGAGCTATTGCTTAACGCCCTTAGCTAGGAAAAAGGTGATGGAAGCACGTATAGTCATCTTTGGTGCTCAAACCATAAGTAGCCCTCATCATAGATTCATAAGGCAATCTTATTTTCTTTCTAGGAAAGTGCTCCATGCCCTTCTTTAGGGGAAATTGAAATCTAATATTCCCTTCCTTCATATCGATTATAGCACCAATAGTCCTTAGGAAAGGTCTACCAAGAATAATGGGGCATGAAGGATTGCAATCTATGTCAAGTACAATGAAATCCACGGGTACATAGTTCTTATTTGCAACAATAAGAACATCATCGATCCTTCCCATGGGTTTCTTGACAGTAGAATCCGCAAGATGCAAATTAAGAGAACACTCTTCAATCTCATGAAAACCAAGAATATCACATAAAGACTTTGGAATCGCGGAAACACTAGCACCCAAATCACACAAAGAATTGCACTCATAGTTTTTGATCTTGATTTTGATAGTAGGTTTTCTAGGTATAGAGACTTCTAATTCGAGCTTCTCTTCAAGAGATTTCATCATAGCATCTACGATATGCGTGGTAAAGGCTTTGCTTTGGCTATAAGCATGTGGAGAGTTTGCAATGGATTGCATCAAAGAAATGCATTCAAACAAGGAGCAACTATCATAATTGAATTCCTTGAAATCCAAAGTGGGAGTTTCATTACTACCCAAAATTTTGATTTCTTCTACTCCACTCTACACACCTTTATCACCAAGATAGGTGGACTCTGAATCATTGGGGCGTTTTTGAACCAAAGTGGATTCATATCCAGCCCCTTCATCAATAGGTTTGACACGCGAAAACAAAGATTCAAGAGGAGTCACACCAAGCACTTGAAGATCTTCGTGATTTGCATCACTAGAACACACCCTTTTAAACCATTCATGCCTAGCGCGAATTTGGGCGGTTCTTTCTTTGCTCTCATTCATGGAGACACACATAGCTTTCAAAGTTTCATCCAAGTTGACCTTGGGAGGAGCACATATAACTTTCAAAGCATCAATATCACAAGACATCCTATCAATGCTCTTAGCCAAATCGTCAATTTTGAGTAGTTTTTCCTCTATGGACGCATTGGATATCTTTTGAGAGTTGATGAACTCTTTGATATTACTCTCTAAATCAGAGGGTAATTTGTTGTGATTTCCATAAGTGTTGTTGTAGGAATTTCCATAATTGTTAGAGGAGTTACTAGGAAAAGGCCTAGGAACATAGTTTCCTCTAAAAGCATTGTTGCGGGTAAGTAATATTCCCCGACAATGGTGCCAGAAATCCTTCCTGATACTTGTGATTTGCGTTGGGTTTTCCGTGAAGAGGAACGGGTTATCACAGCATAATGTGGGTAAGTATTTCCCTAAGTTATGAAACCAAGGTTTATCAGATCAATAGGAATGAAAAAACAACCATCTTCAGCGGCTTCACACAAAAGAACAAACACCTTGCACCCAACGCGGGCAAGAGGGTTGCCAATCGCCTTGGTCTTGTTATTTGCAAGCAAGTGAGATGTGTATATAATTTTAAATTCCAAAATAAAATTAAAACAAGTAAATGGCAAAAAGGTATTAAAGGTTTTGTAAATATATGGTGAATAGATTCAGGGGCCAAGAAATACTTCTGCTACTGCAACAAAAGACCTTCCAACGGCGCCAGAAACAAGCGTGGTGACCGGAGACTATTCTTGTCTTGATATTCCTCAACAAAGACACCAGGAATCCTTCTGCTACGGCTCTGCCTATAGGGACTTCCTTGGCAAATATGCAAAGGATTCCCCCTTGGCCTTGGAGCCTTGCGTTGGTGTTCCCTCGAAGTGGAAAGGGTGATGTAGCACATCGGCGGTAAGTATTTTGTCGGGACCCCGATCCTAAGCCATAGGAATCCAGCTTGTAACACATCGCATCCCTTTGTGGTCTCACGCACGGTTAACTCCACGGCTGCAACCTTACCTTAGCCGGGACCATTTGCGTCTTTTGACTCACGTATGCGATAGTGTCGCTAGCAATCCAATGTCAAAGAACCCGGATCGACATGTCTAGTTATAAACCAAAGTGGCAGTACCGCACAAGGACATGCATACATGACCCCACAAAGCAGGTGTCGGTCATCAGCGAGTGTAGACGAGTCGTAGCAAGCTACATGGACTCCATTACATCGCGTGACATTTCCCCAAAGGGGACAGACACAGCAGCTAAGAAGGACACATGCCGGTCAACCAATGTGTCCGGAGCAGTAGCGAACTACCAAGGCTCGTTGGATCACAAAGGGGCATTTCCTTGTAAGGGGTGCTACTAAAGTTCACGACTAGGTAATCGAACCCCATACATATCAAGTACGACACACGTACGCATGGCATACCGATATGTATAGATACATCGATGGCATCACAACATAACCATAAACATACAACCTTTATTTAAGAGGCTCAGAAGAGCCACACACATAATATTATACATCAAGGGTCTCATGACCCGTAATAGCAGTCATACAATTACCAGCCAGCGGAAGAGTTATAAACTGTCTGGGTACAGACAATGCAACTAGAAGGCACATGGCCTGACTATACTACAGAGCCGACGTAGGGCCAGATCGTAGCTGGGACACCAGCTACTCGTCGTCGTCGATGTCTACGAAGAACCCTCCATTAGGGTCATTGGCAAACTCTGCAACATTTATTAAGCAAACATGAGTACGAAGGTACTCAGCAAGACTTTAGGAGAACTAACTACTCATGCAAGGTATCAAAAGGTATTGTGGGGTTTCATGCGGGAAGCCAGCATTTGACTCGTGGCTAGATAACTTGCATTTTTAAATTAGTTTTGACAACTTGATTTCTCGCACACGAGTCCACTAACACCACAACAATACACTATCGTGGAATCATTTCGTCTCCATACAAAAATGCCGTCCACGACACTCACGCTTATCTTGACAATTTTATGAGTAACCATTGAAGTTATCTATGAACAACATATGTCTCCAAGTAGTCCATATCCGCGGACGCGGCTATTCGAATAGATCATAACCCTGCAGGGGTGTACTTCGTCACACACGCTCTCGCCACTTATCGCCAAGTGCACATCATGCACCTCGGCAACCTTAAGCGGAAGCCCAGCGAGGGAGTCGGCCACGACCGTTAACCACACTAGTACCTAGTCCAGGTTTATCGCCTATCTGAGAGTAACCCGTACGGAAGTCCGGCCGAGGTTTCCACCACGGCCTCAAACGATGTGCGCAGGGTTCCCAAGCCCACCATCCGGGTGCCACTTGGTACACCGTGCCACTGCCTACCGCATCACGGTCCACCTCTCAGGTCAGCACCATGCACGGCCTCCAGCATTACTATAAACACCAGAAACTACTTGCAACTCCTGGACCGAGTACTAAGCGATTAATAGGCCGAGCGGGGTCATATTTCAGGGCCCAGTATGTGGTAGTATCTAGTCTTGGATTACATACACGGAACTCAGTTCCTAAGAACGGTTCCAATGAAACAACCCGCCATGTACTCGTACACAGCCTTTCACCGGTACCTTTACCAAATCAAGTTCAACACACAACCTTTGCTCACCGAACACATTCCACATTTCTGTTCATCTCCCAGATGACAGACCATACACAACTCTAAGCATAGCATGCATAGCAGGATAAGGCACATCATAGCTCAAGCAACTACCAGGTATGCTAGGTTGCAAGGTTTGGCTATTTACTGTGACAAGGTTAGGTCATGCAAAGGAAGTGGGTCCAACTATAGTGGCAAAAGCAGTTGAAGCATTTGATCCTAATGCAATAATTAGGTGCAGAAGCAAGAACATGGGATTTATTGGGATGATCAAAAGGGTTGCTTGCCTTGTTGCTCAGAGGAGGAACGATATCCGTCAGACGGATATTCGGTGGAATCCGGGGGTGCGGAGCCTATCGAAATGAATGGCAACATTCAATAACAATCATATGCAATCAAAATGATGCATGAGCATGGCATGAGAATGCAAAGTGCTAAGTTATTATAATCAAGATGTTTTAGGTTTAGAGTTGATTTGAATCACATTCGAATAGCAATTCAAACGGGTATTCTCGGATACCGGTTTAATTGATTCGACCTGATGCTCAGATCAACTTAATGTTAACATGCATGAAATGTCATGTTATGGTACTGATTTATATCTAGGGCAGTGTGTGATCATTGCATTTATAATGAAATTTGGATATTTTTGCAAATTCCATTTATAAAGTGATTAAAAGAATTGAATTATTACTTATTTCACAATTTAGGGTCCTGTAACTTTTTCATACATAGTTGAAAATAGCATAATCAGAATCCTTGAATTTTTCTGATACTTTTTCATATATAATTTATTTTCATTGGAGTTACAGATTAATTTCTATGATTTTTGCAATTTTTAGCAATTTCCTGAATTAGTTTTATACTGGAAATTCCATTTATTGCATCAGGCTGACGTCAGCAGGTCAGCCGACCTGTGCAGGTCAAACCTGACAGGGGGGCCCCACTGGTCAGCCTCTCTGGGACTAATCCCGCGCTGACCAGCCCCTAATTGGGGTTTGACCAGGCGTGGGGCCCTTTGTCAGCGACTGAGGGGAGGGCGATTACGCCCTAATGGTCGGCCACGTCGACGCCCACCGGAGGGTGGTCGCCGGCGACCAGACCCGCGGCGGAGGGCTTGCCGTAGGCGACCTAGATGGCGCTGCACCGCACCAAAACGCACGCGGTTGGAAGCTATAGCATGCTCGCGAAGTGACCGATCTGGCAGGACCAACTAGGGAGGCTGGGGTCGCCGGAAAAGGCGACGGCGACGAGCCGGAGAGGCGGCCGAAGCTCGGGCGCCATCGGGGTCTTTGAATTAGGGGAATCTACGCTCGGTTCTTAGCTGCTACGGCATCTACGCGTCGTCCTGGAGCTGCTGGTGCCCTCGGAAGGACGAGCTGATCATCGGAGGGCTACCGGCGACGAGCGGCAGCGGCGGTCCGCGTCGGGTTCCGGTGAAACTAGCGCTAGAGGAGGGGATCGACGGGGGAAACTTAGGGAAAACGACCGCATGCTCACGGAGAGTGCAGAGCAGAGCTTAGACGGCTCGGGGAAGGCCTGGGGGCGACGAATCGACGGGAGAGGTCCGGCGGCCGGAGGTGGAAGACGACGACGTTGTGGGCGTTGCAGGGCTCGAGAAAGCTTCGGCTTCTGCAGAGACGACCAGGGCGACGAGGCGGAGCTAATGGCGTGCTCTGGGAGGGGATCCTATGGCCAGGGGCACGGCCAGCTCGAGCTCGAGCTCGTCTCTAATGGCGGCAACAGGGAGAAGGAGGGGATCCGGGAGGAGGGGAAGAACCGAGGCGGGGAATGGATAGGGGAAGCTCTGGGGAGCTTATCCCCGTCGTCGCCAGCGCGAAACGGCGGCCATGCAGGCACGTAGGTGCGTGGCCGCGCCGGAGGAGGCGGCGGCCACCTCCTGCTGCCTACTAGCGCGAGGGAGGGGACGAGCGGGGAGATGGGCCGGGCCCGGCTTGGGCGACAGGTAAGCTTTTTCCCATTTTCTCTGTTTTTGTTTTTCTGTTTTGCTAAATATTGTATTGCTAATTAATTCAGCTCCAAAGCAAAAAGTAAAAACTATTTTAGACCTCCTGAAATATTTGTTATAATATCCCCACTCATTTCCAAGGTTTTCAACATTTTTGGAAAATTATAGTTTCTCATTTCAATTTTCAAATTTGAAACCAGTGGCTTTTGCATTTATTTAAAATGCTTAAAGTGTCAAGAAAATAGTTTTCTCCAATGCTCATTTACTTTCATGATTTATCAGAAAGTTTGAACATTTCTTGAAGCCATTTTGGGTTCATTGATTTTGAACTAGTTGAAATTTCCTTTAATTGAAAAGGTGGCTAGGGTTTTGAGTTTTTCCTTTGCCACTTTGTTGTTTTTTTTGAAACTTCTTAGATGCAAATGCAAAGAAGACACGAGCACAATGCTATCTTGCTTAAGGGTTAGGGATGTGAAATATTTCCCTCAATTTTGAGAACCAAGGTATCGATCCAGTGAAGGAATGTCACAAGTACCTGCACAAACACAAAGAGCTTGCTCCCAATGCTATGAAGGGGTTGTCAATCCCTTATAGATTGTTTGCCAAGTGAGAACTGAAAGCAACAAAGTAACAAAGCAAAGTAAAAGCGTAAGTGGAAACGATAAGTGTGAATAGACCCGGGGGGCCGTAGTGTTCACTAGTGGCTTCTCTCATGAAAGCAAGTAGATGGTGGGTGAACGAATTACTGTCGAGCAATTGATAGAACCGCGCAAAGTCGTGACGTTATCTATGGCAATGATTATATCTATAGGCATCACGTCCAAAACAAGTAGACCGATACTTTTTGCATCTACTACTATTACTCCACACGTCGACCGCTATCCAGCATGCATCTAGTGTATTAAGTTCATGAGAACAGAGTAACGCCTTAAGCAAGATGACATGATGTAGATGGACAATCTCATATCTAGGATAAAATCCCATCTTGTTACCCTTGATGGCAACAACATGATGCGTGACTTGCTGCCCTTTCTGTCAGTGGGAAAGGTCACCACACGGTATGAACCCAAAACCAAGCACTTCTCCATTGCAAGAGTCATAGATCTAGTTGGCCGAACAAAACCCTAGACTCAGAGAGACTTACAAGGATATCAAATCATGCATATAGGAAACTAGCAAAGACTCAAATATATATCACAGATAATCTGATCACAAATCCACAATTCATCGGATCTCGACAAACACACCGCCAAAGAGGATTACATTGGATAGATCTCCATGAAGATCATGGCGAACTTTGTACTGAAGATCCAAGAGAGAGAAGAAGCCATCTAGCTACTAACTACGGACCCGTAGGTCTGAAGTGAACTACGCACGAGTCATTGGAGGGGTGATGATGTTGATGAAGAAGCCCTCCAACTCCAAAGTCCCCTCCGGCAGGGTACCGGGAAGGGTCTCCAGATGAGATCTCGCGGAAACGGAAGCTTGCGGTGGCGGAACAGTGTTTTCGTGGATGCCCTGATTTTTTCTGGATTTTTAGGGAATTTATAAGCCAAAGACCTAGGGTAGGGGAGCGCCAGGGGGGCCACAAGCTTGGTTGCCACGGCCTTCCCCTGGCCACGGCAACAGGGCTTGTGGGCCCCCTGTGGGCCCATTTGCTTGGCCCTCAAGCCTCCCGATCTTCTTCCGTTCTGGAAAAAATTTATTTCGGGGATTTTATTCCGTTTGGACTCCGTTCCAAAATCAGATCTGAAAAGAGTCAAAAACACAGAAAAAATAGGAACTGGTACTTGGCACTGAATTAATAAGTTAGTCCCAAAAAAGATAAAAGGTAAACAAAACATCCAAAGTTGACAAGATAACAACATAAAACCATCAAAAATTATAGATACATTTGAGACGTATCAAGCACTGATATGTCTCCGTCGTATCTATAATTTTTGATTGTTTCATGCCAATATTCTACAACTTTCATGTACTTTTGGCAACTTTTTATACTATTTTTGGGACTAACATATATCCAGTGCCTAGTGGCAGTTCCTGTTTGTTGCATGTTTTTTGTTTCGCATCATATCCATACCAAACGAAGTCCAAACGTAATAAAAACTTACGGTGATTTTTTTTGGAATATTTATGATTTTTGGGAAGAAGAATCAATGCGAGGCGATGCACGGAGTGCCCACAAGCCGTGTCACCGCGGCCAGGGGGTGGGCCCGCGGCAGACAGGCTTGTCGCCACTCCTTAAGGCGGTTGGAGCCCTTCTTTCGCCGCAGGAAAGATAATATCCGAAAGAAAATCGTGTTAAAATATCAGCCCAGTCGGAGTTACGGTTCTTCGGCAATTTAAGAAACGATGAAATGCAGAATATGGGAGTGCAGAAACAGAAGGACACAGAGAGAGAGATCCAATCTCTGAGGGGCTCTCGCCCCTCAGCCGCCATGGAAACCATGGACCAAAGGGGAAACCCTTCTCCCATCTAGGGAGGAGGTCAAGGAAGAAGAAGAAGGAGGGGGGCTCTCTCCCCCTCTCTCCTGGCAGCGCCGGAACGCCGCCCGGGACATCATCGTGTGACAACGATCTACACCAACACCTCCGTCATCTTCACCAACATCTCCATCATCTTCCCCCATCTATATTCAACGGTTCACTTTCCCGCAACCCGCTGTACCCTCTACTTGAACATGGTGCTTTATGCTACATATTATTATCCAATGTTGTGTTTCTATCCTATGATGTCTGAGTAGATTATCGTTGTCCTATTGGTGATTGATGAATTGCTATCATTGGTTTAATTTGCTTATGGTTATGTTGCTGGCCTTTGGTGCCCATCATATGATCGCGCGCGTGTATCACACCATAGGGTAGTTGTATGTTGATAGGACTATGTATTGGCAGGCTAGAGTGACAGAAGCTTCAGACCTAGCATAGAAATTGATGCATATGGGATTGAAGGGGGACCAATATATCTTATTGCTATGGTTGGGTTTTACCTTAATGAACGTTAGTAGTTGCGGACGCTTACTAATAGTTCCAATCATAAGTGCATAGAATTCCAAGTAAGGGATGACATGCTAGGAGAGGCCTCTCCCACATGATACTTGTTATCGATCTAGTAACGTAGTCAATTGCTTAGGGACAATTCCGCAACTCCTTCCACCAGTTTTCCACACTCGTTAGACACTCATAGTTGTTTCTTTATCTAACCAGACCCTAGTTTTATTTACGTGTTCTTTACTTTCTTGCAAGCCTATCCTATCACTCTACAAAGTAATTATAGTTTCATACTTGTTCTAGGTAAAGCGAACGTAAAGTGTGCGTAGAGTTGTATCGGTGGTCGATAGAACTTGAGGGAATCTTTGTCCTACCTTTAGCTCCTCATTGGGTTCGACACTCTTACTTATCAAGAAAGTCTACAATTTACCCCCTATACTTGTGGGTTATCAGCATCTCTCATGAAAACAACATACGGTGGGTAAACAAAGTAGTGTTCGCAATTGATAGAAAATCGGATAGTTATGCGATATTGATGGCAATGATCATGTGTATATAGGCATCACGTCCATAAACAAATATGCCGACTCCTGCCTTCGTCTATTACTATTAGTCCACTCGTCAACCACTATCCAACATGCATCTAGAGTTTTAAGTAAAACAAAGTAATGCATGGAGAACGATGACATGATGTAGACAAAGTAAACTCAAGCAATATGAATAAATCCCATCGTGTTATTCTTAGAAGCAGCAACACAAAGGCGCATCTTGTCCCCTTCTTTCACAAGGATATAGAAACTCGCGAGGTTGAACCTACTACAATGTATATCTCTCACCTGAGAAATATTAGTCTAGTTGGCCAAACTATTTCAATATATCAGAGATAATTAGGAAGCTATCATAATCATGAGCATAGGAATCATATTAGAATTCTTAGAAGACTCGAATATTTATCATGAATAATCTGAACAAAAACCAAGAATTCATCGGAACCTAACAAACGGACCGCATGAAAGGATTACATCATATGGATCAAAGCAAAGATGCGATGATCATTGTATTGAAGATAAAGAGAGAGAGAGAGAGAGAGAGAGAGAGAGATTTCCATCCAGGTACTGGCCATTGACTCGTAGGTCTGTGGTGTACTAATCACACATCATCATGAGGGCAGCAATGTTGATGAACATTCCCTCCATGATCGACACCCACATCGACAGGGTGCCGGAACGGAGCTCCAGATGGCCTCCCGTTGGAACAGAGACTTGTAGGGGTGTGAAAAGTGTTTCAGGACTACCTTTAGGGTTTTTGGGATATATGAGAATTTATATGCCACATGACAGAGGCGGGTGAGCCTCGAGTGGCCCACAAGACATTAGGGTGTGCCTCCGAGGTTGCATCGTGTTGGCTTGTGGGGCCCTCGAGTGGCCCCTAGCCTTCTTTTGATACTCTTTGGTCTTCTTTTGGCCTAGAAAAACTCTCCAAAATGTTTCATGTCAATTGGATGTTGTTTGGTATTGAAAACCTGAAAAGCGAAATACATGCAGAAAACAACAACTTGCATGGGCACTAGGTCAATATGTTAGTGCTAAAAAATTATATAAATTGGTAAGTGAATACCCGAAAAGTATCCTAGAATGATAATATATCAGCATGGAACAATAGAAAATTATAGATACATTGGAGACATATCAGTATTGGAGAACAAAAATATGAAAATAGTCGCTGCCTAAATAAAGTTAGAATATATTAGAATATATTATAAATAGCGAGTGTGGAATAATGATGGTATGTTGTGCGGAATCATTCTAGACAATTGATAACAAGATTAGTAATCATTCTTGCAATTTGAAATGAGGGAGAGGCATGAACAAACATACTTACCATACTTGGATCATATGAACTGATGAATGGATATCTAGCAAGCATCCGCAACTACTAGAAACCATTAAGGTAAACTCAACCATAGCATTAAACATCAAGTCCCCTTTACTCCCATACGCATACAACTCCCTTACTTGGGTGTAAGCTTTTGTCACTCTAGCCACCCATTATAAGCGAATCATGAATATATTGCAAACCCTACAAGAAGAATTCCCTCACATGTGCACACTAAGGGCACCATAGGAGAGCACCAAAATAAAACATACACAAAAGACAACCAAGATCATCAATCAACCCAAAGGACAACATAAATCTAATCAAATATCATAGGATGGCAACACATCATTGATTAATAATATGTGGCCTGAAACAGCAAGGTCAAGTAGGGGATTATAGCAGGGTGCGGGAGAGTGGACCGCCATAGATAGATGAGGGATGGTGATGGAGACGATGATGTTGATGAAGACGATCACCGCGGCGATAGTTCCTCCGGCGACACTTCGACGTCATTGGAAGAGAGGGGGAGAGAGTCTCCCCCCTTAGGCTTCCTCCTCCATGGCCTCTCCCTAGATGGGGAGAGGTTCTCCCCTCTGGTCCTCGGCTGCCATGGCTCCCAGAGGGGCGAGGGACCCTCCAAGATTGGAACTCTATCTCTATTTCTCTCCTATTTTTGTTGTTGTTTTCTGGCCCTTCACCGTTTCTTAAATATCTAAAGATCCATAACTCCGATCAGGCTAAAATTTTGAGGGGTTTTTTATCGGAAAATATCTTTCTTGCGGAGAAAGAAGGACCACAGCTGAGTTAAGGGGGAGAATCAAGGCATCACGGCATGTCCACCCCCTAGCCGCGCCCTGTTTCTTGTGGGAGCATCGAGCATCGTATGGCGTTGACTCTTTTTCCCAAAATTCACATATATTCCAAAAAAATCTCTTTAAATTTTATCGCATTTGGAATCTTCTTGATATTGAATTTCTACAAAATAGGAAACACAAAAAATACGGAAACTCACACTAGGCACTGTATAAGTAAGTTAGTCCCAAAATATAATAGAAACTGTTGCCAAAAGTATATGAACGTTGTAGATTATTGGCATGTATACTTCATAAATTATCGATACGTTGGACATGTATAATTATCCCCAAGATTAATTCCTACTCATCCTCGAGTAGGTAAATTATAAAAGAAATAATTTATGAAGTGTGAATTCTAGCATAGTATATAAGTTTGATAAATGATAATTCCAATCACTTTTTCTTGTATCATAAAACATGAACTCTTTTCTCATAGAACCTCACATGATCAAGTAACAAGCTATTCACATGTTAAAGTATAGACCATAAGCTTTCCTGAAAGCAAGCAAACTGTGTTTTCGGTCATCAAACAATTACAATTCATCTTATGTTCAGGAAGGGTCTATGTAAGAGCTTTGATTTAGCAAATTGCACATTGATATGTCTTTGTCGTATGTACTTTTCCTAATGCTTTTGCTATTGTTTTGAACTCTAATTTGCATGATTTCGATGAAACTAACCCAGTCTGACACTGTTTTCAGCAAAACTACCATGGCATTGTTTTTGTGCAGAAATAAAAGTTCTCGGAATGGAACAAAACTTTCTAGAGAATTATTTCAGAATAAAATAAATTACTGGAGCCAAGAGCCTCCGGAGGGGGCCACCTGGGAGTGCACCACCCACCAGGGCGCACCCCCCTCCTGGTGCGCCCTTGTGGGTGGTCCTCACCTGGTGTTCCCAATCACCTTATCTCCGACGCTATAAAATCCTATTTTTGGAGGAAAAAGTCAAGAAAAAAGAATTATCGTGTTTCATGAGACGAAGCCTCCGCCACCTCGTGTTCTTCATCGGGAGGCCGAACCTGGAGTCTGTTTGGGGCTCCGAAGAGGGGAATATTCTGTCTTCGTCATCACGAACCCTTCTCCATCGCCAATTCCATGATGCTCCCCACCGGGAGTGAGTAATTCCTTCGTGGGCTCGTTCGTCGGTGAGGAGTTGGATGAGATTCATCATGTAATCGAATTAGTTTTGTTAGGGCTTGATCCCTAGTATCCACTATGTTCTCAGATTGACGTTGCTATGACTTTGCCATGATGAATGCTCGTCACTTTGGGCCCGACTGCCATGATTCCAAACCTGAACCTTTTATGTTATCACCATTATATCTATGTTCTAGATCCAATCTTGCAAGTTATAGTGACCTACCACGTGTTATCATCCGTAAACCCCAGAGTGATAGTATTCGGGATACTTTCCGGTGATGACCGTAGTGTGAGGAGTTCATGTATTCACTATGTGTTAATGCTTTGTTCTGGTTCTCTATTAAAAGGAGGCCTTAATATACCTTAGTTTCCTTATGGACCCCACTACCACGAGAGGGTAGGACAAAATATGTCATGCAAGTTTTTTCCATGAGCACGTATGACTATTTACCGAATACATGCCTACATTACATTGATCAACTAGAGCTAGTTTTGTATCGCCCTAGGTTATAACTGTTATATGATGAATATCATCTAACGAATCCACGGATCCAATGCCTACGATTTTCCACTATATTTTTCTTGCTAAATTACTACTGTCGCTGCTACTATTAGAATTGCTACATAATTACTGCTATCACTGTTACTGTCGTGGTTTTGTCACAGCAGATGTCCTCATGAAAGGACTTAGTATTGGAGCCATCGCACTTTGGTGGCGACTCAAAGGGGTTGAACGGGAGTGCGACGACAATTTACACAGGTTCGGCCCCTCGTGAGGAGGTAAAGGCCTACGTCCTACTTTGAGTTGTATTGATGGAGTTTCGATTACAAGGAGGACGTAACTCGCCAGACCTAACACTCGATGATTTCTAACCTGCCCTCTTCTTCCCTGGGACTCGCCTTTATATACAGGTCGAGTCCCTAGGGTTCACAAGGGTACTTTCCTTTCTACAAACCGTGAGTCTTACGATCTCTAAGTCGCCATCCTTCCAAAGCTTGGAAACCTTCCGGAAGTTGTAAACCGCCATACAACCTTCGGTCTTGCTAGGCCAAGCCCCGAACCATGCTTAGATGAATCGCCAGATTTGGTGACCCGGCCCAACTAGGGCGGGTTATCAATAGTTAATATCCCCAACATTAGGCCCCAGATTCACTTGAATTTTCTTCACGCTAATATTCTTACTCAATTAAGGGCGATTCATTTTTCATCCTCTTCTATACGCCATGAACTTAACCCGCCATCTGTTGCGGAAAGACTTAAGTCGCCAAATCATTTCTCGTTGGTACCTTCTTATCCCTTGATTTCCGGAAAAGATAATGACGTAATCCCAACGGATCCTTCAGTATCGTTATCCCAAAATTTTCGGAGCGCCATCATGGCGAATCTTCATCTTTTGGTGGTTCCCGCTCGTGGCGCCTCGATTCCAGCGCTTGCCCTGTTAAATAGGTGGGGGACAGGACTGGGCGCATTCCACCTACCAGTCTTGTCGCCCTTCTCCCCATTATCGTAGCGAAAACCCTCATCGTCTTCCGAGAGCTCCGCCACCAACCATGGTCCTCGCCGTCGTCCGAAAACTTTGGCGCCGTCCGAGGACCTTGTCACCGCCAAGCACTTCACCGCGGCCGAGTAGTCCACCGTCATCGACCGTCTCGTCGTCCTCGAACACCGCATCACCGCCGAACACTTCATCACCGCCCAAAGTTTTCGCGCCCATCCGAAAGCCTTCATCACCGTCGACCATCTCCAGCCGAATCCACCAGGTTAGGTTTCCATTATTTAAGAGCAGATCCCAGTTCTCTTTCAAAGTTCATCACTGCCTTGTTCTTGGCGTTTCCAAAATAGTTGTTACTTGTTCCTGATTAATTGATCGCGACGATGACGAGAAAACCAATGTCTTTGATACCTTTATCTGTCCGCTCTCGATTTGCACACTTAGAGTAGTACTTCACCAAATCAACAGTATTATCCCATCTTAGTCGTAGGTTGCCGTATCCGGTCATTTTGCGCGTTTATTTCCATCTGTCCAGTAGATCCATAATCTACCGCTTGTTATGTGAAAACTGTTTGTAGACTTCATACTTCGCCATTTTTGGATAAATGCTTCTGACGCCTTGAAACACCGCTCCCTTAAGTAGTCAAAGTTTCGTAAGTCGCCCTAGCTACCTGACCCGGGCAGTAGATGTTTTGGCGTGTCAATTCACCCGTACTTTATCCCTTTGTAGCATGGGTGCTGTCTTCAAAAGTGACTGGCTCCCTACCAAGGTTAATGATGCCATACTAGAGGATTATGTGAAAACGGGAAATTTGGACCCTCAGGATGTTATCGGTTGGCGTACCGGGTTCGGAGAAGAAATCCCCAATCCCAAAGAAGGGGAAATAGTTGTTTTCGTTGAACACCTTGAGCGGGGATTTAAGCCGCCTGGATCGAAGTTCCTCAGAGATGCCATGGCTTTCATGAATGTCCGCCTCCAAGATCTAGGGCCCAATTCGATAAGCAACCTATGCCAGTTCCAGGTGTTTTGTGAGGCTTACTTGCGGATGGAACCCTCAGTTCCCTTATTCTGGTATTTCTTCCACTTAAATCACCAAACAGAATTTCACAATGGCCCTAGCTTGGAGCTCGGCGGTGTAAATGTTCAGCGCCGCAGGGATAGCCCATTTCCGTCACTCGCCATGCCAAGCCACCCCAAAGGCTAGGGCGAGTCTTGGTTCTATTGTCAAGAAACCTCGCCTGTAGGTGAAAACAAACTTCTGGGTTATAGGGAAGATCGCCTTCCAACGAATTTCAAGCTCCCGGACAAGCTCACCGAAGAGGAGGAGTCAGATTTTATCCCAGTATTGTCCGAGTTAAGATCTTTGACAAACAACGGCCTTACTGGAGTTGACTTGATCCGCTGCTGGGTCGAATGGCGCATCCTCCCTTTAAGTCGCCGGGACGGGTTAATGTGTGAATTCGACGGCACTCTAGATCATCCTCAATGCTACTTCCACACGGCTCTAACGGAAAGTGATATTGTCACCATCATCAAGAAGCTGGGGGTAAGTTTTTTAACCAAGTACGCGATGTCCCTTCGAGCATCATCATGAAGTATCTGGCGCAAACTGCTTCGTTTACGTCGAGCATGTCCATGGCGATTTCATAACTCTTGACCCACGATGCCGGCTCAAGGTCCGGGGTGTAGTTAGGCACCTTTCTTGGTCCTTTAAAATCCTTGGGCATTCGTTCGTTGCGAAGGGCGAGGGCCAAGCACGGCACCCCCACTCGTCCACCGCTCCCGACGAGAGGGGCTGGGGCGACTTGGATGTCCGGGAGATCCCTGCCCGGCGGGTTTTGATGATCAGGCGGGTTATCCTGGGGGATGAGTCGTGGTCCGCTGTTTACAGCGGGCTGGTCCTCTGGCCGACTCCTGGTGTGACTCGCCTGGGGAGTGGAATGCAGCCTATGTAGGCTATGTGAGAACTGGGCATTTTGAACGACCGCCGTCTTCAACATCTCAATGGCGTTCCTTGCTTCTATCTTGGCAGGAGTATTGCCGTGAATCGGAAGAGATTCCAAATGGCGAGTTGCGGCGAGGACGTTGTCCACTGGGTTGGAAAAGTGACCTTGAGGTGTCCGGAATTGGGGAATGCGATCCACAATTGGTTGAGCCGGCGGGTTAGGCGGTTGGCCCGGTCCTCCCCCTGGGGCGGCTCCTGCCCCAGGAGTTCGCGGAGTATCGAACAGGCGGGTCGGGTTGAGATCAGGGGGCACGCGACCCTGGTGCCTCCGCTGATGGACGACGTCAGATGCGCGCTGGTGTCGCTAGTTGTCAGTATTTAAGCGAGTTATCTCGGCGGTAATTTGAGCTTGCCGGGTCTCGATCCTGGCGGACTCCACCTCGGCATCCCGATGAGCCTTGGCCACTACTTCTCTTAGTTTTGCCAATTCCGTGTTTACTGCCTCCTGGTTTTCCGGTGTGATGGGGGTCGCCATAAGCCTTGTAATTTCCGCTGCTAATTCCACCAAGACAGCGGCCGGGCTTCTGGATGTCTCGCCAGTTCCATCCCCGCCTGCCGGGTTTGGCGAGGGTTGAGTCGCCCCAGCCATGTAAATGGCGATCTGACGGCGGGTTCGGTCAAGGACTTCGGGGTCCATGGCCAGCAACAAGCCCCCAAGACAATCCCCATGTAGAGACCGGATTGAATCTGAATCGCCCATGGATGATTCGTCATCAGTGTTGATTGGTGTGGTTTCCTGGGTCGCTCAATATTCTGGTTCCTCCGATCCCTGCGTGAACCCAACAAAGACTGGATGAGTTAGATTTGGCGTCGTTACTGGGCGGACGTACCTGGCCGGCTCGACGATGTCGGTGGAGATGTCCGGCTCAGGCATGGATGATCCAATCATGTCGATGAAGACGTTGATCTTGCCGAAGGGGACCCTGTAACCAGATTCAATCGAATCCGCCTCGGGCCCCCATTGCAGGTTGTTGATGTAGTACTTCCCACGGTGGCTCCGAGTCATGAGCCCCATCGCGTAGCTCCCAAACCCTGGTAGGGCTCCCTTTGAGAACTCAACTCCACCATGCGCATGCCCCACGGTGGGCGCCAACTGTCGTGGTTTGTCACGGCAGATGTCCTCGTGAAAGGACTTAGTATTGGATCCATCGCACTTTGGTGGCGACTCAAAGGGGTTGAACGGGAGTGAGACGGCGATTTACCCAGGTTCGGCCCCTCGTGAGGAGGCAAAGGCCTACGTCCTGCTTTGAGTTGTATTGATGGAGTTTCGATTACAAGGAGGGGGTAACTCGCCAGACCTAGCACTCGATGATTTCTAACCTGCCCTCTTCTTCCCTCGGACTCGCCTTTATATACAGGTCGAGTCCCTAGGGTTCACAAGGGTACTTTCCTTTCTACAAACCGTGACTCTTACGATCTCTAAGTCGCCATCCTTCCAAAGCTTGGAAACCTTCCGGAAGTTGTAAACCGCCATACAACCTTCGGTCTTGCCAGGCCAAGGCCCGAACCATGCTTAGATAAATCACCAGATTTGGTGACCCGGCCCAACTAGGGCGGGTTATCAACAGTTAATATCCCCAACAATTACCGTTGCTGCTACTGTTATCACTACCGTCAAAGCTATCATATTAATGTGCTACTGATCCTATTGCTGCAGATAATTAATCACGAGGTGTGGTTGAATTGACAACTCAATTGCTAATACTTGCAAATATTCTTTGGCTCCCCTTGAGTCGAAACTACAAAATTGGGTTGAATACTCTACCCTCGAAAACTGTTATGATCCCCTATACTTGTGGGTTATCAAGACCTTTCTCTGGCGTCGTTGCCTGGGAGCATAGCTATATTTGTTGAGTCAGTTGGGATTATTATCTATTTATCACTATGAAGAATCTGAAGGATGATAGAACCAAGATCTTTCCCTCAAAGACGAGGGGAGGTAAGGAATTGCCATCTAGCTCCGCACTTGATTCTCCTTCGGTTATAAGTAAACTTGCAACACCACTATCTGCTTCTAATCCTGATATGTCACAAGTTATTGACGATGTTGCTTCTGCTATGAATGATGCTCATAATGCTTATGATGATTCTAGTGCCTTGCTTGATAAGACTGTGCCATTAGGCGAACTACTTGAGGAACAACTTGCTTGGTTATCAAAATATTGAGAATGCTAGAACTGATGAAATTGTTGAAACCCATGAAGTGCTTGAAGTTCAAAATCTCGAAACCCCCGCAAGATCTAGTGCTCCTAGATATGAATTGCTTAAGGTGCCCGAAGGTTATATTATGGATGCAGATATATCTAGAGACATTCTTGCTTGAAAAGATAGAGATGATCTAATGAAAATATTATGCGTACTGAAAGAAAAATCTTCGAATGCTAGAATGAAATGTGATCCTTAGTTTGCTACTTCACCTATTTGTGTTACTGATAAGGACTATGAATTCGCTATCGACCTAGAGTTAATTACTTTGGTTGAATCTAATCCTTTCCATGGCTATGAAACTGAAACCATGGTGTCAAATCTTACTAAACTGAATGATATAGCTACCCTATTTTCTCATGATGAGAAGATTCGCTTTTACTATATCCCCAAGTTATTTCCGTTCTCATTAAAGTGTGACGCTAAAGGTTGGTACAATACTCTTGCTCTTAATTGTGCGCGTAGTCCCGAGGATATGATTTATTACTTCTCTGAAAAATATTTTCCTGCTCATAAGAAACAAGCTGCCTTACAAGAGATATTTAACTTTGTGCAAATTGAAGAAGAGAGTCTCCCACAAGCTTGGGGGAGGCTTCTCCAATTTCTTAATGCTTTGCGTGACCATCCGCTTAAGAAAAATGAAATACTTGATATCTTCTAAAATGGACTAACCGATGCTTCTAGGGATTTCCAAGATAGCTGTGCTGGTTGTGTTTTCAGGGAACGAATTGTTGAACAAGCTGAGGAACTATTGAATAATATATTGAAAAATTATCATGATTGCACTCTTCCTGACGCATCGCCCAAGTCCACACCAAAGAAGAGGTGTATTTTATATCTCAGTCGCGAAGATATGCAAGAGGAAAAGAAATCTATGAAGGAAAAAAGTATTAAAGCTGAGGATATTAAGAATTTTCTACCTACAGAAGAAATACATGGACTTGATGCACCACCCCACAGGTGGTAGAGGTAAATTCTTTATTAAAATTTAACGAGAAAGATACCCCCTACGATAAACATCCTAGCCAATGCTTATATGAATTTGATAACTACATGATGAAACAAGATCACTTCAATGCCTATGTCATGAAACAATTTAAACATGCCTCTATGGTTCAAACTCATATGTTATTGCTCGCTTGAGTGACTTGTTATTTAGAATCACCAATGATGTTAGAGGTGTAGGAAAACATGCCTCTATGGTTCAAACTCAGTTGGAACAAGTTGCTAAATCTCAGAGAGAATTGCTTAATGAAATGAATGACATTATGAATGATCATGCTATTAGAGTAGTAACTAGAGGAGGTACAATAAATCAGGAACCACTTTATCGTAAGTGAAATCATAAAAGAACTAAACAAGATCCACAAAGAGTTAACACTGATATACCTAGTCCATCTAGAAAAAAAAGAAAAAGAAGAATGGTAGGACTTTGCATGCCTCTAGTGAACCTGAAATAGATAAACCTCCTGATAATGACATTGATAATGATATCTCTATCTCCGATGCTGAAACTCAATCTGGTAATGAACATTCATCTAGTGATAATGATAAAGATAATGAAGATATTCATGAAAGTGCTCAATCAGACAAAGATAAAGAACCAGATAATGATGTTGAGATAGAACCAGTTGTCTATCTTGATAACCCACAACCCAAAAATAAAAGATATGATAAAAAAGACTTTGTTGCTAGAGAACATGGAAGAAAAATAGAACCATGGGTTGAAAAACCCATGCCCTTTCCACCTAAGTCTACTAAGAAAAAGGATGATGAAGAATTTCAATGCTTTGCTGAAATGATTTGGCCAGTCTTTCTGCGCACCCGCTTCACTGATATAGGTATCACCAATAAGAGAAAAATACCGGAAGATGAAATCTCCACTATGATTGCTAATTACTCTTTCAAGGATGGAGTACCTAAAAAATATTGGAGATCCGGGAATACCAACTATACCATGCTCCATCAAAAGAAATGATGTGAATACTGCTTTGTGTGATTTAAGAGCTGGTGTTAGTGTCATGCCTTTCTCTTTATATAAAAGAGTAGATTTGAATAAACTCATACCTACTGAAATATATTTGTTAATGGCTGACAAATCAACTGCCATACCTATCGGTATTTGTGAGGATGTGCCCATTGTTGTTGCTAATGTTACTACCTTAACTCACTTTGTTATACCTGAGATGCCCGAGGATGACAATGCGTCTATTATCCTTTGTAGACCATTCTTGAAAACTACAAGGGTTGTTATTGATTGCAATAAAAGCAAGGTCACTTTTCATATCAATGGTAATGAGCATACGACGCACTTTCCAAAGAAACAATTCAAGTGAATGGTATACATGTTATTGAAAAATTTCCGACAGTCACTATTGGAAGTTTCCATCTACCTCTACCTACTGCAAAAAAGAAATATGAAATTCTTAGTGTTGGGGACATGCATATCCACATTGAGGTAACTTAGTGTTTCACGAAAGTTCTTTGGATTCATGCTACTCGAAGGTGGTTATTAATAAGACTTGATCAACCTTATTAATGGATCATTTTTGTGAGACTATGAAGTTGATAAATTTACTAAGCACAAACTTTCTGTCCTAAGTTTATTTTCTGTTTTCTTTAGTTCAATAAAATAAAATGCCATGTTTCGTGTGTTTTCTGTTTTTCCGGTGCCATAAGAAAATGACCCAACAATAAAAGTGCTCAGAATGTCATGAAAATTTGATACGATTTTTTTCTGAATATTTCTGAATTTCGAGTACAAATAACTTCAGAGGGAGCTGCACCAGGTGGGCACCATCCACCTGGGTGCACAGCACCCCCAAGCATGCCCTGGTGGGTGGTGGTCCCCACGTGGGCCCTCTCACTTATCTCTTTAGCCATAGTCATCACCCACCTTCATAAAAAATCACCATTGCTTTCTCTCTCGTTATTCTTGCTCTCAAACCAGCGGATTTCGATATCTTTGCTCGAAGCTCTGTTTCCATAACTTTTTTGAGGGATTGTTTCTTGGTATGTGACTCCTCCGTTCATCCAATTAGTTTCTGTTTTAGTGGTTCATATTTTGAATAATTAGTTACTCTTGGTGCTGCTGTAGATGAGCTTGCATGCTGAGTTCCTAGAGTTATAAGTAGTTTCTATGCTTAATATAGCCTCTCTGCATCCCTATGAGTAGTTTCTATCAATGTTGCAAAGTTTTGTTGACAAAATTTTGCGGGTTAATTTATTTTAGAATTTTATTCATAGGAATAAGATGAGCTTCTTTAGGAAGTTTGCTTCCAAGGAGGCTTCCAAGCGAGTTATTGGGGAAACGTTGGACAATAATCTCCACGCTTCAACAAGGGTGGAGGTGCGATCGTGTGAATGTCCGGATAATCCCTTCATGGAGCAGGCCGGAATCAGTCGGAAGTTGCACAACTTGCTGCCAATGCTGGTCTCACCAACTTCATCGCAGTTGAGTCTGAACAATACCATATCCTTACAAATCCCTTTGTGCAAACTTTTCATTTTATGAATAGGAATAACCCTGTGGAGTGTGGTTTGACTTATATGCTGAAACCCATGAAATACTGCTCATTGACTTTTGCGACATGTGCTTGATTCCCGCTGGTGCGGAAATTAGAGAGCCTAAGCCCGCAGAGTTCGAAGACTTTTATCTTACCCTATTAGTGGGAGTCAAGAGAGGAGTGTCGCACGTCATAGCCACTAGCTTGCATTTTCCTGTGGTGCATTATTTTGCTCTTTCCATTTCGAAATGCCTGCTTGCTAGAGAGAAGGCAAGTCCACTTAGTGCCCCAGATTTAGCTGTCTTACACCATGCACTGTACGGTGATACTACCTTTAGCCAGGGGCCATTATTGCATGACATTTACAACTTAAGGAATAAGGGTAAAATTCATGGTGGTATTTATGCCACTTGCTTGGTGAATCATTTCGAAGTTCAAATACGCCAACATGACCCCCGTTTGCCCAAGGTTTTTCCGAATCTTCAGTCTATGGAGTATCATCAATACCCTGATAGTGATAACCCTGATCATAATGTTCCTTATAAGTTTTAGTGTGGTAACCCGTGATATTATCCCATTGCATGCACCTGCTTTGTTTGATCCTATTGCCAGGAATGGATACATAATTATGCCAAATGACATTGTTGCCTATCGAAACGCCCATGCAGCTATGGAGGAGGAGCCCTAGGAGTGGGACGCTCAGGTGCCACCACCACAACGCTTTGACATGGGACCGGATGGTTACTACAGATGACCATGAACCAAGCTAGGCCAAAAGCCTAAGCTTGGGGGAGTACGTATTCCCCCGACATTACATTCATGTTCACACATTTCGTTCCAGTTGTCAGTGTTCACACCTTTTCACTGTATCATTCATGTTAGATTTATTTTCTCGTCTTATTCTTGTGCATTTGAAATACTTTGAGAAAATCCAAAAATATATATCTTGCTTCTTTTCCGTTTTTCTGTTTTTCTTTCTAAGTTTAATGTACTTTTAATGTTAAAAGAAAACCCAAAAAGATTTCCTTGTTCTTCTTTTGCTTGTTGGGAGCTCTCCCGTGTAAATAGTTTTTCTCATTTTGGTTTTCCTTTCCTTCTTTAAATTGCTTTAGTTAAGAAAAACTAAAAACTCGAAAAATATGTCAGTGTGTTTCTTTTAAATTCTTTTTATTTTGTGGAGTTGTACCTAGGAGGAGACCACGATGAAAATGTTGAGTGCCTCTCATATGAACTATTGTTTATCTAACAGAGTGACCAAATTACCTTGCCTTCTCCTTTCGAATAAAATGTTTGTTGATTCCAGCTTAGTCCACGACACTCTTGCACTATTATTATTTTCACATCATTCGTCATGCAAGTGAAAGGCAATAATGACGATATTCGATGAACTGGTTGTGGCACAGAGAAACGGGTATGAACTCGACTTGTTCTGTTTTGCAACTATGTTTATCCTAGTATCCATGATTCAATATATTATGATCAAACTTGTTTGAAATGACCCTTAGAGATTATAGTTTCTCATGCCATGTGATAACCCACAAGTATAGGGGATCACAACAGTTTTCAAGGGTAGAGTATTCAACCCAAATTTGTTGATTCGACACAAGGGGAAGCCAAAGAATATTCTCGAGTATTAGCAGTTGAGTTGTCAATTCAACTACATTTGAAAGATTTAGTATCTATAGCAAAGTTTTTGTAGCAAAGTAATGTGATAGTAACGGTAGCAGCGGTAACACTAGTAGTAGTGACAGCAGTAGTGGTATAGTAACTTAGCAAGGACCAGTAGGAAAAGCTCGTAGGCATTGGATCGGTGATGGATAATTATGTCGGATTACATTCATCATGTAACAATTATAACATGGGGGGATTTGTAACTAGCTCCAGTTCGTTAATGTAATGTAGGCATGTATTCTGTATATAGTCATACGTGCTTATGGAAAAGAACATGCATGACATCTATTGTCCATCCCTCCCGTGGCAGTGGGGTCCTAATGGAAACTAAGGGATATTAAGGTCTCCTTTTAATAGAGAACCGGAACAAAGCATTAGCACTTGGTGAATACATGAACTCCTCATAGTATGGTCATCTCCGGGAGTGGTTCCGGCTATTGTGACTCCGGGGTTGCTGGGTCATAACACATAGTAGGTGACTACAACTTGCAAGATAGGATCAAGAACACACATATATTGATGAAAACATAATAGGTTCAGATCTGAAATCATGGCACTCGGGCCCTAGTAACAAGCATTAAGCATAACAAAGTAGTAGCAACGTCAATCTTAAAACATAGTGGATACTAGGGATCAAACCCCATCAAAACTAACTCGATCAAATGATAGATCTCATCCAACCCATCACCGTCCAGCAAGCCTATGATGAGATTACTCACGAACGGTGAAGAGCATAATGGAATTGGTAATGAAGGATGGTTGGTGATGACGACAGCGACAATTTCCCCTCTCCGAAGCCCAGAACGGACTCCAGATCTGCCCTCTAGAGGAAGAACAGGTGGTGGCGGCGGCTCCGTATCGTAAAATGCGATGAACTCTTCTCTCTTAATTTTTTCTGGGCAAGAGAGACTATATAGAGCTGGAGTTGGAGGCGGTGGAGCCACGAGGGCCTCACAAGCCTGCCAGGCGCGGCCAGGGGGGCCCGCGCCTCCTAGGTTTCTGGGCTCCTACTTCCATACCTGCAGGTAATTCTTGCGCCAGTAGTTTTTATATATTCCACAAAAAATCCTCGTAAATTTCCAGGTCATTCCGAGAACTTTTATTTCTGCGCAAAAACAGCACCATGGCAATTCTGCTGAAAACAATGTCAGTCCGGGTTATTTCCATTCAAATCATGCAAATTAGAGTCCAAAACAAGGGCAAAATAGTTTGGAAAAGTAGATACGATGGAGACGTATCAACTCCCCCAAGCTTAAAGCCTTGCTTGTCCTCAAGCAATTCAATTGACAAACTGAAAGAGGCAAAAGAAAAACTTGTTGTTCTAAATATGTCTAACTCATATTCTGACTTTCAGCAAGATCATAAGCTAACCACATAAGCAATGGCATTTAGGTCTCATGATGTACTCATATCAATGGCATAATCAACTAGCGAGCAATAATAATGAGTTTCAAATGTCAACACTTCAATCAAAACAATCATAACACAATATGAACACGTGGTATCTCACTAGCCCTTTCTGAGACCGCAAAACATAAATGTAGAGCACCTTCAAAGGCCAAGGGCTGACTGAACATTGTAATTCATGGCAAAGAAGATCCAGTCACAGTCATACTAAATATCAATTAATAGAAAAGCATAAAAATGACGGAGGTGCTCTCTAACTGGTGCTTTTTAATAACAAGAGGATGACTCAACAAAAACGTAAATAGATAGGCCCTTTGCAGAGGGAAGCATTGATTTGCAGAGGTGCCAGAGCTCAAGCTTTTAAAACAGAGATAAATAATTTTGGGTGGTATGCTTTCATTGTCAACGTAATGACCAATAGTTTTCACCATCTTCCATGCTACACATATTATAGGCGGTTCCCAAACAGAAAAGTAAAGTTTTGACTCCCCCACCACCAATCAATCACACTCCATGACTAGCCGAATCCTCGGGTTCCGTCCATACCAACAACAATCTAGGGGGAGTTTTGTTTGCAATTATCTTTTCGATTTGAGCATGGAACTGAGCATTCCAATTATCGACCGCTTTCTCGTGAGTGATAGTGAATAAACACGGATCGAGGATAACACGCCTAGCATGGAAAATACTGACCGCTCCTTGTCACCACATGAGCGGTTCAGGTATACAAAACAAATTATTACTTGAAGATTTAGAGAGTGGCACATGCAAATTTACTTGGAACGACAGGTAGATACCGCATATAGGTAGGTATGGTGGACTCATATGGAACAACTTTCGGTTTATGGAAGTCGATGCACAAGCAGTATTCCCGCTTAGTACAAGTGAAGGCTAGCAAAAGACTCGGAAGCGACCAACTAGAGAGCGGCAATAGTCATTAATATGCATTGAAATTAACCAACATTGAGTGCAAGCATGAGTAGGATATAAATCACCATAAACATGAATATCATAGAGGCTATGTTGATTTTGTTTCAACTACATGTGTGAACACGTGCCAAGTCAAGCCACTTGAATCATTCAAAGGAGGATACCATCCTATCATACTACCTCATAATCATCTTGAAATTCATGTTGGCATCCAAGACAAACCATTATAAGCTCCTAGGTAATTAAGAATAGCATCAGAAACTATGATCTCTAAGTTGTCATTGCAAACATGTTTCTCTCATAACAAAGCTGAATTAGGAACGATGAGTTAGTCATATTTACAAAAACAAAATAGGTTGAGTTCATACCAGCTTTTCTAGGCTCAGTCACTTCATCATATATCATCATTATTGCCTTTCACTTGCACGACTGAATGATGTGAATAATAATGAGAGTGTTCGTGCATTCGACTAAGCTGGAATCTTCAAGCAAACACAGAGGAGAAGACAAGGTAATATGGCTCTTGGACGGATAAACAGATATGCATGTGAGAGCCACTAAACATTGTAACCATGGTCTTCTACCTTGACCCAAAGAAAAAGAAAACTATTTACACGGGAAAGCTCCCAACAAGAAAAAGAAGAAAGGGAAATCTTTTTGGGTTTTCTTTTCAAACACCTCTAAGAAAGCTGGAAAGTAAACTTACAACTAATTTTTTTTTTGTTTTTCTCAAACTAGACAAACACACGAGAAGAAAGCGAGAAAAAGAAATAAACTAGCATGGATGATACAATGGTAAGGTGTGAACACCGATTATCAAAGTGAAAGTGTGAGCATGAATATAAAGTCGGTGAGAAGCACGTACTCCCCCAAGCTTAGGCTTTTGGCCCAAGTTGGTGTGCTCACACGGCTGGTCCGGGCGATATCCAAAATTATAATGGGGGTTGTACGGGAACGCGGCAGCTACCGCCTGAATAGCTGCCTCGCGGAGGCGAGCAGCCTTTGCCTCCCTCTCATACTCCTCTACCTCTCCTTTGGTTATGTAATATCTCCGTTTTACCTGAAAGTCAAAGAAGACAGGAGCAGGAAGGGTAATATGGAAAACACGCTATCGATTAAATATTAACCGGTATAGGAGGGATTCATTATCCCTCTCAAGGAACTGATAACGTGTCATAGCGGCACGATCAAGGAAATCTGTATGGAGCGGGGGGTCTCCTTCGCGGATGGGTACTCCAAGAAAATTTGCTATGCGAGTGGCATAGATCCCACCAAAGAAATACCCTTCATTAGCATTATTATTTAGCCTCCTCGCGATTATAGCTCCCATGTCGGAACTCCTATCACCCGTTACTGCGCTCTTAAGAATACTAAGGTCAGGTGTACAGAGGTGACAATGCTCAATATTTCCGTTAATGCATCTACCTACGAAGAGGGCAAAGTAATGTAAGACAGGAAAATGAATGCTCCCCATGGTAGCCTGCGTAATATCTCTATTTTCTCCAACAGTTATACTAGAGATAAAATCTCTAACCGGAGACTTAGGAGGATCATTGAGACTACCCCTATCAGGTATCTCGCAAATTCTATTAAAATCCTTTAAATCCATGGTATACGATTTGTCATAAAGATCAAATAGTATGGATGTGTCACGACCAACTGAAAATTTGAATCTATGAACAAAAGAGGCAGTGAGTGTAGTATACTGTTCGCATTTGTTGGAGATGAATTCTTCGAGCCCAGCGTTGTGAACAAATGTATCAAACTCGTCCTTGAAACCTGCATCAATCATGAATTCATCGGAAGGCCATTCACATGGTTGTACCAGTGTGTTCCTCGGCTGATAAGGATCGGGCTCCCGAATTGAGAGATGCGGACCCCTTTTGCTTGAGGAACCACCATGATAGTTTCTCCTGAACATCTTCTTTTCTGAAAATTTCTGAAAATTTTAGTGACTCAAAAGAAAAGTGAACAAGGGTCAACAAAACTCATAGCAACTACCCCTACAAGTGCCTAGAGGCCATATCATGCATCAAAACTACTTGGGACCAACTAAAATTAACATGCAAAGCTCAAGAACAGGGTCACCAAGGCAGCAAAAATATGCAACGAATAAAGCACTAGAGCAAAAACTAATTGAACCAATGGAGGAGTCACATACCAAGGAACAATTCCCCCAAAACAGTTTGGTAAATGGGGCTTTGCACAAGGAGATCGAAAAATGCAGCAAGAAGAGCAAGAACACGGGTTTGAGATGTGGAATGATTTTTTCTGGAGGTAGGAGAAGGAGATGGGAGCTGGAATAAGTGGAGGGGGGCCACATGGGGCCAACAAACCTGCTAGGCGTGGCCAGGGGGGTGCCCGTGCCTCCTAGGCTTGTGGCCCACTCGTGCATCCCCGTGACTAGCTCTCTATCTCAGAATTTTTCAAAAATTCCAGAAAAGTCATACTTGATTTTCAGGGCATTTGAAGAACTTTTATTTTCGGGACACTTTTCTAAGCGACGAAAAAGCATAAAACAGGAAAAATAAAGCTACATTTATCATTTTTCTTTTAAGCAACAGAAAGTAAAAGTTCGGAACAGAAGGTTGTGACTCCTAGATTGATCCATCTCATGGTCATCAAAAGGAATCTGTCAATGAGGTTGATCAAGTCTCCTTGACAAACTTTTTTCGAATCACATAAAACCTAAGAATTTCCAAATAATCACTAGGTTACCTCAATGGGGATGTGCATATCCCCAACAAGTAAATCGTACTTTATCTTGACAGTAGGTATAGGGCATTCAAAGCTTCCAATAAGAATTGATGAAGTTTTTTTAATAGCATTGATGCAATGTACTCGATATTGTTTCTCGGAAAGTGCACCGTGTGCTCATTACCATTAACATGGAAAGTGACATTGCCTTTGTTGCAATCAATAACATCCCCTGTAGTGTTTAAAAAGGGTCTTCCAAGGATGACCGCCATGGCATCATCCTCGGGAATATCCAAAATAACAAAGTCCGTTAAGATAGTAACGTTAGCAACCACAACAAGCACATCCTCGCAAATGCCGATGGAAAAAACAATTGATTTGACGGTCTTAATAACCCACAAGTGTAGGGGATCGATTGTAGCCTTTCTTAATAAGTAAGAGTGTCGAACCCAACGATGAGCTAAAGGTAGGACAAATATTCCCTCAAGTTCTATCGACCACCGATACAACTCTACGCACACTTTACGTTCTCTTTACCTAGAACAAGTATGAAACTAGAGGTACTTTGTAGGTGTGAGAGGATAGGTTTGCAAGAAAAGAAAGAACACGTAAATAAAGACTAGGGGCTGGTAGAAACAAGTAGGTTAGTCTAACGAGTGTGGAAAAGTGGTGGTAGGAGTTGCGGAATTGTTCCTAAGCAATTGACTACGTTACTAGACCGATAGCAAGTTTTATGTGGGAGAGGCCACTGCTAGCATGTCATCCCTTACTTGGAATTCTATGCACTTATGATTGGAACTATTAGCAAGCATCCGCAACCACTAACGTTCATCAAGGTAAAACCCAACCATAGCAATAAGATATATTGGTCCCCCTTCAATCCCGTACGCATCAGTTTCTATGCTAGGCTGAAGCTTCTGTCACCCTTGCCCTCCAATACATAGTCCTATCAACATACTACTAACCCTATGGTGTGATCCACGTGTGTGCTCATATGATGGGATCCAAAGGACAACAACATAACCACAAGCAAATTAAACCAATCATAGCAATTCATCAATCACCGATAGGACAACGAAAATCTACTCAGACATCATAGGATGGCAACACATCATTGGATAATAATATGAAGCATAAATCACCATGTTCAAGTAGAGGGTACAGAGGTTTGCGGGAGAGTGGACCGCTGAATATAGATGGGGGAAGGTGATGGAGGTGTTGGTGAAGATGACAGAGGTGTTGGTGTAGATCGCCGTCACACGATGATGTCCCGGGCGGCGTTCCGGCGCTGCCGGGAGAGAGGGGAAGAGAACCCCCCTTCTTCTTCTTCTTCTTACTTGACCTCCTTTGTAGATGGGATAAGGATTTCCCCTCCGGTCCATGGTATCCATGGCGGCGGAGGTGCGAGAGCCCCTCCGAGATTGGATCTCTCTCTGTGTGTCCTTCTGTTTCTGTGCTCCCAGATTCTCGCTTTCACCGTTTCTTAAATTCCGGGAGATCCGTAACTCCGATTGGGCTGAAATTTTAAAACGATTTTCTTCCAGATATTCTCTTTCTTGCTGAGAAAGAAGGGCCCCAACCGCCTTAGGGATTGGTCACAAGCCTGGCAGCCGCGGCCTAGGGGGGTGCCTCCTGGGATTGTGACCTCCTCGGGCATCGTTTCGCGTAGATTCTTCTTCCCAAAAATCATTAATATTCCAAAAACAAATCCCCGTAGGTTTTTTTTACTGCGTTTGGACTTCGTTTGGTATGGATATTCTGCGAAAAAAACATGCAACAAATAGGAACTGGCACTGGGCACTGGATCAATATGTTACTCCCAAAAATAGTATAAAAAGTTGCCAAAAGTATATGAAAGTTGTAGAATATTGGCATGAAACAATCAAAAATTATAGATACAATGGAGACGTATCAGTCGACCATTTGCAAAGATATTTCAGTGGGTGTCAACTTATCCAATTCAAGTCTACGATAAAGAGAGAGAGGCATAACACTAACACCAGCTCCAAGATCGCATAAAGCAGTTCTAACATAATTTCCTTTAATGGAGCAAGGTATAGTGGGCACTCCGGGATCACCTAGTTTCTTAGGAGTTCCACCCTTGAAGGTGTAATTAGCAAGCATGGTGGAAATCTCAACCTCAGGTATCTTCCTTTTATTAGTCACAATATCTTTCATGTACTTAGCATAAGGAGACATTTTGAGCATATCTGTCAAACACATTTGCAGAAACACTGGTCTAATCATTTCAACAAAGTGCTCAAATCCTCATCATCCTTTTTCTTGGATGGTTTGGGAGGAAAGGGCATGGGTTTCTGAACCCATGGTTCTCTTTCTTTACTATGCTTCCTAGCAATAAAGTCGTTCTTACCATATCTCTTGTTCTTAGGTTGTGGGTTATCAAGATCAACAACAGGTTCAATCTCCACATCCTTATCATTACTAGGTTGAGCATCAACATGAAGACCACTATCAATATTATCAATAGGCTCATGTTCATCACCAAATTGTGTTTCGGCATCAGAATAGAGACATCATTTGGATTCTCAGGTGTAACAGCAACAGGTTTGCTAGCATGCAAGTTCCTATCATATTTCTTTTTCTTCCTATTACCAGGATGACTAGGTGCATCAGTGCTAACTCCTTGAGAATCTTGTTCAATTCTCTTAGGATGGCCCTCATGATACAAAGGTTCCTGAGTCATTTTACCACCTCTAGTGACGACTCTAACAGAATTGTCATTCAACTCATTGAGCAAGTCATTTTAAGCCTTAAGTACTTGTTCTACTTGAGTAGTGACCATAGAGGCATGTTTACTCAAAAGCTTAAGATCATTGACACTTCTATCCACACAAGCACTTATATGATTAATCGTGCGAGCATTTTGTTCCAATTGTCTGCTAACATAATCATTGAAACTTTGTTGTTTGGCAACGAAGTTATCAAATTCATCTAAGCATAAGCTAGTAGGTTTATCATAAGGAATATCACTCTCATTGAATCTACGAAGAGAATTCACCTCTACTACATGTGTCGGGTTATCAAGACGATGTATTTCTTCGATAGGTGGTAGATTCTTAACATCTTCAGATTTAATACCTTTCTCTTGCATAGATTTCTTGGCTTCTTGCATATCTTCAGGACTGAGGAATAGAATACCTCTTTTCTTCGGAGTTGGCTTCGGAGGTGGTTCGGGAATAGTCCAAGCATTATCATTTCTCAAGATATTATTCAATAGAAATTCAGCTTGTTCCACAGTTCGTTCCCTGAAAACACAACCAGCACAACTATCTAGGTGGTCCCTAGAACCATCGGTTAGTCCATTATAAAAGATATCATGTATTTCATTTTTCTCAAGAGGGTGATGAGGCAAAGCATTCAGTAACTGGACAATCCTCCCCCAAGCTTGTGGGAGACTCTCTTATTCAACTTGCACAAAGTTATATATATCCTGCAAGGCAGCTTGTTTCTTATGGGCAGGAAAATATTTCTTAGAGAATTAGTATATCATATCCTGGAGACTACACACACAACTAGGAGCAAGAGAAGTAAACCAAGTCTTAGAATCACCCTTTAGCGAGAAAGGAAACAACTTAAGGATATAGTAATGGCGAATCTTTTCCTCATTCGTGAATAGGGTGGCTATATCATTCAGCTTAGTAAGATGTGCTACAACTGTTTCAGACTCGTAACCATGAAAAGGATCAGATTCTACCAGAGTGATTAACTCAGGATCGATAGAGAATTCATAATCCTTATCAGTGACAAAGATGGGTGAAGTAGCAAACTTAGGATCGTATTTCATTCTAGCATTCAGAGATTTTTCTTTCCACTTGCGTAATAAATTCTCAAGATCATAGCTATCCTTACAAGCATGAAAGTCTTCAGCTACCTCTTCCTCCATAACACAACCCTCAGGTATATCAGGCAATTCATAACTAGGAGAGCTAGGTCTAACAGGTGAAACAACATGTTCTACTTCAATAATTTCAGCAGTTTCAGAAGTATCATCACATTCCGCAGCAACTCTAGCAATTTGTGCATTAAGAAATGCACCTAGTGGCAAAGCAGTATCAAGCAAAGCATCATCATAAGCATCATGGATATCGGAAGTAGCATCATCAAGCACATGTGACACATCAGAATTTCTAGTAGGTGGTGGTGCCGCAAACTTACTCATAACTGAAGGTGAATCAAGTGTAGAGCTAGATGGCAGTTCCTTACCTGTCCTCGTAGTTGAGGGCAAGACTTTAGTTTTTGGATATCTCGGATTCCTCGTAGTGATCAACAGACGTAAATCCCAAGTGACTCAGAGAATAGAGCTGGGCCTCCCCGGCAATGGTGCCAGAAAATAGTCTTGATAGCCCACAAGTATAGGGGATCGCAACAGTTTTCGAGGGTAGAGTATTCAACCCAAATTTGCTGATTCGACACAAGGGGAAGCCAAAGAATATTCTTGAGTATTAGCAGTTGAGTTATCAATTCAACCACACGTGAAAGATTTAGTACCTACAACAAAGTTTCAGTAGCAAAGTAGCGTTATAGTAACGGTAGGAGCGGTAACAGTAGCAGTAGTGACAGCAGTAGCGGTATAGTAACTTAGCAAGGACCAGTAGGAAAATCTTGTAGGCATTGGATCGGTGATGGATAATTATGTCGGATGACATTCATCACGTGACAGTTATAACATGGGGTGATTTGTAACTAGCTCCAGTTCGTCAATGTAATGTCGGCATGTATTCCGTATATAATCATACGTGCTTATGGAAAAGAACTTGCATGACATCTATTGTCCATCCCTCCCGTGGCAGCGGGGCCCTAATGGAAACTAAGGGATATTAAGGTCTCCTTTTAATAGAGAACCGCAACAAAGCATTAGCACTTAGTGAATACACGAACTCCTCATACTATGGTCACGGGAGTGGTTCCAGCTATTGTCACTCCGGGGTTGCCGGGTCATAACACATAGTAGGTGACTACAACTTGCAAGATAGGATGAAGAACACACATGTATTGATGAAAACATAATAGGTTCAGATATGAAATCATGGCACTCGGGCCCTAGTGACAAGCATTAAGCATAGCAAAGTAGTAGCAACATCAATCTTAGAACATAGTGGATCCTAGGGATCAAACCCCATCAAAACTAACTCGATTACAAGATAGATCTCATCCAACCCATCACCGTCCAACAAGCCTACGATGAGATTACTCACTCTGGTGAAGAGCATCATGGAATTGGCGATGAAGGATGGTTGGTGATGACGACGGTGATGATTTCCCCTCTCCGGAGCCCAGAACGGATTCCAGATCTGCCCTCCAGAGGAAGAACAGGTGGTGGCTGTGGCTCCGTATTGTAAAACGCGATGAACTCTTCTCTCTTAATTTTTTCTGGGCGAGGGAGACTATATAGAGCTGGAGTTGGAGGCGGCGGAGCCACGAGGGCCTCACAAGCCTGCGAGGCACGACCAGGGGGGCCCGCGCCTCCTGGGCTTGTGGGCTCCTGGCTCCGTCCCTCCAGGTAATTCTTGCACCAGTACTTTTTATATATTCCACAAAAAATCCTCGTAAATTTCCAGGTCTTTCCAAGAACTTTTATTTCTGCGAAAAAGGAATACCATGGCAATTCTGCTGAAAATTGCGTTAGTCCAGGTTAGTTCCATTCAATCATGCAAATTAGAGTCCAAAACAAGGGAAAAAGAGTTTGGAAAAGTAGATACGATGGAGACGTATCACCATGCTTAAGTATCTAGGAGTGGATAATGATTTATCTTGGATATCGATAGGTATTAAAATGGTCGTGATTTAGTATGATGGTACGGTATCCTCCTCCGAATGTTTCGAGTGGCTTGACTCGACACATGTTCATCCATGTAGTTGAATCAAAACCAACATTGCCTCTATGATATTTATGTTCATGGTGTTCATATCCTAGTCATGCTAGTATTCAATGTTACTTATGCATAATGCATGTTCATGACCGTTTTCGCTCTCTAGCTGGCCGCTTCCCACTTTATTTGCTAGCCTTGGCCTGTACTAAGCGGGAATACTGCTTGTGCATCAAATCCTAAAACCCAAGTTACTCTAGATGACACTACCATACCTACCTATATGTGATATTACCCTGCCGTCCTGAGTAAATTTGCAAGTGCCACCTCTAAAAACGTCAAATAAATTTCCGCTTCTATATGCCTGGATAGTTTATAGAGTGACAGGAGGTAGCTGATATCTTCCATGCTATGCGGGCTATGCTCATGATGAGTGTTTATTCACTCGTCCTTGTAAGTGCATCCAGTGCCCCTTAGTGATTTTGGTGGTTGAAGACTTATAGGTTAAGAGACTGATATGTTTGTGAGTGTACACATGCTCTATAAGTCGCTGAGGAGTTTGAGTTATTCGATGAATATCGACCCCTAAAAATATATGTCTTCGAGTGAAGACTTTGGTCTTTCTTTGAAGACTTTGATCGCGATGAAATTGAAGATGAGGAATTCGGTGTGTCCTGAAGAAAACACTCTGAAGAATTTGAAGCTTGAAGATTTACACTTTCTGTTTCATTTTGTTCATACTTGAGTCATAGGACACCGTACTATTAAAGGGGGTGGAGGTAAAACTATGGAACCAATTTCCTCATGATGCTCACCCCAAGCCTACATCTACCAAAGCCTCAAAGTGAGGAATATGAGACATGAGGACTTTAACAGTTGAAAGTTCCGACCGTTGTCGCGCCACGTGCCACTTGTCACAGATCTTATGCACTCAACGGTCATATTATTAAAGGGCATTTAGGTCAAATCATGTAGGGATGCTCCCAGGCTATAAATAGCCGCCCCAAAACGACTAGTTGGTTGGCTGCTCTGAGATAAACTGACACTAGTCATTTAGAGCAACCCAAATTCCTTAGAGCCTTTGAGTGAAAATCCATCAAGTGAGGAAATACCCCAAACCAAAACCCAAGTGATTGAGCATCACTGAAGAAGTTATTCCTTTGTGGAGCCGACACTAGTTATCTTTGAGGACTATGCATCCTCCAGACGGCTAGGCGTCATGGTCTACAACATCCAGCAATCAATTCAGGATCGCCGGGTGACCTAGTTTGTGAGGGTTTGGAAGTCTACCCTGAAGACTTACCACGAGTGTTGGGCGAGGATTGTGTGTCCTTAGCTCAAGGAGAATACAGTAGGAACTGTGTGTCCCGGGAGCGTGTGTCCTTTAGTTTCAATACCAAGCCACTCCAAACCAGACGTACAACTGTCACAACCGTTGGAACTGGGTCATCAACAACTGTCTTCATCGAGCTACTGGTTCAATTTCCTCAACTCTCTCATTTCCTCTATTGCATGTTGAAGACTTTCATCTATACTGTTTCAAGAATTTGACTGAAGACTTTCTATGAATTGCTCACCTCAAATTCTTCACCTAAGTTATTCTTCACCTAAGTTATTCTTCACCTAAGTTATTCTTCACCTAAGCAAAGAATATCATCTGTGGCCACCCGAGGAAGGGTCAGTATGGAAAATTTAGTGCTTTAGGAACAACGAAGCTTATCTGGGATAGGCTGTCCAAAGTCAATGAGGGAGTCTCAACACAGCTTGACTCTTGTGTCGATGTTCTTCGCAATCTCTTCAACCGTTTCAAGAGGCTTGAGAATGAAAGCTGCCAAGATACCTTTGATCGCCTCACTGACATCTCAAATGAACTGCAAGCTTTGGGAGCTAGAGACATCACTGACCATGAAGTCGTGAAGAAACTACTACAATCTCTAGATCCATCATTTGACACACTGGTTCTGATGATCCAAGAACGCAGACACTTCAAGATGCTTGATCTTGCTGATATACTTGAAAGACTCAATACTCATGAATTCCAACAAGAAGATAAGAGAGATCTGTATGGACCAAGCTACTCAAGACCTCGTGCGCTGAAGGCTAAGGCTATTTCCTCATGTGAAGAAGAAGAATCTAATTGTAGTCTTGGTGAATGATACGTCCCAAATGTATCTATAATTTATGCTTGTTCCATGATCTTTTGCGTGACATTGTTATATGTTTTGCTACACTTTTATATCATTTTACACATATTTGGACTAACCTACTAGCTCAGTGCACTAAGTGCGAGTTTCTGTCTGCTGATGTCTATTTTGCAGCGGCTTTTACCCAATTTTCCGAAGCCCGAAAAATTTCGGAAGAAATATATAAAAAATGAGTGAAACAGAAGCTTCCGGATTCCCAGGTGACCTGCTGGCGCGGCCAGGCCCTAGGGCGCGCCAGGAGGCCGCCTGGGTGGGTCCTACCTCCTCCGGTGCCCTCCTTTGGCCTATATTTAGGGTCCCGAGAGGAAACCCTTCGACATCTTCCAGAATCGCAAATTTACTATCGTCCCGCCGCCGCAGCGCTTTCGAGACCGGGACCATTAGGAGACCTCTTGTCGGCACCATGCCGGAGGGAGGATTGACCTACGGGAGCATTATGAGAGGATTGACCCTGTCGTGGACTTTTCTCGGACGTGCCGTGAGTAGTCCTCCTTGGACCATGGGTCGATGAGCAGTAGCTATGTGATGTCTTCTCTCCAACCTTGTGCTTCAATGGTTAGTCCTTGTGAGCTCCCCTACATGATGAAGGCATCTATGTAATTCTCTTGCTATTGCTATGCTCGATTTTTGGGATCCGATGGATTATGAGTTTATGTTCAGATTGTTATGAGTTATATATTTGATTATCCTTTTATATTATGTTCCTTAGTGATTCATGCATGTTCTCCGTTGCTATTTATTTCTTTGGCCGAGTAGTAGATTGTAACTCCAAGAGGGAGCATTATGCATGATTGTGGGTTCATGCCCCTCGATGTCTAGCTTGAGTGGAAGAAACATCATACTAGGGGATGTGCTCTTGCCACCAGGGAGAAAACAACGGTGCTTGTGACCATGGTTGCAAGGATTGGTTACCTTACGCATAGTTCGTTAATGCAGTTGTCCGTTGCTTTGAGTTTACATTTTGGGTGGGGCTCGCAACATAATACCGACGAGATGTTCTGGATAGATATCTCAAGGTGGATGATTAGAAAGTAGATGATGATGAATAAACGGTCTACTTGTCTTGGGGTACTGCCCATTACTATTGAACCTCTTTTTGGGGAACGTTGCATGGGAAACAAAAAATTTCCTACGCACACGAAGACCTATCATGGTGATGATCATCTACGAGAGGGAGATCGGATCCACATACCCTTGTAGATCGCTAAGCGGAAGCGTTAATAAACGCGGTTGATGTAGTGGTACGTCTTTACGATCCGTCCCACGAACCGTCTCATGATCCGTCCTGATCAAGTGCTAAACGGACGACACCTCCTCGTTCCACACACGTACAACTCGATGATGATCTCCGCCTTCTTGCTCCAGCAAGAGAGACGGGGATGTAGATGAGTTCCCCGGCAGCGCGATGACGCTCCGGTTGTGGTGGTGATCTATTCTTGCAGGGTTCCGCCCGACCTCTGCATAAAACCGATCTAGGGGAAGAACTACGAAGTAGAGGTTTAGGGTTGCACGTGGAAAAGTTGTGTCTCAAACAACCCTAAAGCTCTAGTATATATATGAGGAGGGAGGGGGCAGGCCTTGCGCCACAAGGGAGGAGCCCTTGGGTCGGCCGAAGTGGAGGAGGGATGAGTCCTCCTCCAATCCCACTTGGATTAGGACTCCTTCCTTAATTTCCCACCTCTTTCGGATTTTCCACTTTTCCCTCACGGGCTTTCCTTGGATGTCTTTTTCAGCCCATTATGCCTTATTGCGCATCCAATAAATCCACATGGACCCAGTGGGCCCCCGGAACCCATTCATCACTCCCGGTACACTGCCGGCAATGCCCAAAAACCTTCCGGAATCCAAATACCAACTTCCTATATATCAATCTTCGTTTATAGACCATTCTGGAACTCCTCGTGACGTCTGGGATCTCATCCGGGACTCCGAACAAAACTACGGTCACCAACACATATAACTCAACTATACCGAAACGTCACCGGACCTTAAGTGTGTAGACCTTGCGGGTTTGAGAACTATGCAGATTTGACCTGGATGTCCATATTGGCTCCCACATATTCTATGAAGATCTCTATCAGTTGAACCTCTATGTCAAGGATTCAGTTAATCCCGTATGTTGTTCCCTTTGTCCTTTGGTATGTTACTTGCCCGAGATTCGATCGTTGGTATCTCCATACCTAGTTCAATCTCTTTACCGGCAAGTCTCTTTAGTCATTCCATAATACAAGATCCTATAACTAAATCCTTAGTCACATTGCTTGGAAGGCTTGTTGTGATGTTGTATTACCGAGTGGGCCCCGAGATACCTCTCCGTTACACGGAGTGACAAATCCCAGTCTTGATCCATGCCAACCCAACAGACACCTTTGGAGATACCTGTAGAGCACCTTTATAGTCACCTAGTTACGTTGCGACATTTGATAACTCACAAGGTATTCCTCCGGTGTCCGGGAGTTGCATGATCTCATGGTCATAGGAACAAATACATTGACATGCAGAAAACAGTAGCAACAAACTGACACGATCATACGCTACGTTTATAGTTTGGGTATTGTCCATCACATCATTCTCCTAATGATGTGATCCCGTTATCAAGTGACAACACTTGTCTATGGTTAGGAAACCTGAACCATCGTTGATCAACGAGCTAGTAACCTAGAGGCTTACTAGAGACAGTGTTTTATCTATTTATCCACACATGTATTTGTGTTTCCAATCAATACAATTATAGCATGGATAAAAGACGATTATCATGAATAAAGAAATATAATAATAACTAACTTATTATTGCCTCCAGGGCATATTTCCAACACCTCTAACTATCAAGTAGCATAATTAGCATCGCGGTGCGTTCATAATTCTGTCAATTGCCTAACTGTGATTTACCCCAAGCATAGTTGTTTATCGTCTTTTGGGAGAGATACATCACTAGTAAACATCATGTGACTCCGGTCCATATCACCATCATTGTTTACACCTCCATCATTTACCGCTTTCATTTACTTTTCCGTTGCAATCACTATTACTATCCCCGCTTGAGTTTTGATCCTTTGCAAACTACAAGGCCGGATAGATTGATAACCTCTCTGTACTCGTTGGGAGCAAAGTTATTTGTTGTGTGTGCAATCCATGTATTCTACTAGCGCTAGGGTGGAAGATACCTACTTTTTGATCCTAGGAGTCCTCTTGGTTCGATAAACCTTACAATTTCTATGTGAGGGAAAACTTGCTACTGACTACATTTCAACCTTCCACTTGGGGTAACCAACGAAGTGCGAGAAGTATATACATCATCTCGCCATCAAGCAAAGTTTTCTGGCGCCGTTGCCCCGGGACTCAAGTCTTCAAGATAGGGGAGTTGCACGCTATCTTTTACCTTTTCTTATTAGTCTTGTTAGTTTGCTTTTTAGTTTTTTTGCTTTAGAGTCTTATACCAAAAACCACAAAATAATAGTTGCTTCATTCTTGCTCATTGCCATTGCTATGGGTTCCACTGAGAACACCAAGTTGTGTGATTTCACTAGTCACAACAACAATGGCTCTATTTGCACTCCTGTTGCTGCTCCCGCCACTGGAGCCACGTCCTATGAGATTAAACCTGCTTTACTGAACCTAGTTATGAAAAATCAATTCTCCGGTGCTCGAGATGATGCTGCCTTGCACTTGAACAATTTTTGTTGAGCTCTTTGATATGCAAAAATATAAAGAAGTAGACGGTGATATTGTTAAACTTAAGGTTTTTTCCTTTCTCCTTGAGAGGAGGAGCTAAAGTGTGGCTTCAATCTTTGCCTAGGAATAGCATAGATTCTTGGTATAAGTGCAATGATGCTTTTATTGGAAGTATTGACCGCCTGCTAAGATTATACAGTTGAGGAGTAACATTATGAATTTTAGACAATTGGATAATGAACATGTTGCTCAAGCTTGGGAACGTAAGAAATCTCTTGTTAAGAATTGCACTACACATTGTTTTGACTACTTGGATGGTTATCCAAACTTTCTATGCAGGATTGAACTTTACCTCGCGAAATCTGTTAGACTCGCTCGCGGGAGGAACCTTTTTGTCAACTACCTTGGTGCTGCCATAAAGCTATTGGATGAGATGATGACAAATTATTCTCAATGTCACATCGAGAGAGCTCCAACAGGTAGGAAGGTAAACTCTGTTGAGGAGATCTCCTCCCTTAATGATAAGATTGACATCATCATGACTCTACTTACTGTAGCGACCCGACTCAAGATGAGTCAAGCCTCTGTGTTTCTGTGCCATCCCTGGATCAGTATGCTGGCACACACAGTACATCAATGTATATATCAAAGTGCAATCACATGTAAAATAGCGTAAAAGTGATATATACCTTAAATATCTTAGCGGAAGCGGTCAAGGGAGTGGAGTCCCAATAAACACCAACGGCAAGTTGAGTGTTGACCGTAACCCTGAATCGTACTCTTACTCGTCGAAGAAAAATATCTGCAACATAAGACGTTGCAGCCGTGTAGGTCAGCATATTGAATATGCCGGCAAGTCACATAAGAGAGGGGTAAAATGTCATCTTCTCTCTTTTCTTTTAAAAGATTGAATTTGAATTTACCGGAGATGGGGCAAGTCATTTTATTCCCTCTCATTCAAAAGTTTCGAAAAGTTTCAAATTTCACACAAGTTTCAATCACTCAAGCAACAAACAAACAATCTAATAATAATTATATTAACATTCCAAAATTTATAATTTTGGGATGTTACAAACTCCCACACTTAAAATGTATCTCGTCCTCGAGATTCGAAGAGGCTAGAAAGAAAGGTTAGGGTTTGGGGGTCTTCTAACAAATCCAATCTCCGGCAAGGTGGGATGCTACCACACTTAAAATGAGAGATACTAGTCCCTCAAAATGTTTAGCGATCCTCTGGGGTTTATGGCAACTGACTTCTCACAGTCTTCATACTAAATCCTTTGGTGATGCTCTCCCGTTATATTCATAACGTTTCCATCAAAATTGAGGGTTCCTGTGTTGATATAAGCTTCTTCCGTTACTGGGTCTTCTTAAATGACAGTCTCGTGGTCAATTCTGAATAAAGTATCGATGGTTCTCATGGTGGTCTACCATTTGTGGTTATCCTGCAGAGACAGGGGTATTGTCTTCATCCTCACCGTAAAATTTACTACGTGTGGCAACAAGTGCCATGTACATGGGGCTTTTACCATACCATTCTAAGGCTTAAACAAAAGCTTCAAAGAACGTCATATCTCTATATGGTTAAGTCTCTCAGATTTACCATTCCGAATAGCATGATAAATGATAAGAGTAAGTCGTCATGGTGATCAATCCATTCCGCACCCAAATCATTTCTCTGTATAAGGTTTAGCGAATCTCGCATTCTAACACTTGGGCATCCTCACAAGCGTTGCAGAATTTCTCCTGTCTACGAACGAAGTTCGGATAATCCATTGGTTCTGCAAGCTGAACGAAACATCTATCGTATCTTCACAACTCTGAGGTTTTCGTATGCTCCTAAGAAAACGTTTGCTGATCCATCATAGCTTCTTTCCATAAATCATATCCATTTCATAACCAATCCTTTATTACATCCTTGCTTCCTTCAAAATTCTAACTCAAAAGTAATTTATTACAAATGCTGCCATCCACATTGTTCGGTATGGTCGAGCATTTCTGCCAACTTTATTCATCTGTCTCCCTTGGGGGTACTTTAGTTCCACTCGAACTTTCCGAGGTGCTCCTTGAAATCATCCATCTTTCTCTTCATTATGGTGGTCATGAGTTTCATATCCATCATCTCCGCATGCACTTCACTCAGTTATCCCTGGGTATGACGGAGTCTTGCTTCAAGTATTTCTCCAATCTGACGTATGGCTTCCATGGCAGCTTCACGAATAGCATCAAATAAGGTTGCTCGTGGTACACGTGAAATGAAGAAGTATTGCCCCTTAGTATTTGGACAAACTCCTTTCACATGGTGGAGATGTACTTCCACATACCAAATTTCTACTCCACTTTCCATGAATGGGTAGCCTTTGTAGACTGCATCATCTTCAAGATGAATGTGCTTCATCATGTCCTTCAGGATTTTCGGGTAATCATGATCACTGGTCAGGGTCATGATCGTTTCTGGGCCCTTGAGGAATGACTCATAGAGAGTTGCCATCTGCAGGTGTCAGTAAATAGGTACTCAGAGGAATGTATGTGCCTCCTTGGTAATCATGGTACATTCGTACTCAGTGGATCCTGTGGGTTTACCGATTACTACCACACTTAAATGAATTATACTCATGCCTGCATAGACCATATTTTCTCTTATCCTCCTAAATGTTCAGAGATCTTTGCTCGTAGAGAAACAACGCATACATTTTCAACATAGGCAATCATGAGACAATAAATTCCAATTATTCATGATGTTATTACAATCTCAGGGACTTCTGTTACAAAAATTTCACTCCATGATCTCAATGAAAAACAAGAGTGCTTCGGATCACAATTATTGCCCTGGTCAAAACTTAACTACTCCATTCTAGCTTTCTTCCTTTGCGGACAATCGCTAGCAAAATGTCCTGCTTCCTTGCAACGAAAGCAAATGAGTTCTGACAAGTCTCGAGGCGTCTTAGTGTTTGCTTTTGCTCCTTGGATTTCCGGCTTCCTTCCTGAGCACATGTATTTGTGGTGGCCAAATTCCATACACTTGTAACATCTGACATGACTCAGGTCTACGTTTGCAGAGATTTGGCTCTTTCGAGGGTACTTTTTCTTCTTTCCGGACTCCTTTATTTTGGCCAGTTCTTCTATTTCAAGTGGATCAAACTCCACTTTTTTCGTTGGGAAGTTTCCCAGATACTCTTGGCTTCTCTTCGTGCAGTCCTATGAATAACGTCCTTCTTCTCCACATGAGTAACATGCATTGGAGAAAAATCTGGTCAGACCTTGTCCATCAGGGTCTTCAATATATTCGTTCATCACCGGTTCTTCTAGAATCTTCTTCTTGAGGGTTTCCTTCATTGCTTCTTTCTGCTGCTGGACAACTTGTTGTACCTTGGGGTAAATGTGACACTGAGCTGGGTAGTGGGTGGTTCCTTCACAAAGGAAACAAGTCACCTGACTACTTGGGCATTCCTCAGCTCGGTGATTTTCTTCACAATGAGGGCATCCATCCTTGTGTTCTTCCTGGGTGTGTCCTATTTCTCCACACATCTTGCATGCACAAGTCTACTCCTTCGGATTATCATAGCACTTTTGAATAAGATGGGATCTTAACAGAGTCTTCTTGAATTCGTCCCAAGTTTCTGATCAACTAAATCCTTGTATGGCATGGTGCATTTTCCACCAGATTGCAGCACTTTGTGTAAAGTACTGAAGAGCGTGTTCCACTTCATACTTCCTTGAGATCAAGTTGCTCCCGAAGTGGTTCTCCATGTTCTGAATCCATATCTCAGCTTCCAGCTGGGTCATTGGTCCAGAGACTACAAGTCCAGCTTCATACTCCATCTGGTAGGGTTGAGGTTTTGGGGATGAGACGGGTAAGAGAGGGAGATACACACAATACAAACAATATTTTTGAGAATAGGTTTTATTTGTGGCCATCGGAAAACACACACCAATGACGGCTCACAAATCATCGCATCTAACGTGAGTATATAAAAGGGGTTTGGACTTCTAATGGTCATATAATTATTCGGACACTTCAGGGTCTTCGAGTTCTTCGGGTCTTGAGAGTCTACTGTTGGTGTAGCTTCAATTGCATGATGAACTCCTCTTTACTTTGAAGTAGAACTCCGTTGATTCTTCATGAGGTCAAAGGGGTAAGGGGATTGTATAACTATTTGAGGTGAGAGAGAACATTTGATGAAATCAGAAGAGATGAGAAGTGAAAGGTGTTTTTGAAAATAACATTTTTGAGAGATCCTATCCTAAGAAATTCCAGTTTCTAGGGTCACGTCCTACAGTCAACATGTGCTCTGATACCATCTCTGTAGCGACCCGACTCAAGACGAGTCAAGCCTCTGTGTTTCTGTGCCATCCCTGGATCAGTATGCTGGCACACACAGTACATCAATGTATATATCAAAGTGCAATCACATGTAAAATAGGGTAAAAGTGATATATACCTTAAATATCTCAGCGGAAGCGGTCAAGGGAGTGGAGTCCCAATAAACACCAACGGCAAGTTGAGTGTAGACCGTAACCCTGAATCGTACTCTTACTCGTCGAAGAAAAATATCTGCAACATAAGACGTTGCAGTCGTGCAGGTCAGCATATTGAATATGCCGGCAAGTCACATAAGAGAGGGGTAAAATGTCATCTTCTCTCTTTGCTTTTAAAAGATTGAATTTGAATTCACCGGAGATGGGGCAAGTCATTTTATTCCCTCTCATTCAAAAGTTTCGAAAAGTTTCAAATTTCACACAAGTTTCAATCACTCAAGCAACAAACAAACAATCTAATAATAATTATATTAACATTCCAAAATTCATAATTTTGGGATGTTACACTTACTAAGAAAGCTCCTATTGATCCTCATGATGTTCCTTTAAATTCTTTGGTTGCTCAAGAAAGAGAGCAAGTTGATGTTAATTTTATCGCTAGGAACAACTTTAATAATAATGCCTATAGGAGTAATTCTGGTAGCAATCCTAGACCATTCCCATCCAACAACTATGGGAACAATAACAATTATCCTAGCACCAAAAACTCCACATCTGAATTAGAGAGCATGCTTAAGGATTTTATCACTTCGCAAAAGGCTTTCAACAAGAGTGTGGAAGAGAAACTAGAAAAATTAGATAGTCTCTCTTTGAAGGTGGACAACATAGCTCATGATGTAGAGATGCTTAAAATTAGAACTTCCCCACCTGAGGAAAGGAACACCACACCCATGAATGCTATCCAAGTCCAAATTAATGAGAACATAAGAATGCTAGCCAAATTTAAAGAGAGATGGACTAGACAAAAAGAAGAGGAATAGAGAATTAAGTGCCTTCCTACACACACTACCATTGCTACTATACAAGTTGTTGAGGATCTCAAAACTTTTAGCACCCATCGCACTCCTAGTCCCAACGAACCTATTAATGGTGATGCTAAAACCTCAACTATAGGACAAGAAGGTCCTATGAATTTACAGACTACCAAAAGAATGAGCTTAGATGACATTACTACCACTTTAATTAATGGTAGTAACCCTGATTTTGACAATTGTAGTCCCTCCGAAGTTATCACCTTTTTGCAAAGAATGGCAAAAAGACCCCCACACTAGTACACTCAATATTGCCTTCACCGAGCATATTACGAATGCTCTAATCAAAGCTAGGAAGGAGAAGCTCAAGCTAGAGACTTCTATTACTAGAAAACAAGAAGATGGTTGGGATCCTATGGTCAAAATTAAATTGAATAATATCTCTTGCTTTGCATTGTGTTATGTTGGAGCTAGTGCTTCCGTTATGCCCAAAAGAACGTATGATATGCTTGATCGGAAACCTTATGATCCATGTTATTTTGGTGTTCGTATTGTTGATTCTTCCATAAAGACACCTTTAGGGAGAATTTATGATGTGCTTATTATTGTCAATGATAATTATGTGCCCGTAGATTTTCTTATTATGGACATTGAATGTGATCCTTCACGTCCAATTATTTTGGGACGTCCTTTTCTCCGCACCGTTGGTGCTATCATTGACATGAAAGAGGAAATTATTAAATTCCAATTTACTCTTAAAAGGGGAATGGAACACTTCCCTAGAAAGAAGATTAAGTTACCTTATGAGTCCGTTACTTGGGTAAGTTATTCTTTTGGAGTTGATAACACTTGATCTTCTTGCATTATGCCTAGCTCAAAGGCATAAAAGAAAGCGCTTGTTGGGAGGCAACCCAATTTTTTTTACTTTCTGTTTTAGTGGTCTTGATGCTTGTTACTACTGTAGCAGCATCACTGTATCTTTATTTTTAAGCTTTGTGCCAAGTTATAGCCTCCGATTGCAAGAAAGTTCAAAAGTTGTGACATGCTGTCGAGAAACAGATTTTTTCTTCTTGACAGAAAAATTCGCAAAAAATCACCAGATCATCTTTTTGATCTGAATTTGTTTGACAGTATGCTCTATATAATTTCCTTTCCGAAATCTATTCTGTGTTTTTTGATTTGAGTTGCAGAAGTGCCCCGAATAAATTATTTACTACATGTTGTTCTATTTTTCACGGATTCTTCCATGTTTTGCATTTTTCACAAATCCTAAGCTTACTTTTTATTTGCAAAAACCTTTTGGAAATCATGAATAAGAAGGAGCTTTTCATGAAAATCTTTATTTACAAAAGGTAATGAATTATTTTATTAAGGGTACTAACCACTCTAATCAGCTTATGATGAGTTTCGTATGAAGGGAGTTTTCAAGTATGCAATGGGAGATGATGAAAGAAGATACAGGAGTGTCAAGCGCTCAATCTTGAGGATTCCCCCATGCACCCCAAGAAATATTCAAAGGAGACTCAAGCGTCTAAGATTGGGGATGCCCCTGTGCATCCCCTTCTCTATCAACAATCATCAGTTCGTCCATCTCCATGCTATATTTTTATCACTTCATATGATATGTGCTGTGCGTGGAGCATCTCGCTCTTTACTTTTTGGTTTGTTTTAGTTTTTCTTGCTTTTCATAACAATTCGGAACCTAGCGTACCTTGTTTGGGAAAGAAACACACTCCATTCCACTCTAGAACACAACATAGGTTTTCATGCTTATCTTTTATGTGTGTTCTCTATCTTTTCGTAGCTACTGTCATGCTTAGCTATTAGTTTTCATGCTTATCTTTTTAAGAGCTTTTATTTAGGTTTCTTTTGGAACTTTCTTGAGTTATCATGCTTATGTTGTTTAGGGAGTTGGGTCGTTGCACTGAGTTGTGTGTCTTGCATGAGTAGGTAATTGAGGTTACTATTTATGTATAGTAGTAACTTGCAATAGTTTTGAGGTATTGATTTGAGTAATGTTTGGACTATTCGTGCCAAGAGCTTGAGCCTATTAGTGATAGGTGTTGTATTTTGGGAAATCTGTGTGTTTTCAAAAACTAAAAATTACTTGAGAACTCTAGCTACTGAATTGATCGCTAACCTCTGGAGGGGTTGGAATATATAGAGTACCCTCAAGTTACCATGAGTCGAGGATGCGCAAGGATAACCAAACCCCCAAACACTCCTCCTCGGGGGACTTGTATCTTTGTGAATTTCCTAACTATACATAGAGTTATTGATAATAAGTGTATGAGTTCTTTGGACTAATGTGAGTATTCGATTGTTAGCACTTCCACCATCCATATTTTGCTAGCCTCTTCGGTACTGTGCATTGCCCTTTCTCACATTGAGAGTTGGTGCAAACTCCGATGGTGCATCCAAACCCATGACATGATACGCTCTGTCGTACATAAGCCTCATTATATCTTTCCTCAAAACATCCACCATACCTACCAATTAAGGCATTTCCATAGCCTTTCCGAGATACATTGACATGCAACATCCACCATGTCATGACTTGATCTTCATGTCATACATGCTTTTGCTTGACCGTAGAGCCGCATGATAGTTGGGCCTAGCTCCAATTATTGCTACATGACGCCCTAGTATCATTGCATATCCTGCTACACTGGCAAAGGCAGACATTTGCATACATCATGATAGTTTTCACTTGTCTTTTTGTTGAGTACTTCTTATAAAGTGTGATGATTTTTATTTTTATTCATGTAAAACATAGTGTGTTGCCCTTAAGAGAGGAAAGATCCCAAAGGGGACAAATGAAAGATAAAAATAAAGAGCCAAAGAGGCCACAAATAAAGATAGAAGGGGGTAACACTACTATTCCTTTGAAAGATACACACTCGTACTCCATTACTATATTGGTACTACATAGAGATTATCATTCATGCATAACTATGTGGGGACCCTTAGACTATAGAACTTGGTTTGCATATTCCAATGATGACACTCCTCAAATGAAATCTAGGTCTTCATGAGCAAACAAGTTGGATGCACCCCACTAGTTCCATTGGAGAGCTTACCTTAGCTCGTATGTGCATCCGTTACATGGCAATCCCTACTCACATCATATCTATCATTTGGCTTTCTCTCGCCTATGGTTGTCCTCATTGATGTGAGCCTTTCACACCTTTTTGTCTTCCTTTTCCATCATTATTCTATTTGCCATCCTAAGTGCCAATATATCTTGCTTACGCTCATGCACTGCATGAGTGCTCAAAATCGAAAGGGAGAGGATCATTTTGATTTGTGCCTGACTAGTGGTTTGGGGATGAGTCAAAATAAAATCCTGAAGGAGACCAAGTGTGAAATTTTAGTAGATTGAGTTCTCAATAAAAAATATATATTATGATCTCAACCCATCTCCCACTTCTTGCACCCAAACACCATTCGAGTCATGGACAGCGAGAGCTCTTGCACCTTTATGTTCTTACTTTGCTAAATTCAATACTAGATATAGACTCTTTCTTGTTATTGTCTTGACTTGAATTGCATATCTCACTTGCTTTACTTTGAAGTTATTTTATGTGTGTTATCATGTCACCATAGAAATTATTGTGTTATCATTTATATACTCGAGGACGAGCAGAAATTAAGCTTGCGGATGTTGATATGTCCCAAACGTATCTATAATTTCTGCTTGTTCCATGATCTTTTTGGTGACAATGTTATATGTTTTGCTACACTTTTATATCATTTTACACATATTTGGACTAACCTACTAACTCACTGCACTCAGTGCCAGTTTCTGTCTGCTGATGTCTATTTTGCACGGGATTTTACCCTATATTCCGAAGCCCAAAAAATTCCAGAAAAAATATATAAAAAAGCAGCGAAAAAAGCTTCTCGATCACCTAAGATGGGCCAGAGGGGGCCAGGGGCCTCCCAAGCAACCTGCTTGTGCGGCCAGGCCCTAGGCCGCGCCAGGAGGCTGCGTGGGTGGGTCCCACCTCCTCCGGTGCCCTCCTTTGGCCTATATTTAGGGTCCTGAGAGGAAACCCTTCGACAACTTCCAGAATCGCAAATTTCTCCATTGTTCCGCCGCCGCGGCCTTCCGAGATCGGGAGCGTCAGGAGACCTCTTCCCGGCACCCTGCTGGAGGGAGGATTGACCTCTGGGAGCTTCTCCACCGCCATGGACGCTTCCCGGACATGCCGTGAGTAGTCCTCCTTGGACCATGGGTCCATGACCAGTAGCTACGTGATGTCTTCTCTCCAATACTGTGCTTCAATGGTTAGTCCTTGTGAGCTGCCCTACATGATCAAGGCATCTATGTAATTCTCTTTCTATTGCTATGCTCGGTTTGTTGGGATCCGATGGATTATGAGATTATGTTCACATTGTTATGAGTTATATATTTGATTATCCTTTATACTATGTTCCTTAGTGATTCATGCATGTTCTCCGTTGCTATTTATTGCTTTGGGCGAGTAGTAGAATGTAACTCTAAGAGGGAGCGTTATGCATGATTGTGGGTTCATGCCCCTCGGTGTCTAGCTTGCGTGAGAGAAACATGAGACTAGGGGATGTTTTGTTGCCACCAGGGAGAAAACAACAATGCTTGTGACCACGGTTGGAAGGATTGTTAACCTTACGCATAGTTCGTTAATGAAGTTGTCCGTTGCTTTGAGTTTACACTTTGGGTGGGGCTCCCAACTTAATACCGGCGAGATGTTCTGGATAGATATCTCAAGGTGGATGATTAGTAAGTAGATGATGATGAATAAACGGTCTACTTGTCTTGGCGTACTGCCCATTACTATTGAACCTCTAACTATCAAGTAGCATAATTAGCATCGCGGTGCGTTCATAATTCTATCAATTGCCCAACTGTGATTTGTTTACCCAAGCATTGTTGTTTATCATCTTTTGGGAGAGAGACATCACTAGTGAACATCATGCGACTCCGGTCCATATCACCATCATTGTTTGCACCTCCATCATTTACCACTTTCATTTACTTTTCCGTTGCAGTCACTATTACTATTCCCGCTTGTGTTTTGATCCTTTGCAAACTACAAGGCCGGAGAGATTGACAACCTCTCTATACTCTTTGGGAGCAAAGTTGTTTGTTGTGTGTGCAGGTCCATGTCTTCTGCTAGCGCCAGGGTGGAAGACACCTACTTGTTGATCCTAGGAGTCCTCTTGGTTCGATAAACCTAACAATTTCCGTGTGAGGGAAAACTTGCTCCTGACTACATTTCAACCTTCCACTTGGGGTAACAAACAAGGTGCGAGAAGTATATACATCATCTCGTCATCAGTGAACCTTGAGAACTAGGACAGGAACTTGCTATGCTCGTGAGGAAATTCCATAAGTTCACGAAACGTGGTCAGTTCGGAAAATTTTCAAGAAAAGATATGAGGAAATCAGAATCTTCATGTGAGGACTACAAGAAAAGAACCTAACACAAATGCAAGAAATCTGGTGACTACATTGCTGGTTGTCCTTGCTAGGTGAAGGAATCAAGGAAGAAGAAATACAAGGATGAAAGTTCTGATGATTCAAAGGAAAAGAAGAAATCTTCAAAATCCTCATCTTCAAAGTCCTCATCGCACAAGAAGACCAGTTTCAAAAGGCTCGAGCACTCATTAGCAAGGAAATGGATTCTGAAGAAGAACCTGAGGAATGTGATGACAATGAAGGTTCTGAAGTGGAGTCAGAATTTGGTGTGGCAAGCCTTGCACGCGCCACCACATTCGTCAGCAAGTCGATATTCAACCTTGAAGAAAATGACAACGCCAACTACACTGATGAATATGCTGATGACTTCGCTCCAACCTATTACTTCATGGAAAAAGGCTCAAAGGTACCAAACCACCTCTGATTCTAGTGATTGTGAACCTGATGATTATCAAAACCCAGTTACTATAAACTTGCCAACATTGCCACCAAGCAACAAAGTGCCATTGAAAAGCTTGAGAAACTGCTAGACAAAAGCGATGATCTATTGAATGATGAAATGAATCGTCCTCAAGTCCTCACTAAAGACGTTCCAAGTCTTCAGTCTAGATTTGATAGTCTTCAAGATCGCTATGGCTCATTCTTGGCTGATCATGAGAAACTTTCGTATGAATTTCTTCAAAGGAAGCTTGATCTTGAGAAGATAAGAATGTCTCATGACAATCTTTGAATGGAACATGATTCATTGCTTGCTCAACAGATCAGTACCGCTCAGGTTGAATTGATTCCACCATGTTTGAAATGCATCGAGCGTGAAACTGCTAATTCTTCACCTGAATCATCAAATGCTTCTATCACTACAAATTCTTCAACTGTTCTTGTGGTATCAAATTCTTCACTTGAGGAAACCACAAATGATACTGATGAAAATGCAGGGTTGAAGGAATTGTATGTGACAGGCATATACAAAAGTCTTAAAGGGCATCAAACCCTTTGCGATGTGCTCAAAAAGAAGATTCTGAACAAGAACCTGAGGAAGGAGGGCATTGCCTTTGATAGGAAATTTAATGATGATGGATCATACTGGAAACCTGAGCAGTATCCCAAAACTTCATGGGTTGCTGCTAAAGGCCCTTCCATTGATCCATCCACTCTAACAGGCTTTGCATGTGAAATGTCCTATTCCTATGATGCGTCATTTGAATCCAATTATAAACTATTCAAAAATCAATCTGGTGAAGTATTTTCTCGATATATTGGAACTAACTACAGGAGTGGACCTCCCGTGAGGAAAATTTGGGTCCCCAAAAGATGCTTGGAAATTCTTCAGGTGAATGTCCTCATGACATCACGTGTGAAGAACCAGAACCCCAAATTAAATTCCTCAGGTGGATCAAAGTCTTCATGAGGATCAAGTTCCTCAAATGGTCAAAATTATGCTTGTGCTCGCACTAACACTTCTAATATGTAGGCAAACTACAAGGGTGTAGCAACCCGACTCAAAATGAGTCAAGCCTCTGTGTGTCTGTGCCATCCCTGGATCAGTATGCTGGCACACACAGTACATCAATGTATATATCAAAGTACAATCACATGTAAATAACGTAAAACTGATATATACCTCAAAGTCTAAGTAGAAGAGTCAAGGGAGTGGAGTCCCAATAAACACCAACGGCAAGTTGAGTGCACACTGTAACCCTGAATCATACTCTTACTCGTCGAAGAAAGTATCTGCAACATAAGACGTTGCAGCCGTGTAGGTTAGCATATGGAATATGCTGGCAAGTCACAAAAGAGAGGGTGAAAATATCATCTATATACTATATGCATATATGGCAGGTGGGGGTGTAGCTTAAGTTTTGCGTCAAGCAAATTTTTCCTACAACAAGAGAAGGGTAAAAGAAAAAAATACTACATTGTTGGTTGTTAATGAGAAGGTTCCACCAACCATTTCTCATACCCAAGTTATAAATATTACCCGCATAAATAAGTCAATGGTGTTGAGAATTCCTCATAGTTTTGGTTCCTTTGGCTCAAGTTGTCCATGACCGTGGACACGGCTAATCGATTAGGTCGAGTACTCTGCAGAGTTTTGCACACGTTCCCCACAAGATTTGATTGCCTCCGTTAGAGTCCTCGCACTTCAGGATGTTTGAGAACCAGATGATCAAAACATGGTCTTTAACGGGTTCCTGTGAGCCTGTGACGGTGCCCATCCAATCCTATCGTTCTTCTACATCTCTTAGCACTACCTGTCCAGAGTCACCACGTTGTCCAATCAAGCCAGAGCCCATAATGACTTGTGACTCTGCAGGTAAGCCTTGGGTCTTGAAGTATCCATCCATCTCTTTGTGCCTGGGTGAAGCTTTCCGCAAGATGTCATGGCGCTTCTCCATGCATCCTGGGTCCTCCGCTGGTTTCCCCTCGGAGCCCATCAGAACCGTCCTTCACCCAGAGGTATAATTCATTCTGAGGTCTGCTACGGCAACAAAAATCGTTCCCTGGCAATGGCGCCAGAAATCCTTCTGCTACGTCGACAGAAACCTTGTGTCGTCTCTTGAGCTTGCGTTGGTTTTCCCTAGAAGAGGAAAGGGTGATGCAGCACATGAGCAGTCAATATTTCCCTAAGTTTGAGAACCAAGGTATCAATCCAGTAGGAGAATCTCGTCAAGTCCAGAGTACCTGCACAAACACAAAGAGCTTGCACCCAACGGTATAAAGGTGTTGTCAATCCCTTCAAGATTGATTGCAAAGTGAGATCGGAAGGCGGAAACTGCAACGAAGAAAAAGTGTAAAGCTGAAAATATGGTGTGGAGTAGACCCGGGGGCCATAGTGTTCACTAGAGGCTTCTCTCAAAATAGCAAATATTACGATGGGTGAACAAATTATTGTCGAGCAATTGATAGAACCGCACAAAGTCATGACGATATCTAAGGCAATGATCATACATATAGGCATCACATCCGAGACAAGAAGACCGATACTTTCTGCATCTACTACTATTACTCCACACATCGACTGCTATCCAGCATGCATCTAGTGTATTGAGTTCATGACGAACAGAGTAACGCCTTAAGCAAGATGACATGATGTAGATGTTGGAAATATGCCCTAGAGGCAATAATAAATTAGTTATTATTATATTTCTTAGTTCATGATAATCGTTTATTATCCATGCTATAATTGTATTGATTGGAAACACAATACTTGTGTGGATACATAGACAAAACACTGTCCCTAGTAAGCCTCTAGTTGACTAGCTCGTTGATCAAAGATGGTCAAGGTTTCCTGGCCATAGGCAAGTGTTGTCACTTGATAACGGGATCACATCATTAGGAGAATCATGTGATGGACTAGACCCAAACTAATAGACGTAGCATGTTGATCGTTTCTTTTTGTTGCTACTGTTTTCTGCGTGTCAAGTATTTGTTCCTATGACCATGAGATCATATAACTCACGGACACCGGAGGAATGCTTTTTGTGTATCAAATGTCGCAACGTAACTGGGTGACTATAAAGATGCTCTACACGTATCTCCGAAGGTGTTCGTTGAGTTAGTATGGATCGAGACTGGGATTTGTCACTCCGTGTGACGGAGAGGTATCTCGGGGCCCACTCGGTAATACAACATCACACACAAGCCTTGCAAGCAATGTGACTTAGTGTAAGTTACGGGATCTTGTATTACGGAACGAGTAAAAAGACTTGCCGGTAAACGAGATTGAAATAGTTATGCGGATACCGACGATCGAATCTCGGGCAAGTAACATACCGAAGGACAAAGGGAATGACATACGGGATTATATGAATCCTTGGCACTGAGGTTCAAACGATAAGATCTTCGTAGAATATGTAGGATCCAATATGGGCATCCAGGTCCTGCTATTGGATATTGACCGAGGAGTCTCTCGGGTCATGTCTACATAGTTCTCGAACCCGCAGGGTCTGCACACTTAAGGTTCGACGTTGTTTTATGCGTATTTGAGTTATATGGTTGGTTACCGAATGTTGTTCAGAGTCCCGGATGAGATCACGCACGTCACGAGGGTTTCCGGAATGGTCCGGAAACGAAGATTGATATATACGATGACCTCATTTGATTACCGGAAGGTTTTCGGAGTTACCGGGAATGTACCGGGAATGACGAATGGGTTCCGGGAGTTCACCGGGGGGGGCAACCCACCCCGGGGAAGCCCATAGGCCTTGAGGGTGGCACACCAGCCCTTAGTGGGCTGGTGGGACAGCCCAAAAGGGCTCTATGCGCCAAGAAGTGAAAATCAAGAGAAGAGAAAAAAAAGGGAGGAGGTGGGAAGGAAGGGGGACTCCCTCCCACCAAACCAAGTCCAACTCGGTTTGGGGGGGGGAGTCCTCCCCCCTTGGACTCGGCTGACCCCCTTGGGCCTCCTTGAGCCCCAAGGAAAGGTCCCCTCCCTCCCACCTATATATACGGAGGTTTTAGGGCTGATTTGAGACGACTTTTCCATTGCAGCCCGACCACGTACCTCCACGGTTTTTCCTCTAGATCGCGTTTCTGCGGAGCTCGGGCGGAGCCCTGCTGAGACAAGGTCATCACCAACCTCCGGAGCGCCGTCACGCTGCCGGAGAACTCTTCTACCTCTCCGTCTCTCTTGCTGGATCAAGAAGGCCGAGATCATCGTCGAGCTGTACGTGTGCTGAACACGGAGGTGCCGTCCGTTCGGTACTATATCGTGGGACTGATCGCGGGATTGTTCGCGGGGCGGATCGAGGGACGTGAGGACGTTCCACTACATCAACCGCGTTCACTAATGCTTCTGTTGTACGATCTACAAGGGTACGTAGATCACTCATCCCCTCTCGTAGATGGACATCACCATGATAGGTCTTCGTGCGCGTAGGAAAATTTTTGTTTCCCATGCGACGTTCCCCAACAGTAGAGGGATAATCTCAAACCAATGATGAAAACCCCATCTTTTTACCCCTGATGGCAACAACACGATGCATGCCTCGCTACCCCTTCTATCACTGGGTGAGGTCACCGCACGGTATGAACCCAAAACCAAGCACTTCTCCCATTGCAAGAATCATAGATCTAGTTGGCCAAACAAAACCCACAACTCGAAGAGAATTACAAGGATATGAAATCATGCATAAGAGAGATCAGAAGAAACTCAAATAAGATTCATAGATAATCTGATCATAAATTCACAATTCATCGGATCTCGACAAACACACCGCAAAAGAATATTACATCGGATAGATCTCCGTGAAGATCATGGAGAACTTTGTATTGAAGATCCAAGAGAGAGAAGAAGCCATCTAGCTACTAGCTATGGACACGTAGGTCTATGGTGAACTACTCACGCATCATCGGAGAGGTCATGGTGTTGATGAAGAAGCCCTCCATATCCGAATCCCCCCTCCGGCAGGGCACCAGAACGTGCCCCAGATGGGAGCTTGCGGAGACAGAAGCTTGCGGCGGCGGAAAAGTACTTTCGTTGATCTCCTGATTTTTTCTGGGATTTTAGGGAATTTATAGGCGAAAGTCGTAGGGCAGAGGTGGCCATGGGAGCCCACAAGCCAAGGAGGCGCGGGCCCCCTAGACGCGGCTAGGGGGCTTGTGGGGTCCGTGCAGGCCCCCTTCCCTCATTCTTAGGCTTCCCAATCTTTTTCTGTTATGGAAAAAATCTTTTTGGCAGTTTCGTTCCGTTTGGACTCCGTTCAAAATCCTCCTCTGAAAGGGGTAAAAAACATGGAAAAAACAGGAAGTGGCACTTGGCACTGAGTTAATAAGTTAGTCCCAGAAAATATATAAAAGGCATACAAAACATCCAAAGTTTGACAAGATAATAGCATGAAACCATCAAAAATTATAGATACGTTGGAGACGTATCAAGCATCCCCAAGCTTAACTCCTGCTCGTCCTCGAGTAGGGAAGTGATAAAGACTGAATTTTTGATGTGGAATGCTACCTAGAATAGTGTCCTTTGCAACTTCTTTCATGTGCCATGAATGTTCAGATCCGTAAGATTCAAAACAATAGTTTGCTATTGACATGAAAACAGTAATACTTCAAGCAAACTAGCAAGGTAATAATGAACTTTCAAAATAACAAGGCCAAGGAAAGTTATCCCTACAAAATCATATAGTCTGGCTCTGCTCCATCATCCTCACGCAACTAATGTATATCATTGACAACCCCGGTATTGGCCAAGTAATTGTTTTCGCACTCTTACTTTCTCAAACTTTTAATAACTAAAACACAATACATGAGCGTGAGCCATGGATATAGCAGTATAGGTGGAATAGAGTGTGGTGGTGGTTGTGAGAAAAAAAAGAGGAGATCGTCACATTGACTCAGCGTATCAAAGGGCTATGGATATGCCCATTAATAGATATCAATGTGAATGAGTAGGGATTGCCATACAAGGGATGCACTAGAGCTATAAGTATGTGAAAGCTCAAAAGGAGAACTAGTGGGTGTGCATCCAACTTGCTTGCTCACGAAGACCTAGGACAATTTTGAGGAATCCCATCATTGGAATATACAAGCCAAGTTACATAATGAAGATTCCCACTAGCATATGGTAGTGACAAAGCAAGAAGCTCTCAATCATGAAGAACATGGTGCTATTATGAAGCACAAGTGTGGAAAAAGATAGTAGCATTGTCCCTTCTCTCTTTTTCTCTTTATTTATTTGGTCTCTTTGGCCTATTTTTTTTATTTCCTCACATGGGACAATGCTCTAATAATGATGATCATCACACTTTTATTTACTCATAGCTCAAAGCTTAGAACGATGATGACTCTATAGGAAATGCCACCGGCAGTGTACCGGGATGTGCAACGATCTAGCTTGGCGTATGACGTTGAAGCATCTCGCTAGCTATCTTACGATCATGCAATGGCAATACGAGAGTGACGGCACAAGTCATGAGACGGAACGGTGGGAGTTGCATGGCAATATATCTCGGAATGGCTATGAAAATGCCATATTAGGTAGGTATGGTGGCTGTTTTGAGGAAGGCATATGGTGGGTTTGTACACCGGCAAAAGTTGCACGACACTAGAGAGGCTAGCAATGGTGGAAGGTGAAAGTTCATCTATACCATGGACTCACATTAGTCATGAAGAACTCACATACTTGTTGCGAAAGTTTTTATTAGTAATCAAAACAAAGTGCTAAATGCATACTCCTAGGGGAAGGGTTGGTAGGTGTTAACCATCACGCGATCCCGACTTCAACACAAAGGATGACAATCAATAGATCAATTATGCTCCGACTTCCTAACATAGCGGTTCACCATACGTGCATGCTACAGGAATCACTAACTTCAACACAACTATTTCTAGATTCACAACACCCTACTAACATAACTCTTAATATTACCAAATCCATGTCTCAAAACTAATTGAGAGGAATCAAAACTTCTCTTTCTACTCAATGCACATGAAGATGGAGGTTTTTGCATCCTCTTTGGGTACCTATCACCTTTGGAACTACTTTCATAGCATAAGCCAACTACCAAGTCACGCACCGCCGTGCTCTAAAAGATATAAGTGAAGCACATAGAGCAAAATTATCTATCTCAAAAGATATAAGTGAAGCACTATGAGCATTCTAGCAAAATCACGATGAGTGAATGTCTCTGTCTCTTAAAAAGGTGTGCAGCAAGGATGACTGTGACACAACAAAAAGAAAAGACTCCTACAATACAAGACGCTCCAAGAAAAACACATATCATGTGGTGAATAAAAATATAGCTCCAAGTAATGTTACCGATGGATTGAAGACGAAAGAGGGAATGCCTTCCCGGGGCATCCCCAAGCTTAGGCTTTTTGGTGTATTTGAATTTGGGATGCCTTGGGCATCCCCAAGCTTGAGCTCTTTCCACTCCTTATCTCTTTGTCCATGAGAACATCACCCAGAACTTGAAAACTTCACAGCACAAAACTTAAACAGAAACTCGTGATAACATTAGCACAAGAAAACAAACTACCACCTCTTTAGGTACTGTTGCAATCTTGATTTCTATTTATATTGGTGTTCGGATACTGTATTCTCACTTTTCCATGGCTAGTACCCCCGATACAATCCATAGTATCATGAAAACAAGCAACCAACTCAACAAAAACAGAATCTGTCAAAAATAGACCAGTCTGTAGCAATCTGTATACTTCGTATACTTCTCTTACCTGAAAAATTCTGAAAAATTAGGACTGCCTGTGAAAAATGCAGATCAACCAGCAGCAAAAAGAATCAACTCAAAAGCTCTTTCTGAATAAAAATGAAAAATCATCTCGAGAGCAAAAAGTTTCTGTCTTTTTCCAGCAGGATCAAAGAACCATTACCAAGACTAGTCATAAAGGTTTTGCTTGGCTCAAACACAAAAAGGAACACAAAAAACACAATCACAACAGAATTATGATGGTGTGGATGCAACAAAACAGAAATAAAAAGATAATTTCATTGGGTTGCCTCCCAACAAGCGCTATTGTTTAACGCCCTTAGCTAGGCATAAAAGCGATAGAATCACGTATCGTCGTCTTTGGTGCTCAAACCATAGGTAGACCTCATCATGGATTCATAAGGCAATCTTATTTCCTTTCTAGGAAAGTGATCCATGCCCTTCTTTAAAGGAAATTCAAATCTAATATTCCCTTCCTTCATATCGATGATAGCACCGATAGTCCTTAGGAAAGGTCTACCAAGAATAATAGGGAATGTAGGATTGCAATCAACGTCAAGCACAATGAAATCCACGGGTACATAGTTCATATTTGCAATAATGAGAACATCATTGATCCTTCCCATGGGTTTCTTGACAGTAGAATCCGCAAGATGCAAATTAAGAGAACACTCTTTAATCTCATTAAAACCCAGAACATCACATAAAAACTTTGGAATCGCGGAAACACTAGCGCCCAAATCACACAAAGCATTGCATTCATAGTTTTTGATTTTGATTTTTATAGTAGGTTCCCACTCATCATGAAGCTTTCTAGGGATAGAGACTTCCAATTCAAGTTTCTTTTCAAGATATTTTATCATAGCTTCGACGATATGATCGGTAAAGGCCTTGTTTTGGCTATAAGCGTTTGGAGAGTTTAACATGGATTGCATCAAGGAAATGCATTCAATCAAGGAGCAACCATCATAGTTGAATTCCTTGAAATCCATAGTAGTAATTTCATTACTACTCAAAGCTTTAATATCTTCTACTCCACTTTCAATGCTTTTAGCATCAAGATAGATGGACTCCGAATCATTGGGGCGCTTTTCAACCAAAGTGGATTCATATCCAGCCCCATCATGATTGGGTTTGACACAAGAAAACAAAGATTCAACGGGAGTCACACCAAGCACTTTAAGATCTTCATGATTCTTATCACGAGAACACGCCTTTTTAAGCAATTCATGTCTAGCACGAATTTGGGCGGTTCTTTCTTTGCTCTCAATCATGGAAACACGCATAGCTTTCAAAGTTTCATCCATATTGATATTGGGAGGAGCACATCTAACTTTCAAAGCATCAACATCACTAGACATTCTATCAACGCTCTTAGCCAAGTCGTCAATTTTGAGTAGTTTTTCCTCTATGGACGCATTGAAAATCTTTTGCGAGTTGATAAACTCTTTGATATTACTCTCTAGATTAGAGGGTAATCTATTGTAATTTCAATGAGTATTGATGTAGGAGTTGCCAAAGTTATTAGAGGGGTTACTAGGAAAAGTCCTAGGAACATAGTTTCCTCTAAAAGCATCGTTGTTGCCAAAATTATTCCTACCAACAAAATTAACGTCCAAGATAGAGTTGCTACTCTCAATCAAAGAAGACAAGGGCATGTCGTTAGGATCTAAAGGAGCACTTATACTAGCAACCAAATTCATTAACTCATCCATCTTTGCACTCAACGAGTTAATTTCTTCTATAGCGTGTACCTTCTTACTAGTTGGTGACCTTTCAGTGTGCCACTGAGAGTAGTTCGTAGTGATATTGTCTAGGAGTTTTGTGGCTTCCCCTAACGTGATTTCCATGAATGTTCCACCTGAGGCGGAGTCCAAGATATTTCTAGAAGCGAAATTCAAGCCAGCGTAGAAGATTTGTATAATCATCCAAAGACTCAAGCCATAAGCGGGACAATTTCTAATCATCAATTTCATTCTCTCCCAAGATTGTGCAACATGTTCATGATGAAGTTGCTTAAAATTCATGATATCATTACGGAGAGAGATAATCTTAGCCGGCGGAAAATACATGGATATATAAGCATCTTTGCACTTATCCCAAGAACCGATACTATTTTTGGGCAAAGACGAAAACTAAGTTTTTGCTCGATCTTGCAACGAGAAAGGAAAAAGCTTCAACTTAATCACATCATTATCCTCATACTTCTTCTTTTGCATATCACAAAGCTCAATGAAGGTGTTAAGATGGGATGCGGCATCTTCACTAGGAAGGCCGGAGAATTGCTCTTTCATAACAAGATTCAGCAAAGCGGCATTGATTTAGTATGACTCCGCACTAGTGGCGGGAGCAATCGGACTACTAATAAAATCATTATTATTAGTATTCGAGAAGTCACAAAGTTTGGTGTTTTCAGTCATGGTGACTTAGGAAAGCAAGCAAGCACACAAGCGAACAAAGAGCAAGCGAGAAAAAAGGGCGAACGTAAAAGGCAAACGAAAAACGCAAAGAAAAAAGGCAAAGATTTTTTTGTAATTTTTTGTTTTTCAGAAGTGGGGGAGAGGAAAACGAGAGGCAAAAAAGTAAATGCAAGAGATGAGTTTGCGACACTTACTTGGATGAGTTCTTGACTTGATCCTCCCCGGAAACGGTGCCAAAAATTCTTCTTCTACGGCAACAAAAATCCTTCCCCGGCAATGGCGCCAGAAATCCTTCTGCTACGTCGACAGAAACCTTCTGTCATCTCTTGAGCTTGCGTTGGTTTTCCCTTGAAGAGGAAAGGGTGATGTAGCACAGGAGCAATAATTATTTCACCTCAGTTTGAGAACCAAGGTATCAATCCAGTAGGAGAATCTCGTCAAGTCCAGAGTACCTGCACAAACACAAAGAGCTTGCACCCAACGCTATAAAGGGGTTGTCAATCCCTTCAAGATTGATTGCAAAGTGAGATATGAAGGCGGAAAGTGCAACGAAGAAAAAGTGTAAGGCTGAAAATATGGTGTGGAGTAGACCCGGGGGCCATAGTGTTCACTAGAGGCTTCTCTCAAAATAGCAAATATTACGGTGGGTGAACAAATTACTGTCGAGCAATTCATAGAAGCGCGCAAAGTCATGACGATATCTAAGACAATGATCATACATATAGGCATCACGTCCGAGACAAGTAGACCGATACTTTCTGCATCTACTACTATTACTCCACACGTCGACTGCTATCCATCATGCATCTAGTGTATTGAGTTCATGACGAACAGAGTAACGCGTTAAGCAAGATGACATGATGTAGAGGGATAATGTCAAACCAATGATGAAAACCCCATCTTTTTACCCTTGATGGCAACAACACGATGCCTGCCTCGCTACCCCTTCTGTCACTGGGTGAGGTCTCCGCACGGTATAAACCCAAAACCAAGCACTTCTCCCATTGCAAGAATCATAGATCTAGTTGGCCAAACGAAACCCACAACCCGAAGAGAATTACAAGGATATGAAATCATGCATAAGAGAGATCAGAAGAAACTCAAATAAGATTCATAGATAATCTGATCATAAATCCACAATTCCTCGAATCTCGACAAACACACCGCAAAAGAAGATTACATCGGATAGATCTCCGTGAAGATCATGGAGAACTTTGTATTGAAGATCCAAGAGAGAGAAGAAGCCATCTAGCTACTAGCTATGGACCCGTAGGTCTATGGTGAACTACTCACGCATCATCGGAGAGGTCATGGTGTTGATGAAGAAGCCCTCTGTATCCGAATCCCCCCTTCGGCAAGGCACCAGAACGTGCCCCGGATGGGATCTTGCGGAGACAGAAGCTTGCGGCGGTGGAAAAGTACTTTCGATGATCTCCTAATTTTTTCTGGGATTTTAGGGAATTTATAGGCGAACGTCCTAGGGCAGAGGTGGCCCAGGGAGATGCGCCCCCCCCGCCCGGCCTTGGCTAGAGGGCTTGTGGGGTCCCTGCAGGCCGCCTGCCCTGATTCTCAGGCTTCCCGATCTTTTTCTGTTTCGGAAAAAAAAATTGGCAGTTTCGTTCCGTTTGGACTCCGTTCAAAATCCTCCTCTGAAAGGGGTCAAAAACATGGAAAAAACAGGAACTGGAACTTGGCAATGAGTTAATAAGTTAGTCCCAAAAAATATATAAAAGGCATACAAAACATCCAAAGTTTGACAAGATAATAGCATGAAACCATGAAAAATTATAGATACGTTGGAGACGTATTAAGTTCTTACAACACTCATGATAAACACTCAACCAAACCCCGTCTACTAGGAGCATAGAAAAATAATGTCCCGGCCAAAGTAACAACGTGATGGGTGCTATCACATGATACTACATCAAGATCCAAATTTCCAAGTACCTACTTTCCATGCAATTGGATGAAGAAGGTACAACTACATTGCATATAAAACATAGGTAAAGATGATCAACGTGACTTGCCTGGTAAGGTTGATGGAGACAGAAAACTCTAAAATAGTAAAATAACAGAAAAGAAAATATAACATTAACTAAGATAACAGAAAGTATTTCATAAAACTATGTTATTTTGAAAGTATTTTCAGATAGGACATCAAACTAGCAACAAAATCAATTTACAAGTTATTACTGAACTAGAATTGATTTCTTGCTATCAAATAAAATAAATTTTTGTTGTTGTTGAAAACCTACTTTAACTAATAAAAAAAACAAAATATAACTATTTATAAGGATAAAAGAAAATATTAAAAACAATTATAACCAAATAAATTATAACAATCCTAGAAAGAACTAAATCAGAAACTGTTTTACATAAAATAATAAGTTAAAGTATTCAAAAATTCTGAAATTTTACCCACTGATAAATAAGATCACTAGTGATGAGTAGCAAAAAAATCAGTTAAAAATCTATTTTTAAACTCCCGGTATTCCCAAAATAATATTTAAATCAATTCTGTTCAATATGAAAATTTATAAATTCAAACATAGTCAAATATTATGTTTTCAGAAACTACATAAAATTTGTGTTCCAATGTAAAACGAATCACCTAATTTGGAGTTATAGAATAAAAGGTATAACGATTCTAAAATCGGGTTCAAATCTGTTTCAGAATTAAAAACAGAAAAAGACTAAAAAGAAAAGGTGACGTGGCAGCTCCTGATTGGTTGAGTTCTGTGCGCGTTTTAGTCTAACTAGTGGACGGCCGCAAAATAAAAAAACTATCCGGTTAAAGTAACTTAACAGAAAATCGTCTAGGTTTTTTCTAAAAAATGGAAGGGGTATAATAGATCTAATCTGATGCGTTGATCCTAGATCTAAGGGTGGAGGGAGAAAAAGAGGGGCTCACCGGCTACAAAGAAGAACTCCGGCGAACTCTTTGCCGACCGAAGTGGAGGCGACGAGGTGGGGTGACTCCGGCGGTGTAGGGGGGCAGCAGAGGGGTGCGACCGGCGGAGGGGAACCAGGGCGATCTCCTTGTGGCGTCGGGGTGGCGCCTAGGGAGACAGGGGGCGTTGCAGGGGCTCCAGGAGCTTCGGCTCCGACGAACTCCTTCCGGCGAGGTGGGGCAGCGGCTAGAGGCGAGGAAACCGAGTGCTCTCTAGGGGAATGGAACAACGAGAGCGAGGGGGTTCTTATAGGGGTGGTGGGAGGCGCTAAGTGGGAAGGAATCTCGCGAATCCCGGAGAGGAAGCTTCCTGTGGCCATGGAAGGCAACCGTTCTGGAAGGAAAGTGACGGGAGAAGGAAGAAGAAGGAAAGAATTGGGCCAGATTCGGATTCCTAACTAGCCCACAATGTCTTTCCAAAAAAAACGAGTTGTTTCCTTTTTATTAAAACTGGAAAGTAAAACATAAAAAGGGAAATAAACATAACTCCAAATATAGAAGTATTATATATCAAAATTATCAGAAAAACAAATACAATAAGATGGACATTTTTCCACGGCCAAAATAAAAACGTCAAAAACAATTATTTTCACAAAATTGCCTAAATGATATATTTTCTTTTGTAAATATTTTTCAAATGACCCACTAAGTTTTAGGGTTCAAATAGTTTTCAAAATGCCCCTGGTTTGGGGGGTCATATTCCTCCTCTCATATTTTTTAATATATGAATTCATTTGAACTTTGAAATAGCAACAGGATCAAAGACGAAAATGAAATCCATATAGGAAATCTTTTATTAGTTTTCAAATCCACCTTTCAAATTCTTTATAGTTCAAGAAGTCATGTTATCTCCTCTCACTGTTTTTTAAGTGGATGAATTTGAATTCACAGGAAAAAGGGGACAGTCATTTTATTCCCTCTCATTCAAAAGTTTTAAAAAGTTTCAAATTTCACTCAAGTTTTCAATCACTCAAATAAACAAACAATCAATCTAATAATTATATTAACATTCCAACATTTGGGATATTAAAAACCTACCACACTTCAAATGAATCTCGTCCTCAAGATTCGAAGAGGCTAGAAAGAAAGGTTAGGGTTTGGGAGGTCTTCTAACAAATCCAATCTCCCGTAAAGTGGGATGCTACCACACTTAAAATGAGAGTTACCGGTCCCTCAAAATTTTAACAATCCTATGAGGTCTTGGCATGTGTCTCCTCACATTCTTCATACTAACTCCTTTGGTGATGCTCTTCCGTTGTATTCATAAAGTTTTCATCAAAAATGAGGGTTCTTCTATTGATATAAGCTTCTTCCGTCACTGGGTCTTCTTAACTGACAAGTCTCATGACCATTCTAAATAACCTATCGATGATTCTCACGGTGGACTACTATTTGTGGTTATCCTGCAGCGAGAGGTGTCTTGGCTTCATCCTCACCGTAAAATTTCCTACGAGTGACAACAAATGCCATGTACATGGGGCTTTCATCATACCATTCTAAGGCTTAAACAAAAAGCTTCAAAGACGTCGTCTCTCACTATGGGTAAGTCTCTGAGATTTACCTTTCTGAATAGCAAGAGAATGATAATAGTAAGTCGTCATGGTGGCCAAGCCATGTCGCACTAAAATCATTACCTTGTATAAGGCTTAGTGAATCTCGTATTCTAATACTTGGGTGTCCTCACAAGCATTGCAGAATTTCTCTTGTACACAAACGAAGTTCGTACGAATCCATTGGTTCTGCAAGCTAAACAAAACAACTATCGTATTCATTACCACTCTCAGGTTGTACGCATGCTCCTAAGAAAAACGTTTACTAATCCATCTTAGCTTCTTCCAAGTTTCTTTCTTCATAAAGGTAGTGATTGATCCTTATTAATCCTGGGGTCTGTGTGTTGCAGGCCCACTTTAACTCATACTTGGAATTACTCCGCCTTTAAATCCTATAGTGTTTCATTCCATCATACTCTTGGGGTAACTATCATATAACTATAATCCTCAGACTTATTTTTGGTACATACTCCACTCTGTGGGATACTTTTTTCCATTGGTGTGTTTACCATTAAAAGGTATTGGTTCATCCATAAATCATATTCATTTCATATTCAATCCTTTATGACATCCTTAATTACTTCTCAAAACTCCAATTCAGAAGTACTTTATTACAAATGTTGCCATCCACATTGTTCGGTATGGTCAAGAATTTCTGCCAACTTTACTCATTTGTCTCCCTTGGAGATACTTTAGTCCCACTAGAACTTTACGAGGTGCTCCTTGAAATCATCCATCTTTTGCTTTATCATGGTGGCCATGAGCTTCATCTCCATCATCTCCGCATGCACTTCCCTCATGTATTCTTGGGTATGACGGAGTCTTGCTTCAAGTATTCTCCAATCTGACGTATGGCTTCCATGGAAGCTTCACGAACAGAATCAAAGAAGGTTGCTCGTGGTACACGTGAAATGAAAAAGTATTGCCCCATAGTCTCTGGACAAACTCATTTCGCATGGTGGAGGTGTACTTCCACATACCAAAGTTCCACTGCACTTTCCATGAATGGGTAGCCTTTGTAGACTGCATCTCCTTCAAGATGAATGTGCTTCATCATGTTCTTTAGGATTTTTGGGTAGTCATGATCACTAGTGAGGGTCATGATCGTTTCCGGGCCCTTAAGGAAGGACTCGTAGAGGGTTGCCATCTGCAGGTGTGAGAAAATGGGCACTCAGAGGAATGTATGTGTTTCCTTGGTATGCATGGTACATTCCTACTCATTGGATCTTGTGTGTTTACCGATTACTACCACACTGAAAATGAAAGATACTCATGCCTGCATAGACCATACTTTCTCATATCCTCATAAATGTTCAGAGATCTTTGTTCATAGAGAAACAACGCATACAGTTTCAACATAGCAATCATGACACAATAAATTTTATTGATTCATGAAGTTATTACAATCTTAGAGACTTCCGTTACAAAATTTAACTCCATAAACTCATGATAACAAGAGGGCTTCATGTTACACTTATTGCCATTGTCAAAACTTAACTACTCCATCTTTAGCTTTCTTCCCCCATGGACAATTACTAGCATAATGTCCTGCTTCCTTGCAATGAAAACAAATTAGTTCCGACAAGTCTCGGGGCTTCTTGGTGTTTGCTATTACTCCTTGGTTTTTCTGCTTCCTTCTTGGGCACATATCGTTGTAGTGGCCCAATTCCTTACACTTGAAACATCTGATATGACTCAGGTCTTTATGTGTCGGGATTTGACTCTGGCTGGAGTACTTTCTCTTCTTTCCGGACTGCTTCATTCTGGTTAGTACTTCCATTTCATGTGGATCAAACTCTACTTTTTCCGTCGGAAAGTTTCCCAGATATTTATGGCTTTCCTTCGTGCAATTCTTTGAGAAATTTCCTTCTTCTCCACATGAGTAACATGCATTGAGGAAAAATCTGGTTAGGCCTTGTCCATCAGGGTCTTCTATATTTTCCTTCATCACATGTTCTTCTAAAATCTTCTGCTTGAGTGTTTCCTTCATTGCTCCTTTTTGATGCTTGACAACTTTTTGCACCTTGGGGTAAATGTAACACTGGGCTGGGTAGTGGGTGGTTCCTTCACACAAGAAACAAGTCACCTCACTAATTGGGCATTCCTCTGATGAGTGATTTTCTTCACAATGAGGGCATCCATCCTTGTGTTCTCGCTGGGTGTGTCCTATTTCTCCACAGATCTTGCATGCACAAGGCTTGTTCATCAGGTTATCATAGCACTTCTGAATGAGACGGTATCTTAACACAGTCTTCTTGAATTCGTCCCAGGTTTCTGCTCCACTAAATCCTTGTATGGCATGATGCATTTTCCACTATATAGCAGCATCTTGGGTAAAGTACTGAAGAGCGTGTGCAACTTCATACTTCCTTGAAATCAAATTGCTCCCGAAGTGGTTCTCCATGTTCTGAATCCATATTTCATCTTCCAGCTGGGTCATTGGTCCAGAGATTAGAAGTCCAGCTTCATACGCCATCTATTGGGTCCAACGTTTTTGGGATGAGATGGGTAAGAGAGAGAGCTAGGGAAAGAGGGAGATACACAAAATACAAACAATAATTTTGAGAATAGATTTTCTTTGTGGCTGTCAGAAAACACACACAAATGACGGCTCACAAATCATCATATCTAACGTGGGTATATAACAGGGGTTTGGACTTCTAATTGCCCTATAAATATTGGAACACTTCAGGGTCTTCGAATTCTTCGGGTCTTGAGAGTCTTCAATTGGCGCAGCTTCAATTCTTCAAACGCATGGTGAAATCCTCTTTACTTTGAAGTGGGACTCAGTTGATCCTTCATGTGGTCAAAGGGGAAAGGGTATTGTCTAACCATTTGAGGTGAGATAAAACATTTGATGAAATCAGAGGAGATGAGAAGTAAAGGATGTTCTTGGAAATAAAATTTTAGAGGGATCATTTCCTAAGGGATTCCAGTTTCTAGGGTCACGTCCTACAGTCAACATGGGCTGTGATACCATATCAGTAGCGACCCGACTCAAAACGAGTCAAGCCTCAGTGTGTCTGTGCCATCCCTGGATCAGTATGCTGGCACACATAGTACATCAATGTATATATCAAAGTGCAATCATATGTAAAATAGCGTAAAACTGATATATACCTCAAAGTCTCAGCGGAACAGTCAAGGGAGTGGAGTCCCAATAAACACCAACGACAAGTTGAGGGCAGACCGTAACCCTGAATCGTACTCTCACTTGTCGAAGAAAGTATCTGCAACATAAGACATTGCAGCCGTGTAGGTCAGCATATTGAATATGCCGGCAAGTCACAAAAGAGAGGGTGAAAATATCATCTATATACTATATGCAAATATGGCAAGTGGGGCTATAGCTTATGTTTTGCGTCAAGCAAATTTTTCCTACAACAAGAGAAGGGTAAAAGAAAAACTTACTACATTGTTGGTTGTTAACAAGAAGGTTCCACCAACCATTTCTCATACCCAAGTTATAAATATTACCCACATCAATAAGTCAATGGTGTTCAGAATTCCTGATAGTTTTAGTTCCTTTTTCACAAGTTGTCCATGACCGTGGACATGGCTAATCGATTAGGTTTGAGTACTCTACAGAGTTTTGCACACGTTCCCCAGAATATTTGATCGCCTCCGTTCGAGTCCTTGTACTTCAGGATGTTTGAGAACCGGATGATCAAAACATGGTCTTTCAACGGGTTCCTCTGAGCCTCTGACGGTGCCCATCCAATCCTATCATTCTTCTACATCTCGCAGCACCGCCTGTCCAGAGTCACCACGTTGTCCAACCAAGCCAGAGCCCATAATGACTTGTGGCTGTGCAGGTAAACCTTGGGTCTGGAATTATCCATCCATCTCTTTGTGCGTGGGTGAAGTTTCCGCAAGATGTCATCGTGCTTCTCCATGCATCACGGGTCCTCCGCTGGTTTTTCCCAGGGAGCCCATCAAAACCTTCCTTCACCCGGAGGTATAACTCATTCTGAGGCCTTGCTGGTCTTGGAGTCTTCAGGTCTTGATTATTAAGTTCTCACAACACTCATGATAAACACTCAACCAAACCCCGTCTACTAGGAGCATAGCAAAATAACGTCCCGGCCAAAGTAACGAGGTGATGAGTGCCTATCACATGATACTACATCAAGATCCAAATTTCCAAGTACCAACTTTCGTGCAATTGGGTGAAGAAGGTAGAGTTACATTGCATGTAAAACATAGGTAAAACATGATCAACGTGACTTGCCTGGTAAGGTTAATGTTGATAGATACCGCTCTCAAGAAATAACTTGATAGAACTAGTCGTCACCCTCCGATGAAATCTATATAATAAACCATAGTATTCATATAAGCAATCATACTAGCAATCATCCTAGCAATCAATATAACAAACAATTAAAAAAATTGATGCAATAAAATCAATAAGAAATATCAAGTAGAAATCCAAAGGAAAGTTTCAAAGAAAGCAATGGAGTCTTCTACTACTACAATCACTAAATAGTTTTTGTTCTAATTAAACTTAACAGAAAATAAAACTCTAAAATAGTAAAATAACAGAAAATAAAATATAAAATTAACTAAGATAACAGAAAGTATTTCATAAAGCTATATTATTTTGGAAGTATTTTCAAAAAGGACATCAAACTAGCAACGGAATCAATTTGCATGTCATTACCGAACTATTATTTATTTCTTGCTATCAAATAAAATAAAATTGTGTTGTTGTTGAAAACCTACCGTTAACTAACAGAAAAACTAAATATAACTATTTATAAGGATAAAATAAAATAATTAAAAACAATTATAACCAAATAAATTGTGATAATCGGAGAAAGAACTAAATCATAAACTGTTTTACATAAAATAATGAGTTAAAATATTCCAACAATTCTGAAATTTTTCCCACTAATATATAAGATCACTAGTGATCAGTAGCAAAAAGAATCAATTAAAATCTATTTTTAATCTCCTGGTATACCCAAAATAAGATTTAAATCAATTCTGTTCAAACTCAAAATTTATAAATTCAAACATAGTCAAATTTTATGTTTTCAGAAACTACATAAAAAATGTGATCCAATGGAAAAAGAATCACCTAATTTGGCAGCTCCTGATTGGCTAAGTTATGTGCGCGTTTTAGTCTAACTAGCGGACGACCGCAAAATAAAAAAAACTATTCGATTAAAGTAACTTAACAGAAAACCGTCTGGGTTTTTTCTAAAAAACCGAAGGCGTGTAATAGATCTAATCTGATGCGTTGATCCTAGATCTAAGGGTGGAGGGAGAAAAAGAGGGGCTCACCGGCTACAAAGAAGAACTTCGGCGAACTCCTGGCCGGCCAAAGTGGAGGCGGCGAGGTGGGGTGACTCCGGCGGTGTATGGGGGCGGCGGAGGGGTGCGACCGGCGGAGGGGAACCAGGGCGATCTCCTTGTGGCGTCGGGGTGGCGCTTGGGGAGACAGAGGGCGTTCCAGGGGCTCCAGGAGCTTCGGCTTCGGCGAACTCCTTCCGGCGAGGTGGGGCGGCGACTAGAGGCGAGGAAACGGAGTGCTCTTTTGTGGAATGGAACGAGGAGAGTGAGGGGGTTCTTATAGGGGTGGTGGGACGCGCTAAGAGGGAAGGAATCTCGTGAATCCCGAAGAGGAAGCTTCGTGTGGCCATGGAAGGCAACCGTTCTCGAAGGAAAGTGACGGGAGGAGGAAGAAGAAGGAAAGAACTAGGCCAGATTCGGATTCCTAACTAGCCCACAATGCCTTTAAAAAACGATCTATTTCCTTTTTATTAAAATAGGAAAGTAAAACATAAAGAGGGAAATAAATATAGCTCCAAATATAGAATTATTATATATCAAAATTATCAGAAAAATAAATCCAATAAGATAGACATTTTCCATGGCCAAAATAAAAACTTCAGAAAAAATTATTTTCACAAAATTTCCTAAATGATTTATTTTCTTTTGCAAATATTTTTCAAATGACCCCCTAAGTTTTAGGGTTCAAATAATTTTGAAAATGCTCCTGGTTTGGAGGGTCATGTTCCTCCTCTCATATTTTTTTAATATATGAATTCATTTAAACTTTGAAATAGCAATAGGATCAAATACGAAAATGAAATCCATATAGGAAATGTTTTATTAGTTTTCAAATTCTCTTTAGTTCAAGAAGTCATGCTATGTCCTCTCACTGATTTTAAGTGGATGAATTTGAATTCACAGGAAAAAGGGGAAAGTCTTTTTATTCCCTCTCATTCAAAAGTTTTAAAAAGTTTCCAATTTCACTCAAACAAACAAACAATCAATCTAATAATTATATTAACGTTCCAAAATTTGGGATATTAGAAAGGGACATGAATATAAGCATTATTCCTCAAATCGTTATGTTCATAAGTCCTCAAAGAATTTCTCTGCCTATTCATTTGAGTACACTAGCCCCCCTACTATGAAAAGAAGTACATTAGCTTCAACGCCTCCATTTTCATATGGTGCTCGTAGGATGATGAACTCTTTGCCAACCCTTCATATTGGGTGGTGAAGTAATCAAACTAATCACTTGTGCACGTCAAGTCTCCAGATGAAAGTCATCATTTGAAGAATTTGCCGGAGACGTGAGGAAATTGCTTGATTGGACGCAAGCTAAATCATGATGAAATGATCTAACATTTCACACGTCCTCAAATTTAGTGTTTATGATGAAAATTCTTATATGATGAAATTGATATCATATTCTTCAAGTCTAAAGCATATGAGATGGTAAGCTGTACTAATTCATCTATAGGATGACAAACCCAAGAATACAGAATGGGTTCTTGATAGTGGTTGCACAAATCACATAACTGGTGATAAAAGCTTATTGATGAATATACCACTGACTCCATTACCACCGAAGCAAATCACTTACACTGATAAAGGTAAAAGGAAAGTATTGGGACTTGGTAAAGTGTCTATCTCTAAGGATCGGCACATGGACAAAGTGATGCTTGTCGAATCCCTTGGGTTTAATCTCATGTCAGTCTCAATGCTTTGTGATCTTGATATGATTGTCATCTTTGGAAAATATAGATGTGTAGTCATCATGGAATCTAAGAAATCCAAAGTCATCGAAGGCTTTAGGAGAGGATATTTGTACATTGTTTATTTTTCCACCGGTCCTAAACCAGTCATGTGTTTACCAGCAAAAACCTCAGAAGGGTAGCTATGGCATCGACGACTAGGTCATGCAGGCATGAGGAATTTGCACACACTAGCGAAGAAGAAGCATGCCATTAGCATCGAATCTGTCAAATTCCTCAAGGACCATCTCTGTGGTGCTTGTGAGTTTGGAAAAATGACCAGATCCAAACACCCCTCGAAAACTATCATGACTACTACTTGGCAATTTGAATTGCTTCACATGGATCTTTTTGGACCTTCTCATTATGCTACCCTAACAAATGTAGCATCTTTATATGGCTTTGTCATCGGTGATTCTTATTCACGATATACATGGGTGCATATCATTTTGTATAAAACTGAAGTACAGGAAGTATTCAAATGATTTTCCTCAAGGGCCTCGATGAACTTCAGTGTCAAGATCAAACACAGAAGGAGTGATAATGGTACGTAATTCAAAAATACTGGTCTTGATGATTATCTTGATGAACTTGGTATTACTCACGAATTATCTCCTCCTTATACTCCTCAACAGAATGATGGCGTTGAACGCAAGAACAAGACTATGATTGAAATGGCATGGACTATGCTTGAAGAATATCAGAATCCTCATCGCTTATGGCCTAAAGCAATCAACACTGCTTGCCACATCATCAACAAGGTATATCTTCACAAATTCCTCAAGAAAACCTCATATGAACTCCTCACTGACAAGAAACCCAATGTAAGTTATTTCAAAGTCTTCGGTGCAAGATGCTGGATTAGAGATCCTCACCATAGCTCAAAGTTTGCACCTAAATCACATGAGGGTTTTATGCTTGGTTACGGAAAGGACTCACAGACCTACAGAGTCTTCAACACCTATCACAACAAGGTTGTTGAAACTGTAGATGTGTGGTTCAATGAAACTAATGGCTCGCAAAGAGAGCAACTGCCTCCTGTGCCAGATAAACTAACTCCTGAGGAAGCTATTAAACACAAGGCTACTGAAGATTTCATTCCTACTGAGGAACAACCCCTTGTTTAAAAAGTTGTCCCCAACACTGATAAAATTCAAGCAGGTGCACCTGAGGAAAATGTTACATATCAAGTTCCTCAGCCCAACCAAAAATCTTCAACCAACTCATCCAAGGATTGCAAATGAAGTGGAACTTGTCAAAATTCTCGATGACATCAATGCGCCAGTTGCTGAAGCCTTCATGGAACCTGAGTGGATTCAAGCCATACAAGATGAACCTCTTCAGTTCAAGATAAATGACGTATGGGAACGCGTCAAAAGACCAGATCCTCGTAAGCACAATATCATCGGCACCAAGTGGATCTACCGAAACAAGCAAGATGAGGATGGTCAGGTTGTGAGAAACAAGGCACGACTTGTAGCCCAAGGCTACACACAGGTTGAAGGAATTGACTTTCATGAAACTTTTGCACCTGTTGCTAGACTTGAAGCTATTTGAATATTACTTTCTTATGCTAACCATCACAATATTACTCTATATAAAATGGATGTGAAAAGTGCATTCCTCAATGGTAAACTTGAGGAAGAAGTATATGTTGCTCAGCCCCTAGGTTTTGAAGACCCGAAGCATCCTAACAAAGTCTTCAGACTCAAAAAAGGCACTCCATGGCCTCAAGCAAGCCCCTAGGGCGTGGTATGATACATTGAAGGAATTCCTCATGAAGAAAGGCTTTAAACCCGGTTCACTTGATCCTACTCTTTCCACAAAATCCTATGACAATGAACTATTCATGTGCCAAATATATGCCGACGACATTATTTTGGTTGTACTCACAAACGTTACAGTGATGAATTTTCTTACATGATGGGGTAAGAATATCAAATGTCCATGATGGGGGAGCTGAAATTCTTCTAAGGTCTGCAAATTCGTCAATAATGCAATGGTATCTTCATATCTCAGGACAAATACCTCAAGGATGTTATGAGGAAATTCAGCATGCATGAATGCAAAGACGTCAAGATTCCAATGCATACCAATGGCCACCTCTGCAGTGACGAAAATGGTATAGATTTCGATCAACAGGTATATCGTTCTATGATTGGCTCATTATTGTACCTATTTGCATCTAGGCCAGATATTATGATTAGTGTTTTCATGTGTGCACGTTTTCAAGAAAAACCGAAGGATCACACCATAAGGCTATGAAACATATTCTTCGATATCTATCTCATGCACCAACACTAGGATCATGGTACCCCAAGGGCTCAAATCTTCACCTCGTTGGATATTCTGATTCTGATTATGCTGGTGACCGTGTGGATCGCAAGTCAACATCAGGCACATGTCATTTCCTTGGAAGATCTTTTGTCTGCTGGTCCTCAAAGAAGGAGAACTCCGTATCAGTCTCTACTACTGAAGCTGAATACATTGCTGCTAGTCCTCAAAGAAGCAGAACTCCGTATCACTCTCCACTGCTGAAGCTGAATACATTGCTGCTGGATCTTGCTATGCATAACTTCTATGGATGAAGCAATCCCTCAGAGATGACCGCATCAACATGAAGAATGTGCCCCTCTACTACGACAATGAGAGTGCAATCAAGATCATCTACAACCCCGTACAACACTCGTAGACCAATCACATCCAGATTCGTCATCATTTTCTTCGTGACCATGTACTCAAGGGCAATATCATCATCGACCATGTGAAGACTGATTGACGCGAGCTATCAGATATCTTCACAAAGCCCTTGGATGAGAGAAGGTTTTGCAATTTGCGGTGTGAGCTAAATATCCTAGAATCTTCAAATGGTTTTAAACATTCACACATCCTAACACTTATGAAAAATTGATGACTTAGATGTGCAACACACGAAGTTACGAATTTGTTCAATCAATGAAGAATTTCACTCTAAGTGTGAAGAAACTAATGAAGAATTTGGTTCTGAGGGCCCTACGATAATTGTACGCGGCGCCCGAAATCATCATTCTTATACGGTGGTTCACGCCACCACCAAATTTTGAAACTCTTCAAGTTGGAAATTCTTCAAAGTTGAAATTCTTCAATCTAAGACTTCTCACAAATTCCTCAAAAGTTTCAAAGTTTTCAATATTTTCAAATTCTTCAAAACTTTGTGTGATGATCTTCATTGACTATATATTATATATTGAGCTTTCAATGTCCTCAACAACATTCACTTATTGCTAAATCGTCAAGTTGGTATTTCTTCTAAGTGATTTTGATCAGACCGGTCTCCCCTCTATGCTAAGCTCAAACGAGTCTATTCTCAATTCTTCATATGCGTTCTGTTTGACACTTGTTCAAAATCCTCACTGAGTCCTTGTCAGTTGAGGACTTTGCAACAAAATCCTCAAAATTTGAAAATTTATTTTAACGTTACCACAGTAACCGCATCCACTACTCACGAAAGGATAACCACGATCTCCACCGCTTCGATCGTGGCTAGCATGTGTCGTGTGGAGACGAAAGGGCAAGGGAAGTTTCGTCCGAAGTTTTCGCTTCACACCATTTTCACCTGAGCAATAAATAGCCACTTAACCCTTTAGTCAAAACTCTTCTCTCCCTCTTGTCTTCTCCGCTCAAGCTCAAAACCTAGCGCCGCCGCTAGGATCCGCTTCGCCGGTGAGGAACAGCTTCACTGCCTTGACCTCGTCGTCGCCAGACTTACGCCGACTGCGTAACATCTTCCTCCGCGGCCACCATAGCTGACTTCTGTCGCCAAGTTAGGGCAGTGAAGATCTGAACCAAAGAACTTCTATTTTTTTACTTCCCCAGTTCATCTAGTTCTTGACACAGGGTAATTAAAATCCTATTTTATTGTCCCTGTTGATCTCATTATTCTCTTTAGATTCGTGAAATCAGTTTTTCCTTAGAAAATCTCTCAGCTATGCACACCCATGTCTAGAACACTTGATGAATTTCACTAAGCCACTAAATTCTTCACGAGATTACTCAATTGTGTAAATTTCCGAATCTGCACAACTCTAGAACCCAAGATCAGAATGCTTAGTCAAATTCCTCAACTCACTGGTCAAATTCCTCAACTTAAGTAATTTTTCAATTTCCTCAAATCTGAGAAGCATATGACCTCTCCAAATTCTTTGCACTTATATTGTGTTCACAGGTACAAAATGTCTGCTGATGAATCACTAGGTTCTCATCAACTTAACTCATTTTCCACATTTCTTGAAGAAACATTAATGTGTCCTCAGATTCCTCAAGAATACAAATTCCTCAGCAAAAACCTCAACTGAATAAAATGGAGGAAGAAAGTAAACAAAAGGGTGGCAAGAAACTGGAACAAAACACTGCTTTTGAAATTCTAGAGGAAATATATGTTGAGTACTGCATGCGAGATGAAGAAATTCATGGAAAAGAGACCATGGCAAAACACAAGATAAGGCTTCAAAAGATTGAACGCAGATGGGCAAAGGAGTGGAAGGAATACATGTATGTCACTCCAAAGTATGCCAAGAAGTTTGCCCTCAAACCTCCTTGCAAAAGATTGCTACAGGGAGATCAACAAACATTACATCCCTCAAGCATAGCCACAATTGAGGACTATCGTGATGAAAAAGACAAGTATTTGTCTAAGGAGCAGAAAAACGCAAAAGTTGTTGTCACAAAGTTTAATGGGGATTCTGCTGCTGCAGCAACTGCTGCCACTTCTTCTGTTGTTGAGGCTTCTGCTATAGAAAAACCTCAGAAAAAAGTACTAATGAAGAAACCAGGTCTCAAGGCAAAACCCTCAACAACACTGTCAAAAGAGCAAATTCCTCAGAAAGTAGCAACAACAACTGCCAAGTCCTCTACTGCAGCAAAGTCCTCACACTACTAGGAAAAGGCTTGCTAATGGCGCACCATTTTTTGCTACTAATGGCGCACTATAGGTTCGCCACTAGCATCACGCCATTAGATTTTTTTACTAATGGCGCACTACAAGTGCGCCATTAGTATCTGGTATACTAATGGCGCACCAGGTAGTGCGTCATTAGTATTGCTCACGGTGCGCCATTAGTATCTGGTATACTAATGGTGCACCAGGTAGTGCGGCATTAGTATATATCCTGGTGCGCCATTATAATAGATCCTGGTGCGCCATTAGTAGATACTGGTGCGCCATTAGTATACATCCTGGTGCGCCATTAGTATAGCTTATGGTGCGCCATTAGTATGCCTCCTAGGGCCATATTTACCCATATGCTCTCGCTTACTAATGGCGCACTAGTGTGCTGAGTGATGCGCCACTAGTATGAATATTAGGTATTTTTTTTTTCTGATATTTGCACAGATTACAAAATATATTATTGCACAGAATATAGATAGCACAACATATAAACAAAAGATTTATCGAATACAATAGAAGATTAGTCTCCGAATACAATTCATCATATTAGTCTCCGAATTTAAAATACCGAACAAAGTTAGAACATTACAAGTGTTGAGACCGCGAGTAGCGAGTTTGTCTTCACATTACAAGTCGATATATCGACCATCTAAACTACCATCACATATAGAAGAGAGCCGCAGTCATCACGATGAGCATAATCGCAATGAAACTGGTCTTCATCCGGTTCCTCCAACGCTCCCTCCACTCTCCCGCTAGATAGCGCGCGTATCTAACTTCTGCCTCCGCCCTTGTGGTGTACCCTTTGTAACTGTTACCGCTGAATCGGTGAACCTGTCTCCGACACTCCTCCCAGTCGTCGTAGACTCCGAGAACCTTACCCTTGTACACGACATACGACGACATCTCTATGCACTAGCCAAACAAAACGTTAGTAGCAATTCACAGAGACATACAAGTTCATTAAAGTTTAATATTACAACTATAACAACACGATTCATGGTCCTACTAATAAATAGCATCGATTATATATAAGTTGAACGACTGTCCAAAACAAAGAGACATACCAGTTCATTAAAGTTTAATATTGCAACATGAATTAGTAGCAATTCACGGGAATGTGGATGAAGTCGCCGTCTTTCGTGATGGTCATGAAATTGCGGTCGTTGTCAGCCTGCATTTGTAGCATTGTATCTGTCTCACTATTGGACAGCGGAGATCTGAGGTAGAACTACACCGAGGTACGAAGGACATCTTGATGGATGATTTCCGCAAACTCCGACTGGATGCGAAAGAATTCTTGTCTGATGTCCGCATCCTGGATTGCCGACAAGCGTGCGGCCCAATCTTTGAGATTATTTGGTAGCCGAAGGTGATTACTGTCCCGTATGATCGCCCGCATGTGATGGAGGGCGTAGTAGGCATCCTTCTGACTGCCAGGCGGCTGCTTGATGCAGGCGAACGTCGTATTGTGGGTGAACACGTGCTTGCCGTGCCTGAGACTTGTCCTGCTGAAGGTGCCTCCAGATATGGCGTAGCCGGGAAGAGCTTCATCAAGAACTTTCTTGATATTTGTGTAGTCTTTTTTTGACTGACGGTCCGAGTCGAAATACGTGGCCGTGGAATATTTCAGGCTTAAGAGGATGAGTGTGGAACGTGTGTCATTGCACAAAACACAGAATGTTAGAAAAAAAAGGACGATCAAAATCTAAGAAATCATATGTTACGTGGCGATGAGGGGATAACTTACCAGGGAAAGTAAGGCACGAGGAAGTTATCCTTTTCTGAGTTTGCCAGAATGACGCCTTCGAGGTATGAACCCGCGACTTGCTGGTCCCTAGTGTTGCCCAAGATCTTGGCACGCATATAGAAGGGGTCGACTATCACTAGGTCCGGGGTCTTGTCTCTAATGATCCGCATCTCCATACTCAGCGAAAATAGCCGAACGAAGGTGTAGTGCAGCGGATGAAGGTTAAACATAGCGAAGATGTCAGCAAACCGCAGGACGATCATACCCCCGATGGCGCTATGGACAAAGCCCTTGCCCTTTGGCACCTTGGCCACGAAAACCGGGTATGCCACATTATTCTCGGAGATACGCCGCTTCTCCAAACAAAGAACACTGTCATGCGGACTCCGCATAGCACCGGTTGCAGCATTGAGCAGATTAGTCGGTAGCATCGGCCTACCCGCCACATGCACCCTCCTCGAGATATCCTAGGTGAAGGTGGCCCGTCCAGAGCACGGATCGTACTCAGTGCCGGCTGGCTCACACCCTTGTTAGTCTTTCTTTTCCATCCCTTCTTCTGCTGATGTAATGGGTTCCAGTTCATTTGCTCAGAGACCACCTTCTTGAGTGTGTTGGGGCTGATAATATTTCGCACCTCGGCTATCTGAGGCTCGGTGAAGGCGGCAGCTGGAGGCGTCTCCTCAAAACTAAACGCTAGACAATGCCTGTTGCAATTGGGTTTCTCCGCGGTACCAGCTAGATCCGGTCGTCTTTTGCAGGGTTGGGTTCTTGAGAAGGAGGCCCCAAGAATTCCTCACCGTACCCATGTTCGGCAAAGTACTTATCGACCTTGGTAAATGTACCATCGTCGTCATCGTCGTTGTCCGGAACCTGTGCCATATGCATGTCCGGATCCTGTGCCATATGCATGTCCGGTAGCGCTGCGGCGGTCTTGCCATGGCTTGGCGCCGGCACGACTGCCGGTGTTGTCTGTGGGATGGTGTCCCCCGCCCCCAAACGAATCTGGCTCTTCGGCCAAAGCAGGAGCCAGCTTAAGCAGGCGCTGAGGGTCATCACATCATCTATGTCGGCCCTAGCGGGGTGGAACGGAGGTAACAAGTCGTCGCAGCCTGGCAGCACCCGAACCAGTTGAACCCTATACATGATGGGTGGCATCGGTTTACCGTGGAACATGGGGTTGCCCGGTTGAACGATTCTGCCCTTGGCGACATCGATCAACTCGCCGCCCATGAAGTGCAGGAGAGTGCATGGAACGTCGGCGCCGGCGCCCTACGAAAACATGTAGGGCGTCAGGGGATGCCCAGTCAAAGGCAAGGAGATGAAGTCATCGGCTGAGAGAGGCTTAGTTACCGTGATGGCGTCGAGCTTGGCTAATGTCGAGGCACTGCCTACGGCGGGCGTGCAAGTGACGGAGGGGCCGCTTGCTGCCGAGGTGCCGGCCGGCGCCGGAGACACCAATGGCATCGCCTGCGCGTTGTGCGATTTGCTGGCCGTGAAGCTGGGAATCGGGGGTGGCCCCTGTTGGCCGCCCGCAATCCACGCCCGTAGACCCTCAATCAAGGTAGGCACAATGGCGGTGATCACCCCTCCCACTTGGTGTTGCACTAGCTCTTTGACCATCTCCGGAAGCCGCGCCACTTTTGCCTTGAGTTCTTCAACCTCGCGCGACTGGCTTACCAAGTTGGTATTTCTCTCCTTTCGCCCACCAGCGTTATAGTATGACGACCATTCCGTGGACAAGCCTTTGCCGGCCACATGACCAGCTGACGACGGCTTACTGGACTTATCCTTGTTTTCCATTATGTTAAACGCCCTATTTAAATTGGTGTCCCAATGGGAGCTTTGAGACGACCCCGCGCTACTTCTTTCAGTGTCCTGCGGAAGGAATGAACCATTTAGAAATTTGGCTTCATTAATTAGAATGCAACCATATGGAGCTAATTACGTGGGGTGTATTCCTTACCAGAACACGCTCAAGTGCCCTGGTCTTCGCATCCGTGGTAAGCTCCTTTGTTACTGGGTCCACCTTGTACCGAGCCCTGACATAGTTCCTGGTCTGCCTGTCACCGTATTTCTCGAAGCAGGGTGGTAGGCCTTACTCGGCACGCTCCGCGTCCTCCTTGTCCCATATAGGTTCCGCCACTCTGTAACCGCCGGGACCGAGTTGGTGGACCCCTAAGTTCAACTCCCGCATTTCTTTCCCCCATTGACTTGATTTCGCGGTTGCCTTGCTCTCGCACTTGATCTTGAACTCCTTGTAGTCATCTTCGCTGATCGAAGGATTTTTCGCCTTGATCTTCTCATAACTATCACCTTTGTCAATCATTCTCTTCACCACGCTTCTCCAAGTAGACAGGGCCTTGCTCATCTTCGTCAGGGCGGCACTGTTCACTTTATTCCTTGAGAGGCATGTGTTTGCGACGTCACCGGGGAACTTGTATCATTCGTGCAGCTTCGTGAAGAGGAGGTTGCGCAAATTCCCTCGGTCCTTATGCCTTAGGTTCTCAGTGTTGATCGAGACAGTGCTCCGGAGAATGCACCCAAGCTGAACTGCGTACCCCTTGACTATTTCTTTGGGTGCCGTTGGATACCCGTCGGAGTTCACTTCAGTAAATTCCTCCTTTACGGCGCTGAGCACGTTCGGGCGCCGGTCCTTTCGTTGCCTCTTCGATTGGCTGCCATCTGTGCATGCGCTGCCATCATCAGTGGTGGCATCCTCGGCGGCACCATCAGTGGTGTCATCCCCGACGCCACTAGGGGTTGTGTACTCGGGATCAGTGTCTTCTGCGGCGTCCTCATAGCGGTGAGGTTCTTCCTCCATCTCCTGGGACAGCTCCCAGAATGGCTTGCCCGAACCGCCGGCCTCATCGTTGTGGGCCTCTAAATAGGAAAAAAGTTTGGTCAAAAAGTTGGGCCTAATCACTTGGCTCTATTGCCACCTATGGTTTAATCCTACTTAATTAAGTAATAAGATACCCCGACACATGCATTAGTCGCAAGTACCCCATATGTCCTATTTTCAGCAAAGTCATGCTAAAATTCACGGAAATTTTCAGCATGACCTTTGCTGAAAATAGGACATATGGAGTACCCGAATTTGCCGGAACGGAAGTTAATCGACATTCCGGCAAACTCAAGGGCCTCTCGGGGTACCTGCAAAATCATCACGACACGATGGTCGGAGAGCTCGGAGAAGGGTGAGCCCGGGCTCAGAAACGAATATCCCAAACTACTAATACTACTACCAACTTTCTTGCGTGTGCACAACTTTCTTGAACCACCTTTATTATGTTGCAGAGTCATATAAGGATGAAACTGATAAGAAAAAAGGTTAAATACAACATGTTAACTATGAAATCTGCAAGAAATCTTGGCAGGCTAGTGAAATAAGCCTCTTGTATCAATGCTAGTGAAATAAGCGGGCAGAGTCACAAGTTTAAGCCCAGGGGGTGATGGAAGTAGAACAAATGACATCTCCACTAGAGTGCCAATTCTAGTTTTGGAGCATCAGGTTCGGTGGCTGACCATGGGCATAACTAGTTAATAGTGTGAGTTTTTGTTTTACAGAGTTTCAAGAACCAAGATATGTCTCTTGTATCAATGCATTTTAGTGTCTTAAACTCACTGCTTAATAGACCTTGAAATGACAGAGATAGGTAGGCCTTTTTTAGTTTGGTTGTCGTCGGTATACTATATGCTGATGGGCAACAATGATGCTTTATGTCTTCTCTTCATGCCTGCTTGCTGTTTTATTTATGCTCCATGTTTTTGTCAGATGATTGCTCCATTTGTTCTGACATTGGTAGGCAAATGGACTATTTACTCTTGAATTGGCTAGGTTAATGTCTTACAACCTATGTGCAAATATTACTTGTTAGTTGCTGGTCTTTAGCAATGAGCCTGTCTTGAATAGATCTAAATCAGATATTCCCAATAGATGTTTTACTCCAGCAACGAACGAGAAGAAAGGCGTGCTACTTAATGGCTCAAATGAGACCCCCTCTCGTGGAGAGAGTGGTAGACTAGGGAGTGTTGCTCCGTTGCTAGATCACAGAGTCACAAGTTTCTAACTCTAGATTTACAGTTAGAGTCTCGTCAGAATGCCAAAATCAACTCAAGTTCCCTTGTCAAGAGAGAGAAACTTGATCAGGGGTTTTCTATTTTTCCTTCAGCAAGACCTCCCAAGGATGTGCAAACAACAAGTGGCACAAAATCTTCTTCTAACGCTAGCTTGGGAAAACTATCTAATTTAGATCTTAATGTATCACCGGACCCGATTGATCAACTTGAAGGTTTGCCTACAATGCAGGCTGGCTTGAACATACCCCATCATAGAATCTTTCAGCATCAGAAAGCACATGTTCCCTTAGTGGCACCCTTTTCTTCAGTCAGGAGTCAGCTGAGTCTAAATATTGACAATACTCTGAAACCGTCGAATGCATATCAACTTTCTAATAAGAGTGGAGCAGCTGATGTTACCTTAGATTTGCAACTTAAACTACCAACCAGACCTGAGCTTGGTATAAGCTGGAAAGGTCTTGCTCCTGATCCAGAGCTAAGCCTCTCTCTATTTGTGAAACAAGCCTTTCAATGTACGAACTTGAAAGAACTATTGAGACTTCTGCAACAGTTCAGAAAAGTAATGATCAATTCTCTCTATTATCATTTCTAGATCACATAGTTTGATAACTTGGATGCATAAAGGCTATTGATGTAGAAAAAAAAGACACTTTACGATAACAAGCACATGAGAGCAGACATTAGCAATATATCACAGAGAAGTACATGCCGATTAACAAGCTTGGGCTTAGCAGTAATATTCCGGGAAATTATTTTCTTGAAGCCTGAAAAAAACTGGCTTTCCTCTTTAAAAACAGAACCAAAACCATGACACGGTCACTTAACAACATCTATTGACTACACTAGATGGATAATTTCCATATGATGCAGAAGACCTCTAATTTTGCCTGGTCGATGTTTCCAAATAAATTACCCAGTATCACACTACATTCAACATGAGAAGTAAACATACAGAGTTGATCTTGTCAAGGGTAACACGGTTAATTCGCTGCCCTAATCAGGATGAAGGGAAATGCTTTCTGCTGTCGAAAACACAACACCCTAGACATGCCAACTGGCGACAAGCAAGACAAGTTATCCACTGAATAAGATGGATGGCAATACTACAGTCATCAGAGCCACAAAATCGCTCATGTTTAGAGGTAGAGTTTAACAGCTGACGTCAATGCCCAGCTAGATCCTCAAACAGAGACATGTTTTGATACAACAAAAAGATCGGTCTGTGTTATGTGTGTCTTCTCCTCCTTGTCAGAAAGCCATTAGCCAAGCAGCGATCTGCCCAATGACGGCGACACTTGTCCTATGACGAAGTCTTGTTTGTAATGGCCGACCGTGAAAAACAAGAAGCTATGACCAAGTCTTGGGACTGTGCCTCGTCGGCCTGATGTGGAGCCTTGGCTCCCTGGGAACAGTCTGGGGCTTCACTGACCGGCAGAATTCACAAAATTCCTTATTGACTATTGACTATTGATCTCCTAAACCTAACCCTAGGTCACCCCCGCGAGGAAAAGGGGATGAACGGGAGAGGTGGAAGACGACTCACCGGAATCTGAAGAAGGAGTCGTCGGTGGTGCTCTGCTACTCACCTCGTCGAAGCCCAACCATGAACGGCGGCGCGACCGTAGAGGGGACGAGCTGTAGGTGGAGGAGGACAGCGGGCTCCGGAAAAACCGATCCCCCACGCCTCCGGCGCGGCCGCTGGGCTGGGCTGGGCGGCGGCCCTCTGGATCGAGCCGGGCGGCGCCGGAACCCGGGCCGAATCCCACGAACCAAGAAAGAAAGCAAGAAGGTCCGGCGGCGGTCGGCGAGCGGGGAGACGGTGGGCGCTGCTATTTGGTGGAAAGGGCCGGGGCAGGGGGAGGCCGCGGGAGAAGAGGAGGGCGCGACCCGGCTTAGGAATGGCGCACCCCGAGCGGTGCGCCATTAGAATGTTTTTTATATAGTAATGGCGCATGTATATGAGGTGCGCCTTCTCTATGTTGTTAACCTCCAAAGTAGCAGCGCAGTGGTCCGTGGGTCTTGCCTCCTAGCAGGAGTTTGCGGGTTCGAATCCTCTTCCCCCCTCTTTTTTGCACCTTGGTTTTTCTATGCATTGTTTTCAATGCACCTTGGTTTTTCTATGCATTTTTTTCTTTCTATGCATTGTTTTCTTGTGCTGGTTGCACCTTGGTTTGAGAAGTGCCTAGTATTTTTTTTATGTTTGCAAGTAGATGTCTAGTATTTTTTTTTATGTGTGCAATTAGATGCCTATGAATATCTAGTGCCTCACAACAACATCTAGTGCGGTGGAGCGGGGGATGGTGCGGGGGGTGCTCGACGGCGAGGGGGATCTTTCGAGGGGTGATAGCGATCGAGATGGAGGCCGGGGATCGAGATCGAGTGTCCTCATGAATATTAAATATTTTTTCATATTGAATATGAAGAAATATCATCAAATTTAAATACAATCAATCTTAGCTAACTATTTGTTCACAATCTTCTTGCCCTTATTTTTTGTAAATGGAGTTCTTCTCTTGAACGGACGTCCTTTAGGTAGGGTGGTCCTGCTTCTTCTTGTGGTGTATGCTGGTACTTCATCATCGTCGTCATGTTCCATCTTCGGGTCGCCGTACTTGTCGAAGTCTTGATGATTGGTGACTCCATCCATTCCGATAATCTTCCTTTTGCCTCTCCTCACGACAACACGACTGGGCTTTGGCGGGTCGGTAATGAAGAAGCATTGGTCCACTTGGGAAGCCAGTACACATGTCTCATTTTTCGCGGTGACGTTCGCGCCCGCGGTCTTGGATTTGGCTTCGGGTATAACCATGGTCGTGAAATACCGGTCTTCTTTTATGACGCTCTTGGCCCATCTGACACGGAACATCGGGACCTTCTCTCCAGCGTAGCTCAGCTACTAGATCTCCTCGATCCTTCCGTAGTATCTGTCCTTGTCGTTGCCGATGTAGGATTCCATCGTTACCCCAGAGTTCTGATAACCATCGCTCTTCATGTTCTTTCCCTTGGTGTAGAATGTGTAGCCGTTGGTATCGTACGCCTCATACGTCATCAGGTTGTGCTCGGCGCCCTGTGACAAGGCGAATATGAGTTGTTCTTCCGCGGAAAAATCCTCATGCAAAGGGTACGACAGTAGCTTCTGCTTGAACCAACGCGTGAAGCATGAGTTGTGCTCTTTGATTATATCTCCGTCCGTCCTCTGTTGGCCTCGGTCATTGTACGTCTTTTTAATAAAGGTTTTGTGCTCTACGACCCAAGGATCGACCATGTCTATGTGTTGTAGCGCGACTAGGTTTGCTCTTTCAAAGTCGGCGAGTCGACCCTCGAAGTCGACATGCATTTCGCGGCGACCCTCACGGTGACCCCATCCCGCGAGCCTGCCGAGGTGCCTGTTGACGGCAGACCAACGGGGTTCTCGATGCCTAGATAATTCGTGCAGTAGGAGATGCACTCTTCGGTTAGAAAGCCCCTGGCTATGCTTCCGTCTGGACGTGACATGTTGCGAACGTATCCTTTGATGACACCATTCATCCTTTCGAACGGCATCATGCTGTGCAGGAACGTCGGCCCGAGTTGGATGATATCCTCCACGATATGGACCATCAGATGCACCATAACGTCAAAGAATGCGGGTGGGAAGTACATCTCAAGCTCGCATAGTATCACCACGATCTCTTCCTGTAGCCTTCTGAGTTGCCTCACGCCTATTTATTAGGGTGACTCAGCATCTTGTCTTTTTTATTTATCTCCGGATCATTTCCGTCATCTTCTCGCTTTTTCTCCTCCCTATCCGCGTGCAACGCAGGAGCTTTACTACCTTAGGGTCTGCGAAATACCGTTGCAGACGAGGAGTGATCGGAAAGTACCACACCACTTTTCGAGGAGCTTTCTTCCTCTTCTTGTATTGACTGACGCCGCACACCGGACATATGGTAGACTCCGCATGCTCGTCCCAATAAATGATGCAATTCTTCATGCACACATGGTATTTCACGTGTGGTAAATCCAGATGACACACGATGTTCTTCGCCTCCTCGAAACTGGTCGGGCACTTGTTCCCCTTGGGAAGACGTTCGTGCCAGAATGACATGTTCTCGTCGAAGCATGTGTCGGTCATTTTGTGTTTTACTTTCATCTCCAGAGCCATGAGCGTTACTTTCAGGTGGGTATCCTCGCGCCTGCATCCTTCATACAATGGAGTAACCGCGTCTATATCCAGTTGATCCAGCTTGGCTTTTTCTCGGGCGACAGCTCTTGTGTTATCCGTCTGCTTGAGAAGCAGCTTTTGAATATGAGGGTCCTGCACCCAGGCCATGGATGGTCCATCGTCGTCTGCTCTGGCATCTTCATCTTCATGATCATGCCCTTCGTATGCTCTGACATCTTCCTCATCATAATGTCCGGCATCTTCTACATGATGACTGTGTCCTGGAGATTCTTCGTCTTCTCGCCCGCCCTCGCCGCGGTTGTCTTGCTTATGCCCTTCCTCATTTCTTTCCCGAACCCCATGGACGACTTCATAATCATCTTCATCACCTTGCCACCGATAGCTATCCATGAAACCACGCAAGAGCAGGTGGTCCCGCACCTTTACGGAATCCGGGTTGGTAAGGCCCTTCAGCTTGCATCTTTGACACGGACATCTTATCTCCGTCTCGTTCTTTTGAAGCATCTCGGCCTTCGTGGAGCTCAAAAACCTATTCACGATGCCTTCGGTCATCGTGCGGACCATGGTCACCTGCGGGGTAGAGTAAAATGATATTTTAGAACCAAAAAAAAATTGGCATGACTTTGCCTAAAAATAGGACAAAAAATAATGCATAGTGCCAAATTCTCGCCGAAATAGAAATGAATCAACATTCCGGGAAAATATTGGCAACTATCAGATTTCAAATACCGGTACCTGCAAACACAAACATATATGCAACACCACAAACATATGCAACACAACAAACATACGTAGATCTAGCTAGGCCATAAAAAGTGCATGTGCACGTTGTTCTAGGGAGAAAAAAGTAGATCTACAACATAAAAGCTTTCCACTTACTTACCTATCAAAAAAAGGTAATTTAACCACTTAATTTGGGTGAATCTATGATGCAAATGAGGTGAGGAGGAGGAGGCACCCGAGACAAGCTTGGAGGAGGAGGTGGAGAGAATGAAAGTGGGGAAAGTGAGTGTGGTAGGTGGCTGTCCAAAATATCTAGCTGGTCCTAGGTTACTAATGGCGCACCACCTAAATATGCGCCATTAGTAACCCTGGTTACTAATGGCGCACCTCCTCTAGTGCGCCATTAGTAGTTCTGTAAAAAAAAAATTAGTAGTGGCGCACCACCAAGAGATGCTCCATTAGTAACACTGGTTACTAATGGCGCACTAGCTTTGGTGCGCCATTAGTAGTTTGCAAAAAAATACCAATTTTTTTATAGTAGTGGCGCACTACTAACAGATGCACCATTAGTAACCAGGTTACTAATGGCGCACCAGGTGCTGGTGCGCCACTAGTAGTTTTGCAAAAAAATAAAAATAAAAAAAATATAGTTGTGGCGCACCGAGAGTGTGGTGCGCCATTACTATCCACCACACTAATGGCACACCTCACATGGTGCGTCATTACTATATAGTAGTGGCGCACTGCTTGTGTGGTGCGCCATTAGTATCTATATCATCTATAGCCCTTTTCCTAGTAGTGTCACCTCCACTGCAGTCATAGCTCAGTCAGCTTCAACAAGGCAATCCAAGTTCCTTAGTACCATCTGCGTCAGACTCAAATCTCAAATCTTCACCTGGTTTATTGAAGACAAAGATGACTGCTGGAAGAGGAACACGGCCCAGCCCAAGCAAGATTGTCAACATTCCTTCTGCATCAGAAGGGAGTGAAGAATATGATGATGAAAATCTTCAAGCCATCATCAGAAACAAGCAAGAAAGGGTTGGACAAGCTACTCGCAACACCATTCCCCTCGCACTTGATCCCAAAGTTGTGCTGAACTTCATCGACATTTGGTATGAGGATCCTAAAACTCCAATTGATGATTTGAAACTTCCACCTGGACTCAGTCATATGGTCACTTCATTCATCAGTGAGGCAAAATGGAAGGATCAGCAAGCCAAACAAGCTCGGGCTGCAAATGTTAAAAAGGAGAAATACTTGATGCAAAACATCCTTAACCTAACCGCTGAGAAACTTGTTTCTACTCAGGCAGAGCTGAAAACTCTCACTGACGCATGTACAATTCTTCATGCAGATCAAAAGGGTGTCAAAGTGAAGCTTGTCAAAGCCGCAACTGCTGCAATTGATTAATACAACAGCAGGGTTGCAGCCCCAAAGCAACCAGAAAATCCTCAGCCCACCTATACTATACAATTGCCTGACTCTGATGAAGATGAAGAAGAAGCTACTGATGAAATCACTCACCACATTCCTGCTGAAGAATATGCGAGGCCTGACACAGCTCCTACAATGCCTGATGAAAATGCTCCTTCACCAAAGTCTTCAAAGGTGAAGAAAGTGACTCTTCCATCTGCATCAGACACGAAGAAAACAAAAGATGCTGAGAAGAAAGCAAAGAAGAGAAATGCATCAATAGCCTCAAAGTCTTCAGAGGCAAAACACCTGAAGATTCTGCCTACTACATCATCAGCTCCAGTGGATGCAACACCCCTCAGCGTTGCACCATCTTACATGATTGTTCCATTTAGTGAAGAGCACATTATTCCAGAACAGGATGAGGAAATGGATGAAAATTTCTCTGCTGCTTCCACACCAATTGATGAGGAAATTCAAGTTGATCAAATTCCTCAAACTCCTGTAGCCACTGAAATTTTGACTAGCTCTGATGAAAAGAGATCACATGTGAAATCAGCACCAGACCAAGAATCAGGTGCATCGGCTGAAGAAACTGAAAAGGAAACTGCTGCACCAGAAACTGCATCTGCTCCTTCGACACAACAAATTCCTCAAACTGAAGAACAAGCTCCTGATGAAAATGCCTCATCTCATGATAGAGATACTCCTGATGAAACTGCAATTGTAGTAGTAAATCCTGAAACTGCAATTGCAGTGACCAAAACTCCTCAATATGAGCAACATCATAATCTTCAACCAAAGGTTCATCGACCCTTCTCAAAGAGGCCAAAGTTTTAGAAGCAAGACTTCTATGATGAACATCATTTCTTCACTGGAGAAAATCCTTATGATAGGCTTCGCATCAGGCACAGAAAGTTCTGGACCGGAACTCAACTTAAATACTATGCTTTTGTGCTTTGTGTGAAAAGGAAGATATTTCATCACACCTGTAAGTGCATCTAGTGCCCTTAGTGATTTTGGTGGATTGAAGACTTATAAGTTAAGAGAGTAATGTGTTTGTGAGTGTACATAGGCTCTATAAGTCACTTAGGAGTTTGAGTTATACGATGAATATCAACCCCTAAAAATGTATGTCTTCGGCTGAAGACTTTGGTCTTCCCTTGAAGACTTTGATCACGAAGAAATTGCAATGAAATTGATATTCCTCATGAAGATATTGAAGATGAGGAATTCGGTGTGTCCTGAAGAAAACACTCTGAAGACTTTGAAGCGTGCAGATTTATTCTTTCTGTTTAATTTTCTATAGACTTGAGTCATAGGAACACCGTACTGTCTAAGGGGGTCGAGGTAAAACTATCGAATGATTTTCCTGATGATTCTCAACCCAAGCCTAAATCTACCAAAGCCTCAGGGTGAGGAATATGAGAGACATGATGACTTTCACAGTTGAAAGTTCCGACCGTTGCCGCATCACGCGCCACCTCACTGATCTTATCCATCCAACGGTCATATCATTTAAGGGCAGTTATGTCAAATCATGTCGAGATGCTCCCAAGTTATAAATAGCTGCCCGCACAACCACTAGCTAGTTGGCTGCTGTCGTGGGTATAAGCCTGACAGTAGATTTGTAAGGTACGAATGAGATGGGCAGAGTCCTAGCTACGGCGAGGTTGTATGAGTTCAGGCCCCTCTGCGGTGGAGGTAACAGCCCTACGTCTCAGTGCTCTCGGAGCTTGTTACCGAGTGTAATATGGAATACAATGATGTGCTAACCCTTTTACCAGTGGGGGAGGGTGGCTTATATAGAGTACGCTGCCCTCCACAACGGTTCTGATTCAGGGGTGAAGTAGTGGCGATTGAATGCGTACGTTACAGGTAACGTATTCTCTAAATGCTAATAAATGCACCCGGAAACGTACGGCAGTTTTCCTCCGGAGAGGTTACGACGTACCGAGTGTATCCAGTCGGTTAGCCTGGTGTCCTCCGAATGCTAGTCTCCGACTGGATGATTCAGGGCCTGTTACCGACTGGATGATGGGGATTCCTTAATTCAGTCGGGGCAGACCTAGGGTCCTGTTCTTTGTGTGGGGTAGTCCTTGGGTAGGCCACGTACGGCAGGCCTATGACCCTACCCTAGGACTATGACCCCATCATTAGTCCCCGAATGGATTGGGGTTGAAACGCCGAAGCGGCGCTTGAGGTTCGGATCCGACTGGATTAGATTCGGCTTGGGTGTTGCTTGCCCCTATCCATTTTACCTTTTCTGACCAACGATCCGAGTGGAAGTGCTTGCGAAACCGACTGTCGGGAGCCGAGTGTTTCCGCGGCATCTTTTGACGTGACCGGTCAACTGACAGCGGCGGATTTTCTGGGAACTCAAATTTCTGGTTCCGCGCGGTCAGCGGGGACGACGTCAGCGTGCTCGAGTAGTATCGCCTTCAACTCCTCCACTAATATCACCGCGGCCGATCGGGCGGATAAGATTTCGGGCCCGCTCGCCAGCGACCCACTCGGCGCTCTATTTAACTCTGGGCGACGAGACTCCTCGGTTACGCTCGCCGAAACTTTTGCTCTCGCCCGCTCCATCTTCCTCGCCACCCCCTGCGCTCATACACCCCTTCCTTCTCCTTCTTCTCGAGGGCTCGCCGTCGCCTTCATGACCAAAGGTCAGACCAGCAAGATGGAGGCGAGGAGGAAGAACAACAAGGCGGCGGTTGCTCAACGGCGGGAGCGGCCGTTGCCGGCGGGGTGGATCCAAGGAGACTTCCTCCCCTCCACGGTGACGGAGGGAGATCTGCTGGAGCTGGTGGAGCACGGAATGCTCGTGCATAAGTCCTGGAGGCTGCTGGCGGACGACGAGGTCGAGCCGGCGCCACGGGAGGGGAGCGCGTGTTGCTCCTCAGCCATGTTCACACATGTTTTTCATTGCCCCCGCATCCCTTCTTCAAAGGCATCATGAATCACTTCGGTGCTCAACTCCATCACTTTCCTCCGAATGCCATCGCCTATCTTTCTGCCTTTATCGTTTTGTTCAAACACATCTTCTCCGCCCGCTCTCAAACCATCAAGCGTCTTAGTCAGTCGGACGATAATATGCACCTCCTCCAGCTCTGCGGGGGTTTAGGGTTCTAGAAGAAGAGTCGTAGCATCTATCCTGCTCTCTAGTTGAGCGAGTCGGTTAGGAACTGGCAGTCGACGTGGTTCTACTGCCAGGACATCACCTGCCCGAATGCATCGACTGGGCTGCCTCCGTTTAGTCTAGACCGGCTCGCTCCACCTAAGCAGCTCGCGCTCTCGAAGGCCGAGAAGAACGACATCCAGCCTTTGGTCGAGGCATTCGTGGATGTCGTCAGGAGGGGGGTCACTGTCATAGACCTGCTGGAAACTTTCCTTGGTCGGCGGATCCAGCCGCAGCAGGCTCGCGACCACGCTATGTGGCACTACACAGGGCCCGAGGATTCCACTCGGACCAACGTGGTGGGCGTACCCGAGGAAAGAGTGACCTCGTGGGTGCTCCACATCACGAGCCCTTGTGAGAACCCCAAAGGAGCTTGCCGAGTGAAGCCTTACAGCGTGGACCACCCTCCACCGAATCAGGTGAGTGACATGAGCCGAGTGCATTGAACTGTCTTAATTCCAGTCGCTTACTTATATCACTGTGTGATGTCTAATGTTTCTGACTGAACTTCATGCAGACGTGGACCAACTGGTTCTCCCCCGTCTCGAATGGGAATCCGGAGGAGGAAGAGGAGGAAGGTAGCCAGGAGGGGAGTGTGGAGAGCGCCGAATACGTCTCCGACAGCGGGGAGTCGGAGGAGGAGGACAGCGAGGAAGAGGAAGAGGATGAAGAGCAAGACTCGCCACCTCCACGGACGGAGCATCGGAGTAAGTGTCGACACGAGCCCGCCGTCCCTTCAGCTCCTCCTACGTCTTTGATTGCTCCGCCTGCTGCTCCGGTGGTTCCGAGTGTTCGAGGCACGAAGAGGGCCAGGGACGCTGCCGCTGAGCCCGCAGGCCAGTCTTCCAGGGCACCCAAGCCGAGTGGGCCCAAACCTCGGAAGGCTCTACCGTGAATGAGGGTTGCCATCCCCGTCACTTCCACGTAAGTGAACCTAACTTTCAGCTCTTTCTGTTATCCGAGTGAACTCCTGCTTTATAAGTCGAATGGACTTCACCCGACAGGGTCGCCACTTCTGCAACCTCTCCGGCCTGCCAAGGGGACGACCCCATGGATACGGACAATGTTGTTTCGTCCCAGCCAGGTGTGTTGTAGGAGAGTCAGGTGTTTTATTCTTGTGAACTGCGCTATTCTTTCTTTTTCTGAGACGTCGTGTCATTCGGCTTGTCAGGGGCAATTTGCCTGGACGAGGATGAACGGGGGAGAGCCGACCCCGCCGTGGAGCCTGTCTTGGAACCTGTCCCCGAGGCTGCTCCTCCTGCCGCTACTCTTGCCGCCGACGCTCCACCGACTGAAGCGCCTCCACCGACTGAACCGGTGCCGGTGGGGGAGGAACCGACTGTGGCGGACCTTGGGATGCCCCAAGAACCTCCGACGATTCCCGGTTCGTCAGGTGCTGAATTTAGCATCTGGCGCCTTCCAGAGGAGCAGGTGGGAGCGGCCAAGGGGGCCATGGTGTAGGTGGAGCTCATGGCTGGAGAAGCCAAGAGGGCTTATGACTCCGTTGCGGCCTTGTACCGGCGGAGCTTGGAGCTGCGCGATGATATCCGAGTAAGTAGTCTAGTAAGTACTTACTTTTCTCTTGTAACCCACTGGGTGGTGTTGTTGGTGTAGTCCCCGAGACTTATGTCGAGTGCTTGCACCGACAGTTGTCTTTACACATTTTGTCTTTAGTTTGGTTGTGTCTGTAGATAGGATTGCCGAGTGCGAGTACTTGTTGCAGTCGGAGCGCTCTTGCGGTAAGAGTCTCCGAGAGTAAGTTGCATGCAGGTCGGGTAGTATTGGCCTCTGAGGCGTAGGTGAAAATATGCATCTCAATAGGGCAGGCCTGCTTGAGGTGCATGCCAGTGGGGTCACTCTTAGTGAACCCACTGGGTGTAGTCCCCGAGACCGCTGTCGACTGCTTGCGTCGGCAGGGGTCTGAAGAACTTAAACTGTGAACTGATAAACTTGCTGATTACCCTTTGTTTCATGGTGGGAGAAAACTTGTGAAATGGGAACGGCCTATGAGGCCCTGAGGACGGAGAGGAACCAGGTCGCTGGTGAACTTGATGCTGCTATGCTCGCCATGGCCGGCATGAAGGATGCTCTAGAGGGACGAGAGAGGTCCCTAGAGGAGGCTCGGGAGGCGAACAAGGTGTTGATAGAGGAGGTGGAGAGACTGAAGAAACAGCGGACTGAGCTGCGCAATCAGATGGCCGTTCGGAACAGACGATGCACAGCTCAGAAGAAGTATGTCAACGACTGGGCTGTGCAGATGATGACTCGTCTGGCTGGTAAGTCTTACATTTTGCCGAGTGCTTGTACCGTGTGCTCTACATTTTATTTTTATAGTCTGCTTGCCCGTTTGTTGCAGACTTTTGCGGTGACGCTGAAGCTGAAACGGCGGCTGTGGAGCGGTCCATTAAGGACAATGTGCCACTCGGCGAGGACGCCAACCGGGATCTGCTCCGGGCGCATATCCGCGTAGGCAAAGTGAGTCCTTTCATCGGCCGACTTAGAGAAGCCATCGGCCGAATTGACAAGGAACTTTGGCCAGAAGACGAGCCACGGCAGGAGATGGAGACTCTGTTGGCGCGACTGGAGGAGATTCCGAGCCAAGTGCAATCGTGGAAGAAATCGGCAGCGCGTTGCGGTGCTGATGTTGCGCTGTCCTTGGTCCGCGTCCATTGGAAGGAGGTGCGGGAAGATAGGCTGAAGACATTGAAGGTCGCCAACACGAAGAAGCTTCGATTCGAAGACTTCATGGAGACGTTCCTTGAGACTGCTACCCGCATCGCTGATGGAATCGACTTGGACACTTTTGTGGAGCCCTCCAGTCCTGGCGCCGGCCCAGCTGACGTGTAATAAAACTTTATCCTCGGTATGCCGAGTGTTTACCTGTAAGATACTCTGGCCACTTCTGTTGGCTGTCATACTTTTAAATCGGTGCGGGTAAGCTTGATCCGCACCGAGTCAGCTATCGGTACTAGACTTTTGGAATCGGAGTGAAAACATTTAGTCTTTTGTTTGAAAGCTGTTTCGAGTGCAATGCTTAGTGCTACTCGGAGAAGATTAATACTTAGGTGATTCTTGATCACAGCTAAGTCTCCGAGTGTGACGTGTAGTGCACACTCGGAGGAGGTTATTACTTAGACGATTCAGGATCGCAGCTAAGTTCCCCGAGTGCGACGTGTAGTGCACCCTCGGAGGAAGTGAGTACTTAGGCGATTGAGGATCGCAGCTAAGTCCCCGAGTGCGACGTGTAGTGCACACTCGTAGGAAGTTATTACTTAGGTGATTCTTGATCACAGCTAAGTCTCCGAGTGCGACATGTAGTGCACACTCGGAGGAAGTTAGTACTTAGGCGATTCAGGATCGCAGCTAAGTCTCTGAGTGCGACGTGTAGTGCACACTCTGAGGAAGTTAGAACTTAGGCGATTCAGGATCGCAGCTAAGTCCCCGAATGCGACATGTAGTGCACACTCGGAGGAGGTTATTACTTAGACGATTCAGGATCGCAGCTAAGTTCCCCGAGTGCGACGTGTAGTGCACACTCGGAGGAAGTTAGTACTTAGGCGATTCAGGATCGCAGCTAAGTCCCCGAGTGCGACGTGTAGTGCACACTCGCAGGAGGTTATTACTTAGACGATTCAGGATCGCAGCTAAGTTCCCCGAGTGCGACGTGTAGTGCACACTCGGAGGAGGTTAGTACTTAGGCGATTCAGGATCGCAGCTAAGTCTCCGAGTGCGACGTGTAGTGCACACTCGGAGGACGTTAGTACTTAGGCGATTCAGGATCGCAGCTAAGCTCCTGAGTGCGACGTGTAGTGCACACTCGGAGGAAGTTAGTACTTAGGCGATTCAGGATCGCAGCTAAGTCTCCGAGTGCGACGTGTAGTGCACACTCGGAGGAAGTTAGTACTTAGGCGATTCAGGATCGCAGCTAAGTCCCCGAGTGCGACGTGTAGTGCACACTCGGAGGAAGTTAGTACTTAGGCGATTCAGGATCGCAGCTAAGTCTCCGAGTGCGACGTGTAGTGCACACTCGGAGGAAGTTAGTACTTAGGAGATTCAGGATCGCAGCTAAGTCCCCGAGTGCGACGTGTAGTGCAGACTCGTAAGAAGTTATTACTTAGACGATTCAGGATCGTAGCTAAGTTTTTTTTTTGACCGGATTCTGCGACTGAGGGAGAACTTTGAATCTGCACAAAACTGAATCCGCTGTATATATTATTTCGTCAAAACTTGTTCGTTACACTGCTTCAGTCGGCGATCACGTATAAAAATGCTTGAGGAGATCTCCGTTCCATGTGCGCGGCTCGTCTGTCTCCCACTGAATGTTGTAGAGTCTGTATGCTCCGTTGTTCAGCACCTTTGAGACGATGAAAGGCCCTTCCCAGGCCGGAGCCAACTTGTGGGGTCTTTGCTGATCCACTCGGAGCACTAAATCGCCTGCTTGGAATGTGCGACTCCTGACATGACGCGCATGAAAGGGTCGCAGATCTTGTTGGTAAATTGTCGAAAGAGTGAGTGCCATCTCGCGTTCTTCCTCCAGAAGATCGACTCCATCTTGCCTTGCTTGTTCTGCTTCAGCTTCGGAGAAGAGTTCGACTCGTGGGGCATTGTGAAGCAGGTCACTCGGAAGGACCGCTTCTGCTCCATAAACGAGGAAGAACGGTGATCGCCCAGTTGATCTGTTCGAAGTGGTGCGGAGGCCCCAAAGGACTGAAGGTAACTCGGTGACCCATGCACCAGCAGCGTGTCCTACCTCTCGCAAGAGTCGGGGCTTCAAACCTTGAAGGATAAGTCCATTCGCACGCTCAGCTTGTCCGTTGGATTGTGGATGTGCTACGGAAGCAAAATCCACACGGATACGCTGACTCGCACAGAAGCCTTTGAACCTGTCCGAGTCGAAGTTTGTCCCATTGTCCGTGATTATGCTGTGAGGTACCCCGAATCTGGAGATGATGTCCGTGACAAACTTGACAGCTGTTGAGGCGTCGAGTTTCTTGATGGGCTTTGCTTCTATCGCTTTTGTAAACTTGTCGACTGCCACTAACAAATGTGTGTAGCCTCCTTGTCCTGTCTTGAATGGTCCGACTGTGTCTAATCCCCAAACTGCAAATGGCCACACAAGTGGGATCGTCTTTAGTGCAGATGTTGGCTTATGGGACTTGTTGGAGTAGAACTGACAGCCTTCACATCGGTCAACCATAGCTTTAGCCATCTCGTTAGCATGTAGCCAGAAGAATCCAGCTCTGAACGCCTTGGCGACGATTGCTCTCGAGGAAGCGTGATGGCTGCAGGTTCCCGAGTGAATATCCTCTAGGATCAACTGCCCTTCTTCTAGGGAAATGCAACGTTGAAGAATGCCTGAAACACTATCCTTGTACAATTGACCGTCAATGACAGCGAATGCCTTCGACCTGCGAACTATTTGCCGGGCTTGAACTTCATCTTCTGGAAGTTCTTGTCTTAGGATATATGCAATGATCGGCTCAGTCCAATCGGGAATGACAACCAGAATCTCTGTGACCAGATCAACCACAGCAGGCACATCGACTTCAGTCGGATCTGTTGCGCTCTTGGCTTGTACCGGTTCTTCTGTGAAGGGATCTTCTTTGACTGAGGGAAGATGGAGCTGCTCGAGGCAGACATCACTCGGGACTGGTCTCCGAGTGGATCCGAGTTTCGCCAACTCATCAGCTGCTTGGTTCTTCAGTCTCGGAACATGATGGAGCTCTAGACCTTCAAACTTCTTCTCCAGCTTCCTCACTGCGTTGCAGTATGTTGTCATGGTGGGGTTCCTTACGTCCCACTCCTTCATCACTTGGTTGACCACCAAATCCGAATCACCGTAGACCATCAGGCGACGGACGCCGAGTGAGATGGCCATGCGCAATCTGTAGAGGAGAGCTTCATACTCTGCCTCGTTGTTGGAGGAATCAAAGTGTATCTGAAGCACGTACTTGAGCTTGTCACCCTTTGGTGATATGATCACAACACCAGCGCCGGATCCAGTCAACATCTTAGACCCATCGAAGAACATTGTCCAATGAGCCGAGTAGATGTGAGTCGGTTGCTGTTGTTCTACCCATTCTGCTATAAAGTCAGCCAGGGCTTGAGAGTTAATAGCTTTCTTGGCCTCGAACTTGATGTCACAGTACAACATCTCCATTGCCCACTTCGCCACTCGGCCTGATGTGTCCCGATTGTGGAGAATTTCTGACAACGGAGCATCAGAAATGACAGATACCGAGTGGTCTTCGAAATACTGGGCCACCTTCTTCGCAGTCATATAGATCCCATAGATAAGTTTTTGATAATGGGATACCTCTGCTTGGAAGGGGTCAAGACTTCGGAGACGTAGTACACTAGCCGCTGAACTTTGAACGCTTTGCCTTCTTCTTCTTGCTCGACTGTAAGAACAGTACTGACGACTTGATTTGTAGCCGCGATATATAGAAGAAGGGGCTCTTTACTGAGCGGAGCAGTAAGAACCGGCTGGGTGGAAAGTAGGACTTTGAGGTCGTCGAATGCGACTTGGGCTTCGTCTGTCCACTCGAAGGTATCTGACTTCTTCATGAGTCGGTACAGAGGAAGTGCTTTTTCGCCGAGTCGACTGATAAACCTGCTCAAAGCCGCTAGGCAACCTGTGAGCCGTTGAACATCGTGTGTTCTGACCGGCCTCTCCATTCGGATAATGGTCCCGATCTTTTCGGGGTTGACGTCGATCCCTCGTTCGGAAACGAAGAAACCGAGTAACTTTCCGCTGGGAACACCGAATCAACATTTGGCTGGGTTGAGCTTGATATCGTACCTATGAAGGTTGGCGAATGTTTCTGCCAAGTCAGTTAGAAGGTCGGAACCTTTGCGTGACTTGACTACGATATCATCCATGTATGCCTCCACATTGCGACCGATCTGGTCGAGGAGACATTTTTGGATCATGCGCATAAAGGTAGCTCCTGCATTCTTCAGACCGAAAGGCATAGTGATGTAGCAGAAGCACCCAAACGGGGTGATGAAGGCTGTTTTCAACTCATCGGGACCATACAGACGGATCTGATGATAGCCCGAGTAGGCATCAAGAAATGACAAACGCTCGCATCCCGCAGTCGAATCGACAATTTGATCTAAGCGGGGGAGCGGAAAATGGTCTTTCGGGCAGACCTTATTGAGGTGCTTGAAGTCAATGCACATTCGGAGTGACTTGTCCTTCTTGGGCACCATGACAACATTGGCGAGCCACTCAGAGTGGTGAACCTCGCGAATGAAGTTGGCTGCCAACAGCTTGGCTACCTCTTCTCCGACTGCCTTCCTCTTGTGCGCGGCGGACCGGCGCAGGCACTCTCGGACGGGCCGAGCAGCGGGGTCCACACGCAGTCGGTGCTCAGCCAACTCCCTGGGTACACCTGGCATGTCAGATGGTTTCCATGCGAAGATGTCCCAGTTCTCACGGAGGAATTGGGTGAGCTCGGCTTCCTATTTAGGATCGAGGGTGGTGGAGATGTTCGTCGGGGCTCCAGAATCGTCAGTCGGGTGGATGCCGACTTTCTTCGTCTCTCCCGCCGACTGGAACGCGGAATCAGAAGCTGGTTTCTTTGAGCGCATTAGGTCGGCAGGGTCGACTGTCTTCTTGTATTCGTCGAGCTCGAGTACCGCCATCTGATGGTCGGCGATTCTTGACCCTCTTGCAGACACTCCTCGGCTCGCTGGCGGTTGCCGGTGATGGTGATAACGCCTTTTAGGCCCGGCATCTTCAACTTCAAGTACACATAGCATGGACGTGCCACGAAACTCACGTATGTCGGGCGGCCCAGAATTGGATGGTAAGCGCTCTGGAAATCCACCACCTCAAATGTGAGCTTCTCCTTGCGAAAGTTTTTGTCGGAGCCGAAGGTGACGTCCAACGCGATCTGGCCGAGTGACCTGGCCTTCCGTCCAGGGACGACTCCGTGGAACTGCACACTGCTCTCGCTGAGTCTGGACATCGGAATGCCCATTCCCTTGAGAGTGTCAGTGTACATGATGTTCAGTCCGCTACCACCGTCCATGAGGACTTTGCGTAGTCGGACTCCTTCCACCACCGGGTCGACGACCAGAGCCTGTCTTCCTGGGGTGGGGACATGCGTTGGGTGATCCGACTGATCAAAGGTGATCGCAGTCTGAGACCATTTAAGGAACTTGGGAGCAGTCGGAATGGCCATGTTGACCTCTCTGTTCACCAACTTCAGTCGACTCTTGCTTTCGACGTCAGCAAAAATCATGAGGGTTGCATGGACTTGGGGGAACGGATCCTCTTTATCCTCCTCATCTTGTTCAGGATTCTTCTCACTCGGTTGCCCATCGCTGAACCCCTGGATCAGGAGACGACATTTCCGAGTGCTGTGCTTCGCGTATATGGGGTTGCCTTCTTCGTCCATCTTCGTGTGAACTTGGCGCTGGTCACAGCTGCAGCTTCTACCTATGGTGTGGGCGGAACTTTCTGTTTTTGCTTCCGAGTGTTACCTCCGTCAGCATCGCCGACTGTCTTGTGTTTGCCACTCCGGATGCGGTCCTCTTCCTCGCCATTTGCATCGCGAGCTGCTATCTCCATCATCTTGCTCATGGAGATGTCGCCTGTCCGGCCGAACTTTAGGTACAGCTCCCTGTACCGTACGCCTGCCTTGAATGCGCAGACCGCTTGATGTTCGGTGACGTTCTCCACCGTGTGGTAGAGAGTTGTCCATCGCTGGATGAAGTCGCGCAAGGGCTCGTTCGGCTTCTGGACACAGTGCTTAAGCTCCACAAGGCCTGTAGGGTGTTTGCATGTCCCTTCGAAGGTCATGAGGAACACTCGGGCCAGATCTGCCCAACTGTAAATGCTTGAGGGGGCCAACTGGTTCAGCCAAGCTCGCGCCGAGCCGTCGAGCATCAGAGGGAGGTGCTTCATAGCGACATGGTCGTCCCCTCCTCCGATCTGGACTGCCACTCGGTAGTCGTCTAGCCATGTTTCAGGCTTGGATTCCCCCGTAAATTTACCGATTCCCGCTGCCAATCGGAAGTTGGGCGGGATGTCAGCCGAGCGGATGGCTCGGCTAAAACACTCGGGGCCGGACACGATGGTCCTGCTGCCACTCGGACGATCCAGATCGTGACCAGAGCAGTGGGCTCGACCTTTGTCGACTCTTCGCTGGGCGATTCGCCCTCTTGCGTCGGGTCTTGGGTCGTAAGTGTCGCCGACTGAACGCCGATCATCATGATGACGGGACCCATAGGGTCCACCCCACGGAGGGGTGCGCGAGCGGCGGCGATCTTCACGGATCATGGAACGGCTGCCTCCCCTGTGGTGCTGATGGGAACCAGGGCTGTGAACCGACCGATGCGTGTTTGCATGGACGGAACTATTGTGGATCCGATTGTGCGACTGGGAGACTGCCGAATTCTGCTGTTGCGCCGTGTGCAACAAAGCACGGATCTGCTCGATTCCCCTTCCTGCCTCTGAATCAGCCGGTTGGAGGGAATCGGTGATCTTGGCAGCTGCAGCCAAGTTGAGGAGAGGTGTGCGGAACAACTCCACGTTGCTCCGCCGGGTGTGCCGACTGGCGGAACGACGAGGCGGACGGCGTGCACCGGATGCTTCACCGACTTCGCGCTCGCTCCGGCCGGCCTGATGGGGATCTTCATGGGTGTTGGCCATGTGGACTTCTGCTGCAGGCCCGCGGCCCGTTTACTCGGAGGGGAGCTCAGTCGGAACCAAGCACGAGCACTGGGAACGTGGGGCAACCACAACAGACTCCAGAACTTCCACTTGAGAGGACGCGATCTGACGCGCTCGGGCATGCTGCACCCAACGTTGGAGACGCGGACTGCGGGAACGCTTGTTGCGGCGCATGACGGAGGTGCAAGCCGACAAAGGAGCCGATTGTTGGAGAAGAAGAACGCCGCGAGCGCCAGCACGGAAGTGCGTGGCCCCGCGACGGGGAAGCGCCTCGACGTCGAGAGGCGCCTCCCGAAGCCATGCCGAATCATCGACGGTGAAGGAGAGAGCGTCGAAGAGGATCTGATGACCCATGCTCCAATCTCCACCAGACGACATGATGAAAGAACGTAGTCGCAAACTCGCCGGAAGTCGCTTAGACGCCTGGCCCAAGGTGGGCGCCAACTGTCGTGGGTATAAGCCTGACAGTAGATGTGTAGGGTACGAATGAGATGGGCAGAGTCCTAGCTACGGCGAGGTTGTATGAGTTCAGGCCCCTCTGCGGTGGAGGTAACAGCCCTACGTCTCAGTGCTCTCGGAGCTTGTTACTGAGTTTAATATGGAATACAATGATGTGCTAACCCTTTTACCAGTGGGGGAGGGCGGCTTATATAGAGTACGCTGCCCTCCACAACGGTTCTGATTCAGGGGTGAAGTAGTGGCGATTGAATGCGTACGTTACAGGTAACGTATGCTCTAAATGCTAATAAATGCACCCAGAAACGTACGGCAGTTTTCCTCCGGAGAGGTTACGACATACCGAGTGTATCCAGTCGGTTAGCCTGGTGTCCTCCGAATGGTAGTCTCCGACTGGATGATTTAGGGCCTGTTACCGACTGGATGATGGGGGTTCCTTAATTCAGTCGGGGCAGACCTAGGGTCCTGATCTTTGTGTGGGGTAGTCCTTGGGTAGGACACGTACGGCAGGCCTATGACCCTACCCCAGGACTATGACCCCATCAGCTGCTCCCAGAGAAAGTGACACTTGTCATTTAGAGCAACCCAAATACCTAAGAGTCTTCAAGAGAAAATCATCAAGTGAAGAAATATGCCAAACACCAAACCCAAACCAAAAACCAAGTGATTGAGCATCACTCCAGAAGTTATTCATGTGTGGAACCAAAGCCTGTTACCTTTGAGGATTGTGCATCCTCCAGACGGTTAGGCGTCCTGGTCTAGAGCATCCAGCAGTCATTGGTGGATCACCGGGTGACTTAGCTTGTGAGGGTTTGGAAGTCTGCTCTGAAGACTTACCACGAGTGTTGGGCGAGGACTATGTGTCCTTAGCTCAAGGATAATACGGTAGGTACTGTGTGTCCCAGGACTGTGTGTCCTTTGGTTTGAATACCAAGCCACTCCGAACCAAACATACAACTGTCATAGCAGTTGGAACTGGGTAATCAACAACTCTCTTCATCAAGCTTCGGGTTTTATTTCTTCAACTGTTTCATTTCCTCAATTGTATGTTGAATACCTTCATGTGTACTGTTTGAAGAATTTGTCTAAAGACTTTCTCTGAATTTCCTCAACCCCAAATTCTTCACTTGAGTTAATCTTCACCTGCTTACTGTGTACTTACGAATTGTGCAAACCGATTCTCAAAAAACTCATCAAGTACTTTGCTATAGTAGTTTTTGCGCACCTGATCCTGTACTATTTCTGCTGCACTTAATTCTTGATTGAGGACTTTCCTCACGAGCAATTTCCTCAGTTATGAAATTCTAAAAATTGCCTATTCGCCCCCTAATCGATATAACGCACTTTCAATTGGTATCCTAGAAAGGTACTCCCTTGTTCTTTGTGATTTTGGTTTAATCACCTCGATTCTTAGTTATGTCGACCACACGTATGATCAAGGTTACTGCAGGATGGCCTACCTTCAAAGGAAAGGACTTTCCCTACTGGAATACCAAGATGCACATGCATCGTCAAGCTATTGACAATGACCTCTGGTATATTGTGGAACATGGTATTCCCTCCATCACTTCTACTATCTATGCCGCTGATGTGAAGAAGTTCAAGCAACTTGACTCGCAAGCGAAGAATATCATTTGTGGCCATCTAAGTAAAGGTCAGTATGGCAGAGTGAGTGCTTTGGGCACAGCTAAGCTTATCTGGGATAGGCTGTCCAAAGTTAATGAGGGAGTCTCAACACAGCGTGACTCTCGTGTCGATGTTCTTCGCAATCTCTTCAATCGCTTCAAGAGGCTTGACAATGAAAGCTGCCAAGATACCTTTGATTGCCTCACTGACATCTCAAATGAACTGCAAGAACTAGGAGCTAGAGATATCACTGACCATGAAGTTGTGAAGAAACTGCTAAGATCTCTTGATCCATCATTTGACACACTAGTTCTGATGTTTCAAGAACGAAGAGACTACAAAATGCTTGATCCTGCTGATATACTTGGGAGACTCAATACTCATGAATTACAACAAGAAGAAAAGGGAGATCTTTATGGACCAAGCTACTCAAGACCTCGTGTGCTGAAGGCTAATGCTATTTCCTCATCTAAATAAGAAGACTCGGATTCAGCATTGGTGATCCCGAAGAACTTGGACAGGAATTTGCAATGCTCGCGAGGAAATTCCATAAGTTCACAAAGCGTGGCCAATTTGGTAAATCTTCAAGAAGGGATATGAGGAAACCAGAATCTTCATCTGAGGACTACAAAAAAAGAACCTGCCACAAATGCAAGAAATTTGGTCACTGCATTGCTGATTGTCCTTGCTGGGTAAAAAAATCAAGGAAGAAGAAATACAAGGATGAAAGTTCTGATGACTCGAAGAAAAAGAAGAAATCTTCAAAATCCTCTTCCTCAAAGTCCTTATCGCACAAGAAGACCAGTTTAAGAAACGCTCGGGCACTCATTGGCAAGGAAATGGATCTGAAGAAGAATCCAAGGAACACGATGAAGAGGAAGGTTCTGAAGAGGAGTCAGAGTCTGGTGTGGCAAGTCCTGCATTGGCTACCACATTCGTCAGCAAGTTAATCTTCAACCTTGAAGAAATTGACAACACTATCTACACTGTTGAATATGCTGATGACTTTGCTCCAACCTACTGCTTCATGGCAAAAGGTTCAAAGGTACCAAGCCATACTTCCTCCTCTGATTCTAGTGATTGTGAACCTAATGAGTATAAAATATTCAGTTACTATAAACTTGCCAACATTGCAACGAAGCAACAAAGTGCCATTGAAAAGCTTCAAAAACTGCTAGACAGAAGCGATGATCTGTTGAATGATGAAATGAATCGTACTCAAGTCCTCACTTAAGAGGTGAATAGTCTTCAGTCTAGATTTGATAGTCTTCAAGATCGTTATGGCACACTCTTGGCTGATCATGAGAAACTTTCCCATGAATTTCTTCAAAGGAAGCTTGATCTTGAGAAGTTGAAAATGTCTCATGATAATCTTCAAATGGAAAATGATTCATTACTTGCTCAATAGATTAGTGTTGCTGACGTTGAGTTCATTCCACCATGTTTGAAATGCATCGAGCGTGAAACTGCTAATTCCTCACCAGAATCATCAAATGCTTCTATCGCTACAAATTCTTAAACTGTTCCTGTTGTACCAAATTCTTCACTTGAGGAAACCACAAATGCTACTAACGAAAATGCAGGGTTGAAGGAATTGTATGTGACATGCATATACAAAAGTCTCAAAGGGCATCAAACCCTTTGCAATGTGCTCAAAAAGCAGATTATGAACGGGAACCCGAGGAAAGAAGGAATTGTATTGAACTAATCACTTCTGCAGGTCAGGTCTCCGGATGAAAGTCATCATCTGAAGAATTTGCTGGAGAGCTGAGGAAATTGCTTGATTGGACGCAAGCTAAAAATGATGAAATGACAATATTTCACTCGTCCTCAAATTAACTGTTTATGATGAAATTCTTGTCTGATGAAATCGATATCATATTCTTCAAATCTGAAGCATATCACTTATGCTGATAAAGGTAAAATCAAGGTATTGGGACTTGGCAAGGTGGCTATCTCTAAGGACAGGCACATGGACAAAGTCATGCTAGTCGAATCCCTTGGGTTTATCCTCATGTCAGTAGATGACCCACAAGTGTAGGGGATCTATCGTAGTCCTTTCGATAAGTAAGAGTGTCGAACCCAACGAGTAGCAGATGGAACTGACAAGTGGTTTTCACCAAGGTATTCTCTGCAAGCACTGAAATTATTGGTAACATATAGTTGTGTGATAAGATAATTCGTAACGAGTAACAAGTAACAATAGTAACAAAGGTGCAACAAGATGGCCCAATCCCTTTTGTAGCAAGGGACAAGCCTGGACGAACTCTTATATGAGGTAAAGTGCTCCCGAGGACAAATGGGAATTTCTGTCAAGCCAGTTTTCATCATGTTCATATGATTCATGTTCGCTACTTTGATAGGTTGATATGTGGGTGGACCGGTGCTTGGGTGCAACACCGAAAGAAGAAGTAAGACAAGTCTAACCATAGTATTAAACTAGTGGATCCAAATCAGCCCCTTACGAACCAACGCATAAACTAGGGTTTAAGCTTCTGTCACTCTAGCAACCCATAATCTACTTATTACTTCCCAATGCCTTCCTCTAGGCCCAAATAATGGTGAAGTATCATGTATTCGACGTTCATATAACACCACTAGAGGAAAAACAACATACAACACATCAAAATATCGAACAAATACCAAATTCACATGACTACTTATAGCAAGACTTATCCCATGTCCTCTGGAACAAAAGTGACTACTCACAAAGCATAATTATGTTCATGACCAGAGAGATATTGAATAGCATTAAGGATCGAAACATATAATATTCCACTGAGTAATCCAACTAGAATCAACTACAAAGAGTAATTAACACTGCTAGCAACCTTACAAGTACCAAACGGAGTCGCGAGACGGAGATTGGTTACAAGAGATGAACTAGGGTTTGGAGATGAGATGGTGCTGATGAAGATGTTGATGGAGATGAGTCCACTCTGATGAGAGGAGTTTTGGTGATGACGATGTCGACGATTTCCCCCTCCGGGAGGGAAATTTCCCCGGCAGGACGGCCTTGCCGGAGCTCTAGATTGGTTCTGCTCAAGTTCCGCCTCGTGGCGGCGGCGATTCCTCCTGAAAGCCTCCTCTTGATTTTTTCTAGGCCGAAACCCTCCTTATAGCAAAATATGAGCGCCAGAGGGGCAACAGGAGGCCCACAAGCCACCCAGGCCCGGCCAGGAGGGTAGGCTGGGCCTGGCAGGCTTGTGGCCTACTGGAGGCTCCCTTCCGGTACTTCTTCCGCCCAGTATTTTTATAAAATCAAAAATAATTCCTCGTTGTTTTTCACGACTTTTGGAGTTGCACAGAATTGGTATCTCAAACTTGCTCCTTTTTTAGACCAGAATTCCAGCTGCCGGCATTCTCCCTCTTCATGTAAGCCTTATAAAATAAGAGAGAAAAGGAATAAGTATTGTACCGTAAAGTGTAATAACATCCCATAAAGCGATAAATATCAACATAAAAGCATGATGCAAAATGGACTTATCAACTCCCCCAAGCTTAGACCTCGCTTGTCCTCAAGCGGAAACTGAGATCAATAAATATGCCCACATGTTTAGAGATAGAGGTGTCGATAAAACAAAATACAGACATGCAGGCATCATGATCATAATTAGAATAGCAATATCGTCATATAATCTCTTATGCTAAAGTGACAATTCCTTCACAAAGTAAAGTATGGATCAAGAACCTTATTGAGAATTAACAACCAATAGCCTTTAATCATTGAAGCAATCCCAATTTATCATAACATCGGAAAGAGTCAAATAAGAGCTTGTAAAGCAAATCCACATACTCAATCATCCTTTCATCTTCTACAATTGCTAAAACTCACGTGGTACTCAAGAGATCAAAGTTTCAGTTGGACACAGAGAAAGATAGGGGCTTATAGTTTCGCCTCCCAACTACTTACCTCGAGGGGAATGTCCATAATAATAATTCATAAGTACTTACTTCCAAGTTGACATAGAATATAGATCTTTCCCTATCACATGGCGTTAGCCAAGATAAAGGTGAAATAAGGAATTGGTGTCGATCACCATTACTCTTTTAAGGATAAAAAGTAAAGGTACAAGATAGGCCCTTCGCATAGGGAAGCAGAGGTTGTCATGCGCTTTTGAGGTTTGGATGTGTGATCTCTTAGTGTGGAGGAACATCACTTTATATTGCCTCCTATGATAAAGAACTTTATTATGCAGTCTGCCGCTTTTATGTCTTCCTCATCACAGGTTCATACAATGCTTATTTTCCACACACTAATAGATCATACATATTTAGGGAGCAATTTTTTATTGCTTGCACCGATGACAACTTACTTGAGGGACCTTATTCAATCCATAGGTAGGTATGGTGGAATCTCATGGCAAAACTGGGTTGAAGGTTTATGGATGCACAACTAGTATCTCTACTTAGTGCGAAAGTTTTGGCTAATATGAGGTGGAAGCAAGCGTCACATGCTAAGGGATCTCTAGTCATATAACATTGTTCGGAACCAAGCAAACATAATTCATTATGTTGTCTTCCTTGTCCAACATCTACTTCTAATCATGTAATAGTTTAATGAGTGTTCACAATCATAGAGGGTGCCCAAGATGATATATTTATATGTGAACCTCTCTTTCTTTATTACTTCCTATTAATTGCAACAATCACCAAGGTCTACGTTTGTCCACCCACAACAAGTTTCAATTAACATTCTTTTTATAGGTGAAGTCATCACTTCCCATAAGATCATTACATGATCTTTCATGCTTTTGTTCTTTTATTATCCTTTTCTTTATATCATGGCATTGTTGGAATTATGCCCTAGAGGCAATAATAAATATATAGTTATTATTATAATTCCTGTATCAAGATAATAGTTTATTATCCATGCTATAATTGTATTGAATGAAGACTCATTTACATGTGTGGATGCATAGACAAAACACCGTCCCTAGCATGCCTCTAGTTGGCTAGCCAGTTGATCGATGATAGTCAGTGTCTTCTGATTATGAACAAGGTGTTGTTGCTTGATAACTGGATCACGTCATTGGGAGAATCACGTGATGGACTAGACCCAAACTAATAGACGTAGCATGTTGATCGTGTCATTTTGTTGCTACTATTTTCTGCGTGTCAAGTATTTATTCCTATGACCATGAGATCATATAACTCACTGACACCGGAGGAATGCTTTATGTGTATCAAACGTCGCAACGTAACTGGGTGACTATAAAGATGCTCTACAGGTATGTCCGAAGGTGTTAGTTGAGTTAGTATGGGTCAAGACTGGCATTTGTCACTCCGTGTGACGGAGAGGTATCTCGGGGCCCACTCGGTAATACAACATCACACACAAGCCTTGCAAGCAATGTAACTTAGTGTAAGTTGCGGGATCTTGTATTATGGAATGAGTAAAGAGACTTGCCGGTAAACGAGATTGAAATAGGTATGCGGATACTGACGATCGAATCTCGAGCAAGTAACATACCGAAGGACAAAGGGAATGACATACGGGATATACGAATCCTTGGCACTGAGGTTCAAACGATAAGATCTTTGTAGAATATGTAGGATCCAATATGGGCATCCAATTCGCGCTATTGGATATTGACCGAGGAGTCTCTCGGGTCATGTCTGCATAGTTCTCGAACCCGCAGGGTCTGCACACTTAAGGTTCGACGTTGTTTTATGCGTATTTGAGTTATATGGTTGGTTACCGAATGTTGTTCGGAGTCCCGGATGAGATCACGGACGTCACGAGGGTTTCCGAAATGGTCCGAAAACGAAGATTGATATATAGGATGACCTCATTTGATTACCGGAAGGTTTTCGGAGTTACCGGGAATGTATCGGGAATGACGAATGGGTTCCGGGAGTTCACCGGGGGGGGGGGGGCAACCCACCCCGGGGAAGCCCATAGGCCTTGGGGGAGACACACCAGCCCTTAGTGGGCTGGTGGGACAGCCCACAAGTGGTCTATGCGCCAAGAGAAGAAAAATCAAGAGGAAAAGAAAAAAAGGAGGAGGTGGGAAGGGAGGAGGACTCCCTCCCACCAAACCTAGTCCAACTCGGTTTGGGGGGGGGGGAGAGTCCTCCCCCTTGGCTCGGCCGACCCCCTTGAGGGTCCTTGGACCCCAAGGCAAGGCCCCCTCCCTCCCACCTATATATACGGAGGTTTTAGGGCTGATTTGAGATGACTTTTCCATGGCAGCCCGACCACATACCTCCACGGTTTTTCCTCTAGATCGCGTTTCTGCGGAGCTCGGGCGGAGCCCTGCTGAGACAAGGTCATCACCAACCTCCGGAGCGCCGTCACGCTGCCGGAGAACTCTTCTACCTCTCCGTCTCTCTTGCTGGATCAAGAAGGCCGAGATCATCGTCGAGCTGTACTTGTGCTGAACGCGGAGGTGCCGTCCGTTCGGTACTAACTCGTGGGACTGATCGCGGGATTGTTCGCGGGGCGGATCGAGGGACGTGAGGACGTTCCACTACATCAACCGCATTCTCTAACGCTTCTGCTGTACGGTCTACAAGGGTATGTAGATCACTCATCCCCTCTCGTAGATGGACATCACCATGATAGGTCTTCGTGCGCGTAGGAAATTTTTTGTTTCCCATGCGACGTTCCCCAACAGTGGTATCAGAGCTAGGTTCATGCGTAGATGTCTTCTCGAGTAGAACACAAAAGTTTTTGTGGGCGGTGATGTGCGTTTTGCTGCCCTCCTTAGTCTTTTCTTGATTCCGTGGTATTGTTGGATTGAAGCGGCTTGGACCGACATTACTCGTACGCTTACGAGAGACTGGTTTCATCGTTACGAGTAACCCCCTGTGCTCAAAGATGACTGGCAAGTGACGGTTTCTCCAACTTTAGTTGAATCGGATTTGACCGAGGAGGTCCTTGGATGAGGTTAAATAGCAACTCATATATCTCCGTTGTGGTGTTTGCATAAGTAAGATGCGATCCTACTAGATACCCTTGGTCACCACGTAAAACATGCAACAACAAAATTAGAGGACGTCTAACTTGTTTTTGCAGGGTATGATTGTGATGTGATATGGCCAACGATGTGATGTGATATATTGGATGTATGAGATGATCATGTTGTAATAGAAATATCGACTTGCACGTCGATGGTACGGCAACCGGCAGGAGCCTTAGGGTTGTCTTTATACTAACGTTTGTGCTTGCAGATGCGTTTACTATTTTGCTAGGATGTAGCTTTAGTAGTAATAGCATAAGTAGCACGACAACCCCGATGGCAACACGTTGATGGATGATCATGGTGTGGCGCCGGTGACAAGAAGATCGTGTCGGTGCTTTGGTGATGGAGATCAAGAAGCACGTGAAGATGGCCATATCATGTCACTTATGAATTGCATGTGATGTTAATCCTTTTATGCACCTTATTTTGCTTAGAACGACGGTAGCATTATGAGGTGATCTGTCACTAAAATTTCAAGACGAAATTGTGTTCTCCCCGACTGTGCACCGTTGCTACCGTTCGTCGTTTCAAGACACCACGTGATGATCGGGTGTGATAGACTCAACGTTCACATACAACGGGTGCAAAACAGTTGCGCACGCGGAACACTCGGGTTAAGCTTGACGAGCCTAGCATGTGAAGACATGGCTTCGGAACACATGAGACCGAAAGGTCGATCATGAATCATATAGTTGATATGATTAGCATAGGGATGCTTACCACTGAAACTATACTCAACTCACGTGATGATCAGACTTGGGATAGTGTAAGTGGATCATGAACCACTCAAATGACTAGAGAGATGTACTTTTTCAGTGGTAGTTTAGCATATAATTTGATTAAGTTGAACTCTAATTATCTTGAACATAGTCTAAGTCCACTTTGAATATATTTGTGTTGTAGATCATGGCTCACGCGACAGTCATCCTGAATTTTAATACGTTCCTAGAGAAAGCTAAGTTGAAAGATGATGGAAGCAACTTTGTAGACTGGGCTCGTAATCTTAAGCTAATCTTACAAGCTGGGAAGAAGGATTATGTCCTCAATGCTGCGCTAGGAGATGAACCACCCGCTACGGCTGATCAGGATGTTAAGAACGCTTGGTTAGCACGTAAGGAGGACTACTCAATAGTTCAATGTGCAGTCTTGTATGGCTTAGAACCGGAACTTCAACGTCGCTTTGAGCGTCATGGAGCATTTGAGATGTTCCAGGAATTGGAGTTTATCTTTCAGAAGAACGCCCGGATCGAGAGGTATGAGACCTCCGATAAATTCTATGCTTGCAAGATGGAGGAAAACTCGTCTGTCAGTGAACATGTGCTCAGAATGTCTGGGTACTCAAACCGTCTAGCTGAGCTGGGGATTGAACTCCCGCAAGAAGCTATCACTGACAGAATCCTTCAATCACTGCCGCTAAGCTATAAAGGCTTTGTGTTGAACTACAACATGCAAGGGATGAACAAGTATCCCGGCGAGTTGTTTGCGATGCTGAAAGTCGCAGAGTCTGAACTCCGTAAAGAGCATCAAGTGTTGATGGTGAGCAAGACCACTAGTTTCAAGAGAAACGGCAAAGGCAAGAAGGGAAATTCGAAGAAGAGCGGCAAGCCTGTTGCCAATCCGCCGAAGAAACCCAAGGATGGACCTAAGCCTGAAACAGAGTGCTTCTATTGCAAGGGTATGGGTCACTGGAAGCGCAATTGCCCCAAGTATCTGGCAGATAAGAAGGCGGGCAAAGAAAAATCAGGTATATTTGATATACATGTTATTGATGTGTACTTTACCGGCTCTCGTAGTAGTGCCTGGGTATTCGATACCGGTTCTGTTGCTCACATTTGCAACTCGAAGCAGGAACTGCGGAATAGACGAAGGCTGGCGAAAGACGAAGTGACGATGCGCGTAGGAAATGGTTCCAAGGTTGATGCAATCGCCGTCGGCACAGTGTCACTTACCATCGGGATTAGTGATGAACTTAAATCGTTGTTATTTAGTGCCTGCGTTGAGCATGAACATTATCTCTGGATCTTGTTTATTGCGAGACGGTTACTCTTTTAAGTCTGAGAATAATGGTTGTTCTATTTCTATGAGTAACATCTTTTATGGTCATGCACCGAATGTGAGAGGATTGTTCATATTGAATCTTGATAGCGATACGCATATACATAACACTGAGACCAAAAGAGTTAGAGTAAACAATGATAGCGCCATATTTTTGTGGCACTGCCACTTGGGTCATATTGGTGTAAAGCGCATGAAGAAACTCCATCTGATGGACTTTTGGAGTCACTTGACTTTGATTCACTTGACACGTGCGAACCATGCCTCATGGGCAAGATGACTAAGACTCCGTTCTCCGGAACAATGGAGCGTGCAAGTGACTTGTTGGAAATCATACATACCGATGTGTGTGGTCCAATGAGCGTAGAGGCACACGGCGGATATCGTTATTTTCTCACCTTCACTGACGATTTAAGTAGATATGGTTATGTCTACTTGATGAAGCACAAGTCTGAAACATTTGAAAAGTTCAAGCAATTTCAGAGTGAAGTGGAAAATCATCATAACAAGAAGATGAAGTTTCTACGGTCTGATCGTGGGGGTGAATATCTGAGTTTCGAGTTTGGTGCTCACTTAAGACAATGTGGAATTGTTTCGCAGTTAACACCGCCTGGAACACCACAGCGTAATGGTGTGTCCGAACGTCGTAATCGTACTTTGTTAGAGATGGTGCGATCTATGATGTCTCTTACTGATTTGCCGTTATCATTTTGGGGTTATGCATGAGAAACAGGTGCATTCACTTTAAATAGGGCACCATCAAAATCTGTTGAGACGACAGCATAGAACTGTGGTATGGCAAAAGGCCAAAGTTGTCGTTTCTTCAAGTTTGGGGATGTGATGCTTATGTCAAAAAGCTTCAGCCTGAAAAGCTGGAACCCAAAGCGGAAAAGTGCGTCTTCATAGGTTACCCAAAAGAGACAGTTGGGTACACCTTCTATCTCAAATCCGAGGGCAAAGTGTTTGTTGCTAAAAACGGAGCTTTTCTCGAGAAGGAGTTTCTCTCGAGAGAATTGAGTGGGAGGAAGATAGAACTTGACGAGGTTGTCGAACCTCTCATCCCTCTGGATGGTGGCGCAGGGCAAGGGGAAACCTCTATCGTTGCGACGCCGGTTGAGGAGGAAGTTAATGATGATGATCATGAAACTCCAGTTCAAGTTTCTGTTGAACCACGCAGGTCGACCAGATCACGCGCTGCTCTAGAGTGGTACGGTAATCCCGTCTTATCAATCATGTTGTTAGACAACAATGAACCTGCAAATTATGAAGAAGCAATGGTGGGCCTAGATTCCAACAAATGGCTAGAAGCCATGAAATCCGAGATAGGATCCATGTATGAGAACAAAGTGTGGACTTTGGAGATACTACCTGAGGGCCGCAAGGCTATTCAGAACAAATGGATCTTTAAGAAGAAGACGGACGCTGACGGTAATGTGACCGTTTATAAAGCTCGACTTGTGGCAAAGGGTTTTTCACAAGTTCCAGGAGTTGACTACGATGAGACTTTCTCACCCGTAGCGATGCTTAAGTCCGTCAGAATCATGTTAGCAATAGCTGCATTTTTCGATTATGAAATCTGGCAGATGGATGTCAAAACGGCGTTCCTTAACGGTTTCCTTAAGGAAGAGTTGTATATGATGCAACCCGAAGGTTTTGTCGATCCTAAAAATGCTGACAAGGTGTGCAAGCTCCAGCGATCCATTTATGGACTGGTGCAAGCATCTCGGAGTTGGAACAAACGCTTTGATGAGGTGATCAAAGCATTTGGGTTTGTACAAGTGGTTGGAGAATCTTGTATTTACAAGAAAGTGAGTGGGAGCTCTGTGGCGTTTCTAATATTATATGTGGATGACATATTACTGATTGGAAACAACGTAGAGCTTTTGGAGAGCATAAAAGGTTACTTGAATAAAAGTTTCTCTATGAAGGACCTAGGAGAAACTGCTTACATTCTAGGCATTAAGATCTATAGGGATAGATCGAAACGCCTGATAGGACTTTCACAAAGCACATACCTTGATAAAGTTTTGAAAAGGTTCAAAATGGAACAGTCCAAGAAAGGGTTCTTGCCAGTTTTACAAGGTACAAGATTGAGTAAGACTCAGTGCCTAGCAACTGATGAAGATAGAGAGCATATGCGCTCCGTCCCCTATGCTTCAGCCATAGGTTCTATCATGTATGCGATGATGTGCACTAGACCGGATATTAGCCTGGCCATAAGTATGGCAGGTAGGTTCCAGAGTAATCCAGGAGTGGATCACTGGACAGCGGTCAAGAATATCCCGAAGTACCTGAAAAGGACTAAGGAGATGTTTCTCGTATATGGAGGTGACAAAGAGCTCGCCGTAAAAGGTTACGTCGATTCAAGCTTTGACACAGATCCGGACGACTCTAAGTCGCAGACCGGATACGTATTTATTCTTAATGGGGGTGCAGTAAGCTGGTGCAGTTCCAAGCAAAGCGTCGTAGCAGATTCTACATGTGAAGCAGAGTACATGGCTGCCTCGGAGGCGGCTAAGGACGGTGTCTGGATGAAGCAGTTCATGACGGATCTTGGAGTGGTGCCAAGCACACTGAATCCAATAACCTTGTTCTGTGACAACACCGGTGCCATTGCCTTAGCAAAGGAACCACGGTTTCACAAGAAGACCAGACACATCAAATGACGCTTCAACCTCATCCGCGACTACGTCGAGGAAGAGGACGTAAATATATGCAAAGTGCACATGGATCTGAATGTAGCAGACCTGGTGACTAAACCTCTTCCACGGCCAAAACATGATCGACACCAGAACTGTATGGGTGTTAGATTTATTACAATGTAATTCACATGGTGATGTGAGGGCTAGATTATTGACTCTAGTGCAAGTGGGAGACTGTTGGAATTATGCCCTAGAGGCAATAATAAATATATAGTTATTATTATAATTCCTGTATCAAGATAATAGTTTATTATCCATGCTATAATTGTATTGAATGAAGACTCATTTACATGTGTGGATGCATAGACAAAACACCGTCCCTAGCATGCCTCTAGTTGGCTAGCCAGTTGATCGATGATAGTCAGTGTCTTCTGATTATTAACAAGGTGTTGTTGCTTGATAACTGGATCACGTCATTGGGAGAATCACGTGATGGACTAGACCCAAACTAATAGACGTAGCATGTTGATCGTGTCATTTTGTTGCTACTGTTTTCTGCGTGTCAAGTATTTATTCCTATGACCATGAGATCATATAACTCACTGACACCGGAGGAATGCTTTGTGTGTATCAAGCGTCGCAACGTAACTGGGTGACTATAAAGATGCTCTACAGGTATCTCCGAAGGTGTTAGTTGAGTTAGTATGGATCAAGACTGGGATTTGTCACTCCGTGTGACGGAGAGGTATCTCGGGGCCCACTCGGTAATACAACATCACACACAAGCCTTGCAAGCAATGTAACTTAGTGTAAGTTGCGGGATCTTGTATTACGGAACGAGTAAAGAGACTTTCCGGTAAACGAGATTGAAATAGGTATGCGGATACTGACGATCGAATCTCGAGCAAGTAACATACGAAGGACAAAGGGAATGACATACGGGATTATACGAATCCTTGGCACTGAGGTTCAAACGATAAGATCTTCGTAGAATATGTAGGATCCAATATGGGCATCCAGGTCCCGCTATTGGATATTGACCGAGGAGTCTCTCGGGTCATGTCTACATAGTTCTCGAACCCGCAGGGTCTGCACACTTAAGGTTCGACGTTGTTTTATGTGTATTTGAGTTATATGGTTGGTTACCGAATGTTGTTCGGAGTCCCGGATGAGATCACGGACGTCACGAGGGTTTCCGGAATGGTCCCGAAACGAAGATTGATATATAGGATGACCTGATTTGATTACCGGAAGGTTTTCGGAGTTACCGGGAATGTACCGGGAATGACGAATGGGTTCCGGGAGTTCACCGGGGGGGGGGGGCAACCCACCCCGGGGAAGCCCATAGGCCTTGGGGGAGACACACCAGCCCTTAGTGGTCTGGTGGGACAGCCCACAAGTGGTCTATGAGCCAAGAGAAGAAAAATCAAGAGGAAAAGAAAAAAAAGGAGGAGGTGGGAAGGGAGGAGGACTCCCTCCGACCAAACCTAGTCCAACTCGGTTTGGGGGGGGGGAGAGTCCTCCCCCTTGGCTCGGCCGACCCCCTTGAGGTTCCTTGGACCCCAAGGCAAGGCCCCCTCCCTCCCACCTATATATACGGAGGTTTTAGGGCTGATTTGAGACGACTTTTCCACGGCAGCCCGACCACATACCTCCACGGTTTTTCCTCTAGATCGCGTTTCTGCGGAGCTCGGGCGGAGCCCTGCTGAGACAAGGTCATCACCAACCTCCGGAGCGCCGTCACGCTGCCGGAGAACTCTTCTACCTCTCCGTCTCTCTTGCTGGATCAAGAAGGCCGAGATCATCGTCGAGCTGTACATGTGCTGAACGCAGAGGTGCCGTCCGTTCGGTACTAGATCGTGGGACTGATCGTGGGATTGTTCGCGGGGCGGATCGAGGGACGTGAGGACGTTCCACTCCATCAACCGCGTTCTCTAACGCTTCTGCTATACGGTCTACAAGGGTATGTAGATCACTCATCCCCTCTCGTAGATGGACATCACCATGATAGGTCTTCGTGCGCGTAGGAAAATTTTTGTTTCCCATGCGACGTTCCCCAACAGGCATGAGGCATGGCCCTTAACTAAAACACTCTTTATTATTTGACTCACGAACTTGATTACATTGGGGGTGACACAAAGCAAAACTCAAGCCTAGATCATACTAAGAAGTTTATTCTACTAGAAAAGATAAAAACAAAAAGGATCGAGCTAAGAAAAAGGTAAAGGCAAAAGATGTGATGGTGATACGATACCGGGGAAACTCCCCCAAGCTTGGCACAAACCAAGAGGAGTACCCATACATGTGCTTAATCTTCTTCCTTAGAAGGTGATGGTGGTGGATTTGTTGCAATATGGGGCTGATTCTCCGTCTTCCTAGGCATAGGCGCTCCATCATGGAAAGATGATCGAGTCTCCGGAATCCTCAAATCTGCAGCCAACCGTATTGATTTAAATCTATACTCATACTCACAGTTTTGGTTTTGCAGGTCACAGATCGGGGCTTGGAGGTGATCAATTCTGTCATAGAGCCTGGAGAGGTGCTTCCCGATGTCATTGGCATCGATCTTGTGCTTGTTGGTGAACTCCGTGATCATCAGGTGGTTGGCGTTGAGTCCGCGTTCCACCATCCCTTGGCACTTGAAGACTTGCTGCTCCATTGCTTCGCGCCTCGCCTCCATGCTTCCGGTCTTCTTGGGCACCTCAACATCACGGATGTGCAGCACCCCCTCATGGATCTCGATAGATTGAGGGTGTTGTAGCACTCCCGCGAGGTAGGGATTGATGACCTTCTCGAAGAACTTGTCCTTCGGAGCTTTTGGGGACGCCATAGCGATCTAGATCTGTATACACAACAGCTCAAGACGAAAATAGAGGAAATTTGCGTGATACGAGGGTCAGACCTTCCGGGTTAATATATAATGATTTTTTTCCCGACCAAAAGGAGTACTCCGCAAGAAAACGGAGTCCGGGAGGAAAACGAGGTACCCACAAGCCACCCAGGCCCGGCCAGGGGGGGGGGTAGGTTGGGCCTGGCAGGCTTGTAGCCTCCTCGTGCGCTTTCCGAACTACTTTAAATTTTTCTATTTTTCTAAAAATTCCAAAACGGAGAAAAATTGCTACTGGAAAAGTTTTGGAGTCGGTTTACTTACCGAATCACATACCTCTTCGTTTTCGGAGTCTGAAACAGGCTGATAAATATCCCTTATGTACTCCTCCAAAGTTATGATATTAATAATAATGCTTTCAACATTTATGGGAGTACGTGAGATATAATGCTTGATTCTTTGCCCATTTACATCTCTCGGAAAATTACCTTCCGTGTTGTTGATCTTTATGGCACCGGAACGATATACTTCCTCAACAATGTAAGGACCTTCACATTTAGAGAGAAACTTGCGTGCAAAAAATCTTAAACGAGAATTGTATAGCAAGACATAATCACCTACATTGAACTCACGTTTCTGTATCCTTTTATCATGCCACCTCTTAACTTTTTCTTTGAACAACTTGGCATTTTCATATGCCCGAGCTCTCTATTCATCAAGTGAGCTAATGTCAAATAACCTCTTCTCACCAGCAAGTTTGAAATCAAAGTTGAGCTCTTTGATTGCCCAATAAGCCTTATGCTCTAGATCAAGAGGTAAATGACATGCTTTACCGTAAACCATTTTGTACGGAGACATGCCCATGGGATTCTTATAAGCAGTTCTATAAGCCCATAGTGCATCATCAAGCTTCTTAGACCAATTCTTTCTAGACCTATTAACAGTCTTTTGCAGAACTAGTTTAATCTCTCTATTGCTTAGCTCTACTTGACCACTGGACTTAGGATGATAGGGAGATGCAATTCTATGGTTGACATCATACTTAGCAAGCGTTTTACGGAAAGCACCATGAATAAAATGTGAACCACCATCAGTCACTAGATATCTAGGGACTCCAAATCTAGGGAAAATAACTTCTTTAACCTTCCTAATAGAGGTGTTATGATCAACACTACTAGTTGGGATAGCTTCAACCCACTTAGTAACGTAATCAACATCAACTAGGATATGAGTATATCCGTTGGACTTTGGAAAAGGTCCCATATAATCAAAACCCCAAACATCAAATGGTTCAATGACAAGTGAATAATTCATAGGCATTTCCAGACGTTTACTGATATTACCTATTCTTTGACATTCATCACAAGACAAGACAAACTTACGGGCATCCTTGAAGAGGGTAGGCCAATAGAAACCGGATTGCAATACCTTGTGTGCAGTTCTATCTCCCGCATGGTGTCCTCTGTAAGCCTCGGAGTGACACTTCTGTAGGATCTGTCCCTGTTCATGCTCAGGTACACAACGTCTAATAAAACCATCTACTCCTTCTTTATAAAGGTGAGGATCATCCAAAAAGTAATGTCTCAAATCAAAGAAGAATTTCTTTTTTTGCTGGTACATGAAACTAGGTGGTATATATTTGGCAACAATGTAATTTGCATAATCAGCATACCATGGTGTACTGTGTGAAGCATTGATGACATTCAATTGCTCATCAGGAAAGCTATCATCAATAGGTTGTGGGTCATCAAGAACATTCTCCAACCTAGACAAGTTATATGCTACGGGGTTCTCAGCACCCTTCCTATCAACAACATGCAAATCAAATTCTTGTAGCAAGAGGACCCATCTGATAAGTCTAGGTTCAGCATCTTTATTTTCCATGAGATACTTAATAGCAGCATGATCAGAGGAAAAACAACATACAACGCATCAAAATATCGAATAAATATCAAATTCACATGACTACTTATAGCAAGACTTATCCCATGTCCTCAGGAACAAAAGTGACTACTCACAAAGCATAATTATGTTTATGACTAGAGAGATATTGAATAGCATTAAGGATTTGAACATATAATCTTCAACCGAGTAATCCAACTAGCATCAACTACAAAGAGTAATTAACACTACTAGCAACCTTACAAGTACCAATCGGAGTGGCGAGACGGAGATTGGTTACAAGAGATGAACTAGGGTTTGGAGATGAGATGGTGCTGATCAAGATGTTGATGGAGATGAGTCCCCTCTGATGAGAGGAGTGTTGGTGATGACGATTGCGATGATTACCCCCTCCGGGAGGAAAATTTCACGAGCAGGACAACCCTGCCGGAGCTCTAGATTGGTTCTGCTCAAGTTCTGCCTCGTGGCGGCGGCCATCCTCCCGAAAGCCTCCTCTTGAATTTTTCTGGGACCAAACCCTCCTTATAGCAAAAGATGAGCGCCGGAGGGGCAACAGGGGGCCCACAAGCCACCCAGGCCCGTCCAGTGATAGGCCGGGCCTCGCAGGCTTGTGGCCGCCTGGTGGTTCCCCTCCGGTACTTCTTCCGCCCAGTAGATTTTTATAAAATCCTAAATATTTCCTCGTTAATTTTCACTGCTTTTGGAGTTGCGCAGAATAGGTATCTCAAACTTGCTCCTTTTTAGACCAGAATTCCAACTGCCGGCATTCTCCCTCTTCATGTAAACCTTCTAAAATAAGAGAGAAAAGGCATAAGTATTGTACCGTAAAGTGTAATAACAACCCATAAAGCGATAAATATCAACATAAAAGCATGATGCAAAATGGACGTATCATCAGTCTCAATCCTTTGTGATTTTAATATGATTGTCATCTTTGGAAAATACAGATGCGTAGTCATCATGGAATCTGACAAACCCAAAGTCTTCGAAGGCTTTAGGAGAGGAGATTTGTACATTGTTGATTTTTCCATAGGTGCTCAACCACCCACATGCTTACTAGCAAAAACCTCAGAAGGCTGGCTATGGCATCGACGACTGGATCATGCAGGCATGAGGAATTTGCACACGCTAGCGAAGAAGAAGCATGTCATTAGCATCGAATCCATCAAATACCTCAAGGACCATCTCTGCGGTGCTTGTGAGTCTGAAAAAATGACCATATCCAAACACCCCTCGAAGACTATCATGACTACCACTCGTCCATTTGAATTGCTTCACATGGATCTGTTTGGGCCTACTCATTATGCTACTCTAACCAATGCAATATCTTTATATGGCTTTGTCATCGTTGATGACTATGCTCGCTATACTTCGGTACACATAATTCTATGTAAAACTAAAGCACAGGAATTCTTCAAACATTTTTTCTCAAGGGCCTCAATGAACTTCGACGTCAAGAACAAACACATCAGGAGTGATAATGGGACATAATTCAAAAATACTGGACTTGATGATTATCTTGATGAACTTGGTATTACTCATGAATTGTCTACTCCTTATACTCCTCAACAGAATGGCATCGTTGAACGCAAGAACATGACACTGGTTGAAATGGCACGGACTATGCTAGAAGAATATCAGACTCCTCATCACTTCTGGCCTGAAGCAATAAACACTGCTTGCCACATCATCAACCGGGTATATCTTCACAAATTCGTCGAGAAAACCTCATATGAACTCCTCACTGACAAGAAATCCAATGTAAGTTATTTCATAGTCTTAGGTGCAAGATGCTGGATTAGAGATCCTCACCATAGCTCAAAGTTTGCACCGAAAGCACGTGAGGGTTTTTTGCTTGGTTACGGAAAGGACTCGCACACCTACAGAGTCTTCAACACCTATCACAACAAGGTTGTTGAAACTGTAGATGTGCGGTTCGATGAAACTAATGGCTCACAAAGAGAGAAATTGCCTCCTGTGCCAGATAAATTACCTCCTGAGGAAGCCATCAAGATCAAAGGACAAGAAACCCAATGTAAGTTATTTCATAGTCTTCGGTGCAAGATGCTGGATTAGAGATCCTCACCATAGCTCAAAGTTTGCACCTAAAGCACGTGAGGTTTTTTTTTTGCTTGGTTATGGAAAGGACTCGCACACCTATAGAGTCTTCAACACCTATCACAACAAGGTTGTTGAAACTGTAGATGTGCGGTTCGATGAAACTAATGGCTCGCAAAGAGAGCAACTGCCTCCTGTGCTAGATAAATTACCTCCTGAGGAAGCCATCAAGCTCAAAGCTACTGAAGATATCATTCCTACTAAGGAACAATTCCTTGTTGAAGTGGTCGTCCCCAACACTGAGGAAATTCAAGCAGGTGCACCTGAGGAAAATGCTACAGATCAAATTCCACAGCCCCACCAAAGTCTTCAACCAGCTCATCCAAGGATTGCAAATGAAGTGGAACTTGACAAAATCCTCAATAACATCAATGTGCCAGGTCCTCTCACTCGCTCAAAATCTTCACGTTTAGTTAACTTTTGTGGGCATTCCTCTTTTGTGTCTATCACATAACCCTCAAAAGTTGCTTAAGCCTTCATGGAACCTGAGTGGATTCAAGCCATGCAAGATGAACTTCTTCAGTTCAAGCTAAATTACGTGTGGGAACTCGTCAAATGACCAGATCTTTGCAAGCACAATATCATCGGAACCAAGTGGATCTACCGAAACAAGCAAAATGAGGATGGTCAAGTGGTGAGGAATAAGGCACAACTTGTAGCCCAAGGCTACACATAGGTTGAAGGAATCGACTTCGATGAAACTTTTGCACCTGTTGCTAGACTTGAAGCTATTCGAATATTAGTTTCTTATGCTAACCATCACAATATTACACTATAACAAATGGATGTGAAAAGTGCATTCCTCAATGGTAAGCTTGAGGAAGAAGTATATGTTTCTCAGCCCCCAGGTTTTGAAGACCTGAAGTATCCTCACAAAGTCTTCGAACTCAAAAAGGCACTCTCTGGCCTAAAGCAAGCCCCTCGGACGTGGTATGATACATTGAAGGAATTCCTCATGAAGAAAGGCTTCAAACCCGGTTCACTTGACCCCACTCTTTTCACAAAATCCTATGACAGTGAACTATTTGTGTGTCAAATATATGTCGACGACATTATCTTTGGTTGTACTGACAAACGTTACAATGATGAATTTGCTGAAATGATGAGTGAAGAATCTTAAATGTCTATGATGGGGGAGCTGAAATTCTTCGTAGGTCTCCAAATTCGTCAACAACACAATGGCATCTTCATATCTCACGAGAAATACCTAAAGGACGTTCTGAGGAAATTCGGTATGCACGAATGCAAAGGCGTTAGGATTCCTATGCCTACCAACGGCCACCTCTGCACAGACAAAAATGGTAAAGATTTCGATCAGCAGGTATATCGTTATATGATTGGCTCTTTATTGTGCCTATGTGCATCTAGGCTAGATATTATGCTTAGTGTTTGCATGTGTGCTCGTTTTCAAGGAAAACCGAAGGAATCACACCATAAGGCTCTGAAACATATTCTTCGATATCTAGCTCACACACCAACACTAGGATTATGGTACCCCAAGGGCTCAAATCTTCACCTCGTTGGATATTCGATTCTGATTATGTTGGTGACCGTGTGGATCGCAAGTCAACATCTGGCACATGCCATTTCCTCGGAAGATCGTCAGTCCTCTCGTCCTCAAAGAAGCAAAAATGTGTTTCTCTCTCCACTGCCGAAGCTGAATACATTACTGCTGGATCCTGCTGTGCTCAACTACTATGGATGAAGCAAACCCTTAGAGACTACGACATCTACATGAAGAATGTGCCCCTCTACTGCGACAATGAGAATACAATCAAGATCATCTACAACCTAGTACAACACTCAAAGAGGAAGCACATCCAGATTCGTCATCATTTTCTTCATGACCATGTACTCAAGGGCAATATCATGATCGACCATGTGAAGACTGATGACGAGCTAGTGCTGCCTCTTGAGCTTGCGTTAGTTTTTCCCTTGAAGAGGAAAGGGTGATGCAGCACAGGAACAGTAAGTATTTCCCTCAGTTTGAGAACCAAGGTATCAATCCAGTAGGAGAATCGTGCCTAGGTCTAGAGTACCCGCGCAAACACAAACGAGCTTGCACCCAACGCTATAAAGGGGTTGTCAATCCCTCCAAGATTGATTGCAAAGTGAGATCTGAAGGCGGAAAGTGCTACCAAGTAAAAGTGTAACGCTGAAAATATGATGTGAAGTAGACCCGGGGGCCATAGTGTTCGCTAGAGACTTCTCTCAAAATAGCAAATATTACGGTGGTTGAACCAATTACTATCGAGCAATTGATAGAACCACGCAAAGTCATGACGATATCTAAGGCAATGATCATACATATAGGCATCACGTCCGAGACAAGTAGATCGATACTTTCTGCATCTACTACTATTACTCCACACATTGACCGCTATCTAGAATGCATCTAGTGTATTGAGTTCATGACGAATAAGTAACGCCTTAAGCAAGATGACATGATGTAGAGGGATAAACTCAAACTAATGATGAAAACCCCATTATTTTACCCTTGATGCCAACAACACGATGCGTGCCACGCTACCCATTCTATCACTGGGTGAGGTCACCGCATGGTATGAACCCAAAACCAGGCACTTCTCCCATTGCAAGAATCATAGATCAAGTTGGCCAAACAAAACCCACAACTCGAAGAGAATAACAAGGATATGAAATCATGCATATAAGAGAGCAGAAGAACCTCAAATAAGGTTCATAGATAATCTGATCATAAATCCACAATTCATCGGATCTCGACAAACACACCGCAAAAGAAGATTACATCGGATAGATCTCCATGAAGATCATGGAGAACTTTGTATTGAAGATCCAAGAGAGAGAAGAAGCCTTCTAGCTACTAGCTATGGACCCGAAGGTCTATGGTGAACTACTCACGCATCATCGGAGAGGTCATGGTGTTGATGACGAAGACATCCGTATCCGAGTCCCCCCTCCAGGAGGGCACTAGAACGTGCCCCATATGGTATCTTGCGAAGACAGAAGCTTGCAGTGGCGGAAAAGTATTTTCGTGGATCTCTCGCGCAGTTTTGGATTTTTCAGAAATTTATAGGCGGAAGAGGTAGGGCAGCCGAGCCACAGGGGGGCCACAAGCCTGCTACGCGTGGCCCCCCCTGGACGCACCTAGGGGGCTTGTGGGGTCCCCTGGTAGCCCCTGCCTTGGTTCTCAAGTCTCGTGCGTATCTTCTGTTCCGGAAAAAATCTTTCTGGAAGTTTTATTCCGTTTGGACACCGTTTAAAATCCTCCTTTGAAAAGGGTAAAAAACACGAAAAAAAGGAACCGGCACTTGGCAATGAGTTAATAAGTTAGTCCCCAAAAGGATATAAAAGGCATACAAAACATCCAAAGTTTGACAAGATAATAGCATGGAACCATCAAAAATTATAGATACATTGGAGACGTATCAAGCATCCCCAAGCTTAACTCCTGCTCGTTCTCGAGTAGGGAAGTGATAAAGACAGAATTTTTGATGTGGAATGCTACCTAGCATAGTTTTCCTTTGTAACTTCTTTCATGTGACATTAATTTTCAGATCCGTAAGATTCAAAACAATAGTTTGCTATTGACATGAAAACATTAATACTTCAAGCAAACTAGCAAGGTAATCATGAACCTTCGAAATAAGAAGGCCAAAGAAAGTTATCCCTACAAAATCATATAGTCTGGCTATGCTCCATCAGCCCCACACAACTAATTTAAATCATGCACAACCCCTGTATTGGCCAAGTAATTGTTTTCACACTCTTACTTTCTCAAACCTTTTTCAACTCTCACGCAATACATGAGTGTGAGCCATGGATATAGCACTGTGGTGGAATAGAGTGTGGTGGTGGATGAGAGACAAAAAGGAGGAGATGGTCACATTGACTCGGCGTATCAAAGGGCTATCGAGATGCCCATTAATAGATATCAATGTGAATGAGTAGGGATTGCCATAGAAAGGATGCACTAGAGCTATAAGTATGTGAAAGATCAAAAGGAGAACTAGTGGGTGTGCATCCAACTTGCTTGCTCACGAAGACCTAGGGCAATTTTGAGGAAGCCCATCATTGGAATATACAAGCCAAGTTATATAATGAAGATTCCCACTAGTATATGGTGGTGAGAGAGGCTCTCAATCATGAAGAACATGGTGCTATTATGAAGCACACGTGTGGAAAGAGATAGTAGCATTGTCCCTTCTCTCTTTTTCTCTCATTTTTTATTGGGCTCTTTGGCCTCTTTCCATATCTCTCTTTTTTTATTGTGGGAAACTTTGGCCTCTTTTTTTTATTTCCTCACATGGGACAATGCTCTAATAATGATGATCATCACACTTTTATTTACTCACAACTCAAAGCTTAGAACGATGATGACTCTATAGGAATTGCCTCCGGAAGTGTACCGAGATGTGCAACGATCTAGCTTGGCGTATGACATTGAAACATCTCGCTATCTATCTTACGATCATGCAATGGAAATATGAGAGTTACGGTACAAGTCATGAGATGGAATGGTGGGAGTTGCATGGAAATATATCTCGGAATGGCTATGAAAATGCCATAGTAGGTAGGTATCGTGGCTGTTTTGAGGAAGGCATATGGTGGGTTTGTGCACCGGCAAAAATTGCATGGTACTAGACAGGCTAGCAATGGTGGAAGGTGAAAGTGCATCTATTCCATGGACTTACATTATTCATGAAGAACTCACATACTTGTTGCGAAAGTTTTTATTAGTAATCGAAACAAAGTGCTAATTAAACGCATACTCCTAGGAGAAGGGTTGGTAGGAGTTAACCATCGCGCAATCCCGACCTCTACACAAAGGATGACAATCAATAGATCAATTATGCTCCGGCTTCCAAACATAGCGGTTCACCATACGTGCATGTTACGGAAATCACTAACTTCAACACAAGTATTTCTAGATTTACAACACCCTACTAACATAACTCTTAATATTACCAAATCCACGTCTCCAAACTAATTGAGAGGAATCAAACTTCTCTTTCTACTCAATGCTCATGAAGATGGAAGTTTATTGTATCCTCTTTGGGTACCTATCACTTTTGGGACTACTCTCATAGCATAAGCCAACTACCAAGTTACGCACCGCCGTGCTCTAAAAGATATAAGTGAAGCACATAGAGCAAAATGATCTTACTCAAAAGATATAAGTGAAGCACAATGAGAATTCTAGCAAATTCACGATGAGTGCATGTCTCTCTCAAAAGGTGTGCAGCAAGGATGATTGTGACACAACAAAAAGAAAAGACTCCTACGATACAAGACGCTCCAAGCAAGACACATATCATGTGGTGAATAAAAATATAGCTCCAAGTAATGTTGCCGATGGATTGAAGACGAAAGAGGGGATGCCTTCCCGGGGCATCCCCAAGCTTATACTTTTTTGTGTCCTTGAATTTGGCTTGGGATGCCTTGGGCATCCCCAAGGTTGAGCTCTTTACACTCTTTATCCATTTGTCCATGAGAACATCACCCAAAACTTGAAAACTTCACAACACAAAACTTAAAGAGAAACTCGTGATATCATTAGCACAAGAAAACAAACTACCACCTCTTTAGGTACTGTAGCAATCTTGATTTCTACTTATATTGGTGTTATATTACTTTATTATCACTTTTCCATGGCTAGTACCCCCCGATACTATCCATACTTTCATCAAAACAAGCAACCAACTCAACAAAAACAGAATCTGTCAAAAACATACCAGTCTGTAGCAATCTGTATACTTCGTATACTTCTGGTACCTCAAAAATTCTGAACAACTACGACAGCCTAGCAAAAGGCATATCAACCAGAAGCAAAAACAATCAACTCAAAAGCTCTTTCTTAATAAAAATCAACAACAATTTCGTGAGTGAAAAGTTTTTCTCTTTTTCTAGCAGGATCAAACAACCATCACCAAGACTAGTCATAAAGGTTTTGCTTGGCTCAAACACAAAAAGAAACACAAAATACACAATCATAACAGAATTATGATGGTGTGGATGCAACAAAACAGAAATAAAAAGATAAATTCATTGCGTTGCCTCCCAGCAAGGGCTATTGTTTAACCCCCTTAGCTAGGCATAAGGTGATGGAATCATGTATCGTCGTCTTTGGTGCTCAAACCATAAGTATCCCTCATCATGGATTCATAAGGCAATCTTATTTTCTTTATAGGAAAATACTCCATGCCCTTCTTTAAAGGAAATTGAAATCTAATATTCCCTTCCTTCATATCGATGATAGCACCGATAGTCCTTAGGAAAGGTCTACCAAGAATGAGAGGGCATGTAGGATTGCAATCAATGTCAAGCACAGTGAAATCCACGGGTACATAGTTCCTATTTGCAATAATAAGAACATCATTGATCCTTCCCATGGGTTTCTTGACAGTAGAATCCGCAAGATGAAATTAAGAGAACACTCCTCAATCTCATTAAAACCCACAACATCACATAAAGACTTTGGAATCGCGGAAACACTAGCACCCAAATCACACAAAGCATTGCATTAATAGTTTTTGATTTTGATTTTGATAGTAGGTTCCCACTCATCATGAATCTTTCTAGGAACAGAAACTTCCAACTCAAGTTTCTCTTCAAGAGATTTTATCATAACATCGACGATATGATCGGTAAATGCCTTGTTTTGGCTATAAGCGTGTGGAGAGTTTAGCATGGATTGTATCAAGGAAATGCATTCAATCAAGGAGCAACTATCATAATTGAATTCCTTGAAATCCAAAGTAGTAGTTTCATTACTACTCAAACTTTTAATATCTTCTACTCCACTTCCAATGCTTTTAGCATCAAGATTGATGGTCTCAGAATCATTGGGGCATTTTTCAACCAAAGTGGATTCATATCCAGCCCCATCATCATTAGGTTTGTCACAAGAAAACAAAGATTCAATGGGAGTCACACCAAGCGCTTTAAGATCTTCGTGATTCTTATCACGAGAACATGCCTTTTTAAGCCATTCATGTCTAGCACGAATTTGGGCGGTTCTTTCTTTGCTCTCACTCATGTAAACACGCATAGCTTTCAAAGTTTCATCCATATTGATCTTGGGAGGAGCACATCTAACTTTCAAATCATCAATATCATTAGACATTCTATCAACGCTCCTAGCCAAATCGTCAATTTTGAGTAGTTTGTCCTCTATGGACGCATTGAAAATCTTTTGCGAGTTGATAAACTCTTTGATATTACTCTCTAGATCAGAGGGTAATCTATTGTAATTACCATGAGTATTGTTGTAGGAGTTGCCAAAGTTATTAGATGGGTTACTAGGAAAAGTCCTAGGAACATAGTTTCCTCTAAAAACATTGTTGTTGCCAAAATTATTCCTACCAACAAAATTAACGTACAAGCTAGCGTCGCTACTCTCAATCAAGGAAGACAAGGGCATATCAGTAGCATATAAATGAGCACTTCTACTAGCAACCAAATTTATTAACTCGTCCATCTTAGCACTTAACGAGTTAATTTCTTCTATAGCGTGTACCTTCTTACTAGTAGGTGACCTTTCAGTGTGCCACTGAGAGTAGTTCATCATAATATTGTCTAGGAGTTTTGTGGCTTCTCCTAACGTGATTTCCATGAACGTTCCACCTGAGGCGGAGTCCAAGATATTTCTAGAAGCGAAATTCAAGCCAGCATAGAAGATTTGTATAATCATCCAAAGACTCAAGCCATGAGCGGGACAATTTCTAATCATCAATTTCATTCTCTCCCAAGATTGTGCAACATGTTCATGATCAAATTTCTTAAAATTCATGATATCATTACAGAGAGAGATAATCTTAGCCGGCGGAAAATACTTCGATATATAAGCATCTTTGCACTTGTTCCAAGAATGAATACTATTTTTGGGCAAAGAAGAAAACCAAGTTTTTGCTCGACCTCGCAACGAGAACGGAAAAAGCTTCAATTTAATCACATCATTATCCACATCTTTCTTCTTTTGCATATCACAAAGCTCAATGAAGGTATTAAGATGGGATGCGGCATCTTCACTAGGAAGGCCGGAGAATTGCTCTTTCATAACAAGATTCAGGAAAGCAGCATTGATTTCGTATGATTCCGCACTAGTGGCGGGAGCAATCGGAGTACTAATAAATTCATTATTATTAGTATTCGAGAAGTCACAAAGTTTGGTGTTTTCAGTCATGGTGACTTCAGCAAGCAAACAAGCACACAAGTGAACCGAAAGCAAGCGAGAGAAAAGGGCAAACAAAAAGGCAAATATTTTTGTAAATTTTTGTTTTTCAGAAGTGGGGGAGAGGAAAATGAGAGGCAAAAAAATTAAATGCAAGAGATGAGTTTGCGACACTTACTTGGATGAGTTCTTGACTTGATCCTTCCCGGCAACAGTGCCAAAAACCCTTCTGCTGCCTCTTGAGCTTGCGTTGGTTTTTCCATTGAAGAGGAAAGGGTGATGCAACACAGGAGCAGTAAGTATTTCCATCAGATTGAGAACAAAGGTATCAATCCAGTAGGAGAATCGTGCCAAGTTCCATAGTACCTGCACAAAAACAAACGAGCTTGCACCCAATGCTATAAAGGGGTTGTCAACCCCTTCAAGATTGATTGCAAAGTGAGATCTGAAGGCGGAAAGTGCAACGAAGTAAAAGTGTAAGGCTGAAAATATGATGTGAAGTAGACCTGGGGGCCATAGTGTTCACTAGAGGCTTCTCTCAAAATAGCAAATATTACGGTGGGTGAACAAATTACTCTCGAGCAATTGATAGAACCGCGCAAAGTCATGACGATATCTAAGGCAATGATCATACATATACGCATCACCTCCGAGACAAGTAGACCGATACTTTCTGCATCAACTACTATTACTCCACACATCGACCGCTATCTAGCATGCATCTAGTGTATTGAGTTCATGACGAACAGAGTAACACCTTAAGCAAGATGACATGATGTAGAGGGATAAACTCAAACCAATGATGAAAACCCCATCTTTTTACCCTTGATGGCAACAACACGATGCGTGCCTCTCTACCCCTTCTGTCACTGGGTAAGGTCACCGCACGGTATGAACCCAAAACCAAGCACTTCTCCCATTGCAATAATCATAGATCAAGTTGGCCAAACAAAAACCACAACTCGAAGAGAATTACAAGGATATGAAATCATGCATATAAGAGATCAGAAGAAACTCAAATAAGATTCATAGATAATCTGATCATAAATCCACAATTCATCGGATCTCGACAAACACACCGCAAAAGAAGATTACATCGGATAGATCTCCATGAAGATCATGGAGAACTTTGTATTGAAGATCCAAGAGAGAGAAGAAGCCATCTAGCTACTAGCTATGGACCTGAAGGTCTATGGTGAACTACTCACACGTCATCGGAGAGGTCATGGTGTTGATGAAGAAGCCCTCCGTATCCGAATCCCCCCTCCGGCAGGGCACCAGAACATGCCCCAGATGGGATCTTGCGGAGTCAGAAGCTTGCGGTGGCGGAAAAGTACTTTCGTGGATCTCTTGCGCAGTTTTGGATTTTTCAGGAATTTATAGGCGAAAGAGGTAGGGCAGATGAGCCACAGGGGGGCCACAAGCCTGCTAGGCGCGCCCCCCTGGCCGCGCGTAGGGGGCTTGTTGGGTCCCCTGGTGGCCCCTGCCTTGGTTCTCAAGTCTCGTGCGTATCTTCTGTTTGGGAAAAAATCTTTTCGGAAGTTTTATTCTGTTTGGACACCGTTTAAAATCCTCCTCTGAAAAGGGTCAAAAACACGAAAAAAATAGGAACTCGCACTTGGCACTGAGTTAATAAGTTAGTCCCAAAAAATATATAAAAGGCATACAAAACATCCAAAGTTTGACAAGATAATAGCATGGAACCATAAAGTTTTATAGATACGTTGGAGACGTATGAGGTAGCAGATATCTTCACACAGCCCTTGGATGAGAGAAGGTTTTGCAAGTTGCGGTGTGAGCTAAATATCCTAGAATCTTCAAATGTTTTGTGAACATGCACACATCCTAACACTTATGAAAAATTGATGACTTAGATGTGCAACACACAAAGTAATCATTTTCTTCAGTCAATGAAGAATATAACTCTAAGTGTGAAGAAATTAATGAGGAATTTGGTTCTCAGGGCCCTACGACAATTGTACGCGGCACCTGAAATCGTCATTCTTATACAGTGGGTCACGCCACCACCCAACCTTGAAATTCTTCAAGTTAGAAATTCTTCAAAGTTGGAATTCGTCAACCTGAGACTTTGTCACGAAAACCTCAAATTTTTAAAGTCTTCAAAATCTTCAAAATCTTCAAATTCTTCAAAACTTTTTGATGATCTACATTTGAATATATATATATATATATATATATATAATGAGCTTTCAATGTCCTCAACAACATTCGCTTATTGCTTAGTCTTCAATTTGATATTTCCTCTAAGTGAATGTGATTGGACCCGACTCCCCTCTATGCTAAGCTCAACCCAGTCTATTCACAATTCTTCATATGCGTTCTATTTCACACTTGTTCTAAATCCTTAGTGAATCCTTGTCAGATGAGGTCTTTGCAACGAAATCATCAAAATTCAAAAAAATTAACATTACAATAGTAAACCACAACAACTACTCACGTTCAAATAACCATGGTCTCCACCGCTTCAATCGTGGGCACCACGTGTCACGCGGAGACGAAGGGGCAAGGGCAGTTCGGCCCGAACAATTTTTTTCACCTGAGCTATAAATAGCCCCTTACCCCCTTAGTCAAAACTCTTCTCTTCCTCTCGTCTTCTCCGCTCAAGCTCGAACCCTAGCGCCGTCTCTAACATCTTCTTCGCCGGTGAAGAAAATCTTCACAGCCTCGCCCTCGCCGTCGCCGGACTCACGCCGACAGCGGAGTATCTTCCTCCGCCACCGCCGTAGCTGTCTCGAGTCGCCAAGTTAGGGCAGTGAAGATATGAACCGAATAACTTCTTCTTTTTACTGCTCTAGTTCATCGTGTTCTTCGCACAAGGTAAATTGTAACATCCCAAATTTCCTACTTTGGAATGTTTTACAGATATAGCTAAGCATCTTTGCACTTTTTTTGAAACAAAGTTTGCATTTGAATTCTTTCAATACTTTGCTCTTTGTTTTTGCTATATATTCTTCCCACGAGAAATGCCCCAAAATAATTCTTGCAAGCAAGAAAGAGCGGAGGAATTGACCCTCCAAATCAGGGGTACTTTTGAAAATATTTGATCCAAAAAAAACCAAAGTTTTATCGAGAAAATAATTGCAAAAAGAAAACAAAGCTTTTAGGGTTTTTCTGAAAAAAAACATTTTTAAAAAGTTTTTATTTTGACCTTGGAAAAATGTTAAACGTTTAGAGATTTTTTCTGAAAAATTTGATATATAACATCACTATTTTTGGATTTTATTTACCTGCCTTTTTATTTGTTTTACTTCCTATTTTAGAAAAATAGGAAACGTAGTTTTTTTCAGAAATCGCATCGGCGGCAGTTAAGGCTATCTGGGCCGAATCCCCTAGACGGATCTCTCCCTCTGGCCCTTGGCCACACTGGCCGACTCCACCCAGCCTCGGCCTTCTTCTTCCTTTTCTCCCCGAGCGCCTTCCTTCCGAGAGCGCCACCACTCGCCTCCCCACCCCTACCAATCTCCTTCCCCCTGCTACCGATCCCCTTCCCTCTGCGGCCCCCTCTCTCCCCTATATAAGCCGCAGCCCCGCCCCCCTCGACCCCTCGTCCCCACGCCGTCACGCCGCCTCGCCCTGCTCCTGTGCCTCGCCGGAGCAAGCTCCAGTGAAACCAACCATCCACCTAACCGCGCCACCACTCGCCTCCCCGCCCCAACCGACCCCACCGGCAGCCTCCCCACCGCCCCCGCAACCCGTTTTCCCCCCTAGCCCGAGCTCTCGCCGCCCCACGCCACCGCAGCTCCCTCGGCGGAGTTCGGCCATTACACGAGCTCGGGAAGCTCGAGCATGACGCCCCCAACCCCCTCTCGCCTCGCCATCACCGCCATCCGTCGGAGGAGCTCCTCCACCACCTCCCCGACACCTCGGACGCCGCCAGAGATCGCCGGAGGGCCGTCCCCGTCGACCACTTCTTTTGTGCCTCGCCGGAGAAGAGACCCAGCCGGCAGCCTTGTGAGTTACCTCTCCAACCCCTCCTGTAGCCGTTGATTTTAGATAAGCGGTGTAGATTAGAAACTAAATAACCCTTCGGTCTTTTAAACAAAACCGAGCTGGTTTTTCTCCACTTATATTTTAGCTAGAGAGTTTTAGTTAGTTTTCGGCCGTTTGTTAGAATTCCTCGCAGCAAACATTCTAGGACCAATCACAGAGCGCCACGTGTACCCCTGTCCGATTAGATTCGGTTTTCTTTTCTGTTTTAATTCCAAAAACAGAGAGAGTTTTAATTTTTTTTTAATCATAACTTTTGATCCATAACTCCAATGGAGTTGAAACTTGTTCCAGTAGATCACAATTTTCCAGTAGTTTTGAAAAACATATCATTTGTCTATGTTTGAATTTTTCAAATTTGAATTAGATCAGATTTAGTTTAAACCATGTTTTGCTTATTCTGGGAGTTCAAAAATAGCTTTTAGTTTGATCTTTTCGCTACTGCTTCCTAGTGATTATATCTTTCTGTAGTATAAGTTTCAAACTTTTTTAAATATTTTTACTTGGGTTTGTATCAAAAACATATTCTATCTTTGTTAGGTGAAGTGAATTCTTTCACTTTATGCCATAGCAACTTTATGATAGTGATGTTATTTTGCTTGGTGATGATTGTAGTGCTTATGGTGTGTATTTGTTTGTATCTATAGATCACCCGGAGTGCAAAGCGTGCTACTTAGAAGCACTCGATAACGACAACTATCAGCAAGGCAAGTCATTTGATCATGTATTACCTATGTTTGATGCATTGTAGTTCTACCCTTCAAACACCCTATTGCATGCTGAGTAGGTACTTGGAAATTTGGTTACTTGTTGTAGTATCTTGTGGTAGGCACCCCAACAACCCCATTACTTGGCCCGGGACGACAAATTTTATATTGCTATGCTTGTGTAGACGGGGTTCGGGTTGAGAGTTTATCACGAGTGATGCGAGAATAATTTGATAACCAAGACCGGTTAAGTCAAGACTTTTCAAGACCTCGTTATGCAATGCAACTCTGGGTGAAGGACGGTTTAGTCGGGCTCCCTGGAGAAACCAGTGGACGACCCCGGGATGCTTGGAGACGTGCCAGGACATCTTGCGGAAAGCTTCACCCAGGCTCGAAGAGACGGACGGAGGCTTCAAAACCCAAGGCTTACCTGCACAGCCACAAGTCATTATGGCCTCTGGCTTGGTTGGACAATGCGGCGACTCTGGACAGGCGGTGCTAGCAGATGTAGAAGAACGATAGGATTGGATGGGCACCGACAGGGGATCAGAGGGACCCGTTGAAAGACCATGTTTTGATCATCCGGTCTTCAAACACCCCGAAGTGCGAGGACATACCCGGAGGCGATCAAATCTTGTGGGGAACGTGTGCAAAACTCTACAGAGTGCCCAAACCTAATCGATTAGCCGTGTCCATGGGCATGGACAACTTGAGCCGAAGGCATTGAAATTTTCCTGAACTCTCAACACAATTTAATAATGATGTGGGAATTTTGACAACTCGGGAACGAGAATTGGTTGGCGGAACCATCTCGTTAACAACAAACAATGTAGTAATTTTTTGCTTTCAGCCCTCTCTTGTTGTAGGACAAAATTTGCTTTATGCTAAAACTTATAGCCCCACCTGCCATATATGAATGTAGAAATAGTTGGATATTATTTCACCCCCCCTCTCTTGGATGACTTGCCAGCATATTCCATATGCTGACCTACACGGCTGCAACGTGTTATGTTGCAGAGTACTTTTCCGACCAGGAGTGAGGTCACGGTCTACGCTCGGTGATATGCCCTGGAGTCAGATGGACTCTACTACCTGATGCTTCCGCTAGTCTTCGTTAGATATCTCATGAGTTTTGGCCTTCAGCCTCTTTATTGTAATTCAGTATTGTAATAAAGTACTCTATATGAGATCCGATTAATAAAGTTGTGTGATTGAACTCTCGATATATACATTGATGTACTGTGTGTGAAGCAACATGATCTTGGGATGGTACAGAAACACCAGAGGCTTGACTCGTATGGAGTCGGGTCGCTACAGATATGGTATCAGAGCACACGCTGACCGTAGGACGTAACCTCTAGGAATGGAAAAGCCTTAGGAAGAAAACTATTTTTCTTATGTCAATAAATCTTCTATTTCCTCTTCTGCTCATTTCTGACTTCTCTCCGATTTGCCAATGTTTTAGATGGCCACCTTCATCCCCGTTAAGTTCACGAAGTTTTGCCAGCCCGATGCCACTATGCCTTTCGGAAAGGAGCTAATGCAGATCACCAAGGACTTGAGGATTGCTCTGCCGACTATCAACGGGAAGCCTACTTCGTCTTACCCGGAGGATTCACGCTACAGGATTGAGGTGCACGTTCTCGGACGGACATTCGAGCCATGCACTGAGCCTGTGGACTTCAAGTTCATCGCACCCAACTGGATTATCGGAAGGGCCATGGCGGTCCATTGTGCACTCGGACGTATCAAGGAAGTGTACAGAGGCTGCCCTATTTCACCGGACCTATTAATGGTATCCAGGAGAGGAGAAGATGGATAAATCATCGCAAGCAAGACCAAGGACGCTCTACTGTCCTATGCCCAGACCTTGGAGCAGCAAAGCGGGACTCTGGAGCATCGTGTGATCAAGGACGCCAGGAAGATCAAGCGACTTTCACTCCGCGAACTCGAACTCGAAGAAGCAGCCTGGGAAGCCCACTATGAGCATGAATTGGAGGTGAAGGACTTCCTGGAGAGGATCGAGAAGCTGAAGACTCGTGTCGCATACCTGGAGGAAGAACTGGACATGGGCGAGAACCTTCATCCTGAAGGAGACGTAGCCCCCTTGATCAGCAATGAGGAGGACTACGAAGCAAGCTCCACCGAAGGACCCACCACCATGCTTTTCTGAGAAGGACACTTAGACTAGTCCACCAATTTATCTTATCGTTAAACCCTTAGGCCGATGTTTAGGTTATCGAAATTTGTATCCCCGTGTGTGAACCTTTTGTGATGGTATTGAATAAAATGTGTGGTGTGATACTTGTTTGTTGCATTTCATATGGGTAGTGTAATTACTCTTTAGACCATTGTTCTATGCTAATCTCACCCCTCTACAAACACCAGATGCCTCCGAGACGTGACCCTGCTTCCAACTTCCCACCGGAACTCACTCAGTTGATTCAGCAACAGAATACCCTGATGCAGCTGATCATCCAGAACCAGAACAATAACAACAACCATCATCCACCCCAGGCCGACAATCTCACCCGTTTCCTGAGGTTGAACCCTCCGACTTTCTCTAGCAGCATTGAGCCCATTGTGGCAGATGATTGGCTCTGCAAGATGGAGCGGGAACTAATCACTACTGGATGTACTGAAGCTGAGAAGGTGCGCTTTGCCGCACATCAACTTGAAGGCCCTGCAGCTACATGGTGGGAGAACTACACCACCACATACCCCATTGCTGGAGTCACTTGGGAGCAGTTCAAACAAGCCTTCCGCACCGCTCATGTCTCAGCTGGGGCCATGAGTCTGAAGAAGCGTGAGTTTCGCAACTTACGCCAGGGAAATTGCTTTGTGGCTCAGTATGTTGATGAATTCAGCATGCTCGCCCGTTATGCACCTGGAGATGTGGCCGATGACGCGGCCAAGCAGGAAAAGTTCTTGGAGGGACTCAATGATGAGCTGAGCATTCAGCTGACTGTAGCCAACTTCAACAACTACCAGGAGCTGGTAGATAAGGCCCTCATCTTGGAGGGGAAACATCAGCAGATGGAGAACCGCAAGCGGAAGTATGGCAATGGAAAGTTCAACTCCAGCACTCAGCAGAATCCTCGCTACACCCCCTATTTAGGGAATACCGGGACTGGATCCGGTAAGTTTAGAGGACACGTCCAGCATAACCACCTAGTGCACAACCATAGAGGCCACCACCATGGAGGAAATGGGAACCAGCGCAACAACAGCAACTTCAAGAATGGCGGTACCGACACTCAGCATCATTCCGCTCCAGCTCAGAAGGATCTGAATCACATCACCTGCTTCAAGTGTCAGAAGACGGGACACTATGCCACCGAATGTCACCAGAACAAGCAGGGAAATGGAAACGACAATGACAAATCCGTAGCAAAGAAGCCCAACCCTTTTCCTCGAGCTCAGTTGAATCACATTGATGTTGAAGAGGTCTATGATCACCCCGATACTGTGGTTGGTAAGTTTTTGTTAAATTCACGTCCATTATTGGTACTTTTTGATTCTGGTGCAACGCATTCATTCATACCAAGGGTAGTTGTGGAAAAGTATAGCTTGCCAACTAGATCCCTCAGCCAGCCTATTAAGGTCAGTTCCCCAGGAGGCATGATGACAGCCGGGATAGGATTGTCACATCCCTGACACCTTAATCAAGTTAGCTTTGTGCTCATGTTTTCTTTGCATTGCATCTAGGAAATTTTCAACAAGAACAAAGTAAGTGGTGAAGGAAAATTCAACAAACCCTAGCCACTCCTCAAATTAAGGGAAATTCCAAACTAGTTAAAATCAATGAACCCAAAATGGCCTCAAGAAAAGTTCAATCTTTCTGATAATTCTTGAAAACAAATAAGAAATAAAGGAAACCATTTATTTTATACTCTTGGCATTTTAAATAAATGCAAAAGCTACTGGTTTCAAGTTTTAAATTTGAAATCAGAAACTTTAAGTTTTCAAAAATGTTGAAAACTTTAGGAATGATTGGATACTTTCCAACTAATATTTTGGTGTGTTCAAAATAGTTTTTACAAACTATTTTAGGAGCTGGAATAAATAGAAAATTAATAGTTGTCAAAAACAGGAACAAAACAGAAAAGAAAAGAGAAAGAAAAAAAGGAAAAACCTTACCAGCCCACCCGGGGCTCCCCGGTCATCTTCCTCCTCCTGCCAGTAGGCAGGGGAGAAGATGAGCACGGCGGCCGAGCCCGGCCACCTCCTGCATGCCTGCCCGCTGCTGGAGGCCTCCAGGAGCGCCAGCGCGACGCCTGCGCCTTCTTATCCTCCTCCCCGCAGCTCTATCCTCTCCCCTAAGCCTCGATCCCCTTTCCCCCTCTCGGATCTCTCTCTCCCCGAAGCTCCAGTCGCCGTCGGTCCGTCGTCTCCCGGTCCTCCCCGACCCTGCCGGCAGCCTCACAAGATCCGCCGTGAGCTCCTCTTCCTGTTCCCCCTCTTCCCGAGGCTTTCCCCCTCCTTTAACCACGTTAGCCGCCGGAGCCCGAAGGACCTCGTCGCCGACCATGTCATTGCCGTCGTTGTGGTACTCAGCTCGTGAGGCCGAGCTCTGGAATGAGCTCCTCGAGCTCTGTAGATGGCGTAGGGCCTCTCTCCCAGCTCGCTAGTCCCCTGCATCGGCACTCCCGTCGATCCCCGAGCCGCAGCCGCCGCTGACCTCATCGCCGGCGTGGATTCCGGTGACTACCAGGTCCAGCTCCACTCCCTTTAGATGCGGCGTTTCACTAGCTGCCCGTAGCACTATTCTGCGCCCAAAACCGACGGCCGTAGCGCCGTTTAGCTCTCTCCGGCGAGCCCTCCGCCGCGGCCGTGGTCGCCGCCGGCCATATTCCGGTGGGGGCCGACGTGGCCAACCTAACCCAGTAGTTTAAAGTCTAATCACTCACTGACAGTGGGCCCAAGGCCAAGCCAAACTCAGTTAGGAGCTGGTCAACGCGGGATTAGCCCCTGAGACGCTGACCAGTGGGTCCCCCCTGTCAGGTTTGACCTGAACAAGTCAGTTGACCTGCTGATGTCAGGCTGACGCAATAAAGGGGTTTTCCAGTATAAAAATAATTCCATAAATGTTTAAAACTTCTAAAATTCATAGAAATTAATCTGTAACTCCAATGAAAAAAATTTATATATGAAAAAGTATCAGAAAAATTCAAGGAATCTGAATATGACATTTTCAAACATGTTTGAAAATGTTACAGAACCCAAACATGAAGATTAATGAATAAGTTAATTCTTATAAATACTTTGTAGATGGAATTTGGGAAATATTTAAATTTCACTATAAATGACATGATCAAACACTGTCCTAACTACAAACCAGCAACCTAACATGTCATCCCATGGATGTTAACATCAAGTTGATCTGAGCATCAGGTCGAATCAATTAAAATGGTATCCGAGAATACCTCGTTTGAAGTGGTATTTGAACTTGATTCAAATCAACTTCAAACCTAATACATGTTAGCAATAATAATTTACCATCTTGTATTCTCATGCCATGCTCATGCATCATCTTGATTGCATATGTTTGATATTGGTTGTTGTCATTCCTTTCGGTAGGCTCCGCTCGCCCGGATTCCACCGAATATCCGTCTGACGGATATTGTCACTCCTCTGAGCAACAAGGCAAGCAACCATTTTGATCATCCCGATAAATCCCATGTTCTTGCTCCTGCACTTACTTATTGCATTAGGATCAAATGCTTCAAATGCTTTTGCCATGTTAGTTGAACCCACTTCCTTTGCATGACCTATCCTTGTCACAGTAAATAGCTAAACCTTGCAACCTAGCATACCTGGTAGTTTGCTTGAGCCATGATGTGTCGTATCCTGCTATGCATGCTATGCTTAGAGTTGTGTATGGTCTGTCATCTGGGAGATGAACAGAATTGAGAGAATGTGTTCGGAAAGCAAAGGTTGCGTGTTGAACCTGATTTGGTAAAGGTACCGGTGAAAGGCTGTGTAGGAGTACATGGCGGGTTGTTTCATTGGAACCGTCCTTGGGAACTGAGTTCCGTGTATGTAATCCAAGACTAGATACTACCACACATTGGGATACTTAATTGACCCTCTCGACTTATTAATCGCTTAGTATTCGGTCCAGGAGTTGCATGTAGTTTCTGGTGTTTATAGTCATGCTGGAGGCCGTGCATAGCGCTGACCTGAGAGGTGGGCTGTGATGCGGTAGGCAGTGGCACGGTGTACCAAGTGGCACCCGGATGGTGGGCTTGGGAACCCTGCGCACATCGTTTGAGGCCGTGGCGGAAACCTCGGCCGGACTTCCGTACGGGTTACTCTCCGATAGGCGATAAACCTCGACTAGGTACTAGTGTGGTTAACGGTCGTGGCCGACTCCCTCGCTGGGCTTCCGCTTGAAGGTTGCCGAGGTGCATGATGTGCACATGGCGATAAGTGTCGAGAGCGTGTGTGACGAAGTACACCCCTACAGGGTTATGATCTATTCGAATAGCCGCGTCCGCGGATATGGACTACTTGGAGACATATGTTGTTCATAGATAACTTAAATGGCTACTCATAAAATTGTCAAGAGAAGCGTGAGTGTCACAGACGACATTTCCGTATGGAGACGAAATGATTCCACGATTGTGTATTGTTGTGGTGTTAGTGGACTCATGTGCGAGAAATCAAGTTGTCAAAATTATTTAAAAAATGCAAGTTGTCTAGCCACGAGTCAAATGCTGGCTTTCCGCATGAAACCCCACCATACCTTATTGATACATTGCATGAGTAGTTAGTTATCCTAAAGTCTTGCTGAGTACCTCCGTACTCATGTTTTCTTAATAAATGTTGCAGAGGTTGCTAATGACCCTAATGGTGGGTTCTTCATAGACATCGACGACGACGAGTAGCTGGTGTCCCAGCTACGATCTGGCCTTAGGTTGGGTCTGTAGTATAGTCAGGCCATGTGCCTTCTAGTTGCACCTGTCTGTAGTCAGACAGTTTTAAACACTTCCGCTGGCTTGTAACTGAATGACTGCTATTATGGGTCGTGAGACCCTTACTGTGTAATATTATGTGTGTGGCTCTTCCGAGCCTCTGAAACAAAGATTGTATGTTTATGGTTATGTTGTGATGCCATCGATGTATCTATACATATCGGTATGCCATGCGTACGTGTGTCGTTCTTGATATGTATGGGGTTCGACTACCTAGCCGTGAACTTTAGTAGCACTCCTTACAGGGAAATGCCCCTTTGTGATCCAACGAGCCATGGTAGTTCGCTACTGCTCCGGACACATTGGTTGACCGACATGTGTCCTTCTTAGCTGCTGTGTCTGTCCCCTTTGGGGAAATGTCACGTTATGTAATGGAGTCCTTGTAGCTTGTTACGACTCGTCTACATTCGCTGGTGACCTACACCTGCTTTGTTGGGTCATGTATGCCTGTCCTTGTGTGGTACTGCCACTTTGGTTTATGACTAGACTTGTCGATCCGGGTTCTTTGACATTGGAATGCTAGCGACACAATTGCATACGTGAGTCAAAAGGCGCAAACGGTCCCGGCTAAGGTAAGGCTGCAGCCGTGGACTTAACCGTGCGTGAGACCGCAAAGGGATGCGATGTGTTATAGGCTGGATTCCTATGGCTTAGAATCGGGGTCCGGACAAGGATGCCATGCTTTGAGTCTCAACATCAGGAACCATAAGTTTCCCACCGACCTCATCGTATTAGAGTCTCAGGGATTGGATGTAATCCTAGGCATGGATTGGTTGACCAAGTACGAAGGGAATATGGATTGTGCCCTTAAGTCTATTCTTCTCACCACCCTTGAGAAAAAGCGGATTAAGTACGTATCCCAGCGCCTGACACGGAGTAAACGAGTAAACTCTCTCACGGGAGTAGTCCAGGAGGAAGTACCGATTGTGCAAGAATACCCAGATGTATTTCCGGAAGAATTGTCGGGCATTCCACCGGATAGAGAGATTGAGTTCCTGATTGAGCTATTACCCGGAACAGTCCCGATATCCAAGAGACCCTATCGGATGCCCGTGAATAATTTAGAAGAAATCAAGGAGCAAATTAAGGAGTTGTTGGACAAAGGGTATATTCGCCCGAGTTCTTCACCTTGGGGAGCCCCAGTGCTGTTGGTTGAAAAGAAGGATAAGTCCTTGAGAATGGCCATCGATTATTGTGCATTGAACGAGGCGACCATCAAGAACAAGTATCCCTTGCCGATGATTAATGATCTGTTTGACCAGTTAGTTGGATCCCGAGTGTTCTCCAAGATCGATCTTCGATCCGGGTATCATCAGCTGAAAATTCGTGAACAAGATATACCCAAGACAACCTTCACCACCCGGTATGGTCTGTATGAGTACACGGTCATGTCACTTGGACTGACTAATGCTCCGGCATATTTTATGAATTTGATGAACAAGGTATTTATGGAATACTTGGACAAGTTTGTCGTGGTGTTCATCAATGACATATTGATATTCTCCAAGAATGAGGAGGAACACAAGGAACACTTACGTCTAGTTTTGGAGAAACTCCGAGAGCATCAGCTGTATGCGAAGTTCAGCAAATGTGAATTATGGTTGAAGGACGTCGGATTCCTCGGACACGTCATTTCAGGAGAAGGAATAGCAGTGGACCCTGCCAAGGTCGCAGCTGTCACCGAATGGGTAGCACCCACTTCAGTTAAGGAGATCCGCAGTTTCCTCGGACTTGCCGGATATTACCGGAGGTTCATTGAGAATTTCTCAAAGATCGCCAAGCCCATGATAGAGTTGTTGAAGAAGGAGTCCAAGTATGTTCGGACCGAGGAATGTGAAGCCAATTTTCAAGAGTTGAAGAAACGTCTGGTTACACCCCTAGTGCTGATATTGCCGAACATTCGGAAGGATTTCCAGGTTTGCGGTGACGCTTCTCGTCAAGTACTTGGAGGAGTGCTCATGCAAGAAGGTAAGGTTGTAGCCTATGCATCCAGACAGCTCAGGCCCCATGAGCTAAATTATGCCACGCATGACTTGGAACTAGCAACTGTAGTGCACGCTCTCAAGAATTAGACATTTCCTGATCGGAAATAGTTGTCATGTTTACACTGATCACAAGTGCCTGAAATATATCTTCACACAGAAGGAGTTGAACCTCAGACAAAGGAGACGGCTAGAGTTGATCAAGGACTATGACATGAGATTGCATTATCACCCCGGGAAGGCAAATGTTGTAGCCGATGCCTTGAGCCACAAGATTTATGTGAACACACTCATAGGAGGAGGATTACCCCAGGAGTTAGCCGATGATCTCAGAGAGCTCAAATTGGAGATAGTTCCAAGAGGATTTGTAGCCACACTGGAAATTCAGTCCACCTTGACCGAAAAGATCCGCAAAGCACAGAAATCAGCCAAGGAGATAGCTGAGATAAAGCAGGGAATGAATGACGGGAAGGCTAAAGGTTTTCGTGAGGATGAACACGGAACCTTATGGTTTGAGGATCGCATCTATGTGCCCAATGATCCTAGAATTAGGAAGTTGATACTTCAGGAGGCCCACGATTCCCCGTATTCGATACATCCAGGCAACACCAAGATGTATTTGGACTTGAAAGAAAGTTTCTGGTGGACAGGAATGAAGAAGGACATTGCTGAATTTGTAGCAATATGCGATGTTTCTCAGCGAGTAAAAGCTGAGCATCAGAAGCCAGCAGGTTTGCTTCAACCTCTACCCATACCTGAGTGGAAATGGGAGAAGCTTGGTATGGACTTCATCACAGGATTACCCAGGACCCATTCTGGTTATGATTCTATTTGGGTTGTGGTCGATCATTTGATCAAGGTAGCTCGGTTCTTTCTCGTGAAGACTACTTACACGAGTGCCAAGCTGGCCAAGATATATATGACCAGGATCGTATGTCTGCATGGAGTACCGAAGAGTATCGTGTTAGATAGAGGGACTCAATTCACGTCAAAATTTTTGCACCAACTACACGAAACCTTGGGAACGAGATTGGAGTTCAGTACAACTTTTCACCCTCAGACCGACGAACAAACCGAGAGAGCCAATCAGATTCTGGAGGACATGCTGTGAGATTTTGCACTAGACTATGGGTCTAGCTGGGGTGACAATTTAACCTATGCCGAGTTCTCACACAACAACAGCTATCAGACCAGTCTGAAGATGGACCCTTTCGAGGCTCTATACGGAAGGAGGTGCAGAACACCATTGATGTGGGATGGAGTTGGAGACCGACAACTTTTTGGTCCCGACCTTATCCAAGATTCTGAAGAGAAGGTCAAGCCGATTCGTGACCCACTCAAGATAGCTCAGTCCAGGCAGAAAAGTTATTCTGACAGCAAACGCAAGGAAGTGACATATGAAGTGGGAGACCGAGCATATCTTCGGGTGTCTCCACTTCGAGGAATCAAGAGATTTGGTGTGAAAGGAAAGTTAGCACCCCGATTCATTGGCCCCTACAAAATTCTTGAACATAGAGGCGAAGTTGCATATAAACTGGAACTACCGGAAGGATTGTCCGGAGTTCATGATGTCTTCCATGTTTCCCAGTTGAAGAAATGCCACGCTGAGATGGCTGATGTTCCGTTGAGAGATACAGTGCCTCTAGAGGCCATACAGCATGACAGTGATCTGACGTATGAGGAGAAACCCGTCAGGATTCTCGAGACTGCCAACCGAGTTACCCGCAGCAACATCATCAAGTTCTGCAAGGTGTTGTGAAGCCACCACACCGAGGAAGAAGCCACCTAGGAACGAGAAGATGATCTTCGTCGAGACAAGCCGCACCTATTTTCTAGCCAACCCGAATCTCGAGGGCGAGATTCATCTTAAGGTCGGTAGGTTTGTAACATCCCAAATTTCCTACTTTGGAATGTTTTACAAATATAGCTAAGCATCTTTGCACTTTGTTTGAAATAAAGTTTGCATTCGAATTCTTTCAATACTTTGCTCTTTGTTTTTGCTATATTTTCTTCCCACGAGAAATGCCCCGAAATAATTCTTGCAAGCAAGAAAGAGCGGAGGAAATGACCCTCCAAATCAGGGGTACTTTTGAAAATATTTGAGCCAAGAAAAAAAACCAAAGTTTTATGGAGAAAATAATTGCAAAAAGAAAACAAAGCTTTTAGGGTTTTTCTGAAAAAAACATTTTTAAAAAGTTTTTATTTTGACCTTGGAAAAATGTTAAACGTGTAGAGATTTGTTTTCTTAAAATTTTAATATATAACATCACTATTTTTGGATTTTCTTTACCTGCCTTTTTATTTGTTTTACTTCCTATTTTAGAAAAATAGGAAAGGTAGTTTTTTTAAGAAATCGCATCGACGGCAGTTAAGGCTATCTCGGGCCGAATCCCCTAGCCGGATCTGACCCGATTTCGGATCGGTGACCGATCCCTCGTGCCCCCTCGTCTCTCCCTCTGGCCCGTGGCCCCACTGGCCGACTCCTCCCAGCCTCGGCCTTCTTCTTCCTTTTCTCCCCGTGCGCCTTCCTTCCCAGAGCGCCACCGCTCGCTTCCCCACCCCTACCGATCTCCTTCCCTGTCACATCCCTAACCCTTAAGCAAGATAGCATTGTGCTCATGTCTTCTTTGCATTTGCATCTAAGAAGTTTCAACAAAAACAACAAAGTGGCAAAGGAAAAACTCAAAACCCTAGCCACCATTTCAACTAAAGGAAATTTCAAACTAGTTCAAATCAATGAACCCAAAATGGCCTCAAGAAATATTCAAACTTTCTGATAAATCATTAAAGTAAATGAGCATTGGAGAAAACTATTTTCTTGACACTTTAAGCATTTTAAATAAATGCAAAAGCCACTGGTTTCAAATTTAAAAATTGAAATCAGAAACTATAATTTTCCAAAAATGTTGAAAACCTTGGAAATGAGTGGGGATATTATAAGAAATATTTCAGGAGGTCTAAAATAGTTTCTACTTTTTGTTTTGGAGCTGAAATAATTAGCAAAGCAATAAATAGCAAAACAGAAAAACAAAAACAGAGGAAATGGAAAAAGACTTACATGTCGCCTAAGCCAGGCCCGGCCCATCTCGCCGCTCGTCCCCTCCCTCGTGCCAGTAGGCAGCAGGAGGTGGCAGCCGCCTCCTCCGGCGCGGCCACGCACCTGCGTGCCTGCCTGGCCGCCGGTTCGCGCTGGCGACGACGGGGATAAGCTCCCCAGAGCCTCCCCTATCCATTCCCCGCCTCGGTTCTCCTCCTCCTCCCGGATCCCCTCCTTCTCCCTGCTGCCGCCATTAGAGCCGAGCTCGAGCTCGAGCTCGCCGTGCCCCTGGCCATAGGATCCCCTCCCAGAGCACGCCATTAGCTCCGTCTCGTCGCCCTGGTCATCTCTGCAGAAGCCGAAGCTTCCTCGAGCCCTGCAACACCCGCAACGCCGTCGTCTTCCACCTCCGGCCGCCGGACCTCTCTCGTCGATTCGTCGCCCCCAGGCCTTCCCCGAGCCGTCTGAGCTCTGCTCTGCACTCCCTGTGAGCATGCGGTCGTTTTCCCTAAGTTTTCCCCGTCGATCCCCTCCTCTAGTCCTAGTTTCACCGGAGCCCGACGAGGATCGCCACTGCCACTCGTCGCCGGTAGCCCTCCGATGATCAGCTCGTCCTCCCGAGAGCACCAGCAGCTCTAGGACGACGTGTAGATGCCGTCTCAGCTAAGAACCGAGCGTAGATCCCCCTGTTGCAAAGACCCCGATGATGCCCGAGCCTTGGCCGCCGCCAAGCTCGTCGCCGGCGTCATCTCCGGCTAGATCAGCCCCGGCTAGCCGCAGAAATGAAGCTGCGGGAGACATGTCGTTCCTCTGGTGCTCTCCGCGCAGCATTTGGCCCCCTGTGCGCCGTTTCTGAGCCCCTCAGCCGTGCTGGTGGTCACCGGAGGCTCCCCGCCGGCGAGGACGACCTCGCCGCCGGTGGAGGTCGACGTGGCAAGCTAACCCAGCCGATTAGTGACTTAATCACTCGCTGACAAGTGGGCCCAAGGCCAAGTCAAACCTCAGTTAGGGCTGGTCAGCGCGGGATTAGTCCCAGAGAGGCTGACCAGTGGGGCCCCCCTGTCAGGTTTGACCTGAACAGGTCGGCTGACCTGCTGACGTCAGCCTGATGCAATAAATGGAATTTCCAGTTTAAAACTAATTCAGGAAATTGCTAAAAATTGCAAAAATCATAGAAATTAATCTGTAACTCCAATGAAAATAAATTATATATGAAAAAGTATCAGAAAAATTCAAGGATTCTGATTATGCTATTTTCAACTATGTTTGAAAAAGTTACAGGACCCTAAATTGTGAAATAAGGAATAATTCAATTCTTTAATCACTTTATAAATGGAATTTGCAAAAATATCCAAATTTCATTATAAATACAATGATCACACACTGCCCTAGATATAAATTAGTACCATAACATGACATTTCATGCATGTTAACATTAGGTTGATCAGAGCATCAGGTCGAATCAATTGAACCGGTATCCGAGAATACCCGTTTGAATTGCTATTCGAATGTGATTCAAATCAACTCTAAACCTAAAACATCTTGATTATAATAACTTATCACTTTGCATTCTCATGCCATGCTCATGCATCATTTTGATTGCATATGATTGTTATTGAATGTTGCCAATCATTTCGGTAGTCTCCGCACCCCCGGATTCCACCGAATATCCGTCTGACGGATATCGTTCCTCCTCTGAGCAACAAGGCAAGCAACCCTTTTGATCATCACGATAACTCCTATGTTCTTGCTCCTGCACCTATTTATTGCATTAGGATCAAATGCTTCAACTGCTTTTTCCATGATAGTTGGACCCACTTCCTTTGCATGACTTAACCTTGTCACAGTAAATAGCCGAACCTTGCAACCTAGCATACCTCGTAGTTGCTTGAGCTATGATGTGCCTTATCCTGCTATGCATGCTATGCTTAGAGTTGTGTATGGTCTGTCATCTGGGAGATGAACAGAAATGTGGAATGTGTTCGGTGAGCAAAGGTCGTGTGTTGAACTTGATTTGGTAAAGGTACCGGTGAAAGGCTGTGTAGGAGTACATGGCGGGTTGTTTCATTGGAACCGTCCTTAGGAACTGAGTTCCGTGTATGTAATCTAAGACTAGATACTACCACATGCTGGGCCCTGAAATATGACCCCGCTCGGCCTATTAATCGCGTAGTACTCGGTCCAGGAGTTGCAAGTAGTTTCTGGTGTTTATAGTAATGCTGGAGGCCGTGCATGGTGCTGACCTGAGAGGTGGACCGTGATGCGGTAGGCAGTGGCACGGTGTACCAAGTGGCACCCGGATGGTGGGCTTGGGAACCCTGCGCTCATCGTTTGAGGCCGTGGCGGAAACCTCGGCCGGACTTCCGTACGGGTTACTCTCAGATAGGCGATAAACCTGGACTAGGTACTAGTGTGGTTAACGGTCATGGCCGACTCCCTCGCTGGGTTTCTGCTTGAAGGTTGCCGAGGTGCATGACGTGCACATGGCGATAAGTGGCGGGAGCGTGTGTGACGAAGTACACCCCTGCAGGGTTATGATCTATTCGAATAGCCGCGTCCGCGGATATGGACTACTTGGAGACATATGTTGTTCATAGATAACTTCAATGGCTACTCATAAAATTGTCAAGATAAGCGTCAGTGTCATGGACGGCATTTCCGTATGGAGACGGAATGATTCCACGATAGTGTATTGTTGTGGTGTTAGTGGACTCATGTGCGAGACATCAAGTTGTCAAAACTAATTTCGAAAAGCAAGTTGTCTAGCCACGAGTCAAATGCTGGCTTTCCGCATGAAACCCCACAATACCTTTTGATACCTTGCATGAGTAGTTAGTTCTCCTAAAGTCTTGCTGAGTACCTTCGTACTCATGTTTGCTTAATAAATGTTGCAGAGGTTGCTAATGACCCTAATGGAGGGTTCTTCGTAGACATCGACGACGACGAGTAGTTGGTGTCCCAGCTACGATCTGGCCCTACGTCGGCTCTGTAGTATAGTCAGGCCGCATGCCTACTAGTTGCCCTGTCCGTACCCAGACAGTTTATAACTCTTCCGCTGGCTTGTATTGTATGACTGCTATTATGGGTCGTGAGACCCTTAATGTGTAATATTATGTGTGTGGCTCTTCCAAGCCTCTTAAATAAAGCTTGTATGGTTATGGTTATGTTGTGATGCCATCGATGTATCTATACATATCGGTATGTCATGCGTACGTGTGTCTTACTTGATATGTATGGGGTTCGAATACCTAGTCGTGAACTTTAGTAGCACTCCTTACAAGGAAATGCCCCTTTGTGATCCAACGAGCCTTGGTAGTTCGCTACTGCTCCGGACACATTGGTTTGCTAGCGACACTATCGCATACGTGAGTCAAAAGACGCAAACGGTCCCGGCTAAGGTAAGGCTGCAGCCGTGGAGTTAACCGTGCGTGAGACCACAAAGGGATGCGATGTGTTACAGGCTGGATTCCTATGGCTTAGGATCGGGGTCCCGACATTCCCCCTGCTACCGATCCCCTTCCCTCTGCGGCCCCTCTCTCCCTATATAAGCTGCAGCCCTGCCCCCCCTCGACCCCTCCTCCCCACGCCGTCACGCCTCCTCGCCCTACCCCTGTGCTCGCCGGAGCAAGCTCCAGTGAAACCACCCCGCCACCCTACCGCGCCACCGCTCGCCTCCCCGCCCCAACCAACCCCACTAGCAGCCTCCCCACCCCCCGCCCCTGCAACCCGATTTCCCCCCTAGCCTGAGCTCTCGCCGCCCCACGCCACCGCAACTCCCTCACCGGAGTTCGGCCATTCGAGGAGATTGGGAAGCTCCAGCGCGACGCCCCCGACTCCCTCTCGCCACGCCGTCACCGCCATCAAACTTCCTAGTGATTCTTTTCGCTACTGCTTCCTAGTGATTATATCTTTCTGTAGTATAAGTTTCAAACTTTTTTAAATATTTTTACTTGGGGTTTTATCAAAAACAGATTCTGTCTTTGTTAGGTGAAGTGAATTCTTTCACTTTATGCCATAGCAACTTTATAATAGTGATGTTATTTTGCTTAGTGATGATTGTAGTGCTTATGGTGTGTATTTGTTTGTATCGATAGATCACCCGGAGTGCGAAGCGTGCTACTTAGAAGCGCTCGATAATGACAACTATCAGCAAGGCAAGTCATTTGATCATGTATTACCTATGTTTTATGCATTGTAGTTCTACCCTTCAAACACCCTATTGCATGCTGAGTAGGTACTTGGAAATTTGGTTACTTGTTGTAGTATCTTGTGGTAGGCACCCCCACAACCCCGTTACTTAGCCCGGGATGACAAATTTTATATTGCTATGCTTGTGTAGACGGGGTTCGGGTTGAGAGTTTATCACGAGTGATGCGAGAATAATTTGATAACCAAGACCGGTTAAGTCAAGACTTTTCAAGACCTCGTGATGCAATGAAAATCTAGGTGAAGGACGGTTTAGACAAGCTCCCTGGAGAAACCAGTGGACGACCCGGGGATGCTTGGAGACGTGCCATGACATCTTGCGGAAATCTTCACCCATGCTCGAAGAGACGGACGGAGGCTTCAAGACCCAAGGCTTACCTGCACAGCCACAAGTCATTATGGGCTCTGGCTTGGTTGGACAACGTGGCGACTCTGTACATGCAGTGCTAGCAGATGTAGAAGAACGGTAGGATTGGATGGGCACCGACAGGGGATCAGAGGGACCCGTTGAAAGACCCTGTTTTGATCATCCGGTCTTCAAACACCCCGAGGTGCGAGGACATACCCGAAGGCGATCAAATCTTGTGGGGAACGTGTGCAAAACTCTATAGAGTGTCCAAACCTAATCGATTAGCTGTATCCACGGTCATGGACAACTTGAGCCGAAGGCATTGAAATTTTCCTGAACTCTCAACACAATTTAATAATGATGTGGGAATTTTGACAACTCGGGAACGAGAATTGGTTGGCGGAACCATCTCGTTAACAACAAACAATTTAGTAATATTTTGCTTTCAGCCCTCTCTTGTTGTAGGAGAAAATTTGCTTTATGCTAACACTTATAGCCCCACCTGCCATATATGCATGTAGAAATAGTTGGATATTATTTCACCCCCCTCTCTTTGATGACTTGCCAGCATATTCCATATGCTGACCTACACGGCTGCAACGTGTTATGTTGCAGAGTACTTTTCCGACCAGGAGTGAGGTCACGGTCTACGCTCGGTGATATGCCCTGGAGTCAGATGGACTCTACTACCTGATGCTTCCGCTAGTCTTCGTTAGATATCTCATGAGTTTTGGCCTTCAGCCTCTTTATTGTAATTCAGTATTGTAATAAAGTACTCTATATGAGATCCGATTAATAAAGCTGTGTGATTGAACTCTCGATATATACATTGATGTACTGTGTGTGTACCATCATGATCTTGGGATGGTACAGAAACATCAGAGGATTGACTCGTATGGAGTCGGGTCGCTACATAAATAAAATCCTAATTTACTGCCCGTGTTGATCTCTTAATTCTCTTTAGATTCGCGAAATCTAATTTTCCTCGGAAATTCTCTCATCTATGCACACTCATGCCTAGAACACTTGATGAATTTCACTAAGTCACTAAAATTCTTCACGTTATTCCTCAATTGTGTAAATTTTCAAATCTACACAACTCTCGAACCCAAGATCTGAATGCTTAGTCAAATTCCTCAACTCACTAGCCAAATTCCTCAAATTTTGAAAATTTTCAATTTCCTCAGATCTGAGGATGCATATGACCTTTCCGAATTCTTCGCAGCTATACTCTGTTCACAAGTACAAAATGTCAGCTGATGAATCACTAGGTTCTCATCAACTTAACTCATTTGCAGCATTTCTAGAAGAAACATTACCCGTGTCTTTAGAATTATCAAGAGTTCAAATTCCTCAGCAAAAACCTCAGATGAAGAAAATGGAAGAAGACAGGAAACAGAAAGGTGGCAAGAAGGTGGAACATAATACTGCATTTGAGATCCTTGAACAAATCTATGCTGACTACTGTACACTTGATGAGGAAATTCATGGTAAAGAGACCATGGCGAAGTGCAAGATAAGGCTCCAAAAAAAAGAGCGCAAATGGGCAAAAGAGTGGAAAGAGTATATATATGTAACTCAAAAATATGCAAAGAAGTTTGCCCTCAAGCCTCCCTACAAAAGGTCTCGACAGGGAGATCAACAAGCAGCTCATCCCTCAGGTGTAGCCACTATTGAGTATTACCTGATGAAAAAGACAATACTGGTGTGACTTGTAGAAAAAGGATAAAGCATTGTGACGAAATTCAATAAGGACTCTGCTGCCACCTCTTCAGTTGCTGAGGCCTCTAGCACTGAAATTCCTCAGAAGAAGGTTGTGCTGTAGAAACCAAATCTCAAGCCAAAAGCCTCAACAACTGCATCAAAAGAGCAGTTTCCTCAAAAAGTTGCAACGACTGCAAAATCCTCAACTACAGCACAGTCTTCACCTCCTCCACAAAAACAACTCAGTAAGATTCAATCTGAACACCCTAGCTCCTCTATGCCATGTGCCACTGGCTCAGCTTCAAAATCTTCACCAAGTCTGTCAAAGATTAAGATGACTGTTGGTAGAGGTACCAGACCGAGTCCAAGAAAAATCGTCTACGTTCCTTCTGCATAAAAAGGAAGTGAAGAATTTGATGATGAAACACTTCAAGCCATTATAAAAAACAAACAAGAAAGAGTTGCACAAGCCACTAGCAGCTCCATTCCTCTCGCAATGGATCCGAAGGTATTGCTAGACTTCATAGACCTCTGGTATGAAGATCCAAACACTCCAATTGATGATTTGAAGCTTCCTCCTAGAGTCAGACACATGGTTGCCACTTTCATCAATGAAGCTAAATGGAGAGAACAGCAAGCTAAACAAGCCAGAGTTGCAAAAGTTAAAAAGGAGAAATTTCTGAAGCAGAACCTCCTCAATCTGTCGCCTAAAAAACTCGTTTCAACTCAAGCTGAACTGAAAACCCTCACGGACAAGTATACAAGTCTTCATGTTGATCGTAACGGGGTCAAAGTGCAATTTGTCACAGATGCAACTGACGCAATTGATGAATATCATAGGAGAATGGCCGCTCCAAAGCAGCAGACAAACCCTCAGCCAAGCTATACTGTTCAATTGACTGAGGAAGATTGAATAGAAGAACCAGCTGCTGAAGAAATTCCTCAAAATATTCAAGCTAAAGAATCTGCCAGGCCTGAGACTGATGAAATAGTGCCTGATGAAATTGGTCCATCACAAAAATCCTAAAATGTGAAAAAAGTTACTCCATCTGCAGCAAACATGAAGAAAACCAAAGTGGCTGAAAAAGAAGCTAAAAAGACAAAATCTTCAATAGTTTCAGAATCATCAGAAGCTAAACGTCTGAAGATTATGCCTTCAGAATCTTCATCAGCCCGGGTGGATGCTACTCCTCTAAATTTAGCACATTCGTATATGATTGTTCCGTTCAGTGAGGAATATGTCATTCCCGAAGAGGATGAGAAAATGGAAGACCCTCGCTCTTGGGCATCCACACCGATGGATGAGGAAATTTAAATTGATGATATTCCTCAAACGACCACACCTCCAATGACTACTGAAAAATAGGAGGGTGACGAAGAAATTGGATGCAGCACACCTGTGATCCATGATGAGTTCTGGGAAGATACTCATCCAAACTCACCAAGAACAACTCAAATTCCTCAAACTCCAGTTGTCACTTAGATTCTGACCGACTCTGATGAGAAGAGCATTTGTGAGGAATCAGCACAAGAATCAGCTGCATCAGCTGAAGAAAATGCAGCATCAAAAACTACAACTGCTTCCTGAGATAAGAAAATTCCTCAAGATGAAGAAAATGCTCAAACTGAAGAAAATGCTCCTGCTGCTAATGCTGAAACTGCAATTGTCGTGGTGAATCCTGAAACTACAATTGTGGTGGCCACTACTCCCCAAGAGCATAATCTTCAACCTAAGTTTGAAAAGGAAGCATTCGATGAGGAACATCATTACTTCACAGGAGAAAATCCCTATGACAAGCTTCGCATCAGGCACAGAAAGTTCCGGTCCAGGAATCAACTAAAGTACTATGCTTCTGTGATGTGTGGAAGAAAGAAGATATATCTTCACACTTACATTCCTCACTGTGACATGGAGGAAATACCTTGCTTCACCCCAGTCCTCAATGTTCTTCACGAATTAGGGCTCTTGCCATACTGTACAGATATCAGTGACCGGAATACTGATATAACTAGCAGGGTTACCCGCGCATTTGCGCGGCTAGAATATAAATATGCATTTTTCCGATAGTTACGAGTGGCTATTTTACGTATTTTTTCCATTACCTATTATTTGCATCAAATAAATTTTGATAATGTTCCTATTTTGTACTAAGTCAGTGTTAAGATCTTGACGTGTGATAGTGGAAGAAAAAATAATCTTATACTATTCCATAGCCTTTAATTCTCGATTCAATTCCCTGTCGCGTAAGTGACCACATTGCAATTTCGTTATTCTAATAATATTATACCATACATGATCTACATGTTTCGACGGCTTCTCATATTAAATCTAAATAAACATAATAACTGGTAGATGGTATCAAAAATGGTAAAATCTTTTGTCCCATGCGCACCATAACTTGCTTTTTTTTTGTTCCCACAATATTTCTTTCTCTACCGGTGTCTTCCTTAGAAGCCAATCATTATGCGATTTAATTGTTCTATCAAATTAGCAATGATAAATATATAACAAATTATGGAGGAAAAAAATATGAATATTTATATTAAGTGTACTTTGTTAGCAAACTGATATACTAAGCTGTTTTTATTTAATACTGTGACCAAAGATATAAAAGTATGCCATGTTATTTATTGGGAATTCCTATATTACATGAGGACTATACGAATGAACTCTATACTAAGTTGGAAAGTAATATCTTAGATTTCACTACTCTGCGTAATGCATTGTACAATTGTTTTTGGAATCATGCTAAAGTGTATCGTGTCTGTGTACATGTGCATGATCATATGTGTTTTTGTTACCACATATCATATGTGGGGAGCTATAAAAATGTTTTTGATGAGCATTTGTTTAATTCTCGTCCATTCAAATACATAATTAGCGGATCATATATTTTGACCTATTTCAAATCACGTCGAGGCTAGATAGATAGATTTGTGTTGATTTTTTTGGAATAAAATTTGTCTTCGTATTTATATTTGTGCGTGTGTTCTTGCATTTTTGTTGACAAATATTTTACTGTTTGTAGCTTATATTTATTGTGTATTGAATATTTATGACTTCCTGCAAAAGAAAAAAAATCCTACGTATATGCTTTATAATGTTATTAATATTAATATTTCAAATGTCTCTGTTTATTATTTTGATTTATTTATTTTTGCCAAAATCTGTCCATTAGATTTTTTTGCACAGCCATATCATTCTTATCTCTCCTTCCACGATATGCTCATCATGGCTTAATTATGTGCCAAGTAAGCCCCTATGAAGTAAACAAAAATTGGCTAATGAGGAAAAAAGTTTATGCTTGCTGCCTTTTCTCATGCGAGCATCAAAGGCAATTAGAATGTTTTCGCTGATGCGTAGAAATTAAAAAGGGCTAGATAAAAAAAGGGTTGGCATCTCCTTTCTTGCTGATGTCCGAACAAATTGGCTCTTCATAGATTAGGAAGTGATGACATAAAAAAACAAAAAACATATAGTATGTTTTTTCCCAGACGTGATTTTGTGCTTGGCCTTCAAATATGGTCCGACCAGATAGAGAAGCAATGTAAAAATTTAGAGGAGGCAGTACCTTTGGTTAATGCTTATGATGTGTTTACGTGAAAATCATTTATGATGACTTATGTAATGAAAGACATGTATATAATGTTCTCAAGCTTTGCCACTTGCATATGAATCCTTCCAATCGTGTGAGCGAAGCGAATTGTTTTTTGAACATATGGGATTAGGAAAACATGCATGGGTATGTTCTTTTGAACTCGTGCTTAGCTTCTCCGACAGATTTTAATATTGTAAGCCTGGCGATTTTTTTTTTCTTGGAACACATGGGAATAGGAACTCGTGCTTTGCTTCTCTGATAGATTTCAGTATTGTAAGCCTAGCGATTCTTTTTCGAACATAAGGGAATATAAAACATGCATGCGTACGTTCTCTTTACCTCGTGTTTTCCTTCTACTACGGATTCCAATGTGGCAAGGCTAGCGAATTGTTTTTTTTGAAACGTGTATGATTAAGAAACATGCATGCGTAGGATTCCAATATTGCAAGGCCAACAAATTGTTTTTTTTGAAACGTGTACGATTAAGAAACATGCATGCGTACTTATTTCTTTGTTATAAATCACAACCGTTCTTTTAAACTCTTTTTCTGTTGTTTCATCTGAGTCATCCGTTTTCTATCGTTTTAATAATATAATAGATAGATTCTTCAATTCTATGCCACACTGCATATCTCAGGAGACCCCAAAGATGTCAACACATGGGTCTTGGACTAGATGACTCAGCACACACATTATAAAGCTCTAGCCATAGAATTGCTTCGAGCTCTTCCAATGTCAATTCCTTCAGAAGATGCAGTCAGGACGTATGATGAAAGAGAGCTGCCACACAAGCTCATGGAAGTCTTCATGAAGCCTTTGGCCAAGGGCCAACCTCCAAGGACCCAATTTCTGGTGCAGGGTTTGAAGTATGAGACCAGAATTGTATACATGATCTTGTCCTATTCCTTTGCACCTATCAAAGGGCATGACAATGAAGAAGATGTCGTAGGCATCATGAAGAATATCCTGTTCAACGTCATTCATGGCATCCCTATGAATCTTCATGATTTCATCCTTAGGACTATGGCTGACAATGCTTTGTCACCATATGAGTTGAAGATTTATGCGCCTTGGAACATGAGATTCATCAGGAACAGATCGGGCATCAACTATCAAGCAGACTTTCAAAATCATCTCGGATATGTGTCGCATATCAAAGTCATCAAGCAATCCTTTGAACCAGTTGAAGGCAAAGGCTAGTCCATGATAGATGAAGGAAATCGGCCCCTAGATGGCCAATTTTGCAAGGCCGACTCATATTCCTCATATGATGACACTGCTACTCAAGATCCTCCAAGCCCAACTGCCCAAGGGTGATGACTAACAGAGAGCTTCTCCTCAGTCTTCACCAGAAAGTTGATCGCAATCACAAGTGGGTGAAACGCCAGTTTGGTGCCATTGTGAAAACCCTCAATGAGACTCAAAATGCAGTGAAGAAAAATCACTATTATTTTCATGAGGTATTTGATCGCACTTGGGCCACATTGGCTCACCTCAAGACTCCCGAGGAACTTGAGGAAATGGAATTTACTCAAGACTTTCACTGGTCGTGGCCTCCAAGGAAGAAATTTAATCCTATTCCAGTTCCTGACTTGGAGGACAGTTCTTTTTCTTCATTTCGCACTGCAGAATCAGATGAAGAACCAGAGGACACTGTAACTAGTCCAAGAAAGAAGCGTGTCTCCAAGAATACTCATGCGCCACTACATCGACAAAGAAGTGAATTTCTTCAAGGGCGTTTAATCCTGAGTTTTGTCCCTTTTCATCACTTGATGACAAAAGGGGAGAAATCTGAGAGTTAGTCTTCAAGCGGTCACTATGGGCTTATAAACTCTATTAAGTTACAAACTCTTGTCTCTTCTGAAGTTTTTGATGTAATGAGGTGTAACTTAAGCCCGATGGTGTTCTGACTCTTTTGAATGTTTTTCTTCGCATGCTTATTCCTCAAAGTATATTAATGCAGGCAAGCTGAAATTTGTCACACACCATTTTTCATCATGCATTTTTAATTCCTCATACCATATGTCAAATGCATGCATGATTTGCAAGCTACAGGGGGAGATCTCCATGATATAAATCATCAATGTGCATCTCCTGTGCAAAGCAAATTCCTCAAAATATGCACATCTTCACTGGAGTTTCTCTGTATCCTGATTTCCAATTCCTCAAACTCAGTACTTACATTTCATATTATTATCCTCGTTGAAAACTCAACCTAATTGTCATCTACCACCAAAAAGGGGGAGATTGTAAGTGCATCTAGTGCCCTTAGTGACTTTCGTGGATTGAAGACTTATAGGTTAAGAGACTAATGTTTTTGTGAGTGTACACACGCTCTATAAGTCGCTGAGGAGTTTGAGTTATACGATGAATATCCACCCGTAAAAATGTATGTCTTTGGCGAAAGACTTTGGTCTTTCCTTGAAGACTTTGATCGCGAAGAAATTGCGATGAAATTGATATTCCTCATGAAGATATTGAAGATGACGAATTCGGAGTGTCTTGAAGAAAACACTCTAAAGACTTTGAAGTGTGAAAATTTATTCTTTCTGTTTGGTTTTCTTTACACTTGAGTCATAGGAACACCACACTGTTAAAGGGGGTCGAGGTAAAACTATGGAACCAATTTCCTCATGATGCTCAACCCAAGACTACATCTACCAAAGCCTCAAAGTGAGGAATATGTCAGACATGAGGAGTTCCATAGTTGAAAGTTCCGACCTCGCCGCGTCCTAATGCAACAAAAGACCTTCCAACGGCGCCAGAAACAAGCGTGCTCATGGGAGACTATTATTGTCTTGATTCTCCTCAGCAACGGCACCAGGAATCCTTCTGCTACGGCTGCGCCTTTAGGGAATTCCTAGGAAAATATGCAAAGGATTCCCCCATGGCCTTGGAGTCTTGCGTTGGTGTTCCCTCGAAGCGGAAAGGGTGATGTAGCACAGCGGTGGTAAGTATTTCCCTCAGTTTTGAGAACCAAGGTATCGATCAAGTGAAGGAATATCACAAGTACCTACACAAACACAAAGAGCTTGCTCCCAACGCTATGAAGGGGTTGTCAATCCCTTATAGATTGTTTGCCAAGTGAGAACTGAAAGCAACAAAGAAACAAAGCAAAGTAAAAGTGAAAGTGTTAACGATAGGTGTGAATAGACCCGGGGGCCGTAGTATTCACTAGTGGCTTCTCTCATGAAAGCAAGTACACGGTGGGTGAACGAATTACTGTCGAGCAATTGATAGAAACATGCAAAGTCGTGACGTTATCTATGGCAATGATTATATCTATAGGCATCACGTCCAAAACAAGTAGACCGATACTTTCTGCATCTACTACTATTACTCCACACATCGACCGCTATCCAACATGCATCTAGTGTATTAAGTTCATGAGAATAGAGTAACGCCTTAAGCAAGATGACATGATGTAGATGGACAGTCTCATACCTACGATAAAAGCATATCTTGTTACCCTTGATGGCAACAACACGATGCGTGCCTTGCTGCCCCTTCTATCACTTGGAAAGGTCACCACACGGTATGAACCCAAAACCAAGCACTTCTCCCATTGCAAGAATCATAGATCCAGTTGGCCAAACAAAACCCAAGACTCAGAGAGACTTACAAGGATATCAAATCATGCATATAAGAAATCAGCAAAGACTCAAATATATATCATAGATAATCTGATCACAAATCCACAATTCATCGGATCTCGACAAACACACCGCCAAAGAGGATTACATCGGATAGATCTCCACGAAGATCATGGAGAACTTTGTATTGAAGATCCAAGAGAGAGAAGAAGCCATCTAGCTACTAACTACGGACCCATAGGTCTGAAGTAAACTACTCACGAGTCATTGGAGGGGAGATGATGTTGATGAAGAAGCCCTCCAACTCCAACGTCCCCTCCGGTAGGGCACCGAGAAGGGTCTCCAAATGAGATCTCGCGGAAACGGAAGCTTGCGGCAGCGGAAATGTGTTTTCGTGGATGCCCTGATTTTTTTCTGGATTTTTAGGGAATTTATAGGCCAAAGACCTAGGGCAGGGGAGCGCTAGGGGGGGCACAAGCTTGGTTGTCGTGGCCTCCCCCTGGCCGCGGAACAGGGCTTGTGGGCCCCCTGTGGGCCCACTTGCTTGGCCCTCAAGCCTCCCGATCTTCTTCCGTTCTGGAAAAATTCATTTCGGGGATTTTATTCCGTTTGGACTCCGTTCCAAAATCAGATCTGAAAAGAGTCAAAAACACAGAAAAACAGGAACTGGCACTTGGCACAGAGTTAATAAGTTAGTCCAAAAAAAGATATAAAAGGTAAACAAAACATCCAAAGTTTACAAGATAACAACGTGAAACCATAAAAAATTATAGATACGTTTGAGACGTATCAAGCATCCCCAAGCTTAACTCCTGCTCGTCCTCGAGTAGGGAAGTGATAAAGAATGAATTTTTGATGCTTTCATGCTACCTAGCATAGATGTCCTTTGTAACTCCTCTTATGTGACGTGAATGTTCAGATCCATTAGATTCAAAACAATAGTTTGCTATTGACGTGGAGACAATAATAATTCAAGCAAACTAGCAAGGTAGTCATGAACTTTCGAAATAACAAGGACAAAAGAAAGTTATCCCTACAAAATCATATAGTCTGGCTATGCTCTATCATCATTGCACAACGAATTTAAATCATGCACAACCCCGGTATTGGCCAAGTAATTGTTTTCACACCTTTACTTTCTCAAACTTTTTCAACTCTCACGCAATACATGAGCGTGAGCCATGGTTTTAGCACTATAAGTGGTGTGGAGTGTGGTGGAGGTTGCAAGACAAACAAGGAGAAGATGATCACATTGACTAGGCATATCAATGAGCTATGGAGATGCTCATCAATAGATATCAATGTGAATGAGTAGGCGTTGCCATACAAATGATGCACTAGAGCTAAGAGTATGTGAAAGCTCTTAAAGAAAATTAGTGGGTGTGCATCCAACTTGCTTGCTCACGAAGACCTAAGGCAAATTTGAGGAAGCCTATCATTGGAATAAACAAGCCAAGTTATATAATGAAAATTTCCCACTAGCTATATGGTGGTGACAAAGCGAGAGACTCTCAATCATGAGGATCATGGTTCTTAATATACACAAGTGTGGAAAGGTGGTAGCATTGTCCCTTCTCTCTTTTTCTCTCATTTTTTGGATGGGCTCTTTGGCCTCTTTTTTTTATTTTTTTTGGTGGGCATCTTTGGCCTCTTTATTTCCTCACATGGGACAATGCTCCATCAATGATGATCATCACACTTACAACTCAACACTTAGAGCAACCATGACTCTATATGGAATGCCTTCGGTAGTGTACCGTGACAATGATCTAGCATGGCATAGACATTAATGGAAACATCATGCTAGCTATCTTACGATCTTGCAATGGCAATGTAGACGTGGTGGCACATGTCATGGTGGTAGTTGCATGGCAATATACCTCGGAATGACTTTGAAAAAGCCATAGTAGGTAGGTATGGTGGCTGTTTTGAGGGAGGCTAATGGTGGGTTTTGTGCACCGGCGAAAGTTGCACGACACTAAAGAAGATAGTGATGGTGGAAGGTGAAAGTGCATCCAAACCATGGACTCAACATTAGTCATGAAGAACTCATATACTTGTTGCAAAATTTTATTAGTAATCGAAACAAAGCATTCAACGCATACTCCTAGGGGAAGGGTTGGTAGGTATAAACCATCGCCCGATCCCGACCGCCACACAAAGGATGACAATCAATAGACTAATCATGCTCAGACTTCATCACATAGCGGTTCACCATACGTGCATGCTACGGGAATCACTAACTTCAACACAAGTATCTCTAGATCCACAACACCTTACTAATATAACTTCAATATTACCATAACCACAACTCAAAACTAGGTGAGATGAATCAAACTTCTCTAACTATTCAATGCACATGAAGGTGGAAGTTTTCATATCCCTTTGGATAAATACCACTTTTGAGACTACTTTCATAGCATAGATCAACTACCAAGCCACGCTCCACCGTTCTCTAAAAGATATAAGTGAAGCACATAGAGCAAAATCAACTAGCTTAAAAGATATAAGTGAAGCACGTGTGAGCTGAATTGTCTACCAAAGGATATAAGTGAAGCTCGACAAAATCACGGTGAGTGCATGTCCCTCTCTCTAGGTGTGCAGCAAGGATGATTGTGACACAGCAAAAATAAAAGACTCCTACGATACCAGATGCTCCAAGCAAAACACATAACATGTGGTGAATAAAAATATAGCCCCAAGTAACGTTACCGATGGATTGAAGATGAAAGAGGGGATGCCTTCCCGGGGCATCCCCAAGCTTATGCTTTTACGGCATCCTTGAATCAACTTGGGGTGCCTTGGGCATCCCCAAGCTTGAGCTCTTGCCACTCTTTATCTTTTTTCCATAAGAACTTCCGCCAAAACTTGAAAACTTCACAACACGAAACTTAAGCAGAAACTCGTGATATCATTAGTATAAGAAAGCAAACCACCACTTCCTCAGGTACTGTAGCAAACTTACATTCTACTTATGTTGATGTTGGGTTACTGTATTTTCAATCTTCCATGGCTAATACCCCCCAATACTATCCATAGTTTCATCAAAATAAGCAACCAACTCAACAAAAAAAGAATCTGTTAACAGCAGACCAGTCTGTAGCAATCTGTATACTTCGTATACTTCTGGTACTTCAAAAATTCTTAAACATTACGAAAGTCTTAAGAATTTACATAGCAATCAAAAGCAAAAAGAATCAACTCAAAATCTATTACACAACAAAAATGAAAATTCTTTTCGTGAGCAGAAAGTTTCTGTCTTTTCCAGCATGACCAAACGATCATCCCAAGACTAATCATAACGGTTTTACTTGGCACAAACGCAAAAAGAAGCACAAAAACACAATAATAACACAATTATGAAAGTGTGGAAAACACAAAACGGAAAGAAAAAGGATAGATTCGTTGGGTTGTCTCCCAACAAGCGCTATTGTTTAACGCCCTTAGCTAGGCATAATGATGCGCGCACAAAAGACAAGAATTGAGTCACAGCGAGAGCATCATAGAGCATGTGAAAATCACATCTAAGTCTAACATACTTCCTATGCATAGACATTTTATAGGAAAACAAGTTATCAAGATTGATAACTACCATATGCAAGGAAGACGAAAGAGACAAGAGCAATCTCAACATCACGAGAGGTGATTTAGTGATATGAAAGCTTCTACCACAATATTTTCCTCTCTCATTACATGTGGGATCATATTCAAATTCAACAATATAGCTATCACATAGGATAGTATTTTCAGGATCCACATGCATGCAAAGTTGACGTCTTCAAAAATAGTGGGATTATCATCTAAAGTCATGACTTCTCCAAACACACTTTCAATAATATTGCAAATATCATATTCATCATGAGGCTTAAACAAATTTTCAAGATCATAAGAAAAATCATCGCCCCACTCATGATCATTGCAACAAGTAGTGGACATAGCAAAACTAGCATCCCCAAGCCTAGGGTTTTGCATATTGTTGGCATGATTGTCACTAACAGAATTTATAGTGAAACCAATGCAATCATGCTTTTCATCCAAGGAGGCCTCGTGAATCACTGCATAAATTTCTTCCTCACAATTTTCAGATTCACGCATGTCAAGCAAAACTCCATAAAGATAGTCAAGTGCAGTCAACTCACTAGAAATTGGATCAACATAATTGGATCTCTTAAAGAGATTAGCAAGTGGATGAGGATCCATATCAGTAGATTTTCAGCAAGCGAAGATGCAAGCATATTGAAGGCACATGGCACACAAGCGAACAGAAAGCAAGCGACAGAAAAAGGCAACCGAAAAAAGGCAAAGGAGAAAGGCAATGAAAACGACAAATGTGAAGTGGGGGAGAGGAAAAAGCGAGGCAACTGGCAAAAAAAGTAAATGCAAGAGATGAGTTTGTGAGACCTACTTGGATAGATCTCTCCTTCCCCGACAACGGCGCCAGAAATACTTCTGCTACTACAACAAAAGTCCTTCCAACGGCGCCAGAAACAAGCATGCTGATGGGAGACTATTCTTGTCTTGATTCTCCTCAGCAACGGCACGAGGAATCCTTCTGCTACGGCTACGCCTTTAGGGACTTTCTAGGCAAATATGCAAAGGATTCCCCCGTGGCATTGGAGCCTTGCGTTGGTGTTCCCTCGAAGCGAAAAGGGTGATGTAGCACAGCGGTGGTAAGTATTTCCCTTAGTTTTGAGAACCAAGGTATCAATCCAGTGAAGGAATATCACAAGTACCTGCACAAACACGAAGAGCTTGCTCCCAACGATATGAAGGGGTTGTCAATCCCTTATAGATTGTTTGCCAAGTGACAACTGAAAGCAACAAAGAAACAAAGCAAAGTAAAAGTGAAAGTGGAAAAGATAGGTGTGAATAGACCCGGGGGCCGTAGTATTCACTAGTGGCTTCTCTCATGAAAGCAAGTAGATGGTGGGTGAACGAGTTACTGTCGAGCAATTGATAGAACCGCGCAAAGTCGTGATGTTATCTATGGCAATGATTATATCTATAGGCATCACGTCCAAAACAAGTAGACCAATACTTTCTGCATCTACTACTATTACTACACACGTCGACCGCTATCCAGCATGCATCTAGTGTATTAAGTTCATGAGAACAGAGTAACGCCTTAAGCAAGATGACATGACGTAGATGGACAATCTCATATCTGCGATAGAAGCGCATCTTGTTACCCTTGATGGCAACAACATGATGCGTGCCTTTCTGCCCCTTTTCTCACTGGGAAAGGTCACCACACGGTATGAACCCAAAACCAAGCACTTCTCCCATTGTAAGAATCATAGATCTAGTTGGCCAAACAAAACCCAAGACTCGGAGAGACTTAAAAGGATATCAAATCATGCATATAAGATATCAGCAAAGACTAAAATATATATCATAGATAATCTGATCACAAATTCCCAATTCATCGGATCTCGACAAACACACCGCCAAAAAGGATTACATCGGATAGATCTCCATGAAGATCATGGAGAACTTTGTATTGAATATCCAAGAGAGAGAAGAAGCCATCTAGATACTAACTATGGACCCGTAGGTCTGAAGTGAACTACTCACGAGTCATTGGAGGGGCGATGATGTTGATGAAGAAGCCCTCCAACTCCAAAGCCCCCTCCGGCAGGGCACCGGGAAGGGTATCCAGATGAGATCTCGCGGAAACAGAAGCTTGGGGCGGCAGAAAAGTGTTTTCGTGGATGCCCTCATTTTTTCTGGATTTTTAGGGAATTTATAGGCCAAAGACCTAGGGCAGGGGAGCACCAGGGGGGCCACAAGCTTGGTTGCCGCGGCCACCCCCCTGGCCGCGGCAACAGGGCTTGTGGGCCCCCTGTGGGCCCACTTGCTTGGCCCTCAAGCCTCCCGATCTTCTTCCGTTCTGGAAAAATTCATTTTGGCGATTTTATTCCGTTTGGACTCCGTTCCAAAATAAGATCTGAAAAGAGTCCAATACACAGAAAAAACAGGAACTGGCACCGAGTTAATAAGTTAGTCCTAAAAAAGATAAAAAAGGTAAACAAAACATCCAAAGTTGACAAGATAACAGCGTGAAACCATCAAAAATTATAGATACGTTTGTGACGTATCACCGCTCCACATGCCAGTTGTCAGAGATCTTATCCACTCAGCGATTATATTATTAAAGGGAATTTATGTCAAACCATGTCGGGATGCTCCTAGGCTATAAATAGCCCCCCCCCACAACCACTAGCTGCTTGGCTGCTCCGAGAGAAATCGACACTTGTCATTTAGAGCAACCAAAATTCCTCGGAGTCGTTGAGAGAAAATCATCAATTGAGGAAATACACCAAACATCAAACCCAAACCAAAAAGCAAGTGATTGAGCATCACTCAAGAAGTTATTCCTGTGTGGAACCGAAGCCTGTTACTTTTGAGGACTGTGCATCCACCAGACGGTTAGGCGTCATGGTCTAGAGCATCCAACAGTCAATTGTGCATCGCCAGGTGTCCGAGTTTGTGAGGGTTTGGAAGTCTGCCCTGAAGATTTACCACGTGTGTTGGTCGTGGACTGTGTGTCCTTAGCCGAAGGAGAATACGGTAGGGACTGTGTGTTCATTAGTTTCAATACAAAGCCTCTCCGAACAAGACGTACAACTTTCAAAACAGTTGGAGCTGGGTCATCAACAACTGTCTTCATCAAGCTTCGACTTCTATTTCTTCAACTCCTTCATTTCCTCAATTGTATGTTGAAGACTTTCATCTGTACTGTTTGAAGAATTTTGTTTGAAGACATACTCTGAATTTCCTCAACCTCAAATTCTTCCCTTGAGTTAATATTCACCTGCTTACTCTATGCTTGCGAACTGTGCAAACCGAATCTCGCAAATCTCGTCGAGTACTTTGCTATAGTAGTTTTTGCACGCCTGATCCTGTACTACGTCCTCTGCACTTAGTTCATGATTGAAGTATTTCCTCACAAGGAATTTGCTTAGTGATGAAATTATAAAAATCTCCTATTCACCCCCCTCTAGTTGATCTAACGCACTTTCAAGACCCACATTCCTCATTGTGACATGGAGGAAATTCCTTGCTTCACCCCAGTACTAAGTGTTCTTCACGATGCAGGGCTATTGCCATTTTGCTCATATATTGGTGACTGGAATACAGACATTATTCTTCAGTTCTATGCCACACTGCATATCTTTGGTTACCCAAAAGACATCAACTCGTGGGTCTTGGACTGGATGACATAGCACACCCACTACAAATCTCCAGCCACTGAATCGCTTCGAGCTTTACCAATATCAGTACCTTCAGATGAAGCAATTAAACTCTATGACGAAAGAGAGCTCCAAATCATCTACTGGAAGTCCTCATGAAATCTTTGGCTCTGAGCCAAACTCCAAGGACAAGATTCGTAGTGAAGGAATTGAAGTATATGCCTAGGACAGTTTACAGAATATTGGCATATTCTATCGCACCAATCAAAGGGCATGATAAGGAAGAAGATGTTGTTGGGGTCATGAAGAATATCCTGTTCAACGTCATTCATGAAAAAAAAATGAATCTTCATGATTTCTTCTTGAGGACTTTGGCTGATAATGCCTTGTTACCATTTGAACTGAAGATTTATGTGCCTTGGATCATGAGATTCATTAGAAACAGATCCACCATGAACTACCAAGCTGACTATCAGAGTCACCTCGGTTATCTGCCGCCTCTCAAAGTCATCAAGAAATCTATTGAACCTGTTGAAGGCAAAGGCAAGTCAGTGATTGATGAAGGAAATCGGCCACTAGATGGTCAATTTCGCAAGGCTGCCTCCTATTCCTCATACGATGACATTGCCACTCAAGAATCTCGGTTTGGTCTCCTACTGGAGCTCGGTCTGGTCCTGGAACAAGGGCTGCTCGTGGCTGGTAGCTAGCGCTACCTGGGGCTGTTGGTGCACGTGGTGCTGGCTGGGCTGAGCCTTTGGCTCAGCCTGGCCAGCTAGTTTATTTTTTTTATGGGAAAATAGCTACGAAAAATAAGAACTAAAAGAAAACAAATAAATATTTTTCTAGCTAAATAAATACCAACAAATATATATTGATATAAATATATACTAAAATAGTAATATATATACACAAAATATATACGTATAATATACGCATTTAGTAATATATATATATACATATAGATATATATATATATATATATATATATATATAAATGCTAATATAGACACATATATATAAGTATAAAATAAATCCCCTAATAAATAATAAAGGAACCTAGTTCTACCTAATGCATATTTTGAAAAATAGTTTTAATGCAATAGGCCACGCAAAAAGCATTTGAAAATTTAACTAAAGATAATTTCGGACATTATAGAATTTGCAAAACCAAATGGGTAACTCCAAATAACATTCGAAACATTATGCACTTTTATTTGACAAGGGAGAAGTCATATTATCTCCACTCCAATAAATTGCCCGAAGTTGCAAAATGAATTAAATTTTCAGAAGAGCGAATAATGCATAGAAAAATATGAGATGCATATGAATGATCTATTAACATCCGAATTTAAGAAAATTGGGATGTTACAAACCTACCCCCCTTAAGATGGATCTCGCCCTTGAGATTCGGGTTAGCTAGCAAATAGGTGTGGGTGATCCTGCTTGAGATCCTCCTCTCGTTCCCAAGTAGCCTCTTCCTCGGTATGATGATCCCACTGCACTTTGCATAATCTGATTGTCTTGGTGCGAGTAACTTTCTCTGTTGTCTCTAGAATCTTAACATGCTTCTCCTCATATGTCAAGTCAGTCTCCAACTGAATTGCCTCAAGTGGCACTGTATCTCTCAAAGGAACGTCTGCCATCTCGGCATGACACTTCTCCAGCTGAGATACGTGAAACACATCTGGATAATCCTTCACAACTGGCACCTCTTCCAGGCTACCCCCCTTAAGAGAGTTCACCTGCATCCTCTTATGCTGGTACTTACATACATATTTGATTCTCCTCCCTCCTGGTGCACTGAGAGAAATAGATCGACTAGCACAATCGATAACTCCTTCATATAATTATAACCAGTCCATACCCAAAATAATATCCAGACCTTGTGACTTCAATATGATCAAATCTCTAGGGAACTCATGCTTCGTAATAGACAAATTTAACTGATGACAACCAACACCTCCTATCATCTCAGCTCCTGGGGAACTCACTCTAATAGGCATACTAAGGCTTTTGGTGGGAAAGAGTAGATGAGTAATAGATAGAATAGGTCTAAGAAATATAGATATTCTACCCATATGCATAGTATGATCAAGGTAATATATATGAGGCAACAAAACACCATAGCAATAACACAAACAAGCATAACAATAATCAAACATATCTATATATATAGTCGAATAATTCTGACAAGATCCTAGTTTAACAAACAAGCAAAATAACAATCAAGCAAGCAACCTAGTATCGTCATGCCACAAAGCGGGCATAAACAGATACGCTAGCACGTTAATAGCGCAAATGAAACAAGATAAGTGGTGGTCTCAGCACTAGTTCCTACTTAAGCTGGTCAAGATACTAGAGTGGTTGTCTAATGAAAGAGTAAGATGTAGACAAGGTGTATAGAATAAATTTTCACTCCTATGGCTTTTCTAATCCATTTTCTAGGGCCACGACCTACAGTCAACGCATTGCTCTGATGCCATCTGTAACGACCAAACCTCGAAGGATTTGAGTCTTTGTGCTTTACTGTGCTAGTCCCTGGATCAACTCGCTAGCACACACAGTATAGATGAAAACCAGATATAGCAAGTGCATCATTTATAATAACGTATGATCCAGAATTTATAAAATATAACAATCTGCATAGCACTTAGCTAGCTTTATTCTATAAAACAGCGGAACAGTAGCAGAATAATAACGATGAGTCCCATCATAGCCCACTGGTGATGTTGAGTGAAGACTCGCGACCCTAACGGTACCTTACTCCTCGTCTGAATATCCTGCAACATGATACGTTGCAGCCATATAGGTCAATACTTTGAATGTATTGGCAAGTTACACAGGAAAAGTAATATAACAGACCTACATGTATATGCATAGTATAACAAAAGAAAGACTGATGATTATTTCGCAGAAAGCTGATTTTATCCTCATAGCTACCTAATAGTCAAGTTTTAATTTGTTTGCTACAATAACTCACATATGGTTGAATTGGCATCTCCAACTCCAACCTATTACCATTATTATGTTTCCCACCAAGTTTTATTAAGTGTGTCATCTGTCAAGATCATCCTACGACTGCAATGGCCTAGATGCTCAAAATTGTCCATAACCGGGGACAGGGCTAATCATGATTAGTTTATACACTCTGAAGAGGTTTGCACACTGTACCCACTAGACCCAACCCGAAGATTGAGATGAAGTCTTTCAGAAGCAGTCACCTCCACCCAACGGAAAGCCGGTACACCTATTTATATCTACATCTGCTAGCTTTGCCCAAGCAAGGTTCCCACAACCAACTCAACTAAGCCAGAGCCCATATAGCTAGTGGTTGCGCACGGAAGCTACTAGTCACTAAGTCTGTCTGATCTTTTTGAACCTGGGCGGCATTCCACTTACATTCAGAGGGTAGAAACCATGATGTTCTTCAAACCACCCAGCAATACCATATCCGCCCAGAGGTGTATTATATCCTTAATTACTACTCAAATTTATTTTGTAGTAATCCTCACATAATCTCAATGAATACAGGAACCAATCCCCGTCTACATAGCATAGCAAAACTACAAATACCACGATCTTTGAATGACGAGGGGATATAGTTCAATAGCATAGAAATAATAATAATATTCCTATACATGCATAATTTTCATAGGGTGATATAATACTACATGCATAGAAAAATAATAGGTAAAGGATGATCAATATGTAACTTGCCTTGATTCTGGTTCAGAAAGTCACACTCCTGACAATAGTTTGCGTCGCACTCCGCACAATCTACACGTTACAAACAATCACACCAATCAATCACCACAATCACATAACACCAAATAAAACCATCGGCAATAAAAAAAACTTGTTTAAAACCAAAGCATAAATAGCATGGCAGCAGGTATGAAATCATCTACATGCTGATACGATGACAACGCAAAAAGAATCAACTAAACCGGATGAATGGTTTGCAAAATATGGCCTCCGGTAGGTCTAAAATAAATCTGATTTAGCAAAAAAAATAATTTTTGCAAAACTGAAAACTACTGGTTCTAACATGTTCTACTCATCAATACGAGATCACAGGAAAAAGAATTTCCTGAATCGGAGTTACGAGCAAAAAGATAAACGCGTTTCAAAATTATACCGAGAATCTAACAGAACTAAAAACAGATTAAAAACAGATCAAATTTCGTCCTGAAACTGTTCATCGGGGTTTGATGAATCGGCTCGTGCGTGCGTTCTCACCACGAACAGCGGGGAAAAACGGAACGGTGGTGCTCCTCCGGTGAGTCTCCTAGCGACAGACGCGATGCGGCACGGTCTCAGGTTCGCGATTCGAGGCGGCGGCTTCGTGTGATGAACTCGAGGTGGATGAGGCTCCTTCGCGAGGTTGTAGCGCTCCTGGGGATACGAATCGGGCGAGGTTGCGCTGCTGTTCGCGAGGGAGAGAATCCCGTGCGGATTTGAGCTGCTCCTATGCGCTACGAGGTGGAGCGTGAGCGCGGTCTCGTGGGGCTTTATGCCCTCGGGATGGAGTCGTGGCGAGACTCGGTCTCGGAGGGTTGTGGCCACCTGGCGCTGGGGCGGTGGGGTCTAGCCCCTGGTGCTGGCGAAGGCTACTCGCGATGAGTCCTGGGTGAATCTCGCGTAGGAGAAATGAGCAGGTGGGGCTCGGTTTGGTCTCCTGCTGGAGCTCGGTCTTGTCCTCGAACAAGGGCTGCTCGTGGCTGGTAGCTAGCGCTACCTGGGGCTGTTGGTGCACGTGGTGCTGGCTGGGCTGAGCCTTTGGCTCGGTCTGGCCAGCAAGTTTGTTTTTTTATAGGAAAACAGCTACGAAAAATAAGAATTAAAAGAAAACAAATAAATATTTTTCTAGCTAAATAAATACCAACAAATATATACTAAAATAGTAATATATATATACACAAAATATATACGTATAATATACGCATTTAGTAATATATATATATACATATACATATATATATATATATATATATTAAAATGCTAATATAGACACATATATATAAGTATAAAATAAATCCCCTAATATAGACACATATATAGACACATATATATATATGCATAATAAAGGAACCTAGTTCCACCTAATGCATATTTTGAAAAATAGTTTTAATGCAATAGGCCACGCAAAAAGCATTTGAAAACTTAACTAAAGGTAATTTTGGACATTATAGAATTTGCAAAACCAAATCGGTAACTTCAAATAACATTCGAAACATTATGCACTTTTATTTGACAAGGGAGAAGTCATATTATCTCCACTCCAATAAATTTCCCGAAGTTGCAAAATGAATAAAATTTTCAGAAGAGCAAATATTGCATAGAAAAATATGAGAGGCATATGAATGATCTATTAACATCCGAATTTAAGAAAATTTTGATGTTAAAGTGGAGGGGGAGTAAACCCTTACCTTATCGCTTGGGAACCTTTATTAATGTGTTTAGCATGAAATATATCGATAACTGATAGTCACAAAGTAAACAAGAAGCGTGTACTTCGCAAAATTACATTTACCTCTTTTTAAAAAATTTGAGCTCTAACACCGCTGCAAATCACTTCTTCCCTTTGCGAAGGGACTATCTATTTACGTTTATGTTGTCTCATCACATTCTCGAACAAGCGCCAGATCTGCGAGCACTATTGTCATCCTCATGCATTGTGCATAATTAATGTTGGATGCATCATGACTGGATCTTTTCTACCATGAATTACAATGTTTAGTCGCTGCTTGGACTTTGGAGGTGCCCTACATTTATGTTTTTCGGTCTCTGAAAGGTCTAGCAAGATACCACTATTGTTATATTATATCATGATCGTTTTGACTAAGTGTTGTTGTTTGATATATTTTATTATTACTCACTAGTTGCTTGTGCTATTGTTATGAGTTAATATAGTTTCTAAGAGTAATTTTTGACATGGTTAGTCATAATCTTTGCTGAAAACCTGGGTCCTACCAAAGCTTATTTAGGTAAAAAAAGAGCAAAAGAGTTCATAAATTTTTTTCTTTCTCACTTTCAGTTTATCAACTAAATTGCTTGAGGACAAGCAAAGGTTTAAGCTTGGGGGAGTTGATACGTCTTTGTCGTATCTACTTTCCCTAGCGCTTTTGTCCTTGCTTTGGACTCTAATTTTCATGATTTGGATGAAACTAACCCGGCCCGATGCTGTTTTTAGCGGAACTACCATGGTTTTTTTTGCAGAAATAAGAGTTCTCGGAATGGAACGAAACTTTCTGGAGAATTATTTTGGAATAAAAGTAAATTACTGGAGGCAAGAACCACCGGAGGGGGGCACCTGGGAGGTCACTACCCATCAGGGCACACTCCCCCATCCTGGTGCGCCCTGGTGGTCGTCACCTGGTGGCCCCAATCGCCTTATCTCCACGCTATAAAATCCTATTTTTGGAGGAAAAATCAAGAAAAAAGAATTATTGCGTTTCACGAGACGGAGCCACCGCCACCGCCGGTTCTTCATCGGGAGGCCAGATCTGGAGTCCGTTTGGGGCTCCCGAGAGGGGAATCTTCGGTCTTCGTCATCACCAACCCTTCTCCATCGCCAATTCCATGGTGCTCCCCACCGGGAGTGAGTAATTACTTCATGGGCTCGCTGGTTGGTGTGGAGTTGGATGAGATTCATCATGTAATCGAATTAGTTTTGTTAGGTCTTGATCCCTAGTATCCACTATGTTCTTAGACTGATGTTGCTATGACTTTTCCATGCTTAATGCTTGTCACTTTGGGCCCAGGTGCCAACTTTTTTATGTTATCACCATTATATCTATATTCTAGATCCGATATTGCAAGATATAGTCACCTACTATGTGTTATGATCCGTAAACCCCGGAGTGACAGTATTCGGGATACTTTTCGGTGATGACCGTAGTTTGAGGAGTTCATGTATTCACTATGTGCTAATGCTTTGTTCCGGTTCTCTATTAAAAGGAGGCCTTAATATCCCTTAGGTGCCTTATGTACCCCGCTGCCACACAAGAGTAAGACAAAAGATGTCATGCAACTTATTTCCATAAGTACGTATGACTATTTACGGAATACATGCCTACATTACATTGATGATCTGGAGTTAGTTTTGTATCTCCCTTGGTTATAACTGTTATATGATGAATATCATCCAATGAACCCACCTATCCAATGTCTACGATTTTCCACTATATTGTTCTTGCTAAGTTACTACTATCTTTGCTACTGTTACAATTGCTAGAAATTTACTGCTATCAATCTTACCGTTGCTGCTATTGTTATCACTACCGTCAAAACTATCATATTACTGTGCTACTCATCCTTTTGTTACAGATAATTAATCTCCAGGCGTGGTTGAATTGACAAATCATTTGCTAATACTTGCAAATATTCTTTGTCTCCCCTTGTGTCGAATCTAGAAATTTGGGTTGAATACTCTACCCTCAAAAACTGTTGCGATCCCCTATACTTCTTGGTTATCACACATACTCAACTATCATTTAGTCTTCTATGATTGCTGACAAACAAGGCATATTTTTTGAACAAGAAGTTTCAATCAAACACATAGGAAGATAGGGGCTTCAAGTTTCGCCTCCCAACTTATCTTTCTCAAGGATAATTTCAACAATGATGCTTGCCAACTAAAGAATTAATAGATTGGAATAGGGATGAACATTGTTGACTCTTGCATAAAAGTAAAAGATAGGCCCTTCGCGGAGGGAACAAGAGGTTGTCATGCGCTTTTATTTTTGGATGTGCAATATCTTAAATGAAAAGGAATGTCACTTTATATTGCCCCTTGTGATGGAAAACTTTATTATGTAGTCCGTGGATTTTATTTCTTCACTAATACAAGTTCGTACAAAGCTTATTTTCCCTTCTAATAAAAGATCATACATATTTAGGAGCAATTTTTATTGCTTTTTGCACTGATGACAACTTACTTGAAGGATCTTATTCAATCCAAAGGTCGGTATGGTGGACTCTCATGGCTAGAAACTGGGTTTAAGGGTTGTGGATGCACAAGTAGTATCTGTACTTAGTGAGAATTTTTGGGCTAGCAAAAGATCTAAAGAAAGCACCACATGTTAGAGGATCCATGAAAATATAACTTCCATGTGAATATAAGCAAACATAATAATTACGTTGTCTTCCTTGTCCAACGACAACTACTTGATCAAGCTTGAAAATAATTAATGGGGGCTCAAATCATAGAAGATGTCCACTACAATATTATTTAGTGCACATAAATAATTTATGTGTGGAATCTATCTTCCTTCAATATTCTTTCATGAATTGTTCAAGTGACCAATGCTATGTTTTCTAACCTCCAATAAATTTTATTGCTTATACTCTTACTATATGAAGTAATTACCCCCCATGGGACAAACATATTAGGCTTATATAATTTCATGTTTTCTGACATTCAATTCATTCGACATTTTCCCTTAGGATATGACTGAAGCACAAGAGTGATCATCAAACTACTATCAACAATATATAAGTGAAGTTCATAGAGCATTCTTCAATGAATATAGAGAGACCAATATCCAGACTAAAAAAATAAGTGCAACACACGAAGAATTCTATAAATCCATACTCAAAATATTTAAGTGAATCACATGAGGCATTCTAAAAATCAACCAAGGAATATCTCACACCAGCATGGTGCATAGAATAAAAGGGAATAGTAAACACAAAATATTCTCCAAGAATAGCACATGTGAACAAATGAAAACTTAGGATCAACATTGGCTAACCGATAATTGTTAACAAAGAGAGATGGGATGCATAGCATCCCCAAGCTTAGATGCTTGAAACTTCTTGTAATATTTACTTGGGGTGCCTTGGGCATCCTCAAGCTTGAGATTTTGTATCCTATTCCATCCTCTCATATCCCGGTTTCACCTAAGTGTCAAAAACTTCATTCACACAAAACTTGAAAAGAACTCGTTAGATAGGTAAGTACACATAAGAATAAATCTACACTTCATGTACTACCAAGACAAGTTGCACAATAATTTTCAAACATTTGGTATAGATACGTCTCCAACGTATCTATAATTTTTGATTGTTCCAAGCTGACATATTATCAATCTAGAATACTTTTGGGGTATTTATTTACCAATTTATATTATTTTTGTGCACTAACCTATTGACCCAGTGCCCAGTGCGAGTTGTTGTTTTCTGTGTGTTTTTCAACTTTCAGGTTTTCCATACGAAACGAAGTCCAATTGCCCTGAAACTTTTTGGTGATTTTTTGGACCAAAAGAAGGCCAAAGAGTATTGGAAGAAGGTTGGAGGCCTCATGAGGGGAGGGGGACAACACAGTGATAGCTTGTGCCTCCCTCTTGGCCCTCCCAACTCCGTTCTTTGGCTTATAAATTCTCATCTACCCTAAAAACACCAGAGGTAGTCCTGAAACACTTTTTACGCCTCCGCGAGTCTCTGTTCCGACAGGTGGCCATCTGGAGCTCCGTTCCGACACCCTGTTGGTGGGGGGATTGATCATGGAGGGCCTCTTCATCAACCTTGCTGCCCTCACGATGATGTGTGAGTAGTTCACCACAGATCTACGGGTCCATAGCCAGTACCTAGATGGCAATCTCTATCTTTGATCTTCAATACAATGATCATCACATCTTGGCTTTGATCCATATGATGTAATTCATTTTGCGCGGTGCGTTTGTTGGGATCCGATGAATTGTGGGTTTACGTTTAGATTATTCATGATAAATATATGAGTCTCCTCTGAATACTTATATGATTCTTATGTGCATGATTATGATAGATTCGTAATTCTCTTTGATATATTGAAATGGTTTGGCCAAATAGATCGATATTTCTTCGGTGAGAGAGGTGCATTGTGGTAGGTTCAACCTGGCGAATTTTTATATCCCATTGATAGAAGGGGACAAGATGCGTCTTTGTGTTGCTGCTGCTAAGGCTATAACGATGGGGTTTATTCATATGGCTTGAGTTTACTTTGACTACATCATGTCATTGTTCTCCATGCATTACTCTGTTTTATTTAATACTCTAGATGCATACTGGATAGCTGTCGATGAGTGGAGTAATAGTAATAGTTGCAGGCAGGAGTCGGTCTATTTGTTTATCGACATGATGCCTATGTACACATGATCATTGTTGTGAATATCGCAAAACGATCCGCTTTCCTATCAATTGCCCAAGAGTAATTTGTTTACCCATTGTATGCTATTTTTCCATGAGAGATGCCATTAGGGAAAGCTATGCCCCCGGGTATATTCACAACACATTGATAAATGCTTCATTACCTTGCTGCCATTTACTTGTTATTATTTTATGTTGCTATCTACACTTATCTACACACCTCATTTACTTGCAAATAACAAAACAAGAGGATTGACAACCCTCTTGCCCGCATTGGGTGCAAGTTGTTTGTTCTTTTGTGTGTAGCTGCTGAAGACAATTGTGGTCGATATTCCTATTGGTTAAATAAACCTTGGTTTAATAAATGAGGGAAATACTCACCCACATTGTTCTGCGATAACCTGTTCCTCGTCACATAAAACCCGACACAAATCACAAGTATGAGGAAGGATTTCTAGCACTGCTGCCGGATAATATCATCAACAACTACAAAGTAAATTCACAAAACAATTAATACACTTGTTCCTATTTTTATTTGCTGGTATATTTAGTTTGTCTCATTAAAATTAAAAGTACAAAAAACATTTATCTTTGCTTGTTTAGCTTGTGACTAGATTGCATCTTCGCTCTCTAGTTTTCTTGTCTTGCTTCTTACATTGCTTGTTCGGTCACCATGCCTCAAGATAGATTCCACACTATCTCTTACTTTAAGGATGTCACAAATAGAAGGTTCCACGAAGTTCTTCATGACCTCAAAATATGAGCGCAATAAATTCCTTGCTTCCGAGGTAAAGGAACATTCAACTTTGTTAGATGCTATAAGTAAACAACTTGATGAAATTAATAAGTAAGTGTCTAGCCTCCAATCACAAGTTGCTCTCATTGAAGAGTTATTAGAAAAAATCTCCAACAAGCAAACCACTCAAGTAAATAGGATGGCTGCTAAACTAGAATCTTCCCCATTACAAATCATGATGAAGATCTTAAAGTGATTGGTACTTCTGTTATTGAATCACTACAGGGAACGACTTCTTTGCCGTCTGCTAAAGCAGACGTCAAAGGGGTGTTCCACTGTCGGCAAAGGGTTTTGCCGTCAGCCTCCTGTCGAAAAAACTTCTACGACTACTATCATCGGTAAAATCCCTTCTTTGCAATCTGCCTGGACAAAGCGGACGAGAAAGGGGTTTGCCGTTAGCTAGAGGTGCAAGCAGACGGCAAAGGTGTTTAGACAGCAGCCGACAGTCAACTACTCCGTTAGATGGCTAATGTAGTATTTGTCGTCTTCCTTCTTTAAGGTCTTTGCCATCTGCTTTCTTGAAGGTATTTGTCGTCTCCTTTTTTTAAACCCGCGTCGTCTGCCTTCTTTAGAACCTATGGCGTCTGTTTTCTGGGGCAGCAAACGGCAAAGTACCCATATGGGCCAGCCGCCTATTCCCTCAATTTGCATAGCCATCTGCCACGTGGCCCCTTTGGCGTCTGCCAACTGATGGCAAAGGCCTTTGCCATCAGCTGGCAGACGGCAAATAGCCGATATTGTCACTGTTTTGTTTTTTTATGTTATTTCACAACACTTATATATTGTTCACAACACATATATGATATATAGTTCACGAAAGATATATATAGTTCACATCAAATATATGATATACATATAAAGTTCATCAATGCCATTTGTTCATCAATCACAACACATAGATCGAAAGAACCAACATACAAGTTTTACTTTGTTCATCCATATATACATACATATAGTTCCACATTGTTCATCAACTCAAATGAAAACAAAAACTAAAGCACTCCATCAATGCTAGCTTCCATGTAGTAAATCTAATGTGCAAAATGGGAATAAGAAAGTTAAAAGAAGAACAACAATATATGATATTTTTGAGCTTATTATGTCATCTTGGAGGAAAATAAGCAAAGTATATGACCTTTTTGAGCTAACCAAGGTTATTATACCATTTTTGACCTAACTAAGCTAATTACGTCATCTTGGATGAAAATAAGCTAACTATCTGACATTGATGATGTAACAAATGTTCTTATGCCATTTTTGACCTAATTAAGCTAATTATGTCATTTTAGAGGAAAACGTGCTAAGTATATAACATTTATGAGCTTACCAAGGTTCTTATGCCATTTTGAGATTATTATGTCATTTAGGAGGAAGATATGCTAAGTTATGAGCTAACCAAGGTTCTTGTGATGTTATTTACCTAACTAAGCTAATTATGTCATTTTGGAGCTAAATTAACTAATTATGTCATTTTGGAGCTAAATTAGCTAATTATGTCTTTGTCGGGTAAAATAAGGTAAGAAGAAGAAGAAGGAGGAGAAGAAAGAGAAGGAGAAGGATAAGAAGAAGAAGAAGAAGGAGAATAACAAGAAGAAGGAGAAGCAGAAGAAGAAGGAGGAGAAGCAGAAGAAGACGAAGAAGAAGAAGAGGAAGAATAAGAGGATCATTAAAATACTTTTCTTATTTTGAGCTTATTATGTCATTTAGGAGGAAGATACGCTAAGTTATGAGCTAACCAAGCTTCTTGTGATGTTTTTTTACCTAACTAAGCTAATTATGTAATTTTGGAGCTAAAGTAGCTAATTATGTCATTTTGGAGCTAAATTATCTAATTATGTCATTTTGGAGGATAATTAGCTAAGTATGTCTTTGTTGGGAAAATAAGCTAAGGAGAAGAAGAAAGAGGAGAAGAAAGAGGAGAAGGAGAACAAGAAGGAGGAGAAGAAGAAGGAGGAGGAGGAGGAGGAGAAGAAGAAGGAGAAGGAGGAGGATGGGAGGAAGAACAAGAAGGAGAAGAAGAAGTGGAAGAGGATGTTTACTATACTTTTCTTATTTTGAGCTTATTATGTCATTTAGGAGGAAGATATGATAAGTTATGAGCTAACAAAGGTTCTTGTGATGTTTTTTACCTAACTAAGCTAATTATGTCATTTTGGAGCTAAAGTATCTAATTATGTCATTTTCGAGCTAAATTAGCTAATTATGTCATTTTGGAGGATAATTAGCTAAGTATGTATTTCTTGGGAAAATAAACTAAGGAGAAGAAGAAAGAGGAGAAGGAGAAGAAGAAGGAGGAGGAGGAGGAGAAGAAAAAGAAGGAGAAGGAGGAGGAGGAGGAGAAGAAGAAGAAGAAGAAAAAGGAGAAGAAGAGGAAGAGGATGATTACAATACTTTTCTTATTCTGAGCTTATTATGTCATTCAGGAGGAACATACGCTAAGTTATGAGCTAACCAAAGTTCTTGTGATGTTTTTTACCTAACTATGCTAATTATGTCAATTTGGAGCTAAAGTAGCTAATTATGTCATTTTGGAGCTAAATTAGCTAATTATGTATTTCTTGAACATAAATTCGCTAATTATGTCATTTTGGAGCTAAATTAGCTAATTATGTTATAAATGAACTAAAGAAAACTTACCGTACTGGTCATCTAGGAGAAGCATCAAGGTTGCTCAGGCCGGTTGCATTTGGAGACGGTTGCCGTGGAAAAGGGTCGTGTGATGCCGCTTGGGAGTTATTCTATAGAAAAGATATTTTGCAATGTCTCATTAGCATGATGACACTCAAATGTTCATACTAGTTTATGATGACCATTGAAATGAAACTCACCATGCCAACCGCAGAAAAGACGCGCATCGGCGGAGGGGGCTGACCGGTCTTCTCGTACATAGACTACGCATTTGGTTTTGAAGAGTCAGTCGTATTAGTTAGTAATCAAATAGAAATAACACACATGATTTGGCAAACGTGAAAAAGGAACTTACAACAAGAAGCTCGTACATGGACCGGTGACCCGCCTCATTCCGGGCCCTCTCCTCCTCCAACAACCGAGCCGTGGTCCGGTCCCTCTCCTCAAGATCAACCTGAAGAGCAGCATGGTTTGCCACTCTCTCTTTCGGAAGAGCAGCCTCCAACACAATTCCTCGTTACCACTATAATGATCGATGGCCACACATACAATGAAATGGATGAAAGTTTTCTGAGTCCATAGAACTAACCTCGATGGCGAGATCGACTGGCTGTGGACGAGGCATTATCTCAGGACAGGAGCTCGAATGGAACGCCTTGACCTATGGGAGAGTGAGTGGACAACATATTATCCCATCTCCAATGGCTATAGAGCCATGGGGCATCCCACCACCAGATATCATCACAACTCTGGATCCATAGGTTCCTGGCTCGGGTTAAAGTCCTCCCCTTTCCTAGCCTTCCCCATGTCCTTGTATTTCACGAGCATGTGGTGGGAGGAGATGTTGGTGATCTTCTCTGGATGATCCAGGTCAGACTCAGAGAATTCCTTGGCCTTCTTGTAGGAGGCAGTATGGTCCATGCCATAAAGTTCATACAACTCTGGCACCTCCGTCTTATTGTGATGCGCCTAAAATAGAGGAACAAAATATTAGTAAAGGGCTCAAGCTACCATGAAAAAATAATTGCATGAATAAGGAAGCAAACCACATACCCTGTTCCGTCCGAACTGAATTAAGTTGGTGCTGCCTTGATGGTGTGGCACACCAACCATTTGGGCACGCCGACCCTTCGCATTATCGTGGACGGCTCGCTAGTTGCTTGTGCACCACTCATCCACCAACGCCTCCCAACAATCCATCTTATCTACACACCATCTCGGGGCACCTATAAGTTAGTAAAAAGAATTTTGAGCACTACGCCTACGAATCAAATCCAGAAAACTATGTACAAGGCCTTAAGAATAGGTAATTACTTTCATGTACTGCTCCTTCTTCAGATACTTTCCGCGGCATTCCTTCTTCTGCTTCTTAACACCATGTGAAGCGTAGTAGTATCGAATAGCCTGCGCCCGAGCCTCGTGGCGCAAGTTCTGTAATAGCCGCCTGCAGTCGGCCTCGAGAACATTGGCCGCCGCCTCCTCATATCCCTCCTCACACGTGTACAAGGTATGCAATCAAACAAGACAACACCGATTAGTACAATAATAAGCTATATTGTTAATTTTAGATTGTGTAAAAGGATAATTTACCCAGAAGGTGTTGATCACCATCTCGGCCCTCGTGTGGGACAAGACACCATTGGCCGTCGCTGATACGTCTCCATCGTATCTACTTTTCCAAACTCTTTTGCCCTTGTTTTGGACTCTAATTTGCATGATTTTAATGGAACTAACCTAGACTCACGTTGTTTTCAGCAGAATTGCCTTGGTGTTGTTTTTGTGCAGAAATGAAAGTTCTCGGAACATCCTGAAAATTTACGGAGAATATTTCTGGAAAATATGGAAAATACCTGCGCAAAGATCCACCGGAGGGGATGGGCCAGTGGGCCACAAGTCCTGTAGCCGCCACCCCCTGGTGGCGGCTAGCAAGATTGTGGGGCCCACGTGGCTCTACCGCCCCCAAACTCAGCTATATAAATTCACTTTCGTCCTAGAAAAAGCAAGAGAGAATAGGTTTCGTCGCGTTTGCGATACGGAGGCGCCGCCACATCCTGTTCTTCATCTGGAGGGCAGATCTGGAGTCCGTTTTGGGCTCCGGAGAGGGGAAATCGTCGCCATCATCATCATGAACCTTCTTCCCTCTCCAATTCCATGAAGCTCTTCATCGTTCATGAGTAATCTATCCGTAGGCTCGCTGGGCGGTGATGAGTGGGATGAGATCTATCATGTAATCGAGTTAGTTTTGACGAAGATTGATCCCTAGTAACCACTATGTTCTGAGATTGATGTTGCTACTACTTTGCCATGCTTAATGCTTGTCACTAGGGCCCGAGCGCCATGATTTCAGATCTGAAATTATTATGTTGTCACCAATATATGTGTGTTTTAGATCCGATCTTGCAAGTTGTAGTTACCTACTATGTGTTATGACCCGGCAACCCCGGAGTGACAATAACCGGAACCACTCCCGGTGATGACCATAGTTTGAGGAGTTCATGGGTTCACCAACTGCTAATGCGTTGGTCCGGTTCTTTATTAAAAGGAGATCCTTAATATCCTGTAGTTTCCTTTTGGACCCCGCTGCCACCGGAGGGATGGACAATAGATGTCATGCAAGTTCTTTTCCCTAAGCACATATGACGACACACGGAATGCATGCCTACATCACATTGACGAACAAGAGCTAGCCACATATCTCTCAATGTTATAACTGTTGCATGATGAATATCATCCAAACAAATCACTGACCCATTGCCTACGAGTTTGTCCCACTGCTGCTGTTACTTGTTTTGCTATGTTGTTGTTACTACTGTTGCTGCTGGTGTTACTTGTTTTGCTCTGCTGCTGTTACTTGCTTGCTCTTCTGTTACTTGCTACTGTTGCTACTTGCTACTGCTGTCACTACTGCTGTTCCTTGCCACTTCTGCTACTCGTTACACTGCTGCTACCTGCTACAATACTGGTTCGCACGACGTTGACGGGAAAGAATATTTCCCGTCCACGGGCAACTTCTGGTGCCATTGATACAATCGTTAGGAATAGTCTGCCGTCAACAGATCGTTTCTGACACCATTGTTATCATACTACTTGGGTTGAATACTCTACCCTCGAAAACTGCCTCGATCCCACGCGCTGGTGGGTCATTGGAAGACAATTTCTAATTGTTGAGCAATCGAGAATAGCATTTGTCTAGCCATTTCCAGGATCTTCTAAACAACATTTTTCTGGCGCCGTGCCGGGGAAGCGGTTAATATATTCTCTGAGTCACTTGGGATTTATATCTGCTGGTCACTATGAAGAATCTGAAAGATCCAAAAACCAGAGTTTTGCCCTCAAGTACGAGGGGAGGTAAGGAATTGCCATCTAGCTCTGCACTTGATTCACCTTCAGTTATGAGTAAGTTTGCGACATCACCTCCTGCTAGAAATCTTGATATGTCGCGTGTGCTTGATGATCCTTATGATGCTGCTATGCCTGATACTGCTAGAGATGTTATGCCTGATACTGCTAGAGATGCTATGCCTGATACTGCTAGAGATGCTATGCCTGATGATGCTACGCTTGATACTGCTAGAGATACTACTTTGCCTGATGAGCCACTAGCAGTGTTCCTTGATGCTCATATTGCTAGAGTTACTCCCAATGCTCGTGATGCTTCTGAAACTGCCGATACTATTGAGATAGAACCTGCTTTTGCTCCTGCTAGATCTAGCTCTCCTAGATATGAATTGCCTGATATACCTGAGGTTTACGTTATGGAGGGAGAGATAGCTGAGGATTTTCTTGCATGTAAGGATGCCCATGAAGCTGAGAAATTACTTCTCAAGTGGAAGGAAAAATCTCTGAAAGTTAGGATGAAATACGACCCGAAGTTTGCCACTTCACCTATCTTTATCACAGACAAGGATTATGAATTCTCTGTCGACCCTGAGATAATCTCTCTAGTCGAATCTAATCCTTTCCACGGTTATGAGTCTGAGACGGTCGTAGCCCATCTTACCAAACTACATGATATAGCCACCCTTTTCACTAGTGAGGAGAAGATCCGCCACTACTATATCCTTAAGATGTTTCCTTTCTCCCTAAAGGATGACGCTAAAGCCTGGTTCACTTCTCTTGCTCCTGGATGTGTGAGTAGTCCCCAGGATATGGTCTATTACTTATGTGAGAAATATTTCCCTGCCCATAAGAAGAAAGCTGCCTTGCAGGAAATATACAACTTTGCTCAACTCAAAGAAGAGAGTCTCCCACAAGCTTGGGGGAGGCTCATCCAGCTACAGAATGCTTTGCCTGATCACCCTCTTAAGAAGAACGAGATACTTGATATCTTCTGTAACGGACTTACCGATGCCTCTAGAGACCACCTAGATAGTTGTGTCGGTTGTGTTTTTAGGGAACGAACTATAGAACAAGCTGAGATTCTACTGAATAACATCTTGATCAACGATAATGCTTGGATTATTCCCGAACCACCTCCTAAGCCAACTCCTAAGAAAAGAGGTATTCTATTCCTCAGTCCCGAAGATATGCAAGAAGCCAAGAAATCTATGCAAGAGAAAGGCATTAGATCTGAAGATGTCAAAAATCTACCACCTATCGAAGAGATCCATGGTCTCGATAACCCGATACAAGTAGTAGAAGTGAATTCTCTGTGTAGGTTTGATGAGAGTGATATTCCTTTTGACAAACCTGCTAGCCTATGCTTTGATGAATTTGACAACTTTGTTGCCAAACAATAGAGTTTCAATGATTATGTTAGCAGACATTTGGAACAAAGTACTCGTATGCTTAGCCATTTAAGTGCTTGTGTAGACAGAAATGTCAATGACCTGAAGCTTCTGAGTAAACATGCCTCTATGATTACTACTCAGGTAGAACAAGTACTTAAAGCTCAGAATGACTTGCTCAATGAATTAAATGACAACTCTGTCAGATTCATTACTAGAGGAGGCAGAATGACTCAGGAACCTTTGTATCCTGAAGGCCATCCTAAGAGAATTTATCAAGATTCTCAAGGAATTAATGCTGATACACCCAGTCATCCTAAGGAGGAGAAGAAGGATCATAGACACGTACATGCCAGTTCACCAAATACAGTCACACCTGAAGAACCTAATGATATTTCTGCGTCTGATGCAGAAACACAATCTGGTGATGAACATGAACCAGGTGACAATATGGACAGCGTTGTTCATAATAATGCTCAACCTAGCAATGATGAGGACGTGGAGATTGAACCTACAGTTAATCCTGATGACCCACAACCTAACAGATATGATAAGAATGACTTCACTACTAGGAAGCATGGTAAAGAAAGGGAGCCATGGGTTCAGAGACCTATGCCCTTTCCTCCTAAGCCATCCAAGAAAAAGGATGATGAGGATTTTGAGCGCTTTGTTGAGATGATAAGACTGTTGGAATTGTGCCCTAGAGGCAATAATAAATATAGTTATTATTATAATTCCGGTATCAATATAATCGTTTATTATCCATGCTATAATTGTATTGAATGAAGACCCATTTACATGTGTGGATCCACAGACAAGACACCGTCCCTAGCATGCCTCTAGTTGGCTAGCCAGTTGATCGATGATAGTAAGTGTCTTCTGATTATGAACAAGGTGTTGTTGCTTGATAACTGGATCACGTCATTAGGAGAATCACGTGATGGACTAGACCCAAACTAATAGACGTAGCATGTTGATCGTGTCATTTAGTTGCTACTGTTTTCTGCGTGTCAAGTATTTATTCCTGTGACCATGAGATCATATAACTCACTGACACCGGAGGAATGCTTTGTGTGTATCAAACGTCGCAACGTAACTGGGTGACTATAAAGGTGCTCTACAGGTATCTCCAAAGGTGTTAGTTGAGTTAGTATGGATCAAGACTGGGATTTGTCACTCCGTGTGACGGAGAGGTATCTCGGGGCCCACTCGGTAATACAACATCACACACAAGCCTTGCAAGCAATTTAACTTAGTGTAAGTTGCGGGATCTTGTATTATGGAACGAGTAAAGAGACTTTCCGGTAAACGAGATTGAAATAGGTATACGGATACTGACGATCGAATCTCGGGCAAGTAACATACCGAAGGACGAAGGGAATGACATACGGGATTATATGAATCCTTGGCACTGAGGTTCAAACGATAAGATCTTCGTAGAATATGTAGGATCCAATATGGTTCTCGGGTCATGTCTACATAGTTCTCGAACCCGCAGGGTCTGCACACTTAAGGTTCGACGTTGTTTTATCCGTATTTGAGTTATATAGTTGGTTACTGAATGTTGTTCGGAGTCCCGGATGAGATCACGGAATTCACGAGGGTTTATGGAATAGTCCGGAAACGAAGATTGATATATAGGATGACCTCATTTGATTACCGGAAGGTTTTCGGAGTTACCGGGAATGTACCTTGAATGACGAATGGGTTCCGGGAGTTCACCGGGGGGGGGGGGGGGCAACCCACCCCGGGGAAACCCATAGGCCTTGGGGGTGACACACCAGCCCTTAGTGGGCTGGTGGGACAGCCCAAAAGGGTCTATGCGCCAAGGAGAAGAAAATCAAGAGAGAAATAAAAAAAAGGGAGGAGGTGGGAAGGAAGGGGGACTCCCTCCCACCAAACCTAGTCCAACTCAGTTTGGGGGGGGGAGAGTTCTCCCCCTTGGACTCGGCCGACCCCCTTGGGGCTCCTTGAGCCCCAAGGCAAGGTCCCCGCCCTCCCACCTATATATACGGAGGTTTTAGGGCTGATTTGAGACGACTTTTCCACGGCTGCCCGACCACATACCTCCACGGTTTTTCCTCTAGATCGCGTTTCCGCGGAGCTCGGGCGGAGCCCTGCTGAGACAAGGTCATCACCAACCTCCGGAGCGCCGTCACGCTGCTGGAGAACTCTTCTACCTCTCCGTCTCTCTTGCTGGATCAAGCAGGCCGAGATCATCGTCGACCTGTACGTGTGCTGAACACGGAGGTCCCGTCCGTTCGGTACTAGATCGTGGGACTGATCGCGGGATTGTTCGCGGGGCGGATCGAGGGACGTGAGGACGTTCCACTACATCAACCGCGTTCTCTAACGCTTCTTCTGTACGGTCTACGAGGGTACGTAGATCACTCATCCCCTCTCGTAGATGGACATCACCATGATAGGTCTTTGTGCGCGTAGGAAATTTTTTGTTTCCCATGCGACGTTCCCCAACAGTGGCATCATGAGCTAGGTTCATGCGTAGATGTCTTCTCGAGTAGAACACAAAAGTTTTTGTGAGCGGTGATGTGCGTTTTGCTGCCCTCCTTAGTCTTTTCTTGATTCTGCGGTATTGTTGGATTGAAGCGGCTTGGACCGACATTACTCGTACGCTTACGAGAGACTGGTTTCATCGTTAAGAGTAATAGAAATATCGACTTGCACGTCGATGGTACGGCAACCGGCAGGAGCCTTAGGGTTGTCTTTATACTAACGTTTGTGCTTGGAGATGCGTTTACTATTTTTCTAGGATGTAGCTTTAGTAGTAATAGCATGAGTAGCACGACAACCCCGATGGCAACACGTTGATGGATGATCATGGTGTAGCGCCGGTGACAAGAAGATCGTGCCGGTGCTTTGGTGATGGAGATCAAGAAGCACGTGATGATGGCCATATCATGTCACTTATGAATTGCATGTGATGTTAATCCTTTTATGCACCTTATTTTGCTTAGAACGACGGTAGCATTATGAGGTGATCTCTCACTAAAATTTCAAGACGAAATTGTGTTCTCCCCGACTTTGCACCATTGCTACAGTTCGTCGTTTCGAGACACCACGTGATGATCGGGTGTGATAGACTCAACGTTCACATACAACGGGTGCAAAACAGTTGCGCACGTGGAACACTCGGGTTATGCTTGATGAGCCTAGCATGTGCAGACATGGCCTCGGAACACATGAGACCGAAAGGTCGATCATGAATCATATGGATGATATGATTAGCATAGGGATGCTTACCACTGAAACTATACTCAACTCACGTGATGATCGGACTTGAGATAGTGTAAGTGGATCATGAACCACTCAAATGACTAGAGAGATGTACTTTTTGAGTGGGAGTTTAGCATATAATTTGATTAAGTTAAAATCTAATTATCTTGAACATAGTCTAAGTCCATTTTGAATATATTTGTGTTGTAGATCATGGCTCACGCGACAGTCATCCTGAATTTTAATACGTTCCTAGAGAAAGCTAAGTTGAAAGATGATGGAAGCAACTTTGTAGACTGGGCTCGTAATCTTAAGCTAATCTTACAAGATGGGAAGAAGGATTATGTCCTTAATGCTGCGCTAGGAGATGAACCACCCGCTACGGCTGATCAGGATGTTAAGAACGCTTCGTTAGCACGTAAGGAGGACTACTCAATAGTTCAATGTGCAGTCTTGTATGGCTTAGAACCGGGACTTCAACGTCGCTTTGAGCGTCATGGAGCATTTGAGATGTTCCAGGAGTTGAAGTTTATCTTTCAGAAGAACGCCCGGATCGAGAGGTATGAGACCTCCGATAAATTCTATGCTTGCAAGATGGAGGAAAACTCGTCTGTCAGTGAACATGTGCTCAAAATGTTTGGGTACTCAAACCGTCTAGATGAGCTGGGGATTGAACTCCCGCAAGAGGCTATCACTGACAGAATCCTTCAATCACTGCCGCTAAGCTATAAAGGCTTTGTGTTTAACTACAACATGCAAGGGATGAACAAGTCTCCCGGCAAGTTGTTTGCGATGCTGAAAGTCGCAGAGTGTGAACTCCGTAAAGAGCATCAAGTGTTGATGGCGAATAAGACCACTAGTTTCAAGAGAAACGGCAAAGGCAAGAAGGGCAATTCCAAGAAGAGCGGCAAGCCTGTTGCCAATCCGCCGAAGAAACCCAAAGCTGGACCTAAGCCTGAAACGGAGTGTTACTATTGCGAGGGTATGGGTCACTGGAAGCGCAATTGCCCCAAGTATCTGGCAGATAAGAAGGCGGGCAAAGAAAAATCAGGTATATTTGATATACATGTTATTGATGTGTACTTAACCGGCTCTCGTACTAGTGCCTGGGTATTCGATACCGGTTCTGTTGCTCATATTTGCAACTCGATACAGGAACTGCGGAATAGACGAAGGCTGGCGAAAGATGAAGTGACGATGCGCGTAGGAAATGGTTCCAAGGTTGATGCAATCGCCGTCGGCACAGTGTCACTTCAGCTACCGTCGGAATTAGTGATGAACTTAAATCATTTTTATTTAGTGCCTGCGTTGAGCATGAACATTATATCTGGATCTTGTTTATTGCGAGACGGTTACTCTTTTAAGTCAGAGAATAATGGTTGTTCTATTTCTATGAGTAACATCTTTTATGGTCATGCACCGAATGTGAGAGGATTGTTCATATTGAATCTTGATAGCGATACGCATATACATGACATTGAGACCAAAAGAGTTAGAGTAAACAATGATAGCGCCATATTTTTGTGGCACTGTCGCTTAGGTCATATTGGTGTAAAGCGCATGAAGAAACTCCATGCTGATGGACTTTTGGACTCACTTGACTTTGATTCACTTGACTCGTGCGAACCATGCCTCATGGGCAAGATGACTAAAACTCCGTTCTCCGGAACAATGGAGCGTGCAAGTGACTTATTGGAAATCATACATACCGATGTGTGTGGTCCGATGAGCGTGGAAGCACGCAGCGGATATCGTTATTTTCTCACCTTCACTGACGATTTGAGTAGGTATGGCTATGTCTACTTGATGAAGCACAAGTCTGAAACATTTGAAAAGTTCAAGCAATTTCAGAGTGAAGTGGAAAATCATCGTAACAAGAAGATCAAGTTCCTACGGTCTGATCGTGGGGGTGAATATCTGAGTTTCGAGTTTGGTGATCACTTAAGAAAATGTGGAATTATTTCACAGTTGACACCGCCTGGAACACTACAGCGCAATGGTGTGTCCGAACGTTGCAATCGTACTCTATTAGAGATGGTGCGATCTATGATGTCTCTTACTGATTTGCCGTTATCATTTTGGGGCTATGCATTAGAAACCGCTGCATTCACTTTAAATAGGGCACCATCAAAATCCGTTGAGACGACACCATACGAACTGTGGTATGGCAAAAGGCCAAAATTGTCGTTTCTTAAAGTTTGGGGATGTGATGCTTATGTCAAAAAGCTTCAGCCTGAAAAGCTGGAACCCAAAGCGGAAAAGTGCTTCTTCAAAGGTTACCCAAAAGAGACAGTTGGGTACACCTTCTATCTCAAATCCGAGGGCAAAGTGTTTGTTGCTAAGAGCGGAACTTTTCTCGAGAAGGAGTTTCTCTCGAGAGAATTGAGTGGGAGGAAGATAGAACTTGACGAGGCTGTCGAACCTCTAATCCCTCTGGATGGTGGCGCATGGCAAGGGGAAAACTCTGTCATTGCGACGCCGGTTGAGGAGGAAGTTAATGATGATGATCGTGAAACTCCAGTTCAAGTTTCTATTGAACCACGCAGGTCGACGAGATCACGTGCTGCTCTAGAGTGGTACGGTAATCCCGTCTTATCAATCATGTTGTTAGACAACAATGAACCTGCAAATTATGAAGAAGCAATGGTGGGCCCAGATTCCAACAAATGGCTAGAAGCCATGAAGTCCGAGATGGGATCCATGTATGAGAACAAAGTGTGGACTTTGGAGATACTACCTGAGGGCCGCAAGGCTATTCAGAACAAATGGATCTTTAAGAAGAAGACGGACGCTGACGACAATGTGACCGTTTATAAAGCTCGACTTGTGGGAAAGGGTTTTTCACAAGTTCCAGGAGTTGACTACGATCAGACTTTCTCACCCGTAGCGATGCTTAAGTCCGTCAGAATCATGTTAGCAATAGCTGCATTTTTCGATTATGAAATCTGGCAGATGGATGTAAAAACGGCGTTCCTTGACGGTTTCCTTAAGGAAGAGTTGTATATGATGCAACCCGAAGTTTTTGTCGATCCTAAGAATGCTAACAAGGTGTGCAAGCTCCAGCGATCCATTTATGGACTGGTGCAAGCATCTCGGAGTTGGAACAAACACTTTGATGAGGTGATCAAAGCATTTGGGTTTATACAAGTGGTTGGAGAATCTTGTATTTACAAGAAAGTGAGTGGGAGCTCTGTGGCGTTTCTAATATTATATGTGGATGACATATTACTGATTGGAACCAACGTAGAGCTTTTGGAGAGCATAAAAGGTTACTTGAATAAAAGTTTCTCTATGAAGGACCTAGGAGAAGCTGCTTACATTCTAGGCATTAAGATCTATAGGGATAGATCAAAACGCCTGATAGTACTTTCACAAAGCACATACCTTGATAAAGTTTTGAAGAGGTTCGAACAGTCCAAGAAAGGGTTCTTGCCAGTTTTACTAGGTACGAGATTGAGTAAGACTCAGTGCCCAGCAACTGATGAAGATAGAGAGCATATGCGCTCCGTCCCCTATGCTTCAGCCATAGGTTCTATCATGTATGCAATGCTGTGCACTAGACCGGATGTTAGCCTGGACATAAGTATGGCGGGTAGGTTCCAGAGTAATCCAGGAGTGGATCACTGGATAGCGGTCAAGAATATCCTGAAGTACCTGAAAAGGACTAAGGAGATGTTTCTCGTATATGGAGGTGACGAAGAGCTCGGCGTAAAAGGTTACGTCGATGCAAGCTTTGACACAGATCCGGACGACTCTAAGTCGCAAACCGGATACGTATTTATTCTTAATGGGGGTGCAGTAAGCTGGTGCAGTTCCAAGCAAAGCGTCATAGCAGATTCTACATGTGAAGCGGAGTACATGGCTGCCTCGGAGGCGGCTAAGGAGGGTGTCTGGATGAAGCAGTTCATGACGGATCTTGGAGTGGTGCCAAGCGCACTGAATCCAATAACCTTGTTCCGTGACAACACGGGTGCCATTGCCTTAGCAAAGGAACCACGGTTTCACAAGAAGACCAGACACATCAAACGACGCTTCAACCTCATCCGCGACTACGTCGAGGAAGAGGACGTAAATATATGCAAAGTGCACACGGATCTGAATGTAGCAGACCCGCTGACTAAACCTCTTCCACGGCCAAAACATGATCGACACCAGAACTGTATGGGTGTTAGATTTATTACAATGTAATTCACATGGTGATGTCAGGGCTAGATTATTGACTCTAGTGCAAGTGGGAGACTGTTGGAATTGTGCCCTAGAGGCAATAATAAATATAGTTATTATTATAATTCCTGTATCAAGATAATCGTTTATTATCCATGCTATAATTGTATTGAATGAAGACTCATATACATGTGTGGATACATAGACAAAACACCGTCCCTAGCATGCCTCTAGTTGGCTAGCTAGTTGATCGATGATAGTCAGTGTCTTCTGATTATGAACAAGGTGTTGTTGCTTGATAACTGGATCACGTCATTAGGAGAATCACGTGATGGACTAGACCCAAACTAATAGACGTAGCATGTTGATCGTGTCATTTTGTTGCTACTGTTTTCTGCGTGTCAAGTATTTATTCCTATGACCATGAGATCATATAACTCACTGACACCGGAGGAATGCTTTGTGTGTATCAAACGTCGCAACATAACTGGGTGACTATAAAGGTGCTCTACAGGTATCTCCAAAGGTGTTAGTTGAGTTAGTATGGATCAAGACTGGGATTTGTCACTCCGTGTGATGGAGAGGTATCTCGAGGCCCACTCGGTAATACAACATCACACACAAGCCTTGCAAGCAATGTAACTTAGTGTAAGTTGCGGGATCTTGTATTACGGAACGAGTAAAGAGACTTGCCGGTAAACGAGATTGAAATAGGTATACGGATATTGACGATCGAATCTAGGGCAAGTAACATACCGAAGGACGAAGGGAATGACATACGGGATTATATGAATCCTTGGCACTGAGGTTCAAACGATAAGATATTCGTAGAATATGTAGGATCCAATATGGGCATCCAGGTCCCGCTATTGGATATTGACCGAGGAGTCTCTCGGGTCATGTCTACATAGTTCTCGAACCCGCAGGGTCTGCACACTTAAGGTTCGACGTTGTTTTATGCGTATTTGAGTTATATGGTTGGTTACCGAATATTGTTCGGAGTCCCGGATGAGATCACGGACGTCACGAGGGTTTCCGGAAAGTCCGGAAACGAAGATTGATATATAGGATGACCTCATTTGATTACCGAAAGGTTTTCGGAGTTACCGGGAATGTAGGGGGAATGACGAATGGGTTCCGGGAGTTCACCGGGGGGGCAACCCACCCCGGGGAAGCCCATAGGCCTTGGGGTGACACACCAGCCCTTAGTGGGCTGGTGGGACAGCCCAAAAGGGTCTATGCGCCAAGGAGAAGAAAATCAAGAGAGAAAGAAAAAAAAGGGAGGAGGTGGGAAGGAAGGGGGACTCCCTCCCACCAAACCTAGTCCAACTCGGTTTGGGGGGGGAGAGTCATCCCCCTTGGACTCGGCCGACCCCCTTGGGGCTCCTTGAGCCCCAAGGCAAGGTACCCTCCCTCCCACCTATATATACGGAGGTTTTAGGGCTGATTTGAGACGACTTTTCCACGGCTGCCCGACCACATACCTCCACGGTTTTTCCTCTAGATCGCGTTTCTGCGGAGCTCGGGCGGAGCCCTGCTGAGACAAGGTCATCACCAACCTCCGGAGCGCCTTCATGCTGCCGGAGAACTCTTCTACCTCTCCGTCTCTCTTGCTGGATCAAGAAGGCCGAGATCGGAGGTGCCGTCCGTTCGGTACTAGATCGTGGGACTGATCGCGGGATTGTTCGCGGGGCGGATCGAGGGACGTGAGGACGTTCCACTACATCAACCGCGTTCTCTAACGCTTCTGCTGTACGGTCTACGACGGTACGTAGATCACTCATCCCCTCTCGTAGATGGACATCACCATTATAGGTCTTCGTGCGCGTAGGAAAATTTTTGTTTCCCATGCGACATTCCCCAACAAAGACCCGTATTTCTACAGATGCGGTTAACTGATATGCTCAAAATGTCTCCATATGCCAAGTACATGAAAGATATCGTGGCCAATAAACGGAAGATACCAGATCTTGAGATCTCCGCCATGCTTGCCAATTACACTTTCAAAGGTGGAACTCCTAAGAAACATGGTGATCCCGGAGTCCCCACTATACCTTGCTCCATTAAAGGAAACTACGTAAGAACTGCCTTATGTGACCTTGAAGCCGATGTTAGTGTTATGCCGCTCTCTCTTTATCGTAGACTTGAACTGGATAAGTTGACACCCACTGAAATTTCTCTGCAAATGGCCGACAAATCAACTGCTTTCCCTATAGGCATTTGCGAGGATGTACCTGTTGTGGTTGCTAACACCACTATCTTAACAAACTTTGTTATCTTGGATATTCCCGAGGACGATGCCATGGCTGTCATCCTCAGAAGACCCTCTTTAAACACAGCAGGGGCTGTTATAGATTGCAACAAAGGCAATGTCACTTTCCATGTCAACGGTAATGAGCATACAATGCACTTTCCGAAGAAACGATATCAAGTACATTGCATCAATGCTATTGAAAACACTTCATTGATTCTTATTGGGAGCTTTGAATGCCCTATTCCTCGTGTCAAGATGAAGTATGATTTGCTTGTTGGGGAGATACATATCCCCATTGAGGTGACTTAGTGGCTATTCGACAATTCTCCGTTTCTTCTTGCGATTCGAAAAGGTTTTGTCATGAGGATTTGATCAACCCCATTGACGGATTTCTTTCGATGACCATGAAATGGATGAATCAAAGATTCACATACCTCTGTTTTAAGCTTTCACTTTTTGTTGCTTAGAAGAAAAATGATAGATTTAGTTTACTTTTTCCTGTTTTCTGTTTTAGCGTCCCGGAGAAAATACCCCGAAAATAAAAGTTCCCCGATGGTCCTGAAAATCTAGTATGATTTTTTCTGGAATATTTGAAAAATACTAGGACTCAGAGCTAGCCTGGGGGCCAAACCAGTGGGCCACAACCCCTGCAGACGCCGCCGCCCCTCGTGGCGGCTAGCAAGCTTGTGGGGCCCACAGGGACCCCCTCCACTCATTCCAGCTCCCATCCTCTTCTTCCACCTCCAGAAAAAATTGTTTCGCAGCTCAAACCCGTGTTCTTCCTCATTTGGCTGTGATTTTCGATCTCCTTGCTCAAAGCACCATTCTCCGAATCGTTTTGGGGAAATTACTCCTTGGTAAGTGACTCCTCCATTGGTCCAATTAGTTTTTGCTCTAGTGCTTTATCCTTCACATATTATTGCTACCTTGGTGACCCTGTTCTTGAGCTAGAAATGTTGATTTTAGCTGGTCCCAAGCAGTTTTAGCGCGTGATACAGTCTCTAGGCACTAGTAGGAGTAGTTGCTACGAGTTGGGTTAATTCTTACTCACTTTTCTTTCGAAGTCCCTAAAAAATTCAGAATTTTTCAGATATAAAAAAGGGGAAAAGATGAGGAGGTTCTTGAGAGGCTCTTCAAGCCGTAACCCCAAGGAGGATGAGAAGAACCACCCCAAGTACATGGTTCCTCGAGTCACAGAAGTTCGAGCGTGCGAGTGGCCAAGTGATGATTTTTTGCACGCCACTGGGCTTTATGAAGACTTTTATTACTTGGTGGAGAACGCAGGTCTTACCGCGTTCGTTGAAGATAAGTGCTCACAATACCTCCTCCTCACCAATATTTTCGTTCAAAGCTTCAACTTTTATCCGAGGAAGAATCAACCCGTGGTTGAGTTCATGTTATACGACATCCCCCAGTGCATGACACTATACAGGATTTTTGCAATGTATGCAAATTACCTTATGTTCGGGATATCCGTGACCCTCGTCCACAGGACTTGGAGGATTTCATAGGTACTATTGCTGTTGGAGAGGAGAGAGGAGTGTCTCACGCTACAATTGCTAGCATACATTTTTCCCGTGCTTTAGTACTTCTCATTATTTGTGGGAAAATATTTGATTGGCCGTGGGGAGGCTGGATCACTTAGTTCTCCAGACCTTGCGGTTTTGCGCGAAGGCCTTTATAACGATAAGACTTATAGCCTAGTTGCTATAGTTGGCCAGCGGTTGAACACCAACCGTGCCAAGGGTGTCGTCTATGGAGGTATCTATGCTACCCGTCTTGCCAGACACTTTGAGATACCCGTTAGACTGGGGGAGGAAGGAGAGATGCGTCTCCCTGAGAAATATCTGGATTATGACAGCATGGTTCACCATGATTTTCTGGATAGAGATGCTAGTAGACGGATGATTTATAACCTGGTATTTAGTCAGGGTACTCGAGAGACTATTACTTTGCCTGCTCCTTCTTCGTTCGATCTTCATGCAGGCAGGTACACTATTATGCTCTCGGACATCTACGCATGTTGGGGCTTGGCCCAACCACAGGTGCCCTTTCCCGAGCCGCCAGTCGAGTACCAGACGCCAGTTTATCAGTGGGACCCAGAGGAGATCACACAGCAGTGGCATCCACAGTCTGCTCCGGAGTATCCCAGAGCTAGTTATTTCCCGCCTTGGGAGTAGACCAAGCTAAGCCAAAAGCCTAAGCTTGGGGGAGTACGTGTTCTCACCAACCTTACATTCATGCTTATGCTTTCACTTTGTCAGTCGGTGTTTACACTTTGCCACTGTATTATCCATGCTAGTTTATTATCGTTTTCTTGTTTTCTTGTTTTGTGTCCTTTTGAGAAAACCCAAAAAGATTTTTCTTTCTTCTTTTGCTTGTTGGGAGTTTTCCCGTGTAAATAGTTTTCTTTTTCTTTGGGTCAAGGTAGAAGATATTGGTTACAATGTTTAGTGGCTCTTGGATGCATACCTGTTTAGCTTTCAAAGAGCCATATTACTTTGTCTTATCCTTTGTGTTTGCCTGCAGATTCAGCTTAGTCCATTTCTCGAGCACTCTTATTATTGTTCACATCGTTCGATCGTGCAAATGAAAGGCAATAATGATGATATATGATGAAATGACTAAGACTGGAAAAGTTGGTATGAACTCTATCTATTTTGTTTTTGTAAATATGACTAGCTTCTCATGCCTGATTCAGCTTTGTTGTGAGAGAACCATGTTTGCAATGACAACTTAGAGATCATAGTTTCCGATGCCATGCTTAATTAGCTGAGAGCTTATAATGGTTTGTCTTGAATGCCAACATAGATTTTGAGATGACTATGATGTAGTATGATAGGATGGTATTCTCCTTTGAAAGATTCAAGTGGCTTGACTTGGCGCATGCTCAGGCATGTAGTTGAAACAAAATCAACATAGCCTCTATGATGTTCGTGTTCATGGTGATTTATATCTTGTTCATGCGTGCATTCAATGTTAGTCAAACTCATTGCATCTTGATGACTGTTGTCACTCTCTAGTTGGTCGCTTCCTAGTCTTTTGCTAGCCTTCACTTGTACTAAGGGAATACTGCTTGTGCATCCATAAAACCAAAAGTTTTTCCATGAGAGTCCACCATACCTACCTATTTGTGGTATCTACTTGCCATTCCAAGTAAATTTACATGTGCCATTCTCTAAACCTTCAAGAAATAATATGTTTTGCATGCCCGAACCGCTCATGTGGTGACAGGGGGCTAATGGTATCTTCCATGTTAGGCATGTTATCCTCGACATGTGTTTATTCACTGTCATTCATGAGAAAGGGGCCGATAATTGGAATGCCCAGTTCCACGCTTAAATCGAAAACATAACTGTAAAACAAGACTCCCCCCGGATTGATGTTAGTATGGACGGTACCCGAGGATTCGGCTCGCGCTGGAGTGTGATTGATTGCTGGTGGGGGAGTTAAAACTATACTTTTCTGTTTGGGAACCGCCTATAGCATGAGTAGCATGGAAGATATCGAGAACTCTTGGTCATTGCGTTGACAATGAGAGCATGCCACCCAAAATTATTATCTCTGTTTTCAAAACTTGAGCTCTGGCACCTCTGCAAATCAATGCTTCCCTCTGCGAAGGGCCTGTCTATTTATTTTCCTGTTGAGTCATCCTCTTCTTATATAAGCACCAATTAGAGAGCACCTTTGTCATTTTTATGCTTTGCTTTTGACTGATATTGAGTATGACTATGACTGGATCTTCGTTGCAATGAATTACAATGTTTAGTCAGCCCTTTGATCTTTGAAAGTGATCTGCATTTATGTTTTGTAGTCTTAGAAAGAGCTAGCGAGATACCACCTATTCATATTGCTTCATGCTTGTTTTGATTGAATTGTTGGTATTTGAAACTCATTATTATTTGCTTGTTAGCCGATTATGCCATTGATATTAGTTTACCGTGAGACCTTTGTGTCACTTGCTTATGTGGTTAACTTGTGATTTTGCTGAAATTCTGGTTATGAGTTAGACATAGTTGCAACAACAAGATCAAATAGAGTTTGTCAAAGTTTTTCTTTCGCTTTCAGTTTGACAACTGAGTTGCTTGAGGACAAGCAAGGTTTTAAGCTTGGGGGAGTTGATACGTCTCCATCGTATCTACTTTTCCAAACTCTTTTGCCCTTGTTTTGGACTCTAATTTGCATGATTTGAATGGAACTAACCTGGACTGACGCTGTTTTCAGCAGAATTGCCTTGATGTTGTTTTTTTGCAGAAACAAAACTTCTCGGAATGTCCTGAAAATTTACGAAGAATATTTCTGGAAAATATGAAAAATACCTGCGCAAAGATCCACCGGAGCGGATGGGCCAGTGGGCCACAAGCCATCTAGCCGCCACCCCCTGGTGGCGGCTAGCAAGCTTGTGGGGCCCACGTGGCTCTGTCGCCCCCAAACTCAGCTCTATAAATTCACTTTCGTCCCAGAAAAAATCAAGAGAGAAGATTTCGTCACGTTTGCGATACAGAGGCGCCGCCACACCCTGTTCTTCATCTAGAGGGCAGATGTGGAGTCCGTTTTTGGCTCCGGAGAGGGGAAATCGTCGCCATCGTCATCATCAACCTTCTTCCCTCTCCAATTCCATGAAGCTCTTCATCGTTCGTGAGTAATGTATTCGTAGGCTCGCAGGGCGGTTATGAGTAGGATGAGATCTATCATGTAAGCGAGTTAGTTTTGACGGGGATTGATCCCTAGTATCCACTATGTTCTGAGATTGATGTTGCTACTACTTTGCCATGCTTAATGCTTGTCACTAGGGACCGAGTGCCATGATTTCAGATCTGAAACTATTATGTTGTCACCAATATATGTGTGTTTTAGATCCTATCTTGCAAGTTGTACTTACCTACTATGTGTTATGACTCGACAACCCCGGAGTGACAATAACCGGAACCACTCCCGTTCATGACCATAGTTTGAGGAGTTCATGTGTTCACCAAGTGCTAATGCGTTGGTCCGGTTCTTTATAAAAAGGAGAACCTTAATATCCCGTAGTTTCCTTTTGTACCCCGCTGCCACGGGAGGGATGGACAATAGATGTCATGCATGTTCTTTTCCCTAAGCACGTATGACGTCACAAGGAATGCATGCCTACATCACATTTATGAATGGGAGCTAGCCACATATCTCTCCATGTTATAACTGTTCCATGATTAATATCATCCAAACAAATCACCGACCCATTCCCTACGAGTTTGCCCCACTGCTGCTGTTAGTTGTTTTGCTCTGTTGTTGTTTCTACTGTTGCTGCTGCTGTTACTTGTTTTGCTCTACTGCTGTTACTTGCTTGCTCTGCTGTTACTTGCTACTGTTGCTACTTGCTACTGTTGTCACTACTGCTGTTCCTTGCCACTGCTGCTACTCATTACACTGCTGCTACCTGCTACAATACTGGTTCGCACGACGTTCACGGGAAAGAATATTTCCCGTCCACGGGCAACTTCTGGTGCCATTGATACAATCGTTAGGAATAGTCTGCCGTCAACAGATCGTTTCTGACACCATTGTTATCATACTACTTTGTTGTTGATACTTTGCTTGCAGATACTAATCTTTCAGGTGTGGTTGAATCTGACACATTCAGCTGCTAATACTTGAGAGTATCCTCTCACTTCCTGTCCGGCGACGTTCCTTGCCACTGCTGGTACTCATTACACTACTGGTACCTGCTACAATACTGGTTCGCACGACATTGACGGGAAAGAATATTTCCCGTCCACGGGCAACTTCTGGTGCGATTGATACAATCGTTAGGAATAGTCTGCGGTCAAAAGATCGTTTCTGGCACCGTTGTTATCATACTACTTTGCTGTTGATACTTTGCTTGCGGATACTAATCTTTCAGGTGTGGTTGAATCTAACACATTCAGTTGCTAATACTTGAGAGTATCCTCTCACTTCCTGTCCGGCGAACCAACAAATTTGGGTTGAATACTCTACCCTTGAAAACTGCCTCGATCCCACGCGCTGGTGGGTCATTGCAAGACAATTTCTAATTGTTGAGCAATCGAGAATATCATTTGTCTAGCCATTTCCATGGATCTGCTAAACAGCCGCCTCCTCCTATCCCACCTCACACTTGTAGAAGGTATGCAATCAAACGAGACAACACCGATTAGTACAATAATTAGCTATATTGTTAATTTTAGATTGTGTAAAAGGATAATTTACCCTGAAGGTGTTGATCTCCATCTCTGCCCTCGTGTGGGACAAGACACCATCTATAATCTCCTCCGACAGGGCCTGCGCAGCCTGGTAGTGCTCGAGGGTAAAACCTAGTGTAGGAACCTGACCCTCACCGGGCAACGTGACAAACCCCGGGAAATTTGTCTGGCAAAGCACACCAAGGACGGTGTTCGGCTTGCGGACTCCATGGGGGTGTATCCAACCCCTGCAGTATGACAAGGTCAACGCATTACATATTTGAAGAAACTTGAAGCCAAAACTTAAAAAAAGAGTAAATGCACTTACCTCTCCCCTTGAGGCTTAATCACCGGCTTCTGCTCGCGGGTCGCCGGTATGACCGGGAGACGTGTACTACCACGCTTGTACACGGTGACCCCATCCACCACGTCACCCTCAATAGCCGTAGACTCATCCCCACCACCAACAGAATGGCCAGCCAGCCGGTCCGATCCGGCCCGTCGGTACGATCCGACCAGGCACCCCATCCAGACGTCTCCATGTTACCCGAAGCTTATGTGGCGGGTGTCCCCTCGGACGTAGCCTCAAGAACTTTAGTCTCATGGGCCGAATGCCCATGACCCGAGGCTTCTCGACCGGAGTCCCCGTAGCATCAGATACGACTCCGTCGTATCTATAATTTTTTATTGTTTCATGCCAATATTCTACAACTTTCACATACTTTTGGCAACTTTTTATACTATTTTTGGGACTAAGATACTGATCCAGTGCCCAGTGCCAGTTCCTGTTTGTTGCATGTTTTTCGTTTCGTAGAATATCCATACCAAACTAAGTCCAATCATACTAAAAACTTACGGGGATTTTTTTTGGAATATTTATGATTTTTGGGAAGAAGAATCAACGCGAGGCGATGCACGGAGTGCCCACAAGCCCTCTTACCGCGGCCAGGGGGTGGGCCAACGGCAAGGGATCTTGTGGCCACTCCTTAAGGTGGTTGGAGCCCTTCTTTCGCCGTAAGAAAGATAATATCCGGAAGAAAATCGTGTTAAAATTTCAGCCCAATCGGAGTGACGAATCTCCGGGAATTTGAGAAACGGTGAAACGTAGAATCTGGGAGGGCAGAAACAGAAGGACACACAGAGAGAGATCCAATCTCGGAGGGGCTCTCGCCCCTCCGCCGCCATGGAGACCATGGACCAGAGGGGAAACCCTTCTTCCATCTAGTGAGGAGGTCAAGGAAGAAGAAGAAGGAGGGGGCTCTCTCCCCCTCTCTCCCGGCGGCACCGGAACGCCGCCCCGGACATCATGTGTGACGGCAATCTACACCAACACCTCTGTCAACTTCACCAACATCTCCATCACCTTCCCCCATCTATATTCAGCGGTCCACTCTCCCGCAACCCGCTGTACCCTCTACTTGAACATGGTGCTTTATGCTACATATTATTATCCAATGATGTGTTGCTATCCTATGATGTCGGAGTAGATTATCGTTGTCCTATCGGTGATTGATGAATTGCTATGGTTGGTTTAATTTGCTTGTGGTTATGTTGCTGTCCTTTGGTGCCCATCATATGATCGCGCGCGTGGATCACACCATAGAGTTAGTTGTATGTTGATAGGACTATGTATGGGCAGGCTGGACTTACAGAAGCTTCAAACCTAGCATAGAAATCGATGCATATGGGATTGAAGGGGGACCAATATATCTTATTGCTATGGTTGGGTTTTACCTTAATGAACGTTAGTAGTTGTGGACGCTTGCTAATAGTTCCAATCATAAGTGCATAGAATCCCAAGTAAGGGATGCCATGCTAGCAGAGGCCTCTCCCACATGATACTTGCTATCGATCTAGTAACGTAGTCAATTGCTTAGGGACAATTCCGCAACTCCTACCGCCACTTTTCCACACTCGTTAGACACTCGTATTTGTTTCTTTTTCTAACCAGCCCCTAGTTTTATTTACGTGTTCTTTACTTTCTTGCAAGCCTATCCTATCACTCCTACAAAGTACTTCTAGTTTCATACTTGTTCTAGTTGTATTGGTGGTCGATAGAACTTGAGGGAATATTTGTCCTACCTTTAGCTCCTCGTTGGGTTCGACACTCTTACTTATCGAGAAAAGCTACAATTGATCCCCTATACTTGTGGGTTATCAGGATCCACCACAAATGGGTCCACCATATTAGTCTTGTGGTCAAGTGAATGAGCTGGTGGTGGTGGCAAGGATGGCGTAGCAGTCTGCCTACCTCTCCCGTGACCACATCCTTTAACTTGCCCCTTCTTCGCTGGCCGACCTCCTCTCGCAGTGGGCAATGCCGCCGATGAAAAAGCACCTGTGGGTGGTGCTGTCAGGCTATCATCCAAGGCTCTACAAAGAGATAGGAGTGGAATGGAAGTAACACCCCTCACGCGGGTCGCCGACGAAGAAGAACCCACCGAGCTATCTGGACCCGCGCCCACCATCTTTCAACACCTGCCATGATAAAGCGTAAAGCAAATTAGTACAACATAAAAAAATTGAATATATGACATGAATAATAATATGTACATATATAATTTAAGTTGGGATGCATACACGTTAATAGTAGTCTGGATCAATAAATGCATAATCATCATCACTATCATGCGTGTCGTCATGAATGACGTGCTCACCGGTTTCAACGGCATGAACTTGTGGAAGGCCTTTTTGTAATTGGTCAAGCATTTACAGGTCATCAACATCAATAACCTCTTCTAGTTCCGGCTCTGCTGGTTCCGTCTTAGGGATGAAGTCGGATTCACTATCGATGTCTGCTTCCATGTTCTCGGGTGAAGCACGACGGTTCTTGAAACATTTCTTGGAAAGACGTGTTTCTTGGAAGAATTCTCCGTCATATGTGTCTAGGTTAATGCGAGGTTCATAATCCTCTTCATCTGGGCGAGGTGGTCTAACACGTTTCGACACTTCATAAACAACATACCAACCATTCCGATTCTTATCAGTTTGGCATGCCCATGGTAGATACACAACTTGGGTTTCCTGTTGAGCCGTAATATAGATACCGGGAACATCTAGATGTGTGCTTGGATTGATTCCGACTAGCCCTATATGTTCATGAGTCTTTCTAGTCTCCTTCGGGTGGAACCAATAACATTTGAAGACTGCGACGTTCGGTGGGTTTTCACCATAGAATTGAAATTCATATATTGCTTCAACACTTCCATAATACTCGGTACTACATTCACCGATAGCAGAGACACAACAATTTGTATATTTCCAGTCCGGCATAGATAGCTCTTTGCCAAAGGTACGAAAGTGATACCCGTTGATGTTGTATTTCTCGAATGAACGGACCTTATAGTCAAAGCCATTAGCGGCTTGTCTCAATTCGGCGTCCATAGACTCTGAATTAGCCTACAAGTTTAATATGAAACGATTGTTGCATTAGCCGCAAGTTAGACCAAGGAACGAAATGGTCCATTATTGATCATCACTGTTAGTTTGAACCAAGACGTGAAACCGGGATATCCGCCTCCATGCTTTGCTAGAAGCTCATACTCTTCAACGGAATCATTTTGGATCACCGCTCCATCCGAGAATTTGGCGACATATCGACTGTATCAAATATCCGGGAATAACAGCAGTTCAAAGGAATTAGAAGTTACACAAAAATGTGCCGAGAACTTACTCAATGTACGGCCGCACTTTAGTTAGGTTGTTGAAGATATACAACGAAATGTTCCGCCATTCTTCGACATCCAACGTTATTGGTTTTGAAGCACCGGCTGGTGCGAGATTCCCTTTGAATAGGCTCAGGTTGGATCCACCTTTTTTAGGATCGGCATCATTGTACCGAGGCTTCGGATTATGCAAATGACGTTTTTTAGCTTCGTAGTGTGCTGTCAGAAAGTTAGCCACCTCCTAAGTAATGAATCCCTCGGCCATCGGTGATTCAATTCTACATTTATTTTTACATTTAGCTCGAAGCATCTTCTACATCCTCTTAGTTGCAAAGCACCAATGATTTTGCACGGGCCCACCCAATCTTGTCTCGGTTGGTAGATGTAAAATCAAATGCTGCATTGGATTAAAGAAGCCCGACTCAAAGATCTTCTCTAACTTGCAGAGAAACTTCGACGCCAACTCCTCCATGTCATCTACCACGCTAGGCGACAGTTCTTTCGCACAAAGAACACACAAGAAATAGCTTAGCCCCGCCAGTACTAGTCATTCATTCTCAGAAATAAAGCCATGTAATATCACTGGCATTACCCGTTCAAGCCGTATGTGCCAATAATGACTCTTGAGACCAAATATTTTTAATTTTTCAAGACTTCCTCCCCTCTTTAGATTTGCTGCATACCCATCGGGGAACATCAGGGGCATTTTGACCCACAAGATAATTTCCCTCATAGCTAGCCTTCCAAGATTGAACCAGGCCTTTGGCTTCGACCACTTCTGCTTTCCTTTGCCTTCTTGCACGTTTTGTAACGGTCTATGACATAGTGTCTCTTGATTGAATCTAGCCTTAGGATTATCCTTTGTCTTCCCATATATGTCGAACAATGTACCAAAAATGTCTTCTCCGATATTCTTTTCAGTGTGCATCATGTCGATGTTGTGTGGAAGAAGGAGGTCTTTGAAGTAAGGCAGATCCCACAAGCATGGATTTTGAGTCCACGCGTGTTCTGAATTATATCCCTTCTAATACCCTGGACGCTTTGGATCAGGCTCGAGGGCGTCTAACTGATCCAGGATCTGTTGGCGTGTCAACGCAGGTGGTACCAAGGTTTTGGAAACTTTACCTTTCTGAACTGATGGTGAGGATCCGAGAGCTGTCTATGCAAGTCAAAGCAAGAATTCTTCCCACCCACCTGCAACCAATGAAACTAAAGAGCTGGGTTGCACAAGGGGCACGGGAACCTTCCATGCACACACCATCCAGAGAATAGCCCATACGCTGGCAAGTCATGCATCGAGTAAATGTACCACACATGCATTTTGAAGTTTTCTTTTCTCGCGACATCGTTTGCCTTGACCCCATTATCCCAAGCTTCTTGCAATTCATTATTAAGCGGCTGCATGTACACATTCATATTCTTCCCCGTATAGTTGGGCCCTGGAATTATCAACGTCGGGAATATGTTCTTTCTTTTGCATAATCTGCCTAGGGGGGAGATTGAGTGGAATGACAAATACATGCCAACTACTGTGTTGAGTTGCCGCCATGCCGAGGGGATTGAACCCATCTACGGCGATGCACACTCGAGGATTCCTTGTACCTGCCATTTTATCCTGATATAATCTATCGAAATCTTTCCACGCTTCCCAATCCGATGTGTGTACCGCCATCTTATTGCCATCCGCATCTAGTTTGGTTCTTTTGCCCAATTTGTGCCATGTCATCAGTCTGGATGTCTCTTCGACCATGAAAAGACGTTGAAGCCTTGGTATGATTGGCACATACCAAAGAACATTAACTATGATTTTGGTCTGCCTCTTCTCACCCATACCGTTTTCTACCACAAGATACATGCAAGACTTGCAATTAGGACAATAGTCCAAGTGTGCATACTCCTTCCTATATTGAACACATTCTTTCCCACACGCATCTATCTTCTCATAGGGCATCTTAAGTACAGGAAGTATTTTGTCCGACTGGTACAGGTTTGTAGGCATGACATGGCCTTTGGGTAGAAAGCGTCTACAAAGTGTCATCATTGTGTCGTAGCATTCTCTTCCCAAGTTGAACTGAGCCTTTAGAGCCATTACTTGTGAAATGGCATCCAGCTGACAAAGCTCACTGTGCTCGTGGAGAGGATGTTTTGAAGAATCCAACATTTCATAGAAGGCCTTTGCAGATTCCTCCATCTCATCGTCCAAATCCCGAGCATCATCAAAGTCTTGCACCATGTATCCGATCCCGGTACCATGCTCGTCGGTGCGACGACGAGCCACCTCAGCTCTGGTGCATTGTATAGACTCACCATGAAATGTCACATCGTATAATTAGGCTTAAAACCCCTACTCTACAGGTGTTTAATCATTGCAGCCTCTTTCATCTTTTTATAGTTGTCGCACTATGAACAGGGGCACTAGTTTGTTTCCTGGCCATTTGCAAATACGGCTTTCACAAAGTCCCTGGTTTTTTGAAACCATTCTTTCATCATCTCTTTCTGACTAGGGTGACTGGTGTGCATCCATGCATGATCACTCCTATTGCCTAGCTACTAAACACACAAGAAATATATATATATATATATATAATTTAGAAAATATATACATCAATTAATCAAGTTTGCCAGTTTTATTACGTCCATGCAACCTACACGCTAATAGGTAAAGATAGGTCCTAATCCCACCCGAGTATGTGTAGATTGGGTTCGTTTTTCATGCTCTCCTCCGGATCCAACGCAAAATTTTGGCAGCACCTCCCCGCTGTTCTCCTGATACACGTCTCGGCAATAAACAGAGAGGATGTGTATTTGAAGAACAACAAGGAGGCACTAACAAAAATATGCATCAGATCCAGAACAAAGAATATGGGAAAACGAACCCAATGTACACATACTTGGGCTGTCCATGGATAATGTTGGAAAACTCACAAGAATCACAGTTATAAATATATGCAAATGGACGCATATTTATAACTGCAATCCTTTTGAACAAGAGACGCATACTGGTCCGCATACTGATAATTTAATGTACCTATATCTAGCAAGTTTCATTCGAAGACCGACCCAGAGCAAATTAATGGGTGAGGAGGAGATGTCATTTTTACTCACCCACAAACACAGGGGCGGAGCTCGTCGAACGCACGGGGAGATCTTTGAACAGCAGACCTCACAGCGACGAGACAACAACACATGTAAACCCCCCCGATCAACACAAATATTTTGTGTTCATTAATAAAATTGAAAAATATATGACCTAACACAAATATATGACCTATATAGATGTCATTTAGGGTTCCATCAACGTCGAGGAACCCCCTAACTCACTCATCCCTGGCGCCCTCAGGTATGGCGACACACGGTCGAAGGGTCAGCATGCCAACTCTTCCGGTTTCGGAGACCTCTCTTCTCTACCTCTCCTCTCCTCTCCGAGCATTCTCCTGGTGAGGTCCACGTCCGGCAGCCTCTGGAAGGCCGAAGATCACCTTTTCGGTCAACAAGAGGCCGAAGAGGTGTTGGGGGTCTGGGGTTGGGGGTCAGTGGCGTCGGGTCGGCGTATTAACAACTCCACGGAGTTTCGTGTCGGGGTGTCGGGATGTCGTGTCGGGGCATCGTGTCGGGGTGTCGGGGCATCGTGTCGGGGTTTCGGGGCATCGTATCGGGTGTCAAGGTGTTGTTTTCTTCTTCTGCCTCTTCTTTTTTCCTCTTCTTCCTTTTCTTCTTCTTCTTCTTCTTCCTTTTCTTCCTTTTATTCTTCTTCTTCTTCTTCTTATTCTTATTCTTATTCTTCTTCTTCTTCTTCTTTTCTTCTTCTTCTTCTTCTTCTTCTTGTCCTCCTCCTCCTCCTCCTCCTCCTCCTCCTTCTCCTTCTTCTTCTTCATCTCCTTCTTCTTCTCCTTCTCCTTCTCTTCTTTTCTTCTTCTTCTTCTTATTCTTATTCTTCTTCTTCTTCTTCTTCTTCTTCTTCTTGTTGTTGTTGTTGTTGTTGTTCTTCTTCTTCTTCTTCTTCTTCTTCTTCTTCTTCTTCTTCTTCTTGTTGTTGTTCTTGTTCTTCTTCTTCTTCTTCCTTCTTTTTAGTTTCCTCTTTCTTTTCCTCTTCTCCTCATCCTCCTCCTCTTCTTCTTCTCCTCCTCCTCCTCTTCTCATCTCGTCCTCCTCCTCCTCTTCTTCTTCTTCTCTTCTTCTTTTCTTCTTCTTCTTCTTCTTCCTTCTTTTCATTTTTGTTCTTTCTTCTCCTCTTCTCCTAAACTAATTAACTAAATAACAGAACTAATGAACTAATTAAATAACAGAAACCTAAACTAAACTATTGAACTAAATAAAAGAAACCTAAACTAAACTAATGAACTAAATAATAGAAAACTAAACTAAACTAATTAATCAACAAACATAAAAAAAGGAATTTTTTTTACCTCCGGGTGGTGGGGGCCGGGGCCGGCAGGGGCTCCGGGGCGGTTTGGCACCGGGGCTGCATGCGAGGTGTGCAGGTGCGGTGGCAAGGTGGCGGGGGGGGGGCTCATCATGCAGATGGGGGCGCCGCGTTGGGGGAGAGGGGTGGCGCCGGTGGTGGGGAAGAAGGGGGTGGAGCCGGCGGTGAGGAAGCGGGGTGGCACCGCGCGGATGGGGGCGCCACGGTGGGGGAAGGGGGTGGATCCAATGGCAGCGACGGCGGTTGTGGCGGTGCGACGGGGAGGGCAGGGGCGAGAGAAATAGAGTGGAAGAGAGTGGGAGGAGAGTGGGGTGGGGTGGGGGCGGGGCTGACCGTTAACTACCGTCCCCTTTTGCCATCCTCAGGTGGATGACAAAGGGGAGGAGGCAGACGACAAAGTTTCGGGTGGGGTGGGTTTGGCGCCAGTCGTCAGGGGGGTGGGGCCTCTCCCCTTTTGCCGTCTGCCGGGGCCTTCTGTGCAAATTCTGAGATATATTGCCATGCAAATGCCATCGTCACTTCCAATGACTACTTCATTCATCATCGTAATGTTTGCATGATAATATAGAGCTGACATAATATTTGTGGCAAAGCCACTGTTCATCTTATTTTTGATTCATGTCATGCTAGATCTTTGCACATCCTGGTACACTGCCAGATGCATTCATTCAGAGTCATATCGTCCTATTAGTTTTCATATTAAGTTGTAAGTAAATAAAAGTGTGATGATCATCATTATTAGAGCATTGTGCGTGTGAGGAAATAAAAATGGGGGAGGCCAAATGATCCCACCATAATATAATAATAATAATAAAATGAACGAGAGAAAGAGAGAGAAGGGACTTTGCTACTATCCTTTACCACACTTGTCCCTCAAAGTGGCACCTTGTTCTTCATATAGAGAGTCTCATGTCATATCATTCATATGCTAGTGGGAATCAATTTTTCATAAACTTTGCTTGTATATTCCAATGACGGTCTTCCTCAAATGCCCGCGGTCTTCATGAGCAAGCAAGCTGGATGCACAACCCACTTAGTTTCATTGCAGCTTTCATACACTTATAGCTCTTGTGCATCATTTGCATGGCAATCCCTACTCCTCGCATCGATATCTATCGATGGGCATCTCCATAGCTCGTTGGTATGCCTAGTTGATGTGAGACTATCTTCTTGACTTTTACACCTTTGAAACCTACCACCATATTCTATTCGACCTTTAAGCTATGTCCAATGTTTCACGCTAATGTATTGCATGAAGAATAAAAAGTTGATGCATATCGAAAAAGTACGATCCAATTTCCTGACTTGGACACCATGGTGCTTGACATTTGTATTAATCTGATGAAGATGCACCCATGACTTGCTAATATAATAAATATGGATGGGAGGTAAAACAATATTTGAGGATCGTATACTTTGAAAGTTTAATGATTTGATGCTTATACCTATAAGTATTTCTATGTTAATGTTTGTTAATTAATCATTTATCGATGAGCATACATGCATAAGGTTACATAATGGGTATCATGTCACATCAAAAATTCTATTTTTATTATTTACCTACTCAAGGACGAGAAGGAATTAAGCTTGGGGATGATTGATACGTCTCCAACGTCTCTATAATTTTTGATTGTTCCATGCTGATATATTATCATTCTACAATACTTTTAGGGTATTTATGTACCATTTTATATTATTTTTGAGCACTAACGTGTTGACCCGGTGTCGAGTTCCAATTAATGTTTTCTGCTTGTTTTTGCTTTTCGAATTTTCCATACAGATGAAGTCCAATTGCCCTAAAAAAATTGGTGATTTTTTTAGATCAAAAGAAAACCAACGAGCATCGGAAGAAGGTTAGAGGCCTAATGAGGAGCCCACAAGCCAATAGGGTGCGACCTGAGGGGGCGCCCTGATAGCTTGTGCCTCCCTCGTGGCCCTCCCGATTCCATTCTTTGGCTTATAAATTCTCATCTACCCTAAAAACACTAGATGGAGTCTCGAAACACTTTTTATGCCACCATAAGTCTCTGTTCCTACAGAGGCCATCTCGAGCTGCGTTCCGGCATCCTGCCGGAGGGGGGTCAATCACGGAGGGCCTCTTCGTCAACCTTGCTGCCCTCATGATGATGTGTGAGTTGTTCACCATAGATCTAAGGGTCCATGGCTATTACCTAGATGGCAATCTCTCGCTTTGATCTTCAATACAATGATCATCACATCTTCGCTTTGATCGAGATGATGTAATTCCTTTTGTGTGATGCATTTGTTGGGATCCGATGAATTGTGGGTTTATGTTCAGATTATTCATGATAAACATTTGAGTCTCCTATGAATACTTATTTGATTTTTATGTGCATGATTATGATAACTTCGTAATTCGTCTCGATCTATTGAAATAGTTTGGCCAAATAGATCGATATTTGTTCGGTGAGAGAGGTGCGCTGTCGTAGGTTCAACCTCGCGAATTTCTATATCCTAGTGACAGAAGGGGACAAGATGCATCTTTGTGTTGCTGCTTCTAAGGATAAAATGATGGGGTTTATTCATATTGCTTGAGTTACTTTGTCTACATCAAGTCATTGTTCTCCATGCATTACTCCGTTCTACTTAATACTGTCGATGCATGCTGGGTAGCACTTGATGAGTGGTGTAATAGTAATAGGTGCACGCAGGAGTCAACCTATCTTTTTATGGACGTGATGCCTATATACATGTGATCATTGCCATGAATATCGAATAACTATCCACTTTTCTATCAATTGCCCAACAGTAATTTGTTTACCCACCATATGCTATGTTTCCATGAGAGATGCAATTAGGGAAAGCTATGGCCCCCGGGTCTATTCACAACATATTGATAAAACATTCATTACCTTGCTACCATTAACTTGTTTTTATTGTATCCTTCTATCTGCAATTGTCTACACACCTCACTTGCTTGCAAATAACAAGACAAGAGGATTGATAAACCTCTTGCCCGTGTTGAGTTTAAGTTGTTTGTTCTTTTGTGTGCAACCGCTGAAGACGGTTGTGGTTGATATTCCAATTGGTTTGATAAACCTTAGTTTCACAACTAAGGGAAATACTTGCCCACATTGTGCTACGATAACCCGTTCCTCGTCACGGAAAACCCAACGTAGATGAAAAGTATCAGTACTGTATACTATCGTTTTCACATTTTTTATCTATCAATATAAGCCATGAAAACTCTAGGATAAGTAGATAACAAAACTATGACAACAATCTGTCTAAATCGAACAATCTTTAGCAATTAATTTAAACAATTTACTTCTCCATCTCCAAAAAATATGACAACTTAGGACAAGCTAAAGAATTTGTATGACCATACTGTATAAAAATTTCAGAAACTTTCTACGTTTGAGTAAAATCTCATAAGTCAAATACCACAACAAAAGTTTTTGTTTAATACAACACACTTCACACATGCAATTCAAGCATTCTAAAGGAAATTCTTGGAAAATTTTCTTGAGAAACAAGATTATAAGTAAGAACAAGAAAATACTAACAAAATAAAATGATGCTCGAAGCAAAACACATACTATGTCACCAATAAATAAATAAGTCCACGTAAGCTTAGACACTTGAGTCTTCCTTGGATATTATCCCGGGAGTCTTGGGAAACCCTAAACTTAGGGTCTTGACGCTCCTTATTCTACTCATATCGGTATGTCACCGAATACTTGATAACTTCAATCACACAAAGATTAAGAGAAACCTTGTGAGATCCATTAGTATAACACGCAAATCATAAACTTTATGTACTGTTATAAATTGATTCATATTTAATTATTGCATAAGGTACTTATTCTAACTTATCCATGGCTTATACCCCTGATACAATCCATAGCATCATTAAAACAAGCAAACTATGCAAGCAAAAAACAAAATCTATCTAAAACGGAATAGTCTCTAACGATCAACACAAAACGATACTTCTGTAACTCAAACAATTCAAAAAAAAGGAAAATTTGGGGAATTTGTATATTAATGTTGTGTAAAACATTTAGATCAAAAATACATCCCGGTAAAATCAGGAAAATGCTGTATTGTATGCAAAAGTTTCTGTTATTGCACAGGATCAAATATACTGTCACCCAAATCATCCCAAAGGCTTTACCTGGCACATTATTGAACTAAGAGACACAAAACATGATTACTACAGTAGCTTAATCCTGTGAACACACACAAACAGAAATGATAAGTGTTGGGTTGTCTCCCGACAAGCGCTTTTCTTTGAAGCCATTTAGTTCGGCATGATAATACCAATGATGCCCACATAGGAATAGTAGATGAAAAATGCAAAAGAGCATCATGAATATTATGACAAGCACATTATTTTTATCGTACAACGGTAAGTGTAAGGGAATAATTGTTTCTGTGAGAAATTTCCATGAAAAATTCTACATTGTTTCCACGAGCAAGAACACAAGTGTTCAAGGTTGACCCTCACTTCTTGACTGCATAAGTTTCCAATCGCTTATCTTTTAAGAGGCCAAGTAATTTTTTATGTTTTTAGTTTTTCAAATTTTGGTTTGTTTCACCCCCAACTAAAGAAAGAAAACAAGTATTATAAATAAAAGAAAAAAAAATCTATTATTGATAGAAGCAAACAAGCATACCCAAAAATAATGACCCCACGCTATTGCTCCCCGACAACGACACGAGAAAAGAACTTGATAATCCCCAAGTGCAAGGAATCATCATAGCAATTTCCAAAAATGGAAGTGGTAAGTATGGAGTGTCAAACCCACAAGGAGCTAAAGGTAAGATCAATATTCTCTCAAGTACTATCTGCCACCGATATGACTCTACATACACCGAACGTTTCCTTATATCTAGTAACGAGATATACAACTGTGTTGTGGGTATAAAGAGGATAGCTCTGCATGATACTTGAGAACAAAAATATGAAAAATACTCGCTTCCTAAATAAAGATATAATATTTTACAAATAGCGAGTGTGAAATAATGATGGTACTGTGTGCGGAATTATCCTAGGCAGTTGATAACAAGATCAGTAATCATTCTTGCAATTTTACATGAGGTAGAGGCATGAGCTAACATACTTTTCGTACTTGGATCATATGAACTTATTATTTCATCTCTAGCAAGCATCTGCAACTACTAGAAATCATTAAGGTAAACCCAACCATACATTAAACATCAAGTCCCCTTTACTCCCATACGCAAACAACTCCCTTTCTCGGGTCTAAGCTTCTGTCACTCTCGGCACCCACTATAAGAGAATCGTGAACATATTGCAAGCCCTAAAACGAGAATTCCCTCCCGTGTGCATGACAGGAAGGGCACCATATGACATCACCAAAATAAAACATACACTCAAATCAATCAAGATCATCAATCAACCCAAGGGACAACATAAATCTACTCAAACATCATAGGATGGAAACACATCATTGATTAATAATATGTTGCATGAAACACCATGCTCAAGTAGGGGATTACAGGCAGTGGCAAAGCGAGGGGGTGAGCAGGGGCTATGCCAATTAAGTGTACTAAATTAGACAGACCATTGTTATATATTCACATCCATAAGAGAGCCTTACTATCGCATGGCCCAAGCCCAAGAGGCACAAATATTTATGGCCTAACTGTCGACCTGATGGATATGTACTCGAGAAACCTAGCCCTAGAAGACTCGATTCTTATCGACACCGCCAGACTGTCGGCTGCTTGTGTGATGCATTGGTCGTCAGCCACCGATTGGAAGGTTTTGCCCCTTTTTAATCCTCATCAAATTTGGACATTCGCCGGCACCTCTGATCACCGTTGCGAGCTTCATCGGCAAATCGACACAATTATGAATCATTAATCTTGAGTTCTGGACTGATTGATGTTGATCTAGGATGGAACTCATCATGGATTATTTCTCAAGGTATATAAATACTATTAACTAATGCGGTAGTGCTAGATGCATTACTTAGTAGGCGTAATAGTATGTGCTTAGTTAGAGGATAGATACAGATCCACTTGTCTTTTGTTTGAGTTCAGATATACTTCTATAATAGATAGAACATAAAGGGAAATACTATAACATGAAATTGCTTTTTTCCAATCCACTTGCTTCATATTCAAATCATTTTTGGCGAAAATTCAGGTCAACTTGTGAATTGTATGATCTTGAAGATAATCATAGAGCTAAATTTAAACCAGCAGCTATACCTTGCAACTAGTTGTGGTATACAAATTATAATGTCTTTTTGTGCATACCCAGATTATAACAAGTAGAAGTATTACAAATTATATTTTAGGCCATCATTTTATTTAAGACTTTATATATATATATATATACACATATATATATGTGATCATATATATATATGTGTGTGTGTGTGTGTGTGTTATTCCGTGATCGTGGTCTCTTTCGCCCCCTCCCCCATGCTCATATCCTGGATCCGGCCCTAATTACAGGCGGGGTGCAGGTAAGTGGACCACCATAGATAGAGGAGGGAAGGTGATGGATACGGCAATGGTTCCTCTGGCGGCACTCCGGCGCCCCAGGAAGAGAGGGGGAGAGAGTCTTCCTCCTTAGGTTTCATCCTCCATGGCCTCCGCCTAGATGGGGAGAGGTTCTTCTCTCTAGTACTTGGCCACCATGACTCGTGGAGGGGCGAGAGCTCCTCCAAGATTGGATCTCTCTATGTGTTTCTCTCCTATTTTCGTTGTTGTTTTCTGGTCCTTCACCATTTCTTGTATATTCGGAGATCCGTAACTCCGATCAGGCTGAAATTTAAGGGGATTTTTATCGAAACAATATATTTCTTGTGGCGAAAGAAGGACCCCAACCTATTTAAGGGGGAGCCACAAGGCATCAAAGCGCGACCACCCGGTGGCCGCACCCTGTTGCTTTGTGGGAGCCTCAGGCATCGTGTGGCATTGATTCTTCTTCCCAAAAGTAACAAATATTCCAAGAAAATTTACGTAATTTTTTATCACATTTGGACTCCATTTGATATGGAATTTGTGCGAAACAAAAAAACACAAAAACAGGAACTTACACTAGGCACTGGATAAGTAAGTTGGTCCCAAAAAATAATATAAAGTGTTGCCAAAAGTATATGAAAGTTGTAGAATATTTGCATGAATACTTCATAAATTATTGATACGTTGGAGAGGTATCAACAATTGAATAGTAAAATGGTCTTGAGGAGCTAGTGCGGTAAGCTAGCCAGCGGTGTACTGTAGCCGATGAAACTTCTGTCCTAAGCCATGTATGGGGATTGGCCCAAAATATTTTGTACTGCATCACACACGATTCATGATCGTAATCTATTTTTGATATACTTGATTGTCATATTGTTTTTAAAACAAAAAATAAGATTACTTTGTCAAAGGACGGTGTTTGGATTCCAATAAGATTTATATGAAGTGAACACACGCCAATAGCAGTGTCGTTATAAAATATGCAATAATTCATGGTTGATTTGGTATTTTTATACATTAATTGAGTTTTCTAGACATTTAATGTGTATAAATAAAATTTGAACTATTGTCCCAAGGTCCGTTGCATCAAAATGGGTTGAAAAATCATATAATTGTCCATGGCTACATATTTACGCCCCATGCAATAAATGGAAATCAATTTAAAACATCTCAGTTTCTTGGATCGACCACAAAATTGAGAAACTTGGGTTTTAAATTCATGTAAATCAAAAACTCGTCAAAAAATCATGAAACTTGCCATGGTATCATGACATGGCTCATATGTGTCGTGGTAAAAAAAATCTCTAATTTGGGACAAGTTTTGGCACAAGCCCCTTACAAATCGGAGCTTCTCATGGGAAGCTTTGTGGTTCCGATATGGAGCACATGACCTTACGTGGGGAAACGACATCCACTGTCTCTTCTCGCTTTGAGCTATTTCTAGAGGCAACATGAGTTTCCTATGAGAAGTTCTGATTAAGATTTCTAGACATTTAATGTGTATAATTCAAATTTGAACTACAATCCCAAGGTCTGATGCATTAAAATGAGTTGAAAAATCATATAAGTGTTCATGGCTTCATCTTTAGGTCACATGCAATAAATGGGAATGGATTTCAAACATCTTAGCATCATGGCTCGGCCACAAACATTGAGACACTTTGTTTTTAAATTACTATATATACAAAACGCGTCAGAAATTCATGAGACTTGGCATGTTTTCATAAATTGGCACATTGTAACATCCCCAATTTTGGAATGTTAATAAAATTATTAGATTGATTGTTTGTTTGTTTGAGTGATTGAAACTTGAGTGAAATTTGAAACTTTTCAAAAACTTTTGAATGAGAGGGAATAAAATGACTTTCCTGTTTCCTGTGAGTTCAAATTCATCTTTTTAAAACTAGCGAGAGGAGATAGCATGACTTCTTCAACTACAAAGAATTTGAACCAAGGTGGCACTTGAATTTCCTTTCGATTTTTTCCTTTGCATTTTGTTTTCTTCATCACTCACGGAATGCCGGGAACAATACTTTGTCAAACAAGAGAAAAAGAGAAGAGAAACATGACCTTCCAAACCCGGGGATATTCTTTGAAATATTTGAGCCATGACACCCAAGATTTATTTGAGTAATTATTTGCAAAAACAAATAAAGCATTTAGGAGATTTTCTGAAAAAAACATTTTTTTGAAGTATTTATTTTGGCCGTGGAAAAATGTCCATCTTTTTAAATTTATTTTTCTGAAAATTTTAATATTTTATACCCCTATATTCCAAGGATATTCTATTTCCTTTTAATCGTATTAATTCCTATTTTAATAAAAAGGGAAAGAGATCTCTTATTTTAGGAATGTACTTGGGCCACGTTAGGAAACCAATCTGGCCCAATCCCACCTTCTTCTTCCTCCTCACGAGCTTCCTTCTCTGGCCATGGCAGAAGCTTCCCTCCCCCGATTCGCGGGCTACACTTCCTTCCCGAGCCTCCCACCACCCCTATAAGAAGTCCCCTCCTCTCCTCGTTCCATTTTCCCCATCACCTCATCTCCTCCCTGCCCGTAGCCACCTCGTCACCATCTCCATCTTCCTGCCAAGAACGAAGCCTACAGGAGCTCCCTACCCTCACCCCACCCCTCCTGTGCCCCCACTCCCTGCCGCGGCCCCCATGCCAACTCCCCCTCACCATGTTGCCCCCCTGCAGGTCACCTCCCCGCCGACATCCCCCTGCCAAGATCCCGTAGAAGCCGCCAGGAGTACGCCGACACAGACGCCCAGGACGCCCCTCCTCGCCTCCAGGAAGCCCCTCCCCACCAGCGCCGGGACCGCCTCCGCCGTTCCCCCTCCCCGCCGGCGACCTCCCCTCGCCGGAGCAAGCCCCACCTCGCCGGCCAACCTCCCAGCCACGGCCAACCTTCCATCCACGGTGAGCTTCATAGAAATCCCATCACCATTTTTTTCAGAAAAAGAGCAAACTTATAAAATTTATATCTATTAGTCTATAACTCCGAATTAGGTGATTCTTTTGCGTTAGATCACAAATTTCTTGTAATTTCCGAAAACACATTATCTGCCAATGTTTGAAATTTTCAAATTTGAATTTGACCAGATTTAGTTTAAACCTTGTTTTTCTTATTCTGGGAGTTTAAAAATAGATTTTAATTTAATTCTTTTTGCTGCTGTTTCCTAGTGATCATATCTATTCGTACTTTAAGTTTCATTTTTTTTAAAATAATTTTACTTGGGGTTTTTACCAAAACAGATTCTGTTGTAGTTCTTTTAGGATTATGGCTATTTCTTTTTCTATAATTGTTTTTAAATTATTTTCTTTTATATTTCAGAAAGTTTATATTTTGTTTCTGTTAGTTAACAATAGGTTTTCAACCAATTTTTATTTTTATTTTTATATGTTATCATGAAATCAATTCTAGTTCTCTAATAACTTGCAATTGATTTCTCTACTGCTTCAACTCCCATTTGAAAATACTTTCAAAATAGTTTTATGTAAAATACTTTATTTTATCTTGGTTAAATTTATATCATAGTTCTCTGTTATTTAATGTTTTATTCTCAGTTAGAACAAAAAAACTATTTAGTGTTTGATGTAGTAGAAGACTCCTAGTTTTAGTTGAAGTTTCTTTCGGATTCTTATTCGCTCTCTCTTTTGGTTTGATTGCTAGAATGAATGCTAGTATGAGTGCTTATGTGAATGATATGTTTGTTATATAGATTTCATCGGAGAGTGACGAATAGTCTATCAAGTTATTTCTCGAGAACGATAATTCTTCTTCATCAACCTCACCAGGCAAGTCATTTGATCATGTATCACCTATGTTTTATGCATCGTAGTTCTACCATCCTATACCCAATTGCATGTTGAGTAGGTACTTGGAAATTATGGTTACATATTGTAGTATCATGTGGTAGGCACCCAACAACCCCGTTACTTGGTTGAGTGCATATCACGAGTGATGCGAGAATAATTTAATAACCAAGACCGGTTAAGTCAAGATTTTCAAGACCTCGTGATGCAATGCAACTCTGGGTGAAGGACGGTTGAACGGCTCCCTGGAGAAACCAGTGGATGCCCCGAGATGCATGGAGACGTGCCATGACATCTTGCGGAAAGCTTCACCCAGGCTTAAAGACACGGATGGATATTTTCAAGACCCAAGGCTTACCATCACAGCCACAAGTCATTATGGGCTCTGGCTTGGTTGGACAACATGGCGACTCTGGACAGGCGGTGCTAGCAGATGTAGAAGAACGGTAGGATTGGATGGGCACCGACAGGGATTCAGAGGGACCCGTTAAAATACCATGTTTCGATCATCCGGTCTTCAAACACCCTGAAGTGCGAGGACATACCGGAGGCGATCAAATATTGTGGGGAACGTGTGCAAAACTCCGCAAAGTACTCAAACCTAATCGATTAGCCGTATCCACGGTCATGGACAACTTGAGCCAAAGGAACTGAAGTTATCTGAAATTCTAAACACCATTATATATATTTGATGTGGGTAATATTGATAACTTGGGTATGAGAACTGGTTGGCGGAACCATCTCATTAACAACCAACTACGTAGTAATATTTTGCTTTTAGCCCCACTCTTGTTGTAGGAGAAAACTTTGCTTTCCGCAAAAACTTACAACCCCACCTGCCATATATGCATATAGTATAGATGTTATTTTTACCCCTCTCTTTTGTGACTTGCCAGCATATTCAATATGCTGACCTACACGGCTGCAACGTCTTATGTTGCAGATACTTTCTTCGACGAGTAAGAGTACGATTCTGGGTTATGGTCTGCACTCAACTTGTCGTTGGTGTTTATTGGGACTCCACTCCCTTGACTGTTTCCGCTGAGATTTTAAGGTATATATCAATTTTACGCTATTTACATGTGATTGCACTTGGATTTCTACATTGATGTACTGTGTGTGCCAGCATACTGATCCAGGGATGGCACAGAAACACAGAGGCTTGACTCGTTTTGAGTCGGGTCGCTACACACATATATGTTGTGGTTACAAAAACTGTCCAACTTGTGACAAGTTTTGGCACAAGCCCCTTACAAACCGGAGCATCTCACTGGAAGCTTTATGGTTCCAATAGGCAACATGTCACCTTATGTCACCAAAATGACATCCGCTCATGTTCTCGCCTCGAACTTTTTCTAGAGGCAACATACCAATAGAAGTGTCTTGCTGAAATGTGGAGTTATTAAGGGTTTGTTTTGCATTTTTTATACATTAATTAAGTTTTCTAGGCATTTAATGTATTGGAAATATGCCCTAGATGCAATAATAAAGTGGTTATTATCATATTTCTTTGTTCATGATAATCTTTATCTATGCTAGAATTGTATTGACCGGAAACTTAAATATATGTGTGGATATATAAGAAACACCGTGTCCCTAGTGAGACTCTACTAGATTAGCTCGTTGATCAAAGATGGTTGAGGTTTGCTAATCATAGACATGAGTTGTCATGTGATAACACAATCACATTTTTAGGAGAATAATGTGATGGACAAGACCCGGCCATAAGCATATCATTTGATTGTATCACTTAGTTTATTGCTACTGCTTTCTTCATGTAAAGTATATGTTCCTAAGGCCATGAGATCATGCAACTCCCTGGCACCGGAGGAATGCCTTGTGTGTATCAAAGGTCAATTTGTAACTGGGTGATCATAAAGGTACTCTAAAGGTATCTCCGAGTGTGTCTGTTGGGTTGGCATCGATCAAGAATGGGATTTGTCACTTCGTATGACGGAGACGTATCTCTGGGCCCTCTCGATAATACAACAACGGAAGAAGCTTGCAAGCAATGTGACTAAGGAGTTAGTCATATGATCTTGTATTATGAAACAAGTAAAGAGACTTGTCGGTAATGAGACTGAACTAGGTATAAGATACCGATGGTTGAATCTCGGGAAACTAATATATCGCTAGACAAAGGGAATTACATACAGGATTAACCGAATCCTCAATATCATGGTTCAACCGATGAAGATCTTTGTGGAATATGTAGGAAGCAATATGGCCATCTGATAACCCACAAGTGTAGGGGATCATTTGTATCCTTTTTCGATAAGTAAGAATGTTGAACCCCATGAGTAACTAAAGGTAGAATTAATATTCTCTCAAGTTCTGTCGACCATCGATACAACTCTACGCATGCTAACGCTTACTTTATCTAGAAAATTAGGGGTTGTTTAGTAGAAGAAAATGTGATAGATAGGTTTGCAAGAAAATAAAGAGCAAGTAAATGAAAGTTAGGGGTTGTTTAGTAGAAGATTTTTTGTGTAACACAAGAGAAAGATTGTCCATAGGCAATTGAATATAACATGATGGATAATTATCATATGCAATGAGGGAGAGGCATAAGCTAACACACTTTCCGTACTTGGAACATATGATCTTATGATTGGACCTCTAGCAAGCATACGAAGTACTAGAAATCATTAAGGTAAACCCAACCACAACATTAAACATCAAGTCCTCTTTACTCCCATACGCACATAGCTTATGTCACTCTAGCCACCCACTATAAGAGAATCATGAACATATTGCAAATCCTCCCGGGTGAATCTTACGGAAAGCACCTTAGTACAACACCATATTGATACGTCTCCATCATATCTATAATTTTTTATTGTTTCATGCCAATATTCTACAACTTTCATATACTTTTGGCAACTTTTTATACTATTTTTGGGACTAACATATTGATCCAGTGCCCAGTGCCAGTTCCTGTTTGTTGCATGTTTTTTGTTTCGCATATTATCCATACCAAACAAAGTCCAAACGAAATAAAAAACATACGGGGATTTTCTTTGGAATAATTATGATTTTTGGGAAGAAGCATCTACGCGAAACGATGCCCGAGGAGGTCACAAGCCCAGGAGGCGTGCCCCCCTAGGCCGCGCCTGGCACGCTTGTGAACAATCCCTAAGGCGGTTGGGGCCATTCTTTCTCCGCAAGAAAGCTAACAGCCGGGAGAAAATCGTGTTAAAAGTTCAGCCCAATCGGAGCTACGGATCTCCGGAAATTTAAGAAACGGTGAAAGGCAGAATCTGGGAACGCAGAAACAGAAGGACACACAGAGAGAGAGATCCAATCTCAGAGGGGCTCTCGCCCCTCCGCCTCCATGGAGACCATGGACCAGAGGGGAAACCCTTCTACCATCTAGGGAGGAGGTCAAGGAAGAATAAGAATAAGGGAAGCTCTCTCCCCCTCTCTCCTGACGGTGTCGGAACGCAACCCGCTGTACCCTCTACTTGAACATGGTGCTTTATGCTTCATATTATTATACAATGATGTGTTGCCATCCTATGATGTCTGAGTAGATTTTCGTTGTCCTATCGGTGATTGATGAATTGCTATGATTGGTTTAATTTGCTTGTGGTTATGTTGCTGTCCTTTGGTGCCCATCATATGAGCACGCGCGTGGATCACACCGTAGGGTTAGTAGTATGTTGATAGGACTATGTATTGGAGGGCAAGGGTGACAGAAGCTTGAGCCTAACATAGAAATTGATGCATACGAGATTGAAGGGGGACCAATATATCTTATTGCTATGGTTGGGTTTTACCTTAATGAACGTTAGTAGTTGCAGATGCTTGCTAATAGTTCCAATCATAAATGCGTAGAATTCCAAGTAAGGGGTGACATGCTAGCAGTGGTCTCTCCCACATAAAGCTTGCTATCGGTCTAGTAACATAGTCAATTCCTTCGGGACAATCCCGCAACTCCTACCACCACTTTTCCACACTCACGTCATTGTTTCTAACCAGGCCCTAGTTTTATTTATATGTTCTTCCTTTTCTTGCAAACCTATCCTATCACACCTACTAAGTACTTCTAGTTTCATACTTGTTCTAGGTAAAGCGAACATAAAGTGTGCGTAGAGTTGTATCGGTGGTCGAAAGAACTTGAGGGAATATTTGTCCTACCTTTAGCTCCTCGTTGGGTTCGACACTCTTACTTATTGAGAAAGGCTACAATTGATCCCCTATACTTGTGGGTTATCACATATCAACACACAATTCATATCAATAACATCATATCACCATTAACCCGTAGGACAAAAGAAACTTACTCAAACATCATAGGATAGCCACACATCATTGGGTAATAATATATAGCATTAAGCATCATGTTCAAGTAGAGATTACAACGGGGAAGAGGGGTTTTAAACTGCTGCATAGAGGAGGACAGAGTTGGTGGTGACAGCGGCAAAGTTGTTGGTGTATATCATCGTCACAATTGTTTCCTCGACGGTGTTCCGGCACCAGCAGGAGAGAGGGGCAGAGATCCCCCCTCCTCCATCTTATTCCTTGGCCTCCTCCCTAGGTGGGAGGAGGGTTTCTCCTCTGATCCATGGTTGCCATGGACCCGAAGGGCAGCAGCCCATTTGGGATCGGATCTCTCTCTCTCTCTCTCTCTCTCTCTATCTGTCTCTGTGTGTTTTTCTCTCTTGTTTTTTGTAACCTGTTTTCTGGCCCTTCACCATTTCTTAAATATACGGAGATCCATAACTCCTATCAGGCTGAAATTTTGAGGGGATTTTTATCGCGATAATATCTTTCTTGCACCCAAAGGAGAGCTCCAACCGACTTAAGGGATGGCCAGAAGCCATTAGGGCACCCCCTAGGCCGCGTACTATTGGTTTGTGGGGCCCTCATGCACCATCTTGCAATTATTCTGACTCCCAAGATTCACATATATTTGAAAATATTCTCCGTAAATTTTTATTGCATTTGGACTCCGTTTGATATGGATTTTCTGCGAAACAAAAAGCATAAAAAAATAGGAACTGGCACTGGGTACTGGGTAAGTAAGTTAGTCCCAAAAATAATATAAAATGTTACCAAAATTATATGAAAGTCGTAGAATATTGGCATGAGACAATAAAAAATTATAGATACGACGGAGATGTGTCAGCATCCCCAAGCTTAATTCCTTCTCGTGCTCAAGTAGGTAAATAATAATAAAAAGATTGATGTGGATTGCTACCTATCATAATCTTGAACAAATGTCTAATCATGACATGAATATTAAGATACAAGTGATTCAAGGCAATAGTCTATTATCTCACAAAAGACATTTATACTCAGGTTTACTAGGAAACAATCATGTCCTTTCAAAATAACAATGCTTGAAGAATGCTATCCCTAGAAAATCATATAGCATGTCATGTTTGGTATTCCTAGCATAAAGTAAAAATCATGGCATCCTGGTGTCTAACCAAGCAATTAGACCATACTTTTTAACGCACTTCAACTTTTTATTACTCGCGCAATACATTAGCGTGAACCATGGATATAGCATAAAGGTGGAATAGAATATGGTGGTAGGTTTCAAAGGGGTAAAAGTGGATAATAAAGTCTCATATCATCTCAGCATATCAACGGTCTATGGAGATGACCATCAATAGATATCAATGCGAGGAGTAGGGATTGCCATGCAATGGATGCACTAGAGCTATAAGTGTATGAAAGCTCGACTGAAGCTAAGTGGTGTGCATCCAAGTTGCTTGCTCATGAAGACCTCGGGCATTTGAGGACTCCCGTCAGATTATACAAGCCATGTTCTATAATGAAAAATTCCCACTAGCATACCATTTGAGGACTCTCTATATGAAGAACATGTTGCCACTTTGAGGCACAAGTGTGGTAACGAATAATAGCAAAGTCCCTTCTCTCTTTTTCTCTCATTTTTTTTATATTTTTCATGGTGGGCTTTTTATCTCTTTTTTCACCTCCCCATGTTTTTATGGTGGGATCATTTGGCATCCCCCATTTTTATTTCCTCACTGGGACAATGCTCTAATAATGATGATCATCACACTTTTATTTACTTACAACTCGATGTGAAAAACTCATAGGAAGATATGACTCTATATGAATGCTTTTGGTAGTGTACCAGGATGTGCAATGATCTTGCATAGAAAAAGATATAAAAAAACATACAAGCCATGTAAATATCATGCTAGATATCTTATGAACCTGCAAAGCAATATGCCAATGGAAGTACAAGTCATATGAAGTGACGGTGGAAGTTGCATGGCAATATATCTCAAAATGGCTATGGAAATGCCATGATAGGTAGGTATGGTGGCTGTTTTGAGGAAGATATAATGAGGCTTATGTGCAATAAAGCGTATCATGTCACGGGGTTTGCATGTACCAGCAAAAGTTGCACCGATCCTCGAGGTGTGAATGGACAATGCACGATACCAAAGAGGTTAGCAAATATGTGTAGGTGAGAGTGCATATATCCATGGATTCACATTAGTCATAAGAACTCACATACTTATTGCAAGGTTTTATTATCTCACTCGAAGCAAAGTACTACTTTCATGCCCCAAAGGAGAAGGTCAAGAGGAGTTAACCATCGCGGGACTCCGATTATAACAACTCAAAGGATTTCAACCAAGGATAAATTATGCGCCAATCTTCATTGCATAACTAGAGACTATACGTTTATGCTTTAGGAATCACAAACCTTAACGTCAATATTCCTACTAATCCACAATCATCAACTAGTGCACCCACATATTACTATCTTAATGTCGCAAAACTATTGCATGGAATCGAACATATCATACTCATTGATCGACAAGTTTTATGTAGTATTTTCTGACTAACCATGTAAGTGACCAATTCTCGTTAACTCTCTAAAAAGGTATAAGTGAAGCATAAGAGTTTAATTCTTTCTACAAAATACCACGCTCAAATAAATATAACTGAAGCAAAAGAGCATTCTATAAATAATTGTTTTCTGTATGCAGAGAAACATGCATCCAACTTTAAATGATATAAGTGAAGCGCAATCCACTATGGACTTTCCCTACCAGCATGGTGCATTTTTAAAAGGAAAATAAAAGTAAGACGATGCTCCAAGAATTTATGCATATCATGTGAACAAAACAAAAAACCGAAACATACCGATATTGTTGAAGAAGATAGAATGGATGCCTTCCAGGGCATCCCGAAGCTTAGATGCTCGAGTCTCATTTACTATTTAATAGGGGTGCCTTGGTCATCCCCAAGTTTGAACTCTTGTCACTCCTTATTCTTCGCATATCGATAGCTCCTCGATTTTTGAACACTTCATCCACACAAAACATAACTTTCATTAGAGAGGTTAGTTCATATAGCATCAAATCTTATCATGTTCTGCCAAAATAGTATGGCATAACTATATAATCTAACTTTATCCACTGTATGTTATCACAATTCTGTGGCTCCCAAGTCAATGGGGCTCAACAAGAATTCAAAACATAAGAAAGCAAAGTAACTATAACAACAAGCTTTGAAAAATAAGACAGTATGTAAAGATGCACATGAAATGTATACTTCTGTAACTTAAAAAATTCTAAAAAACTAGGACGTAGTAAAACATTTATATAATAATACTATGTAGAAATTTCATATTTTTGACGCTCTAGGAAAATATGAAAAATCAAACACTAAAACCAAAGTTTCTATTTTTAAACAACACATATCAAACATGCAATTCAAACATCCTAAAGGTAAATCTTGTCACATTATTTTTATGATACAATGGATTTTCACAAGGGAATAATTATTTTTGTTGAAAAGTTTCTGTAGTTAAGATTCACAAAGTTTCCATGGACATGAATAAAGTTCAAGGCTAGACCCCACTTCAACGATGCTCATGTTTCAAACTTTCACCTTTATTTTTGAAAGCATTTTAGGTTCCTCACTTTATTTTTTTGTTTTTAGTTATTTTAAAAGCACACAAAAGAATAAAATGACTATCTAATATTTTCGGGTTATCTCCCTGGCAACGCTTTCTTTCAAGCCATTAAGTTTGGTATATGGTGCTAAAGTAATTGATCCATCCGGATCCCAAGGTATATCAAAGCCAATTTTAATTAACATTGATTTGTAATTTAGTAATGAGCAAAAAACAACATATATCATGGAACAACAAAGTCTAACTCTGTTCCTATGCATTGGCATGTCATACAAGAACAATTCATTCGCACAAAGTAAAGCCCAATACATAACATAAGTAGTTTCTTGCAATTTTATCATATTAGAATCATAGAGAGCTGAAGATTTGGTTCCTCTATCATAAAAAATGCAAGTAGGAGGAGCAAGCATATGCATATTATATTTATCAAAATCATCATTTGTAGTGGTAAAACGCAACCCATCAATATAATCCTTATTAAGTGCAAACTTCTTTGATATGGTGTATTTCAGAGAATTCCAAAAGATAATAGGACTATCATGCATGGGTGCAATAGCAAAAAGTTCATGATTAACATAAGTAACTATGGAAAGTTCATCTCCATAAGCATAATTAATATTGGCATCGTGACCACAAGCATAGCTAGCATGAAGTTCACCAAAAGGGATATTTCAAATGAATCCAAGGGGTCATAGCAATCATCATATCATTCATCCTTATGTATGTGCAAAAGGAAATTAAACAATGTATGAGTTGAAGAGTTACTCTCATTAGAAGGTGGACATGGGTAGCTAATCTGCTCTTCCTCCTTTCGTTCTTCACTCTACTCCTCATCTTCTTCATCTAATGAGCTCAGAGATTCAGGAACTTCTTCTTCCACAGATTCCTACAAAATATTAGTCTTTCCCAAGGCAACGGTCATTCTTTTAATAAATTATTTAACATAAGCATTAGGAGCATAGTTTTTCATAGCAATATTTAAGTATGGCAAAAAAATAACAATAGGCCTCCTTGGCATAAGAATATAGTATTTCATTATCATTAAACACACATTGATATGGAATGTGTTTTTTAGTTTCTTCAGAACAATAAGTAAAATCATGTAACCAACATAAATTCCAAGCATGGCAACACAAAGTATTAATATGATTCCACAAGAGTTTCCCTTTTTGAGATATGCGGTGTCACACATAAGAAGAATGCTCATCTAATGATTTTCCCGCAAGTAAGCTAGTTGGGTTTTCAGCACGAGCACAAAGGGACCGAAGATGATCCGAGTAATATTCTTTGGTACTACAGAACTCTAGTGGTTCCTCAACTTTTGGAGCAGCAAGTACAACTATTTGTTTTTGGTATTTTGCGTATCGTACCCATATCTAAAGATAGAAAACAACTTAGAACAGAAAATAAAAATTACTTAGTGATAAAGCAAACAAGCACACAGGAGAATATCAACAACTATGCTATTCCTCCCCCGCAACGCCGCCATCAAAAGGTCTTGATAACCCACAAGTGTAGGGAATCCTTTGTAGCCTTTTTCGCTAAGAAATAGAGTCAAAACCAACAAGGAGCTAAAGGTAGAATTACTATTCTCTGAAGTTCTATCGACTATCAATACAACACACTAACACTTACTTTACCTAGAACAAGTATGAATCTATTTTGTGGGAATGAAACTAGAAGTACTTAGTAGGTGTGATAGATAGGTCTGCAAGAAAATAAAGAGAAAGTAAATAAAAGTGAGAGGTTGTTTAGTAGAAATCTTTTTTGTGTAACACAAGAGAAAGATTGTCCATAGGCAGTTGAATATAACATCATAGCTACTTATCGTATCCAATGAGGGAGAGGCATATAATAACACACTTTCCGTACATGGATTATATTAACTTATGATTGGACCTCTAGCAAGCATGTACAACTACTATAAATAATTAAGTTAAACCCAACCATAGCATTAAACATCAAGTCCTCTTTACTTCCAAACGTACACAACTCCCTTACGAGGATGTAAGCTTCACTCACTCTAGCCACCCGCTATAAGCGAATCATGAACATATTGCAAACCCTCCATCGTGAATATTTCATGTGTGCGCTTCACGGAAAGCACCTTAGGACAGCAACATATCAACACACAATTCATATAAATAACATCATCTCACAATTAACCCGTAGGACAAAAGAAATCTACTCAAACATCATAGGATAGGCACACATCATTGCTTAATAATATATAGCATTAAGCACCATGTTCAAGTAGAGATTACAACAGGGAGGAGAGAGTTTTACACCGCTGCATAGAGGAGGAAAGATTTCGTGGTGATGATGGCGAAGTTGTTGGCGTAGATCGCCATCATGATGGTTGCCCCGACAGTGCTCTGGCACCACCGGGAGAGAGGGTGAGAGAGCCCCCTCCTTCTTCTTCTTCCTTGGCCTCCTCCCTAGGTGGGAGGAGGGCTTCCTCTCTAATCCATGGCCGCCATGGCACGTGGAGGGAAGCAGCCCCTCCGGGATTGGATCTCTCTCTCTCTCTCTGTGTTTCTCTTGTCACTACTAGGGAAAAGCCTATACACAGGACCTCACTAGTAGCGCTGGAAAAAATAACACGCTGCTGCTAATTAGCAGTAGCGCTGATCCTTTTTAGCGCTACTACTAAGAGCTTAGAAGTAGCGCTGCTTGTCCGGAAAGCGCTACTACTATGTGGGACCAGACGATGCCACCAACGGTAGCTGTAGTAGCAGCGCTGTACATAAGCCAGCTGTACTGCTAAGTTTTTAGCGGTAGCGCTTTGTTTTGCACCACCGCTGCTGCTAGTGGGCCCCAATTAGTAGTAGCGCGCTTCTGTAATAAGAGCTACTACTACAACAATAGGAGCAACGCGTTCTGGTATGCAGCGCTACTGCTAGTTGCGGTTGGTGCCACCTTTCTACCCCTCTCTCCCTCCTCTCCCCCACTTTGACCTACCCCCCTCTCCTTTCCCCTCTCCACTCTCCACTCTCCACACCATTGTTCCTTTTCTTCTCTCTTCCACCTACATCTATTCTCTCCTCATTAATGTCCCCCTCCACCACAACTCTCCTTCATAAATGGCCTCTCTCACATCTCTCTTGGTCCCAACTAGCTACCTCCCTTCCTGTCCCCATTAATGCCCCCTCCACCATAACTCCCTCTCCATTAGTTAGATAACTAGATTCACCTCTCCACCCCAACAACTAGATCTAGCTAGCTATTTAGCCATCCACACGTGCTCTTTCGATCGGTCACTCTCTCATCATCTCTCTCGGGCCGGGAGATATATATGTGACTAAAAAAAGTTGTTCATTTGAAGAATGGGAATATTTGTGTGAATGAGAATATGTGTGTTTGGGATATATATATATATATATATATATATATATATATATATATATATATGGAGAGATTTGTGCGAGTGTGACATGCCCTCGAGTTGCTTATGTTTTGCCGAAATGTTGATTTATTTCCGTTTTGGTGAATTTTGAGCAAACTCAATATGTCCTATTTTTAGGCAAGGTCATGCAAAAAATTTATATGACTTTGAAGCATGGATGCATGCATTATTTATTTTATAACCCTTTTGCTTAGTATATACCGTGCAGTCGGTCATGAAGGTGAGTGGATGGAAGGTGGAGCGGTACATGCAATCCTCGGTGATGGACATGCATGCAAATAATCGGACTAGGATTAGATGTCCGTGTGCAAGATGCAAGGAAGGAGTCCTTTTGTACCCTTTTGATCGTGGCCCTTTGAAGGCGCACCTGCTGATGAATGGTTTCATGGATGGCTATACTAGGTGGATAAGTGAAGAAGACGATGATTATAAGGACGTCCAAATGGCAGGGAATAACGACATGGGGCTAGACGAAGAGATGACCGATAGACACGAAGACGATGGTGCCGGACATGGCGGCGGGGAAGAGTCCGGAAATGACGGCGGCTGAGAAGATTCCGGACACGGTGAAGAAGAGTCCGGACATGGCGGAGAAGAGGCGGTGGTCATGCCGCAGTCTTCGACGCTACTAAGTGCAGTCGTAGAAGACCGTCATGTTCAAGACCTCCTTCGCAAGAGTACGACTAGCGAGAGAGAGCTGCTTCTAAAGAGGAGGCCAAGCTGGCTCAACTTGAAGTGGACTCGAAGACTCTATTGTATGACGGTTGCGATCCCGAGGTGACCTGCTTGAGTTTCACGCTCGGACTTGTAAATATGAAGGCCATATACAAATGGACAGACAAAAGCCTCGATGAGCATTTGAAGTATCTACATAATAAAGTTCTTCCAGCGGGGAACCTGTGTCCTAGTAGTGTCGAGGAGGCCAACAAAATCGTTTGTCCTTTTGATTTGCCGCACATTGGGTACCACGCATGCATCAACGATTACATCATTTATCGGGGGGTGGGGAGGTGGCACGCAGAAAAAACCAACTGTCCAGTGTGCAATGCTTCTCGATACAAGAAGGAAGGAAAGAAAGCTCCTCAGAAAGTTGTATGGTACTTTCCGATCACTCCCTGTCTACAGCGGTATTTCGTAGATCCTAAGGAAGCAAAGCTCAAGCGCTGGCACGCGGAGAGGAAGAAGCCCGACGATGGAGATGATCCAAGGCTGAGACACCTCGTAGATGGTAGCCAGTGGAGAAGCATTCAACGCCGTATATGGATTTGCTAAAGAAGATCCAGGGAACATCGTGCTTGGTGCGAGTACAGATGGCATGCATCCGTATGGAAACCAGAACACCAAGCACAACACATGGCCCGTGTTTGTATGGATGTACAACCTCCCCCCATGGAAGTGCATGAAGACAAAGTACATACACATGTGCATGCTGATTCAAGGGCCAAAACAATCGGGAAATAGTATTAACCTATATATGGAGCTTCTGCAAGAGGAGCTAGACACGTCATGGAAATCACCGGCATGGACATGGGACACTAGCAAAGGAGAGTATTTCAATATGAGAGCCACGCTGATGATGATGGTGCACGACTATCTAGGTTACGGGTACACCGCAGGCCAGGTGTGCCACTGATACAACGGATGCACGAGGTGGATGGATGATACAACGTCTTAGCAGCTTACATCAACGAAAGATGGCGGGTCTAGGAAAATTGTGTACATGGGGCATCGTAGATGGCTCGACAAGTATGACCCGTGGAGAAAGCGTGGAGATCTGTTCAATGGATTGGCTGAGCTTTGAGGACCTCCACGTAAGAGGAGCGGCGCCGAAATTGCCGCGCTGTTGAGAAACTCGGAAGAATACCACAAGCCGGGAAAGATAAAGAAGGTGCCAGAAGCGCTGCTGAAGGTATGGAAAATGAGGTCTGTTTTCTGGGACTTGAGGTACTGGCCTAATCACGACACGCCTCGTTGCCTTGATCAAATGCATATTATGAAGAATGTCCTCGAGAGCTTGCTTGGCACACTGATGAACATGCCGGAGAAGACCAAGGATGGGCCGAAGGCAAGGAAAGACTTGGAAGATTTGAAGATCAGGAAATACCTCCACCGTAAAAAGTTGATGGAGGAGACAGAGACGGAGACAGAGGAGGGGGAAAGGGGCAGAAAAGTCAACAAGAAGGAGGAGAATTATTGCCCCCCTTCTTGCTTCACCTTAAGTCCAAAGGAGATCGATCAATTCATCAAGTGCCTTATGGGAATCAAATTCAGTTCCGGTTACTGTGGGAAGATAAGAAGATTTCTAGACCCCAAGAAGAAAAGGTTTAGCGGGATGAAGTCTCATGATTGTCATGTGATGATGACGCAAATACTCCCGGTTTCCGTTAGAGGTATAATGGAAAAGCACGTCCGTCAGACACTTACTGGTCTCTGCAACTTCTTCGATGTTATCTCTCGAAAGTCCATAAGTGTGAAGCAGCTCCGAAGGCTATAGGAAGAGATTGTCGTCATACTATGTGAGCTTGAGATGTACTTCCCGCCCGCGTTCTTTGACGTCATGGTGCATCTGTGTGTCCACATCGTGGGCAACATCATCGACCTCTGGCCGACATTCCTTCACAGCATGATGCAGTTTGAGAGGATGAATGGGGTCATCAAAGTATTCCTTCGTAACAATGCCCGTCCCGAAGGGAGCATCGTCCAAGGGTATCTGACGCATGAGTGCGTCTCTTTTTGCGATAATTATATAAGCATCGGAGACCGTGTTGTTGGTTTGCTCGTCAAGAAGCACAATGGGAAGCTCGAAGGAGATGGTCACAACAACGGCCGGAGGGAATTGCACGTGGACTAGTCGGATCGACTTTGACAGGGCTAAATTAGTAGTGCTACAACACCTAGATGTGGTAGATGATTATGTGGCACGACACAAAGAAAGCATCACAAAGAAGTACCGTCATAAGGGGATGCTCAAGACGGACGACGAAATTACTGTACAACACAACGCTACTTTCTTGCGTTGGTTCAAAGAGCAAGTTATTGAAAATCCCCCGGAAGAGGGCAGTTCGGACGGATTGCTCATACACGCCTTAGCACATGGCCCTGCGCCCAAGCTCGCAACCTATCAGTCCTACGATAGCAATAGGTACACGTTCTACACGAAGGCCAAAGACATGGACAGTGATTACCAGAACTCCGGGGTGACAATTCAATGCATGACCGACGCCAACGACACAACTGAAAGATTCTACAGAAGGGTCGAAGAGATGTGGGAGCTTGACTATGCTGGAATGCACGATGCGACGATGTTCCGTGTCAGATGGGCCAAGGACGTCGTAAGAGAAAACAAGTATTTCACCACCATGTCTATACCCGACGCGAAGAGCACTCCCATGAATGTTAACATCATCGCCAAAAATGAGCCATGGGTACACGCTAAGCACTTGACACAATGCTTCTTCATAACCGACCTGGCCAATACCAACTGTGTTGTTGTCAGGAGGACCAAAAGGAGCATCGTCGGAATGGATGGAGTCGCCAACGAGGAAGACTACGACCAATACGGCAACCCGATGAGGGAAGATGATGATGACGATGTAGCATACGTGTGCTACTTCTCAAACAACAATGCCAGAAATTGACACGTTGACGGAGACTTGCTTGCGTTGGTTTTTCCCTTGAAGTGGTAAGGGTGATGCAGCACAGGAGCAGTAAGAGTTTCCCTCAGTTTGAGAACCAAGGTATCAATCCAGTAGGAGAATCTCGTCAAGTCCAGAGTACCTGCACAAGCACAAAGAGCTTGCACCCAATGCTATAAAGGGGTTGTCAATCCCTTCAAGATTGATTATAAAGTGAGATATGAAGGCAGAAAGTGCAACGGAGTAAAAGAGTAAGGCTGAAAATATGGTGTGGAGTAAACCCGGGGGCCATAGTGTCCACTAGAGGCTTATCTCAAAATAGCAAATATTACGGTGCGTGAACAAATTACTGTCGAGCAATTGATAGAACCACGCAAAGTCATGACAATATCTAAGGCAATGATCATACATATAGGCATCACATCCGAGACAAGTAGACCAATACTTTCTGCATCTGCTACTATTACTCCACACATCGACCGCTATCCAGTATGCATCTAGTGTATTGAGTTCATGACGAACAGAGTAACGCCTTAAGAAAGACAACATGATGTAGAGGGATAAACTCAAACCAGTGATGAAAAACCTATCTTTTTACCCTTGATGGCAACAACACGATGCGTGCCTTGCTACCCCTTCTGTCACTGGGTGAGGTCACCGCACGGTATGAACCCAAAACCAAGCACTTCTCCCATTGCAAGAATCATAGATCAAGTTGGCCAAACAAAACCCACAACTCTAAGAGAATTACAAGGATATGAAATCATGCATATAAGATATCAGAAGAAACTCAAATAAGATTCATAGATAATCTGATCATAAATCCACAATTCATCAGAACTCGACAAACACACCGCAAAAGAAGATTACATCGAATAGATCTCCATGAAGATCATGGAGAACTTTGTATTGAAGATCCAAGAGAGAGAAGAAGCCATCTAGCTCCAAGCTATGGACCCGTAGGTCTATGGTGAACTACTCACGCATCATTGGAGAGGTCATGGTGTTGATGAAGAAGCCCTCTGTATCCGAATCCCCCTCCGGCAGGGCACCAGAACGTGCCCCAGATGGGATCTTGCGGAGCAGAAGCTTGCGACGGAGGAAAATTACTTTCGATGATCTCTTGATTTTTTCTGGAATTTTTGGAAATACATAGGCGAAAGACCTAGGGCAGAGGTGGCCCAGGGAGCCCACAAGCCTAGGAGGCGTGGCCCCCCTGGCCGCGTGTAGGGTGCTTGTGGGGTCCCTGGTGGCCCCCTGCCTTGGTTCTCAAGTTCCCCGATCATTTTCTGTTTCGAAAAAAAATCTTTTTGGAAGTTTCGTTCCGTTTGGACTCCGTTTAAAATCCTCCTCCGAAAAGGGTCAAAAACACGGAAAAAACAGGAACTAGCACTTGGCACTGAGTTAGTAAGTTAGTCCCAAAAAAGATATAAAAGGCATACAAAACATCCAAAGTTTGACAAGATAATAGCATGAAACCATCAAAAATTATAGATACGTTGGAGACGTATCAAGCATCCCCAAGCTTATCTCCTGCTCATCCTCGAGTAGGGAAGTGATGAAGACATAATTTTTTATGTGGAATGCTACCTAGCATAGTTGTCCTTTGTAACTTCTTTCGTGTGACATGAATGTTGAGATACGTAAGATTCAAAACAATAGTTTTCTATTGACATGAAAACAATAATACTTCAAGAAAACTAGCAAGGTAATCATGAACTTTCGAAATAATATAGTCTGGCTATGCTCCATCATCCTCACACAACTAATTTAAATCATGCACAACCCCGGTATTGGCCAAGTAATTGTTTTCGCACTCTTACTTTCTCGAACTTTTTATAACTATCACGCAATACATGAGCGTGAGCCATGGATATAGCACTATAGGTGGAATAGAGTGTGGTGGTGGTTGTGAGACAAAAAGGAGGAGATGGTCACATTGACTCGGCGTATCAAAGGGCTATGGAGATGCCCATTAATAGATATCAATGTGAATGAGTAGGGATTGCCATATAAAGGATGCACTAGAGCTATAATTATGTGAAAGATCAAAAGGAGAACTAGTGGGTGTGCATCCAACTTGCTTGCTCACGAAGACCTACGGCAGTTTTGAGGCAGCCCATCATTGGAATATACAAGCCAAGTTATATAATAAAGATTCCCACTAGCATATGGTGGTGCCGAAACGAGAGGCTCTCAAACATGAAGAACATGGTGCTATTATGAAGCACAAGTGTGGAAAAAGATAGTAGCATTGTCCCTTCTCTCTTTTTCTCTCTTTTTTTTGTTTGGGCTCTTTGGCCTCTTTTTTTTATTTGGGCTCTTTGGCCTCTTTTTTTATATTTTATTTCCTCACATGGGACAATGCTCTAATAATGATGATCATCACACTTTTATTTACTCACACCTCAAAGTTTATAACGATGATGACTCTATAGGAAATTCCTCCGGCAATGTACCGGGATGTGCAACGATCTAGCTTGGTGTGTGACGTTGAAACATCTCGCTAGCTACCTTACGATCATGCAATGGCAATATGAGAGTGACGGCACAAGTCATGAGACGGAACGGTGGGAGTTGCATGGCAATATATCTCGGAATGGCTATAAAAATGCCATAGTAGGTACGCATGGTGGCTGTTTTGAGGAAGGCATATGGTGAGTTTGTGTACCGGCGAAATTTGCACGGCACTAGAGAGGCTAGCAATGGTGGAAGGTGAAAGTGCATCTATACCATGGACTCACATTAGTCATGAAGAACTCACATACTTGTTGCGAAAGTTTTTATTAGTGATCGAAGCAAAGTGCTAAACACATACTCCTAGGGGAAGGGTTGGTAGGTGTTAACCATCGCGCGATCCCGACCTCAACACAAAGGATGACAATCAATAGATCAATTATGCTCCGACTTCCTAACATAGCGGTTCACCATACGTGCATGCTACGGGAATCACTAACTTTAGCACAAGTATTTCTAGATTCACAATACCCTACTAACATAACTCTTAATATTACCAAATCCAGGCCTCAAAACTAATTGAGAGGAATCAAGACTTCTCTTTCTACTCAATGCACATGAAGATGGAGGTTTTTGTATCCTCTTTGGGTACCTATCACCTTTGGGACTACTTTCATAGCATAAGCCAACTACCAAGTCACGCACCGCCGTGTTCTAAAAGATCTAAGTGAAGCACATAGAGCAAAATTATCTAGCTGAAAAGATATAAGTGAAGCACGATGAGAATTCTCGCAAAATCACGATGAGTGCATGTCTCTCTCAAAAGGTGTGCAGCAAGGATGATTGTGACACAACAAAAAGAAAAGACTCCTACGATACAAGACGCTCCAAGCAAAACACATATCATGTGGTGAATAAAAATATAGCTCCAAGTAATGTTACCTATGGATTGAAGACGAAAGAGGGGATGCCTTCCCGAGGCATCCCCAAGCTTAGGCTTTTTGGTGTTCTTGAATTTGGCTTGGGGTGCCTTCGGAATCCCCAAGCTTGAGCTCTAATATGTCTCCATCGTATCTACTTTTCCAAACTCTTTTGCCCTTGTTTTGGACTCTAATTTGCATGATTTGAATGGAACTAACCTGGAGTGACGTTGTTTTCAGCAGAATTGCCTTGGTGTTATTTTTGTGCAGAAATCAAAGTTCTCCAAACATCCTGAAAATTGACGGGGAGCATTTTTGGAAAATATGAAAAATATCTGCGCCAAGTTCCACCTGAGGAGATGGGCTAGTGGGCCACAAGCCCTGGCTCCGCCACCACCCCCTGGTGGCGGTGAGCAGGCTTGTGGGGCCCACATAGCTCTGCCGCCACCAATTCTAGCTCTATAAGTTCCCTTTCGTCCCAGAAAAAATAAAAACAGAAGTTTTCGTCGCGTTTGTGATACGCAGCCGCTGCCACCACCTGTTCTTCATCTGGAGGGCTGATCTGGAGTCCGTCTTGGGCTCCGGAGAGGGGAAATCGTCGCCATCGTCATCATCAACCTTCTTCCCTCTCCAATTCCCTGAAGCTCTTCGTCGTTCGTGAGTAATCTATTCGTAGGCTCGCTGGGCAGTGATGAGTAGGATAAGATCTATCATGTAATCGAGTTAGTTTTGATGAGGATTGATCCCTAGTATCCACTATGTTCTGAGATTGATGTTGCTACTACTTTGCCATGCTTAATGCTTGTCACTAGGGCCCGAGTGCCATGATTTCAGATATGAAATTATTATGTTGTCACCAATATATGTGTGTTTTAGATCCGATCTTGCAAGTTGTAGTTACCTACTATGTGTTATGATCCGGCAACACCGGAGTGACAATAACCGGAAACACTCCCGGTGATGACCATAGTTTGAGGAGTTCATGTGTTCACCAAGTGCTAATGCGTTGGTCCCGTTCTTTATTAAAAGGAGAACCTTAATGTCTCGTAGTTTCCTTTTGGACCCCGCTGCCACGGGAGGGATGGACAATAAATGTCATGCAAGTTCTTTTCCCTAAGCACGTATGACGACACACGGAATGCATGCCTACATCACATTGACGAACGGGAGCTAGCCACATATCTCTCCGTGTTATAACTATTGCATGATGAATATCATCCAAACAAATCACCGACCCATTGCCTACGAGTTTGTCCTACTGCTGTTGTTACTTGACTTGCTTTGCTTCTGTTACTACTGTTTCTACTACTGTTACTTGTCTTGCTCTGCTGCTACTGTTGCTACTACTGTCGCTTGCTACTTTTGCTACTTGCTACTGCTGTCACTACTGCTTTTCCTTGTCGTTGCTATTGCTCGTTACACTTTTGCTACTTGCTACAATTTTGGTTCGCTGGTCGTTGACGGGAACTGACAATTTCCGTCAAGTAGGCAACTTGGCGCCATTGATACAATCGTTAGAAATAGTCTTCCATGTCAACAGATCGTTTCTGACACCGTTGTTATCATACTACTTTGTTGTTACTACTTTGCTTGCATATACTAATCTTTCAGGTGTGGTTGAATCTGACATATTCAGCTACTAATACTCGAGAGTATTCTCTCACCTCCTGTCTGGCTAACAAACAAATTTGGGTCGAATACTCTACCCTCGAAAACTGCTACGATCCCACGCGCTGGTGGCCCATCAACAACATTCTTCTAGTTTCAATTGCCGGAGAGTGCTAGCAGCATTCTTCTGGTGCCGTTGCAAAGGGGAAGAGCAGTTGACATCAAGCATTTTTCTGGCGCCGTTGCCGGGGAGGTATTGCTATATTCTCCGAGTCACTTGGGATTTATATCTGCTGATCACTATGAAGAATCTGAAGGATCCAAAAACCAAAGTCTTGCCTTCAACTACGAGGGGAGGTAAGGAATTGCCATCTAGCTCTGCACTTGATTCACCTTCAGTTATAAGTAAGTTTGCGACATCACCTCCTGCTAGAAATCTTGATATGTCGTCTGTGCTTGATGATGCTTATGATGCTACTGCTAGAGATGCTATGCTTGATACTATGCCTGATGCTATGCTTGATACTGCTAGAGATGCTATGCTTGATACTGCTTTGCCTGATGATGCTAGAGATGCTATTTTGCATGATGATGCTATGCTTGATACTGCTAGAGATACTACTTTGCCTGATGTGCCACTAGGGGTATTCCTTGATGCTCATATTGCTAGAGTTACTACCAATGCTCGTGATGCTTTTGATACTGCCGATACTATTGAGATAGAACCTGTTTTTGCTCCTGCTAGATCTAGCTCTCCTAGATATGAATTGCCTGATATACCTGAGGGTTACGTTATGGAGGGAGAGATAGCTGAGGATTTTCTTGCGTGTGAGGATGCCTATGACGCTTAGAAATTACTTCTCCTATCTTTATCACCAATAAGGATTATGAATTCTCTGTCGATCCTGAGATAATCTCTCTAGTCGAATCTGATCATTTTCACGATTACGAGTCTGAGACGGTCGTAGCCCATCTTGCGAAACTACATGATATAGCCACCCTTTTCACTAATGAGGAGAAGATCCGCCACTACTATATCCTTAAGTTGTTTTCTTTCTCTCTAAAGGATGATGCTAAAGCCTGGTTCACCTCTCTTGCTCCTGGATGTGTGAGTAGTCCCCAGGAGATGGTCTATTACTTCTGTGAGAAATATTTCCCTGCCCATAAGAAGCAAGCTGCCTTGCAGGAAATATACAACTTTTCTCAACTCCAAGAAGAGAGTCTTCTACAAGCTTGGGGGAGGCTCGTCGAGCTACATAATGCTTTGCCTGATCACCCTCTTAAGAAGAACGAGATACTTGATATCCTCTATAATGGACTTACCGATTCCTCTAGAGACCACCTAGATAGTTGTGCCGGTTGTGTTTTTAGGGAACGAACTGTAGAACAAGCTGAGATTCTACTAAATAACATCTTGATCAACGATAATGCTTGGACTATTCCCGAACCACCTCCTAAGCAAACTCCTAAGAAAAGAGGTATTCTATTCCTCAGTCCCGAAGATATGCAAGAAGCCAAGAAATCTATGCAAGAGAAAGGCATTAGATCTGAAGATGTCAAAAATCTACCACCTATCAAAGAGATCCATGGTCTCGATAACCCGATACAGGTAGTAGAAGTGAATTCTCTGCGTAGGTTTGATGAGAGTGATATTACTTTTGACAGACCTGCTAGACTATGCTTTGATGAATTTGACAACTTTGTTTCCAAACAATAGAGTTTCAATGATTATGTTAGCAGACACTTGGAACAAAGTAATCGTATGCTTAGCCATTTAAGTGCTTGTGTAGACAGAAATGTCAATGATCTGAAGCTTCTGAGTAAACATGCCTCTATGATTACTACTGAGGTAGAACAAGTACTTAAAGCTCAGAATGACTTGCTCAATCAATTAAATGACAACTCTGTTAGAGTCATTACTAGAGGAGGCAAAATGACTCAGGAACCTTTGTATCCTGAAGGTCATCCTAAGAGAATTGATCAAGATTCTCAAGGAATCAATGCTGATACACCTAGTCATCCTAAGGAGAAGAAGAAGGATTATAGAACCCTACATGCCAGTTCACCAAATATGGTCACACCTGAAGAACCTAATGATATTTCTGCGTCTGATGCAAAAACACAATCTGGTGATGAACATGAACTTGGTGACAATATGGACAATGATGTTCATAATAATGCTCAACCTAGCAATGATGAGGTTGTGGAGATTGAACCTACAGTTAATCCTGATAACCCACAACCTAAGAGATACGATAAGAATGACTTCACTACTAGGAAGCATGGTAAAGAAAGGGAGCCATGGGTTTAGAGACCTATGCGCTTTCCTCCTAAGCCATCCAAGAAAAAGGATGATGAGGATTTTGAGCGGTTCGTTGAGATGATAAGACCCATCTTTCTCCAGATGTGGCTAACTGATATGCTCAAGATGTCTCTGTATGCCAAGTACATGAAAGATATCGTGACCAATAAACGGAAGATACCAGATCTTGAGATATCCACCATGCTTGCCAATTACACTTTCAAAGGTGGAACTCCTAAGAAACTTGGTGATCCCGGAGTGCCCACTATACCTTGCTCCATTAAAAGAAACTACGTAAGAACTGCCTTATGTGACCTTGGAGCCGGTGTTAGTGTTATGCCGCTCTCTCTTTATCGTTGACTTGAATTGGATAAGTTGACACCCACCGAAATTTCTCTGCAAATGGCCGACAAATCAACTGCTTTCCCTATCGGCATTTGCGAGGATGTGCCTGTTGTGGTTGCTAACACCACTATCTTAACAGACTTTGTTTTCTTGGATATTCCCAAGGATGATGCCATGGCTGTCATCCTCGGAAGACCCTTTTTAAAAACTGCAGGGGCTGTTGTAGATTGCAACAAAGGCAATGTCACTTTCCATGTCAACGGTAATGAGCACACCGTGCACTTTTCGAAGAAACGATATCAAGTACATTACATCAATGCTGTCGAAAAGACTTCATCGGTTCTTATTGGGAGTTTTGAATGCCCTATTACTCGTGTCAAGATGAAGTATGATTTTCTTGTTGCGGATATACATATCCCCATTGAGGTGACTTAGTGGCTATTCGAAAATTCTCGGTTCTCTCTTACGATTCGAGAAGGTTTTGTCATGAGGACTTGATCAATCCTATTGACGGATTTCTTTCGATGACCATGAAACAGATGAATAAAAGAGTCACATACCTTTGTTTTAAAGCTTTCATTTTCTGTTGCTTAGAAGAAAAATGATAGAATTAGTTTAGTTTTTCCTGTTTTCTGTTTTAGCGTCCCGGAGAAAAATACCTCGAAAATAAAAGTTCTCCGATGGTCCTGAAAATTTAGTATGATTTTTTCTGGAATTTTTGAAAATTACTGGGCCTGAGAGCTGGCTTGGGGGCCAGACCAGTGGGCCACAAGCCCTGCCCCCGCCACCCACCCCCTTGGTGGTGGAGTGCACGCTTGTGGGGCCCACAGGGACCCCCTCCACTCATTCCAGCTCCCAGCCTCTTCTTCCACCTCCAGAAAAAATTGTTTCGCAGCTCAAACCCGTGGTCTTGCTCATTTGGCTGTGATTTTTGATCTCCTTTCTCAAAGCACCATTCTCCGAACCGTTTTGGGGAAATTACTCCTTGGTAAGTGACTCCTCCATTGGTCCAATTAGTTTTTGCTCTAGTGCTTTATCCTTCGCATATTCTTGCTACCTTGGTGACTCTGTTCTTGAGCTAGAAATGTTGATTTTAGCTGGTCCCACGTAGTTTTAGCGTGTGATACTGTCTCTAGGCACTAGTAGGAGTAGTTGCTACAAGGTGTGGTGGGTCTTCATTCACTTTTCTCTTGAACTTGAAAAATTTCAGCAAAAGGAAATTATGTTCAGGAGGAAGTTTCATGGTGGTTCCTCAAGTAAGAAGGGTCCTCGTCTTTATTTTCGGGAGCCCGAACCTTTTCAACTAAGGGACGCACCGGTACAACCATGTGAATGGCCTTCCGATGAGTGCATGATCGAAGTAGGTTTCAAGGATGAGTTTGATACACTTGTCCGCAATGCCGGGTTAGAAGAGTTCCTCTCAAATAAATGTGAACAGTATGCTATGCTCACTGCCTCTTTCGTGCGTAGATTTAAATTCTCAGTTGGCCGTGACTCATTCATACTGTTTGATCTGTACGATAAATCCTATACCGTGGATTTGGAGGATTTCATTAGGATTTGCAAGATACCCGATGGGGGTAGTATTAATGATCCTTGTAAATCTTCGGTCAGAGACTTTGTCTCCAATATAACTATTGGATAAACCAGAGATATCACGCAAGCCACCATAGGAAGCATCCATTTCCCTGCCTTGCACTACCTTGCCCTCTTCATAGGTAGGTGCATTAACGGCAAGGGTGCACATTGTCACCTATGAACTTCTGACCTTAGTATCCTTAAGAGCGCATTAACAGGTGACAGGAGTTTCAATATGGGAGCTATAGTAGCAAGGAGGCTGAATAAAAATGCTAGTGAGGTGGATTTCTTTGGTGGAGTTTATGCAACACGCTTAGCAAATTTTCTTGGAGTATCCATCCGTCTAGAAGACTCTCCTCTCCGTACAGCCTACCTCGATCGTGTCGCTCTAACCCGCTACCAGTTCCTTGAGAGAGATCATGGATCCCTCCTATACCACTTGCTATTTAACCGACAGCGTGTTTTCCATATTACCCTTCCTCCTCCTACTTTCTTTGACTTTCAGGTAAAACAAATATACTACATAACCATAGGAGAGGCAGAGGAGTATGAGAGGGAGGCGACGGCTGCTCGACTTCGTGAGGCAGCTATTCAGGCAGTGGCTGCATAACTCCCGTATAACACCCATTATGACTTTGGGTTTCGCCACGATCATCCATGGGAGTAGACCAAGCTAGGCCAAAAGCCTAAGCTTGGGGGAGTATGTGTTCTCACCGACTTTACATTCATGCTTATGCTTTCACTTTGTTAGTCGATGTTTACACTTTGCCACTGTATTATCCATGCTAGTTTATTTTCGTTTTCTTGTTTTCTTGTTTTGTGTCCTCTTGAGAAAACCCAAAAAAAATTTATTTCTTCTTTTGCTTGTTGGGAGCTTTCCCGTGTAAATAGTTTTCTTTTTCTGTGTGTCAAGGTAGAAGATATTGGTTACAATGTTTATTGGTTCTTGCATGTTTACCTGTTTAGCATTCAAAGAGCCATATTACTTTGTCTTCTCCTTTGTGTTTTCCTGTAGATTCAGCTTAGTCAAATGTGCTTATTATCGTTCACATCGTTCGATCGTGCAAATGAAAGGCAACAATGATGATATATGATGAAGTGACTGAGACTGAAAAGCTGGTATGAACTCTATCTATTTTGTTTTTGTAAATATGACTAGCTTATTGACCAAAATTCAGCTTTGTTGTGAGAGAACCATGTTTGTAATGACAACATGCTTATTTAGCTGAGAGTTTATAATGGGTTGTCTTGAATGCCAACATAGATTTTGAAATGACTATGATGAAGTATGATAGGATGGTATTCTCCTTTGAATGTTTCAAGTGGCTTGACTTGCCGCATGTTCATGCATGTAGTTGAAACAAAATTAACATAGCCTCTATGATGTTTGTGTTCATGGTAATTTATATCATGCTCATGCTTGCATTGAATGTTAGTCAACCTCATTGCATCTTGATGACTGTTGTCGCTCTCTAGTTGGTCGCTTCCTAGTCTTTTGCTAGCCTTCACTTGTACTAAGCGGAATACTGCTTGTGCATCCACTTCCATAAACCCAAAAGTTTTTCCATGAGAGTCCACCATACCTACCTATTTGCGGTATCTACCTGCTGTTCCAAGTAAATTTGCATGTGCCATTCTCTAAACCTTCAAGAAATAATCTGTTTTGCATGCCCGAACCGCTCATGTGGTGACAGGGGGCTATTGCTATCTTCCATGCTAGGGGTGTTATCCTCGACATGTGTTTATTCACTGTCATTCACGAGAAAGGGGCCTGTAATTGAAATGCCTAGTTCCACGCTTAAATCGAAAACATAACTGTAAAACAAGACCCCCCTGGATTGATGTTAGTATGGACGGTACCCGAGGATTCGGCTAGACGTGGAGTGTGATTGATTGGTTGTGGCGGAGTTAAAACTTTACTTTCCTGTTTGGGAACCTCCTATAGCATGAGTAGCATGGAAGATATTGAGAACTCTTGGTCATTGCGTTGACAATGAAAGCATGCCACCCAAAATTATTATCTCTGTTTTCAAAGCTTGAGCTCTGGCACCTCTGCAGATCAATGCTTCCCTCTGCGAAGGGACTGTCTATTTATTTTCCTGTCGAGTCATCCTCCTCTTATATAAGCACCAATTGGAGAGCACCTCTGTCATTTTTATGCTTTGCTTTTGATTGATATTGAGTATGACTATGACTGGATCTTCGTTGCTATGAATTACAATGTTTAGTCAGCCCTTGATCTTTGAAAGTGCTCTGCATTTATGTTTTGCGGTCTCAGAAAGAGCTAGCGAGATACCACCTATTCATATTGCTTCATGCTTGTTTTGATTGAAGTGTTGGTATTTGAAACTCATTATTATTTGCTCGTTAGCTGATTATGCCATTGATATTAGTTTACCGTGAGACCTTTGTGTCATTTGTTTATGTGGTTAACTTGTGATCTTGCTGAAATTCTGGTTATGAGTTAGACATAGTTGCAACAACAAGATCAAATGGAGTTTGTCAAAGTTTTTCTTTCTCTCTGAGTTTGTCAACTGAGTTGCTTGAGGACAAGCAAGGTTTTAAGCTTGGGGGAGTTGATACATCTCCATCGTATCTACTTTTCCAAACTCTTTTGCCCTTGTTTTGGACTCTAATTTGCATGATTTGAATGGAACTAACCTAGACTGATGATGTTTTCAGCAGAATTGCCTTGGTGTTATTTTTGTGCAGAAATCAAAGTTCTCCAAACGTCTTGAAAATTTACGGGGAGCATTTTTGGAAAATATGAAAAATATCTACGCCAAGTTCCACCCGAGGGGGTGGGCCAGTGGGCCACAAGCCACGGGCCCACACGGCTCTGCCGCCCCCAATTACAGCTCTATAAGTTCCCTTTCGTCCCAGAAAAAATAAAAAGATAAGTTTTCGTCGCGTTTGCGATACGGAGCCGCCGCCACCACCTGTTCTTCATCTGGATGGCTGATCTGGAGTCCGTCTTGGGCTCAGGAGAGTTGAAATCGTCGCCATCGTCATCATCAATCTTCTTTCCTCTCCAATTTCATTGAGCTCTTCGTCGTTCGTGAGTAATCTATTCGTAGAATCGCTGGGCGGTGATGAGTAGGATGAGATCTATCATGTAATTGAGTTAGTTTCGATGGCGATTGATCCCTAGTATCCATTATGTTCTGAGATTGATGTTGCTACTACTTTGCCATGCTTAATGCTTGTCACTAGGGCCCGAGTGTCATGATTTCAGATCTGCAATTATTATGTTGTCACCAATATTTGTGTGTTTTATATCCGATTCCGCAAGTTGTAGTTACCTACTATGTGTTATGATCCGGCAACCCCAGAGTGACAATAACCGGAACCACTCCCGGTGATGACCATAGTTTGAGGAGTTCATGTGTTCACCAAGTGCTAATGCGTTGGTCCAGTTCTTTATTAAAAGGAGAACCTTAATATCCCATAGTTTCCTTTTGGACCCCGCTGCCATGGGAGGGATGGACAATAGATGTCATGCAAGTTCTTTTCCCTAAGCACCTATGACGACAAACGGAATGCATGCCTACATCACATTGACGGACGGGACCTAGCCACATATCTCTCCGTGTTATAACTATTGCATGATGAATATCATCCAAACAAATCACCGACCCATTTCCTACGAGTTTGTCCTACTGCTTTTGTTACTTGTCTTGCTTTGCTGCTGTTACTACTGTTGCTACTGCTGTTACTAGTCTTGCTCTGTTGCTACTGTTGCTACTACTGTCGCTTGCTACTCTTGCTACTTGCTACTGCTGTCACTACTGCTTTTCCTTGCCGCTGCTATTGCTCGTTACACTGCTGCTACTTGCTGCAATTTTGGTTCCCTGGTCGTTGACGAGAACTGACAATTTCCGTCAACGAGGCAACTTGGCGCCATTGATACAATCGTTAGAAATAGTCTGCCGTGTCAACAGATCGTTTCTGACACCGTTGTTATCATACTACTTTGCTGTTACTACTTTGCTTGCAGATACTAATGTTTCAGGTGTGGTTGAATCTGACATATTCAGCTGCTAATACTCGAAAGTATTCTCTCACCTCCTGTCTGGCTAACCAACAAATTTGGGTCGAATGCTCTACCCTCGGAAAGTTCTACGATCCCACACGATGGTAGGTCGTCAACAACATTCTTCTAGTTTCGATTGGTGGAGAGTGCTAGCAGCATTCTTCTGGTGCCGTTGCAAAGGGGAAGAACAGTTGACATCAAGCTCTTTCCACTCTTTATTCCTTTTTCCATGAGAACATCACCCAAAACGTGAAAACTTCACAACACAAAACTTAAACAGAAACTTGTGATATCATTAGCACAAGAAAACAAACTACCACTTCTTTAGGTACTGTAGAAATCTTGATTTCTATTTACATTGGTGTTAGATTAATGTATTCTCACTTTTCCATGGCTAGTACCCCCCGATACTATCCATAGTTCCATCAAAACAAGCAACCGACTCAACAAAAACAAAATCTGTCAAAAAAAGACCAGTCTATAGCAATCTGTATACTTCGTATACTTCTGGTACCTCAACAATTCTGAACAATTACTACTGCCTGGGAAAAAGGCATATCAATAAGAAGCACAAAGAATCAACTCAAAAGCTATTTCTGAATAAAAATGAAAAATAATCTCGTGAGCGAAAAGTTTCTGTCTTTTTCCAGCAGGATCAAACAACCATCACCAAGACTAGTCATAACAGAATTATGATGGTGTGGATGCAACAAAACAGAAAGAAAAAGAAATAAATTCATTGGGTTTCCTCCCAACAAGCGCTATTGTTTAACGCCCTTAGCTAGGCATAAAGCGATAGAATCATGTATCGTCGCCTTTGGTTCTCAAACCATAAGTAGCCCTCATCATGGATTCATAAGGCAGTCTTATTTTCTTTCTAGGAAAGTTCTCCATGCCCTTCTTTAAAGGAAATTTAAATCTAATATTCCCTTCCTTCATATCGATGAGAGCACTAATAGTCCTTAGGAAAGGTCTACCAAGAATAATAGGGCATGGAGGATTGCAATCAACGTCAAGCACAATGAAATCCACGGATACATAGTTCCTATTTGCAATAATAAGAACATCATTGATCCTTCCCATGGGTTTCTTGACAGTAGAATCCGCAAGATACAAATTAAGAGAACACTCCTCAATCTCATTAAAACCCAGAACATCACATAAATACTTCGGAATCGCGGGAGCACTAGCACCCAAATCACACAAAGCATTGCATTCATAGTTTTTGATTTTGATTTTGATAGTAGGTTCCCACTCATCATGAAGCTTTCTAGGGATAGAGACTTCCAACTCAAGTTTCTCTTCAAGAGATTTTATCATAGCTTCGACGATATGATGGGTAAAGGCCTTGTTTTGGCTATAAGCGTGTGGAGAGTTTAGCATGGATTGCATAAAGAAAATGCATTCAATCAAGGAGCAACTATCATAATTGAATTCCTTGAAATCCAAAGTAGTAATTTCATTACTACTCAAAGTTTTAATATCTTCTACTCCACTTTCAATGCTTTTAGCATCAAGATGGGTGGACTCCGAATCATTGGGGGCATTTTTCAACTAAAGTGGATTCATATCAGCCCCATCATCATTAGGTTTGACACAAGAAAACAAAGATTCAATGGGAGTCACACCAAGCACTTTAAGATCTTCGTGATTCTTATCACGAGAACACGCCTTTTTAAGCCATTCGTGTCTAGCACGAATGTGGGCGGTTCTTTCTTTGCTCTCACTCATGGAAACACGCATAGCTTTCAAAGTTTCATCCATATTGATCTTGGGAGGAGAACATCTAACATTCAAAGCATCAATATCACTAGACATTCTATCAACGCACTTAGCCAAATTGTCAATTTTGAGTAGTTTTTCCTCTATGGACGCATTGAAAATCTTTTGCGAGTTGATAAACTCTTTGATATTACTCTGTAGATCAGAGGGTAATCTATTGTAATTTCCATGAGTATTGTTGTAGGAGTTGCCAAAGTTATTAGAGGGGTTACTAGGAAAAGGCCTAGGAACATAGTTTCCTCTAAAACATTGTTGTTGCCAAAATTATTCCTACCAACAAAATTAACGTCCAAGCTAGCGTTGCAACTCTCAATCAAGGAAGACAAGGGCATATCGTTAGGATCTAAAGGAGCACTTCTACTAGCAACCAAATTCATTAACTCATCCATCTTAGCACTCAACGAGTTAATTTCTTTTATAGCGTGTACCTTCTTACTAGTAGGTGACCTTTCAGTGTGCCACTGAGAGTAGTTCGTCATGATATTGTCTAGGACTTTTGTGGCTTCTCCTAACGTGATTTCCATGAATGTTCCACCTGAGGAGGAGTCCAAGATATTTCTAGAAGCGAAATTGAAGCCAGCGTAGAAGATTTGTATAATCATCCAAAGACTCAAGCCATGAGTGGGACAATTTCTAATCATCAATTTCATTCTCTCCCAAGATTGTGCAACATGTTCATGATCAAGTTTCTTAAAAATCATGATATCATCACAGAGAGAGATAATCTTAGCCGGCGGAAAATACTTGGATATATAAGCATCTTTGCACTTATCCCAAGAATCAATACTATTTTTGGGCAAGGACGAAAACCAAGTTTTTGCTCGATCTCGCAACGAGAAAGGAAAAAAGCTTGAATTTAATCACATCATCATCCGCATCTTTCTTCTTTTGCATATCGCAAAGCTCTATGAAGGTATTAAGATGGGATGCAGCATCTTCACTAGTAAGGCCGAAAAATTGCTCTTCCATAACAAGATTCAGCAAAGCGGCATTGATTTCGTATGACTCCGCACTAGTGGCGGGAGCAATCGAAGTACTAATAAAATCATTATTATTAGTATTCGAGAAGTCACAAAGTTTGGTGTTTTCAGTCACGGTGACTTCAGCAAGCAAACAAGCAGACAAGTGAACAAAGAGCAAGCGAGAGAAAAGGCCGATCGAAAAAGGCAAACGAAAAAGAGGCAAATATTTTTTGTATTTTTTTCAGAAGTGGGGGAGAAGAAAACGAGAGGCAAAAAAGTAAATGCAAGAGATGAGTTTGCGACACTTACTTGGATGAGTTCTTGACTTGATCCTCCCTGGCAACACCGCCATAAATTCTTCTTCTACTTCTCAAACAACAGTGCGAGAAATTGACACGTTGACGCAGACTTGCTTGCGTTGGTTTTTCCCTTGAAGAGGAAAGGGTGATGCAGCACAGGAGCAGTAAGTATTTCCCTCAGTTTTAGAACCAATGTATCAATCTAGTAGGAGAATCTCGCCAAGTCCAGAGTACCTGCACAAACACAAAGAGCTTGCACCCAACGCTGTAAAGGGGTTGTCAATCCCTTCAAGATTGATTGCAAAGTGAGATCTCAAGGCAGAAAATGCAACGAAGTAAAAAAGTAAGGCTGAAAATAAGGTGTGAAGTAGACCCGGTGGCCATAGTGTTCACTAGAGGCTTCTCTCAAAATAGCAAATATTACGGTGGGTGAACAAATTACTATCGAGCAATTGATAGAACCACGCAAAGTCGTGACGATATCTGAGGCAATTATCATACATATACGCATCACGTCCGAGACAAGTAGACCGATACTTTCTGCATCTACTACTATTACTCCACACATTGACCGCTATCCAGCATGCATCTAGTGTATTGAGTTCATGATGAACAGAGTAACGCCTTAAGCAAGATGACATGATGTAGAGGGATAAACTCAAAACAATGATGAAAACCCCATCTTTTTACCCTTGATGGCAACAACACGATGCGTACCTCGCTACCCCTTCTGTCACTGGGTGAGGTCACCGCACGGTATGAACCCAAAACCAAGCACTTCTCCCATTGCAAGAATCATAGATCAAGTTGGCCAAACAAAACCCACAACTCGAAGAGAATTACAAGGATATGAAATCATGCATATAAGAGATCAGAAGAAACTCAAATAAGATTCATAGATAATCTGATCATAAATCCACAATTCATCGGGTCTCGACAAACACATCGCAAAAGAAGATTACATCAGATAGATCTCCATGAAGATCATGGAGAACTTTGTATTGAAGATCCAATAGAGAGAAGAAGCCATCTAGCTACTAGCTATGGACCCGTATGTCTATGGTGAACTACTCACGCATCATCGGAGAGGTCATGGTGTTGCTGAAGAAACCCTCCGTATCCGAATCCCCCCTCCGGCAGGGCACCAGAACGTGCCCCAGATGGGATCTTGCGGAGACAGAAGCTTGCGTCGGCGGAAAAGTACTTTCGATGATCTCTTGAATTGTTTTGGAATTTTTGGGAATATATAGGTGAAAGACCTAGGGCAGAGGTAGCCCAGGGAGCCCACAAGCCTGGGAGGCGCGGGCCCCCTGGCCGCGGCTGGGGGGCTTGTCGGGTCCCTGGTGGCCGCCTGCCTTGGTTCTCAAGTTCCCCGCTCTTCTTCTATTTCGGAAAAAATCTTTTTGGAACTTTCGTTCCGTTTGGACTCCGTTTAAAATCCTCCTCTTAAAAGGGTCAAAAACATGGAAAAAACAGGAACTGGCACTTGGCACTGAGTTAATAAGTTAGTCCCAAAAAAGATATAAAAGGCATACAAAACATCCAAGGTTTGACAAGATAATAGCATGAAACCATAAAAAATTATAGATATGTTGGAGACGTATCAACGTGAAAAGAAGATTCAAGACTACATGGCGGCGGAAAGATCGTACTCCATGGCTCCGGAAAAGTCACAAGGAGGGGCTCAATTACTCGGAAACAAACAAGAAAGGGAAGAAGAAGGTCAATGTGAAACATCGTCGACGCAGCTGATCAGAAACTTACATTTATATAATTGTATATATTTTGTGTACGCACTTAAGTAACCATTATCGGTCAACTGATATGTTACGACATGCATGGTTCCGGTGATATTCGCGCATAGGGGGAGAAGGAGACGCCGTCATCATCGGGAGAAAAACAAATAATAAAAAGAAAAGAAAAGTAAACAGAAAAGGAAAGAAAAATAATAAAAAGAAAAGAAAAATAATAAAAAGAAAATAATAAAAATAAAGTAATAAAGAAAATAAAGTAAATGGCTTAGCAGTAGCGCTCGTACAAAGCCAGCGCTACTACCATGGCACTTAGCGGTAGCGCTGGTACAAAGCCAGCGCTACTACCATGGCACTTAGCGGTAGTGCTGGTACAAAGCCAGCGCTACTACTATGGCTTAGCGGTAGCTCTGGTACAAAGCCAGTGCTACTACTATAGTTAACCCGACTCAAAATTTCCTAACTCCCCCTCCCTCTCCCTCCACTCCCCCTATCGATCCCCCCCTCTCCAAACGCCGCCGCACCCCTCCAGGCATCATCGCACGAAACCTTCCCGCAGCCATCTTGCGGTGCGCCACCGCACCCACCGCTGCCTGCTCCCGGCGATGCCGCCTCCCCTGCTCGGCGCCCACTACCCCTCCCTCCCACCTCCCCTGCTTGGCTCTCATCGGCCACCCTCCCTGCTCGGCGACCGCACCCTCCCTGCTCGGTGCCCATCACCCCCTGTTCAGCGAGCTCACCTCCCCTGCAAGCTTCGACCACGAACAACAAAGGTATGATTCTCCCCTTCTATTTTCATGTATTTTTTTATTGCTATTACATGTTGATGAATTGTATCAAGGGTAGTGGTATTATGTGTTGATGAATTGTTTCTATATGTGTTGATGGACAACAAAGGTGAGAACCATGATCTTTTGCTATTATGTGTTGATCATTCCTATTATGTGTTGATGAACAACAAAGGTGAGAACCATGATCTTTTGTTTCAAGGGTAGTGGTATGATACATGGGGTAATGTAAATCTGGTGCAGGGGGTAATGTAAATGATATTATGCTGAAATAATAGCTAGTAGTAGGAAATGAAAGAAGAAAGTCCTTTCTTTATTAGGAAGTAATGTAAATCTGGTGCAGGGGGTAAAGCATTTTATTATATGTCAATTCCTTATAAGAATTTGTTTAGTCCTTCTTTATGTCTAAAGAATATTACCCTAGATAGTGATATGTCCTTCTCAATGTCAGAGTGGCCTATGTTTTGCCGGAATGTTGATTCATTTCCGTTCCATCAAATTTCCCGCGCTCCATATGTCCAATTTTTAGCAAAGATCATGCCAAAATTTTCGGCATGACTTGTGCTAGAAACTAGGATATATGGAGTACCCGAGATTTGCCGGAAGGGGAATGAATCAACCTTCCGACCAAATATAGGCCGCTTTTTTTCTCTTCATTATATCTTTTATTTACAATTGTTGCATAGGAAACATGTCTAGAAACGCCGAAGTCGTGGGTGGTTCTGCTCCCTCCGCAGACCCCATGGAGGCAGCAAATCACTATTTCAATTACCTGGACGAACACGCCTTGGGGTTGCATGCTGGCGGCAGTGGTTCCAACCCCGACACCGGCACCAGCACTGGCACCGGAACATACATCGCCCCCAAGACTGGCAACGATGATGTCTTAGCCGGTAAAGCACCGAAGAAGAAGAGGACAAGAAAACAAAACGCGCTTGGCATCGGACAAATAGTGGTCACCCCAAGAAGTTAGAGCCAATGACGCCAGAGGAAGCGCGCATGTTCTGGGGCAATCAACTTGGATGCATCCTTAGGGAAACGGCCAACATCAACGATGAGAGGTTGAAGCAAATACCACATATGGAGCAGATGTTCCTAAAGAAGTTGCACAATTGGTTCATGTTCCCTGGACGGAATGAAGAGAAATATAAAGAGCCGTGCGATGATCCTGTCATGACAAAAATAAACGAGAAGGCGATGGTGACGTTCACCAATGACTTGTCCTCCTGGAAAGTTCGGGTGAAAAAAGCGGTTGGGAAGAATGAACCGTCGTCCAAGATTCATGCTGATAATCCCACAATAACGGAAGAGGACTTTGCAAAATCCCTGGAGAATTGCGAAAAAGAAGAAGTCAAGGCAAAGTCGGAGAAAATGAAGGTGCTCTAGGCCAGGAACACTCCTCCCCACCGCCTCGGAAGCCGTGGTTACGAGGGGAAGAGGCACATATGGGCCAAGGAGGACGCCGAACGTGAAAGTCTCGGTATCCCAAACCCTTGGCGGAGTTCAGCGACCCGCTGGAGCATGACTGGATCAGGCCCGGTACAAGTGGGACATAGAGAGAAAGATCTTTTACACGGACCCGAACACGAGGGAGTTCATGAGACTTCTGGTAATTGTTATATTACCACATTATCATATTAATTAGCTTCCAATCAATTTGACTGCAAGTTTTGTCACATTAGTAAACCATCCACGTTCCTTTTGCAGAAAGACCAGCACCAAAAGGCAGCCGAAAGCGACGAGTCATCACAATCGTCGGCGAGGCCCAAGTGGGACTCCCCATTCAACCGGGCCCTGAACATACTCAAAAAGGTCCCGGTGGACAAGCCGCCCTCCTATGGACGTGTGCATGGTGTCGGAGATGGGGCCTCGTGGAAGACGTGCTACCCCGAGGAGCTAGAGGAGAGAAGGAAGAGACGGTTGGTCGTCACTCCGGACAGCATCGACGAGAAGGTCACGGTTGCGGTCAATAAGACCAAAGCTAAGACCAAAGAAGAGTTGGTCGGGGTAGTTAGTGGGTTGGTCACTGATGCGGTGGCTAGCTTGATTCCGGTAATTTTCAATTACACGAAGAACAATCTAAATGCACGGCATGAGGACTTTCCAATTCCCAGCTTTGTCGGGAGCAACTCCACGAACACCACAGCACCAGCACCTGCCCAAGCAACCGCAAAAGGACCCGTTCCTGTTCATAGCAGCCCGACCTCAGTCTCTGGCATGCTCGGCGGGCCTTCCTCGCTGGCTGAGCTCGACACCCTCACGGCAATTATACGTCATACACTTCTCACCAGCATGTCCAAAGTCTTCCGTTTCAGTTGCCTTTCAGATGTTTGATGTCGCAGACATGTCTCCTTTGTAGGCCGACGACACCCCGTGCACCCTACTCTACGACATCAAGGGCCAGGAGGTTGTTGTGGGAAAGGCAACCATCATGAAGCTGAAGGACCGCATGTTCCACTACCGACAGATGCCCGATGGCGTCTTCAAGGTTATCGTGGCCAGTGTCTTAGCGGGCTACGAGGATTTGCCTCCTCCGATACATGTCGATGACGAGGAGACCCCTAAGACAATTGGCGCATGCAAGAACTGGTTCTTGACTTGGCCGAAGTCTCTTCTTCATCTCGAGGAGCCCAGTATCATCACTCCAACGCCAACTTCTCATGAAGGTATGCACACCACCCCACCTACCACATTACCTGCACCTGTCATAGCGGATGATGGTAGCGTACGACGCGAGGGAGAGCCTAGTAGGTATGAACCGGACCAACGCATTAGCACTTGGTGAACACATGAACTCCTCAAACTATGGTCATCACCGGGGGTGGTTCCGGTTATTGTCACTCCGGGGTTGCCGGATCATAACACATAGTAGGTAACTACAACTTGCAAAATCGGATCTAAAACACACATATATTGGTGACAACATAATAATTTGAGATCTGAAATCATGGCACTCGGGCCCTAATTACAAGCATTAAGCATGGCAAAGTAGTAGCAACATCAATCTCAGAATATAGTGGATACTAGGGATCAATCCCCATCAAAACTAACTCGATTACATGATAGATCTCATCCTACTTATCACCGCCCAGCGAGCCTACGAAAACATTACTCACGAACAACGAAGAGCTTCATGGAATTGGAGAGGGAAGAAGGTTGATGATGACGATGGCGATGATTTCCCCTCTCCGGAGCCCAAGACGGACTCCAGATCTGCCCTCGAGATGAAGAACAGGTGGTGGCGGCACCTCCGTATCGAAAACGTGACGAAAATTTCTCTTTTTTATTTTTTTTGGGACGAAAGGAAACTTATAGAGCTGGAATTGGGGGCGGCAGATCCGTGTGGGCCCCACAAGCCTGCCCACCGCCACCAAGGGGGTGGTGGAGGAGCAGGGGCTTGTGGCCCACTGGCCCACCCCCTGAGGTGGAACTTGGCGCAGATATTTTTGATATTTTCCAAAACTACTCCCCGTAAATTTTCAGGACTTTTGGAGAACTTTGATTTCTGCACAAAAATAACACCAAGGCAATTCTGCTGAAAACAACGTCAGTCCAGGTTAGTTCCATTCAAATCATGCAAATTAGACTCCAAAACAAGGGCAAAAGAGTTTGGAAAAGTAGATACGATGGAGACGTATGAGTTATCACGACTTGCATGTCGATCAGTACGTCAACCGACAAGAGCCATAGGGTTGTCTTTAATTTATTCTATGCCACTTGCTTTACTTTAACACTATGAGTTAGCAATAGTTGTAGAAGCAATAGTTGGCGTGAGAACCACATGATGACACGATGATGCAGATCATGGTGTCATGCCGGTCACAATGCAGATCATGGACTTCACAATGGAGATGGAGATCAAAAGCACAAGATGATGATGTCCATATCATGTCACTTAAATGATTTGCATGTGATGTTTATCCTTTTATGCACCTTATTTTTCTTAGGACGATGGTTGCATTGTAAGACAACCCCTCACTAAATTTCAAGATATAATTGTGTTCTCCCCAAGTATGCACCATTGTGAAGTTATGTCGTTTCGAAGCACCTCGTGATGATCGGGTGTGATAGACTCTTCCTTCGTATACAATAGGTGTTAGCCAGTTTACACATGCAGAATACTTGGGTTAAACTTGACGAGCCTAGGATGTACATACATGGTATTGGAATAGAGGAGACTGAATGGTTGATCCTGAGTCATATAGTAGATATGGCCAACATGGAGATGTTCACCATTTAAACCATCTCATCTCACGTGATGATCGGACTTGGGTTGGTGGATTTGGATCATGTCACACTGAGACAACCTGAGGGATGTTTATTTGAGTGGAAGTTCATTAGTAATTTGATTAATTGAACTAATTATCATGGACATAGTCTAAACTTGTGTATGCAAATTATGTTTTAGATCAATGTCTCACGCAAATAGCTCCCCTGAATTTTAATGGAAGTAACGATGCAAATTGGGTCGATAATATGAGGATTATCCTCATGGCTTCACGCAATCCGTATGTACTTGATGCACCGCTCGATGCGCCACCCCCTCCAGTGTCGTCTACAAATGTTGTGAACGTGTAGCAAACTCGTTTTGATGACTACTCAATAGTTCAGTGTGCCATGTTGTACGACTAAGAATCTGGACTTCAAAAGCGTTTTGAACACCAGGGAGCATATGAGATGTTCTAGGAGTTGAAATTAGTATTCCAAGCTAATGCCCGAGTTGAGAGGCATGAGACCTCCGATAAGTTCTTCGCTTGCAAGATGGAGGAGAATAGTTCTGTCAGTGAGCACATACTCAGAATGTCTGGGTACTACAACCACTTGAATTAGTTGGGAGTTGAACTTCCGCCTAAGATGGTGATTGACAGAGTTCTCCAATCACTGCCACCTACCTACAAGGGCTTCGTGATGAACTATAATATGAATGGTTGAACAAGTCATTGTTCGAGCTATTGGCAATGATGAAAGTCGCGGAAGTAGAAATCAAAAATGAGCATCAAGTGTTGATGGTGAATAAGTCCACTAGTTTCAAGAAAGGCAAGGGAAATAAGGGAAACTTCAAGAAGAATAGCAAGCAGGTTGCTGCTCCTGTGAAGAAACCCAAGGCTGGACCCAATCCCGAGACTGAGTGCTTGTGATGCAAGGGGACTGGCAACTAGAAGCAGAATTTCCCCAAGTATGTGGGTGATAAGAAGGTTGGTAACATTAGCAAAGGTTTATTTGATATACATGTTATTGATGTGTATCTTACCATCTCTCTTAGTAGTGCCTGGAGTATTTTATACCGGTTAAGTTACTCACATTTGAACTTGAAGCATGAACTACGGAATAAATGCAGGCTAGCAAAGGAAGAGGTGATGATGCATGTCGGAAATGGTTCCAAGATTGATGTGATCACCGTTGGCACGCACGCTCTTCTATTACCATCAGGATTAGGTTTAAACTACAATACTTGTTATTTGGTGCCTGCGTTGAGCATGAACATTATTATTTAGATTTTATTTACTACAAGACTGTTCTTCATTTAAATAAGAGAATAATGGTTGTTCTACTTATATCAGTAATATCTTTGTGGTGTGGTGAAGCACAATTATAGGGTATCAACCATAGTCCTTTTAATAAGTAAGAGTGTCGAACCCAACGAGGAGCAAAAGGAAATGATAATTGGTTTCCAGCGAGGTATTCTCTGCAGTTGCTGTAAGTAACAAATAAAATAAAATAAAAATACAATACACGACACTCCAAGCAAAACACACATCAAGTGATGAAGAAAATTATAGGTCCAGGTGACATACTGATGGAGTGGAGATGAAAGAGGGGATGCCTTCTGGGGCATCCACAAGCTTGGATTCCTAAGTCTTACTAGAATATTACCTTGGGGTGCCTTGGGCATCCCCAATCTTAGGGTCTTGCTACTCCTTATTCCTTCACCCACCATGATCGCACCCAAACCTTGAAAAAATTTAGCACACAAAACTCAACAAAAAAACTCATGATCCCTTAGTAATATGGGAAAATCATAAAATTTAGGTACTATTGTAAATTGATTCATATTTAATTATTGCATAAGGTACTTTATTATAACTTCTTCATGGCTTATACCCCCGATACAATCCATAGCATCATTAAAACAAGCAAACTATGCAAGCCAAAGACGAAATTTGGCTAAAACGGAGCACTCTATAGTGATAAGCACTTAAACCATACTTATGTAACTTCTAATTTTTGAAAACTAGGACAACTTGGGGAATTTGAATACCTATATTGTGTAAACAATCAGATCAAAAAGGCCTTGCAGTAAAATCATAGAAATTACATACCAGACGTAAAAGTTTCTGTTTTTGCACCGTATCAATTCTACTTCTCATCCAAATCATGCCAAAGGCTTTATTTGGCACAAACACTACTTGAAACATAAAAAAATCATTAGAGTAGCGATAATCAGGTTAACTAAAAATAATAGAAATTATTGGGTTGTCTCCCAACAAGCTCTTTCTTTATAGCCATGAAGATACGCTTGGGAAAATGATGATGCTCACATGAAAGATAAGAATTGAAGCACAAATAGGGCATCATAAAGCATGTGAAAAACACATTTAATTCTAACATACTTCCTATGCATAGGCATTTTATAAGAAAAAAATCATTAAGATAATTAATATCTAGAATATGCAAATAGGAAGAGTGAAGCATTAATAATTTCAACACAATGAGAGATAATTGAGTAACATGGTAATTCCTATAACCATATTTTCCTCTCTCATTATAGTTACAAGTTGGATCATAACCAAACTCAACAATATAACTATCACGCAAAACATTCTATTTATTAACTATATGCATACAAATCTTATAATCCTCCCAGGTAGTGGGATTAACATCAACTATCACGACTTCTCCAAACCAACTTTTGTCGATAATTTCACAAGATTAGCCGTTCTCCAAAGTAGTGGGATCATTGTTACCTCAAGTTGACGCCCTTACAAACCAAATTTCAATAGTATTGCAAACATTATTATTAATAACATACTTATCATGAGGCTTAAATAATTTTTCAAGATCAAAAGACACATTATCACCATAATCATGACCATTGCAATGAGTAGTGGTCATAACAGGATTTTCATCCCCATAAGGATCACTAATATCGGCATCAAGGCCATAAGCATAGCAAGCATCACATTCATCAAAAAGGGATATTTCAAGTGAATCAACAAGATCATAATTATGTACATATTCCTGCATGTTGTCATTCTCTTCCAAAACATTAGACATTCTCCCAACAAAATATTTACATAGGCATTATGAGAATAGTTTTCTTAGCAATATTTAAGTATTGTAAAATTTTCAGGTTTGTATAGAGTAGCATAATACTTTTCAATCAAAGAAGCAACTTCATAGGCACCCTTAAAAGAAACAAATTCTTTAATTTGTTTGATATCATAGTAACTATAAACACTCTTGGCATAAGAAGATAAGATTTCATTATCATTAAACTCATATTTTAGGGAAGGTGTTTTCAGTGCCTTTAGAAAGACAAGTAAAAGCATGCATTTCGCATAAATTCGAAGCATAGCAATGCAAACAATTAATTTAATTCTGGAAGAGGATCCCTTTTTTAGATAGGCGGTGTCACACAAAATAAGCATGCTCATCAATTGATTTTCCCTCAACTAAGCTAGTTGAGTTTTCAGCATGAGCATAAAGGGATCGAAGGTGATCCTAGTAGAAAACATTAAGTGCATCGATAAGTCTACTGATTTTCTATTTTTGTGTAATGACATGATTATTGCAAGCAAAGTAAAATATTTTTATGTTTTTGATATTTTATGCAAGCTAATATAACAACAAATAAAATGTATAACTAGTGAATGATAATTTGTGTGAAGTTAATTGATAGGTATTTGTTGATACTCCCCAACAACGGAGCAAGAAATTCTTCCTCCTAGTTGTAAACTGCGTTGGGATTTTTCCCAAAGGGGAGGGGATATGCAACACACTAAAGATAGGTATTTATCAAAGTGAGAACCAAGGTTATCGTACCAATAGGAGGACCACGCAAACGCCAGTCTTCAGCGCCTACACACAAAAAGAGCATACACTTGCACCCAACACGGGCAAGAGGGTTGTCAATCCCCTTGAACTCGTTACTTGCAAGTGATAAGTAGTGATAGATATATAATATAAATATAAAATAAAATTACAGAATATAAATAATAGTAATATTTTTAGTGCTTTGGCAATTTGATTTGTGAAGATTTCGGGGCCATAGTTTTTGCTAGAGGCTTCTCTCTCGTAGAAAGCATACGGTGGGTAAAAAATATTTGTTGGGAAATTGATAGAAAAGAGGATAGTCATGAAATATTTATCCATGGCAATGATCACACATATAGGCATCACGTCCATAAGAAAGTAGACCAACTCCTGCCTGCATATATTACTGTTACTCCCCCCATCGACCGCTATCCAAGATGCATCTAAAGTATTAAGTAAAACAGAGTAACACTTTAAGAAAGATGACATGATGTATACAAAGTAATTCCAATGAATATGCATAAACCCCATCATTTTCCCTTAATGGCAGCAATACAGATACATGTCATGTCCCTTTCTATCACATGGATTGAGGATCGCAAGATTGTACCAATTACAATGCACCACTTCCGCTCAAGATAAATTAATCTCGTTGGCCAAACCAAACTGGTAGATCGGAGAAAAATACGAAGCTATCATAATAATGCATATAAGAATTCAGAGATGACTCAAATACTTACTATGAATAATCTTAACATAAACCCACAATTCATCGGATCCCAACAAACACACTGCACGGGTGATTAGATAAGGTAGATCACCAGGGGAATCGCGGTGGTTGATACGTCTCCAACGTATCTATCATTTTTTATGGTTCCATGCTATTATCTTGTCAAACTTTGGATGTTTTGTATGCCTTTTCTATCTTTTTCAGGACTAACTTATTAACTCAGTGCCAAGTGCCAGTTCATGTTTTTTCCGTGTTTTTGACCCTTTTCAGAGGAGAATATTAAACGGAGTCCAAACAGAATAAAACTTCTGAAAAGATTTTTTCCGGATCAGAAGATACGCACGGGGCATGAGAACCAAGGCAGGGGCCACCATGGGAGGCCACAAGCCCCCTAGGCGCGGCCAGGGGGCGCGCCGAGCAGGCTTGTGGGCCCCCTGTGGCTCGTCTGCCCTACTTCTTCCCCCTATAAATCCCCGAAAAATCCAAAACCACGGGAGAGATCCACAAAAATACTTTTCCGCCGCCACAAGCTTCTGTCTCCGCAAGATCCCATCTGGGGCACGTTTTGGCGCCCTGCCGGAGGGGGATTTAGATACAGAGGGCTTCTTCATCAACACCATTGCCTCTCCGATGATGCGTGAGTAGTTCACCATAGACCTTCGGTTCCATAGCTAGTAGCTAGATGGCTTCTTCTCTCTCTTGGATCTTCAATACAAAGTTCTCCATGATCTTCATGGACATCTATCCGATGTAATCTTCTTTTGTGGTGTGTTTGTCGAGATCTGATGAATTGTGGATTTATGATCAAATTATCTATGAATCTTATTTGAGTTTCTTCTGATCTCTTATATGCATGATTTCATATCCTTGTAATTTTCTTCGAGTTGTGGGTTTTGTTTGGCCAACTAGATATATGATTCTTGCAATGGTAGAAGTTCTTGGTTTTGGGTTCATACCGTGCGGTGACCTCACCTAGTGATAGAAGGGGTAGCGAGGCACGCATCATGTTCTTGCCATCAAGGGTAAAAAGATGGGGTTTATATCTATTGCATGAATTTATCCCTCTACATCATGTCATCTTGCTTAAGGCATTACTCTGTCTGTCATGAACTCAATACACTAGATGCATGCTGGATAGCGGTTGATGTGTGGAGTAATAGTAGTTGATGCAGACAATATCGGTCTGGTTGTCTCGGATGTGATGCCTATATGTATGATCATTGCCTTAGATATCGTTATGACTTCGTCCGGTTCTATCAATTGCTCGACAGTAATTCGTTCACCCACCGTAATATTTGCTATCTTGAGAGAAGCCTCTAGTGAAGACTATGGTCCCCGGGTCTACTTCACATCATATTTTCAGCCTTACACTTTTACTTTGTTGCACTTTCTGCCTTCAGATCTCACTTTGCAATCAATCTTGAAGGGATTGACAACCCCTTTATAGCGTTGGGTGCAAGCTCGTTTGTGTTTGCGCAGGTACTCTGGACACTTGGCTTGATTCTCCTACTGGATTGATACCTTGGTTCTCAAAACTGAGGGAAATACTTACTGCTACTATGCTGCATCACCCTTTCCTCTTCAAGGGAAAAACCAAAGCAAGCTCAAGAGGTAGCAGTGGTCATGGAAATGAAGAACATAAAGAGAGATATAGACATCTAGGTACTAGCTACGGACCCGCAGGTCTATGATAAAGTACTCACACATCACCATGGGAGTAGCAAGGTTGATGTAGAGGTCCTCCGTGATCGATCTCACTCCGAAACAGCATCAAAACAAGTCTCCAGATGGGACCAAGGAGGGACAAATACTTGCAACGATGGGAAGAGTGTTTTGGGAGGCTCTCTAGGTTTTTCCCAATATATGTGAATTTTTAGCAAAGGGATGAGGGCCAGAGGCCGTGGGAGGTGGCCCCAAGCCACCAGGGTGCGACCACGTCCTAGGCGCGCCCAGTTGAGTTGGCGCACCTTGTGTGGCCTTCGGTTCATCTCCGAAGCTTCCAGGTCTTATTTGCTCCAGAAAAAATCATCAAAAAGTTTTGGGGTATTTGGACCTTGTTTGGTACAATATTTCTCATAGGCGAAAAACATGCAGAAAACATCAACTAGCACTGGGAACTGGGTTAATAGGTTTGTGCTAAAAAGTGATATAAAACATCATATAAATGCATATAAAACATCCATGATTGATAATATAATAGCAGGGAAGAATAAAAAATATAGATACATTGAAGACGTATCAGTTAGCAGGATGATTAGACACTAATGATGGTGCCACGTCAGCATCGCTATAATTAAGTGTCGGCTAGCATGCAACACAACAGATGATTTCGGGTTCGTGCTATAGGGACAAATCGAGGAGCAGTTTGTGGCTACGACTTGCCGGCGCTTGCATGCATCAAGTGGTGGCAACAGGGGGACATGGGGTGGTCTGGTTCACCGACGGTGACTCGTAGAGAGGCACGGGAGGGTATCAGGATGGGAATAGAGTGAGATGGGAATGGAGTGGTGCGTGACGCTCTTATCCAGCTCGGTGCAATTGTGGCAAGCAGGAGCTAGCAGGCGTGCACGTGTGCGCGGAGAGCATGCGCTCGGCGTCCTCCTTGCAGGAGGTTGAAGACAACCCTGCCCCTGGTGGGCTAGAATGTTTCCCTCCTAGGCCACACTTGTAATAAAAGCGCCATTAGTCCCAGTTACACAGGGCCTTTAGTCCCGGTTCTCCAACCGGGACTAAACAATCGGGACTAAATGCCCAAACTTTTAGTACCGGTTGTGTTATGAACCGGGACAATGGTGCTCCACGTGGCCGACGTGGGGCGCGAGGGTAGGAGGACCTTTAGTCCTAGTTGGTAACACCGACTGGGACTAAAAGGCGGCCACGCATCACCAGGAGCCAGGCACTATTTTTTAAGGAGGGATTTAGGGGTTTTCGAGGGTTTGGGGGTTTCATACTGTGTTTCCCCTTTTCTTTTTGTGTCCATCATTTTTGATTCCTTATGCCTGTTGGTGTTCTCGGCCGGTGCCATTATTGAGCTCCATCAAACTAGATGCTAGCTAGTACGTACATATAGCAATGAAGGAACCGTTACACGACATCGTCATGACTATAGAGAGAAGTGACCTCTCATTCTCCGTGCTTGGTCGAATAACAAGTTTTCGTATATCTATTCGATGCTACTACATATAGTACACGTTCATGCATATATACAGTTATCTCTTGCGATCCCTAACTAGCTAATATCTATCTAGCAACATGACTAAGGAAATATGGATGTTATTCTCCATCTGTAGTTATGACATTCTCAACAAAGAATCCCGCCAATTCCTCTAGAATTGCTCATATGCAATCAGTTGGTAGGAGTTCGTCCCACTTCCGCATGATATAGTTCAAAGAAGGGGGCTAATATATATATATATATATATATATATATATATATATATATATATATGAAACTTAACACAATTGATGGGAATAAAATGAAAATGTGAATATTGTTTATGTACTTGAAGTTGTTGAAAAGACCTACCCCTCTGACAGGTCATGTGATGAATCCACTCGCATGTTGGAAATATGCCCTAGAGGCAATGATAAAATAGTTATTATTATATTTCCTTGTTCAAGATAATCGTTTACTATCCATGCTAGAATTATACTGATTAGAAACTCATATACATGTGTGGGTGCATAGACAACACACTGTCCGTAGTAACCCTCAATTGGACTAGCTCGTTAATCAAAGATGGTCCAGGTTTCCTAGCCATAGACAAGAGTTTTCACTTGATATTGGGATCACATCATTAGGAGAATGATGTGATGGAAAAGACCCAATCTATGAACGTATTATTTTCTGCATGTCAAGTATATGTTCCTATGGCCATGAGACCATGTAACTCACTTACAACTCAAGAATACCTTGTGTGTATCAAACTTCGCAACGTATCTTGGTGACTATAAACATACTCTAGAGGTATCTCCGAAGGTGTGTGTTGAGTTAGCATGGATCAAGACTTGGATTTGTCACTCCGTTTGACGGAAAGGTATCTCAGGGCCCACTCGGTAATAAAACATCACAACAAGCCTTGCAAGCAATGTGAACAAAGAGTTAGTCATGGGATCTTGTATTAGGGAATGAGTAAATAAACTTGCTAGCAACGAGATTGAACAAGGTATAGAGATACTGACCATCAAATCTCGGGCAAGTAACATACCGAAGGAGAAAGGGAATAGTATGCAGGATTAACTGAATCCTTGACATAGAAGTTCAACCGTTAAATATGTTCGTAGAATATGTAAGAGCCAATATGGAAATCTAGGTCCTGCTATTTCTTATTGATTGGAGAGTGTCTCAGTCATGTCTACATAGTGCTCGAACCTGTAGGTTCTGCACACTTAAGGTTCGGTGATGTTTCGGTATAGATGAATTATGTATGTTGGTAACCTAAAGTTGTCCGGAGTCCCGGATGAAAACCTGGACGTCATTAGGAGTTCCTGAATGGTCCGGAGACAAAGATTGATATACAGGTAAGATGTATTGTGGTTCCAGAAAGATTTCGGGCATTACGAGTGAAGTACCAAGAGTGACGAATGGGTTCTGGGGGTTCACAAGGAGGGACCACCCACCTAGAGGAGAACCACATAGTCCTAGAGGTGGAGCACCAGATCCTGGTGGGCTGGGCGGCCATTCTCATGGGCCTATTCAACTGAATAGAGGAGAGGTGGGGCAATCCCACTAGGAGGAGGTCTCCTCCTCCACCAAACCAAATTGGAGGAGGACTCCTCCCCTTGTGCTCCGCAGGACAACCCTAGGGGTTTTCCCTAGGGCGCCACCCCTCCCTCCCACCAATATATAGTGGATAGAGGAGAGGCTAGCCGCACCACAAGCCACGGCGCAGCCCCTCTCCCTTGACTACTTCGTCACACCCCGGAGGCTAGTTCAGCAGTTGTCGGGACCCCGATCCTAAGCCATAGGAATCCAGCCTGTAACACATCGCATCCCTTTGCGGTCTCACGCACGGTTAACCCCACGGCTGCAGCCTTACCTTAGGCGGGACCGTTTGCACCTTTTGACTCATGTATGCAATTGTGTCGCTAGTATTCCAATGACAAAGAACCCGGATCGACATGTCTCTTCATAAACCAAAGTGGTAGTACCGCACAAGGACAGGCATACATGACCCAGCAAAGCAGGTGTCAGTCACCAGCGAATGTAGATGAGTCGTAGCAAGCTACAAGGACTCCATTACATCGCGTGACATTTCCCCAAAGGCAACAGACACAGCAGCTAAGAAGGACACACGCCGGTCAACCAATGTGTCTGGGGAAGTAGCGAGCTACCATGGCTCGTTGGATCACAAAGGGGCATTTCCCTATAAGGATTGCTACTAAAGTTTACGGCTAGGTAATCGAACCCCACACATATCAAGTACGACACACGTACGCATGGCATACCGATATGTATAGATACATCGATGGCATCCCAACATAACCATAAACATACAAGCTTTATTTAAGAGGATCGGAAGAGCCACACACATAATATTACACAGTATGGGTCTCACGACCCATAATAGCGGTCATTCACTTACAAGCCAGCGGAAGTGTTTAAAACTGTCTGAGTACAGACAGGTGAAACTAGAAGGCACATGGCCTGACTATACTACAGACCCAACCTAGGGCCAGATCGTAGCTGGGACACTAGCTACTTGTCGTCGTCGATGTCTATGAAGAACCCTCCATTAGGTCATTAGCAACCTCTGCAACATTTATTAAGCAAACATGAGTACGGAGGTACTCAGCAAGACCTTAGGATAACTATCTACCCATGCAATGTATCAATAAGGTATTGTGGGGTTTCATGCGGAATGCCAGCATTTGACTCATGGCTAGACAACTTGCATTTTTAAATAATTTTTACAACTTGATTTCTCACACACGAGTCCACTAACACCACAACAATACTCCATCGTGGAATCATTCCGTCTCCATACGGAAATGCCGTCCACGACACTCACACTTATCTTGACAATTTTATGAGTAGCCATTGAAGTTATCTATGAACAACATATGTCTCCAAGTAGTCCATATCCGTGTACGCGACTATTCGAATAGATCATAACCCTGCAGGGGTGTACTTCGTCACACACGCTCTCGCCACTTATCGCCATGTGCACGTCATGCACCTCGGCAACCTTCAAGTGGAAGCCCAGCGAGGGAGTCGGCCACGACCGTTAACCACATTAGTACCTAGTCCAGGTCTATCGCCTATCTGAGGGTAACCCGCACGGAAGTCCGGCCGAGGTTTCTGCCACGGCCCCAAACGATGTGCGCAGGGTTCCCAAGCCCACCATCCGGGTGTCACTTGGTACACCGTGCCACTCCTTACCGCATCACAGCCCACCTCTCAGGTCAGCGCTATGCACGGCCTCCAGCATGACTATAAACACCATAAACTACTTGCAACTCCTGGACCGAGTACTAAGCGATTAATACACGGAACTCAGTTCCTAAGGATGGTTCCAATGAAACAACCCGCCATGTACTCCTACACAACCTTTCGCCGGTACCTTTACCAAATCAGGTTCAACACACAACCTTTGCTTACCGAACACATTCTCACAATTCTGTTCATCTCCCAGATGACAGACCATACACAACTCTAAGCATAGCATGCATAGCAGGATAAGGCACATCATGGCTCAAGCAACTACCAGGTATGCTAGGTTGCAAGGTTCAGCTATTTACTATGACAAGGATAGGTCATGCAAAGGAAGTGGGTTCAACTAACGTGGCAAAAGTATTTGAAGCATTTGATCCTAATGCAATAAGTAAGTGCAGGAGCAAGAGCATGGGATTTATCGGGATGATCAAAATGGTTGCTTGCCTTGTTTCTGAAAGGAGTGACAATATCCGTGAGACGGATATTCAGTGGAATCCGGGGGAGCGGAGCCTACGGAAAGGAATGACAACAATCAATAACAATCATGTGCAACAAGATGATGCATGAGCACGGCATGAGGATGCAAGGTGGTATACTATTATAGCTAACATGTATTAGGTTTGAAGTTGATTTGAATCAAATTCAAATATCACTTCAAACGAGGTATTCTCGGATACCATTTTAATTGATTCGACCTGATGCTCAGATCAACTTGCTTTTAACATGCATGGAATGACATGTTAGGTTGCTGGTTTGTGATTTGGACAGTGTTTGATCATATCATTTGTAGTGAAATTTAATTATTTTCCAAATGCCATCTCCAAAGTATTTATAAGAATTAACTTACTCATTAATCTACATGTTTGGGTTCAGTAGCATTTTGAAACATGTTTGAAAATGACATATTCAGATTCCTTGAATTTTTCTGATACTTTTTCATATATAAATTATTTTCATTGGAGTTACAGATTAATTTATATGAATTTTAGAAGTTTTGGCATTTTTCTGGAATTCTTTTAAATCAGAAATTCACTTATTGCGTCATCACTACATCATCATGGCGTCAGCAGGTCAACTGACCTGATCAGGACAAACCTGACAGGGGGGACCCACTGGTCAGCGTCTCACGGGCTAATCCCGCGCTGACCAGCCCCTAAGTGGGTTTGACTTGGCATTGAGCCCACTTTTAGCGAGCGATTAGGGTTAAACTACTGGGGTTAAGCTGGCCACGTCGTTCCCCGCCGGAGCCTGACCGGCGGCGACAAGATCCGCGACAGAACCTCGCCGGAGACACGCTATATCGTGATGTGGTGCTCGGAAAAGGTTGCCGAGAGCACTGGGATGATCCCTAGGCTCGACCTCATCCAACACTAGGCTCAGGGAGGGCTATAGGTGGCTGGAGCAAGCCGGCGACGAGCCGAGGCGGCGGCCGGAGTTCGGGCTCGATGGTCCAGTGGGTAGAGGGCACGGATCCGAGGGGAAGAAGAGGGGAAATGATCGCAGGCTCACGGTGGAGGTGAAGCTAGGCTCAGACTGCTCGGGGAGGGCTGTAGACGGCGTTTCACCGTCTATTTGCCGGCGACCGAAGGTTGAAGACGATGGCGTTGGGGACGTTGCAGGACTCGGGGAGGTTTCGGCCTTTGCAGAGAGAACCAGCTCATCGAGGCGGAGCTACTGGACTACTCGGGAGGAAGGTCCAGTGGCTAGAGGCACGACGGCTCAAGCTCGAGCTGTTGGCAATGGCGGCAGAAGGAGGGAGGATAGATCCCGAGAGGAGGGGGAAACTAGAGCAGGAGAACGGATAGAGTCGGGCTCGGGGTGGATATCCCCGCTGTCGCGCTGTACTGGGGAGCACCAGAGCGTGCCACGGCAAAGCAGGAGGTGGAGGAGCCGCCGTGGGCGTTCGCTCCTCTGCCAGAAGGCAGGAGGAGGAAGACGCCCTTGCCCCTGGTGGGCTGGGCCTCCTCATGGCGACAGGTAAGGTTTTCCTCTTTTCTTTCTATTTTCTTTCTGTTTTGTTTCTTTTTTGCTAGCTAGTTGATTTTCTATTTATTTCAGCTCCAAAAAACTATTTTGAACACACCAGAATATTTGTTGGAATATATCCAACCATTCCTGGAGTTTTCAACATTTTTGAAAACTTAAAGTTTTTGAACTCAAATCTTAAACATGAAACCAGTAGCTTTTTGCATTTATTTAAAATGCCAAAAGTGTTATGAAAATGGTTTTCTTCATTGCTTATTTGCTTCCATGATTTATCAGAAAAGTTGAACTTTTCTTGAGGCCACTTTTTGTTCATTGATTTGAACAATTTTATAATTCCTTTGAATTTGAGAAGTGGCTAGGTTTTTTTTTGAGTGTTCCTTCACCACTTGCTTGTTCTTGTTGAAAATTTCCTAGATGCAATGCAAAGAAGATATGAACACAATGCTAACTTGATTAAGGTGTCAGGGATGTGACAACTCACCCCCACTCAAAAGAATCTTGTCCCGAGATTTAGAAGTCGTCGGGAATAACGCATGATACTCAAGTCGGAGACGATCCTCTCTTTCCCAAGTTTCCTCCTTTTCAGAATGATTTGACCATTGAACTTTAAGAAACTTGAGGTTTTGACGTCGAGTGGTACGCTCAGCTTGATCAAGAATAGGCACGGGGTATTCTCGGTATGAAAGGTTATCTTGGAGATCAAGCGTTTCGTGGTCCACTTCAGGGATAGGATCCGAAAAGCAACGCCTGAGTTGCGAGACGTGAAAGACATCATGAAACTTGGAAAGATGCGGAGGAAGTTCCAACTGGTAGGCAACTTCTCCTCGTTTGGGAAGAATGCGAAAAGGACCAATGTAACGAGGAGCCAACTTGCCCTTGATACCGAATCGATGGGTACCCTTCAAAGGTGTAACCCGAAGGTAAGCCTTCTCGTCAACTTCAAAGGTCACAGCCTTATGATGACGATCATATTGGCTCTTTTGACGACACTGGGCTGTTTTCAACTTTTCACGAATAATGCGAACCTGCTCTTCTGCATCCTGGATCATATCCGGGCCAAAGAGTTGCCTCTCTCTGGTTTCTGACCAATTAAGAGGTGTTCGACATCTTCGTCCATAGAGAACTTCAAAAGGAGCTTTGCCCAAGCTTGATTGATAACTATTGTTATAAGCAAATTCGGCGAATGGAAGGCACTTCTCCCAATTCATACCGAATGATATAACACAAGCTCGGAGCATATCTTCTAGGATTTGATTCACTCTTTCTACTTGACCACTTGATTGAGGATGGAAAGCAGTGCTAAAAGATAAGTTAGTCCCCATGGCATTCTGAAAACTTTCCCATAAGCGAGAAGTAAAGATACTCCCACGGTCCGAGTTAATCTCCAGGGGAACACCATGAAGAGACACTATTCGAGAGATATATAACTCCGCTAGCTGGCTAGCTGTTATACTCTCACGAACAGGAAGAAAATGAGCCACTTTGGAGAGTCGGTCAATGACCACAAAGATAGCATTATTTCCTTTCTTGGTCTTGGGAAACCCGGTAATGAAATCCATGCTAACTTTATCCCATTTCCATTCAGGAATAGCTAGAGGGTTGAAGGGTGCGAGCAGGCCTTTGATGTTCTGCCTTAACTCGACGACAAACGTCGCAGTTAGCAACGAACTCAACAATTTCTCTCTTCATCCTAGTCCACCAGAACCTCTGGCGTAGGTCCTGATACATCTTAGTACTACCGGGATGAATGGTGAGAGGAGAATCATGAGCCCCCTTAAGGATCAATTGCCGCACACGTTTGCTCTTAGGAACCACTAAACGGTTCTGAAAGAACACAACACCTTTCTCATTGATGGAGAAATCCCTAGCGTTACCGCTAGCAATATTTTCCTTGATCCGGGATATACCCTTATCATAAGCCTGCACGGCTATGATTTGGTCCCTAAGAGTAGGCTTCGCCATCAGGGTAGAAAGGATTCCTTGAGGAACAAAATGAAGATTCAACTTCCGAAATTCCTCATAGAGATGTGGTTGACCTTGTTGTAGCATCAAATTGTTACAATAAGATTTACGACTTAGTGCATCAGCCATAACATTGGCCTTTCCCGGGGTGTAAGTTATCCCTAAGTCGTAATCCGAGATCAACTCAACTCACCGTCTTTGCCTGAGATTCAAATCCGGCTGGGTGAAGATATATTTCAGACTTTGGTGATTAGTGAATATTTCGCAACGATTACAGAGAAGGTAACTTCGCGAGGTTTTTAGTGCATGGACCACAGCTGCAAGCTCAAGGTCATGTGTGGGATAATTATCCTCATGTGCATGCAACTGTCGAGATGCGTATGCGATAACATGACGATCTTGCATGAGAATGCAACCTAATCCTTGTCGCGAGGCGTCACAATAGATAACAAAGTCCTTTGAAAAATCTGGTGGTAGCGACACAGGTGTGGAAGTCAGGCGTCTTTTCAGTTCCTGAAAACTATGCTCACACTGTGGCGTCCACTTGAACTTTTTATCCTTCTTGAGGAGTTCAGTTAGAGGCTTTGCAACCCTGGAAAAATTCTCGGCAAAGCGGCGACAATAGCTCGCTAGACCAAGAAAACTCCTAACTTGCTTAACCGATTCAGGTTGAGTCCAATCAAGGACAGCTTGAACTCTCTCGGGATTGACAGCAATACCCTTACCAGAGATTACGTGACCTAGATAGGTCACTTCTGGTAACCAAAGTTCACATTTTGAAAACATGGCATAAAGGCGATGCTCTCGAAGTTTCATCAATACCAGCCTTAGATGCTCGGCATGTTCTTGATCGTTCTTCGAGTAGATGAGAATATCATCGAGGTAAACCACGACAAATTTATCCAAATACTCCATGAAGATTGAATTCATCAGACGAGAGAAGGTGGCTGGGGCATTGGTTAAACCGAAGGACATGACGGTGTATACGTATTGGCCATAACGAGTAACAAAGGCCGTTTTTGGAATGTCCCCATTCTTGATCTTGATTTGATGGTATCCCAACCTCAAATCCATTTTGGAGAAGACTGAGGATCCAGCGAGCTGGTCGTACAGATCGTTGATCCTGGGGAGCGGATACTTGTTCTTAATGGTGACCAGATTAACTGGTCGGTAATCTACAACCATCCGATCCATTCCGTCTTTCTTCTTGACGAATAGGACGGGGCAAGCCCAAGGAGAAGAGCTAGGACGAATGAAACCTTTATTCAAGGCCTCATCTAGTTGCTTCTTAAGTTCGGCTATCTCCAGGGGTGCCATCTTATATGGTCTTCTGGCTATTGGGACAGTTCCGGGAACGAGATCTTGTTGGGGAACGTCGCATGGGAAACAAAAATTTTCCTACGCGCACGAAGACCTATCATGGTGATGTCCATCTACGAGAGGGGATGAGTGATCTACGTACCCTTGTAGACCGTACAGCAGAAGCGTTAGTGAATGCGGTTGATGTAGTGGAACGTCCTCACGTCCCTCGATCAGCCCCGCGAACAATCCCGCGATCAGTCCCACGATCTAGTACCGAACGGACGGCACCTCCGCGTTCAGCACACGTACAGCTCGACGATGATCTCGGCCTTCTTGATCCAGAAAGAGAGACAGAGAGGTAGAAGAGTTCTCCGGCAGCGTGACGGCGCTCCGGAGTTTGGTGATGACCTTGTCTCAGTAGGGCTCCGCCCGAGCTCCGCAGAAACGCGATCTAGAGGAAAAACCGTGGAGGTATGTGGTCGGGCTGCCGTGGAAAAGTTGTCTCAAATCAGCCCTAAAACCCCACTATATATAGGAGGAGGAGGGGGGAGACTTGCCTTGGGGTCCAAGGACTCCCAAGGGAGTCGGCCGAGCCAAGGGGGAAGGTCTCCCCCTCCCAAACCGAAATCCACTTGGTTTGGAAGGTGGAGTCCTTCTTCCCTTTCCCACCTCCTTCTTTTTTTTCCTTTCCTCTTTGATTTTCTTTCCTATGCGCATAGGCCTCTCTTGGGCTGTCTCACCAGCCCACTAAGGGCTGGTGTGGCACCCCAAACACCCATGGGCTTCCCTGGGGTGGGTGGCCCCCCCCGGTGAACTCCCGGAACCCATTCGTCATTCCCGGTACATTCCCGGTAACTCCGAAAACCTTCCGGTAATCAAATGAGGTCATCCTATATATCAATCTTCGTTTCCGGACCATTCCGGAAACCCTCGTGACGTCTGTGATCTCATCCGGGACTCCGAACAACATTCGGTAACCAACCATATAACTCAAATACGCATAAAACAACGTCGAACCTTAAGTGTGCAGACCCTGCGGGTTCGAGAACTATGTAGACATGACCCGAGAGACTCCTCGGTCAGTATCCAATAGCGGGACCTGGATGCCCATATTGGATCCTACATATTCTACGAAGATCTTATCGTTTGAACCTCAGTGGCAAGGATTCATATAATCCCGTATGTCATTCCCTTTGTCCTTCGGTATGTTACTTGCCCGAGATCCGATCGTCAGTATCTGCATACCTATTTCAATCTCGTTTACCGGCAAGTCTCTTTACTCGTTCCGTAATACAAGATCCCGCAACTTACACTAAGTCACATTGCTTGCAAGGCTTGTGTGTGATGTTGTATTACCGAGTGGGCCCCGAGATACCTCTCCGTCACACGGAGTGACAAATCCCAGTCTCGATCCATACTAACTCAACAAACACCTTCGGAGATACCTGTAGAGCATCTTTATAGTCACCCAGTTACGTTGCGACGTTTGATACACACAAAGCATTCCTCCGGTGTCCGTGAGTTATATGATCTCATGGTCATAGGAACAAATACTTGACACGCAGAAAACAGTAGCAACAAAATGACACGATCAACATGCTACGTCTATTAGTTTGGGTCTAGTCCATCACATGATTCTCCTAATGATGTGATCGCGTTATCAAGTGACAACACTTGCCTATGGCCAGGAAACCTTGACCATCTTTGATCAACGAGCTAGTCAACTAGAGGCTTACTAGGGACAGTGTTTTGTCTATGTATCCACACAAGTATTGTGTTTCCAATCAATACAATTATAGCATGGATAATAAACGATTATCATGAACTAAGAAATACAATAATAACTAATTTATTATTGCCTCTAGGGCATATTTCCAACAGTCTCCCACTTGCACTAGTGTCAATAATCTAGTTCATATCACCATGTGATTCCAAAGAATCCAACACCCATATAGTTCTGGGGTCTGATCACGTCTTGCTCGTGAGAGAGGTTTCAGTCAACGGTTCTGAAACTTTCAGATCCGTGTGTTCTTTACAAATCTTTATGTCATCTTATAGATGCTGCTACTACGTGCTATTCGGAAAAACTCCAAATATCTACTCTACTATACGAATCCGTTTCACTACTCATAGTTATTCGGATTAGTGTCAAAGCTTGCATCAACGTAACCCTTACGACGAACTCTTTAACCACCTCCATAATCGAGAAAAATTCCTTAGTCCTTTAGTTACTAAGGATAAATTTTGACCGCTGCTAGTGATTCAATCATGGATCACTCTCTGTACCTCTCAACAGACCTTGAGTCAAGGCACACATCAGGTGTGGTACACAGCATGGCATACTTTAGATTCTACGGCTAAGGCATAGAAGACGACCTTCGTCTATTCTCTTTATTCTGCCGTGGTCGGGTTTTGAGTCTTACTCAAATTCACACCTTACAACGCAACCAAGAACTCCTTCTTTGCTGATCTATTTTGAACTCATTCAAAAACTTGTCAAGGCATGCATCTTATTGAAACTTTCATTAAGCACTTTTGATCCATCTCCATAGATCTTTGATGCTCAACGTTCAAGTAGCGCAATCCAGGTATTCCTTTGAAAACTCCTTTCAAACAACCTTGTATGCTTTACAGAAATTCTACATTACTTCTGATCCAAAATATGTCAACCACATATACTTATCAGAAATTCTATAGTGCTCCCACTCACTTCTTTGGAAATACAAGTTTCTCATAAACCTTGTACACACCCAAAATCTTTGATCATCTCATCAAAGTGCTTATTCCAACTCCGAGATGCTTGCACCAGTTCATTGAAGGATCGCTGGAGTTTGCATACTTGTTAGTATCCTTAGGATCGACAAAACCTCATGGTTGTATCTCATACAATGTTTACTCAAGGAAACCGTCGAGGAGACAATGTTTTGACATCCTCCGTGCAATATTTCATAAATAATGCAGCAACTACTAACATAATTCCAACAGACCTTTAGCATCGCTACGAGTGAGAAAGTCTCATCATAGTCAACTGTTTGAACTTGTCGAAAACATCTTTGCGACAAGTCGAGCTTTTCTTAATAGTGACTTATCACCATCATTGTCTGTCTTCTTTTAAAAATCCATTTTTACTCAATAGTCTTATGACCATCAAGTAGTTCTTTCCAAAGTCTACACTTTGTTTTCATACATGGATCCTCTCTCGGATTTCATGGCTTCCAGCCATTTGTTGGAATCTGGGCCCACCAACGCTTTCTCCATAACTCGTAGGTTCACTATTGCTCAACAACATGACCTCCAAGACAGGGTTACCGTACCACTCTGTAGTAGTACGCGACCTAGTCAACCTACGAGGCTTGTAGTAACTTGATCCAATGCTTGATGATCACCATCATCAACTTCCACTTCCATTGGTGTAGGCGCCACAGGAACAACTTCCTGCACCCTGCTACGCACTGGTTGAAGTGATGGTTCAATAACCGCATCAAGTTATACTACCCTCCCACTCAATTCTTTCGAGAGAAACCTTTCCTCGAGAAAGGACCCGTTTCTAGAAACAAACACTTTGCTTTCAGATCTGAGATAGGAGATGTACCCAACTGTTTTGGATACCCTATGAAGAAGCATTTATCCGCTTTGGGTTCGAGCTTATCAGACTGAAACTTTTTCACATAAGTGTCGAAGCCCCAAACTTTCAAGAAACGACAGTTTAGATTTCTCTAAACCTCAGTCTATACTGTGTCATCTCAACGGAAATACGCGGTGCCCTATTTAAAGTGAGTGCGGTTGTCTCTAATGCATAACCCATAAACGATAGTGGTAATTCAATAAGAGACATCATAGTATGCACCATACCAAATAGTGCATGGCTATGACGTTCAGACACATCATCACACCATGATGTTCCAGGTGGCATGAACTGCGAAACAATTTCCACATTGTCTTAACTGCGTACCAAAACTCGTAACTCAGATTTTCATTTCTATGATCATATCGTAGACAGTTTATCCTCTTGTTACGACGAACTTCACTCTGAAACGGATTTGAACTTTTCAACATTTCAGACTTGTGATTCATTAAGTAAATACTCCTGTATCTACTCAAATCGTCAGTGAAGTAAGAACATAATGATATCCACTGCGTGCCTCAGTACCCATTGGACTGCATACATCAAAATGTATCACTTCCAACAAGTTGCTATCTCATTTCATCTCAATGAAAACAAGGCCTTGCTCATGTGGTATGGTTTGCATGTCACTAGTGATTCGAAATCAGGTGAGTACAAAGATCCATCAGCATGGAGCCTCTTCATGCAATTTATACTAACATGACTCAAGCGGCAGTGCCACAAGTAAGTGGTACTATCATCATTAACCCGTACCTTTTGGCACCAAAACATGTGTAACACTACGATCGAGATTCAATAAACCATTGAAGGTGATTATTCAAGAAAATAGAGTAACCATTATTCTCTTTAAATGAATAATCGTATTGCAATAAACACGATCCAATCATCTTCATGCTTAACGCAAGCGCAAAATAACAATTATTTAGGTTTAACACCAATCCCGATGGTAGAGGGAGCGTGCGACGTTTGATCATATCAACCTTGGAAACACTTCCAACACGTATCGTCACCTCGCCTTTAGCTAGTCTCCGTTTATGCCGTAGCTTTCATTTCATGTCACTAATCACTTAGCAACCGAACCGGTATACAATACCCTCATGCTACTAGGAGTACTAGTAAAGTACACATCAACATCATGTATATCTAATATACTTCTCTTGACTTTTGCCAGCCTTCTTATCTACCAAGTATCTAGAGTTGCTCCGCCTCAGTGACTGTTCCCCTCATTACAGAAGCACTTAGTCTCGGGTTTGGGTTTTATCTTGGGTCTCTTCATTAGTGCAGCAACTGTTTTGCCGTTTCACGAAGTATCCCTTCTAGCCCTTGCCTTTCTTCAAACTTAGTGGTTTTACAAACCATCAACTATTGATGCTCCTTCTTGATTTCTACTTTCGTAGTGTCAAACATCGTGAATCGCTCAAGGATCATTGTATGTATCCTTGATATGTTATAGTTCATCACGAAGCTCTCATAGCTTGGTGGCAGTAACTTTGGAGAACTATCACTATCTCATCTGGAAGATTAACTCCCACTTGATTCAAGCGATTGTCGTACTCAGACAATCTGAGCACACGCTCAACGATTGAGCCTTTCTCCTTTCCTTTGTGGACAAAGAATCTTGTCGGAGGTCTCGTACCTCTTAACAAGGCACAAGCATGAAATCACAATTTCATCTCTTTAGAACATCACTTATGTTCTGTGACGTTTTAAAACGTTTTCGGCGCCTTGCTTCTAAGCCATTTAAGTATTTTGCACTGAACTATCGTGTAGTCATTAGAAACGTGTATGTCGGATGTTCACAGCATCCACAGACGACGCTCGAGGTGCAGCACACCGAGTGGTGCATTAAGGACATAAGCCTTCTGCGCAGCAACGAGGACAATCCTCGGTTTTACAGACTTAGTCTGCAAAGTTTGCTACTATTAACTTTCAACTAAATTTTCTCTAGGAACATATAAAAACAGTAGAGCTATAGCGCAAGCTACATCGTAATTCGCAAAGACCATTAGACTATGTTCATGACAATTAGTTCAATTAATCATATTACTTAAGAACTCCCACTCAAAAAGTACATCTCTCTAGTCATTTGAGTGGTACATGATCCAAATCCACTATCTCAAGTCCGATCATCACGTGAGTCGAGAATAGTTTCAGTGGTAAGCATCTCTATGCTAATCATATCAACTATACGATTCATGCTCGACCTTTCGGTCTCATGTGTTTCGAGGCCATGTCTGCACATGCTAGGCTCGTCAAGCTTAACCCGAGTGTTCCGCGTGCGCAACTGTTTTGCACCCGTTGTATGTGAACGTTGAGTCTATCACACCCGATCATCACGTGGTGTCTCGAAACGACGAACTGTAGCAACGGTGCACAGTCGGGGAGAACACAATTTCGTCTGAAATTTTAGTGAGAGATCACCTCATAATGCTACCGTCGTTCTAAGCAAAATAAGGTGCATAAAAGGATTAACATCACATGCAATTCATAAGTGACATGATATGGCCATCATCACGTGCTTCTTGATCTCCATCACCAAAGCACCGGCACGATCTTCTTGTCACCGGCATCACACCATGATCTCCATCATCATGATCTCCATCAATGTGTCGCCATCGGGGTTGTCGTGCTACTCATGCTATTACTACTAAAGCTACGTCCTAGCAAAATAGTAAACGCATCTGCAAGCACAAACGTTAGTTATAAAGACAACCCTATGGCTCCTGCCGGTTGCCATACCATCGACGTGCAAGTCGATATTAACTATTACAACATGATCATCTCATACATCCAATATATCACATCACATCGTTGGCCATATCACATCACAAGCATACCCTGCAAAAACAAGTTAGACGTTCTCTAATTTTGTTGTTGCATGTTTTACGTGGTGACCAGGGGTATCTAGAGGGATCGCATCTTACTTACGCAAACACCACAACGGAGATATATGAATTGCTATTTAACCTCATCCAAGGACCTCCTTGGTCAATTCCGATTCAACTAAAGTTGGAGAAACTGACACCCGCCAGTCATCTTTGAGCAACGGAGTTACTCGTAGCGATGAAACCAGTCTCTCGTAAGCGTACGAGTAATGTCGGTCCGAGCCGCTTCGATCCAACAATACCGCGGAATCAAGAAAAGACTAAGGAGGGCAACAAAACGCACATCACCGCCCACAAAACTTTTGTGTTCTACTCGAGAAGACATCTACGCATGAACCTAGCTCATGATGCCACTGTTGCGGAACGTCGCATGGGAAACAAAAAATTTCCTACGCGCACGAAGACCTATCATGGTGATGTCCATCTATGAGAGGGGATGAGTGATCTACGTACCCTTGTAGACCGTACAGCAGAAGCGTTAGTGAACGCGGTTGATGTAGTGGAACGTCCTCACGTCCCTCGATCCGCCCCGCGAACAATCCCGCGATCAGTCCCACGATCTAGTACCGAACGGACGGCACCTCCGCGTTCAGCACACGTACAGCTCGACGATGATCTCGGCCTTCTTGATCCAGAAAGAGAGACGGAGAGGTAGAAGAGTTCTCCGGCAGCGTGACGGCGCTCCGGAGGTTGGTGATGACCTTGTCTCAGCAGGGCTCCGCCCGAGCTCCGCAGAAACGCGATCTAGAGGAAAAACCGTGGAGGTATGTGGTCGGGCTGCCGTGGAAAAGTCGTCTCAAATCAGCCCTAAAACCCCACTATATATAGGAGGAGGAGGGGGGAGACTTTCCTTGGGGTCCAAGGACTCCCAAGGGAGTCGGCCTAGCCAAGGGGTAAGGTCTCCCCCTCCCAAACCGAAATCCACTTGGTTTGGAAGGTGGAGTCCTTCTTCCCTTTCCCACCTCCTTCTTTTTTTTCCTTTCCTCTTTGATTTTCTTTCCTATGTGCATAGGCCTCTCTTGGGCTGTCTCACCAGCCCACTAAGGGCTGGTGTGGCACCCCAAACACCCATGGGCTTTCCCGGGGTGGGTGCCCCCCCGGTGAACTCCCGGAACCCATTCGTCATTCCCGGTACATTCCCGGTAACTCCGAAAACCTTCCGGTAATCAAATGAGGTCATCCTATATATCAATCTTCGTTTCCGGACCATTCCGGAAACCCTCGTGACGTCTGTGATCTCATCCGGGACTCCAAACAACATTCGATAACCAACCATATAACTCAAATACGCATAAAACAACGTCGAACCTTAAGTGTGCAGACCCTGCGGGTTCGAGAACTATGTAGACATGACCCGAGAGACTCCTCGGTCAATATCCAATAGCGGGACCTGGATGCCCATATTGGATCCTACATATTCTACGAAGATCTTATCGTTTGAACCTCAGTGCCAAGGATTCATATAATCCCGTATGTCATTCCCTTTGTCCTTCGGTATGTTACTTGCCCGAGATTCGATCGTCAGTATCCGCATACCTATTTCAATCTCGTTTACCGGCAAGTCTCTTTACTCGTTCCGTAATACAAGATCCCGCAACTTACACTAAGTCACATTGCTTGCAAGGCTTGTGTGTGATGTTGTATTACCGAGTGGGCCCCGAGATACCTCTCCGTCACACGGAGTGACAAATCCCAGTCTCGATCCATACTAACTCAACGAACACCTTCGGAGATACCTGTAGAGCATCTTTATAGTCACCCAGTTACGTTGCGACGTTTGATACACACAAAGCATTCCTCCGGTGTCCGTGAGTTGACACGCAGAAAACAGTAGCAACAAAATGACACGATCAACATGCTACGTCTATTAGTTTGGGTCTAGTCCATCACATGATTCTCCTAATGATGTGATCCCGTTATCAAGTGACAACACTTGCCTATGGCCAGGAAACCTTGACCATGTTTGATCAACGAGCTAGTCAACTAGAGGGTTACTAGGGAATATGGTGCAGGCGGAAGGCTCCACTGAAGTCTGCCCATGTGGCTGCTAGTTCAACACGACGCATAGCTTCAAAGTTCTCCCACCACAGATTGGCGGGTCCTTCCAGAAAATACGTCGCAAAGGTCACCTTATCGGCCTCAGAAACATTCGCAGAGCGAATCTTGCGTGAGATGCTGCACAGCCAGTCATCAGCGTCAAGGGGATCGACGGAGTGATGAAACTTTGGAGGGACACTGCAGCATTCCTAGGCTGACGAGCCATATTCTGCTCAATACGCTCTCACAGTCGGTTGGTCTCCCTTTTGTTTCTCTGTGCCTCAAGCATAACTTCCGCCAGAGAGGGCGGGTGAGGCAGGTCTTCCTGCGACGCTTGACTACCCTCGCCTTGCTCATGAGCAGGGGCACTGTTCAACCTGGTGAACACCATCCTGACAAACAAACTCACAACTTAGACCAATATCATATCAATACTAGCTATGGATTAAGAATGTACTGAACACACGGAATGCTTAAATGAATATCCGAACAACATGGTAACAAGCAACTCCTATATATACACCATGGTTCATACACACCCTTACATAGTTCACTACAACCTTAACCGAAGAGCAACTATTGAAATTATGAAACTACTCATCAGATGCTTACAAGCTTCCTATACATTATTTATCTAGGCCTCCAGAATTCATTTCACATCACACGCATACTTCACAAGTCAAGCAGGACTGTGAACGTACGGCTACTACCATACTATCCTTCCGCTCACAGCTCAGGCATCCGCATAGAACATCTCATAGAGATTACCTCCATGGCCTGGAAGCTCAACCTGCGGATCAGGAAATACTCTGGCCTGAGATCCCTGGGATCCATAAGGACACGGATGTGGCCTTGGTCCCCTGTCTGGTGGTAATAGGGGTCCCCGAAGAGGTGTGACTCCTCCTATAGCTGGCCAGTCAACGTGGGCCGGAAGATGGGTCCTAACAGGGTTCAGCATCTCCATATCTCCGTACCCTGTCTGGACTACCGGTGCCAGCTGCGTCAGAGCCGTCCACACACGGGCACGGGTAGCATAAAGCTCCATGCGGAGAGCACGAGCATCCCTGTCTCTGTTCTCTAGCATCTCAACAGTGGACTGTAGTAGTGGATCCTCCATAGAAGGTACTCAGCAAGACTTTAGGATAACTATCTACTCATGCAATGTATCAATAAGGTATTGTGGGGTTTCATGCGGAAAGCCAGCATTTGACTCGTGGCTAGACAACTTGCATTTTTAAATAATTTTTACAACTTGATTTCTCGCACACGAGTACACTAACACCACAACAGTACTCCATCGTGGAATCATTCCGTCTCCATACGAAAATGCCGTCCACGACACTCACGCTTATCTTGACAATTTTATGAGTAGCCATTGAAGTTATCTATGAACAACATATGTCTCCAAGTAGTCCATATCCGCGGACGCGGCTATTCTAATAGATCGTAACCCTGCAGGGGTGTACTTCGTCACACACGCTCTCGCCACTTATCAACATGTGCATGTCATGCACCTCGGCAACCTTCAAGCGGAAGCCCACCGAGGGAGTCGGCCACGACCGTTAACCACATTAGTACCTAGTCCAGGTCTAACGCCTATCTGAGGGTAACCCGGACGGAAGTCCAGCCGAGGTTTCCACCACGGCCCCAAACGATGTGCGCAGGGTTCCCAAGCCCACCATCCGGGTGCCACTTGGTACACCGTGCCACTACCTATCGCATCACAGCCCACCTCTCAGGTTAGCGCTATGCACGGCCTCCAGCATGACTATAAACACCAGACACTACTTGCAACTCCTGGACCGAGTACTAAGCGATTAATAAGTCGAGAGGGTCAATTAAGTATCCCAACGTGTGGTAGTATCTAGTCTTGGATTACATACACGGAACCTAGTTCCTAAGGACGGTTCCAATGAAACAACCCGCCATGTATTGCTACACAGCCTTTCACCGGTACCTTTACCAAATCAGGTTCAACACACAACCTTTACTTACCGAACACATTCTCACAATTCTGTTCATCTCCCACATGACAGACCATACACAACTCTAAGCAAAGCATGCATAGCAGGATAAGCCACATCATGGCTCAAGCAACTACCAGGTATGCTAGGTTGCAAGGTTCAGCTATTTACTGTGACAAGGATAGGTCATGCAAAGGAAGTGGGTTCAACTAACGTGGCAAAAGCATTTGAAGCATTTGATCCTAATGCAATAAGTAAGTGCAGGAGCAAGAGCATGGAATTTATCGGGATGATCAAAATGGTTGCTTGCCTTGTTTCTGAAAGGAGTGACAATATCCGTCAGACGGATATTCGGTGGAATCCGGGGGAGCGGAGCCTACGGAAAGAAATGACAACAATCAATAACAATCATGTGCAACAAGATGATGCATGAGCATGGCATGAGGATGCAAGGTGGTATACTATTATAGCTAACATGTATTAGGTTTGATGTTGATTTGAATCAAATTCAAATATCACTTCAAATGAGGTATTCTCGATTACCATTTTAATTGTTTCGAACCGATGCTCAGATCAACTTCCTTTTATCATGCATGGAATGACATGTTAGGTTGCTGGTTTGTGATTTGGACAGTGTTTGATCATATCATTTGTAGTGAAATTTAATTATTTTCCAAATTCTATCTGCAAAGTATTTATAAGAATTAACTTATTCATTAATCTACATGTTTGGGTTCAGTAACATTTTCAAACATGTTTAAAAATGACATATTCAGATTCCTTGAATTTTTCTGATACGTTTTCATATATAAATTATTTTCATTGGAGTTACATATTAATATCTATGAACTTTCGAAGTTCTGGCATTTTTCTGGAATTCTTTTAAATCAGAAATTCACTTATTGCGTCATCACTACATCATCATGGCCTCAGTAGGTCAACTGACCTGATCAGGTCAAACCTGACAGGGGGGACCCACTGGTCAGCGTCTCAGGGGCTAATCCCGCACTGACCAGCCCCTAAGTGGGTTTGACTTGGCCTTGGGCCCACTGTCAGCGAGCGATTAGGGTTAAACTACTGGGGTTAAGCTGGCCACGTCGTTCCCTGCCGGAGCCTGACCGGCGGCGACCAGATCCGCGGCAGAACCTCGCCGGAGACACGCTATATCGTGCTGTGGTGCTTGGAAAAGGTTGCCGAGAGCACTGGGATGATCCCCAGGCTCGACCTCATCCAACACTGGCCTCAGGGAGGGCTATAGGTGGCCGGAGCAAGCTGGCGACGAGCCGAGGCGGCTACCAGAGTCCGGGCTCGATGGTCCAGTGGGTAGAGGGCATGGATCCGAGGGGAAGAAGAGGGGAAATGATCGCAGGCTCACGGTGGAGGGGAAGCTAGTCTCAGACTGCTCGGGGAGGGTTGTAGCCGGCGTTTCACCGTCGATTTCCCGGCGACGAAGGTTGAAGATGATGGCGTTGGGGACGTTGCAGGGCTCAGGGAGGCTTCGGCCTTTGCAGAGAGAACCAGCTCGTCGAGGCGGAGCTACTGGACTACTCGGGAGGAAGGTCCTGTGGCTAGAGGCACGACGGCTCGAGATCGAGCTCTTGCAATGGCGGCAGAAGGAGGGAGGAGAGATCCCGAGAGGAGGGGGAAACTAGAGCAGGGACACGGATAGAGTTGGGCTCGGGGTGGATATCACCGCTGTCGCGCTGTCCTAGGGAGCACCGGAGCGTGCCACGGCGAAGCAGGAGGTGGAGGAGCCGCCGTGGGCGTTCGCTCCTCTGCCAGAAGGCAGGAGGAGGAAGACGCCCTTGCCCGTGGTGGGCTGGGCCTCCTCAGGGTGACATGTAAGGTTTTCCTCTTTTCTTTCTATTTTGTTTCTGTTTTGTTTCTGTTTTGCTAGCTAGTTGATTTGCTATTTCTTTCAGCTCCAAAATAGTTTGTAAAAACTATTTTGAACACACCAGAATATTTGTTGGAATATATCCAACCATTCCTGGAGTTTTCAACATTTTTTAAAACTTAGAGTTTTCGAACTCAAATTTTAAACATGAAACCAGTAGCTTTTGGCATTTATTTAAAATGCCAAAAGTGTTCTGAAAATGGTTTTCTTCATTGCTTATTTGCTTCCATGATTTATCAGAAAATTTGAACTTTTCTTGAGGCCATTTTGAGTTCATTGATTTGAACAAGTTTATAATTCCTTTGAATCTGAGAAGTGGCTAGATTTCTTTTTTTGAGTGTTCCTTCACCACTTGCTTGTTCTTGTTGAAAATTTCCTAGATGCAATGCAAAGAAGATATGAACATAATGCTAACTTGATTAAGGTGTCAGGGATGTGACAGCAGTACACGATGTAGCCCTGCCGGATCAGCTCCTCCAACATCACCACTACGCCGTTGTGTTGTCGGAGAATTTATCTACTTCGTCGCCCCTCTTGCTAGATCAAGAAAGCGGAGATCGTCATTGAGCTGCATGTGTGCTGAGTGCAGAGGTGCCGTCCGTTCGATACTAGATCGTGATTGGATCGCGGGACAGCTTGCAATTTGGATCACAAAGACTTTTGACTAGATCAACCGTGTTTCTTAACGTTTCCCGCTTAGAGATATACAAGGGTGTGTGGATTCGATCTCTCCTGTCGTAGATGGTCATCACCATGGATAGATCTTATGTGCGCGTAGGAAATTTTTTGTTTCCCATGCAAGTTTCCCCAACAGTGGTATCAGAGCTAGGTCTATGCGTAGATGACATCTCGAGTAGAACACAAAGGAGTTTGTGGGCGTTGATATTAAGATTGCTTCCCTCCTTAGTCTTTTCTTGATTCAGCGGTATTGTTGGATGAAGCCGCCCGGATCAACCTTACTCGTACGCTTACGAGAGACCGGTTCCATCAACTAACATGCAACTTATTGCATAAAGATGGGTGGCGGGTGTGTGTTTCTCCTACTCTAGTTGAATCAGATTTGACAGAGGCGGTCCTTGGAGAAGGTTAAATAGCAACTTGTATATCACCATTGTGGTTTTGCGTAAGTAAGACACGATCATGCTAGATACCCATAGCAGCCACGTAAAACATGCAACAACAAATTAGAGGATGTTTAACTTGTTTTTGTAGGGTATGATGTGATATGGTATGGCCAAAGACATGATATGATATATTTGATGTATGAGATTGTGGGGACCCCGACTTATGCGTCGAGATCGCCAATTGCACATGTACAATGATCCTAGAGATCAATGCTCACTGAACAGACATATACTGAATAACAAGAGTCTTACATCTGAAGTTAATGGCTGATACCATAAAGGACCATCATGGTCAAGTCTTACATAGATAGGGCCTAGAAGGCCAATCACACCACCACAACTAATAGCGGAATACTTGGTAGTAAACGGGAACCCATGCCATCAGCCTTAACCAACAGGCATTCTGACTGGGAAGTGTCCTAGTTCGCGTCTCCGTCTCCAATGACGAATTCTTCTCCATACTCTAGTTCCTCCATGTCTAGTCAATAAAATAACCAGTGGCAAGCCAATGAGTTCTTTGAATGTACTCGCAAACAACCCATGATATGGATAACTACAGGAATCAGCTTCTTTGCAGTCTGCCATAACAGACGGCAAAGAGGACTCCACCGACGGCATTGAGTAATACACAAAGGACAAAGCAAACTCCTGTCGGCAAAGATTTTGCGTCAGCTTACGACGTTATTCTAGCTTCTTTGCCGTCAGCCTTCCCTAAGCGGATAGGAAAGAGCTTTGCCATCAGTATCTGGCACCGACTAGTCGACAAAGAATTTGAGACGGCAACCGACAGGCGACGCCTCCATAAGGGCTAACAGAGGCTTTGCCGTCTGCTTCCCTCCCCGTCTTTGTCGTCTGCTGCCCTCCCCCTCTTTTTCATCTTCTTCCATCCCCCTCTTTGCCGTCTGCTTCTATGGGCCACCACAGAGTTAGGCCAGCGCAGGAACCAGCATCTTTGCCGTTTGCCTCCCTACCGCCGTGTTGTCTGCCTCCCGAGGCAGCGGATGGCAAAGAGCCCATATGGCCAGCTGCTACTGCGCAAATTGCACAGCTGGGTGCCATGTGGCCTCTTTGCCGTCTGCTCCCAGATGGCAAAGGCCTTTGCCATCAGCTGGCAGACGGCAAAGAGCCAATATTGTCACATTGTTGTTTATTTTTTCTATTTCACATCACATATATATATATATAATTCATAGCACATATATGATATATAGGCCACAACACATATATGATATACATATAAAGTTCATCAATGCCATTTGTTCATCAATGTGCATCCCATATATCGAAAGAACCAACTCATACAAATTTTCATCCATATATACACATACATATAGTTCCACATATATTGTTCATCCATATATACATAGACATATAGTTCCACATTGTTCATCAACTCAAATGAAAAGTAGAACTAAAGCACTCCAATGCCAGCTACCATGCATGTAGTACATCAAATCTGCAAAATGGGAATAAGAAAGTAAGAAGAAGAAGAACAACAACATATATATGACAAAAAAATTAAATTGAAGAAGAAAGAGAAGAAGCAAGAAGAGAAGAAGGAGAAGAAAAACAAGAATAAGGAGGAGGAGGATGAGGAGGAGGAGGAGAATGAGAAGGAGAAGGAGAAGGAGGAGGAGAAGAGGAGAAGAAGAGAAAAAGAAGGAGAAGAATGAGGAGAAGAAGGAGGAGAAGGAGGAGAGAAGAAGAAGGAGAAGAAGGAGGGCTCCTTCTCCTTCTTCTCCTTCTTCTCTTCTTCTTCTCCTCCTCATTCTTTTCCTTCTTCTTCTCTTCTTTTTCTCTTCTTCTTTTTCTTCTTCCTTTTCATTTCTCATCTTCTCCTCTTCTTGGAGCTAAATTAGCTAACTATGTCTTTTCGGAGCTAAATGGGCTAATTATGTCATTATAGAGGGAAAAAAGCTAAGTATATACTATTAATGAGCGAACCAAGTTTCTTATGCCATTTTGAGCTTATAATGTCTTTTTGGACTTAAATGGGCTAATTATGTCATTGTTGTGGAAAATAAGGTAAGGAGAATAAGAAAGAAGAGAAGAAAGAAGAGGGGGAGAAGAAGAAAAAGAAATCAAGAAGAAGGAGAAGAAGAAGGAGAAGGTGGGGAAGGAGGAGAAGGTCTTCTCCTGCTTCTCCTTCTTCTGCTCCTTCTTCTCCTACTCCTCCTTCTCCTTCTTCTTCCCTTCTTCTTCTTCTTCTTCTTCCTTCTTTTCATTTTTCCTATTTCTTCTCCTCTTCTCCTCTTCTCGGAGCTAAATTATCTAAGTATAGGTCCTTTCGGAGCTAATTTGGGTAAAATAGGAGAGAACTTAGCTAAGTATAGGTAACTTTTTAGTAAATAGGCCATTTTGGAGCTAATTAAGCTAATTTTGTCATTTAGGTGGAAGCGTAGCTAACTATAGATCCTTTCGGAGCTAACTTGGGTAAAAGATGTCATTTCAGAGCAAACTATGCTTATTAAGCCATTTTGGAGCTAGCTAAGCTAATTATAGGCCATTTAATACCTAAGTTAGGGGGAATAGGTCATCTTAGAGCTATGTAAGCCTTATTATGTCATTTAGGAGAGAACTTAGCTAAGTATAGGTCATTTTTATTAAATAGGCCATTTTGGAGGTAACTAAGCTAATTATGTCATTTAGGTGGAAGCCTATCTAACTATAGGTCCTTTCGGAGCTAACTTGGGTAAAATAGGTCATTTCGGAGCAAACTATGCTTATCAAGCCATTTTGGAGCTAGCTAAGCTAATTATATGCCATTTAATACTTAAGTTAGGGGTAATAGGTCATCTTGGAGCTACGTAAGCCTTATTATGTCATTTAGGAGAGAACTTAGCTAAGTATAGGTCATTTTTTATTACATAGGTCATTTTGGAGCTAACTAAGCTAATTATGTCATTTAGGTGGAAGCCAAGCTAACTATATGTCGTTTTGGAGCTAACTTGGTTTAAATATGTCATTTTAGAGGAGGAGGAGAAGAAGAAGAAGAAATCAAGAAGAAGGAGAAGAAGAAGGAGGAGGAGAAGGAGGAGACTCCTCCTTCTCCTTCTTCTACTCCTCCTCCTTCTCCTTCATCTCCTCCTCCTCCATCTCCTTCTCCTTCTCTTCTTCTTCTTCTTCCTTCTTTTCATTTTCCTATTTCTTCTCCTCTTCTCCTCTTCTTGCAGCTAAATTATCTAATTATGTCTTTTTGGAGCTATATGGGCTAATTATGTCAGTTTAGAGGAAAACAAGCTAAGAATATAATATTCTTGAGCGAACCAAGGTTTTCATGCCATTTTGAGTTTATTATGTCATTTTGGAGCTAAATGGGCTAATTATGTCATTGTTGGGGAAAATAAGTTAAGGAGAATAAGAAAGAGGAGAAGAAAGAGAAGGAGAAAAAGAAATCAAGAAGACGGAGAAGAAGAAGAAGAAGGAGAACGAGGAGAAGCTCCTTCTCCTCCTTGTTCTCCTACTCCTCCTTCGCCTTCTTCTTCTCTTCTTCTTTTCTTCTTCCTTCTTTTCATTTTTCCTATTTCTTCTACTCTTCTCCTCTTGATGGAGCTAAATTATCTAATTATGTCTTTTTGGAGCTAAATGGGCTAATTCTGTCATTTTAGAGGAAAAAAAGCTAAGAATATAATATTCATGGGCTAACCAAGGTTTTTTTCCTATTTCTTCTCCTCTTCTCCTCTTGTTAATACTAGTTTATAATGACCATTGAAATGAAACTCACCCTGCCAATCACAGAGAACACGGGCATCGGCGGAGGGACTTGACCTGCCATGATAAAGATTAAATGAAATTAGTACAACATAACCACTATCATGAATAATAATATGTACATATATAATTTAAGTTTTGGATCTTACAAACTAATAATCATCATCAATAAATGCATCATCATCATCACTATCACGCATGTCTTCATGAATGACGTGCTCATCGGGTTCAACGGCATGAAATTGTGGAAGGTATACATCCACGCATGATCACTCATCTTGCCTAGCTACTAAAAAACAAGATATATATTTATTTATAATTTTGGCATGTATATTCATTAGTTAATCTAGTTCACCATCTTGATTATGTCCATGCAACCTACACGCTAATAGGTAAAGATAGGTCCTAATCCCACCCAAGTATGTGTAGATTGGGTTAATTTTCCCATGCTCTGCTCCGGATCCAACGCAAAATTTCGGCAGCACCTCCCCGTTGTTCTCCTGATACACTTCTCCGCAATAAACAGAGAGGATGTGTATCCGGAGAACAACAGGGAGGCACTGATGAAATTATGCATCGGATCCGGAACAAAGCATATGGGAAAACGAACACAATCTACACATACTCGAGCTATCCATGGATAACGTTGGACAATTTGAAAGAATCACGGTTATAAATATAAGCAAATGCATGCATACTGAAACTATAACCCTTTCGAATAGGAGACGCATACTGATAAATTCATTTAGTTACCTAAATCTAGCAAGTTTCATCCAAAAATCGACCCACAGTAAATGAAGGGGCGAGGAGGACATGACATTTGTATTGACCCATGAATGTAGGGGCGGAGCTCGTACAACGCATGGGGAGGTCTTCGCATAGCATACCTCACAACGACGAGAGAACTGTCACATGTAAATCCACCCGATCAACACAAATATTCTAATTATGTCTTTTTGGAGTTAAATCGGCTAATTATGTCATTTTAGAGGAAGGAGAAGAAGGAGGAGAGAAGAAGGAGAAGAAGAAGGACAAGAATAAGGAGAAGAAGGAGGAGAGAAGAAGGAGAAGAAGAAGGAGAAGAAGAAGGAGAAGAAGGAGGAGAGAAGAAGGAGAAGGAGAAGGAGAAGAAGGAGGAGAGAAGAAGGAAAAGAAGAAGGAGGGCTCCTTCTCCTCCTCCTCCTTCTCCTTCTCCTTCTTCTTCTCTTCTTCTTCTCTTCTTATTTTCATTTTTCCTCTTTCTTCTCCTCTTCTCGTCTTCTTCTTCTTCTTCTCCTCCTCCTCCTCCTCCTTCTCTTCTCCTCTTCTTCCTCCTCTTCTTCTTCTTCTTCCTCTTATTTCTATTTCTATTTTTCTTTATCCTCTTCTTCTACTTATTCTTCTTTTCTTCTTTTTTCTTTTCTTCTCCTACTTATTTTTTCTTCTTCTCTTCTTCTTCTCTTCTTCTTTTCTTCTTCTCCTTCTTATATTTTTCTTCTCTTCTTCTTCTTCTTCTTCTTCTCCTTCTTATTTTTCTTCTCCTCTTCGTCTTCTTCTTCTTCTCCTCCTCCTCCTCCTCCTCCTCCTCCTCTTCTTATTCTTCTCCTCTTTTCTTCCTCCTCCTCTTCTTCTTCTTCCTCTTCTTTGTATTAAGTGAACTAACTAGTGGCAAAGGCGGTTGGGGTGTGGGGGCTCACCGACAGGGGCGTCGCGGGTAGCGGGGCCGGGGGTGTTGGGCGGCGAGGAGGCACCGGCGGTGTTGGGGCTGCGGGGTGGCGCCGAGGGGCTGTGGGGCATCGGGGCGGCGGTGGGGCGGCGGCAGCGGTGCTGTGGTGCACCGGGCGGCGCCGGGGGCGGCGGCGTGATGGTAGTGGTGGTGGTGGGCATCGGGGGAAAGGAGTGGAAGAGAGTGGTCGTTTGAGAGAGAGAGAGAGAGGGCTGGAGTGGATAGGGATGGCCGTTACATAATTCCTAAGCTTTGATGTCTGCTGGCGGACGGCAAAGGGTCTAGACTCTTTGTCGTCTACCTCCAGACTCTTTGTTGTCCGCTAGCACATGACAAAGAAGCGACTATAGTTTGACCTAACATTCCCTCAGCCAGGTGGGCCGAGTCCAAAGCTTTGCTGTTGTTGTCCTAATCTTTGCCGTCTGCGGCTGACGACAAAGAAGTGACTGATGACAAAGACATTCTATGCCATAAGTAAGCTCTTTGTCGTCCGCTTTGTGGAAGCTGATGGCAAAGACACTCTATGCCATCAGCCAGTGGACGACAAAGATTTGGAAAACGGCAAAAAACTGAATTCCAGTAGTGGATAATGCAGTTGGTACGATAATAAAATAATATGCAGCCTTTACGGAAAACGGTTTTAATTGAAACATGTTCATGGTCAATTACTTGTATGGATATGAATCATAAGGTAGATGGTAATCATAAGAACAGGTTACAGATATCAATATATCTGCTGAGGGATGAACACCTCAGGTTCACCCTATATGCCAAGTCTCCAGACTTGTCATATCATCTTACTCAGATATCACCTCAACACACACACACACACACACACACACACACACACACACACACACACGGTTTATGCGGAAAAGACTGGACGTAGTTTAAGCAGGATTACCCAACTGTCCTTGACCATGGACACGACTATTCGAATAGTTCTACACTCTCCAAAGGTTGTATGATGTACCCACGAGATCTGGGAAACTTCCGTGTGATCCATGACTCGCGATATATAACATACCCAAGGTAAGTACCCAATAATTGCTTTTCCCCTAACGACACTAGACAAAGAGTCCACTCTATTGGTACCCAGCCCACATGATGTACGTCTTACGAGCACCAACTCTAGACCGTAACATCCATGCGGGGACCAACGGTGTGCCTACAACACGTAAAAACAACATAGTCGACCTACCTGGTACGACCCCGTGACGAGAGTAACCATATCACTCCTACCACTAGTAATGCAGGCTCTTTGTTAGACCGACAAAAGTAATCAACAAAGCCTCGTCCCATAAAGGGGTATCATGGTCGTACATGTAAGGTTGGGACGGTCGACACATCATAAATCTCATCTCATTTCCGAAACCACTTACACAAAACATTTCCGGTACACCACTTCTCTCTCAAGTGATCACCCAACTTAACACCATCACCCTCGGGCATTAGTGGCACTCGACGGGGTTTTTGGAAAAACCTTTGATATCATCTTATGTTACCATCATCATGCGTATGCTCCTCCTATACGTAGCACTACTACTTGTCACCTTTACTTTAGCACGACCTTCGTAGATGGTAAGGTCATGCTCAAATGCAAGTGCTCCGGAGGAGCCATCGGTAACACCATGCTGTGGTGCACCGATTAATCTTCACTATATGCATCGGAATAAGGTAATCAATATATCAGAAATAAAACATTTTCTCACACATGGTCAAAGGGCTGCTTGCCTTGATCAACTAGATATCCGGGGTCTTCGAGGTCTTCGGGTCCAAGTCCTTCGTCAAACGCGTGATCTATCGTCATAATAATAATAATAATAATAATAATAATAAGCACCATCAAGAACAGAGCACCAACTCATTTTAAAATTGTTAACGTATTCTGAAAAATCCTATCTCTAGTTTTAAAAATGTCTGTTTCTGTTTTTGAAGTAAAAAAGGTATTTTGAAAGTCTTATTAACACAAGTTCAAAATACTCAAACTAGGTATTTAAATAAAGCTGTGCATAAAACTCTTTTCAAAAATTTGTACAACAGCACTAATAAATTCTACATTGTTTTAGAAGAATAATGGTGGCATCATATTTAATTCTGGTTAAATATTTTATCCTACAGACATAATCTAAAATCAGGTTTTTAAAAAAAAAAAGAAAAAGGGGCTGAGCCCTGGCCTCGCTAGGCCAGCAGCTGGGCCGACCCAAGTGGCCAACCATCCAACTAGCCAATCAGCTAGCCCAGGTGCGCACACGCCGTCAGGTTTCAACCTGACGCGCGTGCCCATGTGGTCAGCAGCACATAGGGGAGAGAGGGGGAGAGACTGGCCACCGACACGTGGGACCCTCCTGGCAGGGTCATCTTCCACCTCCAGATAGAGAGGAGGGGAGGCACGCCGGCGGCGACTTCGACGTCCTCGTGACCAACTGAGCACAAAAATGAGCTCGTGGCGTCTCCACCTACCTGGTAGGGATCGAGGGACCGATAGGGAGGTCGTGTGTCACCGGCGACGACAAGACCATGACGGAGGAGCTTCGGGTTGTGGTGGAGGAGGGTGGTCCGAGAAAAGATAAGCTCGGAGAAGAGGTGGAGAAGGTCCCCAAGCTCACAACGGTCACTAGGAAGGCGAGAGGAGCTCGAGAGCGAGCCAGTAGCGTGAGATCGACGGAGCTCCGACGCGGTGGCGCCTCGGTCGATCTCGAGCACCGGGGCTCTCCTTGCTCAAGAGGAGATGCTAGGGGCTCGATTGGAGGTTGGGAGGAGAGGTGTCAGGTGCTAGAACGACAGGGGAGGCCTATTTATAGGCTGGCGACGGGGCACCGAGCGGGGGAGCGCCGATGGTTTTTGCCACGGCTGTAGGAGAGGGAGAGAGGGCTCGGGTCCGAAACCACGGTTTGCAGAAGAGGCTTAGGGCTTCTGCGGATGCAATGGGAGGAGCGGTGGAAACTGTGCAGACATGTTGCGGGGCCGCGCCCTCGTGACCAAAGCGGGCGCGCGCGGGCACGCGTCACCTGAGTCAGCTGAGAGGGGGAGAAGGGGGCCTTGAGGCTTCCCTGAGTCGGGTCTTTGTCGGGGGCGAGGAGAGACGTCGAGGGGAGGTGTAACTGGTCGGGGTTGGCCTCCCTAGCCTCGGGTGCGCTCTGTAGCACGTCGAGAGCGCAGCTTTGGCATGCCACGGTATGCTGGCGCGCTCTGGCATGCTTTGGCCTAGCCTGGCTTGTATGAGGGGTGGCTTAGATGCCCTTCAGCTGCTAGGAACCGAGAGGAGTAATGCTGGACAAAGGGATAGGCTTAAAGAGGTTCCGCCAACTTTGAACCAGGAGCTAAATTGGTTTTTTTGGCTTACTCACTTGGAACCAAAGAGGGGTGATACATCTCCGATGTATCTATAATTTTCGATGGTTCCATGCTATTATCTTGTCAACTTCGGATGTTTTATATGAATGAATATGCTATTTTATATCTTTTTCAGGACTAACCTATTAACTCAGTGCCAAGTGCCAATTTCTGTTTTTTTCCGTGTTTTTTGACCCTTTTTTAGGAGTCCAAATGGAATAAAACTTTACGATGATTTTTTTGGACCAAAAGAGACCCCCGAAGGTTTGGAAGAAGGCCAGAAGAGCCACGAGGGAGTCACAAGCCCAGGAGGCGCGACTACCCCCTAGGCCGCACCTACCAGGCTTGTGACCTCCTCGTGGGCCCAACCGACGTAATTCCACCGCCATAAATTCCTATTAATTCACAAACCCCCAGAAAGAAACCAAGATCGGGAGTTCCGCCGCCACAAGCCTCTGTAGGCACCAAAAACCAATCTGGAGCCCGTTCCGGCACCCTGCCGGAGGGGGAATCCATCTTTGGTGGCCATCTTCATCATCCCAGTGATCTCCATGATGAGGAGGGACTAGGTCTCCCTCGGGGCTGAGGGTATGTACAAGTAGCTATGTGTTTGATCTCTCTCTCTCTCGTATTCTTGAGATGTCTTGATCCTGATGTACCGTGGGCTTTGCTACTATAGTTGGATCTTATGATTTTCTTCCCCCTCTCCCTTCTGGTAATGAATTCAGTTTCCCCTTTGAAGTTATCTTATCGGATTGAGTCTTTGAGAACACTTGATGTATGTCTTGCACGTGTCTATCTGCGGTGATCAACTTGCGGGTTTGTGACATTGGGAACCTATGCATATGGGTTGTCACACGTTTGATTCATGTGAGTACCCGATGTATGTTTTGGTGATCAACTTGCGGGTTTGTGACATTGGGAACCTATGCATAGGGGTTGCCACACGTTTTGACTCTCCGGTAGAAACTTTGGGGCACTCTTTGAAGTTCTATGTGTTGGTTGAATAGATGATTATGAGATTATGTGATGCATATCGTATAATCATGCCCACGGATACTTGAGGTGACAATGGAGTATCTAGGTGACATTAGGGTCTTGGTCGATATGTACCTTATGGTGTTATTCTAGTATGAACTCTATGAACGATTGAACGTAAATAATAGCTTCGTGCTATTTTACTACGGACTCTTGAATAGATCGATCAGAAAAAATAACTTTCTGGTGGTTTCGTACCCGACAATAATCTCTTCGTTTGTTCTCCGCTATTAGTGACTTTGGAGTGACTCTTTGTTGCATGTTGAGGGATAGTTATATGATCCAATTATGTTATCATTGTTGAGAGAACTTCACTAGTGAAAGTATGAACCCTAGGCCTTCTTTCCACGCATTGCAATACCGTTCGTGCTCACTTTTGTTACTAGTTACCTTGCTGTTTTTGTAATTTCAGATTACAAAGACCTATATCTACCATCCATATTGCACTTGTATCACCATCTCGTCGCCGAACTAGTGAAACTATACAACTTACCATTGTATTGGGTGTGTTGGGGACACAAGAGACTCTTTGTTATTTGGTTGTAGGGTTGCTTGAGAGAAACCATCTTCATCCTATGCCTCCTGCGGATTGATAAACCTTAGGTCACCCACTTGAGGGAAAATTGCTACTGTCCTACAAACCTCTGCACTTGGAGGCCCAACAACGTCTACAAGGAGAAGGATGCATAGTAGACATCAAGCTCTTTTCTGGCGCCGTTGCCAGAGAGGCTAGGTAAGCGGCACTCACCTCCCGTCAACAAAGCTCTTTTCTGGCGCCGTTGCCGGGGAGGTTAGCTCTTGAAGGTATATCTTTAGATCTTACAATCGAATCTTTTTGTTTCTTGTTCTTTCTCTAGAAAACTACAAAAAAATGGAATTGAGTATGGCTCATATGCTCCATCTTTTTAGTGTCTTTCGTGAGCATGATGGGAAGGAAAATTGTGCTCCAGTGCTGAAAGGAGAATTACATAGAATGCTTGGCATAGAATATGTGAATGATGAGCATGATTGCAATGTTGTTAGCATGAATTCTATGAATACCCATGATGCTAATGATATGCAAAGCCACAAGCTTGGGGATGCTATATTTGATGAAGATCATCTTTTTAGTTCTTCCCACTTTGAATGATCAAAATCATTTTGATGAAAGCATGCCCCCTATCTATGATGACTATTGTGAGGATACTTATGCTATAAAGAAGAGGGGTGATAAAACTTGTCATACTCTCGAGAACCCCTTTGCTAAACCTTGATTTTTCATTGTGGACACAATTTGTAGTGCTCAAGTCTTTTACGATACTCCCACTACTATTCTTGAGAACATATTTCCTTATGTGGAGAGTAGTAAAATTCCTATGCTTGTAGATCATGAAAAGAAAGCCTTAGGTGCTGGTTATATTGTTGAATACATTCATGATGCTACTGAAAATTACTATGAGAGAGCATCATATGCTTCTACTTATTGCAATAGTATCAAGCTTCCTCTCCATGTGTTGAACTTTTTCAAGCTATGCTTGTTTTGCCTTCCTATGCTAGTTGACTCTTGCTCCAACAAGTTATTTGTTCACAAAATCCCCATGCACAGGAAGTGGGTTAAACTTAAATGTGCTAGCCATATGCTCCATGATGCTCTCGTTGTGCTTCAATCCTTATCTTTTATGTGAGCATCATTGAAATCATCATGCCTAGCTAAGGGCGTTAAACAATAGCGCTTGTTGGGAGGCAAACCAATGAATTTATCTTTTTCTTTCTGTTTTGTTGAGTACACACCATCATAATTCTATTATGATTGTGTCTTTTGTGTTTCTTTTTGTGTTTGAGCCAAGCAAAACCTTTATGACTAGTCTTGGTGATGGTTGTTTGATCTTGCTGGAAAAAGACACAAACTTTTCGCTCACGAGATGATTTTTCATTTTTATTCAGAAAGAGCTCTAGAGTTGATTCTTTTTGGTGCTGGTTGATATACCTTTTTCCTAGGCAGTCGTAATTTTTCAGAATTTCTGAGGTACCAGAAGTATACGAAGTATACAGATTGCTACAGACTGGTCTGTTTTTGACAGAGTTTTTTGTTGTTGTGTTGGTTGCTTGTTTTGATGAAACTATGGATAGTATTAATACTTTTATGAACTCTTTTGCCCTTGTTTTGGACTGTAATTTGCATGATTTGAACGGAACTAACCTGGACTAACGCTGTTTTCAGCAGAATTGCCATGGTGTTGTTTTTGTGCAGAAATAAAAGTTCTCGAAATGACCTGAAAATTTACGAAGAATTTTTCTGGAATTAATGAAAAATACCTACGCAAAGATCCACCGGAGGAGGTGAGACAGTGGTCCACAAGCCCAGGGGCCGCGGCCACCCCCTGGCCGCGCCATGAGGGCTTGTGGGCCCCACGAGGCTCCACCACCTCCAATCTCAGCTCTATATATTCCGTTTTGCCCGAAAAAATTAGAGAGAAGGATTCATCGCATTTTACGATACGGAGGCGCCGCCACCTCCTATTCTTCATCTGGAGGACAAATCTGGAGTCCATTTCGAGCTCCGGAGAGGGGAAATCATCGCCATCGTCATCATCAATCTTCCACCATCGCCAATTCCATGATGCTCTTCACCGTTCGTTAGTAATCTCATCGTAGGCTTGCTGGACGGTGATGAGTTGGATGAGATCTATCATGTAATAGAGTTAGTTTTGACGGGGATTGATCCCTAGTATCCACTATGTTCTGAGATTGATGTTGCTACTACTTTGCCATGCTTAATGCTTGTCACTAGGGCCCGAGTGCCATGATTTCAGATTTGAACCTATTATGTTGTCGCCAATATGTGTGTGTTTTAGATCCTATCTTGCAAGTTGTAGTCACCTACTATGTGTTATGACCCGGCAACCCCGGAGTGACAATAGCCGGAACCACTCCCAGAGATGACCATAGTATGAGGAGTTCATGTATTCACCACATGTTAATGTGTTGGTCCGGTTCTTTATTAAAAGGAGAACCTTAATATCTCGTAGTTTCCATTAGGACCCAGCTGCCATGGGAGGGATGGACAATAGATGTCATGCAAGTTCTTTTCCCTAAGCAGTATGACTACATACAGAATACATGCCTACATTAGATTGACGAACGGGAGCTAGTTACATATCTCTCAGTGTTATAGCTGTTACATGATGAATCACATCTGGCATACTCATCCATCACCGATCCACTGCCTACGGGTCTTTGACTACTGCTGTCACTGCTGTTACTTTGCCGCTACTGATGTTACTACTGATGTTACTCTGTTGCTATTGATGTTGCTCTGCTGCTACTGCTGTTCCTTGCTACTGCTATCACTACTGCTGTTACTTGCTACTTTGCTGTTACTTGCTGCAACACTTTATTGGCGTCATTGATACAACAAGTCAGGAATAGTCTACCGTCAACAGATTCTTTTCTAGCACCGTTGCTATCATACCACTTTGCTACTGATACATTGCTTGCAGACACTAATCTTTCAGGTGTGGTTGAACTGACAACTCAGCTGGCAATACTTGATAATATTCTTTCGCTTCCCCTTGTGGCGAATCAATAAATTTTGGTTGAATACTCTAACCTCGAAAACTGTTGCGATCCCATACACTTGTGGGTCATCAAGGCTATTTTTTGGCGTCGTTGCCGGGGAGGCACAACTATATTCTCTGAGTCACTTGGGATTAATGTCTGTTGGTCACTATGAGGAATCCGAAAGATCCAAGAACTGAAATCTTGCCTTCCACTACGAGGACAGGTAAGGAACTGCCATCTAGCTCTGCAGTTGATTCACCTTCAGTTATGAGTAAGTTTGTGACATCGCCTCCTGCTAGAAATCTTGATATGTCGCCTGTGCTTGATGATGCTACTTCTGCTTCCCATGATGGTTATGATGATGATATGCTTGATACTATGCCTGATGATGCTATGCTTGATACTACTATGCTTGATGATGCTACTTCTGCTGCCCATGATGCTATGCTTGATACTATGCCTGATGATGCTATGCCTGATACTGCTTTGCCACTAGGTGCATTCCTTGATGCACAAATTGCTAGAGTTGCTGCTAAACGTGATGGTACTTCTGAAACTGCTGATATTATTGAAGGAGAACCTGCTACTATGCCTGAATTGCCTGTTATGCCTGAACGCTAAGTTATGGAAGGAGAGATAGCTGAGGACTTTCTTGTGTGTAAGGATAGCTATGATGTTGAGAAATTACTACGCAAATGGAAAGAAACATCTCTAAACGCTAGGATGAAATACTACCCGAAGTTTGCTAATTCGCTATCTTTGTGACCAATAAGGATTATGAATTCTTTGTCGACCCTGAGCTAATCACTCTGGTCAAATCTGATCCTTTTCACGGTTATGATTTTGAAACGGTTGTAGCCCATCTTACCAAACTACACGATATAGCCACCCTATTCACTAGTGAGGAAAATATCCGCCACTACTATATCCTCAAGCTGTTTCCTTTCTCGCTAAAGGATGATGCTAAGACTTGGTTCACTTCTCTTGCTCCTGGTTGTGTGCGTAGCCCCCAGGATATGGTCTACTACTTCTCTAAAAAATATTTCCCTGCCCATAAGAAGCAAGCTGCCTTGCAGGAAATATACAACTTTGCTCAAGCTGAGGAAGAGAGTCTCCCACAAGCTTGCGGGAGGCTCGTCCAGCTGCTGAATGCTTTGCGTGATCACCCACTTGAGAAGAACGAAATACTTGATATATTCTATAATGGACTTACCGATGCTTCCAAAGACCACCTAGATAATTGTGCTGGTTGTGTTTTTAGGGAACGAACTGTAGAACAAGCTGAGATTCTACTGAATAACCTCTTGTGCAATGAGAATGCTTGGACTATTCCCGAACCACCTCGTAAGCCAACTCCGAAGAAAAGAGGTATTCTATTCCTCAGTCCTAAAGATATGCAAGAAGCCAAGAAATCTATGCAAGAGAAAGGCATTAAATCTGAAGATGTCAAAAATCTACCACCTATCGAAGAGATCCATGGTCATGATAACCCGATACAGGTAGTAGAAGTAAATTCTCTGCGTAGGTTTGATGAGAGTGATATTCCTTTTGATAAACCTGCTAGATTATGCCTGGATGAATTTGATAACTTTGTTGCCAAACAAAAGAGTTTCAATGATTATGTTAGCAGACAATTGGAACAGAATGCTCGTATGCTCAGTCATTTAAGTGCTTGTGTGGACAGAAATGTCAATGATCTTAAGCTTCTGAGTAAACATGCCTCTATGGTTACTACTCAGGTAGAACAAGTACTTCAAGCCTAGAATGACTTTCTCAATGAGTTGAATGACAATTCTGTCAGAGTCGTTACTAGAGGCGGTAGAATGACCTAGGAACCTTTGTATCCTGAGGGTCATCCGAAGAGAATTGAACAAGATTCTCAGGGAGTTAGAACTGATGCACCTAGTCATACTAGAAAAAGAAGAAAGATGATAGGAACCTGCATGCTAGCAACCCTGTTGCTGCTATACCTGAGAGTCCAAACGATGTGTCCGTCTCTGATGCTGAAACACAATCTGGTGATGAACATGAGCCTAATGATGACATCAATAGTGATGTTCATGTTGATGCTCAACCTAGGAATGATAAGGATGTGGAGATTGAACCTGTTGATCTTGATAACCCACAACCTAGGACTCAGAGATACGATAAGAATGACTTCGCTGCTAGGAAGCATGGTAAAGAAAGGGAGCCATGGGTTCAGAGACCTGTGCACTTTCCTCCCAAACCATCCAAGAAAAAGGATGATGAGGATTTTGAGCGATTCGTTGAAATGATCAGACCTGTCTTTCTACAGATGCATTTGACAGATATGCTCAAAATGTCTCTGTATGCTAAGTAAATGAAAGATATTGTGACTAATAAGAGGAGGATACCTGAGGTTGAGATTTCCACCATGCTTGGTAATTATATCTTCAAGGGTGGAACTCCTAAGAAACTGGGTGATCCCGGTGTGCCCACTATACCTTGCTCCATTAAAGGCAACTACGTTAGAATTGCGTTATGCGACCTTGGAGCCGGTGTTAGTGTTATGCCTCTCTCTCTTTATCATAGACTTGAACTCGATAAGTTGACACCCACTGAAATCTCTCTGCAAATGACCGAAAAATCAACTGCTTTCCCTATCGGCATTTGCGAGGATGTGCCTGTCGTGGTTGCTAATGTCACTATCTTAACAGACTTTGTTATTTTGGATATTCCTGAGGACGATGCCATGGCGGTCATCCTCGGAAGACCATTTTTAAACACTGCAGGGGCTATTGTAGATTGCAACAAAGGCAATGTCACTTTCCATGTCAATGGTAATGAGCATACGGTGCACTTTCCGAAGAAACAATATCGATTACATTGCATCAATGCTATCGAAAACACTTCATCGATTCTTATTGGGAGCTTTGAATGCCCTATTCCTCGTGTCAAGATGAAGTATGATTTGCTTGTTGGGGATATACACATCCCCATTGAGGTGACCTAGTGACTATTCGCAAATTCTCCGTTCGCTTTTTGCGATTTGAAAAAGTTTGTCAAAGAGACTTGATCAACCTCACTGACGGATTTCTTTCGATAACCATGAGATGGATAAATCGAGGAGTCACAAACCTCTGTTCCAAGCTTTCACTTTAGGTTGCTTAGAAGAAAAATGATAGGTTTAGTTTAGTTTTCTCTGTTTTCTGTTTTAGCGTCCGGTAGAAAAGTACCTCGAAAATAAAAGTTCTCCGAACGTCCTGAAAATCAAGTATGATTTTTTCTGGAATTTTTGAAAAATTCTAAGACAGAGAGCTTGTCTGGGGGCTGCACCAGTGGGCCACAAGCCCTTGGGGCGCAGGCACCCCCTGGCCGCGCCACCCAGGGTTGTGGGGCCCACAGGCACCCCCTCCACTCATTCTTGCTCTCATCTGGTTCTCCTACCTCCATAAAAAATCGTTTCGCAGCTCAAACCCGTGTTCTTGCTCCTCTTGCTCGGATTTTCGATCTCTTTGCTCAAATCACCATTCTCCAAACTGTTTTGGGGAAATTACTCATTGGCAAGTGACTCCTCCATTGGTCCAATTAGTTTTTGCTCTAGTGCCTTATACTTCGTGTATTTTTCTGCCTTGGTGACCATGTTCTTGAGCTTTGCATGCTAATTTTTAGCTGGTCCCAAGTAGTTTTGATGCGTAATATGGCCTCTAGGCACTTGTGGGAATAGTTGCTACGAGTTTCGTTGAGACTTGTTCACTTTTCCATAGAACCACTGAAAATTTCAGAAATTTTCAAAGATAGAAAAGGGAATAGATCAGGAGGTTCTTAAGCGACGTGTTCTTACGCTCCGCTGGATTTTATGAGGACTTTTAACGCTTGGTGGAAAACGCAGGCCTTATCGCCTTCGTTGAAGATAAGTGTCCGCAATACCTCCTCCTCACTAATATCTTCGTACAAAGCTTTAACTTCTATCCGAGGAAGAATCCTCCTATGGTTGAGTTCAAACTTTATGATATCCCCCAGCGCATGTCACTCCATGATTTTTGCAATGTTTGCAAATTACCTTACGTTGGGGATATTCATGAACCTCGTCCATGGGACTTGGGAGCTTTCATCGATACAATTGCTGTAGGAGAGGAGAGAGGAGTGTCTTGTGCTAGAGCTGCTAGCATTCATTTTCACATGCTTCAGTACTTCTCATTATTTGTGGGAAAATGTTTGACTGGCCGTGGGAAAGTTGGGTCACTTAGTTCCCCTGATCTTGTCGTCTTGCGCGAAGCCCTTTATAATGGTAAAACTTATAGCTTGGGCGCTATAGTAGCTCAACGGTTGAACACGAACAGTTCTAAGGGCAGTATCTATGGAGGTATCTATGCTACCCGTCTTGACAGACACTTTGAGATACCCATTAGACTAGAGGAGGAAGAAGAGATTCTTCTTCTCGAGAGATATCTACATTACGATAGCATGGTTCGCCATGACTTTCTTGATAGAGACATAAGTAGAAGGATTATTTATAACCTGGTATTTAATCAGCGTACTCGTGAGACTATTACTTTGCATGCTCCTTCTTTGTTCAATTTTTATGCAGGCAGGTACAATATTATGCCCTCGGACATATACGCATATTGGGGCTTATCACAACCACAGGTGCCCGTGCCCGAGCCACCAGTCGAGTACCAGACGCCGGTTTATCAGTGGGAGCCAGAGGAGCTCACACAACAGTGGCATCCTTAGTCCACTCCAGAGTATCCCGGAGCTGGTTATTTCCCTCCTTGGGAGTAGACCAACTTAGGCCAACAGCCTTAGCTTGGGGTAGTACGTGTTCTCACCGACTTTACATTCTTGCTTATGCTTTCACTTTGTTAGCCAGTGTTCACGCTTTCCCACTATATCATCCATGCTAGTTTATTTTCTTTTTCTCGTTTTCTTTTATTGTGTCTGTCTAGTTTGAGAAAACCCAAAAAGATTTTCCTTTCTTCTTTTGCTTGTTGGGAGCTTTCCGTGTAAATATTTTTTCTTTTTCTTTGGGTCAAGGTAGAAGATATTGGTTACAATGTTTAGTGGTTCTTGCATGCATACCTGTTTAGCTTTCAAAGAGCCATATTACTTTGTCTTCTCCTTTGTGTTTGCCCGCAGATTCAGCTTAGTCCAATGCACGAGCACTCTTATTATTGTTTACATCGTTCGATCGTGCAAGTGAAAGGCAATAATGATGATATATGATGAAGTGACTGAGACTGGAAAAGCTGGTATGAACTCTATCTATTTTGTTTTTGTAAATTTGACTAGCTTGTCGTCCCAGATTCAGCTTTGTTGTGAGAGAACCATGTTTGCAATGACAACTTAGAGATCATAGTTTCTGATGCCATGCTTATTTCGCTAGGAGCTTATAATGGTTTGTCTTCAATGCCAACATAGATTTTGTGATTACTCTGATGTAGTATGATAGGATGGTATTCTCCTTTGAATGATTCAAGTGGCTTGACTTGGCGCATGTTCATGCATGTAGTTGAAACAAAATCAACATAGCCTCTATGATGTTCGTGTTCATGGTGATTTATATCTTGTTCATGCTTGCACTCCATGTTAGTCATGCTCTCTTGTTGGTCGCTTCCCAGTCTTTTGCTAGCCTTCACTTGTACTAAGCGGAATACTGCTTGTGCATCCACTTCCATAAACCCAAAAGTTTTTCCATGAGAGTCCACCATACCTACCTATTTGTGGTATCTACCTGCCGTTCCAAGTAAATTTGCATGTGCCATTCTCTAAACCTTCAAGAAATAATCTGTTTTGCATGCCCGAACCGCTCATGTGGTGACAGGGGCTATTGGTATCTTCAATGTTAGGCGTGTTATCCTCGACATGTGTTTATTCACTGTCATTCACGAGAAATGGGCTGGTAATTAGAATGCCTAGTTCCATGCTTAAATCGAAAACATAACTGTAAAACAAGACTCCCCCCGGATTGATGTTAGTATGGACGGTACCCGAGGATTCGACTAGCCGTGGAGTGTGATTGATTGGTGGTGGGGGGTTAAATCTTTACTTTTCTGTTTGGGAACCGCCTATAGCATGAGTAGCGTGGAAGATATTGAGAACTCTTGGTCATTGCATTGACAATGAAAGCATGCCACCCAAAATTATTATCTCTATTTTCAAAGCTTGAGCTCTGGCACCTCTGCAAATAAATGCTTCCCTCTGCGAAGGGCCTGTCTATTTATTTTCCTGTTGAGTCATCCTCTTCTTATTTAAACACCAATTAGAGAGCACCTCTGTCATTTTTATGCTTTGCTTTTGATTGATATTGAGGATGACTATGACTGGATCTTCATTGCTATGAATTACAATGTTTAGTCAGCCCTTGATCTTTGAAAGTGCTCTGCATCTATGTTTTGCGGTCTCAGAAAGAGCTAGTGAGATACCACCTATTCATATTGCTTCATGCCTGTTTTGATTGAATTGTTGGTATCTGATACTCATTATTATTTGCTCGCTAGCTGATTATGCCATTGATATTAGTTTACCGTGAGACCTTTGTGTCACTTGCTTATGTGGTTAACTTGTGATCTTGCTGAAATTCTAGGTACGAGTTAGACATAGTTGCAACAACAAGATCAAACAGAGTTTGCCAAAGTTTTTCTTTCTCTTTCAGTTTGTCAACTGAGTTGCTTGAGGCCAAGCAAGGTTTTAAGCTTGGGGAGTTGATACGTCTCAATCGTATCTACTTTTCCAAACTCTTTTGCCCTAGTTTTGGACTCTAATTTGCATGATTTGAATGGAACTAACCCAGATTGACGCTGTTTTCAGCAGAATTGCCATGATGTTGTTTTTGTATAGAAATGGAAGTTGTCGGAACGTCCTGAAAATTTACGGAGAATATTTCTGGAAAATATGAGAAATACCTGCGCAAAGATCCACCGAAGGGGATGGGCCAGTGGGCCACAAGCCCTGTTGCCGAGGCCTCCCCCTGGCCGCGGCAACCAAGCTTGTGGGGCCCACGTGTGTCTGCCGCCCCCAACTCCAGCTCTACAAATTCACTTTCGTCCCGAAAAAAATAAGAAGAGAAGATTTCATCGCGTTTGCGATATGGAGGCGCCGCCACATCCTGTTCTTCATCTCGAGGACAGATCTGGAGTCCGTTTTGGGCTCCGGAGAGGGGAAATCGTCGCCATCGTCATCATCAACCTTCTTCCCTCCCCAATTCCATGAAGCTCTTCATCGTTCGTGAGTAATCTATTCGTAGGCTCACTGGGCAGTGATGAGTAGGATGAGATCTATCATGTAATTGAGTTAGTTTTGACGGGGATTGGTCCCTAGTATCCACTATGTTCTGAGATTGATGTTGCTACTACTTTGCCGTGCTTAATGCTTGTCACTAGGCCCCGAGTGCCATGATTTCAGATCTGAAATTTATGTTGTCACCAATATATGTGTGTTTTAGATCCGATCTTGCAAGTTGTAGTTACCTACTATGTGTTATGACCCGGCAACCGCGGAGTGACAATAACAGGAACCACTCCCGGTGATGACCATAGTTTGAGGAGTTCATGTGTTCACCAAGTGCTAATGCATTGTTCCGGTTCTTTATTAAAAGGAGAACCTTAATATCCCATAGTATCCTTTTGGACCCCGCTGCCACGGGAGGGATGGACAATAGATGTCATGCAAGTTCTTTTCCCTAAGCACGTATGACTACACACGGACCGCATGCCTACATCACATTGACGAACGGGAGCTAGCCACATATCTCTCTGTGTTATAACTGTTGCATGATGAATGTCATCCAAACGGATCACGGACCCATTGCCTACGAGTTTGTCCCACTGCTGCTGTTACTTGTTTTGCTCTACTGCTGTTACTGTTGTTACTTGTTTTGCTCTGCTGCTGTTACTGCTGTTACTTGTTTTGCTCTGCTGCTGCTACTTGCTACTGTTGCTACTTGCTACTACTATCACTACTATTGTTCCTTGCCACTGCTGTTACTCGTTACGCTGCTGCTACCCGCTACAATACTTTTTCTAACGACGTTGATGGGGAAGAATATTTCCCGTCCACGGGCAACTTCTGCTGCCATTCATACAACCGTTAGGAATAGTCTTCCGTCAACAGATCGTTTCTGGCACCGTTGCTATCATACTACTCTGCTACTGATTCTTTGCTTGCAGGTACTAATCTTTCAGGTGCGCTTGAATCCGACACATTCAGCTGCTAATACTTGAGGGTATCCTTTCACTTCCCATCTGGCGAACCAACAAATTTGGGTTGAATACTCTACCCTCGAAAACTGCCGCGAACCCACGCGCTGGTGGCCATTGCAAGACAATTGCTAATTGTTGAGCAACTAGGAGCAGTTCTGGCTCTGTTGTCGCGAAGGCATCAAGTCAGGAACACGTCAACAACATTCTTCTAGTGTCGTTGCCGGGGACTGCCGTCAGCACATACCTACCTATATGTGGTATCTACCTGCAGTTCCAAGTAAATTTGCATGTGCCACTCTCTAAATCTTCAACAAATAATCTGTTTTTCTTGCCCGAACCGCTCATTTGTTGACAGGGGGCTATTGGTATCTTCCATGCTAGGCATGTTATCCTCGATATGTGTTTATTCACTATCATTCACGAGAAAGGAGCCTGTAATTGGAATTCCCTGTTCCATGCTCAAATTCAAAAGATAATTGCAAACAAAACTCCCCTAGGATTGATGTTGGTATGGACGGTACCCGAGGATCCGACTAGCCGTGGAGTGTGATTGATTGGTGGTGGGGTAGTCCAAACTTTACTTTTCTGTTTGGGAATCGCCTATAGCATGTGTAGCATGGAAGATGTTGAGAACTCGTAGTGATTGCGTTGACAATGAGAGCGTGCCACCCAAAATTATTATCTCTGTTTTGAAAGCTTGAGCTCTGGCACCTCTGCAAATCAAAGCTTCCCTCTGCGAAGGGCCTGTCTATTTATGTTCCTGTTGAGTCATCCTCCTCTTATAAAAGCACCAATTAGAGAGCACCTCTGTCGTTTTTATGCTTTGCTTTCAACTGTGTTGAGTATGACTGTGACTGGATCTTCTTTGCCATGAGTTACAATGTTTAGTCAGCCCTTGGTCTTTGAAGGTGCTCTGCATTTATGTTTTGCGGTCTCAGAAAGAGCTAGCGAGATACCATCTATTCGTACTCCTTCATGTTGTTTTGATTGAAATTTTGACATTTGAAGCTTATTATTATTTTCTCGCTGGTTGATTATGCCATTGATATGAGTTTACCGTGAGACCTAGATGTCATTTGCTTGTGATCTTGCTGAAATTCTGGTTATGAGTTAGACATAGTTGCAACAACAAGAGAGAACAGAGTTCGTCAAAGTTTTTCTCTTGTCTCTTTCAGTTTGTCAACTGAATTGCTTGAGGACAAGGAAGGCCTTAAGCTTGTGGGAGTTGATACGTCTCCGTCGTATCTACTTTTTCGAACTCTTTTGCCCTTGTTTTGGACTCTAATTTGCACGATTTGAATGGAACTAACCCGGACTAACGCTGTTTTCAGGAGAATTGCCATGGTGTTGTTTTTGTGCAGAAATAAAATTTCTCAGAATGACCTGAAAATTTACGGAGAATTTTTCTTGAATTAAAGAAAAATACCTGCGCAAAGATCCACCGGAGGAGGTGAGCCAGTGGACCACAAGCCCAGGGGCCACGGCCACCCCCTGGCCGCGCCATGAGGGCTTGTGGCGCCCACGAGGATCCACCACCTCCAATCTCAACTCTATATATTTCGTTTCGCCTGGAAAAAATCAGAGAGAAGGATTCATCGCGTTTTACGATACGGAGTCGCCGCCACCTCCTGTTCTTCATCTGGAGGACAGATCCGGAGTCCGTTCCGGAGAGGGGAAATCGTCGCCATCGTCAGCATCAACCTTCCTCCATCGCCAATTCCATAATGCTCTTCACCGTTCATGAGTAATCTCATTGTAGGCTTGCTGGACGGTGATGAGTTCGATGAGATCTATCATGTAATCGAGTTTGTTTTGATGGGGATTGATCCCTACTATCCACTATGTTCTGAGATTGATGTTGCTACTACTTTGCCATGCTTAATGCTTGTCACTAGGGCCCGAGTGTCATAATTTGAGATCTGAACCTATTATGTTATCGCCAATATATGTGTGTTTTACATCCTATCTTGCAAGTTGTAGTCACCTACTATGTGTTACGACCCGTTAACCCCGGAGTGACAATACCCGGAACCACTCCCGGAGATGACCATAGTATGAGGAGTTCATGTATTCACCACGTGTTAATGCGTTGGTCCAGTTCTTTACTAAAAGGAGAACCTTAATATCCTGTAGTTTCCATTAGGACCCCGATGCCATGGGAGGGATGGACAATAGATGTCATGAAAGTTATTTTCCCTAAGCACGTATGACTACATACGGAATACATGCCTACATCAGATTGACGAACGTGAGCTAGTTACATATCACTCCGTGTTATAGCTGTTACATGATGAATCACATCTGGCATACTCATCCATCACCGATCCACTGCCTACAAGTCTTTTACAACTGTTGTCGCTGCTATTACTTTGCCGCTACTGCTGTTATTGCTGTTGTTACTCTGTTGCTACTGATGTTGCTTTGCTACTACTGTTGTTCCTTGCTACTGTTGTCACTATAGCTGTTACTTGCTAGTTTGCTGTTACTTGCTGCAACACTTTACCGGCGCCATTGATACAACAAGTCAGGAATAGTCTGCCGTCAACAGATTCTTTTCTGGCACCGTTGCTAACATACCACTTTGCTACTAATACTTTGCTTGCAGACACTGATCTTTTAGGTGTGGTTGAACTGATAACTCAGCTGCTAACACTTGAGAATATTCTTTCTCTTCCCCTTGTGGCGAATCAATATATTTGGGTTGAATAATCTACCCTCGAAAACTGTTGCGATCCCATACGCTTGTGGGTCATCAAGTATCGGGGGGTACTAGACATGGAAAAGTGAGAATACAGTAGCCTAACACCAATATAAATAGAAATCAAGATTGCTACATTATACGTCCATTTTGCATCATGCTTTCATGTTGATATTTATTGCTTCTTGGGCTGTTATATTACTTGTGGTACCATATTTATGCCTTTTCTCTCTTATTTTGCAAGGATTATTTGAAGAGGGAGAATTCAGGCAGTTGGAATTCTGGACTGGAAAAGGAGAAAATCCTAGTCCACTATTCTGCACAACTCCAAATGCCCTGAAAATTTACGTGGGTTTTTTCTGGAATATATTAAAAATACCGGGCGAAAGAACTACCGAAGGGGGGCCACCAGGGCCCCACAAGCTAGCCCACCGCCACCACCCCCCTGGTGGCGCAGGGCAGGCTTGTGGGCAGCCCACTGGCCCACTAGCCCCCCTCTTTTGCTATATGATGCGTCCTGACCTGGAAAAAATAATATGGGGGCTTTTTCATGGTTTCGCTGCCGCCACGGGCGGAACTTGAGCAGATCCAATCTAGATCTCCGACAGGACGATCCTGCCGGGGAAATATCCCTCCCGGAGGGGGAAATCATCCCCATCGTCATCACCAACACTCCTCTCGTCGGAGGGGAGGCATCTTCATCAACATCTTCATCAGCACCATCTCCTCTCCAATCCCTAGGTCATTGCTTGTAATCAATCTTCGTCTCGCGACTCCGATTGGTACTTGTAAGGTTGCTAGTAGTGTTGATTACTCTTTGTAGTTGATGCTAGTTGGATTATTTGGTGGAAGAGTTTATGTTCAGATCCTTGATGCTATTCATTACACCTCTGGTCATGATTATTATTATGTATTGTGAGTAGTTACTTTTGTTCCTAAGGACATTGGATAAGTCATGCTGATAATAGTCATGTGATATTGATATTCGTTCGGTATTTTGATACGATGTATGTTGTTTTTCCTCTAGTGGTGTTATGTGAACATCGACTACATAACACTTCACCATATTTGGGCCTAGAGGAAGGCATTGGGAAGTAGTAAGTAGATGATAGGTTGCTCGAGTGACAGAAGCTTAAACCCCAGTCTATGCGTTGCTTCGTGAGGGGCTGATTTTGATCCACTAGTTTAATGCTATGGTTAGATTTTGTATTATCTCTTCTTTTGTAGTTGCGGATGCTTGCGAGAGAGGTTAATCATAAGTGGGATGCTTGTCCAAGTAAGGGCAGTAGCCAAGCGCCGGTCCACCCACATATAAAACTAGCAAAGTAACGAACGTGAATCATATGAACATGATGAAACTAGCATGACAGAAATTCCCGTGTGTCCTTGGGACCGTTTTTCCTCCTATAAGACTTTGTTCAGGCTTGTCCCTTGCTACAAAAGGGATTGGGCCACTTGCTGCACCGTTGCTACTACTTGTTACTTGTTACTCTTTGCTTGCTACGTTTCACCTCGCTACACAATCACTTGTTACCGCTACTTTAAGTGTTTGCAGTTATTACCTTGCTGAAATCCGTTTATGAGAGCCTTCTGCTCCTCGTTGGGTTCGACACTCTTACTTATCGAAACGACTATGATTGATCCCCTATACTTGTGCGTCATCAAGAATCTTTTCTGGGGCCGTTGTCGGGGAGTGAAGCGCCTTTGGTAAGAGGAAATTGGTAAGGAAACACTTTTGTATTGTGCTGAAACTTATTGTCAATTGTCACTATGGAAACTCTTTCTTTGAGGAGTTTGTTCGGGGTATCTTCACCACGAACGGAAGCACGAGGAGTTTCTCCTCAACCTGGGGTACCTACTGAAAATATCTTCTATGAAATTCCTTTGGGTATGCTTGAGAAACTGCTGGCTAATCCTTTTACACGAGATGGATCTTCACATCCAGACTTCCATCTAATCTATGTAGATGAAGTTTGTGGTTTCTTTAAGCTTGCAGGTTTGCCCGAGGATGAGTTAAAGAAGAAAGTATTTCCTTTATCTTTGAAGGATAAGGCGTTGACATGGTATATGCTATGTGATGATACTGGATCATGGAGCTACAACTGGTTGAAATTGGAATTTCATCAAAAGTTCTATCCCATGCATTTAGTACATCGTGATCGGAACTTTATTTATAACATTTGGACTCGTGACAGGGAAAGCATAGCTCAAGCTTGGGGGAGGCTTAAATCAATGCTATATTCATGCCCCAATCATGAGCTCTCGAGAGAAATCATCACTCAAAACTTTTATCCTCGGCTTTCTCATGAAGATCGTACCATGCTTGACGCTTCTTGTGCCGGTTCTTTTATGAAGAAGGATATTGATCACAAGTGGAATTTATTGGAGAGAATCAAACGCAACTCTGAAGATTGGGAGCTGGAGGAAGGTAAGGACTCAGGTATGAATTTCTATTTTGATTGCGTTAAATCTTTTGTTGAGACAAACACTTCTAGAGATTTTAGCGCTAAGTATGGACTTGACTCTGAGATAGTAGCTTCTCTATGTGAATCTTTTGCTGCTCATGTTGATCTTCCCAAAGAGAGGTGGTTAAATATCATCCTCCTATAGAAAGCAACATAGCCAAAACCAATCTAGTTGAGGAGAAAATCATAGCTTTTAGTGATCCTGTTGTTCCTTGTGCTTACACTGAGAAACCACCATAACATGCTAGAATGAAGGATTATTCTAAAGCTCCAACTGTGATACGTAGGGGTTACATTAGACCACTTGCACCCCCTGAGGAGATTAGAGTTGAACCTAGTGTTGCTATTATCAAAGATCTCTTAGCCGAAGACATAGATGGGCATGTTATCAAATTCTGTGAGGACTCTGCTAGAATTGCTAAACCTCACGCGAAAGACAAGCACAGACCTGTAGTTGGCATGCCCGTTGTTTCTGTTAAGATAGGAGATCACTGTTACCATGGTTTGTATGATATGGGAGCTAGTGTTAGTGCAATACCCCGTTCTCTATATGATGAAATCAAAGATGAGATTGCACCTGTTGAGATAGAACCCATTGATGTCACTATCACGCTAGCTAATAGAGACACTATCTGCCCTTTGGGAATTGTGAGAGACGTAGAAGTCATGTGTGGTAAGACGAAGTATCCTACTGATTTCCTCGTCCTTGGTACTGCACAAGATAGCTTTTGTCCCATCATATTCGGTAGACCCTTTCTCAACACCGTGAATGCTCACATTGATTGCATTAAACAGACTGTCACAGTAAGTTTCGAGGGTGTGTCTCATGAATTTAACTTCTCCAAGTTTGGAAGACAACCCCATGAAAGAGAGTCGTCTGGTAGGGATGAAATCATTGCTCTTGCCTCTATTGCCGTACCTCCTACGGATCCTTTAGAGCAATATCTGCTTGAGCATGAAAATGATATGCATATGAAGGAGAGAGATGAGATAGATAGAATTGTCTTAGAACAATGTCCTATTCTCAAGAATAATCTGCCTGTTGAACTGCTTGGGGATCCTCCCCCTGTTGGGGAACGTCGCATCGGAAACAAAATTTTTCCTACGCGCACGAAGACCTATCATGGTGATGTCCATCTACGAGAGGGGATGTGTGATCTACATACCCTTGTAGACCGTACAGCAGAAGCGTTAGTGAACGCGGTTGATGTAGGGGAACGTCCTCACGTCCCTCGATCCGCCCCGCGGACCGTCCCGCGATCAGTCCCACGATCTAGCGCCGAACGGACGGCACCTCCGCGTTCAGCACACGTACAGCTCGACGATGATCTCGGCCTTCTTGATCCAGCAAGAGAGATGGAGAGGTACAAGAGTTCTCCGGCAGCGTGACGGTGCTCCGGAGGTTGGTGATGATCTTGTCTCGGCAGGGCTCCGCCCGAGCTCCGCAGAAATGCGATCTAGAGGTAAAACCGTGGAGATATGTGGTCGGGCCTACCGTGGCAAAGTTTTCTCAAATCAGCCCTAAAACCCCACTATATATAGGAGGAGGAGGGGGGAGATTAGCCTTGGGGTCCAAGGACTCCCAAGGGAGTTGGCCGAGCCAAGGGGGAAGGTCTCCCCCTCCCAAACCAAAATCTACTTGGTTTGGAAGGTGGAGTCCTTCTTCCCTTTCCCACCTCCTTCTTTTGTTTTCCTTTCCTCTTTGATTTTCTTTCCTATGCGCATAGGCCTCTCTTGGGCTGTCTCACCAGCCCACTAAGGGCTGGTGCGGCACCTCAAACACCCATGGGCTTCCCCGGGCAGGGTGGCCCCCCCCCCTACGAACTCCCGGAACCCATTCGTCATTCCCGGTACATTCCTGGTAACTCCGAAAACCTTCCGGTAATCAAATGAGATCATCCTATATATCAATCTTTGTTTCCGGACCATTTCGGAAACCCTCTGATGTCCGTGATCTCATCCGGGACTCCGAACAACATTCGGTAACCAACCATATAACTCAAATACGCATAAAACAACGTCGAACCTTAAGTGTGCAGACCCTGCGGGTTCGAGAACTATGTAGACATGACCCGAGAGACTCCTCGGTCAATATCCAATAGCGGGACCTGGATGCCCATATTGGATCCTACATATTCTACGAAGATCTTATCGTTTGAACCTCAGTGCCAAGGATTCAGATAATCACGTATGTCATTCCCTTTGTCCTTCGGTATGTTACTTGCCCGAGATTCGATCGTCAGTATCCGCATACCTATTTCAATCTCGTTTACCGGAAAGTCTCTTTACTCGTTCCGTAATACAAGATCCCGCAACTTACACTAAGTCACATTGCTTGCAAGGCTTGTGTGTGATGGTGTATTACCGAGTGGGCCCCGAGATACCTCTCCTTCACACGGAGTGACAAATCCCAGTCTCGATCCATACTAACTCAACGAACACCTTCGGAGATACCTGTAGAGCATCTTTATAGTCACCCAGTTATGTTGCGACGTTTGATACACACAAAGTATTCCTCCGGTGTCCGTGAGTTATATGATCTCATGGTCATAGAAACAAATACTTGACACGCAGAAAACAGTAGCAACAAAATGACACGATCAACATGCTACATCTATTAGTTTGGGTCTAGTCCATCACATGATTCTCCTAATGATGTGATCCCGTTATCAAGTGACAACACTTGCCTATGGCTAGGAAACCATGACCATCTTTGATCAACGAGCTAGTCAACTAGAGGCTTACTAGGGACAGTGTTTTGTCTATGTATCCACACAAGTATTGTGTTTCCAATCAATACAATTATAGCATGGATAATAAACGATTATCATGAACTAAGAAATATAATAATAACTAATTTATTATTGCCTCTAGGGCATATTTCCAACAGTCTCCCACTTGCACTAGAGTCAATAATGTAGTTCACATCGCCATGTGATTTCAACGAATCCAACACCCATATAGTTCTGGGGTCTGGTCACGTCTTGCTCGTGAGAGAGGTTTTAGTCAACGGTTCTGAAACTTTCAGATCCGTGCGTTCTTTACAAATATTTATGTCATCTTATAGATGCTGCTACTACGTGCTATTCGGAAATGCTCCAAATATCTACTCTACTATACGAATCCGTTTCACTACTCATAGTTATTCGGATCAGTGTCAAAGCTTGCATCGACGTAACCTTTTACGACGAACTCTTTAACCACCTCCATAATCGAGAAAACTTCCTTAGTCTATTTAGTTACTAAGAATAACTTTGACCGCTGATCAGTGATTCAATCCTGGATCACTCTGTGTACAGACTTGCTGCAAGGCACACATCAGGTGCGGTACTCAGCATGGCACACTTTAGAGTCTACGGCTAAGGCATAGAAGACGACCTTCGTCTATTCTCTTTATTCTGCCGTGGTCGGGTTTTGAGTCTTACTCAAACTCGCACCTTACAACGCAACCAAGAACTCCTTCTTTACTGATCTATTTTGAACTCTTTCAAAAACTTGTCAAGGCATGCATCTTGTTGAAACTTCCATTAAGCGTTTTTGATCTATCTCCATAGATCTTTGATGCTCAACGTTCAAGTAGCTCAATCCAGGTATTCCTTTGAAAAACTCCTTTCAAACAACCTTGTATGCTTTACAAAAATTCTACATTACTTCTGATCCACAATATGTCAACCACATATACTTATCAGAAATTCTATAGTGCTCCCACTCACTTCTTTGGAAATACAAGTTTCTCATAAACCTTGTACAAACCCAAAATCTTTGATCATCTCATCAAAGTGTATATTCCAACTCCGAGATGCTTGCACCAGTCCATTGAAGGATCACTGGAGCTTGCATACTTGCTAGTATCTTTAGGATCGACAAAACATTCTAGTTGTATCACATACAATGTTTGCTCAAGGAAACCGTCGAGAAAACAATGTTTTGACATCCTATGTGCAATATTTCATAAATAATGCATCAACAACTAACATAATTCTAACAGACCTTTAGCATTTCTACGAGTGAGAAAGTCTCATCATAGTCAACTGTTTGATCTTGTCGAAAACATCTTTGCGACAAGTCGAGCTTTTCTTAATAGTGACTTATCACCATCATCGTCTGTCTTCTTTTAAAGATCCATTTTACTCAATAGTCCTATGACCATCAAGTAGTTCTACCAAAGTCTACACTTTGTTTTCACATATGGATCCTCTCTCGGATTTCATGGCTTCCAGCCATTTGTCGGAATCTGGGCCCACCATCGCTTTCTCCATAACTCGTAGGTTCACTGTTGCTCAACAACATGACCTCCAAGATAGGGTTACCATACTACTCTGCAGCAGTACGCGACCTTGTCGACCTACGAGGTTTGTAGTAACTTGATTCGAAGCTCAATGATCATCATCATCATCTTCCACTTCAATTGGTGTAGGCGCCACAGTAACAACTTCCTACGCCCTGCTACACACTGGTTGAAGTGATGGTTCAATAACCTCATCAAGTTCTACTACCCTCCCACTCAATTCTTTCGAGAGAAACCTTTCCTCGAGAAAGGATCCGTCCCTAGAAACAAACACTTTGCTTTCGGATCTCAGATAGGAGATGTACCCAACTGTTTTGGATATCCTATGAAGATGCATTTATCTGCTTTGGGTTCGAGCTTATCAGACTGAAACTTTTTCACATAAGTGTCGAAGCCCCAAACTTTCAAGAAATGACAGTTTAGATTTCTCTAAACCTCAGTCTATACTGTGTCATCTCAACGGAAATACGCGGTGCCCTATTTAAAGTGAGTGCGGTTGTCTCTCATGCATAACCCATAAACGATAGTGGTAATTCGATAAGAGACATCATAGTATGCACCATACCAAATAGTGCGTGGCTATGACGTTCACACACATCATCACACTATGATGTTCCAGGTGGCATGAACTGCGAAACAATTTCCACATTGTCTTAACTGCGTACCAAAACTCGTAACTCAGATATTCATTTCCATGATCATATCGTAGACAGTTTATCCTCTTGTTACGACGAACTTCACTCCTAAACGGAATTGAACTTTTCAACATTTCAGACTTGTGATTCATTAAGTAAATACTCCTGTATCTACTCAAATCGTCAGTGAAGTAAGAACATAATGATATCCACTGCGTGCCTCAGCACCCATTGGACTGCATACATCAAAATGTATCACTTCCAACAAGTTACTATCTTATTTCATCTCAATGAAAACAAGGCCTTGCTCATGTGGTATGATTTGCATGTCACTAGTGATTCGAAATCAGGTGAGTACAAAGATCCATCAGCATGGAGCCTCTTCATGCAATTTATACTAACATGACTCAAGCGGCAGTGCCACAAGTAAGTGGTACTATCATCATTAACTCATATCTTTTGGCACCAATATCATGAACATGTGTAACACTAGATCGAGATTCAATAAACCATTGAAGGTGAATATTCAAGAAAATAGAGTAACCATTATTCTCTTTAAATGAATAATCGTATTGCAATAAACACGATCCAATCATGTTCATGCTTAACGCAAGCACCAAATAACAATTAGTTAGGTTTAACACCAATCCCGATGGTAGAGGGAGCGTGCGACGTTTGATGATATCAACCTTGGAAACACTTCCAACACGTATCGTCACCTCGCCTTTAGCTAGTCTCCGTTTATGCCGTAGCTTTCATGTCGTGTTACTAATCACTTAGCAACCGAACCGGTATCCAATACCCTCATGCTACTAGGAGTACTAGTAAAGTACACATCAACATCATGTATAAAATATACTTCTTTCCACTTTTGCCAGCCTTCTTATCTACCAAGTATCTAGAGTTGCTCCGCCTCAGTGACTGTTCCCCTGATTACAGAAGCACTTAGTCTCGCGTTTGGGTTTAATCTTGGGTCTCTTCATTAGTGCAGCAACTGTTTTGCCGTTTCACGAAGTATCCCTTCTAGCCCTTGCCTTTCTTGAAACTTAGTGGTTTTACAAACCATCAACTATTGATGCTCCTTCTTGATTTCTACTTTCGCAGTGTCAAACATCGCGAATCGCTCTAGGATCATTGTATCTATCCTTGATATGTTATAGTTCATCACGAAGCTCTCATAGCTTGGTGGGAGTGACTTTGGAGAACCATCACTATCTCATCTGGAAGATTAACTCCCACTTGATTCAAGTGATTGTCGTACTCAGACTATCTGAGCACACGCTCAATGATTGAGCTTTTCTCCTTTACTTCGTGGACAAAGAATCTTGTTGGAGGTCTCGTACTTCTTAACAAGGGCACAAGCATGAAATCACAATTTCATCTCTGTAGAACATCACTTATGTTCCGTGACGTTTTACAACGTTTTCGGCGCCTTGCTTCTAAGCCATTAAGTTTTTTGCACTGAACTATCGTGTAGTCATCAGAAACGTGTATGTCGGATGTTCATAGCATCCACAGACGACGCTCGAGGTGCAGCACACCGAGTGGTGCATTAAGGACATAAGCCTTCTGCGTAGCTAGGAGGACAATCCTTGGTTTTACAGACTCGGTCTGCAAAGTTTGCTACTATCAACTTTCAACTAAATTTTCTCTAGGAACATATAAAAACAGTAGAGCTATAGCGCAAGCTACATCGTAATTCGTAAAGACCATTAGACTATGTTCATGACAATTAGTTCAATTAATCATATTACTTAAGAACTCCCACTCAAAAAGTACATCTCTCTAGTCATTTGAGTGGTTCATGATCCACTTACACTAGCTCAAGTCCGATCATCACGTGAGTTGAGTATAGTTTCAGTGGTAAGCATCCCTATGCTAATCATATCATCTACATGATTCATGATCGACCTTTCGGTCTCATGTGTTCCGAGGCCATGTCTGCACATGCTAGGCTCGTCAAGCTTAACCCGAGTGTCCCGCGTGCGCAATTGTTTTGCACCCGTTGTATGTGAACGTTGAGTCTATCACACCCGATCATCATGTGGTGTCTCGAAACGACGAACTGTAGCAATGGTGCACAGTCAGGGAGAACACAATTTCGTCTTGAAATTTTAGTGAGAGATCACCTCATAATGCTACCGTCGTTCTAAGCAAAATAAGGTGCATAAAAGGATTAACATCACATGCAATTCATAAGTGACATGATATGGCCATCATCACGTGCTTCTTGATCTCCATCACCAAAGCACCGGCACGATCTTCTTGTCACCGGCGTCACACCATGATCTCCATCAACGTGTCGCTATCGGGGTTGTCGTGCTACTCATGCTATTACTACTAAAGCTACATCCTAGTAAAATAGTAAACGCATCTGCAAGCACAAACGTTAGTTATAAAGACAACCCTATGGCTCCAGCCGGTTGCCGTACCATCGACGTGCAAGTCGATATTTTCTATTACAACGTGATCATCTCATACATCCAATATATCACATCACATCATTGGGCCATATCACATCACAAGCATACCCTGCAAAAACAAGTTATACATCCTCTAATTTTGTTGTTCCATGGTTTACGTGGTGACCATGGGTATCTAGTAGAATCGCATCTTACTTACGCAAACACCACAACGGAGATATATGAGTTGCTATTTAACCTCATCCAAGGACCTCCTCGGTCAAATCCGATTCAACTAAAGTTGGAGAAACTGACACCCGCCAGTCATCTTTGAGCAACGGAGTTACTCGTAGCGATGAAACCAGTCTCTCGTAAGCGTACGAGTAATGTCGGTCCGAGCCGCTTCGATCCAAAAATACCGCGGAATCAACAAAAGACTAAGGAGGGCAGCAAAACGCACATCACCGCCAACAAAAACTTTTGTGTTCTACTCGAGAAGACATCTACGCATGAACCTAGCTCATGATGCCACTGTTGGGGAACGTCGCATGGGAAACAAAAAATTTCCTACGCGCACGAAGACCTATCATGGTGATGTCCATCTATGAGAGGGGATGTGTGATCTACGTACCCTTGTAGACCGTACAACAGAAGCGTTAGTGAACACGGTCGATGTAGTGGAACGTCCTCACGTCCCTCGATCCGCCCCGCGGACCGTCCCGCGATCAGTCCCACGATCTAGCGCCGAACGGACGACACCTCCGCGTTCAGCACACGTACAACTCGACGATGATCTCGGCCTTCTTGATCCAGCAAGAGAGACGGAGAGGTAGAAGAGTTCTCCGGCAGCGTGACGGCGCTCCGGAGGTTTGTGATGATCTTGTCTCGGCAGGGCTCCGCCCGAGCTCCGCAGAAACGCGATCTAGAGGTAAAATCGTGGAGATATGTGGTCGGGCTGCCGTGGCAAAGTTGTCTCAAATCAGCCCTAAAACCCCACTATATATAGGAGGAGGAGGGGGGAGACTTGCCTTGGGGTCCAAGGACTCCCAAGGGAGTCGGCCGAACCAACGGGGAAGGTCTCCCCCTCCCAAACCGAAATCTACTTGGTTTGGAAGGTGGAGTCCTTCTTCCCTTTCCCACCTCCTTCTTTTTTTCCTTTCCTCTTTGATTTTCTTTCCTATGCGCATAGGCCTCTCTTGGGCTGTCTCACCAGCCCACTAAGGGCTGGTGCGGCACCTCAAACACCCATGGGCTTCCCCGGGGTGGGTGGGCCCCCCCGGTGAACTCCCGGAACCCATTCGTCATTCCCGGTACATTCCCGGTAACTCCGAAAACCTTCCGGTAATCAAATGAGGTCATCCTATATATCAATCTTCATTTCCGGACCATTCCGGAAACCCTCGTGACGTCTGTGATCTCATCCGGGACTCCGAACAACATTCGGTAACCAACCATATAACTCAAATACGCATAAAACAACGTCGAACCTTAAGTGTGCAGACCCTGCGGGTTCGAGAACTATGTAGACATGACCCGAGAGACTCCTCGGTCAATATCCAATAGCGGGACCTGGATGCCCATATTGGATCCTACATATTCTACGAAGATCTTATCGTTTGAACCTCAGTACAAGGATTCAGATAATTCCGTATGTCATTCGCTTTGTCCTTCGGTATGTTACTTGCCCGAGATTCGATCGTCAGTATCCGCATACCTATTTCAATCTCGTTTACCGGCAAGTCTCTTTACTCGTTCCGTAATACAAGATCCCGCAACTTACACTAAGTCACATTCTTGCAAGGCTTGTGTGTGATGTTGTATTACCGAGTGGGCCCCGAGATACCTCTCCGTCACACGGAGTGACAAATCCCAGTCTCGATCCATACTAACTCAACGAACACCTTCGGAGATACCTGTAGAGCATCTTTATAGTCACACAGTTACGTTGCGACGTTTGATACACACAAAGTATTCCTCCGGTGTCCGTGAGTTATATGATCTCATGGTCATAGAAACAAATACTTGACACGCAGAAAACAGTAGCAACAAAATGACACGATCAACATGCTACGTCTATTAGTTTGGGTCTAGTCCATCACATAATTCTCCTAATGATGTGATCCCGTTATCAAGTGACAACACTTGCCTATGGCCAGGAAACCTTGACCATCTTTGATCAACGAGCTAGTCAACTAGAGGCTTACCAGGGACAGTGTTTTGTCTATGTATCCACACAAGTATTGTGTTTCCAATCAATACATTATAGCATGGATAATAAACGATTATCATGAACTAAGAAATATAATAATAACTAATTTATTATTGCCTCTAGGGCATATTTCCAACACCCCCACCAAAGGGTGATCATGTGTTCGAGCTTAAACAGTTGCCTGATACTCTTAAGTATGCCTATCTTGATGAGAAGGAGATATATCTTGTCATTATTAGTGCTCTCCACTCAGAGCGTGAAGAGAAGAAGTTACTAAAAACTCTGAGGAAGCACCGCGCTGCTATTGGATATACTCTTGATGATCTTAATGGTATTAGTCCTACTCTATGTCAGCACAAGATTAAAACCGATCCTGACTTCAAACCAGTTGCTGATCATCAAAGGAGATTAAATCCTAAGATAAAAGAGGTCGTTAGAAAAGAAATATTAAAGCTTCTGGAAGCAGGAATCATTTATCTTGTTGCTCATAGTGATTGGGTAAGTCCAGTACATTGCGTACCTAAGAAGGGAGGTATCACCGTCGTTCCTAATGATAAGGATGAACTAATCTCACAAAGGATTATTACCGGCTATAGAATGGTGATAGACTTCCGGAAACTGAACAAGGCAACCAGGAAATATCATTATCCTTTGTCGTTCATCGACCAAATGCTAGAAAGGCTATCAAATCACACACACTTTTGCTTTCTAGACGGTTATTCAGGTTTCTCGCAAATACCTGTTGCACAATCTGATCAAGAGAAAACCACCTTCACCTGCCCTTTCGGTACCTTTGCCTATAGACGTATGCCTTTTGGCTTATGTAATGCACCTGCCACCTTCCAAAGATGTATGATGGCTATATTCTCTGACTTCTGTGAAAAGATTGTCGAGGTTTTCATGGATGACTTCTCCGTTTACGGGTCTTCCTTTGATGATTTCCTCAGCAACCTTGATCAAGTCTTACAGAGATGCGAAGAAACCAACCTCGTCTTGAATTGGGAGAAGTGCCACTTTATGGTTAATGAAGGTATCGTCTTAGGACACAAAATCTCTGAGAGAGGCATTGAAGTTGATAAGGCTAAGGTTGATGCAATTGAGAAAATGCCTTGCCCCACAGATATCAGAGGTATACGAAGTTTCCTAGGTCATGCTGGTTTCTATAGAAGGTTCATTAAAGACTTCTCTAAGATTTCTAGGCCTCTTACCAACCTCTTGCAGAAGGATGTTCCTTTTGTTTTTGATGAGGATTGTGAAGAAGCCTTTGAAATACTTAAGAAGGCTTTGATAACCGCACCTATTGTTCAACCACCTGACTGGAACTTGCCCTTTGAAATCATGTGTGACGCTAGTGATTATGTTGTTGGTTTTGTTCTAGGACATAGAGTTGACAAGAAGTTGAATGCCATTCACTACGCTAGTAAAACTCTAGACACTGCCCAAAGAAACTATGCCACTACGGAGAAGGAATTTCTAGCAGTCGTGTTTGCATGTGAAAAGATCAGATCTTACATAGTTGATCCAAAGTCACTATTCACTCTGATCATGCTGCTATTAAGTACCTCATGGAGAAGAAGGACGCTAAGCCTAGGCTGATCAGATGGGTTCTCCTGCTACAGGAATTTGATTTGCACGTCGTTGACTGAAAGGGTGCTAATAACCTTGTAGCAGATAACTTGTCTAGGCTAGAGAATGTCCTTGATGACCCACTACCAATTGATGATAGCCTTCCTGATGAGAAATTAAGTGTTATCCGCACTTCACTTAGTGCACCGTGGTATGCCGATTATGCAAACTATATCGTAGCCAAATACATACCACCCAGTTTCACCTACAACAAAAGAAGAAATTCTTCTTTGATTTGTGACACTACTTTTGGGATGATCCTCACCTTTATAAGGAAGGAGTAGATGGTGTTATTAGACGTTGTGTGCTTGAACATGAACAGTGACAGATCCTGCAGAAGTGTTATTCCGAAGCCTACGGAGGACACCACGCTGGAGATAGAACTGCCCATAAGGTATTGCAATCAGGTTTCTATTGGCCCACTCTCTTCAAGGATGCTCGTAAGTTTGTCTTGTCTTGTGTCGAATGCCAAAGGATAGGGAACATCAGTAAGCGTCAAGAGATGACTATGAACTATTCACTTGTCATTGAACCATTTGATGTCTGGGGCTTTGATTATATGGGACCCTTCCCGAGTTCAAATGGGTACACTCACATCTTAGTTGTTGTGGATTACGTTACTAAGTGGGTAGAAGCTATCCCCACTAAAAATGCTGATCACCACACCTCTATTAAGATGCTTAAAGAAGTCATATTCCCAAGATTTGGAGTCCCTAGATAATTGATGACTGATGGCGGTTCACACTTCATTCATGGTGTTTTCCGCAAGATGCTAGCTAAGTATGATGTCAACCATAGAGTTGCATCTCCTTATCATCCTCAGTCTAGTGGTCAAGTGGAGTTGAGTAATAGGGAGATCAAGTTGATCCTACAAAAGACCGTCAATAGGTCTCGAAAGAACTCGTCTAGCAAACTTGGCGATGCACTATGGGCTTATAGGATTGCTTATAAGAATCCCATGGGCATGTCACCGTATAAAATGGTTTACGGTAAGGCCTGTCATTTACCTCTTGAGCTGGAACACAAAGCTTATTGGGCAATCAAAGAGCTCAGCTTTTATTTCAAACTTGCCGGTGAGAAGCGGTTGTTTGATATCAGCTCACTGGATGAATGGAGAGCCCAGTCATATGAGAATGCCAGGTTGTTCAAGGAAAAGGATAAGAGATGGCACGACAAACGAATACAGAAACGAGAGTTCAATGTAGGTGATTATGTCTTGCTATACAATTCTCGTTTGAGAATCTTTGCACGCAAGCTTCTCTCTAAATGGGAAGGTCCCTATGTTGTCGAGGAAGTATATCGTTCCGATGCCATCAAAATCAATAACACGGAAGGAATTTTCCTAGAGTGGTAAATGGGCAAAGAATCAAGCATTACATCTCTAGTACTCCCATAAATGTTGAGACCAATATCATCAATGTCAAAACTCGAGAGGAGTACATAAGGGATGTTTATCAGCCTGTTTCAGACCCTGAAAACGAAGATGTGTCTGTTTCGGCAAGAAATTGGACTCCGATACTTTTCCAATAGGAAATTTCCTCAGTTTTGGAATTTTTGGAAAATTAGCAAAATAAAAAGCAGTCCGGAGAGCAAACGAGGAAACCACAAGGGCCCACACCGCCACCACCCCCCTGGTGGTGGTGGGCAGGCTTGTGGGCACCTCATGTGCCTCCCGGACTCCGTTTTCTTGCGGAGAACTCCTTCTGGCCTAGAAAAAATCAATAGTTAGTCGCCCGAAGGTTTTGACCTCCGTATTGCGTAGTTTTCCTCTGTTTTCGTTTCGAGCTTGCTGTCTGCCGCAGATTTAGAACAAAGATGTCTTAGGAATCTGTTGGGGAGAATTATCTTCACCAAGTTCATGAGGAAGTAGATGCTGATCTAAAAAGAGTAGAAGTTACGGAAGCCAGGGACCAAGCTAAGGAGAAAACCCGAGCTTGGGAGGAAGTCCAACCTATGTTCAACGTTGAAGACGTTGAAGGAATAGACTTTCTCCAACCCTTCCTCCACATGTTGTCTCCATCCTTGATAGATGTCTTGAGGTTTTGCGAAACAACTCGTGCTCGCAATATTTCCATTTCTCGTGAAGTTGCTTTGCTAGAAAACCATGTCACAGATCTCAGAGGTATAAATCGAAGGTTGATAGCTCTCTTGGAATCAAAGGTGACAACAACACCACCATCACCACCAAAGGAAGACAACTAAGCATTGGTATGGGCAATCCCCTTGGCTTCTGCCAAGCTTGGGGGAGTTGCCCTGGTATCGTATCACCTTTATATCTTTTTCTTTTACCTTTGTTTTAGTTCTTTCCTTTTTCAGTTTTTATTTCTTCTTTTAGAGGAGTAAGGCTATAGTTTTTAGTTTGAGTCTTTTGCTTTTGTCTCTCCCCGATGTATTCGAGCTTGTGAGCTATATAATAAAGAGTGTATTAGTCAAGGGTTTTGCTTTGTGCCATGATAAAAAAAAGTATGAAAAGAATGATAGCATGAAATATCATGAGACGATCTTATGGGAAGTGATAACTTCACTTAGGACACGTATGATGATTGAAACTTGTTGGGAATAAATCAACATAGACCTCAGTCATTGTTGCAGTTAATAAGAAGTAATAAAGAAAGACAGGTTCACATATAGATATATCATCTTAGGCAGTTTTTGCAATTGTGAGCACTCACCAAACTATTACATGATTGTGAACACTCACTAAACTATTGCATGCCTAGAAGTAGATGTTGGACAAGGAAGACAACATAATGAATTGTGTTTGCTTGGTTCCAAACAATGTTATATGATTAGAGATCCCTTAGCATGTGACGATTGCTTCCACCTCATATTAGCCAAAACTCCCGCACCAAGTAGAGATACTACTTGTGCATCCATAAACCTCCAACCCAGTTTTGCCATGAGAGTCCACCATACCTACCTATGGATTGAATAAGATCCTTCAAGTAAGTTGTCATCGGTGCAAGCAATAAAAATTGCTCTCTGATATGTATAATCTATTAGTGTGTGCAAAATAAGCTTTGTACGAACCTGTGATGAGGAACACATAAAATCGACAGACTGCATAATAAAGTTCTTTATCACAGCAGGCAATATAAAGTGGCGTTCCTCCGCACTAAGAGGACACGCATTCAAACCTCAAAAGTGCATGACAACGTCTGCTTCCCTCTGCGAAGGGCCTATCTTGTACCTTTACTTTTTACCCTTGTAAGAGTCATGGTGATCATCACCAATTCCCTTTTTTCCTTTGTCTTGGCTACCGTCACATGCTTGGGAAAGATCTATATTCATATATCAACTTGGAGTTGAGTACTCATGCTTTATTGTTGTTGACTTTACCCTTGAGGTAAACTGTTGGGAGGCAAAACTATAAGCCCCTATCTTCCTCTGTGTCCAGCTGAAACTTTGACACCATGAGTACCACATGAGTTGTAACAATTGTGGAAAACAAAAGAGATGATTGAGTATGTGGGTTTGCCTCACAAGATCTTATTTGACTCTTTCTAATGTTGTGATAAATTGCAATTGCTTCAATGACTATGGACTATTGTTGGTTACTTCTCGTTAAGGTTTTTGCTTCATGCTTTGCTTTGTGAAGGAATTGTTACTTTCCCATAAGAATCTTTATGATGTATTGTTGTCTTATGTGTGATCATGAGGCCCTCATCTCCGTATTATGTTTTATCGACACCTTCGTCCCCAAACATGTGGACATGTTTATGGAACTTGGTTTTCGCTTGAGGAAAAGCGAGGTCTAAGCTTGGGGGAGTTGATACATCCATTTTGCATCATGCTTTCATGTTGATATTTATTGCTTCTTGGGCTGTTATATTACTAATGGTATCATATTTATGCCTTTTCTCTCTTATTTTGCAAGGATTATTTGAAGAGGGAGAATTCAGGCAGATGGAATTCTGGACTGGAAAAGGAGCAAATCCTAGTCCACTATTCTGCACATCTCCAAATGCCCTAAAAATTTAAGTGGATTTTTTCTTGAATATATTAAAAATACTGGGCGAAAGAACTACCGGAGGGGGGCCACCAGGGCCCCACAAGCTTGCCCTCCGCCACCACCCCCCTGGTGGCGCAGGGCAGGCTTGTGGGCAGCCCACTGGCCCACGAGCCCCCTATTTTGCTATATGATGCGTCCTGGCCTGGAAAAAATCATACGGGAGCTTTTTCGTGGTTTCGCCGCCACCACAGGGCGGAACTTGACCAGATCCAATCTACAGCTCCGGCAGGACGATCCTGTCGGGGAAATTTCTCTCCCGGAGGGGGAAATCGTCGCCATCGTCATCACCAACACTCCTCTCGTCAGAGGGGAGGCATCTTCATCAACATATTCATCGTCACCATCTCCTCTCCAATCCCTAGTTCATCTCTTGTAATCAATCTTCGTCTCGCGACTCCGATTGGTACTTGTAAGGTTGCTAGTAGTGTTGATTACTCTTTATAGTTGATGCTAGTTGGCTTATTTGGTGGAAGAGTTTATGTTCAGATCCTTGATGCTATTCATTACACCTCTGGTCATGATTATGATTATGTCTTGTGAGTAGTTACTTTTGTTCCTGAGAACATGGGATAAGTCATGCTGATAATAGTCATGTGAATTTGATATTCGTTCGGTATTTTGATATGATGTATGTTGTTTTTCCTCTAGTGGTGTTATGTGAACGTCGACTACATAACACTTCACCATATTTGGGCCTAGAGGAAGGCATTGGGAAGTAGTAAGTAGATGATGGGTTGCTGAAGTGACAGAAGCTTAAACCCCAGTCTATGCGTTGCTTCGTGAGGGGCGGATTTGGATCCACTAGTTTAATGCTATGGTTAGACTTTGTCTTAATTCTTCTTTTGTAGTTGTGGATGCTTGCGAGAGAGGTTAATCATAAGTGGGATGCTTGTCCAAGTAAGGGAGTACCCAAGCGCCGGTCCACCCACATATCAAACTATCAAAGTAACGAACGCGAATCATATGAACATGATGAAACTAGCATGACAGAAATTCCCGTGTGTCCTCGGGAGCGTTTTTCCTCCTATAAGACATTGTTCAGGCTTGTCCCTTGCTACAAAAGGGATTAGGCCACTTGCTGCACCGTTGCTACTACTTGTTACTCTTTCCTTGCTACGTTTCACCTCGCAACACAATCACTTGTTACCGCTACTTTCAGTGCTTGCAGTTATTACCTTGCGGAAGTCCATTTATCAGAGCCTTCTGCTCCTCGTTGGGTTCGACACTCTTACTTATCGAAAGGTCTACGATTGATGCCATATACTTGTGGGTCATCACTACAGTAGCTAGAGAGGTGGAATGATTGATCACATATACTTGGGTTCGACAATCTTACTTATCGAAAGGAAAAATGGATAAAGAGTGGAAAGAGCTCAAGCTTGGGGATGCCCAAGGCATCCCAAGCCAAATTCAAGGACACGAAAAAGCCTAAGCTTGGGGATACCCCGGGAAGGCATCCCCTCTTTCGTCTTCGATCCATCGGTAACATTACTTGGAGCTATATTTTTATTCACCACATGATATGTGTTTTGCTTGGCGTCTTGTATCGTAGGAGTCTTTTCTTTTTGTTGCGTCACAATCATGCTTGCTGCACACCTTTTTAGAGAGACATGCACTCATCGTGAATTTGCTAGAATGCTCATCATGCTTCACTTATATCTTTTGAGCTAGATAATTTTCCTCTATGTGCTTTACTTAGATCTTTTAGAGAACGGCGATGCGTAACTTGGTAGTTGGCTTGTGCTATGAAAGTAGTCCCAAAGGTGATAGGTACCCAAAGAGGATACAAAAACCTCCATCTTCATGTGCATTGAGTAGAAAGAGAAGTTTTGTTTCCTCTCAATTAGTTTTGAGACGTGGATTTGTTAATATTAAGAGTTATGTTAGTAGGGTGTTGTGAATCTAGAAATACTTGTGTTGAAGTTAGTGATTCCCGTAGCATGCACGTATGGTGAACCGCTATGTTAGGAAGTCGGAGCATAATTGATCTATTGATTGTCATCCTTTGTGTTGAGGTCGGGATCGCGCCATGGTTAACACCTACCAACCCTTCCCCTAGGAGTATGCGTTTAGCACTTTGTTTCGATTACTAATAAAAAATTTCGCAACAATTATGTGAGTTCTTCATGACTAATGTGAGTCCATGGTATAGATGCACTTTCATCTTCCACCATTTCTAGCCTCTCTAGTGCCACGCAATTTTCACCGGTGCACAAACCCACCATATGCCTTCCTCAAAACAGCCACCATACCTACCTACTATGGCATTTTCATAGCCATTCCGAGATATATTGCCATGCAACTCCCACCTTCCGTCTCATGACTTGTGTTGTCACTCTCATATTGCCATTGCATGATCGTAAGATAGCTAGCGAGATGTTTCAACGTCGTACGCCAATCTAGATCATTGCACATCCCGGTACACTACCGGAGGAATTTCCTATAGAGTCATCATCGTTCTGAGCTTTGAGCTGTGAGTAAATAAACGTGTGATGATCGTCATTATTATAGCATTGTCCCATGTGAGGAAATAAAAAAAAGAGGCCAAAGAGCCCAAAAAAGGGGAGAAGAGAGAAAAAAAAGAGGCCAAAGAGCCCAAATAAAAAAAAGAGAAGGGACAATGCTACTATCTTTTTCCACACTTGTGCTTCATAATAGCACCATTTTCTTCATGATTGGGAGCCTCTCGTTTTGTCACCACCATATACTAGTGGGAATCTTTATTATATAACTTGGCTTGTATATTCCAATGATGGGCTTCCTCAAATTTCCCTGGGTCTTCGTGAGCAAGCAAGTTGGATGCACACCCACTAGTTCTCCTTTTGAGCTTTCACATACTTATAGCTCTAGTGCATCCTTTGTATGGCAATCCCTACACATTCACATTGATATCTATTAATGGGCATCTCCATAGCCCTTTAATTCGCCGAGTCAATGTGACCATCTCCTCCTTTTTTGTCTCACAACCACCACCACACTCCATTCCACCTATAGTGCTATATCCATGGCTCACGCTCATGTATTGCGTGATAGTTGTAAAAGGTTTGAGAAAGTAAGAGTGCGAAAACAATTACTTGGACAATAGCGGGGTTGTGCATGATTTAAATTAGTTGTGTGAGGTTGATGGAGCATAGCCAGACTATATGATTTTGTAGGGATAACTTTCTTTGGCCTTGTTATTTCAAAAGTTCATGATTACTTTGCTAGTTTGCTTGAAGTATTATTGTTCCCATGTCAATAGTAAACTATTGTTTTGAATCTTACAGATCTGAACATTCATGCCACAAGAAAGATGTTACAAAGGACAAATATGTTAGGTAGCATTCCACATAAAAAATTCAGTCTTTATCACTTCCCTCCTCGAGGACAAGGAGGAGTTAAGCTCGGGGATGCTTGATACGTCTCCAACGTATCTATAATTTTAGATGGTTCCATGCTATTATCTTGTCAACTTTGGATGTTTTATATGCATGCATATGCTATTTTATATCTTTTTTGGGACTAAGCTATTAACTCAGTGCCAAGTGCCAGTTTATATTTTTTCCATGTTTTTGACCCTTTTTCAGACGGAGTCCAAATGGAATAAAACTTTACGATGAGTTTTTTTTGACCAAAAGAGACCCCCGAAGGTTTGGCAGAAGGCCAGAAAAGCCACGAGGGAGTCACAAGCCCGGGAGGGGCGACCGGCCCCCTAGGCCGCACCTACTAGGCTTGTGACCTCCTCGTGGGCCCAACCGACGTAATTCCACCGCCATAAATTCCTATAAATTCAGAAACCCCCAGAAAGAAACCTAGATTGGGAGTTCCGCCGCCGCAAGCCTCTATTGCCACCAAAAACCAATTTGGAGCCTCTTCCGGCACCCTGCCGGAGGGGGAATCCATCTTCGGTGGCCATCTTCATCATCCCAGTAATCTCCATGACGAGGAGGGAGTAGTTCTCCCTCGGGGCTGAGGGTATGTACCTGTAGCTATGTGTTTGATCTCTCTCTCTCGTGTTCTTGAGATGTCTTGATCTCGATGTACCGCGGGCTTTGCTACTATAGTTGGATCTTATGATGTTCTTCCCCCTCTTCCTTCTTGTAATGAATTGAGTTTCCCCTTTGAAGTTATCTTATCGGATTGAGTCTTTGAGAACACTTGATGTATGTCTTGCACGAGTCTATCTGCGGTGATCGACCTGTGGGTTTTTTTAATTGGGAACCTATGCATATGGGTTGGCACACGCTTGATTCATGTGAGTACTTGATGTATGTTTTGGTGATCAACTTGCGGGTTCGTGACATTGGGAACCTATGCATAGGGGTTGCCACACGTTTTGACTCTCCGTTAGAAACTTTGGGGCACTCTTTGAAGTTCTATGTGTTGGTTGAATAGATGATTCTGAGATTATCTGATGCATATCGTATAATCATGCCCACGGATACTTGAGGTGACAATGGAGTATCTAGGTGACATTGGGGTCTTGGTCGATATGTACCTTAAGGTGTTATTCTAGTACGAACTCTATGAAAGATTGAACGGAAAGAATAGCTTCGTGCTATTTTACTACGGACTCTTGAATAGATCGATCAGAAAGAATAACTTTGTGGTGGTTTCGTACCTGACAATAATCTCTTCGTTTGTTCTCCGCTATTAGTGACTTTGGAGTGACTCTTTGTTGCATGTTGAGGGCTAGTTATACGATCCAATTATGTTATCATTGTTGACAGAACTTCACTAGTGAAAGTATGAACCCTAGGTCTTGTTTCCACACATTGCAATACCGTTCGTGCTCACTTTTGTTACTAGTTACCGTGCATTTTTTGTAATTTCCGATTACAAAGACCTATATCTACCATCCATATCGCACTTGTATCACCATCTCTTCGCCGAACTAATGCACCTATACAACTTACCATTGTATTGGGTGTGTTGGGGATACAAGCGAGTCTTTGTTATTTGGTTGAAGGGTTGCTTGAGAGAGACCATCTTCATCTTATGCCTCCTGCGGATTGATAAACCTTAGGTCACCCACTTGAGGGAAAATTCCTACTGTCCTACAAACCTCTGCACTTGGAGGCCCAACAACGTCTACAAGGAGAAGGTTGCGTAGTAGACATCAAGGGGCCACTCGTCTGCAGTTGAGGAGTGGTGCTCGCAGCCTGTGCTGGTAGTTTGAAGAGAAGGGAGTGGGTGTGTAGAGTACTAGATGTTGTTTGACCAATCTGGCTTAAGTGGTTTGATCTGGGTTTGGGGCAGATAACCTTCACCAATGATGCTGAAAGTTAACAGGATTGTGTTTTAGGCAAGATTAGGATGCTCAACCAAATTTGAGCTCCATTAGACATGTTTACCACTGTAAACTTGAAAACACCCCCAAATGGACAGTTCTGCCTTATTAAAAGAAAATGTGAGTAAATAAATCCCCACAAATCTAATTCTTGGCAGGGCCTCCTCATTTGGGGTATTGAGCACTCCTGCAAATTTTTAGGCCATTTGTACAAACTTTGCTATGTAGAGTTGCTTCAATTTGATTCTGGACAAGAAGGGTTTTAGGATTATTTGGTGAACCAAACTACCTTGGAATGAGGTGAAACTTGGCATGATCACCAAATATAGCTTGGGAAACATGCTAGAATATTTTGGGAATTTATTGAGAATATTTCCTTTGGATATATTTCAAAAGGTCAAAACAGATGGAATAGGTTTTCAAAGGTTTGCTCAAATATTTTGAACATAAATAGGGGTTGAAAATCTTATGTATGGAAAATATATGTCCTGTGAGTATTTATAAAGTTTCTCACATTTTTCTAAGGTAGAAAAATAATTTTCCACTCAGAAATATCGTTTCTAGCTTCAGAAAAAGACATGCAAATAAAATAGATTTTTTTTATAAAATAATTATTTTATGATTTCGGAGAGTTATAGTAGTGCTAAAATCAGAATACAATCTTTGGTTGAAGGCAGTCCCTTGAAATCAGGGACTTGTAGTGCAAACCCCAAAGCAAGGTTTTGAATTAGAAAAATGAGAAAAAGGAGTTTTATGGAAATATTATGTTTATACAAAATATTTTTAGATACAAACACTCAAGCATACATACAATCAATTACAATCATGACACTCATAGCATTTGATTAATTTTTTTTAATTAACTCCAAATTTGAAAAGACTAGAGTTGAAGCAAAGTGAAAACAGGTTGTGACAAGGATGATCATGTTGTAATAGTTAAATATCGACTTTTATGTCGATGCTACGGCAATCGTCAAGAGCCATAGGGTTTTCTTTAAAAAAAATGGCACTCGGTGATTCTTTGCTTTATCGCTAGTTTAGTAGCTTTAGTAGTACAAGCATAGATGGCGCGACAACCAAGATGGCAACACAATGATGGAGATCGTGGTGTTGTGTCGGTGACGATGGAGATCATGCTGATGCTTTGATGATGGAGATAAAAATAAAAAGATTAAGGCCATATCATGTCACTTATGATTTGCATGTGATGTTAATACGTTTATGCACCTTATTTTCCTTAGGATGATGGTAGAATTATAAGGTGATCACTCACTAAAATTTCAACATAAAATCGTGTTCTCCCCGAGTGTGCACCGTTGCGAAAGTTCGTCATTTGGAGACACCACATGATGATCGGGTGTGATAGACTCTATGTTCACATACAATGGGTGTAAGACAGTTTTACACACGCAAAACACACGAGTGAAACTTGACGAGCCTAGCATGTATAGACATGGCCTCGGAACACAAGAGACCGAATGGTCGAACATGAGACATATAGTAGATATGATCAAGATGTAGATGTTCACCATTGAAGCCAAATCATCTCACGTGATGATAGGACTTGGGTTGGTGAATTTAGATCATGTGTCACTCGAATGACTAGAGGGATGTCAATTTGAGTGGGAGTTTTTAGTAATATGATTAACTAAACTCATTATCTTGAACAATAGTATAAGTGATCTTTGCAAATTTATGTTGTAGACCAATGGCTCATGCAGTAGCACCCTTGATTTTTAATGCATTCCTAGAGAAAGCCAAGTTGAAAGATGATGGAAGTAACTTTGTAGACTCGGCCCGAAATATGAGAATTGTTCTCACGGTTTCCCAAAAGGCTTATGTCCTTGATCCACCGCTAGGTGACATGCCACCCCAACTCGCGACTCAAGATGATATGAACATCTGGTAATCGCCTCTAGATGACTACACAGTAGTGCAATGTGCAATTTTGTATGGCTTAGAACCGAGAATTCAAAGACGTTTTGAATGTCATGGAGCATATGAGATGTTCCAGGAGTTGAAATTTATCTTTGAAAAGAATGCCCGGATCGAGAGGTATGAAACCTCCGATAAGTTCTATGCTTGCAAGATGGACTAGAATGGGTCTGTCAGTGAGCAGGTACACAGAATGTGTGGATACTCAAACTGTATGGCTGAATTGGTAATTGTTCTCCGCCAGAGGCGACCACTGACAGAGTTCATCAATCACTACCACCTAGATATAGAAGCTTTGTGTTGAACTAAAACATGCAAGGGATGAATAAATCAGTCGTCGAGCTCTTTGCGATGTGGAAAGTCGCTCAGTCAGATATCCAGAAGGAACATCAAGTGTTGATGGTCAATAAAACCACCAGTTTTAAGAAAAATGGCAAGGTCAAGAAGGTTAACTCCAGGAAGAGTGGGAAAATGGTTGCCCCACCCGTGAAGAAAACCAAGGCTGGGCCAAAGATAGAAACCGAGTGTTTTCATTGCAAGGGGACTGGCCACTCGAAGCGGAACTTCCCCCAGTATCTGGCAGACAAGAAGGTGGCCAACGCCAAACAAGGTATATATGATATACATATTATTGATGTGTACCTCACCAACTCTCGTAGTAGTGCCTCGGTATTTAATACCGATTCTGTTGCTCACATTTGCAACTCAAAGTAGGAACTACGAAATATAAGGAGGTTGGCGAAGGATGAAGTGACAATGCGCGTGGGAAATGGTTCCAAGGTTGATGTGATCGCCGTCAGCATGCTCTCACTTGAATTACCATCGGGATTAGTGATGAACCTGAATAATTGTTATTTAGTGTGTGTGTTAAGCATGAACATTATATCTGGATCTTGTTTATTGTGAGACGGTTACTCATTTAAATCAGAGGATAATGGTTGTTCTATTTATATGAGTAATTACTTTTATGGTCATGCACCCAATGTGAGGGGTTTGTTCTTATTGAATCTCGATAGTGATGACACACACATTCATAACAGTGATGCCAAAAGGTGTGGAGTTGATAATGATAGTAACACTTGTGGCACTGCCGCTTAGGTCTTATTGGTATAAAACGCATGAATAAACTCCATGTTGATGGAATTTTGGTGTCACTTGATTTTGAATCACTTGACACATGTGAACCATGCCTCATGGGCAAGATGACTAAAACTCCGTTCTCCGGAACAATGGAGCGTGCAAGTAACTTATTGGAGATCATACATATTGATGTGTGCGAGCGAATGAGCATAGAGGCGTGAGGTGGTTATCGTTATTTTCTCACCTTAACACATGACTTAAGTAGATATGGATATATTTACTTAGTGAAACACAAGTCTGAAATGTTTGAAAAGTTCAAGCAATTTCTGAGTGAAGTTGAGAATCGTCGTAAAAAGAAGATTAAATCCCTATGATTTGACCGAGGAGGAGAATATCTGAGTTGAGAGTTTGGCACTCACTTAAGACAATGTGGAATTGTTTCATAGTTGACTCCACATGGAACACCATAGCGTAATGGTGTGTCTGAATGTCGTAATCGTACATTATTAGATATGGTGCATTCTATGATGTCTCTTACCAATTTTCCATTATCATTTTGGGGTTATGCATTGGAGAAAACTGCATTCAGTTTAAATAGGGCACCATCAAAATCTGTTGAGAAGGAGCCATATGAACTGTGGTTTGCCAAGAAACCAAAGTTGTCATTTCTTAAAGTTTGGGGATGTGATGCTGCTGCCTCTTCAGCTTGCGTTGGTTTTTCCCTTGAAGAGGAAAGGGCGATGCAACAGAGGAGCAGTAAGTATTTCCCTCAGTTTTGAGAACCAAGGTATCAATCCAGTAGGAGAATCGCGCCAAGTGTCCAAAGTACCTGCGCAAACACAAACGAGCTTGAACCCAACGCTATAAAGGGGTTGTCAATCCCTTCAAGATTGATTGCAAAGTGAGATCTAAAGGCGGAAAGTGCAACGATGTAAAAGAGTAAGGCTGAAAATATGGTGTGAAGTAGACTCGGGGGCCATAGTGTTCACTAGAGGCTTCTCTCAAAATACCAAATATTACGGTGGGTGAACAAATTACTATCGAGCAATTTATAGAACCGCGCAAAGTCATGACGATATCTAAGGCAATGATCATACATATAGGCATCACGTCTGAGACAAGTAGACAGATACTTTCTGCATCTACTACTATTACTCCACACATCGACCACTATCCAGCATGCATCTAGTGTATTGAGTTCATGACGAACAAAGTAACGCCTTAAGCAAGATGACATGATGTAGAGGGATAAACTCAAACCAATGATGTAAACCCCATCTTTTTACCCTCGATGGCAAAAACACAATGCGTGCCTCGCTACCCGTTCTGTCCCTGGTTGAGGTCACCGCACGGTATGAACCCAAAACCAAGAACTTCTCCCATTACAAGAATCATAGATCAAGTTGGCCAAACAAAACCCACAACTCGAAAAGAATTACGAGGATATGAAATCATGCATATAAGAGATCAGAAGAAACTCAAATAAGATTCATAGATAATGTGATCATAAATCCACAATTCATCGGATCTCGACAAACACACCGCAAAAGAAGATTACATCGGGTAGATCTCCATGAAGATCATGGAGAACTTTGTATTGAAGATCCAAGAGAGAGAAGAGGCCATCTAGCTACTAGCTATGGACCCGAAGGTCTATGGTGAACTACTCACGGATCATCGGAGAGGCCATGGTGTTTATGAAGAAGCCCTCCGTGTCCGAATCCACCCTCCGGTAGGGAACCAGAACGTGCCCGAGATGAGATATTGCGGAGACAGAAGTTTGCGGCGGCGAAAAAGTATTTTCGTGGACCTCTCGCGCATTTTTGGATTTCTAGGGAATTTATATGCGGAAGAGGTAGGGCAGACGAGCCACTGGGGGCCCACAAGCTTGCTAGGCGCGGGCCCCCCTGGCCGCGCCTAGGGGACTTGTGGCCTCCCATGCTGGCCTCTGCCTTGTTTCTCACGTCTCGTGCATATCTTCTGTTTCGGAAAAAATCTTTTCGGAAGTTTTATTCCGTTTGGACACCGTTTAAAATCCTGTTCTGAAAAGGGTCAAAAACACAGAAAAAACAGGAACTGGCACTTGGCACGGAGTTAATAAGTTAGTCCCAAAAAAGATAAAAAAGGCATACAAAACATCCAAAATTTGACAAGATAATGGCATGGAACCATCAAAAATTATAGATACGTTGGAGACGTATCAAGAATCCCCAAGCTCAACTCCTGCTCGTCCTCGAGTAGGGAAGTGATAAAGACTGAATTTTTGATGTGGAATGCTACCTAGCATAATTGTCCTATGTAACTTCTTTCATGTGACATGAATGTTCAGAGCCGTAAGATTCAAAACAATAGTTTGCTATTGACATGAAAACAATAATACTTCAAGCAAACTAGAAAGGTAATCATGAACTTTCGAAATAACAAGGCCAAAGAAATTTATCCCTACAAAATCATATAGTCTGGCTATGCTCCATCATCCCCACACAACTAATTTAAATCTTGCACAACCCCGGTCTTGGCCAAGTAATTGTTTTTGCACTCTTACTTTCTCAAACCTTTTTCAACTCTCACGCAATACATGAGCGTGAGCCATGGATATAGCACAATGGTGGAATAGAGTGTGGTGGAGGTTGTGATACAAAAAGGAGGAGATGGTCACATTGATTAGGCGTATCAAAGGACTATGGAGATGACCATTAATAGATATCAATTTGAATGAGTAGGGGTTGCCATACAAAGTATGCACTAGAGATATAAGTATGTGAAAGCTCAAAAGGAGAACTAGTGTGTGTGCATCCAACTTGCTTGCTCACGAAGACCTAGGGCAATTTTGAGGAAGCCCATCATTGGAATATACAAGCCAAGTTATATATTAAATATTCCCACTAGTATATGGTGGTGACAAAACGAGAGGCTCTCAATCATGAAGAACATGGTGTTATTATGAAGCTCAAGTGTGGAAATAGATAGTAGCATTGTCCCTTCTCTCTTTTTCTCTCTTCTTTTTTTTGTTTGGGCTCTTTGGTCTCTTTCCATACATTTTTTTATAGTGGGGAACTTTGGCCTCTTTTTTTATTTCCTCACATGGGACAATGCTCTAATAATGATGATCATCACACGTTTATTTACTCACAACTCAAAGCTTAGAACGATGATGACTCTATAGGAAATGCCTCCGACAGTGTACCGGGATGTGCAACGATCTAGCTTGGCGTATGACGTTGAAACATCTCGCTAGCTATCTTACGATCATGCAATGTCAATATGAGAGTGATGGCACAAGTCATGAGACGGAACGGTGGGAGTTGCATGGCAATATATCTCGGAATGGCTATGAAAATGCCATAGTACGTAGGTATGGTGGCTTTTTTGAGGAAGGCATATGGTGGGTTTGTGTACCGGCAAAAATTGCGCGGCACTAGAGAGGCTAGCAATGGTGAAAGGTGAAAGTGCATCTATACCATGGACTCACATTAGTCAGGAAGAACTGACATACTTATTGCGAAAGTTTTTATTAGTAATCGAAACAAAGTGCTAAACGCATACTCCTATGGGAAGGGTTGGTAGGTGTAAACCATCGCACGATCCCGACCGCAACACAAAGGATGACAATAAATAGATAAATTATGCTCCGACTTCCTAACATAGCGGTTCACCATACGTGCATGTTACGGGAATCACTAACTTCAACACAAGTATTTCTAGATGCACAACACCCTACTAACATAACTCTTAATATTACCAAATCCACGTCTCAAGACTAATTGAGAGGAATCAAACTTCTCTTTCTACTCAATGCACATGAAGATGGAAGTTTTATTGTATCCTCTTTGGGTACCTATCACCTTTGGGGCTACTTTCATAGCACAAGCCAACTACCAAGTTACGCACCGCCGTTCTCTAAAAGATCTAAGTGAAGCACATAGAGCAACATTGCCTAACTCAAAAAATATAAGTGAAGCACAATGAGCATTCTAGCAAATTCACGATGAGTCATGTCTCTCTCAAAAGGTGTGCAGCAAGGATGATTGTGACAAAACAAAAAGAAAAGACTCCTACGATACAATACGCTCCAAGCAAAACACATATCATGTGGTGCATAAAAATATAGCTCCAAGTAATGTTATTGATGGATTGAAGACGAAAGAGGGGATGCCTTCCCAGGGCATCCCCAAGCTTAGGCTTTTTGGTGTGCTTGAATTTGGCTTGGGATGCCTTGGGCATCCCCAAGCTTGAGCTATTTCCACTCTTTATCCCTTTGTCCATGAGAACATCACCCAAAATTTGAAAACTTCACAACACAAAACTTCAACAGAAACTTGTGATATCATTAGCACAAGAAAACAAACTACCACCTCTTTAGGTACTGTAGAAATCTTGATTTCTATTTCTATTGGTGTTAGATTACCGTATTCTCACTTTCCCATGGCTATTACCCCCGATACTATCCATAGTTTCATCAAAACGAGCAACCAACACAACAAAAACAAAATCTCTCAAAAACAAAACAGTTTGTAGAAATATGTATACTTTGTATACTTCTAGTACATCAAAATTTCTGTAACATTACGACAGCCTTGGAAAAAGGCATATAAACCAGCAGCAAAAAGAATTAACTCAAAATCTCTTTCTGAGTAAAAATGAAAAATAATGTCGTGAGCGAAAAGTTTCTGTCTTTTTCCAGCAGGATCAAACAACCATCACCAAAACTAGTCATAAAGGTTTTTCTTGGCTCAAACACAAAAAGAAACACAATAAACACAATAATAACAGAATTATGATGGTGTGGACGGAACAAAACAGAAATAAAAAAGATAAATTCATTGGGTGGCCTCCGAGCAAGCGCTATTGTTTAACGCCCTTAGCTTGGCATAAGGTGATAGAATCACGTATCGTCGTCTTTGGTGCTCAAACCATAAGTAGCCCTCATCATGGATTCATAAGGAAATCTTATTTTCTTTCTAGGAAAATTCTCCATGCCATTCTTTAAAGGAAATTGAAATCTAATATTCCCTTCCTTCATATCGATGATAGCACCAATAGTCCTTAGGAAAGGTCTACCAAGAATGATAGGGCATGTAGGATTGCTATCAATATCAAGCACAATGAAATCCACGGGTACATAGTTCCTATTTTCAATAATAAGAACATTATTGATACTTCCCATGGTTTTCTTGACAGTATAATCCGCAAGATGCAAATTAAGAGAACACTCCTCAATCTCATTAAAGCCTAGAACAGCAAATAAAGACTTTGGAATCGCGGAAACACTAGCACCCAAATGACACAAAGCATTGCATTCATAGTTTTTGATTTTGATTTTGATAGTAGGTTCCCACTCATCATGAAGTTTTCTAGGAATAGAAACTTCCAACTCAAGTTTCTCTTCAAGACATTTTATCATAGCTTCAACGATATGATCGGTAAAGGCCTTGTTTTGGCTATAAGCGTGTGGAGAGTTTAGCATGGATTGCATCAAGGAAATACATTCAATCAAGGAGCAACTATGATAATTGAATTCCTTGAAATCCAAAGTAGTAATTTCATAACTACTCAAAGTTTTGATATCTTCTACTCCACTTTCAATGCTTTTAGCATCAAGATAGATGGACTCCGAATCATTGGGGCGTTCTTCAACCAAAGTGGATTCATATCCAGCCCCATCATCATTAGGTTTGACACTAGAAAACAAGGATTCAATGGGAGTCACACCAAGCATTTTAAGATCTTTGTGATTCTTATCATGAGAACGCGCCTTTTAAGCCTTTCATGCCTATCACGAATTTGGGTTGTTCTTTTTTTGCTCTCATTCATGGAAACACGCATAGCTTTCAAAGTTTCATCCATATTGATCTTGGGAGGAGCACATCCAACTTTCAAAGCATCAATATCAATAGACATTCTATCAATGTTCCTAGCCAAATCATCAATTTTGAGTGGTTTTTCCTCTATGGACGCATTGAAAATATTTTGCGAGTTGATGAACTCTTTGATATTACTCTCTAGATCAGACTGTAATTTATTGTAATTTCCATGAGTCTTGTTGTAGGAGTTGCCAAAGTTATTAGAGGGATTACTAGGAAAAGGCCTAGGAACATAATTTCCTCTAAAAGCATTGTTGTTGCCAAAATTATTCCTACCAACAAAATTAACGTCCAAGATCGCGTTGCTACTCTCAATCAAGGAAGACAAGGGCATATCATTAGGATATAAAGGAGCACCTTTACTAGCGACCAATTTCATTAACACATCCATCTTAGCGCTCAACGAGTTAATTTCTTCTATAGCGTGTACCTTCTTACTAGTAGGTGACCTTTCAGTGTGCCACTGTGAGTAGTTTGTCATGATATTGTCTAGGATTTTTGTGGCTTCTCCTAATGTGATTTCCATGAACGTTCCACCTGAGGCGGAGTCCAAGATATTTCTAGAAGCGTAATTCAAACCAGCGTAGAAGATTTGTATAATCAACCAAAGACTCAAGCCATGAGCTGGACAATTTCTAATCATCAATTTCATTCTCTCCCAAAATTGTGCAACATGTTCACGATCAAGTTGTTTAAAATTCGTCATATCATTACAGAGAGAGATGATCTTAGACGGCAGAAAATACTTGGATATATAAGCATCTTTGCACTAGTTCCAAGAATCAATACTATTTTTGGGCAAAGACGAAAACAAAGTTTTTGCTCGATCTCGCAACGAGAACGGAAAAAGCTTCAATTTAATCACATCATTATCCACATATTTCTTCTTTTGCATATCACAAAGCTCAATGAAGGTATTAAGATGGGATGCGGCATCTTCACTAGGAAGGCCGGAAAATTGCTCTTTCATAACAAGATTCAGCAAAGCAGCATTGATTTCGTATGATTCCACACTAGTGGCGGGAGCAATGGAGTACAAATGAAATCATTATTATTAGTATTTGAGAAGTCACAAAGTTTGGTGTTTTCAGTCATGGTGACTTCAGCAAGCAAACAAGAACACAAGCGAATAGAAAGCAAGCGAGAGAAAAGGGCAAACGAAAAAGGCAAATATTTTTGTAAATTTTTGTTTTTCAGAAGTGGGGGAGAGGAAAGAGAGAGGCAAAAAAGTAAATGCAAGAGATGAGTCTGCGACTCTTACTTGGATGAGTTCTTGAATTGATCCTCCCCGGCAACGGCGCAAGAAATCCATCTGCTCCCTCTTGAGCTTGCGTTGGTTTTTCCCTTGAAGAGGAAAGGGTGATGCAGCACAGGAGCAGTAAGTATTTCCCTCAGTTTTGAGAACCAAGGTATCAATCCAGTAGGAGAATCGCGCCAAGTGTCCAGAGTACCTGCGCAAACACAAACGAGATTGCACCCAACGCTATAAAGGGGTTGTTAATCCCTTCAAGATTGATTGCAAAGTGAGATCTGAAGGCGGAAAGTGCAACGAAGTAAAAGAGTAAGGCTGAAAATATGGTGTGAAGTAGACCCGGGGGCCATAGTGTTCACTACAGGCTTCTCTGAAAATAGCAAATATTATGGTGGGTGAACAAATTACCGTCGAGCAATTGATAGAACCGCGCCAAGTCATGACAATATCTAAGGCAATGATCATACATATAGGCATCACGTCCGAGACAAGTAGACCGATACTTTCTTTATCTACTACTATTACTCCACACATCGACCACTATCCAACATGCATCTAGTGTATTGAGTTCATGACAAACAGAGTAACGCCTTAAGCAAGATGACATGATGTAGAGGGATAAACTCAAACCAATGATGTAAACCCCTTCTTTTTACCCTTAATGGCAACAACACGATGCGTGCCTCGCTACCCCTTCTATCACTGGGTGAGGTCACCGCACGGTATGAACCCAAAACCAAGAACTTCTCCATTGCAAGAATCATAGATCAAGTTGTCCAAACAAAACCCACAACTCGAAGAGAATTACAAGGATATGAAATCAAGCATATAAGAGATCAGAAGAAACTCAAATAATATTCGTAGATAATCTGATCATAAATCCACAATTCATCTGTTCTTGACAGACGCACCGCAAAAGAAGATTACCTCGGATAGATCTCCATGAAGATCATGGAGAACTTTGTATTGAAGATCCAAGAGCGAGAAGAAGCCATCTAGCTACTAGCTATGGACCCGAAGGTCTATGGTGAACTACTCACGCATCATCGGAGAGGCCATGGTGTTGATGAAGAAGCCCTCCGTAACCGAATCCCCCTCCGGCAGGGCACCAGAACGTGCCCCATATGGGATCTTGCGGAGACAGAAGCTTGCGGCGGCAGAAAATCATTTTCGTGGATCTATCGCGCAGTTTTGGATTTTTAGGGAATTTATAGGCGGAAGAGGTAGGGCAGACGAGCCAGAGGGGGCCGACAAGCCTGGTAGGCGCGAGCCTCCCTGGCCGCGCCTAGGGGGCTTGTGGCCTCCCCTCGTGGCCTCTGCCTTGGTTCTCACGTCTCGTGCGTATCTTCTATTCCTAAAAAAAATCTTTTCGTAAGTTTTATTCCGTTTGGGCACCGTTTAAAATCCTCCTCTGAAAAGTGTCAAAAACACCGGGAAACCAGGAACTGGCACTTGGCACTGAGTTAATAAGTTAGTCCCAAAAAAGATTAAAAAGGCATACAAAACATCCAAAGTTTGACAAGACAATAGCATGGAACCATAAAAAATTATAGATACGTTGGAGACGTATGAGATGCTTATGTCAAAAAGCTTCAGCCTGAAAAGTTGGAACCCAAAGCGGAGAAATGTGTATTCATAGTATATCCAAAAGAGAAATTGGGTATACCTTCTATCTCATATCCAAAGGCAATGGAATTGGCGATGAAGGAAGGTTGGTGATGACGATGGCGACGATCTCCCCTCTCCGGAGCCCAGAACGAACTCCAGATTTTCCCTCTAGATGAAGAACAGGAGGTGCTGGCGCCTTCGTATCGTAAAACACGATGAACTCTTCTCCTTGATTTTTTTTTCCGCACGAAATGGACTATATAGAGCTGGATTGAGAGGCGGTGGAGCTTTGTGGGGCCCACAAGCCTACGAGGCGCGGCCAGGCGGGCCCGCGCCTGGTGGGCTTGTGGGCTCACGGCTCCAATCCCTCCGCTGATTCTTGCACCAGTATCTTTCATAAATCCCGGAAAAATTCTCCGTAAATTTTTAGGTCATTCCGAGAACTTTTATTTCTGCGGAAAAACAACACCATTGCAATTCTGCTGAAAACAGCGTTAGTCCGAGTTAGTTCCATTCAAATGATGCAAATTAGAGTCCAAAACAAGGGAAAAACATTTCGGAAAAGTAGATACGACGGAGACGTATCAACTCCCCCAAGCTTAAAGCCTTGCTTCCCTCAAGAAAGTAACTTGACAAACTGAAAGAGACAAAATAAAAACTTTGACGAACTCTGTTTGATCTGGTTGTTGCAACTAGGTCTAACTCATCACCAGAATTTCAGCAAGATCAGAAGCTAACCACATAAGCAAATTTGTGCCATATGAGTCCTCCATAAACCCAAAGTTGTGCCATATGAGTCCACCATACCTACCTATGTGCGGTATCTACCTGCCGTTCCAAGTAAATTTGCATGTGCCACTCTCTAAATCTTCAAGAAATTATCTGTTTTGCATGCCCGAACCGCTAGAAAAGAAAACTTCAAAATGCATGTGTGGTACATGTACTCTATGCATGACTTGCCAGCGTATGCGCTATTCTCTGGATGGTGTGTGCTTGGAAGGTTCCCGTGCCCCTAATGCAAGGCAGCTCTTCAGTTTCATTGGTTGCAGGAGGGTCGGAAGTTTTCTTGCTTTGACTTGCATAGACAGTTCCTGGATCCTGACCATCAGTTCAGAAAAGACAAGAAGAACTTTACCAAAGGTAAAGTTGTCAAAAACTTGGCACCACCTGCGTTCACAGGCCAACAGATCCTGGATCAGTTAAACGCCCTCGAGCCTGATCCAGAGCGTCCAGGGTATTTCAAGGGGTATAATTCAAAACATGCCTAGACTCACAAGCCATGCTTTTGGGATCTGCCTTACTTCAAAGACCTCCTTCTTCCACACAATATCGACATGATGCACATTGAAAATAATATCGGAGAGGCTATTTTTGGTACATTGTTCGAGATAGATGGGAAGACAAAGGATAATATTAAGGCTAGAGTCGATCAAGAGACACTATGTCATAGACTGTTACAAAACATGCGAGAAGGCAAAGGAAAGCAGAAGTGGTCGAAGCCAAAGGCCTGGTTCAATCTTGGAAGGCCAGCTATGAGGGAAATTATCTTGTGGGTCAAAATGCACTTGATGTTCCCCGATGGGTATGCAGCGAATCTAAAGAGGGGAGCGAGTATTGAAAAATTAAAAATCTTTGGTCTCAAGAGTCATGATTGGCACATATGGCTAGAGCGGGTAATGCCGGTGATGTTACGTGGCTTTATTCCTGAGGATGAATGGCTAGTACTGGCAGAGCTGAGCTATTTCTTCCGTGTTCTTTGTGCGAAAGAATTGTCGCCTCGCGTGGTAGAAGACATGGAGGAGTTTGCACCGGAGTTGTTGTGCAAGTTAGAGAAGATCTTTCCACCGGGCTTCTTTAATCCAATGCAGCATTTGATTTTACATCTACCGACCGAGGCAAGATTGGGTGGGCTCGTGCAAGATCGTTGGTGCTATGCAACTGAGAGGATGAAGAAGACCCTTCGAGCTAAATGTAAAAATAAGCGTAGAATTGAAGCATCGATGGCTAAGGCATTCATTACTGAGGAGGTGGCAAACTTTGTGACAGCACACTACGAAGCCAAAAATCATCATTTGCATAATCCGAAGCCTCGGCACAATGATGGAGACCCTAAAAAAGGTGGGTCCAACCTCAGCCTATTCAAAGGGAAGCTCGCACCAGCCGGTGCTTCGAAACCAATAACATTGGATATCGAAGAATGGCAGAACATTTCGTTGTATATCTTCAACAACCTAACAGAAGTGCGGCCGTACAACGAGTGAGTTCTCAGCACATTTTCCCGTAACTTCGAATTCATTTGAACTGCTCTTATTCCCGGATATTTCGAACAGCCGTTACGTCGTCAAATTATCGGATGGAGCGGTGATCGAAAATGATTCCGTCGAAGAGTATGAGCTTCTGTCAAAGACACGAGGCGGCTATCCCGGCTTCATCTCTTGGTTCAAACAAACGGTAATTATCACTAATGGACCATTTCATTCTTGGTCTAACTTGCGGCTAATGCAACAACCGTTTCGTATTAAACTTGTAGGCTAATTCAGAGTCTATGGATGCCCAATTGAGACAAGTCGCTAATGGTTTTGACTATAAGGTCCGTTCATTTGAGAAATACAACATCAACGGGTATCTCTTTCGTACCTTTGGCAAAGAGCTATCTATGCCCGACCGGAAATCTACAAATTGTGGTGTCTCTGCTGTCGGCCAAGGTGTTATCGAGTATTATGGAAGAGTTGAAGCAATTTATGAACTTCAATTCTATGGCGAAAACCCACCGAACGTCGTAGTCTTCAAATGTTATTGGTTCCAGCCAAAAAAGACTAGAAGGACTCATGAACATATAGGACTAGTCGAAATCAATCCAAACACCCATTTAGATGTTCCCGATGTCTATATTACGGCTCAACACGCGACCCAAGTTTTCTATCTACCGTGGGCATGCCAAACAGATAAGAATCTGGAAGGTTGGTATGTTGTTTATGAAGTGCCGCCACATGTCGGACCACCTATCCCAAATGAATAGGATTATGAACCTCACATTAACCCAGACACATATGATGGAGAATTCTTCCAAGAAGCACGTCTTTCCAAGAAACGTTTCAAGAACCGCCGTGCTTCATCCAAGAACATGGAAGTAGACAGCGACAATGAATCTGACTCCAGCCCTGAGCCCGAACCGGAAGACCTGGAACTCATAGAGGTTACTGATGCGGATGACCTGTCAATGCTTCAACGATTAAAGGAAGGCCTTTCACAACTTCACGCCATTGAACCCGATGAGCACGTCATTCATGAAGACATGCGTGATAGTGATGATGATGATGCATTTATTGATGATGATTATTAGTTTGTAAGATTCAAAACTTCAATTATATATATTTTAATCTTTATTATTCATGTACATATTATTATTCATGTTAGTCATTCAATTTTTTTATGTTGTACTAATTTCTTTTAATCTTTATCATGGCAGGTGTTGAAAGATGGTGGGAGCGGGTCCAGAGCGCTCGACAGGTTCTTCCCAGGCGCCCTGCACGAGGGGTGGTACTTCCCTTCCACCCATATCTCTACGTAGAGCCTTGGCAGATAGTCTTTCGACACCAGCCAGGGGTTCTTCTTCGTCGGTGGCATTGCCCACTGGGAGAGGTGCTGGTCGGGTTGGGAGGAAGGGGAAGGGTACAGGGAGAGGTGGTGGCCGCGGAAGATCCAGGAGAACTGTTGAGCCGTCCTCGCCACCACCACCAGCTCATTCACCCGAGCATAGGACTAGTATGGTCGACCTGTTTGCAGAGGAGGATACGGGGACTCCGGTCCAGCAACCTGGTGTTCACGGGAATTCATCCCATGAGACTCCGGTCCAGGAGCAGCCTCGGGTCGAGGTGCATTCGGCCCAGGAGCAGCCGGAGGAGACTACGGTTCCGGAGGCTTCACCCGACGTGGAGAGGCCCAAATGGGAGCCTTGGCCAGATCGTACCGAGTTGCCGGATTGGACCGAGGGTCCGGGTGGCTCAGGGGGCGGGGATGGCGGGGATGAGCTTACGGATAGTGAGGCGATGTGCCGGTGGACGGGGCCACCGTGTACAAGCGTCGTAGTACACGTCTCCCGGTCGCCCCGGCTACCCGCGAGCAGAGGTCGATGATTAAACCTGAAGGAGATAGGTAAGTACATTTACCCTTTTTTTAGATTTTGCCTTCAAGTTGGTTCAAATATCTAATGCGCTGACCTTATCATACTGTAGGGGATGGGTACACCCTCTTGGAGTCCGCAGGCCAAACTCCGTCCTTGGTGTGCTTTGCCAGACAAATTTCCCGGGGTTTGTCACGTTGCCTGGTGAGGGTGAGGTTCCTACACTAGGATTTACCTGGGAGCACTACCAGGCTGCGCAGGCCCCGCCGGAGGAGATTATAGATGGTGTCTTGTGCCACACGAGGGCCGAGATGGTGATCAAGAGCTTTTGGGTAAATTATCCTTTTACAGAATCTAAAATTAACAATATACCTAATTATTGTACTAATGGATGTTTTCACGTTTGATTGCAGACCTTCTATAGGTGTGAGGATGGATATGAGGAGGAGGCGGCCAGGGTTCTCGAGGTCGAGTGTAGGCGCTTACTACAGAACTTGCGCCACGAGGCTCAGCCACAGGCTATTCGAGATTACTACGCCACGCGTGGTATTAAGAAGGAGAAGAAGGATTGCCGCGGAAAGTTTCTGAACAAGGAGCAATACATGAAGGTAATTACCTATTCTTAAGTCCTTCTACGTAGTTTTCTTGATTTCATTCATAGGCGTAGCGCTGAAAATTCTTTCTAATAACTTACAGGTGCCCCCGAGATGGTGTGCGGATAAGATGGATTGTTGGGAGGCGTGGGTTGATGAGTGGTGCACAGGCAGCTGGCGAGCCATCCACGAGAATGCGAAGGATCGGCGTAGCAAAATGGTTGGTGTGCCACACCATCAAGGCAGCGCCAACTTACTTCAGTTTGGACGAAACTCGTTATGTGATTTGCTTCATGATTCATGCAATTCATTATTCATGCTAATATTTTGTTCCTCTCTTTTAGGCGCATCACAATAAGACAGAGATGCCACACTTGTACGACCTTTATGGCATGGCCCATACTGCCTCGTACAAGAAGGCGAAGGCATTCTCTGAGTCTGACCTGGATGATCCCAGTAACTTCACCAACATATCATCCCACCAGAAGCTTGTGGCATACAGGGACACGGGGAAGGCTACAAAAGGGGGTGACTTTAACCCTAGCCAGGAACCTTTGGATCCAGAGCTGGTAATGATATCTGGTGGCGGGAGGCCCCATGGCTCGATAGCCATTGGAGATGGGATAATACGTTGTCCACTCACTCTTCCGGAGATCAAGGCGCGCCAGTCGAGCAGATGTCCTGAGATAACGCCTCGTCCACGGCCAGTCGAACTTGCCATCGAGGTTAGTTGTACGGACTAAGAACACTTTCATCCATTTCATTATGTGTGTCACCATAGATCATTACTGTGGTAACGAGGAATGGTTTTTCAGGCTGCTCTTCAGAAAGAGAGAGCAGCAAACTAGGCTGCTCTTGAGAAAGACAGATTGGCAAGCCAGGCTGCTCTTCAGGCTGCTCTTGATGAGAGGGACCAGACCACGACACGATTGCTTGAGGAGGAGAGGGCCCGGAATGAGGCGGGTCAACGGGCCCTGTACGAGCTTTTTGTGGTATGTTTTTTTCACATTAGCCAAATCATGTGTGTAATTTCTGTTTCAATACTAACTAATAAGACCCACTCTTCAGGGTCTGTGCGAGAAGAGCGGTCAAGTCCCTCCGCCGATGCCCGTCTTCTCTTCGATTGGCACGGTGAGTTTCATTATAAACTAGTATTAATAATTTAGTGTCATCATGCTAACTGAGACATTGAAAAATATCTTTTCTGTAGAATAACTCCCGAGCGGCATCGCACGACCCTTCTCTAGGGCAACCGTCTCCAAACGAAGCCGGCGCGAGCAACCGTGGTGTTTCTCCTCCTTGATGACCACTACGGTAAGTTTCTCCTCCAAACTTAGCTTGTTTTCCTCTAAAATGAGATAATTAGCCCATTTAGCTCCAAGAAGACATAATTAGGTAATTTAGCTCCAACAAGAGGAGAAGAAATAGGAAAAATGAAACGAAAGAAGAAGAAGAAGAAGAAGAAGAGAAGAAGGAGAAGGAGGAGAAGGAGGAGGAGGAGGAGGAGGAGCAGGAGGAGGAGAAGGAGGAGTTGGGCAAGGACCTTCTAGTCCTTCTCCTCCTCCTCCTTCTCCTCCTTGATTTCTTCTTATTCGCCTCCTCCTCCTCTTTCTTCTCCTCTTTCATATTATCCTTCCTTTGTTTTCCCCAACAATGACATAATTAGTCCATTTAGCTCCAAAATACCATAATAAGCTCAAAATGGCATAAGAACCTTGGTTAGCTCATTATTTTTATATACTTAGCTTGTTCTCCTCCAAAATGGGATAATTAGCCCATTTAGCTCAAAAAAGACATAATTAGGTAATTTAGCTCCAACAAGAGGAGAAGAGGAGAAGAAATAGGCAAAATGAAAAGAAAGAAGAAGAACAAGAAGAAGAAGAGAAGAAGGAGAAGGAGGAGGAGGAGGAGGAGAAGGCCAAGGACCTTCTATCCTTCTCCTCCTCCTCCTCCTTCTTCTTGATTTCTTCTTCTTCTCCTCCTCCTCCTCTTTCTTCTCCTCTTTCATATTATCCTTGCTTTAATTAACCCAACAATGACATAATTAGCCCATTTAGCTCCAAAATACCATAATAAGCTCAAAATTGCACAAGAACCTTGGTTAGCTCATGAATATTATATACTTAGCTTGTTTTCCTCTAAAATGACATAATTGGAACATTGAGCTCAAAAAAGACATAATTAGGTAATTTAGCTCCAACAAGAGGAGAAGAGGAGAAGAAATAGGCAAAATGAACAGATTGAAGAAGAAGAAGAGAAGAAGAAGAAGAGAAGAAGGAGAAGGAGGAGGAGGAGGAGGAGGAGGAGGAGAAGGCCAAGGACCTTCTAGTCCTTCTTCCTCCTCCTTCTCCTCCTCCTCCTCCTCCTTCTTCTAGATTTCTTCTTCTTCTCCTCCTCCTCCTCTTTCTTCTCCTCTTTCATATTATCCTTGCTTTAATTAACCCAACAATGACATAATTAGCCCATTTAGCTCCAAAATACTATAATAAGCTCAAAATGGCATAAGAACCTTGGTTAACTCATGAATATTATATACTTAGCTTGTTTTCCTCTAAAATGACATAATTAGCCCATTTAGCTCAAAAAGACGGAGAAGGAAGAAGAAGAAGAAGAAGAAGAAGAGAAGAAGAAGAGAAGGAGAAGGAGAAGAAGAAGGAGGAGGAGGAGAAGAAGAGAAGAAGAAGGAGAAGGAGGAGAAGAAGGAGAAGGAGCCCTCCTTCTTCTCCTTCTTCTTCTCTCCTTCTTCTCCTCCTTCTTCTCCTTCTTCTTGTCTTCTTTTTCTTCTTCTTCTCCTCCTTCTCCTTCTCCTTCCCCTTCCCCTCCTCCTCCTCCTCCTCCTCCTCCTCCTCCTCCTTCTTGTTTTTCTTCTCCTTGTTCTCTTCTTGCTTCTTCTCTTTCTTATTCAATTTAGCTTATTTGTCATATATATGTTGTTGTTCTTCTTCTTCTGACTTTCTTATTCCCATTTTGCAGATTGGATGTACTACATGCATGGAAGCTGAAGTTGGAGTGCTTTAGTTTCCGTTTTTATTTGAGTTGATGAACAGTGTGGAACTATATGTATATGTATATATGGATGAAAAATATATGTGCAACTATATGTATGTATATATGGATGAAACTTTGTATGTGTTGGTTCTTTTGATATATGGGATGCACGTTGCTGAACAAATGGCATTGATGAGCTTTATATGTATATCATATATGTGTTGTGACCTATTTATCATATATGTGCTATGAATTATATGTATATGTGCTGTGAAATAGAAAAAATAAACAAAAATGTGACAATATAGGTTCTTTGCCGTCTGCCAGCTGACGGCAAAGGCATTTGCCGTCAGCTGACCGACGGCAAAGGTGCCACATGGCGCCTAGCTGTGCAACCTGGGCAATAGCAGCTGGCCATATAGTATCTTTGCCGTTAGCCTCTAGGGGGCAGACGGCAAAGAAGAGGGAACAGAGGAGGAGGCACACGACAAAGAGTGGAGAGAGTGGGGAGGGGAGGACCCGGCAGACGGCAAAGATCGACGTGGAGGCAGAAGGCAAAGATGGAGGGGGAGGGGAGGGGAGGAGAAGGCAGACGACAAAGATGGACGGGGAGGCAGACGGCAAAGATTGACGGGGAGGCAGATGGCAAAGGCTTAGTTAACCCCTAACGGAGGCAACGCGTGTCGGCTTCCGTCTCAAGAGCTTGGCCGACAGCTCCTGAGGAAAGCTGACGGCAAAGAGCTTTGCCGTCCGCCTTGCGCGGGCAGACGGCAAAGAAGTTCCTATGCCGTCGTAGGCTGACGCAGAAATTTTGCCGGCCGTGACAATCTTTGCCGTCTGTGGTATTGTCTTTGCCGTCAGGGATATTGTCTTTGCCGTCTGTGATGGTAGACGGCAAAGAAGGTGATTCCTGTAGTGTATGGTGCACTTTCCGAAGAAACAATATCGAGTACATTGCATCAATGCTATCGAAAAATCTTCATCGATTCTTATTGGGAGCTTTGAATGCCCTATTCCTCGTGTCAAGATGAAGTATGATTTGCTTGTTGGGGAGATTCACATCCCCATTGAGGTTACCTAGTGACTATTCGAAAATTCTTCGTCTTCTTTTGCGATTCGAGAAAGTTTTGTCGACGGGACTTGATCAACCCCATTGATGGATTTCTTTCGATGACCATGAGATGGATGAATCAAGGAGTCACAAACCTCTATTCCAAGCATTCACCTTTGGTTGCTTAGAAAAAAATGATAGATTTAGTTTAAGTTTTCCCTATTTTCTGTTTTAGCGTCCAGTGGAAAAGTACCCCGAAAATCAAAGTTCTGTGAACGCTGTGAAAATCTAGTATGATTTTTTCTGGAATATTTGAAAAATACTGGGAAAAAGAGTCTGTCTGGGGGCCACACCAGTGGGCCACAAGACCCTAGGGGCGCGGGCACCCCCTGGCCACGCCACCCAGGCTTGTGGGGCCCACAGGCACCCCTCCACTCATTCTTGCTCCCATCCGCTTCTCCTACCGCCAGACAAAATTGTTCCGCAGCTGTAACCCGTGTTCTTGCTCCTCTTGCTGGGATTTTCGATCTCTTTGCTCAATTCACCATTCTCTGAACTGTTTTGGGGAAATTACTCCTTGGTAAGTGACTCCTCCATTGGTCCAATTAGTTTTTGCTCTAGTGCCTTATACTCCGCGTATTTTTGCTGCCTTGGTGACCATGTTCTTGAGCTTTGCATGCTTATTTTAGCTGGTCCCAAGTAGTTTTGATGTGTAATATGGTCTCTAGGAACTTGTGGGAGTAATTGCTACCAATTTGGTTGAGCCTTATTCACTTTTCCTTAGAATCACTAAAAATTTCAGAAATTTCAGAGATAAAAAAAGGGAAAAGATGAGGAGGTTCTTAAGAGGCTCTTCAAGCTGTGACCCCAAGGATGATGGGAGTGAGAAGAAGCCCAAGTATCAGGTCCCTCGAGTCGCAGAAGTTCGAGCGTGCGAGTGGCCAAGCGACGTGTTCTTACGCACCGCTGGAATTTATGAGGACTTTTATCACTTGGTGGAGAACGCAGGCCTTACCACCTTCGTTGAAGATAAGTGTCCGTAATACCTCCTCCTCACTAATATCTTCGTACAAAGCTTTAACTTCTATCCGAGGAAGAATCCTCCTATGGTTGAGTTTAAACTTTATGATGTCCCCCAGCGCATGTCACTCCAGGATTTTTGCAATGTTTCCAAATTACCTTACGTTGGGGATATTCATGAACCTCGTCCACGGGACTAGGAAGCTTTCATCGGTACAATTGATGAGGAGAGAGGAGTGTCTTGCGCTAGAGCTGCTAGCATTCATTTTCCCGTGCTTCGGTACTTCTCACTATTTGTGGGAAAATGTTTGATTGGTCGTGGGAAAGCTGGGTCACTTAGTTCCCGAGATCTTGCAGTCTTGCGTGAAGCCCTTTATAAGGATAAAACTTATAGCTTGGGTGCCATAGTAGCTCAACGGTTGAACCTTAACCGTTCTAAAGGTGTTGTCTATGGAGGTATCTACGCTACCCGTCTTGCCACACACTTTGAGATACCCATTAGACTGGAGGAGGAAGAAGATATGCTTCTTCCTGAGAGATATCTAGATTACGATAGCATGGTTCGCCATGACTTTCTTGATGGAGATATAGGTGGTAGGATGATTTATAACCTGGTATTTAGTCAGGGTACTCGTGAGACTATTACTTTGCCTGCTCCTTCTTTGTTCAATCTTTATGGAGGCAGGTACATTATTATGCCCTCGGACATGTACGCATATTGGGGCTTGGCCCAACCACAGGTGCCCGTGCCGGAGCCAGCAGTCGAGTACCAGACGCCAGTTTATTAGTGGAAGCCCGAGGAGCTCACACAGCAGTGGCATCCTCAGTCCACTCTGGAGTACCCCGGAGCTGGTTATTTCCCTCCTTGGGAGTAGACCAAGTTAGGCCAAAATTCTAAGCTTGGGGGAGTATGTGTTCTCACCAACTTTACATTCTTGCTTATGCTTTCACTTGCTTATGCTAGTTTATTTTCTTTTTCTCATTTTCTTTTCGTGTGTCTGTCTAGTTTGAGAAAAACCAAAAAGATTTTCTTTTCTTCTTTTGCTTGTTGGGAGCTTTCCCGTGTAGATAGTTTTCTTTTTCTTTGGGTTAAGGTAGAAGGTATTGGTTACAATGTTTAGTGGCTTTTGCATGCATACCCGTTTAGCTTTCAAAGAGCCATATTACTTTGTCTTCTCCTTTGTGTTTGCCTGCAGATTCCAGCTTTAGGCCAATGCACGAGCACGCTTATTATTGTTGACATCATTCGGTCGTGCCAGTGAAAGGCTATAATGACGATATATGATGAAGTGACTGAGCCTGGAAAAGCTGGTATGAACTCGATCTATTTTGTTTTTGTAAATATGACTAGCTCATCATGCGTGATTCAGCTTTGTTGTGAGAAAAACTTTGACGAACTATGTTTGATCTGGTTGTTGCAACTATGTCTAACTCATAACCAGAATTTCAGCAAGATCAGAAGCTAACCACATAAGCAAATTTGTGCCATATGAGTCCTCCATAAACCCAAAGTTGTGCCATATGAGTCCATCATACCTACCTATGTGCGGTATCTACCTGTTGTTCCAAGTAAATTTGCATGTGCCACTCTCTAAATCTTCACGAAATAATCTGTTTTGCATGCCCGAACCGCCCATGTGGTGACAGGGGGCTATTGGTGTCTTCCATGCTAGGCGTGTTATCCTCGATATGTGTTTATTCACTATCATTCACGAGAAAGGGGCCGGTAATTGGAATTCCCAGTTCCATGCTCAAATCAAAAAGATAATTGCAAACAAAACTCCCCCAGGATTGATGTTGGTTTGGACGGTACCCAAGGATTTGGCTAACCGTGGAGTGTGATTGATTGGTGGTGGGGGAGTCAACACTTTACTTTTCTATTTGGGAACCGCCTATAGCATGTGTAGCATGCAAGATGTTGAGAACTCTTAGTCATTGCGTTGACAATGAAAGCATGCCACCCAAAATTATTATCTCTGTTTTCAAAGCTTGAGCTCCGGCACCTCTGCAAATCAATGCTTCTCTCTGCGAAGGGCCTGTCTATTTATGTTCCTGTTGAGTCATCCTCCTCTTACAAAAGCACCAATTAGAGAGCACCTTTGTCATTTTTATGCTTTGCTTTTAACTGTGTTGAGTATGACTATGACTAGATCTTCATTGCCTTGAATTACAATGTTTAGTCAGCCCTTGGTCTTTTAAGGTGCTCTACATTTATGTTTTGCGGTCTTAGAAAGAGCTAGCGAGATACCATCTATTCGTACTGCTTCATGTTGTTTTGATTGAAATGTTGACGTTTGAGGCTTATTATTATTTGCTCGCTAGTTGATTATGCCATTGATATGAGTTTACCATGAGACCTAGATGTCGTTTACTTATGTGGTTTGCTTGTGATCTTGCTAAAATTCTGGTTGTGAGTTAGACATAGTTGCAACAACAAGATCAAACAGAGTTCGTCAAAGTTTTTCTTTTGTCTCTCTCACTTTGTCAACTGAGTTGCTTGAGGACAAGCAAGGCTTTAAGCTTGGGGAAGTTGATACGTCTCCGTCGTATCTACTTTTTCAAACTCTTTTGGCCTTGTTTTGGACTCTAATTTGCATGATTTGAATGGAACTAACCCGGACTGACGCTGTTTTTAGCAGAATTGCCATGGTGTTGTTTTTGTGCAGAAATGAAAGTTCTCGGAACGTCCTGAAAATTTACGGAGATTTTTTCTGGAATAAAAAAAAACTTGCGCAAAGATCCACGTGAGGGGGCGTGCCAGTGGGCCACAAGCCCCTGGGCCGCGGCCACCCCCTATGGCCATGCCATGAGGGCTTGTGGGGCCCACGTGGCTCTACCGCCCCCAATCTCAGTTCTATATCTTCCGTTTCGCCTGGAAAAAAATCAAAGAGAAGGTTTCATCGCGTTTCGCGATACGGAGGCGCCGCCACATCCTTTTCTTCATCTAGAGGGCAGATCTGGAGTCCGTTTCGGGCTCCGGAGAAGGGAAATCGTCGCCATCGTCATCATCAACCTTTCTCGATCGACAATTCCATTATACTCTTCATCATTCGTGAGTAATCTCATCGTAGGCTTGATGGACGGTGATGAGTTGGATGAGATCTATCATGTAATCGAGTTAGTTCTTGACAGGGATTGATCCCTAGTATCCACTATGTTCTAGATTGATGTTGCTACTACATGGCTATGCTTAATGCTTGTCTCTAGGGCCCGAGTGCCATGATTTCAGATCTGAACCTATTATGTTGTCGCCAATACATGTGTGTTTAAGATCCTATCTTGCAAGTTGTAGTCACCTACTATGTGTTATGACCCGGCAACCCCGGAGTGACAATAGCCGGAACCACTCCCGGAGATGACCATAGTATGAGGAGTTCATGTATTCACCACGTGTTAAAAGGAGAACCTTAATATCCCGTAGTTTCCACTAGGACCCCACTTCCACGGGATGGAAAATAGATGTCATGCAGGTTATTTTCCCTAAGCACGTATGACTACATACGGAATACATGCCTACATTAGATTGATGAACGGGAGCTAGCCACATATCTCTCCGTGTTATAGCTGTTACATGATGAATCACATCCGTCACACTCATCCATCACTGATCCACTGCCTACGAGTCTTTTACTACTAGTTCTCGCTACGTTACTTTGTCTAGGCTTGTCCCTTGCTACAAGAGGGATTGGGCCACTTTGCTACTGTTACTTTGCTGCTGCTGCTACTGTTGTTACTGGTTACTTTGCTGCTGCTACTACTATTCTTACTTGCTACTCCATTGTTACTTGTTGCAAGAATTTGTTGGTGCTAACATCCCGTCAACAAGGCTTTTTCTAGCGCCGTTGCCAGGGATTGTCAAAGCTCTTTGTGGTGCCGTTGCTATCGTACTACCTTGCTACTGATACTTTGTTTGCAGACACTAATCTTTCAGGTGTGGTTGAATTGACAACTCGGCTGCTAATACTTGAGAATATCCTTTAGCTTCCCCTTGTGAGCGAATCAATAAATTTGGGTTGAATACTCATACGCTTGTGGGACATCATCGAGCAATTGATAGAACCGAGCAAAGTCATGACGATATCTAAGGCAATGATCATATATATAGGCATCACGTCCGAGTCAAGTACACCGATACTTTCTGCATCTACTACTATTACTCCACACATTGACCGCTATCCAACATGCATCTAGTGTATTGAGTTCATGACGAACAGAGTAACGCCTTAAGCAAGATGACATGATGTAGAGGGATAATCTCAAACCAATGATGAAAACCCCATCGTTTTACCCTTGATGGAAACAACAGGATGCGTGCCTCGCTACCCCTTCTGTCACTGGGTGAGGTCACCGCACGGTATGAACCCAAAACCAAGCACTTCTCCCATTGCAAGAATCATAGATCTAGTTGGCCAAACAAAACCCATAACTCGAAGAGAATTGCAAGGATATGAAATCATGCATATAAGAGATCAGAAGAAACTCAAATAAGATCCGTAGATAATCTGATCATAAATCCACAATTCATCGGATCTCGACAAACACACCGCAAAAGAATATTACACCGGATAGATCTCCATGAAGATCATGGAGAACTTTGTATCGAAGATCCAAGAGAGAGAAGAAGCCATCTAGCTACTAGCTATGGACCCGTAGGTCTATGGTGAACTACTCACGCATCATCGGAGAGGTCATGGTGTTGATGAAGAACCCCCCTCCGGCAGGGCACCAGAACATGCCCCAGATGGAATCTTGCGGAGACAGAAGCTTGCGACGGCGGAAAAGTACTTTCGGTGATCCCCTGATTTTTTCTGGGATTTTAAGGAATTTATAGGTGAAAGTCCTAGGGTAGAGGTGGCCTAGAGAGCCCACAAGCCAGGGAGGCACGGCCCCCCTGGCGGCGACTAGGGGCTTGTGGGGTCCCTGCGGGCCCCCTGCCCTGATTCTCACAGTTCTCGATCTTTTTCTGTTTTGGAAAATTCTTTTTGCCAGCTTCGTTCCGTTTGGACTCAGTTCAAAATCCTCCTCTGAAAGGGGTCAAAAACACGGAAAAGATATAAAAGGCATACAAAACATCCAAAGTTTGACAAGAAAATAGCATGGAACCATCAAAAATTATAGATACGTTGGAGACGTATCAATGCACAAGCAGTATTCCCGTTTAGTACAAGTGAAGGCTAGCAAAAGACTGGGGAGCAACCAACTAGAGAGCGACAACAGTCATCAAAATGCATTGAGATTAACTTACATTGACTGCAAGCATGAGTAGGACATAAATCACCATGGACATGAATATTATAGAGGCTATGTTGATTTTGTTTCAACTACATGCGTAAACATGCGCCAAGTCAAGCCACTTGAATCATTCAAAGGAGGATACCATCCTATCATACTACATCATAGTCATCTCAAAATTCATGTGGGAATCCAAGAAAAACCATTATAAGCTCCTAGCTAAATAGGCATGGCATCAGAAACTATGATCTCTAAGTTGTCATTGCAAACATGTTTCTCTCACAACAAAGCTGAATCAGGAACGATGAACTAGTCATATTTACAAAAACAAATTAGATCGACTTCATACCACCTTTTCCAGGCTCAGTCACTTCATCATATATCGTCATTATTGCCTTTCACTTGCATGACCGACTGATGTGAACAATAATAAGAGTGCTCGTGCATTGGACTACGCTGGAATCTGCATGCAAACACAAAGGAGAAGACAAAGTAATATGGCTCTTTGACAGCTAAACAGGTATGCATGCGAGAGCCACTAAACATTGTAACCATGATCTTCTACCTTGACACAAAGAAAAAGAAAACTACTTAAACGGGAAAGCTCCAAAAAAGCAAAAAAAATCTTGTTGGGTTTTCTCAAACTAGACGGATACACAAATAGAAAATGAGAAAAAGAAATAAACTAGCATGGATGATACAGTGGCAAAGTGTGAACACCGATGAACAAAGTGAAAGCATAAGCAAGGATGTAAAGTCGGGGAGAAACACGTACTCCCCCAAGCTTAGGCTTTTGGCCTAAGTTGGTCTACTCCCAAGGATGGTCCAGGCGACATCCAAAATGATAATGGGGGTTATACGGGAGTGCTGCAGCCACTGCCTGAATAGCTGCCTCACGGAGACGAGCAACCTTTGCCTCCCTCTCATACTCCTCTGCCTCTCCTCTGGTTATGTAATATCTCCGTTTTACCTGACAGTCAAAGAAGGCAGGAGCAGGAAGGGTAATATGGAAAACACGATGCCGGTTAAATATTAAACGGTATAGGAGGGATTCATCATACCTCTCAAGGAACTGGTAGCGTGTCAAAGCGACACGGTCAAGGAAATTTGTATGGAGAGGGGGATCTCCTTCGCGGATGGGTACTCCAAGAAAATTCGCTATGCGAGTGGCATACATCCCACCAAAGAAATCCCCTTCATTAGCAATATTATTCATCCTCCTTGCTATAATAGCTCCCATGTTGAAACTATATCACCCGTTATTGCGCTCTTAAGGATACTAAATTCGGGTGCGCTGAGGTGACAATGCTCAATCTTGCCATTAATGTATCTGCCTATAAAGAGGGTAAAATAATGCAAGGCAGGAAAATGAATGCTCCCCATGGTAGCGTGCGTAATATCTCTAGTTTCTCCAACAGTTATACCACAGAAAAAATCTCTAACTAAAGATTTAGGAGGATCATTGAGACTACCCCAAATAGGTATCTTGCAAATTCTATTGAAGTCCTCTAAATCCATGGTACACGATTTGTCATAGAGATCAAACAGTACCGATGTGTCACGGCCAGCTGAAAATTTGAATCTACAAACAAAAGAGGCAGTGAGAGAAACATACTATTCACATTTATCGGAGATGAATTCTTCGAGTCCGACGTTGTGAACAGGTGTATCAAACTCGTCTTTGAAACCTGCCTCAATCATGAATTCATCAGAAGGCCATTCACATGGTTGTACCTGTGCATCCCTTGGTTGGTAAGGATCGGGCTCCCGAATCGCAAGACGGGGACCTCTCTTGCTTGAGGAACCACCATGATAGTTTCTCCTGAACATCTTCCTTCTTTGAAATTTTCAGTGACCCAAAGGAAAAGTGAAGAAGGCTCAACTAAACTCGTAGAAACTACTCCAACAAGTTCCTAGAGGCCATATTACGCATCAAAACTACTTGGGACCAGCTAAAATTAGCATGCCAAGCTCAAGAACATGGTCACCAAGGCAGCAAAAGTACGCGAAGTACAAGGCACTAGAGCAAAAACTAATTGGACTAATGGAGGAGTCACTTACCAAGGAGTAATTTCCCCAAAACAGTTCGGAGAATGGTGCTTTGAGGAAGGAGATCGAAAATCCCAGCAAGAGGAGCAAGAACAGGGGTTTGAGCTGCGAAACGATTTTTTCTGGAGGTAGGAGAACCAGATGGGAGCTAGAATGAGTGGAGGGGGTGCATGTGGGCCCTACAATCCAGGTAGGTGCGACCAGGGGGTGCCCGCACCTCCAGAGCTTGTGGCCCACTAGTGCAATCCCCAGACTAACTTTTCATCTTAGTATTTTTCAAAAACTCTAGAAAAAATCATACTTGACTTTCAGGACGTTCGGAGAACTTTATTTTCTGGGTACTTTTCTACCGGACGCTAAAACAGAAAACAGGGAAAACTAAACTAAACCTATCATTTTTCTTCTAAGCAACCGAAGTTGAAAGCTTGGAACAGAGCTTTGTGACTCCTCGATTCATCCATCTCATGGTCATCAAAAGAAATCCGTCAATGAGGTTGAACAAGTCTCCTAAACAAACCTTTTCGAACCGCAAAAGAAGACGGAGAATTTTCGAATAGTCACTAGGTCACCTCAATGGGTATGTGTATCTCCCCAACAAGAAAATCATACTTCATCTTAATAGGAGGAATAGGGCATTCAAAGCTCCCAATAAGAATCGATGAAGTTTTTTTGATAGCATTGATGCAATGTACTCGATATTGTTTCTTCGGAAAGTGCACCGTATGCTCATTACCGTTGACATGGAAAGTGACATTGCCTTTGTTGCAATCTATAACAGACCCTGCAGTGTTTAACAAGTGTCTTCTGAGGATGACCGCCATGGCCTCGTCCTTGGGAATATCCAAGATAACAAAGTCTGTTAAGATAGTGACGTTCGCAACCACAACAGGCACATCCTCGCAAATGCCGATAGGGAAAGCAGTTGATTTGTCGGCCATTTGCAGAGAGAATTTGCAGAGAGAATTTAGAGAGAGGGATAACACTAACACCGGCTCCAAGGTCTCATAACGTAGTTCTAACGTAGTTGCCTTTAATGGAGGAAGGTATAGTGGGCACACCGGGATCACCTAGTTTCTTGGGAGTTCCACCCTTGAAGGTATAATTAGCGAGCATGGCGGAAATCTCAACGTCAGGTACCCTCCTCTTATTAATCACAATATCTTTCATGTACATAGCATAAGGAGACATTTTGAGCATATCTGTCAAACGCATTTAAAGAAAGACAGGTCTAATCATTTCAACACAAAGTTATCAGAATCGTGACTCAAGTCTTAGAATCTTACGATCTTACGATCCAAACTAGCCCCTCCGATTCTACGATTTTGCTCATAGTATCTATGTTTCTACGATCCTGATAGTTAAGATTCTATGATTCACGATCCTAGCAACGGAGCTCTGATCCGATTCAGAATCGCGATTCTGACAACTTTGTTTCAACAAATCGCTCAAAATCCTCATCATCCTTTTTCTTGGATGGTTTGGGAGGAAATGGCATGGGTTTCTGAGCCCATGGTTCCCTTTCTTTACCATGCTTCCTAGCAGCAAAGTCATTCTTATCGTATCTCTTAATCTTATGCTGTGGGTTATCAAGATCAACAGGTTCAATCTCCACATCCTTATCATTGCTAGGTTGAGCATCATCATGAACATCACTATTGATATTATCATTAGGCTCATGTTTATCACCAGATTGTGTTTCAGTATCAAAAACAGAGACATCGTTTGGACTCTCAAGTGTATCAGCATCTGGGTTGTGAGCGTGCAAGTTACTATCATCTTTCTTCTTCTTTCTAGGATGACTAGGTGCATCAGTGCTAACTCCTTGAGAATCTTGTTCAATTCTCTTAGGATGACACTCAGGATACAAAGGTTCCTGAGTCATTCTACCGCCTCTAGTAATGACTCTGACAGAATTGTTATTCAACTCATTGAGCAAGTCCTTTTGAGCTTTAAGTACTTGTTCTACCTGAGTAGTAACCATAGAGGCAACTTTACTCAGGAGCTTAAGATCATTGACATTCTTGTCCACACAAGAACTTAAATGACTAAGCATACGAGCATTATGTTCCAATTGCATGCTAACATAATCATCGAAACTCTGTTGTTTGGCAACAAAGTTATCAAATTCATCCAGGCATAAGCTAGCAAGTTTATCAAAAGGAATATCACTCTCATCAAACCTACGCAGATAATTTACTTCTACTACCTATATCGGGTTATCAAGACCATGGATCTCTTCGATAGGTGGTAGATTTTTGACATCTTCAGATTTAATGCCTTTTTCTCGCATAGATTTCTTAGCTTCTTGCATAAATTCAGGACTGAGGAATAGAATACCTCTTTTCTTCAGAGTGGGCTTAGGAGGTGGTTCGGGAATAGTCCAAGCATTCTCATTGCACAAGATGTTATTCAATAGGATCTCAGCTTGTTCTACGGTTCGTTCCCTAAAACACAACCACCACAACTATCTAGGTGGTCTCTAGAAGCATCGGTAAGTCCATTATAGAAGATATAAAGTATTTCATTCTTCTCAATAGGGTGATCAGACAAAGCATTCAGTAGCTGGACAAGCCTCCCCCAAGCTTGTGGGAGACTCTTCTTCAGCTTGAGCAAAGTTGTATATTTCCTACAAGGCAGCTTGCTTCTTATGGGCAGGGAAATAGTTTTCAGAGAAGTAGTAGACCATATCCCGGGGGCTACGCACACAACCAGGAGAAAGAGAAGTGAAGAGAGTCTTAGCAGCATCCTTTAGCGAGAAAGGAAACAGCTTGAGGATATAGTAGTGGCGGATCTTTTCCTCACTCGTGAATACGGTGGCTATAGCATGCAGTTTGGTAAGATGGGCTACAACCGTTTCAGACTCATAACTGTGAAAAGGATCAGATTCGACCAGAGTGATTAACTCACGGTTGACAGAGAATTCATAATTTGTATCGGTCACAAAGATAGGCGAAGTAGCAAACTTCGGGTCGTATTTCATCCTAGCTTTCAGAGATTTTTCTTTCCGCTTGAGCAGTAATTTCTCAACATCATAGCTATCCTTACACGCAAGAAAGTCCTCAGCTATCTCTCCCTCCATAACATAATGCTCAGGCGTATCAGGCAATTCATTTCTAGGAGAGCTAGTTCTAGCAGGCAAAATAGAGGTTCTACTTCAATAGTATCAGCCGTTTCAGAAGTATCATCACATCTAGCAGCAACTGTAGCAATTTGTGCATCAAGGAATGCACCTAGTGGAAAAGCAGTGTCAAGCATAGCATCATCATAAGCATCATGGGCAGCAGAAGTAGCATCATCATGCACAGGCGACATATTAAGATTTCTAGCAGGAGGTGGTGTCGCAAACTTACTCATAACTGAAGGTGAATCAAGTGCAGAGCTAGATGGAAATTCCTTACCTGCCCTCGTAGTTGAGGGCAAGACTTTAGTTCTTGAATATATCAGATTCCTCATAGTGATCAACAGACGTAAATCCCAAGTGACTCAGAGAATATAGCTCTGCCTCCCCGGCAATGGCGCCAGAAAAAGGTCTTGATAACCCACAAGTATAGGGCATCACAACAGTTTTCGAGGGTAGAGTATTCAACCCAAATTTATTGATTCGACTCAAGGGGAAGCCAAAGAATATTCTCAAGTATTAGCAGTTGAGTTGTCAATTCAACCACACCTGAAAGATTTAGTATCTACAGCAAAGTATCAGTAGAAAAGTAGTATGATAGCAGCAGTAGCAACAGTTACCAGTAGCAGCAGAGTAACAGCAGTAGCAACAGCGTAACAGTAGCAGCAGTGACAGCAGGAGCGGCAAAGTAACCTAGCAAGGACCAGTAGTAAAAGACTCGTAGGCATTGTATCGGTGATGGATGATTATGCCGGATGCGATTCATCATGTAACAGTTATAACACAGAGAGATATGTAACTAGCTCCCGTTCGTCAATCTAATGTAGGCATGTATTTCATATGTAGTCATACGTGCTTAGGGAAAAGAACTCGCATGACATCTATTGTCCATCCCTCCCGTGGCAGCGGGGTCCTAATGGAAACTACAGGATATTAAGGTTCTCCTTTTAATAAAGAAACGGACAAACGCAATAACACTCGGTGAATACATGAACTCCTCATACTATGGTCAGCTTCGGGAGTGGTTCCGGCTATTGTCACTCTGGGGTTGCCGGGTCATAACACATAGTAGGTGACCACAACTTGCAAGATAGGATCAAGAACACACATATATTGGCGACAACATAATAGGTTCAGATATGAAATCCTGGCACTCGGGCCCTAGTGACAAGCATTAAGCATGGCAAAGTAGTAGCAACATCAATCTCAGAACATAGTGGATACTAGGGATCAATCCCCGTCAAAACTAACTCGATTACATGATAGATCTCATCCAACCCATCACCGTCCAGCAAGCCTACGATGAGATTACTCACGAACGGCGAAGAGCATCATGGAATTGGCGATGAAGGAAGGTTGGTGATGATGATTGCGACGATCTCCCCTCTCCGGAGCCCAGAACGGACTCCAGATCTGCCCTCCAGATGAAGAACAGGAGGTGGCGGCACCTCCGTATCGTAAAACATGATGAACTCTTCTCCTTTATTTGTTTCCTGACGAAACGGACTATATAGAGCTAGATTGAGAGGCGGTTGAGCTTTGTGGGCCCCACAAGCCTGCCAGGCGCGACCAGGGGGGCCCGCGCCTGGTGGGCTTGTGGGCTCACGGCTCCACTCCTTGTGCTGATTCTTGTGCCAGTATTTTTCATAAATCCCAGAAAAATTCTCCGTAAATTTTCAGGTCATTCCGAGAACTTTTATTTCTGCCCAAAAACAACACCATGGCAATTCTGCTGAAAACAGCGTTAGTCCGGGTTAGTTCCATTCAAATCATGCAAATTAGAGTCCAAAACAAGGGCAAAAGAGTTCGGAAAAGTAGATACGACGGAGACGTATCAAATGGCCATTCAGAATAAATGGATCTTTAAGAAGAAGACAGACGTGGACAGTAATATCACCGTCTATAAAGCTCGACTGGTGGCAAAGTGGTTTTCACAAGTTCAAGGGGTTGACTATGATGAGACTTTCTCACCCATAGAGATTCTTAAATCCGTCACAATCATGTTCGTAATAGCTGCATTTTTTTATTACGAAATTTGGCAGATGGATGTCAAAACAGCATTCCTTAACGGCTTCCTTAAGGAAGAGTTGTATATGATGCAACCAGAAGGATTTGTCGATCCAGAGAACGCTCACAAAGTATGCAAACACCAACGATCCATTTATGGACTGGTGCAAGCATCTCAGAGTTGGAATCAACACTTTGATGAGGTAATCAAGGCGTTTGGGTTTATACAAGTTTATGGAGAAGCTTGTATTCACAAGAAAGTGAGCGGGAGCTCTATAACATTTCTAATATTATATGTGGATGACATATTGCTGATTGGAAATGATAGAGAACTTTTGGGAAACATAAAGGATTATTTGAATAAAAGTTTTTCCATGAAGGACCTTGGTGAAGTTGCTTACATATTAGGCATTAAGATCAAGAAGCTTAATAGGAATTTCACAGAGCACATATCTTGATAATTTTTTTGATGAAGTTTAAAATGGAACAGTCCAAGAAAGGGTTCTTGCCTATTTTACACGGTATGAAGTTGAGTAAGACTCAATGCCCAGTGATGGCAGAAGATAGAGAAAAGATGAGTGTCATCCCCTATGCTTCAGCCATATGCTCTATCATGTTTTCAATGTTGTGCACAAGACCTAATGTCAGCCTTTGCATAAGTATGGCGGGAAGGTTTCAAAGTGATCTAGGAATGGAACACTAGACAACGGTCAAGAATATTCTGAAGTATGTGAAAAGGACTAAGGAAATGTTTCTCGTGTATGGAGGTGATAAAGAGATCGTCATAAAGGATTACGTCGATGCAAGCTTTGACACTGATCCGCATGACTCTAACTCTCAAACCATATTCATTTTTATTCTCAATGGGGGTGTCATAAGCTGGTGCAGTTCCAAGCAAATCGTGGTAGCTGATTATACATGCGAAGCAGAGTACATAGTTGTCTCGGAGGCGGCTAAAGAAGGTGTCTGGATGAAGGAGTTCATGACAGATCTTGGAGTTGTGCCCAGTGCATTGGATCCAATGACTGTGTTATGTGAAAACACTGGTGATGTTGCTCTAGCCAGGGAACCAAGGTTTCACACGAGGACCAGACACATAAAATGAAGTTTCAATTCCATCCATTATTATATCAAGGAGGAATACATAAGTATTTGCAAAGTGCACACGGTTCTGAATGATGCAGACCCGTTGACTAAACCTCTTACACGAGCAAAACATGATCAACACCAAAACTGTATGGGTGTTAGATTCATTACTATGTAAATACCATAGAGATGTGAGATGGATTATTAACTCTAGTGCAAGTGGGAGACCATTGGAAATATGCCCTAGAGGCAATGATAATATAGTTATTATAATATTTCATTGTTCAAGATAATCGTTTATTTTCCATGCTAGAATTGTATTGATTGGAAATTATGTACATGTGCGGATACATAGACAACACACAGTCCCTAGTAAGCCTCTATTTAACTAGTTGGTTAATCAAAGATGGTCAAGGTTTCCTGGCCATAGACAAGAGTTGTCACTTGATAACGGGATCACATAATTAGGAGAATGATGTGATGGACAAGACCCAAACTATGAACATAGCAAGTGATCGTGTCAGTTTATTGTTACTGCATTCTACATGTCAAGTATACATTCCTATGACCATGAGATCATGTAACTCACTCACAATGGAAGAATACCTTGTGTGTATGAAACGTCACAACGTAACTGGGTGACTATAAAGGTACTCTAGAGGAATCTCCGAAGGTGTCTCTTGAGTTAGCATGGTTCAAGACTGGGATTTTTCACTCCATGTGACTGAAAGGTATCTTAGGGCTCACTCGGTAATACAACATCACAAGAAGCCTTGCAAGAAATGTGACCAAAGAATTAGTCACGGGATTCTCTATTACGTAACGAGTAAAGAGACTTGCTAGTAACGAGATTGAACAAGGTATAAAGATAACGACGACCGAATCTCGGGCAAGTAACATACCGAAGGACAAAGGGGATAATATACGGGATTAACCGAATATTTGACATAGAGGTTCAACCGACAAAGATCTTCGTATAATATGTAGGAGCCAATATGGACATCCGAGTCCCTCTATTGGTTATTGACGAGAGAGTGACTCGCTTATGTCTATATAGTTCTCGAACCCACACAGTCTCCACACTTAAGGTTCGATGTCTTTTTGGTATAGATGAATTATGTATGCTGGTAACCGAATGTTGTTCAGAGTCCCGGATGAGATCTCGGACACCACGAGGAATTATAGAATGGTCCGGAGACGAAGAATAATATAAAGGAAAGATGTATTCAGGTTCCAAAATGTTTTCGAGCATTACCGTTAAGGTACCGGGCATGACGAATGGGTTCCGGTGGTTCACTAGGAGGGGCCACCCACCCGAAGGAGAACCACATAGGCCTAGAGGTGGCGCACGATCCCCTAGTGGGCTGGGCGGCCAGCCTCATGGGCCTATTCGACCGAATAAAGGAGAGGTGGGGAAATCCCACTAGGAGGACTCCTCGTCCACCAAACCGAATTGGACGAGGAATCCTCCCCCTTGTGCGCCGCCGGCCAACCCTAGGGGTTTTTTCCTACGGTGCCACCCCCTCCCTCCCACCTATATACAATGAAGAGGGGAGGGGCTAGTCGCACCACAAGCCACGATGCATCCCCTCTCCCTCCACTACTTCGTGACACCCCGTAGGCTAGTTCGATAATGCACGACGTAGCCCTGCCTGATCATCTCCTCCAACATCACCGCCACGATGTCGTGCTGTCGGGGAATTCATCTACTTCTTTGCCCCTCTTGCTGGATCAAGAAGGCGGAGATCGTCATCGAGATGCACGTGTGCTGAATGCGGAGGTATCATCCGTTCGGCACTAGATTGTGATTGGATCTCGGGACGGCTTGCGATTTGGATCATGAAGACGTTCGACTACATCAACCGCATTTCTCAACACTTCCTGCTTAGCGATCTACAAGGATATTTGGATTAAATATCTCGTCTCGTAGATGGTCATCGCCATGGATAAATCTTATGTGTGCGTATGATTTTTTTTGTTTCCCATGCAACGTTCGCCAACATCGCAAACGTAGTATCCACATAAATTATTCCCAGATTCCTACCTCAAGTAGTACTTTACGAGAATAGACTTCAAACAAAATAAGAATCAAGCATGATAATGGTATTGAAACTAGAATGAATGAGAGATGGACGAAACTAGCTAGTACTACTTACTTTGGAGTGTGAAAATCGCATCTCCTTTTGCCATTCACCACTAGTGGTGCAGGTGAACTTTTTCCAAACTCCGCACGGCAAAAAAATGATTACTTGATATCAGGAAATGAATTAAAGTTGCCGATATGGTGCAATAATGATTGAACTTATTCTGGAGCATTTCACTCATCATCGCCCATGCATAACTCATCAATTATTAGTCCATACTCAAGCTTAATGATTAGTTGAATAAAATGAAACCTGCACATGCGTAACTCATAAATTACACTTAACCTCGAGTAAGCGAAACAGAATGTGGACAAGACAACTAGTAACACTCACCCAAAGTTGTAAGGAAATAGTATTTCCCTTCTCTCATGTTGTCGAATTAACGCATTTAGCAAGAATTTCTCTATATCCACGGGTATGTGATGTACCGTATATGCATTGATGGTATTTAGGTTATTGAACCCAATATCATATATTTGTTCTCTTTTGCATTCGAGGATCTTCAATCTGCATAATATAGTAAGGATAATTATACATGCAATAAATGAGCTGAGCTAGAGACTTAATTACAAAAATATACTTACAAACAATAGCACGTGATGAGCATTTTGTCAAGGGCATCTTGATTGTAAAAGTGTAAGAATTCTTCAAATTCAATGTACAACGACTCAACTCCATTGAAGTAGTGCTCGTCTTTAATTCCCACGTATATATTCTTTGTCCCATCCTTGTAGGTTTTCAACTACCAGTCATCGAGTGTTCGCATCATTGTTGATAGTTTCGTCAACTACTTAGATTTGACGAGAGGCTTCCCATGCTCGTATCTTAAGGCTACTACCCCAGCAATTTTGAATTGTACATCATCTCTTAAGAAATCACCAAGAGTGAAACCAGGATTAGCGGCCACTAGCCCTGGATCAATATTAGCGATATTGGCAAACACCTTGAGCGGGGGGCACGATTGTTTTTCCCGTTCGTCGAGCCGGGGAATTATGTTTTCCCACTACTTCTTGCAGCAGTTCTAGTAGTTTGCTACCGCTTCACTTCATTAACTGTCTTCACAATAGAGAAGTCATAGTGTGATAGCAGTGGAAGCAACAATAGTCAGTTAAGGGCATCCAGACAGCACTTCGCTTTTACCGGATCTATTTTCTCCTTTGGAGATGGACGTTTCGTTGCAAAATGTTGTTTCACTTGGACAACCATGGTTTCAAGTCATGTCATAGGGTCTCTTGGGAGGAGCCTTCTTGACGATTGGGAGTGCTATGGATTTGTTTGTTGTTGTACTGCTAGACGCTGCAGCGACGAAAGCTCTCTTCTGCTGTTGCTGAGGAGGCGGAGTCAGCGAACGCGATGAAGGAGGATTCTGCCGAGGGGCTCCTCCGAAGGAGTGCACTGACGTGGCAGAGATAGCTGAGGCGGCGGAGACAGCAGATGCACCAGAGATGACTAAGGCGCCGGAGATAGAGCTGGACTGTGATGAGTGTGCTCACGGGCCTCCTCCGGCTGAGTCTCCTGAGGTGGTGTCTAGTTTGGAAGCACGATGTTTTCCTTTCTCCATAGACAAGTAGTCCTTAAGGTATTTTCCATATGAATCTCCCCTTCACATGTAGGGTGATCAAGCTCCAACTTCTCAAATCCTTTCATTACTACATCGACCCTGACAACAGCAAAGCCATATGGAATCGAATCGAAATGGAAAGTTCCATTAGGTCGGAGAGGTAAGACATAGCCGACCGCCACCTTCAATGTTAGGTTATGAAATTTTGCAATTAGCTCGTAATATTCCCTCTCTGTGATACCATCCATGAGGTAGCGAGGAGCCGTTATATCTGGACGAACTAGCTTAGTGGAAGCCACGCTGCTTTTCCGTGTAGATGCTGTGGTAGCTTCGTTGGCAGTATCGAATGAAGGATCTTCATGTTGTTGACAAGCTCGTTCAGTGGTATATGCCTCTAGTTTCTTCTCCCGTGGCGATAATCTTTCTTCCATCCTCTGCATCTGGTGTGCTTCCTCTTCCTTCTTTCTCCCTCGGCTTCTATAACTAGTGCTCTCCAGAAACCCATACTTCCATGGAACGAATCCTAGTGTGCCTCGTGTTCGCCCAGGGTGTTCAGGATCCCCGAGGGCCTTTAATAGCTCGTCCTTCTCTCTATCGGGATGAACCTCCCTTCCTGCACTTCCTTGATTGCTTCGATAATCTTTAAGATGGGTGTTTCAAGTTGAGCTTTCGTGAAAACACACTTCCATGTTTCTGGGTTCAAAGCTCCCCCATGCCCGAAGAACCAAGTCCTTGACTAATCGGGCCAGTGCAATGTCGCTAGCTGGACCCCTTTATGAAGCAGGTCGTTCTCAGCTTTGTCCCACATAGTCCAGGCAACCTGATAGCCACCTGACCCCATAACATGGTGATACTTCTTCATTTCAGCATTTTTCTTATTTACCTGTGACCTTTGCTTAACTTTCTCCAATTTCTTGTACACCGCAAACGCGGGCCACCAATCCATTATCTTTGCATATTTACTAGTGAATTATGGAGTCTCGTCTTTCTTGACAAACTCATTCAATATTTTCTTCCAGTTCTTGAATAGTTCTGCCATCTTCTTAAGAGCGAACGCCTTGACTTTTCATTGTATAACTGGGTTTTTTGGATCCTGCTATGACGGTAGGCCGAAATTTGTCATCAGCAAATTCCAAAGCTCATATTTCTGTTTACCGTTGACATAAGAAACTTCACCATCCTTCTTGTTATTCCATTCTTGGATGATGTCCCTAACAATAACTCCACACTGATATATAAATTTGTCTTTGCTCCGCTTGGGAGAAATCGGTTGGCCATCTAGAGCAACTTCTTTGATCGTGTACCTTCCATCCTGGCCCAACGTTTTCTTTGGGCATCATCAACTTACAAAAGTTTGCTTCCATCTGGAGGGATATAAGAAAAAATAAGTGTTAATATATGTAGATACAAAACAATTAATGCATCTAGTTATCAGAAGCTTAATTAATATATATATATATATATATACCTTGCCGGACTTTGCAACAGTTAAGGCTCCAACACCGGCGGAGTTGTCATATCCTCCCTCCTCCATTCGATCACCGGAGCCGTCATCTCCTTCCTCATCCATTTGATCGGTGTCGTTGAGATAGGACAAGGTGATATCATCACCTCCATCGTGGATTATATCCCCCAACAACACTTGTTTTTCTATGTCTTGTCCATAGTTTCAGCTAATATTAGAACATGGAAATATAAAACCATGAGAGATGGGTTAGTGACAAACATAGTCCTAATCACAACAAAGGAATCATATGCATATGAGAAATGGATAGTGGCAAACATCATGCAAAGCTGACAAGTTCTATAAGAGCCAGTTTCAAATGATCATAGAGGACTCCTCCCCACTCATGTCTGATGAGTCGTCCTATCTTTCAGGAGAGGATACTTTGCGGACCACCTTTCTCATGCGTTTCCGACGTGCAAATCATGTTTTCATATGCCCCAAAACCAAAGTTATCGGGGTTATGTTTTAAGGAACCCCTCTCATGTTAAAGTTATCAGGGTTATGTTTTAACGACCCCCTCTGATAGAGGCGAGGATGTCCCGATCTTTCGATGAGATGGTGGCTATCGATTTGGTGGAGACGACTTTGATGATCCGACTAAAAACGTGCGTGCCATTGCGCTTTAGCAATTTCTAAACCAATCTCCAAGAGGTCATTGACCACGTCGGAGCACAATCAACCTGACCATGAAGGTCTATTCCAGCAAGCAATCGAAGAACAAGCAAGAATATGATATTGCAATCTGAATATTGCAAATATAGATGAAGTATTGATAAGGGTGGGGATCCGAAAGCGGTCTTAGTCTGGCCGATGGACACAAACGAAGTATACGAAGTTGCAATGGCTAACCTTTAACTAAACAAATCCCAACCAGAAAGGTACAAGGTTTATCTAGTTATATAGGAGCAAGGGGTGGCGGACAAGGAGGTGGGAGGACGTCCCAAGGCAGCCTAAAATGAACCGTAGGTAAGTGGAGGGGATGCAACACCTTTGCACTTGTTGTTTGACTTGGATTCTGGTGCAACGTCATATTGTTTGGTTGATATCTCCATGCTCCAGACTAATTTGAAGGTGATTCCAATTCTACTTTGCATCCCAAAAATAAACACCCAATTCAGAGACCGGATGTAAAAGTTGTTGGCGTTTCGGTACAGGTATGTATGCGTTGTTCGAATCTGAGTCCAGAACGTGAGAGACTTGGACTCTATCTTCTCTGGAGCTAAAAGTGACGTAAGAGAGCTTCTTGAATAGAAACTAATTATTTCCTTAGACATGAGAGGACCTATCGAATAGCACACAACCATTTCCTCTTCCCTTGTCATCACACATGGTTCATACAACCGTTCCACCATTCTGCATTTAGGCATAAAATAAAAACAGGTGAAGTATTTTTGTTCCGGATAACATAAATAAATCGTTGCATCACTTTTATCAGAAATCACCTCAAATAAATATGCATATGCAATGATTATGACAATATCCAAGGTAGTCATGTCCTCACCACCCTCTCTCATGTTTGCATATGCCTCAAATCAAAGTTATCGGGGTTATGTTTTAACGACAAGATGAATACAGGGTTTATACACAAGATGAATACAAGATTTGTACACATGGACGAATATACAACTTGTCATGGGGAACAGACACCTATGGCACCTGGAGGCATTCCATGTGGTTCAGCGGGGGAGACGGATGCACTAAGAGCAGACAGAGCGGTCGGGGAATAATTTTTACCCAGGTTCGGGCCGCTCTCGAAGCATAAAATCCTACTCCTGCTTTGTGTATATTTATTCGACGAAAAGGTGATGAACTGCTAGGTATGTCTACCCTGACCCCCCCTCGTGCATGCCCAGGGCCTCCTTTTATAGGTCAAAGGGGTCACCAGTAGTGGCAGCACAGGGTTCTCGCGGGGTGTACAGTAAATAGTGCACCCACGAGACGTCTAGTGAATTACAGTGTTCCTAGCGTCTTAGCAGACGCATTTAATGTTTTGTCAGGTGCCCAGAGATGGAACAGGGGTGCGTCCCTTCAGCACTGTTCTCCCAGGTACCACTCGACACACGTCGTGCTAACCGACACGTATCGAGTGGCGATGTGCAGCTGGCCGCTGTGCTCGCACAGGGGCGCGTCGGGATCCTGCCGGGGGCGAACCACACTGCAGTGTTGATAGCTCTTCCGGCAAGGGTCTTGCCGGGGCTTCGCTTTCCTCCCCCGACAAAGGGGCTTGACGGGGGTGACATCTTTGGTATTTTGGTTCATGGCAATCTCTCGTGGGCTTCGGTGAGACATACCACGGATGGGGGCTCTAACTGCCCAATTTGTCGTCTTGTCGATCTTGCCGAGGCGCTTTCCTCCTGGTCTCCATGCGTGTCGATGTAGGCAACTTTCTAAGGGCTTTTCCTCTGCTTCCCGTCGTCCCCGGCAGGGCCTGCCACAGGCATGACTACTACCATCTGTGCACAAGTCATGGGCGCTAAAGGCCCATTCTTTAGGGAAAACTCAAGTATAGTAGCGTTTGCATGGCAAAAAAAATCTAATATGTTTGTGGCATCACTAAAGAAGTTTTGAAGCACCATCGAACAAACTAATGAACATGATTTTAACCATGATTTTATTTAGTAAAATTTGGGTAGAAATAAAATTTTGAATTATATGAAGTTTTTTATTAATTTTAGGGCCTTTTTCGTTCTCTATTTCAAAAATCATTCCCTCGATATAGAAAGTTTTGTAAAATAATGTACGTTTTAAAATTTTCTCCCAATCCTTTTAAGTATCTTATAAACATGGTTCTCGTGCTTCATGAGGGAGCAACAAATAGTAGTCCCAATGAAACGCTTGTATTCAAAAATTAGGATAATCTCCAACAGATTCAGATGGCCCTTCCTTCTAGAAGTTTTCAATTTAGATCAGTGTCGAAGTGGAACCAAAGTGATGTTTTTGTATCTACATATGAATCAAGCAATACAATGAATCTTCTCTTTATTTCTCATATTGCATATTACATTTAACCCACTGTCCATGTTGTTTCTAGGTCTCCAAACATGGTTCTCGTGCTTCATGAGAGAGCAAAAAAACTTCACAAAACAAGTATAAGGAGGTAGCGGATGTGTTCATAATGATTGAGGTATGCTCCTTATGTGATTGTTTCTGTCCTACTCTAAGAAACATATGCATCTTATAAATAGATATATATTAACAAAAACAATGTGAGATCCGTAAATGTACAAAGAAAGATTATGTTTGCGAATTACACACTGAAAATAAATTATTGACTAAGATTCATATAGATATCATCATTAGGGACTTTGCATCTAGAAAGTTATAAGATAGAACATCACAATATGTCAAGTCTGAGTTATTATTTCTTCTCTTGCAATTCGTTCTTGTCGCATAGAGAACATCCGGACAACCTATTGTGAGTTGAATGTTTTTGGCTCGAATATTTTTCTAGGCCTCTGGAGTAACATCCAATCATGGATATCAAATCTTTGATGTATTAAAAATGAACTAGTGTTGCACTAATATTACATTTCGAATGTAAACATTCAAATTATACAATAAATAATATGTAATTTTACCTGGTTGAGACTACAATTTTGTTTAGGGCAACTTCGAATTAGAAAAAGCCAATTAAAAAGATATGCAACTAGTTGTAAAATGGAAACATATATTCCTTCTTATAGCTGCTAAATCGTACTATAAAAAGCTTCTTGAAGAAAAGGAAATATTGCTCATGCTCCAACTCATCTTGCAAGATGGAGATGTTGTTTCTTCTGTATTTTATTGTGGAATTTGCATGATTTTTTTTCTATTTTGATCCCCGAGTTTGACCCGTTTAACATAGCTCTATGCGTTCATTATGTTTTTCGTGAGACGAAAGATTAATGAGATATTTCTTCAAGATGTCTCTGCCATTCCATTCTTTAGCGGACGAAGTTCTAGATTCTTTCGCGAGGCCCTAATGGTAACAACGAGATTTGAGAATTTGGCAAAAATATATAAGGGGCCCCGGTTCTTGTTTCGCCCCGAGAGGAGAGGATGGGAGAGGGAGGAGGGAGTATACCTGGCCGGCTGTGGAGCGGCGGCGTCGTGGCAGGTGCGCGGCGGTGTCGGGGCAGGGGCGTCGTGGTGTAGGGGCAGGGGCGTCGTGGTGGCGGAGGGGCAGGGCTGGGGCGCGGGGAGCGGCATCGTCAAGGCGGAGGGGCAGGGCAAGATGACGTCGGGGCAGGGCGCGGCGAGGGCGTCGACCGCGAGGTCCGGCAGCCTCGTGGCATCAAGGTGGTCGTCTGCGCCGTCGGGGGAGAGGAGGAGATCGAAGATGGGGACTGAAAATTTTCCTAAATGTTGTTGCTACTTATATACATAGCACTTTAGTCCCGGTTGGTGGCTCCAACCAGGACTAAAGCCCCCCGCCTTTAGTCCTGGCCCGAGCCACCAACAGGGACTAAAGGTGAAACTCACGAGCACAAAGGGCGGGAACCCAAAGCCTTTAGTCGCGATTGGTGGCTCAGACCGGGACTAAAGGGTTGGGCTCCCGCCCTTTCAACTAGTGAATTACACCTTTAGTCCCAGTTGGTGACTCGTACCGGGACTAAATGGGGGCCTTTAGTCCCGGGTCGAACCACCAACCGGGACTAAAGGTCTGTTCCTGGCACTGTGTCGGGACGGTGGAAGTTTAGTCCCACCTCGCCAAGCGAAGGACATTCGCATGTGTTTATAAGCCCCGTCGCGGCTGCCAACTCGAGCTACTCTCTAAAGCACGCACTACAATCCTACCCGCGTTGAGCATACTTGCCCTGCGGGCCTGCATCCTGGACCATGTATAGTTGGGTTTCTAGTCGTATGCACGCCGTGTTGGCCTAGCAGGCGGGTTTTTTCAATTTTGCATATCTTATGTCAATTATTTTACCTTCTTCAAATCACATTCTAATTTTTATACATACTCACTTATGTGTAGTGCACATGGTTGCCAAAATAAATCATTAAAATATATGAAATTTTAAAAAATACTTTATGGTTTTTTTGCTATTAAATTTTTTAACAAAAATACTTTATGAAAATTCTTTTGTTATTAAAGTTTTTAACCAAAAATACTTTATGAAAATTTTAGTTGCATAAATTTTGTATAATTTTAAGTTAATATTATTTTCATCATAACTAGAGTTTTATGAAATATTTTTAGTTGATTCTTTCTGCTATTAGAGTTTTATAAAAGCTTTTTAGTTGATTATTTTAATGATTGTTGTGAGAAAAATGACCATGAAATTGAAAAGCACTACAAATGAACTGTGAAAAGGTTGAAACTTGGCATGGTATCATAATATCACCACATAGCATGTGCTAAAAAGTTGAGAGGGTTATAGCAAAAAATGGACGCACTTCATGTACAAACTGGACAATCTCTTTCAAAGTATCACGGTTTCAGACAAAAACTCAACTATTACAAAGGGATTTCATTTTTTAACTTATTTTAAATCTGTACTTTTTGTGCACTCACTATGCATCATTCAAAGCCACATCATCAATTTTCAACCATTTTCTCACTTCATTTGCTATTTTCATGCATTTAATGATTTTTTTGAGCTAAATGACCCTGAAATTAAAAAGCACTACACATAAACTCTAAAAAGGTTGAAACTTGGCATGGTATCATAATTTCACCCACATAGCATGTGATAAATAGTTGAGAGGGTTACATCAAAAAGTGGATGCACTTCCTGTACAAACTAGACAATCTGTTTCAAAGTATAAGGGTTTCGGACGAAAACTCATCTATTACAAAGGGATTTCATTTGTTGACATGTAACTTCACTGATATTGTAGATCAAATCTTGGATGATCTTATTGCTTATTGCGCTGTAACAATGGATAATCTGCACCGTTTGACATGATGCTTGGGTCAGACTTCACTTTGAAGGGAGGAATTTCATGAAACTTTTCATAATCTTCTGTTATGTCTGTCTTGTCCTCTACTCCCACGATGTTTTTTCCCTGAAAGAACTATGTGGCCCTTTGGCTCATCATATGATGTATTCGCTTCCTTATCTTTTCTTTTTCTCGGTTTGGTAGACATGTCCTTCACAGATAAAACCTGCGCCACATCATTGGCTAGGACAAATGGTTCGTCTGTGTACCCAAGATTGTTGAGATCCACTGTTGTCATTCCGTACTGCGGGTCTACTTGTACCCCGCGTGCTGACAGATTGACCCATTTGTACCAAAACAAAGGGACCTTAAAATCACGTCCATAGTCAAGTTCCCACATGTCCACTATGTAACCATAATATATGTCCTTTGCCCTATTGATGTTTGCTACATCAAAGGGGACACCACTGTATTGGTTGGTGCTCTTTTTATCTTGGGTGGTCGTGTAAAATCTATTCCCATACCCTTGGAAAGTCAATACAGTCGAAGATGGTCTTGTAAAATCTTGGGTGGTCTTTTTATCTCATACCCTTGGAAAGTCAATACAGTCGAAGATGGTGTCCTGGCCAACAAGTACATGTCATCTCCAACAATGTTGTTACCCATGAGATGTGTTTGCAACCAACCGCTGAAAGCCCCGATGTGTTCACATGTAATACATTCGTTAGACTGCTCTGGGTGGTTGGATCATAGAATATTCTTGTGTTCATTGATATATAGGGTCACCAAGGTAGAATTTTGTAGAACTGTGTAGTCTGCTTGCGCCCAAGAATGCACGTCCCTACATATTATTGAGTTGGGTCCTAGTGTGCCTTCCACTTTGTCTCCCCTCATGTAGCGATCGAGGGACAGCAATCGGCTTAATGTTAGGAACAACACAAAACCTAATGACCTCCTCTAGTACATGGCCCTTGGAGATGCTTGCTTCTGGCCTAGCACGGTTACGGACATATTTCTTTAAGACATCCATGAACCTCTCAAGGGGGAACATATTGTGTAGAAATACAACACCCAGAATGGCAATCTCGTCGACTAGGTGAACTAGGACGCGCGCCATAATATTGAAGAAGGATGTGGAGAACACCAACTCAAAATTATAAGAAATTGGACTAAATCATTATGTAACCTTGGTAGGATTTTTGGATCGATTGCCTTCTGAGAAATTAAATTGAGTAATGCACATAGCTTCACAATAGTTAATTGAACATATTTTGGTAGAAGCCCCCTCAATGCAACCGAAAGCAGTTGCGTCATAATCACATAGAAGTCACGAGACTTTAGATTCTGGAATTTTTTCTCTGCCATATTTATTATTCCCTTTATATTCAACGAGAAGCCAGACGGGACCTTGATACTGAAGAGGCATTCAATAAAGATTTCCTTCTCTGCTTTGGTAAGAGCGTAGCTGGCAGGACCTTGAAACTACTTTGGATGCATGCGATCTTTTTTGTTCATATGTTGTTGGTCCTCTGGTGCATCCAATGTACTTTTGTCTTCCCATACACGCCCAAGAAGTCTAGCAGGTTCACGCAAACATTCTTCATCACATGCATCACGTCGATTGGAGACCGGGCCTCTTGGTTTGTCCAATAAGGTAGGTCCCAAAATATAGATTTCTTCTTCCAGATGGGTGTGTGTTCCTCAGCGTCATTTGGAAAAGATTGTCCTCGTGGACCATTTCCAAAGATTACTTGTAAATCCTTGACCATATCAAATATAACATCACCTGTATGGAGGACAGGCTTCTTCCGGTGATCTGCCTCACCTTTGAAATGCTTGCCTTTCTTTCTTAAGTGATGCCTGCTCGGAAGAAATCAACGATGTCCCAGGTACACATTCTTCTTACATTTTTCCAAATATATACTTTCAGTCTCATCTAAATAGTGCGTGCATGCATTATATCCCTTGTTTGTTTGTCCTGAAAGGTTACCAAGAGCAGGATCATTGGTGGTTAGAAATAGCAATGCTCTTAGGTCAAATTCTTGCTGTTTTTGCTCATCCCACACACGTACACCTTTTTTATCCCACAACTGTAAGATTTCTTGAAATAATGTCCTTAGGTACACATCAATGTCTTTGTCGGGTTTTTTAGGGCCTTGGATGAGTAGTCGCATCATAATGAACTTCCGCTTCATGCACAACCAACGAGGAAGGTTATAGATGCATAGAGTTACAGACGAGGTGCTAGGATTGCTGCTCTGCTCCCCAAAAGGATTAATCCCATCTGCACTTAAACCAAACCATACGTTTCTTGCGTCATCTGCAAAGTCCCGCCACTTTCTCTCGATTTTTCTCCACCGCGACCCATCAACGGGTACACTCAACATCCCGTCTTGCTTACGACCTTCTGTGTACCATCGCAACAACTTGTCTTGCTCTTTGTTTCTGAACAGACGTTTCAACCATGGTATTATAGGATCATACCACATCACCTTGGCAGGAACCCTCTTCCTAGGGCACTGGCCCTCAACATCACCAGGGTTATCTCGTATGATCTAATACCGCAATGCACCGCATACCGGGCATGCATTTGAATTCTCGTACTCCTCACCGTGGTAGAGGATGCAATCATTACGGCATGCATGTATCTTATGCAGCTCTAATCCTAGAGGGCACATAACCTTCTTTGCTCCGTACATACTATCTGCCAATTCGTTATTTTTTGGAAGCTTGTTCTTCATTATTTTCAGTAGCTTCTGAAATCCCTTATCAGATAGGCCATTCAGTGCCTTAGATTGCAGCAATTCTAGTGTGGTACCGAGCTTTGTGTTGCCATATTTGCAATTTGCGTACAACCCTTTGTTGTGATCCTCTAACATGCGATCGAACTTCAACTTCTCCCCATCACTTTTGCATTCTCTGTGTGCATCAACAATGACCCGACGAAGATCATCATTAGAGGGCACATCTGGTGCCTCTTAATCTTCGGCTTCCCTAGTTGCAGTATCACCGCATTCACGGAACATAGGATCCGGATAGTTGTCTTCATCCTCTTCTTCTTCCTTTCCTGCCATCATAACGCCTCTTTCTCCGTGCTTGGTCCAAACATTATAGTGTGGCATGAAACCCTTCTCAAGCAGGTGCAAACGAAGGGTTTTCGAGGAAGAGTAATCCTTCATTTTCCCACAGACAGTTGATACATCTCCAACGTATCTATAATTTTTGATTGTCCCATGCTATTATCTTGTCAACTTTGGATGTTTTGTATGCATTTTATATCTTTTTTGGCACTAACCTATTAACTCAGTGCCCAGTGCCAGTTCCTGTTTTTCCGTGTTTTTGACATTTTTCAGAGGAGAATATTAAACGGAGTCCAAACGGAATAAAACCTCCGGAAAGATTTTTCCGGAACAAAAGATACGCAGGGAACTTGAGAACCAAGGCAAAGGGCTCTGGGGAGGCCACAAACCCCCTAGCCGCAGCCTGGGGGCGCCTAGCAGGCTTGTGGGCCCCTGTGGCTCCTTTTCCCTACCTCTTCCGCCTATAAATTCCCTAAAAATCTGAAACCACGTGAGAGAGGCACGAAAATACTTTTCCGCCGCCGCAAGCTTCTGTCTTTGCAAGATCCCATCTAGGGCACCTTCTGGTGCCCTGCCGGAGGGGGGATTCGGACATGGAGGGATTCTTCATCAACACCATTGCCTCTCCGATGATGCGTGAGTAGTTCACCACAGAACTTCGGGTCCATAGCTAGTAGCTAGATGGCTTCTTCCCTCTCTTGGATCTTCAATACAAAGTTCTCCATGATCTTCATGGAGATCTATCTGATGTAATCCTCTTTTGCGGTGTGTTTGTCGAGATCCGATGGATTGTGGATTTATGATTAGATTATCCATGAATCTTATTTGAGTTTCCTCTAATCTCTTATATGCATGATTTCATATCCTTGTAATTCTGTTCGAGTTGTGGATTTCATATGGCCAACTTGATCTATAATTCTTGCAATGGGAGAAGTGCTTGGTTTTGGGTTCATACCGTGTGGTGACCTCACCCAGTGACAGAAGGGGTAGTGAGGCACGCATCGTGTGGTTGCCATCAAGGGTAAAAAGATGGGGTTTATATCTATTGCATGAATTTATCCCTCTACATCATGTCATCTTGCTTAAGGCGTTACTCTGTTTGTTATGAACTCAATACATTAGATGCATGCTGGATAGCGGTCGATGTGTGGAGTAATAGTAGTAGATGCAGAAAGTATCGGTCTACTTGTCTCGGACGTAATGCCTATACGTATGATCATTGCCTTAGATATCGTCATGACTTTGTGCGGTTCTATCAATTGCTCGACAGTAATTCGTTCACCCACCGTAATATTTGCTATCATGAGAGAAGCCTCTAGTGAACACTATGGCCCCCGGATCTACTTCGCATCATATTTTCAGCTCTACACTTTTACTTTGTTGCACTTTCCACCTTCACATCTCACCTTGCAATCAATCATGAAGGGATTGACAACCCCTTTGTAGCGTTGAGTGCAAGTTTGCTGTTTTTGCGCAGGTACTTTGGAGACTTGCCTTGATACTCCTACTGGATTGATACCTTGGTTCTCAAACTGAGGGAAATACTTACTGCTACTGTGCTGCATCACCCTTTCCTTTTCAATGGAAAAACCAACGCATGCTCAAGAGGTATCAAGAAGAATTTCTGGCGCCGTTGCCGGGTAGTATCAAGTCAAGAATAGTCTCCCCTCAACGTGTCAATTTCTGGCACCGGTGATTATTCTAAGTGAAGCATATCGAAGTAACTATCGCAAACTCATCTCTTGCATTTACTTTTTTGCCTCTCGTTTTCCTCTCCCCCACTTCTGAAAAACAAAAATTCGCAAAAATATTTGCCTTGTTCGTTTGCCCTTTACTTTCGCTTGCTTTCTATTCGCTTGTGTGCTTGTCTTGCTTGCTGAAGTCACCATGACTGAAAACACAATACTTTGTGACTTCTCGAATACTAATAATAATGATTTTGTTAGTACTCCGATTGCTCCCGCCACTAGTGTTGGGGATATTACCTGTGGGTGACCCGACCTTAATGGGGCCGGTCACCGAAGGGGCGACCCACCTTTGATTATCCGTCCAGTGGCCCAGGAGTTGTAGAGCGGTTCAAAAAGACCATGTGGATGATGGAACGTCAAGGAAGCTCCTGATCGTAGGGGAACACGGCGACTTAGAGATAAGGAAAGCTACCAAGAGTAGGATGGCCGGACTTTGTAAACACTAGGGCCTCGACCTGTATATAAAGGCGAGTCCAAAGGAAAGGTCACGTGAGTTAGAGAGAATTGAGAGCTAGGTCAGGCGAGTTACGCCCTCCTTGTAATCGAAACCACCATTAATCCACACAAAGCAGGACGTAGGCTTTTACCTCCTCACGAGGGGCCGAACCTGGGTAAATCTAAGTCTCGCTTTCGCTCACCCCCTTTGAGTCGCCACCAAGGTGCGATGGCTCCATCTTTTAGTCCTTTCATGAGGACATCTACCGTGATAAAACCACGACAGTTGGCGCCCACCGTGGGGCTTACGCACGGTGGATTTGAGTTCTCAAAGGGAGCCCTATCAGGGTTAGAAAGCTATGCGGTCGGCATCATGACTAAGAGCCGCCACGGAAAGTACTACATCGACAACTCGCTATGGGAATCGGAGGCCGACTCCGTCGAATCTGGCTACCGAGTCCCCTTCGGCAAGATCAACATCTTCATCGGCATGATTGGGACGCGTGTTCCTGAACCGGACACCTCCACCGAGATCGTCGAGCCGCCCAGGTATGTCCTCCCCGTTACACGGCAGAACAAGAGCCGCCAGGTTTTCGTCGGCTTTACGCAGGGAAGCGACGGGCAAGACGAAGAGGCGGGCCAGGAGATCACCCCTGTCAACTCCGATGGCGAGTCATCCATGGGCGAGACGGAGTCGATCCACCATCTTGAGGAAGGACAGCTCGGGGAGATGTCACTAGCAATGGATCCCGAAGTCCTTGAGAGATCTCGCCGGCAAATCGCCATCTACATGGCGGGGTTAGCCCAGCCTCATCAGAATCCTACTGGCAAGAACGAGACCGGAGGAACGTCCAAGCCCCCAGTGCAAACCATGACGGAACTAGCAGCGGAGATAGACACCCTTATGGCAACCCCGATTACATCTGAAAATCAGGAGTCGGCCAATGCCGAGCTAACCAAACTACGGGAGGCAATGGCCAAAGCACAGCGGGACATGGAAGCAGAAGCCGCAAGGATCGAGACACAGCGAGTTGCGGTCGCTGCAGAGACCGAGCGGCTGAACACCGAAGGCTGGCGGCTCGAGATACAGCAGCACGCGTCTAACGCCGTCCATCAAAGGAGACACAGTGGGCGCTTCCCGGCCGACTTATGCCCAACTCGCCTCTTTGGCACTCCGCGTACCACCGGGGTGGGTCCTGATCGGCCTTTGCAAAATGCCCCGAGGGGAGGAACCATTCCAACACCCAATCTGCCGCCGTTCAGCCCAAGGACGCCCACGCGACTCGATTCCAAATGCCGCGGGGTCACTTCTTAAACCCCGTTGACAACGTGCTGGCAGCAACCGGCCACCCGGAGTCTCTTCCGATTTACGGAAACACCCCGGCCGAGATAGAATCTAGAAACGCCATCGAGATGCTGAAAACGGCCGTGGTCCAACACGCGCACTATTCCCATAGCCTTGATCGGCTCCACTCTACGCCTCAGGGGAGTCACACCAGAAGTCGCGACGAGGATTTCACCGCAGTGACCAGCGGGCCGCGGCGGCTCCCCCAACACGATCTGCTCGGGATGCCCGACACACGAGCCTAGGATATTGTGGATGCAGCGTGGGCCGCGCGGCACATGGAGCCAACGGCCATGGCGGGTCAGGCCTACCCGACCTACACACCACCGTCGCCCACGCCCCTGGACGGTGGGGGCAAACACATTGGAGTATCATGTCTCTCACCGGCTTTGCGCAACGAGCGCATGCCGAAGGACTTCAAAGGCCCTAGGAAGGTTCCCAACTACTCGCCGGATCTCGAGCCCGGGTCATGGATCGAGAGCTATGAACTCGCGATGGATATGCTTGACGTAAGCGAGGCGGTCCGCGTGAAATACTTCACCATGATGCTCAAAGGGACGGCACGCACTTGGCTAAAAAACCTGTCGCCCAACTCCATCAACACTTGGGCGGAACTGAAGGAGCGCTTCGTCAAGAACTTCAGACGGACCTGCAAGCGCCCAATGACTATCGTCGACTTACAGCACTGCGTTCAGCGGTTGGATGAGTCCGCCCACCACTGGACCCGACGAGTTGCGGAAGTCATTCATTCATCGGAAAGTATTTCGGCGGCTCAGGCGGTGTTGATCATGGAGAAAAATTTCCATTACGAGCCTCTGGTGCTGAAACTAGGCAGACTTAAGCGAAAGGTACAGGACATGGGCGAGCTGATGCACGCCCTTACCAAATACGCTGAGTCGGATTACACCAAGGATCCTGGAGAGGGCGACGATAAGATTGGAGTTACCCGCAAGGGCGAGTTACAAAAAGGCCAATCCTAGTTTCAGAACCGGGGCAATAACCACCATGGCGGGCATGGCAAGAAGCGGCGACATGAAGGTCTTACAGAATTTGTTGCTAATAGTAATACTGGCAACGCAAACCCGCGTCAGAAGAAGCGGGGCTTCAGTGGGAAGAAACCGCGTAACTACCATGAAATGCTTAAAGGCCCGTGCCCGCAGCACGCCACGGCTGATGGACCGGCGACTCACTCATGGGAGGATTGCTATGTGATGCAAGAGTTCTGGGCCGAGGTGCTCAAAAGAAGTCAAGGCGGCGAGCAGGGCCAGCGGCAGGAGCAACCCGGTGCATCCGGGTCACGACAGGTCACATTCGGGTGTTTCCCCAACCAATGACCATAGGGCGGGTCGCAGCACAATGCCGGTCAATACCAAGTTCATAACCAGCAGTACCACCCACCGGGAATATTCCAATACTCCCCCCCCCCCGCAAGGAGACCCCCAGCAGCAGGAGGACTAGGGCGGGTTCCAAAATAACCCCAAACAATTCGACAGCGGGCAGTACCACGTGTTCACCACCAACACCTGTAAACGGGACCACAAGGTAAAGCACATAACTTTCGTAGCTCAGCTAGCGCTCCCTCGGTACCTTCACTGGTCAGAGCAACCCATAACATGGAGCCGGGAAGACCATCCACCCCGAGTCAACAACCCCGGCGACTTAGCCCTGCTCGTGGCTCCCCAAGTCGGGGGATACACCCTCTCCAAAGTCCTTAGGGACGGGGGCAGCAGCAAAAACATCCTATACTTTGACACTTTCCGGTGAATGAATCTCCTCGAGAAGGACCTGATGCCATCATCCACGGTTTTCCACGGTATTGTGCCTCGTATGTCGGCGTACCCCATTGGGCGGGTCAAGCTTAATGTGGCTTTTGGCACGGAATCGAACTACAGGAGCGAGTCTCTCTTGTTCGAGGTAGTCAAGATCAAGAGCCCCTACCATGCGTTGTTTGGACGACCTGCTTACGCCAAGTTCATGGCCCACCCATGCTATGTTTATCTCAAGCTCAAGATGCCGGGACCCAAGGGTCCCATCACCGTCCACGGCGAGAGGAAAATTGCCCAAGAGTGCGAAGAAGGAGATGCGGCTTATGCCGAGTCAGCTTGCACGGCCGAGGAGCTTAAGTTTCACCAATCCCACGTCGACCCAGTAGACATGACGCCGCTCAAAAGGCCAACTATCGATTCTGAGCCGCCCCTCAAGTTCAAACCAACGGACGACACCAAGGTCATTGATTTTATGTTGGGCGACTCCACCAAGCAGTTCACTATTGGGGCGGGTCTTGACCCCAAATAGGAAAGCGCAATTATCGAATTCATCCGTGAGAATCGGGGCATCTTTGCATGGAAATGTTCTGACATGCGGGGTGTTCCGAGAGAGTTCGCCGAGCACCATCTCAATACTGACCCCAAAGTTAAGCCGGTACGGCGGTACCTCCGCAGGTTTAACGAAGAGCGTCGTAAGGCGATTGGAGAAGAAGTAGCCCAGCTCCTTGCCGCCGGGTTCATCATCGAGGTTTTTCACCCAGAATGGCTGGCTAACCCGGTCTTGGTACTCAAGACGAACGGCACTTTTCACATGTGCATTGATTACACGGACCTTAATAGAGCCTGCCCGAAGGATCCGTTCTCCCTTCCCCGCATTGATCAAATTATAGATTCGACGACGGGTTGCGAACGTCTGTGTTTCTTGGACGCTTATTTAGGATACCACCAGATAAAAATGGCAGTGGCGGATCATGAGAAGACATCCTTCATAACCCCGTTCAGAGCTTTCTGTTACGTGTCCATACCGTTTGGGCTTAAGAGCGCGGGGGCGACTTACCATCGCTGCATCAAAACTGCTTACAGAGCCAGATATGCCGTAACGTCCACACTTATGTGGACGACATCGTGGTCAGATCTCACCGCAAGGAGTCGCTTTTGGACGATCTCAAAGAAACATTCGACAGTCTGCGTGTTTACCAGATGAGGCTTAATCCCACCAAGTGCGTATTTGGTGTCCCCGCGGGGAAGCTATTGGGTTTCTTGGTGTCAGAACAAGGAATCGAGGCCAACCCGGAGAAGATTGAAGCAATTACTTTGCTTGGGAAACCAGCCAACGTTAACGAAGTACAGCGCATGGCGGGTCGAATCGCGGCCTTGAGCTGTTTCATAAGTCACCTTGGGGAGAAGGCCATCCCTCTCTACGAGCTGCTCAAGAAAACCGATCGTTTCGTATGGACAGATGAGGCCAACGACGCCTTCGAAGCCTTGAAGCGGCAATTAGCTAACACGCCAGTGCTGGCGGCTCCGGCACACAAAGAACCTATGCTCCTGTACATTGCGGCCAATTCCAAAGCAGTCAGCGTGGCAGTATTTGTCGAGCAAAGACCGGTGTATTTCATCAACGAGGTCCTTACTCTCTCCAAGCAACGTTACCCGCATTGACAAAAATTGGTTTTTGGGGTATTCATGGCGACTCGAAAGTTGAAACATTACTTTCAATAACACCCGATCACGGTCATCACCTCCGCCCCCTCGACGACATCATACAGAACCGAGAGGCTACTGGACGGATTGCCAAATGGGCCATCGAGCTTGGTCCCCATCAGGTGCGGTATACACCTCGGATAGCTATCAAGTTTCAAGCGCTCGCGGACTTGAACAATGATTGGACCGAGTTGCAAATCCCTGAGGAAAGACCATATCTTACATATTAGACCATCTATTTTGACGGGTCCAGACAGTTGGAAGGCTCACGGGCTGGCATGGTGATAACTTCGCCTCACGGTGACAAGTTTTGCTATGTCCTCCGGCTCATGTCCCATGTACTAACAATGCACTAGAATACGAAGCTCTGCTCCATGGTTTGCGACTTGCCAAGGAGATGAACCTCATGAGAGTGAGATGCTTGGGTGATTCCGATCTGGTGGCGCAGCAGGTTTCTGGCACCTGGGATTCACGAGACCCTCTGATGGTGGCTTAGAGGCGGGCTGTGTCAGATGTGACGGGTCATTTCAATGGCTATCAAGTGGATCACATCGATCGATGGCTTAACAAAGCAGCGGACGCTCTTTCCCGCCTTGGTTCGCAGCGTAAGCCGGTTCCTCCCAATGCCTTTTTGGATATATTATATAACCCTTCAGTAAAACTGCCTTCAGAGGAAGATCTTGCCGTACCAGACCCCGAATCTCAACTCGTGGCGGCTCTTCACGCTACTCTGGACGGGGCGATTCCCTACATGGCGTATCTCACCAGAGGCGAGTTACCTGCCGACGAGCTACTAGCTCGCCAAGTTGTTCGCCGCTGCAAATCTATGGTTATACACAACGGCGAGTTACACAAACGAAGCACGTCAGGGATATTTCAAAGATGCGTTTCTTCTGAGGAAGGATGTATGATCGTCAATGAGATTCATGCGGGCGACTGTGGTCATCATGCTGGATCCCGATCCTTGGTTTCTAAAGCCTTCCGACATGGGTTTTATTGGTTGACGGCTCACATAGACGTGGAGGAGATCGTCCGCCGATATGATGGCTGCCAAAAGTTTGGACGTCAGATGCATGTACCGGCTGAGGAATTGAGAATGATACCAATCACTTGGCCATTCGCAGTCTGGGGGCTTGATATGGTCGGCCCTTTCAAAATGTCTTCTAATAAAAAGACTCATTTGTTGGTGGCGGTTAACAAATTTACCAAATGGGTGGAAGCAGAACTTGTTAGCAGTTGTGACGCTGACACGACTGTCAAATTCTTGAAGAAGCTAATTTTCCGGTTCGGATATGCACATAGTATCATTACAGACAATGGTACTAACCTATCCAAAGGTGCAATGGAAGAGTTCTGCTCACGAGAGCATATCCGACTTGATGTTTCCGCGGTTGCGCATCCCTAGTCTAATGACAGGAAGAGAGGGCAAATCAGGAAATATTACGAGATATTAAGCCTCGGCTCATGGTACCTTTGGAACGCACAACAGGATGTTGGGTCGAGGAGTTGCCATCAGTTCTATGTAGTATCAAGACGACTCCAAACCACTCCACGGGTTTTACTCCTTTCTTTCTGGTCTACGGGGCAGAGGCAGTGTTACTAAGTGACATCAAACATGATTCCCCGTGAGTCGCCGCTTACGTGGAGCAGGACAACGAGTTAGCACGACAAGAATTGCGGGACGCCGTGGAGGAGGAACGTGACTTGGCCGCGTCACGGTTGGCGATTTACCAACTGGACTTACGCCGTTATCATAGCCGCCAGGTCAAGAGACGAGCTTTCCAAGAAGGCGACTTAGTGCTCCGTTTGATTCAAGATCATACCGGTATGCACAAGTTGTCACCTCCATGGGAGGGACCGTTTGTCGTCAGCAAGAATCTTCGGAATGGCTCATACTATTTGATGGATCTTTGCCCAGATCGGCCAACTACGGAGGTTGAGACAACTCACCCCTGGAACATAGCCCATCTGCGGCCTTACTATACTTAGAGCCATGACCTCCCTCTCTTTCTTTTATGAAGTTTTTGTAATCCATGAATTATGAAAGCAATAAAGCCGGCACCCACGAATTTCGGGGTCCTTTGCTGTTTCAGCTTTTGAAAGCATGAGTCTTTATTGTTCTATAAGTCGCCCAAACATGGACGCTATCATGGTCAAAGAGCGTAAGTCGCCACGTTGCACTTGCTTCAAAAATGGGCTTTGATAAACCGCCAAAGATGACCAACGTTGCCAAGTCGCACGGTTCAAACATATGCGCCTTATATGGTTTTTGAGAAGTAAACCAGCTTACTTGGGAGCTACTAGTCCCCAAGTCGTTTTCCGGTAAGAGCGTATACGCTTCTGTAATCCTATGCCTGGTTTCTTCCTAAACCGTAGGTCACTTGGGGGCTTCCACTCATTGAGTTCAGCCTGAATACCCTCTTGGCTAGGAAAAAATTACTGCATTACAAATGGTTATACTGGACTATGTGTTGAACAAGTCGCCAGATGGACCTATGTACTCAAGGTGAGTCAATCCGTTATTTGGACCTTGAACTCATCTTGGTTAAAACATAAAAGGTACCCGCCAGAGTCACACATGGAAAATAGTGAAACCATTGGTTCATTGAACCTGCTTCACAGAAGCTTGACTCGCACCTGATCAGCCGGTCTAAAACAACGAGGATTTTTTGCAAAAGTTTCCTAAGGGTAACACTAGAATTTTGCAAACTCGTCTTATCCTATCGAAACTCATTGAGTCGATAAATTTTTCCTTTGAATTGGTTTTGATTATAACTCGCCGCAGTTCATATTTTTTCCCGTAACCCGGGGCCTAATTTATCTCTTGCCAAGATCCAGGGGGCTGGTTTATTCCTAGACATGCACTTGTTGAATTAGCTACTGTTTTCCTAACATACCAGGACAAATTTGGAGCCATTTCTTGGTTTATGAAAAAGTTAAAGGCGAGTCATGCATAGGATTCAAGGACTACGAATGGTTCTATCCAAAAGACAAATAAGGCATGGTTGGTGTTACACACACACTGGCAAGATAATTACATGCCTGGCATGGCCAGAATGGGTATCATTCCCCAGCAAAGGAAGGATCCATGGGCGAGTCAGTCCGCCGCCGAGTCACCTTGCCTTGAGCTTTCTCCACTTCAATTCGTAAGTCGCCCAATTTCCAGTTACACTTGGACAAGGCGATGAACTCGTCTTCCTCATCGAGGAAGAGAGACAGGTCCAAGTCAAGATCAAAAGGATTCTTGGGACGGCTAGGAACCAGGCTAGCAATTTCATATGAAGGAGGCGTCACCTTCTTTTTGTTTTTGTCGTAGGCGGCTTGATACTTCTTCAGATCCAAACTGGCTGCCAGTTGAGTCCCCGCATAGCGAGATTCTACGATGGTCCGGTGATAGTCCATCTCGGTGAATTCTGACCCATCGTCTTTCAGCTCGGGGTAGCCGGCAACTATTTCCTCGGTTATGAGCTCCGGGGCGTACGCTAGGCACCGACTGAGGGTGTTCAACACTCCCGTTCGGGCGGCCGATCTCTTTAATTCTTCTATTTGAGGAGGTAGCGTGGACAAGAAGCCAAGCATTTGCTTGATGGTCATTATTGGTCCCTTGCTTCCCATCACTACCTTGATTGATAACACGCCTCCGGTGTACAGCTGCTCAACAAAGGTGTATATGGCTCTCAATTTAAGTAGGCAGTCGTCTGGCAGATTGACAGCTCGAGCACCTTCAAAGGGGGACATAAGTATTTGATAATTTTTGATCCCAAACTAGTTAGTCAAAAGAGTTCAAAGATCAAGCTTACCAAACATGGCGACTGTCATATTGGACACATGCTTTTTTAACCCGGTCAGCTCTTGTTGGGTGGCTTCCAGTTTCTCTTCTGCCTGCTCAGCACGCTTCAAGATGGCGGCTTGATCGCCCTTGGCTTTCTTCTCAAAAAAATTCTGGTCGACCTTCATTTTTTCTAAATCGGCCTGCACCAAGCGGAATTTCGCCTCCAACTCGGGGTAAGCATCCTGTTGACCAGCAAAGTTTTTCTTTAGGTTGGCTACCGCCGACTCAGTGTGGGCCATACACTCCTGCACATAATATTTGGGGAGACAAGTCTCGGAATTTTTGCAAGCAATATTCCTGACACTTGGGGGCTGATGTATGCTTTTTTATCAAAAGTCATACCACATACAAGACCCGGCTCATCTTCTAAATTGATGACCCGGCCCTTGGGTGCTACAGGTTTAAGTTTTCTAATGCAAGACCCGACTCATCTTCTAAAAAGATGACCCAGCCCTTGGGGGCTACAGGTTGAAGTTTTCTAATGCAAGACCCTACTCATCTTGTAAAAAGATGACCCGGCCCTTGGGGGCTACAGGTTGAAGTTTTCTAATACAAGACCCGGCTCATCTTCTAAAAGATGACCCGGCCCTTGGGGGCTAGAGGTTGAAGTTTTCTAATACAAGACCTGACTCATCTTCTAAAAAGATAACCCGGCCCTTGGGGGCTACAGGTTGAAGTTTTTCTAATACAAGATCCGGTTCATCTTCCAAAAGATGAGCCGGTCCTTGGAAGGATAATGAGTACAGGAAAATACATTAACATACCTCGTTTTTGGTCCTCATAAGGCAGAGCAGGCTTTTGTTCAGCTCAAAATCCCTCTCCAAGTGACTTGTGAAGCCGGAGCAAAGCTGGTCAAATTCCAGCTTCTCGTATTGGGCGAGTTTGAGGGGTTCTGCGTCGCCATCAGGGGAAAGGCGACTCGCCTTTGAAGTATGTTTGGAAAGCACGGCAGTTGGGGTGTAGAGTAGCCAACGCGGGTAACCACGACATCTTGATCGTTGGTCGCCTTGAGAGGGCTTGGCGGGTTACTCTGGCCAGCGGTCTCCTTCAAAATAACGGGCGAGTCATCCCAGGCATCAGGAATATCGCCTGCAGGAATGTCACAAGCCGCCTTTTGCTCCTCTTCAGCCTCAGGAACAGAGGTGCCCGTACCTAAGGCATCAGATGTTTGGTGTGCAGAAGGAGAGTCGCCGGTTTTTCTCCTCTTCGCTTGTGCCCAGCAATGAAAGCACCAAGGTTAAAAGCACATGTCATTGTTTAGAAAAATTGGGTTAACAAAGAAGACTTACCCTTGTACACGAATCATCGACGGGAGCGCAGAGATAGCCGAGTCACCAAATCTGGGAGGAGAAGTCTGACAGGCCAAAGACTTGAAGTTCACAAAAATGGCAAGTCATATTTCACACGGCAAAAGATAAAAAAAACAAAGATGTACCTCACTAGTGCGTTTCCGATCGGTTATCTTCTCGGGCAGTCCAGTGATCAAGTCACCAGAGCGACTAAGGGTCTTCCGAGAGGGGGTGAATCTTGCTTTCTTCAAAAGGAAATCAGGGTCCATATAAGCATGAGGGTGAGACATGGGCACTTTTCCGCAAATCCGCCTGGCTGGTCTAGGGGAAGAAGAAGGTGAGTCGGAAGAAATGGAAATTACCTCGACTGCATCATTCTTCCTCTCATCATGGTCGCCCTACATGTAAGGATATATGGTATAAACTTAAGTTGGAACACATAGATAAGGGAAGGAAAAATCCTTACCTCTGAATGTGCCTCGTGTGCATGAGAGTCGCCAACAAAAGATGAATCTTTTGTGGCGGTTTTCTTTTTGCTCATCGTTCTCTTCTTTTTGGTTGGCACCTTGGTGGACTTCGGGGCGACAGTTTTGGGGCCCCTCCGCCAAAACACATCAGTTTTATGATAGACAGAGGCATGTCTTTAACTACAAAGGTTGTTAAGTATAAACAAAACAAGTGGTGGCTTAGGTTCTTACTGGTGGCACCGGGTTGGCACGGCAGAAGCCTTTAAGGCCGATCTTGGCGAATTCTTCTAGAGACTCGCCGGTCAGCTTCTTAATGACTCCGACGATTTGGCTCTCTAAGAGTTGGCGGCGACTGGCGCACTGTGGATGGTCTAAAGTGCCATCGTAATCGTACATCAGCCCATCGCGGCGACTCAAGGGAAGGATATTCCATTCTATCTAGCAACGGAACAGGTCGATCCCGATGAGCCCGTTGTTGTTCAGGAATTTCAGATCTGAAAAGAGTGGGATGAACTCCGACTCTTCTTCTTCGGTGAGCTTGTGAGGGAAATTGAAATCCATAGGCAGGCGGTCTGTTCTGAAACCCGGGAGAGGGTTCTCGCCTGGTGGAGAAGTATCTCGGCAGTAGAACCATGACTCGGCCCAGCCTATGGGATGGCTAGGCAAAATAACTGTCGGGAATCCACGCTCGCGGCATCTCTGGATGTTAACTCCTCCAAGCTCGTGGTTGGGACCATTGGGGAACTTGGTCTGGCGGTTTAGGTGGAAGAAGTTCCAGAATCAGGGGATCATGGGTTCTCTCTGCAAATACACTTCACAGAAGACCTGGAACTGGCATAAATTACTGATGGAAAAGGGTCCTAAGTCTTGAGGATGGAGGTTGAGGAAATGCAGGACGTCCCGAAAAAAAATCGACCCAGGCGGCTTGAATCCACGCTCAAGGTAATCGGTGAAGATCACTACTTCTCCTGGAGCGGGGTTGGGGGTCAGCTCACCAGGGGCGTTTCTCCAACCAATAGTTTCTTTACCGTCGAGGAGACCCGCCTTAACGAATTTCTCAAGCATAGCATCGTCGACTTTAGTTGGCAACCAATCACACCTCGTAATGGCCATGACTACAAAATATGGAGTACGGGGCGACTCAGTAAAAGACTAGAGTATATTCTAACCCGCTGGTACGGGTCTATGATGTTCACAAAGGTTTTGTTAACCCGCCAAAATATTCTAACCCGCTGGTACGGGCCTATGATGTTCACAAAGGGTTTGTTAACTCGCCAAACAGTTGACGTGCATCGTAGCCCGTTATTTGGGCGATCTACGAGTATATCTTCGGGGGTTGTTCTAACTCGCCCTCCAGACTGGAAGAAAGGGCATCCTAGCTAGAGTAATGAAACTAAGTCGCTATGAAGGCTGAAGTTAAATGGCGACTCTCAGAAGTGTAATTTTCCTTAGAGATATTCTCAATAGGTGAATGAACATGTTTCTACACACAGGCGGTAAATTATGGATCTACGGATGGATTAAAATAGGAAGATATCGCCTGAAGTAATGGTGACGAACTACGCATATAGTACAACTACAGTGTTGGTCAATGGTACATGGGTTTAAACTGGAGTAGGACGTGATTAAAATGGCCGACGTCTGTTGCTATCTAAAGCTAATCGCTGGAGCAGGGAACAGATCTGAAACAGATCGAGTTGTTCATCATGTTGTGGAGCTAGCTCGCAAGGAAGCTACGGTGATGGCGCTCTCGGTCTATACCTAAGAGGGGGAAGGTTTGTACCTGTCAATAGGAGATCGCCGCCGGGAACAAGGGCTTTCAGCTTTGTGTTCCTTGGCGCCCGGACAGTCGCAGTCGATGGAGAAAAACTCCAGGAGCCAGGGACGACGCCGGGGCGCTGGAGCTCGGAGACGGTGCCGGGGTGTCGGTGCGCGGAGACGAAGAGCACAGGGAAGACGAAGACGAAGATGAATACGAAGATGAGATGGGGGTTGGTGATGGGGAATCTCTTCCCCATTTCTCTTATTATTTAAAGGGCAGGAACAGGAAACGAGGCTGTCAAGGCAGAGGTCGAGGTGACAAGTCAGTGAATGCAATAATGGCGCCTAGATTTTTGGGATAAGCAATTCTGGGCGAAAGATCCGTTGACGGTTACAGTGTTTGCGGACTGGAACCAAGGGGATGAGGCGACACCCTCTAATACTGTATGGCGACTCAGGTTAAGTACCATGGGTGGCGGCTCAACGTTCGCCGAAGGCCGGAAATGAGGAGAGTCGCCCCAAGATTGATGGGAGTTTATTGACACGAATGAATTCATGACAATCTGGGGCCTAATGTTTGGGATATTACCTGTGGGTAACCCGCCCTTAATGGACTGGGTCACCAAAGGGGCGAATCACCTTTGATTATGCGTCCAGTGGCCCAGGAGTTGTAGGGCGGTTCAAAAAGACCATGTGGATGATGGAACGTCAAGGAAGCTCCTGATCGTGGGGAACACGGCGACTTAGAGATAAGGAAAGCTACCAAGAGTAGGATTGCACGACTTTGTAAACCCTTGGGCCTCGACCTGTATATAAAGGCGAGTCCCAGGGAAAGGTCAGGCGAGTTAGAGAGAATCAAGAGCTAGGTCACATGAGTTACGCCCCCTTGTAATCGAAACCACCATTAATCCACACAAAGCAAGACGTAGGCTTTTATCTCCTCACGAGGGGCCGAACCTGGGTAAATCTGAGTCTTGCTTTCGCTCACCCCCTTAGAGTCGCCACCAAGGTGCGATGGCTCCATCTTTAAGTCCTTTCATGAGGACATCTGTCGTGATAAAACCACGACAACTAGTGCGGAATCATATGAAATCAATGTTGCTTTGCTGAATCTTGTTATGAAAGAGCAATTCTCCGGCCTTCCTAGCGAAGATGCCGCATCCCATCTTAATACCTTCATTGAGTTATGTGATATACAAAATAAGAAAGATGTGGATAATGATGTGATTAAATTTAAGCTATTTCCGTTCTCATTGAGAGATCGAGCAAAAACTTGGTTTTCATCTTTGCCCAAAAATAGTATTGATTCTTGGAACAAGTGCAAAGATGCTTATATATCCAAGTATTTTCCACCGCCTATTATCTCTCTCCGTAATTATATCATGAATTTTAAGAAACTATATCATGAACATGTTGCACAATCTTGGGAGAGAATAAAATTGATGATTAGAAATTGTCCCGCTCAAGGCTTGAGTCTTTGGATGATTATACAAATCTTCTATGCTGGTTTGAATTTTGCTTCTAGAAATACCCTTGATTCCGCCTCCGGTGGAACTTTCATGGAAATCGCATTAGGAGAATCCACAAAACTCCTAGACAATATCATGACAAACTATTCTCAATGGCACACTGAAAGGTCACCTACTAGTAAAAAAGTGCACGCTATAGAGGAAATTTACTCTTTGAGTGCTAAGATGGATGAGTTAATGAAAATGTTTGCTAGTAAAGGTCCTACTTTATATCCAAATGATATGCCCTTGTCTTCCTTGATTGAGAGTAGCAATGAGAGCTTGGATGTTAATTTTGTTGGTAGGAATAATTTTGGCAACAACAATGCTTTTAGAGGAAACAATATTCCTAGGCCTTTTCCTAGTAATCCCTCTAATAACGTTGGCAACTCCTACAACAATGCTCATGGAAATTACAATAAATTACCCTCTGATCTAGAGAGTAATATTAAAGAGTTTATCAACTCGCAAAAGATTTTCATTGCGTCCATAGAAGAAAAACTGCTCAAAATTGATGACTTGGCTAGGACCGTTGATAGAATGTCTCTTGATATTGATTATTTGAAATTGGGATGTGCTCCTCCCAAGATCAATATGGATGAAACATTGAAAGCTATGCGTGTTTCCATGAATGAGAGTAAAGAAAGAACCGCCCAAATTCGTGCTAGACATGAATGGCTTAAAAAGGCATCTTCTCGTGATGAGAATCACGAAGATCTTAAAGTGCTTGGTGTGGCTCCCATTGAATCCTTGTTTTCTAATGTCAAACCTAATGATGATGGGGCTGGATATGAATCCAGTTCGGTTGAGAAACACCCCAATGATTCGGAGTCTATATATCTTGATGGTAAAAGCATTGAAAGTGGACTAGAGGATATCAAAACTTTGAGTAGTTATGAAATTACTACTTTGGATTTCAAGGAATTCAATTATGATAGTTGCTCTTTTATTTATTGTATTTCCTTGATGCAATTCATGCTAAACTCTCCACACGCTTATAGCCAAAACACGGCCTTTACCGATCATATCGTCGATGTTATGATGAAATCTCTTGAAGAGGAACTTGAGTAGGAAGTTTCTATCCCTAGAAAAATTCATGATGAGTGGGAACCTATTATCAAAATCAAGATCAAAAACTATGAATGCAATGCTTTGTGTGATTTGGGTGCTAGTGTTTCCGCTATTCCAAAGTCTTTATGTGATGTTCTAGGCTTCAATGAGATTGATGAGTGCTCTCTTAATTTGCATCTTGCGGATTCTACTGTTAAGAAACCCATGGGAAGGATCAATGATGTTCTTATTATTGAAAATAGGAACTATGTACCCGTGGATTTCATTGTGCTCGATATTGATTGCAATCCGACGTGTCCTATCATTCTTGGTAGACCTTTCCTAAGGACTATTGGTGTTGTCATCGATATGAAGGAAGGGAATATTATATTTCAATTTCCATTAAAGAAGGGCATGGAAAATTTTCCTAGAAAGAAAATAAGATTGCCTTATGAATCCATGATGAGGGCTACTTATGGTTTGAGCACCAAAGACGACGATACGTGATTCGATCGCCCTATGCCTAGCTAAGGGCGTTAAACAATAACGCTTGTTGGGAGGCAAGCCAATGAATTAATATTTGCTTTTGCTTTCTGTTTTGTTGTGTCCACACCATCATAATTCTGTTATGATTGTGTTCTTTGTGTTTCTTTTTGTGTTTGAGCCAAGTAAAACCTTTTTGACTAGTTTTGGTGATGGTTGTTTGATCTTGCTGAAAAAGACAGAAACTTTGCGCTCATGAAATTATTTTTCATTCCTATCAAGGAAGAGATTTCGAGTTCATTCTTTTTGCTGCGGGTTGATATGCTAATTGCCCAAATTTTCATAATTGTTCAGAATTTTTGAGATACCATAAGTATACGAAGTATACAGATTGCTACAGACTGGTCTGTTTTTGACAGATTCTGTTTTTGTTGTGTTGATTGCTTATTTTGATGAAACTATGGACACTATGAGGGCGTACTAGCCATGGAAAAGTGAGAATACAGTAATCTAACTCCAATATAAATATAAATCAAGTTTTCTACAGTACCTAAAGAGTTGGTAGTTTGTTTTCTTGTGCTAATGATATCACGAGTTTCTGTTTAAGTTTTCTATTGTGAAGTTTTCAAGTTTTGGTGATGTTGTCATGGACAATGGAATAAAGAGTGGAAAGAGCTCAAGCTTGGGGATGCCCAAGGCATCCCAAGCCAAATTCAAGGACACCAAAAAGCTTAAGCTTGGGGATGCCCCGGGAAGGCATCCCCTTTTCATCTTCAATCCATCGGCAACGTTACTTGGAGCTATATTTTTATTCACCACATGATATGTGTTTTGCTTGGAGCGTCGTGTATTATAGGAGTTTTTTCTTTTTGTTGTGTCACAATCATCCTTGCTGCACACCTTTTTGAGAGAGACATGCACTCATCGTGAATTTGCTAGAATACTAATTGAGCTTCACTTATATCTTTTGAGTTAGGCAATTTAGCTCGCGTGTGCTTCAGTTATATCTTTTGAGCTAGATAACTTTGCTCTAGTGCTTCACTTAGATCTTTTTAGAGCACGGCGGTGTCATATTTTGGAGAAATGAAAACTCTCGATCTTCACTTATATCTTTTTGAGAGTGCTCTCTCTGAGTAACTTCGTAGTTGGCGTGTGCCATGAAAGAGTCCTAAAGATGATAGGCATCCAAAGAGGATATAATAAAACTGGCATATTCATGTGCATTGATTAGTAAAGAGAAGTTTGATTCCTCTCAATTAGTTTTGAGACATGGATATGGTAATAGTAGAGTTATGTTAGTAGGGTGTTGTGAATCTAGAAATACTTGTGTTGAAGTTAGCGATTCCTGTAGCATGCATGTATGGTGAACCGCTATGTTAGGAAGTCGGAGCATAATTGATTTATTGATTGTCATCCTTTGTGTGGCGGTCGGGATCGCGCGATGGTTAACACCTACCAACCCTTCCCCTAGGAGTAGGCGTTTAGCACTTTGTTTCGATTACTAACAAAACATTCACAATAAGTATATGAGTTCTTCATGACTAATGTGACTCCATGGTATAGATGCAGTTTCACCTTCCACCATTGCTAGCCTCTCTAATGTCGTGCAAATTTCACCGGTGCACAAAACCACCATATACCTTCCTCAAAACAGCCACCATACCTACCTATCATGGCCTTTTCATAGCCATTCTGAGATATATTGCCATGCAACTCCCACGGTTCTGTCTCATGACTTGTGCCGTCACTTTTATATTGCCATTGCATGTTCGTAAGATAGCTGGCGAGATGTTTTAACGTCATACGCTAAGCTAGATCGTTGCACATCCCGGTACACTGCTAGAGGTATTTCCTATAGAGACATAATTGCTCGAAGTATTGAGTTGTGAGTAAATAAAAGTGTGATGATCATCATTATTAGAGCATTGTCCTATGTGAGTAAATAAATGAAAACAGGCCAAAGAGACCAAACAAAAAAAGAGAGAGAAAAAAAGAGAAGGGACAATGCTACTACCTTTTTCCACACTTGTGCTTCACAATAGCACCATGTTCTCCATGATTGAGAGTCTCTTGTTTTTTCACCACCATATAATAGTGGGAATCTTCATTATATAACTTGGCTTGTATATTCCAATGATGGGCTTCCTCAAAATTTCCCAAGGTCTTCGTGAGCAAGAAAATTGGATGCACACCCACTAGTTCTCCTTTTGTGCTTTCACACACTTATAGCTCTAAGTGCATTCGTTGCATGGTAATCCCTACTCATTCACACTGATATCTATTGATGGGCATCTCCATAGCCCGTTGATACGCCGAGTCAATGTGACCATCTCCTCCTTTTTGCCTCACGGACCTCCACCACACTCTATTCCACCTATAGTGCTATATCCATGGCTCACACTCATACATTGCGTGAGAGTTGAAAAAGGTTTGAGAAAGTAAGAGTGCGAAAACAATTACTTGGCCAATACCGGGGTTGTGCATGATTTAAATTTTTTGTGTGGGGATCATGGAGCATAGCCAGACTATATGATTTTGTAGGGATAACTTTCTTTGGCCTTGTTATTTCAAAAGGTCATGATTACCTTGCTAGTTTGCTTGAAATATTATTGTTTTCATGTCAATAGCAAACTATTGTTTTGAATCTTACGGATATGAACATTCATGTCACATGAAAGAAGTTGCAAAGGATAAATATGTTAAGTAGCATTCCACATCAAAAATTCAGTCTTTATCACTTCCCTACTCGAGGACGAGCAGGGGTTAAGCTTGGAGATGCTTGATACATCTCCAACGTATCTATAATTTTTGATGGTTCCATGCTATTATCTTGTCAACTTTGGATGTTTTGTATGCATTATATATATATTTTTTGGGACTAACCTATTAACTCAGTGCCAAGTGCCAGTTCCTGTTTTTTCCGTGTTTTTGACCTTTTTCACAGGAGTATATTAAACGGAGTCCAAAAGGAATAAAACCTCCGGAAAGATTTTTTTCCGAAACGAAAGGTATGCAGGGAACTTGAGAACCAAGGCAAAGGGCTCCGGGGGAGGCCACAAGCCCCCTAGCCGCAGCCTGGGGGCGCCTTGCAGGCTTGTGCCCCCCCCCCCCCCCGCGTGGCTCCTTTGCCCTACCTATGCCTCCTATAAATTCCCTAAAAATCTGAAACCACGGGAGAGAGCCACGAAAATACTTTTCTGTCGCCGCAAGCTTCTGTCTCCGCAAGATCCCATCTGGGGCACGTTCTGGTTCCCTGCCGGAGGGGGGATTCGGACACGGAGGGCTTCTTCATCGACACCATTGCCTCTGTGATGATGCGTGAGTAGTTCACAACAGACCTTCGGGTCCATAGCTAGTAGCTAGATGGCTTCTTCTCTCTCTTGGATCTTCAATACAAAGTTCTCCATGATCTTCATGGAGATCTATCTCATGTAATCCTCTTTTGCCGTGTGTTTGTCGAGATCCGATGAATTGTGGATTTATGATCAGATTATCTATGAATCTTATTTGAGTTTCCTCTGATCTCTTATAGCATGATTTCATATCCTTGTAATTCTCTTCGAGTTGTGGGTTTCGTTTGGCCAACTTGATATATAATTCTTGCAACGGGAGAAGTGCTTGGTTTTGGGCTCATACCGTGCGGTGACCTCACCCAGTGACAGAAGGGGTATCGAGGCACGCACCGTGTTGTTGCCATCAAGGGTAAAAAGATGGGGTTTATATCTATTGCATGAACTTATCCTTCTACATCATGTCATCTTGCTTAAGGCGTTACTCTGTTTGTTCTGAACTCAATACACTAGATGCATGCTTCATAGCGGTCGACGTGTGGAGTAATAGTAGTAGATGTAGAAAGTATCGGTGTACTTGTCTCGGACGTGATGCCTATATGTATGATCATTGCCTTAGATATCGTCATGACTTCGCGCGGTTCTATCAATTGCTCGACAGTAATTCGTTCACCCACCGTAATATTTGCTATCAAGAGAGAAGCCTCTAGTGAACACTATGCCCCCCGGGTCTACTTCACATCATATTTTCAGCTCTACACGTTTACTTCGTTGCACTTTCCACCTTCAGATCTCACCTTGCAATCAATCGTGAAGGGATTGATAACCCCTTTGTAGCGTTGGGTGCAAGTTTGTTGTTTTTGCACAGGTACTTTGGAGACTTGCCTTGATACTCCTACTGGATTGATACCTTGGTTCTCAAACTGAGGGAAATACTTACTGCTACTCTGCTGCATCAACCTTTGCTCTTCAAGGGAAAAACCAACACAAGCTCAAGAGGTAGCAACAGTACATGGACAATGCATAAAACAATTCAGCTTGTTTGCCTCAGCCACTTCGAGAAAGGATTTATTTGTCCCAACTCAAATACAACATGAGTTAATTTAAAAAGCAAAAAATATCATAGAAATATGTGCATTATCTTTGGCAAAAAATTCACCTTTTGGAGTAATCATGAACTTTTCTGAAGGCTATTTGGATTCATTGTAAATATTTTTAGTTGAACCTAGTATTTCAAAAGGGTTCTAGGGTTTATCATTCCCCATTTCAAATTCTTTTGAATTTTAACATGCATGGATGGTGATGGATGCAACTAATTACAAACATGAACCTAGGTGTTAGGGAAAGTGTGCACTCGATCACCTATGGGACCATTGGCCCCTTTGTGGTTCGGCGGGGAGACCACTTTGCACAAAGAGCAGAAACTACGAGGAGGCACGACGAGGAGACTCGAGGCGTTTACCCAGGTTCGGGCCACTCAGAAGCGTAAAACCCCACTCCTACTTTGGTGGATTTATTGAGGAAGACGAAGCTCGCACGACGTTCCGCCCTAGGAAGGTTTGTCGCGGAGAGCTACGACGTGCGTACAAATATTCTTGGGTCCTAATCCTTTGGGGTCCAAATCCCGTTCTAGGTTGCCTTGGGACTCCTTTTATATCTCAAGGGGGTCCAGAGTGGCAAACATGCATGATTAGACAGCTAACAGTGCTATCATACCTAACTCTGGCACTTGAGACAAAATGTCATAAATGGAGCCTTAGGTGGCGCGCGGGGGTGCATCCCCGACAAGCGCCTGCCACTGCTTAGCTGGATGTTGCTTGGTGTCTTGACATGCCTCTGGACGGGTGTGAACTATTCGTAATCTGCCTTCCGGCGCGTCGCCACATGTCTAGAGAGAGCCACTTAGCCATCCGGGAGCTCGATACCTAATTGATATGTGACTGGCATAGCGATGAGGTGGAGCAGTGGAGATAGGCTCACGCTTGCGGGGTCTTGTTGAGGATGTGTGAGCCTTCGTCCCCGCCAGGTGCCGGGGGTTCTTTGCGCGTCTTGGGCCATCCTTGGCTGCTTGTGTAGGTCTTGCTGACATCTGGTTCCGGCTCTTTCCTTGGGTTGATGGTTGCCTTTGAGGGGTTATGCTCTTGATGCCTGTGCAAACGTCAGGGGCACTGGGTACCCCATTACTAGTGCACTGCCAGGACCCTCGGGCCTGGCCCAAAGTTCATGCAGAGGCGTAAAATTGCTAAGGGGTAACTGCCAACCCGCTATTCTGCACTATCCCACCACTTCAAGTCGTTTCTGCGACGCGCACTTCATGCATTGCGAGAATCTCGCGGTGGGTGTGCGTTACTTAAAGGCCTGGTCATGGCAGAAGCCGCAACATCATGGATTGGATTGATGTGGTGGTTACATGTTCGTCCGTTATGGTGGGAAACGACGTAGGTGGAGATGGGCGGCGACCTTGGAGCATAGGAGAGCCAGCCCCGCTCGGCATCCTCCCTATAAAACCGGGTGGGATGCGGTAGGCTATGCTCATACATCCTTCTCCTCTCCTCCAACCTAGGGTTGCTCGGCTTGCTCTTCTCTTCTTTTCCCTTGAGGCTGCTTCAGTTTTTTCCTATGGCAAAAGGGCGAGGGTGTCCTCTATCTTCTGTGGGGGTAGGGAGAGCCTCCCTGCGGGATCATGCAACCGCTTCAGTCGTGGTGACGGAGGGCGGCACCAATACTTGAGGTGGGGGTGTCGGAAGGTCCCGGGGTCGCTGAGGAGCCCGTGGTCGAAGGGGACGGAGTGTCGTCCCGACCCTCCCCCGATGCCGCACTCGCTGCCGTTGTCGGGGCATACCGAAGGTACAATGATGGAGTTTGTCGTCGGGCTGCATGGTCCTCCCGCCAGTCATTTGTGCCTCCCTTGCCCTTTCACTAGGGTCATGGAGGTTGACAACCGCAGGGAACGTGGCTCCGCGTGCACGGTTGTTGTAACGGCGCCGTGCATGCTGACATTGAATATCCAACCCCTTGTGTCATGTTATTAAGGCGCGGGTCGAAGACCTTCGTGCATGCCCATAACTTCATGGTGGGGCGCGTTCTTCGCTTCAAGTTGGTGGAGGCCGACATGCTCTCCGTGAAGATCTATGAGCACCCGGCAGCTCATCTTGGCTGTTGTGAAGAGATCTCTAGTGACACCAAAAGGTCCTCCTGGAGCGACAGCAATCTGGAGGACAACACTAACAAGGACGGTGACACAGAGCCCCCAACTATCAAGTCAGAGTACAACAACTCGGGCTCCAGCTGACCGCCGGTCGCATCGTCACCGTTACCTCACGCCCCTACCCTCCCGGCAAGGCGATCTTATCGGGGGTCCTTGGCCCGGACGCTGCCTCATCTTTGATCTGGATCTCGGCAGGCTTCATCAACTTTGGCTTCGTCTTCGCCGCTTGTGGATACGCCAAGACACGTCCTTTTGGTCTGGACGGGGTCAGGCTGGGCTTCTGTTTTGTCCTCCATTTTCCCTCTTTTTCTCCTCTATCCAATTCCTAAAAGGAGAGGGATAAGGAGGGCATTACGGGGGACTTATCTTTTTATGAAGCAAAAGATTGTAGGCTCTTGCCAAATTTTGACTAGTGGAAATGTAATTTATTTTATCCATTTTGTACTGAAGAATGAATAAAATAAGCACCATTCATCTCTCTTGGGTACCGTCCTTCCGCCCTTCTACTTTTATTGTGTTGTATGTATGTTCTTGCCGTATAGGACTCCTTGCCGGGTTGCTGCAGGATGCAAGTGTCGAAGGAGGAGCAGGCCCCCTGAGAACAAACGAGCACCGTCCCCCAGCAAGGCCCCTTATCGATATCGGCGCAGTCCCTCCCAAGGCTAATAAGCGACACGAGATGAAGGACAACTCGTCTCGACAAGGATTTGTGCCAGGCAGAAAGTTCCATTGTACACAATTGAAAAGGAGCGGCAAGGATTTCCTTAAGGAAAGGAACAAAACTGAGCTTAAGATAAGGTGGTTTAAACTTATCTCTTTAGGGGCGGTCCCCTTGAAGTTGTGATAGTTCGCCTTCCTTGCTTTTCTGCTATCTCCTATTTACCTAGAGGTCAAACACACAGAGCAAAAGAGGGGCTCCGTCCCCTAGAAAGAGGGAATATGCAATAACAAGGATCATAAGTCCATCAAGCACTCTTAATAACTGATAAACTAAGGCAATAGTGACATCATAACACAAGTATATACATAATGCACATGAAAATGATGATATGATGCAATTCCTAGCTTTATTTATAAACAACATGTGTGCCTGGCTTTGTACAAAGAGTTGCATGCAACTGCGACAAATCTTGTACAAAAGGTGGTTGCCGGGGACTAGCCCGGCAATCGCGCCTTACGGGTAGAACTTACGAAGATGCTCAACGTTCCATGAGTTAAACACTTTGATGCTATGTTTAGTCTCTAGATGGACTACACCAAGTCTGGTGACTTGTACTACACGGTAAGGGCCTTCCCACTTTGGCGTTAACTTGTTAGAACCCTTGGCGGACTGAACGCGCCTAAGGACAAGGTTGCCTTCCTCAAAGCTTCGTGCATGGAACCTGCGGCTATGATAGCAACGCAGGGCCTGCTGGTAGCATGCAGCATGCACAGCGGCCCGGAGACGATCTTCCTCAAGGAGCGTGGCATCGTCATGCCGCAGCAGCTGTTTCTCCACTTCATCATAGGGAAGCACTCGAGGTGATCCATATATGAGTTTCGTGGGGATAACTGCTTCTGCCCCATATACTAGGGAGAAAGGTGTGCGGTCGGTAGCTCGACTCGGTGTTGTTCTGCGGGACCAAAGAACCACCGACAACTCATCAATCCAGCGCTTGCCGCATCTTTGCATTCTATCCAAAGTTCTTGTTCTGAGTCCTCGCAACAAGTTAGCATTGATCCTCTCGACTTACCCGTTGCTCCTTGGATTTGCAACAGAGGTGAAGGAGACCTTGCTTCCAAGGTTTTGGATGTACTGCATGAATATGCGGCTTGTGGACTGGGTGTCATTATTAGTGATTACTCGGTTGGGTACTCCAAAGCGGCACACTAGTCCTTTCATGAACTTCACAGGTGACCGTGCGGTCAGCTTTCTCACTAGCCCACCTCAGACCATTTTCTGAACTTGTCGATTGCTACGTACAAGAAATCAAAACTCCCGGTAGCGCGAGGAAAGGGCCCTAGGATATCAAGCCCCCACACCGAGAATGGCCAGGATAAGGGGATCGTGTGGAGGGCTTGTGCTGGCTGACGAATGTTCTTGGAATGGAACTCACGGGCCTCACACTTGGTGACTAGCTCAGTTGCGTCTTGGAGGGCTATAGGCCAATAGAAACCCTGCCGGAAAGATTTCCTAGCCAGGGCCCTCGATCCTATGTGTAACCCACATACGCCTCCGTGAATCTTTGCCAATAGCTTCATTCCTTCCTCCCGAAAGATGCACATTAATTTCACGCCGTTGGGTCTCCCTCTATACAGAGTGTCGTCAACAAACTAGTACATACTGGACTGACGGGCCACTTTTTCGGCCTCTTATTGCTCTTCGGGAAGTTCTCTTGTTTGAAGGAATCGGACAATATGTTGTGCCCAAGCTAGAGCGTGTGGCTCGATAGCGAGGACTAAAGGCATCTCCTCATTCGTGGTTGATCTTACCTCTACCACGAGAACCTGAGGTTCCGTGGGAGGGAGTGGCTCAAGAGGAGAAACGGAACCGTCTCTGGCAACTTCTCTACTAGGGGCTTCAGGAAGCTCTGTCGGGAAATGTTTCCGGAGTTCAGCTTTCTTCTGTTCCTCGTCATCGTTGAAGGGGATACAGATGGTTGAGTGAGGTGAAGGACAAAAATTCCTGGTTCCACAGAAAGTTTCTGTGCACCACACTTTGACATGTGATCATCAATGTTGTTCTATGCACATGGCACATGTTGTGCCTGCGATCCGTTAAAGCATGCCTCCAACTTCCTCTCTTCTTCAACGTAAGCCTCCATCAACGGGCTGTGATAATATTTGTTGATCTGCTTCGCAACGAGCTAAGAGTCTCCTCTGATCATTAGCTTCTTGATTCCCAACTATACCGCGATTCTGAGTACTTTAAGGAGTCCTTCATATTTGGCGGTGTTGTTGGTGGCTTCCTCCTGGGGAAAGTTCATTTGGACCACGTATTTGAGATGCTCTCTCGTGGGGGCGATGGGGAGCACACCTTCCCCGGCGCCCTGTAGTGAGAAAGCACCGTCAAAATACATCAACATTCGCCCGCAGAAAGGCAATAAGTGTGCTTTCCTATTTGTCGTTAAGGGTGGCACTGATGGTAAACGTACCGTCAGAGCCATCCTCCCTTCCCGAGACTTTGTTTGTTGCAGGGTAGGAGACCTTGGATTTCCTGCTAGTAGAACTCTCCGTAAGGTTATCGACAGGTGCAGCGCACTCGGCGGAGGCGTGCTTCCTGGAGTCCTTGCCGGTGTTCGTGCTAGATTTCTTTTCCGTCTTTAGGCTTCTGGCAGGAGCGGGTCCTTCTGCGGCTTCAGCTATTACTCCATCTCGATACATCTAGTCTACACAAATGACTGCATCTTTCCTGTCAGATGGGATGGAGATTACTCGCATTGGGCCTGACATCTTCAGAGTGTTGTAAGCATAGTGGGATGCTGCCATGAATTTTGCCAAGGTTGGCCAACCAAGAATTCCATTGTACGGCTAGGACAGTTCGACCACATCAAATACAACCTTCTCGGTCCGGTAGTTGAAATCTCGGCCAAATGCAACAGGCAAAGTTATCTTCCCCTTCGGCTGGCCTGTGGTAGGGTTAATTCCTTGGGATGAACTCGTAGGCTTGAGCTTGTTGTTAGCGATTTGCAGCCTCTTAACTACCTTAGAGAAATCAAGTTCAACCCTACCCCACCGTCAACTAACATCTTACTAACTTTGAGGTTGCGTACTATCGGAGAAACCTACTGCGGCAGACACCCGACCAGACTAATACGATTAGGGTGGTCCTCTACGTCAAAGATGATAGGCGTGCGGGACCATTCAAGCAGCCTCCGAGACTCTATCGCTGGCTCCATGGCGTTAACTTCGCGCGCCCACTGTTTGAGCTAGCGGCGAGAAGAGTGCAGGGATGCACGCCCGTCAACACACATGGCATGGGTTACCTTTTGGAATTTTATATCACTGGAATCCTCTCTGTCGTCTTCATCATCACTCACGTCATCTTCTTCTTTCTTCTCACAACCTCTCGCACGCTTTTCCTTTTGGTGGTAGGGCCTTGCCACGACGGCCTCCTCTACCACCGCGGCCCTTCCCGGCAGACCATCTTGGCCATTCTCCTTGTCACGCTTCTCGTACTCTCCTTTTTGCATTTCAGCAAGCTTCTCAACTTGGCGACATTCTTGGAGATCATGGCCTTGGTGCGATTGATCATGAAATATGGCCCATGAGACTTCCCGGTTTTCTCTACCGCTGCAACCTCCCGGCAATCCATGCATGAGGCAGCTCCCTTGCCAGGGGTCTCGGTTTTCGCCTTCTTGCCGGCGCTAAGATAACCAGAACTTTTGACGACCAATACTGCCTTTCCCTTGCATTTCTTGTTGCGCTTTCGCCTCCTCCACTTTGATCTGGGTGTATCGTCGTCATCATCAGAGTCGAGTCCGACACTTGCCTCCTATCCGGGGAGTCGCCTTCCTTCTTCAGCTCAAGCATACTTGTTCGCCAACGTGTACAACTTGTTAATGGTCTTGGGGAAGTTGATATTCATCTTGGCCCACAAACACCTGTTGCTCACGTTCGAATGAAACGCAGCAATCACGGTTGTGGGGTGTGTCTCGGGAATGTTTTGGTGCACTCTACTGAACCTCTGGATGTACTTCCGTAGGGTTTCCCCCTGCTTCTGCGGGAGGACCTACAAGTCGATGGGCTATCCTGGCTCCTGGTGACCACCCGTGAAGGCACCAACAAACTCGTTGCACAAGTTAGCCCATGATGAAATGTAATTCTCTAGCAGGTGCATCAGCCACGACCCCACATTTGGCTTGAGTGACATCTCTTCCTCCGGCAGCTTGGACGGCTATCATGTAGATGCCTAGGAATTCTGCCGGGTTGAGCTTTCCGTCATACTTCTCCGTTAGTTAACGCTTGAAAGCTTGGCTCGACGGCCAGCGGATCTGCCGAAGTTCGCGAGTGAAGGGAGGACACCCGACCTCGTAAGGTAGGTGTCCGCCAACACTGTGCGCGGGGTCGCAAGTGTCTATGGTGCCGTTGCGCATGTTAGATTGACGGTGTGCTTCCCAGCATCATTCAATGGTGATACGCGCGTCCTCCTTCCGCCGGTCTTCTAGTACAAGTCGTTGGTCTCGCTGGTCGCGCTGGCCAGACGAGGCCATGGATGCCTCGTCGGGCCCGTCAGTGCGTGGAGCTTGTTGCGGCTGTCCTTGTGTTTGCTCTTGAGGGGGGACTGCACCGTTAATGTGCCCCCTCAACACGACAATCAGTCCGGGCCGCCGTTGTCATCCGTGGACGATGTGACAGTCCTCCATGTTGTGATTCGTTGGCTTCGGCGAAGCCAATCAAACTCTGGATGGTGTCTTTCCACTCGTCCATCTTGTCAGCCGCCGGTGGAAAATTCAACAGCAGCTGAGCCCGCGCCATTACCTCCGCGGTTGTGTCCAGCATGAGCAGAGAGGCGGACCGTGACGTTGCTCGACTCCTGGTGAAACCAAGAGGAGCATCGTCACGCCCTTGTCATCGTGCACCAGTCGTCGTGGCGGTCTGACATGGAGTAGGCTGAGCTCGTGGATCTGTGGCCTTGCTCAGCACTCCGTCTTGCTCTAGACGAGGCACGCGCTTAGCAGCCACGCTCGTGAGAGGCACAACAGGTGGATCGCGGCTTGCTTCGGATTGGGCACCGTTGTTCTAGTTGCGGCCTCTGATGTGGCAGAAGCGTGGAGCCCGGGTGTCCCTTTAGCTCGCAGCACCAGGGCCAAGCTTGCCAGTACGCTGCTGCTGCTCGCCTCCGACGTTCTTTGTTCCGGCTTCGGCCGCGGGGGACACGACTGTGGCGCCTCCTGTACTGACCGCGTCGCCCGCGGCGCCCGCATCGCCAGGCGTCGCCGTGACGGCAGCAGTGTCCGCAGCCTCAAGCGTCGCGGCCTTTGAAGTAGAAGGATGGGCGTCTGCGCCAGTCTTCTTCTTGGGAGCCATGAGGAAAAGGAAGAGTGATGAAGATCGGCACGCTGCTAATAATCTCAGGTTTGTGCGAATGATCGTCCTCTACGTGGAGCGCCAAAGATGTCGGGGTAAGCGTGCACTCGATCACCTATGGGGATGAAAACGGAGCGGAAACGGACGGAACTGAGTGCTATCACATTTGTTTTCATATTGTTTTGCAGAAGTGGAAACGAATACAGAAACCCCGAAAATGAATACGGAAACAGATACTACCGGAAACAGACACGGAGCGAATACAAAATGGATACAGAAATGGAAGTGGGCATTGACCGGAACTTTAAAACCCCTTGAATCATAGAGTAATACAGACAACAACAAGAATAAATGAATTGCTAACATGTCTACACAAAAATTTGATTATGTTAGCAACATATCCTAGTATTGTATTAGTACATGACAATTGTGTATAGGGTCTAGCTGAGTACATATATGGTAGTATAAGTTGGGCCTCAAATGATTCAATATGCTCATTGTGTCATTGTGTGTTATTTGGTGGTTGGGCTACAAAGCAGCTGTAGGCCTATAGTAAAAATGGCAAATTCCATATTCAACGAAACGGAAAGTTCCATTTCCACATATGTTCCACCGGAAAACACTCTTTCATTTTTTTTCCGTTTACGCATTAAAAATTCCATTTCCATTTTCATTTTGCAAATTTGCATTTCCGCTTTCATATTTCCTCTCCGTTTTCATTTTTCCTCCGGAAAAGCGGAAAGTTTCCACTCCATTTTCATCCCTAATCACCTATGGGATCATTGGCCCCTTTGTGCTTCGGCGGGAGATCACGTTGCATAAAGAAAAGAAACTATGAGGCAGCACGACGAGGAGACTCGAGGCGTTTACCCAGGTTCGGGCCGCTGAGAAGCGTAAAACCCTACTCCTGCTTTGGTGGATTGAGTGGGGAAGACGAAGGTCGCACGATGTCCTGCCCCGCAAGGGTTGCCACGGAGAGCTAGTACGTGCGTACAAATATTATTGGGTCCTAATCCCCTGGGGTCCGAATCCCGTGCTAGGTTGCCTAGGGCGTCCTTTTATAGCTCAAGGGGCGTCCACAGTGGCAAATAAATATGATTAGATAGCTAATAGTACTATCATACCTAACTCTGGCACTCAGACAAAATATCATAAATGTAGCCTTAGGTGGCGCGTGGGGGTGCATCCCCGGCAAGCTCCTACCACCGCTTAGCTGGATGTTGCTTGGTGATTTGACTTGCCTCTCGACGGATGTCAATTGTTCGTAATATGTCTTCCAACGCATCGCCACGTGTCTAGCGAGACCCACTTAGCCATCCGGGAGCTCGACACCTAATCGATAAGTGACTGGCGTAGCGATGAGGTGGAGCGGTGGCGGATTGGCTCGCTCTTGCTGGGGGATAACTTGCCGGGTCTTGTTAAGGATGTCTGTGCCTTCATCCTCAGCAGGTGACGGGGGTTCTTGGCGCGACTTGGGCCCATCCCGGGCTGCTTGTGTAGGTCTTGCCGGCGTTTGTTTCCGGCTATTTGCTTGGATTGGTGGTTGAGTTTGAGGGGTTATTCTCTTAACGTCTGCGCAAAAGTCGGGGGCATAGGGTACCCCATTACTAGTGCATTGACACTAGGGTTGTGACAGTTATCCTATTTGTTGAGGATGCAGCGACCATAGAAGCCTGGGGCATGATAGATGGTCTTCTTCTTGCTAACAAGATGGGCTGCAGCAGAATTCATGTAGAGGCAAATTCCTTGGAGGTTATTGATGTGATGCAGAAGGGTGGGAATTCTTTGGGCTGTGCAGCGGCCATCTATGAAGAGTGCTCCTTTTTAGCTCATAATTTTTCTTCTATAGTTTTTATTCATTATCCTAGGGAGGCCAATATGGCGGAAGATGTGTTGACTAGGAACTCGAAGATGTGCTCCTTTGGATTTCTTAGTAGATGTACTCTCAAACACATATCCTTATTTGTCCATGAAATATAAACCGTCATGATGACACTTTTTTTTTAAAAGTCATTGGTTCATGAAAGGAAGTTAGACTTCTCTCCTTTTTTATCCGATTCAACGAAAAATACATGTGGTGACCCTAAGATAAGACTGATGTCAAGTTATATGCTCGAATTTGGACATTTCATTTGGTAGTTCAGATTTCACTTCGGATCATATATGTGGTTCAAGGTTCACGATGTAGTAGTTTGTTCTCCGTATTTTCAATCGATGAAATGATGCTTGTCGAAGACAGGCCCTGGACTTGTATAGCAACATAATAATAAGCCAACACTGCATTGCAGTACGTGTAAGTGACAGATGATGGATGGAGTAGCCCATACATATGTGGGGCCAGCCATCATCGATTTGGTAGTTCAGAACGTACCCATACATGCATATGACTTACAGACAGCTCAGAACGTACCCATACATGCATATGACTTACAGACAGCTCAGAACGTACCCATACATGCATATGACTTACAGACTTAACATTCACTTTCGGGGATATGAATGCATACTCCAAGTGCATGTGACAAACGAGTCTATAATTAAGATGTTCGTTGTTCTTTTGTTTCTTTTTGCCCGGCCGGAAACCACGGCTGACATGCATCATGCAAAAGTGGAGTACGTATTACGTAATGAGTGTGCCCCCCAAACATGATGGAGATGCATGCATGCATGCTGCAGCGTGTATTATTATTTTTATTTCAAACATTGTAAACTTTAATCAAGGCTTATTGAAAAAATAGCAACATCTATAGCGTTATTTCAATACTGTTTGTTTCATGACAGAATTGATTTTCATATCATATATATTTGCTATCGTGGACATTCATATATACTTTTCGATATTGTTGGTCAAATTTCGCAAAGTTTGATTTAAGACGAATACATTAGGTACTCCCTCCGTTTCGAAATATTAAGTCTTTTTAGATATTTCAATACCAAGTACATATGGATGTATATAACATATATTTTAACTACAGATTCAGCTATTTTACTTTGTATGTAGTCTATATTGAAACCTCTAAAAAGATTTATAATGAAAGAGAGACAGAGAAAGTATTATATGCTTGGACGGCTGGAGTATATGCTGATGTTGCATGCCCACATATGTAGTCAGGGACGGACCGAGAAAACTTATAAGGGGGGCCAAATGAACGAAGTAAAAGTTTAAGGGGGGCCAGGAACATACTCCCTCCGTTCCTAAATATAAGGAGGTGTTTGTTTTGGGGAAAAATCTCCGTTACCTGTTTACGGTGGAAACGAAAAACGTTACAGGTGTTTGATATGCGCACACTGTAATTGGATTCCTCCGTAAACGACTCCAGGCCAGCTTTGGATCGATACCACCAATGACCCCCCGTAAAGCGTTGCCTTACCGCACCTCTCCTCCCACGATCTGTTTCTCCACGACCAGCGCCGCCGCTTCCCTGATCCACTTCGACTCCAGCGCCGGCGCCTTCGCAATCCCCTTCGAGGCCCTCTCCGTCTCCCCTCGATCCTCTCTTCCTCATTCAGCTCCGCCGACGCCTGGTAGCCATCATCGCCGCCCTTGGTCGCCGCCCGAGCTCGCCATCGCTACCGCCATTGGTCACCGCCCCTAGCTCGCCCTCGTCGTCGGACTGTCCGCTGCAAGGTTCATGCTTCCTCCATCCTCCTTCTTCTGTCGTCAGCTCTCTGTCCTCCTCCCTTATCTGCTCTCGTTTCCATCCCGTGTGCCCTTTTCTGCTCTTCTTCTCTCGTTTCCATCCCGTGTGGCCTTTTCTGCTCTTCTTCTTTTCAGCCACTCGCCATGATGACCCGATCTGTAAATGATTCCTTTACACGCATGAACCAAACAAAATAGAGATTTGGCCATTACGTCCTTGTTACCAGTGTGATCTAATTCCCTTACCATTCACGTTACCAGTTTCTAATCCAAACACATCCTAAGTCTTTTAAGAGATTTGACTAGTGGTCTACATACGAAGCAAAATGAATGAATCTATATTCTAAAATATGTCTATACACTAGTGGAAAACGGGCCTTTGGCCTGGACCCTTTAGTCCCGGCCTCCCTCTGGGCCGGGACTCAAGGCCCGGCCACGTCGCCCCAAATCGCAATGCCGCCCACGAGGCTTTGGTCCCGGCCCGTAAGGAGCCTTTAGTCCCGGTTTGTGTCTCAAACCGGGACTAAAGGGATGCGCAGTGTGCAGCCCGCATGTGCGCCACCTTTAGTCCCGGTTTGTGTCTCAAACCGGGACTAAAGTCCTCTGCCTATATATAGCACAGCCCCCCTCTCCCCTCTTCCTTGCATTTTTCTTGGATGGAAGAGTGTGGGTGTGTGCTAGCTCTCCATTTTTTTATGCACTAGAGGTGTGTGTTGAAATGTGTGTTAGAGCGATGCCGCTTCAGTTCACCGAACACAACTACGATATGAGATGCCCGAGCCACGCTTAAACCTCTTCCTCTTTATTTCTACTTATTCTAAAAGGTTAGCAACTATATTTGCTCGTTTAGACCGTGTGTAACTAATTTTTAGGATCGTGATTGTATTTGATATAGTGTCATATAACGCAGATCAGCCATCCATGGATGTACGGTGATCGACGCACAACCTCTTACAGAGAAGGCATGCATTCTTTTCGAGATGCAGCCGATGCGAACAAGCATGGTGGTGGCTATATGTTTTGTCCATGTGTTGAATGTTGGAATGAGAAGGATTACACTTCCTCAAGAGTCATTCAGAGCCACCTCCTTCGGTCAGGTTTTATGTCGGGCTATAATGTTTGGACCAAGCACGAAGAAAGAGGGGTTATGATGGAAGACGATGATGAAGAAGAAGAGAACGATGATGACAACTACCGATCCATGTTCCCTGAGTATGCTGATACCGCAATGGAAGACAATGAAGAAGAAGATCAGGATGAAGAACGGGAACCAGATGAGCCCGCTGATGATCTTGGCCGGCTCATTTCTGATGCACGGCGAGGTTGCGACACAGAAAAGGAGAGGTTGCAGTTCGAGCAGATGTTACAGGACCACAACAAATTGTTGTATCCAACTTGTGAAGATGGCCAGAAGAAGCTGGGTAGCACATTGGAATTGCTGAAGTGGAAGGCAGAGACCGGTGTGACTGACTCGTCATTCGAAAAGTTGCTGGTACTGATGAAGAAGATGCTTCCAAGAAAGAACGAATTGCCCGCGAGCACGTACGAAGCAAAGAAGCTTGTCTGCCCTCTAGGATTAGACGTGCAGAAGATACATGCATGCCCTAATGACTGCATCCTCTACCGCGGTGAGAAGTACGAGAATATGGATAAATGCCCGGTATGCACTACATTGCGGTATAAGATCAGAAAAGATGACCCTGGTGATATTGAGGGCAAGCCACCCAGGAAGAGGGTTCCTGCCAAGGTGATGTGGTATGCTCCTATAATACCATGGTTGAAACGTCTGTTTAGAAATAAAGATCATGCGAAGTTGTTGCGATGGCACATGGAAGATCGTATGAAAGACGATAAGTTGAGGCACACCGCTGATGGTCGGCAGTGGAGAAAAATCAAGAGAGAGTTCCCGAGATTTGCAGCTGACGCAAGGAACTTATGGTTAGGTCTGAGTACAGATGGCATGAATCCTTTTGGGGAGCAGAGTTGCAGTCACAGCACCTGGCCCGTTACTCTATGTATCTACAACCTTCCTCCTTGGTTGTGCATGAAGCGGAAGTTCATTATGATGCCAGTGCTTATCCAAGGTCCAAAGCAACCCGGCAACGATATTGATGTGTACCTAAGGCCATTAGTTGATGAACTTTTACAGTTGTGGGCCGAACCAGGTGTACGTGTGTGAGACGAGCACAAACAAGAGGAATTTGACCTTCGAGCGTTGCTTTTCGTAACCATCAATGATTGGCCTGCTCTTAGTAACATTTCAGGACAGTCAAACAAGGGATACAATGCATGCACGCACTGTTTGGATCAGACAGAAAGTATATATCTGGACAAATGTAGGAAGAATGTGTACCCGTACAATCGTCGTTTTCTTCCGCCCAAGCATCCCTTAAAGAAAAAAGGCAAGCATTTCAATGGCAAGGCAGAACCCCGGGGGAAGCCTGTCATCCGTACTGGTGCTGAAGTATTTGATATGGTCAAAGATTTAAAAGTAATCTTTGGAAAGGGTCATGGCAGCCAACCTGTTCCTAACGGCCCTAATAAGCGCGTACCCATGTGGAAGAAGAAATCTATATTTTGGGAGCTACCCTACTGGGAAGTCCATGAGGTCCGCTCGGCAATCGACGTGATGCACCTGACGAAGAATCTCTGCGTGAATATTCTAGGCTTCCTGGGCTTGTATGGGAAGTCAAAAGATACACCGGAAGCACGGGAGGACCAGGAACGTCATAAAGGAAGAGATGGCATGCATCCAGGGGAGTTTCAAGGGCGTTCCAGCTACGCTCTTACTAAGGAAGAGAAGGAAATCTTCTTTGAAGTCCTTTTCAATATCAAGGTCCCGACTGGCTTCTCGTCGAATATAAAGGGAATCGTAAATATGAAAGACAAAAAATTCCAAAACCTAAAGTCTCATGACTGCAACATGCTTATGACGCAATTGCTTCCGGTTGCATTGAGGGGAATTCTACCGGAAAATGTTCGCCTGGCAATTGTGAAGGTATGTGCATTCCTCAATGCAATTTCTCAGAAGGTAATCGATCGAGAAAGTCTATCAGGGTTACAGATTGATGTGGTCCAATGTCTGGTCAGCTTTGAGTTGTTGTTCCCGCCATCCTTCTTCAATATAATGACACACCTCCTAGTTCACCTAGTCGAAGAGATTAGAATTCTTGGTCCTGTGTTTCTACACAATATGTTCCCCTTCGAGAGGTTCATGGGAGTCTTAAAGAAATATGTTTGTAACCGTGCTAGGCCAGAAGGAAGCATCTCCAAGGGCTATGGAACAGAGGAGGTCATTGAGTTTTGTGTGGACTTTCTTCCTGACCTTAAGCTGATTGGTGTTCCTGAATCTCGGTATGAGGGTAGGCTGACAGGAAAAGGCACACTAGGAAGGAAAGCAAAAGTATGTATGGACGGGCATTCTTTCTCTCAATCACACTACACAGTTCTACACAATTCCACCATGGTGGCTCCGTATATCGTGAGACACAAGAATATTCTACGCTCCGAAAACCCGGGGAAGGCTGACTCTTGGATTAAAGGGGAACACGAGAAGACTTTCCGCAGTTGGCTGCAGACACATCTCATGAATGACGACACCGTTGGAGATCAGCTGTACTGTTTGGCCAGGCCACCATCTTCTACTATATGTACTTTCCAAGGGTATGAGATAAGTGCGAATACATTTTACACGGTTGCCCAAGATAAAAAGAGCACAACCAAAATAGTGGTGTCCGCTTTGATGCAACAGATGAGAATGGGCACTGTTTGGAAACATATTACGGGTACATAGAGGAGATATGGGAACTTGACTATGGACCTACTTTTAAGATCCCTTTGTTTCGGTGCAAATGGGTGAAGTTGACAGGAGGCGGGGTAGATGTAGACCAAAAGTACGGCATGACAACAGTGGATCTCAACAATCTTGCGTACATGGACGAACCATTTTTCCTAGCCAATGATACCGCTCAGGTTTTCTATGTGAAGGACATGTCTACAAAAACGAGAAAAATAAATCAGCAAAAGAAGATATCGTCCGATGAGCCAAAACTCCACATAGTTTTTTCAGGGAAAACAAACATCGTGGGAGTAGATGATAAGACAGACATGTGAGTAGATTATAATAAGTTTCATGAAATTCCGCCCTTCAAAGTGAAAACTGACCCAAGCATCGTACTGAATGATGAAGATTCTCCATGGCTACGACCCAAAAGAAAATAGAAATAATAGATAGGAATATTGGTACAATAATGTAATAATGGTGTAGCCCTCTCAACTTTTTAACACATGTTATGTGGGTGAAATGATGATAGGATGTGAACTTTCAACATTTTCACAGTTCATTTGTAGTGCTTTTCAATTTCAGGGTCAAGTAGCTCAAAAAAAATAAGTAAATGCACGAAGAATACCAAATGAAGTCAGAAATTGTTGAAATTTTGTGACATACCTTTGAATGGTGCATTTTGAACACACAAAAAGTATGGAGTTCAAATAAGTTCAAAAAAATGAAATCCCTTTTGTAAGAGATGAGTTCTCGTTCGAAACCGTGATACTTCGAGAGAGATTGTCCATTTTGTACACGAAGTGCATCCAGTTTTTGTCGTAGCCCTCTCAACTTTTTAACACATGCTATGTGGGTGAAATGATGATAGCATGCCAACTTTTAACATTTTCACAGTTCATTTGTAGTGCTTTTCAATTTCAGGGTCAACTAGCTGAAAAAAAATAAGTAAATGCACGAAGAATACCAAATGAAGTCAGAAATTTTTGCAATATTGTGACGTGCCTTTTAATGGTGCATTTTGAACACACAAAAAGTATGGAGGTCAAATAAGTTCAAAAAATGAAATCCCTTTGTAAGAGATGAGTTCTCGTTCGAAACCATGATACTTCGAGAGAGATTGTCCGTTTTCTACACGAAGTTCATCCAGTTTTTGTCGTAGCCCTCTCAACTTTTTAACACATGCTATGTAGGTGAAATGATGATAGCATGCCAACTTTCAACGTTTTCAGAGTTCATTTGTAGTGCTTTTCAATTTCAGGGTCAACTAGCTCAAAAGAAAAAAAAGTAAATGCACGAAGAATACCAAATGAAGTCAGAAATTGTTAAAATTTTGTGATGTACCTTTGAATGGTGTATTTTGAACACACAAAACGCATGGAGTTCAAATAAGTTCAAACAAATGAAATCCCTTTGTAAGAGATGAGTTCTCGTTCGAAACCCTGATACTTCGAGAGAGATTGTCCGTTTTGTACACGAAGTGCATCCAGTTTTTGTCGTAGCCCTCTCATCTTTTTAACACATGCTATGTGGGTGAAATGATGATAGCATGCCAACTTTCAACATTTTCATAGTTCATTTGTAGTGCTTTTCAATTTCAGGGTCAACTAGGTCAAAAAAAATAAGTAAATGCACGAAGAATACCAAATGAAGTCAGAAATTGTTGAAATTTTTTGATGTGCCTTTGAATGGTGCATTTTGAACACACAAAAAGTATGGAGTTCAAATAAGTTCAAAAAAATGAAATCCCTCTGTAAGAGTTGAGTTCTCGTTCGAAACCGTGATACTTCGAGAGAGATTGTCTGTTTTGTACACGAAGTGCATCCAGTTTTTGTCGTAGCACTCTCAACTTTTTAACACATGCTATGTGGGTGAAATGATGATAGCATGCCAAATTTCAACATTTTCAGAGTTCATTTGTAGTGCTTTTCAATTTCAGGGTCAACTAGCTCAAAAAAAAATAAGTAAATGCACGAAGAATACCAAATGAAATCAGAAATTGTTGAAATTTTGTGATGTGCCTTTGAATGGTGCATTTTGAACACACAGAAAGTATGGAGTTCAAATAAGTTCAAAAAAATGAAATCCCTTTGTAAGAGATGAGTTCTCGTTCGAAACCCTAATACTTCGAGAGAGATTGTCCGTTTTGTACACGAAGTGCATCCAGTTTTTGTCGTAGCCCTCTCAACTTTTTAACACATGCTATGTGGGTGAAGTGATGATAGCATGCCAACTTTCAACATTTTCAGAGTTCATTTGTAGTGCTTTTCAATTTCAGGGTCAACTAGCTCAAAAAATAAGTAAATGCACGAAGAATACCAAATGAAGTCGGAAATTGTTGAAATTTTGTGATGTGCCTTTGAATGGTGCATTTTGAACACACAAAAAGTATGCAGTTCATTATCATAGTTTTGTCAAATTCTCAAATATGCAAAAAGAATTTTAATAAACATAGTTTTTAATTGAAAATAACAAAATAGTTAATAGTTTGGATAGTCAAAATAATTAATTTTGAAAATAGAAACTAGTTTTGAACTATTTATTCAATTTCAAACACTTTTCATTATCATAGTTTTGTCGAATTCTCAAATACGCAAAAAGAATTTTAATAAACATAGTTTTTAATTGAAAATAACAAAATAGTTAATAGTTTGGATAGTCAAAATAATTAATTTTGAAAACAAAAATAGTTTTGAATTATTTATTCAATTTCAAACACTTTTCATTATCATAGTTTTGTCAAATTCTCAAATATGCAAAAAGAATTTTAATAAACATAGTTTTCAATTGAAAATAACAAAATAGTTAATAGTTTGGATAGTCAAAATAATTAATTTTGAAAATAGAAAATAGTTTTGAATTATTTATTCAATTTCAAACACTTTTGATTATCATAGTTTTGTCAAATTCTCAAATATGCAAAAAGAATTTTAATAAACATAGTTTTTAATTGAAAATAACAAAATAGTTAATAGTTTGGATAGTCAAAATAAATAATTTTTAAAATAGAAAATATTTTTGAATTATTTATTCAATTTCAAACACTTTTCATTATCATAGTTTTGTCAAATTCTCAAATATGCAAAAAGAATTTTAATAACCATAGTTTTTAATTGAAAATAACAAAATAGTTAATTTTGAAAATAGAAAAAAATTGAAACTATATGATAATTTATAGAGAAAATTAAACCTTAATTCAAAGTGACCTCACTTTGAATTCCGGTTTAATTTTCTCCATAATTTCAAATATAGTTTCAATTTTTAAATTTACAGTCATTTTAGGCCCGTAAGCCTGCTTTAGAGATGAGCTCGATGGAGATGGTGCGACGGGGCTTATAAACTAGTGTTAGTCCCCCTCGCTGGGCGAGGTGGGACTAAACTTATCGTGCAGCCAGCGAAGGGGCTTTAGTACCGGGTGGAGCCACGACCCGGGACTAAAGCCCCTCGCCTGATGCCTACCGAAAAGGGGTCTTTAGCCCCGGGTCGTGGCTAGACCCGGAACTAAAGGGTGTCTTTAGTCCGGGTCGAGCCCCGACCCGGGACTAAAGCCCCTCGTTTCCCGCCTCCTCGCCTGCCGAAAAGGGGTCTTTAGCCCCGGGTCGTGGCTCCACCCGGGACTAAAGGGTGTCTTTAGTCCCGGTTCGAGCCCCGAACCGGGACTAAAGATCCTACTATATATACGGCGCGGACGAAAATCCATTTCGTTCTCTTCTTCCTCTCGCTCTCCTCTCCTGCCCGGCGCGCCAACGGATCCTCGACGCTGCCAGGCTGCCCGCCATCGCCGTCGCCCTGTCGTCCTCCTCGCCGGCCTCCTCGCCGGCCTCCTCGTCAGCCTCTTCATCGCCCTGCCGTCCTCCTCGCTCGCGCCGTCGCCCTGCCCACTCCGGTAAGCCCCCAACCCCCTCCTCCTCCCCAACACGTATGAAGGACGAGACGCCGGCGCCCGCCGGCGGGGACTCCACCACCGCCGTCGTGCCAGCCGGTGAGGAGGAGAAGAAAAGAAGAAAAAAGAGAAGAAAGAAGAAAAAGGAGAAGAAAAGAAGAAAAAGGAGAAGAAAATAAGAAAAAGGAGAAGAAAAGAAGAAAAAGGAGAAGAAAAGAAGAAAAAGGAGAAGAAAAGATTTTTTTTTGTCATTTAATTCCTATTGTTATTATGTTTGTGCTAGATTATTAGGGTTAGTAATATTTAGAATTGGGTTAGGGTTACGAGAAGAAGAAAGATGAAAAAAATAAGAAAATAAGATTAGGAAAAAGGAAAATAAGAAGAGGAGGAGAAGAAAAGAAGAAAAAGGAGAATAAGAAGAGGAGGAGAGGAGAAGAAGTGGAAAAATAGAAGAAGAGGAGAAGTAGAAGAAGAGAAGTAGAAAAAGAGAAGTTGAAGAAGAAGCGGAGAAGAAAATAAGAAAGAAGAAGAAGAAGAAGAAGAAGACATTTCTACGTATATAGATGCTTAATTAGTGTTTCTTAGATTATTGCTTAATTTTGCTATTGTATATGCTTAAGTGTTAATAGTTTATTTTACTATATATACAATTTGTTTATTTTTAGCAAGAAAATTAATAGAACTAGTTTATTTTTGTAGTTCATTTTACGATGCCTATCCCGCATCCTCGTCGTCGACTCGGCGCAGGACACCTGCTTGATCAGAGGCGCCATGTCCGGGACTGGGCTCCGCCCGGCTCGTATTGGGAGGTCTTACCTTCCGGGGGGCGTAGGTTGGTGAGGAGCCAGCCCGTTGTTGAACCGATCCTTGTTTGGTGGCGGTCGCGTGGGCCAGTGACGGTGCCGAGGCTTCCGGACACCGCAGAGGTGGTACGTCACTGTGTCAGCGAGGAGGATGAGCACGTCCATCGCTACATGGTTGCGTAGGAGGGCAGGTTCGAGCATACCTGGCAGGTTCTTCAGGGATCTCACTGGAGCTATGATCCTGTGATGGTTCCTTCTCTTTGGGTGTCCACCGCCCGCGACGATACCCGTCGGGCGCTACGGTTCTAGCTGTATCAGTGATGCTATATGTATGATAGTATTCGAGGAGTATTAGTGATAATATTCGACGATGTACAGACGAAAGAGATGATGTAGTTTTTCTTATAATTGAATGCATGCTAATTTGAATACTACTTTATTTTACGATTTGGTTTTGCTTATTGAATGCTCAAATTGGAAAAGTACTCCTACTTTGAATACTATGCAGAAATCTAGGAGTCCCGGGTGGAGCCACGACCCGGGACTAAAGTTGTTTTGGAACGGAGTTCCTGATAGAATAATTCTTTTTTGGTCAAAAGTTCAACAAAGTCCTTTGACACTAGACAATGTGACATATAGAAGGGTAGATGAGATCAGGAAAAATAGGATCATTTTCTACACATCTAGAATGTCGCCATTTTGTTAAATCCTTAAAGGTTAAGAGAATCCGTTAGACATATTTTAGAGTTTAGGTTCTAGCCAAGACCCGGGACTAAAGGTCCTCCTATATAAAATGACACTTCGAAGTTTCCAACCCCTCTTATATAGTTTGTTAGTTTATTAGTTAATCAAATGTCCGTTTTTTGCATAACTATGGATCCACATATCAGGAACCTCGAAGAGGAAGAACTTCTCAAAGATATAATCAAAGACGGCCCCGACGTTGAACCAGCTGAATCTCCATCGTCATATCTAAACCCCTCCGGATATGGAATGGAGGTCGACCGACACGAAGATGAAGCAGATGGGGCAGGAGATAGGTCCAATGACGGAGAAGGTGATAGCTCCACTCATGGAGAAGCCGGTGGAGAAGCCGGTGGAGAAATAATAAAGTCCAGCAAGGTATACATATGAAGTTCGACAATCACTTGTAATGTGTGAAAAATATTGGAGATAGCTCTATATTGTATACATATACATTCATTTGACGAATGTTTCTCCCTCTTAGGCCTCCACATCGAGCAAAGCTACGAAACGAGGCCCGACTAGAAAGTTGGATGCACGGACGCATTACACCTTTGAGGTGATATTGCCTACGAGCGAACCCAAGCTTCCTAAGAATGCTGCTGACACATTCAAGAAGCAATGCGGAGTTCTCGTTAGGGATCACGTCTCGATCAGCGTTCGGGAGTGGAACAAGTGCAAAGGGGCAGCCGATAGTGACTATGTCGCCGAAAGGTACAAAGATAATCTTTGGAATGATCTCATGTCACATTTCAACCTGCCAGAATGGAGAATGAAGACGCCGCAAAAAAACTGAGGGCCAAAGTCAAGCAGTGGGCTCTAGCCGAACTGTTCCGTAGCTAGAAGAAGAAGCTATGGAAAAACTATCTAAAGACAAAGAAAGTGCCAATATTCGAGGGGTATCTAGCCAAGCAGGCGAATCACTGGAAGGCATTTCAAGAGTACAAGGAGTCAGAAGATGCCCACGCATTATCAGAAAAGAACAAGAAAAATGCCGACTAGAAGAAATATCACCACAAGCTGGGGCCAGGGGGCTATGAGACTGCCATCCCAAAGTGGGATAAGAAAGAGAAAGATCTTCTAGCTAAAGGCATCATACCTGAACCACTCTGTGATGAGTGGGAATTGAGATCAAGAAATTGGTTCCTTGCGCATGGTGGTTCGTACGACGAAGAAACAGGGGACCTCATCTGTAGTGACGATCTTAGGATACCCAGGGAGAATTGGAAAAAGATAGTGAAAGAAATTAAGGAGGGAAAAAGACAGTTCACTGCAGATAGAGAGAAAGATTTGCTCACACTGGTCCTTGACAGTGACGAACATGGAGGACGAACGCGAGGCTTCGGTCCTTCTTACCCGTGGTGGCTTGGGTTTGCCACAGACAAAGACACTTACAAAAGTCGAGCGAGAGCAAAGAAGCGACAACAGGATGAGGAAAATGACAAGTTCAACCAGTTGCTTGCCAGGATTAACGAGCAACAAAAGCAGATTGATGAGCTTAGAGGAGTAGCGCGCCAGGAAGATCCTGCACTCGATATTACCGGCGCCCCATCTAAGCGGAAAAGCAACGTGGCTAAATCTGAGGCCCCGCCAGACGATGCACGAAGAATGATAGAGGGCGGTCCCGGCTATCTCGTGGATGGAATCAAGGAGTCAACATCATGTGAACTCCATCAGAAATTCAAGAACATATCCATGAAGGTGGCCGTCGGACAAGCTTTACCTTCTGGCCCCGATGCACGCTCGCATGGCCGTGAGATTCGAGCTGGCTTTGCTAAAGTCGGCGTGGATGAAATCATGGCGGGGTTTCATGAAATGGAGCTCGACATAGCTGGACCCGAAGATGAGAAGACACTCGGAGAAGTACTGGGTGGAGTCATCCTATGGGACAAGAACTAAATCAAGCTTCTAGGCTTGGCCCCAAGGACAACACCGCCTCCGAGTCGTCGCAGGTCACCTACACCTCCATCACCTCCAAGCCCTCCACATGACGACGGCCAGCACAACACGAGTCCTTCTCGATCACCGCCGCCGGACTTGGGTCGTCCGTCTCCGCCGCCGCCCGCTCCGGATACTAAGCGGAAGCGTGCCAGCAAGAACGCTCCGCCGATGATTTCTAAGCGACGGAGCTCCCCAAAGCGCAAACTGTCGCCCCTCCCAAAGGTACCTCATGCTAATCTTCCTATCAGACCTTATGATCGTACCGCCGAGGAAAACGCCAGGATAGCAAAGGAACATCATGATGCGCAGATGAAAAAGAAGGAACCTGAGCCCCGCCCGGAATACACCGAGAAGCAAATAGCATTTGCAAAATACATCACGAACCTTCCATCACAGTATGACTTACACCATAAGCCTGATGACTATACACGCACATTGCAGAAGGAAGTGAAAAAGAGAAGATCACGTGCAAGTGCAAGTGGGAGCAAATCAAGTTCAACTACAAGCAAAAAAAGATCAGACGTTCCTCAGCTTGGACAACAGGCCAAACAGTCGATCCCACCCCTCAGGGTGTTACCCGAGAATGTCCCCCCTCTGGTGCAGGGGAAAGATTTGGAATTAGCAAAGAAGTGGGCGGATGAATGGGATATCCTGGTTGAAGACGTTCTGGCTTCCCAAGACGACAGGTTACCCAAGGCAGTGGTAGCCCCTAAGCCACAGTTTGTCATGGGAGCGCCTTTGGTCAGCAAAGATGATCTCCCAACAAATATGTGTTACTTGCATACATGGTACTTAAGTGAATCAAAGAATGGGAGAACGATGATCGTGGTGAGTGTCCCACGGGAGTACTACGGCCGCCCCGAAGAAATCCATATCGACTTTGATGAACTCTTCCAGATGTACAATGCCGACGCCCTCGACAAATCGCTTATGAGTTGCTATTGTCTGTAAGTTTTTCAATTCGTTGTCTACATATAACTTGTTTAGTTATTTCAATTCATTGTCTACATATAACTTGTACTCTATTATGCAGAATGAAGATTCTGGATTGTAAAAATAGGAACATCCTAAATATTGGGTTTATTGACCCAGATAAAATACATATAGCGATGCTAACTGATAAACCCAAGGAGACGGAGGAAAACCTTCTAAGGTTTCTAACAAATCAAAATTTCTGTGACCACATACTGTTTCCATACAACTTCAGGTGAGGGTATTTACTCTGTTGTGTCCATTCACTTATAAGTGTAATTGATAAGTTACTGACACACACACACACATATATATATATATACATGTGCAGTTTCCATTGGATTCTGTTGGACATTCAAATTGATAAGGGAAGAGTTGATGCCTTCGACCCATTATCGAGACCCTTGGAAATTTTCCAAAGCCTGCAGGACATGCTCCAAGGGTAATTTCAATCATTCTTGCGCTCTATCGGTCTCTTTCGATGGTTTTCTGATATATCAATTAATGAAAAACTTAGCAAATCATTTTCCTTGCCGGGCAGGGTTTGGAAGTGGTTCAAGTGCGTGACTCCCGGTATCGAGCCTGAGAAGCTGACCTTTAGAGCGACTCAGGTAAGTAGTAGTATGATATACTTCTATTTTCAATACATTTATGATGCTAGATTATTATTTTGATTATATATATTCTATTCTCGTAAAGTGCGACCAGCAGCCACGCGGGACGCATCTATGCGGATACTATGTTTGCGAGACCATTCGCACGTTTACCTCTGAGCACAAGGATCACAGATACGACGTAAGCAATGAACATTCACACCTCTATTTTTACCTGTCATTCTTTGTTATCATGATTGATATTCATATTCATCTCCTCTTCTTATATAGTACACGTCCATGAGGGAGAAGTCCCTACCAGAGCAACGCGCGATTGCTGTTGCAGAGGAGCTTGCGACCTTTCTGAGGACCGAAGCTATAGATGACAAAGGACGATTAAGTGTAGCTAGGGGCCATTACTGATGTTGGTCCATGTAATCGAATAGACGGGCTCTAGTCCCGATAATTCAGATCTCCATATAATTGTATATATATGCTCGTTTGTAAGATAAGTTAATCTTATATATATATGCATAATTATTTCTATTTAGAATTATATGAAAACTAATTCCCAAACACCAAACGAGGCATCATGTTAATCTCCCGAACACCTAAACCTTAAAACCCTAAAACCCAGAAATAAACAAAATCTGCAGAAACTCTTTAGTCCCGGTCCGTGTTAAGACCCGGGACTAAAGGGCCTGCCCGTGAGGGCGCTCCGAGGCGCCCACGTGGAGCACCTTCGGTCCCGGCTTGGAACAGGGCCGGGACTAAAGGTTAGGCCTTTAGTCCCGCCCCTTTAGTCCCGGTTGGTGAACCGGGACTAAAGCCCCTTACGGGCCGGGGCTATAGGCCCTGTCCCCACTAGTGATATACATCCGTATGTAGTCCATTGGTGGAATCTTTAAAAATACATATATTTAGGAACGGAGGGAGTATATTTAAAGCATTTTACGTTAACAACATAGGGGTGCTTCCATGATCTGGCTCGCCCACCCTTGCCTCCATTCCTGTATGCAGTTGAAAAATGCTCATGGTTCATCGCAAAAAAAGGTGATGTTCAATGTTGTTGGCGGTCCAACCAGTTCTCCCAATCGAGCTAACCATCATGTGATGAGACTAGAATGCTAGAGCATCTATAGTCGGACTATCGAAACTGATTGAGCCGACGGACGGACGGATTAATGGACGGATAGAAAAACTGGCCCAGTGGGCATCTTCAAACCGGCCATATAAGTCCAGGTTAAACGACACTTCTATGTTGGGTTGACCGACATTCCTATGTCGAGGCTAACCGGTACCTTTAAGTCCAACCCAAATCTGTGGCTCATACAAAATGGCCAGAACGCGCCGGACGTGTCAGCCACGTCGGACCGGCCCACGTCCGCCCACCCGGACCACCAATATATCCTGAGTGGACAAACCCTAGACCCCGATCAAAGCACACTTTCCATCCACTCTCCACTCTCTATCACTTCCTCTCCCCATCCCATCCGATTTTAATCTCATGTTCAGCTCCGGTAGTGCTACATCCGACAATGGATTTGGTGATGACACTACTGCAAGAAGGTCCTAAGACGACACATCAATCACGGGCCCTTCGATTAAACTGTGTGATATGCATGAATCACAAACAATTTAATTCTAGCTCCTTCACCAATAATGAAAACTGTGTGCGATGGAAGATCCATCAAATACGTTGAGAGAAGATTTATGTGCGGTACCTGCCATATAGTTGTTCCATACGAACTGTATGCGGTTAGCTGAAATAAGACAAATAGCTATAGGGATCTAGATGTGTGAGATCGAGGGCACACAGTTGTGTGCGATGATACAAAAGAACACAAACGATTGGGCATAACGAGATATATGTGAAAGACAACAAACAAGTGAGTAATTGGAATCATGTGCAATTGTATTGAAGACCGTTGTTGATTTGTTCTAATAGGCTCTCTGTGTTGTGGGCAAACGGTTCCTTGTAAAGAACTGTCAGCGATTGATGAATTCATCACCGACTAATTCGGTAGTTTAATCAGTATGCGGTGTGCTTTGCTTAGTCTGCACAAACATCTATGCTCTATGTACAGAAGAACATGATTGCATAACCAAATTAAACATCCAAATACATAAATGACTAAACACATAACATTGGCACATCTTAATAAACAATAACACACATGTCAACATGATTGCATAACCTAATTAAGCATCCAAACACATATGTGATTACACACATAACATTGACGCACACCTTAATAAACTATTGTATGCATAATAAACTATGAGAAACAATTATCAAATCATCTACTTTCTGTGATTCAAAGATTACAAGTAGGAGGCACTTCAGGTAGGAGGCACTTCGTCATGTCAACAATCCGCGTGAACATCTCATAGCATATGTACGTTTCCTTGGCCTCGGTGTGGAGGTGAAATTCATCTAGTCTTTTCACCCAGGGCTTGTGTCGGTCCGACTTGTACTTATCACACTCAACCTTCATATCTCCGTAGTAGGGTTCGATGATGGCCACAATAAGGTTAACATGGGAGTCCTTGTCCTTCTTGCTTCTCTAGACCTTATAGTGGTCGTGGATGTCAACAAGCTTCTAGCAAGCCAAGCCCGAAGTCTTGAGCACCTTTGGGTTGTTGGTCCTGTCCATCGTAGCGAACCTGTAGCCGGGGCTATTGACAAATCTGGTGAAATGCTCGCAAGGCATTGTGGCCAGGCAGTAGTGATAGAGGAGGATGTGATAGTGCATGCCCAACTAGGCTATGCCAACCTTTTGATCATACCCGACACGACCTCCGATGTACGCGAGTTTGAAGCCAACCACTTTTTACTTATCATCCACGAAAAGCAACCGCTCCGTAGTGTTGATGGAGTCCTCCACCACAACTGGGTCATTGGTCTACACCACCGTGAGGTTCGTCTTCCTCATGTGGGTCTCCACATGGTGCACACCGAACGCCATCAGATTGTCGTTGGATATCATGTCTGCAAGCGTCATCGTGGGTGTTCTTATTGTGTTATGGCGCACGATGGAAAGCGTGAAGGGACTATGGTTAATGATCGTGGGTATAAAAGGGGTCAACCGTCCTGGAAAACCGACATGTCTGGATGACATTTTGCAGCACGTGATTCAGTCATGGAGCACGTAACTGGATGGTGGCGATAAGCGTGGCACAACCACATGCATATTGCACCTCAAACATGATCATGGACCGGCCCCAACCGCTAACACAATGCATGCGGAGGGGCATGATAGTAGAGCATGCAGAGGGACACAAGAGCACGGTGCCCATAGGAACGCTAGGTCGAACCCGACCACTTTGTATATGTCTGCATGAAGAAACATGTCCATAATGTGGATGGAATTCTCCACCAAAATTGGACGGTTGGTGTATACCAACGAGAGCTCTCTGAACCTTCTATGCGTGTCCACTACGACATGCATGGTGAACTAGCGCTCGTCGCCGGCAGCCCCTGGGAGCGCCATTGGAGCCGCACAGGATACCCTCGGTCGTGGTTGTGCTTCTTAAGATCTAGATATCAATCGTTAATTGCATATTAAGCTGCAGATATTAATCGTCCATTGCATATTAAGGAAAACAAATAGTTGTACCAATATACGAGTCTCATACAATGTAATTTGAATGACTCTATCAAAAATGACAGAAATATTAGAAAGGTTCAAATTCTATCATTACAAGGCTGAGATTCAAAGATTACAAGGTTCGAACTATATTAGAAATGAAATTTAGCTTATGTAGAAACTTTGTAATGCAGCTCTAGACGCTGCACTGATCAGCTGAACATGAAAATATGAGAGTTTCATATTGATATTAGAACTAGTTTTGCAAGTTAACATTTCTACAAAGGGATCCGCTACTGACATGTCATGCATGGGCTTGACATAAGTACTTCCGATTAGTCTGTCAACTGAAGTTACAAAATGAAATTGAGCTTCTACACAACATTATCCATTCTTCCCTAGTCGCCGACACTGATCAGCAAAACATTTTTTTGCGGAATATATGTAGAGCAAATCTCATTACCTTTAGCACACTTGTTCTCACAACAAAGAACCTGGCAAACATAATCTCTGGTAAGGTCCCTCACTAGGTGTTCAAAGTAATTTCTCAAAGATGGAGATCAAGGCATTCGATGGGATTGTTATATTACATTAAATTATCAACTATCGGGCCTAATCATACTTGTAAAAGAAGAAAATGTATGAGAACCTGAACACACAAGGGACCCCTTTGATTTGCAAGGTTTCAAAAATTGAACTCCCTTGTGGTTAACATTTAATAGGAAAGGAGCATCACCTTTATATATAGATTTTCCAAGCACAGAAAGCATCTCAGGAATCTGACAACTTGGTCACAGTCGGGGCAGATAGATTCTACTGCCAAGACCTTCACTGTGCGCAGATACGTGGTCGAGCTTGTGGGAATCATTTTTTGGATGAAAGACAAACATACATCTTTAAAATAGAAAAAATGTTAATTTCAAGACGTAGAAGAATGCGACTGTTGTACCTAGACGATTATGGATCCAATAACAAGTTAAGACAAGTTGATGGGCGACTAGACAAACACTATCTACTTTGGGGCATAAAAGACCCTAATTCTTGTTGGACCTTGTTGGTCAACTACAAGTAATCTCTCAAGTAAAGTTCGTCCTCAGTGACCACTTGGTGAGTCACATTGTCTGATCTCGTGTTGCAGCACCATCAATACGCATACATTGTCTGAAAACACATGGAGGAGATGTGGAGGCTACTCAACCCATTGATTGCTTGAAGAGGAAGTGCTCGACCGCAGTACAGCCGCGGAGCATGCGCTCCATGTCATCGTTGGGGATGTAGAAATTGACGAGCTCGAGGTTCTTCAGTCGATGGAGCAAAAGAGCAACACTACACCACGACACTGCATTCCCTACAGACGGGTGTTGGGAAAAGTCAGTATCGCCGACCGACTATCGGTCGGGAAAACTTGTGACAAACAGTCGGTTGGGAAATCATGCTAACAGTAATAAACAGTCGGTCGGCAATGGCAGAATATTTCCTGTCAAACGGTCGGTCGAGAAAGCTCATGTGCCCATCGGTTCGTCGGTCGGTAAGTAATCCTGACCAACAGTTGGACAATAAATGGGCCTCACGCGCGAATAGCCAAATTTTAGCGCCAATTCTGGCCCAACGTGCGGTCTTTTTCCCCAAATGACCTTATCTTGTCCAGCCAAAAACCTTATTCTCCCAGTGCCCCGTTCTTGCGGCCAGTCTTCCTCCGCGTCGCCCATCACCGTCCCGCGCCACCCAGCACGGTCCCCCGCCGCCCCGTGTCTCCCCTGCCACCAGGCGTCGCCCCCGTCGCCATGCGTCTCCCCCGCCTCCCGGCGTCGCCCCCGTCCCCCCGCGTCGCCCCCGTCACCCTGCGTCGCCCCGCATCGCCCCCATAGCCCCGCCGCCCCGCGCCCTCCCTCGCCGCCCCGCACCGCCCAGCACCGTCCACCGTCGCCCCGCGTAGCCCCGGGTCGCCCCCACTGCCCTGCGTCGCCCCGCCGCCCCGCACCGTCCCTCGCCGTCCCGTGCCGCCCAGCACTGTCCCCTGACGCCCCGTCTCTCCCCATCGCCCCGCGCCGTCCCTTGCCGCCCCGCGCCGTCCGTCTTTGGACCCGCTGGCCCCGCCTCCGCGGCTCCGCACCTGCATGGTTTGGGTTGCCACGTTTAGGTATGGATTAGTTTGGTTATTAGGATTACTAGTTACTACTTGCTGCATGAGATATGAAGAGACATGATATATAATTTTACTTCAATAATTCATCATATTTTCTTTTGTGACGATGTACACATGGAGTATGCCTGTGCTGGCTTTTTTCTATTACATGCAGGCCATGTGTTATTTCTACATGATTCAATAGTCGGTCGGTTGGCAAAGGCTAACACCAGGCCCAACATAATGTCGGTCAGGAAAGAATACCCTATGCAATAATCGGTCGGGAAAGGCACATGGTTGCCCCAACAGACTGTTGGTCGTGAAAGGCCCATGGCAGGCCCAACAGACTATTGGTCGAGAAAGATACTCCATAGCTGTCAAGCAGTCGGTCGGGAAATCTATGTCGGTCGGGAAAGGGTTTTCCCGTCTGGACTTTCGCCAACAGACATTGTCGGTCGGCAATAGTTTTTCCCGTCCGACTGTTTGTTGGCGAAACTCGTATTCCCAACCAAACTGGCTGTCGGGGAAGCAGTGTCGTGGTGTAGTGCAAGCTCGGTGTTAATCTGGGGGAAATGGCAATTCATTAACCTGTCCATGCACAACATTGCCATGATGCTAGGGGCGGAGATTCACAGCAAGCGCATATATGCCCATCACTAAAAGTGAGATCCTCGAGATGATCTAGGTCGGTCGATGAGAACCACTTGTCAAGCTTGGCTCGTTCCTTGCCGTTGGAAGGAACTTGCCCATGGTAAGGAATTTGATTAGGCCATAGTGCATGCTGAGGATTTGGGACAATGCATCCAAGCACGTGTGATAGCCATTGCAGAGCATGCGCTCGTCGATGAGGCCGGGAAAGGCGCAACGCCATAGGGGCGCCATGCCGGGAGAGGACGGTTGTCTGCATGCCATCTTCAATTGGGAGAAGGGAGATGATGACTGTCAACATGTCATCGGGGAGGCTGCTGATGAAGTATAGGCCTTCCGGGGGAACTTGCGGTTCTGGGTTGACCCATCTACGCTTGTTGGCAACCTCGTCCTCCTCCTCCAGAATATCGGTGGTGGTGACTCTTTGTGACATGAGTTGAGCAGTGGGAGGATAGTTATTATGTAGTTAGAACAGGTCAGAAGAATATTGTATTGGTAATTAGAAGTTATTATGTTGGAACCATTTAACAGTTTCAGAAAATGAAATTCCAATTATTTTCTTAAATTCTACACAATTAATTTTATATTTATATGCAATTCAATATGCATAAAATAGAAAGAACACTTACTTCGAACAAAGTCTGGACGGACGATGTCGCCGGGGAAGTTAGCATTTTTCATATGACCAGGCTCTTTTCGGTGCAGTGTAATTTTAGTGCCAGCTTTCAACACATAAAACATATATATTTCTATCCAAACACCCGCTTCAAAAAACTAGTGACAATCTTCATCAAGTTTTGCACAAACAATGATTGTAAATCCATGATTTGTGTTCAATAGGACATCCCTCGAGTCTTCAATTGTGTAACGGCCAAGATTTTGTACTACAATTGTTGTTGCAAGGTAAAGGATGTACTATAGGAAGTGATAAGATTTTTCAAGAACATGGTAAGATGCTAATAGGGGAGTAGTTAAAAGAACAGTACATCAGTTGATATTAAAGGACCAAATAATATAAATAAATAGATAATGTAACCTTACTGTCATGCAAATATATGTATGACAATAAATTAAAAAAATACAACATTAATTTTCCCGATATAGAAGAAGAAGAAGAAGAAGAAGAGGAGGAGGAGGAAGAAGAAGAAAATCCCCTTTGACGTATATGCTGCATGTGGCACCTTTTATCCAAATGTAGCAATATATAGTATACGTTCACGAAAAGATATAGGCCATGCCAACTCAGGTAGTGTTAGATTGAACATATCGTGCACTTCATGAAGCCGTCTAGTACAGTTAGATGGAACTCCTCAGCTGTCACGTTGAGGCCTCATAGGCATAGCCCTGATGTGTCCTTGCACTATATGTTGTATGAACGAAGACCCTCATAATCATCTAGAACAAACATGAATCCACGACAATTTCGACCGTCTGGTTAGAAGGGGCATGCACACTGGGGAAAGCGATGGTCAGAAATATTTTGGTAAATTAGTTACCTAGTTCTCCATGAGGGAAAAAACATGTACTGAAGATTCCCCAATCAGGCCCGCGACAAGAGGCAGTGGCAAAAGACGATGGCATTTGGCGGGAGCTGGCGGCAGCGACAACCATTTAGTTTAGTGGTTTCCACAAGGATAGGAGGTGACATGCAGAATCACGGAATGTAGGTGCTACTGCGTACTGGGAGGGGCAGGGGGCGGGGGAGGGTTTTCTTACATGTGAGTGCTTAGGGTTTCCTGTTCTAGAATAATGTGCTTGCGAGGCACTGTTTGATAGACCCAACCGTCTATGATAAATCTTAAATATTACTAAAAAATAATGTGCTTCGGGGGCAATGGTTCGCTAGAACCAACCGTGTGTTATAGATCGTAAATTTCACTGTCAAAAATGAACTAGCACTCCAGTGCACGGGAGGTACGGATAACCGTTCGATTTGCGTACATCATGTGGTTCAGACTTGCGATCCGCGGGAATGGGTTCTTAGAAATCATAACAAAGTGACGCGACACAATGGAAGTCATGGGACATAGTTCCAATTTGGGGGAAATATCCACGCAAAACATTCACTCTAATATATGCACCGTATGTGTTCAAATGTTTTGCCAACTTCACCAAAAAGATATGCATGTTGTGGGCAAATGGTTTATAGTATAAAACTGCATGGGAAGACCGAAAGTAAGACACGCGGTTCACGCTGATAGGCTCTGCGTGTTGCGGGCAATCATAGTTGGAACTAAGAGAGGCATAAAATGGAATGAACCAAGATGATTTCACTTCAAGACTACAATTACATTGCACTATTGGTTCATTAGACATAGTCTCACCAACATGTAGTTCAACCGATAAACATACATACTCAAGCATAGATATAATACATACACACTTGATAGCTTCAATCCAACATGTCATCTTCATTGTTGACCGTTAAGAATCTCTAGTGTAGGATCGAAAGTATGTCTAGAGGGGGGTGAGTAGACTACTTGACAAGATTTATTTATTTTCCTTTTCCCAATTTTAGTTGATAGGTAGCTATGGAAGTTATAGCAAATCAAGTACACCCTACACATGTAGTTCTAAAAGTATAGCAGCGGAATGTAAAACATGCAAGTGTAAAGTAGAGGAGTAAGGTAGGGAGATCAAACGCATGAGGTTGACACATCTAATTTTGGCATGGTTCCGATAGGTGGCACTATCGTACGTCCATGTTAGTGGAGACTTCAACCCACAGAGGGTAACGGTTGCGAGAGTCCACGGAGGCCTCCACCCACGGAGGGTCCACAAAGAAGCGGCCTTGTCTATTCCACCACGGCTTCCGTCCACGGAGGATTAGCCTTACGCACGGTAGATCTTCACAAACTAGGCAATCTCCTTGCCCTTAAAAACATCTTGGTTCAACTCCACAACACAAAGTAGGAGGCTCTCAAGCGACACCTAACCAATCTAGGAGGCACCACCCTCCAAAAGGTAATAGATGTGGTAGATCAATGAACTCCTTGCTCTTATGCTTCTAAAGATAATCTCCTCAACACAAAATCACTCTCTCACAGAATATGCATGGGTAGGAGAGGATGATTTGGTGGAAAGCTATTTGGGGAGGCTAGAGGTCAAGTTTCAAATGATTGGATTGGAATATCTTGGTCTCAACACATGAGTAGGTGGTTCTCTCACAAAATGGATCTCGCAATGAAGTGTGTGTTCTGAGTGCTTCTCCCACAAATGAAAGGTGGGTGAAGGGGTATATATAGGCAGCACAAAAATACAACCGTTACACACAAAGGGGCAAACTCTGTCACACCAAAGTGAAAACCTCGGCGGTACCGATTAGCACAAAGGTAGCAACTTTAGAATCTCGGTGAGACCGATATATGGAACTCTGTCGCACCTAAAAGGTTGCTAATCGTCAGATGGCCAAACTCGGTGGCTCCGATACTCAAACTCGGAAATTCCGATTTTGTGTACCGAGGCATCCGAAAGTTGGTTACCCAAACTCGGTAGCACTGATATGGATTCAATTGCACCAATTTGCTGGGAATGGCTCGGGTTTCTATCTGAGGTCAAACTCGGTTGGTCCGAAATGTGAAAGTTGGTGACACCGTATTTTTATATGTGGAATCTGACAGAATGGATACGTGGGAAAAATGACTAAGTATTTTGGTGGCTAACTTTGAGCACTTTGAGAAATCAGATCATTTTACTACCTCACCCCCTTTTAATAGTATTGGCTTTCATGTGGACTTAAAAGTGATTTCTCACAAATATAAAATGAAGAGTCTTATGGCTTGAATCTCCAGCCAATATCATTCCTTTCTTGCATCAAGGGGCATCTCCACATAAGCCTTTAGCCATAGCGTCTTTTGAACTTTTCTGAAATATACTTGGAAAAGATATTAGTCTAATGATGCATATGTTGTGATCAATTATCAAAACCACCCTAGGGATCAATTGTTCTTTCAATCTCCCTCTTTTTGATAATTTATGACAACATTAGATCAAAGCTTCGACGAAGGATATAATCAATGATTTGCATCGACGCTTGGAGAAGTATGTGAAAAGCAAGAGCTCCCCCTAAATTTGTGCATTATTTAAAATTTGCGTTTGAATGCAAATGCACAATCTATTAGGATCATGAGTCACTCTTCCATGTCACATACATCTTGGTGGTGCGCATGCAAGATAAGAATGAATAGCAATGCACAAGACACCAACAAGATAAGTGAATGATCATCACATAGATAGCTAAAAGATAATAGTGAAGCATCAATCAAGCAAAGCGTATGATCAAACACGTGAACTGGATAAAGTCATCCAAAAGACCAATGTTTTTGAAACCAAATGAGAGAAAATAAAATCAAAAGCTTTATCTCTCTCGAAGTCTATGATCTATACATTTCTCCCCCTTTGGCAACAAGTTACCAAAAAGTTCAAATGGTATAAAACTACTCGTCTCTCTGGGCAACTGATGACGGAGTCGATGGAAGAGCGTCCACGAAGGCATCCGCTGAGTGTCCTGGAGCTGGAGGAGTTGATACTGGAGGTGCTTGAGCTAGAGCTGGTGCTGCAGGTGATGATGCTTGAGCTGAAGATGTGTGTCTTGTCTCTTGAGCAGGAACATCAACTGATCTAGGCTTAGTGCCGAACCGTGTAGTAGTGGGAGGAGGAGACTCTTCATCATCCTCCTCCTCCTCATCATCGTCTTCATCATCATCTTCATCATCTGAGTGCGGGATCTCCACTTTGTCAACTTAATGTTGAAGCTGTTTCACTATAGTGGTCAACTCAGTAACCTTCACATCCATGTCATGAAAGTTTATTTCCATGACTCTCTCAATGCTTTTCCGACATTGCAGTTCTTCTCCATGCCTTGGACAGAGCTAACTAGAAATTCCATTTGCTCAGCTTGAGTTCTGAGCTGTGGAACTGGTGGTCCTATTTCTAAAAGCATCAGCTTCTGCTGCCTCTGCTCCCATTCTTCCTGCAGCCAAGCTAGGATCATTGTCATCCCTTACCACTTCATTGTCTTTGAACTCTGGCTGAAGAGGTAGAAGGGGACGATCAAGTAGATATACATGCTTGCCTAGCTTGGCGTTGATAAGCATCTGAATGTAAGGGGCATATCCACATGATCTCTTCTGATCAGCAGCAGTTCTCCGGATAGTCTCTACTATCAAGTCCATCACTCTCAATCTAGTGTGGGTGTCCAAAAGGTGCAGCGGGTTGATTGAGTTTTCTCAGATCATCTTATCATCACCTGATTTAGGCATCAAGGTGTGTCTCAGAATAGTGTTAGTAGTGGGTATTCCTCCTTGCAAAAAGTACACTGAGCCCATCTTGTGACTAGCCAAATACTTGTGAGGAATTGGCTTGTACATATTGGCCATAGAGTTGTGGCTCTTCTTTGGTTCAGAATACACATCAACATCTCGATCTTCCTGCTTTAGGGCACCAATGATGGTGGCCCACTCATCAATCGTACACTCGTACATCTGACCATCAGTCATCCAGACCAAAGAACTATCTCCATAGAAATGAACAGTTGCGTAAAATTGCATGATCAGCTCATCATTCCATGGGGTCATCTCCTTTCCAACAAAATCTTCAATGTCCACTAACCTGAAATTTTCTCGGACATGGGGAAAGAAGTCCTCATTCTCCTTGATATATTCCTAATCAACATACATCATATCACTAACAGTTGGACTCTTGTCAAAGAAGATAGTCTTATCAAAATCTTGTTGTTCCTTGGTGTGAAACCTTGGGTCAACAACAGTTCTTCTTCTGACAACATCTGGGTCTATAGCTCTCCACTTCCTCAATCCGGCATCCTTCCTCTTCTTCATATCCTTTACTACTAGGTGAGCAACATTGTGAGTTGGCAGGGTTGGTCTGAGCTTCCTGAGAACTGGTGCATTCTCATCTTCTACGCCCTCTGCAGCAGGGGCACTGGATGTAGGGCCTTTCTCCTTGGTAGCTGCAGGAATGTCCTTCGTAGTCTTTTTGTGAGCTATAACCTTCCTTGCCTTGGATGGAGGCTAAGGAGCAGATTTCATGGCATCTGTCATGAGCTTCTTCCTCTTAGGAGGAACTGGGATCTCATCAGGAACTTGTTCTTCAGCAGCTTTTCAGGTACTTAATACATATAAGTAGGTCTCCCCATAATGCAAACTATCCTTTTCCTTGCTCTCTTCACTGTAGCCTTCTTGAGAGGTTCATCACTAGAATGTTCTCTGCTTCTCCTTATATAAGCAGGTGCTCTCAGATCAGCAGGATCAATAGTTACCTTCCTGACAGTCTTCCTTGGAGCCTTTGGAGGAGCTGAAGTTTACTCCGGCATAATGTCCGAGTCCGCTTCATTAGAGTTCAGTTTCTTCCTATGCCTGGTGGCTGCCTTGGGCAAGACATGGGAGCTCTAGGATCCAGGGTCTGGGTCAGACTTCTCTGGTTTAGTGTCTGAGTCCATCTCAACACTCAGCTCTTTGAAATCATTCTCACTATCATCTGATCCACACATCTTGGCACACATACAAAAACTTAGCAGCAAACAGCAAAACCTGTGAAGTAGATATAGGAAAGACAGAAGGGTTGAGCATCACAAAATTCAGATGTTTTCAAAAAATTTGAATAAAGAAATCCTTAGTTTTAGCTTTCTGCAGATCACATTTCGGTAGCACCGAGTTTCAACTTTCGGAGTCACCAAGACACATGAACTCCTTTATAGAAACTTGGTCATCATTTCAGTGGAACCAAAATTTACAACTCGGTCTCACCGATTCCATTATCAGGAACCCTAGGTTCAAAATCAGTGGAACCGACTTTTGCAAATCGGTGTCCCCGAGATGAGGTATGCGGTCGGATAACCCTAAAAACCTCCTCGTTCTCTAATCAATAGGAGCATCTGGTGGATGCAGAGATTGCACACTGTGGCTTGTGGATAAATCTTCTAATGCGCATGAGATAGATTGGGGATGCACAAAAGAAAAGGGGTGAATCCATACCCTAACTCGGTGAAGGTCCGGCTACGGCGGTGACAACGGTGAAGAATCTGCCGACGGCGGCGATTCCCAGCGGCGGAGACACATGGGGAGTCAAGGGCGACGACCAGGGGTCTAGGGGGAAGCTTAGGGAACTAGACGAAACGACTTTGACGAACTAAAATAAAAGATTAGGTCCGCTGGAATATATACCATTTCACTGTCGGTGTCACCAAGATGACGAAATCGGTGTCACCAAGTTCCTCTACTATGTGTTGACAGGGAAACTCGGTGTAACCGAGTTTTTGATTTCGGTGGTACCGCGATGGAAAACCAGATCATCTTTGTAAATTCGGTGGAACCGATTTTGTGAAGTTTGTCTCACCGAGATGTTCAAAGAGGTTTTGGAGGTCAGCCATTGACGATACGGAACTCCGAGTGCACCTTCACACAGAGGGATCGACAAGTGCTTGTTGTAGTTTTGTGATGAAGCATGAGTAAAATTTGAGATGAGATAGCATAGATAGCTAGAGAAGGGTCCTAGGCATTCTGATCCATCCAATTGGCAAAAGATAAACCAAGAGCCAAATAACAACAATTGGATGTCCTCGAATGAGCAAACACATGCAGACCAACATGATCACACAATAAGAATGATAGAGAAAACATGGTGAACATGCACAAACATCCTAGCAGCTATCAAGCACTTGGGCGATGACAAAGTCACCTATATATGAGTATATTGACTTAGGAGCCAAGCAAGAATACTTAATCATGGGTCATACTCGTCGTTAAGAACAAGTGGGGTTACCACTTTTACATAGACATTAATGTGTTCATATCCTTAGGAGATTCTTATACTCAAGTCTTAGAGTAAATCTCCCCCTTGATATGACATCCCCTCTAATAGGGATCAACTAACCTTGGGTATTGTCGTAGAAGACTTCAAATAGGTGAAGTAGTTGCTGATGCTAAATGTTGATGAAGATAATCTTGAGTTGGGAGCAATCCTTGTGGTTTCTTACTCTTCTCACCTACATGGGTTAGTCCCAAAGCACGAGGAACATATGCAAGAATATCTTTGGACATGGAGTGAAACACAAATGGGATGATGTCCAAAGATGCATTAATTACCTTGTTCCTTGCTTACCTATGAGGGAATGTGTGACTCCTTGAACTAATGCATATGGTTGAGGTTGATTGCATATAATTCTTGCCAAAATGAATAAGAGTGAATTTCATTGGCGGAGCCACCCCTCAAGAACTTCCTAGTTCTTCCTCTTGGGGATCCACATAAAATTGATGGGAATCCTTGGAGTTGTGGTAGCACTAGATGAGGTAGAGCTAGTAGTGTCCTTGGGAACCTACTTGACCTTGGCTTGGGGTTCTTCTTCAAATAGGTGAATGTCATCTTGAAGCTTTCCCTTTCCTTTGTGGTCTTGTGGTAGATGGCCATCTTGTAAGCTTGTTCCTTCTTCCCAATCATCTCCGTTGATGTTGAAGTAGCCAACACCTTGCTTCTTCTCATGTCCTCCTTGCTTGCGCACAATTTCCTCGAATTGCTTACTTACGGCAAGACTCTTGAGGACACCTCTCTCTATAATAACTTTAAATAAATCATTTTCTTTCTCAAGCGTAACTTGGCTAGGAGAATCATTAGTGGAATCAATAGAGCTACTAGCAACAGCATTATTGGATTTATCTTTAGAATTGTTGTTATTAGATGAAGAAACTTTCTTGCCTTTGTTACTAGTGTTCCTAGGTTTAACTTGTGGAACAAAATTAGACAAGAGTAATCATTTGACTAGATAAGAACTCTTCTTTCGAAGATCATCATTGATCACTTGGAACTCATGCTCTTGCTCCAAACTGAGGTTTTCGAAGCGTAGCTTCACATGGGTTCTTGAAAGCTCTCTATGATCTTCTAGAGTAGTCTCATGAGCTAACTGAAGAGTGTTTAATTCCTGATTTAGTTGTTCAATCTCTTTCTTATCATCATCATTCAATTTCTCTTGACTAGCATGATAATTAACAAGTTCATTTTCATTGAAATCACTAGTTTTATCAAAGAGCAAGTCATCTTCTCCTAACAACACATCCTCATCATTATTAAAATTAAGATATTCCGGGTGTGATACCTTGGGGCCTTTAGCCATGAAGAAGTTTCTGAGACCCTCATTTGGTGAATCAAATAAGTCGTAGGAGTTGGAGGAAACAAGTGCAATGTCGGCAAGACCTTCATCTTGACTATAGTCGAAGTTGGAGTGGTAGCTTCTCTCAAAGTGGTGATCAGACTCGGAGCCAGAAACCCATTCACCAACATGAGCTTGATGTCTTCTTCTAGAGCTACTCTTGGTGTATTTGTCCTTCTTCTCCTATTCCTTGCCTATCCTTGAGTGTCTTCGTTCATAGAGAGGTGACTCTTCTCTTCTTTTTTAGGGAGCCGAGCACTCATTGGAGTAGTGTCCGGGCTTCCCACAATTGTAGCAGTTTTGGTCACGACTGTACGAATGCTTCTCATCATGCCTTGAGCTTGAGCTTCTCTCTTTGCCTCCACTCTTGTAGAACTTGTTGAATTCTCTGACTATGAGGCTTACCTCTTCATAAGTGACAAGATTGTCCTTTGAAGTAACGGGAGCATCAGATGAAGCTTTGTAAGCACCGCTTGACTTGTTGTGCAACTCATCTTTGTCCTTGAGTGACATCTCATGAGCAACAATCCTACCAATGACTTCAGTTGGCTTGAGATCTTTGTAGTTTGGCATCATTTGGATCAATGTGCACACTGTGTCATACTTTCCATCGAGAGCTCTAAGTATCTTCAAGATGATGAATTTGTCGATCATCTCTTCGCTTCCTAAGTCGGCAATCTCATTGGTGATGAGAGCTAGCCTAGAGTACATTTCAGCGACAACTTCACCATCGTTCAGCTTGAACTTGTCAAGCTGACTTTGAAGCACATCCAACTCAGATTCTTTGACAGAATCAGTACCTTCGTGCATATCGACCAAAGTATCCCAAATTTATTTTGCATTCTCAAGACGACTAATTTTGTTGAATTCTTCGGGGCATAGATAGTTGAAGATGATGTCGCAGGCTTGAGCATTGAGTTGCAACATCTTCATTTCATCAGTTGTCGCATCATGATCAGGTTCATGTCCTGCTCCAAAGAAGTTACCTTGCACACTAACGAGAATAACAGTCCAAACATGAGGATTAAAACCAAGAATATGCATTTTCATCTTATGCTTCCAACTAGCAAAATTAGTGCCATCGAAATATGGACCTCTACGGTGATAGTTCCCCTCACTAGATGCCATACTCTCCTAGGTTGTTAAACCAATGAAATGGAGGCCAAAGCTCTGATACCACTTGTAGGATCAAAAATATGTCTAGAAGGGGGGGTGATTAGACTACTTGACAAGATAATTTTTTTGCCTTTTTCCCAATTTTAGTTGAGACACAGCTATGGAAGTTACAACAAGTCAAGTACACCCTTCACATGCAGTTCTAAAAGTATTGCAGCGGAATATAAGCATGCAAGTGCAAAATAGAGGAGTATGGTAGGTAGATCAAACGCATGAAGTTGACACCTCGATTTTTGGCATGGTTCCGATAGGTGGCACTATCATATGTCCATGTTAGTGGAGACTTAAACCGATGGAGGGTAATAGCTGCAAGAGTCCATAGAGGGCTCCACCCACGGAGGGTCCACAAAGACGGGGACTTGTCTATTACACCACGGCTTCCATCCACGGAGGACTAGCCTTACTCACGGTAGATCATCACGAAGTAGGCGATCTCCTAGCCCTTACAAACATCTTGGTTTAACTCCACAACACGAAGTAGGAGGCTCCCAAGAGATACTTAACCAATCTAGGAGACACCACCCTCCAAAAGGTAATAGATGTGGTAGATCAATGAACTCCTTCCTCTTGTGCTTCTAAAGATAGTATCCTCAACACAAAATTACTCTCTCATAGAATATGCATGGGTAGGAGAGGTTGATTTGGTGGAAAGCTGTTTGGCAAGGCTAGAAATCAAGTTTCAAATGATTGGATTGGCATATATTAGTCTCAATACATGAGTAGGTAGTTCTCTCTCAAAAAATAGATCTGGAAATGAAGTGTGTGTTCTTAGTGCTTCTCCCACGAATGAGAGGTGGGTGAAGCGGTATATATAGGCAGCACACAAAATTCAACCGTTACATACAAAGTGGCAAACTCAGTGACACCAAAGTGAAAAACTCAGTGGTACCTACTAGCACAAAGGTAGAAAATTTTGAATCTCGATGAGACCGATATATTAAACTCGGTCGCACCAAAAAGGTGGCTAACGGTCAGATGGACAAACTTGGTGGCACCGATACTCAAACTCAGAAATTATGATTTTGTGTACCGAGGCACCCGAAAGTTGGTCACCCAAACTCGGTAGCACCGATATGGATTTGGTTGCACCGATTCGGTGGGAATGGCTAGGGTTTCTGTCTGTGTTATACTCGGTGGGTCCGAAATGTGAAAGTTGGTGACACCGAATTTGTGTATGTGGAATTTGACAGAATGGATATGTGGGAAAAATGACTAAGTATTTTGGTGGCTAACTTTGAGCACTTTGAGCAATCAGTTCATTTTACTACCTCACCCCCTTTTAATAGTTTCCTATGGACTCAAAAGTGATTTCTCACAAATATAAAATGAATGTCTTCTGGCTTGAAGCTTGAGCCAATATTATTCCTTTCTTGCATCAAGGGGCATCTCCACATAAGCCTTTAGCCATATCATCTTTTGAACTTTTCTCAAATATACTTGGAAAACATATTAGTCCAATGATGCATATGTTGTGATCAATTATCAAAAGTACCCTAGGGACCAATTGTGCTTTCATCTAGGTACTTAGTATACGCGGAGTGCGCCACCTTGCGAGAAAACTTGTGATTGAAGGATTTAACGACTCTTCCTCTTGCATGCACCAGAACACTAACATATGCGTTGTTAAGCCTTTCATTGCAGAACGAGAATACATAGCTCCCATTCTTCCAGAAATGCCTATTATGTTTTCTAGTCTTAAGCTCCCGGAGATTTTGCCTCTTGAACCTCTCCTTGGCGTCTTCATCCTCTTCGTTGACATAGTCACATAGTACCAGTACATATAGTAAGAAATGTGGCATCAATATATTTTATAATGTGAACTCACCATAGCGTAATTTATGAAACACAATATATACTCAGATAATTGTCATGTGATCTTGATGAAAGAAATGCATAAAGAACACAAGTTAGTGCATCATATTTAACTCATGCATGCATTGAATGCATGAACTAATAATTGTCAGAAAAATATAGGAACATTTAAGTAAATACTACATGTCAATAGGTAGGATTTCAGGGAATTTTTTCTAGACAGGTCCATGGATTTTGGTTCAATTTGTTTTAGCACAATAAGGTTTGTACATACCAATGTGGAATAAAAAATGGGCGCAATCATCTGTGTAGGACATTCAAATGGAATGTAAGATCTGGCTACAAATTATTAGCACATTCACTTACCCTAGATGGATTATTGGTCAAATCATTTGTACAAACAATCACTAACGAGAGAAATCCTTGGATGTATTTAACAAAAAAATGGTACAGGTGACTAACCAGTTCTCCATCGGAGTCGTTATCATCCCCGTACTGGTTGTCGAAGTCATAGTGGACCACCAACTCCAGTAGGGTAAGCATGACAACGAAGACGACGTCAAGTCCGTGTTGCTGTCCGGCAATCTCTGTGCCCAGCATCAGATTGTGCTCAGGTGCTTCACCGCCCCTGGAGTGGTCACTCCCTCCAATGGTGCACTTTGGGACCATCTAATGCACTTGTGACGGTCTTGACGGCTAAGAACGACGGCGAGGATACATGGGGGAGGAATATGTGTGTAGCAAGAATGGGGAGTGCATCTGCCAATTAAAACTAGTGGCCCACCACCTGCCCATAGGCAAGAGGACGCACCAACCTCCTAGGCATGCCCAGATGACTTGTGGGTTCCATAGGCGACCTCCGGTGCCCTTGTTCTTCTATATGAAGGATTTTGACCTAGAAAAAAAATAAGAGGCATACGTTCAGGATGAGGTACCGCTGTGTCTAGGTGGAACCAGGGCAGGAGCACTTTTGCTCTCCGATGGAGCGATTCTGTCAGGGAAACTTCCGCATGAGAGGGGGAAATTGAAGCCATCATCATCGTCATCAATGCTTCCTACTTCATGGGAGGACCAATCTTCATCAACATATTCGCCAGCTCCATCCCATCTCAAGCCCTAGTTCATCTCTTCTATTCAATCTTTGTCGCAAAACCTCAAATTGGTAACTGATGGTTGCTAGTATTGTTGATTACATCTTGTAGTTCATGGTAGTTCGTTTATTTGGTGGAAGATTATATATTCATATAATTAATGATATTCAATACTCCTCTAATCTTGAACATGAACAAGCTCTGTGAGTAGTTACTTTCATTATTGAGGACATGAGATAAGTCTTGTCACAAGTAATCATGTGATGTTGGTATGCATTCGATATTTTGATGATATGTATGTTTCTCTTCCTTTAGTGGTGTCATCTGAACGTCGAATACATGACAAATCACCATACTTGGGCCTAAAGGAATAAATTGTGGAGTAATAAGTAGATGATGGGTTGCTAGCATAACAGAAGATTAAACCCCAACTTATACGTTATTCTGTAAGGGGCTGATTTGTATCCATATGTCTCATGCTGTGGTTAGGTTTATCTTAATTCTTATTTCGTTGTTGCAGATGCTTGCGAGAGGGGTTAATCATAAGTGGGTTGTTTGTTCAATTAATAATAGAACCCAAGAAATGGTCCACTCTCATATCAAATTATTAAAGTAGCGACTGCAAATCAACTAAATTTGATGAATGTGAATAGACAACAAATCCCATGTGCCTCGAGAAGACTTTGATTTTTATAACAGAACTTTTCAGCTTGTACTTTGCTATAAAAAGGATTGGGCGAGCTTTCTGCACCTTTGTTACTATTGTTACTTGTTACTTGTTACAAATTTTCTTGCTACAAAACTATCTATCGTTGTAACTTACAACATTTGCAGAGAATACCTTGCTGAAAACTACTTGTCATTTCCTTCTGCTCCTTGTTGGGTTCGACAATCTTAGTTATCGAAAGAACTACGATTGATCCCCTATACTTGTGGGTCATCAAGACTCTTTTCTGGTGCCATTGTCAGGTAGTGAAGCGCCTTTGGTAATGAAACAGTTTTGTTGCGTGCAAAAATTTACTATTGCTTGTTACTATGCAGGATAACCGTTTGAGGGGCCTATTTGGGGCATCTTCACCTCAACTAGAAGTGTAAAGAGCCACTCCTCAACTAGAAGTGTAAAGAGCCACTCCTCAACTAACTGAACCTACTAAAAATATTTACTATGAAAGTCATTCGGCTATGTTAGAGACACTTTTAGCTAATCCTCATGCAAGAGATGGAACAACTCATCCTGATTTGCACTTATTATATACTGATGGAATTTGTGGATTATCTAAGCTTGCAAGTTTATCCGAAGATAGAGTTAAGAATAAGTTATTCCCTTTATCTTTGGAGGTAAAGGCATTGACTTGGTACGGACTATTGGATTATGTTGGAACATGGGACTGGAATTGATTGAAGCTGAATTTGACCCGAAGTTCAATCTTATGCATCTGATTCATCGTGATCGGAATTTTATATATAATTTTTCACCTCATGAAGGAGAAAGTATCGCTCAAGATTGTGGAGGCTGATGTTTATGATGCACACATGACCCAATCTTGAGCTCCCAAGAAAAATAATTATACAAAACTTTTACGCTTGGCTTTCTTATGATAATCGATCAATGATTCATTCTTCTTCTAATGTTCCTTTATGAAGAAAACTATTGAGTTCAAATTGGATCTTCTGTACAACATTAAATCCAACTCTGAAGATTGGTAACATGATAAAGGTAAAGATTCAGGTATAAAGCTTGAGTTTGATTGTGTTAAATCCTTTATGGAAACCAATGCTTTCATAAGTTTATTACTAAATATGTTCTTGACTCTGAGATAGTAGCTTCCTTTTGTGAATAAATTGCTACTCATGTTGATCTCCCTAAGGTGGAGTGCTTTACATTTCATGAACCTATTGAAGAATTGTTAGAGTTGAAGATGAAACAATTATCTATAATGTTGATCCGGTTGTGCCTATTGCTTACATTGAGAAATCACCTTTTCGTGTTAGGATTAAGGAACATGCTAAGTCTACAATTGTGTTTAATAAATGCAATATTAGGACATCTAAACCCTCTGACACATATATGTAGAACATCACATTGCTATGGTTAAATAACTAATGGTTGGTAATATTGATGGGCATTTTATTTACTTCAGTGATGAGGCCCCTAGGATTGCAAAACTTATTAGAACTGAACATGATTTTTTATATAAAGATAAACTAGTGTTTAGCATGTGTGTTGTTTTTGTTAAAATTGGAGATCAATGCTATCATGATTTATGTGATATGGGTGCTAGTGTGAGTGTTATCCCTTTTACATTGTATCAAGAAATTATGAATGACAGAACACCTTCTCTGATTAAAGATATTAATGTTACCATTAAGCTTGCAAATAGAGATGCTATTTCACCACTTGGGATTGTTTGAGATGTTGAACTCTTCTGTGGAGAAGTCAAATACCCCAGTAATTTCTTAGTACTTGGTTCAGTACAAGATAGTTTTTTGTCCCATTATATTTGGTAGGCATTTCTTGAATACCATTAATATTGATATTTCTGTCTTAAAGAAAAGGTTAAAGTAAGTTTTAGTGATGTATTGCTACTTGTAAACTGTGTTGGGTTTTTCCAGAAGAGGAAAGGAGATGTGGCACAGTAGAGATAAGTATTTCCCTTAGTGAGAACAAATGTCATCGAACCAATAGGAGGACCATGCAAATGCCCGTCGTCAGCACCTACACACAAAATAGCAAACACTTGCACCCAATGCGAGCAACATGATGGACAAGCCCCTTGAACTCGTTACTTGCAAGTATTAAGTAGTGATAGATAGATAATATCAATAAAATATAAAATAATAGATATAAAAGTGAAGCAATATTTTTAGAGGTTTCGTAATATGATTTGTGACAGGGGCCATAGTTTCTAGTGGAGGCTTCTCTCAAACAAAGCATACGATGGGTAAAAAAATCACTATTGGGCAATTCATAGAAAACGCATAGTTATCTAATATTTATTCATGGCAATGATCTCACATATAGGCATCATGTCCATAAGCAAGTAGACTGACTCCTTCCTGCATCTACTACTATTACTCCACTCATCGACCGCTTTCCAGCATGCATCTAGAGTATTAATTAAAAACAAAGTAATGCTTGAAGCATGATGACATAATGTAGACAAAGTAAACTCAATTAATATGAATAAACCCGAGTGTTTTATCCTTAATGGCAGAAATACAATACAATACAATACGTGTGATGTCCCCTTTTATCACTGGGATTGAGCACCGCTATATTGAATCCATCACAACGCAACACTCCCACTATGATTAAATGCATATAAAGCATCCAAGAATGATAATATAATAGAATGGAACGATCAAAAATTGTAGATACATTGGAGACGTACCGGGATCCCCAAGCTTAATTGTTGCTCGTCCTCGATTAGTTAAATGATAAAAAACAAAAATTTGGATGTGACATGCTACTTAATAGTTAATCCTTTTTAGGGATGATCACCGAGAAACGATGAACTAATAAACATCAACATAGTAATGTCCATAAACATAAATAACACAATCATCAAGTTCTGAAATATATGATCCCTAAAGAATGTTACTCCCCATTCATTTAATAATTTTAGCATGGCATGGCTCTGTCTTCACCATACAAATAAAAATGTCAAGCACCACGATGTTAAGTCCACCAATTGTATCATACTTTCTAATTCGCTTGATCATTTTCAGCTTCACTCAATACATGAGCATGAACCATGGACATAGCATATAGGTGGAATATAATATGGTGTTAGGTATCAATGGAGTAAAGGTGGAGAAGAAAGTCTCGCATCAACCACACGGACCAACGGGCTATGGATATGCCCATCAATCAGTATCAATGCGAGGAGTAGGGATTGCCATGCAGTAGATGCACTAGAGCCGTAAGTGAATGAAAGCTTAACGGAAGCTAGGTGCGTGTGCATGCAAGTTGCTTTCTCATGAAGACCTTTGGCATTTGAGGAAGTCCATCATAGGAATATACAAGCCAAGTTCTATAATGAAAAATTCCCCCTAGCATATGAAAATGACAAAACATGAGACTCACTATATGAAAAATGTGATGCTTTCACTAAGCACAAGTGTGGAAAAAGAGGTAGTAGCATGTCCATTCTCTCTTTTCTCTCATTTATTTATATTTTTTCCTTTTCCATTTTTATTTGTTTATCATTATTTCTCCTTTCTCTTTTTTCTCTTTCTTTTTTCTCTTCTGTTCCTTTTTTATTTTATTTTTGTACGGATTCTCACCTTGACTTGTGGGGCAATCATTGTGTGCATCATCATTTCCTCACTTTGAGAGTGATCTAAGAATTATAAACATCACACTTCTATCTACTTACAACCCGATATGAAAAACTACTAAACAAAATGACTCTATATGAATGCCTCTGGCAGTGTACTAGGATGTGCAATGATCTAGAATAGCAAGGATATCAAGAAACGGACAAGCCATGGAAATATCATGCGAGCTATCTTATGATCATGTAAAGCAATATGATGATGAACACACACGTCACGTGATGTAACGATGGAAGTTGAATGGCAATATATCTCAGAATGTCTATGGAAATGTGACGATAGGTAGGTATGATGGTTGTTTTGAGGAAAATATTAGGTGGATTATGTGCAAGAGAGCGTATCATGTCACGGGGTTTGGCTACACCGGCGAAGGTTGCACTGATCCTCAAGGTGAGAATGTGCAATGCACGATACTGAAGAGGCTAGCAAATATGGAAAGGTGAGTCTGCATACATCCATGGATTCACATTAGTCATAAATAACCCATATACTTATTTTAAAGTCTTATTATCTCTCTCAAAGAAAAGTGTAGGTAGGAGTTAACCATCGCGCGCCTCGATGTGAACAACACTAGGATTTCAATGAGGAATTAGAATGCTCACACATCATAACCTTGCCATAACAAATATTTAGATGAAAAACAAGTTAACACCTTTTAACTATCAATATTTCTAGTAATAAACAATCTAGTAATCATGCACTTTCATATTACCATATCAATATCATTAACTCACAATTTCTCTTTTATGTCCTACATGAAAGTTTTTATTATATCATCCTTGAATAACTATCCTTCTTGTACTAGTCTTATAACCCATACAAAATACCATTACCCCCTATTAGACTCTAAAAAAATATAAGTGAAGAACGAGAGTGCAATTATTTCTATAAAATATACATGCCACCGTGCTCTAGAAGATATAACTGAAGCAATAGAGAAATTGCTTACCTCAAAACATATAAGTGAAGCACATAGAGTATTCTAACAAATAATGATGAACATGCGTCTCTCGCAAATAGGTTGTGTCCAACAAACAATGATTGTGGAAAACTAAAAAAAAACTAAAAAAATAAACTATAATACACGACGCTCCAAGAAAAACACATATCATGTGATGAATAAAAATATAGCTCCAAGTAACATACCGATGGAATGGAGACGAAAGCGGGGATGCCTTTCAGGGCATCCCCAAGCTTAGACGCTTGAGTCTTCTGAGGATATTACCTTAGGGTCTTTCTACTCCTTATTCCTTCATCCATCGTGATTGCACCTAAAACTTCAAAACTTCTCCAAGACTTATATCCCCCAATGCAATTCATAGCATCATAAAAAAAGCAAACTGTGCGAGAAAAATAGAATTTATCTAAAACATAATAGTCTAGAAAGATGAGCACTAAAATGATACTTTCGTAACTTCAAAAATTCAGAAATATTAGGAAAACCTAAGGAATTTGTATATAAATGTTGTTTAAAAACTTTAAATCAAAAATATGTTCGAGTAAAGTCACATAAATTTGCACTCAACGTATATTTTTCGGTTGTTGCACAGGATCAAGTCTACTTATCATCCAAATCATCCCAAAGGATTTACTTGGCACAAACATTAATTAAAACATTAAATCACAATCATTATAGTAGCCATAATCATGAACTCAAAATAACAGAAAATAGAACACAAAAATAATATAACAATTGGGTTGCCTCCCAACAAGCGCTATCATTTTACGCACCTAGCTAGGCGTAATGCATAGTTTCAAGTATTATCATCCTTGACCATTAACTCGTCAATCACAAAACCATGCTTCCTAGCACATAAGTTATTGATGACTACACTCCTATGAACAAAGAGAGGAGGTTTGATGGTAGGCTCCTTTACCATGTTTATAAAATTGGGATGCACACTAATCATCTTTAGATCTTCATTCCTTTTAATAGGTGTGATACTAGTATTCTTAAGGGCATACATAAACTTAGAACTTTCCCTGGAGAGATGCTAGCATTAAATTTAGAGGGAGTGAAAGCGGAACCCATTTTTTCAATTCTACCAAGACCTCGCTCCACCATCTCATTGATAAGTGTATATTTCTCCTTTAGTGCTTTCAAAGTAATCCCCAGCATTGTAAGAGCATCTAGTGCCACCCCTTGTTGGTTTTGCAGTGTTAAAGACAAACGTGGTTGAGGGACTAATGTGTGTGAGAGTTCATAGGTTAACACTGATAAAAGTCCCAGGAGATTAAGTTTAACCGTCGTAGTGGACCCCCAGAAATGTCCAAAGACATTGATGATGGCTTAAGCCATTGGTGGTATGTGAAGATAATCTATTGAAGATAATGAAACACGAAGACGAAGCCTTTTTTGTTTTTTCTTCATTCATGAGTCATAGGAACCATCGTAATCTTAAGTGGGATCGACATGATCGAAGTCGGACGCTGAAGTGATGCTCAACCCAAAATACATATGTTTTCAAGTGAAAACAATGAGAGTAAATCTCTTCTAGAGTTGGTTGAGTCAGCATTGCTTGTAGCCCAATTAACATTACCGCATGTGTCATTTAAATATGACTGTTGGAACACGTGTCGGTTGGCCATTGAACCAAGGTTTTTCAGTCATATCATGTCGGGTTGCGTGCTAGCTATAAATAGCCCACCCCTTGACCATATGTTGATGGCTGCTTAGAGTTAGATACGACTATTGTCATTTTGGAGCAACCCATATAGAAGACATTGAGAGAGAACTATCCTGCAAGGATAAACCCAAACACCAAGAGATAGAGCGTTTGTGGGTCACCAAGGTCGTTCTGTTTTGAGAGAACTCAAGATTTATTGCACTTAAAGACTAAGATCTTCCATACGGTTAGGCGTCCTAGTCTAGTTCATATAAGAGTCATTGTGGATTTCTAAGTGACCATGGTTTAGAGCATAAAAGAGTCAATGTTCACTACTAGAGAAATGCTTGTAGGTAGACTCTTACTAGTAGTGCAGGTTTATACCCCTCGCTACCACAACTTACTAGTAGCGCGGGTTTATACCCCTCACTACTACTAAGTTTATAGTAGTAGCGCGGCTTTATAACCCTCAGTACTACTAAGTGGTCTCTACTGTGCTCTCCTGGGACATGCCATAGTAGTAGTGAAGGGGTCTAAACATGCGCTACTACTCGGTTGATAGTAGTAACTGGGTTTATACCCCTCGCTACAACTAAGTACAAGGTACGTGAAGTCCCCATATCCTCGAACAAATCCCTCCCCGCTTCCTTACTCTCCCCCCTGTGTCCATAGGATCTCCCATGGTGCTCCTACCTAAGAACACCTCCTCCATGGAGCCGAACGAGGCCACCTCCTCACGTCGCTGGCATCCAGGAGCTCACCCGTCTTCCCCTCGCCTCCATGCCACCACGACGGAGCACCTCACCACCGGTGACCAGCCCTGATGCGCCCTCCATCTCCTTTCTCTCTCCCTTGTTTCTCTTTTTCCCTCTCTCTCCTCCTCTGGTTTTACTCACCTCCTATGCCCATGCTTGCGCAGGTCGTCAACATGGCCAACCAGGAGTTCTCTACCTTGGTCGTGAATAGGATTGTCACACCATCGTTTTGCTCTGACCTAGATCCGGTCCCTCTCCAATAGTCGTCACCGGATCTAGTCTATCGTTGCCCGTCCGCACCTCCGATGACCCGTGCCATCGCTAGATTGAACCATTGATAACACGCACGGGATTGAGATTTTTTTTTGGTTTTTGAAACTAATAGTAGTAGAGAGGATTCAAAAAGCCTGCTACTGCTATTGCACGTTAGTAGTAGCATGGGTTATAAAAGTTAGTTGTAGTGTTGTAGAAGTAGCGGAGGCACCCGCGCTATTGCTACGGGGAAAACCTGTGCTACCTCTAGGTTTTTTCCCTAGTAGTGGTGGAATGCTGGGTGACCAAGAATGTATGTGTTTCGGAAGTCTCCACTGAAGACTTACATGAGTGATTGGGTGTGGTCTAGATGAACTTGGCTCATGGGGAACATGGTGAAGACGAGGTCTTCAGAGTACAAACTCAGCCTCCCCAACCAGACTTACAATTGTGAGAGCAACTGGAACTGGTCCAACAAATCATGTGTCTTTGTCAAGCTATTGGTTCTATCTTTCGCTCTCTTACTTACTGTACTATATTGTAAAGCCATAGCTTGAACATCTCAATTCAAAGACATTCACTAAAGACATTGCTAACTGTTATTTATCTTCATACTACATAAGTTTATCTTTGGCACATCTTAGTGTGAATCATGGCTATGCTCTATCTGTATGAATGTCTTCGTAGTATTCCATGCTATGCTTAGATCCTTGATTGTTATCCCTACTTGATCCTCTTTTGCTTCCACGTACTATGAATACATTTATTGTTTTGAAGCTTTTCCTAAAAATCGCCTATTATCTCCCCTCTAGTTGATAACAAGGACTTTCAATTGGTATCAGAGCAAGGTAATATCTTGTTATGTGTTTCGGTTTAACCACCTGGAGCTTTAGCTATGTCACCTGCTGGGATAATCAAGGTTTCCACTACATGCCCAGTCTTCGATGACACTAATTACCCATACTGGAAGAATAAGATGTGCATACATCCCGAAGCTTTTGTCAACGACCTGTGGTGTCGTCATGGCTGGTTTTCTTAAGGTTCGTGAAGGTATGACTACTGTTGATATGAAAATATTTTCTCAACTAGACTCCACTACCAAGAACATCATGTGTGGTCATTTGGATAAAAGACAACACGTTTGTGTGAGTTCTCTTGACACTTCGAAGAAAATCTAGGAATGGGTGTCTAAAGTCAATGAATGCGTCTCATCATGGAGACACTCTCGTGTAGATGTGCACCACAATCTGTTCAACTCCTTCAAAAGGCTCGTCGATATCTTAAATGAGTTGAATGTTCTAGGCGCCACTGATATCTCCAAACTTGAAGTTGTGAAGAATCTATTGAGTTCTCTTGATAGTTCCTTTGACACTCCTGCCCTCATGATCCAAGAATGCCCAGGCTTCAAGGAATCGGTTACAACTGATATACTGGAAAGGTTAAACACCTATGAGTTTCAGCAACCTAAAAAAGGGAAATCTATGGTTCCAGCAATGGTCGCTCTCTTGTCGTGAAGGAAAAGGTTGTGTCCTCATCTGAAGAAGAATCTGAATGCACTTATGATGGTGCCGAAGACATTGGCAAAGAACTCGATCTGTTGTAAGAAAGCTCCAAAAGTTTGCCAAGTAAAAACTCTTTGGATACTCATCAAGGCATGACTCAAAGAAATTTGGTGAAATGTCTTCACATGACAACAAGAAGCAATCCTGTCACAAGTGTAAGAAAGTAGGTCACTTCATCGATGATTGTCCTTGATGGGAGAAAGATTCAAACAATAAGAGCAATGACTACGATTCTGATGACAAGAAGAATAAAAAGCATCACATGTATTCATCCAAGTCTTCATCGCATAAGAAGAGATCCTCTGGCAAAGCTCATGCTTTCATTGGCAAGGACATGGATTCAGATGTTGAATGTGAGTCTAACGATGAAGAGGAATCTGAGGGGGAGTCTGACTGTGAAGTTGTTGCTTTGGCTAAGGCTACTACATTCGTAGCTTCATCTGTCTTTAACCCCGAATAAAATGGCATCTTCATCAACATTGAAGCAAGTGACAACGACTATGCTCCAGCCTACTGCTTCATGGCAAAAATCTCCAAGGTATCCTGAAAATCATGAGGCCATGACTCAGATAGAGAAGCTGAATGTGATGATGACTTGAAACCTGGATATTCTAAAATTTTAAAAATTGCTACTAAGCAACAAAATTCTATGGAAAAAATGCAAAAATATCTAGAGAAAATCAATGACCTATTGCGCGGGGAGATGAGTCTAAACGAAACTATGGTATAAGACATGCGTGATCTTTGTTCAAGGTTGGAGGATCTCCAAAATCTGCATGATACTCTCTCAACTAATCATGAGAAGCTTTCTTATGATTATCTACAAAGAAGAGAAGTTGAAATAAGCTCATGAGGATCTTCGAAAGGAAAATGACTCACTCCTCGTTGAATAGATTAGTGCCGCTCAGTATGAATTCTTAAAATGCTTTTCTCATGAAGCTAATGATTCAACTGCTGAATGTTCAAATGCTTCTGAAAATGCAATATCTTCAACTGTATGTGTGGTATCAAACCCCTCATCTAAGCAAACCACTTCTATCACTAATGACAATGAGAGGTTGTAGACATTGCTTGAAACTAGAATGTACAAAAGTCTCATGGGACATCTGATCTTGTGTGAGTCCTCAGGAAGACAATCTTGAACAAAAACCCTAGGAAAGAGGGTGTTGGTTTTGAAAGAAACTTCAATGTCGATTAATCTTATTGGAAGCCTTACCAGTACCCCAAAACTACATGGGATGCTGCAAAGGGCCCCTCAGTTGATCCATCCACACTATGTGGCTCTAATTGTGCTAATCCTATCATTATTGATGAATATTTCGACTCCAACTATAAACTGTATGAATGTCAGAATGGTTAAGTGTTTGCTAGGTTTATTGGCACTAACTTCAGGAATGGTTCACCCATGAAGACGATCCGACTTCCCAAATGCCTTCTTGAGAATCTTCATGTGAATTTCATGACGACATATCTCAAGAAGAAAACATTCCCCGGATCAAAAATTTGCCAAATGATCTTCATATGATCACACTAACCACTATGTTCCGCAAGGAAGGACTCAAAAAACTCGTGAATATGAGCACTATGGCATGAACTGTTATGTTCACAAAACTAAGAACTATTCTACATATTCATTTGAGTATACTTACCCTCCCGTGAAACGTGCTATTAGGGATACGTTGCATAAGTTCTCTGGTGCTGCTTTACATCTCATTGTTTCAAAGCCACCCCTTCACATGTGGGTGGATAAGATGAACTAACATCTTCATGCAGCATCGGGTCTCTAGATGGGGTGAAGCTTAACTCGAATATTATCTTTGGATACCTAAAAACATTCTTGTCTCGGCATAAGAAAAATAATAGAAATGGTGTTGACATTTATATCATTCAATATTACTCTTACTTACGCTGCAATAACTTCATAAATGCATGATGTTGTTGCATGCCTTGGTGAACAAGACTAATTCTAAATGCAGGAGGATAAATCCAATCCAACCGAATTGGTCATGGACAGTGGATGCACAAGCCACACGACTGGTGATCGAAGCCTATTGATGGAGTCAACTCTTCAACCTCCAACCAAAGATCACATTGTCTTTGCCGACAAAAGAAGCAGGAAAGTACTAGGACTAGGTAGAGTTGCTATCACAAGGGATAGGCTCATGGAAAATGTAATGCTTATCGAGCCCTTTGGTTACAACTAAATGTCTGTCTCAATGCTTTGTGATCTTGATATGCTTCTCATATTTGGTAAATTCTGATGTGTTGTACTAATGGCCTTATACATGGTAGACTTCTATGTAGGACCACAAGTTGCCACGTGTCTTCTAGCAAAACCTTCAGAATGCTGGCTATGGCATCGAAGGCTAGGACATGCTGGTATGAAGAACTTGCATACCCTTGCCAAGAATAATCTCATTATTGGAGTCGAGGGTGTCATGTTCAAGAAAGATCATCTATGTGGTGCCTACAAAGCCGGGAAGATGACAAGGGACAAACACCCATCGGAAATACAATCATGACAACTTCAAGTCCCTTTGATCTACTCCATATTGACTTATTCGACCCTACTACCTACTCCAGCTTATCTACCACTTCAAATCTATGGCTTCATAATTGCTGATGATTACTCTAGATATACCTAGGTGCACATATTACTTTACAAGATTGAAGTCCAGGATGTATTCAGGCGCTTTGCAAAGAGGTGCATGACTAACTAAACCGTCAAGATCAAGCATATCTGGAGTGACAATGGCATAGAGTTCAAGAACACTAGTCTAGATAAATATCTTAACTCTCTTCAGTGACAATGGCACATATGAGTTCTCTGATCCATATACACCACAGCAGAATGGCGTTGTGGAACACAAGAACATGACTCTCAAAGAGATGGCTTGCACTATGCTTGATGAGTACAAGACACCACGAAAATTCTGGCCTAAGGCCAATTAACACTGCATGCCACATCATCAATAGGGTATATCTTCACAAGTTCCTCAAGAAAACCTCATCTGAGCTACTTACTAGTAAGAAACCCAGTATAAGTTATTTCAAAGTCTTCGGTGCAAGATATTGGATTAGAGATCCACATCACACTTCTAAATTTGCACTGAAATCACATGAGGGTTTCATGCTTGGTTATGGAAAGGATTCGCACACCTTTAGAGTCTTCAACAATATTCACAGTAAAAATGTTGAGACTCTAGATGTGTAATACGATGAAACTAATGGCTCGCAAAGAGAGAACCTGCCTCCTATGCTAGATGAACTCCCACCTAAAGAAGCTATTAGGATGATGGGCACTGGTGAGATCATACCTGAGGAACCTCACATTGAGGAATTTATCATTCATCCACCTACCCATCACGAATATATTGATGCTCCTAAAGATAATGTTGCTGATGAAGACAATGCTCAGTAGAAGGATCAAAGTCTTCGTCCTACTCATCCGCGAGTTGTTAATGAAGTTCAAATAGAGAAGACTCTCGACGGCATCAATGCACGGGGTCCTCTCACTCGCTCAAGAGCTAACCAATTGGCTAACTTTTGCCGACACTTTGCTTTTGTGTCTATCTTAGATCCAGCCAAAGTAGATGAAGCTTTCATTAGATCGGAACGGATTCAGGCCATTGAAGAAGAGCTTCATCAATCCAAGCTCAACAATGTATGGGAACTACTCAAGCATCCCGATCAATGCAAGCACAATATCATTGGAACAAAGTGGATCTACGCAACAAGCAAGATGAATCTAATGAAATGGTCAGAAACAAGGCCCGGCTTGTAGCTCAAGGCTACGCACAGGTTGAGGGTATTGATTTCGATGAAACGTTTGCACTTGTTGCTAGACTTGAAGCCATACACATATTGCTTGCTTATGCTAAACACTATGATATATGCTTATATCAAATGGATGTCAAAAGTGCATTCCTGAATGGTAAGATTTTGGAAGAATTATATCTTTCTCAACTACTCGGGTTTGAAGATCCAAAACATCCTAACATGGTCTACCGGCTCAACAAGGCATTGTATGTCCTCAAGCAAGCACCAAGGGCTTGGTATGACACCCTCATGGAATTTCTCAAGGAGAAAGGCTTCAAACCTGGTCACTCGATCCCACTCTATTCGCTAAACAATATGATGGTGAACTTTTTTGTATGTCAAATCTATGTGGATGACTTATTTTCAGTTGTACTAACAATCCATATAGTGGTGAGTTTAGCTTCATGGTGCAAGAACAATATTAATTGTCGATGGTGGGAGAGCTGAAGTTCTTTCTAGGGCTTCAGATTCGTCATCAACCAAATGGCATCTTCATATCTCACGAGAAGTACCTCAAAGACTACCTTCAGAAATTTGTATGCAAGAGTGCAAGGGATACAAAACGTGAATGCTAACAAACGACCACCTCGGCAGTGATGAAAACGGTAAAGATTTCGATAAGAAGGTATATCACTCAATGATTGGATCTTTATTGTACCTATGTGCATATGGGTCAGATATAATGCTTAGCGTCTGCATGTCTGCACGATTCCAAACGACACCAAAGGAATCGCATCACGTCGCAGTGAAGCGGATACTTTGATATTTGGCAGCCCAACGCTAGGATGATGGCATCCAAAGGCAGGGAAGTTTTATCTCATTGGTATTCAGATTTAGATTTTGCTGGTGACAGAGTTGATCGCAAGTCTACATCAGGCGTCACCTTTTTGGTCGATCTCTTGTATGTTGGTCAAGAATCTGAACTATGTCTCACTATCTACTGGTGAAGCCGAATACTTCGCTGCTGGCGCGTGCGGTATGGAACTTCGCTAGATGAAGCAAACCCTCAAGGACTATGGCATCAAAAAGAAGAAAGTACCACTCTACTATGACAATTAGAGTGCTATCAAAATCTCCCACAACCTAGTACGTCACTCGAAGGCAAAGCACATTCAGATAAGACATCATTTCCTTCATGATCATGTGTTGAAGGGAGACATCATCATCGAGCATGTGAAGACAAAAGAGCAATTGGCTGATATCACCACGAAGCCTTTGGATGACAAGAGGTTTTGCAAGTTGTAGTGTGAGCTAAATATCTTAGAATCCTCAAATCCAGCGAATGGACACACATCCTAACGATTATGCACTTTCATGCAATACACACTAAGTAACATATGTCTTCGACACATGAACATATACACACTAAGTGTGAATACATTAATGAAGAAGATGAATTCCGAGTGCCACGATAATTGTGCGCCATGTCTGGGTAAAACATTCTTATACGATGGGCAACGCAACCAACCCCTCCTGAAGACATTGCTTTTATCTTCGCAATTTTATCTATGTCTTCAAGAAACTAAGTTTGTCCTTAGATTTTATGTTTGTCTTCGAACTTGAACACTTGTCATTTGAATATATCATATGAGATACTATGGAGTTCAGTCCTCTACAACATCTTGCCTATAGACATATCTTCGAATTTTATCCAGGAAAATGTGGTCGGACCCTTAAACCTCATCTATGCTTATCTCTCCTAACATTGGTCAAATCTAGTCATATGGATTCTAATTGACAACATGTTCATTGTCTTCACAATATCCTTGTCTGTTAAAGACAAATCCAATCGAAAGATTAAACTTTCAATCTTATATTTTATCGCCGTTATCGCCACAATTTCCACGCATGTCTCTATAGATCGAAGGTAGTGGGTTCTCAGACGTGTTGCATGCGTGGCACATGCCCCACTAAGCCGAAGAGTCCGGGGCACATCCGACCAAATTTTTTGGATGTTCTTGTTCCACCCCTCCTTATAAATACTTGCCCCCGGCTTAATTATTACTCTTATCCCCTAGCGTGCACTCTCAATCTCCAAACCATAGCACCACTGCTGGGTTTCATTGTCGCCGGAGAAGAAACAGTTAGTTGTCATGCCTTCTTCATCTTGGTACTCACGCCGTCTGCGATTGTCTTCGTCCATAGCTTCCGTATACGTCTGTCACCACCAAGCTAGAGTGTGGCAGATCGAACTGCTCGGCCTCCTAGCCTCATTGAACTGTTCCTCGTGTTCTTCATCATGGTAAATAAATTGCTGATTTTTACCTCTATTTTGATCTTAAAAGTTACCAGATGTACTCAAATGATGTTTTCCACTATTTTCTCAGTGCCTTTACTTATGTTAAAAAATGAATTGATTTCTCATTTGTGCAAAAAATTTAACTTGTACAAGTCTGAAACCATCTTGTCTTCAGCAAAAGTGAAAGTCTTTGGTGAATGAGGTCAATTTCTCCACACCATGTTTTTATCTTCAAAATCTTCTGAGAATGCAAATGACCGCTTCTATTCCCCTTGCATCTCTAACTCATCCACATGTAGATGTCCGCGGCAGAATCTCTTGTATCTCATAGTCTGAATTAATTGTAGACTATTTGTAGCTACATCAGGACATACCTGGTGCCAGCTACCACTTGAATCAATCTCTGAAGCTTTTTCCTAAGTCGAAGAGTATGGCCAGAGATAGAACTCCTAAGAAAGGAGGAAGCCAAAGACGTTTGAACACTGCAACAGATCTTCCACCTCCATTGTACTAACGATACGAGTGTGATCCTGAAGAGAACTATATCAACACTCCAAGAACTGGACCCAATGGATCCGAAAATATTAGGCATAAGAATGGTTCTATTATCACTTGGTAACTCTGGAGTATGCTAAGAAGAATGTCGAAAAGGTTCCCTGGTCTGACATTGTCTATAAAATCTGCATCCGAAGAGAATGGCTGAAGCCAATGATAATCCCCAAGTGTAAGGAATCATCGTAGCACTTTCCAAAGATGGAAGTAGTAAGTATGGAGTGTCAAAGCCAGAAGGAGCTAACGGTAAGATCAATAATTTCTCAAGTACTATCTGCCACCGATATGACTACATACACCGAACGTTTGCTTCTATATAGTAACAAGAAATAAAACTGTGTTGTGGGTATGGAGAGAATAGATTTGCATAATATTGGAGAACTAGAATATAAAAATGGTTAGTGCACTAAATAAAGTTAGAATATATGTATTACAAATAGCAAGTGTGGAATAATGATGGTGTGGTGTGCAGAATCATCCTAGGCAATTGATAACAACTAGGGAGAAGCCTATACATAGGACCTTAGTAGTAGCGCTGGAAAGAATACAACACGCTGTTGCTAATTAGCAGTAGCGCTGATCCAGTTGAGCACTACTACTAAGATCTTAGCACTAGTGCTGCTTTTCAGGAAAGCGCTACTACTACGTGGGACCAGACGATGCCACCGACGGTAGCTGTAGTAGCAACGTTATCCATAATCTAGCTCTAATGCTAAGTTTTTAGCGGTAGCGCTTTGTTTTGCACCACCGCTGCTGCTAGTGGGCCCCAATTAGTAGTAGCGCGCTTCTATAACAAGCGCTACTACTACAACAATAGCAGCAGCGCGTTCTGGTATGTAGCGCTACTGCTAGTTGCGGCTGTTATCACCTTTCTACCCCTCTCCCCCTCCTCTCCCCCACTTTGATCTACCTCCCCCTCCTTTCCCCTTTCCACTCTCCACACCATTGTTGCTCTTCTTCCCTCTTCCTCCTACCTCTATTCTCTCCTCATTAATGTCCCCCTCCACCATAACTCTCCTTCATAAATGGCCTCTCTCACATCTCTCTTGGTCCTAGCTAGCTACCTCTCTTCCTCTCCCCATTAATGCCCCCTCCACCATAACTCCCTCTCCATTAGTTAGATAACTAGATTCACCTCTCCTCCCCAACAACTAGATCTAGCTAGCTATTTAGCCATCCACACGTGCTCTTTCGATCGGTCACTCTCTCATCATCTCTCTCAGGCCGGGAGATATATAGGTGAGTAAAAAAAGTTGTTCATTTGAAGAATGGGAATATGTGTGTGAATGAGAATATGTGTGTTTGGGATATATATATATATATATATATATATATATATATGGAGAGATTTGTGCGAGTGTAACATGCCCTCGAGTTGCTTATGTTTTGCCGAAATGTTGATTTATTTCTGTTTCAGTGAATTTCGAGAAAACTCAGTATGTCCTATTTTTAGGCAAGGTCAAGCCAAAATTTTATATGACTTTGAAGCATGCATGCATGCATTATTTATTTTATAACCCTTTTGCTTGTTATATACCGTGCAGTCGGTCATGAAGGTGAGTGGATGGAAGGTGGAGCGGTACATGCAATCCGCGGTGATGGACATGCATGCAAATAATCGGACTAGGATTAGATGTCCGTGTGCAAGATGCAAGGAAGGAGTCCTTTTGGACCCTTTTGATCGTGGCACTTTGAAGGCGCACCTGCTGAAGAATGGTTTCATGGATGGCTATACTAGGTGGATAAGTGAAGAACACGATGATTATGAGGATGTCCAAATGGCAGGGAATAACGACATGGGGCTAGACGAGGAGATGACCGATCGACACGAAGACGATGGTGCCGAACATGGCGGCGGGGAAGAGTCCGGAAATGACGGCGGTGGAGAAGATTCCGGACACGGCGAAGAAGAGTCCGGACATGGCGTATAAGAGGCGATGGTCATGCCGCAGTCTTCGACGCTACTAAGTACAGTCGTGCAAGACCCTCATGTTACAGACCTCCTTCGCAAGAGTATGACTGAGAGAGCTGCTTCTAGAGAGGAGGGCAAACTGAGTCAACTTGAAGTGGACTCGAAGACTCCATTGTATGACGGTTGTGATCCCGAGGTGACCCGCTTGAGTTTCACGCTCGGACTTCTAAATATGAAGGCGAAAAACAAATGAACAGACAAAAGCCTCGATGAGCATTTCAAGTATCTACATAATAAAGTTCTTCCAGCGGGGAACCTCTGTCCTAGTAGTGTCAAGGAGGCCAAGAAAATGGTTTGCCCTTTTGATTTTCCGCACATTAGGTACCACGCATGCATCAACAATTTCATCATTTGTCGGGGGGGGGGCACGCGGAAAAAACCAATTGTCCAGTGTGCAATGCTTCTCGATAGAAGAAGGAAGGAAAGAAAGCTCCTCAGAAAGTTGTATGGTACTTTCCGATCACTCCTCGTCTGCAGTGGTATTTCGTAGATCCTAAGGAAGCAAAGCTCATGCGCTGGCACGCGGAGAGGAAGAAGCCCGACGATGGAGATGATCCGAGGCTGAGACACCTCGTAGATGGTAGCCAGTGGAGAGCATTCGACGCCGTATATGGATTTTCTAAAGAAGATCCAAGGAACATCGTGCTTGGTGCGAGCACCGATGGCATGAATCCGTTTGGACACCAGAAAACCAACCACAACACATGGCCCGTGTTTGTATGGATGTACAACCTCCCCCATCGAAGTGCATGAAGACAAAGTACATACACATGTGCATGCTGATTCAAGGGCCAAAACAACCGGGAAATAGTATTAACCTGTATATGGGGCTTCTGCAAGAGGAGCTAGACACATAATGGAAATCACCGGCATGGACATGGGACGCCAGCAATGGAGAGTATTTCCATATGAGAGCCGCGCTGATGACGACGGTCCACGACTATCTCGGTTACGGGTACACCGCAGGCCAGGTGTGCCACGGATACAATGGATGCACAAGGTGCATGGATTATACAACATCTCAGCAACTTACATCAATGAAAGATGGCGGGTCTGGGAAAATCATGTACATGGGGCATCGTAGATGGCTCGAGAAGGATGACCCGTGGAGAAAGCATGGAGATATATTCAATGGGTTGGCTGAGTGTCGAGGACCTCTAGCAACTTATGATTGGATTTCTAGCAAGCATCCGCAAATACTAGAAATCATTAAGGTAAACCCAACGATATCATTAAATATCAAGTCCCCTTTACTCCCATACGTGAACAACCCCTTACTCATGTGTAAGCATATGTCACTCTAGTCACCCACTATAAGAGAATCATGAACATATTGGAACACCCTCCAGCGTGAATCATTCACATGTGCGCCTCATGGAAGGTACCTTAGAGTAGCACCAAAATAAAACATACACTCAAACCAATCAAGATCATCAATGAACCCAAAGGAAAACATCGATCTACTCAAACATCATAGGATGGTAACACATCATCGATTGGTAATACGTGGCATGAAACACCATGTTCACGTAGGGGATTACAGCAGGGAGATGAGGAAGGTGATGAAGACTGTGATGTTGATGAAGATGATCACCACGATGATGGATCCCCTGGCGGCACTCCAGCGGAACCATAAGAGAGGGGGAGAGAGTCTCCCCCTTAGGCTTCCTCCTCCATGTCCTCTCCCCATCTAGGGGGAGGTTATCCCTCCGGTCCTCCTCCATGGCTCCCAGAGGGGTGAGAGCCCCTCCGAGATTGAATATCTCTTGATGTCTCTCTCATGTTTTTGCTGCTGCTTTCTGGCCCCTCCGAGATTTGTACTTCAATCGGGCTGAAATTTTGAGAGGATATTTATTGGGAAAATATCTTTCTTGTGGCAAAGCAAGGACCTCAACCAACTAAGAGCTTTCCACAAGCCAACAGGGCATGGAGTCCCCTCAACTCGTGCCATGTTGGCTTGTGGGCCCCTCACGCATCATCTTGTGTTGATTCCGACTCCCAAAATCCACATATATTCTAAAAAATCTCCATAAATTTTTACCGCGTTTGGAGTCCGTTTGATGTGGATTTTATATGAAACAAAAAACACACAAAAATGAGGAACAAGCACTAGCCACTGGATAAGTAAGTTAGTCCTAAAAAATAATATAAAATGTTGCCAAAAGTATATGAAATTAGTAGAATATTTGCGATAATACTTCATAAATTATTGACATGTTGAAGACGTACCAGCAATCAAGATTGGCTTCTTCCCATGCATGGCCATGTCTACAGTACAAAGCATCGAAATCCCTCTAGCATCCTTGGATGTTGTTTGACTAATGAAACATCTTAGAAGGAAGATCAGAACCCTTGTCAATTATCTAAAGCCAAAGGAAAAAAACAAAGGCTTCAAAGGCTTCAAAGCCAATCTCCAAAACACCTCAGGCTTCGCCATCAAGGCCACGTGAACCAGCTGAAAGTGAGGATGAATCTTGTGCCAACCAGAGACTTAAGAGAAACCATGTTGTTGCTCGTGGACCAAAGCTACCCGTCGACTTCATGGATGCTGCTAACATGATTGAACTCTCAGATGATGAGTTTGACAATGAAGCCCTTGAAAAGCTTATTCAACAAAAGGAGGACGATCCCAAACGTTTTGAAGACTTTACTCTGTTTGATGCAAACTCCTCAACAAGTTCATTAATGAATGGTTTGTTGACCCCTCTCTCACCATTGATTCCCTTCAGCTTCCCATTGGCTGAGTGTCACCATCCAAGGGCTGGTGAATGAAGAATTAATTTTTAATCAAAAGGCTATGCAGCAGCTGTCGTGGGAATGAGACTGGAGTTAACATCCCTACGTCTCAGTGCTCGGGAGCTTCTTTCGTGTGAAATGTGTGAGTTACAAGGGGTGTGAACCCTTGTTCCAGAGGGGAGGGGTAGCTTATATAGGGTGCACTGCCCCTCATGGATACCCGGCAACCAAGGGTTCGATCATGGTGATAAAGGTTAACGTTACTGATATCATATGTAATAAATGCTACTTATGGCGACGAGTCGAACGCGTGCCCGTTGGCCTCCTTGGAGTGGCTTCTGATCTTCTGCGGTCGACTGACTTATGGTTCTTCCGAGTGAAAGGCAACTATCGAATCGAGGGAGAAACCTCCAAGTGGATGTTCTGTCGAGTGACTCATGCGCCATGGATATTTCAGTCACAGTCTTCCTTGTAATCTTTAAGTTCTCCAATGTAGTGTCATTTGGTAGGGCATGTAGGCCAAGCCTAAGACACTACCCTAGGTACATATCCCCATCATTAGCCCCTGAATGGGTTGGGGTTCGAGTGAAAAAGGGTCGATGCAGATTCTGAAAAGACACACTGTCTGCAAAGCTAGGTCGACACCTATGGGAATCAACATGAAACCCTTGTGATCGTAGGGTGGGAAAAGTGACGTCAAGAGCAGAGCTAACGATCAGCGCCCGACAAGCCTTTTTACCCAGGTCCGAGCCACTTACGCGTAAAACCCTACGTCCTGCTTGTGTGGTTGGATTTAGCATTTTGTTGTTCGTTACAGTGACTGGTGACCGTATTCTGACCAATGTCCAAAGAGTCTAACCCCTTGTGAATGAGCTAAGGGCCTCCTCTTATAGGTAATGGGGTCACGTACAATGCTCGGTGGTAGGTTCACGAGAAGTTACAGTGAACCTAGAGCGGTGCTTATCCATCTACCGCTGTCAGGTGCATTAAATGCATGTCTTGTCCTTGTCAGCAATGTGCTGGTGAAGACACGTATCCAGGTGTTTCCGCACCTGGACGCTGCGCTGGCGCATGCGGACTGCGCTAGAACTTGGGGGTAGTGGCACTGTGGCAAGGGCGGTTGCCCTCCAGTGCCTACCCATGTCATCCCGACAAGGGAACTTGCTGGGGCCTTGGGTCTTCGTCCCCGCAAGGAAGCTTGCCGGGGGGCTTCGATGGTCATCCTAGTAAGGGAGGCTTGCCGAGGTCTTGTACTTGCTGAGCTCATCACGCCCACCAAATGGGCGTGTCCTTGGTCATCTTCCCGGCAAGGCAGTCTTGTCGAGGCCTTGATTGTCTTAGGGGATGCATCTTGTTTGGGTCTTGCCGTGTCTTGCTGGCAGGGGCTCTTTGCCCCCGTGCACAAGTTTGGGGCACTAGGGACCCCAGTCTTTAGTGCACCGACAGGAGCCCCGGGGCTTGGGCTACACATGCGTGCGAAGCGTTGTTGGGCCAGGGCCAAAGAGGTGCACGGGCTTCCATGGCTGGATCTGCTGGCGGTTACTTTTCCCCACGTCGCGCATCGGATGCGCGAAGTGGGAGGTCGTGCATAGAGTGGCGTCTCGGCCTCCTGAAACGCCTCTACCACGCACGTGGCATGCGCAATTATGAATGGATAGGTGGCAGATGTGGCCTTGAAAGGCGCAGTAGTGGCTGGGCCCGCCCATGCATGCATTCGTGTACCAGGGCAGTTATCTGTTCGCCCGTGAACTCGAGCGAATGGGCATGAGGGGTGGTGGATTTTGGAGCAAGGGAGGCCAGCCCCCGCGCCCCGTCCTATAAATTGGGAGGGTTTGCAAGGGGTTTTTCTCACCCAACTCCTTATGAATCCACCAATTCCTCAGCCATGGTCTTCAGGATCTTATTCCATTTGCAGGTGGCACTCACCCCTAACCACGGTTAGGGGACGGGGTCGGCAACCGTCGGCCGCCAGGGCGGTGAGAGGATCCCGTTCGGATCATGCCATAGCTTCTGGGGGCGCCGCGGTGGAAGACGACCCGAGCGCCTGCGATGGAGGAAGGGCGAGGGGCCACGGTCATCGTAGAGGTCGAGGCCGGGGGAGGCGGAGCGCTACTCCAACACCTTCGCCTTCCCCGGGGCTTGCTCCTGAGGTGGTCCACGTTAGAAGGAATCTGATGGAGTTCCTTGTCCAGCTACGAGGACCCATCCGGTCCTACCTCAGCCTTCCTGGTGTCTTCGCCGAGGCAACGGAAGGAGAGGGGGCCCCGACTTTGTGGCTTTGCATGCATGGTTGCGGCAATGGCGCTGTGCCGGTGGTTGTGGAGCGTACTGGGCCTCAGACCCTATTCCTCGATCATGGGTGGAAAAGCTTCACCCGCACCCACAGCCTCTGGGATAGGCATGTTCTCTGCTTGAAGAAGATAGCAGAGAACACGCTCTCTGTTAAGCTATATGGGAGCTCAGGTGCGCGTGTCGGCTGTTGCGAAGAGAGTTCGAGCGGGACCAGAAGTCCTTCCTCGCGTGAGGGCGACGAGGAAGAGAAGGATGGTGACGACAACAGAAGCGAATGAGCTCCTGTGTAGTCATTGTCTGCATAAGAGGGCCTGTCCTCTGGCCAACCGCCGGCCGTACCATTGCCGTCAGTCTGTCGCTCGCTCTCTCCCACGCCGGACCGACCGGAGCTGCCTCATCTTCCCGTCAGCGCCCGGGCTTCTGCTCCTCCATCTCTTCGGACTTCGTTCTCCTCCGTGCAATGCTGGATTGCGCGGAGGGCCGGTTCATGTCTTCCTGAACTCCAGCCCGGCGAGCGTAGTTCCTCGCCAAGGACAGTAGTTCTAGGTTAGAGTAGATCATATCATCCATGTAATATGTTTGAGAATACCCCAATCAGATGAATGAAAATACCATTTCCCCCTTTTTAGATTCCGTTCTTTGTATGATTCGTCTTTGCATAATCTGGGAGCTTGTCGGTAACTACCGGCAAGGCTCCTTGCCACGTTCAGGGCAACCATGGAAATCGCCAAGCGTAGCTTGAGACGAAATTGGGTGCTACATAGCCGCTTGCTGTGTTGATCAGGTTCGCAACTGTTTGAAGGCGCTCTGTGGCCGGTCAGGTCGTTTGAACGAGTTCGAAACAAAGACAAGGTGCACTGATCTTTGGAACGGTCCCAGTATGCGCAAACTCCACACACAAAGATAGGAAACTTTCAAACGGGAAGCACAATCTCTATCTACTTCAGATCTGAATCTCAAACTTAAAAAATTATCTGCTCACGCCGTGGTCGCAAGGCGCTTGAATCTTTTGTCGGTGCAGCAGAACCGTCGGCAAGCAGGAAATCACCGCTCCTGGCAGCCTTTTCCTCCAGCAAAGTCTTCTTGTCGATGGTCCGCGACCATCGTTTCGAGGAAAAGCTGGCCAGGGTGTAACCCTTTTGCTTTTCTCTTGCTAGGTTGTGCTTGCGGAGCCCCCGAGCACGTCCTTGGGCGACGATGCGGCGCTCTCAGGGGCACAATGCTCGCACTAGAATGCGCGCCGGGGCTTCGGGACCACGTGGCGCATCCTCAACGGCTATGCATCACTCCATGGAGGTGCGTCCACTTAAGTATGCGCCGAGGCGTCTGTGAAGTGCCCAGGCACGCCCTTGACAGCTGCGCGTTGGCCTCGAGCGACATATCGGCCTGACGGCGCCGCCTTTGGAGCCTCCGCCTCCCTGCCCCGCACTCGCGTAGCATCGCGCTTGCGTAGGCCTTGGGAAGCCGTAGCAGAATAGAGCGCATGCCTCGGTACCCCATTTTCGGGGGAACGCGCCATAGCGCCCAAACATTGAAGAATCCGGTGTTGAGTTTGCTCTGATTCACGCGCAACTCTGCACCCCTACCTGGTGCGCCAAGGATGTCAGTGATGCTAGGTCGACACCTATGAGAATCTACGTGAAACCCTTGTGATCGTAGGGCCAGAAAAGTGACGTCAAGAGCAGAGCTAACGATCAGTGCCCGACAAGCCTTTTTACCCAGGTTCGGGCCGCTTACGCGTAAAACCCTACGTCTTGCTTGTCTGGTTGTATTTAGAGTTTTGTTTTTTGATACAGTGACTGGTGATAACCGTATTTTGACCAATGTCCAGAGAGTCTAAGCCCTTGTGAATGAGCTAAGGCCTCCTTTTATAGGCAAAGGGGTCACCTACAGTGCTCGGTGGTAGGTTCACGAGAAGTTACAGTGAACCTAGAGCGGTGCTTATCCATCTACCGCTGTCACGTGCATTAAATCACGTCTTGTCCTTGTCAGCAATGTGCTGGTGAAGACATGTATCCAGGTGTTTCGACACCTTGACGATGCGCTGGGGCATGCGGAATGCGCTGGAACTTGGGGAGCGGTGACATTGTGGCAAGGGTGGTTTCTCTCCTGTGCCTAGCCCCGTCATCCCGGCAAGGGATCTTGCCGGGGCCTTGGGTCTTCATCCCAGCAAGGAATCTTGCCGGGGGGCTTCGGTTGTCATCCCGACAAGGGAGGCTTACCGAGTTCTTGTACTTGGTGAGTTCATCACGCCCACCAAATGGGCGTGGCCTTGGTCATCTTCCCGACAAGGAAGGCTTGTCGAGGCCTTGATTGTCTTGGGGGATGCATCTTGTCTGGGTCCTGCCTTGTCCTGCTGGCAGGGGCTCTTTGCACCCGTGCACAAGTCTTTAGTGCACTGACACACACAAATTCCCAATGCATTTTTGGGATTCACAAAAGTATGCGTCGATTGGAGTCTTTGTCATTCACCCTGATGGATTCTGTTTTGAAATGGGTCCGAGTGAACTTGAGCGTGAAATCAGGCTCGAGTGGTCAACAAGGTCTCTTGATACGATGGGTTGCTTCGTCACGCCCGGATTTTACGGGATTCAAAAATTTGGTAAGAACGCATTGCGCGACGATGACACAACAGATGGGGCAAGTGGGGGCATGACGCCTCAACTTTTGTGCCATCTTTAACGCCACGTATTGCGCTTCCTCTGCAATCGGGGACGCAGAGATCTAGCGGGCCCATAGGTCAGCGACCCACTCAGGCAGCTATAAGACGGGACGGTGCAAGGGCCGGTACATTGCTCCTCCTCTAGTACCCTCTTTTCCTTCGCCTCCTCTGCTTCATGCGCACCGCCCAGATCTCCCTCGACGATCGCCGCCGTGATGACGAAGGGGAAGACGGATAAGCTCAAGCGCTCCAAGAAAGATCCAAGGCAAAGAAGCCCTTGGGCGCCTGGTCCACGGTGCCGTTTGGGTGGATCCAAGGCGATTTCCTTCGGTCGAACGTCACAGCAGAGGACGTCCAAAACCTCATCGTCGACAGGCTCATAGCCGACGGGTTGTGGAGGCTGTCGGAGGGAGAGACCAAGACGGAGCCACGCGAAGGTGAGCGAGTCCTCGTCCTCGCCCACGTGGAGCGAGGTTTTTCTCTACCTCCCCATCCGTTCGTCTGTGGGTTCTTGAATTTCGTCGGCGCACAACTTCACCATTTCCCTCTGAATGACATTGTGTATCTCACTGCATTTATAACACTGTGTGAATGCTTCTTGGGCTCTCCTCCTCACCAGGGCTTGTTCAAACCAAAGTTGTCAGAATCGCGACTCAAGTCTTAGAATCTTACGACCTTACAATCCAAACTAGCCCCTCTGATTCTACGATTTTGCTCATAGAATCTAAGTTTCCACGATCCTGGTAGTTAAGATTCTATGATTCACGATCCTACCAACGCATTTCCGATCTGATTCAAAATCTCGATTCTAACAACTTTGGTTCAAACACATCTTCACCATCATGTCTTAGTCAGTCAAAAAGGCCAACCCAAGTGATAGTAAGACCCACATCACCCAGCTATGCGATGGTCTGGGACTCTAAAAGAGAAGGAGGAGTGCATTTTCGTCGATGACCTTTCCTGAATCTGTTCGGGCGTGGCAGTCGACTAGGTTTACTGTAAATATGTTGCATCTCCCAGTATGTTGATTGGCCTTCCCCCTTCACCTTTGAGTGATCCACTACTCCCGTAACATTGTACGTGATAGAGGGAGAGAAAGTCCAGGTAGGAATTTTAGTGAATGTAGTAGTAGATTTGATCTGTGACGGAGTGACAGGTATGGACCTACTAGAGGCGTTTCTCAGTTGGCGAATCCAGCCCCTTTAAGCGAGGGACCATAGCATGTGGCACTATTCGGGTGCCAAAGACACCACTCGAACACATCCAGAGGAAGTCTGTGAGGAGACTATTGCACAGTGGCTCAGAAGCATCATCGGAGCCTATGACAACCCTATGGGAGCCAAGCGAATCCTGCCCTTATCTGCCGCGAACCCGCCGCCGAACGTAGTGAGTTATATCTTTGTCGAATTCTTTCATATTTTGTTGAGTGATTGGGTCTTCAGCCGACTAACTTTACTATTTGTATCTTGCAGGAGTTAATGAACATGTATTCGCCCGTGCCAAACGGAGAATAGCCTAATGATGGAGAAGAGAGCGCAAACGACAGCGTAGAAGTTGATCACGCCGAGGACAGTGAAGGTGGTGACAATGACTTAGAGGAGGGCGAGGAAGAGGTTCAGTCTCCTCCATGCACCGAGCATCGATCCAAGCAGCGCCAAGACCCAGCTGTTGTCCCAAGCAGAACCTTGGCATCGAGCACTAGGAATCCGAAGCACGACCGGGCGGCACCATCTGAGTCTACTCAAAAGGCTGCAAAACAACCAAGGTCTAATGCACCAAAACCTTGGAAGGCTCTGCCCCGTATGAAGATTGTTGTGCTCGCCGCCTCTACGTGAGTGTTCTTCTTCCTTCTGCTGCTATTGTGGAACTTCATGTCTTTGTTGAACGAGTGGAATTTGTTTGCCAGAGCTACTACCTCGGCGACGTCACCCCCGCGAGATGCAGAGGAGCACGCGGAAGTGGATACTGCTGACGCGGCCACCTCTCAACGAGGTATAACAAATCTTCACCCTCCTCTTTTTTGGAGGCCATCCGCTGATTGAATAAGTTAACATTGTTGATTGGCAGCTGCAGACGTGATCCACTTGGAAGACGATGAGGAGCCACATCAGGGTGCGGGGGGTGAAGGTGTGACCATGGGCACCCCACGCGTACGCACTCGGAGGACATCGTCGGGGCAGGCGCCTCTCAGGTCGACTGCTGTATTGTCTCAACAGCTTGGCGACTCTTCCCGAGCCAAAGCTTGACTTGAGGTTCCGCTGTCGAATGCCCCACCAACAACTTCCACTCTTGTGGTCTCAACACCAATTGGGAAACTTCACGCAACTCTTATGACCCCAGCTGTAGCACCGACTCATCCGACGCCCGTGTTCCCTCTACACGGCGTCCCGGAGGACCAGACTGGAGCTGGTAAAGAGGCCATGATCCAAGCTGAGCAAATGATGTTGCAAGCAAAGGGGGCATACGAGGCCAGCAAGCTGGCTTATGATGCCATTGCAACACTTCGTGCCAATGTCCGAGTAAGTGCAATTGTAAGTTCATTTCTGATTGAATTCCTGTCCATCTTGACTCTACACCCACTAGGTGTTTTCTTTTGGTGCATACTTGCTTGTTTCCCCCCTTGAGTAGATAAGGTCTTGGTTGAGTGGTTTCTCGTCCAGTGGGGGCACGCTAAGTGCACTCACTCGGTGTAGTCCCCGAGACTCTCCTCGAGTGCTTGCATCGGCGTGGGTCTGATAGAGACAATTTTGCATGTTTGCCCTTTTTTTTTACTCGGACGGGTCAGACATGGTCGAGTTGTGTCGTATCCAGTGAAGGCATGCTGAGTGCACTCACTGGGTGTAGTCCCCGAGACTATTGTTGATAGTTTACGATTGGTAGTGGTCTTAAGAACTTGGACTGAGGGTCCTTTTTCGTACTTGGAGTACGCTTGTCACTCGTTCTGTCGAGTGAGTTGTTTTTCTTAGTGTCTCCACCCCTGAATGCTTATCTCAGGGATGGAAAGGTCCAAACTGGCAAGACCTATCTTGCAGGTTTCATGGACATCATTTCCATCAACCATGATATTACGCTTTGCAGGGGTGTGGGGCGGTGATACGTCCATTTTGTATCATGCGTTCATATTGATATTTATCGCTTTATGGGTTGTTATTACACTTCATGGTACAATACTTATGCCTTTTCTCTCTTATTTTGCAAGGTTTACATGAAGAGGGAGAATGCCGGTAGCTGGAATTCTAGCTTGAAAAAGGAGGAAGTTTGAGATACCTATTCTGCACAACTCCAAAAGCCGTGAAAATCAACGAGGATTTATTTTGGAATTTATAAAAAATACTGGGCTGAAGAAGTACCAGAGGGGAGCCAGCAGGAGGCCACAAGGCTGCTAGGCGCGGCCTACCCCCCTGGTCGCGCCTAGCGGGCTTGTGGGCTCCCTGTTGGCCCTCTGGCCCCCCTCTTTTGCTATAAGGAGGATTTCATTCCAGAAAAATCAGGAGGAGGCTTTCGGGAGGAATCGCCGACGCGACGAGGCGGAACATGAGCAGAACCAATCTAGAGCTCCGGCAGGGTCGTCCTGCTGGGGAAACTTCCCTCCCGGACGGGGAAATCGGCGCCATCGTCATCACCAACACTCCTGTCATCGGAGGGGACTCATCACCATCAACATCTTCATCAGCACCGTCTCATCTTCAAACCCTAGTTCATCTCTTCTAACCAATCCCCGTCTCACGACTCCAAAACGTACCTGTAAGGTTGCTAGTAGTGTTAATTACTCTTTGTAGTTGATGCTAGTTGGATTACCTGTTGGAAGATTATATGTTCAGATCCTTGATGCTATTCAATACCTCTCTGGTCATGAATATAATTATGCTTTGTGAGTAGTTACTTTTGTTCCTGAGGACATGGGATAAGTCATGCTATAAGTAGTCATGTGAATTTGGTATTCGTTCGATATCTTGATGTGTTGTATGTTGTCTCTCCTCTAGTGGTGTTATGTGAACGTCAACTACATAACACTTCACCATTATTTGGTCCTAGAGGAAGGCATTGGGAAGTAGTAAGTAGATGATGGGTTGCTAGAGTGACAGAAGCTTAAACCCTAGTTTATGTGTTGCTTCGTAAGGGGCTGATTTGGATCCTCTAGTTTAATGCTATGGTTAGACTTTGTCTTAATTCTTCTTTCGTAGTTGCAGATGCTTGTGAGAGGGGTTAATCATAAGTGGGAGGTTTGTCCAAGTAAGTGCAGCACCCAAGCACCGGTCACCCACATATCAAACTATCAAAGTAGCGAACGCGAATCATATGGACTTGATGAAAACTAGCTTGACAGAAATTCCCATGTGTCCTCGGGAGCACTTTACCTCCTATAAGAGTTTGTCCAGGCTTGTCCCTTGCTACAAAATGGATTGGGCCACTTTGCTGCACCATTGTTACTTTTGCTACTTGCTACTTGCTACGAATCATCTTATCACACAAGTACTTGTTACCGATAATTTCAGTGCTTGCAGAGATTACCTTGCTGAAAACCACTTGTCAGATCCTTGTGCTCCTCGTTGGGTTCGACACTCTTACTTATCGAAAGGACTACGATAGATCCCCTATACTTGTGGGTCATCAGGCGGCAGGCAGCCATCCAGTCGACTGAACTTGCTCTTTTCCACTCGAGAGTGGAGAAATATTAGTGTCGACTGAACTACTTTGCTGATTGCAGAAATCCTGTGAGCTTGTGACTAAGTACGTTGACCTGGAGAAGGAGAAAAACCAGCTTCAGCTGGATCTGAAGGTGACCAAGAACGATCTAGACCACACACAGATCGAGCTGAAGACCCTGGGAGGTAATCCTTGTCGACCAATTGCACCATCACTTTCATCTTCTATCCTTTGAACCAAGTGCCCACACTAGAACAGACATGCATGATGAGAACCACCGACTCCAAGTGTGACTCAACAATGTTATTTATTTAGATACCATGAAGAAGGCTCTTGAAGATAAAGACAAGGCACTCGTTGATGCTCAGAAGGTGGCAAGGGAGAAAACCGAGGCCGCTGAGAAGAAGCTTGCCACAGCCAGTACGTTGGAGGAAGGGAACACCAAACTCAAGCAAGAATGAGCCGATTGGATCAAAAAGGTTGAACAGCTATCCAAGAGAAGGAGCGGTGTGGAGAACTCCTTGGGAGACTTTGCGAAGAATATGTTCGGCATGCTTGAAGGTAACTTTCTTCCGCTGAGTCAATTTCCTTAATTTCCACAGAACTGTAGCGTGACCAACCTTTCATTTCCCCTTTGTGCATAATTCTGCGAAGACTTTGACAAGGAAACTGAGGAGATCGAGCCAAATGTGTACCCCACCAAGTCACCCGTCGGGGACGTTGTGGCCATGAAAATGTTTCTTCTTCACGCTCATCTTCGAAGTGTTGAAGGGTATACCGCTCGACTGAGGGCTGCTCTGGTGAATATCGACAAAGAATTGTGGCCAGAAGACACCCTCCACACTGACCTTGAGTCGATGATGATCCGCCTCAACGAGATTCCCAGTCGAGTACAGACATGGAAAATATCTGTTGCTCGCTGCGAAGCTGACGTGGCGCTTTCACTCCTTCGGGTCCATTGCAAGGAGGCCAAGGAAGACAAGCTGAAGCCTCTCGAGGTGGTCAACACGAAGAAACTTCAATTCGAAGACTTCATGGAGACCTTCATCGAAGCAACCACTCGGATCGCCGATGGGATAGATTTGGACACCTTCATCGAGCCCGCAAGCCCCAACGGTGCTTGTGAAAACTTTGCTTGTAGTTGAAACTTTATTTGCCTCGGTATGCCAAGTGACGGTGTAACCTTTTAAAACTTCATTCAGGCCTTAAGCCTGAGTACTTCCATTTGCATGGATAACTTTTATCCGCTCTAGAGATCCTGGATTTAACTGCATTTTCCTTTCCAATCCTTTGCTTGGCTAAGTTCGTTTTGTTTCCGAGTGAGATTGATGCTCATTACTGGGAAGAATTTTGAACTTAGGCAAAAACTGGTTCGCAACTAAGTTTCCGAGTGAAAGTGATGCCTGTCACTCGGAACAAACTTTAACTTAAGTGAGGCCTGACTTGCAGCTAAGTCCTTAAGTGAGAGGAGCGCTCGTCACTCGTGAGAGTTTCTAACTTAGACAAAGACTGGTTCGCAGCTAAGTTCCCGAGTGAATATGATGCTATTCACTCGGCATAGTTTTTAACTTAGGCAAAAACTTGTTCGCGGCTAAGCCACTGAGTGAGAGGAGAGCTCGTCACTTGGAAGAGTTTTTAACTTAGACGAAGACTGGTTCACATCTAAGTTCTCGAGTGAATAAGATGCTATTCACTAGGCAAGACTTTTAACTTAGGGGAAAACTTGTTCGCGGCTAAGACCCCGAGTGAGTGGAATGCTCGTCACTCGGGAGAATTTTTAACTTAGATGAAGACTGGTTTGTAGCTAAGTTTCCGAGCGAATAAGATCCTTAGATGCAAACTGATCTCACCCTTGATCTCTGTACTGATCGTCATGGTAACCTCCGCCCCTGCGACTCATAGGTGACCCCAGGCTATGAGCCAACTGAACTGTGTCTACCTTGGGTGAATTACTGTGTAACCTATTTCTTGACTGAGAAACAACCGAATTCTGCTATTGCGCTTCCCCAAGCAATGCTCGGATCTGCTCCAAACCTCTGTCAACCTCTAAACGTGATGGTTGAATGGAATCTGCAATCCTAGCAGCGGCTGCAACATTCAGAACAGGAGTACGGAATACGTGAACGTTGTCCTCAGATCCACGCAGAAATAATTGTCACTGACGTCGACTGGAAACTAGTGGCGTTGGCAGGTGCACTCGTCGAGTGCCTTCTGCATCTCTTCGAGCCGAAGGCGCGTGGCCTCCAAGGCCTGGGCCTTGGAAGTCGCACAGGCGATGTACGTACGGATAATTTTCTCGTCTCGGCGCTGCTTCTCATTCAACGGTCCTCCAACCTCGTGCCCGTCGCGGCCGTAGCTAAGCAGGCTTTACTGTGAACCCATCATAAGAACCTCAGCCGTTGGATCGCAGCTCTCGCACTCGGATGTAACGTTAGACTGATCCGACAACGAGTCGAACATGCCGTGAAGTGATTTGGCAGGCTCAATAACCGCAGTATGCGAAGATGACACTTGGCGAGCCACCGCATGTCTCACCCGTTGTTGGAGCCGGCAGCGACCAGATCACTTGCGGCGACGAACAACGGGGAGAGCAAACGACACCGGAGTCGTCGGCTGTCGAAGAAGAACGCTACAGGAGCTTGCATGAAAGTGCGTCGCCCCGCGGATCGGAAGTGCCTCAACGTCCAAAGGCACTTCCTGAAGCCATGCCGATTTGTCAGCGACGAAGGTGAGTGCACCGAGACGGATCTTGTGGCCCAGGAACAAACCGCTGCCGAAAAACATGACGAAGAAGAAAATTGCAAACTCACCGGAAGTCGCTTAGATGCCTGCCCCATGGTGGGTGCCAACTATCGTGGGAATGAGCCTGACAGTAGAGATTAGGGGTATGTAAGGAGCGGACAGAATTCTAACTACGGTATTATTGTACACACGAATGTATGAGTTCACGGCCCCTCTCATGGAGGTAACAGCCCTACGTCTCAGTGCTCGGGAGCTTCTGTCGTGTGAAATGTGAGTTACAAGGGGTGTGCACCCTTGTTCCAGACGGGAGAGGTGGCTTATATAGAGTGTGCTGCCCGTCATGAATACCCGACAACCAAGGGTTCGATCGTGGTGATAAAGGTGAACATTACTGATAGCGATGTTATAAATGCTACTTATGGCGACCAGTCAAATGCCTGCCCATTGGCCTCCCTGGAGTGGCTTCTGATCTTTTGTGGTCGACTGACTTCTGGTTCTTCCGAGTGAAAGGCAACTGTCGAATGGAGGGAGAAACCTTTGAGTGGTTGTTCTGTCGAGTGACTCCATGATGATTTTAGTCGGAGTCTTCCTTGTAATCTTTAAGTTCTCCAATGTAGTGTCTTTGGGTAGGTCATGCAGACCAGGCCTAGGACCCTACCCTAGGTACATATCCCCATCAGCAGCGTGAGAAAATTTACCATGAAAATGCTCTCTTCGAAAACAATGTACACAAGCTCACAGTTGAGAAAATACAAGGCTATTTGCAGAATATGGCAGATTTAAAAGCACAATTTGAGAAGCATTGTGAAGCCATCAGAGGTGCCTTAGAGTGTGTCAAGAAGAAAACTACTAAAATATTCCAAGCTCACAATAAGATGCTGAAGAGAAAAGTGCTTGGCCAGCCCGCACTTGAGCCAAAAACCATTGAGAGGTCAACGCAAGCTTCAAGGTCTTCGAGACAGCCTGCACCTTCAAGGCAAGAATTACCAAGTGTTATCTTCCCCATAGGGTCCTCTAGCTCAAGGACACCTCTTCCTTCCTCTATTATGTTTAGCAAGAAAAGAAAACAAGCTGAGGAACAAGCTAGAAAATGCAAATCTGTGACACCTGCAGAAGCTCAACCTATCAAAAGGCTCAAGAGAAATAAGACAAAGCCTTCGAGCTCGGCCCAAGTGCCCAAGCCCCCTCAAGCTCCCTACGCCACTCCACCTGCTCGTGAGGAGCCGCTTCTAGTGATGCTAATGATTGTGATATGCGTTGGGTTTTTCATGAAGAGGAATGCCTGATGCATCACAATGTACGAAAGTATTTCCCTCAGTAGAGAACCAAGGTTTATCGAACCAATAGGAGTAACAACAAACCCCCATCTTCAGCGACTACACACAAGAGAAACAAAAACGTGCACCCAATGCAGGCAAGGTGGTTGTCAATCCCCTTGTATCATTATTTGCAAGAAAGTTAAGTGTGTAGATAGAAGCTGCAAAGTGAAAAGTAAATAAAGGCAGCAGGAAATTTCAACCTTTGTAATTTTATAAGTGAATAGACCCCAGGGGCCATAGTCTTCCCTAGTGGCATCTCTCATGTAAGTAAGCGTACGGCGGGTAAACAAATTATTGTTGGGCAATTGATAGAAATACACATAGTTATGTGATATTCACGGCAATGATCATGTGTATATAGGCATCATTTCCATAAGAAAATAGGTCAAATCCTGCATGCACCTATTACTATTAATCCACCCATCGACCACTATCCAACATGCATCTAGAGTATTAATTAAAATAGAGTAATGCTTGGAGAACATTAACATAATGTAGACAAAGAGAATTCAATTAATATGAACTAACCCCATTGTTTTATCCATAGTGAAAACAATACGAAGACGTATCTTGTTCCTTTCTATCACTGGGATATAGAAATCCATCATATTGAACACACTACAATGAACCCCTCTTAATGGAGAAGATAAATCTATTTGGCCAAAGCAAATCAATAAATTGGAGATATTTACTAGACTATGATGATCACGCACATAATAATCATATTTAGAATTTATAGGAGACTCAGACATTCACGGCCCAGAAATATAGGGGAGCAATCGTAGTCCTTTAAATAAGTAAGACTATCGAACCCAACAAGGAGTAGAAGGAAATGATAAGTAGTTTTTAGCAAGGGATTCTATGCAATTGCTCTAAGTAATAGACATAGATAGTTTTGTTGCAAGATAATTCATAACAAGTGACAAGTAAAAATAGTAGAAAATTTGCATCAAGGTATCCTGATCCTTTTTATAGCAAAGGACATGCGTGAAGGTTCTCTTACATAAAGCAACTCCTCTCGAGGACACATGTGAATTTCTTTCTAGTCATTTTCATCATATTAGGTTGATTCGCGTTTGTTACTTTTTTGATTTGATATGTGGGTGGACCGGTGCTAAGGAGATGTTCTTACTTGAAATAACAACCTACTTATGATTACCCCCTCTCTCAAGCATCCGCAACTACGAAAAGATAATTAAGAATAATCTAACCATAGCATGAAACATGTGGATCCAAATCAGCCTCTTATGAAGTAACACATAAACTAGGGTTTAAGTTTCTATCACTCTCGCAACCCATCATCTATTTGTTACTCCACAATGATTCTCCTTAGGCCCATAACATGGTGAAGTTCATGTAGTCAATGTTCACATGACACTAGTAAGAGAAGTAACAACATCTATATCATAAAAATATCGAACGAATACCAACTTTACATGACTAGTTATAACAAGAATTCTCCCATGTTCTCAGGAACAATAACTACTACTCACACATCATGAATGTGTTCAAGATCAGAGGTGTAGAAATAATAATTAAGGATCTGAACATAATATCTTCCACCAAGATTCCAAGAAGCATCAACTACAAGATGTAATCAACACAACTAGTAACCCACATGTACCAATCTGAGGTTTGGAGACAAATATTGAATACACGTGATGAACTAGGGTTGGAGGTGATATGGTGCTAGTGAAGACAACGTGGAGGAAGTGTTTGTGATGATGGTGGCTTCGATCTTGTAACAACCCGAAACCGATGCTCCAAAAGATTACCCTTTTATTCCATTGTCTCCATGTGTTTTATTTGATTGTCGCATTCATCATCGCATCATTCGCATCATCCGCATTGCATCGGCACTCCATTGTCGTCATTTTTTAAAACATGCATCTCTTGGTAGTTGTCGGTTCTCCCGTTTTTGTCATTGACCGTTTCGAGGTCAACCACACACGCATGTGGCCTCGACATCGTTAAAATATTGTTTTTAAAAGAGTGTATAAAACTTCTTAGATTAGGTTTAAATTAGGCGTGCGCTCTTATTTTATTGTAGGTAGACTGCATGCCAATTTTCATTGCAATCGGAGTTCGTTTGATACCTGAACTGTTATATACATAGTGACACTATAGACGGTTTAATTATCGGACGTTTCGGTTTGTAAAACTTGTGCCGGGCCGCAAACTTCCCTCTCATATCATCCCATGAGCGTCTACACGGTCTACTCAGCTCACCTAGCCACCTCACGTGTCAGGAATCGTTCGATTGCGATCGTATCATCAAAAATCAGACTAAAAATCCCCAAACTCTAACCTTTTGCCTATATATGGACACCCCTCATCCAAATCACGCAACCTAGCCTTCCCCTAGCTTCAGCTGCCACCTCTCCCTCGAAATCTGCTCCTGCCCAGCCCTCCACTACCACTTGGCGCCGTCCTAAAGGGCCGACTGCCACCTGCGCCATCGCCAGCCACCCCTGTGGCCAACAGGAGGCCGCCACCTCACCCCGAGATGCCAGCCTTGCCGCCGCAGCCCGTAGAGGCCAATCGCGGCTCGCCTCAGGCCAAAACCAGGCCGAGGCAGCCGGCGCGTCGCCGCCCATGAGCCCCGCTCGTCCGAGCTCCCCGCACCTGCTGCTCCTTGCCGCGCCGCGTGGGAGAGTCCACCACCTTCGCGCTCGGTCGGCAACCGGAGTTCGTTGGAGTACCTCACTGGCCAAAAAGCCGCGCCGCCTCAACCGGCCCTCGTCGCCATGCTGCGTGCCGCACCAACCTCGTCGTCGCCTTGATTTGCCGCCTCGTCATGGGTGGTTGCCGCCCCGGCTAGTCCAGCAGCCACTGCAACCAAGGACGCCGGATCCGCTCGACGCGACCCCGCCCCTCCTTGCTGTGGCCTCATCCACGCCTTGCCGGCCCGTGCCGCGTCCATCGTCGGCCATGGCCATCCCCATGCTCCGGCCGAGACAAGCCCATATCAGATCGGCCTCGTCCCCATACCACGATCCAAACGCCATCTCTGGATCATCCCCGAACCATCCCATCTAGATTCCTGGGTTGAGATTTTCTCGAAGTCCGTAGAAGTGCCCGTTTTAACAGCATGTATGCATTTTGTGGTGATGATATTTTGCACACCATGCATAGGATGAACAAGTATTATATGTGAAAATGCATCTACTCTTTGTGTTCTATGTGATAGTGTCGTTTGCCTACTCGTAGGAATTCATTTAGGTGTTGTAATGTGTGTTGCAAAAGTGCATTCCATCGTAGTTGCAAATTTTTTATTTTCATCAAACTTTCATGGATGATTGCATCTAATCCGTAGGGATTTTGGATACAGTTCCTTCATGAATTATGTCCAATTTTATGTTTTATTTGATGCCATGCCTCTGGTTGCTAGGTAGGACTTCATTATAATGCTCATTTGTTGCTCTCAAGTGGCTATCCTGTTAAAACTAAAATCGGTTAGCGATAAGTTCCATTTTGTGTAGTCCGTATTAAGCAACCCATCCCTCTTTTGATTATGCAAATAGTGTGGTTTGTAGAGGGTTATAACTAGTTGTTGTTAGTTGGGTACTCATGTCATGTATGCCATGCCTGGTTGTAGTTTTCATCATGTAAACATGATATATTGTTGTTGCTGATTTGAGATGCTGAAATATTTCCAAGTCTGGAATCTGTTTATTTTATTGCTATGTTCCCATAATGATTGCCATGAACCTGTAGGCCTTTGTGGTTGGTGCAATGGAGTTATTTGTAGCGCGTATGGTACTCTAGAATGTTCTTATGTTTTATGCCAACATATGCCCTGTAACATACAGTTTTACTTCTGCCAATATGCCATCAAATTAAAAATGCACTGTTAAAACTGTTATTTTCACTAAGTGTGAAATTGTGTTCTACTTGCCATTTTGTGAGTCCATTTCCTAGTGATCGATGCCTTCATGCAACTTGCCATTAGTAGAGGGTTGTTATTCATCTTGCCCACTTCTTCATGCCTTGTTTGAGTATTTTCGAATCATGTAGATGTAAGCTTTGGTATGAATAAAATGACATGTTGCTCTTTCGGCAGATTATAGCTATATCTTCTCTTGCTTGTAATTGTTTACCGTCGCTCCGGCTGGAATGTGTCATATATGAAACTTGATTAGAATCTCATGTAGTTCCATAATATTTTGCTGCCTTGATGGTTTGGAATGCTTGTGGCTGTCATTTGCATACATTTTGCATTTATGCGTATAATCTTGTGTTGATCATATCTTTTGAACCGTAACTCCGTTGGAGATGATCTCTATATGTAAATCGACTAGAATGACATGTAGAATCACATGAACCATTTTATTTTGCAGTTTAAATAAATATAAAACACTGTAGTTCAGGTCTGGACCAATTTCGAAATTAACATATGGGATCGTTTCGGAAATACTATAAGTTGTTTCCGACCTCATTTAATATACCTAGATAGTGTAGTTTATTTATGCTTCACCTCTTGCCATGTTTAAACAACATTTAATATTGTTGAGTACCTAAATGGGAGTAAACTAAATATATGAACGTGTAGTCTCGTCAATATGCAACTCGTTGCATATTGAGCTTCACTTAATGTGTAGTATTCGATTCTTGTGATCCGCCATGCATGGCATAATAAAACCGGACATGCATCAAATGCATTGTGAAACAAGTCATGCATATGTGTGTTGTTATCGTGTGTTTATTGTTGTTCCGGACTGTTTCTTCTCGATAGAGTTCCAAACCGCTTCGGAGTGTGAGCATCCGTTCGACTACGTGGTCCGTCTGCTTCATTGATTCGTTCTTCTTCCAAGTGGGATCACACGCAAGATGACCATTTCCCTAGATACCATTACTATCAATGCCATGCTGGTTGTCTCGTTTCTTTTGCTATGTCTCTCTGCCTACCACTTAAATGCCAGCTTCCCAACATTGCCATGAAAACCTCTAACCTTTCCACAACCCAACAAACCATTGTTTGGCTATGTTACCGCTTGCTCAGCCTTTTGATAGAGTTGCTAGTTGCTGGTGCAATTGCTTCCATGTGAAAACATGGGTTCCTTGTTATATCACCATGTAATTTCCATTTAATTTAATGCACCTGCATACTTGGTAAAAGGTGGAAGGCCTGGCCTTGTAGCCTGGTGTTTTGTTCCACATTTGCCACCTTAGTTTCGGCTATCGGTGTTATGTTCCAGAATTGAGCGCTCCTAACATGCTTGGGGTTCTTATCGGGACCCCTTGATAATTCATCTTAGTTTAAAACTCATCTAGCAAGGCCCAACTTTGGTACTCCATTTTCCTAATAATTAATAAAAATGCATAGAGATCCGTCGGCACCCGCGGAGTAATTAATCAACCCCCGGGTTAGTGCTCCTCATGAGTGTTGGTCCAGCTTGAGCGATGTCCGGTGACCCTGGTCACCTGCGGTCTCGTCCAACCTGACGTCTAGCTCATCTGGTCGTGCCATGAGAACGAGATACATGGCCCCTATCGGGTCTGTTGGCACACCGAGTGGCCTTGCTGGATTTGTTTTAACTTTTACGAAATATCTTGTGTGAGGGATTCCAAGGATACTTTGGGCTATCTCAAGGTTGCAGTTTTCCAATAGGAACCCAAGGAGATCACGGGTTTTCTGGGGTTGAGGTTATTCCGACGCAGCGTGTGGTAGTTTGTGATGGACTAGTTGGAGCACACCTGTAGGGTTAAATTTTTTGGGAAGTTGTGCCCGCGCTTATGTGGCAAACTTGGAAACTTTGTTTAACATCCAGTTCTAGATAACTTGAAGTAAAATTAATTAAAAATTGCCAACCGAGTGCGTAACCTTGACTATCTCTTTTGTGAGATCCTTCTCCGACTGAGGACACGGTGGGGTTATGACTGATGTAAGTAGGTGTCAAGGATCATTCATTTGATCATCATTAGTTCACGTCCGCTTATGCACAGATCACCCACTTGATTATTCTTGTACTCGTAAGTTAGCCACCTCAAATAAAATGCTTACTCGCTTGCTGCAGCATCCCCACCTAACCATACCTCACCCATCAAGCTTTGCTAGTCTTGATACCTTTGGAAATGAGATTGTTGAGACCCTCTGGCTTACAGACTACTACAACAACAGTTGCAGGTACAGGTGAAGTGACACTTTGACATGAGCGCGATGATTGTGCTATTTGAAGTGATTCTTCTTCATGGATCTAGGATGGGTTCCAGGTCGGCAGCCTAGGATAGTAAGGATGGACGTCACTCTTTTATAGTTTGTTTTCGTCCATAGTCGGACCCTGCTCTTCTTCACGGTGATTGATATACTTTTGTATGTGTTGTTCATGATGTAGCTTGTGATGAGTGTAAGCCAATTCGATATACTCATCTCTTCTTTACATGTACTTGTAACGATATCCATTCTTGCAAAACGATGATATGCGCTTCTGTACCTGTCGAGGCCCTCGACCCAAAATATGGATAGGATCACATCTTGGGCGTTACAGATTCCCCCTCCAGGAGAGGAATTACCCCGGCTGAATCTCTCTACCGGAGAGCAAACGAGCGGTTGTCTAGGCTTCCGCCTCGAGAGGGCGGCGCTTTATCCCGAAAGATAACTTAAGATTTTTCTAGGGACCATATAGGAGAAGATAGTCGCTAGAGGGCAGCTGGGGCCCCACCAGCCATTAGGGCGCGGCCTGGGGGCGCCCTATTGGCTTGTGCCTAGCTGGTCACCCCTCTTTGGTACATTTTTGCCCAAAAAATTTGCAAATATTCCACAAAATATCTCCATAAGGTTTCACGTCATTTGGATAAAGTTGATTTTTCTGGATATTTCTCGGTTTCCCGGTCCAGAATTCCAGTTTCTGGTTATTTCCCTCTCGGTGATGAACCTTGCATATTCAGAGAGATAAGGCATAAGAATTGTATGATAATAATGGATAATGGACAGGTTCAACACAAATATCATTAGTAACTGATGACACAAAATGAGTGTATCAACTCCCCCAAGCTTAGACATTGTTTGTCGTCAAGCGGAAGTTGAGCTCGAAATTAGTGACCACATGACTTTAGAGAGAGAGAGAGATGTCGAGAAGAAAAAAAGAGCATGAGAGAATCAAGAATATTAGAATAGAAGAAATTATTTTATCATATAACTTCTCGTAAATAAGTGGTGATCCATTCACAATGATTGGAGTATGAAGCATAAACTTTATTGATAGTCAACAAACCATATTCAGAGTTATTGGGGCAATCATAATTCATCATAATTCACACGTGTTGGATCGCTAGAAGGGATGTCTAGAGGGGGTGAATAGACTACTTGTATAAATTAAAACCTAGCCTTTTCCCAACATTGATTGTTGGTAGATATTAGCAATTCTAACAAGTCTAGTGCACCCTACACATGTGAGTCAACATAAATGGCACTGGAAAGTAAAGAAATTGCACATGTAATTAAGGAGTAGAGTTTACATTGATTAGGCGCAAAGGTGGACATGGTGATTTTTGGCGTGGTTCCGATAGGTCGTGATATCATACGTCCACATTAGTGGAGACTTCAACCCACGGAGTGTAACGCCTACGAGGGTCTACAGAGGGCTCCACCCACAAGGGGTCCAGGAAGAAGCGGCCTTGTCTATTCCACCATGGCTTACGTCCACATAGTACTAGCCTCGCTTGGTGTAGATATTCATGAAGTAGGCGATCTCCTTGCACGTAAAAACTTCTTGGTTCAACTCCACAACATGCAGTAGGAGGCTACCAAGCGACACCTAACCAATCTATGAGGCACCACCCTCCAAAGGGTAATAGATGTGGTGGAACGATGAACTCCTTGCTCTTGTGCTTCAAAATATAGTTTCCTCAACACTCAATCACTCTCTCATAGATTTGGCATGGGTAGGAGAGATTGATTTGGTGGAAAGAAACTTGGGTAGGCTAGAGATCAAGTTTCTAATGGATGGATTGGAATCTCTTGATCTAAACACATGAGTTGGTCGCTCTCTCACAGAAATGAATATGGCAAGTATGTGTTTGTTCTGAGTGCTTCCTCTATGAATGAGAGGTGGTAGATGGGTATATATAGGCATCTCCCGAAATCCAACCGTTACAACATTATTGCCCAACTCGAGGACGCCGACATGAATCTCGGTGGTACTCAGTTGCACTAGATGTGGCAACTTTTGAATTCTCGGTGAGACCGATATATGTATCTCGGTGGTACCATTTGGTGACCTAGGGCAGTTTCCAAATCTCAGTGAGACCTATTTCAAAACTTGGGATTTCGTATTCTTGAAATTGACAAACCAGAAAGTTGGTCATGGACTTTCAGTGGCACCGATATAAAAATTGGTGGTACCGAGAGATTAGGGTTTGTCAAAGGTTCTGTTTCTGGAAAAATCAGCACAGCCAAAATGGAATTCTTGGTGGCACCGATTTTCATGTGTAGGCTTTGGATAGAGAATTTTGTGGGAGAATGGCTGAGTATTTTTGGTGGCTATCTCTAAGCACTTGGGCAACCAATTCATCATAAATACCTCACCCCTTTTTAATAGTATTGGCTTTCCTATGGACTCAAAAGTGATTTCTCACAAATATGAAATGTAGAGTCATCTTGATTGAAGCTTGGACAATCCTATTCCTTTCCTTGAATCAAGCGGTTTCTCCTCACAATCCTTTAGCCAATGCTCTCTGTGGACTATACCTGAAATATGCTAGGTAACATGTTAGTCCAATAGACAATGTATGTTGTCATGAATGATCAAGACCACCGAGGGATCTTATGTGCTTTCAATCTCCCCTTTTTGGTAATTGATGACAACATACAATCAAAGCTTCATGTAAAGATAAGTAGTAGAATACGACAACTTTGAAAGATACATGACTAATACAAGGTCCCCCTAAATGTGTGCAATCTCCTTTTAAGATATATTTGCTTTGGATTGTATGAGCACGCACATAGTAGAAAGGACAAGACAAGTCATGTCAATCTTCTCTATGTATATGTAGATAACACAAGAGTACCCTTGGGAAAACAAATTTTAGATAACACAAGAGTATACTATTGTAAATATGCAAAGAGCTCCAAAAGTACCAAGATAAGGAACAACTTTAATATGTATATGTAGGATTTAGAACTTCAATATGTATTCGAAGAATATTTAGAACTTTCTCCCCTAACTATGAATATTTAAGTTTTCCTATTCCCGGGAATCATAGCATGTAGATATTGGGAGTAGGTAGGGTGAGACAAGTTCAATCCAAGGTATGCAATAAATGTGAAATACAACTTTTTATATCTCTCCCCCTTAATGGAACTCTCCCCCTGAATGTGTAAGGTTTGATATATCTCACACTATGGCAGATCTTCCCTTTGGTAGATCTCCCCTTTTGGTATAAGCATGTTGAAGCTTTGATATATCTCCCCCTTTGGCACTAATTTCCAAAAAGATCAGAGGGTAAGGGTTCATTGAGAGTAAGGGATCCTTGCTTCTACTCTCTTTAATAAGGGGCCATTGAATTTTTCTCCCCCTTGAGTATAGATAAGAGTTCCTTCAAATATTTCCCCCTTTTTGTTAGGGATCCTAGATATTTCTCCCTCTTATATTGTGGGATCACTCACATTTTCTCCCCCTTTGAAGTTTATCCCCCTTGTGAATTATGGGAAAACGGGATTATGTCCCCCTTTGGCATAACTGGAAATGATCTATAAGAGCTCAGGAGTTACAATATTTTGGGATCATTGAAAAGTGCCCCCCCTTGACGTTTTCTCCCCCTTTGGCAGAACTAGAAATGGTCTATAATAGCTGAGGAGATAATAATATTTGGGATCATTGAAAATTTGCTCCTCCTTTGGCGAAATTCCAAAAGTACACAAAGATCATAGGAAGTGATAAAATTCGGAGTCACCAAGGCAATATTATTCGGTAGAACCAAGAATGAGAGTAGGCCCACGGGAGATATTGGTTAGACCGAGTTTCCCAGATCAGAGAGACCGAGTTGCAATGAAAATCAACTTCTCAACTTAAATAGAGGGTAAATATTCAAAAACTTTGAAAAAAGGAAAATAGGAAATTTGTGAACAGTTTTAGGATTTTTTTTGAAAAATATATACATACATATAGATGATAATTGAATGATTCCAAGAGAGCATGCAATGCAAAATGTGAACCATACAAGAATATTCATCTAGATGTTGGGCGGTGACTAGGTCACCTATATTAGAGTATATTGACTTGAGGAGTCAAGCAAGAATGATTGATCATAGGTCATACTCATTGTTAAGCTCAAAATGGGGTTACCATTTTTTGATTAAGTATTTTAATGTCTTCATATCACTTGAGTTGCTTTACCTCATGACTTGGTGTAAAGATTTATCAAGGATATGAGTACATACGTTCGAATGATGTAGATGACATGGCATGTAGGTGAACTTGTGCTAGATGCTCAATGTTGATGAAGATTATCTTGAGTTGGGAGCTATCCTTTTTATTTTGGTTCCATTTCACCTACATTTGTTAGTCATGCAAGGAAGAACATAATATATCGACAAGAGTGAATTTATTCATCAAATAGTTATCAAGGATATGATTTTGTTGTCTTCTTCCTTCATCTCTGAACAAAGGGTTGTTGATACTTGGCCATCAAAAGATTACCTTTGATTCGAGTTGATGGCAATATCGTGGAGTGTAGTTCTTCCAGGTACATACAAAAGGTTAGACACAATACAAGGCAGAATAGTTTTCCAAGATGTAATAGTGCCATATCAATAGCATCATGGAATAATCAAGTAAGCTCGTGCCCTTGCATGCATCCGAGTGAGTCTAGTTCAACTTTGAAGCAACAATGATGTTCAATTCACTCCTCAAACGAAAAAAACACTTAATGATCAAGTGGCTTGGTAAAGATATCAACCAATTGTTTGTTGGTACGAACATGCTTGAGATTAATATCTCCTTTACCAACATGATCACGAATGAAATGATGTCGCACTTGTATATGCTTAGTTCAAGAATGTTGCATGAGATTATAGGCAATTTTAATAGCACTTCCATTGTAACACAACAATGGAACATATTTCACATGAATGACATAATCCTTAAGAGTTTGTGTCATCCATAGTAATTGCGCACAACATGATCCTGCGACAATGTATTCTGATTCGGCAGTAGATAAAGATCCTGATTTTTGTTTCTTGGATGACCAAGAAACAAGATATCTCCCAAGAAATTTACATGTACCCAAGGTGGATTTTCTATCAACCTTCTCTCGAGCGTAGTCCGAGTTAGAATAGCCAACAAGATTAAAAGTAGATCCTTGGGATACCATAAGTCAAAGTTTGGTGTATGTATTAAGTATCTCACAATTATTTTCACGGACTTTGGATGACACTCCTTAGGTGCCGCTTGATAATGGGCACACATGCAAACACTCAACATGATATCGAGACGGGAGGCACATAGATATAGCAATGAACCGATCATTGATCAATAAGCCTTTGTTTCAACCGGTTTGTCCTCCTTAGTAAGCTCATCATGTCCACTAGTAGGAATGGGAGTTTTCATACCTTTGCATTCTCACATATTGAACTTCTTGATCAAGTCCTTGGTGTAGTTGGTTCCCTCGTTTTCTTGATTTGCAAACCGAGGAAGATTTTTTTTCAGCTCACACATGATAGACATCTCATACTCCTCTGACATAAACCTTCCAAACTTCTCACTAAAATGTGGGTTAGTAGAACCAAAGATAATATCATCCACATATTTTTGGCACACAAATAGTTCGCCATTAACTCTTTTAGTGAATAAGATTGTGTTAATTTTACCAATCTCAAATCCCTTTTCAACCAGAAACTTCGTTAGGCATTTGTACCAAGCTCAACGGGCTTGTTTAAGGCCATATAAAGCTTTACGAAGTTTGTAAATATGATTAGGTTTCTTAGGGTTCACACAGCTGGGAGGGTCTTTGTCATAAGCTTCCTACTCAGTTTCACCATTTAGAAAAGAACTTTTGATGTCCATTTGGTAAAGAGTAATATCATTGTGATTGGCATAGGCGAGAAGAATACGAATGGCTTGAAGTCTAGCAATGGGGACATAGGTTTCAATGTAGTCCATACCTTTGACTTGCATGTGTCCTTGGGCTACGAGACACGCCTTGTTGCGTACAACTTGACCATCTTCATCTTGATTGTTTAGAGACACACATTTTGTACCAATGATGTTGTGCTCGTCCTTGGGCTTTTCCATGAGTGTCCAAACTCCATTCCTCTCGAAATTGTGTAGTTCTTCATGCATGGCATTGACCCAATTCAGGTCTTGAAGTGCTTCTTCTACCTTCATAGGTTCAATAGTAGAGATAAATGAATAATTCTCACAAAAGTTATCTAAACGAGTTTTAGAGCGAGATATTCTCCCGATTTGTATGGCACCGAAGATTTGATTCAGCGGATGATCCTTGTCCACTCTTGCTCGAACTCGTGTCATATTTCTCTTGTTGGATGGTGGAGCTTCCTCATCATCTTCTTCTTTGTTATCATTGATGGTGTCATATCCTTGAGGTTGTGGTGAGTAAGGTTGAGGTGGATCTTCACGATGCAGTTCTTCCTCCTCTTCATCCTGTCGTGTATCTCTTGTGGAAGCCACCATGTCGTTTTGTGGTTCGCCTTGACGTGAAGTAGGATCTTCCATTTGTGTTGATGAAGTACTTTCCCCCTCCATAGGACAAATCTTGTCGATAGGTAGATCTTGGATGGAGTTTGAAGGTTCCTTATCTCCTACATCATTTGGCAATTGTTCGACTTGCGAACCACTAGTTTCATCAAACTTCAGATGTATCGTCTCTTCAACTTCTCAGGAAGTGTGAGAGTTTGATCAGTAACCAAGTAGGAAACCTTCATGGGATTTAGGATCAAATTTATAATGAGGATGCTTATCAACAATGTAGCTCTTAGAGCCGAATACACAAAAGTATCCAACTTGGGGTTTGTTACCAGTGAGTATTTAATATGCCGTTTTACCGAGAAGCTTGTGTAAGTAGAGTCAGTTTGTGGCATGAGAAGTTGTTTCCATGGCATCATCCCATAAGTGTCTTGGTGTCTTGTATTCACCAAGCATCATTCTGGCCATCCCTATGAGAGTCTGAATATTCCTCTCAACAACTCCATTTTGTTGAGGTGTGTACATCACCGAGAAGTGAGATACTTTCCTCGTGAAAACAATTATCCACATTTGTGTTCTTATACTCCAGTCCATTGTCGCTCTGAACTTTCTTGATCTTCACTTCAAACTGATTTTGGGCTTTCCGAGTGAAGTTCTTGAAGATCCTTTATACGTGTGACTTTTCATCAAGAAAGAGTACCAACGTAAATCTGGAAAAATCATCAACAACGACTAAACCATAAGAATTTCCACCGAGGATCTTGTAAGCTTTGGGAACAAAGAGATCCATGTGAAGCAACTCGACTTGCCTTCTTGTAGTCATGATGTTCTTCGCTGGATGACTTGTACCGACTTGCTTTCATGCTTGACAAGCACTACAAAGTCTATCTTTGTCAAAGATAAAATCTTTAACACCAAGAATATGATCACGTTTGATAAGCATGTCAAGATTATACATACCAACATGTCCTAGCCTTTTATGCCATAACAGACCTTTAAAATATTTTGCAATAAGACATGTACGAGGTTTGGACTTTTTAGTCAAATCGACAATGTACAGATCATCTCTACAGAAAGCAGTAAAGACCATGTTATGATTATCTCGGTGAAACACTTGACAATCAATGTCCGTAAATAGCACATTTATACCAAAGTCTTCTAGTCTAGATAGGGAAAGAAGATTATAGCCAAGGGATTCAACAATCTTGACAATTGGAATGGAACCATCATGATATAGGTCCACCTTACCAAGACCAAGTACCTTACCCTTCGAGTTGTCACCAAATATCACATACCCTCGTGGTCCATGGTTTCGTTTGATCTCATGAAACATGTCTTTATCTCTGGTCATGTGATAGGTGCATCCACTGTCAAGTTTCCAGTCTTTTCCTCCAAACATGCAGTGTCTAAGGTTTGCCATAAGACTAAGGCTCCTCATGGTCTTCTCATACTTGATGTCAAGCTCTTTGTCTTCATCGTAGTAGCCATGCTCCACATTGTCCTCATCAGATGGAATATCCTAGTCATAAGAATAAATAATTTCATCAGAATTTCGACTATGACAATTTTTCATGTGAATGGCTTCAACAATGATTTTATTATTGGTAATGACATCTCCTTTAGCACATATGAGGTCACAAAGCTCAAATAGACATTTATGAAAATTAGCATCATTTGGCTTCATTTTGTGAAAGGCAATTGATTTTTGGAAAATGATATCAAGATTTTTTGATGAGTAGTTGTGATATCTTTTATCCAAATCCTTCCACAAGGTATAAGTAGATTCAAAGTTCTTCATTTGATTAAGCACATTTCTTGGCAGTCCTCTAATGATAAGATTAACAGTTTTGACATTACAAAGCATACCAATTTCATCATCATCAGAAGGATGTAAGGCATCAATGGGAGGCACGTAGGGATATTCAACATACTTGCGCAAATGGAATTCATGAAATATATCAAGCATGTCACCTTTCCATTGTCTATAGTACTCCCCATTGAGAACACACACTCTACAACTAAGATTCCCCAAACTAGACATATCCATCTTCCTCCAATGGTGATTAAACCAAGGCTATGAAGACCTTGCACTGATACCAATTGTTGGATCGCTAGAAGGGATGTATAGAGGGGTTAATAGACTACTTGCATAAATTAAAACCTAGCCTTTTTCCAAATTTGATTGTTGGTAGATTTTAGCAATACTAACAAGTCTAGTGCACCCTACACATGCTAGTGAACATATATGGCATCAAAAAGTAAAGACACTGCACATGTAAGTAAGGAGTAGCGTTTAGGAACATCAAACGCAAAGATGGACACGACAATTTGTGGTGTGGTTTCGATAGGTGGTGTTATCGTACATCCACGTTAGTGGAGACTTCAACCCACGAAGGGTAACAACTGCCAGAATCCACGGATGGCTCCACCCACAAGGGGTCTATGAAGAAGCGAGCTTGTCTATTCCACCATGGCTTACGTCCACAAAGGACTAGCCTCACTTGTGGTAGATCTTCAAGAAGTAGGCGATCTCCTTGCATGTACAAACTTCTTGGTTCGACTCCACAACACGAAGTAGGAGGTCCCAAGCGACACCTAACCAAACTAGGAGGCACAACCCTCCAAAAGGTAATAGATGTGGTAGCACGATGATCTCCTTGCTCTTGTGCTTCAAAAGATAGTGTCCTCAACACTCATTCACTCCCTCACAGATTTGGCATGGGTAGGAGAGATTGATTTTGTCGAAAGTAGCTTGGGGAGTTTGGAGATCAAATTTCTAATGGGTGGATTAGAATCTCTTGATGTCCACACATGAGTAGGTGGCTCTCTCTCGAAAAAATGAATATGGAAAGTGTGTGTGTGTGTGTGTTCTCAGTGCTTACTCTACGAATGAGAGGTGGTGGACGGGTATATATAGGCATCTCCCAAAATCCAACCTTTACAACATTATTGCCCAAATCTATGACACCGACATGAATCTCGGTGGTACTGAGTTGCACTAATTTTGGCAACATTTGAATTCTCGGTGAGACGGATATATGAATCTCAGGTACTAATTTGGTGACCTAGGGTAGTTTCCAAATCTCGGTGAGACCGATTTCAAAACTCGGAATTTTCGATTCTTGAAATGGGCACAGCAGAAAGTTGGTCACTAACTTTCGCTGGCACTGATATGAAAGTTGGTAGTATAGAGAGGTTAGGGTTTGGCAAAGGTTCTGTCTCTGGAAAAATCGGTAGGCCCGAAATGAAATACTTTGTGGCACCGATTTTGATGTGTAGGCTTTGGAAATAGAATTTTGTGGGAGAATGGTTGAGTATTTTTGGTGACTATCTCTAAGCACTTGAGAAACCAATTCATCATAAATACCTCACCCCCTTTTAATAGTATTGGCTTTTGTATGGAATAAAAAGTGATTTACCACAAATATAAAATGTAGAGTCCTCTTGCTTGCAGCTGGGACAATCCTATTCCTTTCCTTGCATCAAGGGGTTTCTCCTTGCAATCCTTTAGCCAATGCTCTCTGTGGACTGTACCTGAAATATGCTAGGTAAAAGTGTTATTCAAATATACAATGTATGTTGTCATAAATTATCAAAACCACCAAGGGAGCATATGTGCTTTCAAGAGGAGAGTCTATGTAAGATCTTTCTTGTTGGGAAGTTCACATACTCAACGATCATTTAATCTTCCATGATTGCTCACTCTCAAGGCATATTTTTAGAGCTCATGCTTCCACAGGACACATTAGAAGATAGGGGCTTCAATGGCTTGCCACCCAACTTATTTACCCTTAGGATAATTTCAACAATAATGAATCATGATCATCTACATCCACTTGGATATATAAGTCTGAATCTTTCCTCACCACATGGTGCTTGCCACTATAGGGTTAATAGGTTGGAAGAGGGATAACCTTTATTGACATAAGCACATAGTTGAACTTCTAAACGTGAAATATAGGCCCTTCGTAGAGGGAATCATAGGTTGTAATGTAGTTTTAATTTGTTGGATGTGGGAACTCTTAATGCAAAGGGACTTCACTTTAGATTGCCCTTATGGTAGCAAACTTTGTTATGCACTTTGTAGCTTTTATTTCTTTGCCATCACAAGATCGTACAAAGCTTATTTTCCCTTGCAATCTTTGATGCACCGATGACAACTTACTTGATGCACCGATGACAATATTTGCCAATTTTTATTGCTTGATGGACCGATGACAACTTACTTGAAGGATCTTACTCAATCCATAGGTAGGTATTGTGGACTCTCATGGCAAGAAACTGGGTTTCAAGGTTATGGATGCATAAGTAGTATCTCTACTTAGTGTGAATTTGTTTTTTGGCTACCAAAGGAAACAAAGCAAGCATCACATGTTGAAGGATTCAAGACCATATAGCTTTTACGTGAATGTAAACTACCATGATCATTACATTTTCTTCCATGTCCAACATCAACACTTGATCATTATATAATATTAGATGAAGTCTCACAATCATAAAAGATGTCCATGATAGTGTATTTATATGTGAGTCTCCTCTCCTCTATCATAATCTTGCTTACATTGCAACAATGACTAATACTATGTTTGTTTACTATCAACAACTTTTATCACTTATACCCTTTTTCTGTGAAGTCATTACTTCTCATGAGATGAGCGTATGATCATTATCTTTCCTTTTATTGCCATGCTATGATGATGGCTGCCCACAGGTAAACCACAAAAACCCCAACTAATCTTTATTATATAACTCGCATACTCAATTACAAGGATAGGTTAATCTCAAAGAAAAAATTCTAAGCAAAACATATCTAAAATTTATTTCTCTAAATCACAAAACAACTAAGGATCGAACTAGGATACATAGTAATTATGGAAGTGATGGTTATACGATACGGGGGCACCTCCCCCAAGCTTGTAACAAGCCAAGGGTGGTGCCTATACCCATGTACTGAAGCGTCCTCTTTAGGTGATGGTGGTGGTGATGTAGTAGCATTTTTCTTCTCTAGAGTATGTGGGAGGATAAAATTCTCCTCCCACAAGTCATCGTTCTCTCGCTCAAGCTTCAATTTCTTTTTGCATAATGCCATCTTGCTTTCCGGCAGAAAACGTGATGGGATAAATTGATCCTTAAATTTCTTTGCCCTATTTGGTACACTAGATTTCGTGAATTCCACATGCATATATTTGGGCTGAGCCAGTGGAACTTCATCTTCATCTGAGCTGGATTCCTTTGTTTCCTCCAAATCATTGTCTTCCTCCTCATCACTGGATCAAAGGTAGGGATAGATACCCCCAAAGATCTTTGGGTCTGAAATATAGTGGGAAACATAGCTCTCTCTATCTAAATCTTGAGACGACATATTCTGAGGCCTGGCAGGAAAACAACTCAAAACAAGAATAGAGAAGAAACTCGTGATGCGGTTATCAAAACACACAATAGTATATATAATGAATTTTCCATGTAAGAATACGTTCTCGGGAAGAATTCGGAGTTCGGGAGGTGCACGAGGGCACCACAAGCGATGAGGGCACATCAAGTGGGGCGCCCTGTGGGCTTGTGCCTCCCTGGTGGCTCCCCTGGACTCTTTTTTATTTTGGTATTTTTCCTAAAATACCAAAACCAGTAAAAATTGTTTTCTTGGAATTTCTGAACTTGGTTTACTTACCATACCATGTACCTACTCCTTTATTAGGTTTCTAGAGTGTTTCGGAAGATTCCTTTATGTGCTCCTCCGGTGTTATGACTTGGATGACATTAGTTTCCTCACTAATGGAAATATAATGCTTCATTGTTTTCCCATTCACCACTCTTGGATTTTTACCTTCAATGTTATTTATTTTTATAGCACTGGAGCGATAAACCTCCTTGACCACATAAAGTCCTACCCATTTGGAAAGAAGTTTCCCTGCAAAAAATGTGAAACGAGAATTGTACAAAAGCACTAAGTCTCCTACATTGAACTCTCATTTTTGAATTCTCTTGGCATGCCATCTTTTAACATTTTCTTTAAATAACTTAGCATTTTCATAAGCTTGTGTTCTCCATTCATCCAGTGAGCTAATAACAAATAACCTCTTCTCACTAGCTAGTTTAAAATCATAATTAAGTTATTTTATTTCCCAATAAGCCATGAATAAAATGTGAACCACCATCAGTCATTAAATATCTAGGGACACCAAACCTCGAAAAGATAATGTCTTTAAGCATTTTAATAGAAGTGTTATGATCAATGCTACTAGTTGCAATAGCTTCTACCCACTTAGTAACGTAAACAAAAGAAACTAAAATAAGAGTATATCCATTCCAGGAAGGAAAAGGTCCCATAAAGTCGAATCCCAAACATCAAATGGTTCAATAGCAAGTGAATAGTTCATTGGCATTTCGTGACATTTAGCAATATTGCCAACTCTTTGGCATTCATCACAAGAAAGGACATACTTACGAGCATCTTTAAAAAGAATAGGTCAATAGAAACCAGAATGTAATACCTTGTGTGTAGTTCTATCACCGGCATGGTGTCTTCTGTAGGCATCGGAATGGCACTTCCTTTAAAAAAATCCTGTTCATGCTCAGGTATACAACATCTAATAACACCATCTACTCCTCCATTATAAAGATGTGGGCCATCCCAGAAGTAATATCGTAAATCAAAGAAGACTTTTTTCTTTTGTTGATAGGTGAAGCTAGGCGGAATAAATTTAGCAACAATGTAATTGGCATAATCCGCATACCAAGGAGTATTACGTGAAGTGTTTATAATAGCAAGTTGCTCATAGGGAAAATTATCATCAATAGGCAGTGGGTCATCAAGAACAGTTTCCATCCTAGACAAGTTATCTACTACAGTGTTGCCAGCCTCCTTTCTATCACCGATATGCAAATAAAACTCTTGAAGTAAGAGTACCAACCTAATAAGTTTAGGTTTAGGATCTTTCTTTTCCATAAGGTATTTAATAGCAGCACGATCACTGTGAGTAGTTTCGTTAGAATCAAAATGTGAGGCCTAAACTTATCAGATGCAAACACAGCTGCTAAAAATTACTTTTTAGTAGTATCATAATTCCTTTGAGCAGTGTCTAGGGTCTTACTAACATAATGAATAGCATTCAATTTCTTGTCTACTCTTTGCCCTAGAATGACACCAACATTATAATCACTAGCATCACACATAATTTCAAAGGGTAGGTTCCAATCAGGTGGTTGAACAGTAGGTGCAGAAATTAAGGCTTTCTTAAGTATTTCAAAGGCTTCTACGCAAACATCATCAATAACAAAATGAACATCTTTTTGGAGAAGATTGGTTAGTGGCCTAGAAATCTTTGATAAATCTTTAATGAAACGCATATAGAAACCAGCATGACCAACACTACACGAATCAGCTTCTTTGACGTCCGCCATAACACACAGAAAAGAGGACCCGACCGACGACAAAGCTCTTTGTCGTCAGCCTCCTGTCGGCAAAAATTCTGCGTTAGCTTATGACGGCATTGTAACTTCTTTGCTGTCAGCCTTCCCTAAGCAGATGGCAAAGCTCTTTGCCGCCAGTATCTGGCACCGAGCAGTCGGCAAAGAATTTGAGACGGCAGCCGACAAGCGATGCCTCCGTTAGGGCTAACGGAGGCTTTGCCTTCTGCTTGCCCCGTAGCCTTTGTCGTCTACTTCCCCCGTAGCCTTTGCCGTCAGCTTCCCCCATAGTCTTTGTCGTCTGTGTGTATGTGCTAGCCCATAACAGACCAGCCATTTTTTCTTCTCTTTGCCGTCAGCCTCCCCGGGCGGCAGACGACAAAGCAGCTATATGGCGAGTTGTTGTTGCCCCCCAGGGTGCACAACCTGGTGCCATGTGGCACCTTTGCCGTCGGCCAGCTGATGGAAAAGCTTTCGCCATCAGCTGGCAGACGGAAAGAGCCCATATAGCTTCTGGTGTGTTTCTTTTTTATTATCTCACAACACATATATATATATTTCACAACACATATATGATATATATTTCACAACACACATATATAGTTCACCACACATATATGATATACATATAAAGTTCATCAATGTACATCCCATATATTGAAAGAACTAGCATACAAAGTTTTACACTATTCATCCATAGATACATATACATATAGTTCGACATTGTTCTTCAACTCAAATGAAAACTAAAACTAATAAGGCACTCCATGAATGCCAGCTTCCATGCATGTAGTACATCCAATCTGCAAAAATGTGAATAACGAAGTCATAAGAAGAACAACATATGATGTGTTTGAGCTAATTATGTCATTTTAGAGGAAAACAAGCTAACAATAAAATATTCATTAGCTAACCAACGTTCTTATGCCATTTTGAGCTTATTATGTCATTTTGGAGCTAAATGGGCTAATTATGTCATTGTTGGGGAAAATAAGGTAAGGAGAATATGAAAGAGAAGAAGAAAGAGGAGGAGGAGAAGAAGAAGAAGAAATCAAGAAGAAGGAGAAGAAGAAGGAGAAGGAGGAGAAGGTCTTCTCCTCCTTCTCCGTCTTCTACTCCTTCTTCTCCTCCTCCTCTTTCTCCTTCTTCTTCTCTTCTTCTTCTTCTTCTTCCTTCTTTTCATTTTTCCTATTTTTCTCCTCTTCTCCTATTGTTGGAGCTAAATTATCTAATTATGTCTTTTCGGAGCTATACGGGCAAATTATGTCATTGTAGAGGAAAACAAGCTAAGAATATAATATTCATGAGCTAACGAAGGTTTTTATGCCATTTTGAGCTTATTATGTCATTTTGGAGCTAAATGGGCTAATTATGTCATTGTTGGGGAAAATAAAGTAAGGAGAATAAGAAAGAGGAGAAGAAAGAGGAGGAGGAGGTGAAGAAGAAGAAATCAAGAAGAAGGAGAAGAAGAAGAATGAGAAGGAGGAGAAGGTCTTCTCCTCCTTCTCCTTCTCCTCCTTCTCCTCCTCCTCCTTCTCCTTCTTCTTCTCTTCTTATTCTTCTTCTTCCTTCTTTTCATTTTTCCTGTTTCTTCTCCTCTTCTCCTCTTGTTGGAGCTAAATTATCTAATTATGTCTTTTTGGAGCTATATGGGCTAATTATGTAATTTTAGAGGAAAACAAGCTAAGAATATAATATTCATGAGCTAACCAAGGTTTTTATGCCATTTTGAGCTTATTATGTCATTTTGGAGCTAAATGGGCTAATTCTGTCATTGTTGGGGGAAAATAAGGTAAGGAGAATAAAAAACAGGAGAAGAAAGAGGAGGAGGAGGAGAAGAATAAGAAATCAAGAAGAAGGAGATGAAGGAGGAGAGAAAGGAGAAGGATGAGAAGGTCTTCTCCTTCTTCTCCTTCTTCTTCTCCTCCTCCTCCTTTTCCTTCTTCTTCTTCTTCCTTCTTTTATTTTTCCTATTTATTCTCCTCTTCTCCTCTTGTCGGAGCTAAATTATCTAATTATGTTTTTTTTGTAGCTATATGGGATAATTATGTCATTTTAGAGGAAAACAAGTTAACAATATAATATTCATGAGATAACCAAGGTTTTATGTCATTTTGAACTTATTATGTCATTTTTCAGATAAATGGGCTAATTATGTCATTATTGGGGAAAATAAGGTAAGGAGAATAAGAAATAGGAGAAGAAAGAGGAGGAGGATAAGAAGAAGAAGAAATCAAGAAGGAGAAGAAGAACAAGGAGAAGGAGGAGCAGGAGGAGAAGGAGGAGAAGGTCTTCTCCTCCTTCTCCTTCTTATCCTCCTTCTCCTCCTCCTCCTTCTCCTTCTTCTTCTCTTCTTCTTCTTCTTCTTCTGCCTTCTTTTCATTTTTCCTATTTCTTCTCCTCTTCTCCTCTTGTTGGAGCTAAATTATCTAATTATGTCTTTTTGGAGCTATATGGGCTAATTATGTCATTTTAGACGAAAAGAAGCTAAGAATATAATATTCATGAGCTAACTAAAGTTTTTATGCCATTTTGAGATTATTATGTCATTTTGGAGCTAAATGGGCTAATTATGTAATAGTAGTGTTATCTTAACATCGACTACATAACACTTCACCATATTTTTGTCATAAGGGAATGCATTGTGGAGTAGTAATTAGATGGTGGGTTGGAAGAGTGACAAAAACTTAAGCCCCATTCTATGCACTACTTCGTTAGGGGTTGATTTGGATCCCTATCTTTAATGATATGGTTAGAATTTATTCCTAATACTTTTCTCATAGTTGTGGATTCTTGCGGGAGTGTTAATCATAAGTGGGAGGTTTGTTCAATTAAGAAAAACAACCATGCACTAGTCCACCCACATATCAAATTATCAAAATACTGAACACGAATTAACCCAACATGTAGAAAGTGACTAGATGAAATTCCCATGTGCCCTCAAGAACGCTTTGCCTATTATAAGAACTTGTTTTAGCATGTTCTTTGCCACAAAACTCTTGGGCTAACTTGCTGCACCTGTTGTTACTATTTCTACTTGTCACTTGTTACAATTATCTTGCTATCAACAACTTGTTACCACTATTTCAGTGCTTGCAGAAATTACCTTGTTGTAAACCGCTTGTCATTTCCTTCTGCTCCTCGCTGGGTTCAACACTCTTACTTATCAAAAGTACTACGATTGACCCTATACTCGTGGGTCATCAAGAGTCTTTTCTGGCACCATTGCTTGGGAGTGAAGCGCTTTTGGTATGCGGAATTTGGTCATGGAAAATTTATATACGTGCTGAAGTTCACTGTTACCTGTCACTTTGGAAACTAATCCATTAACGGGCTTGTTCGGGGTATCTTCACCTCGACCGGAAACACCAAGAGTTGTCCCTCAACCTGCTGCACCTACTGAAAATATTTATTATGAAATTCCTTCAGGTATTATAGTGAAACTCATAGCTAATCCTTATGCAGGAGACGTAACAAAACATTCCGATTTGCACCTAGTCAATGTGGATGAAGTTTGTGGATTATTTAAGCTTGTAGGTTTATCCAGAAATGAAGTAAATAAGAAGGTTTTCCCTTTATCTTTTTGGGGAAATCCATTGACATGGCATGGGCTATGTGATGACACGGAATCTTGGAACTAGAACCGATTGCAATTGGAGTTTCACCAAAACATTTATCCTATACATCTTGTTCATCGTGATCAGAATTTTATCTATAACTTTTGGCCTTGTCAAGGAGAATGTATCTCTCTATCTTGGGGGACACTGAAGTCAATGTTATATTCGTGCCCCAATCATGAGCTCTAGAGAGAAATTATTGTTCAGAATTTTTATGCTCCGCTTTCTCATAATGATCAAACCATGCTCGATATTTCTTCCTCTGGTTCTTTTATGAAAAAGGCTATTGAATTCAGGTGGAGTATTTTGGAAATAATTAAAAGCAACTCTAAAGATTGGGAGCTTGACGAAGGTAAAGAGTCTGGTATAAAACCCAAGTTTGATTCTGTTAAATCTTTTGTGAATACCGATGCTTTTAATGATTTTAGCACTAAGTATGGACTTGAGTGTGAGATAGTAGCGATGTTTTGTGAAACCTTTTCTGATCGTGTTGATATCCCTAGAGAGATGTTGTTTAAATATCATCCACATATTAAATTATAAATTGAAGAACCAATTAAAGTTGAAGCTGAAACTATTATTTACAATGTTGACCCAGTTGTGCCTACTACTTACATTGAGAAACCACCTTTCCCCGTTAGGATAAAGGAATATGCTAAAGCTTCAAATGTGGTTAATAAAAGTTTTGTTAGACCAACCAAACCCTCTGAGAAAATCAAGTTAGAATCTATTACCACTATGGTTAAAGATCTCTTGGAAGACAATATTGATGGGCATGTTATTTATTTCTGTAAGGAAGGTGCTAGAATTTCCAAACCTGATACTAAATATAGGAATAGACCTATTGTTGGCATGCCTGTCATTTCAGTTAAAATAGGAGATCATTGCTATCATGGTTTATGTGATATAGGTTCTAGTGTTAGTGCTATCCCTTTGACCTTATATCAAGAAATTATGCATGAGATAAAACCCGCCGAGATAGAAGACATAGATGTTACTATCAAATTCCTAATAGAGACACCATCACACCACTTGGGACTGTTAGAGATGTTGAAGTCTTGTGTGGGAAAGTAAAATACCCTACTGATTTTCTAGTACTTGGCTCAAAACAAGATAATTTTTGTCCCATAATATTTGGTAGACCCTTCTAGAACACTGTCAATGCTCAACTAGATTGCAAAAAGGAAACTGTCGGTGTTAATTTTGGTGGTACGTCTCATGAGTTTCATTTCTCCAAGTTTAGTAAGCAACCCATGATAAAGAATTGCCTAGTAAAGATGAAGTAATTGGTCTTGTTTCTATTGCCATTACTCCCACAGATCTATTGGAATAATATTTGCTAGACCATGAAAATGATATGCATATGCATGAAAGAAATGAAATAGATAATATGTTCTTTGAACAAAAACCTATCCTTAAACACAACTTTTCTCTTGAAACTCTAGAAGGTCCTCCTCCAACCAAGGGTGATCCTATGTTTGAATTAAAGAAATTACCTGACACTTTGAAATATGATTATCTTGACGAAAAGAAGATATATCTTGTTATAATTAGTGCTAACCTTACAAAGCATGAAGAGGAAAGATTACTAAAAAAATTTAAGGAAGCACCAAGATGCTATTGGGTATACTCTTGATGATCTTAAGGGCATTAGTCCCACTCTCTGTTAGCACAAGATTAATATGGAACCAGATGTTAAACCCATTGTTGATCACCAACGAAGACTGAATCCCAAAATGAAAGAAGTGGTGAGAAATGAAATATTAAAGCTTCTAGAAACGCGTATAATTTATCCCATAGCTGATAGTAGATGGGTAAGTCCCATTCATTGTGTCGCTAAGAATGGAGTTATCACTGTTGTTCCTAATGATAAAAATGAACTCATTGCACAAAGAAATGTGACTGGCTATAGAATGATAATGGATTTTATAAAGTTAAACAAAGCTACTAGAAAAGATCATTATCTTTTACCGTTCATAGATCAAATGCTGGAAAGATTGTTGAAGCACACACATTTTTGCTTTCTAGATGGCTATTCTGGTTTCTCTCAAATACATATGTCACAATCTGATGAAGAGAAAACCAGCTTTACTTATCCTTTTGGAACCTATGCTTATAGATGTATGCCTTTTGGATTATGCAATGCACCTGCTACCTTTCAAAGATGTATGACTGCTATATTATGTGATTTTTTTGAAAAGGTTTTTGAGGTCTTCATGGATGATTTTTCGTTTACGGAACTTCTTTTGATGATTGCTTACGCAACCTTGATCGAGTTTTGGAGATATTTGAGCAAACTAACCTTGTCTTGAATTGGGATAAGTGCCACTTTATGGTGAATAAAGGTATTGTCTTGGGCCATAAAATATCCGAACGGGGTATTGAGGTGGATAAGGCTAAAGTCAGTGCAATTGAGAAGATGCCATGTCCTAAAGATATCAAAGGTATGAGTAGTTTCCTTGGTCATGCTGGTTTCTATAAGAGGTTTATTAAAGACTTCTCTAAAATTTATAGGCCTCTTACTAATTTATTACAAAAGGATATTCCTTTCTCTTTCAATGACGATTGTGTAGAAGCCTTTCAAACACTTAAGAAATCCTTAACTTCTGCACCAATTATTCAACCACCTGATTGGAACTTGCCTTTTGAGATTTGAGATTATGTGTGATGCTAGTGATTATGTTGTTGGTGTTGTTCTAGGACAAAGAGTTGATAAGAACCTAAATATCATTCATTATGCTAGCATAAGTCTAGAAAGTGTCTAGAGAAGTTATGCTATCACTGTAAAAGAATTATTAGCAGTTGTATTTGCTTGTGATAAATTCCGATCTTACAATGTTGATTCTAAAGTAATTGTTCACACTGATCATGCTACTATTAAATATCTTATGGAAAACAAAGATGCTAAGCCTAGACTTATTAGGTGGGTTCTATTGCTACAAGAATTTGATCTGCATATCATTGATAGGAAAGGAGCTGAGAACCCCATAGCTGATAACTTGTCTAGGTTAGAAAATGTCCTTGATGACCCACTACCTAGTGATGATAACTTTCCTGATGAACAACTAGTTGTGGTCAATGTTTCTCATAATACACTATGGTTTGCTGATTATGCTAATTATATTGTTGCTAAATACATACCACCTAGTTTCACCTATCAACAAAAGAAAAAAATTCTTCTTTGATTTAAGAAATTACTTTTAGTGTGACCCAGATCTTTATAAAGAGGCATTAGATGGTATTATTAGAAGTTGTATACCTCAGCATGAACATGAGCAAATCCTTCAGAAGTGTCACTCTGAGGATTATGGAGGACACCATGAGGGAAATAGAACTGCTCACAAGGTATTACAGTCTAGATTTAATTGGCCTACTGTTTTCAAAGATGCTCGTAACTTTGTCCTCTCTTGTGATGAATGTCAATGAATTGGTCATATTAGTAGACATCAGGAAATGCCTATGAATTATTCACTTGTTATTGAACCATTTCATGTTTAGGGATTTGATTATATGGGACCTTTTCCTTCCTCCAATGGGTATACACATATTTTGGTTGTTGTTGATTATGTCACTAAATGGGTGGAAGATATTCCAACCAACAGCGATGATCATAACACCTCTATTAACATGCTTAAGGAAGTTATTTTCCCATGCTTCGGAGTCCATAGATACTTAATGACTAATGGTGGCTCACATTTTATTCATGGTACTTTTCGTAAGCTGCCTGCTAGATATGATGTTAACCATTGAATTGCATCTCCTTATCATCCTCGGTCAGGTGGTCAAGTAGAATTAACCAATAGAAAAATAAAACTAACAATGCAAAATACTGTTAATAGGTCCGGAAAGTAATGGTCTAAGAAATTAGATGATGCATTGTGGGCTTGTAGAACAGCTTATAAAAATCCAATGGGTATGTCTCCTTATAAAATGGTTTATGGGAAAGCATGTCACTTACCTCTTGAGTTAGAACATAAAGCTTATTGGGCAATTAAATAATTCAACTATGATTTCAAAATTGTTGGTTAAAAGAGGTTATTTGATATTATCCCATTAGATTAATGGAGAACCAAGCTTATGAAAATGCCAAACTATTCAAAGAAAAAGTTAAAACATGGCATGACAAAAGAATCCAAAAGTGACAATTTAAAGTTGGTTAATATGTTCTATTGTACAATTCTCGTCTAAGATTCTTTGCAGGAAAACTTCTATCCAAATGGGAAGGACCATATTTTATCAAATAAGTTTATCGGTCTGGAGCTATTAAGATCAATAATCCCGAAGGCACTAACCCGAAGGTGGTCAATGGACAAAGAATAAAGCAATATACCTTAGGTACACCAATTAATGTTGAAACAAATATAATCCAAACCATGACACTGGAGGAGCACATTAGGGAGACCTTCCAGAACACTCCAAAACCTTTAAAAGGAAGAGGTATGTGATACAGTAAGTAAACGGGCTCAGAAAAATCTGCAAATGTTTTTTGGCAGTTTTGGAATTTTAGGAAATTTAGGGAACTCAGAAACACATTGGAAGGCAACCTAGGTGTCCACTACACACGAGGCCGCGATGGGCCCCGTGGCACGGCCTCTTGTCTAGTGGGCCCCTCGGGTACCTTCCCGACTCTGTTTTCTTGTGGAACACGTATTCCCTTATATAAAATTTCTCTTTATATACCTCCCATTGATTTGACCCGAGTACCACGGAGAAATCCTCTGTTCTTGTTTCGTGCTATTTTTCTGTCAGATCTATCAAGTCGTACATCATGTCTTCTCCCTCCTCCAACCACATAGAAGGAGATGCTTGGCTGATAAAGATGGAAATGAAGGAAGAGGAACTAGTAGGAGCTACCAAGGATAACAAGGGCAAGGAAGCCAAGAGGGATCAAACTCCAGAAAAAGGACAGGTCATGCCACCAAAAGAAGAGAAGCAGAAGATTACCATCAACCCTGCTATGAGCATCTCACCCCTCTTGAAATCGAAGCCTTGAGAGCCTTCGAAATGGTTTGTCTTGAGAATAAATATCTCACTCGTGAAAATATTTTGTTTAAAAGACCAAGTCACCAATCTCCTTAGCGTTGTTAAACATCTGGAGAACCTCTTGAGGCTACACTTGACGCTACCTCAACATCTACACCACCACCACCTTCATCTTCATCACCAAAGAAGGAGACTTGAGTTCACGGGTATGGGCACTCCCCTTGGCTTGTGCCAAGCTTGGGGAAGGCGCCCCGGTATCGTATCACCATCGCCCTTCTTTTTATTTATCCATCCTAGTTTGATCTTTAGCTATTCTGAAAGCTAGTCAAATAAAGTTTAGTTCAATCTTTTTCTTTGCAGGGCTAGTTTAGTGATCTATCTATCTATGTAATCGAATGAGAGTTATATAATAAAGTTTAGTTTGAGTTTTTATTGTCTACTTTCTTGCTGCAATCAAAATAAATAAAATAATGAGAAAGATCATATGCTAATCTTAGTAAGTAGTGACATCACATAAGGAAGAGTATAAGTGGTAAAATTTGTTGAATATTGACAAACAAAGGATTGGTCGGTGATGCAACACATGAAAGAACTAATAAAGGAAGAGAAGATTTACATGCAAATACACTATCCTTGACATATTTTATGATTGTGAGCCCCCATTAATTATAATATGCCAAAACTGTTGACATTGGACAAGGAAGACAACGTAATGATTGATGCTTGTTCACATTCACACAAAAGTTATATTGTTATAGATCCTCTACCATGTGGTGCTTTACCAATACCTTTTCTAGCCAAAAACTCTGCACTAAGTAGAATACTACTTGTGCATCCAAAACCTAACACAAAATTATGTTTCAAGAGTCCACCATACCTACCTATGGATTGAGTAAGATCATTCAAGTAAGTTGTCATCGATGCACAAAGCAATAACAATTGCTTCTGAACATATTTGATAATTTAGGGTAATGGAAATTAAGCGTTGTACAAACTTGTGACATTGCTAATAAAAGAGACAGACTGCATAATAAAGGTTGCCATCACAAGGGGCAATATAACGTAACATTCCCTTGCACTAAGAGATTTAGCATTCAACCAAAAAGCGCATGATGACCTCCGCCTCTTTCTAACAAGGGCCTATATTTTACCTTTATATATTTACTTTTGTGCAAGATTCAAGGTGCTTTCCCCTACTTCCTTTATCTTCTCTTTGGCAAGCATCATGTGGTGGGGAAAAACCTAAACATATATATCCAGGTGAATGTGGGTGGCGTGAATTATTATTATTGACATCACCCTTGAGGTGAAACCCGGCAACCCCGGAGTGACAATAGCCGGAACCACTCCCGGAGATGGCCATAGTATGAGGAGTTCATGTATTCACCAAGTGTTAATGCGTTGTTCCGGTTCTTTATTAAAAGGAGAACCTTAATATCCCGTAGTTTCCTATCACATCCCTAACCCTTAAGAAAGATAGCATTGTGCTCATGTCTTCTTTGCATTTGCATCTAAGAAGTTTCAACAAAAACAACAAAGTGGCAAAGGAAAAACTCAAAACCCTAGCCACCATTTCAATTAAAGGAAATTTCAAACTAGTTCAAATCAATGAACCCAAAATGGCCTCAAGAAATGTTCAAACTTTCTGATAAATCATGAAGTAAATGAGCGTTGGAGAAAACTATTTTCTTGACACTTTAAGCATTTTAAATAAATGCAAAAGCCACTGGTTTCAAATTTAAAAATTGAAATCAGAAACTATAATTTTCCAAAAATGTTGAAAACCTTGGAAATGAGTGGGGATATTATAACAAATATTTCAGGAGGTCTAAAATAGTTTTTACTTTTTGTTTTGGAGCTGAAATAATTAGCAAAGCAATAAATAGCAAAACAGAAAAACAAAAAGAGAGGAAATGGAAAAAGACTTCCCTGTCGCCCAAGCCAGGCCCGGCCCATCTCCCCGCTCGTCCCCTCCCTCGCGCCAGTAGGCAGCAGGAGGTGGCCGCCGCCTCCTCCGACGCGGCCACGCACCTGCGTGCCTGCCTGGCCGCCAGTTCGCACTGGCGACGACGGGGATAAGCTCCCCAGAGCCTCCCCTATCCATTCCCCGCCTCGGTTCTCCTCCTCCTCCCGGATCCCCTCCTTCTCCCTGCTGCCGCCATTAGAGCCGAGCTCGAGCTCGAGCTGGCCGTGCCCCTGGACATAGGATCCCCTCCCAGAGCACGCCATTAGCTCCGTCTCGTCGCCCTGGTCATCTCTGCAAAAGCCGAAGCTTCCTCGAGCCCTGCAACGCCCGCAACGCCGTCGTCTTCCACCTCCGGCCGCCGGACCTCTCCCATCGATTCGTCGCCCCCAGGCCTTCCCCGAGCCGTCTGAGCTCTGCTCTGCACTCCCTGTGAGCATGCGGTCGTTTTCCCTAAGTTTTCCACGTTGATCCCCTCCTCTAGTCCTAGTTTCAATGGAGCCCGACGAGGATCGCTGCTACCGCTCGTCGCCGGTAGCCCTCCGATGATCAGCTCGTCCTCCCGAGAGCACCAGCAGCTCCAGGACGACGCGTAGATGCCGTCTTAGCTAAGAACCGAGCGTAGATCCCCCTGTTGCAAAGACCCCGATGACACCCGAGCCTTGGCCGCCGCCAAGCTCGTCGCCGGCGTCATCTCCGGCCAGATCAGCCCCGGCTAGGCGCAGAAATGAAGCTGCGGGAGACGTGTCGTTCCTCTGGTGCTCTCCGCGGAGCATTTGGCCCCCTGTGCGCCGTTTCCGAGCCCCTCCGCCGTGCTGGTGGTCGCCGGAGGCTCCCTGCCGGCGAGGACGACCTCGCCGCCGGTGGAGGTCGACGTGGCAAGCTAACCCAGCCGATTAGTGACTTAATCACTCGCTGACAAGTGGGCCCAAGGCCAAGTCAAACCTCAGTTAGGGCTGGTCAGCGCGGGATTAGTCCCAGAGAGGCTGACCAGTGGGAACCCCCCTGTCAGGTTTGACCTGAACAGGTCGGCTGACCTGCTGACGTCAGCCTGATGCAATAAATGGAATTTCCAGTTTAAAACTAATTCAGGAAATTGCTAAAAATTGCAAAAATCATAGAAATTAATCTGTAACTCCAATGAAAATAAATTATATATGAAAAAGTATGAGAAAAATTCAAGGATTCTGATTATGCTATTTTGAACTATGTTTGAAAAAGTTACAGGACCCTAAATTGTGAAATAAGGAATAATTCAATTCTTTAATCACTTTATAAATGGAATTTGCAAAAATATCCAAATTTCATTATAAATACAATGATCACACACTGCCCTAGATATAAATCAGTACCATAACATGACATTTCATGCATGTTAACATTAGGTTGATCTGAGCATCAGGTCGAATCAATTGAACCGGTATCCGAGAATACCCGTTTGAATTGCTATTCGAATGTGATTCAAATCGACTCTAAACCTAAAACATCTTGATTATAATAACTTATCACTTTGCATTCTCATGCCATGCTCATGCATCATTTTGATTGCATATGATTGTTATTGAATGTTGCCATTCATTTCGGTAGGCTCCGCACCCCAGGATTCCACCGAATATCCGTCTAACGGATATCGTTCCTCCTCTCAGCAACAAGGCAAGCAACCCTTTTGATCATCACGATAACTCCTATGTTCTTGCTCCTGCACCTATTTATTGCATTAGGATCAAATGCTTCAACTGCTTTTGCCACGATAGTTGGACCCACTTCCTTTGCATGACTTAACCTTGTCACAGTAAATAGCCGAACCTTGCAACCTAGCATACCTGGTAGTTGCTTGAGCTATGATGCGCCTTATCCTTCTATGCATGCTATGCTTAGAGTTGTGTATGGTCTGTCATCTGGGAGATGAACAGAAATGTGGAATGTGTTCGGTGAGCAAAGGTTGTGTGTTGAACTTGATTTGGTAAAGGTACCGGTGAAAGGCTGTGTAGGAGTACATGGCGGGTTGTTTCTTTGGAACCGTCCTTAGGAACTGAGTTCCGTGTATGTAATCCAAGACTAGATACTACCACATGCTGGGCCCTGGAATATGACCCCGCTCAGCCTATTAATCGCGTAGTACTCGGTCCAGGAGTTGCAAGTAGTTTCTGGTGTTTATAGTAATGTTGGAGGCCGTGCATGGTGCTGACCTGAGAGGTGGACCGTGATGCGGTAGGCAGTGGCACGGTGTACCAAGTGGCACCCGGATGGTGGGCTTGGGAACCCTGCGCACATCGTTTGAGGCCGTGGCGGAAACCTCGGCCGGACTTCCGTACGGGTTACTCTCAGATAGGCGATAAACCTGGACTAGGTACTAGTGTGGTTAACGGTCGTGGCCGACTCCCTCGCTGGGTTTCCGCTTGAAGGTTGCCGAGGTGCATGACGTGCACATGGCGATAAGTGGCGGGAGCGTGTGTGACGAAGTACACCCCTGCAGGGTTATGATCTATTCGAATAGCCGCGTCCGCGGATATGGACTACTTGGAGACATATGTTGTTCGTAGATAACTTCAATGGCTACTCATAAAATTGTCAAGATAAGCGTGAGTGTCGTGGACGGCATTTTCGTATGGAGACGGAATGATTCCACGATAGTGTATTGTTGTGGTGTTAGTGGACTCGTGTGCGAGAAATCAAGTTGTCAAAACTAATTTCAAAAAGCAAGTTGTCTAGCCACGAGTCAAATGCTGGCTTTCCGCATGAAACCCCGCAATACCTTTTGATACCTTGCATGAGTAGTTAGTTCTCCTAAAGTCTTGCTGAGTACCTTCGTACTCATGTTTGCTTAATAAATGTTGCAGAGGTTGCTAATGACCCTAATGGAGGGTTCTTCGTAGACATCGACGACGACGAGTAGCTGGTGTTCCAGCTACGATCTGGCGCTACGTCGGCTCTGTAGTATAGTCAGGCTGCATGCCTACTAGTTGCCCTGTCTGTACCCAGACAGCTTATAACTCTTCCGCTGGCTTGTATTGTATGACTGCTATTATGGGTCGTGAGACCCTTAATGTGTAATATTATGTGTGTGGCTCTTCCGAGCCTCTTAAATAAAGCTTGTATGGTTATGGTTATGTTGTGATGCCATCGATGTATCTATACATATCGGTATGCCATGCGTACGTGTGTCTTACTTGATATGTATGGGGTTTGAATACCTAGTCGTGAACTTTAGTAGCACTCCTTACAAGGAAATGCCCCTTTGTGATCCAACGAGCCTTTGTAGTTCGCTACTGCTCCGGACACATTGGTTGACCGGCATGTGTCCTTCTTAGCTGTTGTGTCTGTCCCTTGGGGAAATGTCACGCGACGTAATGGAGTCCTTGTAGCTTGCTACGACTCGTCTACGTTCGTTGATGACCGACACCTGCTTTGTTGGGTCATGTATGACTATCCTTGTGCGGAACTGCCACTTTGGTTTATGACTAGACATGTCGATCCGGGTTCTTTGACATTGGTTTGCTAGCAACACTATCGCATACGTGAGTCAAGAGACGCAAACGATCCCGGCTAACGTAAGGCTGCAGCCGTGGAGTTAACCGTGCGTGAGACAACAAAGGGATGCGATGTGTTACAGGCTGGATTCCTATGGCTTAGGATCGGGGTCCCGACATTTCCATTAGGACCCTGCTGCCACGGGAGGGATGGACAATAGAGTCACGCAAGTTCTTTTTCCTAAGCACGTATGACTAGATACGGAATACATGCCTACATTAGATTGATGAACTGGAGCTAGTTACATATCTCTCCTTGTTATACCTATTACATGATGAATAGCATCCAGAATAATCATCCATCACCGATCCAATGCCTATGAATCTTTTCCTACTAGTCCTTCCTATGTTACTTTGCCGCTACTGCTGTCACTGCTGCTACTGTTACTCTATTGCTACTGTTGTTACTTTGCTGCTACTGGTTACTATTGCTACTGCTGCTATCACCCTACTTTTCTACTGATACTTTGATGCATATACTGAATCTTTCAGGTGTGGTTGAATTGACAACTCAACTGCTAATACTTGAGAATATTCTTTCTCTTCCCCTTGAGTCGAATCAATAAATTTGGGTTGAATACTCTACCCTCGAAAATTGTTGCGATCCCCTATACTTGTGGGTTATCAAGACCATTTTCTGGCGCCGTTGCCGGGGAAGCACAACTATATTCTCCGAGTCACTTGGGATTTACGTCTGCTGGTCACTATGAGGAATCCGATAGGTCCAAGAACTAAAGTCTTGCCCTCAACTACGAGGACAGGTAAGGAACTGCCATCCAGCTCTGCACTTGATTCACCTTCAGTTATGAGTAAGTTTACGACACCACCTCCTGCTAGAAATCTTAATATGTCACCTGTGCTTGATGATGCTACTTCTGCTGCCCATGATGCTTATGATGATGCTATGCTTGATACTTCTTTGCCACTAGGTGCATTCCTTGATTCACGAATTGCTAGAGTTGCTGCTAGATGTGATGATACTTCTGAAACTGCTGATACTATTGAAGTAGAACCTGCTATTTTGCCTGCTAGAACTAGCTCTCCTAGACATGAATTGCCTGATACGCCTGAGTGTTATGTTATGGAGTGAGAGATAGCTGAGGACTTTCTTGCTTGTAAGGATAGCTATGATGTTGAGAAACTACTGCTCAAGTGGAAAGAAAAATCTTTGAACGCTAGGATGAAATACGACCCGAAATTTGCTACTTCGCCTATCTTTGTGACCGATCAGGATTATGAGTTCTCTGTCAATCCTGAGTTAATCACTCTTGTCGAATCTGATCCTTTTCACGGTTATGAGTCTGAAACGGTTGTAGCCCATCTTACCAAACTGCACGATATAGCCACCCTATTCACGAGTGAGGAAAAGATCCGCCACTACTATATCCTCAAGCTGTTTCCTTTCTCGCAAAAGGATGATGCTAAGACTTGGTTCACTTCTCTTGCTCCTAGTTGTGTGCGTAGCCCCCGGGATATGGTCTACTACTTGTCTGAGAAATATTTCCCTGCCCATAAGAAGCAAGCTGCCTTGCAAGAAATATACAACTTTGCTCAAGCTGAAGAAGAGAGTCTCCACAAGCTTGGGGGAGGCTCATCCAGCTGCTGAATGCTTTCCCTTATCACTCTCTTGAGAAGAATGAAATACTTGATATCTTCTATAATGGACTTACCGATGCTTCTAGAGACCACCTAGATAGTTGTGCTGGTTGTGTTTTTAGGGAACGGACTGTAGAACAAGCTGAGATTCTATTGAATAACATCTTGTGCAATGAGAATGCTTGGACTATTCCCGAACCACCCCCAAAGACAACTCCGAAGAAAATAGGTATTCTATTCCTCAGTCCTGAAGATATGCAAGAAGCTAAGAAATCTATGCGAGAGAAAGGCATTAAATCTGAAGATGTCAAAAATCTACCACCTATCGAAGAGATCCATGGTCTTGATAACCCGATACAGGTAGTAGAAGTAAATTCTCTGCGTAGGTTTGATGAGAGTGATAATCCTTTTGATAAACCTGCTAGCCTATGCCTGGATGAATTTCATAACTTTGTTGCCAAATAAGAGAGTTTCAGTAATTATGTTAGCAGACAATTGGAGCAGAATGCTCGTATGCTTAGTCATTTAAGTGCTTGTGTGGATAGAAATGTCAATGATCTTAAGCTTCTGAGTAAACATGCCTCTATGGTTACTACTCAAGTAGAACAAGTACTTAAGGCTCAGAATGACTTGCTCAATGAGTTGAATGACAATTCTGTCAGGGTTGCCACTAGAGGCGGTAGAATGACACAGGAACCTTTGTATCCTGAGGGTCATCCTAAGAGGATTGAACAAGATTATCAAGGAGTTAGCACTGATGCACCTAGTCATCCTAGGAAGAAGAAGAAAGATGATAGGTATTTGCACGCTAGCAACCCTATTGCTGCTACACCTGAGAGTCCAAACGATGTCTCTGTCTGTGATGCTGAAACACGATCTGGTGATGAACATGAGCCTAATGATAATATTAATAGTGATGTTCACGAAGATGATCAACCTAGCAATGAAAAGGATGTGGAGATTGAACCTGTTGATCCTGATAACCCATAGCCTAAGAATAGAAGATATGATCAGAATGACTTCACTTCTAGGAAGCATGGTAAAGAAAGGGAACCATGGGTTCAGAAACCCATGCCCTTTCCTCCCAAACCATCCAAGAAAAAGGATGATGAGGATTTTGAGTGATTTGTTGAAATGATTAGACCTCTCTTTCTCCAAATGAGTTTGACAGATATGCTCAAAATGTCTCTGTATGCTAAGTACATGAACGATATTGTGCCTAATACGAGGAGGATACCTGAGGTTGAGATTTCCACCATGCTCACTAATTATACCTTCAAGGGTGGAAATCCTAAGAAACTAGGTGATCCCGGTGTGCCCACCATACCTTGCTCCATTAAAGGAAACTACGTTAGAACTTCTTTATGCGACCTTGGAGCCGGTGTTAGTGTTATGCCTCTCTCTCTTTATCGTAGACTTGAACTGGATAAGTTGACACCCACTGAAATCTCTCTGCAAATGGCCAACAAATCAACTGCTTTCCTTATCGGAAATTGCGAGGATGTGCCTATTGTGGTTGCCAATGTCACTATCTTAACAGACTTTGTTATCTTGGATATTCCCGAGGACGATGCCATGGCAGTCATCCTTGGAAGACCCTTTTTAAACACTGCAGGGGCTGTTATAGATTGCAACAAAGGCAATGTCACTTTCCATGTCAACGGTAATGAGCATACGATGCACTTTCCAAAGAAACAATATCGAGTACATGGCATCAATGCTACCGAAAAAACTTCATCAATTCTTATTGGGAGCTTTGAATGCCCTATACCTCCTATTAATATGAAGTATGATTTGCTTGTTGGGGAGATACACATCCCCATTAAGGTGACCTAGTGACTATTTGAAAATTCTCCGTTCTCTTTTGCGATTCGAAAAGGTTTGTCGAGGAGACTTGATCAACCTCGTTGACGGAATTCTTTCGATGACCATGGGATGTATGAATCGAGGAGTCACAACCTCTGTTCCAAGATTTCACCTTTGGTTGCTTGGAAGAAAAATGATAGATTTAGTTTAGTTCTCCCTGTTTTATGTCTTAGCGTCCCGTAGAAATGTACCCCAAAAATAAAAGTTCTCCGAACGCCGTGAAAATCAAGTATGATTTTTTCTAGATTTTTTGAAAAATACTGAGATGAAGAGTTAGTCTGGGGGCCCACGTGCACCCCCTGCACTCATTCTAGCTCCCATCTGTTTCTCCTACCTCCACAAAAAATCGTTTCGCAGCTCAAACCTGTGTTCTTGCTCCTCTTGCTGGGATTTTCGATCTCCTTGCTCAAAGCACCATTCTCCGAACTATTTTGGGGAAATTACTCCTTGGTAAGTGACTCCTCCATTGGTCCAATTAGTTTTTGCTGTAGTGCCTTATACATCGCGTATTTTTGCTGCCTTGGTGACCATGTTCTTGAGCTTTGCATGCTAATTTTAGCAGGTACCGAGTAGTTTTGATGCGTAATATGGCCTCTAGGCACTTGTTGGAGTAGTTGCTACGAGTTTCGTTGAGCCTTATTCACTTTTCCCTAGAATCACTAAAAATTGCAGAAATTTTCAGACATAGAAAAGGGAAAAGATGAGGAGGTTTTTAAGAGGCTCTTCAAGCCGTGACCCCAAGGATGATGGAAGTGAGAAGAAGCCCAAGTATCCGGTCACTCGATTCGCAGAAGTTCGAGCGTGCGAGTGGCCAAGCGATGTGTTCTTACACGCCGCCGGACTTTATGAGGACTTTTATTACTTGGTGGAGAACGCAGGCCTTACCGCCTTCGTTGAAGATAAGTGTCCGCAATACCCCCTCCTCACTAATATCTTCGTACAAAGCTTTAACTTCTATCCGAGGAAGAATCCTCCTATGGTTGAGGTCAAACTTTATGATATCCCCCAGTACATGTCACTCCAGGATTTTTGCAATGTTTGCAAATTACCTTATGTTGGGGATATTCATGAACCTCGTCCACGGGACTTGGAAGCTTTCATCAATACTATTGTTGTAGGAGAGGAGAGAGGACTGTCTTGCGCTAGAGATGCTAGCATACATTTTCCCATGCTTCGGCACTTCTCATTATTTGTGGGAAAATGTTTGATTGGCCGTGGGAAAGCTGGGTCCCTTAGTTCCCCAAATCATGCGGTCTTGCGCGAAGCCCTTTATAATGATAAAACTTATAGCTTGAGCGCCATAGTAGCTCAATGGTTGAACACGAACCGTTCTAAACGCATTGTCTATGGAGGTATCTATGCTACTCGTCTTGCTAGACACTTTGAGATACCTATTAGACTAGACAAGGAAGAAGAGATTCTTCTTCCCGAGAGATATCTAGATTATGATAGCATGGTTCCCCATGACTTTCTTGATAGAGATATAGATAGAACGATGATTTATAACCTGGTATTTAGTCAGGGTACTCGTGAGACTGTTACTTTGCCTGCTCCTTCTTTGTTCAATCTTCATGCAGGCAGGTACATTATTATGCCCTCGCACATCTACGCATATTGGGGCTTAGCCCAACCACAGGTGCCCGTGCCCGAGCCACTAGTCGAGTACCAGACGCCAGTCTATCAGTGGGAGTCGGAGGAGCTCACACAGTAGTGGCATCCTCAGTCCACTCCGGAGTACCCCGGAGCTGGTTATTTCCCTCCTTGGGAGTAGACCAACTTAGGCCAAAAGCCTAAGCTTGGGGGAGTACGTGTTTCTCACCGACTTTACATTCTTGCTTATGCTTTCACTTTGTTCGTCGGTGTTCACACTTTGCCACTGTATCATCCATGCTAGTTTATTTCTTTTTGTGTGTCTGTCTAGTTTGAAAAAACCCAAAAATATTGTCTTGTTCTTCTTTTCTTTGTTGGGATCTTTTCCATGTAAATAGTTTTCTTTTCTTTGGGAGAAGGTAGAAGACCATGGTTACAATGTTTAGTGACTCTCGCATGCATATCTGTTTATTTGTTAAAGAGCCATAGTACTTTGTCTTCTCCTTTGTGTTTGCCTACAGATTCCAGCTTTAGTCCAATGCACGAGCACGCTTATTATTGTTCACATCATTCGGTTGTGCAAGTGAAAGGCAATAATGACGATATATGATGAAGTGACTGAGCCTAGAAAAGCTGGTATGAACTCGATCTATTTTGTTTTTGTAAATATGACTAGCTCATCATGCCTGATTCATCTTTGTTGTGAGGGAAACATGTTTGCAATGACAAGTTAGAGATCATAGTTGCTGATGCCATGCTTATTTAGCTAGGAGCTTATAATGGTTTGTCTTGGATGCCCACATGAATTTTGAGATGACTATGGTGTAGTATGATAGGATGGTATCCTCCTTTGAATGATTCAAGTGGCTTGACTTGGCGCATGTTCATGCATGTAGTTGAAAAAAAATCAACATAGACTCTATGATATTCACGTTCATGGTGATTTATGTCCTACTCATGCTTGCACTGAATGTTAGTTAATCTCAATACATTTTGATGACTGTTGTCGCTCTCTAGTTGGTCGCTTCCCAGTCTTTTGCTAGCCTTCATTTGTACTAAGAGGGAATACTGCTTGTGCATCCACTTACATAAACCCAATGTTGTTCCATATGAGTCCACCATACCTACCTATTTGTGGTATCTACCTGCCGTTCCAAGTAAATTTGCATGTGCCACTCTCTAAATCTTCAAGAAATAATCTGTTTTGCATGCCCGAACCGCTCATGTGGTGACAGGGGGCTATCCGTATCTTCCATGCTAGGCGTGTTATCCTTGATATGTGTTTATTCACTATCATTCACGAGAAAGGGGTCGGTAATTGGAATGCCCAGTTCCATGCTCAAATCAAAAGATAATTGCAAACAAAACACCCCCTGGATTGATGTTGGTATGGACGGCACCCGAGGATCCGACTAGTCGTGGAGTGTGATTGATTGGTGGTGGGGGAGTCAAAACTTTACTTTTCTGTTTGGGAAACGCCTATAGCATGTGTAGCGTGGAAGATGGTGAGAACTCTTAGTCATCGCGTTGACAATGAAAGCATGCCACCCATAATTATTATCTCTATTTTCAAAGCTTGAGCTGTCGCACCTCTGCAAATTAATGCTTCCTTCTGCGAAGGGCTTGTCTATTTATGTTCCTGTTGAGTCATCCTCCTCTTATAAAAGCACCAATTAGAGAGCACCCGTGTCATTTTTATGCTTTGCTTTTAACTGTGTTGAGTATGACTGTGACTGGATCTTCTTTGCCATGAATTACAATGTTTAGTCAGCCCTTGGTCTTTGAAGGTGCTCTGCATTTATGTTTTGCGGTCTCAGAAAGAGCTAGCAAGATACCATCTGTTCGTACTGCTTCATGATTGTTTTGATTGAAGTGTTGACGTTTGAGACTTATTATTATTTTCTCGCTGGTTGATTATGCCATTGATATGAGTTTACCGTGAGACCTAGATGTCATTTGCTTATGTGGTTTGCTTGTGATCTTGCTGAAATTATAGTTATGAGTTAGACATAGTTGTAACAACAAGATCAAACGGAGTTCGTCAAAGTTTTTCTTTTGTCTCTTTTAGTTTGTCATTTGAATTGCTCGAGGACAAGCAAGGCTTTAAGCTTGGGGGAGTTGATACGTCTCCGTCGTATCTACTTTTCCGAACTCTTTTGCCCTTGTTTTGGACTCTAATTTGCATGATTTGAATGGAACTAACCCATACTAACGTTGTTTTCAGCAGAATTGCCATGGTGTTGTTCTCGGAATGACTTGAAAATTTACGGAGGATTTTTCTGGAATTTATGAAAAATACTGGCGCAAGAATCATCGGGGGAAGTGGAGCCGTGAGCCCACAAGCCCACCAGGCGCGGGCCCCCCTGGCCGCGCCTGGCAGGCTTGTGAGCCCACAAAGCTCCACCGCCTCCAATCTCACCTCTATTTAGTCCGTCTCGCCCGGAAAAAAATCAAGGAGAAGAGTTCATTGCATTTTACGATACGGAGGCGCCGCCACCTCCTGTTCTTCATCTTGAGGGCAGATCTGGAGTCCGTTCTGGGCTCGGGAGAGGGGAGATCGTCGCCATCATCTTCATCAACCTTCCTTCATCGCCAATTCCATGATGTTCTTCACCGTTCGTGACTAATCTCATCGTAGGCTTGCTGGACAGTGATGGGTTAGATGAGATCTATCATGTAATCGAGTTAGTTTTGACGGGGATTGATCCCTAGTATCAACTATGTTCTGAGATTGATGTTGCTACTACTTTGCCATGCTTAATGCTTGTCACTAGGGCCCGAGTGCCATGATTTCATATCTGAACCTATTATGTTCTTGCCAATATATGTGTGTTTCAGATCCTATCATGCAAGTTCTAGTCACCTACTATGTGTTATGACCCGGCAACCCCAGAGTGACAATAGCCGGAACCACTCCCGGAGATGACCATAGTATGAGGAGTTCATGTATTCACCAAGTGTTAAGGCGTTGGTACGGTTCCTTATTAAAAGGAGAACCTTAATATCCCATAGTCTCCATTAGGACCCCGCTGCCACAGGAGGGATGGACAATAGATGTCATGCATGTTCTTTTCCCTAAGCACGTATGACTACATACGGAATACGTGCCTACATTAGATTGACGAACTGGATCTAGTTACATATCTCTCTGTGTTATAACTGTTACATGATGAATAGCATTCGACATAATCATCCATCACCGATCCAATGCCTACGAGTCTTTTCCTACTGGTCCTTGCTACGTTACTTTGCCGCTACTGCTGTTACTCCTGCTACTGTTACTCTATTGCTACTCCTGTTACTTTGCTTCTACTAGTTATTGTTGCTACTGCTGCTATCACCCTATTTTTCTACAGATACTTTGCTGTAGATACTAAATATTTCATGTGTGGTTGAATTGACAACTCAACTACTAATACTTGAGAATATACTTTCGCTTCCCCTTGAGTCGAATCAATCAATTTGGGTTGAATACTCTACCCTCGAAAACTGTTGCGATCCCCTATACATGTGGGTTATCATGATTGCAACGGGAAAGTAAATGAAAGAGGTAAATGATAGAGGTGTAAACAATGATGGTGATATGGACCGGAGTCACATGATGTCCACTAGTGATGTCTCTCTCCCAAAAGACGATAAACAACTATGCTTGGGTAAACAAATTACAGTCGGGCAATTGACAGAATTATGAACGCACCACAATGCTAATTATGCTACTTGATAGTTAGAGGTTCAATAGTAATAGGCAGTACGCCAAGACAAGTAGATCGTTTATTCATCAACATCTACTTACTAATCATCCACCTTGAGATATCTATCTAGAACATCTCGCCGGTATTAAGTTGCGACCCCCACCCAAAGTGTAAACTCAAAGCAACGGACAACTCCATTAACAAACTATGCGTAAGGTAAATAATCCTTACAACCGTGGTCACAAGCACCGTTGTTTTCTCCCTGGTGGCAACAGCACATCCCCTAGTCTCATGTTTCTATCACTCAAGCTAGACATCAGGGGCATGAACCCACAATCATGCATAACGCTCCCTCTTGGAGTTACAATCTATTACTCGGCCCAAGCAATAAATAGCAATGGAGAACATGCATGAATCACTAAGGAACATAATATAAAAGGATAATCAAATATATAACTCATAACAATCTGAACATAATCTCATAATCCATCAGATCCCAACAAACCGAGCATAGAAATAGCAAGGGAATTACATAGATGCCTTGAACATAATCTCATAATCTATCACATCCCAACAAACCAAGCACAAGATTGGAGAGAAGATATCACATAGCTACTGGCCATAGAGCCATGGTCCAAGATGGACTACTCATGGCATGTCCGGAAGCGTCCATGGCGGTGGAGAAGTTCCCAAAGGTCAATCCTCCCTCCGGAAGGGTGCCGGGAAGGGGTCTCCTGATGCTCCCGATCTCGGAAGCGCTACGGCGGCGGAACGATGGAGAAATTCGCAATTCTGGATCCTCTATATGGTTTTCCTTGTCAAGGGGTAAATATAGGCGAAATAAGGGCACCAGAGGGCATGGGACCCACCCAGGCGGCCTCTTGGCACGGCCTAGGGGCGGGGCGCCCACAGGTCGCCTCGGCGGCCCCTGGCACCCCTCTGGCCCCCTTTCGTGCTTCATGAAGCTTCTGGTGCGCTGATTTTTATATTTTTTTTGAAATTTTTCGGGCTTCGGAAAATTGGGTAAAAGCCCCTGCAAAATAGACATCAGCACATAGAAACTAGCACTGGGTGCACTAAGTTAGTAGGTTAGTCCAAATATGTGTAAAATGATATAAAAGTGTAGAAAAACATATAACAATGTCACCCAAAAGATCATGGAACAAGAAGAAATTATAGATACGTTTGGGACGTATCAGTATGCTATTCCCTTTGTCTATTGGTATGATACTTGCCCGAGATTTCATCGTTGATATCCCTATACCTTGTTCAATCTCGTTACCGTTAAGTCTCTTTACTCGTTCCGTAATACATCATTCCGTGGCTAACTCCTTAGTCACACTGAGCTCAATATGATGATGGATTACCGAGTGGGCCCAGAGATACCTCTCCGTCACACGGAGTGACAAATCCCAGTCTTGATTCGTACAACCCAACAGATACTTTGAGAGATACCTCTAGTGCACCTTTATAATCACACAGTTACGTTATGATGTTTGGTACACCCAAAGCACTCCTATGGTATCCGGGAGTTTCACAATCTCATGGTCTAAGGAAATGATACTTGACATTAGAAAAGCTTTAGTAGACGAACAACACGATCTAGTGCTATGCTTAGGATTGGGTCTTCTCCATCACATCATTCCCCAATGATGTGATCCCGTTATCAACGAGCTAGCCAACTAGAGGCTCACTAGGGACACATTGTGATATATATATATTCACACATGTATTACAGTTTCCGGTTAATACAATTATAGAATGAATAATAGACAATTATCATGAAGTGGAAATATAATAATAACCACTGTATTATTGCCTCTAGGGCATATTTCCACCAATATTCTCCTCCGAACTAATAAAATTAAGGATAAGACTTTTGGGACGACGGGCCGCCATCTCGAGGCGGAACCTCGGAAAAAGCACTTTTGCCCTCTGGTGGAGCGATTCCGCTGGATGAACTCCCCTCCCGGAGGGGGAAATCATGGCCATCGTCATCACCAACAACCCTCTCATCTTGGAGAGGCCAATCTTCATCAACATATGCACCAGTACCATCTCCTATCAATAACTTAGTTCATCTCTTGTATTCAATCTTGCACCGGAACCTCGAATTAGTACCTCAGGTGTGTCTAGTAGTATTAATTACATCTTGTATTTGATGCTTTATGATTTACTTGGTGGAAGATTATATGTTCAGTTCCATTATGCTATTCAATACCTATCTGATCATGAACATGTTTATCACTTGTGAGTAGTTACTTCTGTTCTTGAGGCCACGTGATTAATCATGTTGCAAGTAGTCATGTGAAGTTGATATTCGTTCAATATTTTGATGATATGAATGTTGTGAATCCCTTAGTGGTATTATGTGAACGCCGACTAAATAACACTTCACCATATTTTTGGCCTAAGGAAATGCATTGTGGCATAGTAATTATAGGGTGGGTTGCGAGAGTGACAGAACTTAAACCCCAGCCTATGCACTACTTCGTAAGGGGCTGATTTGGATCCCTATGTTTAATGTTATGGTTAGAATTTATTCGTAAGACTTTTCTCATAGTTGCGGATGCTTGCGGGATGGTTAATCATAAGTGGGAGGTTTGTTCAAGTGAGAATAGCACCCAAGCACCGGTACACCCACATATCAAATTATCAAAATACCGAACGTGAGTTAACCCAACATGACGAAAGTGACCAGATGAAATTCTTGTATTCCCTCAAGAATGCTTTGCCTATTACAAGAACTTGTTTTGGCCTGTCCTTTGCCACAAAACGATTTGGCTACATTGCCGCACCTATTGTTACTATTGCTACTTTTCACTTGTTACAATTATCTTGCTATCAAACAACTTGTTACCACTATTTCAGTGCTTGCACAAATTACCTTAAGGAAAACGACTTTTCATTTCCTTCTGCTCCTCGTTGGGTTCGACACTCTTACTTATCAAAAGTAATAGTATTGACCCCCTATACTTGTGGGTCATTAACCACTAATACAACTCTACACACACTTAACATTTGCTTTATCTAAAATAAGAATAAAACTAGAAGTACTTTGCAAGAATAAAACTAGAAATAAATTTCAAGATCACAAATATAGTAGTGTAGTAGCAAGCTTTTTGTAACACAAGAGAAGTATTTTTCCCTAGGCAATTGACTACGTTACTAGACCGATAGCAAGTTTTTATGTGGGAGAGGCCACTGCTAGCATGTCAACCCTTACATGGAATTCTATGCACTTATGATTGGAATCATAGCAATTTCACCAATTAGCCCATAGGACAAAATAGATCTACTCAAACATCGTAGGATAGCTACATATCATTGGGAAATAGTATGTAGTGTTGAGCACCATGTTTAAGTAGAGAGTTAAAGTGGGAAAAGAGGTGTTACACAGGTGCATAGAGGGGGAGTTGGTGTTGACGGCGGCAAGATTGTTGACGTAGATCTCCGTCACGCTCCTTGTCCAGGCGGCACTCCGACGCCATCGGGAGATAGGGGATAGATCCCCTTCCTTCTTATTCTTCCTTAGCCTCCCCCTAGATGGGAGGAGAGTTACCCCTCGAGTCCATGGCCTCCATGGCGGCGGAGGGGTAGGAGCCCCTCCAAGACTGGATCTCCCTCTTTGTTCTCTTCTGTTTCGCTTTCCTGTTTTCTATCCCTTCACCGTTTCTTAAATTCCCGGAGATCCTTCACTCCGATCAGACTGAAAGTTTTCCACAATTTTTTCCATAAATTATCTTTCTTTCTCCCAAACTAGAGCCCCAACCGACTTACGGGGTGGCCACTAACCACCACCGCGTCCCACGGGGTATGGGTCGTGCACTGGTATCTAGTGGAGGTCGTGGGCCTCCGTTGACGTTGATTCCAACTCCGAAAAATCACATATATCCCAAAAAAATTCTCCATAAAGTTTTATCGCATTTGGACTTTGTTTGATATGGATATTCTATGAAACAGAAAACATGTAACAAACAGGAACTGGCACTGGGCACTGGATCAATATGTTAGTCCAATAAATCATATAAAATGTTGCCAAAAATATGTGAAAGTTGTATAATAATGGCATGGACCAATCAAAAATTATAGATACGAGAGAGACGTATTGTCCTACTGCTGCTCGGCATTGTACTACTGCTTGTGCCCTAGAATCCAGACTTTCTGTCATGCCTTTTCTATTCTCAATTTTGTTTGTCTTTGTCTTAAGCAGTAGCTTTACACCTACTTTTCCCTCATTCTATGTTGTGGGTTCTAGGTGATGGTAGCTCCACTAACCAAGCTCGTCGCAAGAACCCAAGCTGGCAGGATGCATCCTGATGAGCCACAGGTATAGGGGATCAATCGTAGTCCTTTCAATAAGTAAGAGTGTCGAACCCAACGACGAGCAGAAGGAAATGCTAAGCAGTTTTCAGCAAGGTTTTCTCTGCAAGTGTTGTAAGTAAAAGTGATATATAGTTTTGTAGCACAGTAGTTTGTAACTAGTGAAAAGTAAAAATAGTAGCAAAGGTGCAGCAAGGTAGCCCAATCCTTTTTATAGCTAAGGATAGGTCTGAAAGTACTCTTATATAAAGCAAGTGCTCCCGAGGACAAATTGTAATTTCTGTCTATTCATGTTCATCATATTAAGTTGATTCGTGTTCGCTACTTTGATAATTTGATATGTGGGTGGACTTGTGCTAAGGTGTTGTTCTTACTTGAACTAACAACTTACTTACGATTAACCCCTCTAACAAGCATCTGCAACTATGAAATAATAATTAAGTTAAATCTAACCATTGCATGAAACATGAGGATCCAAATCATCCTCTTATAAAGCGACGCATAAACTAGGGTTTAAGCTTCTGTCACTCTCGCAAAACCCATCATCTACTTGCTACTTCACAATGACTTCGTTTAGGCCCATAAGATGGTGAAGTGGCATAGTCGAAGTTTAGATGGCACCACTAAAGGAAGTAACAACATACATATCATCAAAATATCGAACGAATGCATCCTTTATATGAATTCTTATAACTAGACTTCTCACATTTCCTTAGGAACAATTATTAACTACTCACACCTCATCACCATGTTCAACATCAAAGGTGTAACAAATATGATTAAGGATCTTAACATTATGTCTTCCACCAAGTAATAGAACTAGCATCAACTACAACATGTAATTAACACAATAAGCAACCCACAGGTACCAATCTGAGGTTTTGAGGCAAAGATTGAATACACAAGATGAACTTTGGTTGGAGATGAGATGGTGTTGGTGAAGATTTTGATGAATATTTTGGACCTTCCACGAAGGAGGAAGTATTTGTGATGATGATGGCTTCGATTTCCCCCTCCCGGAGAGGAATTCCTCCCGCAGAATCGCTCTGCCGGGGAGAAAAAGGTCCTCTACCCAGTTTTCCACCTCGAGACGGTGGCGCTTCGTCCCAAAAGTTAGGTCTTGATTTTTTTCAAGGGTAAAACACACCGTATAGGAGAAGAGGGGCGTTGGAGTACTAACGGGGGGGGGGGGGGGGGGGGGCCACAGGCATTCACACCACGACCTGATGGCTTGTGCCCACGTGGCTACCCCTCTGTGGTGTATTATTGGCCCAATAATTCTTAGATATTCTAGAAAAAATCTCCGTGATGTTTCAGGTCATTTGGAGCAACTTGATTTTTTTTGCCTTTTTCTCGGTTTCTTGGTCGAGAATTCCAGTTTCCGGATACTTTCGTCCTGATAATGTGCCTTGCATATTCAAAGAGAAAAGATATAAGAATTACATAATAACAGGGAATAATGGACAATAATAAGACAAATATCAATAAAGATTCATGATGCAAAATGAACGTATCAACTCTCCCAAGCTTTGACCTCGCTTGTCCTCAAGCTTTGACCTCGCTTGTCCTTTATATGAATTTAGTGAATCTTGCATAAGAGTGAACTTCAAAGAAAAAAGATGGGCCCTTCGTAGAGGAAAGGATAAGGTGTCATGCGCCTTTAAGTTTTTGAATGTGCAAACTCTTAATACAAATGAATGTCACTTTATATTGCCCCTTCTGGTAGCAGACTTTATTATGCAGTCTGCCGCTTTTATTTCTTTGTCATTACAAGATCGTATAAATTTTATTTTCCCTTACAATAAAAGAACATACATATTTAGAAGAAACTTTGTATTTCTAGGTGAAGTGATGACAACTTACTTTAAGGATCTTACTAAATCCACGGGTAGGTATGGTGGACTCTAATGGCAAGAACCTGGGTTTCAGGGTTATGATGCACAAGTAGTATCACTACTTAGTATAAAGTTTTTGGGATAGCAAAAGATCTAAAACAAGCATCACATGTTAAAGGATCCATAACCATATAACTTTTATATGAATGTGAAATACCATCACCATTATGGTGTCTTCCATGTCCTACGTCAACATTTGATCATTATATAATATTTGATGCAGGCTCACAATCACAAAAGATGTCCACAATAGCATATTTATGTGGGAATATCCTCTCCTCCTTCATAGTCTTTCTTAGATTGTAACCCTAACTAATGTTATGTTTGTTTATTTTCAACAATCTTCATCACTTATACTCTTTACTGTGTGAAGTCATTGCTCCTCATGGGATAAGCATATGATCTATATGCTTCTTTTTTTGGACATGCTATGATGACATGTTCCCTGGGTAAACCACAAAAACTCAACTAATCTTTATTATATATCTCGCATACTCCATTACAAGGGTAGATGGGACTCAAAGAAAAAATACTAAGCAAAGCAAACCTGAAATTTATTTATCTAAATCATGAAAGAACTAAGTATCAAACTAAAATAGATAGTAATGATGGTGGGAGTGATGGTGATATGATACCGGGGCACCTCCCCCAAGCTTGGAACAAGCCAAGGGTGTTCCCCATGCCCAAGTACTCAAGCATCCTTCTGAGGTGATGGTGGTGGTTTAGTTGCTTTCTTCTTTTCCAACTTACGTTTGAGGATAAAATTATCCTCCCTCAAGTAATAGTTCTCTTCTTGTGCTTCAATAGCTTATTGCAGAATGCGATCTTGCTTTCCTGCAGAAAATGTGACGGGATAAATTCATCATTAGTTTTCTTTACCTTGTTTCGTAGACTGGACTTCTTAAATTCCACATGCATATCTTTGGGTTGAGGTAGTGGAACTTTGTCTTCATCTGATTTGGCTTCCTTTGTTTCCTCTAGTTCAGTGTTATCCTCCTCATCGGTGGACCAAAGATAGGGATAGATGTTCCCAAAGATCTTTGGGTCTGCAATATAATGGGAGACGTAGCTCTCTCCATTCGAATCTTGAGACGACATATTCTTAGGCCTGCCAGAAAACAGCTCGAAACAAGAACAAAGGAAAATCACGTGATGGGATAGTCAAAACAACCGGGAGTATAGATAATGATTTTTTTGGACCAGAATACGTGTTCGGGAAGAAGTCGGAGCCCAGGAGGCGCACGAGGGACCCACAAGCTATAATGTTGCGGCCTGGGTGGGGCCGCGGCCTTATGGCTTGTGCCTCCCACGTGATACCGTGGACTTCTTTTTATTTTGTATTTTTTCTAAAATACCAAAACCTAGAGAAATTATTTTGTTGGATTTTTAAGTCGGTTTACTTACCGTACCACGTATCTACCCCTTCTTCACGTTTCTGGGGTATTCCGGAAGACTTATTTTATGTGCGCTTCCGTTGTTATGACTTGGATGATATTGGTCTCCTCATTAACTGGTGTACCTGAAATATAATGTTTGATTCTTTGACTATTCACAACTCTCTCGTTTTAACCTTCATATTTATTTATTTATTTATTTCTGGAGTTTTAACCGGAGCGATAAATCTCCTCGAAAACATAGGGTCCTTCCCATTCGGAGAGGAGTTTGCGTGCAAAAAAAATTAAATGAGAATTGTACAAAAGAACTAGGTCTCCTACATTAAATACTCGTTTTCCAATTCTCTTGTCATGCCATCTTTTAACTTTATCTTTAAATAACTTAGCATTTTCATAAGCTTGCATGCTCCATTCATCTAATGAGCTAATATCAAACAACCTCTTTTCACCAAAAAGTTTGACATCATAGTTAAGTTTTTTAATTGCCCAATATGCTTTATGTTCTAGCTCTAGAGGTAAATGACAAGCTTTTCCATAAACTATTTTATATGGGGATATGCCCACAGGATTCTTATAAGCAGTCCGATAAGCCCACAAAGCATCATCAAGTTTCTTAGACCAATTCTTTCTGGACCTATTCACAGTCTTTTGCAAGAATCATTTTATTTCACAATTGCTCAGTTCAAATTGTCCACTAGACTGAGGATGATAAGGTGATGCAATCCTATGGTTAACATCATATTTAACTAGAAGTTTACGGAAACCACGATGATTAAAATGTGAACCTCCATCAGTCATTAAGTATCTAGGGACACCAAACCTCAGAAAGATAATGACTTTATGCATTTTAATAGAAGTGTTATGATCAGCACTACTAGTTCGAATAGCTTATAACCATTTAGTAACATAAGCAACAACAACTAGAATATGAGTATATCCATTCAAGGAACGTAAAGGTCCCATAAAGTCAAAATCCCAAACATCAAATGGTTCAATACCTAGTTAATATTTCATAGGAATTTCCTGATGTTTACTAGTATTACCAACTCTTTGGCATTCATCACAAGAAAGGACAAACTTACGAGCATCTTTAAAAAGAGCAAGCCAATAAAAAACAGATTGTAATACCTTGTGTGCCGTACTTTCATGAGCGTGATGTCCTCGATAAGCATCAGAATGGCATTTCCTTAGGATATGTTCCTGTTCATGCTCGGGTATACAACATATAATAACACAATCTACTCCTTCTTTATAAAGATGTGGGTCATCCCAAAAGTAGTGTCGTGAATCATAAAGAACTTTGTCTTTTGTTGATAGGTGAAACTACGTGGAATATATTTAGCAACAATGTAATTAGCATAATCCGCATACCAAGGAGTACTACGTGAAGTGTTTATTACATCAAGTTCCTCATCATGCAAATTATCATCAATAGATAGTGGGTTATCAAGAACATTTTCCATCCTAGAGAAGGTATCTGCTACAGGGTTATGAGCTCCTTTTTTATCAACGATATGCAAGTCAAACTCTTGGAGTAGTTCCACCCATCTAATAAGTCTAGGTTTAGCATCCTTCTCTTCCATAAGGTACTTAATAGCACCATGATCACTGTGAATAATTAATTTAGAACCAACAATGTAAGGTCTAAAATTATCACATGCAAACACAACAGCTAAAATTCTTTTTCAGTAGTAGCATAATTACTATGAGCGGTGTTTAGGGTCTTACTAGCATAATGAATAAAGTTGAATTTCTTGTCTACTCTTTGCCCTAGAACAAAGCTAATGGCATAATCACTAGCATCACATATAATTTCAAAGGGTAGGTTCCAATGAGGTGATTGAACAGTAGGCGCAGAAATTAAGGCTTTCTTAAGAATTTGAAGGCTTCTACACAATCATCTTCAGAAATAAATGGAACATATTTTTGTAGAAGATTAGTTAATGGCCTGGAAATCTTTGAGAAATCTTTAATGAAGCACCTATAGAAACTAGCATGACAAAGGAAACTTCTTATAACTTTGATATCTTTTGGACAAGGCATTTTCTCTATTGCATCAACTTTGGCTTTATCCACCTCAATACCTCGTTCGGAGATTTTATGCCCAACCAATATACCTTCATTCACCATAAAGTGGCACTTCTCCAAATTCAAGAAAAGATTAGTTTCTTCACATCTTTGCAAAACTCGTCAAGGTTGTTCAAGCAATCATCAAAGGAAGTCCCATAAACGGAGAAATCATCCATGAAGACCTCAACAATCTTTTCATAAAAGTCAAAGAATATAGCAGTCATACATCTTTGGAAGGTAGGAGGTGCATTACATAGACCAAAAGGCATGTGCGTATAAGCATAAGTTCCAAAACGGCATGTAAATGTGGAGAAAATCCATAATAGCTTTATTCAGTTTCCTAAAATAAATCACCGTCCTATAACCAGTTACTAACCTTTGTGGAATGAGTTCATTTTTATCATTGAGAACAACCGTTATACCACCTTTCCTAAGAACACAAAGAACATGCCTTACACATCTACTATCTCCAATAGGATAAATTATACCTACCTGTAGAAGTTTTAGTTTTTCAGTTCTTACCACATTCTTCATTTTAGGATTGAGGCGACATTGATCTTATGCTGACTGAGAGTAGGGCTTATGCCTTTAAGATCATCAAGAGTATAGCCAATATAACCCCTATGCTTCTTTAAGGTTTTGAGCAATCTCCTTTCTTCATGTTTTGAAAGGTTGGCACTAATAATAAGAGGATATATCTTCTTGTCATCAATCTAAGCATATTTCCGAGTATCACGTAAAGCTTTGAGCTCGAACACTGGGTCTCCTTTGGGTGGAGGAGGAGTGCCTAAAATTTCAACTGGTAAGTTGTGATTAAGAATAGTTTTTTGATCAAGAAGTATCATATCTAATTCATTTCTTTCATTCAAGTGCATATCATTCTCATGGTGCAGAAGGTACTGTTCTAAAGGGTGTGTAGGAGGTACAATAATAGAAGCAAGACAATTAATTCATCTTTATTAGGCAATTCCTTTTCATGCAATTGTTTACCAAACTTCGAAAAATTGAACTAATGTGATATATCACCAAAGGTAACTTTAACCTTTTTGGTAGCACAATTAATTTCAGCATTAACAGTATACCAGAAAGGTCTACCAAATATTATGGGGCAAAAGTTGTCTTGCTTTGAACCAAGTACTAAGAAATCAGGGGGATATTGGACTTTTCCACACAATACTTAAACATCTCTAACAATCCCAAATGGCGATATAGTATCTCGGTTTGCGGGTTTAATAGTAACATCTATTTCTTCAATCGAAGCGGGTGCTAAATCATGCATAATTTCTTTATATAAAGTAAAAGGTATAGCATTAACACTAGCACCTAGATCAGATAGGCCATGATAATAGTGTTCTCCAATCTTAATTGAGATGATAGGTGTGCCTACCACTGGTTTATTCTTATCAAGTTCGTCTTGTTTATTTCTAACAGGCTTTGCAATTCAAGCAGCTTCATCACAGAGGTAAATAACTTTCCCATTAATGTTATCAGCTAAGAGATCTTTAACCATGGCAACCTTAGGCTCAACATTAATTTTCTCAGAAGGTGTAGGTGTCCTAACATGACTTTTATTAACCACTTTTGTAGCCCTAGCATGCTCTCTAATCTTAACTTGAAAAGGGGGTTTCTGAACGTAAGCAGTGGGAACAGTTGGAGCTACATGGTTAACAATTATTTCTTCCTTCTTTATTTCAACAAGTTCATATTGTAAATTCTTTAGTACGAGGATGAAATTTAAACCACTTATCCTTAGGGATATCAATGTAAGTGGCAAAAGTATCATAGAAAGTAGCTACTATCTTAGGATCACGGCCATATTTGTTACTGAACTGGTGAAAAGGAGAAGTCTCTATGAAGGATTTAACGCAACCAAATTTAAATTTTATACCTGATGCCTTACCTCTATCAAGTTACCAATATTCGGAATTGCATTTAATATTTTCTAGAAGATTCTATTTGAATTCAATAGTCTCCTTCATGTAGGAGCCAACTGCACAAGCGTCGAGCAATGTTTGATCATCATGAGAATGTCGAGCATAAAAAAATGGTATGATCAATTCCCTTGAGAGCTCATGATTGGGGAAAGTGTGCATCATAGATTTAATCCTCCCGCATTATTGAGCGATGCTTTCTCCTTCACGAGGTCAACAATTATATATAAAATTATGATCATGATGAATGAAATGCATAGGATAAAACTTGTGATGAAATTCTAATTTCAAGCGATTCCAATCCCATGATCCTATATCATCCAATAGACTCTACCACAATAATGCTTTTCCCTCGAAAGATAAAGGGAAAACTTTATTCTTGACTTAGTATCTGGGTAAAACTGAAATCGTAAACAATCCACAAATCTCATCGACATATATTAAATGATAATCAGGATGACTCGAAGCGTTATAAGGATTAGCCAACAGTTTCTCTACCATACCCGAAGTAATCTCATAATAAATATTTTTAGTAGGATTAGTAGGTTGAGGTATGATTTTCTCAACTTCCTTTCAAGGCGAAGATGCCCCTTACAACCAATTCAAAGGGTTACCGTTCATAGTGACAAGCAACGGTAAATTTCAACACGTACTGAAAATGTTTCCTTACCAATTTCCACTAACCAAAGGCGATTCACTCCTCGTAAACGGTGCGAGAAAGGAGTATTAATGACCCACAAGTATAGGGAATCAATCATAGTCCTTTCAATAAGTACGAGTATCGAACACAACGAGGAGCAGAAGGAAATGATAAGCATTTTTCAGCAAGGTATTCTCTGCAAGTGCTGTAAGTAACAGTCATAGATAGTTTTGTAGCACAGTAGTTCGTAACAAGTGACAAGTAACAATAGTATCAAAGGTGCAGCAAGGTAGCCCAATCCTTTTTATAGCTAAGGACAGGCCTGAAAGTACTCTTATATAAAGCAAGTGCTCCCGAGGACGCATGGTAATTTCTGTCTAGTCATGTTCATCATTGTAAGTTGATTCGCGTTCGTTACATTGATAATTTGATATGTGGGTGGACGAGTGCTAAGGTGTTATTCTTACTTGAACTAACAACCTACTTAATATTAACCCCTCTCGCAAGCATACGCAACTACAAAAGAATAATTAAGATAACTCTAACCATAGCATGAAACATGAGGATCCAAATCAGCCCCTTATGAAGCAACTCATAAACTCGGGTTTAAGGTTCTGTCACTCTCGCAACCCATCATCCAGTTGTTACTCGACAACTACTTACTTTAGGCCCATAACATGGTGAATTGTCATGTAGTCGACATTCACATGACACCACTAAAGGAAGTAACAACATACATATCATCAAAATAACGAACGAATGCCCACTTCATATGATTACTTATAACCAGACTTCTCCCATGTCCTTGGGAACAATATTAACTACTCACACCTCATCAACATGTTCAACATGAGAGGTTTAACAAATATGATTAAGGATCTTAACGTTATGTCTTTGTGACAGCCCAAGAACGACGCTCCACAAGATTCCCCTGTTATTTCGTGGTCACCGTCTTGCTAAATTGTCTGTCACATTCATCATCACATCATCTACATTGCATCGGCACTCCAATGCCGCCAGTTTTCAAAACCTGCATCCGTTATTAGTTGTCGGTTCTCCCCATGTTCGTCGTTGATCGTTTAGAGCCGGACCACACTCGCACACTCCCACGGCATTGTTCAAAATTTTGTTTTTAAAAGTGTCTGAAAAATATTCTCGGATTGGGTTGAAACTTTGCATCCTGTCTTGTTTTAATGAAGGTAGGCAGCCTCCCAAATTTTGTCGCAATCGGAGTCCGTTTGATACCCGAACGGTTGACTATAGCGCACCGTCTTCGCTTTATCATCGGACGTTTTTTCGGTGTTTAAAATCCTGTGTCGGCCCGCTTATTTCCCTCTCGCCCAAGACCATGGACATCTACACAGCCCACTAGTCCCCCTGCGCTTCTGGACCGTCGATTGATATCTGACGGACCGAAAACGGGCAAAAACCCTCTCCTAGTTATTCCTGCCTATAAATAGATGGCCCTCTCGTCCCAATCGGGTAAGCCTAACCCTCCCCTCAAATTCCGCGCCGCCACCAGCCTCCCCCACTCTTCCAGCCGCCAGAACCACCTCCAGCCACGGCCCGCCGAAACCCATCTGCGGCCCGCTCGGGCCCGAACCATCGCCGCAGCCACCACGCAGCAGCAACACCCACACCCCCGTGCCTAAGAGGAGGAGCCCGAGCTCCCCTCGCGCGACCCCTCGTTCCCTGCATCAGCGATCGGGTCGAGTGGGTCTCCGCGGACCATGCCCCCCTCTTCCTAATCCTTCCTCTTTGCTCCCTGTCCCTCATGGAATCTCTCCCTCTCTTTGTGCAGGAACCATGGAGGCCATCGTGCCGCGGCCGGCAGCCTTGATGCGTGTCGCCAGCCCTGTCTCCAGTCAGATCCGGCAAGCTGCACTTGGATCCAGTCGACCCTTGCCCGTCCTGCCGTTTCCCTTGCGGTCGGAACCCCAAGGCGCAGTCACGACCTCCACCCCCGTCGGCACCCTCTCGCGTGAGGTTGGGGACGATAACCAGTGTCGCCTGGGTCGGGCCTTGCCTCGCCTGCTCCAGGGCTATGGCTGGGACGTGTCACCTCAGCCGAGTGTGCCAGCCCCAGCCAGCCCGCTAGCATCACCAGCCGCTGGGCCGCCCCAGCGCCACCCCGTTGGCCCATCTCCAACACTTAGGCCCAGCTCCAGCGCCCAACCTGGGCCACACCCACTAGGTGAGCACCGATGGCCCTATTCCCCGCACCGGGCGCAGTTTAGCTATCCCGCGCCATGCCTCTCTTTGGGCCCGGTTCAGTCAGATTCGGCCCGTAGGTTTTTTTAATTATTCCCGCAAATTTATTAATTTTAGAAAAAAATTGATTTTTAAAGTGCCCGTAGTTTTTAAACCGTGCATCGAATCGTGACAAGTTAGATTTGTGAAATATGTATAATTTTGCATAGATTAATATTTCCCAACTTTCATGCATATTTAAAATTGTTTAACATGTTGTTTGCATCGGTTTGCGTGTCTACGTGATAGAATTGGTTTAGGTTGTTATTAATTAACCGTAGCTTCGTTGGAGATCAGCCATATATGTAAATGGACTAGAACAATGACTAGAATCACGTGAACCATGTTGTTTTGCCATTTAACAAACATAAAAAGTGATTAGGACAGATCTAGATAGATTGCAAAGTTAAGATGTGGGATCTCTTCGGAAATGCTATATGTCGTTTCTGGCCTCATTTAAAATGCGTAGATAGTTAATTTAATTTGTGCTTCACAACTTGTCATGTTAACAACATTTTCATATTGCCGTGTTAATAAACAGGAGTGAACTATATAATTAAATGTGGAGTTTCGTCAATATGCAACTCGTTGCATATTGAGCTCCACTTAATGTGTAGCATTTGACTGTGTGAATCGCCATGTCATGCCTTGCATATTTTCAACTATTCATGAATCATATGTGTTGCAGCTTGTCGTGTTTCTGTCGTCGTGAATATCGTGTGTTGATGCTTGATACGGCCATTTTGCATCAAGCTTTTATGTTGATATTTATCGCTTTATGGGTTTTTATTACACTTCATGGTACAATACTTATGCCTTTTCTCTCTTATTTTATAAGGTTTACATGAAGAGGGAGAATGCCGGCAGGTGGACTTCTGGTCTGAAAAAGGAGCAAGTTTGAAATACCTATTCTGCGCAACTCCAAAAGCCGTGAAAATCAACGAGGAATTATTTTGGATTTTATAAAAAGTACTGGGCGGAAGAAGTACCAGAGGGGAGCCACCATGAGGCCACAAGCCTGCCAGGCGCGGCCTACCCCCTGGCCGCGCCTAGGTGGCTTGTGGGCCCCCTATTGCCCCTCTGGCTCCCATCTTTTGCTATAAGGAGGGTTTCATTCCAGAAAAAATCAAGAGGAGGCTTTCGGGAGGAGACGCCGCCGCCACGAGGCGTAACTTGAGCAGAACCAATACAGAGATCCGGCAGGGCCGTCCTGCCGGGGAAACTTCCCTCCCGGAGGAGGAAATCATCGCCATCGTCACCACCAACACTCCTCGCATCGGAGGGGACTCATCACCATCAACATCTTCATGAGCACCATCTCATCTCCAAACCCTAGTTCATCTCTTGTAACCAATCTCCGTCTCGCGACTCCGATTGGTACTTGTAAGGTTGCTAGTAGTGTTAATTACTCTTTGTAGTTGATGCTAGTTGGATTACTCGGTGGAAGATCATATGTTCAGATCCTTAATGCTATTCAATACCTCTCTGGTCATGAACATAATTATGCTTTGTGAGTAGTCACTTTTGTTCCTGAGGACATGGGATAAGTCCTGCTATAAGTAGTCATGTGAATTTGGTATTCATTCGATATTTTGATGCGGTGTATGTTGTTTTTCCTCTAGTGGTGTTATGTGAACATCGAATACATAACACTTCACCATTATTTGGGCCTAGAGGAAGGCATTGGGAAGTAATAAGTAGATGATGGGTTGCTAGAGTGACAGAAGCTTAAACCCTAGTTTATGCGTTGCTTCGTAAGGGGCTGATTTGGATCCACTAGTTTAATGCTATGGTTAGACTTTGTGTTAATTATTCTTTCGTAGTTGCGGATACTTGCGAGAGGGGCTAATCATAAGTGGGATGTTTGTCCAAGTAAGGGCAGCACCCAAGCACCGGTCCACCCACATATCAAACTATCAAAGTAGCGAACGCGAATCATATGAACATGATGAAAACTAGCTTGACATAAATTCCTATGTGTCCTCGGGAGGGATTTACCTCATATAAGAGTTTTTCCAGGCTTTTCCCTTGATACAAAAGGGATGGGGCCATCTTGCCGCACGTTTGTTGCTATTGTTACTTGCTACTCGCTACGACTTGTCTTATCACACAACTATCTGTTACCGATAATTTCAGTGCCTGCAAAGAATACCTTGCTGAAAACCACTTGTTAGTTCCTTCTGCTCCTCGTTGGGTTCGACACTCTTACTTATCTAAAGGACAGTGATAGATCCCCTACACTTGTGGGACATCAAGTCTCTTTCCTGGCGCGGTTGCCGGGGAGTGAAGCGCCTTTGGTAAGTGGAATTTGCTAAGGAAACATTTATATAGCGTGCTGAAATTTATTGTCACTTGTCACTATGGAAACTAACCCTTTGAGGAGCTTGTTCGGGGTATCTTCACCTCGAACGGAAGCACAAGGAGTTGCTCCTCAAACTACTACACCTACTGAAAATATTTTTTATGAAATTCCTTCGGGTATGCTAGAGAAACTGTTGGCTAATCCTTTTATAGGAGATGGAACATCACATCCCGACTTGCATCTAATCTATGTAGATGAAGTTTGTGGTTTATTTAAGCTTGCAGGTTTGCCCGAGGATGAGGTCAAGAAGAAGGTCTTTCCCTTATCTTTGAGGGATAAAGCATTGACATGGTATAGGCTATGTGATGATACTGGATCCTGGAACTACAACCGATTGAAATTGGAATTTCATCAAAAGTTTTGTCCTACGCATTTGGTACATCATGATCGGAATTATATCTATAATTTTTCGCCTCGTGATAGAGAAAGTATCTGTCAAGCTTGGGGGAGGCTTAAGTCAATGTTATATTCATGCCCCAACCATGAGCTCTCGAGAGAAATTATCATTCAGAACTTTTATGCTCAGCTTTCTCATGATAATCGCACCATGCCTCACACTTCTTGTACCGGTTCTTTTATGAAGAGAGATATTGACTTCAAATGGAATTTATTGGAAAGAATTAAACGCAACTCTGAAGATTGGGAGTTTGATGAAGGTAAGGAGTCATGTATGAATCTTAAGTTCGATTGCGTTAAATCCTTCGTTGAAACAAATACTTTTTGTGATTTTAGCGCTAAACATGGACTTGACTCTGAGATAGTAGCTTCATTATGTGAATCATTTGCTGCTCATATTATTCTCCCTAAAGAGAAGTGGTTTAAATATCATCCTCCCTTAGAAGTCAATGTGGTTAAACCCAATCCAGTTGAAGAGAAAGTCATTGCTCATAATGATTCTATTGTTCCTAGTGCTTACATTGAGAAACCACCTTTCCCTGTTAGAATAAAGGATCATTCTAAAGGTTCAACTGTGATACATAGGGCTACATTAGAACACCTACACCCCCTGAGCAAATTAAAGTTGAACCTAGCATTTCTATTATCAAAGATCTCATGTCCGACAATGTTGATGGCCATGATATTCACTTCTGTGAAGATGCGGCTAGAATTGCTAAACCACATGCTAGAGACAAACATAGGCATGTTGTTGCCATGCCTGTTGTTTCTGTTAAGATAGGAGATCATTGGTATCATCGTTTATGTGACGTGGGTGCTAGTGTTAGTGCAATACCTCAATCTTTATATGATCAAATTAAAGATGAGATTGCACCTGTCGAGATGGAACCTATTGATGTCAGTATTCAGCTTGCCAATAGAGATATTATCTTCCCTTTGGGAATTTTTAGAGATATTGAAGTCTTGTGTGGTAAAACTAAGTATCCTGCTGATTTTATCGTTCTTGCTACCACACAAGATAGCTTTTGTCCCATCATATTTGGCAGACCCTTCCTCAATACTGTCAATGCTCATATTGACAGTGAGAAGCCAACTGTCACTGTTGGCTTTGAAGGTGTGTCACATGAATTCAATTTCTCCAAGTTTGGTAGACAACCTCATGAAAAATAATTGTCTAGTAAGGATGAAATTATTGCCCTAGCTTCTATTGATGTGCCTCCTACTGATCCTTTAGAGCAATACATGCTTGAGCATGAAAGTGATATGCATATGGATGAAATGAATGGTATAGATAGAGTTATCTTTGAACAACGTCCTATCCTTAAGAATAATTTTCTTGTTGAACTGCTTGGAGATCCACCCCCACCAAAGGGTGATCCTGTGTTCGAGCTTAAACAGTTACCTGATACTCTTAAGTCTGCTTATCTTGATGAAAAAGAGATATATCCTATTATTATTAGTGCTAGCCTTTCAGAGCATAAAAAATAAATTATTGAAAACACTGAGGAAGCACCGTGCTGCTATTGGATATACTCTTGATGATCTTAAGGGCATTAGTCCCACTCTATGCCAGCACAAAATTAAAACCAAGCCTGATTCCAAACCAGTTGTTGATCATCAACGAAGATTAAATCCTAAGATGAAAGAGGTAGTAAGAAAACAAATACTAAAGCTCCTAGAAGCAGGTATTATCTATCTTGTTGCTCATAGTGATTGCGTAAGTCCGGTGCATTGCGTCCCTAAAAAGTGAGGTATTACCGTTGTCCCTAATGATAAAGATGAATTGATCCCAAAAAGGATTATTACTGGCTATAGGATGGTAATTGATTTTAGGAAATTGAATAAAGCCACCAGGAAAGATCATTACCCCTTGCCTTTTATTGACCAAATGCTAGAAAGATTGTCTAAACACACACACTTCTGCTTTCTAGATGGTTATTCTGGTTTCTCCCAAATACCTGTTGCACAATCTGATCAGGAGAAAACCAGTTTTACCTGCCCTTTCGGTACCTTTGCTTAGAGACGTATGCCTTTTGTCTTATGTAATGCAGCTGCTACCTTTCAAAGATGTATGATGGCTATATTCTCTGACTTCTGTGAAAAGATTGTAGAGGTTTTCATGGATGTGTTGTCCGTTTACGGATCTTCTTTTGATGATTGCCTCAGCAACCTTGATCGAGTTTTACAGAGATGTAAAGATACCAACCTTGTCTTGAATTGGGAGAAGTGCCACTTTATGGTTAATGAAGGCATCGTCTTAGGACATAAAATTTCTGAAAGAGGTATTGAAGTCAATAATGCTAAGGTTGATGCGACCTTCACTTACAAACGTATTCTTTGACTCCAAGGTTACTATTCACACTGATCATGCTGCTATTAAGTATCTCATGGAAAAGAAAGATGCTAAACCTAGACTTATCAGATGGGTTCTCTTGCTACAAGAATTTGATTTGCATGTTGTTGATACGAACGGTGCTGAGAACCCCGTAGCAGATAACTTGTCAAGGTTGGAGAATGTTATTAATGACCCACAACCTATTGATGATAGCTTTCGTGATGAGCAACTGAATGTTATCAATGCTTCACGTAGTACACCGTGGTATGCTGATTATGCAAATTATATTGTTGCCAAATATATACCACCTAGTTTCACATACCAGCTGATCCGTCCATTTTGCATCATGCTTTCATGTTGATATTTATTGCTTTATGGACTGTTATTATACTTTGTGGAGCCTTACTTATGCCTTTTCTCTCTTATTTTGCAAGGTTTATTTGAAGAGGGAGAATACCGACAGCTGGAATTCTGGACTGGAAAAGGAGCAAGTCTGAGTGCTCTATTCTGCGCAACTCCAAATGTCCTAAATATCAACGTGGATTTTTTTGGATTTTATAAAAAATATTGGGCGAAAGAAGTGTCAAAGGGGAGCAACCAGGGGCCCACAAGCCTGGTTGCCGCGGCCTACCCCCCTGGGCGCGGCAACAGGGCTTGTGGGCACCCTGGCGGCCCACTAGCCCCCCTCTTTTGCTATATGAATGGTTTCGTTCCAGAAAAAATCATTCGGGGCCTTTTTCGTGGTTTCGCCACCGCCACGAGGCGGAACTTGAGCAGATCCAATCTAGAGCTCTGGCAAGACGATCCTGCCGGCGAAACTTCCCTCCCAGAGGGGGAAATCTTCGCCATCGTCATCATCAACACTCCTCTCGTCGGAGGGGAGGCATCTTCATCAACATCTTCATCAGCACCATCTCGCGACTCCGATTGGTACTTGTAAGGTTGCTAGTAGTGTTGATTACTATTTGTAGTTTATGCTAGTTGGATTACTTGGTGGAAGAGTTTATGTTCAGATCCTTGATGCTATTAATTACACCTATGATCATGATTATGATTATGCTTTGTGAGTAGTTACTTTTGTTCCAGAGGACATAGGGTAAGTCATGCTAATAATAGTCATGTGCATTTGGTATTCGTTCGGTATTTTGATATGATGTATGTTGTTTTTCCTCTAGTGGTATTATGTGAACGTCGACTACATAACACTTCATATTTGGGCCTATAGGAAGGCATTGGGGAGTAGTAAGTAGATGATGGGTTGCTGGAGTGACAGAAGCTTAAACCCCAGTCTATGTGTTGCTTCGTAAGGGGCAGATTTGGATCCACTAGTTTAATGCTATGGTTAGACGTTGTCTTAATTCTTCTTTCGTAGTTGCGGATGCTTGCGATAGGGGTTAATCATAAGTGGGATTCTTGTCCAAGTAAGGGCAGTACCGAAGCGCCGGTCCACCCACATATCAAACTATCAAAGTAACGAACGCGAAAAATATGTACATGATGAAACTAGCATGACAGGAATTCCCGTGTGTCCTCGGGAGCGCTTTTCCTCTTATAAGACTTTGTTCAGGCTTGTCCCGTGAAAAAGGGATTGGTCCACTTGCTTCACCATTGCTACTACTTGTTACTTGTTACTTTTTGCTTGCTACGTTTCACCTCACTACACCATCAATTGTTACCTCTACTTTCAGTGCTTGCAGTTATTACCTTGCTGAAAACCTTTTATCAGAGCCTTCTCCTACTCGTTGGGTTCGACACTCTTACTTATCGAAAGGACTACGATTGATCCCCTATACTTGTGGGTCATCAAGACTCTTTTCTGGCGCCGTTGCCGGGGAGGGAGCGCCTTTGGTAAGTGGAATTTCGTAAGGAAACATTTATAAACTGTGCTGCAATTCATTGTCACTTGTCACTATGGAAACTATTCCTTTGAGGAGTTTGTTCGGGGTATCTTCACCACGAACGGAAGCACGAGGAGTTGTTCCTCAACCTGAGGTACCTACTGAAAATATCTCTTATGTAATCCCTTTGGGTATGCTTGAGAAACTACTGGCTAATCCTTTTACAGGAGATGGATCTTCACATCCATACTTGCATTTAATCTATGTAGATGAAGTTTGTGGTTTATTTAAGCTTGCAGGTTTGCCCGAGGAGGAGGTAAAGAAGAAAGTATTTCCTTTATATTTGAAGGATAAGGCGTTGACATGGTATAGGCTATGTGATGATACTGGATCATGGGACTACAATCGGTTGAAATTGGAATTTCATCAAAAGTTCTATCCTATGCATTTAGTACATTGTGATCGGAATTATATTTATAACATTTGGCCTCGTGACAGGGAAAGCATAGCTCAAGCTTGGGGGAGGCTCAAATCAATGCTATATTCATGCCCCAATCATGAGCTCTCGAGAGAAATTATCACTCAAAACTTTTATGCTCGGCTTTCCCATGAAGATTGTACCATGCTTGACACTTCTTGTACCGGTTCTTCTATGAAGAAGGATATTGATCACAAGTGGAATTTATTGGAAAGAATCGAACGTAACTCTAAATATTGGGAGCTGGAAGAAGGTAAGGAGTCACGTATGAATTTCCAGTTTGATTGCGTTAAATCTTTTGATGAGACAAACACTTCTAGAGATTTTAGTGCGAAGTATGGACTTTACTCTGAGATAGTAGCTTCTCTATGTGAATCTTTTGCTGCTCATGTTAATCTTCCCAAAGAGAAGTGGTTTAAATATCATCCTCCTGTAGGAAGCAACATAGCCAAAACCAATCTAGTTGAGGAGAAAGTCATTGCTTTTAGTGATCATGTTGTTCCTTGTGCCTACGCTGAGAAACCACCTTACCCTGCTAGGATAAAGGATTATTCTAAAGCTCCAACTATGATACGTAGGGGTTACATTAGACCACTTGTACCCCCCTGAGGAAATTAGAGTTGAACCTAGTGTTGCTATTATCAAAGATCTCTTAGCCGAAGACATAGACGGGCATGTTATCAAATTCTGTGAGGACTCCGCTAGAATTGCTAAACCTCACGCGAAAGACAAATGCGGACCTGTAGTTGGCCTGCCCGTTGTTTCTGTCAAGATAGGAGATCATTGTTATCATGGTTTATGTGATATGGGAGCTAGTGTTAGTGCAATACCCCGTTCCCTATATGATGAAATCAAAGATGAGATTGCACCTGCTGAGTTAGAACCCATTGATGTCACTATTACGCTAGCTAATAGAGACACTATCTGCCCTCTGGGAATTGTGAGAGACGCAGAAGTCCTGTGTGGTAAGACGAAGTATCCTACTGATTTCCTCGTCCTTGGTACTGCACAAGATAACTTTTGTCCCATCATATTTGGTAGACCCTTTCTCAACACTGTCAATGCTCACATTGATTGCATTAAACAGACTGTCACTGTTAGTTTCGAGGGTGTGTCTCATGAATTTAACTTCTCCAAGTTTGGAAGACAACCCCATGAAAAAGATATTCATATGGAGGAAAGAGATGAGATCTTGGTAGGGATGAAATCATTGCTCTTGCCTCTATTTCCGGTACCTCCTACAGATCCTTTAGAGCAATATTTGCTTGAGCATGAAAATGATATGCATATGGAGGAAAGAGATGAGATAGATAAAATTGTCTTAGAACAATATCCTATTCTCAAGAATAATCTCCCTATTGAACTACTTGGGGATCCTCCCCCACCAAAGGGTGATCCTGTGTTCGAGCTAAAACAGTTACCAGATACTCTTCAGTATGCTTATCTTGATGAGAAGGAGATATAACCTGTTATTATTAGTGCTCACCTCTCGAATCACGAAGAGAAGAAGTTATTAAAAACTTTGAGGAAGCACCGTGAGGCTATTGGATATTCTCTTGATTATCTTAAGGGTATTAGTCCCACTCTATGTCAGCACAAGATTAAAACCAATCCTGATTCTAAGCCAGCTGCTGATCATCAACGGAGATTAAATCCTAGGATGAAAGAGGTCGTGAGAAAAGAAATATTAAAGCTTCTGGAAGCAGGAATCATTTATCATGTTGCTCATAGTGATTGGGTAAGTCCAGTACATTGCGTACCTAAGAAGGGAGGTATCCCCGTCGTTCCTAATGATAAGGATGAACTAATCCTGCAGAGGATTATTACTGGCTATAGGATGGTAATAGACTTCCGGAAACTGAACAAGGCAACTAGGAAAGACCATTATCCTTTGTCGTTTATTGATCAGATGCTAGAAAGGCTATCTAAAAACACACACTTCTGCTTTCTAGATGGTTATTCAGGTTTCTCGCAAATACCTGTTGCACAATCTGACCAAGAGAAAATCACCTTCACATGCCCCTTCGGTACCTTCGCTTATAGACGCATGCCTTTTGGCTTGTGCAATGCACCAGCCACCTTTCAAAGATGTATGATGGCTATATTCTCTGACTTTTGTGAAAAGATTGTTGAGGTTTTCATGGATGATTTCTCCGTCTACAGTTCTTCCTTTGACGATTTCCTCAGCAACCTTGATCGAGTCTTACGAAGATGCAAGCATACCAAACTTGTCTTGAACTGGGAGAAGTGCCACTTCATGGTTAATGAAGGCATCGTCTTAGAACACAAAATCTCTGAGAGAGGCATTGAAGTTGATAAGGCTAAGGTTGATGCAATTGAGAAAATTCCTTGCCCCACAGATATCAGAGGTATATGAAGTTTCCTAGGACATGTTGGTTTCTATAGAAGGTTCATTAAAGACTTTTCTAAGATTTCTAGGCCTCTTACCAACCTCTTGTAGAAGGATGTTCCTTTTGTTTTTGATGAGGATTGTGAGGAAGCTTTCGAAATACTTAAGAAGGCCTTGATAACCTCACCTATTGTTCAACCACCAGACTGGAACTTGCCCTTTGAAATCTTGTGCGATGCTAGTGATTATGCTGTTGGTGTTGTTCTAGGACAAAGAGTTGACAAGAAGTTGAATGTCATTCACTACGCTAGTAAAACTCTAGACAGTGCCCAAAGAAACTATGCCACTACACAGAAGGAGTTTTTAGGAGTCTTATTTGCATGTGAAAAGTTCAAATCCTATATAGTTGACTCCAAAGTCACTATTCACTCTGATCATGCTGCTATTAAGTACCTCATGGAGAAGAAGGACGCTAAGCCTAGGCTAATTAGATGGGTTCTTCTGCTACAGGAATTTGATTTGCATGTTGTTGACCAAAAGGGTGCTGATAACCCTGTAGCAGATAACTTGTCTAGGCTAGAGAATGTCCTTGATGACGCACGACCTATTGATGACAGCTTTCCTGATGAGCAATTGAATGTCATCCGCACTTCACATAGTGCACCATGGTATGCTGATTACGCAAACTATATCATAGCCAAATACATACCACCCAGTTTCACCTACCAGCAAAAGAAGAAACTATTCTTTGATTTGAGACACTACTTTTGGGATGATCCTCACCTCTATAAGGAAGTAGTAGATGGTGTTATTAGATGTTGTGTGCCTGAACATGAACAGGGACAGATCCTGCAGAAGTGTCATTGAAAGGCTTACGGAGGACACCATGCTGGAGACAGAACTGCTCATAAGGTATTGCAATCAGGTTTCTATTGGCCCACGCTCTTCAAGGATGCCCGTAAGTTTTTCATGTCTTGTGACGAACACCAAAGAATAGGGAACATAAGTAAGCGTCAGGAAATGCCTATGAACTATTCACTGGTCATTGAACCATTTGATGTCTGGGGCTTTGATTATATGGGACCTTTCCCGAGTTCCAATGGGTACACTCACATCTTAGCTGCTGTGGATTATGTCACTAAGTGGGTAGAGGCTATCCCCACTAAGAATGTTGATCACCACACCTCTATTAAGATGCTTAAAGAAGTCATTTTCCCAAGATTTGGAGTCCCTAGATATCTAATGACTGATGGCGGTTCATACTTCATTCATGGTGTTTTCCGCAAGATGCTCGCTAAGTATGATGTCAACCATAGAGTTGCATCTCCTTATCATCCTCAGTCTAGTGATCAAGTGGAGTTGAGTAATAGGGAGGTCAAATTGATCTTACAAAAGACCGTCAATAGATCTCGAAAGAATTGGTCTAGCAAACTTGACGATGCACTATGGGCTAATAGGACTGCTTATAAGAATCCCATTGGCATGTCACCGTATAAAATGGTTTACGGTAAGGCCTGTCATTTACCTCTTGAGCTTGAACACAAAGCTTATTGGGCAATCAAAGAGCCCAACTTTGATTTCAAACTTGCCGGTGAGAAGCGGTTGTTTGATATCAGCTCATTAGATGAATGGAGGGCCCAGGCATACGAGAATGCCAAGTTGTTCAAGGAAAAGGTTAAGAGATGGCACGATAAAAGAATACAAAAATGAGAGTTCAATGTAGGTGACTATGTCCTACTATACAATTCTCGTTTGAGATTCTTCGCAGGCAAGCTTCTCTCTAAATGGGAAGGTCCCTACGTTGTCGAGGAAGTATATCGTTTCGGTGCCATCAAAATCAATAACACGGAAGGCAATTTTCCTAGAGTGGTAAACGGGCAAAGAATCAAGCATTATATCTCTGGTACTCCCATGAATGTTGAGACCTATATCATCAATATCATAACTCCAGAGGAGTACATAAGGGATGTTTATCGGCCTGTTTCAGACCATGAAAACAAGAGGTATCTGTTTCGGTAAGTAATTGGACTCCGAAAATTTTCCAATAGGAAATTTTCTCCGTTTTGGAATTGATGGAAAATTAAAAAATAAAAAGCAGTCCGGAGAGCGCACGAGGCGACCACAAGCTTGGTTGCCGCAGCCTACCCCTGGCCGCAGCAACATGGCTTTTGAGCACCTCGTGTGCCTCCCGGACTCTGTTTTCTTGCGGAGTACTCCTTCTGGTCCAGAAAAAAATTATTATATATACGCCCGAGGGTTTTGATCTCCGTATCGCGTAGTTTTCCTCTGTTTTCGTTTCGGGCCTCTTTCTGCTGCGGATCTAGATCGTCATGACTTAGCCAAAAGTTCCTAAGGACAAGATCTTCGAGAAGGTCATCAATCCTTACCTCACGGAAGTGTTGCAGCACCCCCAATCTATCAAGATGAGCGAGGGATGTTGCAGATCCGTGATGTTGAGGGGCCTAAGAATACCGGAAGCGTGGAGACGAGGCTCGAAGGAATGGAGCAACAAGTCTTCAAGTGCCAATGTATGGTGGAGCGTGGTCTCAACGCCAACCACATGATGATCACGGAGTTCACCAGCAATCACAAGATGGATGCCATTGACATTGGGAAGCACCTCTCCAGGCTCTATGACAGGGTTGATCAACTCCAGGGCCAGATCTATGACCTGCAGAACCAAAACTGTGAGTATGAGTATAGATTTAAATCAATACGGTTGGCTGCAGATTTGAGGATTCCGGCGACTCGTTCATCCTCCCATGATGGAGCACCAATGTCTTGGAAGACGGAGGATCAGACTACTTCAACAACACCACCACCATCACCACCAAAGGAAGACAACTAAGCATTGGTATGGGTAATCCCCTTGGCTTTTGCCAAGCTTGGGGGAGTTGCCCTGGTACTGTATCACCTTTATATCTTTTGCTTTTACTTTTTTTTTAGTTCTTTCCTTTTTCAGTTTTATTTCTTCTCTTAGTGGAATAAGTCTTTAGTGTTTTAGTTTGAGTCTTTTGCCTTGTGTCTCCCCCGATGTATTCGAGATTGCGAGCTATATAATAAAGAGTGCCTTAGTCAAGGTCTTTGTTTTGTGCCATGATCAAAAGTATGAAAGGAACGACAGCATGAAAGATCATGAGATGATCTTATGGAAAGTGATAGCTTCACATATAACAAGTATGATGATTGAAACTTGTTGAGAGTAGACCAACATACACCTCAGTCATTGTTGCAATTAATAAGAAGTAATAAGGAAAGAGAGGTTCACATATAAATATATCATCTTAGACACTTTCTATAATTGTGAGCACTCACCAAACTGTTACATGCCTAGAAGAAGATGTTGGACAAGGAAGACAACATAATGAATTGTGTTTGCTTGGTTCCAAACAATGTTATATGATTAGAGATCCCTTAGCATGTGACGATTGCTTCCACCTCATATTAGCCAAAACTCCCGCACCAAGTAGAGATACTACTTATGCAACCATAAACCTTCAACCCAGTTTTGACATGAGAGTCCACCATACCTACCTATGGATTGAATAAGATCCCTCAAGTAAGTTGTCATCGGTGCAAGCAATAAAAATTGCTCTATAATATGTATGATCTATTAGTGTGTGGAAAATAAGGTTTGTACGAACCTGTGATGAGGAGGACATAAAAGCGACAGACTTCATAATAAAGTTCTTTATCACAGGAGGCAATATAAAGTGATGTTCCTCCGAACTAAGAAGACACGCATCCAAACCTCAAAAGCGCATGACAACCTCTGCTTCCCTCTACGAAGGGCCTATCTTGTACCTTTACTTTTTCCCCTTGTAAGAGTCATGGTGATCTTCACCAATTCCTTATTTAGCCCTTTTTCTTGGTGAACGTCATATGATTGGGAAAGATCTATATTCATTTATCAACTTGGAGCTGAGTACTTATTCTTTATTATTGTTGACTTTACCCTTGAGTTAAATGGTTGGGAGGCAAAATTATAACCCCCTATCTTTCTCAGTGTCCAACTGAAACTTTGATATCATGAGTACCACGTGAGTTGTAACAATTGTGGAAAACAAAAGAGATGATTGAGTATGTGGATTTGCCTTACAAGCTCTCATTTGACTCTTTCTGATAATATGATAAATTGCAATTGCTTCAATGACTTTGGAGTGTTGTTGGCCACTTCTCGGTAAGGTTTTTGTTTCATACTTTGCTTTGTGAAGGAATTGTTACTTTCCCATAAGAATATCTATGATGTATTGTTGTTCTATGTGTGATCATGATGCCCTCATGTCCGTATTTTGTTTTATCGACACCTTCATCCCTGAACATGTGGACATGTTTTGGGTCTTGGTTTTCGCTTGAGGACATGCGAGGTCTAAGCTTGGGGGAGTTGATAAGTCCATTTTGCATCATGCTTTCATGTTGATATTTATCGCTTTATGGACTGTTACTATACTTTGTGGAACCTTACTTATGCCTTTTCTCTCTTATTTTGCAAGGTTTAATTGAAGAGGGGGAATACCGGCAGCTGGAATTCTAGACTGGAAAAGGAGCAAGTCTGAGTGCTCTATTCTGCACAACTCCAAATGTCCTGAAAATCAACGTGGATTTTTTTGGATTTTATAAAAACTATTGTGCGAAAGAAGTGTCACAGGGGAGCAACCAGGGGCCCACAAGCCTGGTTGCCGCGGCCTACCCCCCTGACCGCGGCAACAGGGCTTGTGGGCACCCTGGCGGCCCACTGGCCCCCTCTTTTGCTATATGAAGGGTTTCGTTCCAGAAAAAAATCATTCGGGAGCTTTTTCGTGGTTTCTCCACCGCCACGAGGCGGAACTTGAGCACATCCAATCTAGAGCTCCGGCAGGACGATCCTGCCGGGGAAACTTCCCTCCCGGAGGGGTAAATCGTCACCATCTTCATCACCAACACCCCTCTCGTCGGAGGGGAGGCATCTTCATCAACATCTTTATCAGCACCATCTCCTCTCCAATCCCTAGTTCATCTCTTGTAACCAATCTCCTTCTCGCGACTCCGATTGGTACTTGTAAGGTTGCTAGTAGTGTTGATTACTATTTGTAGTTGATGCTAGTTGGATTACTTGGTGGAAGAGTTTATGTTCAGATCCTTGATGATATTCATTACACCTCTGATCATGATTATGATTATGCTTTGTGAGTAGTTACTTTTGTTCCTGAGGACATGGGATAAGTCATGCTAATAATAGTCATGTGAATTTGGTATTCCTTCGGTATTTTGATATGTTGTATGTTGTTTTTCCTCTAGTGGTGTTATGTGAACATCGACTACATAACACTTCACCATATTTGGGCCTAGAGGAATGCATTGGGGAGTAGTAAGTAGATGATGGGTTGCTGGAGTGACAGAAGCTTAAACCCCAGTCTATGCGTTGCTTCGTAAGGGGCTGATTTGGATCCACTAGTTTAATGTTATGGTTAGACGTTGTCTTAATTCTTCTTTCGTAGTTGCGGATGCTTGCGATAGGGGTTAATCATAATTGGGATGCTTGTCCAAGTAAGGGCAGTACCCAAGCGCCGGTCCACCCACATATCAAACTATCAAAGTAACGAACGCGAATCATATGAACATGATGAAACTAGCATGACAGAAATTCGCGTGTGTCCTCGGGAGCGCTTTTCCTCTTATAATACTTTGTTCAGGCTTGTCCCTTGCTATAAAAGGGATTGGGCCACTTGCTGCACCGTTTCTACTACTTGTTACTTGTTACTTTTCGCTTGCTACGTTTCACCTCACTACACCATCACTTGTTACCGCTACTTTCAGTGCTTGCAGTTATTACCTTGCTAAAAACCTTTTATCAGAGCCTTCTCCTCCTCGTTGGGTTCGACACTCTTATTTATCGAAAGGACTACGATTGATCTCCTATACTTGTGGGTCATCACCAGCAAAATAAGAAATTCTTCTTTGATTTGAGACATTACTTTTGGGATGATCCTCACCTTTATAAAGAAGGAGTAGATGGTGTTATTAGATGTTGTGTACCCAAGCATGAACAGGGACAAATGCTACAGAAGTGTCACTCCGAGGCTTACGGAGGACACCATGCAGGAGATAGAACTACACACAACGTATTGTAATCCGGTTTCTATTGGCCTACTCTCTTCAAGAATGCCCGTAAGTTTGTCTTGTCTTGTGATGAATGTCAAATAATAGGTAATATCAGTAAACTTCAGGAAATGCATACGAATTATTCACTTGTCATCGAACCATTTGATGGTTGGGGTTTTGATTATATGGGACCTTTTCCAAAGTCCAACGGGTATACTCCTATCCTAGTTGTTGTTGATTACGTTACTAAGTGGGTAGAAGCTATCCCAGCTAGTAGTGCTGATCATAACACCTCTATTAGGATGCTTAAAGAACTTCTTTTCCCTAGATTTTGAGTCCCTAGATATCTAATAACTGATGGTGGTTCACATTTTATTCATGGTGCTTTCTGTAAAACGCTTGCTAAGTATGATGTCAACCATAGAATTGCATCTCCCTATCTTCCTGAGCCAGTGGTCAAGTAGAGCTAAGTAATAGAGAAATTAAACTAATTCTGCAAAAGACTGTTAATAGGTCTAGAAAGAATTGGTGTAAGAAGCTTTATGATGCACTGTGGGATTATAGAACTGCTTATAAGAATCCCATGGGCATGTCTCTGTACAAAATGGTTTACGGTAAAGCATGTCATTTACCTCTTGAGCTAGAGCATAAGGCTTATTGGGCAATCAAAGAGCTCAATTTTGATTTCAAACTTGCTGGTAAGAAGAGGTTATTTGATATTAGCTCACTTGATGAATGGAGAACTCAAGCATATGAAAATGCCAAGTTGTTTAAAGAAAAGGTTAAGAGGTGGCATGATAAAAGGATACGAAAATGTGAGTTCAATGTAGGTGATTATGTCTTGCTATACAATTCTCGTTTAAGAATTTTTGCAGGCAAGCTTCTCTCTAAATGGGAAGGTACTTACATTGTTGAGGAAGTATATCGTTCTGGTGCCATCAAGATCAACAACACGGAAGGTAATTTTCCGAGAGTGGTAAATGGCCAAAGAATCAAGCATTATATCTCAGGTACTCCCATAAATGTTGAAAGCAATGTTATTAATACCATAACTCCGGAGGAGTACATAAGGGATATTTATCAGCGTATTTCAGACTCCAAAAACGAAGAGGTATGTGATTCGGTAAGTAAACCGACTCCAAAACTTTTCCAGTAGCAATTTTTATCTGTTTTGGAATTTTTAGAAAAATAGAAAAAATTTAAGTAGTCCGGAAAGCGCACGAGGAGGCGACAAGCCTGCCAGGCGCGGCCTACCCCCCTGGCCGTGCCTGGGTGGCTTGTGGGCACCTCGTGTGCCTCCCGAACTCCGTTTTCTTGTGGAGTACTCCTTCTGGTCGGGAAAAAATCATTATATATTCTCCCGAAAGGTCTAACCCTCGGATCACGGAGATATCCTGTGTTTTCGTTTCAAGCGTGTTTCTGCCACAGATTTAGGGCAAGATGTCTTCTCAAGATTTAGATGGGGAGAGCTATGTGGTCGATTACCTTGCTAACCCCAAGGTCTATGGGGCTTGGATCATTATGGTTGGACCACTGATGAGGAAGAAGATTATGATTCCAAGGGGAAGGAAGGAACAAGTTCCGACGAAGAGGAGGCTCCTCTACCCCAATCTGAAAACACACATGTGGAGTTCAAGAAGTCGAGCCTCCCTGACTAAAGGAAGAAGCCTAAGATTTTGTTTACCCCTTCTCGTCTTTTGCAGGAGAGTAACCAAGAATTATGCCAAAGGGTGTTGAGGCTTGAAGAGGAAATTAACGATCTAAAGGAGCAGAATTTTGTTCTCAAGAGGAAATTAAGCAAGTTCAAGGACTCTGCAACAACTCCACCACCATCACCTTCGAAGGAAGACAACTAAGCACGGGTATAGGCACTCCTCTTGGATTGTGCCAAGCTTGGGGGAGTTGCCCCGGTATCGTATCACCATCACATCTGTTGCCTTTACCTTTTTCTTAGTTCGATCCTTTTTGGTTTTATCTTTCCCTAGTAGAATAAAGTTCTTAGTATGATCTAGGCTTGAGTTTTGCTTTCTGCCACCCCCAATGTATTCAAGTTCGTGAGTCAAATAATAAAGAGTGTTTTAGTTAAGGGTCTTGACTCATGCCATGATCTAAAGAAAAGAATGATAAAAGAACAAAAGCATGAAAGATCATGTAATGATCTTATGGGAAGTGATGGCTTCACATATAAAAGGAATGTTGATTGAAACTTGTTGTGGGTGGACAAACGTAGACCTTGGTCATTGTTGCAATTAATAGGAAGTAATAAAGAAGGAGAGGTTCACATATAAATATATCATCTTTGACACCGTCTATGATTGTGAACACTCACTAAACTATTACATGCTTAGAAGTAGATGTTGGACAAGGAAGAAAACATAATGAATTATGTTTTCTTGGTTCCGAACAATGTTATATGACTAGAGATCCCTTAGCATATGACGATTGCATCCACCTCATAGTAGCCAAAACTTCCGCACTAAGTAGAGATACTACTTGTGCATCCATAAACCTTCAACCCAGTTTTGCCATGAGAGTCCACCATACCTACCTACGGATTGAAGAAGATTCCTCAAGTAAGTTGTCATCGGTGCAAGCAATAAAAATTGCTCCCTAAATATGTATGATCTATTAGTGTATCGAAAATAAGCTTTGTACGAAACTGTGATGAGGAAGACATAAAAGCGACACACTGCATAATAAAGTTCTTTATCACAGGAGGCAATATAAACTGACGTTCCTCCACACTAAGAGATCACACATAGAAACCTCAAAATCGCATGACAACCTCTGCTTCCCTCTACGAAGGGCCTATCTTGTACCTTTACTTTTTATCCTTAAAAGAGTCATGGTGATCGACACCAATTCCTTATTTTGCCTTTATCTTGGCTAACGTCATGTGCTAGGGAAAGATCTATATTCATATGTCAACTTGGAAGTAAGTATCCATGAATTATTATTGTTGACATTATGATACGTCTCAAACGTATCTATAATTTTTGATGTTTTCACGCTGTTATCTTGCCTCTTTGTATGTTTTATGTACCTTATTATTACTTTTTGGGACTAACTTATTAATTCAGTGCCAAGTGCCAGTTCCTGATTTTTCCGTGTTTTTGACTCTTTTCAGATCTGATTTTGGAATGGAGTCCAAACGGAAGAAAAACCCCGAAATGATTTTTTCCCCGACTGGAAGAAGTCCATGGGCCTTTTGGGCCAAGCCGGGTGGGCTCCAGGGAGCCCATAAGCCCCCACTCCGCCAATAGTGGGGAGGCGGCGGTGGGCAGGCTTGTGGCCTCCCTGGCGGCCACCTGACCTAGGTTTTTGGCCTATAAATTCCCAAATATTCTGCAAAAAATCAGGGGAGCCTCGAAAATACTTTTCCGCTGCCGCAAGCTTCCGTTTCCGCGAGATCTCATCTGGACACCCTTCCCGGCGCCCTGCCGGAGGGGACTTTGGAGTTAGAGGGCTTCATCATCATCATCATCGCCCCTCCAATGACTCGTGAGTAGTTCACCTCAGACCTACGTGTTCGTAGTTAGTAGCTAGATGGCTTCTTCTCTCTCTTGGATCTTCAATACAAAGTTCTCCATGATCTTCATGGAGATCTATCCGATGTAATCTTATTTGGCGGTGTGTTTGTCGAGATCCGATGAATTGTGGACTTGTGATCCGATTATCTATGATATATATTTGAGTCTTTGCTGATTTCTTATATGCATGATTTGATATCCTTGTAAGTCTCTCCGAGTCTTGGGTTTTGTTTGGCCAACTAGATCTTTGATTCTTGCAATGGGAGAAGTGCTTGGTTTTGGGTTCTGCCATGTGGTGACCTTTCCCAGTGACAGTAGGGGCAGCAAGGCACACATCAAGCAGTTGCCATCAAGGGTAAAAAGATGGGATTTTTATCATTGGTCTGAGATTATCCCTCTACATCATGTCATCTTGCTTAAGGTGTTACTCTGTTCTTATGGACTTAATACACTAGATGCATGCTGGATAGCGGTCGACGTGTGGAGTAATAGTAGTAGATGCAGAAAGTATCGGTCTACTTGTTGCGGACGTGATGCCTAAAGAAATAATCATTGCATAGATATCGTCACGACTCTGCACAGTTCTATCAATTGCTCGACAGTAATTTGTTCACCCACCGTCTACTTGCTTTCATGAGAAAAGCCACAAGTAAACACTACGGCCCCCGGGTCTATTCACATCCATCGCTTACATCTCCGCTTTTACTTTGCTTTGTTACTTTGTTGCTTTCAGTTCTCACTTGGCAAACAATCTATAAGGGATTGACAACCCCTTCATTCCGTTGGGTGCAAGCTTTTGTGTTTGTGTAGGATCTTGAGATACTCTTCCGCCAGAATGATACCTTGGTTCTCAAACTGAGGGAAATACTTACCGTTGTTGTGCTACATCACCCTTTCCGCTTCGAGGGAGCACCAACGCAAGGCTCCAAGGCCATGAGGGAAATCCTTTGCATACTTGCCTAGGAAGTCCCTTAAGGGGTAGCCATAGCTGAAGGATTCCTGGTGCCGTCAACACAACTATTTCTGCCGTTGTTGCAAGGGATACACAGCAAACATGAGAAGTATTTCTGGCGCCATTCCTGGGGAGGAGAAATCAAGATCTATCCAAGTAGGTCTCACAAACTCTTCTCTTGCATTTACTTTTGTTGCCAGTTGCCTCTCGTTTTCCTCTCCCCCACTTCACATTTGCGGTTTTCATTCGCCTTTCTCCTTCGCCGTTTTTTTTGCCTTTGCCATTCCCTTTTGCCCACCCTCTCTTAGGTTTGTTCGTGAGAGACCTTTCCTCATGGCCAAACTAAACTATTTTAGAAAATTGGAAGAGATTGAAACTAATGTCAAAAGTTTCATGTCTTCTCAGTTTGACCAAAATAGTTACTTCCGTAGGAAATTAAAAGAGCAAAACTCCTTGTTGGTCTGTTTGAATAAAGAGGTTGATGATATGGCCAATGATTTCCTTGCACTTAGTTCTCAGTTTGCTCACCTGGAAAAATTGGTAGGCCAAATTTCTGACAAGCATGCTACCTTAGTCAATAAGATGGCAGCTAAACCTGAAATTAGTGAAGCAAATCACGAAGATCTTAAAGTACTTGGTGTGTCTCCTCTTGAGTCTTTGTTTTCGCGTGTCAAACCTACTTATGGAGGGGCTAGATATGAATCCACTTTGGTTGAAAAACGCCCCAATGATTCGGAGTCCACCTATCTTGATGATAAAGGTGTGGAGAGTGGAGTAGAAGAAGTCAAATTTTTGGGTAGTAATGAAACTCCCACTTTGGATTTCAAGGAATTCAATTATGACAATTGCTCCTTGTTTGAATGCATTTCTTTGATGCAATCCATTGCAAACTCCCCACATTCTTATTGCCAAAGCAAAGCCTTTACCGCGCATATCGTAGATGCTATGATGAAATCTCTTGAAGAGAAGCTCGAACTAGAAGTCTCGATACCTAGAAAACTTCATGATGAGTGGGAACCTACTATCAAAATCAAGATCAAAAACTATGAGTGCAATGCTTTGTGTGATTCGGGTGCTAGTTTTTCCGCGATTCCAAAGTCTTTATGTGATATTCTTGGTTTTCATGAGATTGAAGAGTGTTCTCTTAATTTGCATCTTGCGGACCTACTGTCAAGAAACCCATGGGAAGGATCGATGATGTTATTATTGTTGCAAATAAGAACTATGTACCCGCGGATTTCATTGTACTTGACATAGATTGCAATCCTTCATGTCCAATTATTCTTGGTAGACCTTTCCTAAGGATTATTGGTGCTATCATCGATATGAAGGAAGGGAATATTAGATTTCAATTTCCTTTAAAGAAGGGCATGGAGCACTTTCCTAGAAATAAAATAAGATTGCCTTATGAATCTATGATGAGGGCTACCTATGGCTTGAGCGCCAAAGATGACTATACGTGATTCCATCACTTTCGCCTAGCTAAGAGCGTTAAACAAAAGCGCTTGTTGGGAGGCAACCCAATGAATCTATCCTTTTTCTTTCTGTTTTGTGTTTTCCACACTTTCATAATTCTGTTATGATTGTGTTTTTTGTGTTTCTTTTTGTGTTTGTGCCAAGAAAAACCGTTATGATTAGTCTTGAGGATGATCGTTTGGTCATGCTGGAAAAGACAGAAACTTTCTGCTCACGAAAAGAATTTTCATTTGTTTTCTGTAAGATATTTTGAGTTGATTCTTTTTGCTGCTGATTTCTACACAAATTCTTCAGACTGTCGTAAGTTTTCAGAATTCTGAAGTATCAGAGGTATATGAAACATACAGATTGCTACAGACTGGTCTGCTGTTAACACATTCTATTTTTGTTGTGTTGGTTGCTTATTTTGATGAAACTATGAATAGTATCGGGGGGTATTAGCCATGGAAGATTAAAAGTACAGTAACCCAACATCAGCACAAGGAGAATTTAAGTTTGCTACAGTACCAAAGGAAGTGATGGTTTGCTTTCTTGTACTAATGTTATCACGAGTTTCTGTTTAAGTTTCGTGTTGTGAAGTTTTCAAGTTTTGGGTGAATTTCTTATGGACAAAGAGATAAAGAGTGGCAAGAGCTCAAGCTTGGGGATGCCCAAGGCATCCCAAGAGATTCAAGGATGTCGTAAAAGCCTAATCTTGGGGATGCCCCGGGAAGGCATCCCCTCTCTCGTCTTCAATCCATCGGTAACGTTACTTGGGGCTATATTTTTATTCACCACATGTTATGTGTTTTTGCTTGGAACGTCTTGTATCGTAGGAGTCTTTTATTTTTGTTGTGTCACAATCATCCTTGCTGCACACCTAGAGAGAGAGACATGCACACACCATGATTTTGTCAAGCTTCACTTATATCTTTTGGTAGACAATTCAGCTCACATGTGCTTCACTTATATCTTTTGAGCTAGATACTTTTGCTCTATGTGCTTCACTTATATCTTTTAGAGCACAGTGGTGCGTGGCTTGGTAGTTGATCTATGCTTTGAAAGTAGTCTCAAAAGGGGTAGTTATCCAAAGGGATACGAAAACTTCCACCTGCATGTGCATTGAATAGTTAGAGAAGTTTGATTCATCTCAATTAGTTTAGAGTTGTGGTTATGGTAATATTGAAGTCATGCTAGTAAGGTGTTGTGCATCTATAAATACTTGTGTTGAAGTTAGTGATTCCCGTAGCATGCACGTACGGTGAACCGCTATGTGATGAAATCTGAGCATGATTAGTCTATTGATTGTCATCCTTTACGTGGCGGTCGGGATAGCATGATGGCTTATACCTACCAACCCTTCCCCTAGGAGTATGCGTTGAATGCTTTGTTTCGATTACAAATAAAACTTTTGCAACAAGTATATGAGTTCTTCATGACTAATGTTGAGTCCATGGTTTAGATGCACTTTCACCTTCCACCATCACTATCTTCTTAGTGCCGTACAACTTTCGCCGGTGCACAAAACCCACCATTAGCCTCCCTCAAAACAGCCACCATACCTACCTACTATAGATTTTTCAAAGTCATTCCGAGATATATTGCCATGCAACTACCACCATGATATGTGCCACCACGTCTATATTGCCATTGCATGATCGTAAGATAGCTAGCATGATGTTTCCATTGTTGTCTATGCCATGCTAGATCATTGCCACGGTACACTACCGAAGGCATTCCATATAGAGTCATAGTTGCTCTAAGTTTTGAGTTGAAAGTGTGATGATCATCATTATTGGAGCATTGTCCCATGTGAGGAAATAAAAGAAGCCAAAAAATCCCATAAAAAAGAGGCCAAAGAGCCGACCAAAAAAAATGAGAGAAAAAGAGACAAGGGACAATGCTACCACTTTTTCCACACTTGTGCATTTTGAGCACCATGATCTTCATGATTGAGAGTCTCTCGTTTTTTCACCACCATATAGCTAGTCGGAAATTCTCATTATATAACTTGGCTTGTATATTCCAATGATAGGCTTCCTGAAAACTGCCTTAGGTCTTCGTGAGCAAGCAAATTGGATGCACACCCACTAGTTTTCTTTAAGAGCTTTCACATACTTGTAGCTCTAGTGCATCATTTGTATGGCAATCCCTACTCATTCACATTGATATCTATTGATGAGCATCTCCACAGCTCATTAACATGCCTAGTTAATGTGACTATCTTCTCTCTTTTTTGTCTTGCAACCCCCACCACATTCCACACCATCTATAGTGCTATAACCATGGCTCACGCTCATGTATTGCGTGAGGTTTGAAAATGTTTGAGAAAGTAAAGGTGTGAAACAATTACTTGGCCAATACCGGGGTTGTGCATGATTTAAATTCGTTGTGCAATGATGATAGAGCATAGCCAGACTATATGCTTTTGTAGGGATAACTTTCTTTTGGCCTTGTTATTTTGAAAGTTCATGATTACTTTGCTAGTTTACTTGAATTATTATTGTTTCCACGTCAATAGCAAACTATTGTTTTGAATCTAATGGATCTGAACATTCACGTCGCATAAGAGGAATTACAAAGGAAACCTATGCTAGGTAGCATGAAAGCATCAAAAATTCATTCTTATCACTTCCCTACTTGAGGACGAGCAGGAGTTAAGGTTGGGGATGCTTGATACGTCTCAAAGGTATCTATAATTTTTTATGTTTTTGCTTTTTATCTTGCCTTCTTTGTATGTTTTATGTACCTTTTTATTTCTTTTTGGGACTAACTTATTAATTCCGTGCCAAGTATCAGTTCCTGTTTTTTCCGTGTTTTTGACTCTTTTCGGATCTGATTTTGGAACGGAGTCCAAACGGAAGAAAAACCCCGAAATGATTTTTTTCCCGAACGGAAGAATTCCACGGGCTTTTGGGCCAAGCCAGGTGAGCTCAGGGAGCCCACAATCCCCCACTCCGCCACCAGGGGAGACGACGGTGGGCAGGCTTGTGGCCTCCCTGGCCGCCCCCTGGCCTAGGTTTTTGGCCTATAAATTCCCAAATATTCCGCAAAAAATCAGGGGAGCCTCGAAAATACTTTTCTGCCGCCGCAAGCTTCCGTTTCCGCGAGATCTCATCTGGAGACCCTTCCCGGCGCCTTGCCGGAGGGGACTTTGGAGTTGGAGGGCTACTTCATCATCATCATCGCCCCTCCAATGACTCGTGAGTAGTTCACTTCAGACCTACGGGTCCGTAGTTAGTAGCTAGATGGCTTCTTCTCTCTCTTGGATCTTCAATACAAAGTTCTCCATGATCTTCATGGAGATCTATCCGATGTAATCTTCTTTGGCGGTGTGTTTGTCGAGATCCGATGAATTGTGGTCTTGTGATCAGATTATCTATGATATATATTTGAGTCTTTGCTGATTTCTTATATGCATGATTTGATATCTTTGTAAGTCTCTCCGAGTCTTGGGTTTTGTTTGGTCAACTAGATCTTTGATTCTTGCAATGGGAGTAGTGCATGGTTTTGGGTTCTGCCATGTGGTGACCTTTCCCAGTGACAGTAGGGGCCGCAAGGCACACATCAAGCAGTTGCCATCAAGGGTAAAAAGATGGGGGTTTATCATTGGTTTGAGATTATCCCTCTACATCATGGCATCTTGCTTAAGGCGTTACTCTGTTCTTATGGACTTAATACACTAGATGCATGTTGGATAGCGGTCAATGTGTGGAGTAATAGTAGTAGATGCAGAAAGTATCGGTCTACTTGTTTCAGACGTGATGCCTATAGATATAATCATTGCATAGATATCGTCACGACTCTGCACAGTTCTATCAATTGCTCAACAGTAATTTGTAAACCCACCGTCTACTTGCTTTCATGAGAGAAGCCACTAGTAAACACTATGGCCCCCGGGTCTATTCACATCCATCGTTTACATGTCCGCTTTTACTTTGCTTTGTTACTTTGTTGCTTTCAGTTCTCACTTGGCAAACAATCTATAAGGGATTGACAACCCCTTCATAGTGTTGGGTGCAAGCTTTTGTGTTTGTGTAGGATCTTGAGATACTCTTCTGCCGGATTGATACCTTGGTTCTCAAACTGAGGGAAATACTTACCATCGTTGTGCTACATCACCCTTTCCGCTTCGAGGGAACACCAACGCAAGGCTCCAAGGCCACGGGGGAAATCCTTTGCATACTTGCCTAGGAAGTCCCTTAAGGCGTAGCCGTAGCTGAAGGATTCCTGGTGCCATCAACACAACTATTTATGGCGCCGTTGCAAGGGATACACAACAAACATCACATTACCCTTGAGGTAAGTAGTTGGGAGGTGAAACTATAAGCCCCTATCTTTCTCTGTGTCCAACTGAAACTTTGATCTCATGAGTACCACGTGAGGTTTAGCAATTGTAGGAGACGAAAGGATGATTGAGTATGTGGATTTGCTTTACAAGCTCTTATTTGACTCTTTCCATCGTTATGATAAATTGCAATTGCTTCAATGATTAAAGGCTATTGGTTGTTAATTCTCAATAAGGTTCTTGATTCACACTTTACTTTGTGAAGGAATTGTCACCTTAGCATAAGATATTATATGACGTTATTGATGTTCTAATTATGATCATGATGCGTGCATGTCCGTATTTTGTTTTATCGACACCTCTATCTCTAAACATGTGGGTATATTTATTGATCTCGGCTTCCGCTTGAGGACAAGTGAGGTCTAAGCCTGGGGAGTTGATACGTCCATTTTTCATCATGCTTTTATGTTGATATTTATCGCTTTATGGCCTGTTATTACACGTCACCGTACAATACTTATGCCTTTTCTCTCTTATTTTATAAGATTTACATGAAGAGGGAGAATGCCGGCAGGTGGACTTCTGGTCTGAAAAAGGAGCAAGTTTGAGATACCTATTTTGTGCAACTCCAAAAGCCATGAAAATCAACGAGGAATTATTTTGTATTTTATAAAAAATACTGGGTGGAAGAAGTACCAGAGGGGAGCCACCAGGAGGCAACAAGCCTGCCAGGCGCGGCCTACCCCCCAGGTCGCGCCTAGGTGGCTTGTGGGCCCCCTGTTGCCCCTGTGGCTCCCATCTTTTTCTATAAGGAGGGTTTCGTTCCAGAAAAAATCAAGAGGAGGCTTTCGGGAGGAAACGCCGCCACCACGAGGCGGAACTTGAGCAGAACCAATCTAGAGCTCCGGCAAGGCCGTCCTGCTGGGGAAACTTCCCTCCCGGAGGGGGAAATCATCCCATCGTCATCACCAACACTCCTCTCATTAGAGGGGACTCATCACTATCAACATCTTCATCAGCACCATCTCATCTCCAAACCATAGTTCATCTCCTGTAACCAATCTCCGTCTCGCGACTCCGATTAGTACTTATAAGGTTGCTAGTAGTGTTAATTACTCTTTGTAGTTGATGCTAGTTGGATTATTCGGTGGAAGATCATATGTTCAGATCCTTAATGATATTCAATACCTCTCTGGTCATGAAAATAATTATGCTTTGTGAGTAGTCACTTTTTTTCCTTATGACATGGGATAAGTCTTGCTATAAGTAGTCATGTGAATTTGGTACTCGTTCGATATTTTGATGCGTTGTATGTTGTTTTTCCTCTAGTGGTGTTATGTGAGCGTCGACTACATAATACTTCACCATTATTTGGGCCTAGAGAAAGGCATTGGGAAGTAATAAGTAGATCATGGGTTGCTAGAGTGACAGAAGCTTAAACCCTAGTTTATGTTTTGCTTCGTAAGGGGTTGATTTGGATCCATTAGTTTAATGCTATGGTTAGACTTTGCCTTAATTCTTCTTTCGTAGTTGCGGATGCTTGAGAGAGGGGTTAATCATAAGTGGGATGTTTATCCAAGTAAGGGCAACACCCAAGCACCGGTCCAATAACATATCAAACTATCAAAGTAGCGAACACGAATCATATGAACATGATGAAAACTAGCTTGACATAAATTCCTATGTGTTCTCGGGAGCGCTTTACCTCATATAAGAGTTTGTCCAGGCTTGTGTCTTGCTACAAAAGGGATTGGGCCATTTTGCTCCACCTTTGTTACTATTGTTACTTGCTACTCGCTACGAATTGTCTTATCACACAACAATATGTTACCGATAATTACAGTGCCTGCACAGAATACCTTGCTGAAAACCACTTGTGAGTTCCACTGCTCCTCGTTGGGTTCAACACTCTTACTTATCGAAAGGACTACGATAGATCCCCTACACTTGTGGGTCATCAATGCTTGTTTCCGGTTGCTTCGTCTCGATAGAGTTCCGCAAGCGTGTCGGAATGTGAGGATCCGTTCGACTACGTCGGTTCGTCTGCTTCACGGAGTCGTTCTTCTTCCAAGCAGGATCACAGGTGTGACACCCTCAATTTAATCGTACGCTAATCATACACGCAAATGTGTACGATCAAACTCAAGGACTCACGGGGAGATATCACAACACAACTTTAGACACAAATAAAATAATACAAGCTTCATATTACAAGCCAGGGGCCCCGAGGGCTAGAATACAGAAGCTCAATAAACACACGAGTTAGCGGAAGCAACAATATCTTAGTTCAAATATTAAAGATAGGGTGCCTTAGAGAAGGCTAGCACAAAAAAACATGATTGAACGAGGCGAGGCCTCCTTCCTAGGAACCTCCTAAACTACTCCTATTCTTCAGCGGCCTCCACGAAGAAGTCACCAACGGGGGGCAAGCGTCGGCAGGAAACTCCATCTCCTGGGCTCCATCATCTGGTCGCAGCAACGGATCAAGGGGACAAAAGGGGAGCAAAGCAACAGTGAGTACTCATCCAAAGTACTCGCAAGACTTATATCAGAACTATGCTAAGTATCCAACAGTTTCAAAGAAGTGGGGTTAATATGTGGACTGACTGCAGCAATGCAAGAATAGAGAGAAGGCCTAGTCCTATCGAAGACTAGCATCTTCAGGGTCTTGCAGCAATAGACGAGAGTAGAACAGGTGTAACACAATTAATTAGCCATATTGTTGCACCAATATTAATATGAGGTCACGCCCAGAGATCCTCCCTTGACTCCCTGCGAGGAAGCAATCCCGGGGCAAACAAAATCCAGTTAAGTAACAATTGTAGTTGTATAAGATCAGGGCACAACTCCAAGTCGTCTTATAACCGTGGACACGGCTATTCGAATAGATAAGTTCTTCCCTGCAGGGGTGCACAACATATTCCCCGACGCGCTCGATAACTCTCTGGCCTGACACACTTTTCTGGGTCCTGCCCGGCCTCGGAATATCGACACGTCGCAGCCCCACATAAGCTCAGTAGAGAGGCCAGCCCGCCGGTCTAACTCCTAAGCACAAAGGGTCATGGGCCCACTTTACCTCCACGCTCCTGCATGATTCGAGGGTGCCCGATGTCAGTCCTAGCACCCCTTAATCACAAGCATGATGCATCTCGGGACCACTCGGGCGCGCACCGCTACATCGCTGACGTCTGAAGAGCTTCGGTTGATACCGCGATGTCGAGTACCCATAATTCTTCCCACGGAGACGGTTAGTCCGTAATGAGGCCTTCCGACCAACCCAGATCAAATACCCAAATTCATTATCATCTTAATTAGGCCAACGACACAAACACGCGGGAATCCACCCGATTAACAACTAATCACCAATGATCCTAGTAACATGGTCGAGGAACTGTGTGGTTGTAACATCGGCGGAAATCCGAGGTATCACCCTCGTTGGATTCCAAACGATGTATCTGTCAAGGTGGGCTTAGAGGAATCACCCTCGAGGGTCCCACACTTGAGGGGTTGCACGACAGAGGCATCGTCGGGAATGGTGAAAGAGGAATCACCCTCGATAACCACGATCGACTAGCTACACTATAGAGATATCATCAGGAGTACTTAGCGAGGTGTCACCCTCAGTACCCGATATTATCTATGTAGTGTCGCACAACTAAGGGGGTGTAAGTGATGTGTCAGATCTAGCTCGTCGATCAGGGATCGAGACTTGAAGACAAAGCGGGGCAACTGGACTACGGGGTGAGAAGGGATGACTGCTCCCTCTATACTAAACAGTTTAAAGTACGGTACTGAAAGTAGCAGTTCATCAAAAATAGGCTATGCATCAGATATAGGAGCTAACTACAACAGTAGCAAAATACTAATGCAAGCATGAGGGAGAAAGACATAGGCGATATAGGGATGATCAAGGGGGTTTACTTGCCTTGCTGCCCTGCGGCAAAGGGCTGGTCGACGCGGTCGTAGAAGTACCCGCCAACAACGTCAGTCTCTGGGTGTACCGGTAAGAATAGGGGGAATAAACAATAAATAATAGCAACAGATGCGACAAGATGCATGACATGGCAAGATGCAGCCTAGACATGAGCTAACGCAGGAAACATCCGTCACACACGGGTCGGAAGAATATCTGACGATATTTTCCGGGTCTTTGGCTACTACCGGTCACACAAGAAACGATGGAAAAGTTCCATGTTTGCTATGCTAGGGACGCGTGACAGACGAATGGACTTGTATCCGGGTTCGTCTCGTTCTGCTGATCAACTTTCATGTTGAAAGTATTTTGATATGACTTACGGAATATTTTAAATTAATTTTTAAAGTTTCATTCAAATTTAGGAATTAAAAACAGATTTAATTAAATTGATTAAAAGCAATTATCACATCAGCATGATGTCACGCTGACATCAGCAGTTGACTGGTCAACTGACTAGTGGGTCCCATGCGTCATAGACTCAGTTTTTATTAGGGTTAAATATTAATTAATCAAATTAATTTAGTGGGGGACCCACGTGTCATACTCTAATTATTCTAATTACTTAATTATACATTTAATTAATTAACTAATTAATTAAATAATATATCTAATTATTTATTTATTTATTTAATAAAAAAATTATTTTTATTATCATTTTTATTTAACAACGTGTGGGGCCTCCCTGTAAGTGGGAGTGGGGGTTTGGCCCCACCAGTAAGTGCCATTAGCCACATAAACACAAAACACACATATAACGTATTCATACATGACATAATGTATTTTCCTACATACATGAATATATATGCAATACATGCATACATACATACATACATACATACATTAATACATACATACATACAGACACATATGCATTACTTTTTTATTTTCTTTTCTATCTAACTCGTCTCTCATCTACATCCTCTTTGTTCCTCCTGCTAACAGGCTCTCTCAACACAGAGAGAGGAGGCAACACCTTCTCCTCCTACAGGAACCTAATGACGTCGGATCGCGGTGGTGATCACCGGAACGGAACCGGGATGGGGAATAGGAAAGAAGGGGTGGGAGGAGCCCGAAAAAAAGGGCTCAACGGCGTTGCCGGCAACGGGGCGGCGAGGCTAGGTGGAGCCGTTTAGGAGGAGGACGGGGAAGTCGGTAGGGCGGTGTTGACGGGGTGATGGAGATGGCACCGGCGGTGGTGCGGCCGGTGGCACGGTCGGCCGTCGGGGCCGGCGAGGAGAGGGGATCGAAGGGGCCGGCGCGTGGGCGCCGGAGGTGAGGAGCGAGCCGTAGGGGCGAGGTGGATCTGGGAGGGCTGGGCACCGGTGAGGGGATGGGGTGCTGCGATCTGGGGGAGACCGAGCGCAGGAGAGGGAGAGAGGTGGGAGATCAAGGCCAAGGGGACTCGGTCGTGGGAGAGGGAGGGGGTAGGGACGTGTGACTGGGTCGTGGGATGGTACGCAACGGTCATGGGGAGCGGGGGGGGGGGGGTTCTGGTGCTCGAGGGGAGAGGTTCGGTCGCCATGGGGAGGGTGGCTGACGAGGGAGGGAGTGGGAGTGGCGGTGGCAGGGGAGGGACCGAGGGAGTGGGGTGCTAGGGTTGGGTTGGGCCGGGATGGGGGTGGCCAGCGGGGCCACTTGGCCCAGTTGGCGAGGGTTTTTTCCCTTTTTTCTTTTATTATTTATTTTACTTTATTATATTATTTTATTTTTATTATTTTTAATTACTTTCTTTTATATATTTATTTTTTGTTTTATAGTTTCTCTTTTAAATATATAGGGTTTATAAACAATTTCGAAAATGCCCGATTCACAATTATAATTTATTAGGGAATTTTTATAACTCACCCGACATCTTTATGTTCGCATTCGATAACTTTTCCCGTCTGAGTTTATTTTTAAAATTCGAATTCGAATTGTTTGAACTAACGCGAGATCAACGATAGGGAATCATGGTGACGTGCCATCATTAGTGTGTGATCACTATAGCTTAATTCATTCAACATTGTAGCGAAAGTTGAGGATGTCACAACTCTTCCCTACTAACAAGAATTCTCGTCCCGAGAATTAAGAGGTAGAAGGAAAGAGCTCGGGGTATTCATCACGAAGATGATCTTCGCGTTCCCAAGTGGCTTCATCTTCAGAATGATTTGACCACTACACTTTAAGGAACTTGGTGACTTTGCGACGAGTCTTACGTTCAGCTTGGTCGAGAATGCAGACCGGATGCTATTTATTAGAGAGGTCTTGTTGCAGCTCAAGCATATCATGATCCACTACTTGAATAGGATCCTTGAAGCAGCGGCGGAGGTGAGAAACATGGAAGACATCGTGAACCTGAGAAAGGTTCGCCGGCAGTTCCAATTGATAAGCCACTCTTCCACGCCTTTCAAGAATAGTGAAGGGACCAATATAGCAAGGAGCTAACTTGCCCTTGATCCCAAAATGATGTACACCTCTCATTGGCGTGACGTGAAGATAAGACTTTTCGCCAGGTTGATAGACCATATCTTGATGATGACGGTCATACTGACTCTTCTGATGAGACTGGGCAGCCTTCAGATTCTCATGAATAATATGGACTTGATCTTCGGCATGTTGGATAATATCCGGACCGTAGAGTGATCGGTACTTTGAACGGTGGCTCGGGAATTTCATATGAGCCAAGTGTAAAGTATACTTTGGAGTCAAGGGTGTATAGTAGAGTCAGGTTTCAATCTTGTGGAACTTTGGGTTATGGGTCCACCATGTGGGTCGGGAGTAGGCAGAGGGGTGACATATTATACGGTCTTGGTAGCAAGACATGTCAGGGGATAACCTATCAGTTATGTTGGAAACAACATCGGTACCAAGGGCGGGGGACGACTAGAACCATTTTCCCGCTCGTTGAAACGAGGCGGACCAATAGACAAGGCTCTCGTCCACCGGCGGCTACCGGAATGTTATCCACAATAGTAACAGTGTCTTGCTGACAGAGTTGTATACCGAGATTTTTACCTAAGCAGGGAATTAACACTGCTTAGATAAGTTATGCCACAAGAAAGGTTAAACAGACCAATGGGAAGGAAAATGTGGTCACACACCAAAGTATTAAAGTATACCATTCCGGAGGAAAACATAGAGTATGGTATACATGATAGGTCATCAAATACATAACCATTTTGATAAAGAGGCAAGAAGAAGCATGATGTTTACCCATACCATATGGTTTGGATAATTGATCAGGATCAATTTAGCATTGCGCTTCCAATGTTCCTGTTGAAATTTGAAGTACCACATTCGTGCTTCGAGGTAGCACCGACATGGTCATCAGATAAAGGTCAGACTTATGGGTATACAAAAAGGAACCACGAGGAACAACTTGTAAAATTGAGTCATATAGTTTCCGCATGGAAGAATGGTGAATCTTACGTATGGAATAATTTATAACAGTAGGTCCTTCGGCCCAGTGTGCCAGACAAGACATCACCGTACGGGGTTACATAAGACCAAAGTTATAAATATTGGGAAAATGTTCCATCCATCATATCTGCCAGAGATTCCGATCTGATTGGTGTCGGGACACCTCATACTCAAGATACCTGAGAAGACAGATGAAGAGGCAAGATCCTCATGATATGATCTACACAAGCAATTCTTGAATCATGAGTTTGACTGTAAGACATATGAACACAATGTCAAGACATTCGTGCCCAGATAGAATTTTTACATCGAAATGCAACTGAGTCGTGATTTGAGAACCATCATCTAGGATATCAAGGCCCTTGTGTAAGCCTCGATTAGCTCTTATGAAGAAACCTCTTTTCCTTGATCAAATCAGTCACTGGCTTCGTGTGCTAAGAGAAGTTATATGAAGTGAAGATAACAAATCTTCAAAACATATAACACTTCGCACATGCGTGAATGGTTTGGTATTTCCTGAGAGGAAGCGAAACAAAACATTCTCATATTCACGGCGGCAAGAGTGCACGCAAACTTTGGGAAAAACACTTTTTTTATCAACATATCCTTCATGAGCTAGGCACAAGGCTAATGCTTTCATGAGCTTCACCGTCGCACCATGAATAAGTTGGGGGTGTGGCTGATGGGCTCAACAACAATACATCAAGATTTTGACAGGGTTGAACTTCCAAGTTTATAGCATCAAGGATATATCATTTGTCAATCAAAATGATATAATGTCGTATGCTCGAGGGAACAACAACAATTAAACATTGGTGAAAAGGTGCACTCAGGAATATGGACAGAGTAGCACAACCAATGTCACAAATGTTGATTCAACACCCAACTCACTAAGAATGGAACAATCAGTTGTTAACCTCAAGGCAATAGGGTTGCCAGAAGTATTGGAATCACACATCAGAGTTCACTTGTTGGTATTCCGGTTTGAAACAACACGGGACCAAGGAATGAATGGTGATGGCGAGAAGTATTACTATATCAAGTATTTTTAATACGCGCGTGTGTAATTCCCACGACACCCTTGACATAAAATATCGTAATACTCCAAGGTAGAAGATAACATAAGCTGAATTAGCAAGGAACTCAAAGGACAACACAAAACATGATCAGGTTTGTGTTCGAGGGAAGGCAAACAAGGATGTCTATGATAATACAAATCATCGAGGGGCAAGGATGGTATTTCTCATCATGCATTCGATTGATACCCTGGAAGAGCTCGGGATGCTGATGATGATCACGACACATTTGTCGAGAAGCTTCACGAAGATGTAATCGTTCAGCGACGACATCAAGCAAGGGAATGATTAAGTAAGAGGTTATCGGAATCACAGATAAGGCTGCTAGCATAGAATTGAGATTGCCTTTCAGGACAACCAACATGATGTGGAAAGCTCGATGTAAGCTTAACACATAGTTGGAATTGTGTTCCAGGGATGAAGGATATAGATAGTACGGTCGAGCTCCAACATGACGATGATGATGTAGCTTAACAGCGTGGAATGACATGATCGAGTACAAACTCGTAAACAAGGAAGATTACTAAAAGTTGTTGAATCGCAATGCATACTCGATTCAGTTATCGATGTACTCGCATGTCCAACAACTCAAACACGAGGAAACTGTAATTAATGAAAATATCATAGTTGATCAGGAGGTCACAAGAAGTTATATAGCTCCGTGATATTCTCGGGATAAGAGGGACAACACACGAAGGCAGATCAACTTTAAGGCTTGGACCGATGTATTGATCTGTAGAAGATAAGAAATTTAACTCGTCTGGGAAAGAAATCAAGGTAGGACAACATGGTCGGACCATGGTTGCAAAGTACCAAACCACAGATACCAGATTAAACAACATAATGAATGGTCATTGATACGAGAAGTTTCTATGGTAAGATCAACGTCGTTTCCATGGGCATGAACACAAGTTCAAGGTCGACTCCCACTTCATAAATGCATCACCTGCCATTTACTCCTCGCCTTTGATGAGGTTGTAGCTTGGGAAGATTATCTGGCAAAACACCAGAAGAGCAAGACTCGTGAAAACTACTCAGATCATATTGTTTTATTAGGGCATAGGTTCAACCCGTCGGGGCATCTTAGGACACATATACCGCAAACTTCAAGAGTATATAACACATGCTTGAAGAGCATGGCTGACAAGGGCATAGGATACAACTCATCAGAAGGAGAAGACACAATTTACCATATGTATCAAGGGAACAATATCACAAGAATTTTTTCAATGTAAGGGATGTCATCACATAATAACCCAGCAATGGGTCTAGCAATCCACAACGGAGCTGATGTGAGTATTGGTACTCAATCGGAGGGAGATAGGTGATACATCTCCAACGTATCTATAATTTTTGATGGTTCCATGCTATTATCTTGTCAAACTTTGGATGTTTTGTATGCCTTTTTTATCTTTTTTGGGACTAACTTATAAACTCAGTGCCAAGTGCCAGTTCCTGTTTTTTAAGTGTTTTTGACCCTATTCAGAGGAGGATTTTAAATGGTGTCCAAACGGAATAAAACTTCCGAAAAGATTTTTTCCAGAACAGAAGATACGCACGTGACGTGAGAACCAAGGTAGAGGCCACCAAGGGAGGCCACAAGCCCCCTAGGCGCGGCCAGGGGGCCGCGCCTAGAAGGCTTGTGGGCCCCCTGTGGCTCGTCTGCCCTACCTCTTCCACCTATAAATTCCCTAAATATCCAAAACTGCGCGAGAGATCCACGAAAATACTTTTCCGTCGTCGCAACGTTCTTTCACCGCAAGATCCCATCTGGGGCACGTTCTGGTGCCCTGTCGGAGGGGGGATTGGGATACGGAGGGCTTCTTCATCAACACCATGGCCTCTCCGATGATGCGTGAGTATTTCACCATAGACCTTCGGGTCCATAGCTAGTAGCTAGATGGCTTCTTCTCTCTCTTGGATCTTCAATACAAAGTTCTCCATGATCTTCATGGAGATCTATCCGATGTAATCTTGTTTTGCGGTGTGTTTGTCGAGATCCGATGAATTGTGGATTTATGATCAGATTATCTATGAATCTTATTTGAGTTTCTTCTGATCTCTTATATGCATGATTTCATATCCTTGTAATTCTCTTCGAGTTGTGGGTTTTGTTTGGCCAACTTGATCTATGATTCTTGCAATGGGAGAAGTGCTTGGTTTTGGGTTAATACCATGCAGTGACCTCACCCAGTGAAAGAATGGGTAGCGAGGCACGTATCGTGTTGTTGCCATCAAGGGTAAAACGATGGGGTTTACATCATTGGTTTGAGTTTATCCCTCTACATCATGTCATCTTGCTTAAGGAGTTACTCTGTTCGTCATGAACTCAATACACTAGATGCATGCCGGATAGCGGTCGATGTGTGGAGTAATAGTAGTCGATGCAGAAAGTATCGGTCTACTTGTCTCGGACGTGATGCCTATATGTATAATCATTTCCTTAGATATCGTCATGACTTTGCGTGGTTCTATCAATTCCTCGACAGTAATTTGTTCACCCACCGTACTATTTGCTATTTTGAGAGAAACCTCTAGTCAACACTATGGCCCCCAGGTCTACTTCACACCATATTTTCAGCCTTACTCTTTTACTTCGTTGCACTTTCCGCCTTCAGATCTCACTTTGCAATCAATGTTGAAGGGATTGACATCCCCTTTATAGCGTTGGGTGCAAGCTCGTTTGTATTTGCGCAGGTACTCTGGACACTTGGCACGATTCTCCTACTGTATTGATACCTTGGTTCTCAAAACTGAGGGAAATACTTACTGCTCCTGTGATGCATCATCCTTTCCTCTTCAAGGGAAAAACCAACGCGAGCTCAAGAGGCAGCAAAGGATTTCTGGCGCCGTTGCCGGGGAGGATCAAGTCAAGAACTCATCCAAGTAAGTGTCGCAAACTCATCTCTTGCATTTACTTTTTTGCCTCTCATTTTCCTCTCCCCCACTTCTGAAAAACAAAAATTTACAAAAATATTTGCCTTTTTCGTTTGCCTTTTTCGTTCGCCCTTTTCTCTCGCTTGCTTTCTGTTTGCTTGTGTGCTTGTTTGCTTGCTGAAGTCACCATGACTGAAAACACCAAACTTTGTGACTTCTCGAATACTAATAATAATGATTTTATTAGTACTCCGATTTCTCCCGCCACTAGTGCAGAATCATACGAAATCAATGCTACTTTGCTGAATCTTGTTATGAAAGAGCAATTTTCCGGCCTTCCTAGTGAAGATGTCGCATCCAATCTTAATACCTTCATCGAGCTTTGCGATATGAAAAGAAGAATACTGTGGATAATGATGTGATTAAATTGAAGCTTTTTCTGTTCTCGTTGCGAGATCGAGCAAAAACTTGGTTTTCGTCTTTGCCCAAAAATAGTATTGATTCTAGGAACAAGTGCAAAGATGCTTATATATCCAAGTATTTCCCGCCGGCTAAGATCATCTCTCTCCGTAATGATATCATGAATTTTAAGAAACTTGATCATGAACATGTTCATAATCTTGGGAGAGAATGAAATTGATGATTAGCAATTGTCCCACTCATCGCTTGAGTCTTTGGATGATTATACAAATCTTCTACGCTGGTTTGAATTTCGCTTCTAGAAATATCTTGGACTCCGCCTCAGGTGGAACGTTCATGGAAATCACATTAGGAGAAGCCACAAAACTCCTAGACAATATCATGACAAACTACTCTCAGTGGCACACTGAAATGTCACCTATTAGTAAGAAGGTACACGGTATAGAAGAAATTGAGTCGTTGAGCGCTAAGATGGATGAGTTAATGAAATTGGTCGCTAGTAAAGGTGCTCCTTTAGATCCTAATGATATGCCCTTGTATTCCTTGATCAAGAGTAGCAATGCGATCTTGGACATTAATTTTGTTGGTAGGAATAATTTTGGCAACAACAATGCTTTTAGAGGAAACTATGTTCCTAGCCCTTTTCCTAGTAATCCCGCTAATAACTTTGGCAACTCCTACAACAATACTCATGAAAATTAAAATAAATTACCCTCTGATCTAGAGAGTAATATCAAAGAGTTCATCAACTCGCAAAAGATTTTCAATGCGTCCATAGAGAAAAAACTACTCAAAATTGATGATTTGGCTAGGAGCGTTGATAGAATGTCTAGTGATATTGATGCTTTGAAAGTTAGATGTGCTCCTATGATACATCCATTTTGCATCATGTTTTCATGTTGATATTTATTGCTTCTTGGGCTGTTATTTCACTACAACAATACTTATGCCTTTTCTCTCTTATTTTGCAAGGTTTACATAAAGAGGGAGAATGCCGGTAGCTGGAATTCTGGCCTGAAAGTGGAGCAAGTTTGAGATACCTATTATGTGCAACTCCAAACGCCGTAAAAATGAACGATGATTTTTTCTGGATTTATAAAAAATACTGGGCCGAAGAAGCGCCAGAGGGGCGCCAGTAGGTGGCCACAAGCCTGCTAGGCGCCCCCCTCGCCACGCCTAGGGGGCTTGTGGGCAGCCTGCTGGCCCACTAGCGCCCCTCTTCTGCTATATGAAGGGTTTCGTCCGGAAAAAAATCAAGGAGGAGCTTTTTCGTGGATTCGCCGCCGCCACGAAGCGGAACTTGAGCAGAACCAATCTAGAACTCCGACAGGACGATCCTGCCAGGGAAACTTCCCTCCCAGAGGGGGAAATCGTCGCCATCGTCATCACCAACACTCCTCTCGTCGGAGGGGACTCGTCACCATCAACATCTTCATCAGCACCATCTCATCTCCAAACCCTAGTTCATCACTTGTAACCAATCTCCGCCTCCCGACTTTGATTAGTACTTGTAAGGTTGCTAGTAGTGTTGATTACTCTTTGTAGTTGATGCTAGTTGGATTACTTGGTGGAAGAGTTTATGTTCAGATCCTTGATGCTATTCATTACACCTCTGGTCATGAATATGATTATGCTTTGTGAGTAGTTACTTTTGTTCCTGAGGACATGGGATAAGTCATGCTAATAATAGTCATGTGAATTTGGTATTCATTCGGTATTTTGATGTATTGTATGTTGTTTTTCCTCTAGTGGTGTTATGTGAACGTCGACTACATAACACTTCACCATTATTTTGGCCTAGAGGAAGGCATTGCGAAGTAGTAATTAGATGATGGGTTGCCGGAGTGACAGAAGCTTAAACCCCACTCTATGCGTTGCTTCGTAAGGGGCTGATTTGGATCCACTAGTTTAATGCTATGGTTAGACGTTGTCTTAATTCTTCTTTCATAGTTGCGGATGCTTGCGAGAGGGGTTAATCATAAGTGGGATTATTGTCCAAGTAAGGGCAGTACCCAAGCACCGGTCCACCCACATATCAAACTATCAAAGTAACGAACTTAAATCATATGAACATGATGAAAACTAGCATGACAGAAACTCCCGTGTGTCCTCGGGAGCGTTTTTCCTCCTATAAGACTTTGTCCAGGCTTGTCCCTTGCTACAAAATGGATTGGTCCACTTTGCTGCACCGTTGCTACTTTCGTTACTTGTTGCTCGCTACGAATCATCTCACCACACAATCACTTGTTACCGATAATTTCAGTGCTTGCACATATTTCCTTGCTGAAAACCACTTGTCAGATCCTTCTGCTCCTCGTTGGGTTCAACACTCTTACTTATCAAAAGTACTACCATTGATCCCCTATACTTGTGGGTCATCAAGACTCTTTTCTGGCGCCGTTGCCGGGGAGTGAAGCGTCTTTGGTAAGTGGAACTTGGTAAGGAAACGTTCATATAGTGTGCTGAAATTTATTGTCACTTGTCACTATGGATACTAATCCTTTGAGGGTATTGTTCGGCATATCTTCACCTCGAAGGGAAGCACAAAGAGTTGCTCCTCAACCTGCTGCACCTACTAAAAATATTTGCTTAGAATTTCCTTCGGGTATGCTTGAGAAACTGCTGGCTAATCCTTTTACAGGAGATGGAACATCACATCCAGACTTGCATCGAATCTATGTAGATGAAGTTTGTGGTTTATTTAAGCTTGCAGGTTTGCCCGAGGATGAGGTCAAGAAGAAGGTCTTTCCTTTACCTTTGAAGGATAAGGCGTTGACATGGTATAGGCTATGTGATGATACTGGATCATGGTACCACAATCGGTTGAAATTGGAATTTCATCAAAAGTTTAATCCTATGCATTTAGTACATCGTGATCGGAATTATATTTATAATTTTTGGCCTCGTGACAGAGAAAGCATCGCTCAAGCTTGGGGGAGGCTTAAACCAATCTTATATTCATGCCCCACTCATGAGCTCTCGAGAGAAATTATCATTCATAACTTCTATGCTCGACTCTCTCATGATGATCGCACCATGCTTGACACTTCTTGTACCGGTTCTTTTATGAAGAGAGATATTGACTTCAAATGGAATTTATTGGAGAGAATTAAATGCAACTCTGAAGATTGGGAGCTTGAAGAAGGTAAGGAGTCAGGTATGAATTTCAAGTTTGATTGCGTTAAATCCTTTGTTGAAACAAATACTTTTTGTGACTTTAGCGCTAAGTATGGACCTGACTCTGAGATAGTAGCTTCACGGTGTGAATCATTTGCTGGTCATATTGATCTCCCCAAAGAGAAGTGGTTTAAAGATCATCCTCCTTTAGAAGTCAATGTAGTTAAACTCATTGTAGTTGAAGAGAGAGTCATTGCCTATAATGATCCTGTTGTTCCCAGTGCTTACATTGAGAAACCACCTTTCCCTGTTAGGATAAAGGATCATTCTAAAGCTTCAACTATGATACGTAGAGGCTATATTAGAACACCTACACCCCCTGAGAAAATTAGTGTTGAACCTAGCATTGCTATTATCAAAGATCTTCTGTCCGATGATGTTGAGGGACGTAATATTCACTTCTGTGAAGATGCTCCTAGAATTGCTAAACCTCACGCTAGAGACAAACATAGGCATGTTGTTGGCACGCCTGTTGTTTCTGTTAAGATAGGAGATCATTGTTATCATGGTTTATGTGACGTGGGTGCTAGTGTCAGTGCAATACCTCAATCCTTACATGATGAAATTAAAGACGAGATCGCACCTGTTGAGATAGAGCCTATTGATGTCACCATTCAGCTTGCCAATAGAGATACTATCTTCCGTGTGGGAATTGTTAGGGATGTTGAAGTTTTGTGTGGTAAAACGAAGTATCCTGCTGATTTCCTCGTTCTTGCTACCGCACAAGATAGCTTTTGTCCCATCATATTTGGCAGACCTGTTCTCAATACTGTCAATGCTCATATTGATTGTGAGAAGAAAACTGTCACAGTTGGCTTTCAAGGTGTGTCACATGAGTTCAATTTCTCCAAGTTTGGTAGACAACCTCATGAAAAAGAGTTTCCTAGTAAGGATGAAACTATTGCCTTAGCTTCTATTGTTGTGCCTCCTACTGATCCCTTAGAGCAATACTTGCTTGCGCACGAAAATGATATGCATATGGATGAAAGGGATGAAATAGATAGAGTTGACTTAGAACAATATCCTATCCTTAAGAATAATCTGTGTGTTGAACTGCATGGGGATCCACCCCCACCAAAGGGTGATCCTGTGTTCGAGCTTAAACAGTTGCCTGATACTCTTAAGTATGCTTATCTTGATGAAAAGGAGATATATCCTCTCATAATTAGTGCTAGCCTCTCAGAGCATGAAGAAAAGAAGTTACTAAAAACTCTGAGAAAGCATTGTGCTGCTATTGGATATACTCTTGATGATCTTAAGGGCATTAGTCCCACTCTATGCCAGCACAAGATTAAAACTGATCCTGACTTCAAACTAGTTGATGATCATCAAAGGAGATTAAATCCTAACATGAAAGAGGTAGTAAGAGAAGAAATACTAAAGCTCCTGGAAGCGGGTATTATCTATCCTGTTGCTCATAGCAATTGGGTGAGTCCGGTGCGTTACGTCCCTAAGAAGGGAGGCATTACTGTTGTCCCTAATGATAAGGATGAATTGATCCCACACAGGATTATTACTGGCTATAGGATGGTGATCGATTTTAGGAAATTGAATAAAGCCACTAGAAAAGATCATTACCCTTTTCCTTTTATCGACCAAATGCTAGAAATACTGTCTAAACACACACACTTCTGCTTTCTAGACGGTTATTCTGGTTTCTCCCAAGTACCAGTTGCACAATTTGATCAGGAGAAAACCACTTTCACCTTCCCTTTCGGTACCTTTGCTTATAGACGTATGCCTTTTGGCTTATGTAATGCACCTCCCACCTTTCAAAGATGTATGATGGCTATATTCTCTGAATTTTGTGAAAAGATTGTTGAGGTTTTCATGGATGACTTCTCCGTTTACGGGTCTTCCTTTGATGATTGCCTCAGCAACCTTGATAGAGTCTTGCAGAGATGTAAAGACACCAACCTTGTCTTGAATTGGGAGAAGTGCCACTTTATGGTTAATGAAGGCATCGTCTTAGGACATAAAATTTCTGAAAGAGGTATCGAAGTCGATAAGGCTAAGGTTGATGCAATCAAGAAAATGCCATACCCCACAGATATCAAAGGCATAAGAAGTTTCCTTGGTCATGCTGGTTTCTATAGAAGGTTCAATAAAGACTTCTCTAAGATTTCTAGGCCTCTTACGAATCTCTTGCAAAAGGATATTCCTTTTGTTTTTGATGATGATTGTGAGGAAGCCTTCGAAATACTTAAGAAGGCTTTGATAACTGCACCTATTGTTCAACCACCTGATTGGAACTTGCCTTTTGAAATCATGTGTGATGCTAGTGATTATGTTGTTGGTGTTGTTCTAGGGCAAAGAGTTAATAAGAAGTTGAATGTTATTCACTATGCTAGTAAAACTCTAGACAATGGCCAAAGAAACTATGCTACTACGGAAAAGGAATTTTCAGCAGTCGTGTTTGCATGTGAAAAGTTTAGGTCTTACATAGTTGACTCCAAAGTCACTATTCACACTGATCATGCTGCTATTAAGTACCTTATGGAGAAGAAAGACGCTAAACCTAAACTTATCAGATGGGTTCTCTTGCTACAAAAATTTGATTTGCACGTTGTCGACAGAAAGGGTGCTGATAACCCCGTAGCAGATAACTTGTCTAGGTTGGAGAATGTTCTTGATGACCCACAACCTATTTATGATAGCTTTCGCGATGAGCAATTGAATGTCATCAATGCTTCACGTAGTGCACCGTGGTATGCTGATTATGCAAACTATATCTTTGCCAAATATATACCACCTAGTTTCACTTACCAGTAAAAGAAGAAATTCTTCTGTGACTTGATACACTACTTTTGGGATGATCCTCACCTTTATAAGGAATGAGTAGATGCTGTTATTAGACATTGTGTACCTGAACATGAACAGGGACAGATCCTACAAAAGTGTCACTCCGAGGCCTACGGAGGACACCATGCGGGAGATAGAACAACACACAAGGTATTGCAATCAGGTTTCAATCGGCCCACTCTCTTCAAGGATGCTCGTAAGTTTGTCTTGTCTTGTGACGAATGTCAAAGAATAGGTAATATTAGCAAACGTCAGGAAATGCCTATGAACTATTCACTTGTCATTGAACCATTTGATGTCTGGGTTTTGATTATATGGCACCTTTTCCAAAATCCAACGGGTATACTCATATCCTAGTTGTTGTTGATTATGTCACTAAGTGGGTAGAAGCTATCCCCACTAGTAGTGCTGATCACAACACTTCTATCAGGATGCTTAAAGAAGTTATCTTCCCTAGATTTGGAGTCCATAGATATCTAATGACCGACGGTGGTTCACATTTCATTCATGGTGCTTCCGTAAAACACTTGCTAAGAACGATGTCAACCATAGAATTGCGTCCCCCTACCACCCTCAGTCCAGTGGTCAAGTAGAGCTAAGCAATAGAGAGATTAAACTGATTCTGCAAAAGACTGTCAACAGGTCTAGAAAGAATTGGTCTAAGAAGCTCGATGATGCACTGTGGGCTTATAGAACTGCCTATAAGAATCCCATGGGCATGTCTCCGTACAAAATGGTGTACGGTAAAGCATGTCATTTACCTCTTGAGCTAGAGCATAAAGCTTATTGGGCAATCAAAGAGCTCAACTTTGATTTCAAACTTGCCGGTGAGAAGAGGTTATTTGACATTAGCTCGCTTGATGAATGGAGAACTCAGGCATATGAGAATGCCGAGTTGTTCAAAGAGAAGGTTAAAAGGTGGCATGATAAGAGGATACAAAAGCGTGAGTTCAATGTAGGTGATTATGTCTTGCTATATAACTCTCGTTTAAGATTCTTTGCAGGCAAACTTCTCTCTAAACGGGAAGGTCCCTATGTTGTTGAGGAAGTATATCGTTCCGGTGCTATCAAGATCAACAACACGGAAGGTAATTGTCCGAGAGTTGTAAATGGGGAGAGAATCAAGCATTATATCTCACGTACTCCCATAAATGTTGAAAGCAACATTATCAATACCATAACTCCGGAAGAATACCTAAGGGATATTTATCAGCCTGTTTTAGACTCCGAAAATGAAGAGGTATGTGATTAGGTAAGAAAACAAACTCCAAAACTTTTCCAGTAGGAATTTTTCTCCGTTTTGGTATATTTGAAAAAATAGAAAAATTGGAAGTAGTCCGGAAAGCGCCCGAGGAGGCGACAAGCCTGCCAGGCGCGGGCCCACCCCCTGGCCGCGCCTGGGGGCTTGTGACCACCTCGTACGCCTCCCGGACTCCGTTTTCATGCGGAGTACTCCTTCTAGTCTGAAAAAATCAATATATATTCTCACGAAAGGTCTGACCCTCGTATCACGCAGATTTCCTCTGTTTTCGTTTTGAGCCTGTTTTCTCCCGCAGATTTAGGGCAAGATGTCTTCTCAAGATTCAGAGGGGGAGAGCTATGTGGCAGATTACCTTGCTAACCCCAAGGTCTATGGGGACTTGGATCCTTATGGCTGGACCACTGATGAGTAAGAAGATTATGATCCCAAGGGGAAGGAACAAACAAGTTCCGATGAAGAGGAGGCTCCTCTACCTCAACCTGGACATTCAAGAAGTCGAGCCTCCCTAACCCAAGGAAGAAGCCTAAGACTTTGTTTATCCCTTCTCGTTTCTTGCAGGAGAGTAAGCAGGAATTATGCCAAAGGGTGTTGAAGCTTGAAGAGGAAAATGATGATCTGAGGGAGCAGAATTTTATCCTCAAGTGGAAATTAAACAAGCTCAAGACCTCTGCACCATCTCCACCACCATCACCTCCAAAGGAAGACAACTAAACATGGGTATGGGCAATCCCCTTGGCTTGTGCCAAGCTTGGGGGAGTTGAACCGGTAGCGTATCACCATCACATCTTTTGCCTTTACCTTTGTTTTAGTTTGTTCCTTTTTAGTTTTCTCTTCCTCTTGTAGATTAAAGGTCTGAGTGTTTTAGTCTTGAGTTTTGCTTTGTGTCACCCCTGATGTATGCGATCTCGTGAGCCATATAATAAAGAGTGTCTTAGTTGACGGGCTTTGCCTCTTGCCTTGATGAAAAGAGTGAGAAAAGAACAAAAGCATGAAAGATCATGTAATGATCTTATGGGAAGTGATGGCTTCACATATAAAAAGAATGATGATTGAAACTTGTTGAGGGTAGACAAACGTAGACCTTGGTCATTGTTGCAATTAATAGGAAGTGATAAAGAAGGAGAGGTTCACATATAAATATATCATCTCTGACACCATCTATGACTGTGAACACTCACTAAACTATTACATGCCTAAAAGTAGATGTTGGACAAGGAAGACAACATAATGAATTGTGTTTGCTTGGTTCCGAACAATGTTATATGATTAGAGATCCCTTAGCATGTGACGGTTGCTTCCACCTCGTATTAGCCAAAACTCTCGCACCAAGTAGAGATACTACTTGTGCATCCATAAACTTTCAACCCAGTTTTGCCATGAGAGTCCACCATACCTACCTATGGATTGAATAAGATCCCTCAAGTAAGTTGTCATCGGTTCAAGTAATAAAAATTGCTCTCTAATATGTATGATCTATTAGTGTGTGGAAAATAAGCATTGTACGAACATGTGATGAGGAAGGCATAAAAGCGACAGACTGCATAATAAAGTTCTTTATCACAGGAGACAATATAAAGTGACGTTCCTCCGCACTAAGAGGACACGCATCCAAACCTCAAAAGCGCATGACAACCTTTTCTTCCCTCTGCGAAGGTCCTATCTTGTACCTTTACTTTTTGCCCATGAAAGAGTCATGGTGATCTTCACCAATTCCTTATCTCGCCTTTATCTTGGCTAACGTCATATGCTTGGGAAAGATCTATATTCATATGTAAATTTGGAAGTAAGTATTCATGAATTATTATTGTTCACATTACCCTTGAGGTAAGCAATTGGGAGGCAAAACTATAAGCCCCTATCTTTCTCTGTGTCCAACTGAAACTTTGATCTCATGAGTACCACGTGAGTTGTAGCAATTGTAGAGAACGAAAGGATGATTGTGTATGTGGATTTTCTTTACAAGCTCTTATTTGACTCTTTCCGATGTTGTGATAAATTGCAATTGCTTCCATGACTAAAGGCTATCGGTTGTTACTTCTCGATAAGGTTCTTGATCCATGCTTTACTTTGTGAAGGAATTGTCACTTTAGCATGAGAGATTATATGTTGGTATTGTTGTTCTGATAATGATCATGATTTATGCATGTTCGTATCTTGTTTTGTCGACACCTCTCTCCCTAAACATGTGGACATATTTATTGAGCTAGGCTTTTGCTTGAGGACAAGCGAGGTCTAAGCTTGGGGGAGTTGATACGTCCATTTTGCATCATGTTTTCATGTTGATATTTATCGCTTCTTGGGCTGTTATTTCACTTCACGGTACAATACTTATGCCTTTTCTCTCTTATTTTGCAAGGTTTACATAAAGAGGGAGAATGCCGGCAGCTGGAATTCTGGACTGAAAGAGGAGCAAGTTTGAGATACCTATTCTGCGCAACTACAAACGCCATAAAAATCAATGATGATTTTTTTTGGATTTATAAAAAATACTGGGCCGAAGAAGCGCCAGAGGGGCACCGGCAGGTGGCCACAAGCCTGCTAGGCGCCCCCCTGGCCGCGCCTAGAGGGCTTGTGGGCAGCCTGTTGGCCCACTGGCCCCCTCTTCTGCTATATGAAGGGTTTCGTTTGAAAATAAATCAGGGAGGAGCTTTTTCGTGGATTCGCCGCCGCCACGAGGCGGAACTTGAGCAGAACCAATCTATAGCCCCGATAGGACGATCCTGTCGGGGAAACTTCCCACCCGGAGGGGGAAATCGTCGCCATCGTCATCACTAACACTCCTCTCATCGGAGGGGACTCGTCACCATCAACATCTTCATCAGCACCATCTCATCTCCAAACCCTAGTTCATCACTTGTAACCAATATCCATCTCGCGACTCCGATTGGTACTTGTAAGGTTGCTAGTTGTGTTGATTACTCTTTGTAGTTGATGCTAGTTGGATTACTTGGTGGTAGAGTTTATGTTCAGATCCTTGATGCTACTCATTACCTCTCTGGTCATGAATATGATTATGCTTTGTGAGTAGTTACTTTTGTTCCTGAGGACATGGGATAAGTCATGCTAATAATAGTCATGTGAATTTGGTATTCGTTCGGTATTTTGATGTGTTGTATGTTGTTTTTCCTCTAGTGGTGTTATGTGAACGTCGACTACATAACACTTGACCATTATTTGGGCCTATAGGAAGGCATTGGGAAGTAGTAAGTAGATGATGGGTTTCTAGAGTGACAGAAGCTTAAACCCTAGTTTATGCGTTGCTTCGTAAGGGGCTGATTTGGATCCACTAGTTTAATGCTATGGTTAGACTTTGTCTTAATTCTTCTTTCGTAGTTGCGTATGCTTGCGAGAGGGGTTAATCATAAGTGGGATGCTTGTCCAAGTAAGGGTAGTACCCAAGCACCGGTCCACCCACATATCAAACTATCAAAGTAACGAACGTGAATCATATGAACATGATGAAAACTAGCATGACAGAAATTCCCATGTCATCCTCGGGAGCGTTTTTCCTCCTATAAGACTTTGTCCAGGCTTGTCCCTTGCTACAAAAGGGATTGGGCCACTTTGCTGCACTGTTGCTACTTTTTTTACTTGTTGATCGCTATGAATCATCTCACCACACAATCACTTGTTACCTATAATTTCAATGCTTGCAGATATTTCCTTGCTGAAAACCACTTGTCAGATCCTTCTGCTCCTCGTTGGGTTCGACACTCTTACTTATCGAAAGAACTATGATTGATCCCCTATACTTGTGGGTCAGCATCCTCCCAAGATCAATATGGATGAAACGTTGAAAGCTATGCGTGTTTCCATGAATGAGAGCAAAGAAAGAACCGCCCAAATTCGTGCTAGACATGAATGGCTTAAAAAGGTGTGTTCTCGTGATAAGAATCACGAAGATCTTAAAGTGCTTGGTGTGACTCCCATTGAATACTTGTTTTCTTGTGTCAAACCTAATGGTGATGGTGTTGGATATGAATCCACTTCAGTTGAAAAACGCCCCAATGATTCGGAGTCCATCTATCTTGATGCTAAAAGCATTGAAAGTGGAGTAGAAGATATCATAACTTTGAGTAGTAATGAAACTACTACTTTGGATTTCAAGGAATTCAATTATGATAGTTGCTCCTTGATTGAATGCATTTCCTTGATGCAATCCATGCTAAACTCTCCACACGCTTATAGCTAAAACAAAGCCTTTACCGATCATATCGTCAATGTTATGATAAAATCTCTTGAAGAGAAACTTGAGTTGGAAGTTTCTAGTCCTAGAAAGCTTCATTATGAGTGGGAACCTACTATCAAAATAAAAATAAAAAAACTATGAATGCAATGCCTTGTGTGATTTGGGTGCTAGTGTATCCGCGATTCGAAAGTCTTTATGTGATGTTCTAGGCATTAATGAGATTGAGGAGTGCTCTCTTAATTTGCATCTTGCGGATTCTACTGTCAAGAAACCCATGGGAAGGATCAATGATGTTATTATTATTGCAAATAGGAACTATGTACCCGTGGATTTCATTGTGCTTGATATTGATTGCAATCCTACATGCCCTATCATTCTTGGTAGACCTTTCCTAAGGACTATTGGTGCTATCATCGATACGAAGGAAGGGAATATTAGGTTTCAATTTCCATTAAAGAAGGGCATGGAGAATTTTCCTAGAAAGAAAATAAGATTGCCTTATGAATCCATGATAAGGGCTACTGATGGTTTGAGTACCAAAGACGACGATACGTGATTCCATCACCTTATGCCTAGCTAAGGGCGTTAAACTATAGCGCTTGTTGGGAGGCAACCAATGAATTTATCTTTCTATTTCTGTTTTGTTGCGTCCACACCATCATAATTATGTTATGATTGTGTTTTTTGTGTTTCTTTTTATGTTCGAGCCAAGCAAAACCTTTATGACTAGTTTTGGTGGTGGTTGTTTGATCCTCCTGGAAAAAGACAGAAACTTTTCGCTCACGAAATTATTTTTGGTTTTTATTGAGAAACAGATTTTGGGTTGATTTATCTTGCTGCTGGTTGATATGCCTTTTTCCCAGGGTGTCGTAAGTTTTCAGAATTTTTGAGGTACAGAAGTATACAAAGTATACAGATTGCTACAGACTGGTCTGTTTTTGACAGATTCTGTTTTTGTTGTGTTGGTTGCTTCTTTTCGTGAAACTATGGATAGTATCGGGGGGTACTAGCCATGGGAAAGTGAGAATATAGTAATCTAACACCTATATAAATAGAAATCAAGATTGCTACAGTACCTAAAGAGGTGGTACTTTGTTTTCTTTTGCTAATGATATCACAAGTTTCTGTTTAAGTTTTGTGTTGTGAAGTTTTCAAGTTTTGGGTGATGTTCTTATGGACAAAGGGATAAAGAGTGGAAAGAGCTCAAGCTTGGGGATGCCCAAGGCACCCCAAGCCAAATTAAAGGACACCAAAAAGCCTAATCTTGGGGATGCCCCGGGAAGGCATCCCCTCTTTCGTCTTCAATCCATCGGTAACATTACTTGGAGTTATATTTTTATTCACCTCGTGATATGTGTTTTGCTTGGAGCGTCTTGTATCGTAGGAGTCTTTTCTTTTTGTTGTGCCACAATCATCCTTGTTGCACACCTTTTTAGAGAGACATGCACTCATCGTGAATTTGCTAGAATGCTCATTGTGCTTCACTTATATCTTTTGAGTTAGGCAATGTTGCTCTACGTGCTTCATTTAGATCTTTTAGAGCACGGCGGTGTGTAACTTGGTAGTTGGCTTGTGCTATGAAAGTAGTACAAAAGGTGATAGGTACCCAAAGAGGATACAATGAAACTTCCATCTTCATGTGCATTGAGTAGAAAGAGAAGTTTGATTCCTCTCAATTAGTTTTGAGACGTGGATTTGGTAATATTAAGAGTTATGTTAGTAGGGTGTTGTGAATCTAGAAATACTTGTGTTGAAGTTAGTGATTCCCGTAACATGCACGTATGGTGAACCGCTATGTTAGGAAGTCAGAGCATAATTGATCTATTGATTGTCATCCTTTGTGTTGCAGTCGGGATCGCGCGATGGTTTACACCTTCCAACCGTTCCCCTAGGAGTATGCGTTTAGCACTTTGTTTCGATTACTAATAAAAACTTTTGCAATAAGTATGTGAGTTCTTCATGACTAATGTGAGTCCATGGTATAGATGCACTTTCACCTTCCACCATTGCTAGCCTCTCTAGTGCCGCGCAATTTTCGCCGGTGCACAAACCCACCATATGCCTTCCTCAAAACAGCCACCATACCTACCTACTATGGCATTTTCATAGCCATTCTGAGATATATTGTCATGCAACTCCCACCGTTCCGTCTCATGACTTGTGTCGTCACTCTCATATTGCCATTGCATGATCGTAAGATAGCTAGCGAGGTGTTTCAACGTCATACGCCAAGCTAGATCGTTGCACATCCCGGTACACTGCCGGAGGCATTTCCTATAGAGTTATCATCGCTCTAAGCTTTGAGCTGTGAGTAAATAAAAGTGTGATGATCATCATTATTAGAGCATTGTCCCATGTGAGGAAATAAAAAAAAGAGGCCAAAGTTGCCCACAATAAAAAACAAAAAAAAGAGAGAGATATGGAAAGAGCCCAAAGAGCCCAAACAAAAAAAAGAGAGAGAAAAAGAGAGAAGGGACAATGCTACTATCTCTTTCCACACTTGTGCTTCATAATAGCACCATGTTCTTCATGATTGAGAGCCTCTCGTTTTTTCACCATGATATACTAGTGGGAATCTTTATTATATAACTTGGCTTGTATATTCCAATGATGGGCTTCCTCAAAATTGCCCTAGGTCTTCGTGAGCAAGCAAGTTGGATGCACACCCACTAGTTCTCCTTTTGAGCTTTCACATACTTATAGCTCTAGTGCATCCTTTGTATGGCAATCCCTACTCATTCACATTGATATCTATTAATGGGCATCTCCATAGTCCTATGATACGCCGAATCAATGTGACCATCTTCTCCTTTTTGTCTCACAACCTCCACCACATTCTATTCCACCGTAGTGCTATATACATGGCTCGCACTTATGTATTGCGTGAGAGTTGAAAAAGTTTTGAGATAGTAAGAGTGCGAAAAGAATTACTTGGCCAAGACTCGGGTTGTGCATGATTTAAATTAGTTGTGTGGGGATGATGGAGCATAGCCACACTATATGATTTTGTAGGGATAACTTTCTTTGGCCTTGTTATTTCGAAAGTTCATGATTACCGTGCTAGTTTGCTTGAAGTATTATTGTTCTCATGTCAATAGCACACTATTGTTTTGAATCTTACGGATCTGAACATTCATGTCACATGAAAGAAGTTACAAAGGACTATTATGGTAGGTAGCATTCCACATCAAAAATTCAGTCTTTATCACTTCCCTACTCGAGGACGAGTTGGAGTTAAGCTTGGGGATGCTTGATACGTCTCCAACGTATCTATAATTTTTGATGGTTCCATGCTATTATCTTGTCCAACTTTGGATGTTTTGTATGCATTTTTTATCTTTTTTGGGACTAACTTATTAACTCAGTGCCAAGTGCGAGTTCCTGTTTTTTCCGTGTTTTTGACCCTTTTTAGAGGAGAATTTTAAACGGTGTCCAAACGGAATAAAACTTCCGAAAAGATTTTTTCCGGAACAGAAGATACGCACGAGACGTGAGAACCAAGGCAGAGGCCACCAAGGGAGGCCATAAGCCCCCTAGGCGCGGCCAGGGGGCCCGCGCCTAGCAGGCTTGTGGGGCCCCTGTGGCTCGTCTGCCCTACCTCTTCCGCCTATAAATTCCCTAAAATCCAAAACTGCGCGAGAGATCCATGAAAATACTTTTCCGCCGCCGCAAGTTTCTATCTCCGCAAGATCCCATCTGGGGCACATTCTGGTGCCCTGCCGGATGGGGGATTCGGATACGGAGGGCTTCTTCATCAACACCATGGCCTCTCCAATGATGCGTGAGTAGTTATCCATAGACCTTCGGGCCCATAGCTAGTAGCTAGATGGATTCTTCTCTCTCTTGGATCTTCAATACAAAGTTCTCCATGATCTTCATGGAGATCTATCCGATGTAATCTTCTTTTGCGGTGTGTTTGTCGAGATCCGATGAATTGTGGATTTATGATCAGATTATCTATGAATCTTATTTGAGTTTCTTCTGATCTCTTATATGCATGATTTCATATCCTTGTAATTATCTTTGAGTTGTGGGTTTTGTTTGGCCAACTTGATCTATGATTCTTGCAATGGGAGAAGTGCTTGGTTTTGGGTTCATACCGTGCGGTGACCTCACCCAGTGACAGAAGGGGTAGCGAGGCACGCATCATGTTGTTTCCATCAAGGGTAAAAAGTTGGGGTTTACATCATTGGTTTGAGTTAACGCTCTACATCATGTCATCTTGCTTAAGGCGTTACTCTGTTCGTCATGAACTCAATACACTAGATGCATGCTGGATATCGGTCGATGTATGGAGTGATAGTAGTAGATGCAGAAAGTATCGGTCTACTTCTCTCGAACGTGGTGCCTATATGTATTATCATTGCCTTAGATATCGTGATGACTTTGCGCGGTTCTATCAATTGCTCGACAGTAATTTGTTCACCCACCGTAATATTTGCTATTTTGAGAGAAGCCTCTAGTGAACACTATGGCCTCCGGGTCTACTTCACACCATATTTTCAGCCTTACTCTTTTACTTCGTTGCACTTTGCGCCTTCAGATCTCACTTTGCAATCAATCTTGAAGGGATTGACAACCCCTTTATAGCGTTGGTGCAAGCTCATTTGTGTTTGCGCAGGTACTCCAGACACTTGGCGCGATTCTCCTACTGGATTGATACCTTGGTTCTCAAAACTGAGGGAAATACTTACTGCTCATGTGTTGCATCACCCTTTCCTCTTGAAGGGAAAAACAAACGCAAGCTCAAGAAGCAGCAATAGGATGCAATGCATTGGGTTATAGAACATCTGAAAAATACTGATACTTAATTACCAAAGGAATTAGGATTTCCAGGTTGGTGTACCATAATGAGATGCTCTGATCAAATACAAGTACGCTGAATGGATTTAGATGGACAACCACCACAGTTGATTTGTGGAGAACCAGCTCTGTCTGGAAGGACGTCTGAGCCGGAAGATAATTCATGAGTATCTGCAGATGATTGTGTGCATTCACACAAAGGTAGAATCAATAAGATCACATGAAAATCACAAAGGATTTTTGTGAATGCTGCTAGACTTATGGATTTAACCATACCACAAGCAGGTGAGAAAGGTCAAAAGCAATAGGCCACTGGGGATTCCGAAAGATCGAATAGTAATTCAAAGAACTTTCAAAACCCATGACAACTGATGATGGACGAATTCCCGACAAGACAATTCATTGCATCTCGTAAAAACAAGAGCAACTAAAGGGAAAATATGAATGAAATTTGTATGTAGTCATCCATAGTGGTTGACGGAGAAGGGAAATCGCAAAAGCAATGAGAGCAAGTTCTCGAGAAACATCGGGGAGTATCTTCAGAGTCTTCTGAGGAATCAAGCCTTCGTCCGGAATACGGGGCTCTCCGGAGGAAGTATTTATGAGAACCTAATGTTAGAGTTAGTAAAATCTTTAACCCGAAAGGGAAGAGAGAGTAGAGCCCAGAGTATAGGAAAGGAGTAAAAGATACTAATACCACCCAATTGAGATGTGGGCCCGTAAGCCACAGCATCAATGTTAGTAAAGTTTTTCAAACACTAGACTCAACTTCGACCAAGCAGTTGGAAAGGGGGCTACCTACAGGCAGTCGGCTCTGATACCAACTTGTGACGCCCTCAATTTAATCGTTCCGCTAATCATACACGCTAATGTGTACGATCAAACTCAAGGACTCACGAGGAGATATCACAACACAACTCTAGACACAAATAAAATAATACAAGCTTCATATTACAAGCCCGGGGCCTCGAGGGCTAGAATACATAAGCTCGATAAACACACGAGTCAGCGGAAGCAACAAGGTCTGAGTACAGACATTAAACATGGGGTGCCTTAGAGAAGGCTAGCACAAAAGAAACACAATCGAACGAGGCGAGGCCTCCTGCTTGGGACCCGCCTAAACTACTCCTATTCTTTAGCGGCCTCCACGAATAAGTTACCAATGGGGGGCAGGCGTCGGCAGGAAACTCCATCTCTTGGGCTCCATCATCTGGTCGTAGCAACGGATCAAGGGGACAAAAGGGGAGCAAAGCAACGGTGAGTACTCATCCAAAGTACTCACAAGACTTATATCAGAACTATGCTAAGTATGCAACAATATCAAAGAAGGGGGGTTAATATGTGGACTGACTGCAGCAATGCATGTCGGGACCCCGATCCTAAGCCATAGGAATCCAGCCTGTAACACATCGCATCTCTTTGCGGTCTCACGCACGGTTAACTCCACGGCTGCAGCCTTACCTTAGCCAGGACCGTTTGCGCCTTTTGACTCGCGTATGCAATTGTGTCGCTAGCAATCCAATGACAAAGAACCCGGATCGACATGTCTAGCCATAAACCAAAGTGGCAGTTCCGCACAGGGACAGGCATACATGACCCAGCAAAGCAGGTGTCGGTCACCAGCGAATGTAGACGAGTCGTATCAAGCTACAAGGACTCCATTACATCGCGTGACATTTCCCCAACGGGGAAAGCCACAGCAGCTAAGAAGGACAACTTGCAATTTTAAATAATTTTGACAACTTGATTTCTCGCACACGAGTCCACTAACACCACATCAATACTCCATCATGGAATCATTCCGTCTCCATACGGAAATGTCGTCCACGACACTCACGCTTATCTTGACAATTTTATGAGTAGCCATTAAAGCTATCTATGAACAACATATGTCTCCAAGTAGTCCACATCCGCGGACGCGGCTATTCGAATAGATCATAACCCTGCAGGGGTGTACTTCTTCACACACGCTCTCGCCACTTATCGCCATGTGCACGTCATGCACCTAGGCAACCTTCAAGCGGAAGCCCAGAGAGGGAGTCGGCCACAACCGTTAACCACGCTAATACTTAGTCCAGGTCTATCGCCTATCTAAGGGTACCCCGTACGGAAGTCCGTCTCAGGTTTCCGCCACGGCCCCAAACGATGTGCGCAGGGTTCCCAAGCCCACCATCCGGGTGCCACTTGGTACACCGTGCCACTGCTTACCGCATCAAAGCCCACCTCTCAGGTCAGCGCTATGCACGGCCTCCAGCATGACTATGAACAGCAGAAACTACTTGCAACTCCTGGACAGAGTACTAAGCGATCAATAAGTCGAGCGGGGTCATATTTCAGGGCCCAGCATATGGTAGTATCTCGTCTTGGATTACATACACGGAACTCAGTTCCTAGGGACGGTTCCAATGAAACAACCCGCCATGTACTCCTACATAGCCTTTCACCGGTACCTTTACCAAATCAGGTTCAACACACAACCTTTACTTACTGAACACATTCTCACAATTCTGTTCATCTCCCAGATGACAGACCATACACAACTCTAAGTATAGCATGCATAGGAGGATAAGGCACATCATGGCTCAAGCATCGACCAGTTTTGCTTAGTAGTCCTACAGTCAGTCAGGCTCTGATACCAACGCTGTCGGGACCCTGATCCTAAGCCATAGGAATCCAGCCTGTAACACATCGCATCTCTTTGCGGTCTCACGCACGTTTAACCCCACGGCTGCAGCCTTACCTTAGTCGGAACCGTTTGCGCCTTTTGACTCGCGTATGCAATTGTGTCGCTAGCAATCCAATGACAAAGAACCCGGATCGACATGTCTAGTCATAAACCAAAGTGGCAGTTCCGCACAGGGACAGGCATACATGACCCAACAAAGCAGGTGTCAGTCACCAGCGAATGTAGACGAGTCGTAGCAAGCTACAAGGACTCCATTACATCGTGTGACATTTCCCCAACGGGGACAGACACAGCAGCTAAGAAGGACACACGCCGGTCAACCAATGTGTCCGGAGCAGTAGCGAGCTACCATGGCTCGTTGGATCACAAAGGGGCATTTCCCTGTAAGGAATGCTACTAAAGTCTACGGCTAGATAATCAAACCCCATACATATCAAGTACGACACACGTACGCATGGCATACCGATATGTATAGATACATCGATGGTATCACAACATAACCATAAACATACAAGCTTTATTTAAAAGGCTCGGAAGAGCCTCACTCATAATATTACACAGTAAGGGTCTCACGACCCATCATAACAGTTGTTCAAGTTACAAGCCAGTGGAAGTAGATAAGCTGTCTGAGTACAGACAGATGAAACTAGAAGGCACATGGCCTGACTATACTACAGACCCACCCTAGGGCCAGATCGTAGCTGGGATACCAGCTACTCGTCTTCGTCGATGTCTAGGAAGAACCCTCCATTAGGGTCATTAACAACCTCTACAACAAATTTTAAGCCAACATGAGTACGGAGGTACTCAGCAAGACTTTAGGATAAGTATCTACTCATGCAATGTATCAATAAGGAATTGTGGGGTTTCACGCGGAAAGCCAGCATTTGACTCGTGGCTAGACAACTTGCAATTTTAAATAATTTTGACAACTTGATTTCTCACACACGAGTCCACTAACACCACATCAATACTCCATCGTGGAATCATTCCGTCTCCATACGGAAATGCCGTCCATGACACTCACGCTTATCTTGACAATTTTATGAGTAGCCATTAAAATTTATCTGTGAACAACATATGTCTCCAAGTAGTCCATATCCGCGGACGCGGCTATTCGAATAGATCGTAACCCTGCAGGGGTGTACTTCTTCACACACGCTCTCGCCACTTATCTCCATGTGCACGTCATGCACCTCGGCAACTTTCAAGCGGGAGCCCAGCGAGGGAATTGGCCATGACCGTTAACCACGCTCATACTTAGTCCAGGTCTATCGCCTATCTGAGGGTAACCCGCACGGAAGTCCGGCCGAGGTTTCCGCCACAGCCCCAAACGATGTGCGCAGGGTTCCCAAGCCCACCATCCGGGTGCCACTTGGTACACCGTGCCACTGCCTACCGCATCACAACCCACCTCTCAGGTCAGCGCTATGCACGGCCTCCAGCATGACTATACACACCAGAAACTACTTGCAACTCCTGGACAGAGTACTAAGCGATTAATAAGTCGAGCAGGGTCATATTTCAGGGCCCGGCATGTGGTAGTATCTCGTCTTGGATTACATACACGGAACTCAGTTCCTAGGGACGGTTCCAATAAAACAACCCGCCATGTACTCCTACATAGCCTTTCACCGATACCTTTACCAAATCAGGTTCAACACACAACCTTTACTTACTGAACACATTCTCACAATTCTGTTCATCTCCGAGATGATAGACCATACACAACTCTAAGCATAGCATGCATAGGAGGATAAGGCACATCATGGCTCAAGCATCTACCAGGTATGCTAGGTTGCAAGGTTCAGCTATTTACTGTGACAAAGACAGGTCATGCAAAGGAAGTGGGTTCAACTAACGTGGCAAAAGCAGTCGAGCATTTGATCATAATACAATAAGTAAGTGCAGGAGCGAGAACATGGGATTTACTAGGATGATCAAAATGGTTGCTTGCCTTGTTGCTCAGAGGAGGGACAATATCCGTCAGTCGGATATTCAGTGGAATCCGGAGGAGCGGAGCCTACCGAAAGAAACAACAACAATCAATAACAATCATATGCAACAAGATGATGCATGAGCATGGCATGAGGATGCCAGGTGGTATGCTAATATAGCTAACATTTATTAGGTTTGAAGTTGATTTGAATCAGATTCAATATCACTTCAAACGGGGTATTCTCGAATACCATTTTAATTGATTCGACCTGATGCTCAGATCAACTTGTTTTTAACATGCATGGAAATGATATGTTAAGTTGCTGGTTGTGATTGAACAATGCTTGATCATAGTATTTGAAGTGGAATTCAAATGATTTTCAAATTCCATCTCCATAGCATTTATAAAATTTAACTTATTCATTATTCTACATGTTTGGTCCAGTAACATTTTCAAACATGTTTGAAAATGACATATTCAGATTCCTTGGATTTTTCTGATACTTTTTCATATATAAATTATTTTCATTGGAGTTACAAATTAATTTCTATGATTTTTAGAAGTTTTGGCATTTTCTGAAATTCTTTTTAAACAGAAAATCCACTTATTGCGTCAGCATGGCATCAGCGGGTCCAACTAGCCGTTGAAAGTCAAACCTGACCAGTGGGACCCACTGGTCAGTGACTGTGGTCAGTTTTAGATTAGTTTTAAACTTAATTAGTTAATTAACAGCACTGGACCCACATGTCAGTGACTTATTAGTTTAATTGATTTTTATTTTTATTAATCCAAAACATCCAGAGGCTGGCCCCACGCGTCAGTGGCTCAGGCTAGCTGAGATCCACCGGCGGCGAGGTCGTCCTCGCCGGTGGTGAGCCTCCGGCGACACCAGAGACGGCGGAGGGCATCGGAACTCGTCTCCGACGACCAAACGCACGGGGGAGACCACAGGGAGATCGACCACTCGACGGCGCGCACGATGGGGCAAACCCTGGGGGCTGGGGTGGCCGGAATCGACACCGGCGACGAGCTCGGCGGCGACCATAGCTCGGCCATTGTCGAGGTCATCGGGAACAGGGTCAAATCGCGCGGGGCTGGGATCCTAAAGCATCTACGCGACGGCCTGAAGCTGCTGGTGGCCTCAGATGGACCAACCCTTCACCGGAGGGCTACCGGCGACGAGCTGCAGTGGCGGCCCTCATCGGGCTCTAGTGGAACTACGCCTAGAGGAAGAGATCGACGAGGAAAACTTGGGGGAAAGCTGGCACGCTCACGGGGCGTGCAGTGGTGGCGCTAGCTTGCTCGGGGAGGCGCTGTAGGCGACGAATCGATCAGAGCTTGCCGACGGCCGAAGCTTGAAGACGACGGTGCCGTGGGTGTTGCAGGGCTCGGGGGACCTTCGGCTTCTGCAGGGAGGACCAGCTCATCGAGATGGAGTGAATGGGGCACTCGGGGGAAAGAACTAGTGGCCAGAGGCACGGGCAGCTCGAGCTTGAGCTCCTGTCTATGGCGGCGGAAGGGGAAGAAGGAACCGAGAGGAGAGGGGGAAAATGGAGCGCGGGAATGGATAGGCCAGTGCTCGGGGAGGTTATCCCTATTGTCGCGCTGTCCTGGGGAGCACCGGAGCGTGCCACGGCGAAGCAGGAGGTGGAGGAGACGCCGTGGGCGTTCGCTCCTCTGCCAGGAGGCAGGAGGAAGAAGACGACCCTGCCCCTGGTGGGCTGGGCCTCCTCAAGGCGACAGGTAAGCTTCTTTCCATTTTCTTCTGTTTTGTTTCTGTTTTGCTAACTATTTGATTTGCTATTTATTTCAGCTCCAAAATAGTTTACAAAAAATATTTTGAACACACCAGAACATTTGTTGGAATATATCCAACCATTCCTGAAGTTTTCAACATTTTTTAAAACTTAAAGTTTTTGAATTCAAATTTAAACTTGAATCCAGTAGCTTTTTGCATTTAAATAAAATGCCAAAAGTGTTATGAAAATAGTTCTCTTCACTGCTTATTTTCTTCCATGAATTATCAGAAAGGTTGAACTTTTCTGGAGGCCATTTTGGGTTCAGTGATTTGAACAAGTTTAGAATTTCTTTGAATTTGAGAAGTGGCTAGGTTTTTTTTAGTTTTGCTTCACCAATTGCTTTGATCTTGTTGCGATTTCCTTTGATGCAATGCAAAGAAGATATGAGCACAATGCCATACTTGATTAGGGTTTCAGGGATGTGACAATGCAAGAATAGAGAGAAGGCCTAGTCCTATCAAAGACTAGCATCTTCAGGGTCTTGCAGCAATAGACGAGAGTAGAACAGGTGTAACACAATTAATTAGTCATATTGTTGCAGCAATATTCATATGAGATCACGCCCAGAGATCCTCCCTCGACTCCCTTCGAGGAAGCAATCCCGGGGCAACAATTTCCAGTTAAGTAACAATTGTAGTTGTATAAGATCAGGGCACAACTCCAAGTCGTCATGTAACCTTGGACACGGCTATTCGAATAGATAAGTTCTTCCATGTAGGGGTGCACAACATATTCCTCGACGCGCTCGATAACACTCTGGTCGGACACACTTTTCTGGGTCCTGCCCGGCCTCGGAATATCGACACGTCGCAGCCCCAGCTAAGCTCAGCACAGAGGCCAGCCCGCCAGTCTAACTCCTAAGCACAAACGGTTCGTGGGCCCACTTTCCCTCCGCACTCCTGCACGATGCGAGGGCGGCCGATGCCAGTCCTAGCACCCCTTAATCACAAGCGCGATGCATCTCGGGACCACACGGGCGCGCGCCGCTACATCGCTGACGTCTGAAGAGCTTCGGCTAATACCGCAACGTCGAGTACCCATAATTCTTCCCACGCAGACGGTTAGTGCGTAATCAGGCCTTCCGACCAAACCAGATCAAATACCCAAATCCATCTTCATCCTAATTAGGCCAACGACACAAACACGCGGCAATCCACCTGCCTAACAACTAATCATCAATGATCCAAGTCACATGGTCGAGTAACTGTGTGGTGGTAACATCGGGGGAAATCCGAGGTATCACCCTCGTTGGATTCCGAACGATGTATCCGTCAAGGTGGGCTTAGAGGAGTCACCCTCGGGGTTCCCACATTTGAGGGGTTGCACAACAGAGGCATCGTCGGGAATGGTGAAAGAGGAATCACCCTCGATAACCACGATAGACTAGATGTACTACAGAGATATCATCAGGAGTACTTAGCGAGGTGTCACCCTCGGTACCTGATATTATCTGTGTAGTGTCGCACAACTAAGGGGGTGTAAGTGCTATGTCGGATCTGGCTCGTCGATCAGGGATCGAGACTTGAAGACAAAGCGGGGCAACTGGACTACGGGGTCAGATGGGATGACTGCTCCATCTTTACTAAACATTTTAAAGTACGGTACTGAAAGTAGCAGTTCATCAAAAATAGGCTATGCATCAGATATAGGAGTTAACTACAACAGTAGCAAAATACTAATGCAAGCATGAGGGAGAAAGACATAGGCGATATAGTGATGATCAAGGGGGTTTGCTTGCCTTGTTGCTCTGCGACAAAGGGCTGGTCGACGGGGTCGTAGAAGTACCCGGCAGCAACATCAGTCTCAGGGTCTATCGGTAAGAAGAGGGGGAAGAAACAATAAATAATAGCAACAGATGCGACACGATGCATGACATGGCAAGATGTAGCCTAGGCATGAGCTAACGCAAGAAACATCTGTCACACACGGGTCGGAAGAATATCTGACGATATTTTCCAGGTCTCTCGCTACTACCGGTCAGACGAGAAACGATGGAAAAGTTCCATGTTTGCTATGCTAGGGACGCGTGACACACGAATGGACCGTGTATCCTTCGTTCTACTCATCAACTTTCATGTTGAAAATATTTTGATCTGACTTATGGATTATTTTATATTAATTTTAAAGTTTATTCAAATTTAGGAATTAAAAACATATTTCATTAAATTGATTAAAAGCAATTATGACATCAGCATGATGTCACACTGACATCAGCTGTTGACTGGTCAACTGACCACTGGGTCCCATGCGACATACACTCAGTTTTTAATTAGCATTAATTATTAATTAATCAGATTAATTTAGTGGGGGGCCCACGTGTCATACTCTAATTATTCTAATTACTTAATTATCCATTTATTTAATTAACTAATTAATTAAATAATATATCTAATTATTTATTTTATTTATTTATTTAATAAAAAAATATTTTATTTTTATATTTTATTTTTATTATCATTTTTATTTAACAACGTGTGGATCCTCCCTGTAAATGGGAGTGGTGGTTTGGCCCCACCGATAAGTGGCATTAGCCACATAAACACAAAACACACATATAACGTATTCATACATAACATAATGTAGTTTCCTACATCCATCATATATACGCAATACATACATACATACATTAATACATACATACATACAGATATACATTATTGTTTTTCTTCTTTTCTACCTAACTCATCTCTCATCTCCAACCTCTGTGTTCCTCCTGCTAACAGGCTCTCTCAACACACAGAGGGGAGGCAACACCACCTCCTCCTACAGGAACCTAACGACATTGGATCGCGGCGGTGATCGCCGGAACGGAACCGGGATGGGGAATAGGAAAGAAGGGGTGGGAGGAGCCCGGAAAAAGGGGCTCACCGGCGTTGCCGGGGAACGGGGCGGCGAGGCTCGGTGGAGCCGTTGAGGAGGAGGACGGGGAAGCCGGTGGCGCGGTGTCGACGGGGTGATGGAGATGGCACCGGTGGTGGTGTGGCCGGTGGCGCGGTAGGCCGTCGGGGCCGGATAGGAGGCCGGCAAGGAGAGGGGCTCGAAGGGGCCGGCGCGTGGGCGCCGGAGTTAAGGGGCGAGCCGTGGGGGCGAGGTGGATCTGGGAGGGTTGGGTGCTGGTGAGGGGATGGGGTGATGCGATCTAGGGGAGACCGAGCGCTGGAGAAGGCGAGAGGTGGGAGATCGAGGCCAGGGGGACTTGGTCGTGGGAGAGGGAGGGGGTAGCGACGTGGGACTGGGTCGTGGGATGGTAGGCAACGGTCGTGTGGAGCGGAGGGGTTCGGTGCTCGACGGGAGAGGTTCGGCTGCCAGGGGGAGGGTGGCTGACAAGGGAGGGAGTGGGAGTGGCGGCTGTAGGGGGAGGGACCGAGGGAGTGGGGTGCTAGGGTTGCCTCGGTGAGGGGCTTTATACCCCACGCGGGTTGGGTCAGGATGGGGGTGGCCAGCTGGGCCACTTGGCCCAGTTGACGAGGGTTTTTTTCTTTTTGTTTTTTTCTTTTTGTTTTTATCTTTTATATTTACTTTACTTTATTATATTCTTTTATTATTATTATTTTTAATCACTTTCTTTTATATTTTTTTTTTGGTTTTATAGTTTCTCTTTTAAATATATAGGGTTTGTAAACAATTTCAAAAATGCCCGATTCACAATTATAATTTATTAGGGAATTTTTATAACTCACCCGACATCTTTATTTTCGCATTCGACAACTTTTCCCGTTTGAGTTTACTTATAAAATTCGAATTCGAATTTATTTGAACTAACGCGAGATCAACGATAGGGAATTATGGTGACGTGGCATCATTAGTGTGTGATCACTATAGCTTAATTACATTCAACACTGTAGCGAAAGTTGAGGATGTCACAATAGGCAAGATGATCATTTCCCTAGATACCACTACTATCATTGCCATGCTAGTTGTTTCGTTTCTATCGTTATGTCTCGCTGCCTACCACCTGTTAAATATCAGCCCCACAACATTACCATGAAACCCTTCAACCTTTCTACAACCTAGCAAACTGCTGATTGGCTATGTTACCGTTTGCTTAGCCATTGGATAGCGTTGCTAGTTGCAGGTGCAGTTGCTTCCATGTGATAACATGGATTCCTTGCTATATCACCATATAATTGCTAATCAATTTAATGCACCTATATACTTGGTAAAAGGTGGAAGGCTTGGCCTTCTAGCCGGGTTGTTTGTTCCACCTTTGTCGCCTTAGTTTCGGCTACCGGTGTTATGTTCCATAATTGAGCGCTCCTAACATGCTTGGGGTTGTTATGGGGACCCCCTAGATTCTCGTTTTGGGATAAAGCTCGTCTCGCAAGGCCCAACATTGGTACTATATTTTCCCAACATAATAATACTGATATTAATGTGACGCATAGGGATTTAGCGCTACCCGAGGAGTGATTCAATATAATACACGGGCCAGTGCTGATGGTGTTGGTCCCAAATAAAGCAGCTTATTAATGCTACTCGGGGCAACTCGGCGTCTAGCGTGGTAACCATCGCTCATCCGCCGTGTCCTGAGAAGGAGATACGCCGCTCCTATCGAGCTATCGGCACGTCGGGCGGCCTTGCTGGACTTGTTTTACCTTTCTCGAGCGTCTTGTGCGAGGTATTCCGAGGATGCTTTGGGTTATCTTGAGGTTGAGGTTTTCCAATAGGAACCCGGGGAGATCACGGGTTTCCCTGATCGAGGTCATTCCGTCGCAGCATGTGGTAGTTTCTGATGGAATAGTGGGAGCACCCCTGCAGGGTTAAATCTTTCGGATAGCCTTGCCCGCGGTTATGTGGCAACATGGAAGCTTTGTTTAACATCTGGTTATAGATAACTTGAAGTAAGCTTAATTAAAACTTGACAACTGGGTGTGTAACCGTGAGTGTCTCTTCATGAGCTCCTTCTCCGATCGAGGACACGGTGGGGTTATGTCTGACATAAGTAGGTGTTTAGGATCATTCATTTGATCATTATTAGTTCACTTCCGATATGCATAGATCATCCCCCTCTTTTATTCTTGTACTCTGAAGTTAACCACCTCAAATAAATTCTTAGTCGCCTGATGCAACCTCACCACTTAACCATACCTCACCCATTAAGCTTTGCTAGTCTTGATACCTTTGGAAATGTGATTGGTGAGTTCCCTGTGGCTCACAGATTACTACAACACCAGTTGCAGGTAGAGGTAAAGGGTTCCTTTGACGTGAGCGCACTGATTGTGCTATTTGGAGTTTCTTCTTCTACATCGTCATCGATCTAGGATGGGTTCCAGGCCTGCAGTCTTTTATCATTTGTTTTCGTCCGTAGATGGACCCTGCTCTTCAACGTGATGTATGTATGTTATTGTACTGATGTGACTCTGATGTAGCTTGTGGCGAGTGTAAGCCAACTCCTTATACTCATCTTTTCAGTACATTCCGTCTAACAATATCCATTCACGTGAAACGAAGAGAAGTGTTTCTATCCCTATCGAGGCCCTCGCGCCAAAATAAGGATAGGACGGCATCTTGGGTGTTACAGTCTTCCACCAAGTAATCCATATAGCATCAACTACAAGATGTAATTAACACAACTAGCAACTACTATGGCAACAGACAACAGCGCCAGAGATTGGCACGTTGACGGAGACTGGGCTTGCGTTGGTTTTTCCCTTGAAGTGGAAAGGGTGATGCAACACAGGAGCAGTAAGTATTTCCCTCAGTTTGAGAACCAAGGCATCAATCCAGTAGGAGAATCTCGTCAAGTCCAGAGTACCTGCGCAAACACAAAAGAGCTTGCACCCAACGCTATAAAGGGGTTGTCAATCCCTTCAAGATTGATTGCAAAGTGAGATCTGATGGCGGAAAGTGCAACGAAGTGAAAGAGTAAGCCTGAAAATATGGTATGAAGTAGACCCGGGGGCCATAGTGTTCACTAGAGGCTTCTCTCAAAATAGAAAATATTACGGTGCGTGAACAAATTACTGTCGAGAAATTGATAGAACCACGCAAAGTCATGACGATATCTAAGGCAATGATCATACATATAGGCATCACGTACGAGACAAGTAGACCGATACTTTCTGCATCTACTACTATTACTCCACACATCGACCGCTATCCAGCATGCATCTAGTGTATTGAGTTCATGACGAACAGAGTAACGCCTCAAGCAAGATGACATGATGTAGAGGTGTCAGGACCCTGATCCTAAGCCATACAACTCCAGCATGTACACATCATATCACTTTGTGGCCTCACGCACGGTAATCACCCCAGTTGCCACCTTACCTTGGCCGGGACCATTTGCGTCTTTTGGCTCACGTATATGACTATGTTGCCAGCAATCATATGTCAAAGAACCTGGGTCGACATGGCTAGTTATGAACCCAAGTGGCACATCCGTACAGGGACACGCATACATAACCCAGCAAGGCAGGTGTCGGTCATCAGCGAGTGTAGACGAGTCGTAGGAAGCTACAGGAACTCCATTACACCGCGTGACATTTCCCCGTGGGGACAGACACAGCAACCAAGAAGGATACATGTCGGTCAATCAATGTGTCCGGAGCAGTAGCAAGCTACCAAGGCTCGGTGGAAGCACAAAGAGGCATTTCCCGGTATGGAGTACTACTTAAGGCACACAACTAGGTGTCGAATCCCACACATACCAATGCATTGCAAACATACACACAATATGCACGATATGTGTAGATACAACATGGCATCACAACATAACTCTACAACACATCAATTATTTAATAGACTCCGAAGAGCCAACATAGTTTAATGTTACAAACCAAAGGGGTCACATGACCCAACATTCAGAACATACAAGCATCAAGCGGAAGTTACATGTCTGGGTACAGACATCTACTAAAAGCGGCTGGAAGAGCCTAAAAGCTACAACAACCCTACCATAGGAGCCAGATCACTGTCTCGGTTCCCAAACTAAACCATTGATGTTAACGTCCAGAGATAACGTAGAGAGAGCGGCGTCTATTCTGCAAAAATGTGAATAATCAACAGTGAGTACGAAGGTACTCAGCAATTCTTACATCAGTGCTAACTACATATGCATCAAGTATCAATGAACGGCATTTGTGGGGTTTATTGCAGAGAAGCCAGCTTTGACCTTTGTCTAACCTATTCTACAACAAAGTTTTGTTATCTCTCTCGTCTCCTTACGAGAGAGCGCACACGAGTCCACATAACCACCACATCAATACACCACCATGAATCCTCTCTCGTCATCCTACGAGAAAGTCATCCATAGCACTCACACTTATCTGGACCATTTTAGAGTAACCATTAAAGTTATCTATGAACCATGTAAGTATCCAAGCAGTCCATACCCGAGGACGCGGCTATTCGAATAGTTAGATACCCTGTAGGGGTGTACTTCGTCACACATGCTTCCACCACTTATCGCCAAGTGCACATAAAAACAACACCTGGGCAACCTTCAAGCAGAAGCCCAACGAGGGAATTGGCCACGACGTTAACCTACTAAGACTCACGCCCAAGACAGTCGCCTATCTGAGTTGGAACCCATAATGGAAGTCCGGCCGAGGTTTCCAACATGGACTCAAACGATGTGAGCAGGGCCCCAAGCCGGTCCCGACTGGGCCGTTCATCCACTTAGCAAGCCGTGCCACAACCTATGAACGTTTCGAACTACTGCGACTTCTGGACTGAGAACAGAGTAGTTAATAGGCCGAGAGGGGTCGAGTTACCGGAACCCAATGTGCGGTAGTAGCTAGTATTGGAACACCAACACAAGATCTCGGGTCCTAAATGCGGCGGTAATGAGACAACCCACCATGTACTCCTACATGGCCTCTCATCGCTACCTTTACCAGAACAGTTTCACATATTTAACTCTCATCAATAGGACATGATCAATCCATTACATCATTCCGATGCTTGAACCAAACTCAACCTAAGCATAGCAAGCGTAACAAGGTAAAGCACATATGGCTCAAGCATCTACCAGGTATGCTAGGTTGCATTGGTTTAACTATTTACTGTGATCAAAATTAGGTCATGCAAAGGAATAGTTGCAGCTATCGTAATACAATATCCATTGAATCATTTTGTCCTAATGCATAGAAATGAGAGCAGGAGCGAGAGAATAGGATTTTGTCGGAATGTTCAAAGGAGTTTTGCTTGCCTGTTGATCGGAAGAACTCAGCTATTCTTCGACGCCGGTGATAACTACATCTCGCAAGGTCTATTGACAGATCAAACGAAAGAAATTAATCACGGCAAATGCTTCACAATGATGCATGAGCATGGCAAGTTATCATGATGCTGATTTCATCTAATGCAAGTGATCACAGGTTGAAAGAAGTTTATTTGATCTATATAAGTCATCTTCAAAATCCAATTGTATCATTTATAAGCCTATTGTGAATTTGTCATATTCAGCAAGGTTAAGATGTCCAAACATGTGTATAAATGCCACAAATGCATTCCTTGCATTTTTCTGATACTTTTTCATATATAAATTATTTCCATCAAAGTTATATTTTAATTTCTATGATTTTTTCAAGTTTCAGCAATTCTCTGGAATTAAATTAAATCAGAAACTATTACTGCGTCACGCTGATGTCATCCCTGCGTCAGCAGGTCAACCAGCCGGGTCCAGGTCAAACCTGACCAGTGGGGTCTGCTGGTCAGTGACCGAGAGGCTAACCCCGCGCTGACCAGCCCCTAATTGAGGTTTGACCAGGCGTGGGGCCCTCTGTCAGCGACTAGGGAAGGATTAATTAGCGCTAAGGGTTGGCCACGTCGACGGCTACCGGAGAGAGGTCGCCGGCGACTGAGCCGCGGTGGAGGGCTCGCCGGAGTTGTGCTATCTTGCGCTACCGAGGTCCAAAACGAGCGTGGTTGACGGCTGCGGGACGCTGGCGATGCGCCCGATCTAACGGGAGCATCGGCTGGGGCTACGATGGCCGGGAGAGGTGCCGGCGACGAGCGGGGTGGTCGCCGGAGTTCGGCCACGGTGGGGAAATGACCTACGGGGCACGGCAAAGCATGGGAGGAGAGGGGAAAGAATCAGCGGCTCACGGGGGCTCCATTTCCGGCGTCGATGAGGTTGGAGGGGCTCTCTGGCCGGCGATTCGACGGCGGCGAGATCCACTGGCCGGAGGAAGAACGGAGACGATGACGACGCTATGGGGGCTCGGGTGCTCAGAGGAGATGATGGAGGGATGCAGCTCGTCGAGGCGGAGGAGTGGAGCTCTTCAGGGAGGCGAGGGGTGGCCGGGGTGGAGCTAGCGACGAGCTCGGGCGGCCGGCAATGGCGGCGAGAAGAACTCGAGACAGAAAAGAGAGGAGAGACAGAGAGCAGGGGGGCGGAGATGATAAGGGAAGGAGCGGGCTCATGCGCTGGCGCGGTGGAGACAGGAGGGAACTCCACGCGAGCAGGAGGTGGCGAGGGCGCCATGCCTTCCTTCTCCTCTACCTTCTGGCACGAGGAGGAAGACGACAGGGAGACCCCCCTCTGGTGGGCTGGGCCAGGAGGGTGGCGACAGGTAAGTTTTTCTGTTTTTTTTTCATCTCTCTTTTATTTATTTCTGGCATTTACCTTTAGGATTTAAAATAAATAGTTTGACCAAATATAAAACCCGAAAATGTTATTAGGTGACACAGACAATAATGTCCAATGCCACATAAAGGTTTCAACATTTTTGAAACTTTAAAATAGAAGGAACCAAAATAATTCCATTCCAAATAGCTATTTAGTCAACTCAAAAATCCTTTTTAAAAAGTTCATGTGACCTAGAATTTTGGTTTGACAATTTTAGCTTATGTCACTATTTAGCCAAGTTTTTGGAACATTTTTCTGGTTCCATTTAAGGTATTAAATTTTATTGCCTTCTTGTCAATTGATCAAAACATTTGGGGCTTTGATCACTTCCTATTTAAACATCAAAGTTTTTATAATGAATGCATGAATGCTTGGCAAACAAATGAAAGCTAGGGTTGTGACAACTAACCCCCACTAAACAAGAATCTCGTCCCGAGATTTAGGTGTAGTCGGGAAGAGTTCGGGGTATTCAAGCCGAAGGCGATCTTCGCGCTCCCAGGTTGCTTCATTCTCGGAATGATGAGACCACTGAACCTTGAGAAACTTGATGTTGCGATGTCGGGTGCTGCGCTCGGTTTCGTCAAGAATACGAACAGGATATTCTCGATATGATAGGTCATCTTTGAGATCAAGCGTTTCGTGGTCTACTTCACGGACAGGGTCCTTGAAGCAACACCTGAGTTGAGAAACGTGGAACAGATCATGAACTTTGGAAAGCTGAGGAGGCAGCTCTAACTGGTAGGCAACCTCTCCTCGTTTAGCGAGGATACGAAAAGGACCAATGTAACGAGGAGCCAATTTGCCTTTGATACCGAAACGATGGGTACCTTTGAGAGGTGAAACCCGAAGGTAAGCCTTCTCGTCAACTTCATAACTTACTTCCATATGACGGCGGTCATATTGACTCTTTTGATGAGATTGGGCAGTTTTTAAATTCGCACGAATAATGCGACCTTGCTCTTCTGCATCCTGGATCATATCCGGTCCAAAGAACTGTCTTTCACCGGTTTCTGACCAGTTTAATGGTGTTCGACATCTTCGTCCATACAGAACTTCGAAAGGAGCTTTGCCCAGACTAGACTGGAAACTGTTGTTATAAGCGAATTTGGCGAATGGAAAACACTTCTCCCAATTCATTCTGAATGAGATAACACAGGCTCTGAGCATATCTTCAAGAATTTGGTTGACTCTTTCTACTTGACCACTTGACTGAGGGTGATAAGCAGTGCTAAACGAAAGATGAGTTCCCATAGCTTTTTGGAAACTTTCCCAAATTCGAGAAGTAAAAAGACTTCCACGATCTGAATTGATTTCTAGAGGAACACCATGAAGATAAACTATTCGAGAAATATATAGGTCTGCTAGCTGGCTAGCAGTTATACTTTCTCGGACTAGAAGGAAGTGAGCAACTTTCGAAAGGCGATCAATGGCGACAAAGATGGCATTATTCCCTTTCTTGGTCTTTGGAAAACCAGTGATAAAATCCATACTAACCTTGTCCCAATTCCACTCGGGAATAGCCAGGGGTTGAAGGGTGCCAGCAGGCCTTTGATGCTCTGCCTTAACGCGACGACAAACATCACAGTTCGCAATGAATTGAGCGATTTCTCTCTTCATCCGGGTCCACCAGAACCTCTTGCGTAGGTCCTGATACATTTTAGTGCTACCGGGATGAATCGTGAGAGGCGATTCATGAGCTTCCTTAAGAATCAAATCACGAAGTTGTTGCTTCTTAGGAACCACCAAACGATTGTCAAAGAATACAACACCTTTATCATTTACCAAGAAACGACCAGCAACTCCTTTGGCGATGTTGCTCTTGATCCGGGAAATTCCTGTATCATGTTTCTGGGCTGCTATGATCTGATCCTCAAGAGTCGGTTTCGACACCAAGGTAGAAAGGAATCCTTGAGGAACAAGGTGAAGATTAAGCTTACGAAATTCCTCATGGAGAAGTGGTTGATTTTGTAGCAACATGAGGTTGTTACAATAGGATTTACGACTTAGTGCATTATCCATGACATTGGCTTTGCCTGGGGTGTAAGATATTCCTAAATCGTAATCCGTAATCAACTCAACCCACCGTCTTTGCCTGAGATTCAAATCCGATTGGGTGAATATATACTTGAGACTCTGGTGATCAGTGTATATTTCGCAACGATTACCCAGGAGGTAATGTCGCCAGGTTAACAGTGCATAGACTACAGCGGCAAGTTCCAGATCATGTGTTGGATAATTCTCCTCATGTGGACGCAACTGTCGAGATGCGTATGCAACTCATGACGATCTTGCATAAGAATGCATCCAAGTCCTTGTCGTGAGGCATCACAGTAGATAATAAAGTCCTTTGAGAAATCTGGGGGCACAAGTACCGGGGTTGTAGTCAGTCGTCTTTTCAACTCCTGAAAACTTTCCTGGCACCGTGGGGTCCATTCGAACTTCTTATCTTTCTTGAGAAGTTCAGTTAGAGGTTTGGCAATTTTGGAGAAATTCTCGACGAAGCGACGCAATAGCCTGCTAAGCCAAGGAAACTCCTAACTTTCTTCACCGATTCAGGTGGAGTCCAATCAAGAACGGCCTGAACTCTCTCGGGATTGACAGCAATACCTTTTGTCGAGATTACGTGACCTAGATAGGTCACTTCTGGTAACCAGAATTCACACTTGGAGAATTTGGCGTAAAGGCGGTGCTCTCGAAGTTTCATCAATACCAGCCTAAGATGCTCAGCATGTTCTTCTTCGTTCTTTGAGTAAATCAGAATATCATCGAGGTAAACCACGACGAATTTATCCAACTACTCCATGAAGATCGAATTCATCAAGCGGGAGAAAGTGGCTGGGGCATTGGTTAGACCGAAGGACATGACGGTGTACTCGTATTGGCCATAACAAGTGACAAAGGCCGTCTTAGGAATGTCCCCGTTCCTAATTTTGATTTGATGATAACCTAATCTCAAATCCATCTTTGAAAAGACTGCAGATCCAGCGAGCTGATCATACAAATCGTTAATCCTGGGGAGCGGATATTTGTTCTTTATCGTGACCAGATTAACCGGTCGGTAATCTACAACCATCCGTTCCGTACCATCCTTCTTCTTGACGAAGAGGACATGGCAAGCCCAAGGGGAAGAGCTAGGACGGATGAAACCTTTCTTCAAGGATTCATCAAGTTGGGTTTTAAGCTCAGCTAATTCTTGAGGAGACATCTTATAGGGTCTTCTAGCAATTGGAGCAGTTCCTGGGACAAGTTCTATGACAAACTCTACCTCTCTGTCAGGTGGGACACCTGGCAGTTCCTCTGGAAAGACATCCGGAAAATCACGGACTACTGGGATGTTTTCAAGGTCTGGAAGAGGATTAGCATTGAGGGCATATATCTGGCATTTTGTAACCCCACATGAGACATTTACTAACTGGCCAGAGGTATTGGTGAGCTGAACAGATCTAGAGAAACAATCAATTTTGGCATGATGAGCTGTCAACCAGTCCATCCCCAAAATGATATGGATGTCTGAAGTCTTGAGAGGTATCAAAGAAGCAAGGAATACTAGACCATCAATAAGGATTTGGTTCCCATGACTTACTGCATTAGTTTGCCATTTGGACCCTGGAGCCTGAATTACTAATGGGGTGGGCATATCTACGAAAGCAATGTTATGCAAGGAGGCATAACATTCGGAGATGAAGGAATGAGATGCTCCAGAGTCAAAAAGAACTGAAGCAGGATGGGAATTAACAAGGAGCGTCTTAAGCACGACATCATCATCATCTTGAGCTTCTTCTGCAGATACATGGTGCACACATACACGAGTTAGAGCAACTGACCTTTCCTTGAACTTCTTGGTTGGTGGCTTGCAACGAACAACGCCCATTCCTGAAGGAGGTGGAACAAAACCACGCAGAGGACAATCCCTTGAATAGTGTCCTGGCTTGCTACACTTGAAGCACGATCCAAAAATAGGACGGGGGTCTGGGTTGAACGCTTGATTGATGAGATTATCCTGGGGAACACTTGGCATCGGCAAACGAGGCGCCACATAGGTTGGCCTTGGTACATATCTTGGAGTGATAACATCATTCGGGATCCATATCCTACGCTTCTGGGATATAGAAGTTGAAGACGATCCAACATCACGGTTGTGCTTGCAAGATTCCTCGTAGGTCATTCTGCTTGTTTCTGCTTGGATGGCTTTGTTCATAAGGACCTCAAAACTGATGAACTCATGCAAACTGAGATCATGACGAAGCTTTGGGTTAATACCTTTCCTGAACCTAGCTTGCTTCTTGGCATCCGTGGATACCTTTTCTGGTGCATAACGCGCAAGGCGTCCAAACTCACGACTATAGGCATTTACATCCATCTTGTCTTGAGTCAAACTGCAAAAATCTTCTTGCTTACGATCTATCAGGGCCTGCGGAATATGATGTTCACGAAAAGCTTCACAGAACTCCTGCCATGAAGTAACTTGGCCCGAAGGACGCATAACCTCAAAGTTCCCCCACCATAGGCTAGCAGAACCTTCGAGGTGATATGTGGCATAGGTAACCTTGTCTCCTTCAGCCACGTTTGCATAACGCAGCTTGTTATTGATACTTCGGAGCCAATCATCTTCATCTAGTGGCTCAATGGAATGATGGAAGGTGGGTGGGTTCAATTTGATGAAGTCTCTGATGGATACTAGCTCATTGCACGGATAGGCTGTATTCCGCTCTATGTGCTCCAACAGACGGTTGGTGGCATGCTTATTCCTCTCAATTTCTAGCATAACCTCTGTCAACAAAGGCGGATTAAGAGAATCTTCTCCATCCCGACCATCTCCATGGTTCTGATCACGGCCAGCAGAACTCCGTGTTACTCGCGACATCCTGTTGAGACAATCCAGGGTTCAGAGACAAAGAACACTAAATACCACAATCCCAGAGAAAATCGGACAGCATAACGGCTGTATAGACATGAAATATGAGGCATCCTTCAAGAGATCTAGGCAACATAACTACTCAATATTATGGATGCGAGGTGCAGCAAGAACAAAGGCATCTCTTCTCACAATTCTATTGGAAGCAGGACTGACACACAGAAACCATTCTATGAGTCCATGGTTCAGTAACTCGTCCTCCTAGTAGATAGATAAGAAAACCTAGTCCTTAATCCCCGTAGAAAAGAAAAGGTGACTCAGGATAGAGTGACTTGAGGAAAGAGTAAAAAGAGCCTTACGTTCCCTTCCACATTCAATTCCCTTATATAACTATAGATTTTCTAGACTCAACATCGACCATTCTGGCTTGGTAATCCTACAGGCACTCAGGCTCTGATACCAACGCTGTCGGGACCCCGATCCTAAGCCATACAACTCCAGCATGTACACATCATATCACTTTGTGGCCTCACGCATGGTAATCACCCCGGTTGCCACCTTACCTTGGCCAGGACCGTTTGCGTCTTTTGGCTCACGTATATGACTATGTTGCCAGCAATCATATGTCAAAGAACCTGGGTCGACATGGCTAGTTATGAACCCAAGTGGCACATCCGTACAGGGACATGCATACATAACCCAGCAAGGCAGGTGTCGGTCATCAGCGAGTGTAGACGAGTCCTAGCAAGCTACAGGGACTCCATTACACCGCGTGACATTTCCCCGTGGGGACAGACACAGCAACCAAGAAGGATACATGCCGGTCAATCAATGTGTCCGGAGCAGTAGCAAGCTACCAAGGCTCGATGGAAGCACAAAGAGGCATTTCCCGGTATGGATTATTACTCAAGGCACAGAACTAGGTGTCGAATCCCACACATACCAATGCATTGCAAACATACACACAATATGCACGATATGTGTAGATACAACATGGCATCACAACATAACTCTACAACACATCATTTATTTAATAGACTCCAAAGAGCCAACATAGTTTAATGTGAAAAACCAAAGGGGTCACATGACCCAACATTGAGAGCATACAAGCATCAAGCGGAAGTTACATGTCTGGGTACAGACGTCTACTAAAAGTGGCTGGAAGAGCCTAAAAGCTACAACGACCCTACCATAGGAGCCAAATCACTGTCTGGGTTCCCAAACTAAACCATCGATGTTAAAGTCAAGAGATAACGTAGAGAGAGCGGCGTCTATTCTGCAAAAATGTGAATAAGCAACAGTGAGTACGAAGTTACTCAGCAAGTCTTACATCAGTGCTAACTACATATGCATCAAGTATCAATGAACGGAATTTGTGGGTTTTATTGCAGAGAAGCCAGCTTTGACCTTTGGCTTACCTATTCTACAACAAAGTGTTATTGTCTCTCTCATCTCCTTACGAGAGAGCGCACACGAGTCCACATAACCACCACATCAATACACCACCATGAATCCTCTCTCGTCATCCTACGAGAAAGCCATCCATAGCACTCACACTTATCTAGACCATTTTAGAGTAACCATTAAAGTTATCTATGAACCATGTAAGTATCCAAGCAGTCCATAACCGAGGACGCGGCTATTCGAATAGATAGATACCCTGCACGGGTGTACTTCGTCACACATGCTTCTGCCACTTATCACCAAGTGCACATAAAAACCAGCACCTCGGCAACCTTCAAGCGGAAGCCCAGCGAGGGAATTGGCCACGGACGTTAACCTACTAAGACTCACGCCCAAGACAGTCGCCTATCTGAGTTGGAACCCATAATGGAAGTCCCGCCGAGGTTTCCAACATGGCCTCAAACGATGTGAGCAGGGCCCCAAGCCGGTCCCGACTAGGCCGTTCATCCACTTAGCAGGCCGTGCCACAACCTATGAACGTTTCGAACTACTGCGACTTCTGGACCGAGAATAGAGTAGTTAATAGGCCAAGAGGGGTCTAGTTACCGGAACCCAATGTGCGGTAGTAGCTAGTCTTGGAACACCAACACAAGATCTCGGGTCCTAAATGCGGCGGTAATGAGACAACCCACCATGTACTCCTACATGGCCTCTCATCGCTACCTTTACCAGAACAGTTTCACATCTTTAACTCTCATCAATAGGACACGATCATTACATTACATCATTCTGATGCTCAGACCAAACTCAACCTAAGCATAGCAATCGTAACAGGGTAAAGCACATACGGCTCAAGCATCTACCAGGTATGCTAGGTTGCATTGGTTTAACTATTTACTGTGATCAAAATCAGGTCATGCAAAGGAATAGGTGCAGCTATCGTAATACAACTATCAATTGAATCATTTTGCCCTAATGCATAGAAATGAGAGCAAGAGCGAGAGAATAGGATTTTGTCGGAATGTTCAAAGGGGTTTTGCTTGCCTGTTGATCGGAAGAATTCAGCTATTCTTCGATGCCGGTGATAACTACATCTCGCAAGGTCTATTGACAGATCAAACGAAAGAAATTAATCAGGGCAAATGCTTCACAATAATGCATGAGCATGGCAAGTTATCATGATGCTGATTTCATCTAATGCAAGTGATCACAGGTTGAAAGAAGTTTACTTGATCTATATAAGTCATTTTCAAAATCCAATTATATCATTTATAAGCCTATTGTAAATTTGTCATATTCAGCAAGGTTAAGATGTCCAAACATGTGTATAAATTCCACCAATGGATTCCTTGCATTTTTCTGATACTTTTTCATATATAAATTATTTCCATCAGAGTTATATTTTAATTTCTATGATTTTTACAAGTTTCGGCAATTTTCTGGAGTTAAATTAAATCAGAAATTATTACTGCGTCACGCTGATGTCATCCCTGCGTGAGCAGGTCAACCAGCCGGGTCCAGGTCAAACCTGACCAGTGGGGTCCACTGGTCAGTGACCCAGAGGCTAACCCCGCGCTGACCAGCCCCTAATTGAGGTTTGACCGGGCGTGGGGCCCTCTGTCGGCGACTGGGGAAGGATTAGTTAGCGCTAAAGGTTGGCCACGTCGACGGCTACCGGCGAGAGGTCGCCGGGGACTGAGCCGCGGTGGAGGGCTCGCCGGAGTTGTGCTATCTTGCGCTACCGAGGTCCAAAACGAGCGTGGTTGACGGCTGCGGGACGCTGGCGATGCGCCCGATCTAACGGGAGCATCGGATGGGACTAGGTTGGTCGGGAGAGGTGCCGGCGACGAGCGGGGCGGTCGCCGGAGTTCGGCCACGGTGGGGAAATGACCTACGGGGCACGGCAGAGCATGGGAGGAGAGGGGAAAGAATCAGCGGCTCACGGGGCCTCCTTTTCTGGCGTCGGCGAGGTTGGAGGGGCTCTCTGGCCGGCGATTCGACGGCGGCGAGATCCACTGGCCGGAGGAAGAACGGCGACGATGGCGACCCTACGGGGGCTCGGGTGCTCGGAGGAGATGATGGAGGGGTGCAGCTCGTCGAGGCGGAGGAGTGGAGCTCTTCAGGGAGGCGAGGGGTGGCCGGGGTGGAGCTAGCGACGAGCTCGGGCGACTGGCAATGGCGGCAAGAAGAACTCGAGACAGAAAAGAGAGGAGAGACAGAGAGCATGGGGGTGGAGAGGATAAGGGAAGGAGCGGGCTCGTGCGCTGGCGCGGTGGAGGCAGGAGGGAACTCCACGCAAGCAGGAGGTGGCGAGGGCGCCGTGCCTTCCTTCTCCTCTGCCTTCTGGCACGAGGAGGAAGACGACACGGAGACCCCCCTCTAGTGGGCTGGGCCAGGAGGGTGGCGACAGGTAAGTTTTTCTGCATTTTTTTCATTTCTCTTTTATTTATTTCTGGCATTTACCTTTAGGATTTAAAATAAATAGTTTGACCAAATATAAAACCCAAAAATGTTATTATGTGACAGAGACAATAATGTCCAATGCCACATAAAAGTTTCAACATTTTTGAAACTTTAAAATAGAAGGAACCAAAATAATTCCATTCCAAATAGCTATTTAGTCAACTCAAAAATCCTTTTTAAAAAGTTCATGTGACCTAGAATTTTGGTTTGACAATTTTACCTTATGTCACTATTTTGCCAAGTTTTTGGAAGATTTTTCTGGTTCCATTTAAGGTATTAAATTTTATTGCCTTCTTGTCAACTGATCAAAACATTTGGGGCTTTGATCACTTCCTATTTAAACATCAAAGTTTTTATAACGCATGCATGAATGCTTGGCAAACAAATGAAAGCTAGGGTTGTGACAAGAGGGATAAACTCAAACCAATGATGAAAACCCCATCTTTTTACCCTTGATGGCAACAACATGATGCGTGCCTCACTACCCCTTATATCACTCGGTGAGGTCACCGCACGGTATGAACCCAAAACCAAGCACTTCTCCCATTGCAAGAATCATAGATCAAGTTGGCCAAACAAAACGCACAACTCGAAGAGAATTACAAGGATATGAAATCATGCATATAAGAGATCAGAAGAAACTCAAATAAGATTCATAGATAATCTGGTTATAAATCCACAATTCAACGGATCTCAACAAACACACCGCAAAAGAAGATTACATCGGATAGATCTCCATGAAGATCATGGAGAACTTTGTATTGAAGATCCAAGAGAGAGAAGAAGACATCTAGCTACTAGCTATGGACCCGTAGGTCTATGGTGAACTACTCACGCATCATCGGAGAGGTCATGGTGTTGATGAAGAAGCCCTCTGTATCCGAATCCCCCCTCCGGCAGGGCACCCGAACATGCCCCGGATGGGATCTTGCGGAGACAGAAGCTTGCGGCGGCGGAAAAGTACTTTCGATGATCTCCTGATTTTTTCTGGAATTTTTGGGAATATATAGGCGAAAGACCTAGGGCAGAGGTGGCCCAGGGGGCCCACAAGCCTGGGAGGCGCGGGCCCCCCTGGCCGCGGCAAGGGGCCTTGTGGGGTCCCTGGTGGCCCCAGCCATGGTTCTCAAGTTCCCCGATCTTCTTCTGTTTCGGAAAATATCTTTTTGGAGGTTTCGTTCCCTTTGGACTCCGTTTAAAATCCTCCTCTGAAAAGGGTCAAAAACACGGAAAAAACAGGAACTGGCACTTGGCACTGAGTTAATAAGTTAGTCCCAAAAAAGATATAAAAGGCATACAAAACATCCAAAGTTTGACAAGATAATAGCATGAAACCATCAAAAATTACAGATACGTTGGAGATGTATCAAGCATCCCCAAGCTTAACTCCTGCTCGTCCTCGAGTAGGGAAGTGATAAAGACTGAATTTTTAATGTGGAATGCTACCTAGCATAGTTGTCCTTTGTAACTTCTTTCGTGTGAAATGAATGTTTAGATCCATAAGATTCAAAACAATAGTTTGCTATTGACATGAAAACAATAATACTTCAAGCAAACTAGCAAGGTAATCATGAACTTTCAAAATAACAAGGCCAAGGAAAGTTATCCCTAGAAAATCATATAGTCTGGCTATGCTCCATCATCCTCACACAACTAATTTAAATCATGCACAACCCCGGTATTGGCCAAGTAATTGTTTTTGCACTCTTACTTTCTCAAACCTTTTTTAACTCTCACGCAATACATGAGCGTGAGCCATGGATATAGCACTATAGGTGGAATAGAGTGTGGTGGTGGTTGTGAGACAAAAAGGAGGACATGGTCACATTGACTCGGTGATGGGGTTATAGTCCCAGGGTAGGGTCATAGGCCTGCCCTATAGGTCCTACCCAAGGACTACCCTTCATAGAGGGCAAGGCCCTTAGATAGTTCCGACTGAACTAAGGACCCCCCATCATCCAGTCGGTGACGAGCATTCGGAGCATATTTATCGTACCGACTGAATTCCACTCTGTACATCGTAACCTCCCGGGAGGGCAACGGTCATAGGTTTTCATACACCATTATTAGCATTTAAGGCATACGTTACCTGTAACGTAGGCATTTATTCGCCACTATTCCACCCCTGTCGACCGGGCCGTTGTGGAGGGCAGCGCACTCAATATAAGCCGCCCTTCCCCACTGGTGCAGGGGTTGGCATTTACTGTAATCCTATATTCCACTCGACACTAAGCTCCCAAGAGCACTGAGACGTAGGGCTTTTACCTCCACCGTAGAGGGGGCTGAACTCATACAACCTCGCCGTAGCTAAGGCTCTGCCCATCATTCCGTACCCTACACATCTACTGTCAGACTTATACCCACGACAGTTGGCGCCCACCGTGGGGCAGGCGTCTAAGCGACTTCCGGCGAGTTTGCAACTTCACATTTTCATCATGTCGTCCGGCGGAGATTTATGCATGGGTCGTGAGATCCTCTTCGGTGCACTCTCCTTCATCGTCGATGATTCGGCATGGCTTTGGGATGCGTCTCTCGACGTCGAGGCGCTCCCCAGTCGCGGGGCTACGCACTTTCGTGCCGGTACCCACGGCGTCCTTCTTCTCCAGCAATCGGCCCCGGTGACGATCTTCGCCCCCGTCACGCGCCGCAACAAGCGGTCCCGCCGTCCGCGGCTTCAGCGTTGGGTGCGACACGCCCAGGCGCGACAGAGCGCGTCTTCTCAAGTGGCGGTCCTCGAGTCGGTTGTTGTCGCTCCGCCTTCCCAGTGCTTGGACTCAGTTCCGATTGAGTTACCTTCCGAGTACTTGGGTCGCGGGCCTGCAGCCGAAGTTCTCATGGCCAATTCCCATGAAAGTCCCCACCGGACTGGTCGAAACGAGCACGAGGTCGGCGAATCGTCTGGCGCTCGCCGTCAACACCACCGTTCTGCCAGTCGACGCACTCGTCAGAGCAACGTCGAGGTGTTCCGCAGACCTGTCCTCAACTTGGCTGCCGCCGCCAATATAGCCGATTCCCTCCAACCGACTGATTCAGAGGCTGGTAGAGGGATTGAGCAGATCCGTTCCCTGTTGCACACGGCGCAGCAGCAGAATTCGGCGGTCTCGCAGTCGCACAACAGGATCCACAACAGTTCTGTTCACGCGAACAAGCATCGGTCGGTTTTCAGCCCCGAATCTCATCAGCGACGCGGAGGGGGCAGCCGTTCCATGAATCCTGATGATCGTCGCCGTTCACGCACCCCTCCGCGGGGTGGGCCTTACGGGCCCCGACATCACGATGATCGGCGTTCAGTCGGTAACACGTATGATCCAAGGCTCGACGCAAGAGGGTACATCGCCCAGAGGAAGGTCGAAAGGAGTCGAGCCCACCGTGATGGTCACGATAGAGACCGTCCGAGTGGAAGCAGGACCATCGTCTCTGGCCCCGAGTGCTTCAGTCGAGCCATCCGTTTAGCTGACATCCCTCCCAACTTCTGATTGGCGACAGGGATCAGCAAGTTCACACGAGAATCCAAGCCAAAAACATGGTTGGACGACTATCGAGTAGGGGTCCAGATCGGTGGCGGAGATGACCAGGTCGCCATGAAACATCTCCCCCTGATGCTCGACGGCTCGGCACGAGCGTGGCTGAACCAGTTGGCTGCATCAAGCATCTACAGCTGGGCAGATCTGTCCCGAGTGTTCATCAGGACCTTCGAGGGCACGTGCAAATGCCCTGCTGGTCTCGTGGAGCTCCAGCACTGTGTCCAGAAGCAGAATGAGCCCCTGCGCGATTTCATCCAGCGCTGGACGACCCTCTACCACACTGTGGAGAACGTCACAGAGCATCAAGCAGTCTGCGCCTTCAAGGCAGGCGTGCGGTACGGAGATCTGTACCTGAAGTTCGGTCGGACAGGCGACATCTCCATGAGCAAGATGATGGATATAGTCGCACGCTATGCAAATGGCGAAGAAGAGGACCGCATACGTAGCGGCAAGCACAAGGCAGTCGCCGACGGAGATGGGAACAGCAATCGGAAGCAAAAGCAGAAAGCTCCAACCACTCAGCAGGCAGAGGCAGCTGCCGTTACAAATGCCAAGTTCAAGGGCAAGGGGAAAGCTCAGTACACCCCCAAGAAGAAGCAGTTCGGGAACTCCATCCTGGATCAGCCATGTCCAATCCACACGAAGATGGATGAAGAAGGCAACGCCATATTCCCGAAGCACACCACTCGGCAATGTCGCCTCCTGATCCAAGGGTTCGGCGAAGGGCAGCCGAGTGAAAAGGACAACGAGCAGGATGATGAGGACAAGGAGGATCCGTTCCCCCAAGTCCATGCAACATTGATGATTTTTGCTGACGTGGAAAGCAAGAGTCGATTGAAGCTGGTGAACAGGGAGGTGAACATGGCAACACCAACCAACCCCACGTTCCTCAAATGGTCTCAGACTGCGATCACCTTTGACCAGTAGGACCATCCAGCACATGTGCCCACCCCAGGGAGGCAGGCTCTGGTCGTCGACCCGATGGTGGAAGGAGTCCGACTGCGCAAAGTCCTCATGGACGACGGCAGCGGCTTGAACATCATGTACGCCGACACTCTCAAGGGGATGGGCATTCCGATGTCCAAACTTAGCGAGATCAGCATGCAGTTCCACGGAGTCGTCCCAGGACAAAAGGCCAAGTCACTCGGCCAAATCGCGTTGGACGTCGTTTTCGGCTCCGACAAGAACTTCCGCAAGGTGTGATCACGATCACAGGCAATCGGCAGCGGGCCGAAGAGTGTCTACAGCAGGGGTCGCGGATTGCCGATCAGCAGATGGCTATCCTCGAGCTGGATGAGTACAAGAAGACAGCCAACCCCGCTGACTTGATGCGTTCGAAGAAGCCAGCTTCGGAGTCCGCATTCTAGTCGGCGGGCCACACGAAGAAAGTCAGCATCCACCCGACGGACGACACCGCCGCCCTGACGAACATCTCCACCACCCTTGATCCAAAATAGGAAGCCGAGCTCATCCAATTCCTCCGTGAGAACTGGGACATTTTCGCATGGAAGCCCGCTGACATGCCAGGTGTACCCAGGGAGTTGGCTGAGCACCGACTGCATGTGGATCCTACCGCTCGGCCCATCCGAGAACGCCTGCGTCGGTCCGCCGCGCACAAAAGGAAGGCAATCGGAGAGGAGGTGGCTAAACTTTTGGCAGCCAACTTCATTTGCGAGGTACACCACTCCGAGTGGCTCACCAATGTTGTCATGGTGCCCAAGAAGGACAAGTCTATCCGTATGTGCATCGATTTCAAGCATCTCAATAAGGTCTGCCCGAAAGATCATTTCCCACTCCCCCGCATTGATCAAATTGTTGATTCAACTACGGGCTGCGAGCGTTTATCATTCCTTGATGCCTATTCGGGCTATCATCAGATACGTCTGTATGGTCCGGATGAATTAAAAACAGCCTTCATCACCCCATTCGGGTGTTTTTGCTATATCACTATGCCATTCGGTTTGAAGAATGCAGGAGCAACTTTCGTGCGCATGATCCAAAAATGCCTCCTTGACCAGATCGGTCGAAATGTGGAGGCATATATGGATGATATCGTAGTCAAGTCACGCAAAGGTTCCGACCTGCTGACTGACTTGGCAGAAACATTCGCCAACCTTCGTAGGTAGCTCAACCCTGCCAAGTGTTCATTCGGTGTTCCCAGCGGAAAGTTACTCGGTTTCTTCGTTTCCAAACGAGGGATCGATGTCAACCCCGAAAAGATCGGGACCATCGTCCGAATCGAGTGGCCGGTCAAAATACATGATGTTCAAAGGCTCACAGGTTGCCTAGCGGCTTTGAGTAGGTTTATCGCTCGACACGGCGAGAAGGCGTTACCTCTGTACCGACTCATGAAGAAATCAGATACTTTCGAGTGGACAGACGAAGCCCAAATTGCATTCGACGACCTCAAAGCCCTGCTTTCCACCCAGCCGGTTCTTACTGCCCCGCTCGGTAAAGAACCCCTTCTTTTGTACATCGCGGCTACAAATCAAGTCGTCAGCACTGTTCTCACAGTCGAACGCGAAGAAGAAGGCAAAGCGTACAAGGTTCAGCGGCCAGTATATTATGTCTCCGAAGTCCTGACTCCTTCCAAGCAGAGGTATCCCCATTATCAAAAGCTTATTTACGGGATTTACATGACTGCGAAGAAGGTGGCTCGTTATTTCCAAGACCACTCGGTGTCCGTCATTTCTGATGCTCCATTGTCGGAAATCCTCCACAATCAAGACGCATCAGGCCGAGTGGCGAAGGGGGCAATGGAGATGTTATACTGCGACATCAAGTTCGAAGCCAAGAAGGCAATAAAGTCTCAAGCTCTGGTTGACTTCATAGCAGAATGGGTAGAACAACAGCAACCGACTCACATCTACTCAGCTCATTGGACTATGTTCTTCGATGGGTCCAAGATGTTGAATGGCTCCGGCGCTGGCGCAGTGATCATATCGCCAAAAGGTGATAAGCTTAAGTATGTGTTGCAGATACATTTCGATTCTTCCAACAATGAGGCAGAGTATGAAGCTCTCCTTTACGGATTGCGCATGGCCATCACACTCGGCGTCCGTCGCCTGATGGTTTATGGCGATTCAGATTTGGTGGTTAATCAAGTGATGAAGGAGTGGGATGTCAGGAACCCCACCATGACTGCATACTGCAACGCAGTAAGGAAGCTCGAGAAGAAGTTTGAAGGTCTGGAACTTCACCATGTTCCGCGACTGAAGAACCAAGCAGCTGATGAGTTGGCAAAACTCGGATCCACTCGAAGACCAGTCCCGAGTGATGTCTGCCTCGAGCACCTACATCTCCCTTCGGTGAAAGAAGATCCTTTTACGGAGGAACCGGTACAACCGAAGAGTTCAACAGATCCAACTGAAGTCGAGGTCCCCGCTGTGGTTGATTTGATCATGGAGATTCTTGCTATCATCCCCGATTGGACTGTGTCGTTCATTGCGTACATCCTGAGGTAAGAATTACTAGAAGACGAAGTCCAAGCGAGGCAGATCGTCCGCAGGTCGAAGTCCTTCACCGTCATTGATGGCCAGTTGTACAAGGAAAGTGTTTCAGGCGTCCTTCAGCGATGCATCTCCCCTGAGGAGGGACAGTTAATCCTGGAAGAAATTCACTCGGGAACCTGCGGCCATCATGCCTCCTCAAGAGCAATCGTCGCCAAAGCATTCAGAGCTGGCTTCTTCTGGTTGCAGGCGAATAAAATGGCAAAGGATATGGTCGACCGATGCGAAGGCTGTCAGTTCTATTCGAACAAATCCCACAAGCCAACGTCTGCGCTGAAGACAATCCCTCTTGTTTGGCCGTTCGCGGTGTGGGGATTAGATACAGTCGGTCCATTCAGAACAGGCCAAGGGGGATTCACTCATCTGTTGGTAGCAGTCGACAAGTTCACCAAGTGGATTGAAGCCAAGCCCATCAAGAAGCTCGACGCCCTTACGGCCATCAAGTTTGTTAGAGACCTCATCACCAGATTCGGGGTCCCGCACAGCATAATCACCGACAACGGCACAAACTTTGACTCGGACAGATTCAAGGGTTTTTGCACAGGCCAAGGTAACCGAGTAGATTTTGCATCTGTGGCGCATCCCCAAACAAACGGGCAAGCAGAGCGGGCGAATGGACTTATTCTTCAAGGATTGAAGCCTCGACTCCTGCGAGAAGTTGGACATGCCGCCGGCGCATGGGTCACCGAGCTGCCTTCGGTGTTGTGGGGCCTCTGCACAACTCCGAATAGATCTCCTGAAGCGCTTCTACACGTGACCGCCGACGGAGGCAATGTAAAGAACAAGTATCATTGAAGTAATACAAAGCAGACTGATTTTTTGCAGGTCCAAAATTCTTCCATGTTTGCAGACTCTGGTCTAAAAAAACTCTCTCTGATTGTGCACTAAAAGTCGCACTCGGGGACTTAGCTGCGACCCAGAGTCGCCTAAGTAAAAAACTCTCTCCGAGTGTGCACTAAAAGTCGCACTCGGGAACTTAGCTGCGACCCAGAATCGCCTAAGTACAAACTCTCTCCGAGTGTGCACAAACAGTCGCACTCGGGGACTTAGCTGCGACCCAGAGTCGCCTAAGTAAAAAACTCTCTCCGAGTGTGCACTAAAAGTCGCACTCAGGGACTTAGCTGCGACCCAGAATCGCCTAAGTACAAACTCTCTCCGAGTGTGCACTAACAGTCGCACTCAGGGACTTAGCTGCGACCCAGAGTCGCCTAAGTAAAAAACTCTCTCCGAGTGTGCACTAAAAGTCGCACTCGGGGACTTAGCTGCGACCCAGAATCGCCTAAGTACAAACTCTCTCCGAGTGTGCATTAACAGTCGCACTCGGGGACTTAGCTGCGACCCAGAGTCGCCTAAGTAAAAAACTCTCTCCGAGTGTGCACTAAAAGTTGCACTCGGGGACTTAGCTGCGACCTAGAATCGCCTAAGTACAAACTCTCTCCGAGTGTGCACTAAAAGTCGCACTCGGGGACTTAGGCCCCCTTTGTTTGGGCTACAGATTCCCAAGAATCAGCTATAGCTTAGATTCTGAAAATCAGTTGTGGCTATGGATTTTAAGAATCTGAAGCTGACTGTTTGTTTACCCTGCTGTAGAAAAACCACAAGTGTTGTGAAATGTCCATAATGTCCGGAAGGCCACGGACGCCGGCGCTGGAGCACAAGGGGGCCGCTGGCGGTGGAGCACAAGGGGACTGCCGGCCGGAGCACAACGGGACCGCCGGTGTTGGAGCACAAGGGGGCCGCTGGCGCTGGAGCACAAGGGGACCGCCGGCGCTGGGGCACAAGGGGCCGCCGGCGCTGGAGCACAAGGGGATGGCGGCGCTGGAGCACAAGGGGCCGGCGGCGCTGGAGCACAAGGGGACGGCGGCGCTGGAGCACAAGGGCCGCCGGCGCTGGAGCACAAGGGGACCGCCGGCGCTGGAGCACAAGGGGACGGCGGCGCGACGGATCTGCGATGGGCAGGGTGGGGATCGAGCGAACCAGACTTGCCCGTGGAGGAGTTGGGCTGGGGGTGCGGTGGCATTTGCCTCGTAATAACGGGAAGAAATTGGCCCAAAGTTGAGAGGGGGTAAGTGGCAGCTCGGGAATCAGCAAATTCGCTGATTCCAGCTTCTGGGCATGTCTAGTGCATTTTGTAGAATCCGATTCTACACAGCTAAGGTAGAATCTGACTCTTTGTTTGCGAATCCGATTTTGACTGTGCTAGAATCCAGGAATCACTATCGATAGCCCAAACAAAGGCCACCTTAGCTGCGACCCAGAATCGCCTAAGTAAAAAGCTTCCTTCGAGTGTATCCTCGAGATCCATTCGGAGGCTTAGCAGACCCTCATTGAGGCTCATGTGGATGTGAAGACAACTGACAACTACATGAGTTCAAACTCGCTCCGAGTGGGCACTAAAAGCCGCACTCGGGGACTTAGCTGCGATCCAGAATCGCCTAAGTAAGAAGCTTCCTTCGAGTGTATCCTTGAGATCCACTCGGAGGCTTAGCAGACCCTCATTGAGGCTCATGTGGATGTGAAGACAACTGACAACTACATGAGTATCAACTCACTCCGAGTGCGCACGAAAAGTCACACTCGGGGACTTAGCTGCGATCCAGAATCGCCTAAGTAAAAAGCTTCCTTCGAGTGTATCCTCGAGATCCACTCAGAGGCTTAGCAGACCCTCAATGAGGCTCATGTGGATGTGAAGACAACTGACAATTACATCCTCCGCATGTTTGCCATTGGCTTCATCAAGAAACGCCAAACAAAAACCACGAGCCAAAATCGTGTCAAAAAAAAACTTGGTGAAAGAAGAGCAAAATATTTGATTCGAATTCAAAGTTGGATCGACTCGGTGTGGATCAAGCTTATCCACACCGAACCAAAAATGTGACGGCCAACAGCAGTGGCCAAAGTTTGATACAGATAACACTCGGCATTCCGAGCCAAAAGTGCGTTCACCATAAAGTTTTTCAAGCATCACCAGGACTGGCAGGCTCCACAAAGGTGTCAAGGTCGATCCCGTCTGCGATGCGAGTGGCCGTGTCGATGAAGGTCTCCATGAAATCTTCGAATCGCAGCTTCTTGGTGTTGGCGACCTGCAACGCCTTCAGCTTTTCTTCGCGAGCTTCTTTGCAGTGCACTCGGACCAGAGATAGCACCACGTCCGCACCACAACGAGCGACAGACTTCTTCCATGCCTGCACTCGGTTCGGGACGTCCTCTAGCCGAGTCATCAACCCTTCTATTTCCTGCCAAGAATCGTCTTCGGGCCACAGCTCCTTGTCAATCCGGCCGATGACTTCTCTCAGGCGGCCGATGAAAGGTCCCACTCTGCCAAGGCGAATATGTGCTCGGAGCATGTCCCGATTGGCTTCGTCGCCGAGTGGAACGTTCAGAACAACCGACCGTTCAATGTCGGCTGCTTCAGCCTCAGCGTCCAGACAAAATTCTGCCTAGAAAAGACAAGCAGAAAGTAAGAGCAGAATAAACTCCAAAGACAAGAAGCACTCGGCAAAAAGCTTACCATCGAGCAGTGCAATCATCTTCCTTGCCCAGTCGCTGACGTACTTCTCCTGGAAAATGCACCGACTGTTCATCAACTTCATTTGACCCATCAGTTTAGTTCTTTGCTTGCCCATTTTCTCAATTTCGGCCACCAATGCCTTGTTGGTCTCCCGGGACTCCTCCAAAGACTTCTCTCAGTCAGCAAGAGCCCCCTTCACACCAGCCAAGTCATTCACAGCCGCCTCCAATTCCGCAGCAAGCTGAATCTTTTCAGCCTTCAGAGCATTGTACGCGGATCCCAGTTCGCAAGTCTTCTGCCAAATCAGCGCAAAGGGGAGATCAGACACATTCAACAAGGAAAACAAACAAAGCTCAAAGTTCTTCAGACCCCTGCCGATGCAAGCAATCGACAGCGGTCTCGGGGACTACACCCAGTGGGTTCACTAAGAGTCACCCCACTAGCATGAAGCTCGAACAGGGCGGCCCTATTGAGCTACATGACAAACAGACAAGTCTATGAGACTACTATTACCCGACCTGAGCAACACTACTCTCGGGGACTACACCCAATGGGTGCACTCGCAGTGCCCCCACTGGTACCATTCGGGCTGATCAGCTCTGATCTGATCAGGTCGCGGAAAATGCATATAAAGACAACTGCCAGTGCAAGCACTCGATAGAAGTCTCGGGGACTACACCCACTGGGTTCACTCGGAGTGAACCCAACGCAAAATAATCCTACTGTATCCGAGTATCTCACTTAAACCCCCAGTGGGTTACAAGAGGAAAGTAAACACTTACTAGCGCACTTACTCGGATATCGTCCCGAAGCTCCAAGCTTCTCTTGTACAAAGACGCGATGGAGTCGTACGCTCCCTTGGCATCACCCACCATCAACTCCACCTGCACCATGGCCTCCTTGGCGGCTCCCACTTGGTCTTCCGGGAGGTGTCGGGCGTCGTACTAGACGGTCGACGGACCTGGCACGACAGAAGACTCCTTGGGGCACCGCCTCAGTCGACGACATCGTCTCGGTCGGCGGCACGTCCATGGTGGGAGCAGCAGCAGATGGAACAACCTCAAGGACAGGCGCCAAAGTTGGCCTTGATCCCCTTTGGTCGTCCTCCTCCAGATGAATCACCTCCCAAGGAAGCCCGACTGGACAGCATGAGATTACAGAAAAAGGGCAAGATTAAAGACAGCACTCGCGAAACAATAATGCAAACTCTCGGAGTCGTCACAACGTACCTCGCTGGGATGTGGCAGCGTTATCCGAGTCCATGGGATCCTCGCCTTGGCGTGGCACAGAGGTGGCGGAGGTAGCAGCTCTGTCGAGTACAATCCACTCGACGGATAAGCATGAGTTCAACTAGATACTGAAGCAAGATGGGAGAACAAGACACTTACGCTGAGGCGACTCGAACAGCGATCCTCATCTGAGGCAAAGCTTTCCGAGGCTTGGGCCCGCTAGGTTTCCACCTTGGATGGCTGTTCCGTGGGCTCGGCAGCAACGTGCCTAGTCCTCTTCACGCTCCGAGCACTCGGAGCCACGGGAGAGGCTGGCGGAGCACTCCGGGCCGCTGGAGGAGCCGACGGAGCAGCAGGTTCGTGACGGCGCTTAGTTCAAGGCTCTGATGGTGGAGGTGGCGAGCTCTGCTCCCCAACCTCTCCCTCCTCCTCTTCAGTCTCCTCCTCCGTCTCCCCACTGTCGGAGACGTACTCGGCGCTATCCACGCTGCCCTCCTGGCTGCCCTCCTCTTCCACAGCGGGATTCCCGTTCGAGATGGGAGAATGCCAGTTGGTCCACTCCTGCACAAAATACAGTCGACAACGTCAGACATCGGGCGGCGACACAAGAAAAGCGATAAATCTAAGAAGATTGAAAGCACTCGATAAGAGTTGCTCACCTCATTTGGAGGAGGATTATCGGCACGGAAGGGCTTCACCCGACGGGCTGCTCTGGGGTTGTCGCATGCGCCTGTGATGTTGTGGACCCACGCTGTCACAACCTCCCCAGTCATGCATTCTGGATGGGTCCGAGTGGAATCCTCAGGCCCCGCGTAGTGCCACATGGCATGGTGTCGGGCTTGCAGCGGCTGGATGTGCCGACCCAGAAAAGTCTCCAGCAAAGCTGTGTCGGTGACTCCCTTGCGGACGACAGCTATCAGCGCGTCGAGCAGAGGTTGGATCTAGATCTTTTCCAACTTTGAGAGCGCAAGTTGCCTGGGAGGGGTCGGACGGTCTAGGCTAAAGGGCGGCAACCCAGTCACGGCATTCGGACAAGCTATGTCCTGGCAGTAGAACCAGGTCGACTGCCAGTTCCTAATTGACTCGGACAACTGGAGAGGAGGGTAGCTACTCTTCATTTTCTTTTGGAAGCCTAAGCCCCCGCAGAGCTGGAGGAGATGGGTTTTATCGTCCGACTGGCTAAGTTTTTTGACAGTCTGGGACCTAGCGGAGAAGATGTACTTGAAGAGCCCCCAGTGAGGGGACATCTCATAAAGCACTCGCAAAGGGTGACGAATGCGGCAAGATGGGCTATCGCGTTGGGAGGAAAATGATGGAGCTGCGCCCCGAAGTGATTCATAATACCTCTGAAGAAGGGGTGGGGAGGCAAGGAGAAGCCCCTGAACACGTGGCTGAGCAGCAAGACGCGCTCCCCCTCCTGCGGCACCGGCTCCGTCTCACCCTCCGCCGGCAGCCTCCACGACTTGTTGGCGATCATGTCGTGCTCCACCAGCTCCAGCAAGTCGTCCGCCGTCACCGTGGAAGGGAGGAAATCCCCCTGGATCCAACCCGCCGGCAGTCCCCGCTGTCGCCGCTGAGCAGGGGCCGCCCCCTTCTTCTTCTTCTTCTTCTACGACTCGAGCTTGCTGGTCTGCCCCTTCGTCATGGTGAAGGCGACAGATCCGGCGAGGAAGAGAGGAAGGAGGAGGCTTGGAGCGCGCATGGAGCTACGAGAAGAGCGGAGTGAATGCGAGTAACAAGGGCAGCGCAACAAGAAACCCCCACCAGAGAGGCTTAAATAAGCTTCTGACTAGGTCACTAACAGGTGGCCCCGAAATCTTATCCCCCGACCGGTTGCTGCGATGTTAGTGGAGAAGATAACGGCGCGGTAATCGAGGCGGCAGAAACTACTCGATGGCGATGTCGACATCCCCACTGAGCGCGCGGCAACCGAAATTTGAGGATCCCGGAAAATCCGCCGCTGTCAGTTTGACCGGTCACATCGAAAGATTCCGCGGAAGCACTCGGTCCCTGACGGTTCATTTCACTGGTATATTCAATCGGATCACTGGTCGAAAGGATAAAATGGATCGAGGCAAACAACGCCAAAGTCACATCCATACTAGTCGGATCCGTACTCCAGGCATCACTTCGTCATTCCAACCCCGATCCATTCGGGGACTAATGATGGGGTTATAGTCCCAGGGTAGGGTCATAGGCCTGCCCTATAGGTCCTACCCAAGGACTACCCTTCATAGAGGGCAAGGCCCTTAGACAGTTCCGACTGAACTAAGGACCCCCCATCATCGAGTCGGTGACGAGCATTCGGAGCATATTTATCGTACCGACTGAATTCCACTATGTACATCGTAACCTCCCAGGAGGGCAACGGTCATACGTTTTCATACACCATTATTAGCATTTAAGGCATCCGTTACCTATAACGTAGGCATTTAGTCGCCACTATTCCACCCCTGTCGACCGGGCCGTTGTGGAGGGAAGCGCAATCTATATAAGCCTCCCTTCCCCACTAGTGCAGGGGTTGGCATTTACTGTAATCCTATATTCCACTCGACACTAAGCTCCCAAGAGCACTGAGACGTAGGGCTTTGACCTCCACCGTAGAGGGGCCTGAACTCATACAACCTCGCCGTAGCTAAGGCTCTTCCCATCCTTTCGTACCCTACACATCTACTGTCAGACTTATACCGGCGTATCAGAGGGCTATGAAGATGCCCACTAATAGATATCAATGTGAATGAGTAGGGATTTCCATACAAAGGATGCACTAGAGCTATAAGTATGTGAAAGCTCAAAAGGAGAACTAGTGATTGTGCATCCAACTTGCTTGCTCACGAAGACCTATGGCAGTTTTGAGGAAGCCCATCATTGGAATATACAAGACAAGTTATATAATAAAGATTCCCACTAGCATATGGTGGTGACGAAATGAGAGGCTCTCAATCATGAAGAACATGGTGCTATTATGAAGCACAAGTGTGGAAAAAGATAGTAGCATTGTCCCTTATCTCTTTTTCTCTCTTTTTTTATTTGGGATCTTGGGCCTCTCTTTTTTTTCCTTTTTTTTATTTGGGCTCTTTGGCCTCTTTTTTTTATTTCCTCACATGGGACAATGCTCTAATAATGATGATCATCACACTTTTATTTGCTCACAGCTCAAAGCTCAGAACGATGATGACTCCATAGGAAATGCCTCCGGCAGTGTACCGGGATGTGCAACGATCTATCTTGGCGTATGACGTTGAAACATCTCGCTAGCTATCTTACGATCATGCAATGGCAATATGACAGTGACAGCACAAGTCATGAGACGGAACGTTGGAGTTGCATGGCAATATATCTCAGAATGGCTATGAAAATGCCATAGTAGGTAGGTATGGTGGCTGTTAGGAGGAAGGCATATGGTGGGTTTGTGTACCGGCGAAAGTTGCGCGGCACTAGAGAGGCTAGCAATGGTGGAAGGTGAAAGTGCATCTATACCATGGACTCACATTAGTCATGAAGAACTCACATACTTTTTGCGAAAGTTTTTATTAGTAATTGAAACAAAGTGCTAAACGCATACTCCTAGGGGAAGGGTTGGTACGTTAACCATCGCGTGATCCCGACCTCAACACAAAGGATGACACTCAATAGATCAATTATGCTCTGACTTCCTAACATAGCGGTTCACCATACGTGCATGGTACGGGAATCACTAACTTCAACACAAGTATTTCTAGATTCACAACACCCTACTAACATAACTCTTAATATTACCAAATCCATGTCTCAAAACTAATTGAGAGGAATTAAGACTTCTCTTTCTACTCAATGCACATGAAGATGGAGGTTTTTGTATCCTATTTGGGTACCTATCACCTTTGGGACTACTTTCATAGCATAATCCAACTACCAAGTCACGCACCACCATGCTCTAAAAGATCTAAGTGAAGCACAAAGAGCAAAATTATCTAGCTCAAAAGATATAAGTGAAGCACGATGAGCATTCTAGCAAAATCACAATGAGTGCATGTCTCTCTCTCAAAAAGGTGTGCAGCAAGGATGATTCTGACACAACCAAAATAAAAGACTCCTACGATACAAGACGCTCCAAGCAAAACACATATCATGTGGTGAATAAAAATATAGCTCCAAGTAATGTTACCGATGGATTGAAGACGAAAGAGGGGATGCCTTCCCGAGCATCCCCAAGCTTAGGCTTTTTGGTGTCCTTGAATTTGGCTTGGGGCGCCTTGGGCATCCCCAAGCTTGAGCTCTTTCCACTCTTTATCCCTTTGTCCATGAGAACATCACCCAAAACTTGAAAACTTCACAACACAAAACTTAAACAGGAACTCGTGATAACATTAGCACAAGAAAACAAATTACCACTTCTTTAGGTACTGTAGCAATCTTGATTTCTATTTATATTGGTGTTAGATTACTGTGTTCTCACTTTTCCATGGCTAGTACTCCCCGATACTATCCATAGTTTCATCAAAACAAGCAACGAACTCAACAAAAATAGAATCTGTCAAAAACAGACCAGTCTCTAGCAATCTGTATACTTCGTATACTTTTGGTACCTCACAAACTCTGACAAATTACTACTGCCTGGGAAAAAGGCATATAAACCAGCAGAAAAAGAATCAACTCAAAATCTCTTTCTGAATAAAAAGGAAAAATAATCTCGTGAGCGAAAAGTTTATGTCTTTTTCCAGCAGGATCAAACAACCATCACCAAGACTAGTCATAAAGGTTTTGCTTGGCTCAAACACAAAAAGAAACACAAAAGACACAATCATAACAGAATTATGATGGTGTGGACGCAACAAAACAGAAATAAAAAGAAATAAATTCATTGGGTTGCCTCCCAACAAGCGATATTGTTTAACACCCTTAGCTAGGCATAAGGCGATGGAGTCACGTATCGTTGTCTTTGGTGCTCAAACCATAAGTAGCCCTCATCATGGATTCATAAGGCAATCTTATTTTCTTTCTAGGAAAGTGCTCCATGACCTTCTTTAAAGGAAATTGAAATCTAATATTCCCTTCCTTCATATCGATGATAGCACCGATAGTCCTTAGGAAAGGTCTACCAAGAATGATAGAGCGTGTAGGATTGCAATAAATGTCAAGCATAAGGAAATAAACGGGTTCATAGTTCCTATTTGCAATAATAATAACATCATTGATCCTTCCCATGGGTTTCTTGACAGTAGAATCCGCAAGATGCAAATCAAGAGAACACTCCTCAATCTCATTAAAACCCAGAACATCACATAATGATTTTGGAATCGCGGAAACACTAGCACCCAAATCACACAAAGCATTGCATTCATAGTTTTTGAATTTTATTTTGATAGTATGTTCCCACTCATCATGAAGCTTTCTAGGGATAGAGACTTCTAATTCAAGTTTCTCTTCAAGAGATTTTATCATAGCTTCGACGATATGATCGGGAAAGGCCTTGTTTTGGCTATAAGCGTGTGAAGAGTTTAGCATGGATTGCATCAAGGAAATCCATTCAATCAAGGAGCAACTATCATAATTGAATTCCTTGAAATCCAAAGTAGTAGTTTCATTACTACTCAAAGTTTTAATATCTTCTACTCCACTTCCAATGCTTTTAGCATCAAGATAGGTGGACTCCGAATCATTGGGGCGTTTTTCAACCAAAGTGGATTCATATCCAGCCCCACCATCATTAGGTTTGACACAAGAAAACAAAGATTCAATGGGAGTCACACCAAGCACTTTAAGATCTTCATGATTCTTATCACGAGAACACGCCTTTTTAAGCCATTCATGTCTAGCACGAATTTGGGCGGTTCTTTCTTTGCTCTCACTCATGGAAACACGCATAGCTTTCAAAGTTTCATCCATATTGATCTTGGGAGGAGCACATCTAACTATACATTCTATCAACGCTCTTAGCCAAATCGTCAATTTTGAGTAGTTTTTCCTCTATGGACGCATTGAAAATCTTTTGCGAGTTGTTAAACTCTTTGATATTACTCTCTAGATCAGAGGGTAATCTATTGTGATTTCCATGAGTATTGTTGTAGGAGTTGCCAAAGTTATTAGAGGGGTTATTAGGAAAAGGCCTAGGAACATAGTTTCCTCTAAAAGCATTGTTGTTGCCGAAATTATTCCTACCAACAAAATTAACATCCAAGCTAGCGTTGGTACTCTCAATCAAGGAAGACAAGGGCATATCATTAGGATCTAAAGGAGCACTTCTACTAGCAACCAAATTCATTAACTCATCCATCTTAGCACTCGACGAGTTGATTTCTTCTATAGCGTGTACTTTCTTACTAGTAGGTGACCTTTCAGTGTGCCACTAAGAGTAGTTCATCATGATATTGTCTATGAGTTTTTTGGCTTCTCCTAATGTGATTTCCATGAATGTTCCACCTGAGGCGGAGTCCAAGATATTTCTAGAAGCGGAATTCAAGCCAGCGTAGAAGATTTGTATAATCATCCAAAGACTCAAGCCATGAGCGGGACAATTTCTAATCATCAATTTCATTCTCTCCCTAGATTGTGCAACATGTTCATGATCAAGTTTCTTAAAATTCATTATATCATTACGGAGAGAGATAATCTTAGCCGGCGGAAAATACTTGGATATATAAGCATCTTTGCACTTATCCCAAGAATCAATACTATTTTTGGGCAAAGAAGAAAACCAAGTTTTTGCTCGATCTCGCAACGAGAAAGGAAAAAGCTTCAACTTAATCACATCATTATCCACATCTTTCTTCTTTTGCATCTCGCAAAGCTCTAGGAAGGTATTAAGATGGGATGCCGCATCTTCACTAGGAAGGCCGGAAAATTGCTCTTTAATAACATGATTCAGCAAAGCGGCATTGATTTCATATGACTCCGCACTAGTGGTGAGAGCAATCGCAGTACTAATAAAATCATTATAATTAGTATTCGAGAAGTCACAAAGTTTGGTGTTTTCAGTCATGGTGACTTCAGCAAGCAAGCAAGCACACAAGCGAACAAAGAGCAAGCGAGAGAAAAGGGCGAACGAAAAAGAGGCAAATATTTTTTTGTAATTTTTTGTTTTTTTCAGAATTGGGGGAGAGGAAAACGAGAGACAAAAAAAGTAAATGCAAGAGATGAGTTTGTGACACTTACTTGGATAAGTTCTTGACTTGATCCTCCACGGCAACGGCGCCAGAAATTCTTCTGCTACAGCAACAGACAACAGTGTCAGATATTGGCACGTTCACGGAGACTGGGCTTGCGTTGATTTTTCCCTTGAAGAGGAAAGGGTGATGCAGCACAGGAGCAGTAAGTATTTCCCTCACTTTGAGAACCAAGGTATCAATCCAGTAGGAGAAACTCGTCAAGTCCAGAGTACCTGCGCAAACACAAAAGAGCTTGCACCCAACGCTATAAAGGGGTTGCCAGTCCCTTCAAGATTGATTGCAAAGTGAGGTCTGAAGGCGGAAAGTGCAACGAAGTGAAAGAGTAAGGCTAAAAATATGGTGTGAAGTAGACCCAGGGGCCATAGTGTTCACTAGAGGCTTCTCTCAATATAGCAAATATTACGGTGGGTGAACAAATTACTGTCGAGCAATTGATAGAACCGTGCAAAGTCATGACGATATCTAAGTCAATGATCATACATATAGGCATCACATCCGAGACAAGTAGACCGATACTTTCTGATCCTACTACTATTACTCCACACATCGACCGCTATCCAGCATGCATCTAGTGTATTGAGTTCATGACGAACAGAGTAACGCCTTAAGCAATATGACATGATGTAGAGGGATAAACTCAAACCAATGATGAAAACCCCATCTTTTTACCCTTGATGTCAACAACATGATGCGTGCCTCGCTACCCCTTCCGTCACGGGGTGAGGTCACCGCACAGTATGAACCCAAAACTAAGCACTTCTCCCATTGCAAGAATCATAGATCAAGTTGGCCAAACAAAACCCACAACTCGAAGAGAATTACAAGGATACGAAATCATGCATATAAGAGATCATAAGAAACTCAAATAAGATTCATAGATAATCTGATCATAAATCTACAATTCATCGGATCTCAACAAACACACCGCAAAAGAAGATTACATCGGATATATCTCCATGAAGATCATGGAGAACTTTGTATTGAAGATCCAAGAGAGAGAAGAAGCCATCTAGCCACTAGCTATGGACCCGTAGGTCTATGGTGAACTACTCACGCATCATCGGAGAGGTCATGGTGTTGATGAAGAAGCCCTCCGTATCCGAATCCCCCCTCCGGCAGGGCACCAGAACGTGCCCAGATGGGATCTTGCGGAGACAGAAGCTTGCGGCGGCGGAAAAGTACTTTCAATGATCTCCTGATTTTTCTATAATTTTTGGGAATATATAGGCGAAAGACCTAGCACAGAGGTGGCCCAGGGAGCCCACAAGCCTGGGAGGCGCGGGCCCCCCTGGCCGAGGCTAGGGGGCTTGTGGGGTCCCTGGTGGCCCCCTGCTTTGGTCCTCAAGTTCCCCGATCTTCTTCTGTTTCGGAAAAAATATTTTTGTAAGTTTCGTTCCATTTGGACTCCGTTTAAAATCCTCCTCTGAAAAGGGTCAAAAACACGAAAAAAACAGGAACTGGCACTTGGCACTGAGTTAATAAGTTAGTCCCAAAAAAGATATAAAAGGCATACAAAACATCCAAAATTGACAAGATAATAGCATGAAACCATCAAAAATTATAGATACGTTGGAGACGTATCAGCAACCCATAGGTACCAATCTGAGGTTTGAGACAAAGATTGAATACACGAGATGAACTAGAGTTGGAGATGATATGGTGTTGGTGAAGATGTTGATGAAGATTGGACCTCCCATGAAGGAGGAAGTGTTGGTGATGACGATTGCTTCGATTTCCCCCTCCCGGAGAGGAATTCCTCCTGTGAAATCGCTGTGCGGGAGAGCAAAAGGGCCCCTGTCCAGGTTTCCACCTTGAGACGGTGGCACTTCATCCCGAAAGTTATGTCTTTATTTTTTCTAGGGTAAAACAAACCATATAGGAGAAGAGGGGCGTCGGAGGACTAACAGGGGCCCCACAAGCTATCATGCCGCGACCTGGAGGGGCGCATCCCACTACTCGTGGATAAAAAGCTTGCTAGTCCTACAAAAATAGCAGTAGTGTGCTCAAGTAAAACGCACTGCTACTATGACTGTTCTAACCGTTGCTGCCAGGCTTGGTATATATAGTAGTAGCGCGGTTCCGAGAACCGCGCTACTACTATGTTTTCTAGCAACAGCATGTTTTTAGATAATGCGTTATAGCTAAGTAGCTATAGTGCTTGCTGGGAAAGAGCGCTACTACTAAATTTGACTTGCCCCTGCGCGCGGGCGTCCCTCCCCCAACTCCCCATTCTTCTCGCCCACGTCTCCAGCTTCTCCCTTGCCGCCCCTGCTCCCTCGTCGCCCTCAACCTCTCCCTTCGTCACCGTCACTGGGGCTGCCACCGAAGCCACGCGCCATAGCCGCCAACGGAGCTGCGGGCCATCGCCGCCACCGGAGTTGTGCGCCCCCGGAGCCACCCTCGTCCGCTCCTCGCCACCCCAGCCTCCCTCGCTGTCGCTAGAGCCGCCTCGCCGCCACCAGAGCCACCCTCCGTGCCACCATCTCCCCTGATCCACCCTCAATGCACCTGCCTCTCGGTGAGCCCTACCCCTCCTCTCTAGGTTAATTTAGTTACGAACCCGAGGAATTAACTTAGGTGAACCCTAGTTATGAATTTAGTTATGAACCCTAGTTAGTGCAATTTGCATAGTACTTAGGTTATGTTAGGTTATCTACTTAGTGAAAATGTTGTTAGTTAGGTTATGTTAGAGCAAAATGTTGCTAGTTAGGTTATGCTAGAGCAATTTATATAGTACTTAGTGTGAGAGGGAGAGGTCAATGTACTTAGTGAATTTTTTGTTAGTTAGGTTATTTTAGGGCAATGTACTTAGTGAGAGAAGGAGAGGGAGAGAGATGGAGAGGGACGGAGAGGGAGTGGGAGAGAGATGGATATGTAAGGAGAGGGAGAGGGGGAGATGGAGAGGGACGGAGAGGGAGAGAGATGGAGAGGGAGAGGGAGGGAGAGGGAGAGAGATGGATACCCAAGTGGCTTTTGTTATTTCCAGGGAATGAAGCCGAGTGGCTTACGTTTTGCCGGAATGTTGATTCATTTTCGTTCCTGCAAATTTTAGGTGCTCGATTTGTCCACTTTTTAGCAAAGGTCATGCCGAAATTTTTCATGAATTTCGGCATGACTTGTGCTACAATCTAGGACATATCGAGTGCCTGGGATTTTCCGCACCGGGAATGAATCAACGTTCCTGCAAAACATAGGCCTTTTTATGTCATTATTCATTTTATTTGCTCAAGCCCCGAACGGTGTTGCAGAAATATTTGCGAAATATATATATTGTGTTTTATTATTGTATATTTGGTGTCATACTTGCATGTTGAGAAAAATAGGTAGTGGGCGCTAGCTAAATTAAAATGAGATGATTGTTGTACAAATGATAACTAGACAGTAAAACATTAAACAATAAGAAAATTTTCTCATAGGAATTTGTCTCAACGTCGACGATGCCCGGCCTGCATCCTCGTCATCGAGTTGTCGGCGAGAGCCTGCTTGATAGGCGCCATGTACGGGACTGGGCTCCGCCTGGCTGGCACTGGGAGGTGCTACCTTCCGGGCGCGCACCTTGGTGAGGAATCCGGGTCTCGTCATTGACCCGGAGCTTCTTTGGTGGTGGTCGCGTGGGCCACTCTCGGTGCCGAGGGAGCCGGCCTCCATGGAGGTGGTACGTCTCCGTGTCAGGGAGGAGGACGAGCACGTCCGTCGCTACATGGCTACGTTGGATGCCAGGTTCTCCAATACCTGGCAGGTTCTTTAGGGACATCACCCGAGCTATGATCCGGTGATGGTTCCTTATCTTTGGGTCGCCACCGCCTGCGCCATGAGACGTCAACTGGATTTGCATTAGTGATATTATATGATAATATTCGAGATGTATTAGTGATAATATCGATTATCTTGTCTTTTGGGTTGCCACTGCCTACGCCATGAGACGTCAATTGGATTTGTATTAGTGATATTATATGATAATGTTCGAGATGTATTAGTGATAATATCGGTTATCTTTCAGTTTGTCATTGCTCCTTGTATGACTTTCATGTGTGTTCTTGATCGAGGAATCTCGACTTTTATGTTGATTAGTTGTTAAATGAGTAAGATGATGATGAGTAATATGTCATATATTTCATGTTGATGTTGTGATCAAAGTAATGAATTCAATTTTTAAAACAGAAATAGGGTGCCGAAATTGGGAAGATCTTTGAAAGGCATATGGATTTCAGGAGGGTATGGAAATAACCTTCGATCTTCGACCTGAAGATAATATGCCAGGTAACATCGACATTTGGGTGGTTGTCGATATGCTTCCTGTTTTACCTCCATGTTAGTTCCTCAACCATATTTGTCAAGTAATTTCCATTCTATATTCAAAAATAGTTGGTGTTCATCCATATACTAAAGTTGTTAAATTCTAATTTACATCTTATTTCGTTTCTTCGAGTGAATTTCGGAAATTAATTAACACGACACACTACACGTATGGATCACATCTAACTTGGGAGGAGAAGGATTTTCTTCTCTACTTTCTTGTTGGTGTCCTCGTTGGTAGGGAGAAATTCCCGTATAATTTGGAAACTGGCCCAAATTATACATTTTACATGGCACTAGTGCATAGGTTGAGGGCGGATGACATTCTTCAAAATATCTTGGTAAGAGTTTGCTAATTAAGTACGCTCTACAATTGCATAAATGGTGTTGATTACATTGCGCTAACTAGGTTATTACTATGTTCTTCAACAGCAACTGCCAAATGATGTAGTTCCTGTGTTGATGCACCCACAAGGTCATATGAAAATTAAAGCCCGCTGAGGGCTGAGTTCGATGCTCCATACTCGACTAACCGCAAATCAAAAAGGCTTTGAACTAAAGCATGGAGAGAAATAAAGAAGGATCGCAAGCCACAAGTTGGAGACCGTTGGATCTATGTGCTTCATCATGGAGACATAGGTGTTATTCTGTTTTATGATATTATGCCTAGGAGCGACGACTAGGTCTTATGAGGGACATGTTCTTCTGGTTTATATTAACTTGGTATGCTCGATTAGGATGCATGCATATGATGACTATTATGGTGTTTTTATGTTTTATGAGATTTTAACTTGGTATATGATTAAGATGATGATGAGTTGTTAGATGAGTACATAAGATGACGATGAGTTATATGACATATATTTGATTAAAGTGGATGGATGCAAGTGACCAAGTTGAATTAGAGGAAAATATGATGTTGCGATTGGCAACATCACATTTTCTTCTAATTCAATATGATCACTTACATCCATCCACTTTAATCTAAATGTAGTTTTTGGCACAATAATTATTGATGTTGCATATTAATATGTGTAACCGTGTGTATACAAACCGGTGCCTCAAGAAATACTACATTATGTATGATGAGACATGCCATGTAACTTGTATAGCTATATCATGATTATGATGTGACGACATGATTTGTGTTGGCTGGTATGATGAGACTATTATGTGTATGATAATCATATCATAAACTGGCAATATGCTCATCATAGAATACTATATAAAAACATCGCAAATACGTAGCAAAACAGGATATGTGAAAATATAGTAGTAGTGCTCTTTAGCGCTGGAAATAAAAAATGCTACTGCTAAGGCACTTAGCAGTAGCGCTGGTATGGACAACGCTACTACTAAGTACCTATAGCAGCAGTGCAGGCAAAAAATCGCTACTCATAAGCGTTAGTTGTAGCATCGTATCAGTAGCGTGGTACCCCGCGCTACTGATAGCCCTAAAAATCGCGATAATGCTAGGCTTTTCCCTAGTAGTGGCCTGATGGCTTGTGCCCAAGTGGTTACCCCTGTGTGGTGTATTTTTGGCCCAATAATTCTTATATATTCGAGAAAAATACTCCGTGAAGTTTCATGTCATTTGGAGAAACTTGATTTTTCTGCATTTTTCTAGGTTTCTAGGTCCATAATTCCAGTTTCCAGGTACTTTCCTCTTCATAATGTACCTTGCATATTCAGAGAGAAAATACATAACAATTACATAATAACAGGGAATAATGGACAATAATAAGACAAATATCAATAAAGATTCATGATGCAAAATGAATGTATCAACTCCAAGCGCTTTCGTACCTCACATGATGATGATGCTTGTTCTAGTGACCAACAGAAGAAAAACATACTGCCGGCCAGACGAACACCACCACATCTCCTGATGAGATGCCTGCTAAGGAGTTTCTTGCCTTCTGTCAGCTAACCCGTATCGCCGTCCTCAGTATGATGCTCTTGTTGGTCATCCCTTCTGGAGCCGGGAGCAAGCTCTGATCTATGTTGACATACTGAAGGCTAAGAAGAACCTATTTGAAGAAGTCAAGTCCATCAACATGCATAACATGTTTCTCCCCGCTAATGCCACATACTTTGGAGAGGCTCTTGATCTATGTCAGTAGTGGGATGTGTTTCCTATGGTGGAGTTCAACAAGGACTTTGACTATGAGGTCGTGGCTCAATTCTATGCCACTTTTCACTTTCATGCTAATGAGGAGAGTTCTATGATGTGATTGACTGGTGGAACGAGGTTGTAGGCTGATTGGAAGACGTTCATGAATAGTTCGGGATATGCTGGTAACAGGCTGGACGAGCCTCTTTGCCTCCGACCTCACGAGGATACTTGACCAATTCACAAGTCCAAGCTGATACGCTAATGTGGGCAGGTGACAACCGCCAAGGGGGTTGTTTGCACTGAGCTTATTCCCTTTCTTGATATTATGTTTCGCATATTTTGCAACACTCTCTTCCCTCGCATTGGGGACATGGATCAGGTACAGTCATACCTCGTGGATTTACTGCTGCTGTGCATGGAGGAGAAGGGCAAAGTTTCTACTTTGGATGTTCCCACATTATGTGGCGTCACCTTTGTTCAGCGGTGCTTGACAAGAAAGTGCCCATCTATGGCCCTTATCTCTTTAAGCTGATTGAAGAGATGTGGGTTGCGAGTATCCAGACGACCCCTTGATAGTGAGCACATGGTAACTCATAGGGTGCTCAAGTTGTGTATGAAGGACAATTAGGACAGTGCACCGGTTGTTCGTGAGATTTCCCCCACTAAGTTTTATGAGGAGGAGGAGCGAGACGATTAGTTTATTCCATAGACTCATGCTGAAACATCATGGGATTCCAAACTCAAGTTGAAGATGAAGAGGCTTTTTTTGTCAACAATCACAGTGTTGGCACAAAGCGCATGTGACAGAGAAGAAGGCTCACAGTCGTGACAAGATGATTATGAGGCAGATTGGTCTATAGGTTTCCAACAGGTCTGAGGACAAGATCACACATGAGTAGGAGTGGACCATGCAGCATTGCAAGTGGACTCACTCATAGGAGGATCTACCTACAGCTTTAGAGGGGGAGTCCAACGAGAACGGGGAGTGGTGATGGTTTTCCGGAGCATGGCTATCACCTTGGATCATCTTCGTGCTTGATGTGTACTATGCAACTTTATTCTTGTAGAGTGGTGTTGGGCCTCCAAGCTTCCCTGAATTGGATGACCTAAGGTTTATCAATCTGTGGGAGCTGTAGGATGAAGATGGTCTCTCTCAAACAACCCTGCAACCAAATAATAAAAGGTCTCTTGTGTCCCCAACACAACAAATACAATGGTAAATTTTATAGGTGCACTACTTCGGCAAAGAGATGGTGATACAAGTGTAGTAATGATAGTAGATATTGATTTTTGTAATAGGAACAATAAAAAACAGCAAGGTAGCAATTAACAAAAGTGAGCACAAACGGTTTTGCAATGCTCGAAAATGAGGCCTAGGGTCCGTGCTTTCACTAGTGCAATCTATCAACAATGCTAATATAATTCGATCACATAACAAACACTCAATGTGTGATAAAGAATCACTCCGAAGTTCCTATCTAGCGGAGAACATACGAAGAAATTGTTTGTAGGGTACGAAACCATCTAAAATTTATTATTTCCAATCAATCTTTCCAAGAGTTCGTACTAAAATAACAAGTTATCCTTTCTAATCGATCTATCCAAGAGTTCGTACATAAATAACACCATAAGAAATTCATATTCATAATACTCAATCCAACACAGAGAACCTCAAAGAGTGCCCCAAGATTTCTACGAGAGAAACAAAGACGGAATGTGCATCAATCCCTATGCATAGATTACCCCAATGTCACATCAGGAATCCGCGAGTTGAGTACCAAAACATATATCAAGTGAATCAATATGAGACCCCATTGTTACCACGGGTATTCATAGCAAGACATAAATCAAGTGCTCCCAAATCCATAAAATTATTCAATCCGATAAAATGAAATCTCAAAGGGAAAACTCAATACATCACAACAAGATAGAGAGGGAGAAACACGATATGATCCAACTATATTAATAAAGCTCGTGATACATCAATATTGTGTCATCTCAAGAACACGAGAGAGAGACATAGAGAGAGATTAAACACATAGATACTTTGTACAAACCCTCAGCCCCTAGGGTGGACTACTCCCTCCTCATCATGGTGGCCATAGGGATGATGAAGATGGCCTCCGGTGATGATCTCCCCCTCTGACTCGGTGCCGGAACAGGCTCCAGATTGGTTTTTCATGGCTACAAAGGCTTGCAGCGGCGGAACTTCTCATCTAGGTTATTTCTAGAGGTTTTTTGTATTTATAGGAATTTTTGGCGTTGGAACCACGCCAAGATGGGCCACGAGGTTCCCACTATCCACCAGGGTGTGCTAGGGGGGTAGGCACGCCCTGGTGCCTAGTGGGCCCCACGGGCCTCCCCTCATGTGCTTCCTTGACTCTCTGGATGTCTTCTCGGCAGGAAAAATCTCCAAATAGTTTCATGACATTAGGACTCCATTTTATATTGATGTTCTGCAAAGTAAAAAAACAACCAAAAAACAACAACTAGCACTAGGCACTATGTCAATAGGTTAGTCCCAAAAATGATATAAAGTTCCAATAAAATGATTGTGAATCATCCAAGAATGGTAATATAACAGTATGGAACAATCAAAATATATATATATATATATATATATATATGTTGGATAAGTACAAGTGCTCTCTGACCTTTTGGTGTCTCGATGCCAAAGGCGGGAGTTTTAGGGATTTACCGAGTCACTAGTGTGTATTATTTGCCATTGCTTTCTTCGCTCGTTAACTCTTTTATTGTTTCCTTTGGTTTATGGTTATGAGACATATGATTATTTGTTATATGGTGTGATACATATGATACCCTACTACTTATCTTTATGTCTACTTACTTTGTTAGTATGTGAGACTATATATATATATAGTGCTCTATCTTTGTGCTCACATATTATCTCTTGCATCCATGCTTATCCCTCATATTATGTTGTTGCAAGTGTTGTCGTGTCTATAAAATACATGGGGGTGTTGATCCTAGTGTGTGCTCTTTGCATTCCAAAATCATACTAAGATAGGGCACACATTTGGGGGCATCTCTAATTTGTAGATGTTGGGTTTGCTTAATCCTTATGCTCATCTTATGTGCAAATCTCGTATTGTCATCAATCCACCAAAATGGGGGAGATTGTTATAGCATATTTCTCCCTAAGTGGTTTTGGTGATTGATGAAAATGCGCTTTGCGGACTAACCGTGTGCATTTAGATTCATAGATTATCAACGAGGCGGTTTATTTCTCCTTGGTGTTTAACACACAAGACGGCTATTTCCCGACGATTTCATTTTGGTGGTTTTGAGTCATCAGAAATCCGTACTATCAAGAGGGGGTCCGCATTAGGAAAGGTTAGGGTGGAATCAACACGTACACATTTGCACCCTCCTTCCTTCGTGACACTTTGGAGCTACTCTCTTCTGCTTAGTAACTTTCACAAGCCCTTAAGAGGAAGTACCGCCCTGGGGAGCGGTAGTTCCGCTCTCCAGTAGTAGTGTTGCCCTCGAATGCTAAGGGAGTTACCGCTTACCTTTCAGATTCTGGTGTTTTGGCATTTGTTGAGTGGTAGTACGGACTGGCAATACCTCTCACGTGATACTGCGGCTCTACATACTGATCCACTATTGCAGAATCACTCGACATCAAAGAGTTAAGCGGATGTACCACTGTTGTGAAGCGATAGTGTCGCTTGGGTGGTACTACCATCCTCCACATCTATGCCTACTACCGCTTAGTTTTTGCTTCTGGAGTCCCTCACCACTTGATAGAAAGTAGACCGGTAGTACCACTCCTTGTAGTACTGCCTCCCTACCTACCTCTACTAGCGCTGGTTCCCCTTGTCATGTAGTGGAAAGCGAAGTACCGCTGGCAGGAGTGGTAATATTGATGGGTCGGCACTATCGCTTCCCTGACTGAGTCAGATGCATGCTGAGCCCGGAACTGTGTGTTGGGCGGTAGTACCGCTCCCCTATATGGTACTACTGCTTATGCATGACTTGTGGGCAGAAAATGATCAGATTTTCCCCTCCACTATATAAGGGGGTCTTCTTCCCGAAGTTGACATAACTCTTTCCCCCCAAGCTCCATTGTTGCTCCTAAGGTCATTTTTGCCTAATCTTCCTATTTAGCAATCAAATGTTGTTGATGCTCTAGGGTTTGGAGGAGAAGGCCTCGATCTATGCTTCCACCAAGAGAAATTTGATTCCTCTCACTAATTACTTGCGGATCTTGTTGCTCTTGGGTTTTTGAGCACCCTAGACGGAATAGGTCACCTCGAAGCCACAATCCATTATGTTGATGCTTCGTGGTGGTATTGGGAGCCTCCAATTAAGTTGTGGAGATTCCCCAACCTTGTTTGTAAAGGTCCAGTCGTCGCCTTCAAGGGTACCACTAGTGGAATCACGGCACCTCGCATTGTGTAAGGGCGTGAGGAGAATATCCTAGCCCAAGTGGATTCTTGGGGAGCATTGTGCCTCCACACCTCTCCAATGGAGACGTACTTCCCCTCAAAGGGAAGGAACTTCGGTAACACATCCTCGTCTGCATCGATTCCACTTGTGGTTACTTCTCACCTTTACTTTGTGCAAGTATTTATTATGTTGTATCATTTGCTTGCTTGCTAGTGTTGTTGTTAACATCATATAGGTTGCTCACCTAGTTGCATATCTAGACAACCTTTTTGTTGCTAACCCTAATTTGATTAAAATAGCTAAAAAGTAGTAGTTGCCTATTCACCCCCACCCTATAGTCAACCATATCGGTCCTTTGAATAATGATATCCTCAGATCCAGAAATCATGATCACTAACAATAATTGAGCAAGTCTTAGAGGCGAGACTAGGAATCTGGTTACGTTTATCAATTCACACGTGCATATGAATTTTCCACTGAATCACATATTCCAGGATCATAGAAGTTCTAGCATAGAATATAAACTCATAATTATAAACATAGAAATATAATAATACAATGTTATTACCTCAAGGACATATTTCCAACAATAAAGAAAATAAGGAAGTCTGCCCCGACATTAGTACAAGCATGAACAATAAAAATAAAAGAAAGATAAAAAGGCCACCCACTGGTCGGTAGTTCAATAACTCTTCGACGACGCAAGTTGGTGTGGGCTACAGTCATTGTGTTCATCATGCTGCCAAGCCCCCCCCCCTAGTCCTTGTAACCTTGAAATTAAGTAAGCAAGTGATCCGCACAAAAGACAACTCATTTTTATTAGATAACAAATGTCATAAGTTGCACTCTCCCTATCTACATAACGGGTGTCAATTCTACAAAATGGCAAGAAATTTGAAAATAGTCACAGGCCCACCTAAGAAAGACTCCCTCAATAATCATCATTCCGTGCGTCGTCCATAGGGTACAAGCTAACGTCATGAACACATGCCACACAAGACGTCTCATCCTTCAATCCTGGTTTGGTTGGCCCGGGTTTGTAGGAACCCGGCCAGGTGTGGGGCCTCATAGTCAGGCCCTAATGAGTCCCTTTAGTGATTCAGTAAAGGAGTAGAAAGCATTCTCGCCTTTTTACCTACAGGTGCCCCTCAGTTATTGAACCCATGGAGAAACGGTACCTTCAAGATAAGGGTTTCTAACAAGCTTTTGCAAGAATATTAAATTCCAATTTTTAAACCAGATCATAATCAAGTGCACCATAGAACACTTATAACAAAAATAGGCATGGATATGAGAAACTGTTTCTTACAACCATATATTTGTGAAGATCGTTGTGATATCAATTTGTGCCCTTCGAGACACCGGTCAAGATGTGCTTGGAACGTATTAAAGTGGGGGTGTGTCTAAATTATGTTTTGACCAAAACATGTCATGTATCATGATTCAGTTATCCAACCAAATTCCCTACCCATCATGCGGGGTTGCCTTGGTAATTAAGATTGAATCACAAAAAAGCATAGGGTGTTTAATGAGTACACATGTTCTATCCGCGGAGATAGGATTCATGCTTCAGTACTAGCCTTTATATCACTAGTGTTTAGAATAACACTTTGCGATCTCGTTGCCCTTAGCCTCTCTATGGTTCAATCTGTGCGACCCCGGGTACTTGCAGGGTCAAACATAGTGAATGAGACAAGAGACAACTACGAAGCAATTTTATTTCACACATACGGGTCGTTAATTTGAAGTACTTCCATTGATCCCTCCAACTAATACATAGGGTAGTGGGCTATGTCTCGACCAATGACCTTATTGAATTACTCACACATAGCAATTTGATCACAAGAAGAAAACTGTGAAGAACACATCAAGAGGAAATCTTTATGATAATATGTCTTACAGTAGTTGTCTATTGTGATACACGATTACAAGGTGTGGCTAACTTGATAGTGAATGCTATGGTGATGGTGGCAGAGATGGCTATGGAGATGGAGATGGAAATATCAACGGTTAGGGTTTCTAGATGTTGTGGATCACGAAGATGGAGGTATGTGCATTGTTGTGTTCCTTTTCTGATGTCGTCCCTTTAACGATTTTTGTAGGTTTGGATGCCATGGGGCCATGGGAATCTCATATGAGTGTGTGTGCTCGTATGGGAAACTATCATGCGCTCCGTTGGCTTTTCTACGCCTCCCATTTGGCTCCCCTTAACTCCTCTTTGCTCCCTTTCATATATGTGCTTGATTTAGTCCATGTACAACCCAATTTCTTGTCAAAACAAACTGAATAGAGGATTTTGGAATCCTTTGCATTCATTAGTCATTAGTATGAATATTGGAGCGGATATCTCTATTTTTAAGAAATAAATCGGTTTGAACTCACGTGTGGTGAGCATAAAAATAACACTCATCAGGCCCTAGAACCTCATGAACAAAGCACCAAATAAACTACGTCGTCAGGGCACGAGAACAAAATATGTGTCCACATATCTATGACATCATCGAGAGAGAGAGAGAGAGAGAGAGAGAGAGAGAGAGGGAGGGAGGGAGGGAGGGAGGGAGGGAGGGAGAGAGAGAGAGGGGGGAGAGAGAGAGGGAGTGAGGGAGGGAGGGAGGAAGGGAGGGAGGGAGAGAGGGAGGGAGGGAGGGAGGGTGGGAGGGAGAGAGAGAGAAGGTCGACGTCATCCATTGATTTGTGCCTTGATCTTTACTAATTTTTGTATTATTGTACTAATTTTTTATGTTGGTGGGCCCGAAAATCTTGTTGACATTTTTTTCATATGTCAAATTCTTTGATTTTGATTCTTCGACATCATTTGCAATATTCTATGGTTTTGTCGATCATATTTTGGGAAGACTAGGATGGTTGCCACATGTACATTAGATGACCACACAATAAATATACATACCTTCTCTCTTACTCCCTCCTTTCCGGTTTATAGGGCTCATCTCAAAAAATTCAGATTTTCATTATATTAGGCTCATTTTAAGTCTAAGTGAGTTAAAGTGCTTTGAGTCTCACACCATATTTAATTCATAGAGTTTAGAGAAAGGAGATGAGTGGCTATGCATGCATCGTTTTCTACATCCATCATGCA